>NC_087091.1:4162153-6662153 GCF_963855985.1 Ostrinia nubilalis | reverse complement strand
CAGAAGCGGTATGTGGCGCTGTTCACATGCCTCACCACCCGGGCCGTGCACCTGGAGGTCGCGGCCTCACTCTCCACCGACTCCGCCGTCCTCGCGCTGCGCCGCATGATGGCGCGCCGAGGGCAACCATCAGAGATCTGGTCGGACAACGGCACCAACCTGCGTGGTGCCGACGTCGAGCTCCAGCGGGCCGCCCTCCAGGCGAGCCGGCAGGAGGCCGCCAACCACCTCATCAGATGGCGCTACATACCGCCGAGCGCACCGTTCATGGGCGGGGCGTGGGAACGCCTCGTCCGGTCCGTCAAGGACGCCCTCAGCACCGTCCTGCGCGAGCGTCACCCCCACGAAGAGACGCTCGCCACTCTGCTTTGCGAGGCAGAATACACAGTCAACAGCAGACCACTGACCCACGTGTCGGTGGACCCCGACGACGCCGAAGCCTTGACCCCCAACCACTTCCTACTCGGGGGGTCGGGCCGCATCCAACAGCCGGGGACGTTCACCGAAGCAGACGTCGCCAGCCGCCACCACTGGAGGCGAGCTCAGCGGCTAGCCGACGAGTTCTGGGACCGCTGGGTCCGAGAGTACCTGCCGGAGCTCCAACACCGGCGGGAGCCGCACGGGAGCGGAGCACCGCTCAACATCGGCGACCTCGTGCTCATCGCCGACTCCAACCTGCCACGCAACGTGTGGCCCCGGGGGCGCGTCGTCCAAGTCTACCCTGGGCGCGATGGCATCGTGCGCGCCGCCGACGTCGCCACCCGCACCGGAGTCCTGCGCCGCCCCACCAAGAAGCTCGTCGTGCTGCCCACATCGACCGTCGTGACACCGAGTGAGGTGTAGCGCCGAGTCAACCAGCGCTACACGGCGGGAGAATGTGCACGACGGACGGCCTCCGAAACATAATAGTTGTAAATAGTTTTCGTTTTGTTTCAATTTTGTATCGTTTTTTATTTTCGTTTATAGTTAAATAGTAAATAGTTTTAATTTTGATAATTTCGTAATACAGTCCACTTTCTCTTAGTTGGTTCTCAGTTAGTAATGTGTAAAGTCTCTAATTAATTAATTAATTAATGTGATATTGGAGATGTATAAATTATAGTTTATTTTAGAAAACAGTCAAATTATAGTTTATTTTAGAAAACAGTTAAAATGTATAGTTTATTTTAGAAAACAGTTAAAAATGTATAGTTTAATAGCCCTTTGTTTATGTATGATACTTAAATTGGTAATTTCACCTAGTAATAGTTGACAGATCGTGTTTATAATATGTAAATTAGAAAGATAATTATGTGTAGATCTTTATAGTTATTTACTTTTAATTGATGATAGTCTTAATTAGCCATAAAGGCAATTAATGTAAAATAGTGTGGCCAAATGAGCCCTATTTTGTGTACAAATGCTTAATTAGTAATTAACCCCGTACCTGTGTACCTTTATTTACCTATCGAATAGTAAGAAGTAATTTGTCTGAAAATAAATAACATAGATTCCAAAGAATAGTGGAAGAGCTAATTAGAATCCGATAAGAATTAGGTCAAGGTCATAGTTAAAAAATAGGTCACCGAATAGATAAAAAACAGGCTCTCTATACGGTATTGCCGCCCAGGGGGGGTCTAAATTAGAAAGAGAGGGCAATAGATTTGCTGTTTCATTAGAGCGAGAGGCAGCTAGGTTTTCTCACTCTAATGAAAGTAAATAAATATCGGGGTGCCATCCGGACCCAGTCAGTTCCGCGTTTTCTCCTCAACAAGCTACAACACCAAGCTCTCGCCACTGCTCCGAGGAACCAGTCACAGTCTCAACCACAACCGAGTTATTATTTCTGCGCTCCCCGCCCCCTTCGTCTCGCTCTCCCGCTCGCGCTGCACCCCGCATCGCGCCGTGTCGGCGTACGGTATTCAGGGTCCGCACAGGGTTGCTACCCCATACCGTCCGGCACAGGTAGAGACCATATTATATTGGTATTGGTAATGTTTTCATTCGAATACTAAACACCAATGATATTCTCGAGTAATCATACTAATACTCGAGTATGTGTACGAGAAATCTGATTCGATTCTTTCTTTACCAGCCCTTCACTAGGCTCATGTCAGCTCTCACTGACACTGGAGAGCTTGATATTCCGAACAAATCGTGTTGCGCTCTGACCATGATGTATGCCGGTACAAATTGGATTTATTTCCCGCTTTCCCCTCGCATTGGTGGAGAACAGAAACTGTTATTGCACGTATGAACGATGAGGTGTCATGAATAAAATATTTTGAACGAACGCGTCACGCACCCGAAGGCTCCAGAGATTTCAATGCACAGATATAGGATACAGCGAAGCATTGTCAACGATATATGATTAATGTGCCGATGTCAAATATCACGGGAATTCCTCACGGGAATCCCCTATGGAAAATTCATGCTAGAAAATGTGGGAAAATATTCCATACGCTTCTAATTCATTAATAGTTTCTTTATCTGATTTAGTTAAAGTTCAAATAATTAGTCACATTATTATTTTGTTATAGAGGTAATAGAGGACCGAGTATAGGTACTTGCATAAACCTGATTTGTCATTCATATTTATGTATGAACGTAATGTAAGAGTATGTATGTAGGTACATGCCAACGAATATTATGCAGTAAAGGTTCTGAATATTCTTAAAAGTAATTTCTTGCAATTTTTGTTGTGATAGTTTCGTTACTAAATATTTTATAAGTAAAACTAAACTAAAATTAATAATGTGAAACAATTAGGCAATAATCATCAAATTAATAATGTCAATGGCAGAACACTAAAAATAATGTAACACTGTTTTCCACGCGCAGTTCCCTTTGTTGGACTGTCCGTAATAACACTAAATTTAGATTACACCATTCACGGAAAATAACTGACGTAGAAATTAAATTAAAATACCAATGCGAAATCATTATACGTGAATTCTACGGATGAAATTGAGCAATCAATAAGCAATTTCAACTCGTTATGGATGATAAGCCATTGTGTTTATGTAAGTATGGTATACTTAGCGACAACTAATGCATAAATAAAGAGGCCAAGAAAACTGAAAATCTTTACTAAGTAATTTTGTCTGTAATTCTATCTTTTACGCCTCTGGCAACTAAAGTAATTAAAACATTGTCTATTTCGTCAAATTGTCAATTCTTGTTTCGGTTTAAGGACAGTTTTATCAACAACTAGTTTTGGCACAAAACCTACCAACTCCTACGTTATTCTAAAGCTTCTTTTTTACCTGAAAAAATTAAGTAGTTCGTGTTGGATGTCACTAAATCTCAAATGACAATCTCGCGTGATCCCCCTGATACAAAGATAAGTGAATTCTCCTACAAGACTTATTGCGCACTATTTGAAATCAAGGCTAATATTTTTGCAGACCTGAACAGCTAAGAAAAAGTCGCTAATAGCAATGTCTTACCGTAAACCAATACAAGAATGAATGGTTCCCATTTTTGCATGCAAATGGCATTTCGTGGATTTATGCTTCATTGCGAAACGACTCATTCCTATTTAGCTTTCTGTTTTATTTGAATATTACCGTAATATCTATTTTTGTTGTTTTTCCATTGGCTTCGACGGCACACGATTTTCCACCCTCCAGCGATTGCCTAAAGCTTAATCCGTAATGACAACACACGTTCGCATTCGAGCATTGTCTTTGGGGACATATATTTCAATAACCTCGGTGCGGTATCGCGTATAAATCGTTCTTTTAGACGTTTGACAATAATTTACTTCAGTAATTTGCATCCGGTAAATTATGAGGCTACAGTAAACAGTAATTGACTAGCCGGATTGCGGTCGGATCGATTTTTTATAAGCATTAACGGTAACCATTACCGGCGTGGCTAATCACTTTTCAGCTTGGGTATTTTTGCCTTGATATCGGTCGGCGGTAACGACAAAACCGTGCTCTGACCGGAGTTAATAATTGATGGTGGTGGCGCACGTAAAATGCCACTTTTTTATCCCATTTAAAAATTAACCTATTTTTGTGGTACAGTTTCAGGTGACGTGACGTGGTACGTACCCACGGCTGGTGACGCACGTACATTAGGTCGATCCTGGCGACTTGTATAAATAATGCCACGGCCTGTGGGGTTACTCCGAGGAATGTTGTTTGAAGTTTCGAATGTTGCCATCCCTCTCACGCAAAGAGACATGCCTTCATGAGCGACGGTGACAGAAAAACCCGAAACTACGTTAGCAGCGTTTCGGGATAGCCCTGCTGACCTCGCAGCCGGCAGTCCCAAGTTGCTGACCACACAAATTGTATCCATTTGTTGGTACTTAACTTAGGCGTCGGGCATATGTGAAGCCTAAATCTTTTTTAGGCCCTTTTAAATCCCTTTTTTATTTAACATTGTGCTCGTGAACTAAAGGTCATAGCTTTATTTTAAAAATTATTTAGCTCGCCGCTTAGTTATTTTACTAAACATGTGAATTATATCATTGAGTTTCCGTATTATAGTACAATTACTCCTCATTGATTAACACGTGCTGTACCTGGATTTTTTTTATCCTATCATTCAGTAGCAAATAAATACTACATAGTAAAAAAGTGAAAAAAAAAATTCGCTATGTAACCTTTTGAACCTACAAGGGTACTTTCAATTCCTTTTAGTCTTATCCCAAACTGACCTGTTATTTTATCCAAAAGCAATTTTGTACCAACTCTGGGCGTAGTCCAAAACTATGTCTTAACTCCGCATTCACACACTGCGGAAGTCCAATTACTTGGCTGCATATAAGCCAAACAGTGTAATGGTGCCTACGTCCATTATCGCGGCCCGAATTGTTTCCTTAGAGCCGGATGAACTATCAAGTTATCTGTGTAATGAACCACGAACGTTCAGGTAATGAACTAATTAATCGCGGCCAAGTAGCTGACAAAGGGACCGTGACTGATGCATCACACACTTGCCGCAGTGATGGGTTTGTTGTCGTTAACCAAAATTTGGTGTGTAATGGCAGATTACATTATAAAGGTCCGTGTAAGTAGTGACGGCTTTTTTCGGACTTCGCTATCATTATCATCATTATTTCAGACAAAAGCCGTCCAACCCCAATGACTTCTAGATTGGCCAGTAGGCAGCTTTCAATTAAAAAAATATGTACTTATTTGAAATGTGTGTAAACGTAAGAAAATATTTCATGCAGTTGTTATCTCTAGTATAGTTTGTCCGCTGCGCGGGTTCATTCCTTTAGCCCACAATCCAACTAACAGAGCTCATGGCAGTTTTCTTTTAATGTAATAATGTTATTTTGTAACAAACTAAGCTAAAAATAAGTCTTCATTGACAAATTGAGTCCATTGCCTATTGTATCATTGCTGGTGTCATTATCTCGGCCCGAATTGTTTCCTTAGAGCCGGATGAACTATCAAGTTATATGTGTAATGAACCACGAACGTTCAGGTAATGAACTAATTAATCGCGGCCAAGTAGCTGACAAAGGGACCGTGACTGATGCATCACACACTTGCCGCAGTGATGGGTCTGTTGTCGTTAATCAAAATTAGGTGATTAGAACCATTATATTTTCCATTATGACTATGTTTCTGTGGAAGTTTTTAAACAGGGGTTGTATTTTAGACCGCTACCAACCGGACAACATGGAAAGCATTGGGGGACGCCTATGTTCAGCAGAGGACGTCCTATGGCTGAAATGATGATGATGATGATGATAGTGATAATACATCACTTAGGCAAAAATAGCTGAAAAATAATAAAACCAAAAATGAGCAAAAACTTTTTTTTCAGTTGTGATCTATGTAGATCACTTGGATTACAGGCATTTGAGAAAAACCTTGGTCTAATTACTAACATGACTATGTTCAATCTAATGTTCAATAGGCACTTATCTTGGGACTGCCCTTGGTAGGGTAACTCCACTGTGGAGCTCACTCCATCCACAGGGCACGTTTCTCGCCTTGGTCGTTTCTAGTACCCAAGGCGTCGACCACTATACGTCAGAGCGAACACCCCAGGTTTTTAGTGGGTTCGAGCCCCACATAACCTGCCGTCCCCGGCGGTAGGTATGGATAGACCATTTTTCTGGGTTAAAAAAAGGCCTCAGTGAGATTAAAGGGACATACTACACATCAAATCTGTGCTGTTATGACTGCACGGAAATTAAAAAAAAATGTCAACGATTTCGTGTCTGTGAAAATGCGAGCCCTCAGAGCTGAATTTAATTCTGATTAAAGTAAAATTATGTCAAGTGTTGTCTCACTTGTATGTGCTAGGTGAAGATAAAGTTTTAATTTTACCATCAAAACTTAACGGGCTAAAATGTAATCATTAATAATTTACTACAATGGCCCAATAGCCCTCGTCCGTTTCATTTGTATTCCGTTACATCCTGAAATAGTGCGAATATTTTGTGGGTGACTGTGGCCAATTGTGACGTCGTCGTGACTACTGTCATACTTACCCTCGTCATGTCACAATCCTCTTAAGTTGTGTCACTAAATTTCCTCCAGCTGTTCCTGTGTATTATTGTTATTACTACCCCGACAGAAGATAAAAGGAGCGGAATTGGTTTGTTGTAAACGTGAATAATTTATCAACAACACCAATTTATTCAATGTAAGCCAGGACGTGTACAGGCAATAATGTTCTCTGTGACTATTTTATCACCTAGGTATAGCCGTTGGGAATTATGTAACACAAAGGTAGCTGCGGTACTTTGTTAACGAACCTAAAGGACTGAATTGATATTTACTGAATAATTGCCGTAGTAAACCTACCTACCTGAATACTATAGCACAAATTACTAATAAATTACTTGACTACCGTGTAGCCCAGTAGCCATAAAAAGAAGGAAGTTTAGGCCTTGAACGATGAACGTTGGAATCACCAATTACTACATTAAACGGGGAAAAGGTTAAGGACACAAAATATAAGGAAGTAGGTAGCCAGTTTCTCTGTGGTTGAGGATTCTGAGTGAAGCGCGCTTTCACCTTCGGCCTGTACCTCACTTTCCATCAGGTGGAAGCAGGCCAAGAGCCTCCTCGTTGTGGATAAAAACAAAAAAAATCTTGATTGAGAAGAAATACTGTTAAATTTAGCCAATCCATCACAGAATCCATCAATTTGCGTCTCAAACTTGTAAAAGTACAAACTCATTACGCTTACATAAGCGCAGTGTGGCACCGCGATGCGCAGCCTACCTATCAAACTGGGAACAAAGCCGACTAAGTCTTGTATTATGCAAACAAGCATCATGTAAGGCGTGGATTTATGAGGCAAGTTCGTTGAGGATCGCACCCCTCACCCACGGGAACACCCGCTGACTACTGCTCCATATATTCATATTTGGTTAGATGGAGAGGTTCTTCGCTCCCAGACGGTACGAGTGACAACGCTTATAAATTAACGATGACAATAATGTACAGACAATTTTTTATATTTTTCTGGACTGGAAGAAATCTCAATATTAGTTATAAAAATCAAATCAAATCAAACATATTTATTTTGCGAACATGGGTATTACAAGTATTTTAGTATCTCCTTCTCCCACCTTTTGGCACGCAAAATTATAAATCAAACTTATCAATTTTCATTTTGTTACTTTGAGGTTCAATTAAAGCTCGAACAGTGTACTTTTTAAACTTAGATTTTCACACACACGCTTTAAACGTACGAGTCTACTCATAACTATAACTGGTCGTGTCTGAGCCTAAGGTCTGAGTATAAGAACATAAACAACTTAAAACTACACAAAGTTAAATTGTTATTAAAAAAACATGTGTTGAATATTTAGGCTGAGTTACACCACCTAACTTTAACGGTAACTATGACGATAACCGGTGCATTTTGTATGGAGTTTGACAGATTTTTGACGTTTGTCAAAGTCGAAGTAAGATGGTGCAACCCAACCTTAAAGAGTCAATTGACCTGACCTAAAAGGGTCACACAATAATAAGTAATAATCATAATGTACTACTTTGATCAAAGTAAAAAATATTTACCGAAGTTCTTTATAAAAGTTAGTTTCTGCAATTTGAGAATTTTGAAAACTTCTAGAAGCGTTTTAACAAAGTAGAAAGATTGATATGTAGACGCCTGCTCAATAAATCAAAACTTATAATAATTTCACAACATACGTTTTGTTCAAGATTTGATAAAGTATAAAGTACGAGTAAAATTAACAAGTTATATCAGTGAATACTTTTATAACTTAGTAAGTTCCCAAGAATGAAAAAAGTTATTATTTGCTTTGTAGTACTAATATAACTAGTTAGTAACTTAAATAAAGATATTTTGAATGACAGAGTGAAAAACGTGAAGAAAACTTTTACATAACTCATCACATTGTGAAATGATAGAAAGAAAAAGTTTCCAATAGATGCAATAAAGTGAAATAAAAGTGACAAGCAAATAAATAAATCAATAAAAACACAAAGAGTCAGCATTTTAATTGATTCGTTTAAAGCGATCGCAAAACGTTATCTTCTAAATGATACATAAAATAACTATTACGCAAGGAGCGGCTCTGAAAAAAATCACCGGATCCGTTCAGGGAAATGACTTTACGTTGCACCTTCCATTTATTTCTTTAAAAATGTATAGGCCGCGATAAGGTGCCGTCGCGTGGAGCGATGGCGTAATACGTTCCAAAGATCTTACCGATGGAATCGGGCACGAATAATGTTAACTTTACATTCTGGAGCGATTCGGATCGACGAAAATGCAACATAATATCGCACAGAACTAAGCTACTTTGTGTGTGTGGGTGCAGATATGATGTGATTTTCAGACGATTTCAGTGATAAGTAGAGAGAGCACTTATCAACGAAAAATATGTTTTTTTTATACTAATATTACAAGAAAATCGGTGAAGATGGATTAAAGAATATTCAATTGTTACTACTTACTTTACGCAAATCTACTACTAGACCTATTTGACAAAAAAATATAATTTACATGCC
Source organism: Ostrinia nubilalis (assembly GCF_963855985.1). Lineage (NCBI taxonomy): Eukaryota > Metazoa > Arthropoda > Insecta > Lepidoptera > Crambidae > Ostrinia > Ostrinia nubilalis. Next base: position 6,653,208 of record NC_087091.1, on the reverse strand, counting down.
AGAACAGCACATTATGCGCTAATATCGAAATCCATGCGAGCAAAGGTACGATGTATCTTTGTAAGTTTAACAATGGACGTCTTGTGGCTGAAAATTATGACGAAAGCTGCGAGCATAAGATAGTCGATGATTTCTGTTTCCTTCTCTATTATGTCTCTACCAATCCAAGTGTACTTAATGTTAAAGATACCCCCTTTCCCGATGAGTCTCGCAGGACAACGATAAGACAAATTAACTATAACAAAGTAAGCAGACCCGAATAAGTCTTGAAATAGCAATTCCGGATCGCTGACGAGTAGGCCAGCACGATGTTTATCAGAGCATCGGCTGGGCAGGCTCAGACCGAATAGTCGGAAAGCTTTCCCTTGTTACGTAATTCGTGTAGAACCCACACACGTTGTCTTAAAACCTCGCGTCTATTACACAAGTACAGTGCTTCTCAACATGTCTTAATTACCATTCTCCTGAATTATTTTTTTCATAGTACCTACAGTTCTTTTTGCGAATTCCATTTACGTTTATCGAAGTCGACGCAAAAATGCTGCGAAGGGTGAGGTAGAGGCATATGTTCAGCAGTTGACGTCCTCTGGTTGAAATGATGATGATGATGAAAGCTGCGACCAGAATTCAGTCGATAATAAAATCTTTGTTTCCTTCTCTACTGTGACTACTATACCTATTCAAATACGCTTATTTTTAAAGTTGTTCATTTATTTTCGTAAGACAAACGATAACACAAAGTAAGCAGACCCGAATAAGTCTTGAAATGGCAATTCCGGATCGCTGACGAGTAGGCCACGATGTTTATCAGAGCATCGGCTGGGCAAGCTCAGGCCGAATAGTCGGAAAGCTTTCCCTTGTTACGTAATTCGTGTAGAACCCACACACGTTGTCTTAAAACCTCGCCTCTATTACACAAGGGCTGTGCTTCTCAACATGTCTTAATTACCTCCTGAGATCATTATTTGTTTAAATAGTTATTTAATTTTTAGCGTTAAGAGTTGCATCTCAAACTAATTTGAAAATTATAAATTAAATGGTCGTCAATTCCCGCCTTAGGCAGTTCGACTTTTTCAAGTTATTTATAATTTTCTAAATTTACAAATATTTAGATTAATTTGACGTTGATGAAGCCATTATCTAATTGCTATTGCTGAATTAGACGAGTTTATCAAGTTTGTTTCCTATATTCATTATTCTGATCCATCAAAACATTGCATTTTATTTATTGCAGAGAAAGTAAACAGAGAAGGAAAATAGCTACCTACTGAAAATCAAAGCTAAAGCTTATTGTTTTCTAATAATACTTGCGATCATGCAAAATATCACCTTTTCTTAGAAGTTAAGTTACATATTTGTGTTTCTGCGTTTATTTCACTAATTAAATTGAAAAACATACCTATTAATATTTTTCTAGGTACAATTTTATTTTATTTTATTTTTCTTTATTCAGAAAACCACAGCTCTTTATAATATTAATACAATAAATACATCGAATCCTGAGGTAGATAATAATTATGAAAATCCTAGGGGGTGGTGAGTTACAGTTTGAGAAACCGTGCTCTAAGGAAAATGTGGATCAGTACTTTTGAGGTTGATGTTGGAAATAAAGACAATTACGCGCGTAAGTAGGGAATGTCGGCCAAGTGCCTGCCCTTAGGTATTCGCAGGCTTTTACATTGTGAATGAGCAATTTTTTTTGTAATTACAATGCCTATTTTTAGAATAAATCTTAGCTAGTCTTTTTCTTTATATCTTTGGACAATTTCACACAGCGCCATCTAGCCCCAAAGTCATTTATTGCCTTCATTCTTCTGTATATTTTTGCAGTGAGCTTATTCAATTTTATAATTATACGTAGGTGTATTTGAAAATCTTAAGATTACCTACTTAAAGCTATGTTAGACTTTAACAAAAACAACTTAGGTACCTACTCCTTCTATTCAAATTACGAGGATGTGTAAGAGCATAATTATACCCAGACAAAGCTAATTGTGGCATTATGAATTATTATAAACTCTTTATAAGATACTGAGGTAATGACTTACAATACCTACCTAATCAGCTGTTATAACAAATCTGTTCTTGTAACGAAAGCATTTTTTCCAAAAATTATTTGGATGCTACTAAGCATTATTAATCTATTATTTTAAGAAGCAAAACCGCCAAAGCTCATAATGTTACAGTTTTTTGGGTACAGCTCAATATTAACCCCCTTACTAATAAAACTTACACGCTCGTTGAACAGTGTTTTAAAGTGACGTTTAGTATGGAAATGTCATTTTAAAACACTGTTCAACAAGTGTGTAACTTTTTATTAGTAAGGGGGTTTTTCTTTATTCCTTGCATATCAAAAAAGTCTAATTACTCAATTCGGCCGATATTGGAACGTGTCGAAGCGATAACTTGAGACAATATTCCAAAAGTAATAATATTACCTTCATCGAACTCTTGGCGCAGATGTTTCCTTATAATGGCGCCAATCTTCGGTAATACCGAACTTGCGATGGAATAACGAAGATTAGCGACATACATAAAGGGATAAGTGGCAGTTTTATGTCAATCATATTAATTAAGTAATAGAGAAACAAAATGTTACCAGTGATGTAACATCAAATCAGATTATAGGTATACATATTTGTCATAAAATTGGCCTTATTTTAAGTAAATAAGAAGCTACAGTGCTAACCTTGAAGTGCCGTCGTCTTAAAGGAGTAAAAACAGCTAATTTTTGTTTTATTTTATTTTTTAGGTTGCTCGATTCTTAGCTTGATTTTTAGCTTGAGCGTGCTCATCTTCTACTGTAAACTTAACATAAGCTTAACAGAAAGTAAAAATCTCAATTCACAGTCACATGGGTACAATTGTCAGTTATAAGAAAAATAAAGGTACATAATAAACAAAAACGTGCACTACAATCTGATACCAAGAATCCGTTCAGGAAATTATCCCGTGGGTCCTGGAACAGACGTCTGTCCTCTCAAAGCCGGTTTCAAAATGTTGGTTAATCCAAATTGACTAGCGGAAATTTGATTCTCAGGTCCTTCTACGAAACTAACCCAAATTATTGAATTTCCTTAGACTATACTCGTACTTGGTTTTATTTCTAAATATTAAATTTTCTTTCAACCTTGCAACGTTTGTATACCTCTATAATGCAGTCTACACCTGCTCTACACATTAGAGCCGACAGGAGTCGTCGACTTTTGACAAGTTGTAAAAAGTTATAGAAAGTACAAGTCATCGACATGTTTCTTTTGAAACAAAGCCGCCGTCAATAGTGATACCGACTACTCAATTTTTAACACCCATGTAATTTACCTATGTTCCACGAATAAACGTATTTTGATTTGATTTGATTTGACACCAAGTCGCCGGGCTATCAGTGGGCTTGGTGTGTAGAGTATTTAAGGCATTATGAAAACACATCGATAACTTTATAGCTTAAAAATTATTAGAAATACCTACTATAGAGTTGGCAGAAATTATAGGTTTTCGTTGATGTAAACCCGCAAAGGGAAAGTTTAACAATAACAAAAGAAGCTGGGTCCTCAAAAAGTTCTCGAAAAGTATACGAACCGCTTTTCTTATTGAAAAAATTGTTTTCCCATCGTACCTACTCGTAAGTTCGGAGATTTTTAGAGATATTGTAACCAGTAATGTTACATAAGAATAGTTACTTTTTCTTTGCCGAAAACATAATAAAATTTATGTTTCATCTATTAATATTAGATTTATTATTTGTCAAAACATCAAACGTTATACAATAAAGATTTAAGAACAATATTTTATTGAGAAAACCAAACAGGCATTTTATATTGTGGTTTTAATATTACTATTAGTCAAAAGTTATTAAAATGAAACTAATAATCATGATCGAAAATGAGCAAAAGTCGCAAGTGGTTGGTCTCAATGTCAAACATGATAACCTGACAAAATATGAAAAAACCCTATTGCTTTTTGTTAAAAATTGTGCCAAACCTTCAAAAACAGATAGAATCTCTCTATTAGGTAATAATATCTGGTAGGTACTTTAAAACGCGTATGCCTGTTTTCATCACAATCCCTAACTTTTAAGTGACCCATACGAAAACAAAATTCCTGTTGTGTGTTACCATAAGGGTCACTTAAAAATTAAGGATTGATGGTGAAAATGGGCATTAGCTGTTTTGTCACCCCATATTATACTGCCCTAGAAACATAAAAGAGTACATCAAAAGTTCCATAACGTGAGTACGGAAAAGGTAATGTTTCATACTGCAACAAAACGAGAAAGTTGCCAGTCCCTTGTTCATTATTAGGAAACTTTTTAGACAAATCACCAGACAAACATTTGCGGTAAACCACCGTCGTAAATCTACACCCGATGAAGTCGGCAAATAGAGGAGACTTAGGTGAGTTGTAACAGAGGAGAGTTGTGACACTGACGATTTTTGGAATTTTTGGTGTACGCGCACACGTGGCGACTCGCGACAGCGACTATTCTTGCCAATTTCATATTAGCTTGTCGTCGGGACAGAGTCGCCCACTCACCCAGTGAGCGCTTACACTTGACTACTATCGACCTTGTAACAATGTGCGTTTTTTAATCAAAATCTCGCTCTAACAAATGTACGCCGTTGCAAACTAGCTGATAGTATAGTTGTTGCAATTCACGAAGGTGAGTGAGCTTTACATGTGTGGTGAGTGGTGACTAGCTACTGTTCGTTTTTCAAAAGTTTTGATAGACATTACACTATAGTTATGTGCATGTACACATACACACATAAGTAAAGCTCACTCGCCTTCGAGAGTTACAAGAACTAATAGGTTTATAAAAATCGACAATGTCACAACACACCTCTGATACAACTCACCTCGGTCTCCCCTACATCTTTTAAACCCAGAGTTGCGGTATTAAGCTTTGTTTGCTAAAGACATACGAGGGGCGGCTGAAAATTTCGCGGCCTAAGGTACTTAGCGATGAGTAATTAGCTTGTTACTCATATCACTAGTTGCGACACTCAGTAGTATTATAAAAAGCAATCACTAATTAAGTTTGCACTGATAGTTCAATTTCTATCGAACAAATGACATCACCATGTCCGCCGAATCTGGAGATTTGCGGAATTTCGACACCGCGCGCCGCGGACATAATTGCCACGAAGCCACGATAGCCGAACGGTGAAGGGGTCGGACTGGCCGACTCGTGATCCGGGGAACGCGGGTTCGGTCCCCGCCGCCGCTCGACTATTGTGGTGAGCTCACTCGTGACACAAGCATATTTAGCTTAGTACGAGGGGCTAACGGGAATATTAGTAATTTGTGTAATAACAAATTAATAATAATCTTTTCAAAAAAAAAAAAAAAAAAAAAAAAAAAAAAAAAAAAAAAAAAAAAAAAAAAAAAAAAAAAAAAAATTCCTCGTAAAGAAGGAAAATAGACCGAAAGACATTTTTGAAGAGATGTCATTGGTTCTTCAGGATTCTGGACCTTCATATACTATGGTTAAAAAATGGGCCCGACTATTTCAACACGGACGAGAGACCTGTGAAAACGACCCCCGCCCTGTCACGATACTGAGTGAAGGAAACGTTCAAAAGTCGAAAAAATCGTTCCGGCTGACCAAAGAATTAAATCGTGGCAGATAGCTGAAGAATATTTCTTTATGTTCGCGAGGCTATTGTACAGAAATGACGGGGAAAACTGACACGCGGATTGCTCTTTCCGCAAGACAACGCGCCCGTTCACGCCGCACGTGTTGCGAGGCCAAGCCCTGAAAGACACCGGGTTCTCAGAGATTGACCACCCACCATATAGCCAAGACCTATTACCTAGCGATATTTTCCTGTTTTTCGATTTGAAAAAGGACTTACGGGGCCGGAGATATGCAGATGACAACGAAATTAAAGCTGCGGTTGGTCGTCATTTTGAAAAAAAAATTTTTGGGTGGGTAAAAGGCATTGTATGCGAGATTTAAGAAATGTATTTCTTTTGAGGGAGATTATATTACAAAATAAAAAATAGAAACCATTTATTTTATTTCATTAAGTACCTTAGGCCGCGAAATTATCAGCCGGCCCTCGTATATGTCCCCGTTTCTATTTGTTACATATTCAAACGAAATTCGTTATTGCGAGGTAAAACTATTTGTTAGTTTCAAAGTCAATTTATTAGAGCTAGTACGTAGGCGGCGGAGTAAGTTTTGCGTGTTCTAAATGTGGAAAACAATTTGAACGTTTTTTAGTAGAGTTGAAGTTAAAATGATTTTATATTGTCTTCCAAAGAAATTAGGAAGAAATAATAATGTAACTAAATACCCGGTATTATACGCGATACGCGATTGGGCAATAAAATTTTAATTAATTATGATAAAAGTAATTAGCTGAAGTAAATCAAGTTAATCGTTTAAAGTAGACTGAAAGACTAGTGGTATCCATTTTCATAGCTTCAATTAAATGTACCCATCTACTCGTATGTTAAATAAAATTTATCTTCTAGGTTTTTCATTTTACGGCTCTTGTACAAGTCCCAAATCCATCTTAACTGAAAAATGGTCAAGTTTTTATCAAGCAATTGGTTTAAATATCTTGAAAAATGAAATGACTACCTACGCGTTACAAAGGCTGATTTGGACGTCCTTTTTACTTTTACAACAACAGAAATACCATAAGTGGAAACAAAAGCTTTCGTTTTTTAAAAGGAGTGCAGCCAAAGCCACTTGATTCGGAAAGCGCGTGTTAAAATCAGATACGCGGAATGAATCGAGAGGGCGGCGCCCACGGCACACGCCGCCCATTAACTTGCCACAATTGCTGTACAACATAATTTTTGTTTCCATTATATAAATGAACTGTCGGAAATGAAAAAATAAATCAAATTATATCTCGGGGCCTTGGACAAAGAAATCGTTAGTATCTGATTAGCCGTGAGGTTATGGAGTGGGTTATTATTTTGTGATACATATCGGTCGTTCAACTGTAGTATGGAAAGAGGCCACTTTGGCTTTATTCGTCCTGACTGTGACTTAGAGGTTAGACATGGTATTGTAATATCTGCAGGTATTAAATTAATTTATATAACACAACACTTAAAGTCGGATTCTTTAGAAATTTCCCTATATGTAAACAAATATGGCCAACTGACATAAAAACATTTTTAATCTGTGCCCTAGTGAGGCGACAAAACCTCTCGTTAATCGCGGATTGAAATTATTGTAGTACTTACGTACCTACCTATAGAAAGAATTTATAATGCTTTATAAACTAACACTAGATTAAGATTATCATGTTATAGCCTGACCAGGAACATAAAAACCCTGGCATAGAGGCGCGTCAATTGCATTTGATAGTGCAACACTGAGTACAGTCGTACCTGTGTTAAATTAATAGGCTAACTTTATGTATCAGGATTCAGGATTACGGGCTAATTTGATATTTTCATAAATTAACGAAAAAATATTATTAAAGGTAACCTGGTTTAAATAAATTAAATGAAACCATCAATCGAGCTAGCAGGATTTATTTTATTATTCATCAATAATCAAATTCAGAACTTGAATATTCAACTGCAATGTTTGCTCATGAACGCTTCAAACTCGGTACTTCTTTCCCAATTCCATAAAATTCAACACTTAGAAAGTGACAAAATTTTTTAAAATAGGTAGTTGAAACAAACCCCAGCTAATTTTCATAGTGGACTGTACTATGCGATAAACATGTCAGTCAATTTGACAACCTTTGTCGGAAACATTAATCAATGAAAATGTTGTCCGAACCCTTAGTATTTCTCTTCGACAAATACTTTAACACATTGTAAACCACTTTTCTTTCACGACTATAAAAAGATTTTAGCAATTTATTTCACAAAATCAATTGCGCACATTTAAAATAAAGTTTGTTTACACTTTGACAGCAATAGACTGACATGCAAGGTGACATGACAATGAAGTTTTCAGTTACTGTTGCCATTAAAAGAAATTAGTACCATTAGTTTTCCGCAACATGGCGAGGGTTTTTATGTTCCTGGTCAGGCTATACTAACACATATTATGGATTCGTTCGTTCGTTTTCAGCCAAATGACGTCCACTGCTGGACAAAGGCCTCCCCCACATATGGATGTAATGTCTGAAATAAACGTTTTATTATTATTATTATTATTATAAAGCAATGCATTAAACAATTAGTAGTACATTCAATGAAGAAAAAATACGTTGTTGATTAAGACTCTATTTAAATCTATTTAAATGCAATCAGTAATAAAAATGATTGAATAATTGAAATAAAATCGATTAAAATTACCGATTATTGTCTATGACTTACAGGTTACAACACTGATGTGTCAGAGACAACATGGAGATAACACATAATTTTAAACTTCAAGTCAATTTGACAAGTCTCACAAATTTTCATCGTCCACATATTTTGCTAAAATAATTTGTTTAAAGATTGATTCCAAACTTGTATAATCGTGAGAATAAAGTTGGTTTCATGGGCTTGTGAAATAATGTGTATGATATTATGAACACGTAAGTGATTATGGTGTAATTGTGTGCAGAAGTGTTTGTTTACATTTAAGGAAATTTCTAAAGAATTTAGGTATACACAACAAACTACACACACACCACTCACACACATGCTTATAATATTAAATTATTGTTACTTTTGTTAAGTTTGTTTCAAAAAATTTTTTAATAATAATATGTTTGTTAACTTAAATTGATTTTCAAAATTACCATTTGTGATGAATAACTTTATTTAGTAGGTACCGTTCACCGATTTAAGTGTGGGCACTGGCTCCTGTAACACAGGTACATACACCTAGCACAGGAGTCAGGGGTTTCGCAATTTTATACTGTAGGTACTTGTTTTTATGTCAATAAAGTTATTATTTATTTATATATTTATTATTTAATTGTCAATAGGTAGTGTGAGAGGCCGGTAGATCTATTCTCATTAATAAAACACTGGATACTTTCACATTTTATTACCTTACTAGCGGCCGCCCGCGACTTCGTACGCGTGGATCTCGTTTTACCCCCCCTTCATCTATCTTACGCGGTTCAGATTTTTTCATACAATTTTTTTGCCCGCTAACTCCCGTTCCCGTGGGAATTTTGCAATATCCTGTTGTAACTAAGCTTTAAGTTTACTAAGGTACCTGCATGCCAAATTTTAAGCGTCTATCTTACGCGGTTTAGATTTTTTCACACAAATGTTTTTTCCCGCTAACTCCCGTTCCCGTGGGAATTTTGCAATATCCTGTTGCAACTAAGCTTTAAGTTTACTAAGGTACCTGCATGCCAAATTTCAAGTCTATCTTACGCGGTTTAGATTTTTTCATACAATTGTTTTTTCCCGCTAACTCCCGTTCCCGTGGGAATTTTGCAATATCCTGTTGTAACTAAGCTTTAAGTTTACTAAGGTACCTGCATGCCAAATTTCAAGCGTCTAACTTAAGCGGTTTAGATTTTTCATACAAATGTTTTTTCCCGCTAACTCCCGTTCCCGTGGGAATTTTGCAATATCCTGTTGTAACTAAGCTTTAAGTTTACTAAGGTACCTGCATGCCAAATTTCAAGCGTCTAACTTAAGCAGTTTAAATTTTTCATACAAAAGGATTTTCCCGCTAATTCCCGTTCCCGTGGGAATTCCTAAGTATCCTATAACCTGCCCAGGAGTATGAAGAATAATTGTACCAAGTTTCGTTAAAATCCGTCGAGTAGTTTTTGTTTCTATAAGGAACATACAGACAGACAGACAGACAGACAGACAGACAGACAAAAATTTTACTGATTGCATTTTTGGCATCAGTATCGATCACTAATCACCCCCTGATAGTTATTTTGAAAATATATTACATGTACAGAATTGACCTCTCTACAGATTTATTATAAGTATAGATTTTATTATTTATTTTTTTATCCATAACGAGGAAGCGTGGAGTCGTACGGTGCGCGTCCCTTTATTCCGACGTTTCTAGTGTGACATTGACATAACGTCAATGTTACTGTGACAGCAGCTCATTGGCTAAAACGGTACCGTTGTTTTTACGTTTTAGATTTTTATCAATTAACAGTAGGGTTGTAATGTTCTTCAAGAAGTTATAATAAGTATTGTCATTGTTCGTGTCAAAGATTCGTAATTTTGTACATATCGTACGTAAGTACATGAATGATGTAGGTGTGTACAAAATTTACGAGTTTCTTTCACTTTTTAACCAAAGATAATTTCACTTCATTGCTAATATTGAAGCGATATAAATTAACGACTACCATAAATTAAATCTGAGGGACCGCCAGCGATACGGTTTAATGCGAAGAAAACAAACCAATTTAAAAATATATCGTAAAAGTCCAAAGGCCGACCCACCCGATATTACCGTTATAAATTACACTAACTTGCCCAACACAAGCGATTTTCTTTCAAATATTTCAAATGTTTAACTTATACCGGGTGAAAATTTATAATACACGGTGCATTCGCGTGACTGGGCCACGCGATTCGATATGGAAGTTTCATTTGGGTAATAATAGATGGCGTTGTTTTGAAGGAATCATTAATTTGTTGGTGCATTAACGGGTGATCGATAGTCGCTTGCAAGTTTGATGAATGACTGTTGGGCCAACGTGGCATTAGCTGAGTTTCATTATGCTCGCTATAATCCATAGACCAATTATGAAACTTCCTGTTAATTATAGCTCTATCAGTCTTATATTCAGCAAAAAGTCTATTAAGGTTTTAGTAGTGTTCATAATGACGTTATAAATATTTTTCAGTTTTCGGAACAAAATTAAACACACTTATTACATAACTGAATGTATAAAATAATGTAAGTAGGAGCTAACTGCGCATCTCGCTGGATTGCGACTCTCCCTCGCACTTACCCCGTCCGTTTTCCCCGTCCGCACCAGAACGTCGATGTGACGTCACGGCTGCCAGGTGCGCAGTTAACTCGACTTTTACTCAATGTACCCAATGTACCCTACAAATGACATTACAGTCTCGACCTAAAGGGTCGAAAGTACTAACGCATTTATTTTACCTCCTTAACTACTTAGTTTATTTAAAAATAAGCTGAAAAAATAAAACTTACTTCGCAGACACAATTTACAAGTTTCAAGTAAAAAAGATCTTGTTAATACATTGACAAACATGTTTCAAGTACTTCAATTTGCGTTTATTCCAATAAAGGTCTTTTTTGATGTTTTGGTACTTACGTAATTCTTAAAGAAACATTTAATTTTGTGCGCTAAGTACTGCAAAATATTACGAAAAAAGCTTTTCAATTTTGTATGAAATGACAACAGTGCAGTGATGCGTGAGCTGTGATAACTGTGACGTCACATTCCTGGTGGTAGACATTTGATTTCAGATCTTTAGTTATAACCGGATTAGGTTAGGACTTATTAATTAAATTAAGTAAGTTCCTCGGAGTGAAATTTAGCAAGGTTCAACTTTGTCATTGCTACTACCAAAAGTGCTTGATAAGAGCCTCATCATCATCATCATCATCATTTCAGCCATAGGATGTCCACTGCTGAACATAGGCCTCCCCCAATGACTTCCACATCGCACGGTTGGTAGCGGCCTTTCCTGATAAGAGCCTATTAGCTGAAAATAAATTACCACATTGAAATAACCACATAAGACACCAGTGTTATGGTGTGAAATCGGAAATCTAATATCCCCCAGTCATTATTCTCGAGGAATATAAACAGACGTGTAAATCCGTGTAACGTTCACAAAAATTGATGAAAAATACTCGTAGCTAATAGAAACGTTGAGATGGAAACCGCGACGGCAATTTACGACTTTAATAAAGATTTTTAAAAGCCCGGTTTAATAAAAAGTGTTATATGGGCAATTACCTTTGACATAATAAGTTTTAATTGTGCAGGAGCGATAAGGGAATGGACTCGCCCAAATAATTTATGTCGGTGAATTCTGTCCATTTGCATGGAGCCAGTGCATTCTCGTACCCCCTCTACATAGCGTTGTGCCTAATGTCTGCCCATTTGAATTCACTGTATGCACAAACTGTATTTTCTTAACCATCTTAGGCTGAGATGCACTTCCTAATTTTGACCATAACTATACTTAACCGGTGTTTTTTGTATGGAGTTTGACAGATTTCTGACGTTTTTCAAGTAAGATGGTGCCACCCAGCAATAGTTTGTTAGTATTTTGATTTAGCTATAGGTATCTACTAGGCAGGAATGTACCACCCTATATGTTCCGTCAAGCGAGATTACAGTACTAGGTACATAGAGTATTTTGAACAAACTATTTTGATTATAATGCACCTAAACAAGGAGATAATGAGGCAACCATGCATAAAAGTATGATTAGAAAAAATTGATGATTACGACTTCTATCGTGGTTCATTCAAGACAGTTCAAAAATTAATTAAACTAAGTTAACTTGTAATTGAGGCAGTTTAATAGGAAGTAAACATTATACCAACATTTCTACGCCAAATTTGAATTCCAGAACAAGAAAACGACCTTGCCAATACTCTTAAATCAAGATAAAGGTCTAAACCTTAATCGTTTTGGTCCTAAGCGATTCAAGACAACAGCACATCACTACGGTCGAGCTAGACCGTCTGCGGCGCCTTAATGGCTCAACTATTTAAATGTCTTGCCAGTATCTTTATTCAATTTCGTAACACATGAGGCGAGACCGCAAAATTATGACGGAAATATCCTGCTGAGAATAATACACCTTATTGTCATTCCAAAAGCCGTTCCTGCCTCCTTTTTTGCTTAAACGTGTAAGTAAATCTTTGTAATGAGCAAGACATTATTTTAACGCCATGTTTTCATTTTATCTTGCGTAGATTTTTCTTTTTGCAATATTCACGCGGGACGCCAAGTCCAATGGCAATATTGACGCGGCACTTCTTACTCAGATAAAGTGTTAATTAATAAACTTACGACCTCGAATTTAGCAAATAATTTTCGCTTTCCTCCTTTTAAATAAGTAAAAGCAATGTTTTCATTTCAAAATAAAAACAAACACGTGGTTTTCAGTGTGAGGTTTTCAGTCCACGGCTAAAAACAAATAGCTCAAAAGCGATGAACACTTCCTTATTTGTTGTATATTTTTGTATAAGATACGGCAAAGGAATGTGTGTTAGTTCCAGCTATTGTCACACGGTTCAATCAGTACCAGCTACTTAGTTGATTGATTTTTAAACCCGGTGCCTCCAACACGCTGGCACCATTCGCCTCTTATTCAAAGGGTGAATACACCCGTAGTAAAATAACATGGATGTTATTATTCATTCAACGGTTTTACTAGAAAAGTTTTGGTTAAAAAGCTGCGAGGAATTGTGTTTTTACTGAAGAATTCGTGACAGTTCTGTTCCCTTTCTCTTGACAACTGAATAAGGTAGCGTTTTCAAATATAGGTGCTGTGGAGCGTGTACCGATATGAGAGGAAAACGTCTAAAAAGCCCTGACCTACTCAGCGAAAACAAGGTGAAAAAGATATTCGACAAAAAAATAAGGAGATATATACCCATGTGAGGGACACAGTTCAAGATGTGTGAATATCGAAAGCTGTTGTGTTTTATTTTTTATTTTCTTAAGGCTCAAAAGGCTCTAAACTTTTATAATAACTCCTGGTATAACTAGCACATTGACAATTTCAGATGGTTTCAGTATGGGAAATATGTCAAAATGACAAAATAATTGACGATTTATTCTGAGATTAATATTTACTTTTGTCTGGTAGAATTCACCCTAAGTGTCCAAAATTATCTTCAAATCGAAGATCACTCACTGCACAAACATGTGCGTAAGTAAGAAAAAAAAGAAAAAGTTGTGGTTATTTTGTAGCAACAAAAAACCTGTCAAGGGTCTAAAGCAGCAACTTTTAACTTTTAAAAAATACATAAGAAAACAGAGAAAACAAAGAAAAACTGTTTCACAACTTAACTAAGTGAAAACCTCGCAGACATTTCATGGAATATCAGCTTTATGTCGAGACAAAAACTCTTACGGCTTTAAGTAATGTTATTTGTATGAAGTTAGGCGTATTCCAGCTCATAAAATTGGCTTCGCAACATTGAAATTTGATTAGGGAAAAGTAAAATATCAAGTTAATTTATATGGAATCAGTTTTTTTTATCATTCTGGCATAATCATTTGACTCGAATATTAACTAATTATTTAAATTGTAAGTCATAACAAAATAAAACAACTGTATATTTTTCACTGTAGAATTTTAGTGGCACCAAATTAAGATAAAAGTTCATCATCATTATTTTAGCCATAAGACGTCCACTGCTGAACATAGGCCTCCCCCAATGATTTACACAACGGCTGGTTAGTGGCGGCCTGCATCCAGCGCCCTCCTACTACCTTTATGAGATCGTCGGTCCACCTTGTGGGCGGACGTCTCACGCTGCGCTTTCCGGTACGTGGCCTCCAATCCAGACCAGAATAAAAGATACCGTGTGATTTTTTCAGCTACATGTCAAAGCTTCTACAAGCTCACCATGACTTTTTAATACCCTCGTACTTATTGTGATGTCTCCGCCTTGGAGACGTAAATAAAAGTTGTTTCTATGTGAAGATACTGTCTTTTATTTTCGATTAAACACAGAGCTTACAAGATTGCCTATCGCCATTTTGCCTTGCGAATCAAGAAGAAGGAATCTCGGATACACATCCTGAATAATGCTTTTAAACTAGCTACGTTTGGATACGCGCTTATAATAACTAATTAAATACCGATATAAAATAACGATACATAACACTTATAATGCTTTTAAAACGTATTTTCTTTAAACCTAGAAAGTAGGTTAGGGTAAATCTAAGTAAAAATATTACCGCGTCTCTTCCAGCCAACAACTAATTCCGTCGTAAAGACCGTCGTGAACATTGTTCTCTTTCTAATATACGATCCCATTGTGCGCGTGTTACACTAATCTTCATAAATTACGTTTTGATTAAACTGTGCGGCCTTTGAGTTATTTTGGAAAATCAGGTTAGTCAGCTCAGATTTGAGAAATGGTAAAAATAATGGGCATTTTGGCCTACTTGTGTAAGGCGTTTGACAGTGTTTTGAGGATATCTGATTCTAGCTTATTTAATTTTAGTTTTTTTTTTTCTTATTTTTCATCACAAGCTTTTTAATGTTTGAATACTTGTTATTAATTAAAGATCGTAAGGCTTACTTAATAAGTCCTGTGGAATAATTACCTACAGAAAAAAAGTAATTTTGATGATTACCTGAGTAAGGGCTGTGGTAAGGGCTATTTCCCTCGGAGAAATGCCGGTTTGCAGGAACTGTTTATGCAGGATCATTGATCATATCACGCGGTGCAGTGTCCCGCAAAAACTGATTTGATCGAATTTGTAATTCGAATTTCAAACACACACTAGTGTGTTCACACGGTAGTCCAGTGGGCTGAGTGTGAGTTTACATCAAACGCGCTCACACAGTTATTGAACGTTTCCCGCTAGGGGCGCTGTACAATCCGTCATACATTTAATATCATTTTTTTACGCGCTCACTAGTGAGCACGTTTGATGTAAACTCACACTAGGCCCTCAGTTTTGCAGGATCCTACATTACTATGTCCCGCAAAACTGTAAAGTTAGGTCAAAACTTTCTAATAGATACTCTTGTCACATAATAAAATATCGTCGCATCATGTCATTATGTCTGAACATCCAAATGACGCTCCTTAACTTCAAGTGCCGAAAGAGATGCAACGTAACCGATCGTTATTGCCTCCTTTATCTCCAACACTAGTCTGGATAGAGATGGCACTACCCAAGGATGTAACATCGTGGCTTTATCCATCAATCATAATAAAATTACTGTCGTCTCCATATATCTGGGACCGAAGGAGTTCACGATGCCATTGGTTTCATAAAATACCCTTTTATAAGACGTGACATGCGTATTCAGTGCCGTTTTATGTGTGCCTCCCTTTGTCCGTACAGCCAAAGGAAACAATAAAAGCAGTTAGCCGCTCTGTTTGATTTACTCTTTTCAATTATGGACTTTGTGGTAATGAATTCATGTGTTTGGAAATTGTTGTGATCTATAGGGGCTTATCATTCTATTTTGGGTTTGGTTATCTACAAAATCTACATTATGTTTCATCATTCTGTGTGCTTACCATGAGTTTACGTTACGTGTGCTCGCTAACGACTGCATAAAAAATGACATTAAATGTATGACAGATTGTACAGCGCCCCTAGCGGCTACTTTCAAGAACTAAAGTCTTCATAGATTTTTCTGACGTATTCGCTAGCGAGCACATCTACCGTAAGCTCATGGTAAGCACACTGATGCTTTTCTTAATTTCTAAGTCCATGTACCTACATAATATACTACTTACAGTGTTTGTTGTCATTCCTTTGTTTGTTAGCTGTTATCCGCTTCGCTTTTCTATTATCACCAGTTTAATATTGTAAGAGGTTTCCCCAAAACTAGTTTAACCTTATCTGTTTGACTTTTATTAATAGTCATAAATTAAATATTCCTGTGTGTCCAACAGGAGTTTGCAATGGTGGGAATGAGAGGATGCTCTCTTTCAATAATTAATTTTATGTCCTATTGATCACTACTCGCTTACACAAGAGGTCTTAGTGACTGATTAGTTATTCACTATGTTGCCAACCCTCAGCAATGGTCACATGCAATACTAATGAATACGTGTTGAGTGATAGAATATGTCCAGAGTATGTCTACTATGTAACATGGGACTTCAGTTTACGATTTCATCAATAAATTTTAAGCTTTTGTTACTAATGTTCATTATAACCAACGCTACCAACCGGGCGAAGTGAAAATCATCGGGAAGGCCTATGTTCTGCAGTGGACGAGTGGACGTCCTGTGGCTGAAATGACGATGATGATTTGTTTAAAGCAAACGCTTTTTCGTCCCAAAACCAAGCTCAAAATAAAAACAAAAGAATAACAAAGGAAATTCAGTTTAATTATAGCCCAGTACAATTAAGATTGAGATCTCATAACAATTTTTATACGTCACTAAATAAGGCCCAAAAAGAGACCATTGAACGCTGCATAAAATATCCATTACAGGCAAACAATAGCACTTTGCGATATCGAATTCATTCTCACGGGATAAACGAGTCCAATTCAATTTGTTTTTTGGCAGTATTGTATGTTTTTATTTCGACTTCGAAAAAAATCTAATTCTTTCATGCTCCACTCAGATTATATTTCCCCTATTCCTGTACTTATTTTTACGACCAAAATGAATATTAGGTTGATATAAAAATCAGCGGAACGAACGGAATTATTTCACGAGTAGTCAACAAGAAAATCTAATTATGACTTCTTTCTACATCCGGGTTCTTTATTAGAAAATTTCCCTAAATTTATAACGGTTTACTCACCAGAAACTTTTTGACTAAAGCTTATTTACACCATTAACAGTTTATTGCTCCTTATTCCACAGCATTAAAGTCGACGATTATTGAAATCGTTGAAACGAAATCAAATGACGCTAAGCCTCAAATAGGGTTTGAATTTGGGATCCTCAATATTCCTCTTTTGAGAGCATTGTTCGGATCGGAAGAACGATATGGTTTCCCGGTTTGACTTCGCATCCTTTTAGTGACGTATACCCTCTATAGAAGATTCGTCTACGATAAGAAGAGCCTGTTACTCTCCCATCGGTACGACCACGCATAAAGCTAAATCTAGTAAATCTGCTTCGAGTCGATACGCTTTGAAAGGGTAAACTGTAGGGCCATAACTTCTGAGTTCTGCACCGATATCTCCGGGGATAGCTACAGTGGAATAAATTACATTACTGTCTTTAGATTAAGGACAGATAAAAGTTCAGAAGTGCTTGGAGGTCGGAGGTGATAGCGCAATTTCGATTCACAAATAAATAGGCTCTGGAGAGTTCAAGTTTGTTTAAAAAGCCATTCATTACGCTTTGAACCTCAACAAGATTTAAAGGAAATGATAACATTTGAATATTTAGTACGGGGAATATTCAAACTGTCGTTACAAGATAAGGTACTGTACAAATAAGGGACTCCAAGGTAGACATTGTGGCATCTTATAAAGTTGTAATACGGTCAATTTTCCAGCAAACTGTGGATTTTCTCAAAACCATTTGTAAATACATTTCAATGTTGACTTACTAGTTCGATATTTTCAGTGGATTTCAAAATCCAGTATTTATAGCTGACTTATAAAAATCTTCAATTCCTTATATTTCGAAGCGTATCTTTACGGCCGCTGTGCTACTAACGGCACCCTATAGAAAAATATTTAGTCTTCGCGCCGGACGTGACATAGATAAACTACGGATATATCTGTAAGGCTGCGTTCACACTAAATCTATCAAAGCCGCCATCTCTAACGCCACAAAATGTCTATTTACTGCTTTTTCATAAAGTTTTACAGAGGAAATTGACGCTTTAGTGGTATTGACTCTTAGCGGTAAATTTAACGATATTAAAGCATGGTTTAGTGGTATTGAGAATAGATAGACTACACGTTTACTCTGGGGCTCAGAATGAAGTTTGTTTCACCTAAATGACGTCCACTTCTGGACAAAGACCTCCACAATTAATTTCCACAATACATAATCCTGCGCTGCCAGGATCCAGGTACTTCCCGCGACCTTCACCAGATCGCCGGTCCACCTAGTGAGAGCCTGCCCACACTACGTCTCCATTACCCGTCGCCACTCGAGAACTTTTCTGCCCCAACGGCCATCAGCTATGTGCCCCGCCCACTACCACTTGAGTATCTTGTATTACTTACTTCTCAAATACGTATGTGGATGCGCCCTATCTCTTCGGAGCAGGAAGACTTCATGGACCAATATGAAAATATTATTATAACAAACTATGAGAATAAACTTGCTTTCGTCCATGTTTCACGGTACAGTAATATTATTAATGATATTTGTTTGATTTATTGTTTGGAAGATTTTCCTACTTGACAGACTCCGAAATAATATCAATGGATTTCGCCAGAACTGATTTGATGTGGAAAATTACGTATATTTCTGTGTTTATTATACCCATCTTGTCGCTGAAAGAAGTATTCGTCATTTAGAAAAAAGCTAGCAGATTACGTTAGGTCCCAATTTGTACATGCTTACAATCCGTATTCTTAGGCTGAGTTGCACCACCTTATTTTAGCCGTAACAATAACACTAACCGCTGCTTTTTGTATGGATTTTGATAGATTTTTGACGTTTCTCAAAGTTAAAGTAAGATAATGTAACTCAGCCTTATTCTTATAAGTTTTTATAACTTTTCATCTGTCATCCGTTTTGAATAAGAGGGAAGTAGATCCATAATCATAACTTCAAACTCCTATCTACATCCTAGTTTTCTTGATCAGTGCTTAGGATCAGTGTCGTTGCGTTTGTGTCTAACCGATTTTATAATTATTTTGATAACATTGCATAAAAAATGGTATTGGTTATAAATAATTTCGATTTGAATCCAAAATAAGCCTAGGCGCAGACCACCGACTTTTAGTTGGCCGATATATTTGTGCCCGATTCTAGTTAGTATGAAGAATCGACCGATACCAAATCGGTGTAATGTGCGCACTTTCATACATATCCATACTGATTAACAGCCCGACTCAACTATCGGCCGACAAAAAGTCGGTGGTCTGAACCTAGGCTGAACGTTTCTATCGTTTGGCACTACGAGTATGTCAAACTGCACACAGCACTAGCGTTTTGAATGCATCTTATTATGTTTACAATAAGTGCGAATTTGCAACAAAAATTTATACTCTGTTCTGTTGTAGGTACCTACTATCTCTATAATATGTAGACAGGCCCGGGTAATAGATTACAGCGCGGACCGTTGTCAGCGGGCAGCTGGGCGCTGTCAGCAGAAACAACTTGTCCCTCACTGGCAGCAATCTACAAGATTTTAACAAACCGCGGAAACTTCTAGATTTATAGCCCATAGGATTTTGGACATTCAGTTGATGGGTGTTTGTTAATTTACTTCTATACTACTATTATAAAGCTGAAGAGCTTGTTTGTTTGAACGCGCTAATCTGAGGAAAAACTGGTCTGAAAAATTATTTTTGTGTTGGATAGCCCATTTATCCAGGAAGGCTTTAGGCTACATAACATCACCCTACAGCCAATAGGGGTGGAGCAGTAAAGAACAATGTTGCTAAAACGGGAAATATTCAAACTATTTTCACGCGTTACGATGTCGCGGACACAGCTAGTTTTTTCTACTCTAAATTACATTAAAATAAAACATTAACCAGTTGAGTTTCCTCACTTCCCGAAGTGTGATGATGTTGCTATTTAAAACAACGAATTCATTTTTTTTTAAATCACCTAACGACTGTTATTTATTCTACATTCACGTACGATAGAACATTAATTAACTATCATTAAATAACCGTGTAGGCTAGGCGTAAAAAAACTTCCTCATAATAATATTAACAATACTGCGTTGAATCAGTTATCGTGCAACGCAATTACGGATAGGTTGAAATAATTTAACAATAAAAAAAGTAAGCATCCTTGATCTCAAGTCTTAATTTTTTTTATTTTTGTTTACTTTAACATTTTTATTTATTTTTTCTTCCATATTTGGTACTAAATGCTGCCTTTTTTCTTTTGTTCATTTATTTGTTAATGTTTTCGATTTCTAAAACAGGGGTTCCGTTTTATTTTGCTTTTTGAACAAATGTGACATATAATTAATTGCCGCGGTGTGGTTACGGGTTGGATCCAGATAAGTAAAGCAAGATGGGGTGGGTATAAATTATATGCTACTAATTTTTTTAAATAATGTGTTACAATTTTGTTTGTGTAATCCATTCGCCATACCACAATTTATGAGTTTAAATGGCAGGTAATGTCGTACTTCATAAATTATTTTATACTTAGTTAAACATTAACTATTCTAGAAAATTAACACTTATCTATATTATGTTTCACACTGTTTCATGTCTGTGCGAATATCCTTACTAGACAACAATATTAATTTGTAACAATTTACGTATCTTATCATAAATTTTATTTACCAAGGATATTAAATATTGTTTTATTTACACACATTAACTTACTGCACAAAGCCGTTATTAGTCCAGCAAACACGCTGTAAAGGGAAATTTCATTATTGTACTTAGGTATGATGTATTGCAAAAAACTTCATTCATTGAAGCAAAAACATTTTCTCTTTATTGAAACAGATGCTCAAAGTCGTGTTAGCACCGGCTATAAAACGGGGTAAATATCTTTACACCGCTAAATGTTCGAAGTGACAATGTTGAAGCTGGTTTTGTTGGCGGCCATAACGGCTGATGTGTTTTTAGTAGTTTCAACGACAGGTATTATGGTTGTTTTACTTTCTATATTATTATTATTGTTGTTGTTAGGCTAAACTTCCGTGTTCCAATTAATACTCGTACACAGCAAGGCCTTTACAGCAAGATTAGAATTACTTGTAATTAGTTATCTTTTAGGCAAGGTCACATGTACATTTATCGTAATCTAAGAATGCATGAAGTAACTTGGGTAATGTAAAGAATTTACTTATATCGTGATTTGGGTAATATAAAGCTCTTATCTCTATAAATGTAAAATGTTTTGGTAATCCTAATTCAATAAACTTTAATTAAATAGCTAATTTATTTCAAATCAAATAATTTATTTCAGTTTGCAAACCTAATGAAGAATACAACGATTGCATAAATCGTGGATGCAACGCACAAAATTGCTCGCAGCTGGGTCTTCCGTTGCCATGCGTCGATGTTGATCCCAAATACTGCATCCCTGGGTACATCTGTAAATCTGGCTACACAAGAGCTGATAATGGCACTTGCATTCCCACAGAGCAATGTCGTAAGTATACGAAATGCAATTATCGTCCTTCTCCTTTTAACAATAAGCTTTCAATTAATAATAACATCTTTAACAGCATCTTGTGGAGGGGATCCTAATGCCGTATCGGGGTGTGGTACATTCTGCACAAAATGCTCCAATTACAAGAAAGGACCTATTGCGTGTCCTGCTATCTGTAGGCTAAACGGGTGTGACTGTAGAAAAGGCTACGTATACGATCAGAACATCAAGAAGTGTGTTCTTCCCAAACAATGCAGTAAGTTCTTAATCTTATTATTATTAGGAATCTTTGATAATAATAAATTGATGTTTTGTCTAAATGTATTGATAACCTTACAGCACCAACGTGTAAGGACAATGAGGTATATTCTGACTGTATCAACGGGGGATGCAGTCCTCGAAACTGTTCCCAGCTAGGCAAGCCACAGCCTTGCGTAAAGTTAAGTCCTGATGCTTGCATCAAAGGTTGTGTTTGCAAGTCGGGATATCTGAAGGCTGACAACGGCACGTGCATTCCTTCTAAACAATGTCGTGAGTAGATGTTTAGTCAGACCAATGTTGAAAGTGAAATACATACAATGATTATCCTTCTTGTGTTGACTGTAAATCCTTCAATTGCCTAAACGTTATTTTTATCACAGCATCGTGCGGAGGTGACCCTAACGCCGAATCAGGATGTGGTACATTCTGCAAAAGATGCTCAAACTACAAAAATGAAACGCTTAAGTGTCCTATTGGCTGTATACTGAACGGCTGTCAATGCAAAGAGGGCTTCATCTACGATCAGAATATAAAAAAGTGTGTTCGTCCCAAGCAATGCAGTAAGTTCAGTTTAGACTTTGTATTTTTAACTTGTAGAAAATTTAGAATTATATTATTGACGATCTTACAGCACCAACATGTAAGGCCAATGAAGAATACTCCGACTGCGTCAATGGTGGGTGTGCCCGGCGAAACTGTTCCCAACTGGGCAAACCAGTGCGCTGCGTAAAGCTGAAACCAGGTGCTTGCAAAAAAGGATGTGTCTGCAAGTCAGGCTATTTGAAAGCTAAAAACGGCACTTGCATTCCTGTGAAACAATGTCGTGAGTACATATTTTCTCAAATTCATAAAATGTGGAATGTTATCATGCTTGGTATCTGAATGTCTAACTTTAATTCATGTTTTTCGTAGCATGCAAACCCAATGAAGAATACTCTGATTGCATAAATCGCGGGTGTTACGCGCGAAACTGCTCGCAGCTGGGTTATCCGTTGGAATGTGCCGACGTTGTGGTCAAAGATGAAGACTGTATCGAGGGCTTCATCTGCAAACCTGGCTACACTAGAGCTGATAATGGCACTTGCATTCCTACAGATCAATGTCGTAAGTAAAATACATGACCCTTCTTCTCTTTTTATTATACTAATGACTTTAATTGATTATACGTTATTTTTGTAACAGCATCGTGTGGAGGTGATCCTAATGCCGAATCCGGATGTGGTAGCTTCTGTAAAAGATGCTCTAACTACAAAAATGAATCGCTGATTTGTCCCATTGGTTGTATACTGAACGGCTGTCAATGCAGAGAGGGTTACATATACGATCAGAATACAAAAAAATGTGTTCTCCCAAAACAATGCAGTAAGCTTATTATCATTTAAACAATTGTTTTGCTACTATGACGTTTCATTTAACATGCCTTATGTAACTTTATAAAATTCTGCAGCGCCAACATGTAAGATCAATGAAATTTATTCTGAATGCACCAATACTGGATGTACTGCCCAAAATTGCTCCCAACTGGGCACACCGGTGCCCTGCGTAAGACTGGACCCAAAATACTGCAAAAAAGGCTGTGTTTGCGACGAGGGCTACTTAAGAGCTGATAATGGAACCTGCATTCCCGAGAAAGAATGTCGTAAGTACATTTGAATACAGCGTAATTCACCATTTACCTAATACTTGCATTGCATTGCATTTAATTGTTGTAATGTTTTGAAAGCTGCTTGCGGAGGTGACCCAAATGCAGAGTCTGGATGTGGTACATTCTGTGAAACCTGCACCAACTACAAATCTGGTCCAGTTCCTTGTCCCGATATCTGTCTTTTAAACGGTTGCCAATGCAGAGAGGGCTACATTTACGACCCGAATATAAAGAAGTGCGTTCTACCCGAGCAATGCAGTGAGTATTTTCTAGAAGATTCAAGTTTGTTTTATTATTTTCTTAGTAGGTATTAATTGTTACACCTGAATCTTGCAGCACCAACTTGCAAAGCTAATGAAGTCTACTCCGACTGCAATAATAATGGATGCGATCCTAGGAGCTGCTCCCAATTGGGCAACCCTGTGGCTTGCGTGGATATAAGTCCCGACTCATGCATTAAGGGTTGCGTCTGTGCTTCAGGCTATTTGAGGGCTGACAACGGCACTTGCATTCCCGAAAAACAATGTCGTAAGTTTAGTTACAATAAATAAATCTAATCACCATTTACATCAATCAATCAAAATACGTAATCTAATTTTATTATGCCATTCTCATTGTGACAGCATCATGTGGAGGCGATCCTAACGCCGAATCAGGGTGTGGCGTATTCTGTGACAGATGCTCAGGAGCAATACCATGTCCGAGAATCTGTTATCCAAATAGCTGCCAATGTAAATCCGGCTACATCTATGACCAGAACATC
Source organism: Ostrinia nubilalis (assembly GCF_963855985.1). Lineage (NCBI taxonomy): Eukaryota > Metazoa > Arthropoda > Insecta > Lepidoptera > Crambidae > Ostrinia > Ostrinia nubilalis. Next base: position 6,628,710 of record NC_087091.1, on the reverse strand, counting down.
AAGAAGTGTGTTCTACCCAATCAATGCAGTACGTACTATTCGAAAGTTTTGGTTATTATTTTTGCATAATTATCCATTATACTAAGCTTGAAGTATAATTCGATCTTACAGCACCAACTTGTAAAGATAATGAAGAATACTCCGACTGCATCAATGGTGGATGTGACGCAAGAAACTGTTCTCAACTGGGCAATCCAATACCTTGCGTAAAGTTAAATCCCGACGATTGTATTAAAGGATGTGTTTGCTCTTCGGGCTATTTGAGGGCTGACAACGGCACTTGCATTCCCGAGAAACAATGTCGTAAGTGTAGTTAGAATGAATAAATCTAATCACCATTTACATACGAGTCAAAATACCTGATCTAATTATGCCATTCTCATTGTGACAGCATCATGTGGAGATGATCCTAACGCTGAATCAGGGTGCGGCGTTTTCTGTGACAGATGCTCAGGACCAATAAAATGTCCGAGAATATGTCATCCAAATAGCTGCCAATGTAAATCCGGCTACATCTATGACCAGAACATCAAGAAGTGTGTTCTACCCAAGCAATGCAGTACGTACTATTAGAAATTTTTAGTTATTCTTTTTGCATATTCATTATAATAAGCTTGATGTATAATTCGATCTTACAGCACCAACTTGTAAAGATAATGAAGAATACTCCGACTGCATCAATGGTGGATGTGACGCAAGAAACTGTTCTCAACTGGGCAATCCAATACCTTGCGTAAAGTTGAATCCCGACGATTGTATTAAAGGATGTGTTTGCTCTTCGGGTTATTTGAGAGCTGACAATGGCACTTGCATTCCTGTGAAAGAATGTCGTAAGTTTACCCATCCTAACAGAATTATTTGAGAAAATCGATGATATTGAAATTTTTAATCTAATTTTCAAACCTTTCTTACACCAGCATCTTGTGGAGGCGACCCTAATGCGGAATCTGGATGCGGTGTTTTCTGTAACAGATGCTCTGGACCCATACCATGCCCCAAAATTTGTGAAGTGAACGGATGTCAATGTAAACCCAACTATATTTATGATGATAACACCAAGAAGTGCGTACTGCCTGAACAATGCAGTAAGTACCAATTAATTTTCTTAAGTCTATTTTATTGGCTTTATCTGGTGTTTGCGTTTGATTTATAAATTTGCAAGCCTGCAACCATTTATTTAGGCAGTTGTATACCTTATTTTTTGACGTCATTCTATAGTCCCAGACACAATGTGCTCAGACAATTATTTGCTAGCTTAGGTACTTTGTAATGCAAATTATGTTTGATCAGGTGTTTCGTAATTGACTTGTTTTTTAACTGAAGATTATGCTTGCAGCTCCCACGTGCAAAGACCATGAAGTGTACTCAAATTGTGTCAACGGTGGTTGTCTTAGACGGAATTGCTCGCAAGTGGGCAAACCAATTCTATGCGTTCTAGTGACAAAAGGCGGGTGTATTAAGGGATGCATTTGTGAATCTGGATACCTGCGAGATGATAAGGGGAATTGTATACCGGAGGATCAGTGCCGTTAGTAGATACCTTAAGCTCTTGATACAAATCGTCGCTATCCTCTCTAACTGACGTATCTGACATTTTTTTCGAAACTAAGTTATCTACACCATCTTAATCAATTTCGCAAGACGAATCGATCTGCCTAATCGCCTGAAAATTTTTGCAAAATGTCAGTTACGTCAGTTAGAGAGGCAAGCGACGAAATTACACTGCACCAGTTTTCATTTGTTCGTTGTGAGGTTTATTACCCATTATCGTATAGGCTATATATATCATTTATTGGTTTTATCCCAGAACGCTGCCAAGAAGGCGAAGTGTACTCTAAATGTGCCAATGGAGTTTGTCCGGCCCAAAGCTGCAGCCTATATGGAAAACCTCTTCCATTGTGTTCTCCTATAAACCCCGCATCTTGTAAGCCTGGTTGCATATGTGCAAATGGCTATCTTAGGAATAAGGATGGTGTTTGCATCCCGAAGGAAAAATGTCCAGGTCTTTATGATTATATTTAACTCTTTTATGACTTACAGGATAATATGTAAAGCTATAAGTAAAGGTTCGTTGTGATGAACTCAAAATGTGAATTGTAAATCACTCCTGTCTTGCAGAAACATCATGCAATTGAAATCCCAACAATCTAAACTGTATTGTTAAAAGTTAATGCCATCTAGCCAAACTTTTAATTGCTTTTCGATTAAATTCTATTGACATTGTGTGTGTTAAAAGTGCCAAAAATAATAATGGTTTTATTCCAGAACGCTGCCAAAAAGGCGAAGTGTACTCTGAATGTGCCAACGGAATTTGTCCACCCCAGACCTGCAGCTGGTATGGAAAGCCTATTCCACCGTGTGCGCCTGTAAACCCTGATTCTTGTAAGCCCGGTTGTATATGTGCAAAAGGCAATCTTAGGAATACGGATGGTGTTTGCATTCCGGAGGAGAAATGTCCAGGTCTTTATTATTTATCTTTAACTCTTTTATGACTTAGGATGTAAAGCTACAGGCTTGTTGTAAACTCAAAATGTGAATTGTAAATAACTCCTGTCTTGCAGAAGCATCCTGTAAGAACAAAGTCAACGAAGTTTATTCCGACTGCATAAATGGTGGGTGCGATGCTAGAAACTGCTCTCAATTGGGCAACCCTGTCCCTTGCGTCAAGATAAGACCCGAAGATTGCAAAAAGGGCTGCATCTGCGATGTAGGGTTCTTAAGGGCTGCCAATGGCACATGCATTCCACAGAAACAATGTCGTAAGTACACTTCTACAAGAATCCTACATTGAATTTTGAACTCTATTGAATCCTTTTTAAACAACACAACTTTCGCTGCAGCTTCTTGTGGAGGAGATCCTAATGCCGAAGCAGGGTGTGGCGTCTTTTGTGACCTATGCTCCGGACCAATACCATGTCCTAAAATCTGTAAAGTAAATGGATGTCAATGCAAACCTGGTTACAAATACGACCAGAACATCCAGAAGTGTGTGCTACCAAAGCAATGCAGTAAGTTTTAATTATTTCTTTTCGTTTAAATATGTATAAAAGCGTGTAAATTGTTGGCATGGTTACAAGGTGCCCTATGTTGATTGAGTTGGTAGATCGTGCATTCATTTGTCACATTAATTAGTTATGCAAACAACATCATGAGTGTTTAACTAGGTGTTTATTGAGGCGACTAATAACCGTGTCGTTGTCAGACTGGATAATATAATTAAACAAATAATTAATATTCTTTTTAAATAAATAAGCTTCAGACTGATTATTGTTACCTACTTGCAGCCCCAACCTGTAAGTGCCACGAAGTGTACTCCGATTGTATCAACGGTGGGTGTGCTAGAAGGAACTGCTCTCAGCTGGACAAGCCTGTTGCCTGCGTATCGATAATAGAAGGCGGCTGTATCAAGGGATGCGTTTGCGAATCTGGTTACCTGAGAGCTGATAATGGAACATGCATACCAGAGAGTCAATGCCGTAAGTGCTTTTGTAGATAATTCTCGTTCACCGTCTCTGAGTAAAGTGTCAAGTATTAGTCGCTAGGAGCAACGAAACCATGAGACTGACCAGACTTTGACACTAAAAATTATTTCTTACTCTTGCTTGCCAAAGACTTAGGAACTTTACTATTCAGAACTTTACTCGGAGATCGTGAATGAGCTACTTACTTAAGAAATTTAATTTTGATCTCATTGGCAGCAAAATCCAGCCAGTGAAATGGTCTTCAGAAAAAAACATAACACTTCTTCTGGCGCAGTCGGGTAAAAATAGGCTAGTTGATACGAGTAGGACCCTAAACGAACAATTCCAGCTGATGTTAACACCGTGGCATCTCATAAGAACTCAGAAGAAGTGCTGTTGATATACATACAATAGACGTTGTTTTTGAACAACTGTTTTAGGATCAAAGTAATCCTAATCCTAAATGTTACTCTAGTTTATGAAATTATTATTTTGACATGGCAAAGCCGCTTCATACGCCGACTGATATAACGGCTGACAATTAAGTTGATTACTAAGCCCTGGCCACTGGAAACCCCAACAAACTAAAATGTATTGTTAAAAGTTAATCCCATCTAGTCAAAAGTTTAAAAGCTTTTCAATTAAATTCTATTGACATGTTGATGTGTGTTTTAGAACTAAAAATAATAACTGCTAACTTTTTAAAATTGTGAACTAAGCTTCTAATTTAAGGCGGATACTGATTTATTCATATTTCGTTTCATTTATCATTTAACAAATAAAAATTATAGCAATAAATGAAACGAATAAATTAAACCGGACCTTGAATAAAACCGTTTTCAGAATAATTCAGAAATTGTTGCTGCACCGTTTTCTTTAACTTTTTTGATAAACCCAAGATAAAGTCTTAAGTAATGAAAACGTTTTCTATCCATCTTCGCCGACCCAATGCCCTTCAGTGGATATAGCTCTCCGTCTTGAGTGTTGCACCTCCCACTCATTGCCCTGCCCATCTATTTACAACCAGGTCGGTTTTGTGCTATCAGGGAAGCTACACACTCATGCGGTTCGCGCCGCGACTAGTGACAAGCGACCGCGACCTGAGAAAAGCGATCGTGACAAGTGCAATGACAAGCGACCGCGACAGCGACCGCGACGGAGACCGCGCGTTCAGTGTGCTTACCATGAGTTTACGTTAGGTGTACTCGCTAGCTACTACGTGAAAAAAATCTATGATGATTTTAGTTCTTGAAAGTAAGTAAGTTAATGTCATTTTTTACGTAGTCGCTAGCGAGTATATCTAAAAAACTCATGGTAAGCACACAGTTCGTGAACGAAATCGAGACAAGCGACAGATCTAAGTCAAGTAACGATCGAAGCGTAGTCTACTGTCTTGGTTTGTCACAGTCACTTCTTGTCTCTGTTGTGGCGCGAACCGTCATAAGCATAATCAGTGATAATTATAATCGGCACAGTCGGACGTTAATCAATAAAATTATAGTAAGTAGTTCAGATGCAAAAAGTGCAGTAGTCACTTCGGCTCGCCTTGACGTTTCGCAAATACTGCCAATCGATAATGGTGACCCGCTTATAGTGTGTAGGGCTCAAAACTGAACTCCGACAAACGTTACTCCGACGTTACGTTACTCCGACATTACTGAATATCGACATGACTTTACTTCGACACTATACAACTCAGAGGTAGCCAGTGTGTAGCAACCTTTAAACGGGTAAACTAGAGTACCTACGGGCGGGTTGACGGATTACACGAACGAATTGGGTTTTTAACTAAATTCGGACAAAATATTTGGTTTAGTTTGCTATCTAATAACGAACCATGTTGATTTGATTTCGTATAATTTCAAGGCAGAAATGATTAAAGTTAGATTGGGTTTATTCGAGTACCTACATCGTTTGTGTTGGACTTCAATATCGAAGCACTTACGTAAAGAATGGTTGTCTACAGCCCTCTAGACAAAGTGACGTTACATTTCTAACAGTTTTAATTATCGTTTCTCTCCGCTTTAAGCCTATTATTAGGGACTTGTTGAATTATCATTAGACAATGAATTCTGCAAAGATTATGAACAAACACAGAGTACATTCTGGTGACCGTAAACATAAAATTAAACTGTATGAAAGTGCATCAATGTTTGTCAGACACCTTTGTTTATGTGCTCGCCCCGAGTAAACTCCAGAGTAAACAATGTGGGTATGTTTACCATCCAAATTTGGCCCTCGAGGATAGCATCTTGCTTGCTATAAGGTGGCTCAAGCATCAACCTTATTGTTTAAGCAATAAATTAAAGTTAAATCTATCATTTTAAGGCTGGGTTGCTTGCACCATCTTATTTTAACTTTGACAAACGTCAAAAATCTGTCAAACTCCATACAAAAACGCCGTTTATCGTTATAGTTACGGTCAAAGTTAGGGTGGTTAGGTGGTGAAACTCAGCCTTAGTTCATGAGAATTAACTATACTAACGAACTCTAATAAACTCATATTGAAATAAACAATTTCAAACTTATCATGAAAATGAATAGCACTTCAATGAACTGTTATGATCGCCTTTTATGAGCTGGTTCCCGCGGAGATATCCCGTTTTTTGCAGGACCTGTTTTCGTGTTAATTATGTGTTTTAATTTAATGTTCACACGAACATGCCATTTGTAAATTTCAAAATGTGTTCACACGACAATAGGTACGCAATAAAGATTTGAATTTGAATTTGACAATCCACTTAATTTTGCGGGATCTTTCATTACTGTCGGCCGTATTCACAAACAGTACTATGAGGTCTAACAGTGCGCGTGGACGCACAGGGTGACACACGAACCAATCACAGAGCTCTAATCAACGCTGTGCGTTCGATTTGCTGCTTTACTTAAGCAAGCATCGTTTGGAATACGGACGTGAATCCCGCTGAACAGGATTGCCGTGGGTGCGAGCGCTTATATTTAATTTTTGCTTCAGCGCGATGCAAGTCCGGCGAAGAGTATTCCACGTGTGCTAACGGGATATGTCGACTCCAATACTGCAGCCAGTATGGAGCGCCGATTCCATTCTGTCCAGCCTTCAAAACTAGCAAATGTAAACCCGGATGTGTATGCAAGAAAAAGTTCTTGAAGAATACAGACGGCGTTTGCATCCCACAGGAGGAGTGTCCAGGTAATTAATTATACTTAGACGTAGGAAAACGTATTTAGGCAGGTCACTCGATGGACCGACGATCTAGTGAAGGTCACGGAAAGCATTTGGATGCTGGCAGCGCAAGACTGGTAGTTGTGAAAGTCTATAGGGGAGACCTATATTCAGCAGTGGACGACATTCGGTTGAAATGGACGAAGGAACGAAAGGAACGTAACGAAATCGATGTAATTTTCATGAAATAAAATTAACTTGAAAAAAACACACTATGATCAAGCAAACTTGTTGATTTTCCGGGAAAAAATCTCTAGTTCTTTCTATTTATTAGCCTTCGTAGTCTGAATTAGCTGTTAGATTTTCCCATCCCATTCCCTGCACCTGTTTATTTTTTGTCTTTCAAATTATTATTCTTCTCCCAATCCAGAAGCGCAATGTCCACCCGGAGAAATATACTCTCAATGCTCAAACGCCCCATGCATGAAACAGTATTGCATCCAGTACGGTATAAACTTCCTCTCTTGCCTGGCATTAGAGCCTAAGAAAAAATGTAAACCAGGGTGCATCTGCAAGGATGGTTATTTGAGGACACAAGAAGGAATGTGCATTCCAGAAGATACGTGCCCAGGTAATAATGTACCTAATATGTTATTAAATAAGAGTCATTTATGCTTGAGGGTACGTAATTACCAAGCTGTAAAATGATGGTTTTCTCAACCAAATGCTGTCAACTACTGGAAAAAGGCCGCCATGTATTTCCACAAAGACCGGTCACACGCTGCCTGCATCCAAGAGCACCTCGCCTGTGATTGCTTCCTATGATGCTTCTATACAACTTACTTAAATATAGCTTTACTGTGATAAAAGGGATCAATCTGAAATTCATAGTCTTATAGATTTTCTTTGTTGCTGCTTTAATATTTTTAACGTAGTCGATACACAGTATACAATATACATTCATACTATAAGTACGGATAACAGCAAGAGCAGCTGAACACTGTGGGTTCTTAACTAAGTATGAAAATTATAAATAACTTGAAAAAAATCGAACTGCCTAAGTAACTAAGTATTTGTAATAATAGCGAATTGACAACAAATTGTAAAGACTAATTTACTATCGTCTGTACCTACTTCAATTAATGTGCTCATGGTGTTTCAAAAAAATCAAAAATCAAAAATATTTTTATTGAGCCATCCATTATTCTTACTAACTAATCAACAAAATCATAACTTATTAAAACTATTTTATTATTATTTCAACAGAAGCGCAGCCACCATGTCTAGACAAAAAGTAAGAAGATATAAAAACTGCACCGATTTTCAAGATATCAAGTCAAGAATGAAGGAATAACATTATATCAAATCATATTTTAAAGTGTAAGGAATTGGTTGGCAAAAATATAAAATATTGTCTCGGATCATTGTCATTTTTACCGAAAAAAAAAAAATTAAAATATGAATTTTCCAGGAAAATTATATCCATTGGTTTTGAAATCAACATGGTCCGGAATTCATTCATGTTTTTGCCAACTTTTCTTTTGTTTTAATTTGATTCCGCCTCTGATAAGCATGCAACGATAACCCAGATGGAAATCGGACAAAAGTAGGCTTTTGGATTTTAAGAAAAAATAAACTAAATTAAAAAATATTTATTTGATCCTTATTTAAAACAAAAAAATGTTCAAGATATTGGCAAAATAAAAGGTTTTATTTTATTTTACAGTTTTTTTTTAAAGCATGTCATACTGACTTATCCTCCGATTAAGCCTAGGCGCAGACCTACCGACCTTTAGTTGACCGATAGTTGGGCTCGATTTTAGTTTGTTTAAAGAATCGGCCGATACCAAATCGTTGTAATGTGCGCACTTTCATACATGCAGCCCGACCCAGCTATCGGCCAACTAAAAGTCGGTGGTAAAGGATAAATCTGTGCACCCTCTGCTATCATTGTTGTACGATACAATTCATTGTAGTTCTAGACCAGTGGTTCTTAACCTTTAGCCAACTAGCTCGCATCAATGCTTATGACTGTAAACCCTTGAAAAGGAGGCTGACAATAGTGACTGAGTTTCTTGCGCTGCTTCTTCTCAGCACTGGCCCATTTATTGTCCCGAAGCAGTGGTAGGGTTAATATTGGGACGTGTAAAAGTGCTTTCTAAAAGCCTATTTGCAAAAATAAATGAATTTTATGAATTTTGAGTCATGAGGGACCATTTTACCAAATTTCTGTCTTGTCAGGGACCACCTCATAATCGGTCAAAACCAGTTTGACTGCAAAAATTAGTTAAAAGTGGTTTTGACCAAGGTGTGCAAGTGCACTTCGTGGACCACTTGGAATGCCTCCAGGGACCACCAGTGGTCCGCGGACCACCGGTTAAGAACCACTGTTCTAGACCAACAAACTTGTATAAGTTAACCCTTTCATTGACTTAAACTAAGTCGAGTCTCTGAAATGATCATCGGCAAACCCATTTATAAATACAGCTTAGGCTTTCGCAAATCCGGTTTTCAGCGGTGTGGTTGAGCCGTTATTCGGTTGCGGTTGCTTGCCGGCCCGGCAACATTCCGCCACGGAACATTTTGCACTGACGTGGGCATCTGTTAAATGACCGAGTTCGTACTGTGGTGAACTTTGGCCGGTATTTGTTTGAGAATCAACTCCATTCCACTTTTAGGGCTGCTCGATGGATGGACGCACTCACATGTTTTTTATGGGCGCAATATTTGTTTGGCAAATTACGAAAATAGTGATTATAGTACTGATAAAAATAAAACCTATACCTATATAATATTTCAGGTGATTCAAGTCAAGGTACAAAGAAACAAACAATAGGACATCAAGCTATTAACTTAATTAGCTGTAATATTAAGACTGAGTTGCACCATCTAACTTTGACAGCAACTACAGCGATAGCCGGTGTATTTTGTATGTAGGTAGTTTGACAGATTTTTGACGTTTATCAAAGTTAAAGTACGAAGGTGCAACCCAGCCTAAATGTCGACTGTAGAGAGGTACTGACTGAGAAATAATATAAATAAATAAATTTTATACCTTTCTTACTAACAATTTTATTTTAACAGACATGGGTTTTATTGTATGAGGCTGGGTTGAATTACTTTTACTTTAACTTCAACAAACTTCAAACACAACTTCAAACCTGTTAAACTCCATAAAAAAAGTAAAAAGATTAGAATAACATGAAAAGAAAAATAGAAAGTTAAGTTTTGTTTATTATGCGCCACTACACATAAAAGTTCAACTAAAACTATAACATACTTTTTTCTTATGCCTTAGAGATATCGATTAAGACGCTGAAAGTATTTATGCTTAAAACAATTTGTTAAAAACTGCAACACTGCTTAATTTAATAAGATAATAAGAGCTGGGTTTCAAGACTTGTTGAATTAAGAAGGGTTGACTTTAATAATATGCCAATTTATAAACAAAAAATAATACAACATTTTCATATAATTTATTAGATAATAGCCCTTCTTTTAAAATTCACGCATCATTTTAAATTCACAATAATTTGCATGATGATTACACTAAATCCAGCGGTACTAATTTTCCATAAGCCTTTCCTAAACAGAATGACCTGTTGATGATTGATTTTTTATTCATATAATTTTTATTTTCCCTTTCCCTTATAATATCTTAGGTGTGCTGCCATCGCATTCTTTCTCAGTTGTCTTCTCTTCCTTATGCTGGCGGCGGTGGTGGTGGCGGTGCTGTAAATCATGCGGAAATTTAAAAAAAAACTATTTCAAAATAGATCATTTCCTACTTATGGCACTTATCAACTCGGAAAGGGATCAACACAGTATCAGCCAAATGACGCCCACTGCCGGACAAAGGCCTCCTCCAAGGTTTTCCACAATGAACGGTCCTGCGCTGCCCGCACCCAGGCTCTTCCCGCGACCTTCACCAGATCTTCCAACGTATTTAGGCAGGCCACTCGGGGGACCGACGATCTAGTGAAGGTCGCGGGAAGCATCTGGATGCTAACAGCGCAAGACTGGTAGTTGTGAAAGTCTATAGGGGAGACCTATATTCGGCAGTGGACGACATTAGGTGGAAATGGACGAAGGAACGAATCGATGTCATTTTCATGAAGTAACGAAATCGATGCAATTTTCATGAAATAAAATTCACTTGAAAAAACACACACAAAGTTGTGAATTTTCCGGGAAAAAAACGACTACTTTTCTTCATTAGCTTTCCTAGTCTGAATTCATTAAAATATGATTTTCTCATCCCATTCCCTGCACCTGATTATTGTATGTGTTTCAATATTATTCTCCTAATCCAGAAGCTCAATGTCCACCCGGAGAAATATACTCTCAATGCTCAAACGCCCCATGCATGAAACAGTATTGCATCCAGTACGGTATAAACTTCCTCTCTTGCCTGGCATTAGAGCCTAAGAAAAAATGTAAACCAGGGTGCATCTGCAAGGATGGTTATTTGAGGACACAAGAAGGAATGTGCATTCCAGAAGATACGTGCCCAGGTAATAATGTACCTAATACGTTATTAAATAAGAGTCATTTATGCTTGAAGGTACGTAATTACCAAGCTGTAAAATGATGGTTTTCTCAACCAAATGCTGTCAACTACTGGACAAAGGCCTCCCCCCAAAGATTTCCACAAAGACCGATCACGCGCTGCCTGCATCCAAGAGCACCTCGCCTGTGATTGCTTCCTATGATGCTTCTATACAACTTACTTAAATAAACCTTTACTATAATAAAAGGATCAATCGTAAGGAAATTGTGAAATTCATAATACTTAGGTCTACACTCTTGAAGCGGAATTTTGGGCTTACACTTACACTGTGTAGGTTTGTTGTCGACACGACAAGAAGATAATACTTCTATACATTAGTGTTGATATAGAAGCATTATCTTCTTCTTCTTCAAAAGGGATCAATCAAAAAGAAACTGTGAAATTCATAGTCTTATAGAATTCCCTTTAATTCTTAACGTGGTCGATATTTATTTATGTACGGAACAGGAAAGAGCAGCTGAACACTGTGGGTTCCTAACTAAGTATTTGGAATAATAGCGAATTGACAACAAATTGTTAAGACTAATTTACTATCGTCTGTACTTCAATTTAAATTAATGTGCTATGGTGTTTATTAAAACTATTTTATTATTATTTCAACAGAAGCGCAGCCACCGTGTCTAGACAAAAAGTAGGAAGATGTAAAAACTGCACCGATTTTCAAGATATCAAGTCAAGAATGAAGGAATAACATTATGTCAAATCATATTTTAAAGTGTAAGGAATTGGTTGGCAAAAATATAAAATATTGTCTCGGATCATTGTCATTTTTACCGAAAAAAAAAATTAAAATATGAATTTTCCAGGAAAATTATATCCATTGGTTTTGAAATCAACATGGTCCGGAATTCATTCATGTTTTTGCCAACTTTTCTTTTGTTTTAATTTAATTCCGCCTCTGATAAGCATGCAACGATAACCCAGATGGAAATCGGACAAAAGTAGGCTTTTGGATTTTAAGAAAAAATAAACTAAATTAAAAAATATTTATTTGATCCTTATTTAAAACAAAAAAATGTTCAAGATATTGGCAAAATAAAAGGTTTTATTTTATTTTACAGTTTTTTTTTAAAGCATGTCATACTGACTTATCCTCCGATTAAGCCTAGGCGCAGACCTACCGACCTTTAGTTGACCGATAGTTGGGCTCGATTTTAGTTTGTTTAAAGAATCGGCCGATACCAAATCGTTGTAATGTGCGCACTTTCATACATGCAGCCCGACCCAGCTATCGGCCAACTAAAAGTCGGTGGTAAAGGATAAATCTGCACCCTCTGCTATCATTGTTGTACGATACAATTCATTGTAGTTCTAGACCAGTGGTTCTTAACCTTTAGCCACCTAGCTCGCATCAATGCTTATGACTGTAAACCCTTGAAAAGGAGGCTGACAATAGTGACTGAGTTTCTTGCGCTGCTTCTTCTCAGCACTGGCCCATTTATTGTCCCGAAGCAGTGGTAGGGTTAATATTGGGACGTGTAAAAGTGCTTTCTAAAAGCCTATTTGCAAAAATAAATGAATTTTATGAATTTTGAGTCATGAGGGACCATTTTACCAAATTTCTGTCTTGTCAGGGACCACCTCATAATCGGTCAAAACCAGTTTGACTGCAAAAATTAGTTAAAAGTGGTTTTGACCAAGGTGTGCAAGTGCACTTCGTGGACCACTTGGAATGCCTCCAGGGACCACCAGTGGTCCGCGGACCACCGGTTAAGAACCACTGTTCTAGACCAACAAACTTGTATAAGTTAACCCTTTCATTGACTTAAACTAAGTCGAGTCTCTGAAATGATCATCGGCAAACCCATTTATAAATACAGCTTAGGCTTTCGCAAATCCGGTTTTCAGCGGTGTGGTTGAGCCGTTATTCGGTTGCGGTTGCTTGCCGGCCCGGCAACATTCCGCCACGGAACATTTTGCACTGACGTGGGCATCTGTTAAATGACCGAGTTCGTACTGTGGTGAACTTTGGCCGGTAATTGTTTGAGAATCAACTCCATTCCACTTTTAGGGGTGCTCGATGGATGGACGCACTCACTTGTTTTTTATGGGCGCAATATTTGTTTGGCAAATTACGAAAATAGTGATTATAGTACTGATAAAAATGAAACCGTATATATTTTCACCTATACAGGGTGGAAACGATAAGTAATCTCACCCGATTATTTCTAAACTATACAAGATATCGAAAAACTTGTCACTGATCCTGAAAGTGCTTCACGAGCTCTTTCAAACGGTGCTAATAATAGGTTCCAGAATAAACTGGAACTATCCGAAAATTCAATGTTTCCAGCTTCCATACATTTGTTAAAGTTACATAATTTTAAAAACTACACAAGATATCGTAAAACTGGTTACTGATACTAAAAGTGCTTCACGAGCTCCATCCAACGGTATCAATATCAAGTTACAGAATAAACTGGATCTTTCCTAAAATTCAATGTTTCCGTCTTCCATACATTTCGTACTATCACAATCATGGCACTCATCTCTTGATAATTTTATAGCAAATAAAGCCTAAAACTAATGTTTTTCACAAATAATTTTAAGTAAGATGCAAGTTACGAGTTTATTTAACCGACTTTTTAAGTTTATTATTTAACAAAAATAAATTACACTTCTAATATTGTGTCGTCGGCATACATTTAGTATGGAAGCTGGAAACATAGAATTTTGGAATAGTTCCAGTTTATTCTGTAACCTATTATTGGTACCGTTTGAAAGAGCTTGTGAAGCACTTTCAGGATCAGTAACCAGTTTTTCGATATCTTGTACAGTTTAGAAATAATCGAGTGAGATCACTTATCGTTTCCACCCTGTATATTTCAGGTGATTCAAGTCAAGGTACAAAGAACAAACAATAGGATATCAAACTATTAACTTAATTAGCTGTAATTTTTATTTTTTTATTTTTTTTTTAAAAAAGATTATTAGTAATTTGTTATTACACAAATTACTAATACTCCCGTTAGCCCCTCGTACTAAGCTAAATATGCTTGTGTCACGAGTGAGCTCACCACAATAGTCGAGCGGCGGCGGGGACCGAACCCGCGTTCCCCGGATCACGAGTCGGCCAGTCCGACCCCTTCACCGTTCGGCTATCGTGGCTTCAGAATAAGAATTAAGACTGAGTTGCACCATCTAACTTTGACCGTAACTATAGCGATAACCGGTGTATTTTGTATGTAGTTTGACAGATTTTTGACGTTTATCAAAGTTAAAGTAAGATGGTGCATCCCAGCCTAAATGTCGACTGTAGAGAGGTACTGACTGAGAAATAATAAAAACATACTCTTATTTATAAATTTTATACCTTTCTTAATAACAGACATGGGTTTTATTGTAATGAGGCTGGGTTGAATTACTTTTACTTTAACTTCAACAAACTTCAAACCTGTTAAACTCCATACAAAAAGTAAAAAGATTAGAATAAAATGAAAAGAAAAATAGAAAGTTAAGTTTTGTTTATTATGCACCACTACACATAAAAGTTCAACTAAAACTATAACATACTTTTTTCTTATGCCTTAGAGATATCGATTAAGACGCTGAAAGTATTTATGCTTAAAATAATTTGTTAAAAACTGCAACACTGCTTAATTTAATAAGATAATAAGAGCTGGGTTTCAGAAGGGTTGACTTTAATAATATGCCAATTTATAAACAAAATTAGAGTAACAAAAAATAATACAACATTTTCATATAATTTATTAGTAGCCCTTCTTTTAAAATTCACGCATCATTTTAAATTCACAATAATTTGCATGATGATTACACTAAATCCAGCGGTACTAATTTTCCATTAGCCTTTCCTAAACAGAATGACCTGTTGATGATTGATTTTTTATTCATATAATTTTTATTTTCCCTTTCCCTTAAATAATATCTTAGGTGTGCTGCCATCGCATTCTTTCTCAGTTGTCTTCTCTTCCTTATGCTGGCGGCGGTGGTGGTGGCGGTGCTGTAAATCATGCGGACATTTAAAAAAACTGTTTCAAAATAGATCATTTCCTACTTATGGCAGTTTATCAACTCGGAAAGGGATCAACACAGTATCGCCTTTCGTCGCGCTGTCAACCGCGAGGCGGGTGTTTAGTTTCGTTCGTTCGTTCGTTTCAGCCAAATGACGTCCACTGCTGGACAAAGGCCTCCTCCAAGGTTTTCCACAATGAACGGTCCTGCGCTGCCCGCATCCAGGCTCTTCCCGCGACCTTCACCAGATCTTCCACCTGGTAGGAGGCCTGCCCACGCTACGTCTTCCAGCCCGTGGTCGCCACTCGAGAACTTTTCTGCCCCAACGGCCATCGTCTCTACAAGCTATGTGCCCCGCTCACTGCCACTTGATTTTAGCAATTCTGCGAGCTATGTCGGTCACTTTGGGTGTTTAGGTTACGGTGCGGATAAGTGTGTGTTTGCAGTACGGAGTTTCACACAAAGAATACTGACCGCCTCGAGTTGATACGGTTACGATCCGTTTCCGGGTTAATAAGTGTGCTTTGTCCTTTACCCAGTCTACAACGAGTCCGTCCAGGTCCAATGATAAATATAGCGTTAAAATAATGACATAATTATCTTTGTAAGTTTTTAAATAGGTACGAAATTTATGTAATGAATTTTGTTAAAGACGCAGTTTAAGCAAGAAATGTTCTCAATCATCGTTAAATTTTTCTCAAAATAAAATTTTACAAAGCCTACGAACATTACAAGATATGCCGATGCTACCAGTGAGGACGTGTGACGCTGCAAGGCTTCATTTAACTCATAGAAACCGCCTAGTGATCATTAAACCACGGAAAATCTGAGATCTGAGAGAGATCTAGAGATCCCAGGGTGAATTCTCAGCGCTGACAATTTTTTTTTGCTCGGTTAGGTTTGTAAAGCATGCTAGCTACCACCATATCTATGTTGCTGTTAACAGCACTGTCGTCTTTCGACAATCACATGTGAGATAGCCAGTTCCTCTATGACTTCTGTGAGGATTCCGGGTTAAGAAGCTCGCTTCAGCCTGATCATCACTTCACATCAGGTGAGATGCAGGCTTTGACTTCCTCGTTCGTTCGTTCGTTTCAGCCGAAAGACGTCCACTGCTGGACAAATGCCTCCCCCAAGGATTTCCACAAAGGCCGATCCTGCGCCGCTCGCATCCAGGCACCTCCCGTACCTCTCAGGACTTCCTCGTAGTAGATAAAAAATACATTACGTGGGCAATCCTCTTCTGGTATGCAAGTTCCATCATCGTCCCTCGCAAATCCATCGCTGCAAACGCAGCCGAACGACAACGACGTACATTCACAGTCTTGGTCTTCTGGGTCGTCGCAGTATTGATCACATTCTGAACAAGAGGAGAACTCTTCATTCTCATTAGTGCATGGATCTGAAAACAAAAATTACATACGTCAATAATTATTTTGATACTTATTCTAAAGGTATAAAATTCAAAATCCGTTAGGGAAATTTCTTGGTCCGTAGTAGTAGATTGATGTGCTATCACGGTTTATGTACGAGTAATACAGCCTGATGACAGACAGACAGCGAAGCCTTAGTAAGGGGTTCAGTTTCCTTTGTTATGGAACCCTAATAATAACAAATACCTAAGAGTGACAACGCAGCTACTGAAAACAAAACGCCCGTAACGGCCACGAACAAAACTAACTTTGACATTGTCACTTTGAACAATAATCAAGCATTTTCAGCGATTACTCATTTTATAGTTAGCGTTATCACGAGTTTCAGTTAATGTTGAACCTATTAATTTTACAATTACTGCCATAACACGTATTACCAGTAGGCTAGTATGCAGGAATGATACTTTCTGGCAACGCCACGATGGCAGATCTTAAGAACGGGACTATTCCCACCTCTCGTTCCCACCGCTGCAACTCCTGTGTAACCAGGATCTACAGCTTGACCGTCAATAAAACGCAACCAGTGAAGATCAAGTTTGTTCCGAAGATCTTAACGAACTTCAAAATAGCTGAAATCGAAAAACCGAGCGAGTTCGAGTCGCGAGTCCGACTTTCAGCGCATGCTCCCAACACAGGTAAGAATCATCCATACAATCCATGACAGAAGAAGGTCCATTATGAAGTTTGGGTCATCGTTTGATAGCTAGCTACCCTAAAATGCTAAACAGGGGCGCCGCGAAAAGCGGTTAGCGCGCCATTTTATCAATTTTTCCCATACATTATGACGTCAACAAGAGTATATCATGGCGCGCATCCTAGCCCGGCAGATCTCTAGGAACTGATCATACCATACAACTGATCACCTCAGCCATAGGATGTCCACTGCTAAAAATAAAATAAAATAAATAGGCCTCCCCCAATGCTTTCCATGTTGCCCGGTTGGTAGCGGCCTGCGTCCAGCTACCTTCCGGCTACCTTTGTGATGTCGTCGGTCCACCTTGTGGGTGGGCGTCCCATACATAGTCTTATGAAACCGCAAAATATTTTGTACCATCAGAAACAATAAAATAGCAATTTCAAGACTTTCAAAAAATATGTTGTTTTTTGTACACGCATAACTTTCGTCGTTGGAAAGGTCATTGCCCAAAGTCGAAACTGTTTATCTACCTATGGACTAGGTAATTTGTTTATTAACAAATCAACCTAAAAATATACGCACGAATCAGAAAATTGGGACTTTACCTTAGGTACTTTCTCTGAGAGAAAATTATGAACACGTCATTTTAATTGTGTTGCTGCAGCTTGGTCATAATTATTGAGTACTTAATTAAAAAATTGGTAAGGAACCTATCGATGAAAACTTTAACTTAGGTTAAATTAGGTTTAATTTTTAGCGTTAAAAGTTGCATCTTCAGATCAGATGGAAGAGCAGTCGCCCGGCAAGCTAAAGGTCGTGGGTTCGATTCCCACCATAGGCAGTTCGATTTTTTCAAGTTATTTATAATTTTCAATCTTTTTTTCAACAAAGGTTAGTGATTAGCGTCATAAAATTATGTAAGGCTAGCTAATTCGTACAGCCTATGTTCATCAGAAGTAATATTTTCAAATTGCTCCAATGGTTTCGAAGCTTATTTAACACAAACAATCAAAAATATTAATTTCTCTTTATTATTATTTTATGTATAGTGACTCGTATGTAATAATTACTTTTTTTTTCAATAATAATATTATAAAGTTCCTAAAATCGCTATAACACAGTGGAAATAAATACTTATTAAATTTTCTATGAAATAAATATATGGAAGAATATTCATAGATAAGGTATTGACTACCTTCAATAAATCATCACATTCGTAGAATTAATGCATCTGTTACAAACAGGTGGCTTCCGATATAATATTTGAATACCTATTTAGTATTTACTTAATGCAAAATAAAATGATATTGAAGCAAATAATTCAACTCTAGCTGCAAACATTAAAATTAAAAACAATAACTTCTTGGAATCGCTGTATTTATTTATTTTTATTTTATTTTATTAAGAAACCAACGGCGTTAATAATAATGGTAATAAATCTTATGATAACTGTATGTATGTGTTGTGAAGTGATAGTGGACTAACCTATTTATTTGGAAACAATCATTAAAAAATATGACTAAAAGTTTATTCCGTTGCTTATTTTGACAACTTTTATTAGGTTAGGAGGAAATTCTTACCTGCTTTTGCCATATTATATTACGTTTGATTCATTTATTTCTAGGTTTAATTTATGCTGCTTTTACACTATGCGGAAATTAGCCGAGTCAAGTCAAAAAAACAGAGGAGTGGGGATGAAATTCATTCATAATTTCATCCCCACTCCACTGTTTTTTTGACTTGACTTGGCTAATTTCCGCGCAGTGTAAACGCAGCATTAGGATTAGGTTTGAGGGTAGAAGATGGACAGTATGATCCACAAGGTCATGATTTACTTCGTACTGTATCCTGGTGGATCTTATTGGTAGTAGAAATAATTGGCAAAACTGCGGTTCTTCTTTAGTTATTTAGATTAAAGACTTTTATTACGATAAATTATACCTACACAAACATAAATTTACCTAATTGCCCTTAGAAAACAGTTGCGAAACGAAAAAAATAAAAAACATTTTTTAAACAAAAGACGGTATTAACAATGCGTTTATTAGTTTACGGCTACACCCATTTAAATATTGTGAGTTGTTTCAACAAGTGCACGTTGCTGTATAAAAGAGGTAAATATCTTGATATCACTGTAGACGGTGTTCTCGCTCGGCCGAATATGTTGAAGTATTTTGTTCTGCTGGTCGCTGCCAGCATGTTAATTCAAATATCTGTGGCTCAAGGTACGTTTATCTTTCATTCCTTTCAAATTTTAAATCTACACGGTCTCATATTTTTTCCTTTTTATGTTTTTTATATAAATATTTTATTCGTTTGTTATTTTCGTGTCGTGTTGTATTATAGTCGTGATTACTATAACATTAATAGCTAAACGTGTCCCACGATGTTCTGTTTATCTATAATCATTTTTATTACTGTTTATAATATTCAAATGTTTATATTCATAGATGGTGTAGATGTCGTTGAAAGCTCTGACGTCGAAGAAAGTGAATCATCATTAAACTCCGAATCATCATCATTAGTAAAACCAAAATGCGGCACTCGTAAGTATTAACCAATTAAACTCATGATTAACAGGTTTTTACATTGATAATGTACTTAGTAAACGAGCATTGCTTGCTTATCGTCTTTGCTCAAGAATCTTATAGATCATTCGCATGTAGTGTAGGTAAATGTTATCAAGGAATTTGAGCATAAAGGTCAGGTACACATGCTCATTAATAGCACGAACGAAAGCATGTCACTATTGAGCAATTGCTACTTAGACTGAGTTGCATCGCTTCTTATAGTTAACTAACGGCCGCCCGCGACTTCGTACGCGTGGATCCCGTTTTACCCCCTTAGGGGTGGAGTTTCGTAAAATCCTTTCTTAGCGGATGCCTACGTCATAACATCTACCTGCATGTCAAATTTCAGCCCGATCCGTCCAGTGGTTTGGGTTGTGCGTTGATAGATCACTATGTCAGTCAGTCAGTCAGTCACCTTTGAGTTATACATAATAATTATGTATATTTAGAAGTAAGATGGTGCAGCCTTAGCAGCATGTGTGTTGAAGACATTGCTATTATTAAGAATGCTCATTTCAAGTTGTCCGAGTACGAACAAGCTTGTTTTAAGCATGCTAACAATCATGACATTGAGCATGTGTACCTTAATGCTATGGCGGAAAGCAAATCGAATCTTTATCAAACTATAGGTACGAATTCGCGTGATCACTTCAATGAGCGATCACCTTCAGCAATACTTACTGAACAAATAATTTTAGCCCGTCCAAAATGTACTAAGAAAAACGAGCAGCTGGAAATTTGCCCGCCACCCTGTCCATTTAAAACGTGCGGCATTGATGACACCCTGATCGACTGTGCACCAGCCCCCGTCCCTGGAGACCCTGACTGCCCACCACCAGCCTGTCGGTGCAAGTCTCAGTTCTTCAGGGACGACAAAGGGAATTGCGTACCTTGGGACAAGTGTCGTAAGGATTACAATGCGTTGAATATTGATAGCTGTAACACAAGCTGATTAATACCCTGTCTCTCTCTTTATACTGTCTATCTATCTCGACTTGCCTTGATGTGGGTTTTAACGGAATGGTGGAAGTGGTGGCAGAACTTTCCTGAACTAATGCTTCTAAGTCCCTACAGCGCGGAATTAGTAGGTATGTTTATTGTGAAGGAATTGAAATAATAGTAAATTTTTGGTTAATTCGGTATTTCGTTACTTAAATACCTCCCGTAATTAAATAAAAGAAAAACTTTTTTATTATCTTGTAAGGAAACGAATAACAATTTGATAAAGGAAATTAAATAGTTGTTGCCCAACAAATCGCAAAAACAATTCAATTATCATTTGGTAAATGTGCCTAACCTTGAACTAAGGTAAACACAAAAAATAAAATACTGCTCGAGTATTATCTTGATACCTACTCTGCAGTTAACAGCTTAAATCCTTGAATATCACCTTCCAAAAATTACCATTAACTGGGCTCCATTTTCTTCTTAATTTACGAATGTCCTAACATAATCGATGATGCTCATAATAATATTAGAAACTCAATTATTAATATTAGAAAATTTCCCCGCAGCCTTTATCTCGATGAGTTAACAGCCTAAGCATTCTGTGTTTTCCCTTATTGCTAATACTACAAAGTTGTTTGATTCTGGTATGATGCTACGTAACGGGCCGGGGGATTCCCCCTGTCATAAAGGTCGTATTCGCAATTACAATTTAACATTCCTAAAAAAAACCTACACTGCGGCGCTTTGCCTTAAATCAAAAACCAGAATCTAACAATCATTACGAAATTCTAAAAATAGTTAATATTCAAGTTTTTTTTGCTCTATGGGTGATGCTGATGATATAATTACTAATAAAATATTTTTTCGCGCTTGATAATTGACCATAGATGGTGTCCTTATACCTTTCATTTACCGGGCTAACTGCTATTACCAATGAGCTATTGAGACTAAGGCCCGGCTTCCACCACGGCGGAGCCGAGAATTTCAATTTTTTCTATAGGATTTGACAGCGACGGCGGCGCGGCGATACTTGGAAATAATGAAAATCTGATTGGACCATAGGGATATAGAGAGATGCCAACCATTGCTTTCACGAGCAATGTGTTCTTGGGCATATTGCTGCGACACCGGCCCCGCCCCCTTGTCACATCTCCCTTTAGTTTCTGTGATCTGTGGATTGGACACACTTCTCTGCTCCGCTCCGCTTTAGTGGAAACCGGGCTTTGTGTTACTGAGAGACTGTTTCCCATCAAAATAACGAAATATAATTTCTTCATCTTATTTCTTGCAGCTGTTTGTCCTGCCAACGAACAGTATGACCCTTGCGACACACCATGCCCTCTCAGAAAATGCGACGTCGATCCTAGAGTCATAAAGTGTGCAGCATCACCCAAACTGGGAGACAAAGATTGCGTAGTGGGGTGCCGATGCATTGATGGTTACGCGAGGGATAAGAAAGGAGTTTGCGTTCCAAGGGAGCAGTGTCGTAAGTAGCGTAAAAAAAAATTGTATATTGAAAAAAAGATGGAAAGCTGTTAGGTTTAAGAGAAAATAATAAAGCTATATTAATTTCTTGCAGCTGGTTATTGTCCTGCCAACGAACAGTTTGACTCTTGTGATACACCATGCCCTCTCAGACGATGCGACGTTGACCCTAGACTCATAAGGTGTGCAGCACCACCCAATCCGGGAGACAAGGATTGCGTAGTGGGGTGCCGATGCATTGATGGTTATGCGAGGGATGAGAACGGAGTTTGTGTTCCAAGGGAGCAGTGTCGTAAGTAGCGTAAAAAAACTTTGTCATCATTATCATCATTTCAGCCATAGAACGTCCACTGCTGAACATAAGCCTCCCCCAATGATTTTCATGTTGATCGATTGGTAGCGGCATGCGTCCAGCGCCTTCCTGCTACCTTTTATATGATGTCACCGGTCCACCTTGTGGATGGAGGTCCCACGCTGCGTTTTCCGGACCAACTAAAGTCGCTGACACAGCCCAATGGATTAGCAAGCTGAAGTGGCAATGAGCAGAATACATAGTTTGACGGCCGATGGGGCAGCAAGGTTCTGGAGTGGAGACCGCGTATCGGAAAAAAACTTTGATTATTGTAACAAAGTTAAGAAAATAATTAAAGCAATATTTCTTGCAGCTGGTTATTGTCCTGCCAACGAACAGTACGACCCTTGCGATACACCATGCCCTCTCAGACGATGCGACGTCGATCTTACACTCATAAAGTGTGCATTGCCACCCAAACCGGGAGACGAACTTTGCGTAGCGGGATGCCGATGCATTGATGGTTACGCGAGGGACGCCAACGGAGTTTGCATTCCAAGGAAGCAATGTCGTAAGTACTGTGCACTGTGTAGTAAAAAAACCTTTTTAATCAATGAATGACAAGAAACTGATTAAAGATCCCGTTTTTGTAGCAAATTACGTTACAAAAGGGGAATCTATGCCAAAAACTCAACAACTTCTTGAATCTTCATATCTATCAAAATAAGCGGAAAGGTTAAGAATTTTCACTACATTGTAGAAAAAGAGAACCTTAGGTCAGTTTTGGAAACAAAAACAGAATGTAGACCAAAAGTAAAGCTAAGTTAGTTACGCTTAGCTTGCATACGAGTAACAGCCGCAGTTGTCCTTAGTATGTATTTGTAAAGTTTGCACTAAAATATGAAAAACTGAACTAACTTTGCTTAGTTTTATCTTAGTCTACAACTCGCATTTATCTGATGTCACTTTCCAGCACCAAAGGTACCGAATTGCGGAACAAATGAAGTCTACGACAAATGCCCTGATTGTTCGCCGCAGACCTGCGAGACAATGAATGCTATTTACCATTGCCCTCTGAGACCAGCCAACAACACCGGGCCTGGCTGCAAACCTAGCTGTCGGTGTAAGAAGGGATACTACAGAAACAAAATTGGGCAATGTATTTCTGCCGAAGAGTGCTGTAAGTGTTGTTTCGATAGTAGGTATAGTGGAGAAAAAAAATTAACGAGTGGAGTGTGTAATAAATTAAATTATTATTGACTTTGGTAGTCAAAACATAGACCATTTTTAGTTCGAGACCATGTAGTGCATGTTTAAAACTGCTGGTCACTGATGTTTGCTCGTGAACCGAATATTTCTTATTCCTATCTCCCTCTCGTGAACAATGTTCGTGCGTAGAGAAGTAGGTACCTATTTGTATACTTATAAAAATGTTCATAAAAAAATTCGAAATTTAAATTCAACACAGGCGCTAATCTATTTCAATTTATTTATTTATGTTTTTTTTGCTCTAGCGAGATGCACTGGTTCTCACGAGTACTACTCATGCGGCGGTGCTTGTGACAACGTATGCGATACTATAAAGGAACAAAATCAAACTAATTGCCCGATTATAAACGTGAAGTGCAACGAAATGTGCTACTGCGAGGAAGGCTACGCGAGAGACTACAAAGGAGAATGTATACCTATCAAAGACTGCCCAGGTTAGTAAAACAATTATTAAATTTAGGCTTTTTATAACATATTTAATTTTATACCAAATCAATTCTTCAAGGATATATAAAAGTTATAAAGTAGCTTCCTCAGCTGTCTGGATTATTCGTCCGTCTTACTTTAAAGAATCTCAGTCAAAACCTGGCAATTTTACCAGTATTGGCGAAAATATGTTCATAAAAAAACAAAACATCAAGCGGAGTTTTCAAATTGTATTTTTTAACAGTGTGCCCTACAAACGAGAGATACGACCCGTGTCCAGAAACTCTGTGCGGTCCTAAAACCTGTGACGAAGCTGGATTCCCTAAAAATTGTACTCCCAGAGAAGATGGAGCCTCTTGTCCAGGGAAACCAGGGTGTGTCTGCAGGGACGGCTATTTGAGGGACGAAAATGGCAGATGTATTCAATCGAACGAATGCCGTAAGTAAAAAACTAGTGACTTTAATATCAGATTATCAGATATTATTATCTCCAGAGCTATGAAGTAATCAGAATGACATATAAGTTCCCTACAGGCTATCAAGAGGATAGTGAGCAAAATATGAAAAGACCTTAAGGCTCATATTCATCGATGGAAGAATTAACAAGCGCAAGCCACATACAATATAATATATTCTACTCAATCTTCCATATGACCACAACTTGCCGTCCAAATATTTATCACCGAACTTGTGATTATAAAGCCCATTATGGTTGTAGACTATAGTGGAAAAAAACATTCGTCAGATCTTTAGTTAATATAAACATTGACATTTTATTCACGAGATTTATTCTAGTTTTACCACCTTCATCTATCTTACGCGGTTTAGATTTTTTCATACAAATGTTTTTTCCCGCTAACACCAGTTCCCGTGGGAATTTTGCAATATCCTGTTGTAACTAAGCTTTAAGTTTACTAAGGTACCTGCATGCCAAATTTCAAGCGTCTAACTTAAGCGGTTTAGATTTTTGATACAAAAGGATTTTCCCGCTAATTCCCACTCCCGTCTGAATTTCTAAGTATACTACAACCTCCCCAGGAGTATGAAGAATAATTGTACCAAGTTTCGTTAAAATCCGTCAAGTAGTTTTTGTTTCTATAAGGAACATACAGACAGACAGACAAAAATTTTACTGGTTGCATCAGTATCGATCACTAATCACCCCCTGATAGTTATTTTGAAAATATATTTCATGTACAGAATTGACCTCTCTACAGATTTATTATAAGTATAGTAGATAATAACCAGCACTCTGTCACAATCATAATATTCTCAGAACGACCTTTCTAGTACTTCCTTCAAGTCCTCTACTATACTGGACTAAAAATTACACCTGTTCTTCTTACACAGCATCCTGTGGTGGTGACAAGAACGCAACCCTCGGCTGCGGAGTCAACTGCAACAGGCACTGCTCCAACGTAAACCAGACTGAACCAAAAGCTTGCATCTTGATCTGCTACTCCAACGCTTGTGACTGCAGATCCGACATAAACGGCAGAGACTATTATTATGACGATAATCTGAAAAAGTGCGTGCTGCCCGAAGACTGCAGTAAGTAATATTGTCGTAAAGAATGTACTGCGCATAATACAACTTCCAAGCTTCCCCAATTGAATTTGAACCTTATAATCTAAACTTTTTCTAAATTAATTTCCATTAGATATAACATCATCATGTATTGTGATTTTATATTATGTTGACTTGGTCATTTTATAAATTTTTGGCAAATGTTATAAATAAAATAATATTCTATTAAAACTGAATTCAATCCTTTGTCTTTATATTTTTTTTCCTGATCTTCGTTTTTCCAAATCTGTCTTTTTTATTCGCAACATACCCTACCCCATTTTTAATACATAAAACACCAGTTTTTTTACTCCACTCAATTGTGGTTGATCTTCAAGATGTTGGAAAAGTAAAATTATGGAACTTTCAATGAAAACAAATGTTGTAGCACCTCAATGTAAGCAGAACGAAGTATTCAGCGATTGCATTAACGGTGGATGTGGCAAGCAAAAATGTTCAGATATCAACAAGCCAGTAGTGTGTGTGCACCCTAAAGTGTGTAAGTCAGGATGCATTTGCGCACCAGGATACTTGAGAGCCAAAAACGGAACTTGCGTCCTAAGCGAAAAATGTGGTAAGTATGTAGTGCATTTTAATTGATCTGGTCAAGTAATGCAAAAACTTATGATAGGTACATTCAGTTTTATATTAGAGTCGGGTGCTAAAAATCCAACATCAGACTAAACCAAATGCGCCAAATTAATCTCCAGCAGTGGACGTTATTTGGCTCAAAAAAACGAAATCAAGATTATTCATTTACGTAATTTTCTTGATACTTGTAGATGCATTCCTCTTGATCATTTTTATTAAATAGCTCTTTTACTGGCTCAGGCTTATCTCGCATCTATAAGTGCAGTCAAAGAAACCCTTTTTCCACAGATCCTCCTCCAAAATGCAAAGCAAACGAAGAATTTTCCAAATGTGGCCGCGATGGATGCCTGAAACACTACTGTAGTGATCTTGACACACCTCCTCTATGTAGAGACACTTTCCAGTGCATACCACAATGTGAATGCAAAGAAGGGTTCCTGAGAGCATCGTTTGACAACGACACCTGTGTACCGATAGAGAAGTGTCCAAGTATGTTCAAGGTTTATACTAACATCAATATCAATAGAGTTTTCGTGAAAATAAAGGATTAGTTGTAAACTGCATTCCAATTCAAACGTAAATTGAGGCTTCTATTTGGTTCTATTTCAATATTTTGATCAATCACAGAATAAAATCTACCAGTGAGACAAAAGTCTGCTTAGAACGATTTCTTTAGAGCAATCCGCAGACAATCTACTGATAATCACAGAATACCTAGTATCACATCACTCGTTCGTTACACACACATTTTGAAGTACTAAATTTTTGATATAAACTAAAAGTAATCGAGATAGAATATTTAATTTTAAAATGTAAAATGTGAGTCACTTGATCTTAATCGTGTTTCTTAATAGGTAGGTATTTAAAAATAATGTAATTTATTACTTTGTTTATTTCAGTTATTTAACTAAGCTAACCACTTGAGCTAACCTAAAACATATGGAAAACATTATAATAGACAAATACACAGATGGTACGTCAGTGGAAAGCACACTTTGATAATGTTCTGCGACTATTGAAACACTTGTTTAACAAAATAAATTAATGTATGCAAATTATAAGTAGGTACGTTTATTTTGTTGATCAGGCAGCTCGTTGCTAACCTCCCGTATTTTTACCATGACTTGACAACAAGCTTCAGTTGCAATTTGTTTGCCTTCTTTAATTGGCGTTATACCTATTAAGAATTAAAATTTCTCTCATCGAAAAACACCTTTTTGGTGAGACCTTGGCTGTGTTTATTTAATTTGTGAGACATGAAGCACACCTGCAGCCTTCACGGTATATCAAATCTATCAAATTACAGAATATTTAAGAACTGGCAAAACGCGATTCTGAGTTTACTTGAAATACACACAACACACCATTTCTACCAAGGGTACGCGTTGCAAATATCAAATCGGCAACGACCCAAGTAATCAGTGGTCAGTTAAATCTGTGTTTCATTCAAAGAATATATTGAATTAAAAGCAGTTCCAATACGAAGGCTTTTTGTAGGCAATTTCAAATATTCTTCTATTACATAAAATTATTCTTCTAACACTTTTGCACCTCTTTTCACAATTTAAATTTATTTACCTTTTAGGAAAATGCAAGAAAAACGAATACCTCTCAGAATGTCCCGCTGGTACGTGCCAACCTAAAACCTGCAAAGAAGCTGGGTTCCCAATACCATGCCCTACAGTAGGCCCCGGCGTTGGACCTTGCTCTTCAGGCCCCGGATGTCTATGCAATCCTGGTTACTTGAGAAATGATAAAGGAATTTGTATTCCACAACAAGAATGTCGTAAGTACATTTTTATACTAAGAGTCCCTGGAGACTACAAACTTTTTATCGGTCAATACTTTCGTCGAAGACCAAATGGGTGTCGTGTGCTTATTTTCATGCTTGTTCGTACCTACTGTTTAACAATCCAATTAAATTGTCATTTGACAAAAATTTTTTACTCCGCGAGGACTCTATGTCATATGCAAAATAGACCCACATCACCCACCATTAGATATAAGGCTATCATCAAGTGCTGTCATCAATGCCAAATGCAACCAGAGTATTATAAACGTAACTTTTTTAAGGGGGATTACGAGGCCATAATACAACTTTTAGACAGAACTAACTGGACTGAGCTCTTCTCGTGCTGTGAAAGCGCTAGCTCAATGGTAGAAGTCTTCACCAATATACTTAACGAACTTATAGATAAACATGTGCCCTCATTTAAGCCCAAAAAAACTAAAAATTATCCGGTTTGGTTTAGTCGTAGTACAATAAGAAGTTTTAGAGAGAGGGATAGAGTTTGGAACCGATATAAGAAATACAAAAATCCAATCGACAAAATAACACTTAATATATTAAATAAACGCTGCAAATCAATTGCTAAAGACTGCTTTAACGCGTATGTCGCTAGGATGGAGGAGAGAATAAACACAAATTCAAAGTATTTTTGGTCGTACATCAAATCAAAGCGTAACGCCGCCAGCATTTATCCTGCAGAGATGACAGATAGTTGTAGAGTGGCGAATGATACTCCTGAAATTTGTGAAATGTTTTCTAATTACTTTGCCTCGGTTTATAGTGAAACCCCAGATGTAGAGCTCTCTGATTACAATATTTCTCAATTCCTCCATGCACAAAGCGAAAGCTTATCCTCTATCACTGTAACCCGGGAGGAGATTGAAGAAAAACTTAAATCACTGGACCCGACTAAGGGAGCAGGTCCCGATGGCTTTCCACCGCTTTTTATAAGAAACTGCGCTTCAAGTTTGTCTTTCCCGCTCTACCTAATTTACAACAAAGCTCTCACGGATGGTGAATTTCCCTCGTTGTGGAAGAAATCCAAAGTTGTTCCGATATTCAAAAGCGATGACGTTACCTCAGTTAAAAACTATCGGCCTATCTCTATCTTATCAACTTTCTCAAAAATTCTGGAATCATTAGTTTATCCATACATCGAACGCCACTTTAGCCATTTTATTATTGATTACCAACATGGCTTTGTCAAAGGTAGGTCTACAAATACTAACCTAGTACTCTACCTCGATGAAATTATTTCCGAGGTAGATGCACATAAACAAATTGACGCCATTTACACTGATTTTAGTAAGGCTTTCGATTCCGTCCCCCACAATATTCTCTTTGAAAAGCTCGCGTTATATGGTTTTTCAGGTAATGTTTTGCAATTTCTGGCTTCGTACCTTAGGAACCGTACTTTTCATGTTGTTGTTAACGGCTTCAAATCGGGCAATAAAGATGTAACTTCAGGAGTTCCTCAGGGTTCCCATTTGGGCCCTATTCTCTTTAATACATTCATCAACGACGTTTCTATGTGTTTTCAGAACTCTACACCATTTTTATACGCAGACGATCTAAAATTTATAAAAGTTGTAACCTGTACGGATGATGTATCCATGATGCAACGTGACCTTAATGCCCTGGCTTATTGGTGCAACTCAAACGGCATGCTATTAAATTCTAAAAAATGTGTACACGGGTCATTCCACCGGCCAAGAAAATCACGTGTCCGGGGCCAAAAAGTACCCGAATATCATAATATTTTAGTAACAAATATTTTTATCTAATAGTATAACTTTGGTTCTTGTTGTTAAACCACAGAGATAGTTAATAATAGTTAATTAAGTAATTTAAAAAAAATCGTAAGTCGTCAAAAATTGATTACCACGACGTGTCCGCGCTCCCGATTTCAGAACAAATTTGCTCGTATAAATTAATCCGTTATTATTACCGCTTTCAATGCTTATGTAATCGATTACTGATTAAATAAACATTGATAAATTAAATACGACATAACTATATGACTAAAAGGTTTTGTAAAATAACTATTTGAAGTTGTGTCCGGGCGTTAACCGTGATTACCCCGACACGTCACTAATGTGCGCCTACGTCCCTAGCTACGCAATTTAGAAACGAGCTCTATCCTCCCCCGTGAACCTTTAGTGGTGGCCTGCGTGCCGAGGTGATCGGTAATGCAACTCGTCGCAGGATTTCGGAGTTATCGAGATAAGAATATGATTACCCCGACCTTGGTTCAGTGCACGATTGACTTACTCTTTCCTATTTTTTTAGGTTTCTTTACATGGAAAGTTCTTGAGAATGTACAGGAATAATGGTCCATGTAACCGCATTTTTGTGTATTAAAACATATGGGATTGAACTTACAGATTGGGCAGGGCTCAGGATAAACCTTAATTTTTTGACTACCCCGACCTTGATTACCCCGACTTTTGTCACCGAGTAATCAATAATACTGTAATTTTACTAATGAATGATTAACTAAATAACGTTTAATAAGCAAAATTACCCTTTACTAAAATGAAATCCTATCTCCTATTAATACATAATATTATCCCTCAAAATTGGCAAGACCCCTGGACTCGACCTTATCACCGCTGAAATGCTGTAAGCCGATGTAAACTCCGCCGTTAACGTCCTGACACCTGTCTTCGAAAACATCTGGATGGAAGAGGAACTCCCAGACGTCTTGCATAAGGGGCTTCTAATTATTGTGCCGAAAAAAGGGTAAAGCAAGGGTATCAGTACCGGAAGACCCAAGAGATGCGATCTGGATTGAGGAATTACACACCTTTGGTGCAGAGGATGTCCAACAAGTCCACAATTTCACTTACCTCGGGAGCATCGTTTCAGAGCCTGGAGGTACCGAAGAGGACACTTCGCGCATTGCCAAGGCCAGAGCTACCTTCGCACAACTTCGAGCCGTATGGCAGTCAAGGAAATTGACCCAAGCAAGATCAAAATATTCGGGTCCAACGTCAAACCAGTTCTGCTCTATGGGCGTGAAACGTGGAAGGTCACTAAGGTTATCTCGCACCAGCTGCAGATCTTCTTCAGCCGCTGTCTTCGCCGAATTCTCCAAAATCTTCAAACGACGAACTTTTGGAACGCTGCCACGAAATACCAATCTTTCAGCAGAATAAACGCTGCAAGTGGAACTGGATCGGCCACACTCTCCGAAGGGACCCCGATCACATCCCCAAGCAGGCTCTAGATTGGAACCCCCAGGGAAAATGCAAACGTGGTCGCGCCAAAAAAACATAGCGGCGCACTGTTAAGACTTGGAGCGAGATCAAACACGAAGCTCAAGACCGAATGCGATGGAGGACTGTTGTGGACGCCTTCTGTCCCATATAGGAGACATAGGACATTGAGTCACTAATATTATATTTTATGTATAACTAGCTGACCCGGCGAACTTTGTTCCGCCTTAATGGCAATAAATAAGCAGACTTTTTTTTTAATTTCGAACGGGATAAAAAGTATCCTATGTCCTTCTCCTGGCTCTAAACTACCTCCCTGACAATTTTCAGCTAAATCGGTTCACCCGTTCTTGAGTTATAAGTGGAGTAACTAACACGACTTTCTTTTATATATATAGATGTATATGTATGTTTTTTACTCTTTTACGTAACAGCTACTAAACAGATTTTGTTGAAACTTTACAATATTGTCGTTTATACATCAAAATAACAAATGGCTAGTTATAATAACATTTATTTTACCATAACTTAAAAAAAACCTTAGAAAATAAAATATTTTGTTTTATTTTTGATTACTCTGACTCCCAACTTTGATTACCCCGACCATGAAAATTTTGATGTCGCATAACTTTTTATTCCTGCTTGCTACAGATGGGCCAATATAAAAAATATGCTCGTAATAATGTCTATTTTGAAATGTTTTACCTAAACTTACTCTAAATTCAAAAATAAAAAAGGTCGGGGTAATCAACAAAATAATCCAGATCCGGAGAATGACCGACACATAAAATTCACTAGAAATACAAAGATTATTCCATCTAAATACCACATTCAAGGCACAACTCTCAGCGAAGTGAAATCGCTAAAAGATCTGGGAGTAACGTTCGATTCAAAATTAACCTTTGTTGAGCACATCGACGGCATAGTTAGTACGGCCAATAAAATGCTAGGGTTCATCATGCGTAACGGAAAGGTATTCCATAAGCCCTATACACGCATTAATCTCTACA
Source organism: Ostrinia nubilalis (assembly GCF_963855985.1). Taxonomy (NCBI): domain Eukaryota; kingdom Metazoa; phylum Arthropoda; class Insecta; order Lepidoptera; family Crambidae; genus Ostrinia; species Ostrinia nubilalis. The sequence goes on along the minus strand of NC_087091.1, from coordinate 6,596,331 downwards.
ATTGCCTTGTACGTAGCACTTTGGAATACTGCAGCGTTGTGTGGCGACCTCATTATGCGGTTCACTCCTTACCAATAGAACGGGTACAGAAGAGATTTCTTTGGCATCTGTCAAGCTCCTTTGGTCTCACAAAAAAACTTAAATCTTATGGAGAAAGGCTCATGCACTTCAAAATGCAAACACTAAATCAGCGAAGGGACTTGCTTGACCTGGTTTTTCTCCATAACATCATGAGAAGTAGGGTTGACAGCAGCCAACTCCTGAGTAAATTTAATCTTCGCGTACCACGCACGATCCCCCGCAAGCCGATCTCACCCTTTAGTGCCCCCCATCGCAAAACCGTCCCGGGTAGGAGCTCCACAATTCCTCGTCTATGCAAGTTATTGAATGAGCACAGTGTGGCGGTGGATTTATTATTTGATAGCCGTCAACAGTTTAGAAAGGCAGTCATGGAGACTTTTGAACATGTTTGAATGAGTTGTAAATTGTAATGATTAACAGACTTTTTATTGTTTTCTTTTCTTTCCTTTAAATAATTAGCAAACATTAAATATTATGTAAGCGGTGTTTACCTTAATATAGCTATACATTTACATTATTGAATTGTCAAAGTGTCTGTGCAAATATTGATGTAATAGTTGATGGTGAACCTAAATAAATAAATAAATAAATATTACCTTTGAATGAACCATAGCAAATCAAGAAAACACTGATTAACATCATACAAATAATACTAAATTTTAACATGCTATTTTATAAAAACTACTTTATTCGTTTTACACACAGGATTTCCATAATCCATACCACCTTTGCTTAGATCAGTGGTTCTTAACCTTTAGGTCATGAGGGACCATTTTACCAAATTTCTGTCTTGTCAGGGACCACCTCATAATCAGTCAAAACCAATTTGACTGCAAAAATCAGTTAAAAGTGGTTTTGACCAAGGTGTGCAAGTGCATTTCGTGGACCACTTGGAATGCCTCCAGGGACCACCAGTGATCCGCGGACCACCGGTTAAGAACCACTGGCTTAGATGGACTAGAAGGCATTGTATGAAATTCCCGAAGATATTTACTTATCTGAACTATTCTTTTAACACAGCATCATGCGGTGGCGACGATAATGCTGTCCCAGGATGTGGAGGAAATTGTGGAAACACTTGTACCACCTACAACCGCACAGATATAGTGTGCACCCTCATTTGCAAACTGAACGGCTGCGACTGCAAGAAAGGCTACGTGTACGATGGCAACGTGAAAAAATGTGTTTTGCCGAAGAATTGTTGTAAGTGCCTTCTCTTTAACGTCGAGAAATGCTTTGCGAATACCCAATGGTCGATGGGGATGGCCAGTACCCACTAAAACCCAACGGTGTCCACCGGAGCCCAATGAAACGGAGCCGCGAATTATTGTCCAAGCTTGGACATTCGTCCGCAGCTCCGCCTCAGGCTAGAGGCTCGCTACCTATTCTGTCCTTGTTTTACATCTAACATCTAAAAATTTAATATGATGGTAGGCCATCATGGATCCTAATTCTGCTGCTGCAAGGCGCTTGTCTGTGTCCAGTTGTTCCGAAACTAAGGGATGAACTGAAGCAATAGACATTTTTGATAAAGGTGATGATTGTGATGATGTTGGTAGTGGTGACGGTGAAAGTGGTAATGATGATGATGATAGTGGTGGTGATGATTATAATTATAAAATGGATAGAATCCCAGTCATTGTTCCACAACTAAAATGACGCTACTCTCTAATTAAATATGCAATATTTCACGCCGAGTAATCAAAATAAAGGGTTCGGTAATCAAAACCAAAATGTAGCTCAATAATTATTTTTCAGCACCAACATGCCAAGTGAATGAAGAGTACTCAACCTGTGCTAATGGTAGGTGCGGCCAGAACTGTGCAGACAAAGGCAAAATTGTACACTGTCCATTGATATCTGACGATACATGTACTGCGGGATGTGTTTGCAAAAACGGTTACCTGAGAGCTCAGAATGGCACATGTGTGCTTGAAAATCAGTGTGAAGAGCAGAGTAAGTGAAGTGCTGTCATCTGTATACGCTTGGAGAGATGATGGGGCTAGAAGTAATTGTGTAAAATTACCAAGTATACTCGTATACTTATTGCTAATAATATTTTTCACAGCTTCATGTGGAGGTGATGAGAACGCCGTCCCTGGATGTGGAGTGCATTGTGGCAACACTTGTGATACTTACAACAGAACAGATCCTATAGTATGCCCCCTCATTTGCAACTTGAACGGTTGCGACTGCAAACCAGGTTATGTGTTCGACGGCAACTTGAATAAATGCGTTTTGCCAGAGAAATGCAGTTAGTATAATACTCTTTTTTTACATCTTACATCTTTAATAATTCAGCTAGTTGTCAAGGGCACTGTGACGGTATTTATGACGAACTGATAAAAATGACAGAACCTTGCTGGAAGCATGGCGCTTGTATCTATATGTATAGTTGTTCTGAAATTATAAAGAAAGGGCTAAAGCAGTAGACGTTCTATGGTGATGATGATGGTGGTGCTAGTAGTGATGGGAATTGGGATAGTCATAATGAAAGGAGTGAAATTGTGGCAAATGGTACACAAGTAAATTGGCTCTTTATATCTGGACATTTTATAATATTGGACGTGAAAACAAAAATATAAGTTAGATTTTTTTCCAGCACCAACATGCAAAGTGAATGAAGTATTCTCAACATGTGCCAATAGTGCTTGCGGCCAAAGCTGTGCTGACAAAGACAAAATTTTGAACTGCCCATTGATATCTGATGATACCTGTACTCCTGGATGTATTTGCCAAAAGGGTTATCTGAGAGCTCAGAACGGCACATGTGTGCCTGAAGACCAGTGTGAGCAGAGTGAGTAATGATGAAGAGTTAGTACTTGACACTTTCAAACATTCACAAACGATACACATACACTTACAACATAGGACAAATTGAACTACTAATGTGATTAATAAGCGCTTGGACACAATGACGAACAATAAAACACTTTACTTAACATTTCAACACATTTTTATTTTCAGATTATTATTCGTGTTCCTAAATCTTAGAAAAATATATTTGCTATATACGTCAAAAACTTCACTTTCTTCATTACAAGTTACCACAACTACACTCGACATCAAATAAATCGCACCTCCCGCGACAAGCATTTTCAAACGTATTCATCCCCACTTCCCACCAATATTTGCACCATTTAAAAGCCTAGTTCTAACCTTCATTTCATTAAAGGAAAGGTTTTTACCCCAAAAATGTGTCTTTAGAAGGATCCAGTGTCACTTCTTAAAAAAATAGGTAGTAGTTACGCTTGAGCCAACCTTTATGGCTATAAAACTGTTAAGTTGGGATTAATCGCTATCCATCTGTTAAAGAGGACACGTGAGATCATTATTTGGTTTTATAACCATAAAAATTGGTCTAATTGATCCCATAATAGGTTGGCCCAAAGTGAGGTAGTTTTTTAAGTCACATTTATGGTAGTATATGTTAATCATTTATTATTAAGAAATTAAATGTGTTTTTCTTTAATAATATTTATTGGGCTTTCAAATAATACTAATATTGTTGGGGTACCATGATTGTGTCAGAAGAAAATCGTTAAAGTCCGCGTCGCGGAAGGTGCGGTTTATTTGATGTTGAGTATATTTGCTAACAATAAACAATGTACACACACACGCATATACTGAGTAAGAATTCTGTCTTTTTCCGCTGTTAAATTACACAATGTCGTCGGTCCACCTTGTAGGTGGACGTCCCACGCTGCGCCTTCAAGGTGGACCGACGACATCGTAAAGGTAGCAGGGAAGCGCTGGATGCAGGCCGCTACCAATCGATCAACGTGGAAAGCATTAGGGGAGGCCTATGTTCAGCAGTGGACGTCCTATGGCTGACATGATGATGATGATGATGAAATTACACAAGAAATTCAAAACCTAGGTCGCACCCTGCCAGAGGGACAAAGACCATAAATTCTTTGAATGTTCAGCAAATGAAAGTTATTTTATGATAATTAATATGACTATGTCTATGATTGCAGCGTGTCCAGAGGGTGAAATTTTATCCACTTGTCCACCAATAAAATGTGATGCAGAATATTGTCCTAAATCTAGGAACTCGTCTCTAACTTGTCCAATTCCTAAAAAGTGCCCTTCACCAAGATGTGTGTGTGGATTCAATAGACACCGAGACAGGAAAACCGGAAAATGTATAGCTACAGCTCAATGTCGTAAGTACCTACTAACTTAACTAAGGTCCATAAATCAAATCATGTTTTAGAAGTCATATTGAGAACTTGGTAAAAGCATAGTAGGTCGCTCAACGAGAGTTAAGCCCATCAGCGCAAAGATTTTAACTGTGAAAATTTTAACCCCTGTCTGCGATGACGCGATGATATCTTGCGTTGCGTAGTCAAACTGACAAGTGCTGTCTGTCTCACTTTCAGTCATTTTTTAACAAGAGCGTGGTAGTTAGCGAGGGTATTCTATATTTGAACTTGAATGTGTAATGTGCTTGGAGGTTTATTCGTCCAAGGTAATGGTGTTGTTTGTGTTCTGTATTCAAATGTTACATCAGTGTCATGTTCGTCTCAAGTTTTGTTGAACGATCTTAACACAACATCATTTTTGTTTTAGCTCCATTCCCCTGTGATGGTCCAAATGAAAAATACCAATCCTGTCCGCCAGTTTGCCCTGGAGAAACTTGTACTGACTATTTGAAAAATGCGACATGCCCTAAATTTAGGATTGGCATCGTGGTACCTTGTAAACCAGCGTGTAGATGCTTAAAGGGCTACTACAGAAATTCACAAGGAATATGCATTTCGAAAAACAAGTGCAAAGGTAAGTTTAAAAGTTTTGTTTGAGTTTCTTCCGCCACTTCTTCTCATTACCATCCCATATGTTGTCCCGAAGTGGTGGTAGGGCAAGCAATATTTGGGACGTGTATTTATGTGCCCTGGAAAGGGCCTACGTACTGAATAAACTATTTCATTTCATTTGATAAAATATGAGAAATATTACATGGAAATTAAGTGTACATTTTATTAATTCTTCTGTTTTCTAATTCTTTAATTTATTTTATGACATTATTGTTGACTGCCATTCATATTTTCATTTCAAACATAATAATATGTTGTCTGCAAATAATATTTTCCTATCAACTGTTTTATCTATTTTGTATGCAAGAGTATCTTATTTAATTATATTTTTTTTATTTTCATTTCTTTCAGAACAAACATGTAAAGTGAATGAAGAATACTCGACCTGCATCAATGGTTTGTGTCGCCCCCAGAAGTGTGTTGACAAAGACATAACAATTACTTGTCCAAAATATGACAAAACTACTTGTAAAGGGGGCTGCGTTTGCAAAAAATCGTTCTTGAGAGCCAAGAATGGTACCTGCATCCCTCAAGATCAGTGCGACGAAAGTTGTTGAGGAGTTTAGTTGTTAAATAGCTATTGAGACTGTTTTTGGTTATTTTTATAATTTTGTATGTTTTTATAATTCCAGTACTTATCCTTTTTCTTTCAATAATATTAATGTCAGTGAGTTATAAATCATCTTTGTTTTCCTTCAGAACAAACTGTAATAATGAATTTACTGTAAATTGTAACTTGATTAAAATACAGATATCTAAATCTATGTTCTCCCGAGTAAAGTCTTCTGCTATTTTTAAACAAATACTTTCTTGTTGTGTTCTGCTGCCATATGAGTAAGGCAAACTTTTATAAGACCATAGTAACCATGTTCATTCCATTATCCATTCTAACTTCAGTGAATCAATGTGTATCAACAGATAGGTACTATCTTCTAGAAATTCTAAGCTTTTGGCTGAAATAAAGTTTTATAATAATTTGGTTTAATTTATTTTAATGAAAACCCCGTAACATTCCTGTATCCACTTCTAACAAGTTACGTGAATAATTAATTACCAAATCAAGCTGCATGGTCATACGCTCACGACATAGTACGATCTACCTAATCACTACAAAGCACCTTCTGAGACGTTAAAATTAAAATTTAGTTATTGCAGAATATACAGGGTGTGGTTTTGTAAAACAACGCAAATCTCAGGGCTGGTAGTAGGCCACTGATGCAAAAAAATAATAATATAAACACGACCATACATTTTCATGGAAAAATCCATGAAATTAGAAAATGGTATCATTACGCGGGCGAGCTATCGGTCAGTCCTCTCTCTCTCCCCCGGGGCAGCGGCCGCATGTGCTCGGTGGTGTAGCGGGGTACGCGGGGGTGGTGCGGGCGGTAACAAGCGCCGTCTATTATGTTTTAGGAGACGTTTGAACAAGGTTTTAAAAACCTAACAAGGTAATAGTTAAAGGTATCAGGAAAGCGCTGGACGCAGGCCGCTACCAACCGGGTAACATGGAAAGCATTGGGGGAGGCCTATGTTCAGCAGTGGACGTCCTATGGCTGAGATGATGATGATGAATAGTTAAAACTTTATAGCCTGACCAGGAACATAAAAACCCTCGCCATGTTGCGGAAAAGTAATGGTACTAATTTCTTTTAATGGCAACAGTAACTGAAAACTTCATTGAAATGTCACCTTGCATGTCAATAATTAAACTGTCTATTGCTGTCAAAGTGTAAACAAACTTTGTTTTAAATGTGTGCAATTGATTTTGTGACTTAAATTGCTAAAAACTTTTTATAGTTGTGAAAGAAAAGTGGTTCACAATGTGTTATAGTATTTGTCGAAGAAAAATACTAAGGGCTTGAATAATATTTTCATTGAATAATGTTTCCGACTAAGGTTGTCAAATTGACTGATATGTTTATCTTATAGTACAGTCCACTATGAAAATTAGCTGTGGTTTGTTTCAACTACTTCTTTTAATTTTTTTTGTCACTTTGTGAGTGTTGAATTTTATGAAATTAGGAAATAAGTACCGAGTTTGAAGCGTTCATGAGCAGACATTGTAGTTGAATATTCAAGTTCTGAGTTTGAAAATAAATCCTACTAGCTCATTTAATTAGAATTACTGCATCATTCTCATTTTGGCTGTATAATATTCCTTATTGTAATAAATTGACTGCATCTCACTGGTGCGATTGCGGTCAATTACCTGCCTTGTCGTGCATAAAAAATGTATGCGTAATAATTATAACATCAAAAACCTACCCATGTACAACTCTGTACCAGAGATGTTATGGATATCCGTAACCGTAACCGAAACTTTCGGATATCCGAAATAAAAAAAAAATCCGAAACCGTAACCGATTCAAAAGTTTCAGATAGTTTCGAATGTAGTTGAAATTGTTTTTTGTAAAGGCATAACAGCCTGATTTACCTTTATAATGACATCTAGTATCAATTTTTATTTTTTTTTTACTTTTTATTCGATGTAATGTGCGGCCATGAATGAACCGTGTTGGACAACTATTGCAAATTGCATTCTAAAGCCCAGATATCCGTAACTGTAACCGAAACTTTCGGATATCCGAAATAAAAAAATATCCGTAACCGTAACCGAAACCGGTATAATATTATTCCTATATTCGTAACCGTATTCATAACCGAAACTACATATCCATAACATCCCTACTCTGTACAACCAGTGCAACTCGGTACCATAATGGCCGTTCACCTCACCTTTAAATGACTGTCTTGATCGTGACGGAACAACGTATTGACTTTGGATTCAGTTCAGTTAGTTCATTTCGTCTATTCAGGCTACTGTTTTACCAGCTATTTTAAGTATACATATGTTACTGTAAAAGCTCGAATTGCAGTAAATCCTAAGATATTCCAGTAAAACCTAAGATCTACCAATTCCTAATGGTAAATGTCCCAAAAGGTTTGCGATTCGAACTCTTACCACCATTTCGTTGGTAAATCTTAGGATTTACATTAATGGCACGGTAAATGTTGAAAAACAAAACATGTCATAACGTGCTCAGGGCATCTCATCATCATCATCAGAAATTACTTCAATTGGAAAAAATCGAATCTATCTTAATATTGAAGTTGCCCTCTTTGTATTTCTAGTCGCTCACTTAGTAATGTAGTCGCACGGACAGAATTTTAATATCTAAAATGGATTAAACATAACCCACTCTTTGTAAGCTCGTTCTGCATTTGATTATTAATCAATATTCGTCGTTAGTTAAGTTAATTTTTCGCTTCAAATTCATACCGCTCAAGTTATTAAAACAGTATGTCATCATCAGTCGCTAAGTTATTTTTTAGTCGATCGTTTTATAATTCCCCATTAAGAATTACTCACTCATTGTTTTATTCCTAAAACCAACATCTACCAGCTGACAGAGGTAAAACCTAGCATATACTGAATTCGAATGGTAAAAGCTCGAAAAAATCGTCGTATTTACAGAAATACTTACATTTACCAATTCATGTCGGTAAATCCTAAGACTTACAGTTAAATCTTAAGATTAACCGTAGTTCGAGCTTTTACAGTAACACATACATATAAAAGCCGTAGCACATAAAATACAATCAAATACAGTTTTAATAGTTCTGATTTATCTACCAGCACTTCAGTAGTCGTGTTTGGGCAGACACTCGTGTAGCACATAGCATTAAAACGGAAGATGGCAGTACAATTTAAGTTTCTTGTAGTTTTAGTCTTGGTTTTCTACGCCAATTCAGCATCATGCGACGAAAGCCGTGAGTATATAAAATATTTAGTATTCAATTGCATTGTTTTTATAACTCGGGCATTAGGGAAATAGGTAGGAGGTATTTATGTATTTAGGAAATATTTTTATTCAATTTTCATTGTTTTTTACAACTCTGAGATTGAGCAGGTAAAATAAGTAGGTATTCTTTAAAATAAAGGCCTATTCAGACCTAAGCGGTATTCGCTACTATGTGCGGCAGAGAAAACCCAGTGGGTATGCGGTAATAATACTGTTCAGACCTAAGCGGTATTCGCTACCGTCTAGGTACCTATGTACCTCTACCCACAGCGGCAGCGAATATCGCTCAGGTCGCTCTAGCCGCGATACTTGATACTAAGGGTTCGGCCAAACCAACGCGATCACACGCGATCAGCAGGCGTGCAGCGATGGCGATCAATGCATTCAAGTCTGGTCGCCATCGCTGCACGCCGGCTGATCGCGTGTGATCGCGTTGGTTTAGCCGAACCTTTAATACCTGAGCGAAACCCGCGCGGTATGTACCTCTACCCACAGCGGCAGCGAATATCGCTCAGGTTTGAATAGGCCTTAAAGTCGAAAATGCAATATTTCAGCATGCCCAGACGGCGAAACTTTATCCAGCTGCGCACCAGTGGGATGTGACGCAGAATACTGTCCATTATCAGAATACGCTCCGCAAACATGTCCAGAATCCATAGAATGTTTACCGGGGTGTGTCTGCGGGTTTAACCGTCACCGTGATAGGATCACCGACGAATGTATTCTAACTGCAGATTGCCGTAAGTCTTTTCAAGCAGACCACTTATTCTTTGCATTTGATTAGAGATAGTATATTGGTCTACTAATTTAATAAGAGGGCGGGACACATACTCATAGCTCGCAGAGCTGATGGCCTTTGGGGCAGAAAAGTTCTCGAGTGGCGACCACGGGCCAGAAGACGTAGTGTGGGCAGGCCCCCACTTAATGGACCGATGATCTAGTGAAGGTCGCGGGAGGTGCCTGGATGCGGGCGGCGCAGGACCGGTCGTTATGGCAATCCTTGGTGGAGGCCTTTGTCCAGCAGTGGACGTCATTCGGCTGAAACGAATTTAATATTAAATTATGACGATGAATAAGTAAATGACGTAAGAATTCTTATTTTTACCCTAATACCATGGTGGTATCAGAGGTGGAAAACGCATCAGCTACAGCCCACTCTAGACCTACTTAGTAGAAATTAGTAGGTAACTGATTGTTACCTATAAATAAAGTTATGAATTCATATCGATATGTCTCGAAGGCTCGTGAGGAAGTTGTACGGACTAGAATTAAGTATTCGGTACTATAATTACAAAAAAAAGTTTATTTACTTATGTAATAAGTAATTCACACAATCAGGATTGAGGAAATTACCCATGTTATTATGACGTCAGCAACTTGTTTAACCCAGATACTCCTGAAACTTTTTATCCTTGTCAATTTTTATAAATTTTTAGTATGTTTCTAAATAGAGGTCAAGTATCCACAGAAAAATTTTAGAAAAATTTTTGGGTAACTGGAAAAGCCGGAAAATGGGTGGTGTTTTAACACCTGGTCGGAGAATGGACTACTACTACGAGGAAAAAATATACTTTGATTTTGTTAGGTTGAAGAGTTAAAAACGAGTTGTAAGTTATACTCATTTATTAAAAAAATACCAAAATGTTATTCAGAGGAGGTAGGAGAATGGTAGAGACACAAATCATAACCTAGGATACTTTAGTACGTGGCGCATTTTTACACCGAATTGATTTTTTCTTGCAAATTTTACATGTCAGTTGCGTGTAGTACCTACTCGTAAGTACAGTAGTACATAGGGATGTAAGCTCCGTAGACCCTGGTTGTCGCGCCATTCTTCATAAATATTGTTTCGGAATATAACTGCTTTGCCATGTATATTTTAGGCATTTTGGCACAAACTTTCACAGAAGGTACTTGCACACTATATTGCATTGTTGTAATAATTGTGATTGCTGTAGGTACTTTCATGGCAGAAGAACTAGCTGCATTGGAGGCATCTTTAGATTCATTTCGTCTTACTTTAAAAAATTCAGAGAGCGGGATGTTATCCTCTTTGTCAGAAGAAGACGTCTTGTCGTACTGTGGTTGATTCGTCCAAGGTCGTACTGTACTTCTGCCTCGGCTCTAAGTTGAGAACTTGGAAGTTCACGAAAAATAGCAATAGAAAACTTACACGCTATAAGTAACTATAGTTAGATAAACGGAAGCAGGCTAACCTGGAAGATTTTGTAATGTAACGTGGTCTTCTTCACCAGAATCTTCATCTGTTGCTTCTGTATTAGCATTTTCTGGTGGTAAAATTGCTATGTAATTCGGTATCTGGGCATCGTCGTCAATGTTTTCTAATACGTCCACTATTTCGTGAAGTCTCAGCGGTCTTTTATATCGTGGCCTAAACTTTTAATTAATATACAAGTTAGACGTCGATTATGCGACCAGGTGTTAAAACACCGATCGTAATTTTGTCATCAAAAGTCTCAAAAATGTAAAGCTTTTCAAAAACATAAGTTTATAGTTTTGTAGCTAACAGTAGTACATAAAATAATAACTAGTATAATCTGAGGTATTACTAGCAAGTTTATGAAATATCTTAGCTTTTATAAGACGTTTTTGCACAAAACTAAATAACAGAATTCAAAATAGTAAAAAACTAACAAAATAAAGCAAATATGCGATATCGAACATACTCAATTACAGTTTGATTCGTAATGAAGAGAAAATACAAGGGACAGTAAACAAATTCTCGATATTTTTATAATTTATCTGAGGATATTCCGAACTACTTTTTAGCGGTGTTATAACGCCTGGTAGGAGTAAGTGGGTTAATATATTGTATAGGTAGGTAAGAAAGCAAGAAGTAGTAAGACAAATAAGTATTAGAAACCAATTCGTGAGCCTGAAAAGACCTCAACATACATTTTCAACATGAGAAATTTTACGGCTAGTAGAGATAAATCAGCCCCCCCTTCCATCACTGGGGAACCAGACTCAAGTTAGCGTACCATCCCTATATTGTGAACATTCCACCAGCTCGCACTAAGCGTTTCGATAACTCTTTCATAAATAATACGAACATCCGCTGCCTGCTGCTGTCTTTACTGAACACTATAATCCGGGCCTTTTCGAGGCGAGAGTGATTTGGCACTTACAGGGCAGAATTATACCATCCTAGACTGCATCTTACTATGTCAGGTGCGATTGCGGTCAAATACCTGCCTTGTTCTGCATAAAAAAGAGACACAATACAAATGAATTGTTACCGCGATCTCATACGACCGCTTAGACTTAGGTATTACTTATTCTGTTCCACCAGTTAATCAATTTTATTCTTTTCCAGCTCCGTTTCCTTGTGAAGGCCCAAATGAAAACTACGACGCGTGCCCACCTGTGTGCCCTGGGGAGACCTGTACTGACTTTTTGAACAATTCGACATGCCCCAAATATCATATTGGCATCGTGGTACCATGTAAGCCAGCGTGTAGGTGCGATAAAGGTTATAACCGGGATCCTACAGGTATATGCGTAAACAGTGCGGAATGTACTTTGTAAATGTATAAAATATGATTTGCAATAAAGATGACTGTATGTATTTTTATGTTATTTGTGAATTAAACAAAAGTTTACCTATTGAAAGAATATAATCGTTATTTTTATTTTTACTTGTATGTCTTAAAAAGTTTGAAACTAGTCGTTGTTCTATCTTATAATATTTTTTTAATTTGATGTTATTTTGCAACTGAAAATAATTTTAATCTTTTAAGAGTGGATTCGACCAAACAAGAGTAAATAATATTAATCTCGGAATAAATCGTCAGTTTTGACATATTTCCCATACTGAAACTATCAATATGCCAGTTACACCAGGAGTTATTCTAGGATAAAAGTTTGGTCGAATCAGGCTTAAGTCGACTGCATAAAATAAAAATAAAATTGAGTTTAATTAGAGTAGCATTACAAAATTAATAAATAGTTTGCTTTGCACGTTTTAGAATACAGTGTCAGTTTTTAGAAGCAATACCTACTTAATGCTTAATGATATTCGCACCACACAAAATAAATAAGTAGGTACAGCATAATATCAGACTACCCATTGTTATAATAAATTCGCTCTTATTACAACCGCCTAAGAGCCCACAGTGTTTACCTTGACGTGCCGTTGTCTGTAGGTACTTTGTATCCTAATAATAATGATGTTTATTTACTAGTCACGATTTTCAAATTACTTCAAATTGCTATTTGCTAGTGCACAATAAATAGAAGTGAAGCCCCTAGACCACAAAAGAATGATTAAACTTGTTCATAAAAATATAATCACAAATCTGCCTAGCTCGCATAAATATTTATACCTATGAATATTTGAAAGTCTGTAAACCTTTGAAAAAGAGGCTGACAATAGTGACTGAGTTTCTTGCGCTGCTTCTTCTCAGCACTGGCCCATTTATTGTCCTGAAGCATTGGTAGGGTTAATACTGGGACGTGTAAAAGTGCTTTTTTAAAGCCTATTTGCAGAAATAAATGAGTTTTAATGCTTAATTTATTATTCTTTTTTTAACAATAAATGGATATGTATGATTAATGTGAAGGTTTTGTTAATTAAATAAAATATTACCGAAACCAATTTAATAAACTTCATTTTACAGTTATACATATACGAGTAGTGCAGTATTAACGTCTTTGGACTTACGACATCATGAGCATTAACCGTTCCTGATGCTGATCTACTGATATCTTCAGGCACAGCTTTCTCAGAAAATGCTTATCTACATCTTTTTACACTGTTCTGTCGTAACACAGGTGTTGTTATCATACGACACCCTCAGGAACCCTTCCTTGCAGTCACACAGTGGTACGCACGGCCCGTCTCTGCAGAAAGGTGAAGATTCCAGGTCGCTGCAATATTGTGGGCTGCAGCCTTCACGGCCGCATTTGTAAAATTCCTCGTTGGCGCCGCAGTTAGTATTGGGAGAAGGGTCTGGAAAAAGATAATTATTCTTTTGATTATCCTTATAAAGACTGGTCCGTGAGCACGTAGAATCCCGTCCAATGACCCCAAGCTACCCATCCCTATCGCTCGCGCGTAATATATTGCTGTCGCGACTGTGCCACGCGCGCCCGCAGTGAGTGTGCGAGCGCGACAGCAACATACGAGTAATTACGCGCGAGCGACAAGGATGGGCAGCTTGGGCTCATTGGACGGGATTCTACGTGCTCATGGACCAGGCTTTAGTCATTTCTTTTAATTTTTAATTAGTAAGGGATATATTTAAAATATTTTTTCAACATCATCATGACTGCCACTGCTGAACCTCCCCCAATGATTTTCACAAAGGCTGGTTGGTGGCGGCCTGCGTCCAGCGCCTTCCTGCTCCCTTTATGAGGTCGTCGGTCCACCTTGTGGGTGGACGTCCTACCTTTCTGGTACGTAGCCCGCGCTTTCTGGTACGTAGCCTCCAGAACCTTGCTGCCCCATCGGCCGTCAGTTCTGCGTACCATGTGCTCTGTCCATCTAAGGCATCTTAGGTAGTACTCGTAGTAATAATTATGTAGTTTGTGAAAACGTGCGATCTTACAAGATAATTAAGTAAGTAGTCCGATGTGATGTCAACTGTCATTAGGCTCGAATTACTCTATTCAAACTTGAGCACAGATTCAGTCCTGTAGATTGGTTGAATTACTATACTCGTCAATCAGAGGCTTGAATTTATTTTGCAACTGGAAATCTTATTTAAGTTTCACAGGCCTGAAAATTATCTAACACCCGTATTCACAAACGATGCTTGCTTATGTGAAGCAGCAAATCGAACGCACAGCGTTGATTAGAGCTCTGTTGTGGTTTGTGTGTGACCCTGTTCGTCCACGAGCACTGTGAGACCTCATAGTAATAATATATTTGTGAATACGGGCGTAAGTTACAGAAGTAGACTAGAGGTAGTTAGTATCAGTCCTGTTCATCTCCGCGAGTTTACAAGTTTACATAGAAAACAAAACAAGCGCGATGCACCTCACAGGATCACTAATCGACAAGGCCTCACATACGAGCGAGCATTAACTCACGCACGCGTATACTTGTGTGTGATGGAAAAAAAACGGTGTACAAAATACTGTGCAGTATTTAACTGCCTAAATTATTATTATTATTCTGTGGTAGTATCTGTGTTCATACCTTTCTCCATTCCTCCTAAGACCATTACAAAGGTCAAATTCATTTCAACCAAATAACTTTTTTTTTTTTTTTTTTTTATGTGATAGGAGGCAAACGAGCAGACGGATCACCTGATGGTAAGTGATTATCGTCGCCCATAGACACCCGCAGACCCAGGGGCGTTACAGGTGCGTTGCCGGCCTTTAAGGTAAAGATACGCTCTCCTCTTGAAAGCTTGCAGGTCGTATCCGTCCGGAAACACCGCAGACGACAGTCCATTCCACAGTTTGGTTGTACGGGGCAGGAAGTTTCTAGAGAAACGTACTGTTGTGGACTGCCAACCATCTAAGTGATGGGGGTGGAAGTGCTGTCGGGTAGATCGGTGGCGAAAAGTGGCGGCAGGAATAAGTCCGGATAATTCTTCGGAGCACTCCCCGTGATACATGCGATAGAAGATGCACAGTGAGGATACATCTCTACGCAGCGCCAAGGGGTCAAGCCGATCCGAAATGTCCTGGCAGTCAACGATTCGAGCTGCTCTCCGTTCAATGCGGTCCAGAGGGAGAAGCTGGTACTGGGGCGCACCTGCCCAAAGATGAGAACAGTATTCCATATGAGGCCGAACCTGCGCCTTGTAAAGTTGCAGACGATGGGCTGGAGTGAAATACCGTCTCGATCTATTGAGCACACCAAGCTTCTTCGAGGCTAATTTAGCCTTACCCTCTAAATGACCACGGAACTGGACTTCGCTCGATATGTCGACACCAAGGATTCCGATATTGGCTGAGGCAGTTAGGGGAGTGCTCTCGAAACAGCGGGATACGACAAACGGCAACTTTTTGGCGGTGAACGCGCAAACTTCCATTGCTGCTGGATCAAAATTTTCCACTACGACCGGTTCTGCGCTGTCCGCAATCAAATGCTTCCCGCGACCTTCGCTAGATCGTTATAGTTATAGACTAAGAGCTAGTGAACGCCAGACCTACGTCATTTCATAAAAGCTGAAAGTTTGTCAGCGTATGCTCCCAATATAGGATATAATGTTGGTGAATTATGAAGTTTGGGTCGTGGTGGCTTTGGGAGCTACCCTAAAAAAACTGTCTGGCAAGGAGTTGGAACTGTCAAAACTGTCTGGCTGTTGGGGAAAATACTTCTAATTATTGCCCCAATATTATACATAAAAATCAGATTTTTTATTATAACGTAAGTCTAACTTTTACGGTGGCTTTTTCTATATATTCAAAAGACTGTAATTCTACTAACGTTATACCATTAAATCTGATTTTTATGTATAATATTTGGACAATAATTAGAAGTATTTTCCCCAACAGCCAGACAGTTTTGACAGTTCCAACTCCTTGAAAGACAGTTTTTTTAGGGTAGCTCCCAAAGCCACCACGACCCAAACTTCATAATTCACCAACATTATATCCTATATTGGGAGCATACGCTGACAAACTTTCAGCTTTTATAAAATGACGTAGGTCTGGCGTTCACTAGCTCTTAGTCTACTATGATCTGAGGTTATAGTCTACCGAGTGGGTTCAAAGTCAGATGATTTTGATATGTAAGAATACGAGTATATCTAGAATGTAGGTTTCCGCCCGCTGCTACGCCCGAGTGGAATTTTTTCTGTCACAGAAAAACTTTATCGCGCGCGTCCCTGTTTCAGAAACCGCGATAAAAACTATCCAATGTCCTTTCCCGGGACTCAAACTATCTCTAAGTATGCCAAATTTCATCAAATCGGTTCAGTGGTTTAGACGTGAAAGCAAGACAGACAGACAGAGTTACTTTCGCATTTATAATATTATATTATAAATCAGGCCTTACCACATTTCTCTACAGATACACAAGTCCCGTCTTTATTTTTCAGGTATCCACTAGGGCACATGCATTCTGGCTCACACTCTGTGCCTGTAGAGAACTCGCAACTCAGAAATTTGTTGATATCAGCACATTTCACTGGCCCGCACCGAAAGTTGGCGCAATCGTTGTAAACCTCATCGTCTTTGCATTGGGGTGCTGTGGGGCAATTAAGACATTAAGTATTAAAGTTTGTTAGACAAAAAAACCTGTAACTTTACTCATAAAAACAATCAAAGCTCAAAGGGCAAATCGCAAAGATAGAATATGCCTTCCCACACAATCTTCGATTGTTTTAAGAGAATGCATTTTTATAATGTTTTAAACTTTCATGGTCACTATCATAATTATTATTACTGACGGGATTGTACCATGTATGTACTTTAATTTTGAGTTTCCGATAGCAATCCCGTCAATAATAATAATTCGAATGCATTTTTGTATGCAAATGTAAACTAAGATAAACTCGAAAATAGATTATAATTTAACGGTCAACACATACCTGCAAGAGATAGATTTAGGAACGTTCCGGTAACAACCAGTAGCACTACAAACTTAGCCATGATGATCAAGCAGCTGAGGTCCGTATAGTGAACTACTGAGATGAGATCTGTGTCACAGTATATATCGTCACCGTCGTGGCAGAATTAAATAACTGACACTTTTGGCAAAAACCACTTTTTCCACTTTTTGTATAGTAGAAAGTGTTACCTATATTTTGGTCTTACTCTCATGGCAATATCTATGATATTTCCAAAGATATCTTCAGTTGAGTGAAACTATTGACCATAAATTACAACTCTGTTTGTTGTAGAATTTACGTGGCAAAACTGAATAAGTGACTTTATTTAATTCTGCCACAACTCACTGCGAAACAATGCTTCAAAATACTTGTACTAAGAAAGTCGATAAGTGACTTTATTTAATTCTGCCACAACTCGATCCGAAACATTTCTTCAAAATACTCGTAAAATTGTGTTTTTGATTTATTTCATTTTTGTAACATTACTTTAAATGTTACTTTTAATTTCAATGTTCATTACTCAGATGTTGAATCTGGATAGTTACCTTCATCATCATCATCATTTCAGCCATATAGGACGTCCACTGCCGAACATAGGCCTCCCCCAATGATTTCCAATATGACCGGCTGGTAGCGATCTGCATCTAGTGCTTTCCTGCTACCTTTATGAAGTCCACGTTGTGCTTTCCGGTACGTGCCCTCCTCTCCAGAACCTTGCTGCTCCATCGTCTGTCAGTTCTGCCTATTATTTGCCCTGTCTCTTGTACAGAAAAACCGAGCATAGCCCTCTTCAAAGCAACTTTGAGCTTATTTATAAGGCCTATAGTAAGAAAGTCGCGTTCTCGAGCCGTATATCATCAGTGGTAACACATACAGATTGTAGATTTTCGTCTTTAGGCACTGAGATATTTTGGACGAAAGGATGTTGTGTAGTTTCCCGAACGCTGCCCAGCCAAATTGGATTCGACCTCTTTCTCTACCTATCTGAAACGTTTGTCCGAGGTAGACATACTTGTCAACAATCTCGATATTCGAGCTCCTAACCGAAACTGGGTAGGGCGCAACATAGACATTCGACAAAAGCTCCGTTTTTCCATGTTGTTCACCCGAAGGTCTACCTTTTGGGAGATTAAGGTCATCGTGCATTGTGCCGAGGTCTCCCACTGATTTTGCCATCATGACCACACAATATCGTCGGCAAACCGAACGTGAGTGATTTACTCGTCGTTGATGTTTATTCCGGATCCTTTCTATTCAAGGAGTTTGAAAGCGTCTTCTAATGCAGCGGTGAATAGTTTCGAAGATCCGGAGATATAACATCTCCCTCATGCCTCGCTGCAGAGGAATCGCCCTCGTACTCCACTCCTGTACTCGGACCAACATGGTGGCGTTTCTGTACAAGCACTTCAGCACCTCGATATGTACCGATACTTTTCAGAAACCGGCTTGTTCGGAAGGCTGGAAGTCATCGAACCTACGCGCGAGATCATTCGTGATAACTTTCGAAAACCGCTTGTAGACATGACTCAGAAGCGAGATGGGTCAGTAATTCTTCAGCAAGGTTTTATCCCCTTTCTTGAAGAAGAGTACCACCACGCTTCTGTTCCGTGCCTCTGACGAAGTTAAATAGTCTCTGAAGGACTTGACTTCAATGTCGATGTTCCACCCACGTTCAGAAGCTCCGAGGTTATTCCGTCATCACCGGTGCCTTGTTGTTCTTTAGGTGTTTGCGAGCCATCCTAATCTCGTATAGGCTGATAATGCTGATATCCACAATATCTTCGTCGAGGTATATAGCTGTCCATAAAACTTTTCAATCGCACCCAGAACCTCAGCTTTTGTTGACGTTACACTATCTTCCGCAGTCTTCAGCTTCGTTAGCTAGCTTCGACCAATAGAGTTGTCTCTTGCGAACACTTCCGAGCCTTGGTTCCGCTCTATCGCCTCTTTAATACCTACTATTTGTATTAAAGTTGCGAACATCATGTCGCAAGGACTTCCATATCTGTCTATTGAGCTGCCGATGTGCTTTAGCGTCAACGGAGATCTGCAGTGACATTGAACGTCATTCCCTATGGATCCCTAGGGAGAGATCCCTATTACAATTTTATTGTTTTTGGATTATTTTAATTTTGATATTCATTTCGATGTTGGTTCTTTCAATTTAATTTCAATGTTATAGGAATCTTAATTAATAAATCTCAATTGGTTACCATACCAATTTGTTAAACATTTATAGGTCATTTTATAGGTATATTCTAGTATTATTTAACAATTTTACAGATTTTGACTAAACTCGCAATAACAAAACAAATAAAATAAAATGAATAAATTAACATTTAGGTCAATAAAAGTGTGGCAAAATTAAACAAGTGTACTTATTCAATGGAAATATTCGTTTTTGTAATACCTTGGTTGTGGCAAAACTAAATAAGTGACATACAAAAACTAAATAACTGCAACTTTGTTGTAAAATACGGTTGTGGCAAAACTAAATAATTACATTTTTATTTTTTTTATTTAAAATAATACAAAGTAACACCATCGAACAATATTGAATTAATAAAGGTAAATTGCTGTATAAAATATCAAAAGACCGACAATAAAAAAAAATTGCCCTTAAAAGTTATCGCCATTTTTAACGAAAAAAAACACAAAAACGTGAATATCTCGCAACTTTGGTTTTGTCAGTTATTTAATTCTGCCACGACGGTGACGATATTTTATGAGTGTCTGTGTTTTTATACGGAACGTGAACGTGACGGAACAATCAACGTAATAACATACTTATTATCATATTCTTATCTATAAATAAATAGTTATGCTTCTTATTAGTTCGTGTTCAAGATTGATGGTGAAAAAACCCGGGTTCGATCGCCGCACTAATTACATAGAACACAAACATTTTCATTAGTCTAGGTTTTTTCCATTCATAACATATTAAATTAGATGCTTGGTCTATTCTATTATATTCTATTGTACACTATGGCCTACAAAGTGTCATATTTCAAAGCTTATCAAACTTTTCTATGGACATTCATCATCATCATTTTTAGCCATAGGACGTCCACTGCTGAACATAGGTCTTCCTCAGTGATTTCCACCATGGCCGGTTGGTGGCGGCCTGCATCCAACGCCTTCCCGCTACCTTTGTGAGGTCGTCGGTCCACCTTGTGTACCGTGGACTATGGACATTAATAATAAAAATGGTACCTAATATTTCAAAACTTATGAAACTTTTACATGGACATAATTAGGCTTGTTCGATGCTTTTTAGGCCCAGCTACGTCCAGGGTCAGTGACGTGACGTGCTAATTTTAGAACACCTTGTATCTGTACTTTGCTTAATTAATTTATGGCTAATATAGTGCAGTGTCACATTTTCAAGGATTTCTATTGTTATTATCTCCAATTTCTGTTTCAATATTAAAAACATTTTCGATGAGTCATAAATGAGTGAATCTTTTCCGAAGCACACTCACTATTTTAAATCGATTTTATAGAATTCTGTCATAATTTTATGGGATTCTAGGAATAATTTTATATCTTTTCATTTTATTTCTTTATTATTGCTATCTACCATAATTATTATACCATTTTTTAGGACATTTTGTCAGAGTTACGTGAGCCATAATTATTTAAAATTTAACATTCCGATATATCTATATTCCGGGTCTGTTGAGTAAAAACACATAGTTAAGGTTGAATTTTCATTTATAATAGACATCATCAGGTAAGAATACATTCGAAGAAATGAGTTCTCGTGTCCGGAAAAGAGGGTGTAGTCTTTCAAGCCTGCAATAAAAAAAGTACGTTAGTTTATTCCTCATTCAATTTAAAAGAATCAGAAAACACGTTGCTGACTTTACAGTTAAAAGCGGGTATTGAAAAAGATTATTTATCTTGTTAGTAGGTTTAATAAGTCCCACCTTATCCATAAAACGCTCCACAAAACAGTGTTATACGGCGACGAATATTAATGTAAATAGCGTAAGGATGATCGGCGTTGAAATAGTATTCTTTAGGTCCCCCGATGGTAGCCGACAAAGCCGTCACACCGAAAGCTGCAACCACACAACAAATAAGTTACGCCCGTATTCACAAACATTACTATGAGGTCTCACAGTGCGCGTGGACGCACAGGGTGACACACGAACCAATTATGGCTCTATTCAACGCTGTGCGTTCGATTTGCTGCTTAACTTAAGCAAGCATTGTTTGTGAATACGGGAGTGTATCTACCAAAACAGGGATGCGCGCCATGATAAATCCTTATCGATGTAGACGACAAATGTATGGGCTTATCGCGCAACATCGATAAAAGTTAATCGTGGCGCGCATCCTAGCCCTGCAAGTGAGTTAAAGTTACATTTTTGACCTGTCACGCAGCCCCACAATAGGTAATAGAGTTTTTAGTAATAAGAAAAAGGAAGAAAATAATTATGTTATTCATTATTAATTCTGACGCTAATTACAAGTAGGAATTTATATTTGTGCTTAGATTGTAAAGTCAGCGTCAAATAGTTTGTGACACCCAAAGTAGACAATAAGTTCGCGACACGTCTTTGTTACAGTTGGACTAGGGTTGTGTTTTCAACTTATTGGCCACTTTGGGTGTCACGTCTACACTCAACATCAAATAAAGCGCACCTTCCGCGACGCGAACTTTAAAGATTTTCTTTTGACACAATCATGGTGCCCCAACAATATTGGTGTTATTTGAAAGCCCAATAAATATCCTTAAAGAAAAACACATTTAATTTCTTAATAAATGATTAACATATACATAAATGTGACTTGAAAAAAGACCTCACTTTGGGCTCACCTCTGGTATCAATCAGACCAAATTCTATCGTTATAAAACCAACTAATGATTACACGTGTCCTCTTTAACAGATGGATAGCGATTAATCGCAACTTAACAGTTTTATAGCCATAAAAGTTGGCTCAAGCGTAACTACCTATTTTTTGAAGAAGTGACTGGATCCTTCTAAAGACACATTTTTGGGGTAAAAACCTTTATTTTAATGAAATGAAGTTTAGAACTAGGCTTTTAAATGGTGCCAATATTGGTCGGAAGTGGGGATGCATACGTTTGAAAGTGCTTGTCGCGAGAGGTGCGATTTATTTGCTGTCGAGTGTATTTGACGCTGACTATACCATGAAGCTGTTAAAACTTTTAAAAGTTCAAACCTTATTCGCAAAAGTCCCTATGAATATTATCAAATTTCTGACTCTTATTAGGAATATAAATGGATGGTCGGCGATTAATTTGAATTCAACTGGTGGAGGCAACGGCATGTTTCTTGATACTATAACAACTGCTGAAAAATGTATACTTATTTTAATCAAAAATAACACGTTAAAAATTACATTGAAGTGCTTCTAAATTAGAATGAAAAGTGGCACAGTTGAAAATATGAACTGTTGGATTGATAATGGTATACAGGGTGTTAGGTAAATGGGTATATGAGCCGACACTAGTTCATGTTAACATGGGCATATAAATGGTATGGTGAAGTCAGAAATTTGATATCATCATTTATTTTTTTTTATTTTCATACAAAATAAATTTTATAAAATCCGATTTGTATGAAAATTAAAATAATTAAAATAAAGATATTATCAATTTTCTGACTTCACCATACCATTTATATGACCATGTTAACATGGGCTAGTGTCGGCTCATATTATTATACCCATTTACCTAACACCCCGTATTTCTATAATAACACAATACCTACTGATGATGCGAAACTTACCATTCGCAGCGGCGGCTTCAGCTCCCTCCTCATTTACAGTGATGGTTGCTTCCTGGACAGCATCAGACACGTAAAGAGCCTCATCGGGTACGGTCATGCCACTCAGCTCAGATTTGGCGGAATCGAAGACTGATGTTATACCAATCTGTAAACCAAAATATACAGCATTATGCTCCAAAAAAACCTGTTCGATATCTTTTTCGAAAAGAGGGCTACCAAAACCTTTGTTCATTGGACTATTTGAATTAGTATTATTTGAACAATCTTTAAAGCAACTCTTGGGAAATAAATAAACACTGATAATAAATTATGTAAAACTTTGGTTAAAATACAATTAAATCCTACCGATCTCAAGACATCAATCAAATTCGTCCTCGTTGATACTTCTGGTATTCTAGGCAAGAAAATAGTCACTGTTTGTTCAGACAGACTACCGTAAATTTTGTCTATTACTGTTGGATCTTGGAGTTTCTCCGCAACTGATAATAGCCCATCAGTTTCCCTTGGCAAAACTACCAAAAATGTTATATCTTCATCTTTGTATGGCAGTTCTACAACCTGGAAAAAGGCCAAACATGTTCTTATAATTCCTCAGTTTACTATTTAAAGATTCCGATAGTTCCTCCCACAAGGAGAGAAACGCCCGTATTCACAAACATTGCTATGAGGTCTCACAGTAGCGGTGGACGCACAGGGTGACACGCGAACCAATCACAAAGCTCTATTTAACGCTGTGCGTTCGATTTGCTGCTCCACTTAAGCAAGCATCGTTTGTGAATACGGGCGTAAGACACCCCGCAGGCTACAGATTAAGGCTGGGTTGCACCATCTTACGTTAACTTTAACAAACGTCAAACATCTGTCAAACTCCATACAAAAAAATCGGTTATCGTCGAAGTAACGGTTAAAGTAAGGTGGTGCCTTATTCAGCCTTATTTACCGGTTGACTTCCAAATTATCTGACCTAACTCACAGGATAAAGATTTCAATGTATTTGTAAACGTTGAAAAAAATGGGTAACTGATTTCAACTTACCTGGACGTTAAGATCTGATAACTCGGCATATTGGAATTTCCCTTTCTGTTGCATGGTTGGCACTTGTATAGTTTTATTACTGTTAACATGGAAATCTCTGGGTTTTGTATTATTTATGTTGAATTCATATTTCCAAAGGCCCTGAAAGTAATGGTGTTAATTTAAACTACACTCGGCATCAAATAAATCGCACCTCCCGCGACAAGCACTTATCAAACGTATGCATCCCCACTTTCCACCAACATTGGTACCATTTGAAAGCCTAGTTCTAAACTTCATTTCATTAAAGGAAAGGTTTTTACCCCAAAAATGTGTCTTTACAAGGATCCAGAGTCACTTCTTCAAAAAATAGGTAGTTACGCTATAGCCATTTTTTATGACTATAAAACTGTTAAGTTGGGATTAATCGCTATCTATCTGTTAAAGAGGACACGTGAGATCTTTATTTGGTTTTATAACCATAAAAATTGGTCTAATTGATCCCAGAGGTGAGCCCAAAGTGAGGTCTATTTTCAAGTCACATTTATGGTATATGTTAATCATTTATTTCGAAATGAAATATATTTTTCTTTAAGGATATTTATTGGGCTTTCAAATAACATCAATATTGTTGGGGTACCATGATTGTGTCAGAAGAAAATCTTTAAAGTTCGCGTCGCGGAAGGTGCGGTTTATTTGATGTTGAGTGTATATTGCCATATTCGTCAGTGACCAAGTAAGTTCATTAAAAACTATTGGTACTCGTAGCACAGCTCATAGTTACAATAAAATTGTAAAAAAAAACTCTTTTTAATAAAATGAAAGAAAGAAATATACTGAAAAAAGACAGAAATAGTCATAGAAATAGCACATAAATATTACAAGGAAATAAAAAGTGAACTGAGCAGTGCCACCCTGTTGCAACAGCGATGCCCATAGCAACGGGACTCCACTCAGCATATATGCCGTGGCCCACGGTGGGGACGGCCACGACGCTGGTTTTCAGTGTGCTACATGCCGGGTGGAAGTCACGGACACTAACCGAAACTGCATATAAAATCGTTTAAAAATAAATAAATAATATGCGTAGTGAAATATCATGTTCTTTTTAACTTACCTTGAAATAAATGGCATCGGCTATGACCAATCGTGTCATAGCATCAAACATATCCGGCGATGTAAGTTTAGTAATCTTTCCCTTTGTAACATCTGAAACCTATTTTTACCAAGATTAACATTTACCAAGAGTTCCTTTTCTTTTGTTACAATAATTTATGGTTTACAATAATTGCTTACCCAATTGTTGATGACATCACTGGCGTTATTAGCATTAGTGAAATCCAGACTCTCTACTGACGCATTAAATACGTTTTTCGCGTCATTTTGCACAGTTTGGTTGAGTTTGCCTTGTTCGTAGACGTAAATTTTGGCACCGTAGTCTAATTCCGTTCCGTTCGTTGCTGTTATCTGACGTAGATGACCGGGGAAAGCACATCTTACCTGCAGTCAATAAAAAGAAAACAATATAGAATAATAAATGTGTATGGTTGGTTGCAATATTAGAACCCGTGGTTTTGACCATTTTGCTCACTTCATAATTGTATTACGAATTACTATTATTTCCACCGACTAAAAATTAAATGTATGCTTGTGTTCGAAGTAAGTTCACCACGATAGTCCACCGGTCGACGCGGGGATCGCCCTAAACAATGGCTGGGTTGCATGCACCATCCTACTTTAACTTTAACAAACGTCAAAAATCTGTCAAATTCCATACAAAAAACCGGTTATCGTTATAGTTAGTTACCGTCAAAGTTAGGTGGTGCAACTTAGCCTAAGATTCAGACTAAAATCATTGGTTTTAAGACAACATGATGTTGGTCTAATCTATACTTATAATAAATCTGTAGAGAGGTCAATTCTGTACATGAAATATATTTTCAAAATAACTATCAGGGGGTGATTAGTGATCGATACTGATGCCAAAAATGCAATCAGTAAAATTTTTGTCTGTCTGTCTGTCTGTCCGTCTGTCCGTCTGTATGTTCCTTATAGAAACAAAAACTACTTGACCGATTTAAACGAAACTTGGTACAATTATTCTTCATACTCCTGGGCAGGTTATAGTATACTTAGGAATTCCCACGGGAACAGGAATTAGCGGGAAAATCCTTTTGTATGAAAAATCTAAACCGCTTAAGTTAAACGCTTGTGGCATGTAGGTACCTTAGTAAACTTAAAGCTTAGTTACAACAAGGAATTCCCGAAATTCCCACGGGAACGGGCATTAGCGGGAAATTCCTTTTGTATAAAAAATCTAAACCGCTTAAGTTAGACGCTTGAATATTTGGCATGTAGGTACCTTAATAAACTTAAAGCTTAGTTACAACAGGATATTGCAAAATTCCCACGGGAACGGGAGTTAGCGGGAAAAACATTTCTATGAACAAATCTAATCCGCGTAAGATAGATGAAGGTGGTAAAACGGGATCCACGCGTACGAAGTCGCGGGCGGCCGCTAGTAAGAAATAAGTACTTACATCGTCGTTAGTTTTGAGGTTAAGTGCATTCAGCAATTCTTGGTTCGTTTGGCCTCTGGAACTCAAAGCGAGTATACCCAAGGGTGGAAGTACCGATAATGGTGACACTATTACGCTTTTTTCTGGATTGTTCTTCACAACTTGCTGTAATAAATAATAAAATAATAATAAATAAGTAATATTTTATTTCAGACATTAAATACACACAGGAAAAATCAAAAAAATGTTAGTTGCAATGAGTTTCCCGAAACCTCCAAATGGGGGTCTATATTCTGCAGGCTAATTCAAATGCATTTGTCGATCGTAGAAATCGCCTGTCAAATAATTTTTAGTAATCAATTTTGAACTGATTGTCAAGATAATACAGTTGAAAATTGAATATCAAAGCCAGGAGGTTCCTACTGTCATTCTGCCGATAGTAGATGTCAAATTTCCAATATCGCGTACGAAGACGGAGAACTTTGTCAATATAGTGGTATATAAGGGTCATAATTAGTGGATACCGACGATTTTCGCGCTGTCATCTCAACGATCTGGATAGATTTAATTTACTGAAAAAGTGACTTACATAGAAGACTTTTCCCGTAAAGATGGTGTTTCCTCGTTCCAAATTTGCCTCCTGAGTGGCGGCATCGGTACATGTGCTCGTACTTGTGTTTGTTGATGACGGTGAATCAGGTCCTTGTGTGGTTGTGTTAGATGCTAAAATAAAGGAGAAGAAAAATAAATGAAAACAATCAAGTTACTTCCTTCTTCGTGACAGAGTTACCAGGAGCTGTATTCCTAAAAGTATATTGGTAGGTTCGTTTCAGTCAAATGACGTCCACTGCTGGACAAAGGCCTCCCCCAAGGTTTTCCACAATGAACGGTTCTGCGCTGCCCACATCCACAGGCTCTTCCAGCGACCTTTTCCAGATCGTAGGTCCACCTAGTAGGAGTACCCGCCCACTGCCACTTGATTTTAGCAATTTCTGCGAGCTATGTCGGTTACTTTGGTTCTCCTCCTCATTTCTTATTCGATCACGCAGGGAAACTCGGAGCATAGCTATCTCCAGCCAAACTCCATCGCCCTTTGGGAGACCTTGAGCCTTATTATGAGGACCATAGTGAGCGACCACGTTTCAGATCACCAGACCATCATCAGAACATCACTGGCTACATACACACTGGTCAAAGACTTTTGTGTTGGTATATTGGTAATGACTAACGCCTTTAAATTGGTAAAGAATAAGACGTGATCTTTACAAGTTAACTTCTGAAAATACATTTTATTTACAAGTAGGGGTGCCTAAGCTGAAAGTTTGTCCTTGGAGTCAGACTGGTCTTCTTCTTTGTTGTATGACAATGACTTGAGTTTTCGAACGAGACTAGCTGTCTGCTTCCACTTATTATAATGCCACACTTACCCGGTTCACACTGGTCTTCGGGTATACATTTTCCATTCTTATTCCTCATATAGTTTTCCCGGCAAAGACATTTGGGGTCACAGCGTCTATCGGTTATTCCTCTGCATCGTATATTCTTGCCTTTATCAGCACAATTCTGAGTACGGCATACGACATTGGAACATGACTCAAACACTTCGTTCACTTGACAAGTTGGTGCTGGAAAAAGTCAGTATTTTAACAACCTGCTCTGTTACTTTGTCAAGGAAAATTATCATGTACAAAAATAGTTTGTGACACCCAAAGTAGCCAACAAGTTCCCAATGCGTCTTTGCCATTGGAATAAGGTTGTATTATCAATTTTTTGGCCATTTTGGGTGTCACTTCTACTTATTTAGTTTTGACGTTGACTGTACCCAGTTTGAACAGTCGAAATGTAACAAAGTGTATCTTACTATCGTATACTCATCAAATATTATGAGGAGGGATGAAAGTAGTCCCAGTAGCTAAAAAGCCACGATAGCCGAACGGTGAAGGGGTCGGACTGGCCGACTCGTGATCCGGGGAACGCGGGTTCGGTCCCCGCCGCCGCTCGACTATTGTGGTGAGCTCACTCGTGACACAAGCATATTTAGCTTAGTACGAGGGGCTAACGGGAGTATTAGTAATTAGTAAAATAACAAATTACTAATAATCTTTAAAAAAAAATATTTAGTAGTCTTATGATCTATTCAACATCTACGCCAGGTTTCTTTACATTTTTATTAAATAAAAGAAAAATACTTTATCGACTTCAAAAGAAGATTCGTCGAACTTAAATCTTTTGAATATTATAATCACCAATCTCTCTATTCCACAATAAGGCTGAGTTGCACCACCTAACTTTAACAGTAAATAACGATAACCGGTGTGTTTTATATGGACTCTATGGAGTTTGACAGCTTCTGACATTTGTTAAAGTCAAAGTAAGATGCTGCAACCCAGCCTAAGACTTACTGCAATCCTGAGGTCTCACACATCTCTTCAAGTTTCCGTCGAATACGAATCCTTGTCTGCAATCACAGCCGTTCAGGTTACAGAACAGTGGACACGGCAATTTTTTTGAAGCTTTATAAGTGGCGCAGGTGTTGCGACAGTGGACTCCACAGCCTCGGACTGCGTTTTTGTCGCCCCCACAAGATGCTGTGAAAAGATAATTCATTGTTGTGTTAAAGATAGATAGGTAACCCTTTATTTTACACCTCACAAGACGAGATATAAATATTTTAATATTAATTTTATACGGTGTAACCCTGAAACTTTCAATTACAATTACACTGATCGCTCTTCGATCAGTGCAGAGAAGCAGTACCTACTATAATCAAAGAGCAACGAATATTATGTTTGTGCACAAATCACTTATTGAATGAAAATTCTAATTACCTAAATTACATACCATCAGGTGAGATACAGGCCAAGATCTTCCTCGTTGTGCATAAAAAAATAAATAATAATGCGAGCGCAATCTTATGTGCATTGAACAGAGTGTACGAACTTAATATCACTTAATACCATATGGCATTATGCCTTAGTTAACCTATAGGCCATGCAAAAATTGGAGTAGGCGGTATGTTTTAATACGTAATGGTACCTAATAATGGGTACCTGCATACCTACATGTATCTTAATAATTAAACTAAGCAAAATGTTACTCACGACATTGCTTCTCAGGGATGCAAACGCCTTCGTCGTTTCTTAAATACCCGCTAACACAGATGCACCCTGGTTCTCCAGGGCACTGACCATCAGGGCCCATTATGGGGCATGGCACTGGGAATCCTGCCTCTTGGCAGGTTTGAGGCCGACATGTACTGAACGGGCATTGGGAGAATTGTTCGTTCTCCGGGCATTGAGCTGAAATGTAATTTGGAATCTTAATTAATATTCATAACTAATCTAATATGATTTCGTATTTGGACTAAATATTTTTCTTTTTTTCTTTCTTAATCTTAAGCTGCCTTTTCTATTTCTAATTTAGGTTCATCATTTTTTCTGATGGCATGGGAAAGATTAACCTAATTACCTATACCTAATTGATGAATTAGAAATTAAATACAATTTTTCTGGATCTCTTTCGCAAGATTGGAAATTGCCTTATGGAGTTTTACTTTTACAAACATGGCTACCTTTTTTTTACCAGCCTAAAGAACCTTTTCGCGAATGAGCCTTTTGCTTTTAGCATTCTAGATCTTCCCATCTAGCAGATACTTTTGTTTATTCCAAGAAAAATTTGCTCAATATTTGAATATATTGATCGTGTTTTTCGATTTAGTAGTTAGAAATGGAAAAAACATTTTTCAATGTCGCCTGAAAGATAATCCATGGCTACACGTGTTTTTTGTTAACTCAAGTGTGAATTTTATTATTCGCGCGTTCATTGTGCTATCAAAAAAAGCATAAATCAATATTTGTTAAAACAGGTGTACTTATTGCAAACAAATGAAATTAATTTATAATACCAATGAACGGGCGAAGTGCTATCGTCGATCAAAGGGAATACATTATTGACTAAGACTTAAATATTCATTTGAAATATTGGATAGATCTTTCAATATAAACCGGAACCAAATGGCAACTAAAATTGCAATGTTACAGTTTGCTAACAATTTTCTACTAAAAAAATGTTTTTCTTACGTTCCGGCACTTCATAATAGCAATCCTCGTCACTTTCCAGTGATGATTGATCGCTTACGGAATCATTGCTTTCCGAAGTATCTAGAAATAAAAATAAAATGAGTTAAAATGACATGAAGTCAAAAAAATTACATGGGGCTCTCCTGAATTGCACAGGTCACCACCGCCATCGGATAGGATTGGTCCCGTGGTCCCGGCTAATCCCATCGGCCCCCGTTGAGGGCAGGCATGATGGGTCCCGACGTGTAGTCGTCTCTAATACCCAAGACGCCGATTACTATGTGGCAGAGGGAACGCCCCAGGTTATTAGTTGGTTCGAGCTCACATGATACTGTGTGTACTGATGGACAGGCTATTTTCCTGAGCCAAAAAAATACTATGGCTAATATGTAAAGTAACGACGATCTATGAAAAGGAACTGATGGGGTCCAGCATATTAATAAGACTTATATTTCTCAGCTTGTAAACGTACCTACACAAGTACACACTACTAATAATCTTCCAACATGTCACTAGAAAGAACAACTCTGAAGACAGAGCCACATCAAAATAATATATTCTTTGAAGATCAGGTAGTGCTCCTACGTACGTTGCTATACCTATTGTTATTTCAGGATACACCTAACTGTGAGTTAATTGTTTTACTTACAGTAAACAAATAAAAACGAATAGGACAAGGAAAGTCAAAACTGTTTTTCACTTCAATAATACCTGTTGAATTTCTTTTTGTGATTATGTAATAAGTAGATCAGAGGGCCAGTAACATTTTAGAAGCAAATATTTTACAAATTATGTAATCCCAATTAAAATACCATACCTATTACTCGTATAGAGTGCAAACTGCCTGCACCAGGGCTTTAATACTATGACACCAACAGAACATACTTAACATTAAAAAAAGTGAGCTTGTCAAAAATCCTTTAGTTAATTTCCTACTTATTAATTTTAAAATCAATATAAATACCACAACTCAGACTATGTACCCCAAAAATGACGTCACAACACCCGACTACGAAAAGATTGATTTGACAGCTCATAACTCGTATGACAGTTCTATGTTAGTGTCATGAACAATGACTCGTTTGCACAAGTTAAAATAATACCGTAAAAAACATACCTGCTGCAGTTATTTGAAATAAAAAGCCAGTAACACACAGCAGTAATATTAACTTCGACATTGTGAGTCGCTCTAGTCTGTTATCAAGGACACTTACCTCTTTTATACGGCAGTGTGCACTTGTTGAAACAATTCACAATAGAAAAACGTTTAAACGGTAAAGTAATTAACGCTTTCGTATTACTCTTGTACGTATATTTTAAGTAATAGGGGAGAGTTCGGTATATTGTACCGCCGGGTAAATTGTACCACCCTCATATTTCGTAAAGTCTTTATTGAATGTCTGTAATTGCAACACTCAGCGATACACAACTAAATTCAATTAATATCGGCCATGTGGTTTTTGCCGTGACAACGAACACGTGTGTTTTATTTTGAAAAGTATTTTTTAATTGTTTTCAAGTAACTTTTGACAATGCATGTTTAGTTTGTAATTTTGGTTAATTTAATCACAGGGTGTTTCTAATATATTATTTAGAAGCGTAAATTAGTGTGGATTACAATTATTTGAAACATTTTTCGGTATTTATAAGCTATATTTTTTACCGATTTTTTAAAAGCACTATCACCTAGTCGGCTAAATTGTACCACATCAAGTTGTATGGAACTTTACCAAAGGATTTTGATTTTTTTTTTAGTAAATCATATTTTGAAGTTATAATAGCGTAGTTATGTTTGACTAACAATAAATGAAAGCAAAAGACTGGCAAAGTAGATTAGGTACAAGTGTGTGTTACGATAGTTGGAATGAGGAAGATGTAAATCAAAATTTATTCCCCTTTTTCAGCCCTAACAAAAACTTTAAGCTAAAATAAGACTAACTGTGAAAAAA
The DNA here is from genome assembly GCF_963855985.1 of Ostrinia nubilalis. Taxonomy (NCBI): domain Eukaryota; kingdom Metazoa; phylum Arthropoda; class Insecta; order Lepidoptera; family Crambidae; genus Ostrinia; species Ostrinia nubilalis. The sequence goes on along the minus strand of NC_087091.1, from coordinate 6,563,770 downwards.
TTTTGTTGATATCACGAAAATTGAATATTTTATAAGCAAATCAATATGGGAACGCGCGAAAACTGATAGCACCCCTGGAATACAGGCGGTGACGTCACACCGCTCGTTGGGCAACGACGGACGGGCGGCGCGGGTGCTAGCTGCCCTCTGTAAACTTATTTTCGTTCATTTCGATACATTTTTTATTTATATTAACCGTATCTGATGCCAACCAAATAATCTTACGAAAGTAGATTTACTTATGGTTGTGGATACTTTCAGAAAACATGCAAAGTACCTTTATTATTGCAGAAATCCAAGGGCTAAAACTTGCAAGGTAAGTAAACCTATTATTATGGATGCAATAAATAATTGAGTATTTACGCTTTTTGTAGTATTTGAGGTAGATTATAAAAGTTCTATCTAGTTTAAAAGTAAAAATACTAGTGCTGTCAGTCAGATTGCTGTGGGTTATCGATAAAAAATAATACCCATCAATAATTTAGCAACGTTATGTCTTAATATTTTATTTTTACAGAGTTGGACGATCACGTCCAGTCGTGTTATAGACTAACTATCCAACTATCGAATTATGGACATAATGTAATACTCGTAGGGTAAGTTCATTTGAAAATGCTATATCCGCAGTGTACAATAAAAACAAGAGTTACACCTGAACACAAAGTTAGAGTTACGGCATATCATTGTACATTTGTTTGTGCTGAAGATAACGAATAAATTGGAAAATCTGGAATGCGGAGGTTTTGCAGCAAGCAATGAAGAATGCAAACATACAATGGCATTAATTGGTTTTAAGGTTATATGTATAGACGTAGTGAAGATCCCGCTTGTACCGAAGTAGCGTGCTATTGGAAGAAACCAAAACTGTTGTGCAAGTTGGATCTCAGCTAAAATTTGAACTATACAAGGCAGTATAAAAATATATGTGTCAGTAGTACTACCACCATAACCATCTGACACAAAGATCAGTCCATCGGGCTTGATGATTTTTTTGTTCACTTTAAAAAGATATTAGTAGGTATACACTTTGTAACTTTCTATGGAATCAGTGTACGATCATGAATCGCAAGTAAGGTACAGTCAGTTTTGTCACAGTTAAAACTGGTTTCTAACTCTATCGAGGGTCGTCAACGTTTTTCCTGATTTTTATAGTTTGAGTCTGTTACGTCTTTCTTTTTCTGTTCTACTTGAATCTTCGTATCTCTCGTCTTTATTTCTATTGCAGATAACTCTATTCGGCGTACTACGCTACGTGCCCTAGCTGCCCATTGCCATTTCAGCTTGCTAATCCGTCGGGCTATGTCAGTGACTTTATTTGTCAACAATCTCGAGAATCAAGCTCCGAAACGAAACTGAGTAGGGCGCAGTTCGACATAAGCTTCATTTTGTTCGAATTCATCCGAATGCCTACCTGTTCCGATATATTCGATTAAGGACTTTGAGTATTGTGCCGAGGTCTTCCAGCAACTCTGCCATGAGTGCCATGACCACAATATCGTCAGCAACGGTAGCGATAATTAATATGGCACCGCTGGAGAGACTGCAGCACTGCCCAAGTTTCGATCGAATAGAAGGCCTTCTTCTCATATTCCACGAACGTCAAGCATAGTGGCAAGTTATACTCCTTCCATAGTTTTCTGTATAACCTGCCGCAGCTCTGCCCCAGGCAGAAAGGTTCTGGAGTGGAGACCACGTACCGGAAAACACAGCGTGGGACGTCCACCCACAAGGTGGACCGACGACCTGATAAAGATAGCAGGGAGGCGCTGGATGCAGGCCTCTACCAACTGTGCGATATTATGTGGAAGTTATTGAAGGAGGCTATGTTCAGCAGTGGACGTCCTGTGGCTGAGATGACGATGATGATGACGATAACTCTATTCTAGAGTATTATTATCTCTTTGACTTCCACAGGCGGATTGTCACAAGAATGAGAAGTATGTGTTAATACATTTTGTTCGTATAGATTTTTATCGATAACTCGATGAAGCGACAACATTATTTTACCACCATAAAACATAGTCAATAACAAGGGATAAAGTAGGTAGAGAGTTTTTAGTATTGTCTTATTGTCTTTAAAGTTTCAAAGGATTCAATTTACTTTAAGTAACCCATCTGCGTGCGTACCTCGTGTTTTGTTTCTATATTTTTTGTCCACTGTTTCAAATAAAATGTCACTAAAATACTTTATAAAAAAATTGTAATGAAAAATATACAATGGTAGGTGTTTTGTCTTTAGGTAGGTACTCGCATTAAAATGATCTTTGCAATAATATCGACTGGTTTTTGTAGATAACGCTTTCTCCCTTTTCGTTAACTTACACCATTTATGTATTTCTCAACTTTTCTTAGCTTTAAAAGTATTTTTCTGGGGCACTAACCATTGTATTAGTATAAAAGGATTATTATACAATATCTGCATGGTATTTTTTTCTCCATAATTCTATAAAACTCGAAATGACTGCACGAGTCTATGAGCGCGCGAAGGAGCAATGCCATCCCGGCGGAGGTAACGGGCGGTGTGACGTCACGCGCTAAACGGTCAAGTGCGAGTTGATTTTTAAAACATCCAACTTTGAATGCCCATAGAAAATTCAGTTTTTGAGATATCGAAAAAATTCTTTTACTAATATTTTTTATATTTTATGTTTGATCTTTTTACATTATAAAATAATTACACTCATCTTCCTCATTACAAAACTTTTACTCAAAATCGTGATAACGTGTAAAACAATATCGATTATCTATGTTATTAACTACTGATTTTTTTTGTTACCGAATTTGTTAAGAATGTATCGTATAATATTTTGCCATAGTTTTTTTATAGGCTTGAAATTTATTGAAATCCAATTTAGTAACCCTGTGGTACAAATTATCGAACCGGTTGGCTAAATTGGACCGATGCTCTGAACTCGTATTTTGTTGATTTGTGCTAAATATACAACAATTGTGTTGATTAATACCTATGAAATAGTAAGTTGAATAATTTCTCTTTAATTATATACCATGAACATTAGCAAAAACAAAAGAAAACCATGTGTAAAATGGGATTGAAAAAAACTGGTCCAAATTACCGGACTCTCCCTTATTAAAGGTAGCGACAATAGCCCAACGATGAAGGTGTCGGACTGGCCGACTCGAGATCTAAGGAACGCTGGTTCGAACCCCGCCGGCTATTGGGATAAACCTACTCATAACACAAGCATTTAGCTTAGCACGAGGGGTTAGCGAGAATAAAATAAAGTTGCTAATATAGTTATTTATTTTTTCAAAAAAGGGTTAAGATTCTTCGCTATTTATTTTTATTATTCGCGCTATGTTGTGTTATAGACCGAACCAAACTATTATTTTCTAAGAAATACCGGCTTTTTATCTGCTTGCGGATAAGACATGAGTGAAACTTCACGGGAACGCGTCCGGATCTATGAATTTCATGTGGTTAGTACGCATGCTTATTCCGCATACATGTAAATATTTTAATACTTTTTTGATATAAAACGAATTAAAATACAAAATTCTTCGATTATATTTTGTAAAAATATATTCTGAACTTGTAATTTAATTGTTAAAAATAGAAATCTAACAATAATTGCGTATGATAGTTGTTAAATAATACCTACTGTAATTAATATACAATAGTAAAAATGTTCAACCTTTTATTATCCCAAACAGTTTTTGTAGCTTTTGTGTTGTTTTTTGTTTAATGTCTATTAAAATATAGGAATAAATAGGGATTTGTTGCCTAATATTTTATTACACAGACAAATGGATAATCCATTTGTGAGAAGAGTGTGACTATAGTGGCAATGTCTTTAAAAGTATTAAGGTCTGTATGCAAGTCTCAGTCTCCGTGTTTTTTATTTGCAGCCGGCAAACTTCAGCAATGTTTTTATGTTCTCTGAATTGCAGCTGCGCAAGGCCATTGCAAATAGTAACAATGCATACGTGAAGAAAAAAATATAATTTATTTTATACATACAAAAGGGTTGTCCAATAATGTAGAGACTCTGTCACTCAAAAATTACACGCATACATACATCATTTTAAATCATATTTTAGTCATTAGTATAATAATATGGGCTTGAAATCATGAGACTAAAACGTCATTTTACTTAATATCAGGCAAGAGAATAGCGTTCTGTTCAATTCACAATAAATTTATCGTCATGTGGTTAAAAATATCTATAAGAATAGAAGACGTCCAGTTTTTCCCGTTAAATGAAATGTTTCTGGGAAGTTTTTCCCGGAACTTTTTTTCAAATAATTGTTCTCTTCCTTAGAACTTTTCCAGGATTTCAACGAACAGGTATTTGTATCAAACATAAATTGTTGAATTAGCTCAGCTGTTCTATTTTTTGCGCTAAGCAACAACACATTTAGCGATTGTTACCATCCGTTGAGTTATAAAATAAAAAAGTATTTGATAGTAAGATGTTAAATTGTTAGAACCCTGTAAATGCCACAGATGACGTTGTTTAGTGAAAAATCTTATATTTAATATTGAAAATTACAAATTATTGTAACAATACAAACAATGTCATTAATACCATAGGTATCGAGGGAACCCAAAAACAATCAATACTTAATCCGTGATGAACAAATAAATAATAATGTTAATCACTAAATGCACAACACAACATTAATAAATAATACTTGGACATTATTAGTTGCAAACAACAGTGTTTTAACAAGTGTGTACCTTGTGTTAAGTATAAAAGGAGAGTCTCTGCCTCACGTAGGTGTGTTGGGCTGGCAGTTACAATGTTGAAGTCACCTTTTGTTTTATTTGTTGCAAGTGCTGTGCTGTTTTCTAGCACATTTGCAGGTAAGAATGAGTTTTGAGTTCCTTTAAGCTACGCTCGTGTGGTACTGTTTGTTGCCGTTGACATACCTCGTTCTAGCAAATATTTAATTTTGCAAGGAAAATGTCACTAATTTTAACGCCAATAGCGTGATTACGTTTGGAACGAAGCGTAATTTAATTGCAATAAAAATACCTTCAGTTTTTCCCCTAGTCCTATCCAGGTGATATTCGTCTTAAATGACGTCCACGGCTGGACAAAGGCCTCCGCTAAGAATTTTCACAACGATCGGCCTGCGCTACTGGCATCAAGGTGCTTAAAATTCATTGATTAGAATTTCATATCCTTTCATGTTCAATTTTCGTATATTCCAGGTTCAATTGAGACTTACGAGGAATCAAATTCTTCATCTGCCTCATCTTCTGGTAGTTCTTCTTATTCATCAACAGAAACCAAAGGTAATTGTTTAGCTATTGACCTCTCTATAACGAGGCAAATATTATTTGTAGCTTTGAGCACATTAACTTCAGAATGCACCTCACATTATTACCTAATTCGAGTAGATTTAATAATTCAGTCATGATCAAGTCATCGACATACACCAAATTTTATTCGAGAGAAAAATGTAACACCGCACCTCCGTTCGCACTATCCGTACCAGTGCTTCTTAAGCCAAAATTTCTTGGAATTATTCGTTAAAGGACTCAGATTAAGTGGATGTCAATATGCCTATTATTTTCGCCGCACTCTAACCATTTGTCAGTTAATTTTTTGACCCAATTTCAGATGGCAAAACCAGCTCCAATTCAAATAGCTCTGCGTACGCTGACGCCAGCGCCAATAGCTCCTACAAATCAGGCACCAAAGGTTAGTTCATGCATACCATCAACCATATTTGCACGCAAAAAACGTTCAATTTATGGAGTAGCCATAAAAAATGCATGTTTTAAAAGTATACCTAGACATACCCTAAACAATATTTTTCTGTTCCATCCAGTTAAATGCTGTAAGAACGAGAGATATGTGAAGTGTCCTACCATACTCTGCGTGCCTAACACTTGCGACCAGCTCGGGAAACCTATCTCATGTCCCCGCATAGATCCCAATCGCTGTCCCGATAAACCTGCCTGCGTCTGCGTAGAGGGCTACGTCAGGGACTGCAATGGAGTCTGCATCCCTAAAAAGCAATGCCGTGAGTAGAAAATACCAAATCAGTGATGTACTTCAATACATACTGATATACCTACATAGTTCTTGCAACTTACGACGGTGAGTGAGCTTTACATGTCTGGTGGCTCGCTACTGTTTGTTTTTTTTTCAAAAGTTTTGATAGACTATCGCTATGTGCATGTACACGTACACACAAGTAAAGCTCACTCGCCTTCGTTAGTTGCAAGAACTATATCTATTTTTTAAAACAAGGCAGATATTATTTGACCACAATAAAACTTGATGTTAGTGAGATGCAGTCTAGGATGGTAATTACCCAGTAAATGCATATCTATTTACTGTAACGATAAGAGAGAGACTGGTCAGCTATTGACAGTAGATTACGTCTTTAAAAATATCTATTTCTATCCCCAGTCTACGCATTTTTTTTATGCGTAACAAGGCAGTTATTTGACCACAATCGCACCTGATGTTAAGTGGGATGCAGTCTAGGATGGTACATATCTGCCCTGTAAGTGCCTATTCACTCTCGCCTTGAAAATGCCCGGATTGCCGAATAATTGATTGATTTAAGATTCCAATAAAAGAATGTAACGAATAACAAAACAAAGTTGTATCCCAAAGATTCCAAGAGCCTGAGCTGTAATTCCTATTAAAGGACGTCGCATATTTTATCAACCCGGAAAGCAACCGTTTCAACTCGAGGCGGTCAATATTATTTGTATGAAACTCACACTGCAACGCACACTTATCCGCACCTCGCCACGCGATTGACAGCGCGCAAAAGGCGATGACAGCTCGCGAAAGGCGATACGGTGTTGATCCCTTTCCAAGTTGATGAGTTTAATTCTGTGTATATTTTTTTAGGTATCTTGTTCTGTGGCAATCATGAGCATTTCAGTCTATGAATACTTGATTAACACCTGTTAGGAAAGTTAGGGATTAAATCAATGTGTCAAAAATATTTTTCGCAACGCAGCATCCTGTGGTGGGGACCCTAACGCTGAAGCAGGCTGTGGTTTACTCTGTGGTCCAAAATGTAGCGGGAACCGACCTGTCCCAGAGGACTGCCCCTGTTTACTCAATGGATGTGTCTGCAAACCTGGATTCCTTTACGACGACAAGCAAGGGAAATGTGTGAAAGAAGGACAATGCTGTAAGTGATAAATACGTATTACGTTAAACGTTATTTGCCTGTGTTCAATGTTCATCCCTAATCATACTCGTACATAGTTCCTAATCGAAAAATATCGTTTTCTGTGGGACTTTATTTAGCTTAGTAGCTTCAATACCTTATCCATCAACTAGGCACTGTAAAAAGTCTCCCGAGCTCATCATAGCTCAGCTTTAGGGATGGTAGCCTGGCTGCCGCAGCCAAAAATTTTGAACAGCCAGTTCAGCCACAACTGGCCATTTTACTTACTTTAAATTTTGCAAGTGAGCTTATAGTTCATACATTCGCCTTGTCGTGCGGCCCAGCTGCGGGCAGCCAGTGGCTGCGTGCATATTAACGCATTTTCATTAGGTAACTTCCGCAGCCATAAGCTCTTAGCTGCTTATTGGGCGGGAGATCTAACTCTTCAAATAAAAACACCAAAATATATTCAATCTGGATTTTATCTGACTGCTCTGATATCTTAAGAAATCCCAGGTGGAAGATCCCACTGCACTGTCGCTCTTTGCTCTGAATAAATTCATTGTACAATTGTTTTCTTCACTCACTTTCCTACATATTTTCCAGCGCCTTGTCAACAGAACGAGGTGTACACTTCATGCGCTTACAGTGGATGCGGCAAATGGAACTGCACTCAGTACTACGAGCCGATCCTTTGCATAGATACGTTTGAATGCATACCAGGCTGCGTGTGCCGTGAGAAATATTTGCGTGGACCAGATGGTACCTGCATACCACAGGACGATTGTCCCGGTAAGTAGAAGTAATATTTATTTATTCTGTCAAACCTTCTGGTACGGCCTATTAACGTACTATTGTACGTTTTCACACTTAGGTCCTTTTTGTTCTTCATCGTGATCATCATCATCATCATTTCAGCCATAGGACGTCCACTGCTGAACATAGGCCTCCCCCAATGCTTTTCATGTTGATCGATTGGTAACGGCCTGCGTCCAGCGCTTCCCTGCTACCTTTATGTTCTTAACAAGCTATTATTTTATCTACGTTTCGTTTTAATATACGAAATAATAAAACGAAAAACAATGAGATGAGGCATAAAGGGAAATTAACTGGAGTATAACTCTCTATAAATCTCAAATGCAAAAATAATTTCTTATGCTGATGATACAGCCATCATCTTTACTGGGAAATCATGGGACGATGTGCAAGGGACAGCAGTTGAAGGACTTACAACTATAAAAAAATGGTTAAACACAAACCTACTCACACTAAACATTAAAAAAAGTAATTTTATTTGCTTCACACCTAATAAACGCACACAACCGGAAGAAAACTTTCAAGTCAAACTACATATTTGTGACAGTTCCCAACAAAACACATGTACATGTCTTTGTATTGAGAGAGTTTCCACTACTAGATATCTAGGCGTTATTATAGATTCTCATCTGTCTTGGCATTCACACTTGGACATGCTAATGAATCGAATAAGAAAACTTACATGGATTTTTAAGAAGCTTAGGCATGTCACAACTAAGGACCTCATAAATAAAATCTATATAGCTCTAGCTCAATCAGTTTTTTGCTATGGAATCTCAGTTTGGGGGGGCTCAACCAAAACGAAACTTCTGGAGGTAGAAAGAACGCAAAGACGGTTACTTAAAGTAATGTACTCTCTGCCTTTCAGACATTCTACTGAAGAACTTTATAAACACGGAGATCTCCTTTCTATAAGAAAACTATATATATTAACTGCCATATTGAAAATACATAAAAGTATATACTATGACCCTAAAATTAATAACAAAAGAAGAAAGGACAAAGCTGCTCCTACTATTCCTTCCAAAACAGCCTTTGCTAGCAGGCAATTTACTAGACAAGCTGGTTTCTTGTACAATAAAATTAACAAAATACTGAGCATTTATCCGCTTACATCTCACTCTTGTAAAGAGAAACTTACACTCTGGCTAAAATCGCTTAGCTATTTGGATACCGAAACACTTTTAAAAAATAATATATAAAATGTATCAAATTTATATCTGAAAGTTAAAAAAGGCATATTATTATACAAACGTAAAATTAATCACTCTCTATCATAACTTAACATAATACAACATAACACACACAAACACACACACACACACACACACACACACACACACACACACCATATTTTCTAATTTTCTATACCTTCTTAATAACCATTTTGTTTTTTTTTTGTTTGTTAAACTTACCCAAAACTAGCACTGTCTGAATGGGCGGTGACTACCTGATACAGGTATACTTTTACTTACTAGGTATGTCACCACAATTTTTGTAAAAGTTGGTTTGTTAACGAATAAAACATTTTTGATTTTGATTTTGATTTGATAACTGTCTGTATTTCAGTTTAGCCAGGGAAATAAATGGAATTAAAGAGCGTTGGCACGTGTAGAACACAAAAAAATACAAATTAATCTTTATTATTTTCCTTCATTGTAACTGTTCTATTACATACAAATTTTTTACATAAAGTATCACGTTTCAACTCTATTTAATTGCCATATACCGACCGCTAATCTTTATCAAATATTGCACAATAATAAGGTTCATTGTATGCATAAAAAGTAAATAATCAACAAAACAACGTAATGGCAGACACGACAACGCACTTTTACTGCATACATTTATAATATAACGTACTCATCAGGGAAACATAAAAAGGTTACTCATCCTGAAACATTTTGTATAATTTTACAACATTTTGTCGTGATTTTTACTTATAGATAAACATTTACATGAATGACTTATCTTTTATAGCGATTAATAGGTACTTGTCAAATTAAAGGCTACATTAGATTGTTTTTGTAAGTGATAAGAAATCATCTCAATAAATACGGTGATAACTAAAATCAGTAGCCTCTAAATCAAATTTATACTATTTCGCTAAGCTGGAGAAGCTTATTTTAGCTCTTTGGTTCGCTATCTTATCGCTTTAGATATTGCTAATTAGTTACTTAATTTTTTAAGCTTTCAGCTTTGTTGGTACAATGCTCTTCATTTCAAATGTCGACAAGTATGTTTGTCCATACAACTGACAAACTAGCATAAGTTTGCCATGCGTGGTATTTCACCCGTACTAGCAGTCTGATAGGAAAAACCCTTGATTATCAACAAAAAAAAATCTCTCTTCTAGCTGCGGTCTACCCAATTAACCCGTTTCTCTCTTCCAGCTGCTCTCTGCCCGAATTCGAACGAGATATACGACTCATGCCCCTTAGCCTGTCCACCGAGACAGTGCGGTATCGACGACCGGGCTGTGCTGTGCGCTGCAGGACAACCGTGCTTGCCGCCTGGCTGCCGCTGCAAGGACGGTTTTGTCAGGAACGACAAGGGCGTCTGCGTGACTAGGGAAGAATGTCGTAAGTATAAAAATTATAATCGTTTCTGAATCTCTTCTTTAGTATGTGGTGGAACATCCCACTGTCGCTCGTTGCTCCAAACAACAAATTCATACCATCATTTTGTTTTCTTCGCTCACTTTCCTACATATTTTCCAGCGCCTTGTCAACAGAACGAGGTGTACACTACATGCGCTAACGGTGGATGCGGCAAATGGAACTGCACTCAGTACTACGAGCCGGACCTTTGCATAGACCCGCTTGAATGCATACCAGGCTGCGTGTGCCGGGACAAATATTTGCGTGGACCAGATGGTACCTGCATACCACAGGACGATTGTCCCGGTAGGTAACTCTTACGTCCGTATTCACAAACGATGCTTGCTTAAGTGAAGCAGCAAATTGAACGCACAGCGTTGACTAGAACTCTGTGATTGGTTCGTGTGTCATCCTGTGCGTCCACGCGCACTGTGAGACCTCATAGTAACGTTTGTGAATACGGGCGTTAATCTAGTCGCGTGCTGTTTCTTAAGGTGATTGGACACTCTTTTGTTTTAGTCTGGTCAAACACTAAGGCCTAGTTTTTTTATTCATAGTTAAAAAAATAACTAATTGTTAAATTGTAAAATCTCTCTTCTAGCTGCTATCTGCTCTATTAACCCTTTTCTCTCTTCCAGCTGCTCTCTGCCCGAATCCGAACGAGATATACGACTCATGCCCCTTGGCCTGTCCACCGAGACAGTGTGGTATTGACGACCGGGCTGTGCTGTGCGCTGCAGGACAACCGTGCTTGCCGCCTGGCTGCCGCTGTCAGGACGGTTTCGTTAGGAACGACAAGGGCGTCTGCGTGACTAGGGAGGAATGTCGTAAGTATAAAAATGATAAGCGTTTAGGAATAAGGCTCCTTTAGGCTGAGTTGCACCAACTTGTTTTACTCGTAACTTCAACAATAACCGGTGCTTTTGTATGGAGTTTGACAGATTTTTGACGTTAGTTAAGTAAGATTGTGCAACTCAGCCTTAGTTTGTACAAACGGCGGCATATCAAGATAAATCTGTGGCATATTATTCCGTTGTAGTAGGGACAATTTTAAAACTAAAATGTGTAGTCTGATATGTTGTCTGTAGGAATAACGATGGTACATCAAGCTTAAACACCAAGCACATTTAAGTAGTTGGAAAAGTGCTGTACTCGTATTGATTCAAAAATGTATATTCTGATGCTATACCTAACTACACTTGACAGCAAATAAATCGCACCACCCGCGACGCGAACTTTAAAGATTTTCTTTTGACACAATAATGGTGCCCCAACAATATTGGTGTTATTTGAAAGCCCAATAAATATCCTTAAAGAAAAACACATTTAATTTCTTAATAAATGATTAACATATACCATAAATGTGACTTGAAAAAAGACGTCACCTTGGGCTCACCTCTGGGATCAATTAGACCAAATTTTATGGTTATAAAACCAAATAATGATCACACGTGTCCTCTTCAACAGATGGATAGCGATTAATCCCAACTTAACAGTTTTATAGACATAAAAAGTGACTCTGGATCCTTGTAAAGACACATTTTTGGGGTAAAAACTTTTCCTTTAATAAAATGAAGTTTAGAACTAGGCTTTTAAAAAAGGTGCCAATATTGGTGGGAAGTAGGGATGCATACGTTTGAAAATGCTTGTCGCGGGTGGTGCGATTTATTTGCTGTCGAGTGTATTTGGTGAACAGATAGCAGAGGTTCTCATAAATTCCAACTAAAACATACAAATTAAACTTGTTTTTTTTTTCAAATATTACGTGTTTTCAAGCCGTATCTAATATTTTGACGTCATAATATTTTATGACGCAATATGACTTTATTCAAGTAGGATTCTGTATAAAAACATTTATAATATTAATAAGCTCATTATTTCTAAAGGCGCTTCTTTTCCCACGAGTCCAACAGACCAAATGAAAATTTAATTTAATAATACTGTGTCTTCTCTTAATTTTTCTAATGCCAGCTAAGACAGATGTAGATTTCATTAACAAAGCTAAGATTTTATTTCATATTATCTACAACCCAACCTACAGACATTTCGTTTCACTGGGGATTAAAAATTTAATAACTTTAAATTTTTTAATAACTGTTTGCCTAATTGCTTTACAACTAAATTAATTAGCGTAAAATTGCTAATGCTTCCGACCAATTGTTCTTCGACTGCTTACGCACATGATGCTGAACAAAATTGTAACTATAAAAATAATAGTTTCCATGCCGTATATAAACTATACAGGGTTACAAGAAAGCTATGTTTGTATACTGTTAGCAGGTGTAACTAATTACTATACATAATATACAGGATGATTTTGTAATGATGAGTATCCGAATTTTTTTAATAAGCTCTATAGAACAATTTTACAATACTACTTTATTTTAATTATTTTTAGTCGTGGTATTGTTCACAAAAAAAACACTTATTTTCACACACCATGCTTTGCAGTTAGTTACTGTGTAGGTATGTATTTTTCAATGAACGAAGTAAATTATCCACGTGTGCCAATTTTGCCAATTTTATCCGCTGATAAAAATAATTAAGTCACTTGACACTAAATCAAGACAATTGCCTTCAGGTAATTTTTGACGTTTGTTGAAACAGTTGCTGTCTCAACTAGTCATATACCCATATAAATAGACAGGATAAATTCACTGATTCTGTTTAATTCATCACCAGTAGTAGTCGCGTAGAGCAAAACACACGTAGTTTTATTTGTGTCTAAAGATGGCTGCTCAATTTAAATTTCTAGTCATTCTAGCGTGCGCTGGTGTATTAGGATCCTGTGCAGATGGCGTAGAAGATTGTGAGTTGAAAAACCTTAAAATTATTAAAATTGTGATTTTTTTTATTAGACTGTAATTATTGATGATTGTCGTGATGTGGTGCATAACAATGTAGTCCACAAACTTGAACCGAAAGGTATTAAAATAGTTTAGTTTTTTTTATAACAAGAATCCAAGTTCTTCTTCGATCAGGCCGGAAAAATATTATTATTTCAAATTAAACTGAACTTTAACTGACAATAGCCCACTGCCCAATGGTGTCAGTATCGAACTGGCTGAATCGAGATCCGAGAAACGCGGGTTTGATTCCCACCGCTCGCTGGACTATTGTGGAGAATCCATTTGTAGCACAAGCCTATTTAGCTTACCACAAGGGGTTAACGGGTCAATTTTTAATGCAAACACAAATTACCTACTAATTTTCATCAAAATGACTTTTTGACTGTGGCTTTAAAGTAACTCTCTTTACATAACAGTTCGAAATGTATTATTTTTTCTTAAAATGTTATTATTGCAATTTGAGCAACTTACTCGTTTGTTTCGTCACGTTCATCGCCTTTTCCTGTTATTCAACTTCTTGAAATGTTATTTTCTCTGTATTATTCCACAAAGAAACATGTTTCAGATAAGCAACTCTATTGCATATCGGGCACGTTAATGTTGTCTGCAATTTCACGATCGAATTAAATTATAGTATTTTTCTTATCACATTGTATTCACACCTTATTATTATACGTTTTTCATAGTACACTCACACAATGTAGGTGATTTGGTATTTCCCGTAACGTTTTCCGCGGGCCTAAGTATGATGCGATTAGAATAAGGTAATAACCTAGGCCCTGAGCTTAGTACGTCATAGAAAAATCTATGACTGTTCTATCTGCTGACGTAACGGCATTTTTTCGAGAAGTGGAACTTAGTACATTTACTTTTATTACGTTGATTATCAAGACATTGTGCAGAACTTAGCGTGTTCAAATTGTCTCGTATGATAGCCAAAAAAAATTTCACTTATTTGATATATTTATGTTGTTTGTTGCAAAATCGGCTTTATTACAAAGGTGTCTGAGTTTCTTCCGCCACTTCTTCTCAGCACCAGCCCATATGTTGTCCCGAAGTGGTGGTAGGGCAAGCTATGTATATATGTGACGTGTATAATTGCCCTGGAAAGGGTCTATGTACTGAATAAAATATTGAACATCTACAAGCTTAAGTGTCATTAAAAAATAAATCGAAATGCCACAATTTAAGCATAGTATCCAATTCATTCCATTACTTCATCATCATCATCATTTCAGCCATAGGACGTCCACTGCTGAACATAGGCCTCCCCCAATGCTTTCCATGTTGATCGATTGGCAGCGGTCTGCGTCCAGCGCTTCCCTGCTACCTTTACGATGTCGTCGGTCCACCTTGTAGGTGGACGTCCCACGCTGCGTTTTCCGGTACGCGGCCTCCATTCCAGAACGTTACTACCTTCCATTACTTACTATATTATTTTTATTACATTTCAGCGCCAGAGCCAGGTACTTACACGTGTGATGATTCCGTCGAACAACTGCTTTCTGATGGAAATAATGCATTTACTGGAATATTCATGCATGTATGTATTATTTTTTAAACCCGTGCTAATACATTTTAGAATGCTTTATGCCTATGATTGCAATTTCTAATAATCTTAAAATTATTGAACTGATCAGTTTCTGCTTTAATTATTAGCTAAACAAAAAAAAACAGTAACTTAAAATAAACCATTATCGAACCATAATTAACAAAAAGAAAACAGTGTTGAACTTCTGCCATAATTATTATTTAACCCAACCAATTTTACTGCTTTTTAAATTCAAAATCATTTGTATAAATAATAATATAGGGTAAATCGACTAGTTACTGGCCACTTAAGCCTCTTGGCCACTTCAAAGCTTTACGGTTTCTTAGTGCGATAACTTATTATCAAAAAACAGACATCAAATTGACCAGGAAATCTCACTTTTTAACCTTATGGCTTTATGAAGTACAATTAAACACTCTTTGAATGTATATTTTTATTTAATTCAAAAACATACGAATAATCCTAGTTATTGGCCATAAAATTCTGTAACTGGCCATATGCATGCTAGTTACTGGCCACAGAAAAAAATAATGTAGGGTAAATCGACTAGTTACTGGCCACTTAAGCCTCTTGGCCACTTCAAAGCTTTACGGTTTCTTAGTGCGATAACTTATTATCAAAAAACAGACATCAAATTGACCAGGAAATCTCACTTTTTAACCTTATGGCTTTATGAAGTACAATTAAACACTCTTTGAATGTATATTTTTATTTAATTCAAAAACATACGAATAATCCTAGTTATTGGCCATAAAATTCTGTAACTGGCCATATGCATGCTAGTTACTGGCCACAGAAAAAAATAATGTATTACAGCTAAAGAAATCAATATAACATGAAAAACACAACGTTATCTAAAACTGTATGAGATGCAGTCATGAAACAATATAATTTACTCATAGACAAAGTGAATATTTCAAACCTAGGAGCTATAGTTTCAATATAAGTCTCAAATAAACAAATAAAAACAAAACTATCTAATCAAGCCCTTGTTTTTTGGCTTCTTTATAGACAGCAGCAAATAAATAATCCACTTCATCATCAGATGAATCAGTGTTACTCTAACTTTATCATCATAAATGACACAAAAAGGAATCGTCATCCTGTTCTGGTACATACACTCTATGAGCAATTGGAATACAATTCAAATGATACCTACTTTTCTTGGCATTGATTACATTCTATAATTCTCTTTTTGATAGGGCACAAGCAAAAATCTCTACGAAAACGAATCACAAATGAGGAGATCCGTAAACGAACTAAAGTCGCTGACATAGCAGACAATAGGCAGGGCATATAGTACGCAGAACTGACGGCCGATGGGGCAACAAGGTTCTGGAGTGGAGGCCACGTACTGGAAAGCGCAGCGTAAGCCGTCCACCCACAAGGTGGAACGATGACCTCATGAAGGTAGCGGGAAGGCGCTGGATGCAGGCCGCCTCTAACCGGCCATTGTGGAAATCATTGGGGAAGGCCTATGTTCAGCAGTGGACGTCCTATGGCTGAAATGATGATACGGAAGTAAGCGCAAACGGTAGTCTTTCTATTTGGCGTTTGTCCTGCATTTTGGGCGAATTCAGTGTTTTTGGTACTTCTTGGCACATTGAAAATATTTGCTGCTTGTCGAATGGATCCTTCCTTGTTTTCTATAAACTTCAAGGCCTTGAAGATCTTCTTGAGAATACTTTCGTCGCTTTGATGCAATCTTGTTTATTTAATGGATGTCTGTGAAACAAAAAATGGTTAATTTAGTTATTGACACTTTGCTTTTAGTTACTGGCCACCTATGCCAGTAACTGAAATTTATGGATAGAAATAAATGATTTCTAGCCAGTAGATACTAAACTTTAAAAACATTACAAATACGGTGTATTTCCGCAGAAATTCGATGAGCATAGAATAATTTAGTTATTGGCCGGTCTGGCCAATAAACAAAAATAAATACAAATTGTCATTCAGTTACTGGCCACCCCTCAAAACTGAGGTTTTATTAGATTAACTCTAAATATGATACTGTAATATTGAAACTTACCGTTTAAAAAACACAATAGCACTGCAAACCACTGCAAAACACTGAAAACTACTCCATATTACTATTTTTTAAATAAATCCGTCCGTTAACAAATACATTACTTAAATACTTCTCCGAGGGCGGCCGGGTACCAACTGTCAAAAAAATGCTGTTAGAATTGGCACTATGGTCAATAACGGGAAAAAAATGAACTAAAATGAAACCTGATTAATAAAGCAGTTCTTTATAAAAAATACAGATGGCCCGACCTGCCCCGTTTCTTATTTTGTGCCGACAAAGTGCAGTATGGCCAATAACTGACGTTGGCCAATAACTGGGTAGTTTACCCTATTACAGCTAAAGAAATCAATATAACATGAAAAACACAACGTTATCTAAAACTGTATGAGATGCAGTCATGAAACAATATAATTTACTCATAGACAAAGTGAATATTTCAAACCTAGGAGCTATAGTTTCAATATAAGTCTCAAATAAACAAATAAAAACAAAACTATCTAATCAAGCCCTTGTTTTTTGGCTTCTTTATAGACAGCAGCAAATAAATAATCCACTTCATCATCAGATGAATCAGTGTTACTCTAACTTTATCATCATAAATGACACAAAAAGGAATCGTCATCCTGTTCTGGTACATACACTCTATGAGCAATTGGAATACAATTCAAATGATACCTACTTTTCTTGGCATTGATTACATTCTATAATTCTCTTTTTGATAGGGCACAAGCAAAAATCTCTACGAAAACGAATCACAAATGAGGAGATCCGTAAACGAACTAAAGTCGCTGACATAGCAGACAATAGGCAGGGCATATAGTACGCAGAACTGACGGCCGATGGGGCAACAAGGTTCTGGAGTGGAGGCCACGTACTGGAAAGCGCAGCGTAAGCCGTCCACCCACAAGGTGGAACGATGACCTCATGAAGGTAGCGGGAAGGCGCTGGATGCAGGCCGCCTCTAACCGGCCATTGTGGAAATCATTGGGGAAGGCCTATGTTCAGCAGTGGACGTCCTATGGCTGAAATGATGATACGGAAGTAAGCGCAAACGGTAGTCTTTCTATTTGGCGTTTGTCCTGCATTTTGGGCGAATTCAGTGTTTTTGGTACTTCTTGGCACATTGAAAATATTTGCTGCTTGTCGAATGGATCCTTCCTTGTTTTCTATAAACTTCAAGGCCTTGAAGATCTTCTTGAGAATACTTTCGTCGCTTTGATGCAATCTTGTTTATTTAATGGATGTCTGTGAAACAAAAAATGGTTAATTTAGTTATTGACACTTTGCTTTTAGTTACTGGCCACCTATGCCAGTAACTGAAATTTATGGATAGAAATAAATGATTTCTAGCCAGTAGATACTAAACTTTAAAAACATTACAAATACGGTGTATTTCCGCAGAAATTCGATGAGCATAGAATAATTTAGTTATTGGCCGGTCTGGCCAATAAACAAAAATAAATACAAATTGTCATTCAGTTACTGGCCACCCCTCAAAACTGAGGTTTTATTAGATTAACTCTAAATATGATACTGTAATATTGAAACTTACCGTTTAAAAAACACAATAGCACTGCAAACCACTGCAAAACACTGAAAACTACTCCATATTACTATTTTTTAAATAAATCCGTCCGTTAACAAATACATTACTTAAATACTTCTCCGAGGGCGGCCGGGTACCAACTGTCAAAAAAATGCTGTTAGAATTGGCACTATGGTCAATAACGGGAAAAAAATGAACTAAAATGAAACCTGATTAATAAAGCAGTTCTTTATAAAAAATACAGATGGCCCGACCTGCCCCGTTTCTTATTTTGTGCCGACAAAGTGCAGTATGGCCAATAACTGACGTTGGCCAATAACTGGGTAGTTTACCCTACTTAGTTTTATTCAGTTGCAACATTAAATGCACATGGACAGTTTAATCACTATAATTTTACAGCTTTGTGACTACATTTTTCAAGGTTTGTTTAAACAATAACTAATTGACTAACTTCCACTCACACTGTTTACAGGAATCCATGCAGACATACCCCAACCAAAGCTGTATTATGTCAGCATTCTCTGTATTCGTTCCATTAGGAGAATTCATGATGTACAGCGGTGGTAATACACGCAACCAGTTAAAGAAAATCCTCAATCTTCGAAGTGATGATGATGTAAGTAACAATCTTTAGTACCTACCGTCTTCTCTCAAAATTATTAGGGCCTTTTTACCCGCAGCAAAGAAGCTCGTGACCTGCATCTCATCTGATGGAGTGATGATCAGGCTGAATGAAGGAAGAAACGAGCTTCATCCGGGTCCAATGACAGGACTAATGAAGGTCAAGTTCCCCCGGGACAAACTTGACCTTCATTAGTTGGGTTTTGATGGCGGTCAAGCTGTAGTGTAGATCCTGGCTACACAGGAGTTGCAGTGGTGGGAACGAGAGGTGGAAATAGTCCCGTTCATCCGGTATAGTGGCTGTACTTTCTATCTTACCTCCAACACTACAATGTTGATAGTTGCTTAATGTAGACCAAAATTAAATTAACTGTTTAGCTGTTATAACTTGAGGTAATGGATGAATAAAGTTGCAACCAAACCTGGTGAAGTAAATCCAGACAGGTCGAGAAGGCCTGATGTTCGCATATTAGTTTCTTAGACACCTTTTATGACATCCACGAGAAGAGTGAGGTAGTTTTATCAACTCGAACGACACGGCATAAAATTCTTCCTAAAGAAATGTTAAATAATTCTGGTTATATTTTCCAGGTAAGATGCGTTTTCCCCCGACTGACGAAAAGACTCCAAGCAGAACAGAACGTCATTTTGAATATGGCAAGCAGGACCTTTCCATCCGACGTATATCCACTTTCCGATGGTTTCGTGGAGGAGACGCGCGAAATATTCGGCGCTGGTGTTGAACCCCTCAATTTTAACCAACCACAAGCTGCGGCAGACCGGATCAATGCATGGGTACTGTGAACTTGTATTTTTATTTTGAAATGGTCATTCATTATATCATAGAATCTCATACCTTGTTAGTATGGAGTACATGCAAATTTTATTTTAAGAATATAATCTCCTTAACCCCTCGCGATAAGCTAAATACATTATATGCTCGTAATACGAGTAAGGCTGGGTTACACCATCTTAAATTAACCGTAACATTAATAATAACCGGTGCTTTTTGCATAAAGTTTGTCAGATTTTTGACGTTTGTCCAAGTTAAAGTAAGATGGTGCAACTCAGCCTTAGATTTACCATAATAGATGAGTGCCAGCGGGGATCGAACCTACGTTCCTCGGATCACAAGTCGCCCAGTCCGACACCTTCACCGTTCGGCTATCGTCGCTATTTCTACATACATTTTAACCGACTTCTATGCAATTTGTTTTTATAATTTTCATTTTTCCTAATAAAATTCTTATAAGAATTATGAATATGATATCAGCAATATTTATGGACACTTGCGGATTAACTGAATTATATTTTCAACAAGACAAGGTATACTAAAATTTTCATACTTGTCATTTATTTCAGGTGGCAAATGAAACTAATGATCGTATCAAAGACATCGCCACACCGAACATGTTCAACAGAGATACTCGTTTAGTTATAGCTAACGCCATATACTTCTTGGTAAATATAAAAAGGTTTAAACATATTCACTACTTATTTTTAAACGTTATACTTATACTTCACTAATATTTATGATTACAGGGTAACTGGGTCAAGCAGTTTAACCCAAACAACACCAAAGACCGTGACTTCCATGTGAACAACCAGAAAACTGTCAAAATCCCAACTATGTACCAAGAGTCGTCCTTTAGTTATGGAGAAAATGATACTCTGGATTGTAAAGTAAGTTTCGGCGAACTTAGTACCGACATTTTTTTTTTCCTTCTTTGGCGGCACACTATAGCAGACGAGGCGAAGAAAATCGGCAAGACCTGATCGAAATCAAACGCGAAGCTCAAGACCGAACGCGATGGAGGACTGTTGTGGACGCTCTCTGCCCCATCTAGGGGACATAAGATCTTAAGTCAAGTTATTTTATAACCACAGTTTATTAGATGCACTAAAAACATTACCCTTTTTTTTAGGTAGTCGGTTAAAATTTTGGTTATTATTATGTTAAACTACAACTAAAGTATCCACCTGCCTCCATTCCAGATTTCATCAAGATCTGTCCAGACGTTCTTGAGTTAAAAATAGTGAAACTAACCTGACTTTGTTTTAAGTATTTACATAGATTTTATTAACGTCTTTTGTTTTAGATGTTAAAAATGGACTACAAGGGTGGCAATTTCTCATTTTTGATATATCTACCAAACGATGTAGAAGGCTTACCAGCTCTGATTGAAAAGCTTAAACAACCCGGTGTATTTTCTGATTCGTACCAAGCAATGTTCTATGCTAAGGTTCAAGTACATTTGCCAAAAATCAAAACCGAATCCGAATTTGATCTAGCTGACATATTGAAATCGGTAAGTAACAAATTTGTGAATCAGTTTAGGGGCCGTTGGGGCAGAAAAGTTATCGAGTGGCGACCACGGGCCGGAAGACGTAGTGGGCAGGCCCCCCACTAGGTAGACCGACGATCTGGTGAAGGTCGCGGGAAGAGCCTAGATGCGGGCAGCGCATGACCGATCGTTATGGATTATCCATGACCTTTATCCAGCTGTGAACTTCATTTGGCTGAAACAAACGAACGAACGAAATTAATTAAATAATTTTAATTTTAATTCGCGTGTCTCACTTAAATTATGTTTACAGGCAGGTGTAACAGATCTTTTTGATGCTAGCAAATCAAACCTGACTGGTATTTTGAAAGTAGATGATCCTTTATTCGTTTCGGCGGCCAAACAAAAAGCGTTTTGTCTTGTGGATGAAACTGGAACAGAAGCTGCTGCAGCTAACAGTAAGTTACAGTTTGTCTTTTTGATTGTAAATAATTCATGCCCGTGCCAGACATCCGTACATTGTCGACATTCCACCAGCTCGCACTAAGCGTTTCGATAACTCTTTTATAATGCGAACAGCTAGGGACTGGAATTCTTTGCCTATTGCTGTCTTTCCTGAACACTATAATCCGGCGAGAGTGAATAAGCTCTTAGAGGGCAGACATGTATTGTACCATCCTAGACAGCATCTCGTTTAACATCAGGTACGATTGCGGTCAAAATACCTGCCTTGTTCTGAGCATATGTTATGCTCGGGGTATGCCCCGACTGATTAGCAAGCTGAAGTGGCAATGGGCAGGGCACTTAATACGCAGAACTGACGGCCAATGGGGCAGCAAGGTTCGGGAGTGGAGGCCAGGTATCGGAAAGTACACCTACAAGGTGGATTGACGACCTTATAAAGGTAGCAGGAAGGCGCTACCAACCGGTCATTATGGAAATCATTGGGGAAGGCCTATGTTCAGCAGTGGACGTCCGGACAGTACATTCGGACCGCGTTCCCACGCTGCGACAACCCACAAGGTGGACAAATTATCTTACAAAGGTAGCAAGAAGCCGCTGAATGCAGGCCGAGTCTAACTGGCCAATCGGGGAACTGTTGGGGAGGCCTATATTCAGAATTTGAGTCCTGTGCGTCTTGAAATGTGTTTTTCCAACATATTTAAACTAAAACCCCAATATGTGTTGTATACTGTGAATGTCTTAAATGTGTATTGCTGTTGGTGTACCTTTATCAATAAATAAATAAATTTCAGTCTATAGATACTGACTTGTTGTCAGAAATTTTGGCTACGTGACCTCTATTTTAAGACGGTTGTATCCAAAGAATCATTCTTCTTTGTCAATCTAAAATATTATCTATATAATAGAATAGAATACTTTTTATTTGACAGAAAGGTATACAAGCAAGCAAGAGTATACATACAGAGTAATAATCGTTTTTGTTGCTTTAGTCTCAATCGAGGCTTAGATAAGAGTCCATTTACATACTTACTAGTAGTTTTACAGGATAACTTCATCATTCAATTTATTTCAGTATTTGTTGTGGGCGTAACATCAGTTATGGAACCACCGAAAGTATACTCCTTCGACGCTAAACAGCCGTTCGCATTCTACGTCTTATATGAACAGCGTATCCCAATATTCAGTGGAATATTCTATGGCGATTCAGCCCCATGAGGTGATTTTGAAACCCACGCAATTAGACACGTAGTATGCATTCATTGGAAACAACACAATACCGGTTACTTTCAATTTAAGTCAAATCAAATCATCAATAATTAAGTGTTATATTCGCCAATCTAGCAGAGTTACGAATTATTTTATTTTCCAATGAATTGCAATTTATTTTAAAGTCCATAATTATCTGTCATATTTGTGGGTTGTTCTGCCTTTAACCACATAACTGTAATTAATACTTACCATTTTAGTTAGAAATTGAAATAAAAGTTCGCCATTTACGTCTTAAAACTCATTTATTTTCATTTTTAATGTCATTACTTTTCCGTCATCAGTCAGACCATAATGCTTGAAATTCTGGTTGCATTTCTAATTAACATTCACAACAGTTTTCTACAAAAATAAAATATTTCGAAAATAAAAATATTATTTAGCTAATCACGATAGACTATACAGCTTTTCAACAACACAAATGGGTGTCAGTGGGATCACTAAAATCATAGTGGGATTTTACAACTCTTTCGTAAAATGAATATTGTTTACCAAGGTAAACGGTAAAACACTATTTTTATCACACTCAATCGATATACCGAATAACTTTTTAACACTCAAATATTTTTCAGTATTTGGTATACGCGCTACAGCAGTCTTGAGACCACCGAATATATACAAATTTGATGCTAATCAACCATTTGCCTTCTACATTCTATATGACAAGCGAATCCCAATATTCAGTGGGACATTCTATGGGGATTCGACATACTAAGGTGATATGAAATTCCCAATAAAAAGTCACCTAACTAAAGTATTACATCATTAATCATCAATTATGTTTTGTTTTACCAAAATTTTTAATATTTTACTCTATCAACCTGCCTACTGTGGTTTCATTATACCTTCCTATTATTATAGCAAAATATATTTGTATCATTGGTTAAATGCTGCACAAGTGTCAAATGTGTTTACAGTCAACCCATGATTATTTATTGACTAGCTGTGCCCCGCGGTATTACCCGCGATAAAACGTAGCCTAGTTAATCCAGGGTGTCAGCTAACTCCGTACCAAATTTTATTAAAATCATTCCAGTCGTTTAGACATGAAGAAGTAACAAACATACACACACACCAGTTCACACCACTCACAAACTTTCGCCTTTATAAACTAGTGTGATAGTGTGATACCAAAGTGCTTTTTTTACCTAAGCAGTTTTATGCACGAAAGATTCATAATTTTGTTAACATGAAGTTACGTCGACGCATTTCTGTGATGTAACTATAGTTAGTTACCTGAAGCGACGGAGTGTATTTACCTAGTTATTTATAACAAACTGTTTACATAATAATGTTCTTACAGGATTTGTTATTTCCAAGTGTATCATTTACTTACGTGACTTTTTCAGTATTTGTGCCTCATGCTATACCCACAGCTATGAGACCCCCAAAACATACACCTTTAATGCGAATCGACCTTTTGGGTTCTATGTTATGTATAAACATTATCCAATATTCAGTGGGACATTTTACGGCGAAACGAACTAATGAGGTGATTCATGAAATTAAAAACAAATACGATCATCACCTTTGATTTTCACTATTAATTAATATTCTGGTTTTATTCTACAATCATAGAGTCATAAAGGATGGAGAAGCTATTGTAAGGAAAATTCTTGCACCATTTTGAACAATTTTTTGTCAAAATCGTTTCATTTTACGTTAATCATAATCATAATCATAATTTTATTGTCAAAACTGTGTACAAAAGGTGGTAACAATAATTTAGTGGCTTCAACAGTTATCCATTTCGGATGTACAATATGTTAATAGAAAATTTAAAATAATAATAAAAAAAAATGTCAATAAATAATATTATGTCAAAAGTTATTAAAATATTCATCTAGGTTATAAAAACATTTCTGCAACAACCATTCTTTCAATTTCTGTTTGAATTGCGGGTTTTCTAGTGCTTTTATACAGTTAGGCAAATGGTTAAACACTCGAGTTCCTGTAATCAAGGTAGGTACTCGTGCTATAAATACATATAACTTGATGATTTCAAAATACAAATGTTATAAGCATGTTGAGATCTAAGATTCTTTTTAATTTTACTTTTTTCACAGAAATGATCCTTATTATTCTTTACAAATACACATGTTTCAAGTATATAGATACCCGTCAAAGTCAGAAATTTATAATCTTTAAATACATTTCTCAAAGTTTCATATTTGTCAATGTGGTACATTACGCGAAGGCATTTCTTTTGAAGTATAAATGTCGATTGAACATTAACAGAGTTGCCCCAGAATATTATGCCATATGTCAATAGAGGATATATGTACCCATAGTATGCGTTCTTAGTTACATTTTCTGAGGAAACACTGCTTAAAATCGACTAGTATGTTATTACGACTATTAATCGTTATGTAGTCCCTAATGTCAAGTGTACGGACAATACTGTAGCATCTTACAAAGTAGTTTTTTTGTCTCTCTTTATTTGGGACAGCAAACGATTACATTGTGGGCTTATATTGATAGATAGATATAAAATGTATAGTATGAGATATAATTATCTAAGTAATTAACACCCGTATTCACAAACGATGCTTACTTAAGTGAAGCAGAAAATCGAACGCACAGCGTTGAATAAAGCTTTGTGATTGGTTCGTGTGTGACCATGTGCGTCCACGCGCACTGTGAGACCTCATAGTAATGTTTGTGAATACGGGCGTAAGTATGTTTTGTCAAACTTTCAGTACTTGTTGCACCTGGATCCGGCCTTCCTAGTTCGCCTCAGACATTTGATGCTAATCATCCCTTTGCTTATTACATCATGTATGGGAAGCTCCAAATATTTAGTGGGACATTTATTAATGTTCCTTAAGGTGAATCAACCGCATCTTCGATATCTATGTATTATTATTGTGGTGTTTGTTGAATATGTTCAACTTTAACACTATGGTGGACAGTAAGTACAAGTACAAGTTAAGAATTACTTCCCCAATACGACACTACTAATTCACATACATTGCTTGGGAGTAGTGTCTATGAAAACGAGTAAAAACTATGACGTCTAATGCGTTCTGTTGTATCATCCTTTACCACCTGAACGCCCGTGGACGTTACTGTCCATCATGTGTTAATTAATTATTATTATTGAATGTTGATTTACAGTGAATAATGTATGTGTATGAAAAAGAAAATTGATAACTCGTTTACAATACTTTTCTTTTAAAAATAAACCCACCAAAAATCGTGCGGCTCGCACTGCGAAAAAGTATCAGATCTCACGTAGAGCCAAGTTTCTAACTAGCTACACCTTAGTAAAAACGCGGACCGCTGCGGAGCGCGGTGCAGTGTGATAATCGCCTTAGTCTCCACTGCAGGAGCACGACCCTCTCTTATTTACCAGAGGCAAATGGAGGACTTGGCCTACACTCCCCACGCTGGCCAGACGGGTTGGGGAGGCAAGCTACCACACCACTTAAATTTTTTTTGGACACGTTCTTACATTTCCACCTTTTCAGTCTTTGTGGGAGCTACGACCACCTCGGTTGGAGGGCCTATTCCAAAAGTTTACGTCTTTGACGCGAAACATCCATTCGCTTTCTATGTAATGTACGAAAGAAGGATTCCTATATTCAGTGGATACTTTGTAAACGCTCCTGAAAGTTCATAAGGTGATTTCAAAATTTTGCTAAAATATGTCTGTACAATAATAACATGCAAAGATTTTCAAAATTTTATTAGGACATGCATGCACTATTTAATTTATATTAAGAAAAAGATTAAAATGTTATTCGCACAGCACCTTATTTGGTATCACAACACAATATTATCCACAATTATTTTGATCTTGTTACAAACTGCATGCACAAATCCACCTCTCACGTAAAATTATTACTGGCACCGCAAAATGCATGCTACTGCACCTTGACTTCATATTATCATGACTGTATTCAAAACTTATTTGTTAAGATCTAACAAATGAGTTACTTTAAATGTTTTGCATGTTAAAAAAAACAATAATGAACGCAGAAATAGTCATTTGATTTATAAAATTAAGAAAATAATGGATCCATGACGAAAACATTTTTTTACGTTAAAACCCATTTCGAAAGTTATTTTTGTATAATAAAACCACAGTATAATGAATAACAATTTAGCTTTCAGCTTTTACTGAATAACTCCTATGACAGTGTCAAAACTATCTAATAACTTAGCTCTAATTTTGAAACTAAATATTGACATACTTTTACACATAGTCTGTCTATCACAACCACAACTAAACTAAAATTTAAACGCCTTAACGGAATAATAACTTCACTTGTGATTAACTAATAGTAAAAGGATTTTCCACTAACAATTAACATTTTATTTCTTTAGTTTCACACCTAACACTAAATTAACTTTTAGCCACTAATTGTCACCTAATATTAGGGACCATTTTATTAATAAATTGGAATGATCGCTTGTTACTAATTGAATTAATATTTAAGTTTTTACTTTGCGACCTGACTCATTATTTTTAATATTTTCAGAATTTTCATGGAAACGAAGAGGAAAGCTATCAACCGTTTGTTTTTTTACTAATGAAATACAATCATTTATTAAAAATAAGTTAGTTTTATTTCATACATTCGTATCAACCCACTCCATCTATACAGGGTAGAATTTTGTAATGCCACCTGGAGGGAAAATACTCTTAATAATGTAGATAGAAAATTTTACTCAAAGAAAACATTCCTTTATTTTTGAAAAGAAATAGAACTGCATTCCCCTGTATATGGATATATGACTACATTACCCTGTATATGGATGCTACTAGAGTTTATTTTAGCGCTACACAATTACCTTTTTGCCATGACCTCTACAAAAAAATGTGTCATTTTCAGTTAAATAAAACAAATAGGTATAACAAATATTCATTTTCATATATTTATCTACTTACTTGCACACTAAACGTACTTAATAGGTCATAACTATAATACAGTGCTTAAAACTTAGTAACCTAATTGAGATATTGCAATTTTTGGAGGGCTACTGAGATTATTTTACATTCAAAACATTAATGATCAATCATTTAGTTTGGTCACATAAGCGCCTGTAATAATAACTGAGACCATAATAGCTATTAAGCTATGTATACAGGGTGGAATTTTGTAATGCCACCTGAAGGGAAAGTACTCTTAATACTGTAGATAGAAAATTTTACTCAAAGAAAACATTCCTTTATTTTTGAAAAGAAATAGAACTGCATTTAAAGATTTCCAAAAATTTGCTTGCTACACCCGGGAATCGAACCAACTAAATTAAGTTAAAAATTACACCCTGTATTTTTATTACATCGATCGTTAGGGTTAAGTATAAGGATGAAATCTCTCAAATAAACTTTATAAATAATATGAAAGGAAAACCATGAAATCTTAAATTATTGTAATTATTTACTGAAAATAGCATGGTATGGTGGTAAAATTTCCAAAATTTTCGAAAATCTTTGAATGCAGTTCTCTTTCTTTTCAAAAATAAAGGAATATTTTCTTTGAGTAAAATTTTCTATCTACAGTACTAAGGGTACTTTTCCTCCAGGTGGCATTACAAAATTCCACCCTGTATAGCTATGTATATGAATTAGAGCTATGAGATGATAAGACAGATCTCCTCAGAGACTGGTTTCCAATTAACAGGTATTAGTCAACTCCCAGAGCGCAAAGTATCGACAGGGCGGGATCAAATGAAATTACGACTTAGTTCGTAGGTACTTATCCGACCAAAGCTGGGCTTATACCCAAAGCGTTGTTTCCGATCCCACTTCTAGTAAGTGTTTCTTTATTCAAAACTACAAATGTACCTATATAATCCACTTTAAAGGATCGTCTGTCCGAGTTTAATGAACGGAATGGCTGAATATGCATGTAATGTTTTAGTTCGAATTTCCGTGTAGATGTTTCTGGAAATGGTTTTGCTTAGTTTATTTGTTGATGTGGAGTCTAAGTACAAGAGCGATATTAATCATCAAAGAGTGCGGTTATTGACTAAGTATACATAAGTTTCGCATCCGAATTAGAAGCATTTTTCATCCTTTAAAACGAATAAAAAATATTTTTATACTATACTAGCTTTCAGCCCGCGGCTTCGCCCGGGGTTCCCTCGGAAATTATTCGAATTTTTATAGCCGTAAAAACCATCCAGATACTTCCCGCAACTATTACCAGATCGTCGGTCTACCTGAAACAGAATTAAATTAATTTTAGAGAATATTTTGACTAGGGTTTTCTGCTACTCATAATTAAGGCTAAAAACTTAGTGCCTATTAAATTCAGAACGCCTAGCGCCTGTTCAATCCACTCCCGCATTCGCACATTAACTCGTATATTTGTACTAGTAACTCCATCACTCGCAAATAAAAATCATTAGGTGCACAAGATCCATCACTGTATATCAATCCATCAGAGTGCCGCGGTCCCTAGGGACTCTATATTGATGATTTAATTAAGGTTCCCCCAAACTTGTATTGGGCTTAGGCTTCGTACGGGAATGTTGTCCGTTACACAGGAATTTGTAATTAAGAAACAACATCTTGGAACAAAATCTGTTTACGAAGTCGGCCGAAGTATTTTATCTTGTTCCCGCGGTTCTGTACGTCCCACGCATGTGGGGTTGCCAGCGTGTTGATTTAGTAACGCCTTTATAAGATTTATTGCCTTTTTAAGTTGTGAATCTTCATGCTTAAAATCTGATAGGAATCTTTATCGGATTAGTTCGAACTCCTACCTACAGTTTTGCATCCAAAATCATTACAACAAAGCTAAAATAATATCCTTAGCATTTAAAATATGTTTCATGGACAACTAGGTATCAAACTTGGCGGTAGAAAGTTAACGTAATGACAACATTGATAAAGCAGAATGATTAAAATGCGTAATGAATATTATGCGTATCGTATACTTATAACATTGTAAAGCCAAGGGCAAAAAAAGATCGTGTTAAAACAAGTATAGAAATTATATTGAGCGTCATGATATCTAAAATTACTGGAATAAGCACTAACCATTTCATTTCCTGTGTTAGCATTAACGAAGTTAAGTAAATTAAATTCAACTAGTATTCTAGTAACGATATGTTACACACTAAAATGTATTCCCACACCAAATGCTCTGGCAACACTGAGCGAGTGGGAAATTCGAATAGTTTGGATTCCTGTTGTTGTTCGGTACTTCGATTTTGTAATTAAAGGTGGACCTACATGCTTCACATAGTTCGACTCTGCAGTAGTGCACCATTACGTTTTGTAGATTACATCTGTGCTATTCAGAAAATGCCAAACATTGGAAACTATGTTCTTTTGTTTGCTTTTAGGTTTATAATATATGCCAGGATAATGGTGAAGTTGTGTACATACCCATAGTATAAAAATTTTACACAATGACATGTAACTTGAAATAATGCAACGCAGGATGATTTTCCTCTTCCAAAAGTGAATGCAAAGACTTTTCCATTCGCAGGCAACATTTTTAATTTTTAACTTTTTTCTGGTTTTAAACACCAACTTAAAAAAAATCTACTTGGGAAAACTAAGTCCTCCAAAACTTGTACCTACATGCCTAAGGCAAATCAAACCCCCCATAACTCAAACTATCCTCAAAATTCCATGAAACTGCCGCGTAAGTTGGCTGCCTTCAACTCACGAACGTCTCAACTCGATATAGCAAAGCAGACGAAATGCAAATCACCCGAGAAGACAGACCGCAGCTGATGCAGCGGCGATCCTCAGCCAGAGTCACGTACGAGCCACAGTAAAGCTGGAAAGAGTAAGTCAAATATGTTTAGGTCAACGCTCAACACATATTAATGCCAGTATTCACAAACATTACTATGAGGTCTCACAGTGCGCGTGAACGCACAGGGTGATACACGAAACAATCACAGAGCTCTATTCAACGCTGACAGAGCTCTATTCAACGCTGTGCGTTCGATTTGCTGCTTCACTTAAGCAAGCATCGTTTGTGAATACGGACGTTAGTCTCTTTAAAGACAGTGTCCTGTGGTTAGTCTAATTATTGAAGTTCAACCTACTTATATAAAAAGCCTAAATGTATGTTTCAGATTCAATAGATTTTTGTGCTTCTTTACTATCTTTTTCTTCATTAAAGCATCTCCTTGAAATTTATTTTTCTTTTGTTATGGTTAAACGATGAACGATGCTTATCGGTGATAACAGGTGATAACTAATTTACCAATATTTATTTGACATATGGTTAAGAATTTGACAGCCAATAGAAACTTTAGTAAATCGATCGACCTATTAGTTGATTTCAGGAGCTAATAACTTACTTTTTCTACCTGCACTATGTGGGGGTTATAAGTCTTGCGAAATCAAGCATGACAAGCCTTCAGCCGGTAGCTTTAGAACTATTTTACGACTTTAATATCATAAGTTCTGCGTTTTGCCGTCCAATTGGATGTCGAGAAGTGGTTAGAACCAAATAATATCTTCTTAAGGTTCGTTTAAGTCCAAGAAATAAATACTAGGTTTATGGTCGGTATAATGATTGAGTGAGAAAAACTTGCAAAAGAAAAAACTTTTTGGCAATCAGTTAAAAATTTCTCGTCATCGGATAAAAGCTGGGTTATAGTTCTTGCAACTCACGAAGGCCAGTGAGCTTCACTTGAGTTACGTGTAACATGCAAATAACGATAATGTAATGTCTATCAAAATTTCTGAAAAACGAACAGTAGTGAGCCACCACATATGTAAAGCTCAGTCGCCTTCGTGAATTGCAATAACTACCTAAACAATTACATGAACGACCTAATTCGTACCTCCTACAATTTTCACGTGTAACATGTCAAAAAAATATTCTACCCTTCTACCTTCCACCTCCATCTCAACAATCACAGAATACATCAGCCTAACCAAAAGAAACTAGCTGAATAATTCCGGGAACGAAGTAAGTTCGCCGAGAAGTCTATACTTACCTGCGTAGTTAAAGTAAAGATTGGTCTCTCGGTAAATTAGTTGACCGTCCAAGTTTGCCGGAGCCAGCGAATTTCACAATGAACTATCGACCACTAACTATGAACATCGGGTAGCCTCCGATAAGATCAATTTACTAGAGCCACAGGCGATCATTGCCCTGATAGAACGGCCAAGAAACCTGAGAGTACCACTATCTGGGGGCACGGCAGTGCCCCCACCAAGTCGAGCAAAAAAGCGGCACGGCCGTACCATCCTTTTCTCGAATCAATTCAGGCCATTTTCGACTGCCTGTAACTTCGTTGTGGATAAAACTAGAAGGCTGAATTTTCATTAGCTATGCAGGCATTGTAAAGACACGGTATATTTAAAATTTCATTCAATTTGAACCAGTAGTTTAAGAATTATAACGGGTCAAAGTTACTTAATTTTGTCACTCACTGACTGACTCACTGACTAACTCACCGATCATCAAAATTCTAAGGCACTTCTAGCAGACCTAGAAGCTTCAAATTTGGAATATAAGTAGTGTTTGGTGTATGAATCAAGGAAAAACTAAAATATTTGGGGGCACGGTAGTGCAACCGCCAAGTCGAGTAAAATTTTTCAATTTCGGTCCAGTTTTCTAGATACATAACTGCTGTCTACAAAATACAAAAAGAAATGAGATCCCATCAAAAACAATACTTGTCAAAAAAACCAAGTCTCGCAACTCAGTTGTTCTACGGTAAAAAGTTGTGAGATCCATGTAATACCAAGTCCAGGCCAGGAAATCTTTAACGTTTTACATAAATATATTGACTTGGCCATCGCATGAAAACACGTGTAAATTAAATTATTTAGTGCGATGGCCAAGTCAATAATTTATGTAAAACGTTAAAGATTTCCTGGCCTGGACTTGGTATTACATGGATCTCACAACTTTTTACCGTAGAACAACTGAGTTGCGAGACTTGGTTTTTTTGACAAGTATTGTTTTTGATGGTACATTTTTCATCACAATAAGAATAAGAAATTTATATCCAGAAAAAATACACGATACTTACACAAGTTTACAAAGTATATTATTATACTTAGGTACTAATAGGATTTAAGGTGACTTACTAGTAGTCCCAAAACTAGGTAGTAAGTAGTGGGATGCTTTGCTGTAAGAAGCTTGCTTAGCAGGGTGCTTATTATCCAATCACATTTTGGTTAAGTATGTATTATACACCTTTATCTCCGCCATTAGATTATTATTTGGCTCGCCTACGCACACAGCACGACCTGCCCGCACCACGGTCGGACGCCGAATGCCCCCACCGCTGACTGGGCTGTGACGTATGCGCTCGAGGCAAATGTCTATACACTACATCCCTTCCTTGTTTTAATTTGAAATAAATACAATTTATTATTTAATTAACTTTTGACGCGCTTCTTTATTAGGCGCTTTGTTTTAATCATTTGATCATTATTGCTTCACTGTTTTACTATTTTCAATATCCATAATATTACTATTAGCTTCTGATTAATCACCCTCATTGTGGTCCATCACTTTTTTTATATAGTTTTGTATGTATTTGAATATCCTCCTATACTTTTAGTTACTGTGTGTAATGTCGCGATTCAAACTCAATTTATTTTCTCTAGTCATATTTTTAACACGCTTTTATTAGGTCGACTTGCAAGTCTTTTAACGATCTATGTAATAAAGTCTAAGAATCTGAATTACACGCACTTCTGATGATACATCATGAAAATTGGCAATTAAATGTACATTTATATGACAATATAATACTATGGTTCCATCGAGCTGATCCGATGATGGGACTAAAAAGTGGCTGATGGAACCTTGGATTGCCTTTTAGTCAACATATCGAGTTTGGCCTCATTAGATTCGTCTTAAGATATTCTGTTTATCTACAAGCGTGTTTTTAGTTTTTTGAAACAATTATTTATGTAAACTTTATCCCCTGGTTTTAGCATTTCTTTTTCTTTTCTCTTCCTATCTGTACGAGTATATACCTTACATTATTCCTTCATTTCCTTGTCCCTATGCTTTGCCTCCACTGAGTCACTTGAGATGATAGCATAGATATAATACATCATTATGCTACAACCCTTTCCTTGTTTTAAAGAAAATAATTATTTCATCGAATAATAATTTAAATAAAATAAAAATAATCCACTTTAAAGTACCGTATTTAGTAATTAACGTTTTTTGCGATTTCATGCTATCAAAATCTAAAGGTAAGTTGATAGTTGAAAGTGGATAAAATATAGTTGGTAAATGTGTGATTATGCTCTATCACATTTTGTTAGTTTGCAAAGTGCTAGGTCTGCTTGAATTATTCCTTTCAAGGCTGCACTTTACTTTATCCCATAAAACCTCAATTTTAACACCTATCTCTTATGTGGGCACCAGGTTTGAACCAGGAACCCAATATTATTTCCAACTGCTATTATTTTTAGTATAAAAATATATTATTGAGTAAGTGCTCGACCGCTCATACCACAGCACATTCTTTTCAGTCTGGCAACAACGGCGCTCACCAGTTTTATCCCCAAAACGATGTTTTGTGGTCCCTTATCATTGCACTGTACTAATACAGCGTACACTACAGGACCTTTAACAGTCATCATCAATATTTTATATTCAGGGTTGTAATAATCCCATGGCTCATGGACGTCATGCTGATTCATGATGTTGCCGTGGCTGGCCCTGGCGGGCCGCGTTTAATTTATCACAAAAGCATGTTGTCGGCTACCCACAGCTTCTTTAATATCGGTTATATTATACCCTACCCTACTTCTGTCGCAACAGCCCCTATAATGGCCTCGTGATCGTTGCCAAGTGAGGAATCCATTTTCCTACCTCGCTGACCAGGCCAATAAAACTTTGTAGTTCTGTGATGTTGGTCGGTGCTCCAAAATCATTATTAACTACAATATTTTTTCAGAGGGATGACTCCATGTTCGTGTTCAAGAAACTGGACTTTCGTATTAAGATATTCACAGTTTTCTTTTGACCGACAACATTATCTATAGTAATACTCGTATGTGACAAGTGTAGAATCTCCATCCAGGGTTACCTACATGGAATATTGCAGGAGCACATGTAATTCCATACATCATCAGCATGTTTATGAATGAATAGTCCCTTTCGAGTTATGTATGAGCTCCAGGTGACTATTCAATCTCTCCTCTCTAACTTTAAACAGTGCCTGATTTATTGTGGGAAATGTATGATTTTCTCATTTGATAGCTGAACTTTCTCTACTGATATTATATTATAATACATAATATAATATGCTTACAATTATGTGCCTGGATGCCGGCGGCGCAGGCCCGGTCTTTCTGGAAATCCTTGGGGGAGGCCCCCGTCCAGCTGTGGACGTCCTTCGGCTGAAACGAACGAACGATATACTTATCTGAATATCTCCCATTTCCATGCAGATCTAGAGAAATGCCAACCAATGCGCTGATTTCGAAACCCAGTGTCGCGTTAGGAATTCATACACACAAGGTAATCAAAACAAAAACAATACTTCGCGAAGAGTGTGTGTCATGCACAGAATGCACACGATGCATTCAATACGACTATTCGTTGCCATAGTAATGTACGTACATAGCATACAGCACCACTACATACGCAGTCAATTACGAATATTTTTTTTTTTTTTTTTTTTAGTTTGGTTGTGCTCATTATCCACTCAATGTGCTCAACGTCAGTACTCAACACAATATCAGTAGATACTCATTGTGCGAATAATATTTTGTACTACGCAAGCAATAAGTATAAACTGTTTATTTATACATAAAACGTCAACTTCATGGCACATTGCTGTCGCGAGCAATGTGTTCTGTTTGGCATATTGCTGCGTCACTGGCCATGCCTCCTTGTCACATCTCGCTTTAAATTTTTTTTTGTGATCTGATGATCCGTGATAGGGACCATAGGTGAAAGCCAATTGGATGGACTTTCAAGGCTTCCGTCACTCGCTAAAGGTCACGCGATAAGTAAATAACTATCGCTAGTCATGTGGTTTATTCGTCCAAGGTTGGAACACACAAGTGACAGAAGAAGAGGACGCCTGAGAAGTCGCGCGGCATGCTCCTTACTACGTTTATCTCTTATAAATAGGTATACATAAGCGTTTTAACAATTATACATATTAATATCAATATTATTTGTATCTCAGAAAGTGACACTTACTAATAATCTGCATTAACCTCCTTTTTATTTCGTGAGATTCAAATATTACCTCAGACAGGAGCAAACTTGCAATGTTTAAAAGTTAACATCATTTGTTCCACCTGTTTTTTTTTTCTTTTTTACTATCCCACGTTTTTTATTGCCGCAGTAATTCTGCCAATGTCAAGTGTTTAGGGAGACACATTCATAAATTAGTCTGCTTCAGTACCCCCTATGTTAAAAGTCACAGTTGCGTTGAAAATATAACTGAAACGGAGACTGTCTCCCCATCACAATCTAACTCTTCCAAAGAATAACATTACTATGAGGTCCCACAGTGCGCGTGGACGCACAGGGTGACACATGAACTAACCAATCACAGAGCTTTATTCAACGCTGTGCGTTAGATTTGCTGCTTAACTTAAGCAGCATCGTTTGTGAATACGGGCGTAAGTCTACTTAGCCGTACTTACTCTTGACAAGAATGATTTTTCCATGGTAGGTACACTGATACAACTAAAAATTGCAATCAAGTCCTATCTACCCACTTTATGATGTCTTCGCAATTAAATGCCTCACATCACAATTTAATATGTCATTGCACTTGAATGCAACATCGCAATTTAATGCGTCACAGCAATTTAATGCGTCATAGCAATTTAATGCCTCATTGCAATTTAATGCGTAATCGCAATTTAATGCGTCATAGCAATTTAATGCCTCAATGCAATTTAATGCGTCATCGCAATTTAATGCGTCATAGCATATTAATGCCTCATTGCAATTTAATGCCTCATTGCAATTTAATGCGTCATAGCAATTTAATGCCTCAATGCAATTTAATGCGTCATCGCAATTTAATGCGTCATAGCAATTTAATGCCTCATTGCAATTTAATGCTTCATTGCAATTTAATGCCTAATCGCAATTTAATATTCCCTTGGCTGATTTCATCATCACTAAACCTTGTTTGGATAGTGTAGATTTTAATATGTTTTTTTTTTAAATAGAATAGGTATATCGACATTATATTATATTGACTGAACAATATTATTCACTTCAGTATTCAACAGATTGTATTATATAATTAATTATACAATATTCAGTATACTGCTCTTAAGTAACCATTTCAATTTCAGTATTTATCTACTCTAATGTAACAATTTAATGTTCAGCATATACTGTTGTTAACAATTTAATGGTCAGCATATTATTATACTGCTGATAACAATTTAATGTTCAACATTATAATGCTCTTATGTGTCAATTTAATGTTCAGTTTTTTAACTGCTGTTAACAATTTAATATCCAGCATATAATGCTGCTAACAATTTATGTTCAGTTTATAACAGCTGTTAACAATTTAATGTCCAGCATATACTGCTACTAACAATTTAATGTTCAGTTTATAACTACTGTTAACAATTTAATGTCCAGCATATACTGCTGCTAACAATTTAATGTTCAGTTTATAACTGCTATTAACAATTTAATGTTCAGTTTATAACTACTGTTAACAATTTAATGTCCAGCATAATATACTGCTGCTATCAATTTAATGTTCAGTTTATAACTGCTATTAACAATTTAATGTCCAGCATATACTGCTGCTAACAATTTAATGTCCAGCATATTCTGCTGCTAACAATTTAATGTTCAGTTTATAACTGCTGTTAACAATTTAATGTCCAGCATATACTGCTGCTTACAATTTAATTTTCAGTTTATAACTGCTATTAACAATTTAATGTCCAGCATATTATACTGCTGCTAACAATTTAATGTTCAGTTTATAACTGCTGTTAACAATTTAATGTCCAGTTAACACTTTGTTGGACTGTACAATTTAAGAATTACTTCCCAAAGACACTACTTATTCATATACATTGCCTTTGGGAGCAGTTTCAATTTTAAACGAATCAAAACTATGACGTCTGTAAGCGTTCTGTCGTATCATCCTTTACTACCTGAACGCTCGTGAACGTTACTGTCCATTATTGTGTTAAATTTAATAATTGCTGTTATGTAACAATTTGATGTTTAATACTGTTCTGTGTCCAGTATATAGCTGCTATGTTGCTTCTATAATTTGTGTGCATAGGTTGATGTGTGCGTAGGTTGGTGTTATAGTTTATAAACGTTTCAAAAATAAATGTAAATGTATAATCCTTGCGAATTATTTATTTTGTTAATTCAATTTATTTTATTATGTGATGAGGTAACGACATTTTGCCGTTAGTAAGCACCTTTAGATAGGTAATGGTATTGTGAACATAATCGTTTACATGTTGTAAACTC
Organism: Ostrinia nubilalis; assembly: GCF_963855985.1. NCBI lineage: Eukaryota > Metazoa > Arthropoda > Insecta > Lepidoptera > Crambidae > Ostrinia > Ostrinia nubilalis. The sequence goes on along the minus strand of NC_087091.1, from coordinate 6,525,239 downwards.
AAAGTGCCAACAGACAAATCTTCGTATGTTTATTCTAAATATTGATATAACAAGATAATAATCAATAACAGTGAAACGAGTTTTATTTCAAATAAATATTTCCATTAATTCATTTCTCGATTAAAGTAAATAGATAGTACTAACACCTGGGTTATAATTATACACCTACGCTTATGGTAAGTCAATAAATAAATTGCCATAACACTACGATTTATTTTTAATAGTGACTATAGTCACCATACCATCGAGCGGAAAAGGTAATTTATTTTATATTAAAATATCACCAATATGTTTATACTAATCTAGATTTGTACAACAATTAGTAATTAAATAATTCATTTCCATGGCATTAACCAATTTTAAGCATAGACAAAATGGGTACTGCTAATTTGGTTTGAGTGTATTGCATCAAACATTTTAATTCAATCAATAATTTAAAAATAAATACCGTTATTGGATAGTGATCGATCCCAGCATTCCTCTAGATAATTACGTTGCATGTATCTGCTGTATTTTACGTAATTGTATTACTGGATAGGTAATTAAACTTTTGCTGGTAATTTGATTGTTAAAATAGATATTTACCTAGCCCATAACATATTTTATGACTATGTCATAAATTCCTGTCATATTTCTATGCGCAGACCAGATTAACTTTCAGTATAAAATAAATTATTTTAATATTTTACTGATTATTACTTTTCCGCTTATTTTCGTGAGTGTGTTATATTAGCCACTTCTTAATGTAGGTACATGTTACTAACGTAAAATATTAAGAATCGTTTTACTGCAAAACACACACACAACAAAAAGTATTTTCGTTATTTCCGATCGATAAATTAATTTTAAAAACACCATCACTTATCTTTATTATAACAACGGGAATATCACTCTTCACACATTTACACCTTGGTGGCTGAGAAAATATAAAGTAAACACTTCATATTTAAGCACAATCTAAATAGATACTTTGTTTGAAATTAATAATATTCCGTGAGTTAATTTATAACTTTAACTTATACGTGTACCTACTCACTTCTTTTTTTTTTTTATACACTCCTTTTTAATCCTCGTCGCCATTGTATTATACACCTTTATCTCCGCCATTAGATTATTATTTGGCTCGCCTACGCACACAGCACGACCTGCCCGCACCACGGTCGGACGCCGAATGCCCCCACCGCTGACTGGGCTGTGACGTATGCGCTCGAGGCAAATGTCTATACACTACAAAGTAGAAAGTATAATGTAATAAGTAACTTAAGTGCCATCCCAGATACGATGAATCGATCTATGTCGAAATAATCAGTTGTTTAAAGTAGATTTACTTCATACAACGCGATTACGATAGATAAGGCTAGGATATGAATTTCAAGTCAAACGATTTCTCCATTTTCTTTATTTCTGGGAAATTAACAGACTGTTCTTAATTTGCTTTGTAACGGTCTTTAAAATCCAAGTCTAGCTGAATACGGAACTTTGTGTTTTCCCAGCCTAATTTGTCGGTCTAACTCTCTCGTTTTACCTGTTGAAAAAAGCTTACAACGATTTCAGTTCGACGTCAATGATTAATCGAACGATGTTTCCGGATGGATAGAGAAAATCTTTATTATTATTTTGAGCTCTAGAATTCATGTTGCGTATTAAAACGGACTTTTGTTTTAAAACTTGTTAGTAAAAGCAGGTATGTGATAATTTGACAAAAAAATAATAATTGTGAGTGACGCATGAGTAATCTAGTGTTCTATAGGTAGGTAGGTAGGTAGGTAGGTATAGGTCTTATACGATACAGATACGTCAGAAATTTTGTTGCAAAATCACATCTCTTACAAAAGCTTAAGATACCTCTGTATTTATACCTTGATGTGCCGTCGCGTCGCCTTTACAACATCTATACTAATATTATAAATCTGAAGAGTTTTTTTGAACGAAAGCTTGTAAAGAAAAAATTTGCAAAAACGGGAAATACTTATTTATTCAAACTATTTCCACGCATACCTATAAGTCGCGGGCACAGCTAGTACTACATAAAAGAAACCGCATGATTGGCGAATATTTTCAGTATGCCAAGAATGGAAGTTCAATTGACCTCTCAATTTCCTAGTCAATTTTCCTAAGCCATACCTACTGATTCACAGTCTCGAACAGTGTATTTTAACAGCACTTCAAGCTACATGTTTTTAATGAAAAGTGTCTCTTATTTCCACTACCTAAGATCCAACAGGCTTTACATAAAATGCCATCGGCCGTACAATGCCTAAAAACTCAATTCCCATACACGGTAAAGCTTTTACGTTTTGGTTTGAAATTGTGTCAGGCACAAAGAACTGTTATCGTACATCTTGAAATATGCAGTCTCAATTTAGCAGCCGAAAACTCTTATTCATGGCACTTGCTTTGAACCAGGTTTCAAACGCTCGGGTATGCAATTTTATGGAGAACTTAGATACCGAGGTAGAGTATCTTAGGTTGTTGCAAAGCTAATGAGGGCTATCGTTATAGCGCTCACCAGTTTGCGCCACTGTAGAGTAAGGTCCTGTCACTTGCTAGTAGTGAAGACAGTGGCACCAACTGGTGAGTGCTAAAGTGGTAGGAGGACTATCGCATTTGCACTCATCAAGATGGCGCCACTGTAGAGTGAGGTCCTGTCAATTGCCAGGGGTGCCAACTGTTAAGTATAAAAACGATAGCCCTCATTGGATTAAAGCTAGACTAGCGGGTTTGCTTATTGAGATTTCTTATTGATAATATAGCACGTTTAATAATAAGAAAAATTAACTAAAAAAAAACGGTTTTGAGTTCTTTTGTCGTTTTTGATGAAATCTCGAATAACTTTTTATTTAGTTAGGTACTGCTTTTTTAAACGTGCTAATACGTACGTAAACGTAATAATGCATTCTTACTTCGAATCTGAATTGATTATATTTTTTTGGAATTATTTCGATATTTTTGACTTTCGTTGTACCTATTTTCTTTTCTTTTATTGTTGATTTTTTCTTTCGTTCTATGATGCTAAGAGAAACAATAAATGATAGTTCCAAATTATACCTTAACTCAGATCTATCTTAAGACTATGTCATAGACTATGATCTGAGCCTACCTTAAAATAACAACTACATAGACCATTAAAATGGATACGTTATCTCCTTACATCAATAAACAAAATTTTGGTTTTATTGAATCATTTCACACTGTACAATAACTTTTATCAGCAACAAAGAGCAAAGGCTGTAAAATACTAATAAATAAGGTTTTTTAATTGATACAGATAGCGTTTTTCAAATAAAAAATCGTTGAGCTGTTAAAATACAGCCTCGTACGCGAAGATAACAGTATTTATTGCTGTTTCCGAATCAGTTTACAACGTTACCTGCGAATATAAATTCGGAATTCCCTCGGAAATGATACAAAATCCCAACTAATATTATAAATGCGAAAGTAACTCTGTCTGTCTGTCTGTCTGTCTGTCTGTCTGTCTGTCTGTCTGTCTGTCTGTTACGCTTTCCCGCTTAAACCTCGCAACCGATTTTGATGAAATTTGGCATAGAGATAGTTTGAGTCCCGGGAAAGAACATAGGATAGTTTTTATCCCGGTTTTTGAAACAGGGACGCGCGCGATAAAGTTTTTCTGTGACAGACAAAATTCTACGCGGGCGAAGCCGCGGGCGGAAAGCTAGTCATACATAAGATCAAAATGGCAGTGCAATTTTACGTCGATTTTAGACTTGGGGTATTTTATGACCTAGCCTACTGAAGTCTTTAACCACTAGTTCGATGATATTATCATGTGTGATAGTCGCATTGCATGCAGCAGAATTTTTCATAGTGCTGTCAGGCACATTATCCAAGGTAGGTACATGTACAACACATTATTGTCAAATAATGTTGACTTATTAGTCACGGTACTTCATACACAAATCAATATTTTTGTACACTACTCGTATGTTTTTTTGTATTTAGCTGTTTTATTGTCAAGCTGAGCTGATGCTCCTTTTGCCCATTACCTAGCATTAATTATATGTGTCGTTTATACTTATTTGTGCAGCGTGGGCAGGCCTCCTACTAGGTGGACCGACGATCTGGTAAAGGTCGCGGGAAGAGCCTGGATGCGGGCAGCGCAGGACCGTGCATTGTGGAAAACCTTGGAGGAGGCCTTTGTGCAGCAGTGGACGTCATTTGGCTGAAACAACAACAACAACATACTTAGATGTCGAGGGGAGTAGATTATAATAAACTTATGTCTTACTACAAAGCCCGTCTAATACCATAGTCTCTGCCTGCTACAAACCCTGATTCTATTTCTGTATTGCAAAATTTAATAAACGACGTTCCACAATCCCGCCTGTTTGTCGACGAACCTTCACAACATTGATATTATAAACTTGTTAACATCAATATATCAGTTCGGGAGTACTCCATTATAGTCGAGTGGGTCGGGAACGATTAAAACCCCGACTTTCTGATACGGGCGAAGTTAAAATTAATAACGTCTGCCGCGGTTGTGGAATCCACCGATACCCACCAAATAGTTGGATTATTAAACCCTTATTAAACTCCGGATTCCCATATGTGATACTACCCTTTGCCAGTGGGTTTACACGCATAAATTGAAATATTTTAAAGTACCAAATGGCGATATGAAAGTGCTTCTTTTGAAAGTCGGCACAAGGTTCTATGTAGTGACACAATTTGAGTACGTATAGTTAGTTTAGTCAACTACCTATACCTATTCATGTAAATCTTACCTACATAATATTATTTATAGCTTGTTATTGTATGTAAATCTTACATAATATCTACATAACAAAAATTAAACATTTAAATGTGTAGGCAGATCCTAAGAATATTAAAAGTAACTGGTTTAATTCCTAGTTTTGAATGTCATGGTCTAGCAGTTATTTTGTGAATTAGCATCTTAGATTAGTATAGACATCGATTTGATGTGCCAGGTTTCTTATTTGTTTTTATATAGATAGATAGACTAGCTGTGCCCGCGACTTCGTACGCGTGAAAACCAGTTTTCGCAACATTTTTTATTATTGCTCTGCTCCTATTGATCGTAGCGTGATGTTGTATTATTATAGCCTTTAGCCTTATTCGATAAATGGGTTATCTAACACTGAAAGAATTTTTCAAATCGGACCAGTAGTTCCGGAGATTAGCGCGTTCAAGTAAACAAACAAACTCTTCAGCTTTATAATATTAGTACGAGTATACACCACTAAATTTTTATCACCGAAAAAATTTTAACAGGTTATGTAGAAACGTGTGAAATATTTAAAGCAAAAGAAAAAGAAATGTTTTTCATAAAGTTAATTTTTTTATTAAATTTTCTTTAGTCCGTATTTTACGCGTCACAGCTTTGTCACTCCGCTGCTCGCTAGAGTAGTCGTACGCACTCGCACGTTGCATCGATCTGTCTGTCTCGCTCACGCCTCGACCACGCTTCCAGTATTATTATTACATACTTATCTAACTTAGACCATTTTGAATTCTAATAAGTATTACATTATCGTACGTAAATAGTGCTAGCGACGCGTGTGTCCATAAATTACCAATTTTAGAAGGAAATTTTGAGTCACTTTATTTAACTTCTTTTTTTGCGCAAATGGGATCAGTATCAATAACTCATAACCCAGAATTTTTTTTTTCGGTGATAAAAATTTAGTGGTGTATAGATATTTTATGTATTTATTTGCATCACCATAATGTAACATAGAGTAGATAAAGCTTAAAGCTAAATAGATCCAACAGGCTTTACATAAAATGCCATCGGCCGTACAATGCCTAAAAACTCAATTCCCATACACGGTAAAGCTTTTACGTTTTGGTTTGAAATTGTGTCAGGCACAAAGAACTGTTATCGTACATCTTGAAATATGCAGTCTCAATTTAGCAGCCGAAAACTCTTATTCATGGCACTTGCTTTGAACCAGGTTTCAAACGCTCGGGTATGCAATTTTATGGAGAACTTAGATACCGAGGTAGAGTATCTTAGGTTGTTGCAAAGCTAATGAGGGCTATCGTTATAGCGCTCACCAGTTTGCGCCACTGTAGAGTAAGGTCCTGTCACTTGCTAGTAGTGAAGACAGTGGCACCAACTGGTGAGTGCTAAAGTGGTAGGAGGACTATCGCATTTGCACTCATCAAGATGGCGCCACTGTAGAGTGAGGTCCTGTCAATTGCCAGGGGTGCCAACTGTTAAGTATAAAAACGATAGCCCTCATTGGATTAAAGCTAGACTAGCGGGTTTGCTTATTGAGATTTCTTATTGATAATATAGCACGTTTAATAATAAGAAAAATTAACTAAAAAAAAACGGTTTTGAGTTCTTTTGTCGTTTTTGATGAAATCTCGAATAACTTTTTATTTAGTTAGGTACTGCTTTTTTAAACGTGCTAATACGTACGTAAACGTAATAATGCATTCTTACTTCGAATCTGAATTGATTATATTTTTTTGGAATTATTTCGATATTTTTGACTTTCGTTGTACCTATTTTCTTTTCTTTTATTGTTGATTTTTTCTTTCGTTCTATGATGCTAAGAGAAACAATAAATGATAGTTCCAAATTATACCTTAACTCAGATCTATCTTAAGACTATGTCATAGACTATGATCTGAGCCTACCTTAAAATAACAACTACATAGACCATTAAAATGGATACGTTATCTCCTTACATCAATAAACAAAATTTTGGTTTTATTGAATCATTTCACACTGTACAATAACTTTTATCAGCAACAAAGAGCAAAGGCTGTAAAATACTAATAAATAAGGTTTTTTAATTGATACAGATAGCGTTTTTCAAATAAAAAATCGTTGAGCTGTTAAAATACAGCCTCGTACGCGAAGATAACAGTATTTATTGCTGTTTCCGAATCAGTTTACAACGTTACCTGCGAATATAAATTCGGAATTCCCTCGGAAATGATACAAAATCATACATAAGATCAAAATGGCAGTGCAATTTTACGTCGATTTTAGACTTGGGGTATTTTATGACCTAGCCTACTGAAGTCTTTAACCACTAGTTCGATGATATTATCATGTGTGATAGTCGCATTGCATGCAGCAGAATTTTTCATAGTGCTGTCAGGCACATTATCCAAGGTAGGTACATGTACAACACATTATTGTCAAATAATGTTGACTTATTAGTCACGGTACTTCATACACAAATCAATATTTTTGTACACTACTCGTATGTTTTTTTGTATTTAGCTGTTTTATTGTCAAGCTGAGCTGATGCTCCTTTTGCCCATTACCTAGCATTAATTATATGTGTCGTTTATACTTATTTGTGCAGCGTGGGCAGGCCTCCTACTAGGTGGACCGACGATCTGGTAAAGGTCGCGGGAAGAGCCTGGATGCGGGCAGCGCAGGACCGTGCATTGTGGAAAACCTTGGAGGAGGCCTTTGTGCAGCAGTGGACGTCATTTGGCTGAAACAACAACAACAACATACTTAGATGTCGAGGGGAGTAGATTATAATAAACTTATGTCTTACTACAAAGCCCGTCTAATACCATAGTCTCTGCCTGCTACAAACCCTGATTCTATTTCTGTATTGCAAAATTTAATAAACGACGTTCCACAATCCCGCCTGTTTGTCGACGAACCTTCACAACATTGATATTATAAACTTGTTAACATCAATATATCAGTTCGGGAGTACTCCATTATAGTCGAGTGGGTCGGGAACGATTAAAACCCCGACTTTCTGATACGGGCGAAGTTAAAATTAATAACGTCTGCCGCGGTTGTGGAATCCACCGATACCCACCAAATAGTTGGATTATTAAACCCTTATTAAACTCCGGATTCCCATATGTGATACTACCCTTTGCCAGTGGGTTTACACGCATAAATTGAAATATTTTAAAGTACCAAATGGCGATATGAAAGTGCTTCTTTTGAAAGTCGGCACAAGGTTCTATGTAGTGACACAATTTGAGTACGTATAGTTAGTTTAGTCAACTACCTATACCTATTCATGTAAATCTTACCTACATAATATTATTTATAGCTTGTTATTGTATGTAAATCTTACATAATATCTACATAACAAAAATTAAACATTTAAATGTGTAGGCAGATCCTAAGAATATTAAAAGTAACTGGTTTAATTCCTAGTTTTGAATGTCATGGTCTAGCAGTTATTTTGTGAATTAGCATCTTAGATTAGTATAGACATCGATTTGATGTGCCAGGTTTCTTATTTGTTTTTATATAGATAGATAGACTAGCTGTGCCCGCGACTTCGTACGCGTGAAAACCAGTTTTCGCAACATTTTTTATTATTGCTCTGCTCCTATTGATCGTAGCGTGATGTTGTATTATTATAGCCTTTAGCCTTATTCGATAAATGGGTTATCTAACACTGAAAGAATTTTTCAAATCGGACCAGTAGTTCCGGAGATTAGCGCGTTCAAGTAAACAAACAAACTCTTCAGCTTTATAATATTAGTACGAGTATACACCACTAAATTTTTATCACCGAAAAAATTTTAACAGGTTATGTAGAAACGTGTGAAATATTTAAAGCAAAAGAAAAAGAAATGTTTTTCATAAAGTTAATTTTTTTATTAAATTTTCTTTAGTCCGTATTTTACGCGTCACAGCTTTGTCACTCCGCTGCTCGCTAGAGTAGTCGTACGCACTCGCACGTTGCATCGATCTGTCTGTCTCGCTCACGCCTCGACCACGCTTCCAGTATTATTATTACATACTTATCTAACTTAGACCATTTTGAATTCTAATAAGTATTACATTATCGTACGTAAATAGTGCTAGCGACGCGTGTGTCCATAAATTACCAATTTTAGAAGGAAATTTTGAGTCACTTTATTTAACTTCTTTTTTTGCGCAAATGGGATCAGTATCAATAACTCATAACCCAGAATTTTTTTTTTCGGTGATAAAAATTTAGTGGTGTATAGATATTTTATGTATTTATTTGCATCACCATAATGTAACATAGAGTAGATAAAGCTTAAAGCTAAATAGATCCAACAGGCTTTACATAAAATGCCATCGGCCGTACAATGCCTAAAAACTCAATTCCCATACACGGTAAAGCTTTTACGTTTTGGTTTGAAATTGTGTCAGGCACAAAGAACTGTTATCGTACATCTTGAAATATGCAGTCTCAATTTAGCAGCCGAAAACTCTTATTCATGGCACTTGCTTTGAACCAGGTTTCAAACGCTCGGGTATGCAATTTTATGGAGAACTTAGATACCGAGGTAGAGTATCTTAGGTTGTTGCAAAGCTAATGAGGGCTATCGTTATAGCGCTCACCAGTTTGCGCCACTGTAGAGTAAGGTCCTGTCACTTGCTAGTAGTGAAGACAGTGGCACCAACTGGTGAGTGCTAAAGTGGTAGGAGGACTATCGCATTTGCACTCATCAAGATGGCGCCACTGTAGAGTGAGGTCCTGTCAATTGCCAGGGGTGCCAACTGTTAAGTATAAAAACGATAGCCCTCATTGGATTAAAGCTAGACTAGCGGGTTTGCTTATTGAGATTTCTTATTGATAATATAGCACGTTTAATAATAAGAAAAATTAACTAAAAAAAAACGGTTTTGAGTTCTTTTGTCGTTTTTGATGAAATCTCGAATAACTTTTTATTTAGTTAGGTACTGCTTTTTTAAACGTGCTAATACGTACGTAAACGTAATAATGCATTCTTACTTCGAATCTGAATTGATTATATTTTTTTGGAATTATTTCGATATTTTTGACTTTCGTTGTACCTATTTTCTTTTCTTTTATTGTTGATTTTTTCTTTCGTTCTATGATGCTAAGAGAAACAATAAATGATAGTTCCAAATTATACCTTAACTCAGATCTATCTTAAGACTATGTCATAGACTATGATCTGAGCCTACCTTAAAATAACAACTACATAGACCATTAAAATGGATACGTTATCTCCTTACATCAATAAACAAAATTTTGGTTTTATTGAATCATTTCACACTGTACAATAACTTTTATCAGCAACAAAGAGCAAAGGCTGTAAAATACTAATAAATAAGGTTTTTTAATTGATACAGATAGCGTTTTTCAAATAAAAAATCGTTGAGCTGTTAAAATACAGCCTCGTACGCGAAGATAACAGTATTTATTGCTGTTTCCGAATCAGTTTACAACGTTACCTGCGAATATAAATTCGGAATTCCCTCGGAAATGATACAAAATCATACATAAGATCAAAATGGCAGTGCAATTTTACGTCGATTTTAGACTTGGGGTATTTTATGACCTAGCCTACTGAAGTCTTTAACCACTAGTTCGATGATATTATCATGTGTGATAGTCGCATTGCATGCAGCAGAATTTTTCATAGTGCTGTCAGGCACATTATCCAAGGTAGGTACATGTACAACACATTATTGTCAAATAATGTTGACTTATTAGTCACGGTACTTCATACACAAATCAATATTTTTGTACACTACTCGTATGTTTTTTTGTATTTAGCTGTTTTATTGTCAAGCTGAGCTGATGCTCCTTTTGCCCATTACCTAGCATTAATTATATGTGTCGTTTATACTTATTTGTGCAGCGTGGGCAGGCCTCCTACTAGGTGGACCGACGATCTGGTAAAGGTCGCGGGAAGAGCCTGGATGCGGGCAGCGCAGGACCGTGCATTGTGGAAAACCTTGGAGGAGGCCTTTGTGCAGCAGTGGACGTCATTTGGCTGAAACAACAACAACAACATACTTAGATGTCGAGGGGAGTAGATTATAATAAACTTATGTCTTACTACAAAGCCCGTCTAATACCATAGTCTCTGCCTGCTACAAACCCTGATTCTATTTCTGTATTGCAAAATTTAATAAACGACGTTCCACAATCCCGCCTGTTTGTCGACGAACCTTCACAACATTGATATTATAAACTTGTTAACATCAATATATCAGTTCGGGAGTACTCCATTATAGTCGAGTGGGTCGGGAACGATTAAAACCCCGACTTTCTGATACGGGCGAAGTTAAAATTAATAACGTCTGCCGCGGTTGTGGAATCCACCGATACCCACCAAATAGTTGGATTATTAAACCCTTATTAAACTCCGGATTCCCATATGTGATACTACCCTTTGCCAGTGGGTTTACACGCATAAATTGAAATATTTTAAAGTACCAAATGGCGATATGAAAGTGCTTCTTTTGAAAGTCGGCACAAGGTTCTATGTAGTGACACAATTTGAGTACGTATAGTTAGTTTAGTCAACTACCTATACCTATTCATGTAAATCTTACCTACATAATATTATTTATAGCTTGTTATTGTATGTAAATCTTACATAATATCTACATAACAAAAATTAAACATTTAAATGTGTAGGCAGATCCTAAGAATATTAAAAGTAACTGGTTTAATTCCTAGTTTTGAATGTCATGGTCTAGCAGTTATTTTGTGAATTAGCATCTTAGATTAGTATAGACATCGATTTGATGTGCCAGGTTTCTTATTTGTTTTTATATAGATAGATAGACTAGCTGTGCCCGCGACTTCGTACGCGTGAAAACCAGTTTTCGCAACATTTTTTATTATTGCTCTGCTCCTATTGATCGTAGCGTGATGTTGTATTATTATAGCCTTTAGCCTTATTCGATAAATGGGTTATCTAACACTGAAAGAATTTTTCAAATCGGACCAGTAGTTCCGGAGATTAGCGCGTTCAAGTAAACAAACAAACTCTTCAGCTTTATAATATTAGTACGAGTATACACCACTAAATTTTTATCACCGAAAAAATTTTAACAGGTTATGTAGAAACGTGTGAAATATTTAAAGCAAAAGAAAAAGAAATGTTTTTCATAAAGTTAATTTTTTTATTAAATTTTCTTTAGTCCGTATTTTACGCGTCACAGCTTTGTCACTCCGCTGCTCGCTAGAGTAGTCGTACGCACTCGCACGTTGCATCGATCTGTCTGTCTCGCTCACGCCTCGACCACGCTTCCAGTATTATTATTACATACTTATCTAACTTAGACCATTTTGAATTCTAATAAGTATTACATTATCGTACGTAAATAGTGCTAGCGACGCGTGTGTCCATAAATTACCAATTTTAGAAGGAAATTTTGAGTCACTTTATTTAACTTCTTTTTTTGCGCAAATGGGATCAGTATCAATAACTCATAACCCAGAATTTTTTTTTTCGGTGATAAAAATTTAGTGGTGTATAGATATTTTATGTATTTATTTGCATCACCATAATGTAACATAGAGTAGATAAAGCTTAAAGCTAAATAGATCATTATAGACCCTGTTATAAACTAAGTTATAATAACATTGATTTATCCTTGTGCGGTAGGTATCCCAACAGGTACAGGATGTCCCAAAATTAGCACGTCACACTGAAACCAGAGGTAAATGAGCTTAAGGTTGTTGCAAATAAACATAAAAAACATAATGATTTTTTTATGTTCGAAAAAAGGTCGAATAAACAAAAGTAAAAACATACTTGAGTTCACAAAAAGAAGATGAGAAGTTGTTGGCTAACTTTGTAGTACGACAACTTTTCTAGGGTTGTTGAAACTTTGAAGTCCGAAATTTTAAGCATCCTGCGACTTTTTTATGCATAATGATTAAAAGATTTTTGTCAATTACAACATTTTTGTTTTTAAGTCACAATGATTAGTTAATAATATTCAGTATATTAATTATTATTATTATGATTGTGACTTTCCATTAAGTTGATGAGACATTAATACTTATTTTCATTTTATAAAATCTTTATTTTGCATTAAAACACTGTTCAAATCAAAAGTATCAAGTCACTGGTAAAATTTTTGTCAACTTTCACAATGTATCAAATAATTAATACACTTAATTATTTACAAGAAAAATGCTAATTAGATTATTAATCTAATTAATTAGGTAATCTTATTGTAATATTATTAAAATAAATAAGAAAAACAAAAATAATATTATCATCATAAACGCATTATTAGTTTCTTTGTAAGGTCGAGTTTAGTTATTAGGTACGACAAACCCCACATTTGCTCTATCCCACTCCATAACTCTCCCCATGGTATTGTTGCCATAGCCAAGATTTCTATTACATTTTCAGCAGATAGCACGAAAATCACTACAAAATAGATCCACAGTTATTAATAAAACTATAAATATACAAAAAATGCTAAGTTGCGCGTGTTTGTTGTTCCTTCTTGTCACCAGTTAGGGTTGATACCAGTCTGTTCTGTGTAACACTTCCAAGGAGGATTGCCCAGCGCCAAACAGTCTGCCACCCCTTGCTCGCCAAAGGTGGTCGTTGCGCCAAGGTTGGTAGAGCCAATCACTGTAAAACAGATTTCAGAATAAATCATCATCATCATCATCGTCGTGGTCATCGTCAACGGACCGTTACAAACCACTGCTAGACTGTGTGACTTTTACCATAATCTCCACGCTTTTTTTTATTAAAAATAACTTATTTATTTAATTACTTAATTCTTTTCAATGTTAACGTGTGCATTTTTAGATTAGTTATGTCTGAATATGAGTACTTTTTGAGTACATTTACTTACGGGACTCGGCGCTGCGTTTCGCGCGAATATTCTGAAATAATAAAAATGAAGCGTGAATATTTTGTCACTGTCTTTATCCTTTCTTTTTATATTACGGTAAAAATAGAGAGTACGGTAACTGAGAGAAACATGAAAATCATTTATTTTTTAAACCATCAAGATCTCCAGAAAACGTCAAAATATTACACTGTTGTGCAAAAATTGCTGACTGTTGTAAACAGGCACCTTGTGGTGACTATAGTAAACCACTTTGCCAATTATAAATAAACTAAGCACAAAACCATGTATATTCGTTAGGAAGCTACACCAAAAACCACACTAACCGCACTGCGCACTAATTCTATCATTACTGCAAGGATTATGAACAAAACCGATGCTATTCTCATTGCTACGTATTCCACTACACACGACCAAATTTAAAACCAGACTGCAGAAAACTGGTACTGGTATTATAAAACATGACACTGGGTCGTCAAGGAAGTTAGATATCGTCTGTAACCTTTATGATTATACAATATTCTGCACGCGGACTCATCCGCCATGAATTTTCACATCTCACACTTCAAAAAACATGGAATCTCTATATGAAATTTCAACGCTCCGGGATTTCGTTCGAAGAAAAGTAGCTCATGTCGTTCTCTAGGGTTAACATTAACTCCAACAGCAATACGTCACTTCACCGTTTCAAGAGTGAAAATGTTACAAACAAACAGTCAGAATTTTTTTGCATTTATAGTACGAGTAGTATGCTTAAACAGCTGTATCAACAATTTTTTTAAATAATACTTGAATTTTATAGTATATTTTGTTTCTAAATTCAAACGTATTCGTATACAAAGGTTCTTACTACCTAAGGTTTTTCTACAAGGAATTAAGAATATTTATGAATATGGATTTTTTAAGATATTTATATTTGTAAACGTATTTAACTATTTAGATTGCCTATTTTATTATTTATTCCCTTGCTAGCTTTCCGCTCGCGGCTTCGCCCGCGTGGCATTTTGGCTGTCACAGAAAGACTTGCGCGTCCCTGTTTCAAAAATCGGAATAATAACTATCCTATGTTCTTTCCCGGGACTCAAACTATCGCTATGCCAAATTTCATCCAAATCGGTTCAGTGGTTTAGGCGTGAAAGCAAGACAGACACAGACAGAGTTACTTTCGCATTTATAATATTACTATAGAAGTATACATAATGTCAATTATTACACATACATAATTATAAAGGCTTAGCTTTTTTTCAGACAATGAACAGTAAATTAAAAAGGAATCCAAAAATAATTTATAGCAAGTAATGGACAGGCCCCTTTCCATTCTGAGTGCGTAATTCTCACGCCGTATATTTTAACAATTTACTCTCGCAGTGAATTGAAAAGAACACCTGATCCAATAACATTTAATAAAGCTGTAATTTAACGGTTCTTTTAATACCTAAATAAATAATATGTGACGTCAATTACAGTTTCTTTTTGTTATTTTGTGTATATTTGTATAATATATTTGGTAGCCAATTCTATTATACAGGGTGGAATTTTGTAATGCCACCTGGAGGGAAAGTACTCTTAATGTTGTTCAGGGTGTTCTAGACCTAACGCAAGACACGGAAAAACTCTTATGACGCCACTATGTAGGACTAATTATAGAAATAACTGTTTTGTCATTAGAGCCTGCAAAAAGTATGACAGTGATTATGGTCACGTTGACATATTTCACGAGAGGCCTATGCGGTTCCGTGGCCTAATAAAGGCATAAAATGTGTATTAATACACCTTACAAATAAAATTTGCCCATGGTTTTAAATGTTTAAGTTAGATAATTAAGTATTGTGAATCTGTCTTTTCAATTTTAAATTACCAGTGAAAACTCATAGGCTTGTGTAAGACTTATTATTTTTATTCTACATGTATCATAATATAAGCTGTATGTTTTCCTAATAAAGAAAAATAAAATAAATAAATAAATTAATACTGTAGGTAGATAGAAAATTTTACTCAAAGAAATCATTCCTTCATTTTTGAAAAGAAAGAGAACTGCATTCAAAGATTTCCGAAAATTTTTCGACAATTCACCACCATAGCATACAATTTTCTGTAAACAATTATCATGGTTTTCCATTCATTTAATTTATTAAGTTTGTTAGAGAGATTTCATCCTTATACTTAACCCTAACGATCGATGCAATAAAAATACAGGGTGTAATTTTTAACAGATTTTAGTTGGTTCGATTCCCGGGTGTGGCAAGCATATTTTTGGAAATCTTTGAATGCAGTTCTATTTCTTTTCAAAAATAAAGGAAAGTTTTCTTTGAGTAAAATTTTCTGTCTACATTATTAAGAGTACTTTCCCTCCAGGTGGCATTTCAAAATTCCACCCTGTATTTGAGGCCAAGCTTGTCAAATTATTTTCGAGTTTTCATAACACTACGTACGAACTTCAAAGAATTTAACTGCTCTATCGATGAAATAACACGAAATACCCGTACCTACTTGAGACATATTCGCAAGAGTTCAAGCACAAACATCATGCATGTAATTATTGTATGGTTTTATTATTTCTGTAAGAATTATTAGGATTTTTTTCTTAACATTATAGGACGGGACTATTCCCATCTCTCGTTCCTACCGCTGCAACTCCTGTGTAGCCAGGATCTACAGCTTGATCACAAATAAAAACCCTACCAGTGAAGATCAAGTTTGTCCCGGGGGAAAGTTAACCTCTGTAGGTTTACAGTGTATAAATAGATAGTATATAAATATTATAATATATTTACTTTAGTATAAGGGCTCCAAATATCCCCCAGAATATACTGTAGTGTCGTAAGCGGATCACTGCCCACTGAACCATGATTTTATTGTCATGTGGGTACTTATCCGCCTTTTAAGCCTGAAGCATTGCACAATAACATCCCATAACACATTATTTTAACGCATTTTACTAGCAAATTAATTGTCATTAAACCATTGTTCATTACGCTCATTATGTGCTAAAGTATTCCGAAGGTCATAAAGATATCCTGTGAACATAATTGGAGATAAATTAAAATTATTGCCGTAATAAAGGTTGGACTGTACAAAATAAAAACATTAAGTAAAAATAAAGATTCTGTTACGGCTGCCTAAGTAAATGACGTTTATTTGGCGTTAATTAAGGGAACCGCAATTTAATCTATTACGACGTGAAGGTCAGAGGCGAAATTGGACTACCTGGTATTACTTGGGTTATTCTAGCCAGCGCCTGTGATGGAATCATTAAAGGCTTTATAGGCCGATAGTATTTAATAACAATAATACCCTTTTGACATTTTACTTGGTGTTGTATAGTCGCACTAAATAAAGTTTCACATCAAACTAAACATTGTGATGTGGCATCTTATGTAGCTATGCTAACTTTTGCCCAATTGGGATGATGACTGGGTAATAAAATAGAAATTCTATTTAGTCCGTTAAACAGATAATAAGAAAACATTGGACACATTTTTTTTTTCAATCATAATCGAATAGTATGTTGAGGTAAATCAATAGCGTAGTGCTATTAATTGTTATTACGAAAAAAAATCAAAATAAATGTGTCTGACGGATAAATACAGAAGATACCTAAACCTTCTTAAATCTGTTGGTAAAAAAAACTGCATGAAATCCATATTCAGGCATTTGAGTTTAGCGCTAGAAATCGTACAGATACAGTTTGTTTGAAGGCGCTAATCTCAGGAACTACTGGTTCGATTTGGAAAAATCTTATTGTGTTAGATAGGCCATTTATCGAGGAAGGCTTTTTGTATAACATCAACCTATAACTAATAATAGGCGGAGCAGCAAAGAAAAATGTTTTAAAGGCGGGAAATATGTATTGTCACGCGTACGAAGTCGCGCGCGGGCATATCTAGTGTAGTGATAAATACCCATATTTAGAAGGCTGTGCATGTGCTTAATTGTGCATATT
The DNA here is from genome assembly GCF_963855985.1 of Ostrinia nubilalis. Classification (NCBI taxonomy): domain Eukaryota; kingdom Metazoa; phylum Arthropoda; class Insecta; order Lepidoptera; family Crambidae; genus Ostrinia; species Ostrinia nubilalis. The sequence goes on along the minus strand of NC_087091.1, from coordinate 6,507,747 downwards.
ATTTTGTTCACACAATAGTTTTATTAGCCGTGTAAAATGAATACACAAAGTAAAAAACAATGGCATTACTCATAATATTATTTACTAGTTAGGCATGTCCAATGCACAATCATTAGAAAGCAATTATTTACGCAGCTACCCTGACAAATAGACTAAGTAATGTGAACTTCTAGCTGCAACAATACAAAACCATTTAATTTTAAAAATATGGAATAAATAAAACTAATAATAGATAGTGTTTCATATTATAATAATAAATGATCTGATTTGATTTAATGGAGAAAAAGTTCATTAAATTCTCCATACAAAATAGCAATTCTCGTACTATATGTAGGTATACCTAAGTACTTTGTTTGTACTACCACTAAATATATTTTGCCTTTGTTCCTTAACATTGTAAACTTATATCTATAAATATGTATAGAAATAAGTGGTTTTCTTAACATCATAAAGTAGCTACTTATTGACGTATTTTATTGGTTTTAGGCTTTAAAGTTATGTCGACTAAAATTACTTTTATAAATATAGAAATTCAATTGTATTTTACTTTTTGATTTTGTTTTATTAACATTACTTATCGCCTGATAGGGTGTTGTTTTAAATTGACCGCGTAATAAAACACATATTAATATCAATTTGTGCTTGCATTTCGACTGCAGCTGTTAACAAAGTCGGATCTACATTGTGGCGATTTTCGTTTTTTTGCATTAAAAGAATTAAAATATCCATATCTCTGGCCTCACAAAATTGCAACACAATTTGACGTGGAATAAAGTCGTATATTTTCATAGCTTTCGATTAATAATTTAAGTAGTTATATTACTACGTTTATTCCCGGGACGCACGAGGGAGGCGAGCATTCGTGCGCCCGCGTGGATCTGCCAGTTCCAACTTTGTTGCAGGGAAGGACGCATGCTCGATGTTCTTTTTTCGATTTGATTGTTTTAATGCATTTCTCCGAATAACAAGAATTAATACAAGACACAATTACAATTATTACAAGAATGTTAAAAACTTTACTGGACAGTTAACAATGTACTATGGGTCAGAACCCACAGTATTAACGGATTTTTATTTTATTAATTATTTGTGTCGGATGTCCCACTTCCGACATGTTGAAATGAAAATCCCGATCAACATTGTAGGATGTTCCACATCCGACTAAATTGACAATTGAAACTCGGATAAACAATGTCGGGTGTACCATTTCCGACATTTTTGCTTGGTCTTCTTACGGTTAATCATGTAGCATGTGCTTTTTTCATATTTCCTGTTAATTATTTAAAAAAAAATCTTACTATCTTCTAGCATACTCAACAGTATTTAACCATACCGAATTTTGTTTTAATTCGTAAACTAATATCAATTTTGTGTTAGTTTTAAACTTTAAATGGCACTCCTGAAAAGTAGCGATTTTTCACTTACGACTTTGTTTATTGCTGCAGTCGATTTGATATTGGTCATGTAATTGCCTTGGAGATTGGTATATAAAACTTCCACACTGAGGTATCTAAGTAGAACGTGCCACTCCCGCTTCCAGAATGTGTCTTCGCGCCGCCGCCCTGATTGCGCTGTTCGCGCTGCTAACTGTCGCCAGCGCGCAATCCTACTGCTCTGAAGCAACTAAAGGTAAACTCAAATCAGACTTAGCACAAACAAACGTCACACAGGAGTTTGTAATTATACAGGGTGTCCCAAAAAGTAGTGTCAAGCTGAAGCCCAGAAGTAGAGCATCACTAGAGCTATCCGAATCACTTTGGTTTCTTGATAGTTTTCGAGTTATGATTGTTTAAAAATTTTTTGCTTCGGCACTGGTCACTGTGGCGCGAATAGATAAGGTACGTGCCTGATTTTTTACCCGACTGCGCTAGAAGGATGATTATTTATTATTATTAGATGAATAACTAGGCCTAGCTGATTCAGAAGTATTTACATCCATATCATGAATGTAAACTAAAAAAAAGTTATAATGCCTGTATGTTGTAAAAAAAACATAACTCGAAAACAATCAAGAGTCGCGGTAATTTGGATCGTCCTAGTGATGCTCTACTTCTGGGCTTTGGCTAGACTACTTTTTGTATAATAATAAACGTTCAGTCAGTCGTACATTTGCGACTAGAAATCAATACTAAAATATTGCAATTGGTTTTTAAGTTTCTTACATCCTATCTTTATACATAGATACAACCCTTAAAACGTTATTCAACTTTCATTAAAATACCTATTTAAATTACAATTAATGAGATCGTTATTTAATTTTCAGGATCTTTATATGGACATGTGATCGACTTGCCAGTTGTTGGGTTACCACCTAACGTTCAGACACATAGAGTTGATATAATTAACGTAAGTATTGCCGCTCTTTCATCATCATCATCATCATCATCATCATTTCAGCCATAGGACGTCCACTGCTGAACATAGGCCTCCCCCAATGCTTTCCATGTTTATTGGTAGCGGTCTGCGTCCAGCGCTTCCCTGCTACTTTTATGATGTCCTTGCTGCCCCATCGGCCGTCAGTTCTGCGTACTATGTGCCCTGCCCATTGCCACTTCAGCTTGCTAATCCGTCGGGCTATGTTAGCGACTTTAGTTCGTTTACGGATCTCCTCATTTCTGATTCGATCTCCTCGTAAAGAAACACCGAGCATAGCCCTCTCCATAGCATGCTGTGCAACTTTGGCCTTCTGTATAAAGCCTATAGTGAGAAGCCGCTCTTTAGACACAACTAATTAACTGTTTGGTTGCTCAGTGTACGGGTGGGGAGTAGCAGTTGTAAGGCACCGCTCCCATGCCGAGGATTCATATCCTGGGGCTCTTCGACTCATGGTCAGGATAGAAACTAGCTCCTTAGTGAGCATAAAGTACTTACACTAGTTCGAGCCTTAGCTCCACCTCAAAATACTACAAGTATTTCTGTCGTTATTTTCTAAGCGAATAGAGTCGCTTCTCAAACTAAATTTTAAATAAACAATTTGAAAAAATCGAACTGCCTAAGCGCTCCTGCACACGACGCCGCCGCCGCGCCGCCCCCGCGCCTTTGCACGGCGGCAGCAGTGGCGGCGCGGTGGCGGCGTCGTGTGTAGGAGCGCTAAGGCATGTATTATGTATTTCTGGTTTGGAAGAAGGGCCCAGGAACATGGTCGGTTTCTTTATCCGTCGAATTTATGCAGGTGTGTCCTGTGGGTACGCAACTTCAAGGCACGAAAGTCGTTGCCTGCGACTATAACGCATCGCCCTCAGTAACGTTGAAAAGCCTGGTGGAGGCGATCGTGGTGCGCACGGGCAGCCTGCATAACCACGCGGCCGTGTACGTCACGCTGTACTGCTACAACTCCTACGGCGCGTCCGCCGCCGAGTCCCTGCCTGCCGTCCAGCACGCCGCCCGGCCCGCCGCCCGGCCCGCCGCCCGGCCCGTCGTCAGTGCCGTCAGCGCCGCAAGCGCACCTGGGCTGAGCTTTGGTGATCAGGAGTAACCACAACTGCTTTTCTTTAACGGAAAATATAATTTCAAAATAATTACAGCAGCATGAAAAAATATTCTTTATTTTTATTTTCCCACTAGCATTTGCCCGCGACTTCGTCCGCGTAGATGTCCACACAACCTGCGGATCTGGAGACGGAGACCAGGTTCGAGGATTTGTGGTTTAAGTCACTTTTGAAAAACCTGACTTCAATTATGCGTTATCAGCTTACAAATTAATTGTTACCACGTCCCAAAAACTACAAAGATATGGTAATGAGGCCTCCAGTAATCATTAAAGTTACAAACCAGTTCTCTCTTTGCATAAAACAAAATCGTTTGAGACTTTTTTTAAACATAACAACGTCTAGACTATTATTTTATCGTTATTATTTTCTATTATCATGTTTTTAAATGGTTAGTTGTAGTCGGTCCATTCCATTGTATACTTAATATTAAAACTGCTATAATGTCGTCTGCTTCTATACAAAAATAGAGGAAGAGACAAGTTAGTATAACCCTTACCCAGCTAATCGGTTATCCACATACAAAAATGAATCCCATTATTTTGGATACAAAAATGATTGATTGACTCCGGAGGGTACATAAAGCTGTCAATCTATTCAGGGGCTATCGTTTTTGTGCTCAACAGTTGGCACCACTGGCAAGTGACAGGACCTTACTATACAGCGGCGTGATCCTGGTAAATGCAAAATTAAATAAATGATAGTCTTCCTACCACTATTATAGCGCTTACTAGTTAGCACTAACGAGTGACAGGACCTTACGCCCATATTCACAAACGATGCTTGCTTAAGTGGAGCAAAAATCGAACACACAGCGTTGAATAGAGCTCTGTGATTCATGTGGTCCCATGTGCGTCCACTCGCACTGTGAGACCTCATAGTAATGTTTTTGAATGCGGGCGTTATTCTACAATGGCACTAACTGGTGAGCGCTAAAAAGATAGCCTCATTGAGCTATTTCAGACTGTAACGACTTACAAAGTCTTTAAATAGTATTATTAATCGACACTATACCAGCGTAATCCATTCCTTACGTTACCCGTTTCTTTGAGATTAGATAGGTGATAGTTACAGGACTAATTTAAAGAAAACCTGTTCCAAAAGGAACAGTTAATCAAACCGTTACCTAGCAATTACGTCTTCTGGACGAGCCATCAATCTCATCTTGAAGCGAAGTTTTACGCGGGAACTTGACAAATAACGTTGTAAGTTGTAGCCAGGATAATTGAGATAATTTGTGAGGGCAGAGGCTCGTCGTAAACGGTGAGGGCCTCGTCAAACAATCTGCAGGGCCGTATAAACTTATCCAATCTCCTCCATACGCCGTGTATAGTACAGCACTTGAATTTATCGGTTGCTAACTACTTGAGGGTAGTTCTATGAGCATAGCTCTTGGACCTTTTTGCCGTTAATGATTCGACTATTAACCTTGGTCAGTAAATTGAAGCTATATTGATAAAATATTGGAAAGAGAATTTAATTGCTTCAGAAATGGGTAATAAATTGAAGTAAGTGTTATCTTTAAGAATAATCATAAATACTTTCACTGCTATGAAGCATTCAGTAGCGAGGTCCTTATCAGAGATTTAAAGTAGTCGTGTCCGTTTCAGTGTCTTCATAGTAAATTACCTAAAATTGAAGTTACATAAGTACAATTGATCCATTAAAAATAATTATGTTTATTTACGCTGTCAAAAGTGGCTCTTTTGCTAGGCGTCCACTTGATAAGTTACACTACTACACATACCTTCACTACACATAGATAGAAGGCCAGCAAATTATCAAAGAACCATTATGCGTGGGAAGATAAAATGTAGGTACATAGGGTTTCACAAAAATATTGAGAGGGATAAATGTTTACCTTTTTCTAGGCAATTTCGTCCTTGACATTACCAGATCTCGTTATTCCTCCAATTTAAACTTCTAGCTAGACCCATTCGTAATTCAGGATATCAGCGTTCGGCCAAACATTTCTTGTTTGCGGACTGCTCGATATCATTAATCATAAGTTCACCAAGTTGGCTCGTATAAACTTGCAGCTCTTAAAGCAAAGGACGCCATTAATTTTGTAGTGCTCTTTACCTAACAAGTTGCTACCTGCCCATAAATATATTAGCGCGCCGCGTTGGGACACAAGTTTGATGAAACTCCCCTCACGTACTGGGAGCAGGTTCTAAACAAACATATGCGGTTATATGGTAGCACACACTTAGCAGTGTCAACAAAAAGTGATAGTTTCTTGGGGTTTGCTATCGCAAATCTAGTCGTGTCGATGCAGAGTAGATACGTTGTTTTTAGTTTCACTTACGCTTATGGAAAAGAAACATAAGTTAACGGATATATCGTATCGCAATATTGTCGTGTGGTTACAGGCTATTTCAACCCAGCGAGTGGAACAAAAGTTGGGTTTATTTAAATTAGGGATACCTATATTCAAGAAAGATTGCCAATACAAACAGTTGAGCAGACATTTAGCAAGGACTAGCCTTTATTCTGCTGCTCACCTGAACGGGAAATATTTCCAGAATGACTATAATGTCATGCTCATGGAGTAGGTTAGGATAGGATTCGGTCTTTCAAACCATGACATACCATACTAATCAAATTCTCCAATCGCCTCTGGTAAATTAAAAGCCCGAAAACAGCGTTGAATAGGTAGAGCTCTGTGATAGGTTCGTGTGTCACCCTGTGCGTCCACGCGCACTGTGACACCTCACAGTGTCACAGTAATGTTTGTGAATACGGGCGAAAGAGTCGTGGCAGTTGTACAGTGGATATTTAATGACATGTGATATTATTTCAAGTTTCAGGATTTCCATCGTTGAAAAATCATTGTATGCTTGCCTAAATAAATGAGATAGATCCAATATGTCGAAATATCGTGCACAGTCGACCCCAACGGGTGGCTAATTAATTGTAATCAGATAAAGTAAATACCCACTCCGACCAAGAAATGTAGCGAACACGTAGCAAAGTTGTTTTCCAGAACAATCTCGCTCTAATAAAGAACCATTAGAGCTTTAATTCCAAGTCTAACTTTAAAGTTTGTCAACTGAAACATTTCGCCTGTTATTAGACGGGGAAACAAGAACATAACTTATTATGCTCGTGCTTTGTCCTCGAGATTAGAAATAAGAACTATGTAGTATCACGTACGGTGATGCCAGTTTACGCACTGTTAGTTGAGGATTTTTTTTTTTTTTTTTGTGGGTATCTCAGTTTACATCCCATTTGACATTGGTATCCGTCGTCAGTCACGATTCAGTGCTCTGCCAGTTCGCACTTCTTCTACTTAAATACGTACCCAGTGTTAAAAATAGTGTTTTTGTGTCGTCAAAATGCCGAACGAAAAACGTCAAATGAGGATAAGGAACATTTGCTGAAGAAAATAAATAAATTGGAGCAGAAGATATTGGGTGCTGAACGTCGTTCAAGCGGTTCAACAGAAGATCATCGTTACACATTACCATAATGCGAACAACCATCCCGGGTTGTCTCTTTATGCCAGTTGTGTTTTTTGTCTGAGGGTTTGCGGTTTAACGTTTGAGTTCTACTCCTACCCCTAATTCAGACAATTGGAAAAATCGCAAGTTCATCGCCTTCAACCAAAAGAAGAAGAAGAAGAACATCATCATTACACATTACCATAATGCGAACAACCATCCCGGGTTGTCTCTTTATGCCAGTTGTGTTTTTTGTCTGAGGGTTTGCGGTTTAACGTTTGAGTTCTACTCCTACCCCTAATTCAGACAATTGGAAAAATCGCAAGTTCATCGCCTTCAACCAAAAGAAGAAGAAGAAGAACATCATCATTACACAATCATACTACCATAGTGCGGGCAACCATCCCGGGTTGTCTCCTTATGCCAGTTGTGTTTTTTGTCTGAGGGTTTGCGGTTTAACGTTTGAGTTCTACTCCTACCTCTAATTCAGACAATTAGAAAAAACGCAAGTTCATCGCCTTCAACCAAACGAAGAAGAAAACAGATGCAGTAAGTTCTATCCATTATTACACATACTACCATGGTGCGGGCAACCATACCGGGTTGTCTCCTTATGCTAGTTGTGTTTTTTGTCTGAGGGTTTGCGGTTTAACGTTCGAGTTCTACTCCTACCTCTAATTCAGACGAATACAGTAAATTCTATTTACTTAATACAATATTATCATTACACATACTACCATATTGCGGGCAACCATACCAGGCTGTCACGTTATGCTAATTGTGGTTTTTGTCTGACGATTTGCGTTTTTAACGTTTGAGTTATTACCTACCTCTAATTCAGACGAATACAGTAAATTCTATTTACTTAATACAATATTATCATTACACATACTACCATATTGCGGGCAACCATACCAGGTTGTCACGTTATGCTAGTTGTGGTTTTTTGTCTGACGATTTGCGTTAATTCAGACGAATACAGTAATTTCTATTTACTTAATACAATATTATCATTACACATACTACCATATTGCGGGCAACCGTACACGGGTTGTCACGTTATTTAATTTGTGTGGTTATTTTTGTCTGACAGTTTGCGATATTAATATATACTTGCCTCCAAATCAGACGTTCGTAATGTAATGATTTATCTATATCTAAGGGTTTGCGGCACTAAAAACTTTGCATTAATAACCTACTTCTAAATCAGATGTTCGAAGTTAATTATTTTTTTAAATAATAATTACCCATACTACCATACTGCGGAGCTGTGTGATTTTTCAACCGACTTCAAAAAAAAAGGAGGAGGTTCTCAATTCGACCCGTATGTTTTTTTTTTTTTTTTTTTTCTATGTTTGTTACGCGATAACTCCGCCAATTATGAACCGATTTGAACAAATCTTTTTTCGGCGTATAGGTAATACCTCAAGGGTGGTCCCATTTAAATTTAATAATAAAAAAAACAACCCCCAAGGGTGGAAAATTGGGGATGAACTTTTTTATACGCAATATCTCCGCCGATTATAAACCAATTTGAACGATTATTTTTTTGTTGAATAGGTATTATCAAAAGGGGGGTTTCATGCGAATTTGAAGAAAATATTTCACCCCCAAGGGTGGAAAATTGGGGATGAACTTTTTTATACGCAATATCTCCGCCGATTATAAACCAATTTGAACGATAATTTTTTTGTTGAATAGGTATTATCAAAAGGGGGGTTTCATGCGAATTTGAAGAAAATATTTCACCCCCAAGGGTGGAAAATTGGGGATGAACTTTTTTATACGCAATATCTCCGCCGAATATGAACCAATTTTTTTTGGTCTCAGTGTACTGCCTACCTTCTTTTTTTTTTTTTTTTATGCATAACAAGGCAGGTATTTGACCACAATCGCACCTGATGTTAAGTGGGATGCGGTCTAGGATGGTAACATCAAGGTAATAATTAGTTAACTAAAAAGCAAGAAATAAGTAAAATTTTATAAAAAAAAATAAAACCGACTCCAAAAAACCTACACTAAAACGTAGAAAAATAATTACTAATTACCTACTTATTTATTAGGACGAATTATTAATATTTATGTAGGTATACCATGATTGATACTTTTGGAGTCGGTGCAGGCAAACTTTACATGTTTCATAATCTTGGCACCGACTCCAGAAGTATCAATCATGGTATACCTACATAAATATTAATAATTCGTCCTAATAAATAAGTAGGTAATTAGTAATTATTTTTCTACGTTTTAGTGTAGGTTTTTTGGAGTCGGTTTTATTTTTTTTTATAAAATTTTACTTATATAATATGATGGTTTGCGGTATTATCAACAATACCTACCCTCTAAATCAGACGCAGAATCCTAAAAATATTACGATACTTACGGTATTGCGGGCAACTACAACGGGTTTTAATTTTACTGTCTTACCTACTTACTTCTTCAAGTCAAGTAAGCTCAAGTCTAAGTTTTTCGGTGATAACAATTTGGCGATAATATTTAATTTTAAATTGATATAAACGTTAATATTACTAGGCATGCAGAAAATTCGTGTTAAGTTGTTACCTACCCGCTACATATTTTAGCAGGCAGTCAAAAGGGCTGTTCCATACTTGTAAAAGTACATTATCACATTAAAAAAAAAAAAAAAAAATGCAATAATGCATACCTACTTGTTTAGAAATTGGGAGTTGTCTTAATAAGACATGATTTGATGGGTTCATATCCACACTACGGGGCGGTGATATGATACACGCCAAATCGTTAGCAGGTGAAAAACCATTAGTAGCTATCGAAACATTGGACTCAGAACCCTTAGCCTCGAACCCTGCCGCCGCCGATGCTGCTGCTCTCGTTGCCATCTGCGCCGCTTCCGCTGCTGCTGAAACTAGAAATCAATTAGATTCGACACCTGCAACGCTGTTGGTCTGAAACAGCTGCGCCCCTTCATGATGAGATTGTAATATTGGTGATGATCCTGTGTAGGACAAGCCTCAACACAATTACCTTAATATGAATTTCTTATCGATGCCAATCGCATTTTTTCGACTGTCTACTAAGAATTCCTTATCAGAAAAAACGTAATTCTACTTAGACTCATTAAAGATAAGATCAATTATTACCTACTTTGGGGCCAGCTGGCGCTGTGTGAAATTGTTCAAAGAATTATCTATTCTCTAAAGACTTATCTATTTATTTATTTATTACAAACACCGAAGATTGACTCCATGTCTTTTGATAAAAACTTTCCAAAACACTAAAAACTGCCTAGCGAACTTCAAAGTTTGGGGCTGATCTGAAATTGAATCCCAAAATCAAATCAGCAGCCACCAAAAAAGTCCTTTCTTATACGAATTTAACCTTGAAGGGACTTCCCCGAAAGGCAGACAACCGATGAAAACAGAGGACTTGACCTCCTGACTTTCAAAACAGTCATCACGTGTCATGCTCGTGAGCGCACCAGCCGCATCCAGCTCAGAACCGCAACAGTTGAATCTCGTAAAATATGTCGGTTGGCTTTTAAATTTTTACCATCAGTGGTCACTAGTAATAAGTGACTCTGTTGTACTAGGATAGAGTTATGTGATTTCAATCTCACAACCAATAATAAATGTCAGTATAAATCACATAATACATGATTATATTCGGACATAGAAAAATTGCAATTATATCAGGCTATTCATAAACTTATATTAAGTGTCATGAAATATAGTACTCCGATGTCTCAACTACGGGATGGGGGGCGGCGTGTTACGGGGAAACTTCTGGGGACCCATGGTCCAACATCTATTTTATTTTATTAATATTATCTAATATTAAAAACATAATATAAGAATTAATCTGCAAAGATTCCAAACATTGACCTTTCTTGGCCTTAAAGTATTTACTAAGGATCTTCAAAATTCTCAGTTTCTCAGAATGAAATTCAGTTTTGTACACCGCATAGGTGGCGTGCAGTTTCCCCCCACTTAACACAAATAAAAATAATTGTGGCAATGATGCGAAACTAGAAAAATCATTATAATCATCAATACACAATGATGTGTCCTATCTAATGATCTATCTTATCTAGATAATAGCATGGTAGATACCGAATCTTGAAGAGTCCATTCAATATTAGTATGGACTCGACATTACCAAATTCACCATTTTATCATTTTTACATTTGGAGAACGTGGCATCGTTAATTTTGCTAAATTCGTTATCGTTATATACCCCAAATTAGATAGGTACCCCGATGCATACGCAATTAAAAATTTTAAGACAACAAGGTCAAGCTTATTTCTGCGGTTTCCTTCCTTTTTTGTATTACACATACATTGCGAAAAATCACATGTGATCAAGCGACGGGTATACTAGCAGTACCCTAATAACGTAGTCTAGCTTTGTTTCTTTAATTGAATAAAAATAAAAACGCTACACGTGTCTAAATGTCTCATATAAAACGAAGATTACATCTTCATCTATCTATGGATATTATATCTTCATCATTGTCTGATGATCAAGCAGTACAAAACAATTTCCTTAAACAATTTCAAGGAAATTGTTTTACTTTTGCCATAACTATCATTCATTGAGGTATTAGATTCCACTATTTTAATAAAAAATTGAGAATTTCGATAGCTGTAATAAGCTTGTCTTTTAATTTGGCTGTCATATTGGAAACATAATCAGATATTATGGTTTCCGAAAAATTTAAAATATTTAGAAATTAGCCATTTTACTGTCATTAGTTAGTGTAATTATTACACACATTGTTCAAACCTTCCTTAGAAGCATTCAAATATTATGCATACAAATATTCAATCTAATCACGACATCGCGCCCAAGTGCACAACAATCAATCTTGGTATTGTCTTGACAATTTATGTCATGTACAAGCATTTTGTGCAAAGTGTTGCTTACGAAATTTTTTACCGCTCTAACAAAGAGCACTTAGTTTAGTCACAAGTTTAGTTCAATTAACATTGCAGGCTTGTGATATTGACACCTTGATATTCACCACTCACAGCACGAGGCATGCTGCCTCGTCTAGAGCATATACATTAGGAATTAATCTTGATTATCAGAATTACCCCCGGTTGGAGCGTTATTTCAAATAGGTACCTTGGGCAAATTCTTTAACAGAATGCCTATTGCGTCCAGAAATAACAATCAACATTTAATTGACAGAAGAACCTAATACTGACAATTGATTTGGGAAACAATAATTAACTTTCCCACTTACATTATGGCTAATATAACAGCTAATTATACTTGCCTTTAATTACTTAACCTTAATTATCAATTATACGAAAGTATTCACTCGGGTAACTATGACAGTTATGTCACACTTAATAGTAATTATAAAACAAGCATTGTATTCTTACCAATGATTTATTATTTTTGCAAAGTAATAAACAGCTTTGTTTTTATTATCATTTCACATCAGTTCTCTCAAAATCTACATAGTTCTTATTTCTAATCTCGAGGACAAAGCACGAGCATAATTAATGATTAAACGAACTTAAAAAGTGAAGTTCTATCATAATTATGCGAGGGCTTTGTCCGAAGAGATTAGAAACCCTCCCACCCGTCTTTAACAATCATATATGTAGGTATATTATTAAAAACACAAACCCCCATATTAGTGAAATGATAAAAAATACAAATTACTACTCCAAACTAACTGACGACGGATACCAATGTCAAATGGGATGTAAACTGAGATACCCACAAAAAAAAAAAAAAAAAATCCTCAACTAACAGTGCGTAAACTGGCATCACCGTACGTGATACTACATAGTTCTTATTTCTAATCTCTTCGGACAAAGCCCTCGCATAATTATGATAGAACTTCACTTTTTAAGTTCGTTTAATCATTAAATATACAGCTAAGTAAAACACACGTATTTTATGAGTTTCTTTCTGCTACTTAAGTAGGAATAATGTAGAGAATGTGCAACTCTACTTTTCCAATTTCTCGCAGCGTGTGCGTAGTGACAAATAAAGTTACTTCAGCTTTTAGATTTAACTAATTGCAGTATTACACTAGGTTTTATAAATGCTAGCCAACATTGATGAAACAAACGCTGGCCGTAACAGCGTATTACACTTGAAAATTTCGACGGGTTCATCCAGTGTCTAAGTAGCTTAGTTGGAAGAGCAGTCGCCCGGCAAGCGGAAGGTCCTGGGTTCAATATCCGCCTTAGGCAGTTCGATTTTTACAAGTTATTTATAATTTTCAAATGCTAGTAATGTTGACAGTCCTTTTGTATAAAAACGTCATCTTATATTTAATCCTATATTAATATAATACGGATAGATGCTACTCCCTGTTACGTACTAAGTATTAAAATAATAGTTCAAAAAGTAAAGTAAAGTAGAAAAAGTTAATTGTTGGTGAGTTTAATCCTTTTAAGTTGTATGATAGTTAGTTTCCTTTCAGTCGACGTAAGTAATTACAAAGTTATTAAGTCAGTAAACTTAAATTTCATCGGTTTAATAAACCTGGTCATTAAACCTTATTCCAACACGGAACAGTGATTACGGATAAGTCAATATTTATGTTTTGTTTTTAAATACATTTTGGCTGTTGCGCACTTAATGGCCACTGTTTCGGGTAAAAAAAATATTTGTGTAAAACATGAAAGAAACTCGCGTGTTATGAGTCTATAAAATTCCGTAATTAATAACTACAACGCCAGTCGTTTATGGTAATAAAGGCAATTTTTCTTACACTAATGCGCGTCTCTGAGTTCAACGTGCTTCAAACCCCACTTTGCAATTTCAGTGGCCCTGAGATGTTATCTCTATCAATTATGGCCCATAAAACGTAATGACTTCATCGTAAATCTCGAACTTACACGGCACAATTTTACTTGGTGTTGCATAAATGGGGTCAAATTGCTTTGGGTATTAATGACTGTTGTCCCGGCGAAATTGTCGCCCTTGTGGCGTGAGACGGAAAAATTGGACGCATCATAATTGGGGGCAGGGAGTAGGTTCATGTTATACGAACGTTCTTCTTTCACACGTGAGTAAAGCCTGGTCCGTGAGCACGTAGAATCCCGTCCAATGACCCCAAGCTGCCCATCCTTGTCGCTCGCACGTAATTATGTTGCTGTCGCGCTCGCACACTCACTGTGGGCGCGCGCGTCGCACAGTCGCGACAGCAATATAATTACGCGCGAGCGATAAGGATGGGTAGCTTGGGGTCATTGGACGGGATTCTACGTGCTCACGGACCAGGCTTTAGAAGAACCAAACATGCAATCTCAATGAAGCGATCTCTTCTCATTGACCTACTAATCTACTAGTGACTAGTAGATTAGTAGAATAATAGACTAGTAACTAGTCTATTAGGAACTGCAACGATATCGTTAATCTGTCTCACGACATCAAAATCTTGCTAGTTCAGAGACAACTAGAGTCCCAAGGAAAAGGAACACAAGCTGGTCGAATGCCAATAGAGACAGTCGCGTTTTAAGCCTTCTTCTTCTTATAAATCAAACTATAGCTTTAATTAACCGATTGAGTCCCAGACGGCATAAATTAATGTCATAACAATTGATTATCTATTGTGTCTAGATTCGCGGAGCTTGAAGGATTAATCAACTATAAATATTCGATAACGCCCGTGTACGTACAAGAATATCCATTTATTTATTCAATTGGTAAGTTCATTTACCTGCCTCTCATGAGTGATAGTGCAGTAAACCTGCTGTACCCTTCCCAACTTTGGCCAAATTAAGGTATTTTAGACAAAATATTCGTCACGATACTTTCTTTTAGAACTAAATTTAACAGAACATTTACTTAATGACGATAGCCAAATTACAGTGCACAGCAAATGATGGATACGCGTCACGTAAATATTACCTTCGTTTTTACATCGGTTAAGTTTTTGGGTACATCGACAGCACATTAAGTTACAGATTTTGGTTGAAAAATAGCACTTAATTCAACTGAACAAGATCCACAGTGTTATCTTGATGTGGCGTCGTTGTAAGAAGTAAATGAGTTTTTCAGGTCTATTTATGATTCAATGTCACATAATAACAGTTCACCTTCACACACAATTATAATATTTTAATGTTTAGAAACGTTTCAATCGCGTAAATCTACTAAAACTACTGACTTTTAGTCGGCCGATACCAAATTGGTGTTTTGAACATACTGATTAACAACTTGACCAAACTATCGTCTGACAAAAAGTTTACCTATAGTCTGTGGGATGATTTTTAATGTTCTCTCTTCTTCTTATTCGTTTCGCTCTTGGCAGAGCGATTGTGGTCACGTTGAGGCGTAGTTCACATCGATTGTAGAGGCAGATACAACTCTCTGCACGATCTCCCGCCATCTCTCTCTGTTGGCAGACTGTCTGGTGCAGTCACATACGCCGTCTCCCACTGCCGATTTCACTTGTTCGGTCCAGCGTATAGCGGCCATTCTCAGATGAGCTAGTTTTTGCGTGTCCGGGCTGTTAAATCGTTAAAAATGACAAATTAGAGACATGCAAGTATTTTTATATGTTACTTAACAACCCCATCCAGTTGTGCATTAAATCATAGGCCTCTATTTTAAGTATTTGTGACTTAATTAATTTCATGAACCTCTGTTCTCTAATTACCGTTACGCGTCCGCACACCGACTTAATGTTAAAACTTGGCTGTAATTTTTATGTCGTATAGATTTGGTTTACTCCATTCAACATTTTAAAGAGTACAAAATATTGTCTTACGCATAGCAAAATATCTATTCAATAGAACCATTCTGTAAATAATTAGAATTAAAAAACTGCTTGTCCGAGCGAAAGTCCTAATTCCCGTGACGTTTTCTGTTTTTGGGCACACAAGCCTAAATAATAATATTTGACACATCATTTACGCGCGCGGCGCGAGGCCTTAGTTAGTTCTAAGACCTGTTAGCAAGTAGACGTCTATTGCGTTGGCGTACCGTCGATGAATTGCGTAAGAGTATAATTACCATATCTTTGGTTTTCAATTTTTCTATTTACCATGTCCTTATTTTTATACTCGATTTTTGAAGGTAGATCCACGTTGTTAATTTAAATAGATTCAGTACTTTAGCCTTCATACGTTGTAGTAAGACAGTATTTGCATACGCTGAAGATTTTGGAAATTTTGAAGAAAAACTATCGTTTTATAATTTCCATGTACTAATTACCGTATATTTATAATCACCGTTGTATGAAATTATTACCTACAAATTGCACTCACGATTGAATAAGTATGATGATAAAATATGAAATATATCTAGACTTTCGCATAACATCTGTACGGACTTTTCTTCCAATCTGACAATCAAAATTTTAAAAAACTTTCGTTAGAGTAACCTCGAAATAGATTCGATTTCATGACGAATGTTCAGCTTCAGTTGCTGCATGGTTGTTGGATTTAAGAGTATATTTTAACCCCTAAGGTGACCCCACAAAAAGAAGTTACCTGGAGTGAAATCGGGGCTTTCTGATGGCCAGGAGATGTCACCCCTGCATGAAACATGTCTCGTACCAGATATTTATTTTTACTATTAGTATAATTGATATTAACATCTGTAGGTGTACTATAAATACTACCTACTTATTCCGACCATACCACAAAACGACACTCATAAAACCTAGATTGGTGCTACTGCATAACTTCAAACAGCCTACTACACAACATCGACGCTGGATGCGCAAGCCCGCGCGCGGTGTAGCGGGGCGCTCCGAACCGGTTTCATCGATGCCCTCGCGCCGCCATCAATCCGCTACCGCTCGGTCGCAGCGCCCAGTCGCGACATCACTCTGACGGCGAATGCACGCCCGTTTAGCTAGCCCCTTTTCCGCTCGGAACGTCTCGATCTTTAATTTGTGATTTTAACTTTCTATCTCATTATCTATCATTCTTAATATTTTCTTATTTCGATAACTCAGTGCTTGTAACTTTCAATTCTACTCTTCTGTACCGTAAACTAATTATTAGTGTTGAATTAAACGCAGTGTAAAATCTTCAACGGTTTTATTTAAACTTCTATTACACAGTAGGCCCCCTATTAGCTAGGTACTCACCACATCTACACACACTCGCTACAGCAATAGGAGGAACCTACAACTGGTGACCCCTTCAAGAACACGAAGATGAGCAAGGACGCAAATGAAGATACGCTGGGACAACGAAGCGGAGGCAATATGGCAGGAGGAAGAAGCGATTGCGACGTATTCAAGGTTGGCGTGAGAGTACCGCCATTTTGGCCGGACGAACCCGAGCTTTGGTTTTCACAACTTGAAGGTCAGTTTATTCTTTCTGGTATTACGCAGGATACCACGAAATTTTATTATGCTTTGTCACAATTAGATCCGTGCTATGCTACTCACGTAAAAGATGTTATACGATCACCACCAGTCACAGGCAAATTTGAGAAACTTAAAGACGAGCTTGTAAAACGCCTCAGTGCTTCTAAAGAGAAAAAGCTTAAACAGTTATTTATGCACGAAGAAATGGGTGATCGTAAACCTTCACAATTTTTACGACATCTTAGAAATTTAGCTGGCCCATCTGTCGCTGACGATATTTTACAGACTTTGTGGACTGGACGCTTACCTCATGCTTTACAGACTGTAGTAGCCACACAAGCAAAGTTACCATTGGATGACATAGCAGAATTAGCCGATAGGGTTCATGAGATTGCCGCACCTTCACCTATCCATAGTGTAGCGAGCACTTCAGCTTCAGCTTCATCACCCAATTATGATAAGCTTAATGAACAAATTTGTGAACTTACCAAGCAAGTAGCTAAGCTGACAACTGAAGTTTACAGACGTTCCCGACCGCAGTCCATGTCACAACAAGATGGCCGCCGTGACCGCAGCCGCCAACGCAGCCAATCTCGCAATCGCCAGCCGCCTCCTGACCACCCACACTGCTGGTATCATTTTAATTTTGGTGCTAGAGCTAAGAAATGCAACCAACCTTGCAATTTTTCGGAAAACTTCACGGGCAGCCGGAAGTAGCGGCCAACGTCTGCCCAACAACTACAGGCCGTCTATTCATCACCGATCGACCGACTAAAGTACAGTACCTTGTAGACACAGGCTCGGACTTGTGCGTTTTTCCTCGGTCGGCCACTAAGATGACCTGTACTAAAACACAATATGACTTATCTGCAGCTAACGGTACTGTCATACATACCTACGGACCTCTGCAACTACATCTTGACCTCGGATTAAGACGCACATTCTCCTGGAAATTTATAATAGCTGATGTATCGAAACCTATTATTGGCGTGGATTTCCTGAGCTTTTATAATCTTCTTGTTGATTGCAGAAATCAGAGACTCATCGATGGTACTACCTCACTCTCGGTCTCCGTACCACGACAGCAGATCCCTGAAAGCATCATTTCAATCAAAAGCATCTCTGGGGACAGCGAGTACCACGACATCCTCCGTGAGTACCCGGAGGTGACTAAACCAACAGGTATTTTTCGTGAAATTAAACATGATACTGTACATCATATAAGGACAACCCCAGGACCACCGGTACACGCCAGACCACGTCGTTTAGATCCCATACGTCTGAAGGCCGCTAAGAAAGAGTTCGACGACATGCTCGCCGGTGGAACAGCAAGGCGCTCAGAAAGTCCCTGGTCATCTCCATTACATATGGTGAGAAAGAAAGACGACGGCTGGAGACCCTGCGGAGACTACAGATCACTCAATGCCCGCACGATCCCAGATAGGTATCCAGTCCGTCACATTCATGATTTTTCTCACCAATTGGCTGGATGTACAGTCTTTTCTAAAATAGATTTAGTCAAAGCATACAACCAAATTCCTGTGCATCCAGACGATATTATGAAGACAGCAATCACAACACCATTTGGAATGTACGAGTTCCCATTTATGGGGTTTGGACTTCGCAATGCAGCCCAAACCTTTCAAAGATTTGTAGACGAAGTCCTTCAAGGTCTCGAGAGCTTTGCTTACGGGTACGTTGACGATATCTTAATCTTTTCCCCCTCCAAAAATCGTCACAAGGACGACCTACGCAAGGTGCTGGATCGCCTAAAGCAATACGGAGTTCTTATCAACACAACCAAGTGTAAGTGGGGCCAAGAAGAGGTAACATTCCTAGGATACCAGGTTTCTAGCGCAGGAGTACAACCAATCCCAGACAAGGTTCGAGCAATCCAAGAGTATCCAGTACCAAAGACGGTAAAAGACTTAAGAAGATTCCTAGGAATGCTGAATTTCAACCGACGCTTCATCCCAAAAGCAGCACAATTACAAGCTCCTCTCAACGCTCTCCTGGCAGGCCCAAAAGTAAAAGGTTCGCACGCAATCACTATGACTGATGACCTTCTCAAAGCCTTCGAAAACTGCAAACAGTCACTATCCGAAGCAGTACTCTTGAAACACCCTGAAACCGAGGCCGAACTCTCAATCGCAACCGATGCATCTGACGTGGCAATCGGAGCGGTGTTGCAACAAAAGAAGAATGACGTATGGGAACCTCTTGGGTTTTTCTCTCATAAGTTGGCGCCAGCTCAGGTAAAATACAGCCCGTATGACAGGGAACTTCTTGCAATTTACGAAGCAATCAAATACTTCAGATTTATGATAGAAGCTAGAAATTTCTACATATTTACTGACCACAAACCGCTTACATTTGCGTTTTCTACGCCCAAGGAATCCTGCTCGCCACGCCAATATAGGTACTTGGATTTTATTAGCCAGTTCACCACCGACATAAGGTACATACCTGGTAAGGAAAATGTCGTTGCTGACAGCCTGTCTAGGATCGAATCAATCACGCAAACCATAGACTACAAACTACTCGCAGAACAGCAAGATAATGATCTAGAGCTACAACAGCTGCTACAACACGGGTCGACTCTCAAGTTGCACAAGAAGACCATGCCTGATTCAGATGTTAAAATTTATTGTGACGTCTCAACTCACACTACGCGTCCTTACGTCACACCAGCGCTCAGAAGGCAAGTTTTTGACATGGTTCATAACTTAAGTCACCCAGGGAGAACAGCTACAGTGCGACTGGTCACGCAGCGCTTTGTGTGGCCAGGGATACGTAAACAATGTAGAGAGTGGACAAGAGAGTGCCTGCAATGCCAAGGCTCTAAAGTAACCCGTCACACATCTGCTCCACTATCCTCTTTCCTTACACCCACATCCAGGTTTTCCCATATCCACCTGGATATTGTAGGGCCATTACCAATATCTTCTGATTTCAGGTACTGTCTCACCGCCATTGATCGATTCACACGATGGCCTGAGGCGTACCCCATCAAAGACATCACAGCTGAAACCTGCGCCATGGCTCTGGTATCTGGATGGATATCCAGGTTTGGTTGTCCTACCAAGATCACAACCGACCAAGGCCGGCAGTTCGAGTCTCACCTTTTCAAAGCCATCTCGTCGTTGCTGGGCGCACACCACTATCGCACTACCGCCTACCACCCGGCAGCCAACGGGATCGTAGAGAGACTCCATCGACAACTGAAGGCAGCCATCATGTGCCACGCTACACCTCGATGGACTGAAGTCCTTCCTCTGGTACTTCTTGGCATAAGAAGTGCATGGAAAGCGGACATCGAAGCATCATCAGCAGAGTTGGTCTACGGCGAACCTCTGCGGCTACCGGGGCAGTTCCTAGTTCCAACCGACGCGCACAAGACTGATGACATCACGGACTTGGCTACACGATTGCGCAAGTTCATGGCCACACTCTCACCAACACCAACTTCATGGCATAGAACAGGTCCCTTCTATGTGCCTCACGATCTGAAAGAAGCAACCTATGTTTTCATGAGGCAGGATTTTGTCCGAAGACCTCTGGAACCACCTTACTCGGGGCCATACAAGGTTTTGGAACGCCATCCAAAATTCTTCAAATTGGACGTGCGAGGAAAGCCCATGACTGTCAGTATCGACCGCATAAAGCCAGCCTTCATGACAAAGGAGACCATCATCACGCCGCAACTACCTTCTTCACCGCAGTCATCGCCTTCACTACAAGCATCTTCTCCAACGCAGCTGATAGACCAGCAGCCTGAGAGGACTACAAGAAGTGGAAGAAGAGTGCGTTTTCCTGATCATTATCGCCCGCAGTAGCGGTCTCGGTGGGGGAGTACTGTAGGTGTACTATAAATACTACCTACTTATTCCGACCATACCACAAAACGACACTCATAAAACCTAGATTGGTACTACTGCATAACTTCAAACAGCCTACTACACAACATCGACGCTGGATGCGCAAGCCCGCGCGCGGTGTAGCGGGGCGCTCCGAACCGGTTTCATCGATGCCCTCGCGCCGCCATCAATCCGCTACCGCTCGGTCGCAGCGCCCAGTCGCGACACCACTCTGACGGCGAATGCACGCCCGTTTAGCTAGCCCCTTTTCCGCTCGGAACGTCTCGATCTTTAATTTGTGATTTTAACTTTCTATCTCATTATCTATCATTCTTAATATTTTCTTATTTCGATAACTCAGTGCTTGTAACTTTCAATTCTACTCTTCTGTACCGTAAACTAATTATTAGTGTTGAATTAAACGCAGTGTAAAATCTTCAACGGTTTTATTTAAACTTCTATTACACAGTAGGCCCCCTATTAGCTAGGTACTCACCACATCTACACACACTCGCTACAGCAATAGGAGGAACCTACACATCTTTAATCATTAATTAATTCTAATATAATACCATTAACATCTATCCATAATACCTTTGCCCTAAGAAGATGAGATTTTCCAACAGTAACATTTACCTGGCGTGATCACATTAAGAACAAAAGAGAACAAATCTACAAACAATGGGACTTTTTAAGGCAAAAGTGTATAGGCACTTTGTACCATCCTAAACTGCATCCTACCTGCTTTGTTATGCATAGAAAAAACTTCGTGATATGCAATGGGTACTGGACAGAAGAAGCTTGGAGAACAAACTATATACAAATGGACCCTAAAACCCATGTAGACATGGCATCGACGTAGCCTCGCAAATGTAGAAATACTTTAACGTTTTCAAAATAAAGTTTTAAAAATCTTGAGCTGTGCACCTTGGTTTACAAAGTCCAGTGAAGTGATACCAAACGTCAAAGAGGGTGTGGAAAATCCTGTAAAGCTTACAACCAAAGACTAGACCTTCATGCAATCTATTTGCTGCATCCCTTCTAAATTCTAAGAATTCTGCATTTAGGCTCAGGAGAAAGCGAATAGCATCAATCTGAAAACTTATTGTAAAAGAATCGAGGTGACAAATCATGGGATATGCTGAGCTGGAACTGTCATTATTACAAATTCAATTTAATCTGATAATGGGTGATGGCTGATCGCAGATAGATTAAAAAGAGGAAAAATCACTTAAATCATTAATTAATTTTTCGATATATGCATATCCGAAAAATCAAATTTGTGAGATGTCCTGATCCATTATCTGTACGTTAAATCGTTTATACCACATTGAAATCAAATAAATGATGATTAAGATTCTGATGAAATGTGACACGTAGCCCTTTCTGGCCGAAACTAAGTGTTCCTGTTATAGCCTCAATTATTGCAGTATACTGAAAATATCTTGATGCAATAAATAATAGAAATGAGTGTTTTCCTTGTTTCAAAGGGTTATTAAGTGTACCTACAGCGTTTTTTATGACGCTATATATTTATATACAAATTTATCAATGCAAGATATTGTTTTCTTGCTATTTTACATATTTTTTCTAATTACCGTTAGATTAAGTATTAGCCTTATCTAATTACCGTGACCATAAAATTTTTGGGTCTCATTTACGCGAAAACCGCTTGGAATAATTTGACGCCTTAACGATTGTTAAATTCGTACTTTTCATGTGTTTCATATTTAAATGCGTTTAAGTCAATTAAGCCAAATTTCAAAAATGATATGGTAATTAGGCTGAGAACGCCTAATCGTGAGAATGACCGATAGGTGACCAGCCACGCGATCGGGTTCCTACGATTTTTCCTTGGATAGCCGTTCCTCACAACGGCTTTCAATAGCCGTTCGTCGTTCTTTTACAAATGCGCAAATACTTCTACAGCTATGAAAGCAATTAAATGGAACTAAATTGGTTCGCCAATAACTTTAAGGTCGGCTCGCTCGTTGATAAGTTTAAGGTCCTTATTAAATCATAAAACAGACTCGTTGTGAAGTAAATCCGAAGTTCGGGCTCATTTCGAAACTATTGGGGACCTAATAATATTGCTTGATGAAAGTTGTGAACAATATTACTTCAACAATTGCAATCATATTTATTAAATGTTAAGACTTTTTTAATGAGGTTCAAGTGTAAATTTAAAAAAATGTGTTTGTTCACTTCAAATTAAAATTAATGAGTTTTCTCTATAAACTTTCATCCTAATTGGCTACTCCATTTATGTTTCCCAAGAGTATTTTTTTTGTTTCCACAAATTGAATCAAATTATCTTTAATGCCTCTACATTTTATAGAACCTTCGCCTTTCGTTGGTTAGTCTATTCCATCTTTAAGGTCATTCTATCAATTTTGCAAACACAATACTTATTTTTGCAGTGAAAACTAAACTATATAAAACCTTTTTATTCTGGTTTGAGCATTTTAGATTATAACTGACCACTTTCGTTATCTAAATAGAACGTAGCGTATGGCAGCGTTCTAAATTTGAAATCCCGAACGCGCATTTAATTTGAACAGCGTATTATTTTTAAAGAGTAAAAAAAGAATGGCGAATTTGTGTTTTCATCGTTAGGGGATTAAACACGGATCCACCATCATCGACCACTCGAGCACTTAAAACGTCGGCGGTATGAATGGGCGATGGAGCGCGAAGTCACCGCGACTTCGGCGGTGGGAAACTGATGAATTTTTGTTCAAAACAAAAATGTTTGTTCTATGTTTTATTTATTTTTTCTTCGATGGAAAGAAATAGCCTACAGAGATAAGTTGGTTTCTATGATGGAATGTTTCGAAGTCAGTAGTTAGTAGAATGTGGTTCTAATGATGACACTACGCGTTATTTATTATAGATTTCCAGTTCAACAATATTTCGCATGATATTGTTTTTGTTTTATTCTTTGTCAAAACTGCCTGAAAGTTTTGGATAAAGCAAAAGGTGAACGAAATAAATGAACACACAACCTCGTAATTAGAGATCAAATATGCCAAATAAGGAAAGTTTTGTATAATTAGACATCTTTGATATGACAAAGCTCGCGGTTCGGATTACTCCACCGAACAATTAAGTGGTTCTAATTGACATAAACAGATCCTTAGAATTAGCTACTGTTGGAAACTTAAAGTTGCAGTTATTCTAATATTACAAGACTTGACAATGTAAAACTTAATTTTGTGTATTTTTATTATTTTATATGATATGTTGATTGTTGAAGTGATATTTATGATAATAATATGCTTCGCTCTAAATGGTAAAATGTGTGAAACGGACATTAATTGTGAACTATCATTACCTACCACATTTACCGTAGTAAAATTTATTCCATTCCATGCGATTCCATTTGATTTTATTCGACTAGGTGGACCGACGATCTGGTAAAGATCGCGAGAAGAACCTGGATGCGGGCAGCGCAGGACCGTTAATTGTGGAAAGCCTTGGGGGAGGCCTTTGTCCAGCAGTGGACGTCATTTGAAACGAACGAAATATTTATTTATATTTTTCTTGTAACTACTTCCATGTGCACTACCACCCCTGAGATGGCCGTTGTTTTACAAAACCACACCCTGTATTTTATTTATTTTTTCTTTATTAAGGAAACAAACAGCATGAGTTTATACATGTGAATTTAAAAAATAAAAACAGTACAGTAGCCTAAATATTATCTGTAAATTCTCCATGCGAGTCCTTTTTTCTCCTCAACGCATGGTCACCTCATCTTAATACGGTGAAGAGCCATTTTACACTTACCGTGCATCTTACTGCACAGTCGGATAAAATTGAAATGTCCATGTTTCATTTCAATTTACGCTCGTCAGACACTCACGTGGGGCGTCGTGAATACTTCACGAATATGTACAGACGGCATGTAGAGCTACACATGTTGATTCTTATTAACTTGTGTTAAGAGCTATTTTGAGTCTGTTATGATGGATACATTGCAGGTGTCGACAGACGTTCTGTCTCCTGAGATTTCGACTGCATATTCATGCTGTCTGTCAAGAAATAGTGGCCAAGTGTTTTTGATTTAAAGGAATCACTCACATAAAGAGTTCACTTTCAGTTCGACAGCTCTTCTTACATACTTTTATCTTGCAGTATTGTTAAAAAATGTAGGTAATAATATTTTCGAAGTCCATCATTAATCCATAAAGTAGGAAAAGAAGTAGAAAAACCGTTATTATTAGTATGTATGTAAGTTTTTTTTTTCTCTCTTAAAACAAGCTGGTAAAAGTGGAAACATAACATTATATTCAACCTTTGCAATTTAAGTGTCTGAATTCTAATTAATTTACGAAGGATCCATATTAACTATTCCTCCAGTTCTTCAGCTACCCAACCGTATATCTAGTCCATTCGTGCGTGTCAGACCACATCGGATTACTAAGGTTTTGCATTCGCAGACACTGTCCGTCAGTTTTTGTTGGCGAAGTGACGCAGTCCGTTGTCGTGTGAACTAGTCCTTCCGTCACGTCCAATGACATCCCGGCAAAAACCAGATGTAGACGTCCATCGTGCAGTGTGATCGCTACTTTTTAGACCAGTCACAGAATAGGTTGTAAGTACTAAGTAGTGTAGGTTACGTATGTAAGAACGGCCGCTTGTATTCAGAGGTTGGTAATAATGGTAAGGTGTTCTAAGCGAAGGATATTACACCTAAGATTTCGTTAGGTGTGTAAACATTATGATTATGAAAAAAAAATATGTCCGATCCGAAAAGGTTCTGCTGCTCAAGCACAATAACTTTTTGTATTGGACCAACATGAAAACTAAAAAAATCGTGTGCATTACCCCAGCAATTTTTTTATAAATGTTGTGCTTTAGATAGTCGAGAGTATAGCAGAAATTTGTCCACTAATAGCAAAATTCGTTCAAATTACAAAAACATATTTAATACTAAGTAATTGTATGGAAACATTAATTTTACCCTTGTCTAATCGCCACAGTTAGTGCTATAAACTAAGCGTGCCCCAAACTAAGCACCAACTGTGTAGGTCTAAATAAAGTTACATATTTTGTAAATTCTTTAAAAAGCCTACAACATAAAATATCCTACCTTTTACTCTCAAACCCATGGACTCTCTAGCAATATATCTACAACAATGGCCCGGCAAGCGAGTTGCCGCATGTGCTTTACTTAGGCCGCGCCCGTAGCCACTTATTACTTAATTTACAAGTTAAAGGGCTTTCGCCCGCGTTTTAAGCACAAAGGAAAAATGGGTTATATAAAGGGAATGCGTGCTCTTAGAAATTACACTCTGTAGACTTTTATGCTTCGCCCTCTGTAATACTCGCAGTGAGAAATGAGATACACTCACCTGATTCAGACGTGCACGATAAAGCTGGCTCTGATTATGGACAGGTTTATTAGTATTTCCCTAAGGAAGTCTGAAACAACAGTTTTTATTATGTGTAAAATACACACTGTAAATGCAAGTATTTAGTCAAGTGACTGGTCTCATGTTTTTTTTTTCTTGTGCCAAAAAATATGAAAAACTACAATAAATCGCAGTACCGGTATTTTGACCAAATTTTAATACTGGCCAGATTTAATTAATGAGATCGTTGTTCTGTTACGCGGTTGCCAGTTGTTTTTTTTTTTTCGTTCGTAAAAGTGTGTCATTCAAAATTCTGGCCAGATTGGAATTAAGGTTGTTCCTTTTGTTTTTTAAAACGTCAATTTAGCAATCAAAAATTGCACATAACCATTCCAAAAGTTGTATACCTCTTTCTGTACTATACTTAGGTATCATGGTTTCGGCAATATAGCCAAGATTCCTGAGCGTTGAAGCGAATATGAAAGCCAAGGATGCCTAATCAGATTCAGGAACTACAAGCGTCTGTAATCTCATCGTCACTGGCCTGTTCAGCTGAGATCAAGTTCAGTGTATCAACCTGTTGCTAGTTAAAAGCCGATGGTTACATAAACTTGTTACACTTGTTACATAACGGGACAGGTGTACTCTCACTTCCTAAGCTGGAATTAATACTGGATTACGGACAAATTTGATGGTGGTGGGCGGGGTTTGTTAATGAATTGATTTCAATGATGCTTGTGTTAGTATGAGACTTAGCTCAAAACTAGATCAAATTCAAGCATATGATAGGTAAATTTCTTTTGTTTGGGTCAATCACTCTGCTACCAGCATAATAGACAGCCACCACCATTTACTACACCAGTATTTAAAGTCGCAACTGATAGGATGGTGTTTGTAATCAAATACCTAAGTAAGAGAAAGATAGACATCCATATTAAGTTTTTTTTACAGTTTTTTGAACCCCACAAGTGAACAGATGACCTTTCAAAGACCTTTCAAAGATTGCAGGAAGGCGCTGGATGCGGGCAGATTCCAATGGGCGATCTGAAAATCGTTTGAAGAGGACTATGTTCAGCGGCGAACGTCCTATGGCTGAAATTAATGATCGTGACGATGATGATGACACTGCAACTCAGAAGGAACCGTTAACTTCTGCACTAAGGCTGGGTTGCACCATCTTACTTTATCTATCTTACTTTGACAAACGTCAAAAATCTGTCATACTCCATACAAAAAACACCGGTTACCGTTATACTTACGGTCAAAGTTAGGTGGTGCAACTCAGCCTAAGTATGGCACAAATAAAAAAATAAAAAGTATGGCACAAATGGCGACGCGTCGCATCGCAGAGCATTATACTGTTAGTCTGACTAGTCGTTGGGTATTCCCCTGATTAGCCATTTCACCGCAAGTTGACTGAACTCAGTGCTCCTGTTTAGTATTCAGTGCTAAGGTGCAGCTTAATTCCTCCCGAAGTAAACTAACTTGTCCAACGTAGGTCCCTACCTAGCTTTGTCGAAATTCTGTCCCACTTATCTGGCTGAGGTTTAATTTTCAAGTTCTTTGGCTGTTATGCGGGTCCCATAATAAACGTGCACCTAACACTCATATGTATTGAATCTATGTAATCTAAAGTATCGATTTGTGCTTGTACTTTTCTGGAAAATTAACAACTGTGTGATCTTTAATCGCATCTTAACTAAATATCACAGTCAATAATTAATTATACAGGGTTACTGGTAACTCGATGCCAGCAACCCTATATATTTTAAAATCGTGCCATTTTATACAAACCGATAACATAGATATTAGGTCATTAATCTTTTTGTTAATTTCAAAGTGAGAATGGATATTATTATACCTAAGCTTTCGTTGTCATTAGCAGTTCCTCGAAAAAATTGGAGAATTAACTGAGTACAGAGTATAAATGAAAATAGCAAAAAATAAGAAAAAATGATCACTTTCATGGCCCGCAAATGTGTTCTCGAGAAAATACTCATAATAATATCAGTAGGTTAGTACGATCGACAGCACATCAAGCTTAACACTGTGGAATCTTACGTAGTTGAAATAAGAGCTATATTGCAACAAAAAAGTACAGCCTGATGTGCTGCCAACTGTACAAAGCTAATAAAAAGAAATACAAGTCATCACTACATTCAATACACGTACGTGAACAAACTCAATGAAACACGCTTTGATGTTTGCCGCTAAAAGGTGCCAAGGAATATAGGCCACTACACGTGTGGTACCTAGTTTCTTTTGGTTATTTTCAACCATTCAATATGATTCCAATATTAAAGGAAAAAACTTAATTAAGATAATTTGCTAAGAACAAAATAAAATAAGATAGTGCTAGTAAATAACAAAAATAAAAACGAATCAAGCAAGATGACATCAGACTGAAACTTCCAGCTATAAAAATGCTAACAAAGCTTTTTATTACCTACATAATAATATTTTAGTAAAAAATCTTCAATTCAACGACACTTATTAAATAGACGTATACGTCACGAAATATGAATCAATATTTCGTGATCACGAGACGAATGGATCATTTTGGTTCCAGTTTCTATTTTTTCTGAAACACTTCATTTCTTACTAGGTATTCTTTAAAGGTAGGCCTACTCGAGATTTCATTCGCTTAACTTAAGTTTCTTTTTACGGCAAACCCTTTATCATTTTAACGCCTAATCTATCTTTTTAACAAAATGGGGTACGAGCAGATAATTTCTACAACTACTATCTATTGAAATATTTCACTAAGGCCCAGAACAGACGGTGAAACGCAACTGCAACGAAACTGCAACTGCTAGTTACTTTTGAGTTGCATCTAAGTTTCTGCCATAGCGTCCGTTGAGAGACCACACATGACGCAACCAGTTTGAAACTTTCAGTTTCAGTTTCATTCATCAGAATCATCAGAAAGTTGCAGTTTCGTTGCAGTTGCGTTTCACCGTCTGTTCTGGGCCTAAGAGATAAGATTTTTACCCACCATTTTTGCAAATAGAATCGAGAATGGATTTCTAATCTCCTTCACGTGCAAAATAGGTAGAAGCGCGTATTTTTTTTTAAGTAAGCGAATTCTCTTAGATTCAGCAATAGTAGCTAAAGTAAGTTATGTTAAGTTAAAGTAATATTAACTGCTAGGTTTAAGCACATCTCACAGCTCTTAACGTTTGGAAGCCAATGATAAGATGTGTGGTTACGTGTCGTAAACACACGCCAATGTCAACATGACAAGTGTAAACATGATTTGATTCACACAAATCAACGTATGCTTATGCGGAGCAAACGTGCCAATCACACCTTAATGTGACGAATGAATCAACTCAATGAGCCTATACTGAATGGAATCGTGTCTGAGCATAATGTTGCTATAATTAAGACAGCCTATTTGGGTATAGGCAGGATTCTTGTAACTAACAGGAGTTGAATTCAAAAAATCAAACATTTTTGGGACTCTTGACTAGAAAGCATAATAAATATGATGTCGTGCCCTGCGTGCCCAAACAACTACACGCACGGACTGTCGTCTGCGGTGTTTCCGGACGGATACGACCTGCAAGCTTTCAAGAGGAGAGCGTATCTTCACCTTAAAGGCCGGCAACGCACCTGTAACGCCCCTGGGTCTGCGGGTGTCTATGGGCGACGGTAATCACTTACCATTAGGTGATCCGTCTGCTCGTTTGCCTCCTGTCACATAAAAAAAATGAAGATTTAATGAAGGCTGACAACGCCATTCTTGTGGCGGAGTTTTGGGCCAACGCTGTGTAAGTTTGTCGACACGACAAGAAGAAGAAGTGGTGGACACAGTTGTGTTTTATTTTATAATTAAGTATGTGATTACACTTCAAAATTTAAATTTGGATATCTAATAGTCCGATTCCCTGATGGATATCTATTATTCTTAAGAAATGGGTTAAAAACAGTTGATTGAAACACGATAATGCCAGAGCTGCAAAAGTATTTACTAAACTGTTAATAGGTAAGTACCTAAGTGCATAGATCGTACGTCATTAAATTAAGACCTATCCTAGGAACTATCGTTAGTAGCATTTCAAATATCAAATACATAAAAACAACGGTAACTGCTAACTTGTAACTTTTAATAGCATGTAAAAGTGAATGCGAATAAAAAATACAATCCCCAACTAAGTTCACAGACAATTCCATATTGAATAATATTCAATAACTATAACACCAATATTCCGCGTCTTAAACAATATCCGAACAAAAAGCGTTATAAATATGCATTCCACAACGGATCGCAATTTTCGATATCAACGTTGAGTCCAACAAAGTGTCTCTCAGTGGGAAATTGAACCGAATTTGAATATTCTGCAGCAATTTCGAAAAAAATATGTTAATCTATTCCTGGGGAGACAGCGACTATTTTCATAAATTGATTGCTTCGAACCAATATCAAAGGAATTGTAATATTGGATTATTGACTTTATTAAGAGTTTCTATTAGCAGGTGACCCGGTATCTTAATACGTTAGAAATTAATGCTAGCGGAAATTCTGAAGATATTTGAGGCAATGATTATTATTCATCTCATTTCGCAAAAGGTTAAATTAAAAGTAACTTTTAGAAAAAAATCGAACATTCTTCTGTTTATATTGATCAAGTATATATGTAGTTGTAGGACAAAAGACAGTTTAGTTTAAAATGAATGAATCAATAGTTTTATATCAGTAAAACTCTCTCTGTTACTAAACTAGGGTTTGACAAAACTTAACCCTGACATAATCTCTATCGAAGTTAATTCCGTAAAGTTTCTACAAAATTTATTTCAAAGCGATTTTAAAAGAAATCCTACAAAAACATTATCAGACTCAAAACGAATTGAAAGCGAGTGTAGGAGTCGGTTAAACAGCAGTAACCGCACTAGAGAGTGGCCTTAGAAGCACCACTTAAAAATAAAAGAAAATAATTATATTCTGTGAAGTTAGACCGTCACTACCTGAATCATCTGGTAGTAGCGATGGGCGATTGTTCGAAAAAAAATAATCGAATGAATCGACAATCGACCAATCGAACTTTCGATTGGCAATTTAGTAATTAAAAAAAATCGAATAATAATCGACAATCGAATGATAAATCTATTTACCTGTCTTCCGCGACGATTCATTCGTTATAGTAAATAGTACCGTGCGGCGCGCGCTCACAGGACAGGAGAATCATGTTATTCGTTAGTAATACGGCGTGCGTCGATTAATCTACGCATCGATTGATCAAATAACTGCGATTGTTTGTCGAATACATTCGATTAAAGACCATTCGAATAATTAGATTAATTTAGTAATAATCACCCATCGCTATCTGGTAGGTCAGACGACGATGCTGACATCGCAGCCACTACGCCAACACAGGTAGAATTGCCTGTATGGTGCGACGACCGACGTGACTGACGGCAGTAGACTAAACATCACCAACTAACCGGTCCTGTCAGTACAGGCAGGCAGTCTTGAGGGCAGCGTCAGCAGGAAGGTCACAGGAAGGGGTTAGTTCCCCTATGCCTCAGTTTCAGTATGAACCTGGAGTGCAGGTGCGGTTTTTTTCCCCAGTCAATGAAGTACATGATGTCGTGCCCTGAGTGCCCGAGCAACTGCACGCAGGAGGATTTAATGAATGCTGCCGACAACGCCATTCTTGTAGCGGAGTTTTGGGCTGACACTGTGTAGGTTTGTTGTCGACAGGATCAGAAGAAGATCGTAGATATTTTAAGAGTGGTGCATAGGCACCACTGGTGTGTAGAGGAACTGGTGCATAGCGGAACTGGTGCATGGCGGAACTGGTGCATGGCGGAACTGGTGCATGGCGGAACTGGTGCATAGCGCCAGGATCACGTGCAGGATTACCAGATCATCAGCCTACGGTATCTTTTAGGTCTTCCAGTAGGTAGTCGTCTCTTAAGAACTCTCCTGATCTGACTGAACTTACTGATTCTATATCCATTATGCAATAACGCCAGAGATGCGCCCGGCTACGATTTCTATCTATTGATTTATTGGGGCATTACTATAATATATACTATCGGGGGACTTCTATGGAACTACCGAAGCTTGTTTGTATCTGCGCGATATTTTACAAGAGACTCTTGAACTTTGGTTCTTAAAAAAGGTTTTTGTAAAAATGAATTTGAAATAACTTTGTTGAATTATTTGATTATGACTGAAGAAGTCCATAATATTTTACTAGGGAGAAAGTAAATCTCTCTAATAAATTCAAAATTCATCTGTATGCCTATTTATTTTAGCCACATTAACCATACTAGTAGGATTGTACCTAGTTTGGGGTTAGATATGAATTTTATTTACTAGTTGTTGGAAAAAATATACATAAATAAATACTTATTATAATTCTATACATTTCTGAAGCAAAATCGCCCCTCTTACAACTATAATATCAAATCCTAGAGTGTATAAGTTAATGTACTGTCGTTGGTATATCATACTTATATTATGTGTATCAAGTTACATTTAGACGTAGACTCTACCTACGTAGAGTGGTATACGTAATCATATTATCTTCCACTTGACATGCTGTCGATAATCCTCAGACATGTCTCGATTTCACCTCGGGCTAAACACACTCCAAATATCTATACAGAATAATAAATGTAGTTTATAGTAAACTCAGTTTTCATTTAAACTCAGACCTACACCCTTTATCAGTCAAACGATATTGAGAAGTAAATATTATGATGTTTGAGAAAGTGATTTCAATTTTTTTAAGTTATAGCCATTGATAGAGAACATCAGTGTTCTTACCATGAGTTTTATCTTGAAAGCCGCTAGGGGCACTGCACAATATGTCATAAATTTAATGTCATTTTTTACGCAGTCTCCAGCGAGCACACCAACGTATACTCATGGCATGGTCAGCACACAGAGGGATCTGTGATGAATTGGGAAATTCATTTCAGTTTTCTCAAATTTCCATCCGAAATTTTGTAAAGCCTGCTTGTACTTAAACTAATGCCAAACATCAATTCATAACAAAATACTGTCTGCTAGCATCTGCCTGCAGTTTTACGCGATTTCGATAAATTATGGCAGGCAAAGAAGTAACAGATATCCATCCATCCTCACAAACTTTCGTGTTTATAATATTTGTATTATATGTAAATTGAGTTTGTCTATGTTCCACACGCGCATGTTAAAACTAGATTAACAACATCGCATAATTCGGAAGGCGGCAAACAACAACAAACAACCGGTATTGACACACCCGGTTTGTTTTTTCTACCGGATTAATGCCATAAACTCAAATTGTTCGCGGCATACGCCATAATCGGATTATGAGGATAATACTAAGTGGGTTTCTCTCCTGGTGTATCCAGAAATGACCTCTAGGCTAGAACGGCATTGGTTATATTATAATTATAAACTGTGTGGTTGCTGTGATATTAAAAGACTACATATTTGCATTTAAGCTAGGTTTCATTAAATGTATAGTTTCAAGACTACTTTATTTTATTCTTATAACTAGCGGCCGACCGCGATTTCGTACGTGTGGATCCTGTTTTACCCCCTTAGGGATTGAATTTTGTGAACTCCCGTCTTAGTGAGCACAGTACGTTCTAAAAGGAACCCCCATGCAAAATTTGAGACTCCTAGCACTTGTAGTTTCTGAGATTTCGTGATGAATGAGTTAGTCAGACAGTCAGTGACCTTTCGCTTTTATAAATATAGAATAGCTCATTATTCACAATTAGTCAAACTGGATGCGCTAATAGCGCTGGATGAATGCAAGCCGCTACCAACCGGACAATCTGGAAATCATTAGGGGAGGCCTATGTTCAGCAGTGGACGTCCGTGGTTGATGATGATGATGATTTACTGAATCATCATCATCATCAGAAATAAAGATAGATTTTTTGTACCACCACGATCGCCCACGACGACTTTTTGTAGCGATGCAGTCGCGCTGCTGTAGCGATTATACGAAACGCGCGACAAAAAGTCGCCGTGTTGACAGTTGTTGCAATCAAGGTGTCTACTTATTTGTTACATAGATTACTAAATCTATTTTATGAAATAGATTTTCAGGTACTAACCTGTATCGCATGAAAATCTATTTCATAATGAAAATATAAATTCAAATGGTACCTAGATCGTATGAATAGAACAGCTGTCATAAATAAATGTAATCATAAAACTTTTATGCCTGAACAATTTTGTTTCATGTTTCATGGCATCTAGTTGCTCGTTTTTGTATTTCAGTATCTCTAACTCCTTTATGTTTATTGCCTCGACGTGTGAAACGATAATAAATTAGATGTACGAATCGATTTCTATTTGTGAAATACTTGCTCTGAAATGTTCTGTTGGCTAATTGTTCAAACAGTTGTGGGTTAATATGGACCATTAGCACAATATTTGGTTGGCTAAATGCTGATACACAAAACAAGGGAATAAAGGCTTTGGATGATGATGCAATCAAGGATGATGCTTATGTATAACACTGATGATTCTGTCCGTTATGTTGGCGTTTGGAATGATGGAAAAGTAAAGACATTTCCATGATTAAGAATACCTACTTAGTAATACCAGTTCAGGTTTGACTCAACCTAATTATCTTGAAAGAAATATGATTCACTGTCCAATTAGCTATGTCAGGCGCTTGCGGCAGTTTGTTAAATATAACACCAGGAAAGTAAATTTTGTGTTAAAACAATCCACTCGACAGAAGAACAATGTACCTTAACTAAGATGATACCGTTCGTCTCCTTTATTTTCAAATAGTCCTTGCGCCTTATTCGAGAGGTGCGGTACTGCGGTCCCATATCAAATATTCAGGCAGAAACAATGTCTACTAGGTGTACCTACCTACATACCACAACATTGTAATTTCTCAGTAGAATTATCTTCGCTTAAGATCTGTCTCGTTTTAGGTCGATAAGTTCGCTTAGTCTTGTAGTTAAATTTTTATTTTATTTTATTTGACTCTATCACTGTGTTAAAGCTGCGCACGTGACATTGGCGGAACAGTGGCGAAAAAGCACAAGTTCATCGCCATCAAAAAAAGAAGAAGAAGAAGACCTGTCTCTGTGATCGGAATATCACAAACCTACGAATAAAACCGAATTCAATTAAACGTTTATGAA
The DNA here is from genome assembly GCF_963855985.1 of Ostrinia nubilalis. Taxonomy (NCBI): domain Eukaryota; kingdom Metazoa; phylum Arthropoda; class Insecta; order Lepidoptera; family Crambidae; genus Ostrinia; species Ostrinia nubilalis. The sequence goes on along the minus strand of NC_087091.1, from coordinate 6,472,212 downwards.
AAAAGCGCTAGCAAATATAGGATTTTCGGAGTAGAAAATTGATATTGTAAGCGGCTAAAGGTCTGTTGTTCTAACCGAACGAGCACTCGCAGGTTTGCGGTCAAATACATCCGACTGTGCTGTTGGCACACCGAATAATTTGTTCGTTGTTTTGTAGAGGTAGAACGTTTTTATAGGTACAGTCCATAGGTAGCATATTTGACTTTTAGGCTGAGTTGCACCACCCAACTTTGACCGTAACTTTGACGATAACGTTGTTTTTTGTACATCAGTGTCATTAATGAGTCACATTAATGACCGCTAATTTGTCGACAATCGACTAAATGACTTGTTTGAGAGTGACACTTTATCCTTTCGAGACCAACGAATTGAGAAATAGTTGTGTTAATAGAAATTAATTGTTACCGCGGTCACATGCGACCACTTTAGAGTTCCACGAGTTAGTGAGCTGTGTTTCAGAATAGTTTGTCTAGTGAGAATAAACAAAATATATTTCCAATAATACTAAAACAGTACCTACTTCATTTAGCTAGTCTACAGTTAGTTCAATACCAGCTCATCCTCCCGTTGATTCAGCTTAGTGACCGCGCGCACTTTCGCGGTCAAACGTACCGCATTCTGCGAATATCTTGCCTATTGTATGCTGTGACCAGCACTGATACACTAATGCTTGCTGATATTGTGAACTGCGAACCAAGCAGAATTCTAATTTGGCCGCTTGTTTATTGCAGAATGCACGCGGTGGCCTGCAATTCACTGTTATTGTAGACACCAGACACTATTGTTCGCGCTATTACATTTTATGTAGGTACCATTACTGTTGTAGTACTTTAGAACTAATGATAATGATTCGGTTTTAAGTAGTGTGTTTAAGAAAGTAATACAGCTTGCTATAAACAGCTAATTTGGGTTTGATCTTTACTGCTTTTGACCTAAGTTGTTCAGGGATCGCCACAGCAGTTAAGGTTCAGCCAAACCAACGCAATCAGTCGGCGTGCAGCGATGGCGAATAATGCTTTTAAGTCTGATTGCCATCGCTGCACGCCGACTGATCGCGTTGGTTTGGCTGAATCTTTAAGAAGAAGATAAGTAGTTGGAAATATTTTTCTGAAACTAAGTAGACTTGGCAAAATGCCAACAAATCACGATGACTGGTGATTAAGTTACTAAAAACGTGAAATAAACGTTCTCTTTCACTGGCAAATCACGAATATTCTCGCGATGATTCAATCTCAGGAGAATGATATGTTTATTATTTTATTGGCAACGAAAATGAACAGCTATTATTGGAACAGGATTTCGCAAAACAAATGAACCATAGGCGAGGTTCGCGCACGTTTAATTATGCATGGAACGCATCGGATGGACGTTTCAATAACTGCCTCAGTATCAGTTTCATAGGAATTCCAATCATCATCAACTGGAATAAACATAGATTTTTAATCACCCAGTCTAGTTTTATAATTTTAAAATAAGTCGTCTTCTTTAATCGGTCAAATACTATTGAATTTTCTAGATTTTAGATAGATCTAATTTATAAAAATGAATAGCCAAACTAGCACAATTAAAAATACAGACCCTGTACATTTACTATAGACAGGTACAACAAATCGTACAAGATCCACAAAAAACACAACTCTTTGTCGTTAAAGGTTCGTATTTTCATTGGATGAAATCAAAAATGCTCGCTATCACAAAGCCAGGAATAAATAAATTTTAATTAGTCGCCTGGCATTGTCAAGATAAGGATCAAAAGCGTCTATTTGACTGTAGATAAGAGCCAAGTTGTCTGTCTGTAAAGAAAACATTTTTCCCACTCTTCCCCCGTTAGTGGCACTCGGCCCGAGATTCCTTAAAAGCCGGAAAATTTGTCCAATTTTCTCCCTAGCCCCTCTTTGATATTTTGATTCAAAAGGGATTTATAGAACAAAGCTGATTTTTCCACAACATCTGATATTGTCTTTTGAAATAAGCATTCTTCTTCACAATTATTTTGTAGACCTCTCGTTTTATTAGTACTCAGAATTTCGTTGTTAATTTACTCATTATTATCGTTTCTCTTTGCTGGAATATTATTTAATCTCAATCTTGGGACGTTCATTTTCCTTTTCCAAATGGCAAAGTATTATAATAAAGGATAATGAAATGATATTTACATCTGTATTTTGTAACGACACTCCTGCAAAAACGTGGTTGCAACAATGATTTGGTTTAAATACTGAAATTCAACTCGTTCGTTTCAGTCGAATGACGTCCATTGCTGGACAAAGGCCACCCCGGTCCTGCGGCCGCCCGCATCGAGGCACCACTCGTGACTTTCACCAGATCGTCGGCCCACATAGTGGGAGGCCTGCCCACACTCAACTCACTTCTTTATAATGACAAAATTACTTTGAGCGTTGTTTCAGATGTTATAATTTTCTGCTGTCTGCGCTAAGACTTGTATGTACTTACATACCTAAAAGCACTTATTTATTCTCCCAAATAACATTACTATTACTAAATCAACAATCTAGAAACTTGTACTATCTAAAAAAGTCACAATATCAATCGTGTGCTCAAACCTCATGGATATTTTAATCGTCAATCTGCATATTTTGAAATGAAATAATAAATGAGCCGATTTGAAATTCATAAATCGAGAAATCGATAAGAACCCCGGATCTTGTACTATGCTGGATTGAGACGCATTTCCAAAATCCTCGAGGGTGGGTTGCTTAGGACTTTGTGATGTAAATCAGCCACTCAATCCTTAGACGCAATTCAAACTCAAATATTGCAAATATTTTAGTTGTGAATCGCTCGGGCATCTCACGGCATCAATGTTTTATAACTTTACTAGATTTTGCCCCGCGGCTTCGCTGCGTGAGGAATGTTTCCCTTAAAGAAAACCCACGACAAAAACTATCCTATGTTTTTCCATGTGTCCCAAATTACTCTATACCAAATTTCGCCAAAATCGGTTCTGTGGTTTAAGCATGAAAAGGTAACAAACATCCATCCTCACAAGCTTTCACATTTCTATTATGTATTTGTATAATTCTGAAAATTTACCTGAAATAGATAACAAATACATTATGTGCCCACAGAAACTAAAGAGAATGTCAAAGAAAAATAACAGAACATTGAACAAGTCAAGGTAAAAAGGGAATATTGACTTAGGTACTAGCATTTACATCGTACTTATACCTAATCTACTTTAGGACAAAACATTATTCATATAAAAATAATAACATTAATTCAGTATCCTCACTTTACACCTACATTTGAAGATTTCTTATTAAGTAACCTAGTTCTAAACTCCTAAAGTAGAAAAAAACTCAAACGACTCTAAAACTATAGTAAATATTAATATTTTAGAAGGACCTTTCCCCCACCCAGTGAATCTGATCATGACTAGCTAACTTAATTTAAAAGAAATAACCACCAAAATAATTCTTGTTTTCAAGATTATATTTCAAAACTTTGCAGACTTGGAGTTTGAGTATATCAGTTAATTAATGATCCAAAAGATGGAAAAACTGAGGAAGAGAATTATTCCCATTTTCATCATCATTAAAGTTGTTGCAATTCACGAAGGCAAGTGAGCTTTACATTTACAATATTTACGCTACTGTTCGTTTTTCAAAAGTTTTGATAGACATTATTGACATTACACTATTGTTATGTGCAATGGTGCATGTACACGTACACACACAAGTAAAGCTCACTCGCCTTCGTGAGATGCTAGAATCACCAGTCTCTACATTACTCGATACATGCCAGAGAATGCTCCTGTATACTTTCTACACTATTTGATGAAAAGATACATAAGAGACCTTTGGAAGTCCATTACGTAATTAAACAAGTAAAATTGTGATGGTATTTTAACCCAACTGCGCGAAGGAGGGCTATAATTATGTTCTTTTATTAATTGAATGACAACCACGAGCCGGAAGACGTAGCGTGGGCAGGTCTTCCACTAGGTGGACCGACGATCTGGTGAAGATCGCGGGAGGCGCCTGGATGCGAGCGGCGCAGGACCGGTCTTTGTGGAAATCCTTGGGGGAGGCCTTTGTCCAGCAGTGGACGTCTTTCGGCTGAAACGATTAATTGAGTGAATGAGACTTCTGTTGTTTCTTGCATCTATTATACCAGTACTATTCCATCAAATCAAACAGATTTAATATGAATACCCTCTTTATTTGTAGTTTCATATTTGGATTATTTGGAGAGGAGATATTAAATGATGTAAGTAGACAATAAATGGGATTCTGACGTTAATTCCGCTACATTCACGAGTTTTATTTGCTCGAAGTTGCCACAGAGACTCTGTTTAAAATAACAGGCACAATTTATTATGTCGACGATGTTTTCTGGCCTTTTAATTTGACTTTTAGTCAAAGGATTATTGAGTCAACATGAATGGAGACCATGAATATAACAAGTGTATTTATAATATACACGCATGGGTAGCAAACTTTCCTTTTTACACCTGACTCAGATCATGGATGCAGAACTCAAAGGAAATGCTGCTCGACTAACCTAAATATTTAAATTTACATATCTATCTATATAAATAAAAATGAATTGCTGTTCATTAGTCTGATTAAAACTCGAGAACGGCTGGGCCGATTGAGCTGATTTTGGTTTTAAAATGTTTGTCGTAGTCCAGGGTAGGTCTAAACGGTGAGCAAATAAGGGAAAATTGCGATGGCTTATAATTTATTGCCTTTAAGGCGGAACAGAGTTCGCCGGGACAGCTAGTTTTAAATAAAAGTTAAGCCATCTATTTGTTGCAGACGTGTTTGTTATAACAGTTAGTTTCTTTAACATACTAATAGCTAAAATTGATTCATCCTAACGATGTAGAGCTATACTGCCTCCTCTCCTGAAAAATTATAGGTAGTCGAGTAAATCTATAGGTATTGGAATTTCATAACCAAGTGCCTTGAAAAGGCCCTACTCTACTTACATACGAGCAGTGGCGGATTAACGTATAAGCACTACAAGCACGTGCTTGGGGCCCCTGTTCTCCAGGGGCCTCCATCCTCTGCTGGCGCGCCAGCAGAGGATTGAGGCGTTTCATTTCATACCTACATTTTATAGAGATTTAGCCTATGTTACTCGTAAGTAATGTAGCTTTCAAATGGTGAAAGAATTTTTAAAAACGGTCCAGTAGTTTTTGAGCCTATTCATTACAACCAAACAAACAAAGTTTTCCTCTTTATAATATTATAGTGTACTCGTAGATAAAGTAAAGCGCGTTTTCCCAAATATACAAGTGGCGTTTAAAGAAAGAAAGAAAGAAAAATTTATTACGATGAACATCACATACATGACAGAAAAAGACAGAAATGGCACATAAATATTACAAGGAAATAAAAAGTGAACTGAGCAGTGAGCAGTGCTATCCTGTCGCAACAGCGATGCCCATCGCAATGGGATTCCACTCTGCATATGCCGTGGCCCACGGTGGGGAAGGCCACGACGCTGGTTTTCAGTGGGCCCCATGCCGAGTGGAAGTCACGGACACTAACCTAAACTGCATATCAACAAGGCCGTTTAAATCCTACTAATATTATAAATGCGAAAGTTTGGATGTCATGATGTCTGGATGTTTGGATGTTTGGACGTTTGTTACTCTTTCACGCAAAAACTACTGAACGGATTTTGTTGAAACTTTACAGTATTACTGTTTATAACCCAGATTAACATATAGGCTATAATTTATGACGATCTGTGACATACTAAATTTCACGCGGGTGAAACCGCGGGCAAAAGCTAGTATAAATATATAACAATAATAATAATGTGCAAACATTTGTTGAATAAACATAATTATAGTAAATTAATCCTTCAAGGCCCGCGAATCTAGACACAATAGATAATCAACTGTTATGACATTAATTAATGCCGTCTGGGACTCAAGCGGTTAAAGATGCTACATAATAAAATAATACCCGTATTAAAATAATAATAATTGTGTATACAGGGTGTCCCGTAATGCAACGTCAAGCCGTAACTGGGTGTTGAGGCAAGTTATGCTGGTTATCAGAAAAATATAAAAAACAATCTATGTGGCATTTTGTCAAAGTAATAGGCATTAAAAAAAAACAAGAAAATCTACTCCCGGTGACGGTCTTTTTACTCGTGTTGCCACAAATCTTCACTTTTTCCAAAATTTTTTTTTGTTAAGTAACCCTGAATAATGCTTCTCTAAATTGTTATCAAAATTACGAAACCAGCTGCTCCAGCTTGGATGAAAAAAATACATTATTCCCAAAAAAATTTTCAAAATAAAATTTTTGCCTAGTTTAAACTGACTGTACTGAAAAAAAATTGTACTACGCGAGTATGGCAAGTGAAGTCATAATTTGGCGCATTTAGTAAGGATTCCAAAATGGTATAACACTTGGTAAATTCTTGCTGTAATTGTCGACAATTTTTGTTTTTTTGGAAATAATCCCGTTTTTAACTTTATCTACCTTGGTTAAATATTATTATTCTAATGTGCCCAAAATTCAAGTTTCTGGCTTAAGTGAGGTGGAGAAGCCATTTTAAAAGGTATGAGCGGAACGGAGACGGCCATCTTACCAAGCAGGGATGTTATGGATATCCGTAACCGTAACCGATACTATCGGATATCCGAAATAAAAAAATATCCATAACCGTAACCGAAACTGATTCAAAAGTTACGGATAGTTTCGGATAAAGGCGGAGTCTTAAGGGTACAATAAATTCCAAACAGAAGCATTATTCAGGGTTACATAAAAAAAAAATAGAAAAAGTGAAGATTTGTGGCAACACGAGTAAAAAGACCGTCACCGGGAGTAGATTTTTTTGTTTTTTTTTAAATGCCTATTATTTTGACTAAAAGACACATAGATTTTTTTTTTGATAACCAGCATAACTTGCCTCAACACCCAGTTCCGGCTTGACGTTGCATTACGGGACACCCTGTATGTGTATATATTTATAAATGTATATATTAAAATAAACATGCGATGTGAAAAAAGAAGAGAAACAAAAGAAGTGTGCTAGTGTAAGACTAATATCATTGTGGTTGCGTTTAGAATCTTTCACAGCTTAATGATTACTAACTGCTTTGCTGAACGATCCTTCTCACAACTAAAAAGGTTAAAAAACCCGCAAAGAACAAAAATCCGTCCAGACAAGCTTAATTATTTAGCATTATAATGTGTATTGAGGCAGACATACTTCGTCGGATAAATTTCGACGATGTAATCTCGGAGTTTGCTCTGATTAAGGCAAGGAAAATAATGTTTTAAGTTTTACATTTTACCTACTACACTTTCTATTTTGATGAACTTTCATTTTATACTTTATACCTTCCATTCCTTCCATTTCCATTTAAGCAATAGAGGGCCTACACAGGCTCTGTGCTTAAGGCCTCGGATACTCTTAATCCGCCACTGCATACGAGAGATAGCAACAAAGTAACTAAGGAACTGCTAAAGTTCAAAAGATACAAAGCCTGTGCAGTGACTAGAATACTGACCGGCCACTGCAAACTAAACAAACATAAATCGAACATGAACATGATCGAGGAAACTGTGCAGATTCTGCCATACAGAAGAAGAAACGGCCATGCATGTTCTTTGCTCATGCTTCCCGCTTATGAGCAAAAGAAGTATCCATCTCGGGCGACACATCATGCACCCGGATGAGATAGCAGATATCACGCTCCAAAGAATCTGGAAAGGACATCATCCACGTTTCATATATTTTTGGTCCAAAATCAAAAGTGCCGGCCAACAAAAAAAAGTGCCGTATTCTGACAGAATACGTCTGCCTTAGCATTTGTTACTATGGCACCAAAGCCGTAGCTCCACTGTGCGTCGAGTATTTGAGATCTAAAAGTCATCGATTATTCATACATTTTTTGTTCAAAATCAAAAGTGTCGGCCAATAAAAAAAAAAGTGCTGTGTTCTGACAGAATACGTCCGCCTTTGCATTTGTTACTATGGCACCAAAGCTGTAGCACCACTATGCGTCGAGTATTTGAGATCTAAAATTCATCGACGATTCATACATTTTTTGTTCAAAATCAAAAGTGTCGGCCAATAACAAAAAGTGCTGTCTTCTGACAGAATACGTCCGCCTTAGCATTTGTTACTATGGCACCAAAGCTGTAGCACCACTGTGCGTCGAGTATTTGAGATCTAAAATTCATCGACGATTCATACATTTTTTGTTCAAAATCAAAAATGTCGGCCAATAAAAAAAAAGTGCTGTATTCTGACAGAATACGTCCGCCTTAGTATTTGTTACTATGACACCAAAGCTGTAGCACCACTGTGCATCGTAGTATTTGAGATCAAAGTCAGTCGTTTCATATATTTTTAGAGCTCAAATACTACGATGCACAGTGGTGCTACAGCTTTGGTGCCATAGTAATAAATGCTAAGGCGGACGTATTCTATCAGAATACAGCACTTTTATTTTTTGGCCGGCACTTTTGATTTTAGACCAAAATGGATGATGTCCTTTATAGACTCAACGGGACTAAGAACTCTAAAGACAAGGGCTGCCACAATAGATCAAACCTGGTCGAGTTGGCGCAAATAAAGGCCCAAAAACCAATAATAATAATAATACATACGAGAGTACTAATATAGGATTTGAATTTGAATCACAATATTAAGTGATCCATTCTTCACCCCTAACATCATCTTAGTCGTCATTATACCCACATGTTTGCTTTACCTGTCTGGATTGTATCCGAGCATGCATGGCATTATGCAAACTTAATGTGTAAATACCCGTTTATCGATATGTATGAGCCGGCGAGCGCTGTAAGCGTATTGGTTGACACTACGACAGATTCCGCCTTTGAGATGTAAATCGACCTTCAAGAATTCATAGCGCAAATGGCGACGGCAGCGGCACTTACCCGCATTGATATTTTATGTGGCTCATCTACTTATGCTGTGTTTGTCGGCTGCCAGCACGACTGTTTCGAAAGGATTTTCGTCTGTTTCGTTTGTTTGTTTCAGTCAGATGACGTCCACTGCTGGACAAAGGCCACAAAGGTTTATACAAAGACCGATCTTGCGCTGCCCTCATACAGGTACCTACCTACTACGCGCGACCAGATCATCTTCACCAGATCTTTGGTCCAACTAGTGTCTGACTCTAAGGCTGAGTTGCAGCAACCTATTTTAACTTTGACAAAGGTCAAAAATCTGTCAAACTTTATACAAAAAGCACCGGTTATTGTCATTGTTACGGTTAAAATAAGGTGGTGCAACTCAGCCTTAGTCTTCCGGTCTCATTAAGTATTAAGTAGGTATATGAACCAGCACCTCACTCCTGTGAAATAAAATTCGTTTTATAAGCTTTAATCTTTAAATATCTATATAGTTACGAGACGAACAAGAGTAGTTAATCGTTATACTAACCATGTAGATATTTTAGTTAGACTATCAACAAGTTCTTCCTTGATTCCTGTTACATCCATCTAAAATACCAAACGAACTAACTTCGTACGTTCTGAAATTGCGAGAAGCGTATCAACAATCCCGCAGCCACAGTGAAAACTATAGTGACAGTAGGCCTGTGTGCTTACCATGAGTTTACGTTAGGTGTGCTCGCTAGCGACTGCGTAAAAAAATTACATTAAATGTATGACATAACTATTGTGCAGCGCCCCTAGCGGCTACTTTAAAGAAATAAAATTTTCATAGATTTTTTTGACGTACTATCGGGGACTCGGACGCCTTGACACCTTAAGGGCCTAAATTGTTTGCACACACACGCTCGATTAAGCTACGCCCCCATTCATTCATATTTCGGGTCTAAGCAGCGTCGGCGCACCACTGTAGATGTTTGCCCTAGCAAACCAAGCTCTATGTAAAGCGTTTAGGATTGAGTATTGCTTAGCTTACCCGCATCCGTAGCGCTCGTTTGGCAACGTCGCATTTTAGTAAATTTGAAACCCAATAAAGAATCGCTACAAAATATTATATGGGGCTTCGTGTAAAAATTGAACTAGCGATTGCCCGCTCGGGTCACAAAATTGCTATCGCACATTCCGAGGTAACTGTGCAATTTCCTGAGAAAAAAGTAGCCCTTTCTATTATTATTGTTGATATTAAGATTGTAAATCTTATGATATTAGTTTAGCTAGTTAAGGCGAGAAATGCAAAATCATACAGTCACTTTCGAATTTTACTTGTTTAATAGGTATTTAATTTATTCGGAACTTATAATTTATAAACTATATGTTATTGAATTAATTAGGAAATAGTTAAGGAATATTTGTGGCTTAAAAACAATTATTGTAAGATCTGGCTACATAATAACTTTCTTAAATCCTTGAATGTAAATAAAAACCTATAATAGGTTTCTATTTATTTTTAATACATTAGTAACTTTTGTTTTCCGTTTAAAAGAAACACTTATCTACGTTATTACAATTTAATACAAATATTGTAACTAGGTAGCAATGATCCAGGTAATTGGTTATTATAAATATTATAAAATGAAGTTAGTTTTATTTCAAATTAATTTTTTTATTGCACATTAAGTGTCTTTACACAAGGTTTTAAATAAATAAAAATTAAACTTCAAACTAAATAATACTTAAACAGTTAACAATGTATAGATAGATAAGTTTGTAATTAAATATAAGAATTAAGAATTATTTTGAGAGGCCATGGTTCAGTAATCGCGCGGAGGTCAATAAAAAGGCAATCAAACAGTCCAATTACTAGCACGGGTCAACACAAAACAAAATCAATCGGTTAGGGATCACAAAACTTCACAAAAAACAAAGGAGAGAATATGTCGACAGTTCGCCAAAGCAAAAAGCAGACAGACCTCGTATAAAAATACAATATTAAAAAAATACATATTATCTATATGTTTGTAACCAAATTCTATTATTAAAATTCTAAAGCTGAGTTGCACCATCTTACTTTAACTTTGACAAACGTCAAAAATCTGTTAAACTCCATACAAAAAGCACCGGTTACCGTTATAGCTACGGTCAAAGTTAGGTGGTGCAACTCAGCCTAAAACTAAGAAAGATTGAAGAAATAGAAACATTTCGTTTTAAACATTAACCGTATGACAATAAAGTGCACAATGGTATTTCGTATTGCAACCTAAGCCCTGATTGTCTCTTATTGGTCGTAGTAAAAATATAGTAAAATGCGTAACCAATTAGAGACGGGGTGAGCACGTGACCGGAGCGATGCGCTTACGCTAAAATTTCTACAAAGTGGTCAGGCGGAAGAGTCCCCGATAGTACCTACTCGCTAGCGAGCATACGTAACGTAGACTCATGGTAAGCACTCCCAAATATCAAGAAACATATTGTATTGTGTCAGTACAGCTATCACTGTGGTATCTTACTATCATCATACTTAAAAATTGCTACCGATGTACGTCCGTCCCGATGAAGTTATCCCGATAAGTCCTCCTATGTAAGTATATTATAAAACTGTGATATTTTTGCACCGCCTTACTCTCTCTAATTGACCTGTGGTTGACTGGCAGAGAAAGCCACCTGGTATTAAGTCAGCCACTGTACAGTTTTATATGCAAAAGTATAAATAAATAAATAATTAATTAATTATTTCCACTTTGTGACGTGATCCTAGAGGTGTAAGATGGAAACTTGCTACGGAAAGCTTTGGCCTTTGGCAACCATAAATTTGCATATTAAGAGGCTTATTATTTATTTTGTTAAATCAAACTCAACAGTTATCACACTTTTAGAATATTTTTTTCTTAGAGTGATGGAACTTAAGCTGAAAAAGAGTTCCATGACATGTACAGTGATCGTTACCCTAAATTATAATAATGTATTATGGTAAATGTATCAACAGATTCCAAGCAAACCCAACACCACAGAAAAAAACTTTTACTTACACAGTAAACCTACTTACACAACCAGCATTGTACTGTACCATTTATACATTTCACAATCAAGCAGAAATGGGCCAACTTATTTTTCTGCCCCATGTAAATTTAGCTCCATACACCCGTCGCAGTCCCTTAGCAAAAATTGGGGATCCTCCCCAAATAAGCCTAGACAAACGAAACTAGTTACCTATTGTTAAATACACAGGACCCTTTTGCAATTTACATTTCTGTAGCAATTTCATTAGGGCACTAGTTATTCGCTTGAGGGACTGTCGCAAGGTACAGACAAGGGCACGTCAAGGTGGACACTGCACCTTATGTAGGTGTGGTAGATGCTATTTTGGCACAAAAATGTATAGTTTGATATTCTATTGACTGTAAATCTTCATTATGGACGCGATTAGAACTATGGTTGTTGGAGATATAGGTACGTTTTTCGAAGCGATCACAGAGGAATACATTTTATTTGTATCATTTACAGCTTTAAGTCTTGCTTTATTTCATTCTTAAGCACGCCAGAAAATAGTGGTTATAGTTAAACAATTTAAAGATCAAGTCACTATGATTGTTATTTTCAATGTTCATTTAAAAGAAAGTTTCCATATTTTATTTCGTCATATTGTGCCGTTACATTTTCAAATTGGGCTTGTGTTGAATGAATATTTTTACGCTACAAAGCTATCGGTAAAGACTTCTACATAAATCTAAGTGAAAGGGTTCGATAAAGTGGTCAATGTTGAATTAATAAAGCTATCGCTAGTACCAGAGCTATTCATGAAAAAAAAGCACACTGGCTGGTAGCATTGCCCAGAAAAGGAAGAAAAAAAATAAAAACCATAACATTCAATATGTGAAAACAAATGCAAAACGAATCGCAAGATAAACAAATGAACATCAATAAGGACTCTATTAGCGGTGAAGGGACTTCAAACATTCAGAAGTCGCAAACTCAAAATTAAGTCCCCTTAATGAGCGATCAAACAGACAATAGGGGAAATCTCATCGAAGAACCGAATCGATGGACACTCAGATGACACATAACGTTTTGTCATCAACTGTTTCAAATATTTGACGTAGACGGAAGATGTGGCGGTCCGGTCCTGTGTAAACACCGAAACACGATCCCCCGCTGTGAATGAACATTCTGTAGGGACATGCCACCGCTTTGTGTAGTAATATTGTGCCAATTTTCTATTGATCTTCGTTGTGTCTACAACGATTTAGCGCTTTACATTCTCTAATGGGAACTCGATTGTCTTGTATTTGTATCTGTAGGCCGCACAGTGGTCTGAAAATCATGAAACTTAATGTCAGAAATTAATAAATAAAAATATGTATTGTGTTTAGTAATATCTCCCTTTGTTTTACTAATAATAATATAGTATTGAAGTGTATGAGTAACTGCATGCGTGAGATTTTTTTTGTAAGGAAAAAAAAGCAGAGTTTTAGTTTTTTAATCATAGATACGTCATGTATCATTACATTTTTCTGTTTCAGCGCTTAAAATGTAATGGCACGCATCGTCAAGTGTTAAGTTGCCCAACTTTAGTGTAAGTAGGATGGAAAGAGAGCTGAAACAGGGAAAAAATGTTTTCTTACAGTAGGTCTATCTATCTATACCAGCCTTTGTGGTTCGTTTTCGAACAGAGGACTCCGCTACAACCTTCCATCGACTTCTCTCCACCACTTGCACTAAGTTTGTTCCAGTGTCTTCCTTCAAAATAGCCTATATTATTTACCTTGTCTTCTGAATGTAGATTAATCGAAATCACAAATTCCAATAAGTAAAGTCTTAGACTTCAAAACATCCTACTACATTTTGTGGGTCCATTGTACTTACTCGTATTTGTATAGGTCCCCATTTCGAAGTAATCAATTTGCCCGTTTCGGCCAGCTAATAACAAATTGTATCGACAATTTAAAGACATTACGACATTATTATGATTATTACGGCTTTATCAAGTTATTTTACTGTTACTTTCAAACAGATAATGATTTTTATGGTAGGTATATCTTCAATGTACCTAAGTAACATGCTGTTCACTTATTTTTTCCTTTCAGCTACCGAAGTTCGAAATGTCCATTCATCCCTGCAATTAAAAACATAAATAATTAAATGATGTGAGTTACTTTGCTATCAAAATGTTCATTTGTAAACAAACAGTCATCTTAATTAATAAAATAATAGTGACGTAGCCTAGGCCTCGAAATTTTTCGGCCTTATTTATCTGAAATATGATTTGTGACAATATAAAAGCACCCGAAACAAAAGATCTACGTGTAAATTTTGATGTAATATAGTAACAAATACAGAATATCTACATTCGTTAACCCAGAATCTTCAAGATGCACAATTTTCACTGCACGCTTGTGTGAAGCCGCCATCTAAAACCAACCCCGGTGGGTTCTAATTCAGCAAATATTTGAAAATCAACTCTGCAAACGTGCGACGTAATAAAATCGCTCCAACTTACACAAATCTAATAGCTTACTTAACTTGGCTTTTCTGGAAGAAATATCTCATTTCGCTGTAACTGAAATTAATTTTAACTAATGTGAACAGCAATAACTTGTAGTTTCAATATTAAGTGTATTCTCCGAAACCACAGTTTTATTGCATCATAATACTTCAACATTTCACCGTAAATACGCATTTTATTTTACTGGAATTGACCATTTCAGTTTCAAGCGAAATTCAATTACATTTCGCAATTACAATAAAAATCTGGCTTCACACCACCATAATGCATGTCAATCAAGGCAATTTCATCCAGCCAGCTTTACATTTTATATCAAACTTTAATATTTATAAGCTGTATTTATTCCCCAATGGTTTGGCGCGCCAGCCGATTGATTCTCAAAGAGTTTAATACAACGTGAAAATTCTGTATTACTGCATTTATACGGAAAATCTATGAGCACAGTGGGCACAAAGACACTCGCTAGACAAAACCTTTGCAAAGTACAGAACATTTCGCGCACGAATGGTTAGCTGAAGCCTGTCCAATCGTTTGTCGAACACACGAAAGAAAAACACAATTCTTGTCAGTAAGACGTTTGTGCAGAAATAAAACGCTGACCGGTAATAAAACAGACTAAATTGTTACGAAAATACGAATGGATATTATGAACAATTTTCTATTGTAGTAATGTCATGAAAGGACGTAAAAATAAACTAAAACCGATTTTATGTTCGTAACAATGCCCATCTAAATTAGTACGGAGATAAGTGAAAGTGGAACGAGATGGAAAAATATTGGGTAATTTATGAAACAAAAGCTTTTAATTTGTCGCTGTTATGAGGTGACAGTACATTTTGGTTTTGTTTTTGATGCGTTCCGTTGCACTGTGTGCTGATGGCGTTAGGATTTTATTATTTTTGGAGGGCTTAATAGAAGGGCCGGCAAATAGCTCGGCGTGCAAACACAGTGAACAAGCGTTCATTAAACACTTCTGCGCAATTAACGTGGAACGGAACGGAGCGCGTTGAAAACAATGTTCGCTTTATTTAACGTTGCCGACAAACAGAGGCCACCTCGGCTAGCCAAATAGAAAGGAGTTTTGGTGGTTACGGTTTTATTAGATGTTCTTTTTAAGCCAACAAATCTTTCTCGTTTAGTGTACTTATTTCAGTTCACTTTAGAAGTTCAACTGCATTATCTTAACATGATCAACACCGAAGGTGGTGGTAATAAATACTAAGTAAAATTTTAAACTAAAACACTTTTCTGGTTCCGCGCATAATCATCATCATTTCAGGGCCAAGTTTCAGGGACGTAAGCCTCTCTCAAGATACGCCACTAATCAAGATATCCCACTTTTCCATTAACATCTTGAGGTCATCGGGCAGGTTGGTACCTGGTCTCTATTCCAAAATGCGCTTACTTCACCTCGTTCTCTGACGTAAGGTCGGTTCACTGCCAGTAGGTACTCCGATTTAGTAATGTAATGAATCCATGGCTTTAGGTACCTATTGAAAACTTTTCCTTAATGTGCTGCAATCCACTTTAACCGAACATATTCAATTCCGTCGAAGATTAGTCCGGTGTCCGGCACTACCCAAAAACCGGGCGAAGTCCGAATGCGCCGCGCAGAAAAATTCACTCCGTCGAAAATCCAGCGAATATGCTCGCTAAATTGGCATCGTTGTGTTTCCAGTCCTGCGGTCGATACGTTTTATTCATTCATAAGGAGCACTGTGATATTTACTCTCCCATTACTACGCCTCGAGTCGCGTATCTTACATTAAAAATGTAGCTCAAGTCCGTCTGGAAACGAGCCACCGCCGAGAAAATATTTAATGTACGAAATTAAATACACAGGAGGTCTCTCTCAAACTATTACGCACGTAATTATTTTATTTATAGCGCCATTTTACTAAATAAGTTTAAGGTCTTCACAAACAAAGTTTCAAGATTGTTTTTTTAATGGTGATTGTGCTTTCTTAATTAAAATTTCGTCTTCTTATTTTTGGGCGAGATAGAAGTTTTCATTAAGTTTATTATTCTGTCCAGACATAAAGTGGTTTGCTAAGAGCATTTTTATTAGATTAATAAGATTGGTGGGGCTTGTGTTCGTCTATAAAAAGTACAAACGTAGCTAATATTCCTACGTCTCACGGCAGGTATCACACAACAATAGCATGACAAGGCTTCACATACAAGTAGAGTCCAACCTTTTTTCAAAATCCTAATATCAGAAAATAAGGAAAGTACATGAAAGCCTATCTTGCCAGATGACCTTGAAGAATCTATGTCATATTCTTCAAGGTTCTTTCAGGTAAGTGTTAACATAATAGGTAGAGCGCAATAGGCGCGTAGTCCAGCCTTCCAAAAACATAACTACAACGACCACGTATTCAGCATCGTTTGCATTGAAACAGTTTTTATGCGAAACAAAACATCACGGCTAATTTAAAATTGACTTCTAAATGATGATGAATAAAATGAAAAGTCCATGACCACGAAAATCGGAAACAAATGAATCTGTATTTGCCTGCAGAATCAATAAATAACAACGTAAAGCAAAAACTGACTAACACGATACAAACAGGGTAGATAAAAAACATAATTGTCAAGAGCAACCTAAAATTTACGTATGGGTTCCATGATAATTTTATGTGTTTATTTATTAAGGTAAGGTGTAATAGGTAAGTAAAGTATTTTACTATACAGGGTGTTTCTTGTAAGGTGTCAAGCCGAAGGCAGGTGATAGATGAGGACTAGACCTATCGATTTCACCCCCATGTATGTTCTACGATTTTTCGTAGTTTAGAAGTTATCGTTAATTTTGTGATTTTTTCAAATTTCGTGACCTAGTGGCTTAATTTTTTTTTAATCTTTTTTTTGGGTTGACTTTTCTCAGATTTCTTTTTTTTGACAGATTCCCTATTAGTTGCAGATATTAAAAAAAAATAATCACCTTCCTATCTTTGATGCAAGATACAAAATTTTTGCTAGAAACATAAAAAATATGCTTTAGCAGAACATTCTAAAATTTTCAACTTAAAAGTTAAAAAAAAAAAGTAATTCCATAGGTCCAAAATAATTTCAAAAACTGCGCAGTTTTCTGAACTTTCATAATAACACAAAAAAACATGTACTTAATAGGCCATTATTTTCTGTAATCGCTCCACTAAAGTGGTAAGTCGGAGATTCTGTTACATGTTTTTGACTTTCTTAGGACTAACTAATGTTTGCAATTCTCTAAGTTTACGTTACGTAGAACACATTTAAAGACAATAACTGAACAGAACATTTTTTTATCCACAACGAGGAATCTCTTGCCATTCATCTGACCTGATGGAAACTGATGGATGATCAGCGAGCTTCACTCGGAATCCTAAACCACAGAGGAATTGGCTGTCCTAAATAGGTGGCCTTACCACTAGACCACAGCTGTGGTGGTTGTTACATTACGATTAAATTCGATATACCTACATATTAGAGTGTGAGAGAAAGGGAAAGAGTTTGTGTGTGTTTGTGTGTGTGTGTGTGTGTGTGTGTGTGTGTGTGTGTGTGTGTGTGTGTGTGTGTGTGTGTGTGTGTGTGTGTGTGTGTGTGTGAGAGAGAGAGAGAGAGAGAGAGAGAGAGAGAGAGAGCAAAAATGGGTGTAATAATTTAATTTAAAGTAAATGTTCAAAATGTCCGCCGTTGACCTGAATGCACATTCGACAACGACGCAAAAAAATTATTTGTAAAACCTTCTTCTTCATTTTAATTTGGTTTTGTGCTTCAGTCAGCTTTGTCCGCAGTTCATCAATATTTTCATATTCCCTATTGTATACCAGATGAAGGGCAAGAGCTTCCTCGTTGTGGATAAAAAATGTTCTTTTCAGATATTGTCTCTAAATGTGTTCTACGTAACGTAAACTTAGAGAATTGCAAACATTAGTTAGTCCTAAGAAAGTCAAAAACATGTAACAGAATCTCCGACTTACCACTTTAGTGGAGCGATTACAGAAAATAATGGCCTATTAAGTACATGTTTTTTTGTGTTATTATGAAAGTTCAGAAAACTGCGCAGTTTTTGAAATTATTTTGGACCTATGGAATTACTTTTTTTTTAAAACTTTTAAGTTGAAAATTTTAGGATGTTCCGCTAAAAGCATATTTTTTAATGTTTCTAGCAAACATTTTGTATCTTGCATCAAAGATAGGAAGTTGATTATTTTTTTCAAAAATCTGCAATTAATAGGGAATCTGTCAAAAAAAAGAAATCTGAGAAAAGTCGACCCAAAAAAAGATAAAAAAATTTAAAGCCTAGTGGGTCGTACAATTTGAAAAAATCACAAAATTAACGATAACTTCTAAACTATGAAAAATCGTAGAACATACATGGGGGTGAAATCGATAGGTCTAGTCCTCACCTATCACCTGCCTTCGGCTTGACACCTTACAAGAAACACCCTGTATAAGAAGGTGCTACGAAATTGCCATTTGTATGGATTACATATAAAGAAAAAGGAAGCTTTTATTTCCACTTTGTAACATTTTTTTATATACGACGAACCTTTAATCAACTTTCCTTTCCCTTTAACCAACCTAGTAGGTATAACAAAAAAATAAAACCATTTATTTAACCCTAAGTCTGCTTAGGACTTCATAAATAGGAATCAATCAAAGAACTTTTTCTTTATTTGACGGTTTACCTAAGCCTTCGAGAGGTTTTTCCAGTACCTAGGAAAATATAAGGTGAAAATATAAGAGAAAATGTATTTTCAAGGATTTCGAAACCTACGGAACCCCAAATATGAAAACAATTAGCGTACAAACAAACGCAAGCGGGCGCGCGCAAAAACCCCGTACGACAGATAATTTATTTTCAAACGGCACAACCAGCATTACGAGTACGGTGCGTTCATACAGCACGTCCTAAAAACCGGGTTTTACTGAAAGCAGAAATTGACTTGTATCGGTTTGGGCATCCACCCGCTTTTTTGACATCGGAAAAACAAATAACTGTTTGTAAGCCTGAAGCATACGAGTTTGCGTGAAAATGTTTTGACTGACTAATCTAGCGAATTTATTTGTATACTATTCACTAGGTACGATTTTTGATTCCAAAGGCATACGAGTATTATTAAAATCAGATTTTCTGTGTCTAACTTATCAAAAGCTTTTCTTATTGATGAAAATCAGTAGATATGTTAAAACTAGTAAGAAAAACTATAATTTCGTAACGTATTACAAAATATCGTACCATGTAAAAAGACCGTTAAAGCCCGATTTAAGTGGCCGATATCCAGAAAATTCCAGATTCCACAATTCCCACTCGGGATTCCAACGGATGCATATCAGTGACGAGAATTCCAGAGACAATAGGAATGTTCGTCTACTTTGTGTGACTTTGGGATTATGATATGAATGTAGATTGTTACTGAAGTTTGCGTTTTACATTTCGTGGTTCTGAAACGTGTGAAAATATGTCATTTTTATCTTGAACCTTAGTGAAAACATAAAGTTTGTTTTCAGTCAAAGTTACAGTAATCCTGATTATCTTCTATGGTTTTGTGGGTTTTAGGTACTCGTAACATCAGAAGGTATAACCCTGATAGACATGATAGTTTCCAAGAGACAAAAATAACAATTTCCAGCAAACTTATTTCAGTATATGTTCTAATGTTACAAAAATGATACATTTCCTAAACATGTGGTATGATCTCTGGTATAGCATCAACAATTCGGAAAAATCTTTTGTCTATTGAAGTTTCCCTGTTTCCAATACGGGAGCACAGTTCCCAAAAATCCCGATTGTTATTCTTTGACCAACCAAAATACACGGGAATGAAGCCCCGGGTAAAGGCTAGTGCAGAACATTTCGCTGGAAAATAAACCTGTTACTTATGGGAACACAAAATATTTCAAACTTTACTGCGTCTGTTTGTAACTTTGTTTGAAAAGGCAACAAAGGACTTGTCATGAAAAAAATCTGCGTTTGAACTCTGTTACATCCGATGGTAGTATTTTGTTTCAGTGTCTCTTCTTAGCACTTGATGATATTTATTATCTAGAAGTGTTAGTAGAATTTGGACATAAGGAAGAGGCAAAGAGCCCTTGAGTAAGGGTTTTTTTCCCTTCATTACTATCTCAGATCTTTGAATAAGATTTAAAAATGAGTATTTCTTTTATTTCATTTACGATATATAGTTATGCAACACGCTTATCCAGTCAATACTCATTTATTTACTTAACTGTATCGTAAACACATCTATATGGAAAATAGGCGTTGAGCTCCTTTCCCCTACTTCTCTTCTAAAAGCATAGTCTTATAAGTTCTTCATAAATGACAAGCACAGAATCGCACCCTAAAAACTTCCTCTATGAAAACCACATAAATAATGACCTGAAAGATGCATCTTTCATAACCAAAGGAGAACGGAGACTCGTATAACAAACCCAGTCTCAAAGGCTTCTCAAAGATCGAAATAAAACCTGCAAGATGTATACAATCCGTACAATGGCTGAACTTCTTGTGAAACCAATTTATTGTATCTAAATGCACGGTTCTATGCGCCGAGTTGTTGACCCGCTACTAATGATAGAGCACAATGTACTAGGGAATCCATTCTGTGTTTTGAAGTTGTATGAAATACCGATACCGATACCACTTGAAGTTTTAGAAGGCTTCACGGCCTGAGGTACTCGGGTTATTCCCAAGATGTACAAATAGTCTGCCACCAGAGTTGTTCATACGATAGATTGAAGACTAACGTCTTAGGTACTTATGCCTAATATAGAGACAGAAGACAAACAGAAACGCACACAATTTTATTGACATTATCAATACATAATAAAACAAAGTCACTTTAATGTCTGTCAGTCCCTATGTATGCTTAAATCTTTAAAACTACGCAACTGATTTGATGCGGTTTTTTTAATACATAGGTAGAGTGATTCAAGAGGAAGGTTTCTTATGTATAAATTTGTACCTGTGCGAAGCAGGGAAGGGTCGCTAGTAATCTATAAGAGAAAATGACTTAAACTGCGACAAGCTAATGAATATAAAAACCGTCACAAAACGTTACCAGCTAACAAAAGATCACTTCAACGTCGCTGCGTTAATTGTTAATTGTTAAAACTTACTCCACGTAAAGCTCGTTCAATCCCAATACCGGTTTCTAACTGAAAAACCGGTAACAAAAACCGGTGCTCAGCGCAGTTTCGTTAAATCAGCAAAGGCCGGAGTTGGATCCGCGCCGAGTGTCGCCGGATTGCTGCAATTTATACCGTCACGGCGATAACGATTTAACTTTATGTCTCCGCTGTAATGGGGACAAATCTCGGGGTTTTTTAATCAATGCTGCATTCGTTACATTACATTTAAGCACATTTTTACATAATCATCAAAATTATTGGGTAAAAAATAACTTCTGACTTACTGAAAAGTACTGAAAATTGTGGCCTAATTCGCGGATTTTGACACAGTCAAAATCTCGTTGACATTTAGAAGTCGTTCTATTGAAAAACAATACTAAATCTGTATTCACAAGGGTCATTTCGATAGAACGATTACTTGATAGGATCGCAACTCAACGATTTGTTGTTAAATTTTGTTACGTGAATAAGGCTACTGAGTCAGTTTAGTAGTAGAGTTTTGTAGAAAATGAAGGATGTCATGACTGAGGTTATCGCTCACTACTAACCTATTATTACGGTAGGTTTCGTCTACAAGAGGAAAATGTCTGCTCTTCCTGTGGATGTTATAAAAGAATACTAAGGCTAAGTGAACGATAAACTCGTATGAATTGATGTTCATACAAGTCTATCATTCACGTACCCTTAGTCTCCTAATCATCAGCCTCCTAATGTCTGGCCAACGTGGGGAGTGTCCTATTTTTTGCCTCTGGTAAATTAAAGACGGTCGTGTCCTGACAAAGCATGCTGCCTACTTAGTAGAAATACTTTGAGGTCTACAAATATCTAACTCCCGAGTTCAGTGGTGTGTTATAAATATAAACAACTGCGAAACAAAAAATACCCTCAAATATATCACGCACTAACAAGTTTACTGGTGACACCGAATCAGTTTTATATGGATTTATACGCGGGTATGACGTGGGCACTAGCGGCCAGTCCTAATGGGTTCCATTACGCCACAGCCGGAGCAGAACAGCCAGTTTAGTAATCACTATTTGCCGCGCACTTCAATTGTTATCTATACATCTATACATCTATACATATATATAAAAGAAAGTCGTGTTAGTTACACCACTTATAACTCAAGAACGGCTGAACCGATTTAGCTGAAAATTGTCAGGGAGGTAGTTTAGAGCCAGGAGAAGGACATAGGGTACGTTTTATCCCGTTCGAAATTAAAAAAAAAAGTCTGCTTATTTATTGCCATTAAGGCGGAACACAGTTCGCCGGGTCAGCTAGTTACAAATAAAAAGGTTGGGAAAAGTTTAGGAACCAAGTGCTCCTTCGATTGTTTTGAAAATGAAATAACAACAACACATAATTTTAAATTGAAAGAGAACCAAGTATTCTATTTAAAAGTCCACTACTGGCTTTATCGTAAAAGTAATTTCTCATTTATTTAGTATTCAACTTCAGTTTTAAGCAAAGTAACAAATGTTTTATCTACAGATGAATGAAATGTAGAGTCGTAACGTAGCCCGAAGCATTTTCTCTCTGCATATTTTTTTAGTATAACGTATTAAACTATAGATATTTTAATACGTTATACTAAAAAAATACCACAGATGGTATAACATTTAATAGTGCTTATTTGATGAGTCACAACCTAACAAGCAACGTATGTAGGTACAATTATGTAAGCCCGATGCTTTTCACAAAACTACCGATCCCGCAACGAATAGATACTTATCTAAACCCAAAGCTTTTCACAATACTATCGACGCTTTGGCCTGGCCGCTCTCCTTTGGCCAGCGATTCCGTCCCGCCACCTGCACTAATGGCGCACAAATATTTAATTGATGAGTACTGTACTGATTCCTTCGCCCGCATTTTTCATCCTTCCCCGTACTTTACCGGTTCGTGTAAGCACGTACAGTTCGGTTGCTGCTGCGAATTGATTCCGCCGGCTGACGATAAATTCCGTAGCTTATTCCACTTTCTGTTCGCCACATTGGAGATGCAATTTGGTACCGGCAACGAGCTGTAAATCAATCTTTACATATTTCGTGCTGCGTTCCGTTGCACGCTCGAAGATTGATGGCGTGTGTGAAAGGGCCTTGGACGTTTGAGGAGGTCCGGCGCTTTATATTCTATAGGATCGCTGCAGGATGCTTTATTTGAGTCCAAGAGTTTAGTTCCTGCACAAATGTGCACTTTGTGCGAATAAATTTTGGCAATCTAACGTTGACACTTATTTCAACGCCAGTTTTTGAGTAAACTTACCTTTGATAAAGTGAAATAATGTCGTGTTACACACTGTGTATGGTATCTACTTTAGTTCTTTAATGCTCTACCTACTCTATCAACTCTATACTGACTACGATGACTACGGTGACTACGACTGCTACGACTTCTACGGCGACTACGATTATCAAAACTGCTGTTACATATTTTTAACCGTAGTGTGGTTGAAGTGAGTCGTGCCTTTAAATTCAAAATATATTTACCATCTTCAACGGGTTCCATATAGTACGAGAGCCCACGACCAAAATTTTTGTCTCATAGCAATACGGCCAAAACCGTTAGTGGTGTAGCGCAAACCCGTAAAATCACTTAAAAAAATTAAAAATGAGACAAAAAAAATTTCTCATAGCAATACGTCTGAAAATCTTTTTTATTAGTAAATTTTGGTTATTTGATGCGAACAAAACAATTTTCAGACGGAAATGTGAACGCATTAAATTTTGAGACCGTTTTGAAAATGTTAACAAATTTTACCGATCGGTATCATAGCAATATGTCTGAAAATTGTTGGACATGATAAAATAAGTTGTCCACATGTGCAAAAAATTTATATCAGACAAATTAAGTGTAGCACCTTCTCTATCATACAACTTTTTGATACACTTAAAGTGTCTGAAAACAGGTTTTTGGTAATCATGGCAGCAATACGAAAAGTTGAAAAAAATAATTATCCGTATTGCTATGATACAGGTCGGCTAAATTTGTTGACATTTTCAAAAATGCGCACAGGCTATATGCTACGCGCAAAATGTCTGAAAACAAACTTTTTCGTAATACAATTATAAAATCTATTTACATTTTCACTATCAGACGTATTGCTATAATACCGACTGTCTTTTTTTTTTTGACACAGCAGAAATGGCCTCCCACTCAGTTGCTACACTTTCGACCGTTACTACACACCTAGTCGGGTTCAGAATCATACAATCTAACGATTTTATAGGGTTTTTGCCGTATTGCTATGAGACATGGTTTTGGTCGTGGGCTCTCGTACTAATACCCAAAACAATGTAACCCAACTTACAGAAAACATTTTCTCCAGCTGAATATCTAGTTACTATGTAAAATTAGAATCTTGTAAACAAATCTGCGACGAAGCCCTTACTCTATTCATAATAATAAACCTAAACAATTACTCATCAGAATACGTAATTTTGTTTATTCAAGGCACCAGGGCAAGCGAATTCCATAGTATGGTTTTCATTTGTTAATTAGATACACCCGGTATTGTTTGCATAATTTGCGTAACGGCAAAACAAGCAAACACCTAAATTGGGGAAGGAAAATAATTATCTTGATACATACTGTAATTTGATGTGAAGTTAGCTAATTTGGGCTATAGATAAGGTGTTTTTATTGGTTTTACAGGAAAATGATGCTTAATAGAACTTCTAAAGACGCGAAATTATTCATTCAGCTTGAAATGCTGTTGTCTAATTAAATAATGACTACCGACAGTTCCATCGTCACTTCAGTTTTCCAACACCATGCACAACTCAGCTGCTGCCCCCCTTACTATCGCCATAAATACAGACGACAGCACATTAAGCTAAACCCAGTGGCGTCTTATCCCTTTGTAGTACAGGCTGTTTTGTAACAGGCTCATATGCTGTCGTTTGTACGAAGGCATTTGCATAATCTGTCACAGACACGCAATTCAATATTCAAAGCCCGCAGACATGCCTTTTAAGGGCGCCCGAACTTTTTAGAGCCAACGCACACGATGCGTTGTGGCGGCGGTGCGACGCCGGAGCGGTGTCGCTGCGTCGTCTTACATAGAAATATCTGTGGCGGGCACACGAGCGCGGTGCGGCCGCGATACGGCGAAATCCTTGCGGTGCGGCACCGCAACGCATCATGTGCTTTGGCTCTAAGGGAGCCTCGAACGGATATTACATATTCTAGACGGAATTGAGGCAATAGTCGAAACAAAAGGAGCATAGATGTGGGCGATTGATTGAATGAATGGAATGAACTTCTTCAGGATGCTCGCTGTGATTAAATCTTATCGATTTTAGACGACAAATGTATGGGCTTATCGTGTATAAATTGATAAAATGGCAAATTAACATTTATAAGATGATATTGACCACTTTGTCTTTGAATTAAGAAAGATGGCTAGTTGGTAACGGTTGTGGGAGTGGATTCGATTCCCGCCTGAGGCAAATGTTAGTGTGAAAACCATAAAAATCATGAAAAAGCATGAAATGTTAGTGTGAGAAGTAGAATGTCTCACCATATATTCTTAGTTAGGTACTCTAAAAGACTGTTGCAGAAACTAATAAGCTTTTTCGCTTAACCTGTTGCTAAAAAAACATTGAAAAAGTTAGTTTACCTCAATAGGTAAGCTAGTCACAACAAACAATTTGCTCGCCGTCTAATAATATCACAGGCAAAATACACTAAAGGTTACCATCAACGTCAACTATTCAGCTTAAAACGGCTTATAGGATAACCGAAGTTCAAACAACAGAAGTTGCCTGTACAGATGTCAACTTCGGCAAAGCTATTCATAAGCCTCTCGGATTTTGAATAGGCACAATCAATTTGTTTACGTTTTGATACAGTCACGGGTTAATGACGTTCAATTGTTTTTTTAAAGGTTGACTTGTAGCGATCGAGATACTGGTTGGAAAACACAAAAAAAGTTTTGATAGATAAAACACTGGCTGATAAGCACCTTGTTTATAAAAAGAGAAAAAAAAACTTTCTTTTTCTCGTACGAATATAACCTAAACCACAGAATAATAATTAGTAGGTACTCCTAAACGCCTAAACTACGGTCTGTGGCATAGCAATTCTGCAACAAAAATACATAAATCTGATATGGCGACATATAAATCTGTACCAACATAATCATAATTAACCACTTAATTAAAGAAGAGAGATTTAAGGTACGATAATTTTTTGGGGTAATAACTTTTTGGTGGGTTAATGTAGTTAACAAAATTAAATTTTAATTAAAGTAACAAAGCAGTGCATACAAACAATCGCATTGTTACAATCCAAGCTACTTATTAACAAAACAGCCCGTAATAAGTGCAATGAATTCACGTATTGTGTTTCGTTGCGGCCGCCTCATAGGCGAAGCGCTAGAGAGTAGCGAATAGATTTAATAATTTTAATTTTCTGAAAGGTTCCTGAATTTGGAAAGTACCTACACCATGATGCAATTTGATTTCAATCGTACCATTATCATCAAAAGATGCAGATTTGTCCGACTCTAGCCTTCCTTAAAAGGCTTTAACCTGCATGCGTGCTTCAGTTATGAGGGGCAAGTTTAACCCTTACAACGACCGTTCTTATGGGCCTCAATACTAGAAAAAATACTTCACTATCATAATTTACTACGCATCATTATAGGAAATAATAATATTTTTATTGATTTGATACCAAGAAAGATATTTATAAAACTCCTAATACTTAATCAGTTTTGGATTTTTATTCTAACCCATGTTGGTTCACTATTACCGTTTCGTCGTAATCAACTGTACAGTGGATAACACATTACCTAGACTTTTTAGTCGTAAATTTTTGTTCTAGTATAAACGCGTGTTAAAGCCAAAATTAGTAAGAAATATTGTTGAATATTGACATGTTTTGTTGATTGTGTAGAGCAAATCACGAGCTGGAGACCTGGCTTCAATTAACCGCCTTCCTCTGTACCAACATCATTGTTTTATAATCCAATCCGGCTTCAGGACTACACCGAGAACGGTAACGGGAAACCGTATCCGGACGCGTAACGCCGCGCCCTAATTGCGCAGAAGTATTTAATGGCCTCTGCTCTTGATGTATTATACAATAGGTTAAATCAACCCTCGCCTGCCAATTATGACGATTAACCGGACTCGGTTGTTGTAAGGGTTAAGTTGATGACGAGTGGACGCTTGAAAGGATTTTATGGAGTTTATAAAATTCAAGGGAAAAATAACGTATTTTTAATCGTAACACGTACCTACCTTAAATCTAAGTCCAGGCACTATTAATAAGATCCATCTTTAAAAACTCATACGTAGAAATAAACCTCCCAGCGAGGTTTGGTTGCCATTAAACTACAAAAAAACTCATTCCTAAAGACGTAAGTAAGTAGGTACCTACTAATACGCTTTGGGCATTAGACGAACTTTAGAATAATTTCTGGGTCAACTGTGATCTTGTACACCTACCAAAATTAATGTAGGTATCAGAAGTTTTTCCTGCTGCATACAGTCAGAGATGACAAAAATACCTACTAAGTAAGTACATGGCCATAAGATATAAAGCACACCACTTATAATTATTATAATAAATATCAAATTCAAAATTTGTACACCATTAAAGCTAGTCAAAATTAAAGATGGTTATACTGATTAATTTTAAACTACAGCGAAAAAGGTAAACCTATTATTACCCTAGCCCGCAGAATAACAACATTTCCAGAAACGTAATAACATTCCCAAAGCACATCCAAATTAATAGCGTAAGTAAATTATCCTTATAAACACGGTTACACTTTCTTCCCTCTTTAATTTCCTGGACCAATTAGATGCTCAAAGTACGGAATTATTCACAAACGGCCACTGGCACTCGTGAAAGAAAGAAAGAAATAAAGAATAGAAATTACCCACCGGCCTTCTGAAAAATCGTACCACGGATTGTGGGGAAAAATTAAAATTTCCCCGTTTGCTCTATAAACATTCTTTATTGTTTCGTTCGCTAGCTTTGTAGATGTGGTTTGAAAAATCTGTCAAGTGCGAGTCGGTCTCGCATAAGAAAGGTTCTTTCTGTAGGTATTTAAAGTATAATTCTCCAGTTTAACGCGTTACAGAGTTAGTGCCGTTTGGGTGCAGTACCTACCCTATAAAAGAATTATTTATGTACTTACTTAAAAATAATTATTATCTTCGAGGTTTAATAAAACTTTTTTGTACACCACACACAGAACAAGAACAAAAAAGAAATAGGTAGGAACACAGGGACAGTCAATTTTACAATTTAGGCGGTCTTATCGCTGTTCGATCTCTTTCAGACAACCTAATGGCCAACCCAACTTATGCGAAAAAACACTTGCGCTAAAAATAAATACGCTAAGTACTTGCGATCAAACATGCTTAAAATACAGGGTGTGAACAAAAACCATTGAACTTCCTTTGTCATCATTAAGCAGCTAGCTAAAAGTTTGCAATGATGTAAGATCTTGTTTCCACAAGAAAGTCTATATTAACAACCTTTTTTGGCACCAAACTGTATGTATAGGTAGTTACATAGAAAATAATTCCTTCTAATACCACTACAAAAGCACCAAAATATTGCCTTGCCTTACCAATTCCTAGATCCCATGCGGACAATTATTGTTCACTTACCACACTAATTCAACGCTCCGGGCGGATTTACATACACCTTGCTTGCGGTAACCCTGTATAAAGGCGAAATTCATTTACATCGGGAACCCTTTCAAGTATATTAGAGCAGTTACGTCAAAGGCCCGAAATGGTCTGCATTTGCATCTGGAATCCAATGGAGCGGTCCATTTTAAAGGATCACTAGCTAACAAGTAATTAGGTATTAACTGCACATGCTACATGTTAACTTGAAAGCTAAAATAGTATGTAGGTTGGTGAGTAGGTAGGTATTTAAGTTAAGTAAAATGTATGTAAGAACAGCCAAGAGTACCTAGCCAAGTCACCGCCAATCAATCTTGCTACATAAATACATAGTGATCTGTGCGATCAATGAGGGCTATCGTTTTTTTACCTAACAGTTGGCACCCCTGGCGATTGACAGGACCTTACTCTACAGTGGCGCCATCTTGATGAGTGCAAATGCGATAGTCCTCCTACCACTTTCGCGCTCACCAGCTGGCGCCACTGTCTTCGCTACTAGCAAGTGACAGGACCTTACTCTACAGTGGCGCCAACTGGTGAGCGCTAAAACGATAGCCCTCCATACTTTTTAAAACTGTCAAAACAGGACTCTCCCATAGATTTTGTATGGCAATACCAGCCAGTGACATGACTACTATTTTGTCAACTACTTTTTTCAATTACAATCCAACCAAAAATGTTAATTGACAGGTAATTTAAAATTAATTTAGGTTTTAAGACCAGAATGAGGTGCTTGCATGCCTTTTTAAAAAAGTTATGCTTTAAAATGTATTATTAGGAAGTGGTGGCAAATACCCAATTTAGAAAAGTAACACACATTACACAAGACTACCTATTTAATTTGCACTGCACGTCACTTCACTTTACCGTTTTTTTTTTTATCTTTATTATTTTTTGTCAACAAAAACCGGCGAGGATCTCAAGTTAACGAGTATCATAGTATTTTATATGCAAAACGAGAATAGTTAAAAGTTTTGGATTACAAGAAAATATTCGTAAAAAGAGACATCTATTGGCAGAATTTTCAATTAACACAAATTTTGTCATGATGTTGCTTTCTTGCAGTGTTACAACGCCATCTAGCGTCTTAAGCTTCAACTAATGTCTTAAAACTTACTTAGTAACCAAAAGCATGACGATGATAAAAAAAAAGCAAAGAGCGGCTAACCGCCTAACCCTCCTTCTGGCACAGTCAGGTAGGATCACAGGTAGGATAAAGAGTGAAGGAGTGCCAATAGGATTTTGACGTTGACAACTTTTGCGATTGTTAGGTTTTCCATAACTGTGGGTTTTCCAATAAAGGTTTATATTATTATGTTTATTTAGTAATTTTATTTTAATTTATTTTTCAAGCCAGGTTTTCCATTAAAGATTTTTGAAAGTTAGGTTTTCAATATTAGATTGTTTTTTTCTCATAGGATAATAAAGCCTACATAGGTACTAATCGATAGTTCGATAGTACGGGCAGTGTGTTTAATTTCGAAAAGTTAAGTTAGTTAGGTTTTCGTTGTCCTTCTGACTTGGTGAGTCCTACGCAACCTAACTCCTCTCAGGCTATGTAAGTATGCAAATCAATCCATTTTTTCCCTCAAAAAAGTACCCATAATTTAAAGTTAGGTTTGCGAGAGTGGTTTTCGGAAGGTTTTTGTCAGGTTTGCGATTGTTAGGTTTTTCACTACCAGGATTACCAGCTTTTCCATTTTTTAATTTTTCTAGTTAGGCTTTCCGAGTTAAGTTTTTCATAGTTATTGTACTTTGCCAGAGCAGCAGAGTCAAAATCAAAGTAAATTTTTATCAAAACATAATGCACGCACAGCAATAACGGTAGGGTCATGTGTTCAACAATGAAACACTAAAATTTCAAAGTCTCATAAAACTCTTATTTTCATAGATAGAAGTCTAATTTTTGACAGGTATGTAGGCAATTTTATTGGGTATAGGATGGCATTAATGTTTTTTTTAATTGATGTTTAATCAATCAGCAAAAAAATAAATTCACATAAATTGGAAATGTTTCATTGTGTCCACTGTTGTGTACACAATGAAACACCTCAAATTCAACAATGAAACATAATAATTAAATGTGTGTCAACAATGAAACACTAACAATTCAATATCTCGTACACCTTTTGTTTTTACAGATACAAGTCTAATTTTTTGAAGCTACATAGTTAACTTAGTTGGGTAGGTATCGGATGTCATTTATGTTTTTTTTAATAAATTTGTAATCAATTAGCAAAACAATAAAAACAAACATATTGGAAATGTTTCATTGTGTCCGTTCTGATGTGCACAATGAAACACTACAATTTCAACAATGGGACATTATAATTGAGTGATTGATTCATATTTATTGAATTTATGAAGTAAGTGAATAATAAAAAATGCCCGAGTCCAATCAAAAGGTTTTATTAATAATTGAAATTTAATCAGACTCATCAGATTACCTATAACTAGTTAAGATAACTCCTTACTATTTACTATTATATTTTTTTATTATATTATCTCCTAAATGATCACTTTTCTTCCTCTTTAGAGATTTAGTTCGCGCCATCTTAAATGAAAAATAAACATCAAATTTTAGGATAACCTAGTAATTTATAGCCTTAAAAATGATTATTTGCACGGACAGTAGATTTTGTTTGGTATATGGTATTATACAATGAAACAATGTTTCATTGTGTCCATCATGCAACTGTTTCATTGTTGACTACATAGGGTTTATTTTAATAACCCCAAAAAAAAATCACTAATTTGTAACACTTTTAACATATAATTTAGTTCCACTTAGTCTATGATATATGTGTAATGCTAGGTAATCATGAAAAATATAAATCTATCAACCATATTTTTATCAAAAATCTTTTAATAACGACAAAAAAATTTACATTTTGGTGAAAAAAATAAATAATGCTCCACAGACACGTCTTCTCACACGTGGCGCCGACACGAACTGAGGTGCGGCGGGGTATTGTCGAAAGTATCCTTACGCGATATAGTGCACGATATGGCAACGCAGCATTTAAGAAATATTGCAGTGTTTTATTGTGTACCATTGTTTCATTGTTGAACATCTGACCCTACACGTAATTAGCTTGCTACATATATAGTGATCTGTGCACGTAATTATGTTAGTTTAACCACAGAATAATAATAAGTACTTCGTACAGAAGATTTTCTTCGCGAAGGTATTTAAAAAAATGTATGCTCAATGTCGTTAACAATATGGTGTAATTTAGCTTGTCTCAAGAGTCGAGCACCATTTTGTTGACAAACGTCAGTGATCGGTACTGCGCCGAAGACATAGGGCTGACTTCGGTAAAATGATGTGTGACGTGAGGTGCCAAACTGCGAAAAATGGCGGAGGAAATACATGAATAAGCGTGAACGTCAGAATGGCGGGTGTATGGTCACAGAAATGATTAATATAAATATGAATTTTTAATACCTGAGGTGTACCTTTATGTACCTTTAGTTATTAATTTTGTACTTCCCTAAAACGGGAACAATTTAAATTACAAAATGAGCCGCCAACCTGATATCAGGTTGGCGGGTGTATGCTGAAATTGGACGAAACAGGTAAGTTATGGTTTTCTTATATTTACCATTATTTAGTACCTCAAATGTACCTCACAAATATATTATTACAAACCAAATGCGACGAATAATTAACGAGAAAATCGATACGAAAAATTTGATGTCCACTATTTTTTTGATGACCACCATTTCTTTTAACAAGTTAAAAAGTTGATACTGACACAGATAATACATACCGTAGTATTTTTAAGTGTGTTTTTTATGGCACGCACAATAATTGCGCATTTTCCAATGCCATTAATTTGCTAAAATCTAAAAGTATTGATTGATAGTAGTGCCAAGTGCTCTGCTGTACCTATAGGTCTACCAGAATCTCATGGCAAACAAAAATATTGGAAAAGTGTGGCTTTCATAAGGAAATTGTCTAGGGCTTTATTGTCACCTGTCAAAACAAATTATAGATGACCCACGTTGAACTGTCCCACCAAACTCAATGACAGGGGGGCGTTAAAATCGATCAATTAAATGGTTTCCAACATGGCAAAAATCGGAACCAGCGATCCAGTATTGACGGTGGCGCCTCATTGTCAATGTCATGGATAGGACAGTTCAGAATTTTGGAACTATACGAGATTTGTCAACCACTGCAAAAGTTTTGTGAATCTTCATGATTATTTGTTATTTTTGTGAAAATATCGAAAAAAACTCAAGCTAGTTATTAATAATAATAATAAATCGTTGGACAATTTCACACAGCGCCAGCTAGCCCCAAAGTAAGCAACTTAATGCTTGTGTTATGGGTGCTAGCTTAACGGATATACTACTTATATACTTTTCTTTTTAGATACATACATATTATACATAGTAACACCCTGACCCGTCACAGAAATTAAAATTCATCATTTAAATTTCTGCCCGGCCGGGAATCGAACCCGGGACCTCTCGGCATAGTAGTCCGTTCTGAACCACTACACCAAACGGCCGACTAAATTATTATGAGTTATGTTTTCAATGTGTATTGTAAAATATGGCGTAATTTAAACTCAATCTTTGATTTTAAAGCACATTTAGTTTATTACCCGACTGCGTCAGAAATAGGGTTATGTTTATTTTTAACTATTTTTCTTACCTAGTAGCTGCTTTATTGGTGTTTACAGGTGAATTTCACAAATTGGTGCAGAGGAATGGTGAAAATGTGAGAATGTAAAGAAAGTTGAAAAGATTTCATCAAGCAAAATCATTATTATTCATCAAGCAAGATTGAATAATAAAATTGAAATGCTGGAAGAGCGATTTATAATAAATACCTTATCTTGATCAGCTGTTGAAGAATTCAGGACAATAAATGGGTCAGCACTGGCCCATTTATTGTCCTGAAGGTGTTTACGTGTAAAAGTGCTTTTTTAAAGCCTACTTACAGAAATAAATGAGTTTTACTGAGTTTTTACAGAGTTTTTTTAATAAGAAATAATAAATAAATAATATCCTTGGACATTTTACACTGCGCTTCTAGTCCCAAACTAAGCAAAGCTTGTACTAGGTATAGGTACTAGACAACGGATATAAACATACTTAAATACTTTTCTTTGTCATCATCATCATCATCATCATTTCAGCCATAGGACGCCCACTGCTGAACATAGGCCTCCCCCAATGCTTTCCATGTTGATCGATTGGTAGCGGCCTGCGTCCCTGCGCTTCCCTGCTACCTTTACGATGTCGTCGGTCCACCTTGTAGGTGGACGTCCCACGCTGCGTTTTCCGGTACGCGGCCTCCATTCCAGAACCTTTCTGCCCCATCGGCCGTCAGTTCTGCGTACTATGTGCCCTGCCCATTGCCACTTCAGCTTGCCTTGTCCTTTTCTTAGTAAATCATACATATTATACATAGAAATCACCCAGTCCAATACAAAGAAATATGTTTAGGCATACAAATGTTTGTACTGTGCGATAATCGAAACCGCAACCTCCGGAATAGTAGTCCGTTTCGAAACACTACACCAAACGGCCGACTAAAATGCAAGTGGAGTTCTTAGAATCGTTTTCTAGTTTTTTTTATCCACAACGAGGAAGCTCTGAATGAAGTGATAAGTTATAAGTATGATACATAATAAAATTAGATTTTCTGTTTTTGTTTTTTTTTCGTCTTATTTCTTCTTGTTACTTTTTTTTCTTTCATTTTCTCATGTTTTATTTCTTTTTATCCTTTTTTTTGTCTTATTCTACATTCATTTATTCTTTCTTCGTATTTCATCTTCTTTTTATTATTTTTATTCTTCTTATCTTTCTTCTTATCATAAAGATATATATTAAGACGAAGAATCAAGAAATAAATAAAAAAAAGAAGAAAAAAGAAAATAATAATATACAGAAGATAAAAAAAGAAATAAGACAAAAAAAACAAGAAATGAAGACAGAAGAAGATAATAATAATAATGAGAAGAACCATGGGAAAAATAATAAGAATAGAAGATGAGGGAGAAGAGACAATAAAATTAGAAGAAGAAGACGAAGACGTCACGAATAATAGTTCCAATAGGCTAAATGACAAAATTTCAATTATTTGTCCGTCAGACAGATATTAGAAAATATTAGACTCATATTTTTTATTTTCTTTCATAATTAAATAATAACAGTCCTACATCGAGTTGAAAAGGCGCGTTATGTCATGCTTGAGTAGATTTTTTTACTCAAAAGTGACGTCACGCGACATTTCAACTCAATATAATACTGTAATTATTAGATTATGAAAAATAAATGTTTCTAAAATATTTTTATTATCTGTCTGACGGACTAATTTAATTTCGATTTCATTACCCAGTCAACATCCCTATTGTTGCCACGTTGGACAACCTTATGACATTTACAGCAGGGCGCTACCACAGAAAAAAAAAGTACTACGGCGCTACTATCAATACTTTTTGATTTTAGCAAATTAATGGCATTGGAAAATGCACAATTATTGTGCGTGCCAAAAAAATACTACGGTATGTATTATATTATCTGTCAGTATCAACTTTTTAACTTGTTAAAAGAAATGGTGGTCATCAAAAAAATAGTGGACATCAAATTTTTCGTATCGATTTTCTCGTTAATTATTCGTCGCATTTGGTTTATAATAAATATTTGTGAGGTACATTTGAGGTACTAAATAATGGTAAATATAAGAAAACCATAACTTACCTGTTTCGTCCAATTTCAGCATACACCCGCCAACCTGATATCAGGTTGGCGGCTCATTTTGTAATTTAAATTGTTCCCGTTTTAGGGAAGTACAAAATTAATAACTAAAGGTACATAAAGGTACACCTCAGGTATTAAAAATTCATATTTATATTATTCATTTCTGTGACCATACACCCGCCATTCTGACGTTCACGAATAAGCATGAATTATATTTTGTGTTTCTAATATTATTCAGGCAGTTAAAAAATACTGCAGAGTATTAATTGCACCACCATTTTTACATGTAGTTTATTGTCTTTACAATGCAAATGGGTGAAGAATACGTGCGTGCGTCAATACTCGCTCGTGATTGTCCTGTCGATTTGGTATCTCAGGAGGGGTAGTCGCGCGTGTTTTGTTTTCGATGCAAACTCGCGGAGATGAACAGGCCTGGTTTAACGTACCTAACTACTTACATCACTTCCTACTTATATTTATAATTATAAAGTTTTGATGTCATGATGTCTGGATGTTTGACTCTTTCACGCAAAAACTGCTGAACGGATTTTGATGAAACTTTACAGTATTATTGTTGTTTATAACCCAGAATAACATAGCATAAGCAGTTTATGACGATCTGTGACAAACTAAATTTCACGCGGGTGAAGCCGCGGGCAAAAGCTAGTTAAGATATAAATGAGGATCATTTCGATATTTAACTGTGAATGCAGATTTATAGGGCTAAGAAATCCTTAATATACAGTCCAAAAATTTTTGTTCTACGACAAAAATTGACGAAGTTATGGCCAAATTACTAAAAAAGTTCACTGACCGCCCGGCGCGGGAACGATGACGTCATTATATCCGATCCGAACGCTGCCGGCGTACTGCGTGGATAGAAAATATTTTTTTCTAGCCAAACGGTTAGTTTTAGAGAAAAACTTGTAATGACATTTATTCATCAGAATAAAGTAAGCTATCGATAGGTAATTTTTAAAAATAGAAATTGTGAAAAATATCGCAAAAAATCCAAACGCTCATACGATTCAATGGAACGCGGAGACGCGATTGGGGTCTCCGCGGTGGTATATTTGGCGATTTATTCAAATAAAGTGTTCATAAGTGTTGTTACACGCAATACTTACCTACCTGTTATTTAGTTTTTCTGAGTTTAACCTACGTACCTACCTATCTATTCGCCGTTCCCATGGGCGGGCCAGCTGCTGCAGGAAAGGACAGCTGCTCCCTCCTGGAAATTATATAATCTTAGCCTAGACGCTGGGTATGACTCCCCCACCCCCCTCCTCTCCCCAGGTCATAAACTGGGCATGACTTCCCCCTCGGCCAGAAACTGGGTATGACTTGACCCCCCCCCCCCCTCCCCCTCCCCCAGGCCAGAAGCTGGGTAATACTAGCCCCTCCCCCCAGCCCATATAAGCATAAGCTGGGTATGACTTACCCCCCCCCCCCTAGGCCAGAACCAGAAACTGGTTATGACTTGATCCCCCCCTCCCCTCAGGCCGAAAGCTGGGTAAGGCTAGCCCCTCCCCCCAGACCGTGAGCATAAGCTAGATGACTTCCCCTCGGGCCAGAAGCTGGGTATAACTTGCCTCTCCCCCCCTCCCCCTAGGCCAGAAACTGGTTATTAGCACTCATATATGTATTATTATGTTCAACACAAACAATCATAAAGTTACACTAACCCCAACCGCGTCTCCGCTTTCCATCGAATCCTATGAAAATGTGGTCTTTGGACATAGCGATACTTATTTTTCACAATTTTTATTTTTAAAAATTACTGATCGATGGGTTACTTTATTTTAATGAATAAATGTTATTAAAAGTTTTTTTCTAAAACTGATAGTTTAGCTGGAAAAAAATATTTTCCATCCCAATAGTACGCCGGCTGCGCTCGATTCGGATATAATGACGTCACGCGGCCCAGCGTACGTTGACTTTTAGCGGCAAAAACGGCCTATGTTTATTACTTAATATCTTTGTAAGTAATGGTCCGATTTGGATAATTCAAAAAGATATATCTTTCTTATGTCTTAAAGATTAACGTAGATACTAGTTTTATTGCATTTTCTACAACAGTACTGATCCTCATTATCGGCTCCTAACTTGGTGGCTCTGCCCTAGTAGAGCATAAGACCAATCATGATGGTAAATCGGACTAGCTAAAGTTTTGGTGCAGTCCTGTTGTCCCCCCTGCTTGGCCCCCCTGGGGGAGCCAACAGGATTTCGAAATCCTGTTGTCCCCCCTGGCTAGGGGAGACAACAGGACTACTTAGATTTTCAATCAATGATTTGAGGACTGTTGTCCCCCCTGGCAAACATTATTTAACAGCCATGTATTTTTATAACATAATTTGTGAAATACTGAAGTACTTGACTGAATGCCAAATTCCCAAAATGAGTGAATACCTAAACGTTTGTTAAATAATAATTACCATTTTGATAACGAAAAATATGTATAAGGTTGGTGCCGGTACTGCTGACACCTACAAACTTGAAATTTGGCAGGTAGGTTCCTTATAGGGTGTAGACATCTGCTAAGAACGAATTTTATTTATCTATTTATTTAAGGTTAGGAAATAATACGAAACATTTAATAGGATTTTACGAAATTCCACACATAAGGGGGTAAAACGGAGTCCACGCGTAGGTACGAAGATGCGGCTAGTTGAATGATGAATCACTGAGCAATTAATTTGTTGAATATTATGACTAATTTAAAATTATGCAGTTTTAGCGTCCTACCTACTAATATTACAAATGGGAGTATAGAATAGTATAGATGTTTGATACTCTTTCACGTAAAAACTACCTACTAAACGGATTTTTAGTCAACTTTACAGAAGACAATATTTTTTATATACGAGAATAAAAAATATTGTCAAGCATTATACTTAGCTTTTTCCCCACGGCTTTGTCCGCATAAAATTTTGTCTGTCACAGAAAAAAAATATAGAGCGCATTCCTGTATAAAAAACCGGGACCCGGCACTCAAAACTATCACTTTACCAAATATCAAAATCGGTTCAATGGTTTATGCGTGAATTCGTAACAGACAGACAGATAAAGTACTGTCGCATTTACTCGTATAATATTATTTAGTAGGGATAATTCACAACGAAATATTACCGGTACCAACAACTTATATTTCTTTCGTTAACAAGATGTTAATTATTATTTGACATACGTTTAGGTATTTAGTTTGTCAATATGGCATTTAGTCAGGTAGGTACTCCAGTACTTCTTAAATGTTACAAAAATATATGGCTTCTAAATACCCAATTTTTGCCAGGGGGGACAACAGTCCTCAAATCATTGATTGAAAATCTAGACCTGTTGTCTCCCCTAGCCAGGGGGGACAACAGGATTTCGAAATCCTGTTGGCTCCCCCAGGGGGGCCAATCAGGGGGGACAACAGGACTGCACCAAAGTTTTTTAATGTAATGACTTCCAATCAACGATGTATGATGGTCTTTACTTCCAATGCTGTGAATTGTATTAAAAAAAATCTGGGGGGTTCCGTTTCGCGAGTGTCAGTGGCTACACGTGTTTCTGGAATTCGAGCGTATTTATTTTGTAATTTCACTGTTTATTTTTAGAGAAAACCAATCCTAAGCTCAATTATCAATAAAACAACGGTGGTGGTAACTAACTTGCTCTATCCTTGGTAAGTACCTAGCAGAATGGAGGTGATTCCTCCCGATCCGCCTGATCCCCCAGATCAGGCCGCCGATATGGAGCTTTCCCCGCCTTTATTTTCCCAAACGGCTACCAAACGCCGTCTTGACACGGTAGGTGATACCGAGCCGGCTAAGAAGACGAATACAGATGGATCATTAACCCAAAACAACCAACTGATGTACACACACCCCTCACTTGTAATAGCCCCAAAAACATATACAGACGAAGACAAAGGCCCCTTCTTGGTTCATGTGTCTCACATAGAATCGGAACCTTCTTCTCCAGCCTTCATTCAACCTATGAGGTTTGGCAAATTCTTGGTGACCAATAAAATTCAGGGAATCATCTTAGACGGCGTTACAAAAATCGGCAGAAACAAGATCTCCGTCGAATTCATTTCAGCCAGTGCAGCAAATAACTTTCTAAACAATGACATTTTGCCTATGTACAAGTATGTTGCATTAATCCCCACTTACAATGTGACCCGCATGGGCCTCATTAGGAACATTCCTACTGACTGGTCTATGGAGGAACTTGCAGAATCTTTAACAACCCCCGACGGCTGTGGTATCCTCCTGAAGGCTCGTCGGTTAAATAGAAAACAGATTAGGGATGATAACCAAATATCGTGGGTCCCCACACAATCAGTTGTAGTAACATTCAAGGGACAAGTACTGCCACAAAGAGTCTTCTGCTGCCACAATTCCATCCCAGTCGAGACTTACCAACTCCCGACAATCCAATGCCTCAATTGTTGTCGGTTTGGTCACATCAAGGCTCAATGTAGGTCTAAACCTAGGTGCTATCGTTGCACTCAACCTCACACAGCAGAAGAATGTAATGTCACAGAGGCCAAATCCACTTGCATTAATTGTTTAGGTCACCACTTTGCAACAAACAAGTCCTGCCCAGAGCACTCTCGACAAAAGGCTATCAAAGTAACAATGTCTCAGGATAACATTTCCTACTCTCAGGCCTCCTCTCAGTTTCCTCCTGCCCGCAAATCATATGCGGACATTACTAAATCTCCATCCTCTCAAACCACCAGTCCTGCTTCTCAACCTCCCTTACGTCACTCCTCACACCCCAACCAAACGATCTCATACCGAAAGACCATTCCCCGAACATCCCGCCCTCATACTCCGTTAGATAAGGGTTACGATAAGCAGGCGCACCAAGCCATAATTGGTAACTGTGCCTCCTCCCTACCTAATGGTTGTGCCCTGAACGGTGACTCTTCTCCTTCCCTGGGAGAGGATAACCTTTTACAGATGGTTCTCTCTCTAATCATTCATATTGTTTCTGGTCGTAATACCGCCCTACCGCCCAACGTTGCGCAAATGCTTTCCCAAATCTCGCAGATAACTTCTAATAATAATGGACAAGGAGGTAGTCCAGCGGAACTGCCCAAGTATTAGGCGCAAAAAACATGAATTAACTTTTCTTATTAGTAAATACTCTCCATCAGTCCTAGCTATCTCGGAGACGTGGCTGGTTCCTGGTTCACATTTTCGTGTATCAGGATACGCATGCCTCCGGGATGATAGGAATGATGGCTACGCGGGAAGTGCCTTACTTGTAAGACGCTTCCTTCCCTATAATCAACTCCCCCTTCCTTCGCATAGTCAAGACATCAATGTCGTGGCTATACGAATATTTGATATCTCCCTTTTATCCGTATACATTCCCCGCCCTAACGCTTCCTCCATCAATGAACTGCGCTCTGCTATTCTATCTGTCCCTCCTCCAGTTATAATCTTGGGTGACTTAAATGCGCACCACGTTTTATGGGGCTCCTACCATTCCGACTCTCCAGGTTCATTGCTCCTAGACCTTTTGGATGAGCTTGACCTTTGTATTTTGAATAATGGTTGTCCAACAAGAAGATGTGCTCCAACCCAAAACCCAGCATCGGCCGTAGATGTGTCATTCTGTTCTCCAAATTTGACCTCACTTTGCTCATGGAAAGTCCTAAACAGCACATTTGGTAGTGATCATTTTCCCATTATAGTA
Organism: Ostrinia nubilalis; assembly: GCF_963855985.1. Lineage (NCBI taxonomy): Eukaryota > Metazoa > Arthropoda > Insecta > Lepidoptera > Crambidae > Ostrinia > Ostrinia nubilalis. The sequence goes on along the minus strand of NC_087091.1, from coordinate 6,430,675 downwards.
TCTTTGCCTAATAATAACTCCCCAATAAATCGCCCTCCTCCTCTTTTAAAATATAATTTAAATAAAGCTGACTGGCTTGCCTATCATGCATCAGTCAACGAAAAATTGAAAAATTTACCTTCAGTCAATAATGATAATGCCCTCTCAGTATACTCTGATTTTGTTAACACCTTACAAACATCAGCAGATGATCACATACCATTGAAAAATCCATCTCGGAAAATATCTCCTCCTTGGTGGGATTCTGAATGTACAGCCAGTGTCCAAAAACGTAAGGAATCTGAAAAAAGGTACAACCGTTCAATGACCATGGAGAATTACATCCTTTACCAAAAAATTGCTGCACAAACAAGAAAGTTTTTAGCCAAAAAAAAGAAGAAGGGATGGATAAACTTTTGTGAAAATATGTCTCCAAGGACCCCTTCCTCTATTGTCTGGAAACAAATTAAAAGATTCCGTATATCCTTAATCCCTATAAATGCCCCGTCTAACAACCCTACAGCTTGGCTAAATGATTTTGCGGATAAACTAGCCCCTCCCTTTGTTCCTTTTATGGATAGCCTCCCTTCTATAAGTTGTTTTCTTCCCCAATCAAATATTCTAGATCGGCCCTTCTCCTTTGAAGAACTTTTATCAGCTCTTGACGGCTTAAAGGATTCATCTCCTGGAGCAGATGGAATTCCTTACTCTTTTATAATTAAATCTCCGGAAAGTGCCAAACTTCTCTTCCTAAATTTAATAAATTCGTTTTTTGACCAAGGTACTCTACCGGAAGCTTGGAAACAACAAATTATAATTCCTATTCCTAAACCAGGAAAAGAACCTTTGGATCATAACTCTTATCGTCCCATAGCCCTTTCTTCCGTTCTCCTTAAAATAATGGAACACATACTTAAAAATCGCCTCGAATGGTTCTTGGAATCAAATAACATTTTGGATAAATCCCAATTTGGTTTCCGTAAAGGCTTTAGTACTTTAGATAGTCTAAGTATTCTAACGACGGATATTCGCGTAGCTTTTAAAAATAAGGATTACCTCGTTGGGGTCTTCTTGGATATAGCGTCTGCGTACGATAACGTGTTGCTCCCAATACTCAGGCAAAAATTGCTCTATCTGAGTATCCCGGAGAAACTGGTACGTCTCATCTGCAACACGTTGATGTCACGATCAATAGCAGTGAGATACCAAGACTCTATAGTTCCCCGTTTAGTCTGGAAAGGGCTCCCGCAAGGATCTGTACTCAGCCCTTTACTTTACAGCATTTACACATACGATCTTAGTAGAACTGTAGACTCTTTTTGCAGTATCCTTCAGTACGCAGATGACATTGCCCTCTATCATTCATCCAAATCTATATCCGAAACAAGTTCGCGCCTAAACTCTGCTCTGGAGTATCTTAATGCCTGGATGACAAATCATGGACTATCTATTTCAGTTCCAAAATGTAGTTGCGTCACTTTTACTCGAAAACGTAACACACCAGAGGTTGATATAACATTAAACGGTGATAGCGTTCCTTGTAACAACCAAGTGAAGTTCCTAGGTATGATTTTAGACTCTCGGTTATCAGGTATTCCCCATTTCAATTACATTCTTGGTAAGGCTGAAAAAGGGCTAAATATCCTCCGTGCCCTTTCAGGTACCTGGTGGGGTGCACATCCATACTCACAAAAATTACTTTATAACGCCATTGTCCGCAGCCACTTTGATTATGCTTCATTTCTTTTAGACCCCTGTAATAAATCTGCTCTTGAAAAACTTAATAAAACCCAATCCAAATGTCTACGTATAATACTGGGAGCTATGAAATCCTCACCTATTAATGCTCTCCAAATTGAATGTGTGGAACCTCCCCTATATTTGCGTAGACAATATCTAAGTGACCGGTTTTACGTTAAAATCACTCAAAATTCCAATCACCCTTTGAATGAAAAACTGGCTCTCCTCTCTTCACTAAGTAGCTCTGCTGACTCCTCTCAGAGTTCACCTTGTGTTTTGTTGAGTTACCAAAAATTTAACCGCCTCCCTACTCCAATTGAAAAAATTCCATTGAATCCTCTTTTCAGCAATAGCTATGATTCCCTTCTTTTCCATCCCTCAATAATCCTTAACTTTGGCATTTCTAAGGACTCCTGCTCAGCTGGTCAGGAATTTATCAATATTGTTTCTGAGCACTGGCAAGGCTGGCTAAAAATTTATACTGATGCCTCCAAGCTAGATGAGGGTGGATGTACTGGCGCTGCAGTCTGGATACCTTCATACAGAATAGCACTAAATTTTAAGTGTCCACCAGTTACATCAGTCTTCACCGGAGAATCAGTCGCTATATTAGAGGCTATTCGTTATTCTATCTCTCACCACCTTAATAACACCTTAATCTTTACCGACTCTTTGAGCTGCCTCCAGTCTATCGTAGCTAACCCATTTAAATCCAAATCCAAATTTCCTATCATCTTCAAAATTAGAGAAGCCCTTTTTGAGAGTAAACAGCGTGGCTTAAATATCGTTTTAGCCTGGATCCCAAGCCACCGAGGTATCCCTGGCAATGAAACTGTAGACACATGTGCTAAAAATGCTATATCCACAGGTTCACTTGATCATTATAAATTATTTGCACATGATGTCTCTTCGCTCCCACGTAAACACCTATTCAAGTCATGGAATACTCACTGGGCTAACTCCAAGAGATACGTAGGCAAATATTATGCTGATATCCAACAGGATATTCCCTCTAGACCTTGGTTCTTCAAACACCCCCACTTGCCAAAAAGGACAGTGTCCATTATCTCTCGCCTACGTATAGGTCACGCATGTACCCCTGTTCATCTTGCCAAAATGCGGATTAAGGATAGCTCCATATGCGAATGCGGCTTGGATGAAGGAACAGCTAACCACATATTTTTCAACTGCCCCAAAACTGACCATTCATTATACGACTTCCTCCCTAAAAAATTCCCTTTTCCGACTAACCTTAAATGTGTCCTTAACTTTACTAATCCCCATACTTTGAAATCTCTAGTTAAATTTATTAACATTAACAAAATTAATTTGTAACAGGCAAGAGCTAGCAGAAAACTAAACCTCCACATTTGTGTTTATTTTCATGTGTTATGTTTATGTATTGTGTTGTCTTATTTGTGATGTCTCTTTGTTTTAGGTATTTTGCTTAGCATACCTTTAAAAATTTAAATTCATCAAAATACCTATACCGTGTAAAAGCTGCGCACGTGATATTGGCGGAACAGTGTGCCCTGTGGCGAAAAACACAAGTTCATCGCCATTAATAAGAAAAAGAAGAAGAAGAAAAAATCTGACATTGACAGTAATTACAGTGACAGCCAGTGAGTGACGTCTTGAAATTCGGCAAGTCTTCCTCCTCCTTCTTCACTAATATTTTTTACAGATTTTGCTTAATAAAGTCATTTAGAATAATTTAAAACACAGTATTGTCCTATCCAGACAATCAAATTAACATTGTGACGATGTCTCACCAAACAGGGATTCAAGGCAATAATATTTTGATTACAAATCATTTACAGTTATAAAACAACACCCACACCCTTTGCTTTCGTACTATTTTTATCAGTCCTATTTTAAATGTACAAACAAATTCAGCCCTAAATATAAAGGCGATCAAAACGTAATCTAGATTATTATAGTTCAATTACGCCTACCAAATTGTTGATTGTTGAAGCCCATGCACTTGTTTGCCATTTGTGTACGTTGCTATCTCTGGGCAATTATTGTAATAATTGCTTCGCCTAAAAATCATGACAACGCTATTATGTTGAAAAATATTGTCTTAATACTATAAACTTTGTTTTATAAAAAGTTGAGCTGATCCTTTTTTATAAAACTACTATAGTTTTATCCAGAATGTAATGTTACAAAAAAAATAGGTATTTTAACACACAATAAAATATCAATCTTTGTTGTCAACAGCAAATGCTGAACTCAAAAAGTTCTTTGGGAAATGCAGAGATGGGAAACTTCGGGTTATGAAAATTAGCATTGAAAATGGTAAGTAATTGTTTTTCAATAAAACATTAACCTGATGAAAAATATGAAAATATGTAGTAACTTTAATACGGTATTTTCTATTTCCAGAACAGCTAACATTGGCAAAACAACACTCAGCCAAAGGATCTTGGGAGCAGGATTTTGACAAATATGTGCCAGCATTGATCGTTGAAGATCAGCCATGCTACATTTTGTACAGGTAAATAAATATGTCATGTAATACATTCTCAAATATCTTACTACTATTATTCCCTTGATTGAGTTTTTCTGACTTTGGATTTGTATCAAGGAAAATTGATAAAACTCTGGTGTCCTGAGCAAGTTTTACATAGTTTCTTGATAAGTTTCTTTATACTCCAATGAACCAACTTGCAGGATACCAGCAGACTCCTCAGGGGTTAACATTATGTTTCTTTGTTTCCCAACTTGGCTTGTACCTTTTCTCCATTTAAATCTGATTTATTTTATATTAATTTCCAGGCTAGACACAACAAATTCCCTGGGGCATGAATGGCTGCTGCTCAGCTGGTCTCCCGACAGTGCTCCGGTCAGACAGAAGATGTTGTACGCTTCGACAAAAGCCACCCTCAAACAGGAGTTTGGCTCTGCTCACATTAAGGATGAAATGCATGCTACAGTTAAGGTAATTCTCAAAACAAAGTTTAATATTGTTGATGCAGTACACACCAAATTTTTTTCTTCCTTTGCTTTAATTACAACAACACAAAATGGATGTGAAAACGCCATTTTATGTGCCTTCCCTCAAAACATAAGTAGGTACCTACTTCTTTTTGTTTCCAGGCCATTTAATGCTCTCCCCTCCATGTTTGAAAAAATAATTCATGATGAATTTCCAAAAAATACAATAATAATATGTTATGTATTAAAACCAAGGGTATGAGAATTATTAATTTTATAAACAACTATGTAGGTAGTTTGGTATTTCTATTAATAAATTAGTTTTGCTTCAAACCTCAATGTGGTTGTTTACTTTATCATGGATTTATTTTTCAACTAGCTTTTGCTCGCAGTTTCACCCGCGTGAAATTTAGTTTGTCACAGATCGTCATGAATTAGCCTATATTATTATGTTATTCTGGGCATAACATTAATACTGTAAAGTTTCATCGAAATCCGTTCAGTAGTTTTTGCTTGAAAGAGTAACAAACATCCAGACATCCAAACTTTCGCATTTATTAATATTAGGAGGATTTATTGCAAAGTTGATAATGTTCTTTTTATTGATACTAACTCTTCACTGGTTGACTGATTTTGCCAACCAAATAACTGAGATGGAGTTAAAAGTCCTGATAATGTTCTTTTGCCATATTTGTAAATCTCTTGTGTAGGAGGAGGTATCGCTGCAAGGTTACCGAGCCCACGAGCGAGGGGCCAAGGCACCGGCACCGCTGACGTCACGCGAGGAAGCGCTTCAGGAGTTGCAGCTCAATGACCACAACACTGGCTTTGGCACAGACTCCAGGTTGGTCAATTTGTGATCTTTTTGACTGTGGATATGGAATTATGAAACAAAACTACAAATCAATCATAGGCCAGTAGAATTAAACACAAAAATTGATTAAATCGGAAATAATTCCTACAAAAGATTTTTTTGCTTTAATGGCTTCATTGGTTGACCATTAAGACTCTCCTAAGTTTTCGACTTCGACGGAGTTGTGCTTAAGTGGTGGGGGCCCCCGAAAGGGGCGTTTTTTCGGTTTTCCGGTTATACCGCGTAAAGGACTTACCCTATCGAAAAGTGGTCTTCATGACGGTTGAAGGGCACTTAATCTTGCATTGAATAAGACCAAATTCATATGTTTGGACAAACCGTTCTCGCGCTAAAGTTCGGCAAAGTAGAAAATATACGTATAATTAATGACCCTCTCCACGTCCAATGGCTTGTTACCCACATGCTTCCAAGCATTGTAAAGGGTCGCCTTAACCAGTGTAACCCTAACAAGGCTCACGAGTTTGATTCGCTTATCCTTGTTCGTCCCAGCCGTTCCTTAACTGCGGTTGCTGCACCTCTTCCTGACACTCTCCTGAACGACTCTGTGTTACCTAATGTGGCTGCCCCTCTTCCTTGTACCCTCCTGTACGATTTCATTGCTTAGCCATATGCCTGGTCCAAGGTTCGACGCCACAAAATCAACTTCGTACGAGTGAAAATAGTTTAAATACTATTTCCCGTGCTTGCAACATTTTTCTTTACTGCTTCGCCTCTATTAGTCGTAGAGTGATTGTATACAGGGTGTCCCGTAATGTAACGTCAAGCCGGAACTGGGTGTTGAGGCAAGTTGTGCTGGTTATCAGAAAAATATAAAAAAAAATCTATGTGGCATATTTTAAAAATAATAGGCATTTAAAAAAAATCAAAAAATTCTACTCCAGGTGACGGTCCTTTTGCTCGTGTTGCCACAAATCTTCACTTTTTCCAAATTTTTTTTTTGTTATGTAACCCTGAATAATGCTTCTCTAAATTGTTATCAAAATTACAAAACCAGCTGCTCCAGCTTGGATGAAAAAAATACATTATTCCCAAAAAAAAATTCAAAATAAAAATTTTGCCTAGTTTAAACTGACTGTACTGAAAAAAAATGTACTACGCGAGTGTGGCAAGTGACGTCATATTTTGGCGCATTTAGTAAGGATTCCAAAATGGTATAACACTTGGTAAATTTTTGCTGTAATTGTCGACAATTTTTGGTTTTTTGGAAATAGTCCCGTTTTTAACTTTATCTACCTTGGTTAAAAAATATTATTCTAATGTGCCCAAAATTCAAGTTTCTGTGACTGACTACCGTACAGTCAGTCACAGAAACTTTTGTCACCATGACAGTAATTAGTAGTTGACATACTGTGACAAAAGTCACCCGTGCGCGCGCGCCTTTACTACCTGCTCTGCCTGCACTTGTACTTGGTAACAGGGATAATAAGGATATGAAGTTTCGGTTATGGATACGGTTACGGATATTAGAATAATATTATACCGGTTTCGGTTACGGTCACGGATATGAAATCATTTCGGATTATCCGAAAGTCTCGGATAATTTCTGTTACGGAATTATTAGAATTTCAAAAATGTAGCTAGGTATAATACAAATAGCAAGATGCTGCGTGAGCGTGACCCACATAGCTACTTTATGTACCAACTAAGACGACACCTATGTATGATAAAGGTAAAACAGGCTGGCATATTAGATGGTGCCAGCGAATGCCAGACAAGTTGGTAACTAATATTAAGATTTAAGGTACAATTCCAAGACGGGCCGCAGACCGCAAACTGCAAAACTATGAAATCGGCAGCGCGGCATTGCAGCTGCGGCGTGTATACTGCAGATTTCATAGAGTTTTGCAGTTTGGCCTTTATCCGAAACTATCCGTAACTTTTGAATCACTTTCGGTTACGGTTATGGACATTTTTTTATTTCGGATATCCGATAGTTTCGGTTACGGTTACGGATATCCATAACATCCCTGCTTGGTAAGATGGCCCTCTTCGTCCCGCTCATACCTTTTAAAATGGCTTCTCCATCTCACTTAAGCCAGAAACTTGAATTTTGGGCACATTAGAATAATATTTTTAACCAAGGTAGATAAAGTTAAAAACGGGATTATTTCCAATAAACAAAAATTGTCAACAATTACAGCAAGATTTTACAAAGTGTTATACCATTTTGGAATCCTTACTAAATGCGCCAAATTATGACGTCACTTGCCACACTCGCGTAGTACAATTTTTTTTCAGTACGGTCAGTTTAAACTAGGCAAAATTTTTATTTTGATATTTTTTTTGGGAATAATCTATTTTTTTCATCCAAGTTGGAGCAGCTGGTTTTGTAATTTTGATAACAATTTAGAGAAGCATTATTCAGGGTTACATAACAAAAAAAAAATTTGGAAAAAGTGAAGATTTGTGGCAACACGAGTAAAAGGACCGTCACCTGGAGTAGAATTTTTTGTTTTTTTTTAAATGCCTATTATTTTTAAAATATGCCACATAGATTTTTTTTTATATTTTTCTGATAACCAGCACAACTTGCCTCAACACCCAGTTCCGGCTTGACGTTACATTACGGGACACCCTGTATATCATATAGCCTTCCTCAATGTATGAGCTATTCAACACAAAAATAATGATTTCAATCAAACTAGTAATTCTTAAGATTAGCGCGTTCAAACAAACAAACAAAAAACTCTTCAGCGTTTTAATATGAACTTGTTGTTGTTGATTTCTGGCGTCGAACCTTAGACCAGGCATACGGCTAGGCAACGTAGTCATGCAGGAGGATACAAGGAAGAGGGGCAGCCACAGTAGGTAACACAGAGTCGTTCAGGTGAGTGCCAGGAAGAGGTGCAGCAACCGCAGTTAAGGAACGGCTGGGACGAACAAGGATAGGCGCATCAAGCTCGTGAACCTTGTTAGGGTTACACTGGTTAAGGCGACCCTTTACAAGGCTTGGAAGCATGTGGGTAACAAGCCATTGGACGTGGAGAGGGTCATTAATTATACGTATATTTTCTACTTTGCCGAACTTTAGCGCGAGAACGGTTTGTCCAAAACATATGAATTTGGTCTTATTCAATGCAGGATTAAGTGCCCTTCAACCGTCATGAAGACCACTTTTTGATAGGGTAAGTCCTTTACGCGGTATAACCGGAAAACCGAAAAAATGCCCCTTTCGGGGGCCCCCACCACTTAAGCACAACTCCGTCGAAGTCGAAAACTTAGGAGAGTCTTAATGGGCAACCAATGAAGCCATTAAAACAATAAAATCTTTTGTAGGAATTATTTCCGATTTAAAAGCTAATTCTACTGGACTATCAGTGGTTTGTGTTATTGGTGAAATTCGTATTTGAATATGAAATCTAATTAATATTATGGTACCTACAAGGCAAAGGGGAGCAGAGAATAATCAGATTTAATTATTTCCACATAATATCTTCTCCGCTCCAGTCCACCTTTGTGGGAACCAGGCCTTAGAAAATGGGAAAAAGATATGAAATACTCAAATACACTTCGGAACCAATACCTTGTTTTTGTCCATAGAAATACTAAGGGTGAGTGGCACCACCAAACTTTAACGGTAACTATGACGATAACCGGTGCTTTTTGTATGGAGTTTGACAGATTTCTGACGTTTGTCAAAGTTTAAGTAAGATGGTGCAACCCAGCCTTAGTCATCATAATAATTAATTGTTATTCATTTGTTTAAAAGCTTCTTACTTAAGTTAGTTTTTATATCTTATTGCAGACAGTCAACCATAGGGGGGGTGTCGTTTCCTATAACGGAAGCGGCGGAACAGGGTATCTTTGATCTCACGAAAGGTTCCTACAATTATTTACAGTTTAAAATAGGTAAGTTTTCCATAATTTACTCAAGAACATAAAAAGAAACAATTAAATGTTTTAAACAAGTAAAAAAAATAACTGAAAAGATGATGTAGTCCCATCTATCCCCGACAGGCTTCCCCCGGACGGGGAAAGATGGGAATTTTAGTGTCAACTTCCCCCGGTTGTGACTTTCGGGGATGTGGGCCCGATTCTAATTTGTATGAAAAAATCGAGCGATAACAAATCGGTGTAGTGTGCGCACCTTCATACATCTCCATACTGATTAACAGCCCGACCCAGCTGTCGGCCAAATAAGGCCGGGTTCCCACTATGCCAGACCGGCATTTCTGCCGGAAACCGGACACCGGACAAGGGTGTTCACATTACACCGGATCACCGGATCCGAAATCCGAGCCGAATGAAATGCGGGGAGCACGGGCGGGGCGGGAAGCACGGGCGCGGCGGGGTGGGCCGCAACTCGTTCACATTACTCCGGTCCGGTGATTTTGCCGGCATTTTGTAGCGACAAAACGCTCGGTAAAAATGCCGGGCTCGGCGAAAAAGCCGGATCCGGGATAATGTGAACAGCTTCATACAATTTGTACCGCCGCTAGGCCTTCCGGCGATTTTACCGGACCGGGAGATCTGCAGGTCCGGCATAGTGGGAACCCGGCCTAAGTCGGTGGTCTGAGCCTAGGCTTAGGAGAGTTGAATAGAACTTGGCCACTTCCACTCTTCTCGAGCATATAATAAAAGCCGACTTAGGTACAAATATGCGAACAACAGGCCTCCCCAACCGGTCCCCATGACTTGAAGGCCAAAATTAGAGAGGGTCTCGCTTTTACAATGGCCCTGAATGACTGTAATGATGAGAGTATAGATAAATTGTGTTTAAATTAAACTTATTTCAACTGATCAGTCTTTACAATACATGTTTGTAAATTAATTTCAGATTTAGAAGAAGAAAAGATCCACTTATCGAAAGCGGCGAATATAACTCTAGTAGAGCTGCCTCGGCAAGTGCCGTCCGACCAGGCGCGGTACCACCTCTACATATTCAAGCACACGCACGAAGGAGACCACATGGCTAGCGTAGGTTAGTGTGCAGCTGGTAATACATACCAGGGATGTTATGGATGGATATAAGTAACCGCAACCGAAACTTTCGGATATCCAAAATAAAAAAATATCCGAAACCGTAACCATAACGATTCAAAAGTTTCGGATGTAGGTACATAGTTTAAATTGTTTTTTGTATAGTATTATATATGTAAAGGCATAACAGCCTGATTTACCTTTATAATGCCATCTAGTATATCAATTTTGATTTTTTTATTACTTTTTATTCGATGTAAAGTGTGCGGCCGTGAATGAACCGTGTTGGACAACTATTGCAAATTGCATTCTATAGCACAGATATCCGTAACCGTAACCGAAACTTTCGGATATCCGAAATAAAAAAATATCTGTAACCGTAACCGGTATAATATTATTCCTATATCCGTAACCGTATCCATAACCGAAACTACATATCCATAACATCCCTAATACATACTAATATTAATAATGGAACAGTAATTGTATATCTCGGTTACTTTACGCCTAACTAACACCCGTATTCACAAACGATACTTGCTTAAAAGTGAAGCAGCAACGCTATGCGAAGAGCGAAGTCTTGAAGCTTTGTCATTGGTTCATAGTCACACTCACTCAAGTATTGTGTATGAATAGGTTTTTGGGGACCCTGTTCAAGCGCACTGTGAGACCTCATCGTAAACCAGTGAACAAAAATTAATGAATGAATCTTAGAGACGGGACTGAACGCCAGAATTTTTCAAAGTCTGCAAATAACACGGGCGCGAAACATTTTTTGTAGCGAAAATAACACTTGGTGGGAGTGACGAAATATGTTTGTATAAAAATAAATATAAATGTAAACTTATCAAGTCTTGGAATGGGGCCTAAAATTAATTTGATCAAATAATGCCCCATATAATAAATGATATAATGATCTGGGCATTCAGCTATTTATTTTATTCATGTAGGTTGAAGACACAAAATATTTTTTTATCTTTGAATATTACTTATGTATTGTACTTTTTATTTCAGTGTTCATTTACTCAATGCCGGGCTACAACTGTAGTATAAAGGAGCGGATGTTGTACTCCAGTTGCAAAGGACAATTTTTAGAAATCATAGAAAAAATGGGAATAGAAATAACAAAACGCGTAAGTATACTCTAGCTCTAATATTACCTATGCACTAAAATATTCGCCAGAGTATTTTTTCCTCCCCATTATTTTATCAGCATTTTCGTGTAGTGGTGCGAAACGGACTACTATTCCGGAGGTAGCGGGTTCGATTCCCGCACAGTACAAACATTTGTGTGCATGAACATATTTTTTGTTTGTATTGGACTGGGTGTTTTCTATGTATAATAAGTATGTATTTAAGTATGTTTATATCCGTTGTCTAGTAGCCATAGTACAAGCTTTGCTTAGTTTGGGACTAGAAGCGCAGTGTAAAATGTCCAAGGATATTTATTTATTTATTGCTTGATTACACTACATTATTCATAATTTTGGGCAATGTTACTGATTCGTGATATTTCCTATTCCGTCAATAGAAACAGAACAATAATTAATTTACCTACCTGACGTTAAAAATGTTAAAAGTTGGTGTGTCATGCTTACTAAGTAAATTTATCTTTCAGCTCGAAATCGACGACGGCAAAGAGTTGACAGAAGAATTTCTATACGACGAGATACACCCCAAGAGGAATCTTCACAGACCAGCTTTTGCCAAGCCCAAAGGGCCGCCCAACCGTGGTGCTAAGCGTATCACGAAACCCTCACAAACTCAGTGAACTAGTCTTATTTTATTGGAAGTGGATCCCTCGTCAACGCATGTTTTTATTTACCATTACTTTGTGGTATTTTCGACCGAATTACAAGATGGTAAGGTCCATGTTGAAAATCCTTTCAGAAACCATTTGACGTGCGGTTTACATCTAGAAAATGTTTTGGCGATTTACTTTTGCCAACGCATACTATATTATGATAGTATTTTTTGATTTCCCTATAATGTTGACTCGTTCTAAAACGACAGATAATCAAAATTTGTAAAAATTGCTTTAGAAAGTGATGTGACAGGTAATACCATATCAAAGTGACGAGAGATCCAATATTTAAAGCCACCTCAATGTGATTGAAGTTAAAATCTTTAAGTTTTACTCAAAAGATCATATTTATAATGTTCAAATGTGATTTTCAGTACACAATATGGCTGGATTTTAGACTTGCTAAATGCATGTAACGAAAGTTGTAAAAATGACTAAATTCTATTATAAGATGCGTCCATGATCGCAAGACTGCTAGTTTTTTGTGCAATATTGTTTTATTTGCATAAAAAGTAGATGATTTTGAATCAGTCACTTTTTTGAATAACCACTCCTCTGCCAGATAAGTTTAATTTTTAAAATACAATAAGTATTAGTTCCATTTAGGCTAGGCGCAGACCACCGATTTTTTGTCGGGCGATAGTTTAGTCGGGTAGTTAATCAGTATGGGCATGTATGGAAGTGCGCATATTACACCGATCCGACCGAAATCGGGCCCAACTATCAGCCAACTAAAAGTCGGTGGTCTACGCCTTGGCCTTAGTCAAGTTTTGTAACCTTCATAAGCCATTGCCTTTTTATGTCGGCAATAAGTAGATGTTAAGTTGTTCCTGAATGTAGATTTAGCTCACTCGTTCTGTACTGCATTTTCATCTTATTAGTATTACAATGTTACTATAATAATTATAACGTTTATTAGCTATTTATTAATGTTACCTGCATTATATTACAAAAAAATGTAGATACATTCTATCGATGCTCTTCTATTTCAATAATTTTCGTATTATTATTGGTAATTATTGGAAGCTGTGTACTTTTTCTTACGTTTTCGTATCTTATATTAATTGTAAGCGCGTACAATGTATTTGTAAGCTAAAATGTTATAGTTGTGGTTATACTGTATTAATGAAAACTTGGTATTACATGGTGCAATAATGTAATCGTGATTTTAGACTTACGAATAAAAATGTTGAGTTTGCACACATGTCAGAAAGTTTTACTGACATCTTACAAACAATGAATTAATATTTACGAAGTGTATAATTTAAAAGAACATTAGCAATAATTATTATAATCTTGATAGAGTCCAAGTATATATTATAAATAAATAAAATATTCTTGCCGTGTATTTTATGAAAATTCATTCAATCTGTTTTTAATGAATTGCAGAATGTATTAATTTTGATATACATCCCATTTAAAATTTTATCTTGCATAATTCGTCAAATTGATGCACAAAAACGTTTAAACATGTAAATATTTCACTTTATTTTTATATGTGAAATGTAAAATTATTATTTTTATCTTATAGAATGCAGAGTTAATAACCAATATCAATACAATGCTTTTGATATAAACATTGAAGTTTTATTTATTTTAGAAATAATATCCAATTTAGCTCAAATAAGATAAAGGAATAAGCAAGTATGATTTGTAATAAATATTTAATTGCTATACCTATATTACTGTACAAAACAGAATTTCGAGTAAAATAATTATAACTCCCACGACATAAAATAAAAATAGTTATTTACAAAATAAATCAAGGTTTCATTCTACATTTCTTCAACTTTTTTCTCGCCCTTTTCCAAAACTAGCTGATCGTGGTGTCTCGTAAGGTCATCGTTTTTAATTTTTGCTGATTTCTCAATTGCTTGATTTAACTGGTCTTCTCTGTGAACAAAGATAAATTGTCAAATATTCACAAAATGCCCACAGAGCACGTAATAATACGCGCGCCTATTATACTTGACGCAATAACTCGTGGCCAGGCAGGGCCGAAAGTATTTTTTGAAACAGAGATGCACACTCGCCATTGTTTTATTAAATACGTACCTATTACGTATTATTAACAACTCTATGCCTGCCTCTGTGTGACGTCACCCATATCCAGTGTGAGTGCGAGAGAAAACGTGATATGCACTGTTTTATTATTACACCGCCTGCCACGAGTCTGCGCAGAGTTATTTTTCGATGCAGACACAAATTCGGGCGCCCGCGAGATTTTTAGCAGATGCCCTAAAAATTTACAAGACCCTAACTACTACTAATTAAAGAAAAATGAAATACAAAAATCTTAATTTTAATCAAACTTAGAAATAAATGGGATAGGATTTGTTACATCATGTATGTATTACATACATGATGTAACAATATGTATTGATGGTAAAAAATTACTTTGTAGAAAATTAAAATTCATTATCTCGTACCTTACTTCTCTGAGTTTATACAATGCTTGCCTTATATCTTCCATGCTTACACCAGTTATTTTTAAAACTCCTAAAATTGCTAAACCAGCAATTGTACTTAATGCAGCACCTGAAACAAATAAAAATATATTATTTTACAATATAAGGATTTTCTTCATACAAAGAAATACAGGGACTAGGTACATTCTTGACTAATAAAGCAGGGAAGTATTCTACCCCACATAAATGCATCCTAGATCAGAAAAGATAATATGCCTTGTCTTGCATAAAAAAAAGATCTATTTGACCAGTAGGACTAATGCCTGTATTCGCAAACAATGCTTGCTTAGCAGCAAATCAAACACAGCTTTGAATAGAGCTCTGTGATTGGTTCGTGTGTCACCCTGTGCGTCCGCGCGCAGTGTGAAACGTCATAGTAATGTTTTTAATACGTGCGTTTTAAGATGCACTTCACAATTACATTTGACAAAATTAAATGTAATTGATAATTAAAATAAGATTGTATCCTTGCGTGAATCCTAGCCCTGTTGGCTATGAATAGACCCTTGGAGCCAATATTTTGAGTAAATTCGATTTTAGTTTTTCCATAGTAGACCTTTGAGCCTTGCAAATCGAAGCGCAATAGATAAACAATTTGTTATGTAGTCATAAGCGACCCCTTGGGGTTTGAGTTAAGAGTATTATAACTTCAAGACACCAAGTTTCCAAGATGTATTTGTTGTTCTTACCAAGTCCAGCTCCAACGAAGGTTGCTGCCAAGCCCAAATTAGCTTTGTAAAGTCCACCAGTGATAGCGCCAGCTGTTATGTACTCCACCAAGGATGTGTCGTCTCGGTACACTGATATGGTTGTAGCTATTAAACTGGAAATAGGAAAAAAAGTATTATTCAAGTGAATACTTTTGATATCAGGTTATTTATTCCCTAATGCATGCAGTAATATGACTGCAGTCCAATTTAAGTATACATAAGAGACAAAAGTGACATCTACCAACATCCATGCAACTAAGATGGAAAGGCAGGGTTGTCATTAATTCTAACCTGAACATTCCAGAAAATATGCCTAATCTCCATCCCCACTGGCAGGCCCCTTTCGCAAACGCAACTGTAACATAGTCCTGTAACTTTTTCTGAAAACCAAAGCATTGTTATTTGACCGAGGGACAATTTTTTTTTCATGAATAAAAGTGTTATTGAGTGTACTAATAGGTACCTTAGCTTGCATAGTAGATGTGAATATTGTTGCTTGATTGGTTTCTATGAAGTAGAGGTATGCATTGCGAGATTTTACAAAGCCTCCCATACAACCTCCGATAAATGTTCCAAACATTGCTGCCTGGGCAACCTGGTTCATTTCTGGAGACACTTCATCATATTCACTGAAAATTCAAACATAAATTTAGTAAAAAAATATTTTATGATTAGAAACTGCGAGGTTAGAATTTTTTTTGTTTGACTAATAAGTTACTTACTTCGTTGTGTACATCATTTTCACCCTTTCGAAGCCTGTACGTGGAGCTTCAGTGTCTTTGTTGAGCATATCGTAATCATTTGCATTTCTGCTCTCAAATATAGGAAATATAAAAGTCGGTGTTAGACGTACCACTGTTCTCAACATTTCTATTCTAATTTTTCATTAATATGATTGTAGATATTTTTTAGTAACTAAAATGAGGGCAGTGGATTTAAATGGACAGGTAAAAACAATTAAATCCAAAGAATACTCATTAAATCCGAATAACTTTTGCCAATTACGAAATTTGCTAAGACCACCGACCAGTTTTTATTTTGATGTTTTTGACATTGACACTATTGACAGTGTTGGTTGACAATAATGACACTATAACACACACTTATATATTTTTTTTACAGAAAAAAGGGATGCCAGTTGCATTTGTAGTCACATCGTAATGTTATCGTATCATCAAAATCGATTGCAAGACGATATACTATGTGAGAAAAAACACACTCGGTAAACTGCATATCCGATCCATAGTGCGGCGTTTCGATCTTCAAAAAATATTCAATGAATAAACATGTTTGTAAGTAAAATTACATTCTTTTTATCATGAAAATATAAGTGAAACCAAAATAAAACAAAAATAGCGATTCCTTTTCTTTCTTTTTTTTTTTATAAATAATACAGAACCGTGACAACGAAACTCATTTTTTGTAATCGCCTTGCAATTATTGCCATACTTTTAATAAAAGATTATTAGCAATTTGTATTGCACAAATTACTAATAGTCCCGTTAGTCCCTCGTGTTAAGCTGAATAAGCTAGTGTTACGAGTCGAGTGGGCTTACCAAAATCGTCGAGTGGCGGTGGAATTCCAAGTATTCCAACCCGCGTTCCTCGGATCTCGAGTCTGCACGGCAAGTCCAACCACTTTCACCGTTGGGCTATCGTGGCTATGAAATCGTAATCTAAATCGTGAAAAGAAAACAATGTTTATTGTATTGGATCTAGTAAAAAAATATATTTTTTTTCTTGATTTTATTATTATTCTAGCTTTTTCCCGCGGCTTCACCCGTGTGAAATTCGTTTGTCACGGATCGTCATAAATTATAGCCTATTATGTTATTCTGGGTTATAAACATTAATACTGTTCATCAAAATTCGTCAAGTTTCATCAAAATCCGTTCAGTAGTTTTTGCGTGAAAGAGTAACAAACATCCAGACATCCAAACTTTCGCATTTATGATTTAGTAGGATTAATATTTCAATATAAAATATGACACTGATAAAAAAATCTGTCGTCAAGCTGTCAATATCGTAATTCCTCAAATGCGATACGATACTGATACGATATGAGTTCGATGTAATCTGTGGTAATCGATATCATTAGTAATGCCTTATGTTGGCATTACTTTCTGTACTGTTGGTAGTATGTGCAAGACAGAGGCGGGAAAAATAGGGCGGGAATTTTTAAAGGTAAGTGTACACAAGCTGTATTTAATTTATTTTAATTAATTTCATGCGTATTTGTGTGTATTATTGCGATTTACATATTAATGTATTTTATTTTTAAAGGGTCTTTGTGAAATACATGAATGTGTATGGTCTCCGCCACTAGATTATCAATTTCGTTGACCTTAGAGCGACCTAAGTATATCACATGGACACTGAACTTCATAAATGCCTAGTTATGTGATTATGCAACTCTATTTTCTTTGATAGGTACAAAGTGAAATTATAATGTGATTGATGTTCAGTTTTTGTTTTAATCGATTTTAATTTAACTCGTATTAGGTACTTACACGCTATAATTTGAATCTTACTTTAATGTAGGGTTTTAAAGTAACTTTTAAAGTAACTTACTGCTTCTTTTTAAAATAGGTATACTTACCAACTCAGATCATTCCTGCCTCAAAATATAACTCACGAACATTATAGGTATGGAAATAACATTAAAAATGCCGTTTTCAACTATATTTTATTATAAAATGACAAAGAATAAATCTAGAGTTCAATAGGGTAGTAACTTAGATGTTAATATTGTATATTATAATCAGAATTCATACAACGGTATTATTTAACTGTAGGTAGAGAGTCCCAAAGAACCTTAAGTCCATGGGCATTTCACAAAATCAATGTCATGATCATCAAAATACATTTTTTGAAGTTTGCTCGTTAAAGCTTAACAATTTCTTTAGTCAGGTAGTAAGTAGTTAATTTTCTATTAGAGTTAAGATTTAAGTCGAAAGGAAAATATCAAGATCCCTGTTCTTTTGTCCAATGATTGGTCTTTGGCATATTGAATCATTTACACTAAATGACGCGTCAAGGAAGGTCAGAAAAATCACCGAAGAGGAGCAAACGTAAGAGATGTGCTTTTTCATAGGAAAAGTATGAGATATTTTTTTCGTTACTCAAACGATTCACTTTAAACTATTTAACTATTTTAACTTTACACACAACCCTTTAATTTGCACACCATTTTAATTTTTAGTGAACAACTAAACAATACTAAAGTCGAAGGAACAAAGAAAGGAGAGTAGTACAATACTCCTTAGGAAGATTATTCTCGATAAGTAGGTATTAATTAACTATAGCGACTACTGAAATTAAGATAGGATTATCTAGTAAATCTTAAAGTAATGATTATGTTAATTTTTACTATAGATCCTATTAATTTAATTTGTTAATTATTAACATAGTTGTGTATAATATTTACATCCGCAGATTATAACATGAGAATAACTGCCACTTTATAGGTTTCAAGTTCATATCTGTAAGTTAAATGTATTGATAAAATATTTAAATTCAGTTTGCTAGTAATGTCAAATTTGTTTATAATTAAACTATTATCTATAGGTAATCCAATTCACGACGATATTTAGCATATCCCTATAATTGGCAGTTACACATTTTTGCTAATTCAACGTTTTAATAGGGAATGGATCAGTTCTTTCCACGCAGCAGGAATAAGGGACGTGGCACGGACGCGCCGCCGGGGCTTAGGTTCGCACCCGGGCGGCATATAATTTATTCACATTATACCCTGTGCTAGATATAATCCATTTGATATAATTCTATAAAACATATCATTGGCAATATATTAGTCCCTTACTCCTTTTACAATTCAACTAAACAACGATTTCGCCTATACTTAACCGCGCAAGATCGGAAACGTTCAAGCAAAACAAGGAAGGTAGTCGTATAGGGTTAACACAGAAGCAGATACACACTTTAAATGATAATGACTTTAGATTACCGTTTGGATAGTTTAGATCTATAAGTACGAATATGTCTAGAATACCAATTGTGTACTAACGTACATCTTCATTATATTGATCCCCTTTAAAATTTATAAGTTTTATTTACAAATAGTATAATCTCTTTGAGTATTTGAAAACACCGTGAAATTAAAAAAAAATGTTTTGGAGGTTAAAGAATAAAAAAAATGCAAGGATAAATACAAAACAGGTTCCCATAACTTCAACGTAGGTAACTCTGTCGTACTTTAGACAATTGGTATCGAGTATGTTAGAAACAAAAGGGACGCAGGGTAGAAAGGGAAAGGTGAAAAATAAAGAACAAAAAAGTATCAATTATAATAATAAGTTTAATCATGAAATTAAAAATAAGAATGAAATTAACCACACAAAAGGCTTAACTTTACAATAAGAAAAGAAACGATGACATCTTAAATTAGGCATTACAGAAACAATGAAGTTGAAAGTATGTTGCGGCGACGAGTGTCGCCCGAGCGACCGATGGGTGCATCATGCGCCTGAGCCAATCTCAGTTGATATGTCGGCCTACCGCGAGGCTCTGTACCGATACAGCTACTACAAGAGGTGAATATAAAGCGCAATAAAATATACTTAAGCATCCTCAGAATGATATGCTAGGATATGTCGTTTGAACGCAGGAAGGCAACACGAAGAGCTCGGCCCGCGCACGGCGGCAGAACTGAAGACATCCGAAAACAACATCCACATCTTTCAACGCATAACTTTAACTAACAAATTGAAACAATGTTCACTTACGATGAATAAAATTGCATATATTGCGCTTAATAAAACTCTCAAATATAATTTAACTGTAACATTTTCATCAACTTTTCAATAAATGTTAAGATTACCTCAATTACCATTTACCTAAAATAATGTGATATTGACTCTTAAATTTGGCATCTCATCCTAAACACTGATCTATTTTATTATTTTTTAATAATATTACCATTATTATCTAAATATTTAAAATACTTCTCTAAACACATAAATCCCTATTAATTATCTATTAGTCAATACCGATGTTATTGAAAAAACTTTAGGCCTGAAAACGCTACACACTGTCGACTACGATTGAGCACAAGCAACTGATACATAACTATTCACGCGATGCGCCTTATGCCGTGTGTAGCGTTCTACGTTCAATAAAGATATGTAATCTCCTTTTTGTGATTTTGTTTATCGAATACGTAATAGTAAATTTTAAAATTACAAATGCGATCCCGCCGATCTCGAAGCAGACCACCACCAGTCACTTTCCATTTCTTCACTTTATTTCAAAACAGGCACAGAATCCTGCACCTTATTAGAAAAACATTTTCAAAAACGTGCAAAATATCACCACACCCTGGTCTCCTAACATTATCTAAACCAAATAACTACTAATGTTCTTATCGTAGGTAGGTACTGATTAATACAATTTGTATGATTTTTCTATTAAAACTTACATACAATGACGTTCTAATTTTTTCAGTTTTATTCAATTTACTAAGCTCTATTTTTATTTATTTAGAGTACGTGATGTATATTATACAATTTTATAATAGTGTAAATATGTGATTTTATGATTTCAAATTGATTTCTTAAATAAGAAAAACGGGTCGGTTGTTCGACCGTTTGATATTTGTGACTACGGGCGTTATGTTGAAAGTAAGGAATGAAGGGACTTGAGCCTCGGCGAGGCTGAGACGCCGCTTCATGCTCGCACCGCCATACTTACACTCGCCTCAAACTCTACCCTAGTTGAAATGCCGTCGTGGCATTGTCAAGATATGTATGCTTCCGTCGAAGACTTGCGAGCCCGTAACGACTATTGTGATGATCGTTCTCACCTCACGTGTCACGTTCAGGTATCTGTCTCACGCGTGTTCCGCCGTCATTCGTGTATACTGGACGTGTAACTGAACACTTAAAACTGGTCCTAACAGTTAGATTTAATATCTGGGCATCACTCTATGACCAAATTCTTTATAATACAATCTTTTTACAAAAGCTTTTCTTACCAGAGTTTAGACACAGACAAATTAGAAGATTTTTCATAACGTAAATCACTTACCCACAAACTTAATCTCTTTTGCATTGGACTAGACGCATTTTTAATTAATTTAAGAAGGCAAAGTCGTGTGAAACCAATCGAGAACTTGGTGAAGTCCGAGAAGCGTGAAAAGCTCGAGTGTTGGAAGTCGGAGCGTCTATATACAAAACGAAACATCGAGGGAGAATTATTTAACTAAAATACTGTTTAATAATGAAGTATTGTGACCTAGTGTAAATACTGACGATTATATGTCATAGAGCAAAATCAGATCTCGCTAATACTTGCGCGTGGCGGCGTCCGCGCACACAACAATTATTCTAATACGTCACCGCGCGCCACGCAGCGTTCCCCGACCAGGCAGAATAAATAATTATCTATAATTAACTGCTTAGTGAAATGTATGCACGAGCATTTATAATATGTTGTAGCTACCATTAATATAAATTAACATCAAAATAAATGCATCATGTCACTATTATGTCGCTGAACATAACTTTAAATAGTGAA
Source organism: Ostrinia nubilalis (assembly GCF_963855985.1). Lineage (NCBI taxonomy): Eukaryota > Metazoa > Arthropoda > Insecta > Lepidoptera > Crambidae > Ostrinia > Ostrinia nubilalis. Next base: position 6,408,706 of record NC_087091.1, on the reverse strand, counting down.
ATATAATCTAGATGCTTAGCCTTAAGAGTTGTGATTACACTAACTAAACGTCACGAACTACTGAAACAAAGTATAGAATAATATTCTCCTAAACAACGAAACGAGTTTGGAAGCATATAAGATTGTAATAATATATAGCGCGGGATGTCCGGGCGCAGAAGACGTTGCATACACCTAAAATATATTATTAAAATATATCTAAAAACTAATATTGCACACACATACACATTTCTAAACGTAACATTCCATCAATAATAAAATAAGAAAAAATGTGTATGCGTACAAAACTATATAATTACTTATAAAGAAATGCAATAATAGTAAATTGTGCATATTAAAATAGAGCATAAAATATATGTATAAAATATAATATTAGGATAATAACTGCAAATTATGTGACAAAGAAATATTTTTTTAACAATGTGCTAAAGTGATTATTACAATTTAGGATATAATAATAATAATAGTCTGTCATTAACCATAAAAATAACTGGGGCAATGTCAAACATTGCAATTAAAAATAGTTACACAAACTGCCAAATTTAAACAAATCTAGCGCAATCTAATTGCAGAATTATATACTTCTGATAGTATTTCGATTTCAAGAATCCATAAATATATCGAAATCACTGGAAATCATTACACGTTTACAAAAATAAATTATGAAAATCAATAAATGGAATGAATATCACACAAAATAGAAATCCTCTCTGTTGTAAAGTAGGTGGGCACCCTTGTTCTAAAATAACGAGTAAAATGTGATGATAGTATCTTAGATTATGATGTACAGTAGTAATACGTACGTATTCATTAAGAAAATAGAGTAGCACTTAATTTCTAGACTGATCCGAGTAAGCGTAATACAGATACAATTTAATTTTCAGTCGAGTCAAATTCTCGATTGTGTGAGAGGTAAGATGTATGACAGTCGGGTGTTGGGCGGCCGTACGGTAGCTCTTTATTATTAAAAATAATATACAATAGAGTAGCGCTGCAGAAGATCCCGTGCATAAAAACCTTCATCTACCTACAATTGTCGCTACCGGCGCCACACTGGCAACATTTCAACTGGCGGCGTCAATTAGAACTAATTGACAGTGCGATTCCTCGATCATCGTAGTTTAACTTACATTATACTAAATAGCTTAGGCCTAAAGGCCCTAGAGTCTTGAGGCCGCTGTAATTATAATTATCAATCAGCGACATGAATTAGATCTAAGAAAATAGCTGCCAAGCCAAAGAGAATGGCCTTAAAATTCTAACTACTATTATGTTAAATATCAGCGCTACGAATAGCGCCTTGCACTGGAACTTCCTATAACTGGGCAAAAAATCCTTTTGCAACTTGGACAAAGAATCAAAAATCTTAAACATACTCCAATTATAACTATCGGGAAATTTAGATTTGAAGGGGCTCATCCAAAAAATTTGGACATGAAAGGAAGTGACTTGAATTAGTAAGACCATGCTCTAGTGGCGCCACCTAAACTTGCAAGGGATCCTATACAGCGAATCGAATAGTGAGAGGCGTACCGCAATCGGCTCGCAGCCCGAACCGACCGCCACCGCTTGTGTGATATTCCGGGAAGCACCCTTAGATGCTGGACTTGGAGAACGAGACTCGAAGGTGGTTCGACTCCGAGAGTTGGTAGTTGTGCATTTTAATGAGCGCCGCCACCGCGTCGTCGATTGAGGGTAGTTGCACCAATGCCATTTTGCGGTCCTTGCTGTAATGGAAATAACGAGAAAATGTTGAATAAATCACTTAACTGGAAGAAAACTACTGGAACTCTTATTGCCTAAAAGATGATAAAGATATGTCAGAGACTCCGTCAAATGGTAGATGGCATTGTGACAACTGTTGGGACTTGGAAGAAAAAAGGAAAATAATTAGGCAAAACTCACGGGAAGAACTTGAATGCCTTGATTGTGAATCCCCGTTTGGTGAAAGCTTCCTTGATGTCATCTTCCGACACCGTGGCTCTGAAAAGAGGCGTCAACGTGTTAACCACACAGCAATGTTCAAAATATGTTTCCAAAACCAGACCAGAAGGAAATTCAGTTAAATGTAGCTGAATATAAGTGATGTCCTTGCTGTCGCCGTATTTTATATCTGCATACACCGAAAGTTGTTAAGCGCAAAAAGTGACAAATGGGCGTCGCTGCAGCAAATGAGACGTATAAATTGGACAATAACTTACGGAATGTTGGACAGATGTAACGTGGCGCTCGGCGGGTAGATGTTCTGGTAGTTTTTGCTTCCCGGCTTCTTGAATCTGTGCAGCGGGCTCTGTGAGTAATCCCTGGAATGTAACACGGGAAGAATGTATTCCGCGGTCCGTATGAGGATTATGTTCGGGGGAACTGTAAGTGAGATGTTTCAACATGGAGGGAACATTTTCCTTGTACATTTTCTGCTGTTGATTATTTTTAAAAGGCAGAGGAATGTTGGATGTGTTGTTTACAGCATTTTGCGGGTAGTATTTTTGAAAATTACGTGTTCTGTTGTAAAAAATGATGATGATTCATTATTTTCACTGCAAAATAGGCCTCCCCCATGCTTTCTTGATTAGCTGTTTGGACATGGAAGTGTAACCTTTATAAGATCACTTGTTCACCACGCTGCGCTTGTCGGAGCCTTGCTCCTTAGCGAAATTGCAATTCTCGCCAAAACGATAGTTTTAGACCTTATTTCAGCACGAAAAAGTTTTAAATTCAAACTATCTATGGTACCTCGTGAGCCCAGCATCGGGTTGGCCTTCCTTAGGCAGCTGCACTGTCTGGTGTTTGCTCAGCATGACGCGCATCGCCTTGCCGAACACACGGAGCTTGTCCATGTGAGTCATCGCTACAAAAAAATTTAACGTCTCAATTGGCACCTATTAATTTTCTTTTTAAATAAACCTTGAATTTCTTAAGTATGGTACCAATTAATTATGGAAACATAATGAAAGTCTAACAAAATATTTGAAATTGCGTGGGTCAAAAAGTTTTCGTTTTCACGATGTCCTCTCATGTTTGAATAGTTCAGAACGAACATTTGTTAACGAGTACAAGCAAGCCATTTAGACGAAATGATAGGGTAGAGTTAATAAGACATTATTGAATAACGTAATTTTAGGCAACTTAACCCTATCATCAAGGCAAAACTGCGATTGCGTTAAGTCTCTACACATTACCAACGCGATTTAGATTTGAAGGTGTAGTTTAACATTTGTTTTTCTTACCTAGATGTGCCTGGTGCGGTTCAGCCATCTGGATCAGGGCTGAGTCCTTCTTGTTGTATAGGATTTTCACCCGTTGCACGTCCCCGTATACACCTACACACAAACATCGTCTTACACACCGACCACGCTTGTGTTTGTACTATTTCTAATTAGTCTATTTAGTCAGGGAGTTACCCAACTAGTTGGACTTGGAGTGAAATTCTGAATGCATCGTAAACATTTTTGTAATTTTTATTTGGTTAATTTCAATCCAATCCAAGAACAATTAAATTATAGTTGGCTCAAATGTGCGTTATTAGATATAGGTTCTGTATGTAAGTAGGTAAATAATTGTGTTCTGTATACGGTGTGGTAAGGCTTTGTTTATTGTTTGAAGTAATTTTGTTAGAACATCAAATAAAACACATTTGAGAAGACCCAAAATGTTGTCTACAGAGAACGCCTAAAAATCTAAACTAAATCCACTACATTTACTCTGAAGAATACAATGTATTTTAGTAGTAATGTTGTAAAATATATAATAATGTCATGAAACGGGACAGTTGGAAAATTATATAAGAAGAAAAAAACCACTTCAAGCGCTAAATTGGTCACGGTAAGCCTTTATTAATGCTTTAGCTATTAACAGTCCAGACTCGTATCGGTCTGCTGTTTGAAGCAAACTACGAACGTGGTAAAACATTTTTCTCCAACATCTGGTGGCTTAGAAACTGTCTATTTCAAATCTGCGATGTAATGCAGCTCGCTGCATACTCGCATAATCTACAAACTTTAACGTAAGAAATTATAAAATTTACAAAATGCAAATTATACATCTGCTTACAACTGATAGAGACAGACGGAAAAAATAAAATGATAATGAAACAAAGACAACACTGGGTAGACAAGAGACGTATAACTTAGCTACGACTAAAGCGTCTGAAACACAAATTGTCAAGTTAATAAAGCGTTTAGGTTCGATAGTGTTATCAAGCGAAGCTTCGACAAACGGATGCGGTTATCAGTACAGAAGTCGAGAATGTTAGGTGACAATTTGTCTTCCAGGCGACAGGGCTCAGGAGTATATTAATGTTTTAATATAAAATACGGAATGTATGTGCACACGTACCGAAAAGGGTAAATAGAGCGTCAGGCGTGACCATCTAAAACAATAGGAGAGAGAAAGAGACAGTATTATAAATAGTCGTAAAAGATATTTGACATCATAATTATCTATAAAGAAATTAGCAACTTATTTTTAAAGAGTTTTGAGTAGGATATATAAGTATAATAGCCTGTAACGCCGCTCGTATTAGTGAATGCATTAGTCGTTTGCGTAATCGCCGAATGAGCCCATCGTTACGGAGTAGAGCTACGCGGTCGTTACTGGCTATTGTGTTAGCGTAATGAATAATTTGACAATAAACATTTACTACTACGGTCAATCAATTTTCATCTAAAATTTCAACGTTCAAAATTCTGATTTCAAATTAGGTTGTCTCATTTTATGAGATTTCACCTTTGAGATTTCAAGCGTGAACCTAAGCAACGTGTTTGTTTCGGTTACTAAAAAGTTTTAAAACAAAAGGTTGAGGGGGGGGGGGGGGGGGGTTGTAAAAAGTTTGTAATAAAGGTCCTGTTTGGTTTGTCAGGAGTCAAACATGGGGTGTTTGGGTCGTGGTGTGGTACTGACCTCTTCGTTGAGGTTGGACACGAGGAGCACGGTGGCGAGTGGCAGCGGAGGCGCGGTCAGGGCGCGCAGGGCCGGCGAGGCGGGCGTGAGGGTGAGGGCCCCGAACGCGGGCAAGCCCACGCCGCCCACGCCCACTCCGTAGGGCGAAGTCAGGCCCGAGCCCAGTCCTAGGAACTGTGGCGCTAGCACACCTCCACCTGTTTGGAATTTACCCCTAATGAATCTGCTGTTTCTAACAAAAGTCCAAGAAATAAACTGCTCTATTTTGGCCATCCAAAGACAAGTTTATTGTCTTTTGAGGTAGGTTAACACGACCATGAAACATAATGACTTCAAGCTAATTGAGAGAAGTTAATTTTGACGTAGTCGCGTAACAACTACTATTTTTATTACTAACTCATGTTAGCAAGTTTTGTTTCCCTTTCGAGACTAAATATAATATGATTTAACTTACATACTATTATTGTGAGCTACACTAACATGTAGCGCTTATTTATTAGTTACAAAGGCAATAAAATACTTAACCTAAAATATAATTATCAGAAAAACACAAAAGAAAACATTAAAGTAGTTTTAAATTAAGGTGCTGGTGCCAAAATATCAAGGAATCTTTAGAATAAAAATCAGAAACATGTAACGCAAAATAAAATAGAGTTTAGCAGTTCAAATACAAGCACCAGGTCGGTAGTACTTTCAAATGATAAAGTTACAGGCAATGTAGAAGAAAACTTACTTTAAAATTTGACGTCAAAAATTTACTTAATTATTAAAAGAACGGAGATCAGGTTGGCGTCGGATGCAGGATATAGAAAGTTCGTTGCATAACAGATTTCGATAGAACTACTAAATACTTTGATAGAAGAGGCATGTACGTAAACGTGGTGTGGTGGTATTAAAAGAGGTTCATGCCAGCTCTAAACTACACGAGGTGATTGGGGTGGCGCTAGATGCAGTGGCATATTCTCTGAGCAGGATTTGGAGTGGGGCCCGATCGCATTTTAAGAAAGAGGAACTGGAATGCGGCTCTGTGGTAACGACCATAGCTGTAAAGAGGGTATGAAAGGAAGAAGTTGTTAGCTTTTGTTCACAGAGTGAACAGGATCTATGCGTCTAGCAGCCAGGTGCATGGAGTATCAGGAACTAAATCATCCTAGATGCATGCCCTTGGCGGCCGTATCTTTCTGATCGAGAATTGGAGGAGGACATTTGAGAGAAGTTAACATTGTCAGTTTATATCCTTCAGGGTGGCAAAGGGAACGTGGGAGAAAGAAGTTATTTATGTTCATGCCAGCTCTAGTCTACACAGGGTGTCGGGAGCGGTGCGCTAAGCGTCCAGGTGCGCGGAGTAGTAAGGACTAACTCATCCTGGATGCGAGCGCCAGGGCGAGCCGAGCCTGCAGTGGCATCAACTCACTGGACAACAGCTGGAATGGGACTCGAAGGATATTAGGGGGGAGTCAACTTTGGAAACTGTTTATACCTTTCAGGGAGGTGAAGGGGACGTGGAAGATAGAAACTGTTTACGTTCATGCCAGCTCTAGTCTACACAGGGTGTCGGGAGCGGTGCGCTAAGCGTCCAGGTGCGCGGAGTAGTAAGGACTAACTCATCCTGGATGCGAGCGCCAGGGCGAGCCAAGCCCGCAGTGGCATCAACTCACTGGTCAACAGCTGGAATGGGACCCGAAATATATTAGGGAGGAGTTAACATTGGAAGCTGTTTATACCCTTCAAGGTGGTAGAGGGGGACATGGTGGGAAGAAGTTGTTTACGTTCATGCCAGCTCTAGTCTACACAGGGTGTCGGGAGCGGTGCGCTAAGCGTCCAGGTGCGCGGAGTAGTAAGGACTAACTCATCCTGGATGCGAGCGCCAGGGCAAGCCGAGCCCGCAGTGGCATCAACTCACTGGTCAACAGCTGGAATGGGACTCGAAAGAAATTAGGGAGGAGTCAATTTTGGAAGCTGTTTATACCCTTAAGTGTGGTAGAAGGGGACATGGAAGATAGAAACTGTTTACGTTCATGCCAGTTCTAGTCTACACAGGGTGTCGGGAGCAGTGCGCTAAGCGTCCAGGTGCGCGGAGTAGTAAGGACTAACTCATCCTGGATGCGAGCGCCAGGGCGAGCCGAGCCCGCAGTGGCATCAACTCACTGGTCAACAGCTGGAATGGGACCCGAAAGATATTAGGGGGGGAGTCAACTTTGGAAGCTGTTTATACCCTTCAGGGTGGTGAAGGGGACGTGGTGGAAAGAAGTTGTTTACGTTCATGCCAGCTCTAGTCTACACAGGGTGTCGGGAGCGGTGCGCTAAGCGTCCAGGTGCGCGGAGTAGTAAGGACTAACTCATCCTGGATGCGAGCGCCAGGGCGAGCCGAGCCCGCAGTGGCATCAACTCACTGGTCAACAGCTGGTGCGCGTCTCCATCGCCCGACGGCAGCGTCGGGTTGGTGTAGTCCCGGGACTTGTCGTTATTGTATTTCACGTTAAGGCAGGTCATCTTTGAGTAGTCGATGCGGAGAGTGCAGCATCCGTTGTAGATGTTTTGGCCGTCCAGAGCCTGCGAACAAAGAAGCACGCTTAAAATTCAAAATCTCACTCATAATAATGATTATTTCATAAAGAATCTGCCGCACGTTCATTATCTACCTACTCTATTCTTCGGTATCAAATATGTATTGATTATATCTAATCTAATAAATCTAATAAATCTTTGGACAATTTCACACAGCGCCAGCTAGCCCCAAAGTAAGCAACTTAATGCTTGTGTTATGGGTGCTAGCTTAACGGATATACTACTTATATACTTTTTTTTTTAATACATAAATATTATACATAGTCACACCCAGACCCGTCACAGAAATTAAAATTCATCATTTCAATTTCTGCCCGGCCGGGAATCGAACCCGGGACCTCTCGGCATAGTAGTCCGTTCTGAACCACTACACCAAACGGCCGATTATATGAATATCTCGTGTTGAAAAACAAACATGAAATTGATCAAATATTGGTTAGGTGCTTAGAATTAATTTTGGTATGTAGTTAACTGCTGCCGCGACACAAGCACAGCTTAGTGCAGCAGCCGCTAGATAAAAAAACTGTAATTCTTTTGTTGGCAAATAAAATACTTTTACTTTTACTTTACTTTACTTTAACTCTCAAACTGTGGCCAATACCAGCTCCCGGAATAAAACCGGTATGGAAAATTCTGCCACAGCTGAGAGGTGAACGCTTTATTTTTAAGGTTTTACGAGTTTTTAAAATGAAAACAGTGAAAGATATATCCCGTGTAACGTTTTCCCTACAAAGTTCCGGTTTGTAGTTCGATAACTGCAGTAGCGGAGAAAAATTCGCATTACCTATGGCTGTGTCAAAACCGTTAACCCCCGGCGGCCACAGTTATTTGCTTGCGCCGCCTGCGGGGGCGCTGATAGCCCGCATCGCGATAGAAAGGGAATTAATTAAAATGCACCGACACTCAACCCATTACTGCAGCTTTATGCCTTTGCTACACAAACATTTTTTTGAGAAAAACGAGAACATATTTTAATACTTGGCTGTTTTGTTTTGGAAGCATGACTACGAATAGATTAACGTCTACTTATCGATTCGATATTGGAAAATTTAAGTTTTCACTTCAAGTAATTTTCATATTAGCACAAACATATGACAGTATTAGAATGGCAACCATAATGGTAAGTTTTTATGACCATTTGTTTTGATTTCTATTAAAATAGCAAAATGAACGCGAATGATAAATCGGGGATTAATACCAGCTTGTTTCAAAGGGTTTTTAATATTCCTTCCTCAGAGACCATTTCAGAATTGAACGCTTCCGTTACCAACCACTTTGAAGGAAATGAGTTTATAATTAATTAACTCCGTTTTATTTTCATATTAAATCAAACTGACTAGATATCGACTGGTTAAGTGTTTGACTCATTTTCTTCTTAATTATGTAGGTTTACCAATAACCTTATAACCCAATTTTTTAAATACCTTATTTACTTTAGCTATGTTTGACTACACGTTAACACTTTTGATAATTTAGACGAAATAAACGAATCGCCTAATTAAAGTTGGAAAAGAAGTTATGAAAATAGGAAAACAAAATATGAAATGTCTCTGAAAGAATACAATTATTTAGGTAGATGTTCCAAACAATTTAGTCCAGGGAAGCAAATTAGAGTTCGTTTATAAACCGTCACCTGTCAAATGAAAAATGGTGAAATTACGACGGGATCCATTAGCTAAGTAAAATGTTTTGTATTTTTAATTTCATAATCATATTAAATGCGACGGGCGATACTGGCTGGAAGGAACAATCGACGGTGTTTTGTTTTATACATGGAACATTATTTAAAATTGCTATTAAGTTTTTTTTCTTTGATTTAATAAGTAACTTTTTTGACATTCGATTAGCAAATTAAAAATTTATAAACGAGCAAAAATGAAGTAGGAACTACATAGTATTATTCCTTTGTTCGATTGTGGAGTATTAAACAACGCAGGTTGACTTGAAAAATTGTTTTAAAATCGCGGAGTTTAAACTACTCGCGCCTTCAGCAGGAGTGGTTACCATAAAGCAAATAGCTCTTTTACAATCCAATAAAAATATCAGAGACGCAACCAAGAAGCGAAAGTTCGATGTCGGAACGTTGGATATTGGCTGTAGATTTAATAAATTTCTGTTCTATATGCAAATGCGACCCCCTGATGTGTAGACGTGAATAGATTGGCTCGTTTAGAGCTCAACTTATATGGAAATGCGAAAGGCACGTAAGAAAGCGTGGAAGAAGAGTATCGGAGATACGTAATTAGTTTTGTAGACCCTCGCGGGCGAATTCGATTTCGGCGATGAATGCCGAATTCAAGAGAAAAGCGTAAGCGAACGTCGAGTAATTAATTTACAATTCTAATGTGTATTTTCCCTAACGCATAGATATCATTAAGTAAATTTTTAAAATTCAAATGGGACTGTGATTCATTACTCCGCTTCGGCTGGTTTGCTTATAACAATATTTTGTTTAAGGACACTTATGATTTTCATAAGTAGGAACGTTTATTATTCCTACTTTGTGGAAAGATTACATTACATCCAAACTTTTTCATAGCCAGTTTATTGTTACAAATCTCCAAATCTTATCCGCATTGAGATTCTTATGTCTTTGAAAGACCAAGAAAAGGCAAAGACGAAAAAAAATTAAGAGGGCAATGAAGGATTTTGAATTGCAGATTAATTTCTTTACTTTTATAAGCTTTTTCGGAGGCACTCTTGAATTTAAGTCGGACTGTTTTTAGAATATTCTATTCACTTTTATTTTTTAAATGGTTAAATCTGTAAATCTTTCTATCTTCCCTTTGTACAAACAAATACTGAATTCATAATTTGTTTTATTTCGTTATGCCTTACTTCCAGCTCTAATAGGTCTACCAGTTGGTTTTAACATACATTTAGTATGTTAATGCCTAATTAATTAAATAGGATATCGCAATTACAAATGTTATTAAGGCAAGGGCCCCATAAAAGGCCGGTAATCTGTCTAAGGAGCTCCGTTTTATTATACTCCTTCGCTCTCAGTATCAATATTCACGGGAATTTTATTTTAATCTTTGGAAACGTTTATTTGCGCTCGCAGAGGGAGTCGTAATTGAGGTAAAAAAATATTAGGAGGAGCGACAAGGTGATAAAATGACAAACGTCACGCCCGGTTTGATATTGGGATCTTTTACTGCGTAATAGGGGAGTGAATTGTTGATTCTTCCGAAAATGGGATTTCAGAAAACTTATTGAACTTACGGCCAAATTGGACGGCTGAATGTTTGCCGAGGGTTTTGGTGGATGACTCGCGCCTGGCTCGGGACCTTTTGTCTCTTTGTCGCTGGGATAAATAATCACATCTGGATCATTACTTAACTGTACATATAGTACGAGTAGAGTAAGCCAAATTAGGGGTTAAAATGCTTTAAAGTGAGTTGATACCGACATAAACTTAGCTATTTTAACTTTGGTAAAATTTTAAAAGGGCTACTTTTTACGTCTGATGGAGACCTAAAGTAAATCTTAGTTTAGCATACCTCAACGAAGCCAAATTTATTTTGTAGACCTTAATTATGAAAATGGCTGAAAAATTTAGGTTAGCTCTTGCTCTATAACCAGTTTTATTTGAGTAAAGCAACATTTCCTAATAAGCATGATACAGATCTCCTCAAGGAGCACGACTCCAGAGTTTTCCGGCACAAAAGGAGCGTGTTACAGTCCCTTTGCCCGAGTTAAACATTTGTCTTGAGCGGGTGAGTAAATCGCGGCGGAATCACGGCAAACAGCCAACAGCCCGTCAAAGAGCCGAGACGGCATCTACCTAAGACGTAACAAGTGTCCTCCGAATCTCTTAATCACGTCGCCGGTAATTGTTTTATCTTTAGCTCGTTAGAACTCGTTTAAGCAAAGCCTTCTTAGTGAAGGATTAAGTGCGGTCCGCCTTAATCCACCCCCCGCTGCTAATTCTGGCGGTTTTTCCACGGAGACCAGATAAACGTTTTTGTTGGGGGTCCCGGGCTCGCCCCGTTTAATATTTATAAGAGTGCATAACGCTTAAAGTGCTTCTGCTACCGGTGCAAGGCTTACGGTACTGAATGCATTCTGTTTTTTGTCACAGATGACGCCGGAAAAATGTAATGAAAATATTTCGAATGTGACATTTGCTTGCACGCCAGCTGTGTACTAGAATAATGAATACGGTGTTACTTTTTTCAGAAGTATTCATAGAATTATTCAATGAATGCATTAACAAAGATTTATTAAACTCTCTCTTAACAATGTATCGTTACATGTGACTTCACTAAACCCATCTTTCGAATTGCGCATCGACGTTTAGATCATCTTCCATGGCGTAGGTACTGAAGTGTGTTTAGTTATTACGCTAAGCACAAGAGCGAGCTGAAGCCGATTCTAGCATAAGAAAGTTCCCTGGTGCATTACTGATTGGCGAGACATTGTAACGCAGAGCTAACTATTTGCTCGATTAGTCCCGGATAAAAGATCACTTAACGTTCGACGCGCCACCGCTCTGCGCTGAAAACAAATACCACTAAGAGAGCAAGCTTTTAACTAAACCATTGTGTTAATGAAAAAACCGACAAGCAAAATGTTTGGACTGCTCATTTTAATCAGGTCGCTTTTTGATTGCGCCACCCGAAAGCATTCAAAAATTTCAATCGTCGCGAAATGGGATTGCACTATGGTGGATTGCACTCTGATTAATATCTTTTTTGGTTTCGAATAGAGAGAATTTCGAATCTGCAAAGTACGAGCTCCTATGAAGGTCGGTTTAGCCTTTATGAACATTTAAATTATACCTAAGGAAAGTTAAGGAAACAATTAATGAAGTTTACCAGTCACAATTAGGGTGTACACATTTGTTGACGCGTCACCGAGCCAACATCAGCCGCTCCATTAGACAATGTAATTAATACTTGGGGTTACGCGTAATTGCGGCCGACAGACTAGTGCCGGGCTCCGATTCACGATCAAAAACCTCGCCCAATTCGCAACCGGCACTGTTTACTTACGAATCGGTTACTAAATGGGTTTAATTTGGTGATATACTAATGGACCCGGCGACTTGTGTTACTGCCTGAATCAGTATTGTGTGGAACATAATGGCATTGTTCTGCGGAGGCATATCGGCCGTGTAATACAGTGCATGGATTTGAAATTCGGTTGTGTACACACAGGTGGGAAGTAAAAGTTTCGTCAAAGTTGTCGAGGCCGTGATTGTAAGCAAACTGGGGGGCTGAACACTAACAAAACCACTACTAAACAATGTTTGACACGTAACTAGGTGATGCGGAGTGCAGCTCAGCGGTGTTGACAGAGTGGAATCCAAACAGGGGAGGGCGATGGGACGTGCAATTTTAAACGGGTCTTGGACGTCGGTGCCCGCGCTGTTTGTTGGACAGCTTGAAATTTCGATGAAGTTTGCGATCGTTACTGGAACACCGCAAAGGGAACGTGCTGGCCCGGTGTGGATCATAACAATGTACTTGCAGGCAGCGAAATGCAACTGGCATAGCGATTGAAATGCGTTCATGAGACTTGCTTGAGTGCAAGGATTGCCTTTGCAGGCTAGTAATTTAAGAGATTATTGCCAATGTTTAGGGTTCATCGTTTCAGTCAAATGACGTCCACTGCTGGACAAAGGCCTCCCCCAAGGCTTTCCACATCCGCCATTGTCCGCATCCAGTTTCTTAGGGTTCAGTTCAATTAAAACGTTCATCTTGTATTTATTTATTCACAATGTAAGGTTGTGTTTGTAAAAAAACAAATAGCTTGCTGCTCCGTTTGTAACTGTTGAAACAAAACAAGTTAAACAACAGAGTCGATACTTTAAACCCGTATTCCCACTTCTGCACCGAGTAACAAATACTCGGAAACAAACTACCTCTCACCGAAAAGCACCGTCCCGTCTTGAGTAATAAAATACTAATTCAATGTGGATAAAGTTTGCAACACAGAAGCAAACAATAGAGATTTGTTCTGTGTACGAGAGTTATGATTGCTACGGCTTACCTTTCGCGATACGTTACAGATAGCTCACGGCAACACATCGACTTTTTTGACGGTTACAATGTTTGAATACGTCGCCGTGTTGACACAAAGCGACGCGAGAGTTGTCGCAGTGCAAAGTGCAATTTTGAAATGTAAACAAAGCTCGCACCTTGAGTACATAAACGCTATCTCAGATTTCGCCTTATTGAACCTCCGAGACGAAGAATAATCTTGTATTTTTAAAAACGAAGGAGTTTCTGCAACTGTATACGTTGGCGACGTTTCCAAGAATTGCTTGACTTTACTTACCTACTTAGTTGTAATGGTATAGTTTGTAAATAACCGAGGAAAGAAAGTAATATTTTTTATGTCGAGACTTAGATTTTCTGGAAAAGCATTCAAGAGTTTCGTGAAAAACAATGCTAAAATGTTCTTTGCAGAATATGGCATAAAATTATAAGCCACAACATAGGTCTAATTTTTATGAAAATATTAAGTTTAGGATTTGTTATGAATGAGACGTCATATTCTAAAATAGTTCGGGACCTGGACATACTATGGCAGTAGTTAAAAGTTACAGTTGTTTTCCAGCATGAAAAGTGGAACCAACCTCAACTCTGGCGTATTTGATAGTGAGTTATTTGATCAACGTTATAATGTATTTCGTAGAGACCGAGAAAGTACATTCGTGAACAAAGTTGAGGGTGGAGGTGTTCTATTAGCGATTAATAAAAGTTTTGATGTAATTCGGCGTAAGTCTTGGGATGGCCCAGTCGAGGATATCTGGATTACTATTTTGCCGCGCAGCAATGATAAAAATGCCTCAGAGATTAATTTATGCGTCTGTTATTTGCCTCCTGATTTACCCATGGATTCCTTAAAAAGTTTCTACACTAATTGTCAAAGAGTTTTGTCCGCCACACGTAGCAACTCAATTAACATAATTTTTGGCGATTTTAATGTTCCCAGCCTTTCTTGGACCTTTTCACCTACCTCAATTTCCATGGCTCCTGGTATATCAAATGACCAAAAATCACACCTCCTCTTGGACACCATGGCACTTTGTGACCTGACCCAGTATAATAGTAGCCCTAATAAGAACCACAGGTACCTAGATCTTGTGTTGTGCAATACTAACTGCATTACAGTGCACGAGGCTGACCCTCTCACACGGATAGATATACATCATCCACCTTTATATGCTGAGATTAATATCGGGAATGGATTCAGAAAATTGAAAAATAAGACCAACCATAGACTGAATTTTAATAAATGTAATTACATCAAACTCCGTGGCTCGCTCAGCAACACTGCTTGGTCTGACCTACTCAGTGACGCGGACGTTGACGTGGTGGTTGCAAATTTCTACGATGCGCTTAACGGTATCATTAATGAACACACACCTGTAGTGTCTTCCAGAGAAAAGCAATATCCTAGCTGGTTCTCAGCTGAATTGATTAGGCGTCTAAAGGATAAAAGTAAATATCACAAAAAATTTAAAAAATATGGTAATCCAAGAGATTATGATAGGTTTTCTTCTTTACGCTCTATATGCAAGAGTCTTACCAAATCCTGTTACAAATCATATATCTCCTCTGTCGAAGACTCTCTGGTAAGCAATGTGAAATCATTTTGGAAGTATGTCAACAGCAAGAAGGATTCTAGTGGCATCCCCCACACCATGAAGTACGGTGATACTGTTGCATCGGATGGCGAAAGAATTTGCGAGCTTTTCTCTGACTTTTTTGGTTCTGTTTTTGATGCCACCAGTCCCCCGTCTCTCGATACAGAACGTGCGGGTGAGTTTTGTGGTACCTACTTCTCCAACCTGTCGCTGACACATGATGAGGTTCTCCTTAAGTTAAAACAGCTTGACCCCAATAAGGGCTCCGGTCCTGATGCTGTACCCCCAAAGCTGTTAAGGGAGTGTGCGGATGAACTATGTACACCACTATTAACAATCTTTAACTTGTCACTTAAATCAGGTGTTTTTCCCACGGTTTGGAAAACTGCTCACGTGGTCCCAATTTACAAAAGTGGTGACAAATCTGATTGCACTAACTACAGGCCTATAAGTATCCTTTCAGCTATGGCTAAGTTATTTGAGAGTGTGGTCTACGATCACATCTATGGCCATGTCAAACCATCCCTATCTCAAAGCCAACACGGCTTTGTCAAGCACAAGTCCACTGTAACGAATCTCCTCGAATACAAAAATTTTCTTTGCACGGCATTTGCTAGTGGTGGTCAGGTCGATTCTGTATACACCGACTTCAAGAAAGCTTTTGACAAGGTCAATCATTCGCTGCTTTGCCAGAAGCTGCATTCGTGGTATGGTTTTCATGGTAGTCTGTTAAGATGGGTTTGTTCCTACCTTAGTATGAGGAGTCAACTTATTACATTGAAGGGTTTCAAATCAGCTCCTGTCACTATTACATCAGGGGTGCCACAGGGTTCGCACCTGGGACCCTTGCTCTTCCTAATATTCATAAATGACTTGGCAGATAATCTGGTTTCTCCGTGTCTTCTCTATGCTGACGATCTTAAAGTTTTCACGACCATTAATAACATTAACGATTGTCATAGGCTTCAGCGAGATCTCGATAGCATCTCGACATGGTGTCGGCGTAATCTAATGTATCTTAGTGTCAGCAAGTGTTACATCATCTCGTTTACTAAAAAGACGAAACACAAAAAAATCTTTGACTACCGGATTGACGGCCAAGTACTACAGCGGTCCACTGTAGTCAGGGACCTCGGCGTTATGTTTGATGATCAGCTGACTTTCAGGGACCACTATGACCACGTTATATCTAAGAGTCTTAAAACTCTTGGTTTCGTTGCTAGAACAACCAAAGACTTCAGCAAACCCCAAAGCCTTATCTGTATTTATTACAGTCTTGTTAGAAGTTGTTTGGAATACTGCTCGGTGGTGTGGTCCCCGAGCTATGCAGTACATTGCAAAAGGATTGAGAACGTTCAAAATAAATGCCTCAAAATACTCGCTTACAGATTAGGACTCAATCGTAAACTTTTATCGTACCATGACAGACTTTTGCGTTTTAAAATGACGTCGCTTGAGATACGACGAAAACAGCAGGATCTTTTTCATTTGCACAAAATTTTACACTCCATATTTGATTCCCCTAACTTACTTTCTCTGTTGAATCTTGACGCTAGAATTATTTCTCGCCATCGTATGAAAACATTTGTTTTGCATGTTTATAAGAACAATACTTCTTTTTATAACCCTGTTATACGCATGTGTCGGCTATACAACGAATTGCTGCAGAATAGTAACCTCGATATATTTGTAGCGAATCATAACACCTTTCGACGAACCGTCAAACGTATCCTCGGCTGAGCTACTGTTCTCTCTTTGCTTGTTTGCTATTGTGAGTAGTAAGTACATATATACTGAAACTTGTGAATTCTAACGCAATATTATTTGTTTTTGTTTTCCTTTGCGAGTATTCCTTTATTATGTGGTATTATACCTGCCCGCCCACCTGTTCAATATTGTTACTATTGTTTTACTTTTATGATTTCATAGCGAACGGGTTGCGCCTGTGCATTACTTGTCTTTATGGGTAATTCATGGGCGCAGCTTACTTTTGTGTTACTTTTACCTCTATAACACAATGTTTACGTGATTGTTATTGCATGCTGTGTGTACACGTTTTTAGGTTGCAATCTAGATTTATAAGCATTATTCTGTAATAATTGCAATTATTTGTAACTACCGTTGTATCCCTTGATTGTTACCTGTTGTGTATGCCTTAATAAATAAATAAATAAATAAATACTTACGTTCCAAAAAAAGTTTTAGGCCATTAAAAAATCTTTTCACTTTTAAATATCAAATTCAAAACTAGAACCCGGCTGTCACAATACTCGTACAAACAGAGAGCGGAACACCTTGGCTTGTGTTAATAGGTATTGTCAGTGACAGAGCCGGCTGGTTATGGATGGGGCGGGCTGGCTGCGACTGCCGCCATCAATCATAACTTGCTGATGGAGCGGCGCTGATTAACGATTGCTGCCAATGCACACCACTGTCCCCGCTGTTTATTTAAGAATAAGGTGGCGCTTCAGAGGTGACACGTCTACGCAATAGATGAACCTCTATGTATAAAAGATACATCAGGTATAAAGACTGCTTAGCTTTACTTGCTGATGGAGCGGCGCTGATTAACGATTCCTGCCAATGCACACCCCTGTCCCCGCTGTTTACTTATTTAAGAATAAGATGAGGTGCTTCAGCGGTGACATGTCTAGGCAACAGTTGAACAGATGAACTGTATCCACCCAGTACTTATGTAATATAGACTACCTAACTACCTATTTCTTCTCCAAGACTTCTGATCAAGCTGAGTTATTCAAGTTATAGATCATGAGTACACTAAAGAAGAATGTAGTTGACAGACATAATAGCTATACCTACTTACAATTAGCAAAACCAACTTAAAAACCTGATGTTGCTAACTATTTAAATCTCGTAGGGAAACAACATGCCTCGGTGGTTTGTAACAAAACATGCACTCCCAAATCCGAAAGAGACTCATTATTATTTCAGGTAGAGGTCGTCGGCATTATGTTTGTGTTGTTTACTATGTGCCGAATGTAGGAAAATGGACTGTGCCGTACGTGGGTCACATGGATTAATTTCTAATTGAAAAGCGCTTTTTGGCAGAGCTTTGTCCGCTTCTAAAAGATTATGTGGGTGATGTTGATTTACTCAAGAAATTGGGGTGAAAAACAGGTAGGTATATTTTAACAATATTTTGTTGGAATTTTCCTTTATTTTTCTCGTGAAAAAGGTCAACCTCCTTAGGTTGACCTTAGGTACCTCAAGCATACTGATGCTGCCTTCAGCATCAGTATGCTTGAGGTAAAACTTTAGACAGAAACTATAGGATAAGTATAAACTGCGAGTAGTAATAGTTCCAATTTCACTTCTGTAGTTGTCGATACTGAATGATTTTCCCAGGTATTGTGCACACAAGAGCCGCTTCAAATCCCATCTCGGGCGTTACCAGAACACATTTATCCGACATCGCATCGGCCGCATTATGTACTTGCATGAGCCGCTGAAAAGATTTGACGGCGAGGTTAGAGATTTATGTCAAGGATCATACAGCGGATTCGGATTTCAGACCTTAACATCCGACTGTGCCCTTTGTGCGAGCACTATCCCGCGCACTCCACTTTGTGCCCCTCTCTTGTGCCCCCCACTTGTGGTGCCACTTACGGGACGTTTTAATTCCGTTCGCCGCGAGCCAGCACGAGTGCGGTACGCAATCGGTTTGCCGCTACTCGAGTGCGTTTAAGATAGTTTTGGGGGGCAGGTTCTTTGGTGGACTTGTTTCGGAAAATAAGACAAGATGATCATTAAAAGTGTGAGCAGATTGATGTTATAATGACCTATAACAATAAAGCATTCCTCTTACGTGATAACGTAAAGTTTCATAAATAAAACATAGAGATGCTATTACTCGTACAATGAGACTGATCATAAAACAGCTGACATGGCCACTCATTACCCAGGTCATAAACAGACTCGGACAAGGAGACATCGATTGAAAATTATTTCACCCTTTACGTTCAATCTTAGAGCATCTTCGGTTGTTTGAAAGTCAATTACAGTGTCGTCGATAAACAAGAGATCATAAAAATAGTCCGGCGACTCGGTCGCTCGTTAGCAGTCCTTACGGCGGAGGCTGGCTTACTGCCGCTAATGCAACGTTACTGCATCGCTGCTGTTTATCGCGCCATAAACACTGCTACACTGAACATCGGTTACTACTCGCCGGATAATTAGACATGTTAACTGACACATGGGATATCGATTTAAGTTTATGGTTTGTGGATATTTCAGCATTCTACCGGTCGAGATTCTTTAAAAAATTGAAAACTGCAGAGTGTGTGAGTACTATGTGCTATGTGAGTAACATTTTGAGAACATATTACTTACTAACGTATGTTTGAATTTGATTACTCATTGTATTCATCTACATACCTATCTGATTAAGTTTCTGTCACAATGTAAATTAGGTACCTCATCATAAAGTAAAGTCAGTCACACTGAAGATTACAACAAGCTTCAGCTAGACAGTAAAGCAGACGTTCATATTATGACACCACTAACCCCCAGTTTGCATGCATATGATAAATTGAGTACCCCTGTAACTTTGTATTCGTCATGGTTAAATACCGCCTAGGTCGCTATTTTGTAATCCAAATAGTTGATTGTATGCAAAACTTAGTAATACACGTAGTGCATAAATGAATTTAGTACATTATGAGCATAGAGCATAGGTAAGTTGCGAGCGTGGGGATTCACAACAATGTTACTACGACCTAAGAGCACTAATTTGAGATGCGCTAGTTTTGCTCGAATTCGCTGAATTGTCCTCATGTATAGTTCGTATTAATGTAAGGATAGTTTATTGTTCGTCATTTCGCCGTTGCAGTTGAAAAACTTCTGTGGTTACTTTGAATTTGAATACTAATTTGAGAATTCGCTTTGACAAGATTCAGTTGTGAAATCGATTCTAGTTGCTCTGTCTTGTTCTGAAACGCTCGCTTTTGTACCGCGGGCGATTAGCGACCTATTACGGGACGTCCGTTGAGCCGCGGCCCCCAGTTAGTACTTAGCGTTCGTATGTTTTCCTCAGTAGTACGCTCCGCCGGCGTTATCTCAATTCTGCAAAGGGCTTCCAGCTCGCTGGTATTAATCTGTTCGCAAGCCGCTGGCGGAGTTTGAACTAATTAGTTGTAGCTCTAAAATAACAAAGTACCAAATGTAGTGTTTATATGGAAGTTTAAACTAGGTACATTAGGGTGGTCCTTATTTCTACGAAAAATTTTTTTTTCTTATATTTTGCGGGGCACCACGTAATTTGAATATATACCATATGAAAGTCTTTCATTATTTTTTTTTAATTTTTAAACGACATTTGGGGGTCGCTACCAAGGTTTGAATTTTAAGTAAAAACAAAATCTGTGTTTGTTAGATTCATTTATTTTTAAAGCCAAAGCCAAATAAAAATATTACAAAATTATTGTTGTTGCTATGAATTAAGATATTATGTACAATGTACATATTTGAATCAATTATTTTTAAGATATAAGAGTTTACTTGTTAGTATCTCGACGCGTCGGTACCATGGTCGGTACAGAAGAGGGGTTGAGGGGAGAAGGGGACAAGAAGCGATTGTCTATTCTATCTATGCGATATTCATTTGCACGTAAAATGTGATATAAACCCTCAAATAAAACATTTATGAAACCATGATTTAAGATTTTCAAAGCTTTTGTAAATATTTTGACAGCTGGTAGCGACCTCTAAATCTTAACAAAAAAAAAAAAAGCTAATTTCATATTTAGAGGTATATAATCGAATGAGAAAGTGCCCCGGGGATAATTCAACAGTCGAAAAATAAGGACCACCCTAAGGTACATATAAGTTCTCGCGTTCAGCGTGTAGCTTACGCCAATCGCATTAAGCTCCACAGGAATCGAGCGTAAAGAGCGACTAATTAGGACGGATAGTCGACTCACATTGTAGAATTCATTAGCGAATTGTCGAATGAATAGAGCTCGGCCATTGACGTACTAACTCGGCGAGCAAATAATACACACAAACTTTTCGTATAAAAAGTAAAAGCGGGCAATGTGCTCCCGATCGGTTGCAAACAAAGTTACTGGTAGCGATTCATAACATTCAGCGGGTGGAAAAACAAAAAAAGGCTCAATAATTATGCTCGTGAAGCGAGTTTGCGGAAGCCGCAAAACGAAATTTAATTTGCCCTGAACGCTGCATCAGAAATAAAGTTAAAATAGTCGCTGCAGTAGGCGGCCGTACGCCCAACTTCTAACGCAAATGAATAGCGAATGGGAAAAGTTGGTTGGAGAAAAATGATGTCCCAGTCGGCCATTGTCGTCGGCTCGCGGCCGCGCGTTGTTTCCGATATTATTGTACTTAAATGCACATAAACGTTCCGTTGTTGGCTAACATTTGCAAAACGAAAGCGAACTGCTGCGCTATAACGGCCTCGGCTTACTGTAGATTAACTGGGTTGGTAGTCATACACAAAATCGATTCATACGGGTCGATTGCCTTTGCGAGTTTATTTTTAAAAAACTCAGGTCAAATGTTTTGCAGACTCGTTTATTCAACTATCGCAATTTACTTGATTGAAATCAAAATAGTTTGAAATGAACTCGGTTAAAAGCGTAATGAATAATGTAAGTATCAACAACTAACTCCAACTGAGATGAAACTCTAAGGTACACAGTTCAAATCGAGTAAGACAGAGTCACTTCATTTCAAGATAGTTCGAAAGCTAGTCATTAAAGTGAATGAAACGTGCGCCAATAGGAAACTTTGTTTTATGGCTTTACTTCACAAATAGTTAAATAAAAACAAAGTTTTTAGTACTCACCGTTTTCGCCGTTTGCGCTGACACTGTGTCCGGATACTGGATGAGGGCTTGGAATGAATCTGCGAATTAAAGTGTTGCCATTAATACATTACGTTTCTCAATTTATGTAACAAAGTTAAACATAAAACGGGTTTGACTTTGAATAATACATTTATTGACGTTATTAGTAACGCGATATACAATTTTGCACCCCAAAGCTTTTGGGCAAAATCAAATAAATGTACATTTTGAATGTTATAAAACAATTTTGTGTCGTTACTGTAGAGTGCTCGAGTGTTGGATGTCTCACGGAATTTCTGACAGGCAATATCTTGTTCATAAGGACGTTCAAACAAGGTGAAATTGGCGCCCAACGTAGGGCGCGCTACGCGATCCACCGAGCACTCGAGAGTTAGTCGCTTTCGTGTCTCAGGTGTACCGCAGTTATTTTATCATCCACGACACTTTAGCGAATATTCGAGTAAACAACTTTCTGTGCCTATTTTAGTTATAAACTCCCGACTACTTTATTGCCCGAGCGGTTGGTGACTTAAAATGTTGGCGTGTACTCGTGCTTGTGTTACTCGTCTTTTACGGACATAGTTTTTCATTATTAACCAATTACACGTAATAAAACGGGAGATAGTGTTGTCGGAAAAAACACATTAAGACCGAAACCGGCCTATAAACAATCGAGTTGAAGAGGGAGATGTTGCGATGGGCTGTATCTCCCCACAAGTAATATAGTTCGTCGTCTACTCTATTTACTGGGAGAGGATAAGCGTTAAACCCCCTAATTTAAGGCATGAGCCGGCGATCATTGCCGTCCGGCGGGCGAGCACATAAATTCCCATTTTTAGGAAACGTCGGCCGGGCCGCAACACCTGCGGTGGCGCAAGAAGCCCTTACAACCGTAAAGTGTCGCTGCCAATAACGATATAACTAGTAACTTGTTACTTGATGTTAGTTTTTTGCATTATAATCAACATAATTTATTTACTAAGTTATGTGCTAGCAGATATGATTAGTAAAGTTTGGAACATCTTTTAAAAATTTAGCGAAATAAGCAAGTTTTTCATAAAGAGGATCTAGATTCTTGGCATAATTGAAAATACCAGTACAAATATCTGAATTTCATTTCTTTCATAAACCTATCTAAGCATACGTTTACATTATCGAAACCAATATGATGTTATTTGTATTATTTTAATATTCCTTGTCGATAAAAAGTAAAAAGGAAAGACAAAAAATAATATCGTCAACAAAACCGTCCGGAAAATCTATTAGGGCCTCATCCCTTATCATTGTTTATTTATTTTTTCAATTACGACCGAGTATCTATTCGGCAAATTGTACTTTACCTGGTTCCCCATAAATATTGGAAGTAACAGCACTCAAGGCAGGTCCTGTCGGTGTAAATTAAAAGTAACGCGGTGTCTCCTTCATACATAGTTAAATGCTCTTTAAGGCCCCATATTTTCCTTGGGCCAGCCATTTGGGACCGTTAAAATGGAATGCATAAAAGGCTTACCGCAAATTGGAGTTTTTATGTAATTACTTCGTGAATAAGCAAAAAGAATTTTACGAGGAAACGAACTTAGATGTGAGTATATTGTTATGAATGGCTTCCAAAGGGTTCCGCTGGGTGCCTTTTATTTTATTTAATGGGGACAATAATTTTATCTGGCACAGTAATGGTTTGGGACGTCAATCAGTTTTACAAAATATGACAAAGAAAGATAAAAAGGTAGTTCTAATTTCGCCAATACCTTACAGTTACGAACATCTTGTGTAGGTATCAAGTTGTTATTTTCGTCAAAGAAAACGGAATATTCTCGTGATATTTATAGATCATTGGTAATAAATTTCGTTTGCCACAAGAGATCACAGCTGAAGGGTGTCGGTCTGCAGTACAGGAGTTTGCTCTATGAGAATACGACACGAAAGTTTATACCCCCGGGATAAAGAACCTTTTTCTTATTCCTTTCAAGGATGTAAAAAGCTTTTCAAGGATGATAGCAATGCTTGAGACGCCTTTACATCCTGTTCGTGACGCTTTGTATACACTGATCTTTATGAAGAACAATGAAACTTGATGCGAATGCCAGTGTTGCTTTCAGTACACTAAATTTATTACCTGCGTCATGCTGAAGTAGTGGCTACGAGATTGTGCTTAGCAACTACGAAAATTATGGGTCCATATACTTAATGGCAAAGCACGCTCGTTATAAATGCACTGCATTTTAAACAGTTTAGAATTTAATAACAAAGTGTAAACACTTCTAAAATTTTGAGTTTAATGAAAACGTCAAAACTGTTAGCTGTTTTTTGTTGACATAAAAAGTTTGCCGTAGTTAGAAAGTTCGGGGGAATTCGTACCGCCTGTTAGGGTTATTTACCTAATTGCAGCCAGAAATATTCTGGGGACTAATCCGATAAGCTCGCGCAAGAAATTCAAATGATCCCAATCAATCGACGGTGCGGTCCTTCTTAATGTTTTATTAAAAATTCACCCTGAACGCGCAATTACTTTATGGAATATATTAACCGTCAATGTCTGCGTAAACACAAGTTGGAAGTTGCGGTTAAATTACAATTCCGTGATCCTCGCTTCGCGGGAGCAAAGAGGTTGCTTCCGCTATGTTAATATTAAGCGGGACCTTGCTGGACCGATTACTGCATAATTTGATATCTTAAATTTTGCCGTTTCTGGAACGAGCGACCTCTGAATGCATTTTATTTTACAATTTGGGCACCCTTTCAGACAACTGATGACGGCAAGTACTTTAAATAATTTGGATAACAAAAGTAATCTACACGTTTTGACTACACGTAGAGCAATGTAAGGAGATGAATATTTTAGCTCTATTTAAAGCGACTACAGAATGGATTTCATAGTTATCCCCCAAGCAAAGCCAAGCTAAGCCAGTATGAAGTCAGCTCGCGCTCAAAGAACAGAAGTCACACAAGTTCCAATATACGAAGACGATATCCGTTACCGAATCAAATCCTTAATTACGTGAATCCGACGGCGACGCAGACACGACACCTACCGCAAACAGGGGACGCATAATAATTGTAGCGGTCTGCTACACCTTAATAAAGCCAATAGGGGGTGGGGGCGGGCGGGATTACGGCGACTCCGCGCTCTTCATTGAGATTTGTTTCGGGATTAGAAGCGTTTGATGCTAACCTCCCGTCAGGTCGCGGCCGACGCGCTAACCGACCGTGTTTTTCCTCTAACGCGTTCAATATTCATACGATAAAAGCCTGACAGAATATTCATTACCCAACTTACCCGCAACTCGTGAACGCACGCAGTTACAACATAAATCAGAATTGGAACTTCTCAGCGATTAAAGTTACGAATTCGGGGCTGTGATGTTGAACGTGTAAATATAAATAAAGGTGAAATATTTAATCTCACAAATCATGAAAGCCGCGTGTTTATTTGAAGAGCACGATTGATAACGAGTCAGAGGGTACACAGCTCTACTAGAAAATAATCGGCACGTAAATACATTTCTCGGTCTTATGAAGGTGATTTTTCACGGATTGGCACCATATAACGCGTTGGTGGCTCGGGGCTTGTCTATAAATAGGTATACGAGGTGTGTTCAAAAAGTAAGGTGACTTTTCAAATTTCGCGGGCAACGTACTTTCGATTATAAATTTTTTTGTTTTGTTATGTTTGTACATTCTTCCCGAACATCTGTACCAAGTTTCAAGTGTATAGCATTTTTTGTTTGGTTGTGAGAGGCGTAAAGGTTATAAGTGTTTTGCGTGCTCGGCGATTTTTTGCTATCGAAAAATATGGATCAAAGGATTTGCATCAAATTTTCTGTAAAAAAAATAAATTTAGTGCTCCGAAACACTTGAAATGTTGACAGTGGCATACGGTGAAACTGTTCTGAGTAAAAAAAAAATGTTTCAATCTCTTCCAAGATGGCCGGGAAGATGCCAATGACGAGCCTCGCTCTGGACGCCCAAGCACGTCAACAACTGATGAAAATGATCAAGCAGTGAAGAAAATTGTTTTGGAAAATCGTCGAATCACTATCAGAGAAGTTGCTGAGGATATCGGCATATCGCTTGGCTCGTGCCATGAATTTTTTTCTAACGTTTTGGAAAAACAATTCATGGCTTTTGCATCACGATAATGCCCCTGCTCACTCATCTTTGCTTGTGAGAGATTTTTTGGCTAAAAACAACACCACAATCATGCCTCAACCACCATATTTACCGGATTTGGCCCCATGTGAATTTTTCTTGTTCCCAAAATTAAAGAGACCTATGAAAGGACGGAGATTTGCAACGATTGAGGAGATAAAGACTGCATCGCTGGAAGAGCTAAAGGCTATACCGAAAAGTGCTTATGAGAAGTGCTTTGAGGATTGGAAAAACCGTTTGCATAAGTGTATTGTATCTGAGGGGGATTACTTTGAAGGGGACAACATAAATATTGATAAATAAATAAATATTTTTTCTTAAAAATACAAAGTCACCTTACTTTTTGAACACACCTCGTATATTATACTTTACATACACAATTGTTCACTGAGATAATTTCGCACACATTTTCCGGGTACAGAAAACGCAGATATTTTATGACTTTGACGATAAAAAAAGGGCAGTGTCTTTAACAAAATGTCAATTCAGTGAAGCGTTTAGAGCGTAACTCGTCTTTGGGAAAGCACGGTTCCGTGTATTCGAATATTGAAAGTGAAAACGGAAACGATATATGTGGTTTATTTGCTCCCCGCGAGACAGGATAATTGAAGTAAGGATTTATACGTTTTGGATCTGCCATCTACTACGGTTACTGTCTATTTCGTATGAGATCATTCGGAAGCGGAACGCACTGGGTTGATTTGCGGGAGAAGGTGCGGTTTTAAAACTCAATTCACTCTTTATTTAATTGTCTTTTGAATCTAAACATTGTAAAGCGATGATTCAAATAAAGTAATTTATTGACATTGTGAGTGGGGGCTGCCCTTAATTTATTTGGATTTTGATAGAATTGCAACGTTGTGATTTTTCATTGCAAACAATTTTAGTGTAGTTGTGGTCTGTTCCCTATACTTAAGTTATAGTTTTATACAAAGTTGTAGATGCCCTGTTATCATAAGCATAAGGGTGTTTCATAGAATCAAATATTAAAATTCACCTCCACTTTGGGCGCCAACAAAACTTCTTCTTTGCCTATTTACCTCCTATTTTATTTTTCCGCTTTCATAATTTAGTGTCAGTAGAGTAGTGTCCGATTCAAAACGACAGACAAACATTACAAAGCGACCCAGGTCGGTTACAGTCCGACTCCGACAATGATGAATGTAGTAAAAAAATGTGTGTGCTCAATACTGGAGTTGGCGGGGTGTACGGGTGCACGGAAATTGGAAATGCTGCATTAGCGGAGGTGCCGTCATGATACCGACAAGTTATGAGCTGGGCCCAGTGCACTCGACGTTTATCTAGACGACGTTATCCTTCTCCCCCGAGGTTGGTGGGAACTGGGAGGCGAACGGGATAGCCGTTGAGAATCGTGCAGTATTGAGGTTTTGCCACAAAAAGTATTTGGCTCACGTTTACAAAACAGCGATTATTTTATATTGACTTCTAATTTAAACTGATTTCTAGCACCTATAAATTGTTACCTATGTTCGTTCGTTTCAGCCAAATGACGTCCACAGTCCACTGCTGGACAAAGACCACCCCTAAGGATTTCCATAACGACCGGTTTTGCGCTGCCTGCCAACTACTTCCCGCGACTTTCACTAGATCGTTGGTCCACCTAGTGGCACGCCTGCCCACTACGTCTTCCGGCCCGTGGTCGCACATCGAATGACGATCAGCTCTACAAGCTATGTTCCACAAAAAATATTTTTGATTTGAATTGACTTGATAAATAAACTACTAACAAAATAAAGTTGTTTAGTGAACAGTAGCGATAATTGTTTAATCCCCTCGACACGGAATAAAATTGTTCCGACTCCCGCGATTAGATTCATCGGGGACTCGTGTCTGCCAATAATAATTATGTTTCCGGTGGAAACACGGCATTTGTGACGACGATTATAATTGTTAGTAGCAGTTATCCGATTACCTTAATTGTAGATAGAAGGTGTTCATAAAATTGCTCTATAAAGATATTGAAATAGAGGGTCAGTTGAAATGTAGTTGTATTATAGATAGTGTGGATTAGCAGGCATTCAGATTCACGCTGGCTTCAATGAGCCCAGTTTTTCATTACGAAGTTAGCTATATCATTTCCCGGCAAAAAACACTTGACGGCAGGCTCCCCGGAGGGCAATGTCCGGCGAGGTTTTAAATAAAGTTGATTCGAGGTTCCCAACTAGGTGTACGGCATAATTAGCTGAGAGTGAGCAGTACAGCAGCTCAGCCGCGGGCTCGAGCTTATCAAATATGTACCTACTACCTACCTACCTGCCTCCTGTGTGCCGGATTTATTTAGGATATGCATGAGGGTACGATTTAAATTTTAAACGGATTGCGCCCTTGGATTTTGGGCCTCTGTTATGTTTGGTAAATCTATCACTATAACGCCGGACGCGAAATTAATTTTAAAGCCCGCTCCAATTTGATTTATTAATAGTTGTTTTAGTCGCTGTAATCCAACATGGTTGCCATGATTGCCGACGCGTCGCGATAAAGGCTTATCGTACAATATTCGATCGTGAAATACCTAATTAGGACTCGATTTAATAATGCAAAGCTCGCTCGCGCTTTGAGTAATTTCAGGGGTTTGTAACGTTTTAATTAAATAAAAACATGGAATTAATTTGCGATATGGCTGTAGCGTTGCTTTTAAAAGGAACACGTAATTATGGGACTACAAAGACTCGTGGTTAATTTCAAAATGTATTTGTAATTCTTGTTTCTTGTTAGTGCGGTGTGTTTATACATGATTTAATATTAAATACTCTACCCACATCAGGTTGGGGCGATAGGTCAAGGTTCGGATGTGAGTGTGGGGTCCTTGGGGAAATACAAAGGTTAATAGAAGGTAATTAACATGAGTACTTACTATTTTTGGTGAATGTGACGATCTTGAGCACCTTTCCGTACCGCTGGAAGATTGAGTACAACACATCTAGCACGATGGGGTACAGCATGTGTTCTATGATCACGCGCAGCACTGTGTTGGGCCCGCCCTAGAACCAAGGAAAACAAGTTGTTAAATACATTTGACTACGGTTGTGACCAGTTGAAAGGTTACACAAGAGGTTTAAGCGTGACCTGTCAAACATCGCATAACGTAGACTGAACATTGCACATTAGGCCGAAACCACGCCGAAACAGTTTGGTCTCTGTACTGTGCAGGCAACGGCTCATCAAGCTAAACACTGGGGCATCTTATGTAGTCGTAATAGGTATAGTTCTTGCAACTCACGAAGGCGAGTGAGCTTTACTTGTGTATGTAAGTGTAAATGCACATAACGATAGTGTAATGTCTATCAAAACTTTTGAAAAAACGGCGAGTAGCGAGTCACCAACACATGTAAAGCTCACTCGCCTTCGTGAATTGCAACAATTACTACCTATACCAATTTGATTAAAACATGTTAAGTATGAGTATTGTGTATTGTCGACTAGACAGCCCTATGTTTTATCAATACAATAAATAGACAAATACTATTATTCAGACGACTTCTTTTATCAAAATGGAAGCGTAATAACGGTATTGTTCGGTGGTTTCTAAAAGGGGCTGAAGTTCGTATTTTCATAATCTTCTTTGTTATTCTATTACATCAGTCCAATTAGATTGAAAGCATTATTAACTGCCTATGTCAAACTCATAATGATATGAAAGCTAAAAGCGAAATTCTATATTCAAGTAGCTATTTACAGAAATGTGTCTCGTGTAACATAGACTGCCTTTTTATCTCGGAGTTAGCGTTCCCTACGCAAAAAACTAAATAACTAAATATTTAAAAATTTAAGAGACGTAATCATATATGAGTCTAATGCCCGTTTTCACCATCAATCCCTAATTTTTAAGTGACCACTATGAAAACAAAATTCCTGTTTTGTGTTACCTAGGGGTCACTTAAAAATTAGGGATTGACGGAGCAAACGGGCATAAATCTTAAGAATGTTGCTGATGAGGGCTTTAAACAGCCTTACGTAATATCTCATTGACCTTTCTGTTTGTTTGTAAGACATAAATCCGCCCTAAGCAACCTCGCACACCCGCAGGGATTCACCTAGTAATAATTAAAGGAGCCTTTATCGGCTTGTTTCTAAGTTCTATGTCCTATGTTAATTTTAGTTACAATTCGGGTTAAATATTTCTCCACGTTTGATTACATAACGAACTCAATTAGTGTTACAATGTACTTAATTGTGCTAAATGTGGCATCAATTAAGTCTGTTGACAGGTTACCTACTGTAATTGTACTAATTTGGTAATGGATAAGGTGTACTAAAGAGTTTTGAACCCGTTCTTTTGTATCTAAATGAATATTGTCTGTAGTCTGTCATAGAGAACACGAATAAAGCATCAAGTCAGCAAACACTCAGCACATTATCCATTAAATTTTGTTAGCTCGTCTTCAAAATAAACGTTAATTAAAATGGAGGTTGCCAAAGTCCGGGGCAACATTGTCAAAGTGCAGTAAACATTGACCGAGGGACCGTGTCCCGTTGCAGCGACAATTTCTCGTTGCAACGACAATTTCTCGAGCCGGTCGTCACGGTACGGACGGATTCTGCGCCGGCGGGGATTCGGATTCGTGACTCGCGTCTAATATTTAAGCTGTGCTCCAACCACTACAATTTATAGCTTGTGGAGCATTGGGAGGACCTTTTATGTATCGAGAAAAGCTATTTTAGTATTTTGCATAAAAGCCTTTAGCCTGAACAAAGCCCATAATTTGAATTCGTGTCTAATGTGTGATTGATTACTTATAATAACGTTGCATAAATCTTTTGCGGCTTTTATAAGGGCCCAAAATCTATACTCTATACTATTATTATAAATGCGAAAGTACGAGTAGCTCTGTTTGTCTGTCTGTCTTGCTTTCACGCCTAAACTACTGAACCGATTTTGATGAAATTTGGCAAAGAGATAGTTTGAGTCCCGGGAAAGGACATAGGATAGTTTTTATCCCGTTTTTTGAAACAGGGACGCGCGCGATAAAGTTTTTCTGTGGCAGACAAAATTCCACGCGGGCGAAGCGGTGGGCGAAAAGCTAGTAGGAGATACGTTACACTTTTGTTTTATAATGTATGATGTATGACACAATAATCGATGTAAAATACTGGCAGTATACAACATTATAAAATGAAAAGTTATGTGAGCGACACTAACTTCATAGTAAATTGGGAGCTTCGGGATACAATAGAGAGTCATTTAGGCTTAGCTATCACAATGGGCAGCGTTGTAAATTCGGCTGAAAAAATTGAGTCTTGTACACAAAATGAACGTTCATTTACTTTAGAAAAATACGTCCTATTTTGATATTTTTTGGCATGGAATCATCGTGGCGTGTAATATTTAAGGTGCCCTTTGTAATCAGCTTGCTCTACCGCTAAGCTGCATAGGATTGTGTGGAGGCTTTAGGCAATGCCTAATTACATCACATTATTAACCAGACTGGGCATGCGGCGGGATCAAATGAAACACTAATTAATAATTTCGGTGGCTCATTTCGCTGTTTAGGTAGTGATGCATAATTATGTAATAACAAAATTGTTTTTGAAATCAAATTGAGTTCAGAATGAAAATCAATTTGGAATTTCAAAATGAATAGGTATTCATTTTTTCAGTAGGTACTGATTTTTGAAGAATGTTAAAAATTCATAGAAAAGATCGTCGCATTTGCGAATTTTTTTTTTAAACTTTTATACCGTAGTATTGCTGCTACATGTTACCCCTGCATCTTTAAAAAAAATAAGACACTTGTGCATTCGACTTACGCACTGATTTATTTCTTTACAGAGAGAGGAACAACGTAGGGTAGACCCTGAAAAGAATTTGAATTCTACGTTGTTATTGTAGGCACATTAGAATGTGCCTACATAGGTATCCCGGTAAGCATTGCCCTACCTGGATGTTCGGGACAACATATTAGTCACCTTTAAGGTTTAAGAAAGACTAATGGTTTACAAGATCCTTAGAGGAGACGAACATTGTAGAAGTACCTACTTACTATAAGGCTGGGTTGCATCATCTTGCTTTGACTTTAACAAACGTCAAAAATCTGTCAAGCTCCATACAAAAAACACCGGTTATCGTTAAAGTTACGGGCAAAGTTAGGTGGTGCAACTCAGCCTAAGATTTTAATGATTAATTGAATAGTGATATTTACCTGAATTTCCGTGCCCCCATTCGCCGGCTGTATCGCATCGCCCGCGCCGTTCGTGATTAGTAATGTATGGGACATTTTTGTTGTTTAAAATCATCGATAAGATTTTATCACGGCGCGCATCCTCGCCCAGCTGGTCTATAATTTTTTTAATTTTTTTTTATGGAATGGTTGTTAGTAATTTGTTTTTTCACAAATTACTAATAGTCCCGTTAGCCCCTCGCACTAAGCTAAATATGCTTGTGTCATGAGTGAGCTCACTATAATAGTCGAGCGGCAGCGGGGACCGAACCCGCATTCCCCGGATCACGAGTCGGCCAGTCCGACCCCTTCATCGTTCGGCTATCGTGGCTTCAAAATTTTAATGATTAATTTAATAGTGATTTTTACCTGAATCTCCGTGCCTCCGTTCGCCGGCTGCATCGCTGCGCCCGCGCCGGCCACCAACGCTGCGCCCGCGCTGTTGGAGATGACCTGCGCGGCCTGCAGCGCCGCCTGCGCCGACGCCGACTGCAAGCAAACCGACCCCTATTGATTTGTGATTTACGTAGAGCAAGGCTTTAAATTAAAATATAACTGGTGGTTTATGAATATTTGGTTAGTGAACATTGGAGTGATGAGTATTTTCTACAAAGTGGACAGACGATCTCATAAAAGTGGACGGCGCTGGATGCAGGCCATCAGGTAAATCTGGAAACCATTGTATAAATATACTGCTAAATAGCAGTAGACGTCCTGTAGCTGAAATGATGACAATTAAGTTTGCATAAACATTGGCTAATTGAAAAATTTTAATGACTAATTTATTTTGATTACATGAAAATTTAAGACAAGTATATTTGCATTGAGAATAAATGTAGTCTAAAAGAAAAAAGATTTTGATTTTCCAACTTGAATGTATGTATATGCAGTACCTACCTATGAGAAATTTTACTATCTAAATAGCTTTACTTGTATTCTGAAGTATACTACTTGTATACTGAAGAATAATTGTGTAAGTAAGTAATATTACTTATCACAAAAAGATCAACAAAAATAAATGTCATTGTTTGCCCACAACTTTCCCATGAAACCGTATGAGTTATCATTACGATATGTTCACCCAAACAAAGTTCCATCCCCGGCAACTGTATTTATTCTCTGTCTATATAAAAGAAATATAACATTGTAGTATCAACGCACGCATTGAAATAATGTAACAATGTTCCTGGGGGAAATAAAAACGTGGTCACGTACAAAAACTAAACATGTCCGGCGCTCTCGTAACTCGAACAATGAGGCGGTATGAGAGGAGTTATCTCGCAGGCGCGTGGGCCACCTTGAGTACCGGTAGATAACATTGACCACGACAAACAAAGGGTGCCCATAAACTTATTTTGTATCAAACAACAATTCGCTACTTTGTTATGTGGACAGCCCTGGGGGTGTTCTCGTGTGACGGAGACGTTTGTGGATCTGGCTGGTACCTATCTATTTAGTTATATTATGTATAATCGGGTGATAAAAGTTATTAGAGGCAACGAATAAGATACCTTCTCACCTTCCTGGTGAATAATATTATTGACTTGATTGCTAAGATAAAGGCAATATACATAGATAGATAAAGTACTTTTTTACTCGATTGTAAAGATATTACCATTCCTAAATATCCCGTGTGTGTGACAATATTAATAAGAGATTAGACCGCGTGTATGCGAACCTTTGACAATTGAGATGAAAGAAACTCGACCAGCTAAAGTTCCTCAAGTGCCTTAGTACAAGGCAATGAAAATTGTGTACACGTTATTCTGTCCCCAGTTTTTAATTGGACCCGACACGTCATGGGAACGTCCTGACGCCATTTACCGTTTCCAAGATACGAAATAAAATAATTGGCAACGTTCACGGGTTTATTTATGCGGTTTGCATTGTAAAAATGATTATTAACGCGCTGAACAAAAGCGGGCGGCGGTGACGTGAGAGATAGCAATCAGTTATTTTGCGTTAAATAATGGCTTTAATTAAATTACATAGATCAACATTAACGCTGTCTAAAGGATAACAATAAACGCGACGTTTTTGTTTTGGAAACATTTTATTAATTGGGGTTGAGCAAGGAATAAATTATTTTATAATGTGTTGCGTATACTGTCATGGACCTGGAATTAACAGAGATCTGTTTATAAAAGACGAGTGTAGGACATCAATCATGCCATACGTAGTTTGGTACCTACCCTAAACAACTGAATTGGGTACAGCTTCTAAATTGTGTTTATCTTGTTAAAGCTGTTATAGAACACTCTCAAAATAAATAGGCAACGGATAACATTTTAAGGACACATCTTTTACAGTAACGCCGGGTTCTTGGAGACGCAATCCTTTGAGCACACAGTTGCTTTGGCCAAGGGCGCATTACGATCGCGCGTACGGCGGCACACTTTGATCCTATATTTTCGCGTGGCTTTGTGCCCGACGACGGGCTGACAAGCCGGCCGGGCAGACACAAAAATAAGGCTTTAACAATGTCATGGTAAGCCTGCCGCCGACGGCAAAGGCTCCGAACAAATTCGCGTTGACTTGACCCCCCACTCTCTTTGTCGTATCATGCTGTGTACACGCAGAGCTGTCGATCCATATTTAGATTATTGTGCGCGACTCTAGTGAAAAAATAATAAACTTTTGGATGTGTCAAAACAAATTCACTTTATTCAGTGAGAAAACAAAGTATGCATGAAACTGGGAAGCAAATATTTCAGGAGTTGTACGAAGGCCAAAAATTTTAGGGTTGTTTGGTAACACTCGCCACAATGTGAACCGTGTCATCTGAAGCTAATAAATTTGAATATTTGCCGTAAAATTCCGAATTCTTGTAAAGGAATAGGTGAGTTCGGGAAGTGCATTCGATCCGAAATATTTCACGTGTCACAGGAGCAAGTGGCGCGGCAAACTCTCGAGTTATTTAAAAAGTCTTATTCGGGCCGCGCAATCTCTCGCGGTCGCGTCGGTCGTCGCAGGAGCCTGAATAACTCGGGTCCGTCCCTATTCAGCCACCACAAAACCTTTCGAATCGCATGATTGATCAAAGCTTTGCATTCGCTGTACCCTCAAAATGCACCGATGCTCAGAAGATGACGCGAGAGTGAATTGTGTTCTTTGAGCAGAGACCAGCTTCCAAGAAGTTGTTTCATAATCCTAATGTAACGGGCGCGCTTCCTTTGAACTGTAGTTGTGTGTTTATGTATGTCCATTTCGACGCAACTCCCTCATTATAAGTTTTAATAGTGCACTGAACTACGGGCGGATTACAAAGAGATCTGAAATTCGTCATGTCTTTAGACATGAATAAACTTGTAGATGTCTTCCACATCAGTTCAGGATGTCGAAATTTCATATTGTTCTACTCATACAAAACAATTTAAATGTCGCGTGGTTACAATTACAATGAACCAAATATCTTAACACCACGACTAGCTCTAATTTTAGATGGAAAATACTTCCTAAATTCAATTTTCGATATTTTTACCCTAGGAATATTACCATTTACAGAGGGGTGCCCGAAACTTTCATTTTACTCGTACACGAAATTCACACAAAAAGACCCACGGGCACAGGCTATTTTAAAACAAAGACGCTGAGGTTGCAAGAAAGGGGGTTACATTTTAACGACACCACTATCAGGGCAATGCAGAATTTTAACAATGTGCAAATTTAGAGCGTCTGCGTTTGAAGCGACAGCGGAAAATAAGTCGCCGATAATGGCGTTGGTCGGAGTGGCATCATTACTGTTCGGAAGCGGGTGACAGGCCGCGTCACAATATCACCGCTTGTGGGTATTTTAACTGTCTCCCCAATTATTGTGAGTGCCACACTCGAGTTTCACGTTTAACATCGCGCATGAATTAGGCGGGATATTGTCTCCGTGGAATATTGTTATGTTGACTTGCGTCGTTTGTTTCAGTCAAGTTCATTAATAATAAACGATGGAAGAATTCGAATATATTATTCATTTAACTGTGGCTTTTTGCTTATATTACAAGACAACAAGTATACATTTAAAATGTTAAGGAGTATTTGTTTTTAGAAAAGTGGAAAAATCTGAACATTTTCTTGATATATTTTGGTTTAGGTAACTAACGTAAAGTTACAATACGAATGCCAAAATGTAACACTAAGCTTCCGTAGCTACTACGATTTCGTAGATACCATAAACATTGTAGCGTATAGTAGACTAAAGTCGTAGCTGTTCGTATAGTAATCTCGTAGCGTATAACCGTTTCGTAGCGGCATCAGTATTTACGTAGTCTCGTAGTAAGCACACATATCAAGTCAAATAGATAATAGACACCTACTTGTATCCGTTTTAGTTTAATCATCACATTAATTAGCCACGTGTTGACTTAGCGGCTTGTTTGCATTGTTGACAATCAGGTCGTATTGTTCTAATGTATTAATAAACACAAATATCATAAAATGGGTATTAATTAGACAAATATTTAAACTCATTTTGTTCAATTAACACGTATCATGATTAATCTGTGCAAACACTTCTTCAATGTGCCTATTCAATGTGTCGAGTGGAATCGTTCTCAATTATTCCGAGAGGCATGAAACATTTCTCATCACTCGATATTATCAGCCATTTGATAGGTTTCTTGGATAAACGAAACTAATTAAGCGTTTTAATTAATCCTACCATTGGGTGTTTTGTTACGGAAAATATTGATTTATTTTCCCGCATTCAGGTTTTGGGGGAGATGGGAAAGTTTCATTTGGCGTTACTCAATATCTGTTACAGGCGGTTGCTGGTTAGTTGAATAACTGTTAATGAGCGACATCCAATTATGTCGGTGAGGTAATAAAAGTAAAATAAATTACGGGCAGGTAAGCAACAAGAGCCGGCACTAAAAGGGTTAAGCATATTTTTTAGTGTAGGCGACGTTGAGAGGAGACGTTAATTTTATACAAGCCGTAACCCGTGCTAGACTGACGCTGCGATGGAAAAAACGAATTCAAGCAAAAAATCCATTTGGCGCCTCTTTTATCACCAGAAATAAAGACGCGTCCGTCTCGGCGTTTGTTTATATGCAAATCATAATTCTATTGCAGTTTTCATTAACTATCCCCGCCTACTTTTTACCGCAGATTTTAAAGGATATATGAGGGTTTTATAGCGAAAAGATCATAATAAATGTTTACTTTAAAAATACAGTTCAGAATTAAACAGAATTACATTTTAACGAATTACACGAGTGCATTTTCAAAAATAACAATAACGGCGTAATTAAGTAAATAAAACCGAGGAATCAAATTAAAATCATTAATGAACTTTCCGCGTTAATTGTTTTTGTTTTCAATTACAACAATTTCGCGGCAAGCACACACACAGCAAGCGAGCAACTTTTAAACTTGTTACCCACGCACATCGTAACCGTTTATCAAGATGAACTAGACAACAGTCGTAGTTTCGTAACTCAATCAAAATCGAACAACGTCGCAGTCCTCCCCGTGGGTTTATTGAATACCGTTATCTAAATTGTGGGTTCTTGATGCCCTTAACAAAGATTAAATTAACAGGTCGACTGCAGGCCGCAGCTGTAGGGTTGAATTTCCCAATTGGTTACCTCGGCTTTAATGCTCCATCGCATACGGTACGATAATCCGCTTGTAGAGTTGTAATAGGGCTAATTGAACTATCGTTACGTTATTAGTGGGAATACACGTTCGATTCGAGCCGGATTCCATGTTTCCAAATGTTTATTGCGAAAACAGTATTGATTTATGTTCCCACCGCGCACTAACTGGCCTGGCCCGCATGTTTTTTGGACTGGCCGAAACTGTTACCTAATGATATTCAGATTCGCAGTAAATTGAAACTAAATCAACTAACAATATGACTGATTATTGCATAAATAATTTAGGACATAAATCGTTCGGCTGTAGGTACCGGTGCATGCGTGAAATCTAGCATTGTTTACAAAATAGTGCGTTATTTGTTTGTACTATGCGGAGGTTGCTAATAATATATGATTCGCTGATATTACCAATCAGTTATTGGGAAATACAATAAGATAATGTGATAAATTTTATCAGACGGAACAGCTTATTGGTTGGTGTTGAAAAAACGTAGCAGAAGAATCTCAGTCACCTTTGTTAGCGTCTTTATTACCTCCAAGAAATAAGATTTACATTATGTAACAAGTGCGTAGGTATATCTGATTATATTTCTGTAAGTTACAACTACCTATCTACGTACAGGCAGTGTATAACTTGATTAGCCGTGGCCTGGCCATTTTCGTTTCAGGTGATAATTATTGAAAAAAAAAATGTTTAATGTATTGGAAATCATTAGCTATGCTCAGCAGTAGATGTCCTGCGGGTGAAATGACTACGACGATGATGATGATGATGTATGAATAAAGTGTCAGCAATAGATAACTTACAGCATTGCTGTGTGTCTGGTCTGTCTTGAGCTCCTTGTGGTTGGAGAACTGCACGTAGACGGCGCGCCCGCGCAGCTGGGCCACGCAGCCGCCGAAGTACGCCACCATCGCCACCGCCGATATCTCCTCCGCCATTTCGAGGAATGCCTGGAAATATCTTTGAGTTAATATTTAGAAAAAAACATAAGTACCTAGTAGGCATGCGCCCGTATTCACAAACAACTATGCGGTCTCACAGTGCGCGCGGACGCACAGGGTGATACATGAACCAATCACAAAGCTCTATTCAACGCTGTGCGTTCGATTTACTGCTTCACTTAAGCAAGCATCCTTTGTGAATACGGGCGATAATGTTCAGCAGCTTTACCATGAGTTTACAACGAGTGCGTCAAAAAATCTATGAAGATTTTAGTTCTTGAAATATAAACTAAGAAACGTTGCTATTATAATATTATTTGTGGTCTGCAAAGAAGTAGAATTCTCTTCCAGTACAAACCAGACAATATTTACTCAGATGCGGGATATTAATTGAGTATTGAACATAATCACAGTTAAGAATATAAACTATATCAGAAATAATTACAATCACAACTTTATTCTGATCAGCTCAGAAGTCTTATTTGGTTTCTGTGGCTAACATAAACATTAGGTACACAATATCTTGGTGTTCATTAGAGTACCGGATTATACAGGATGCCGATAACAGACAAACAATTTGCCAGCAGCTTATTCTAGATTCAACACTGAAGTTGGATTGAGAATTTACAGCTTTGTTGCCAATAATATTATACTTAACCAGTACCTAAACTTAAACATAGTCTAAGGCCGAGTTGCACCACCTAACTTAAACGATAACCAGTGCATTTTTTATAGAGTTCGATAGATTTTTGACGTTTGTCAAAGTTAAAGTAAGATGGTGCAACCCAGCCTAAGTTTGGTGTGATCTAGTTCTGATTTTGTTTCACCAATCCCAAATTTCAAAACGACACAAATAGCTATCAGAACTTATCCTAGGAGTGTATACCTACATAGTAATTAATTATGTTTAATAAGCTATAGAAGCTAGTGCCGATTAACTTCTTTTCTTGGCTAATTCAGTTTTTCATAAGGATGCGATAATTTTCAGACGGCCAAACATCTAAACGTTTTTCTCCAAAATTTAACAGAAGTATGATATTTCTGATAAAAAGTAAGAGCGCAAAGGCTTTCGTTTTCTATTTTCATGTCTCGCATCCAGATTAAAATGCAGGTGTGTACAGTGCCCAAGGAAAACTTGCGACGAAATAAATCCCTGTCTAGTTGTGCGGCCAAAAGCTTTAAATAAAATGGTTTGAACTTACACGCGTACTTAAATTCCTGAAGTTTGTCGTTTTTTTTTGCGTTTGGTTTGTTACTATGATAATTTTACTAAAAAATACAATATCATACTCATAAATTTTTCATACTCGTAGTAAAAGTATTAAAGCCTTTGATATTATATCAAAGAATTCCCATGAATTGGACAACTTTATGCCTATTTATTATTCAGTTCTATACGCAGAAAATGTATCTGATCTAAATAGCAAATTTACTCAAATTTTGTAGTCAAATTCAGTAGTATTGACCTTTATCTATTAGTATTAGGTTAGGTTTAATCTTTGAGGTAAGAAACTTCGCAAACTATCCATTTACTAGGCAGATAAGTACTGAACCAACGTTCAAATTAATTGGCCTCTGGCGTAGACACACTTATAAACAACTAATGGTGCAACACAAACCCCCTAAACTGTTATCTCTATTGCAAACAGTATGATTTCGGGATAATTTCGGACGACCGAGCCCGACCGCACGCCTGGTCTTGGCATCCAACACGGCTGACCAACACACGGAACACATCGTTAAAGCCCGTAGTAAGCCGCAGATTAAATACAATGTACGGTAGGTTAATTAAAAAATTCACAGATTACGGATCATCTGGTACATTTAATTTAGGGCGTAAGTATTCAACTGAAAATAGCGAGTCACTGATTGATTTTTGTAGAAATTTAGACTATGCAATACGATTTCTAGTCTAAATCATTGCAAATTAAGAACAGAAAATAAAAAAAAACCTTTACATTCAATTAATAAAGATACATATAAAAATCTGATGTTGTTCCAATCGGTGTTATTAAATGAAGTTTAATCTGTAGAAATACTTATGTTTGGAGCTTCTAAGGGTAACCAAAATTACGAAGGATGAATACTAAGCCCGTACAAATTGTACATCAGCTGATGTAGAAACGTGTGGGTAAGCGAGCGAATATGAAAGATTTACAGTTTCCATGTTTGTCTTGTAGCTGAGTTGTTGTTTGAGAAACCAGACTAACAGATTATGGTAGTTTGTCGTGTTACTTGCTACAATTTTGTGCTTATTTCGAAAACTGCCAGACTGGTAATACCTCTAAAACGATTTAGTTTTCTTAAAGTTTTCATAATAGCCTTTAAACCCAAAATGAGCGTGACAGGATATTTAAGGAATTCCTTGAAATGTAGGTATTTGTAAATCTACATGTAAGCTACTTCCGGCAACAACTTTTACTAAAGGAAATAACCAGAATTTTCAGTTCTACGAAATCATGATGATGTTAATATAAGAAACATCAAAAGAGAGTTTGCATGAGAAATTCATTGATTCGCTTTACACAGAATAGTAAAACAATGGACTGGCTCTCTATTCATCGGAGGAGTGATAAGACTGGTCCCGTAACATTCCCGTATAGTGACGTGCGATCGATGGATCACAAATTAATAGACGCATCCCTTGCACGCGAGGCCCGCTCGTAAAATAGTGTCAACGGCTCTTTCACTTTAATCACCGAGAGTGAAGCGATTGTTAGCGCCCACTCCCGCTGTTTGCCCACCTCTCGACATATGCCGCCTTTGTAACTGGACCGGCCGGGTTCGGTTACCATCGACTACGATACTTTCCATCATCCTCTCTATCAAAGGACAACGCATGTCGAGAGCTTTACCCATCCATACCTATCTAGAACCTAAATGCAGAACATTTGTTATTCATTATTTAATTATACACCCAACAAAAATCTCTGTAAATCTATACGAAGTGAGTAAAAACTTATGAAACTTTTTCCAACGCTTTGCACCTTAAGCATGGAGCGCTCTGGAAAAAGATACGGAATATTTCATGACAAAAAAGCAAGCAAAGAGACTGTGACCGTTCATAAAAAGGGATTCGACTCGTTTCTCGCGGTAGAAGAGAGATTGTTTTCCTTCACGCCGTGGTATATAGCGGCGGACGTCATACGGGCTATTTATTAGACGGGATAACATTGTCGCGCGGCTGGGGCCTCCGGACTGCCTTGCCTTAATAGGATTTTCTTTTTATCATTTTATTTCTCAGCTGTAAACTAACTCATTTTTAATTTGTCAGGGGGAGAATCGTAAATTTCGCATTGCACGTGTCTGGTGGTCGTTTGGAGTGAAACGCGCAGTAAAACTGGCTGGATGTCGCCTTATAACCCGTTCGGACGTAGTTCGCACGCGACGATGATGGGGGCATGTTACTTGATGGATTACTAACTGTACCGTACGAACATGTTTACTGCACGCCGCATTTGATGTAGGTACGGGCACGTCATAACTGTACATTGCATAAGGTTTATACTGGGGATGGCTACTTTGTAATGCAAACAACGATGAATAAAACGTCGAAACCCCCTTCAATATGGGAAGGTGCTAATTTTCAGGAGGTTGAGTCGTAACTGCGCTCTGAGATATGTATCTACGTCTTCTCATTCATAGAGCCCTGCTCGACCCAAATTTGATTTTATTTCAGTCGTCGTCGTTCCCTTAATTTCCTCTAAACACGATTTTAGATGCAATCTCGTGATCGGGGTCATTTTGCGGGGGTCTTGTTGAAAAACCCTGGGGGAAAAAGTAAGTAGGTAAACCGAATTATTTCTATTAGGCTACCAAGTATACCAAAGTGTAAAAGTGTTCGGCTCTTTGAAAATTGAAGCATCCATTTATGGTTTAGTATTTTTTGAAATACGAGTACATATTAGAGCAAGCTATGCTAATAAACTAACCTCACAACCAAGTATGAAGATTCCAGGAATTTTCAAAAACAATGGTAGCATAGAAACCTATTTGGTACGAATGGAAAACTGAAAACGTACTTAAGAGGTACGAGTAGCATGATGTTTTTCAGCTTACACCCAATTAGGCTATTTATGCACTGCGCTTGACCCATTTAGCTTGTATGACGTGTAAAATGAAAGATGAATATACCCTGGCAAAAACTTTAAACTTATTTTAAGGTTTCTAAAGTAGAAAACAAATTCAATACTCCGAGTTTATTTTCGTAGAACGAGCAAAAAGTCTAGACGCTGTTGACCAATTTGAAAAATCTCCAGGGCAAATACAATCGTTTTGTTCTTCACAATAAATTGTTTGAATAGTGTTCGATCTGCCTCGCTTTTATTTTGCTCTTGACTAGTATAGTAAAATAAAACGGAAGACAAGTAGGCAGGCCGCAGCGTGCGGCGCGATTGCCGCCGTCCTATTTGCGGACGACCAACCAATTTTACTCTTTATTTTATTAATGTAGTGCTTGATTTTGCTTGAACAGTGGTCTGTTTGTAACTCATTGTAAGCGGGAGACAGGTAGGAAATAAGCCGCAATGACGGGAGTTATGGATGTATGATACATGGCTACCATGCGCTTTTGCAATTCTGCATTGTAAGGCCAAGGAAGTTTTCTATTGTCTCATTGCAGAAATTTTGTTGTACGTACTAATATTAGTTATAGATATGGCACAGTTTATTTCTCGTCAGAGAAATATCATAGCTAGTAACTTGTATTTTAAGACAATCAACACCATTTTTACATAGTGAGTTCGTGCTTGAGTAGGTGCTCAGTCTACCTAATGAATAAAATTTGGTGAAAGTTTGCAAAACCGGTCGCTGTGGAAATCCTTAGGGGAAACCTCTGTCCAACAGTGGACCTGATTTCGCTGAAACGAACGCTCAATCTATGCTCTTAATCAAAAAGATGACACCAAGGAAATTGACCCCAATATCGAGCACAACAATATGGGCTGTCTATACGATACCCAGTTTGGTCACAAGATTGCATCATTTTGAGGGTGTGATGAGATGACTCCATTCATCAGATGTCATGAAGCTATTAGTGATCGGCGCGAGTTTTAGCGA
Source organism: Ostrinia nubilalis (assembly GCF_963855985.1). Lineage (NCBI taxonomy): Eukaryota > Metazoa > Arthropoda > Insecta > Lepidoptera > Crambidae > Ostrinia > Ostrinia nubilalis. The sequence continues at coordinate 6,364,894 of NC_087091.1, read as the reverse complement.
TGGCACCTTCCAAAGATAATTCCGGCAAAATAGTTTTCGCAGGGATGAATAACTAGGCAGTTAACCAGGTCCAACTATAGGTAAAATAAAACACCAGGCAAGTAGGTAGGCTCGCACGACTGGCCTATTTGCGGACGACCGCGCCACCCACTTGTTGTGCTTCCGGACACAGGCGCCGTCCATTGTGACTGCTGTTACATGGCCGAGCTAATTTACTAAATGAGGGTACATGTTTTTTCGAGGCCTAGCTGTGATTTAACTAGCCGCTACGTTGGGAGTGGGTAAAACGGCGGTATAGTCGCACGCGGCCGAGAAAAGTATTGAAGCTCTACTGAGTAGTGATGTTCCGACATAAGAAGTGCAAAAGCAGCCCATTTAGCAGCAGAAAACGTCACGTTACCTTTGATTTGCATCGTATCTGTCTCTGTCCAAAGTGAAACATATCTGTATCTGTCCGTCTAAACATATCAAAGTCCTGTAGGATAACTAAGAATTGTGATCCCCACATGACCCATTAATAAAAATGGTAGCTCTATGCAGGTCGTGCTAAGTACACACAAGCTCATTCGTAATCTTTATCCGGGTATTTTATAAGAACTATTTAACTGTGAGCATCATCTAAACCTCAACAAAAATAAAGTGGCTTTCCAGCAGCCATAACATCCCTTAGCATCGCAAGAAACGGCAAATTTATTTTTTAATATAAGAAAACTTAATAACCGCTCATAACGATTGCGACCATAAAGTCTTCCTGTAAAATAATATCCCGCTGGATTACAAGACTCCCATGTATGTTTAAGTAAAGGCTAGCTGCACTCCCAGGCTTATTGCTGTTTGCTTAACGGAACAGACTGGCTAAAGGAAAATATTGCTCCACCTAGATGACTCTGGTTCCACTTTGTTAAGCATACAGATAATTTTCACTCATATCTCTTTCCACTTCCTCTGTGTTTGTACTGTTAGGCACATATTAATAAACCGATTTGTGTACATTTTTGTTGCTTTTGTAAAAAACTTGGGTGCCCGATGTTCATTACCATGTTCTTAATATTGATAGAGGTGCCGCGAAGATAATAAGTATTTTTAACGTAGAGCTAATAAATAAATCTAAAGTAATATTGGAGTGGAGGCCGCGTACCGAAAAACGCAGCGTGGGACGTCCACCCACAAGGTGGACCGACGACATTATAAAGGTAGCAGGAAAGCGCTGGACGTAGGCCGCTACCAACCGGGTAACATGGAAAGCATTGGGGGAGGCCTATGTTTAGCAGTGGACGTCCTATGGCTGAGATGATGATGATGATGAAAGTAATATTATAATTTGTTTTGAATAGGCTCTGAAAAAATATTTCACCATTAGAATCGTATATTCATGATGAACATAAGCGGTACGAAGTTCGCTGGTGCAGTCATGAATAAAACACACATTTGATTCTAACCAGAAATGGTTGTTACCCTGCCTGATGAAGACAGAGCTCCATAATATCCGGTCAGATACGGTACAATACCGCGCACAATTCCATTCGGCCTTCGAGTGACAACAGCTATGCTTGTTCTTGTCTCTATGTGTTGTGAATATTCCTCATGTCTCATTAGATCAGTGGTTCTTAACCTTTAAGTCATGAGGGACCATTTTACCAAATTTCTGTGTTGTCAGGGACCACGGAAGGTTAGACAAACTTCGTGGGTGTATAGGTAAGGTCATTTTGAGAAGAAGAATGATTTTTTTTCAAATCCTATGAAAGCGGAGGTCGATTTCTCGCCCACTGCGCCGTTTGCGTTGTGTTGACTCGACTCAGCACGTCACATCACTTGTTTCTTACGATGTCTTCGCGGACCACTTGGAATGCCTCCAGGGACCACCAGTGGTCCGCGGACCACCGGTTAAGGACCACTGCATTAGATAAAGGGTATAAGTATCATTAACGCAAAAACTGATACAATATTACTAAGTTTGTTTTAGGTAAGTTTTTTGTTTTTATGTTATATGGCTGATGAATTCTTTGCATACTAAGTATCCTCCCAAACCCGGTCACTATATTGTGGACTCAACAGTTGTATGGACGTTGGAAAATCTCAACATGCCCATGTCATGGCGAAGCAGAAGACCATTGCAATAAGTTATCTTTTCTTTATCCATAGTTAAAATATTGGAGCCAGAGGAGTGATCCTACGGTGTCACAAATGGCCTTGCTAGGCCGGCACACTGGCCCTAGATTATGTATTTAATAATAGCGCAATCAAAATACAAAGGCTACATGCACCTAATAAAACTTTTTCGATCCTTATCCTTAGTAGCATTAATATAAAAGTAATAAAAATAAGTTTTAAACGCTTTACCTGATTTTTGCCTTTGAGCACGAGCACATTAGTGACTCTTCCGAAGGGTAGGCCGAGCTGTATGATCTCCGCCTCTGTCGTTTCGTTGGGTATGTTCCGTATGTGGATGACGCGGGACGGCTTGCCCACATTCTGTTCCAGTTTCACCTGTAGAAGAAAGTAAAAAATATTATTTGATGTTTTAGTTTTTCGATTTATTTATTTATTTATTAATTTGTAAGTTCCGTCAAAATAAAAAGTAACGCGGTTGTTGAACACTAATGCAATTTCCATACTAAACGTCACTATAAACTACTGTTCAACGCGTGTGTAAGTTTTATTAGCAAAACTTCATGATATTTTTGATCAACGTCTTTTTGTAACACTGAGTTTAATTTAATAACAGGCATTTTTCGACTCATATTTCCCACAAATTAATTACTAATTACATAATAAACAATTTCCCACTCAAAAACAAAAACACATCGTATTTTTGACCTAAATTTCCTTTTGGCTTTATCCACGGTCGTCCCGTGGTTGCATTTCGCCAACACGTATTTAACTAATTCCCGGCATAGCGTGCACCATCAATTAACGGCAACGGGCGAGTCTAAGCGGTTCGCAAATGACCGTTCTAATATACATAAATAAACCTAGCATTGTCTGCCGCCTGGATAATTGAAAAGTCGATGTAGTATAATTGTCGGGGCTTATCGGCCCAACCCCGATGTGGGTGCTATTGTTCCCCAGAGAGCCTTTTGATTACGGCGGGCCGGAGAGAGCCCCGAATACATTGTAGCTTTGTATGACACTCCACTTTCCATTCAGGTGAAAAGAGCAACCTGTCTGGTGACATTTTTACGTCACCAAATCATGTTGACATAATAAAAATAATGAAAAACGGTTTCACAAAATCGAAACACTCACAAAATTCAAACATAAAACGTGCGATTGGTTCCATTTATAAAGTTAGAAGATACGATGTCAGCTGAAAAGTCCGACAACGTTCAAGTTGCGCAAGATTTGGGGAGTTGTGGACCATCTATCCCCCTTTTTTACGTTCTTTGGCGGGCGGCGAAGCGTGGAGGTGTAACAAATGAGTCTAATGCCTATTAGTTCGACCTTGTTAAGTTCAGACAAAGTGAGCCGCTCCGGCAGAAGTATGGGACAACTTGGACTACTTTGTAAACTGTTCTCATACAGACATCTTAATCTTTAACAACTCTTAATGAGTTTGATTTCAGTTGTTTCTCTTAAAATATCTATTCGCCTTTGAATGTAGGTTGTTTCTCTGATACTTTTCGAATGTCTTGTTTGTCTTGTAGCAAAATCTTGTTCGCCTAAAGGACGAACAATTCATTAATAATTAATGAGTATCTACGAAATAAAAAAACATTAAAGCATTGGTATTTTAAACAATCTAAACCCTGTAACAATCGGTATCAAAGGAACCAAATCTCCGTAAGTAAATAAATAAAAATATTTTTTTTCCACGCCGGCGAAAAGGTAGGAATAAATCGTGGAACACGCTCGTTCACCTTGAGGGTACATTTCGGTATTTTTTCTTCTAGCGAAGGAAAACAACTGGTACGTAAAACGTAAAGAAGGACATTACTTTCGCTGGGTCAGAAAATCTGCGAGGAGCGATTTCCACATCAGACATTTTAAATCATCCGCTCCGTCTCACATTTCATCCATAAATATTAAATCTTGGCTTGGTTGCTGGGATAGAAAAAATGGAGATATCGTGTGACGTTTTCCTGCGAGGCTTTCCGGGAATCGGTCAATTTTCCCGGTGATCGCGTCGCCTGTGTTTATTGAAACACTATTTCTCAGTTGGCCGCCCCCGCGCTGTCATTAACTATATCATCCACCGACACTCTTAATGACCCTACGTGACTTGTCGCGTGGAGGCCACAGGCGTTTTGTCATTTTATCCATTATCGCATTTACTTTTCTATTAGTTTTAGGGCTCTATGTATCTCTTAGGACGTTTTTATTGCCACATCCGGAGCAATTTGGCAAGTTTTAATAGCTGTGATAAACGGAATCAAAATTCACCTAGATATCAAGAAATTGGGCCTACCGTTTGCTACCTGTACCAAGAGTTATACCTATACCCTACAGTTGAGGCTCTCGACAAACATCTTGACAAAACACAGAGCCCTCGTGGCGAGTAATCCGCTTGCGGTGCCCAGGTCAAGCGAGACATAGGCCTCGCCTTGGATGGCTTAGGCGCTGTTCAGTACTAAGTTGCTGTAAGCTGGAAACTGTTGCGTACTTATAGTTGTGCGGGGACTTAGGACGTAGCATTTAGTAAACGGGACGGTAGAACAAAAAATGGTGCGTGTGTTGTTTACTTTTTTCAAAGTAGATACATGTTTAGGAATTTATAGTATACATAGTGCTTTTAACATAGAAGCTGAAAGTGTACTGAGAAGTAGATATTAAGTTTGTGTTTATGTATTTATCTTATTTACAAGAGAGAGCATATAAATACAGCTGAAACGCCTTTGATACTAAACATTAGTAAATAATTAATAGATGGAAATAATTACACATAACTGCTCCCTCGTTTTCGCTCCAGAAAATCCCCAGCGTCCAAAACGTCGCGAGAAATGACAATACACGGATAGTTGTCATTCCTATTTCTTTTCGTTTGGTCATTCCGCACATTGTCAGGGAAGTGGTAGGCAGGATAAGCGAAGTGGACATTGACAGAGCGAATGTGTTGTGTATAGGGACGCAGTCACGTAATCGGTTTGTTGAGGGAGGTCAAGGACCTGTTCGCGAAATAGAATTCTTGGAACTATAACGTTGGAATTACGTTAATATATCACTTTCTACAGAGTAACGTCGTATGAGCACATCAATCAAAACCTTAAATCGATCGCTTCGGATAGGACTTTAATCGGGTATCAGCTGCTTGATACGCAAATTGTTATTTTTTGCTGTCTTTTATAATGAGCCGGTTGCCATCCGTTGATCGGGTAAAAGTTGATGTTACAAGAAAAGTGCTGCAATATCTTAATAGGAAATTTTCGTGTTTCGATGATATAAAACAGAGACGGAAAACTCGCTTTCACATTATTTACAAACCTATCGGCGAGCTCTAACCATGATGTGAACATCTATTATCAGTTTCCGCACACCACAGACTAAACCAAACGTGGTTTTCAAAACAAATAATGCGCTCGCTACTCTATGTTTGAACACGGAGTAGGTATTTCCCTCTGATTAGCGTTTTTACGCGATCGAAATCGGAAAAGTCTGTCCTTTCCCACCTTGTTCAATAAGCTTGAGTCAATGTTTGCAGATTCCAAAGGCAACGATATTAATTGATCTGTGCATTTAGTTTTCCGAGTTGATTGAAATCCTTGAACTAATAATTGCGATTTAGTGGAGCGACGGTAACTGGATGAAAGTTTGCGAAGACGACTAGGTACGAGGGAAAGTCAAGAGGATGGAGGTTCGTAGTCTTTGTCAACAGCCGATCAGACTAAAGTTATTTGTTGTAAAGTAAGTCTTATTGCAACTACATAAGGTGCTACAGTGTTTAGCCTGATGTGCTTTCATCTGTATAATGGTATTCTAAGGAAAATAATAAGACATGTAATTAATCATATTTCGTGTTATCATTTCAATTACATTTCTACTCAGCCTAAATATAGACTGGCCTGGCAAATAATGACACGCTTTGTGTGTACAATAAAGAATAAATAGGTCTTTTTGACCATTTTCTGAGGCACGTAAATAAGGATGTCTATTTTTTTTTGATTTTTTTTTTTTGATTTTGATGTTTGGTATGTTATCCGTTAATTTTAATTGTGCTTTTTGTAATGACTAAGAATGTACATAGGCTTATCATCTTCTTTACAAAAAATATATCGTTTCAGCCGAAAGACGTCCACTGCTGGACAAAGGCCTCCCCCAAGGATTTCCACAAAGACCGGTCCTGCGCCGCTCGCATCCAGGCGCCTCCCGCGACCTTCACCAGATCGTCGGTCCACCTAGTGGGAGGCCTGCCCACGCTACGTCAAAATAAAAATATATAAGTAAAAGTTTATTAATAAGATACCTACATAAAATCAAAGCATCGTTAGAAATACACTTGATTGTTGATACTAAACTCAGAGTTGCATCGGCCGTTAAAATTTCAAGAGCATTACACCAGGAGTCGCTGAAACTCGATCGTACAACTTTTAATTGGCAATTCCGTTGAATATTGTTAATAAATTGCCGACCATTACAGGCTGCTATTTGAAACTTGCTCAAGTATTTGCAGGTTGTACTGTATTCTAAGACTTGTTGTTTGTTCAATAGATTGCAGCTTGTTATTGTTGAGATATCTATATTTCAATTTAACAATAAATAGGTACAATAGAAACAAAAATACTCTAGTCCAGGCTAATAACTATACTAGATATTTTATTATTATAGTATCAAACTTTCTGGCCTACTTTTTATAAAGCTTGACCTCGGAAATACCTCTATAGCTGTTAGAAATTCTATTGTGCGCTAACAATGGCTATTACAATGCAGTAACTAAACTCAATTAAGTTACAGTCAAACCCGATTGACGCCATGTATAATAAGACAGGAGCTAATTGTCCCACTAATGTACAGTCGACGGCACATCAGACTTTACATTTCTGTCGCAAAATAGTCTGTATTACAACGAGATAAGACTGTACTGTGTTAAACTTGATGTGCAACCGGCGTGGTAGAGCCCGCACTTCGGTGCTAATTCATTCATGCATAAGAATGGGGGCCGGGGCGACTTTGTGACGGGAAACTTTTAATAGTGGCCCCACTTGGGCCGAATCACTTTGCAACTTCAACTAAAAATACACTCATTGATACAGATTACTCTAAAGTCTAAACGAAATATTGAAGTTCCTCAGTAACTTTCACCATTTACTTTTTGTTTTATAAGGAAAAATACTTTAAAAAATGCTATATTGTTTCTGCACAAAATTTTTTGAGATCTAATTTAGCAAACGGCCAAATAACGGCTAAGCCGTCGCAGTAAAAGTCTATCTCACACTCAGTAAAACAATGTTCTAAATCACTTGTTTCATAAGTTTTTGTTTGTATAGGTCGTTCCGTGTGCTCGTGGTGGAAAATCGTAAAATAAGATAGCCAAATGGTTTTAGTGCCCCTAAAACTAGCAGTAAAATAGTAAGTGCCCGGGCAATGAATATCTTTACAGCATCATTTGATTGATTACCGAATTTTCTGGGAACAAAATCGATAGATTCGGTACAAGCTTAATTGAAAGGGAAAAAAACAACATGTGCCTATGTGCTTTTAAGCTTTAATAAGGGAAATGCCTGTTTAAAAGATATTTGACGTGAAATATTAAGTGATATCCTTCCTGTTGTGAACGAAAAATTGTGAAATTTCGTCCTCTGTGCTGAAGGATTTAAAATGGAAGTACAAGAATAGCAAATGTTATTCATGAATTTCTTTCAAGTGAGACAACAAAGTTTTACAACATACGTGCACATGTTTAATGCAACTTCATAAAATCGCTGTAAGCCTCGAACCGCCCTTAGGGAGTTCGAAACAACCAAGATTTACTTTTGTTCTCCTGAAAAAAGTCTTTAATGAGATTACATCGGTGAATAAGTAAAAAAAGACGATTCTTTTCCGAGTACAAACAGTCAACCTGTACGCAGTCGTAACTCGAGATGAGCTCGTAAATGGTTAAGTAGTGGTGAAAGTAGCCCCTGCGGCAGCATCCTCAGATTTGATTGATCTTCACTGTGGAGGCCTCTCTACGTTTTTACAGGCCGACGTCAGAGGAAAATGAGGGAAAAAAACGGGAACATAATTAATTACTTTATTTGGACATTAATGACCCGGTCAAAGAGGACGAGGGTTGATTAGTGTGTTTTCTGCAGACGTGCTTTGTCTGATATGTTATTGGTTAAGTGAAAACGGTCCGTTATTAGAAATTTCAGCGCTTGTTATCTTGTAAGTTGAGCATCTTTTCAAGCAAAAGAAGGAGTGTCTATTAATTTTAATTGCTAAGTAAAAATCCGAGGCACCCGTCTGTTTACATTGGCGGTAAATACTCAAAACAATATTTGCCGCGAGATAAGTTCCTCCCATAAAACATTTTGTAAAAAGCAGTTGCTCAGTGTTTTCCTTCAATATTTTCCCAGCACGAGGTGTTCGCTACAACACAAAGAGAGGACATAAAAAAATACTTTTAAAAACGAGTCGCCATTCCGCCGATGGGTTCCAAATGAATATTCAGAGCGACAAAGAAGAAAGGGGTGTCGCAAAAAAGGCAGAGCCTAAATTTTCGCAGTGGAAAAAAGGCCGCAATCGCAAAACCATAAAATAGCAAATAAATAAGCGTCGCAGGGACACGTCCCTATTTAATTATGAATTAAGGCCAGGCTGTAACGAGATCACAATGTAATTAAGATTACTGCGGTGTTTTTTCTGGCCGCCCTAACAAGTGAGAGTAAATGGTCGGCAAAACACAGAAACTAACGCAGTTACCTTGTTTTACTGGAATAGGACGGGCTTTTTGTGCATTTGTTGTCGAATACGCTTTGGAATTAATTATGTATGTTGCTTACATACAATTTAGTTCGAGGAACATTGTAAGGGAACTACATTTATTATGTCTCATCTTATGCTACAAGATTATGTTATTTTATTTAGTTAAGCCTGCAAACTTTTTTTATGGGTTTTATAGCATAGGAAATTTAAAGGTGAGCTTTTGTATAATTATTTTCATTTTAGGACTCTTTTTCAGATAGGTAAATGCTCAATCTTTTGGACATTATTTGCAAATAAAACATTAAATGTAATTTTGTTTGCTCATGAGAGGGTTGAATACAGTATTCGGCAAGCAAACACTTTCCAGTAACTTTTCACCTTAGCACGAAAATATAAATTCTGTCTTAAACATTCAGTATGTTGGTTATCCGAATAAAAAAAAAATTAAAATAAAAAAAAATAAAAAGAAAAAATTATTTCTTCATTACAAATGTTTAAGGTCGTAAGTTCAATATCTAAAAAGATGTAAGTACATAACAACAAACACTCAATATGGCCGAGTAATGAAATTTGTTCGACCCAGAAAATATTTACTTAGTTATTTCAATTTCATACTTATTTTTGTTAAGGTCCTTTTCATTCGTTTTCTTAATAGCTGTGACATAATGACCGGTGACAGCGGGGAAATAAACTGGCTGCACGAAAGAATATGAAAATGGTTCCTTTTCGACGGGATGCTTCATTTCTATTTAATTTACGTAAATGATATACAAGGACGCGGTTCCTATTCAATATAGTATTTACGTGCTTTTTGTTGGGGCCCGAGATGACTTCTTGGGTTGGGAGGTCGGGAGTCGGGACTCTAAACTACTTGGCAAAAAATTTCTTAAGAAATGGAAATGTATTGTTTACGTCTAGAACATTGGGATATGAATAATAATTACCATGAAAATGAGAAGTATGAAGTTGTTTTTTATTTAAGAAATTAATGTTTTTCAGATGTTGATACTGTGTTTATAACCTTGATCTGATTCACTAAGTTTTAAGTACTGACTTGAAGTCATCCCTTTGACACACGCGGCTTTCATCGTTCACAAGCGGACTTACAATGTTTCGTTAACTATACAAAATTAAACCATCTCATTTGCTCGTATTCTTGTGAAAACCGTTGCCACAAGTATGACACTGCATTGTACTTCAAGTTTTTAATGGATGATGCAATCCATTTAGCGGTCGGTACGGGCAGCAGGGCTCCACAAACAAAGAGCCTGTTTGTGCACCGTACAAAGTGTGCACGTAAACGGCGCAGCGTATTTATGTAAATACACGATGAAACAACTGTGCAACGGGAAACACCCGAAACTGCGACCTTGTTTATTTTTTTACAACTCCTTCCATGTTGATTGTACCCTATTTTGCCGTACAAAACAAGAATAGACGTGTGCATGCTCGCGGCACTGATTCGAGTTTGGCGGAGAAAAAACGCGGGTTGGAATTAGGGCATGCAAAAACCGAGCGGTTTGGAAAAACCGGTTTTTTCGGTTTTTATTTTTAAAAACCGAACTAAACCGGTTTTTTCGGGTTTTTCGGGTTTTTCGGGTCGACTGTTTGTAAGTAAATAAAAATGCTGCAAATTATAATAAAAATCATTTTATTTCTTTTATATTCTAGTTTGACAAGATGAAGTTACATGTTCTGAACATAATATTGTGAGATCAATTGAATAGTTTAATTAAAAATCAAATATAAAGAGATCAACAATAGGATACTTCGCTCATTAGCAAAGCAAAACCTTTGGTCAGGACTTCTTGGCGGGAATCTGAAGCGTCATGTTAGCGGTTTTGTTTTATTTCCTCAAATTCGTGTGTGGGCGACTATTAATGTGTAATAATGGTGGATTATTAACCATTGAGTGTTCGTGAACGTCCATGGGTGTGGGCAAGTGAAGCAAAACAGTGCATCGTGATTCTTCTGGTTCTCTCAAGTTGTCCATAGGAGGTCTCAGTAAAGCACCACAACTTTACTGAGACTCAAAGGGTGGGAAAGGGTATCATCTATCATCCTTCATTATATCATTACTTGATCTCATTTTGTAACTCGTATCACTTATATACTGGAAAATGGCACAAATCAAGTCGACCTCGACGTGTATTGCCAACATCATCAAAAAAGAAGAAGAAAATTTGGTCATAGTTATGCTTATTTAAATAATATGTAAGTTGACACTGACAGAGACTAGCAAAGCAAAAATAATGGCGGCAATGGTCAAATACAAAGCGCGTTCCATTTTGCGCCCGCGCGCTTATAGCTTTAGCTAGAAGATACATGGTACTTTAGTTCAATACCATAGCCATAGACTATACTCTACTCATTCACATTGCATTCATCATCATTCATCATCATTTCAGCCATAGGACGTCCACTGCTGAACATAGGCCTCCCCCAATGCTTTCCATGTTGATCGATTGGCAGCGGTCTGCGTCCAGCGCTTCCCTGCTACCTTTACGATATCGTCGGTCCACCTTGTAGGTGGACGTCCCACGCTGCGTTTTCCGGTACGCGGCCTCCATTCCAGAACCTTTCTGCCCCATCGGCCGTCAGTTCTGCGTACTATGTGCCCTGCCCATTGCCACTTCAGCTTGCTAATCCGTCGGGCTATGTCAGCGACTTTGGTTCGTTTACGGATCTCCTCATTTCTGATTCGATCTCGCAAAGAAACACCAAGCATAGCCCTCTCCATAGCACGCTGTGCAACTTTGAGCTTCTGTATAAGGCCTATAGTGAGAGGCCACGTTTCCGAGCCATAAGTTATCACTGGTAACACACATTGGTTATACACTCTAGTCTTCAGGCATTGAGGTATTTTGGACGAAAAGATGTTGCGTAGTTTCCCGAACGCTGCCCAGCCGAGTTGGATTCGACGATTGACCTCCTTCTCGAAATTGGACCTACCTAGCTGGATCGTTTGTCCGAGGTAGACATACTTGTCGACAATCTCGAGAATTGAGCTCCCAACTGAAACTGGGTAGGGCGTAACATGGACATTCGACATAAGCTTCGTTTTGTCCATGTTCATCCTCAGGCCTACCTGTTGGGAAACTCGATTAAGGTCTTCGAGCATTGTGCCAAGATCTTCCAACGATTCTGCCATGACTACAATATCGTCGGCAAACCGAAGGTGAGTGATGTACTCGCCATTAATGTTTATGCCGAATCCTTTCCATTCCAGGAGTTTGAAAGCGTCTTCCAATGCAGCGGTGAACAGTTTCGGAGATATAACATCTTCCTGCCTAACGCCTCGCTGCAGTGGAATCGCCCCCGTGCTCTGCTCCTGTACTCGGACCGACATGGTGGCGTTTTTGTACAAGCACTTCAGCACCTCGATATACCGATAGTCAATACGGCACCGCTGGAGAGATTGTAACACTGCAAGTTATACTCCTCAGTCTTCTGTATAACCTGCCGCAGCGTATGGATGTGGTCTATGGTACTATAACCTTTTCGGAATCCGGCTTGTTCGGGAGGCTGGAAGTCATCGAACCTACGCGCGAGACGGTTCGTGATGACTCTCGAAAACAGTTTGTAGACATGACTCAGAAGCGAGATGGGTCTGTAATTCTTCAGCAAGGTCTTATCACCTTTCTTGAAGAAGAGCACCACCACGCTTCTGTTCCATGCCTCTGGCGTAGTTCCCTGGAGTAAGACGGAGTTAAAGAGTCTCTGAAGGACTTTCAGTATCGGTGTTCCACCCGCATTCAGAAGCTCCGATGTTATTCCGTCATCACCCGGTGCCTTGTTGTTCTTTAGCTGTTTGAGAGCCATCCTAATCTCGTATAGGCTGATGTCCGGGATATCTTCGGTATAGTGTCGAGTTAGCTTAGCTCTTGGATCTGAAGTTGAGCTATCAACGGGTTTGGTGACCGAGGTATATAGCTGTCCATAAAACCTCTCGATCTCACCCAGAACCTCGGCTTTTGTTGACGTTACACTACCGTCCGCCGTCGTTAGCTTCGTCAGCTGGCTTTGCCCAATAGAGTTGTCTCTTGCGAACACTTTGGAGCCTTGGTACCGCTTCCACATTGCATTACAATAATTGTTTTTATTGATATGACTAAAGAAGCGTGTTCTTGTATGAGTTATTAAATTATCTAAAATCGTAGAAGAAAAACCGAAAAAACCGAAAAACCCGGATTTATAACTGACAAAAACCGAGTTCCAAATTGTGTCGGTTATCCGGTTTTTTCGGTTATCCGGTTAACCGGTTTGCATGCCCTAGTTGGAATACTGTGGACGTACTCTTCGAATAACAGGCCCAAGGGCTGTTTTTTCCAGTGACATTTCATACGAATAGTTGCCCCAAAATGTATTGGTAGATCTTTCTGGAACATACTTTAACATTGTTTTAATACTATGTCAAAGATCAAACATTTTATTTCCTTTTACAATAAATTGTTATTTTTTTCTAATTCTTCTTGAGCAGCAAACTTAAATAATTCGTAACCTATTGACGCCGCATTGCAGGGCTACCGCTTGGGAAATACCTTGCATACGAGTGTCACACATGTTCCCAAATTCAATTCCGTTGCGGAATAACCAAAGAAAAATTCGAGCGTTGTCCTAAAAAATCTATTGAGTTCATTTGCCGAAAATTATCAATTCCATTTTGATTCAATATATTATGTAAAAATCCATCCGATATCGCAGGTCGGGGTAGACATTAATAAAAATTTGGCCCTCGAGTCCTCGGGGAAGCCCCTTTATAGCACGTTGGCTTTTTATGAGGGGCCTTTTATTTTAATACTCATTTTGGTTTCGCGATTCCATCGTTTTATCGCTTTATCTCGATTAATCGTTATTCGGTTAATTACGCAACCGAAGAAGAGTGGTTTTCGAGACGAGAAAAATTAAAAACCCCGCCGATTAATTAATTGACGCTGAAAGTAATTAAAGGTGAAATGTTTTATATACGTATCCAATTTGATATTTAGGCAGCGGAGTAATTATAAACGACCCTTGGGGATTCGTTATTCCCTAAATTCTACATTTATTTATTAAAAGGGATTTTACTTAAACAATTTTAATAAGTGTAAAAATATTTTGTTTTGAGTGTTGGCATATTAATGTCATTAGCACGTAATCGTTCAGTCTCAACTGGTCACTGGTTGTGACACATCTTTTAGTTTGACTATTTGCTTATTTAACAGATGCCACGGGTGTGACATTAGGGGTTGCAACCAGCCCTAATTTAGAAGAAGCAGGATACTAATATAAATAATTAGCATAAACTCTTACCTTTTTCGCGGCGGAGTCTTGGTTGTTATTGTCGGCGTGGTGCGGAGCGGCGGGCGCCATGACGGTGACGCCACTCTGCGAAAGAAGCTCGTCTGAGCCTCTCTGTAACAAAAAGAAACAATATTTACAATCAAATAAAAGAGGCACTAAAATAAACGAGCCAATATAAAATAAATTTGGCGACCGTGACTTTCTCGAAACTAAAGACCCCAAAATGGTCGGCGAAGATTGAAGATTTGGACTCATCAGATTGACGGGTAAATATCTGTCGCATTATCTAAGTCGTTATCCGTGGAAATCCTAATCCTATTTACAAAGAGGAAACGAAAAACGAAATTCCGCGAGTTAATCTTACACGTGCCCAAGTCATGGGCACGTCAGCATTTTTCTGCGCTTAGATCAAATTACGGTATGAAACAAATTTATACAATTTTCCGTCAAGCCAGTGCTGGCGTCAACGTCCCAGGATCAATCTCAATTTAAGACGGCGAAATGACAGACCTCAGCAGTTAAACGCACCGGGCGAAGGTATAAATCACCAGAGTAATAAAGCAAATGTACAAATGACGGGACGGTTCTGTACGGCGCAGAGGAATATCGCGACGCACCTGCCACGCCTCAGATATCACTCACGTAAGACACTTAATAAAGCCCCAACATCATTCTCCCCCAAAATATAAACACGAACTGTGATCATCTGCGTATCGACATTCACGGCGTTCGCGAATCCAAATTGAAGTTTGCAAACAATATTTTACATTATTTACAGTTACTTAGCATGTTGAACTCAAGGGAGATTTTATAGCCTGAATTTCATTAAAATTATATTTTTTCTAAATAATGTAAATTTTTGTAATGTTTTTAGTGGGTACAAATTTTATAAATTGAATTATGCAAGTTCGTTCACTTGCTTATATGAATACAATGTTTTATACAACTTACAAAAAAGTATCAACATTTTACTAAACTACACGCAGAATTAAATAGGAACGGTGCTACAATTCAGGCGATTTCCGATCGGGCTTATCCCAGCGAACGCTATGCAATATGCATCGGCGATTATAACAACATTCGTAATTTACATAATACAATAAGCAACAGATTACGCTAACAGCGGGAATCCCATTTTGCGGCATAAAGCTTTCATTGTAGAAAAAGGAACCGCTCCCCTAAAATAAAACCAACATCCGCGGGTCCTATTCCTTAGAGTAATTCCGTAGAGCGCGTGTAATAATTGCCCGAAATTAAATAACATTTTTCACCACAAAGAAACAACGAGGATGGAAATTTCGTAGCAGAATGGTGGATTGTGTTGGAAAAGAGGGCAGTTTTCGTTTCCATAACAATTTTTCAAGTTAATGAAGAATGATGTCGGATGCCTTCATAATGAAGACTGTGACAATACAGGGCCCATCTGCGATAACACTAATTGTGATGGGTTGTGTTAACAACGTTAAATTCGCAAATTAACGAGAAACTTTTTGACATTGAAACTTCCTAAACCACAAAGTGTAACAAATGGTTTTACGAATGTATTGGCAAAAATGTTGGAATCGTCGCAAAATCAATTCTTTATATTGGCTCTCCGCTTGATGGTATTTGGTTTTACTCTCGAAAGAAAACTGTGGATCTTTTCTCGATCAGTACATGCTCAAACGTTCCTCCAATATGTCATTTGAATGAACGTGATACGAGGGCCCCATCAAAATATCGGGAATAAAATATACATGAAAGGTTTACTTAGATCACACGATCTCGGCCCTTTTTGCCAGATAGTACGGACAGAATGATACGTTTACGTTTTCAAAGAGTATCAGGTCTATTGTGGCGAATCAATACGGATAATCTATTAGTGATATTAAAATGTTCTGTAAAAATTTCGGGATGGGTCCGATGGATTGTGTTTGTTGTTTTGCCGCGAGGATTTTGTTTTTTTGCACA
The DNA here is from genome assembly GCF_963855985.1 of Ostrinia nubilalis. Classification (NCBI taxonomy): domain Eukaryota; kingdom Metazoa; phylum Arthropoda; class Insecta; order Lepidoptera; family Crambidae; genus Ostrinia; species Ostrinia nubilalis. The sequence continues at coordinate 6,348,823 of NC_087091.1, read as the reverse complement.
ATAATGTTCATTGTATTACGCAAACAATTTATCAATCCACGCGTGTAAATATGTTTTACTAGAATTGCCTGTTAGGTTTGAAAATATAATTTAGCTTATACAAACCTACTCTACATTTACAATATACAATTTCTGGGAGATGCGTCGTAATTCTAGTGAGTACTTTTCAATATTATTATGTAGTTACTAAACTTAATTCAAATACAGGCGTAAAACCCCAATTTTAAATAGACTTCTTCAAATCACGATTTGCTTTTAAATTCTGTTAAAACATCTCACAATCAGACTTTTTAATGACCCAGTTTCCTATTTAAAAGTAAATTGCTATGCAATAATCATAATCAATCATTTGACGACTGTATGTAGGTATAGCTTAATGATTATGTTGCCGGCTTCGACTTTAAATACGGTCACTGGTTCAAATCCCACTTGGGGAGAAGTTAGAATGACAAGCATAAACATTTAGGGTGGGGTGCACCATCTTACTTAACTTTGACAAACATCAAAAATCTGTCAAATTCCATACAAAAAACACCGGTTACCGTCATAGTTACCGTCAAAATTAGTTGTTGCAACTCAGCCTTAGACTGAGTTTGCATCCCCTTATTTTAACCGTGACTACAACCATAACCGGTGTTTTTTATATGGAATTTGACAGACTTTTGACGTTTGTTACTGTTAAAGAAAGATGATGCAACCCAGCCTTAGAATACCCAGATGTATCGTCTGACTTGACTACAGTCATAATAATACTCAAGCTCAGCACACTTTGGGCCTGGATTACCGTGATGATAGATAGAATAATCAATTTAGATAAATAAACAAACAGTATTAATGACAGTATAAGATCAGATAACAAAATATTGTCATAACAGCAAGAAGTGGCAATAAAAGGCAGAGCGTTCTACTGAAGTCAGTTGAGGAGATTTTTATGAAGGCTGTAAACACGATCGGTGGCCCACTATCGACGTCAAATGAAAAGTTTATGTTTCACTAACACTATTCAACTGGCATTAATCGATTTAATATCGATGAAAGTGTTTTATGAAGCTCATTAAGCTTGAATTGTTATTCAAATTATTGTAGTGTGTGCTAGTATGAAAATGTATAATTAGGTGTAAATGAAAATATTATGGATGATAATGTTGCAGAATCAGACCGCTTAAACATACCTAAGCACATTGGGAAATAACACTTACTGCTTCAAATACAAATATCAAAAAGTGATTACATTTTTACCAATGTTACAATTAATATCGTGGTTCGTTCGTAGGTATAGGTATTAATGTATTCATCAGCCTACTTTGAAAAATAATGGCTGTCGAAGGTAGCATAGTATGAAAGTAAAACGGAAGCGCTATGATTTCTATAACTTGAAACGCTGCGACGTAAAGCGCTTGAAAAAAGTGTTTAATAAGAGAAGTGGGTATTGGAACAAATTCAGGTAATAAAGAGGAACGTATAAAAGTATTAATAAATTCACGCGTCAACCGAACATTGTTTCAGTGGCCGAATAAAATGGAGAAAGTGAACATTTATGATGGGAATGAAAAATCGTTTCGGCATTTATGACGTCATTGTTCCTGAGAACGGCTCTAATATGAAAAAGAATAAAAAGGGTCTAGCGAGGAAAAGCTGTAACGAGTCTAATAATTTTTATTGCGATTTCACGAGCTTACAGTCTGATTTAACTTGGCGTGTGTAAATTATGATTTAATTTAATAACCGCCGTTGAAAACGAACGTAAAATGTTTTTATGTGAGATAATATACTTTTCATTAAGAGTCATGTGTTACTCTCACAATTTTATATTCATGTTTTATGGGCACAAGTAACTCGGCGGGATTGAATCGTTACAAAAATGTACGCGTATTTGCGCAATTCATGTTCGAGTGGGAAATGGGTCACTCACTATTTCGGTCATAAAAAATTACCAGGTCATAACTTTTAGCGTTACATGAAAGGTTGAAAATGTTCAAGGGTCCGTTTAATTATTATGGTTTCGTTTTGTTGAGGATCAACAATAAATGCCTGGTTTTAAAAACTCGTGAGTCATTTAACAAAGAGAGTAAATTGTTTTTTAAGTCTGAGGTTATTAAGAGCAAAGTGGTGACTTAAAATGTTTCAATCGAACGCTAACTCAATTGATTGGATTAATTGCTCGGATTTTTATAATTGTTACGGCTAGTGAAAAATCTTAAAAAACTATAAAGCGGTTTTGCTCAATGCCGTAACTTTTTCAAAAGGAAATAAAAAGTTTAAGTTTTTGTTAGTTTTTCAGATTCGAAAAAGAAACTAAACCGGAGAAAATCGTCTAAAATCAGTTCAGTGTTACTACATAATATGAGCACTAATTACTATGTCCTATAGTATTTAATTAAGCTTACAAAAATAGTAAGTGGTATTAGTTCTCGGGGCACGGTGCGGTAGTTAAGCGGTATCATAGCCGTATGCGCTCGCTTGTAATCACGGGAGCGTCTCGCACTAAGATGTCGAAATTAACGATCTTGATAATATTTGTCGGGTGAGCGCTGCCAGCGCCACTGTAATAGATTGCACCAATTTGTTCTGCGCTTATAACCGACATTTGTCAAGCCCACCCACACCCGATGATTTTCGCACTAACTTCATAATCGATATTCGCAAGTATCGATTAACGCCGAAACTCTTCGTCCGAACTCCGATATTAAGACCTTTCCATGGTCATTAATAAACTGTAACGACCTATTTTCTTCGATTCGAAACGTTAACGCAAATTCGCCCGAAGACTAATGCACTGTTAAAAATTCAGAGCGCGGTTGTTATAAATTAACTAGACGCTAGACAGTGTAAAAGTTAACAATTCTCATCACAACTAGGAGGCAAACCTCTTAGCCCCAGAACAATATAAGGAGACATTACTCGCTGTCACAACTCTACTTTATAGGGAAAGTAGGAGTTGCGAGTTTGTGTGAACAAAGTTGCGAGGGCCGGTTGCTCCGTAATGAATAGAGACGTCAGGCGGTAACCGCCAGTCGAGCGCAGCTTGCATACCATTTTAACTTGGGGCCACGATAACCGAACTATGTTGACCTAACACCGGGCTCGATACTGCAAACTACGGTTTGTTATCATACTACACACTTGTTAAGCCTCAATTAAACATCGGCGAGCGGCACAACTATAAGCCGTAAGATAGATCGTATCATTACGCTCGGTTGAGGCAATAGGAGCTCTATTTACGATATTGTTGGAGTAAAACTAATCTAGTCTTGGGAAAAGTTGAGCGATAAAAGTTAACGGAAACTGAGAGAAACAAAGGGCGACATTTAAAAGCGACGCTCAGTTGCATGCGCGATTTAAATAATAGGTGTATTATAGCAATCGGCGTTGTTTTATTAGCTTCATTACTTTATAAAGAACTAGAGGAAGCTTGACAAACATCTAGATTAACAGGAGTGCATACGGGTGTTAAATGGCGGCCACCATTCACTGGCGCAGTTCCATTGCCTTAAGTTTGTTCATAAAAATTAATCTTGCCCCCGCTTTTCTCATTGTTACTCGGGATCGAACGTAGCCTAATGTAACTGTGAGAATTATGTTGATGGTGGCTATTTATCGCGAGGGAGTGTTCCAAACAGCACGTATTCGTGTAAAACATTTAAACAAGTCTTTACCGTTTTGAAAACGTATTTTGTTAGCATAATAATGTGGATCGTAAAGCTAAGCAAAATTAAATGCACACGGATTACCGGGCTTCATAGTTTTTATGAAGTTTGTACGTAATAAATTGATATTAAATTTCGCTCGGCCTGCAAGCGGTGGCGAACTAAAAGCCCGGTTGGTAGCGTCGCTGGAGAATTGAATATTAGCATTAACAAGACAAATGTGGCGGCGGAGTTTGATAGTTTCTCATTAGGAGCAGGCCGGCCGACTTGTAGGGGCGTCGCGAAATTCACTAAGCCGCTTCCGTACATTTGCTTGATATGTATGAGCTTACTTGCCGCCTTTATAAATTTTGCTCCATGGAATCTTTGTATTCATGAGCTTTCACGGGGCTTGTTGGAGGCGAGTTATGAAATTTTGCGATGAGATTATAGTACCTTTTGCGATGATTTAAGCCGGTTTATTTTTTAATTAGTTGATGACGTTGTTTGCAAAAAGTTTTCATTGGCAATTTGCTTGTTTTTGTTATTATACCTACATTTAACGATTCCTAAGGGAAAGAAAGTACCTTTACTATTTTTAATTAATTATTGTTCATCCATTTACGATGTAAAATAACATTGCTTATTAAGATTGCGATATTTATAGTTATTTATCACATATTTGCCATCACACATCAAATCAGCCATTAAACATCAATACCGGCGTATAATCACATTACTTCCGAGCGATAAATTAACCAGCGTCAACAAAGGCCTGGTCCTCCAACCATAGCCTCATATTGTGAGGAAACACAATCAATATCACTTGACTCGGGGAAAACAAATAGATTCTTTATAGCAATGTACGAAGGTAACAATTCACCCCTCAATGGGTCGTATGGAATCTAAAGCGATCGTAATTTCGTCGGGCAATATTCCGCCTTTTCATATTTTCCTTTTGGTCCCAAATGTTATGCCGAGCCCGATACACGCCGCGATTCCGTTTGTTATTTCGAGCCCTCTCACGCCTCCGATTTAGTACATCGACACGTGAAGCATCAGTTAAACAAATATGTAGAATCACTTGACTCCCCTTGTACGTAAACCTCTTCTGCAATTTCATTTTGGATTTATGTACACTCATAACACTTAGATGTTGTGCCGCTAATTGGACGGTACCCCTCAAATTCATATTTATCTGAAAATAAATATAAGTACTCATAAATCATAGATGCTATAGCTACCATCACTGCAGATACTTATGACATTAATAACTAACCAGATAAAGATGCAACAAGGAAAATCAAAAGAAAAATTAAATTAATATTTTACAAATCAGGGTGACTCGGTTACTAAACATAACTTCCCAATAAATAATATCAATAATACCTATCTTTATCTCAGTACGGGCTGATAAATCTTACAATATTCTCAGTAAACAAAACAGTTTGTGTCTGCGATGGCTCCATATCAGAAATTCATGCCCCAATAGCTTTTAACAAATACAAGCCGATGGATGCTTTGAAATTTTGATACCAGTCGCATAGGAATCGCAAAGAAAATGTGACACTCCTTTAGTCGTTGTGCTACGTAGTCAAAGAGTGTCGAAAGACTTATGCTGATATGGAGTCTTTGAGGAAACACATCCGCCACTAGATTATGTATGCCATCTTTAAACTACACAGAAAATATTTTTTGTCAAGGCATGAATCCGAAATTTAAAGCATGCCACTTGAGATTGTTATTCTTCACATTTTGTAGAGGGAGCGTATTTCACAAATTTTGGTAACAATTTACGTCAATGAATCCGATACTCGGGGAAAATCGTTTTAGCCGCTTAAAATTTCACAGAGGAAGATAAGAAAATAGGAAAATAATATATTTTCGTGAAAGGGATAATTTGGAATTCCAGCTGTCGCGGTTTTGTTTAGAAAATGTTTATGTATTATCGGAACGCACTCGCGGGATTCGGGCAGTGTGGATGTGTGGTACTCGTACATTGATTGATGTCTGGATGGAAGTGATGGAATGGAAGTTAGGATTTGAAAGTATGAGGGATATGTGTCTGAGACGTAAAACAATCTAAGTTGGACGTGAAAACTTTCTGGGGAGCAGCCACATCCAGAGGTTGGTGGTTCAAAGGCGCTTGTTTACATTTGTCTCGGCGGGCGCGGGCACTGCCTCATATTTAACCGCCGACGGCGTTCCGCAAAGATAAATAAAAACGACCGAGATTTAAATACTTTTTGGTCCCTATTCTCCCACTTTCCTTTTGAAGAGTTGTCCCTTAGATTACAGAAACATTATTACAAGAAGATACTAAGTAATCTATGAACTTCAGCAAAGAAACTTTTTACTTTTCTGTCAATACTTTATTAAAGTTCATACGTTTCAAAGATTTCAAATTAAAGTTATTTTTGACTAGCGGCCGCCCGCGACTTCGTACGCGTGGATCTCGTTTTACCCCCTTCATCTATCTTACGCGGTTTAGATTTTTCATACAAATGTTTTTTCCCGCTAACTCCCGTTCCCGTTGGAATTTCGCAATATCCTGTTGTAACTAAGCTTTAAGTTTACTAAGGGACCTGCATGCCAAATTTCAAGCGTCTAACTTAAGCGGTTTATATTTTTCATACAAAAGGATTTTCCCGGTAATTCCTGTTCCTGTAAGAATTTCGGGAATTCCTTTCTTAGTGCACCTCTACGGTATCTAAGCTACGTCCCTTATAAATTTCAAGTGCCTACGTTTAGCCGTTTAGGCTGTGCGTGGGTATGTCAGTGAGTCAGTCATACAAAAGGAATTTCCCGCTAATTCCAGTTCCCGTGGGAATTTTGCAATATCCTGTTGCAACTAAGCTTTAAGTTTACTAAGGTACCTGCATGCCAAATTTTAAGCGTCTAACTTACGCGGTTTAGATTTTTTCATACAAATGTTTTTTCCCGCTAACTCCCGTTTCCGTGAGAATTTTGCAATATCCTGTTGTAACTAAGCTTTAAATTTACTAAAGTACCTGCATGCCAAATTTCAAGCGTCTATCTTACGTGGCTTAGATTTTTTCATACAAATGTTTTTTCTCGCTAATTCCCGTTCCCGTAGGAATTTTGCAATATCCTGTTATAACTAAGCTTTAAGTTTACTAAGGTACCTACTTGCCAAATTTCAAGCGTCTAACTTAAGCGGTTTAGATTTTTCATACAAAAGGATTTTCCCGCTAATGCCCGTTCCCGTGGGAATTCCTAAGTATCCTATAACCTGCCCAGGAGTATGAAGAATAATTGTACCAAGTTTCGTTAAAATCCGTCGAGTAGTTTTTGTTTCTATAAGGAACATACAGACAGACAGACAGACAGACAGACAGACAGACAAAAATTTTACTGATTGCATTTTTGGCATCAGTATCGATCACTAATCACCCCCTGATAGTTATTTTGAAAATATATTTCATGTACAGAATTGACCTCTCTACAGATTTATTATAAGTATAGATTACTACCTACGTATTTATAACGACATAAATTTTAATGTAAATGTAACCGTAAATTAAACGTTAAATATTTAAATTACCTTTATCGTATAGCTGCAGTGAAATATTAGGTAGATCCAAGATGTAGCCTCGCATCTGACCGCCTGAAGGGACAAAGCATCGAAAGTGTCCGCTTCCAAAGCCTTGTGTCAGAATTACTGGCGTCAAAACGTCGCACTTGACGGCCTAATGGGTTTAGCCGTAGTGGCAACTTGCCGGCCCCACCGTTACAACAACAGTTGTGTTAACGAGTTTCAGAATTGGTTAACACGACATTTGGCCAGTATACGCTGAAAGGAACGAGTCTTTGCGATATTGCACGGTAATAGCTTTGTTTAACGCTGATAGCTCACGATAAGCTGGATATGTTCTGATCTGACTTCTCAACTCGAAAGTTTAAACAAAATTGATTCGGGTTCAAGTTCAAGGATCCGATGAAATCCAATGCTACAAATATCGAGTTCACTGAACAAATGACCTCTTTAGATGTCTTCGGAGTTTAAATCTGAAATTGATAGTTCACTTTCATTTATTTGGAGAGCGCGCTGCATCCCGGTTGCAGTCTGGTACGACGACTCAATGGACTTAAAACTGAGCTCGGATTTGCGAGGAGCTAATGTTCTTAAATCGGAACAGACGGGTAACGGCCAGGACAAATATTTTGCCACTTCGCAACGTTACCTGACCGGGGAAGTGGCCGCGGGCGCGCCACGCGGGGAGACAAAGTAAATATGTCCCCGTTACCCGGCCCTCCCCACATTTTATCGGGGAGCGATCGGCTCTCGGGTCGGGAAATGAATTTAAAACGTGTTTGCGGGTAATCTGTTATCGGTCCCTTGTCTCTCGCTCGAATATAGACGTTCGGACCGCTCCTATATCGCGTCTGTGATTCCGAGCCGCCGAACACGTGGCGTCATAACACTCCACTTTATTACAATCCTCGATATCTGGTAATAACATAAGATTTATACGATCAATTCTAGAAGGAGATTACTAACAACTTATTGTGGGTAGGTCTGAAACTTGATCTGAAGTTAAGTCAGCGGGTAACAATGTAAACTCAAAGGGATCTGAATTCATTTTCCCTAATTAAAACTGAGCTGACCCTTGCCAAATATAAGGAACAAATCTCGTTATAGCGCCAATTGAATTTGAAATAACAACTAAATATGAAGGTACTTTGGGTATTGTATTACTTTGTATTGAGTTTAATACCTACGTTCTTACGTGACATAAATTTAAGGGAACATAAAATTGTTAAAAGTAGTCAATGTAGGGTTAAGGCGGAGTCTAATACGAGCACTGGGTTAATTATTTCGTCACAAGAGCTCTCGTAAGCCACTATAACAGCGCTCCAGCCAAGCTCGGGGGCCATAAAAGCTACATAATACGCGGCGACGTAAAACTCTTATTATTTTATTATCTGCGAAACGGTCGCGCAAAACATCTCGTAAAATAAAACCTGTCGCACGTTGGTAGATGCAAGACTCTCTCGAAGGCGCCGTTCAGCCAATGCGCGCTGACTAAATCCAGGAGGATTCAGTGTGGACACCGGTTAGGATCGAATACACCGAGCTACGTGGATTTCTATGGAAAATGCAGACTTTATGGTAGCCGAGGGATAAGTTTCCATTTTAAATTGAAGAGAAACTCTGAAATGTTTCCTTGTCTCCCGCCGGGGCTGCGCGAGCCTGAATAAAAATTCACGTCAGGTAAGCGCACAGAAATATTTACACAAACCGAACAGCTTACTGGGATGCAAGTGGTTAGATAAATAAATGTTCAACTTATGGCTTTTATGCGTGACGTCGGTCTATATGACCGATGACGGGGGTGAACACTATATCAAAATTGGCAATACCAGTATACATTTTTATGTACGCTTCCTAGAAGAGGACTCTTATGAAACATCTCAGTTCCAGGTAAAATTTTCAGTGAGAAATTATTCAACGCTTTTTTTGGCGAAAATGCGACTAAGTCCCGGAAACGCCCATTTACATAGCCGATGTCGGCGCGATGGTGCGTGGCGACTTCAAATGGGAATTATAATACCAAATTGAATACAAAACTTTCCTTTCAGTGCCGAGTAATGGAGGAGTCTATGCACCGGAACAATCGAAAAGACAAATAGAATGAGAGAGGAGACGAGACACTCGCTCTGTTAAAATAATAAGTGCCTGACGTCTTTTTGGACGTTCATGCCGCGTTTTTTGTAACGATAAATTTTTACGCTTTGATCTTTCCAATTCAAATAGGCTTTTTTTCTCGTAGAATCAGAAGTTATAGGAATATTTCAAAAGCTTTAAGTGAGGCGACGGAGCGGATTTTCCTTTCCACCGGCTATATCATTCTGATTGAAATGCAAATGAAACGGTGTCCGTTCGGAACGTATTTATTCTATCTGACTTCTCGGTTAATCTTTGAAATTAGGCAGATAGCATACTGCGATTTATTGATATCATATCGGGAATGAATTTTTAATGATTTCGATTAATATATGAGTAGGTAGGTTGCCTATGCTGACAGTGATTGAAGAGTTTCATACTTATGACTATAAATAACTAGTTAAGTATAGATAATGCAACATTAATGAATTTACAAATATAATACACTTTTATTTAATGATATTTTTATATCCAAAGCAATAGTAGTAAAAATTTATAAAATTTAATCTTTCTCTGCAGTCCCGCAATGACAGGGATTGTTTGCTGAAGAATCTGAGGCGGTTCATTATTCCGTTCCGAGTTATTTGGCGCCCAACGAGGGGCTATATTCGCTTCACGGCGAACATCTGACGAATCACTCGCCGGCTTAAGCTCCATCTTCGGAGCCTTTTATTTTTCTATTTCCATAATAATGCCCGTAACCTTGTGGAGCGCTTCATCGCACAATGCTCGACACAGTCGTAACTTGAAATCCGAACAAGTTACACAACGAAACAAGCTGCAACAAAAACATTTGCCTATGCCGACGTTAGTGAATTGTTCTCCCGCTTGTGACTGGGTAATTTCCATACATTTCAAGTTCCATCGCCTGCGGGACGTTCGTTCTTTTGTTGATAAATGTTTGACGGGAACTCCGGGGACGCCATTAAAAGTTTTTTCGTGAATAATTCCAGTTTACATACGCAAATGTTTACTCGTGAGTTTACCCGCGCTCACCTATTCGGTGATTTCTTTTCATAGAGGCGTTTGTTCGAAGAGCGGTGGGTTTCTTCTGAACCGACTCGTTGAATAGGTAATTGGAAAAGTTTTTTGTGTTTTCTTTGTCATAACTCTAGTTTCGTGGCAAGTGAGCGCGATCTGCAAGAGTAGCAAATACTCGTGGGCGGTGACTCGAGAACTCGTAATGTTGACTCAACGCGTCTTTTCCTACTTCCTTTTCGGCGAGCAGACGAAGTTATAAACTTTTCGAATTTTATGACGATTTGCCAAAAGAATTGTGACATTCATACTATGTAAATCAATGTAACTTAAATATTAGGATTTGTAAAACGAATATATCTCAAATAGAAAGACGAACCTTCATAGTCTAGGAGCCATACTAAAATACAGGATACAACCATAAAATAAGCGCTTCGACACTCCGATCAATTTCCAAAATGCAATCTAAATTGCCCGCTGATATCTTAAGCCCCCACTAAGCCCACGTAACATCAGTGTAAACAAACTCCGAGCAGTTTATTCGAAGTTCCGGCGCGCGATCACTGCAGCTCGCGGTGTGGCGAAGAAGTTCCTTAAGCCATAACTCAGCAAGATCAGATCGCGGACAAAAAGGCGGCGCGTCACGAAGGCTGAACGGATAGACGCACGTGCTTCGCTGGCGAGGGTTAAGCTTAGTGTTTCAACTTGCTTGAGTGGATTTGGCTTAAAGACAACTTGACGAGGCGGGAACATGATAGGGTTTAGGTTGTGCATTGATGGATTGATTGTCACAGTTTTAAGTATAGTTTATAAACATTTACCCCTTATTAATAAAAAGTTACACCTAGGATGAATCCAGGATTAAAATGACATTTCCATACTTAATGACAATTTAAGCCAGAGTTCAACGAGAGTGCTACTTTTATTAATAAGGCCGTTAATGCTAACGTAAGTTTGTTATAACCCATAAGTAGACAATATTACAGGCCAAGTGTGCACTGTGCATGACAATGTTTTTATAAATTTTTGGATACTATTACCTGTTAATGGGACACTACTATACACTGGAAATAGATCACTAGTCTAAAGGCTTTGCAAATTGGTACACTATAGTACTATGTATAAATAAACATTAAGCAAAACTTGCTTATAATCATAACAACTCACGTTACAGGCAGGTAAAAATTGAAGTCTTCATAAAAAGGAAGAAGCCTACAAAGACGAGTCGATCGCTTCAAAACCTCAGCACGTATACACGTTTGTTATACGTAAACACATTTCATATTACCGTGAGGGATGTGAGGGTATCCACGTAAATAATTTTAAGGATCAGTGGAGGCAGCCAGTGTGATTATTTCGCGCTAACGAAATTAATAAGGTAAATTTCGGCGGTGTGAGCGGGGCTTTATTGCGTTACGGTGAAACCGCTTGTTTGATGTGAAAAGCTAACGTTTTATAAAAATGCATCGAAAAAAGTTATGATTTAATATTAAGTTTAATCTTGTTGATACCGCGCTAATAGGAAAAATATTTGGGGTATTAAAACAGAAGTGATGATATATTAGATTAATCTATCATATTGGAAACTTGTAGCAATTAATTAAAAAAAAAACATCGTTAGATTAATTTTAAAAAGTGCAATTGAAAACACGCAATTCAAACTTTATTTATGAGTAAAAATAATAAATTTAATTGGAAAAATACCTACAATATAAGTTTTTATTTTTATAGGTAGCCACAATCCCTATTTGGTCTTAAACGCGAACATCTTAAAATGTTTGGGTGTAACTAACTATAAGACTTTTTTTACAACTTTGAAACTTATTGAATGCAAATCTTTAGGTAGGATAAAGAGTTCAGCAACCTAGGGAGATAAGAAAAACCAAATAAAGCAAGGTTTATGCAAGTTAATAGAAAATGAAAGTTTTTACGAGCCATAACGTCACCTCTGAAAGTGAAATAAAATGTTATCCTTTTTATCCAGTAAGAAATATACGACCCCACTCGTAATGTTACCGTTCTGTTATTGTACAAACATTTTTAAATAAGCAATTGGAGAGATTAAAAGGATAAGGATAGAGATTTACGTTTACATTTGGCAACCGAAAGTGGGAATTTTGTTAAGAATTGGTTATAAATCTCACGGTAAGGAAGAATGGTATACTTTTAAGCCAGTTCCTATCAATTTAGTTCAATTTTTCTTTGGTTTCAACAATTACTCTCACTGGAATGGAAGATAAGACGAAATAATAAAAACAAAAGCAGTCAACGTAGGAGGACCGATTAAGATATTGTTTCCTACAAAAACATACTCAAGCGAGATATAATAAAAGTGAAACGGACATTAGAGCTGGAACGAGTGTATCGTATCAGAGGACAAATCGAGGGTGTCCACATCAAGTCTCGTACGACAAATTATGTGCTCGCGAACAGATAGCGATATTGTCGTCCCAAAAACACTTTTCCCTTGTTTTCCCCGAAAATGGGGAAGGAAGAGCGCTAGTTCGGGTAGACAGCTTGATCCAGCGTTCGGCCGTTCAACGGGCAGCAACAAGTCCCACAATGCCACATACGAATTCCAACCTTCAACCCGCACTATTAGGGGCTACTTTTAAAAGTTGTGTAGCGAAAAAATAAAAGAATTCATACGTGTCTAAACGTACGGCAAGACGGAGAGAAGATAGAAAGTTAAAGTGATGGAGCGTTACAGACATTAGGTAAATTGTTTGAGGAAACAGGCATAATACTGTACCATATTTTATATTAAGTAGAAACATGTTCGTAAAAGTTTTATGGTATTACGATTATTGTTTTAATTCTTTAAGAATATTGATAGGGCTCTGAAGTTTTGATGTATTGAGATGTATCTTTCTTTATATTATGTATTTATATACTTACACGAATTTGCCAAACGCTACCTTTCTAGACAAAAATAGGGACTGAAGGCTCTATTGTTCAGAGGAAGACAAAATATTGAAAAGAAAGAAAAACTACAACTCACAATACAAACTGTTTCAAGAGATAGCAAAGTAAATTTACGATAAAATAGTATAAGAGTGAGTATTTAAATGGTTGGAATGCGGTAGCTCACGATATCGGTGTACTCAAGGAGGGCAATGGACTGCACAATCCGCGGCAATAGGTGCTTATGTGGAAGTATAAAAGTTGGCCGAGGTTTCGGAACACTCCCAGCTGAGTGGGTTAAATGGAGCGTGGACGCGACGAGGCCCGTTGCACTTGTTGCAATTTCTCTCCACTCCGCAACTTAATTGTACCGAGTGCGCCCTTATGCTATAGACGAATGGCGTTAATTTCGCTCGGGAAGGTTACGTCCATTACTCTAATTGCGAGCCGCATTTCGTCTAAGCATCTCAGAACTTCGGCCGGCGGTGAAGACTCCTCGAACAAACTCGAGAAAATTCGCTGAAACCAACCAGCAAAGAGCATGGAAGTAAACGAGGATACTTCGCTAATATTCCTAATTAAGCTTTTAATGTAATTGAAAGAGTGGAGACACGTCTCCGATTCAAAGGAGTCTGCGAGACACCGCATCCCATCACCGCCAAAAATACTCTTAGATAAATTACTTACAGAGTGTTCGGCGCGCATACAAATCGGCCAGAGATTCTCCATATTTCATGTTACCGAGTTCGATTTACACACACCCTTAAGCGCAGAAGGGGGCAGCAGCGAACGAGCCACGGCGCTCTAAGTTGGTGAAAATGAAGCCATTTCCGTTACAGAGCATCGCGTTCAAACTTTATTACTAATCGAGTCACGTCACGAAAAGAATTTCCGATATACAATTAAAGGTGAAACGGGCGTCGAGAATAGCGGAGTCGGAGGTGGGCCGATATCGTTGGCTTCTGTCGCGAGGAAGCAAATTACTGGAGAGCCGGGGCACCTGTGCTCCATAATGCGACGCCCGTCTGCCCGAAAGGGCGAGGAATCAATTAGGACGTTACCAAATTGCGTAACGGCTCTAGTTACGAGCGTTACGAGTGGGGAACGCAGCTGCTTTTTGCTCATCCAACCTCTTGTTATTGCGCAATCGACATTCGACGCCTCAGATTAAGAAATTACGTATTCATAGAACCTTTTTTCCCATAGTTTTATGGGAAGGTGCGAGCTGTTTCGGATGTAATATTGTAAGTGGCACAATTGGGTTCGGTCAGTGGGTCGTCGGAACAACGATTTAAATAATTATGGTAATTGTGTTGCTAAATCATCTCAAAATCCAACCCGGAAGTTTTGGAGAAATGAAAGACGTTCCCCTTGTAGATGTCTATTTAATGATTAACAAGGGCACGCACCGCTGGCCACCGCGGAATAATGGATCGCTTTGATCGCAGTATCGCCAGGCAACTGGTTAACCGCAGAGCCACGCGATTAAAAATACTAATCGAAGCAAACCCTGGATCCGCACCACAGACTCGCTGAACACGGAAGGTGATTAACGTACCTATACCGATGATTTTTATTGTTCGTGAAACGCTTCGTTTCTTTTCGCTTATAATTAACTTTTTCAATTTACGAGCATTAAAAAAGTATTAATTACAATTGGAAATGAGAAGTTGAAACATTATTTATTTGTGCTCGCTGGCATATTGAAGCCGGTTGAAAACTCTGATAAATAAATAAGTGAGCATAATAAAAGTAATCTAAAAGTCTCCGAAATCAAAAAGTGAATAAATAATTCAAATAAATTATACCGGGGCCGATCGATTCTGTGTTTGCACATAGAATCCAATTATTTGGAGACCGCTTTTAGCAATCGTTGCTAAGAAATTACTGAAGTTTTTAGCCGGAGGGCACGAAACGGGAGCGGTTTCTTGTGGAACGGCGTAATCTTTTGTACTCTATTATAACAATTTTCGGAATTAAGTAACGACCATTGGGATGGTTTACCTACCTATCAAACGCAAAACATCTTACAGATAAAACGTGTTATTAATTTCTCGTAATATTTGGTACTTTTCCTGGAATTTGGGGTTGAATGTAAAAATACCTGACACAGAATAACGACAATTCTAAAGTACTTACGAGTCTATAGAAATGAATTATCTCCTTTTCATTTAGTGTACCTACGTTTCAACCAAATTGGGAAAATCCCTGTTTATCTATTTCTTCCCACTTTGGTAGTATCTACATTACAGGGTTGATTAAGACTGATTTACTACATCAGTCACCTAATAACAAAGATAGAACTAGTGAAATACGATGCTAATTAAAAAAATCAAAGTTAATTGCCCGAATGGAGTCTTCAAGAGGGCAAGTCGTAATTTCCCGCGTGTCCGCTGTAGATTGCGGCGCGGGAGGGCAGACGTGTGTGAATTATTTAGAGGCAGCGGTCGAGTGGACCGCAATTAATGAAGTGGGCCGAGTCGTTTGTCAATGCGGTGGTCGGCGCGGTCGCCGGGACCAAGGTACGACAATCTGTTTTCTAAAATGTGTCGGACGCAACTGACCATGCGTGATTTTGATCGCCGATAGTGATGCTTGGATATCGGATTTATCGTTAGAATAATTTTAAACATCGATAAGTATCGATTTCTAGTGACAATCGCCTTTAGGCTTATTTATAGTGCCATCACTGTCATTCAGTTTTATAAAGTACAACTGTGCAGCCAAATAGACTACAAAACAAAAGTAGGTAGGTAGAAAGTTGTCTAAAGAATAACTACTAGCAATATAAAAATACAACTTTACTGAAGGCATAATAAAAAAGAATAAGAATTCCAAACGATTACGTCTTAATAGAAGATTGTCCTTGATTAGTAACAATAAAATATTTTACAACGCTATCATGCCTATTAGTACTAATTTAACTAATGCCGTTCGCCGACATAATATCACGGCGGTTTTCTGAAAGGCGATTAGGGATATACTCAAGAGGTCGGAGCCGGGTCGCGGAGTTCGCCGTTAATTTTAATGGCGAGATTTATTTGTCCCCGATTACACGGAGTTTGATCAAATTCCGAGGCACCGTACGCGATGTTAGGAGAGCGACTAAGCGACTGCCCGCCCCCTGAAATGTAATTGCAATAAGTTCATAAAGTCCAACGCCGGTTTTAATTAATTTGCGGCGACGCGGACGAACAAATAAGCGGCGATTTCGGAAATTTCATAACACCATTTTTTCGTGCGGTCTGTTTGCTGTTTCCGACGGCTTGAACAAACACTTTATTGATTTAGCTTGAATCTCGGTCGGTCACAATGTCATCGAGTGACTCGTTTAACCTGCGATTGGGATACGTTCGACATTTCAGCGAGGGTGAGTGAATTAATCGGGTAGAAGGAGCATCGAGCGGTGGGACTGTCTCTGTGGGGATCTTATTGTAAATATGCATTAGGGCGGATGACGTGTCGGCTTCGGGCGCTCATTACGACAATGTGCCGTCAAAGACGTCGCCGATCTGGACCGTGAAGTGTCCCGGATACAAGCCGCTCAATTATGTTAATGGTTCGCAGAGCTCTCCCGACAACAGGACTGCCTTCAGCTGATTGATATGCGCTGCTTCACAATGCGCCTATACGTTTACGACGATTACATTGCACGTGCGATGACGCCCCGTGAATACGGCTAGATCGGGCACAGATAACGATGGCAAATTACACGCCTGGAGCTCACCAGTTTACTCTCACGGACGACAGTTATTTCGCCCAAAATCAATAACTAAGCGGCCCAATAAAGCAAATATATTTTATTTCTCGACATGTCTACGTGCAGGCGGATGATTGATAGTGACCTGAGCACACAAGCGCTTATTGAACGACGCAATAGAAAGCAACCCTCGACCAAAACATGAAATTGTCAATAAATGACAGGAATATCAAAAATACATTAATCGAAAGCTTAATCTATTTTAACAAGGCAACGCTTCAAGTGTAGGTCATTAACACTTACTTACTGGCTAGTGATTTCGTTGTAATTGGACTTTCGAAGGAGCGACAATTAAGTTGAAAAATAGTTGTGCTGGTTGGAACCCTTTTTTATTTGTAATGAATGGTAGGTACTTCTGATACTTTAGATGTTAGAAAAATCACCTTCCAATTCTAGCAAGAAATACAGGATATTTGGAAATAATACTCGTTTATCTCTCTTAATACTCCTTTAAGGAAAGTGAGTCGATACAAATAGGTTAAGTAGGTCATAATCGTGGATATTATGTCTAGAATGTTTCTTTGATACCTATTAGCGAGAAGCGTTTCTTTTCTACCTGCCAAATACAAACCTATAAATAAAACAATATTTGTATTCCTTTTTACTTTATGTCTTACAGGCTACATTAAAAGCCCGCAATTCACTTCTAGCGGTACCCTGTTTACAACGAAAGATGAAAAGTCGCCTTTGAAAAATAGATATCCACTAACAGTGACTTGCGTTCCCGAGACCGCGATTCAACATCTGTAGTCTCAGTCCGTAAGATTCACCAAAACGTCGACTCACCGGGTCGGTATACGCCAAATTACTCGTAAAGCCGAGCACAAAGGCTATGCTTATTCAAATTCCATTAATCTCGGGGGAAGGTGGGGTAAAATGAACCGGCGGACAAAAACAATGCCCCGGGCAAATAACCGGCTCAGCATTGTTCCGGCAATTAGAAAGCTTTCCCATGTACCGGCCGTGTATAAAAACAGTGTAACATCAGCACGATTCGCTGCCTATTGCTCGTTACGTTGATGTTTATTACGGTTATTAGGACTAACCCGTGCGGTTCTGTATTAATGTTTTTTGTTGGCGATCGATTAAAATTAATCATTATGACGGCGACGCGCGCGATCACAATGTCAATATCACTAAAATTTAATATAAATGGGAGAGAGATTTTTTTAACACCATTGCATTGTTTAAATATAATTAGTTGTTACTACAAATTTCGTTGCTTCCGGCAATCATTTCTCTCATTTTCCCTACTAAATTAAGCATAAATATCGAAGTTTAAAAGAAAGTAAATAAACAATGTATTGATAAACGTCCCAATACACATTTATATCAATTTTTAACCCGAAATGTCCACCAACACTAATTAATTACGGCAGTAAAATTACAACATCGCATGTAAAATTGCCAACTGCAGTTCCGGGCGGGCGAACAAACGTTATCGCGAGATAATATCTGTGACAATCCGGATCAAAAGAGCCATCAGCGAATTAAAACTGACCGATAGCGATTGGGACAAATGACGCAGAGTTACGAGCGAGTTCCAGTTAATCCCCTGCTCACTCCGACTTTCGATGTCCGCTTTTGCGTGCGATTCGTTCATCATAGATCATTTTTGGTTAATATTTTATTATTAATTTTTTTTTTTTTTTTTTTTTTTTATGTGATAGGAGGCAAACGAGCAGACGGATCACCTTCAATTCCACAATAATAAATTATTCCAGCAATCGCAAAGCGCCCACCTTCCAATATGACAGCCAATAATATTATGTACTCATAAATACAAGTTATAAACGTTTTTTAAATCTACTTACGAGTTAAAAAGAGACTTAAATTGAGAAATCAAAAATATATCATTCGAATCGCGTCTAATTATCTTTGATTTAATCAATGACTAAAACATCAAAGAAGAGTTTTTTGTAACAGAAATATTTTTATACAAAAGTAGGTACCCACCTAATCTACAAAAAATAATGAAACAAAATGTTCGTATTAACGGTAGTCCACACAGTTGTTACCCGGCTTTTTACTACTAGCTAAGCATCGCCTACATAGTTTATGACATAGTAAAACAACTTTAGATGGTGGATTAGTGGTGTAAGTGTCGAATCAAGAGATTGGCGGATCGGATTAAGATTGTTTTTCTTTGATATTAATAGCAATGAAGGCATGAGCTATTAGGTTTTGACCATGTTTATTGGATTACAAAAAATATTAAAACTTTTACTTTCAATAATAAGTAAAAAGCAGACTTAAATTTGATCTCACTTTTATCATTATTTATTTTCTTTTAGCACATTTTTATCAAGGCGGTTAAATTGAAAATTATTCTATTTTGCCACTCACTGCAAATGTTCCGCAAAAATCAGAGGTCTCCAAACTTACCTGCAAAAGAAAACATAATCAATTAAATAATTACCATTAATTCAACCCTAAACTGCTACTTGACACAGCAGAGCCGTGTAATGGGAACAATACGGCCCGTTGCAATCACAAGGAGCTTGCTCTGCTATTGTTTTTACCGTTGTTATTGCGGAGTGCCGAGTAGCAATAAGCGAGCGTTGTTTGCCCAGGCCACTATTGTACCGGGTTATTAGGACAGGTCGGCTGCGACCCGCGGCGGTGGAGGGTTAAGATCGGCTCAAGCTGCCCTGATGGTGATGTCGTTTGGACTTAAACCTGCACCAGTTTAATGCGGTTTAATCTGGTTTCAGCCGCAACTGAGGTTTACATCGGTACAGATTTAGAAGACGACCCGTAAACCTCTGTATTGCGTCGGAATGTCGTTATTTACAAGTAAATTGAATGTGTAATGGGATTCTACAGCGTGTAGTGGTGCTGACAACAATGACTAGTAACTGATATAGCATTCTAAATTGTAATTCAGTTTGTATCTAAACAAACTGAATACTGCTACGAAGTGCTACGATGACTACGAGATTCTCAGAGACTACGAATCCTTCGAAGCAGATAAAATGAACGGTTCTGACCCCAACTGTTATTAAAAAGCTTGTGTGAAGGTTTTATTTATTAAAATTTATATAAATCGTAGCATAACAAAAGATAGAAGTCAATGTTAGGTACTGCAATGTTCAAAGTAAGACGACGTGGTAAAATTATTTGTATGTGCAGAATCTTGGTCTTGTTCTTTAAGATAGCAAGCATAATTAATTTGAGGGTTGATATTACCCTTGGTGCGCTAAAGCGACAAGCCTAATTCCCAGTTCAAATAATAGATGGCGCTACGGATATGTGAGCAAACAACAGTGTGTAAACATTCGCGGTTGTGATAGAACACACAGCTTCGTTACATAAGAAGCCATGTGTCACTGGGATACCGTGGCAATCCTTTTGGAAGCTATATTCGTGTTGAGGTGTAGCTTGAGATTTAACCCTCTATACCTAGCGCACAACTTGTTAAATTATTTTTTGTTTATTTGTCCTTATGTTTTAGGTAACCAATGCCCGCTTTCACCATCAATCCCTAATTTTTAAGTGACCCCTATGGTAACACATAACAGGCATTTTGTTTTCATAGAGGTCACTTTGGGGATTTATGGTGAAAACGGGCATAAGATTCATACGGGACAGAGTCGTATTTAGATAGTTCGTTTACGTGCCATTTCATAAAAAGCACTAGATGCTCATTTCATTGTGCATATTAAGCGTAAACAAACGAATGTAAACAGAAGGTATGAAGTAAATTAGACGAGGAAAGTGAATAAGATCATTCTCTTTAACCTGATGGAAATAATCTAAATCGTCGTCAATTTAAACACAGAGCCATCAACAAGTTGAGTGGGTAACGTTTATGTTAAATGATGGTCGTTGCGTTAATAAATGCTGTATCTCAATAGGGGTAGTTGACACCACTTTGTAGTCCATTGACATTATCCATAGGTTTTCTACAGCAAAGGAAACCAATGACGTCAGTAAATAACAAACTTAGGCTGGGTTGCACCATTTTACTTTAACAAACGTCAAAAATCTGTCAAATTCAAAAAAAAATACGCCGGTTATACGTTATAGTTACGGTCAAAGTTTGGTGGTGCTACCAAGCAGAGAGCTAGAGCTACTGGAAATAGAATTTTACTGCATTTGAAAACTAACTCCAGGATCCGAATGTTTTAGCCACGATAGCCGAACGGTGAAGGGGTCGGACTGGCCGACTCGTGATCCGGGGAACGCGGGTTCGTTCCCCGCCGCCGCTCGACTATTGTGGTGAGCTCACTTGTTCGCTTGTGTCACGCACAAGCATATTTAGCTTAGTACGAGGGGCTAGCGGGAGTATTAGTAATTTGTGTAATAACAAATTACTAATAATCTTTAAAAAAAAAAAAAAATGATGTGTTTTATTTCAAAAATAGGTGTGTAGGTACATTAATTAATCCAATTGTATTTGTTTTGTTTTGTTCTTGGCACCGTTCTGTGTGCTTACCATGAGTTTACGTTAGGTGTGCTCGCTAGCGACTGCGTAAAAAAATAATTAATTGTATGACATATTGTGCAGCGCCCCTAGCGGCTACTTTCAAGAAACAAAATCTTCATAGAGATTTTTGACGTACTCGCTAGCGAGCACACCTAACGTAAACTCATGGTAAGCACACTGGTGTCTCAGTGAGGCACACCCCATAGTATTGTGTGCGGAAGCCTCGGCCATTTAGCGGTCGGCCGCGCGGCGTCGGCCGCCGTAGCTTCCGATGAAATTTTGATTATTTTCGCCACCGCTGGCGACGAGGTTTTTTTAGCCATTTAGTTAACATATTAAATTAACGCCTGTTACGTTCACGCCGGTATTGGTTTACTTTTTAATTTTATTTATCCTAAGGGTTTCCATTAACGATATCGATTAACGATATTACTTGCATTTTTAATTTGCTGATGCGTGTAGCAATACAGTCACTAAATTGATGTGTTTAATACTTCCTAGTACTTTACTTAAAACATTTATCTGCCCCAAGATTACCAGTCGGCAATTGCTTTAAGGGTGATTCATTTCGTTCTGTCTTCAAACTCACGCAATTCATTTAACGGACAGATAAAAGGGATCTATTGCGACAAGGTTCCATTGTAAGAACACAGGTTATATTAAAATAAGCTCAGTTTTTGAACGAGGAACGTTCGTCTTTTCACGCAAAAACTCAACTCATTTATCAAATCACCGTTGTCTACATTACGGAGTCGTGGTATTGTGAATAGGCTAAAAAGCCCTTCCGCACAAAACGACGGCGCGACGCTTGCTAACTCCCAATTACACGCAAAAACGAACCTTAACGCGAAACATTTAGAAACCCTTTCCCGTTTACGTATGGAGCAACAACCGGCGCGGGGCACCCGATCAGAACAGTAATTTCAGGCGTAAATTAAACGAGTTAAATTAAACAAATAAAATTAATGAAAGCAAAAACCGTTGCGATTTTCGGGACAAATACATTAGCCGTCAAGCTGTGAACGATTGATGAAATTATGGTGTCTTATTCTTACTAAATAAATGTTGCTGTTTGTTGTTTGTAGAAAGATTTAAATACCTAGCTTGGAAAAACTGCGTGACGAGTAAGTGCCTACTCATTGATTGTGTACATATTTATCATAAAAAGCTTTATGTCACAGCAAAACATACTAAACAATTTAAAGGAGAGCCCTTTGAACCCCTTTTTGTTTCGCGAAAGGCCTCAATCGTAAATAATAGTAGCTGTACAATCAATCTCGCTAATGCCCACTTCACATACGACATCATAAATATGCACAATCGAGCATGTTGTGATTTGTCATATTGAGCGATACATTAAATTTTCACCGGCAAGGAAAAGCGGCTTGGCTGGAGTGGCAAAAACTCGTAGGAAAGTGCTTTCATTTGTTTAGTAGCGCCGGCTCCTAAGTGGTTGAACATGCAGGGACGTGGCCGTGAGTGTTGCAGCGAGACGGTACTTAAAAATTACTGTAATTCATATGACGAACACGTACGAGTACATATCTGAGTGCATACGTTCCATTGGAATTGGCGCGCGCCTCCCGCCGCACATTTTCCAGGCGGGGAATTGCTTAAGCCAATTTTGTCTTAGTGCTCGCACCATTATCTGCGAGTACTCGCATGGACACTCCGGCTTTAGGAGCGTGATTAGCAGCTAAGTGAAATTTATTTTATCTGGCGCATTCCTTGAGTGTGTTACCATTGCTTAATGGCACGTACGCTGCGCCTGAATTGGACGAGGTGGGAAATGGTGCCGGTTATATGGTGGAAAATCGGGTAGGCGCTGAGTAAGAGGCTGAATGCAAAATCTTATTTAAGAGAGGCAAAAGTAATAAGCGTTTACTTACATCTTCTAAATACAATTTTCAAACATGAAGTGATTGGGCTTACTAGTTTTACTTATTTCATATAAAATTCACACTAAAATGTTACTCTTTGAGCTTAAGTACTGGAAAATCAACAAACTCAAAAGAATTCCATAAGAATTTGAGAAAGAGCAGATGATACAAGAGAACAAAATTTCATTCACTAAAGCAACTTCCCGTTGGTTCAACAGAAATTCTAATAAATACGCCGAAAAATTCTAGTAACGGCAAAGTTGTCGAAGATAAAATCAAAATCAAAAAATCAAAAAATATTTATTCAGTTTAGACCACAAGTGGCACTTATGAACGTCAATAGAAAATAATAAAAAAAAGAAAAGGTAGCCCTTATGGGGCACTTTACATGTCTCCTTATCTTTTGGGCCCTACCAGCGCTTCGCCGCTTTATAAGCCGCTTTCCCTTTCTTAATCCTTTATTAAATATAAACACGCACTTATACAATTCTTAAGCCGGAATGGAAAAAATATTTGCTTCGGGGCCGCTTCGAGTTTTTACGTCGGGAACTCATATAAAAGACATTTCGCCGGAGCTTCTTGCCTATCGGTGGTATTATTCAAATTAATTTAGAGCGGTGAGGCAAAAAGTGTGCGCGCGGGAGTTGCCGCCCCATATTCATAGAGCTGGCCTGAATTAGCATCAGAATGAAGTGTCGGAGCGAGCCGAGTGCTACCTGCGTCTTCACACGGATACGTTACATAATGAATTAAGTATTAAGCTTTTCAACCGCTAATTTGTTTGCGTGCTATGAGAACGCGCAGGTGCATTTGGGAAGTTTGTAAACATTGAATGGAGTATTTTGAACGCGGTAACAAGATTGCGCTAAGAATACTCGTACGTATTCTATGTCCTATGCTTTTATGACTCTTGCGTGACTGTGAAATAAGTATTCATCAAGAAAAAATATCTCATCTAGATTTGTCTCATTAACTTTGAAGAAGTGTTTTTTTTTTAAATTGTAAGATGACCTAAGATGTAAACAAAAATACGTAAACTCGTAAATTAATTGAATTTTATCACTGTTTTCCACATCAATGTAAGCTCACCGGTGCTTTTCCGCGCACTTACCGTTCCATACATTTTCGCAATTATTATTACCCCGGCGGCGTACATTGGTTTTAGACTACCCTTTCCCGCGTTCGCGGCTGTAAA
Source organism: Ostrinia nubilalis (assembly GCF_963855985.1). Taxonomy (NCBI): domain Eukaryota; kingdom Metazoa; phylum Arthropoda; class Insecta; order Lepidoptera; family Crambidae; genus Ostrinia; species Ostrinia nubilalis. The sequence continues at coordinate 6,324,362 of NC_087091.1, read as the reverse complement.
TAAATCAAAATATTCAGGAAGGGCCTGACTTTAAGGCGGCTTAGCAGAATCGTAAAATTCAACAACACTCACGCCGCCCCAGGTTTATCTGCGCCGTGTTTTTGCGCCAATCGTAAAAGAGTATCGCGGTGTATGAATAGGAAACCACCCTTTTACAGGGACATATGGGGTGGGACACTTTACAAGTTTAATGCTCAAAGTAGATTATCTGTTCATAAAGAGCGTGCGCCGTGTGTGCTAAAGCCTTAATCACAGAGTAGATGATACAGAACTGCCCAAGCAGTGTCCAAGGTCACTTAACAAAAAGTAACTCTCACGACCTGGCAATAGAGTGCAAACTTTCTGATCCGCAATAAATATCTTTGTACAAAACTCGAAATAGTAGGATTCCGTTTTCCGTCCAAATTAAATACTTCTGGAATATAAACGTGTGCTAATTTTAATAATAACAAGCTGATTCAATTTTAGCAATTAATATCAAAGCGTTTCAAACTGTCTAATTCATTTCACCACGTCTACCCTAGTACCTATTGTAGCAGATGTCTGGAATTCAAAATATCTGAAATTTAACCCCATACAAAATAGGTGCCGCTACTATTATCGCAAGGAGCGTTTCGGTCATTAATAACAATTTATTTAGCACAATTCCGCAATTTGGTTCACGAATACTATAACCTTTGGGAAAACGTAATTTGATATTAAAAGGGGTATCGTTTTGTGTATTGATTAGATAGTTTGTGATAAATTGTTCAAGTTCCGGGCGTTTGTTTTGCTGTGATGTCGGGATGCTTTCAAAATGGGTTTGTTTTAATTTGTGTAATTAAAAACAAGTTATTTTATAGATGGATTTGGTGTTAAGATAAAATAGCAAGGGTGGATGCAAGTATTTGGGTATGGCACCAAATATTGTTATCAAGTAAACATAACAATAACGTTTCTAGTAATATTAAGAGGGAAAGAATGAGCTTACGGGTAAGCGATTACCACCCCCCTCGAATTGTCTGCCTTTCCTAAGAAAGTTGATGATTTACTTTGTAAAAAATAATCACAAAATGTTTAAACTGACAACACAATGCAGCGGTGCAGTCAAACAGCGTGCCTACTTAGCTTCTTATCAGAAAACGAGTAAAGAGCAGGTTTCGCGAAATACTTTCAGTTGTGTAGTCGCGGGGAAAAGTTCCTTTACAAAGTTGAGGTTTCCGAAGTTTCCCATTCACTGCGACGAGCGCCGGCCATTGTGGCTAATTCAAGGCTATAATTAAATTTGTTTACATAATATTCTGTTACGAGACCAAAACTTCGGTAATATACCCCTTGGGGATAACAAGTTATTTTTTTATTAATTTATTAAAAGTTTTTCGACATAGAAGGTATCTCGCACATTTTGTTAATCCCTGACAATTTGGACGCTCAAAATGATTACTCACCTAACTTTGAAGGGACACTCCCTTCGAATTATTGAAACGTTTTGAATTTTTGACACCGCTAATTTTGATGGAAAGTTGTTTTATTAAAAGCGCAGAATACCAAATTACATTTACAACATACAATAAATCCTTTATGAATGCGAAATGAAGACAAAGGGAATACCTTTATAAATACAAAGATGTGAAGCATTTGAAATGAGCAAAAAATTCCGTTGACGTTATTCAAAAGTAATAAAAACGAGTTTGAAACAGCATAAATCAACATGAAGATTATACAGTTTCCAATTCCATTTGTGAGACATTTTTTAGACAGATAATGAAATTACACTTGGAACTAAAGTGACCCGCCTGAGGAAAAACAACAATATTCTCAGCCTCTCACTACAAAGGGGCCAGCATTTGTATTATCATTCCATTAAACAAAAGTCACCGGAGTTTCAAATGAAAACACAGAACTCATTATTCCCGGGGCACAGAAATGATTTCAAATGTTAATAAGATTCCCCATAATAGAGTTGACAGAGAGATTTAAGAAAAACAAGCATGAGTTGCGGCTCTTGCCAAGTGTTGTGACTCTGAAGAATTGTGTTATTCAATAATAGTGTCTTTACAAAGACGTCGCACCTCAAGAACGTACAGGGAATAAGTTACAAACAGGAATTTCCCAATGTTGTAGTCCTACATTTCCAATTCATTTAACACAGGTAAAAGATCAATGTATGAGGAGAAATGAAAGTGGATCTCGAGCCTGATAGACAGACGACCTTAGATTGTAAAGAAACATTGTGTGTGTTTCGGTATCAACATGGATCTCTATTAATTCATATTAAAAAGAAGGGAAGGACTGTTTTTACTATTCGCTTTGACAATCAGAGACTATCATGATAAGGCCATGATTTATTAAGTTGGATAAAGTTATATGAATTATGAATGCTACTGAAAAGAATTTTCAACAAGTTCAAAAACTGCATCAATTATGCTATATTATATATTAAGAATTGACAGTACGAATTGACAGTTGGTTATACAAAGCCATTCCTGTACACAGTCGAATAGAAAACAAGAATGAGGCAGAGCAAATCCTGTACATTTTCGCGGGCCCCTTGAGGAATTCCTATATTATATAATACATTGAGGAGGATCAATCTGCTCGTTTACTGCCGGATATATTTGTGAATGCTCGTTTGTCAAATGCACAGTCATTTATTCAACGATATTTATGTTCTCTATACATATCAGAGCACGAGGGCACTGTTTCATAAATGTTGATACGGAGGTAAGTTGGAGGATCGTATAACGATTCACTGAACTATAATAAACTTGCTAAGGAGTTCTACACTTAATGACTTACGTAACATTAGCTAACTAATCCTAATTTTGTTAGTATATAACTAGAGTATGTTTGATCGTGGTGGATAAGTTTCGGGAACTTTCACGGATTTGGTTTTGGTAAGGTAAGCGAAATAGAAATGATATGAATTTAATCGTACATTTGGAGTTTACATAAATCATGACTACTTATACCTTTTAGATATTTCTTTATTTTTTTTTTACCTTTGAGTTAATAATGTAAATATTAATTAACCTACCTTTATATGAGCTTGACTTGAAGAGAAACATTTTGTTCGAAACGAAACAGCAAATCAAATTCCGCAACTGATGTGCATGATTTGCTTGAACACACGCCAGTTCGATGATCTCCTAACTACCGGCCTTTATCTGTGTACCTACCATGAGTTTACGTCAGGTGTGCTCGCTAGCGAGTACGTCAAAAATCTCTATGAAGATTTTGTTTCTTGAAAGTAGCCGCTAGGGGCGCTGCACAATATGTCATACAATTAATGTCATTTTTTTACGCAGTCGCTAGCGAGCACACCTAACGTAAACTCATGGTAGGCACACTGGTTGCTCGCTTCTCATTTGAACCAGTGGAGCTACGAACCGTTCATTGAGTGAACTGGGTTTATTGGCCAACATTTGCAAGGTTTATATTGGTTGAGCTTTGTTATTGGAGTCATTGGACTAGCTGAAAGGGATCCGATTGCAGATTGAAGGATTAAGGCACTGAAATGCTACACTTTGTAGAAAATAGATAAATATTTTAACTGTCAAAATTTAATTACGAGTAATGCCAAAAAATGATCTAAATTTACTATTGTGATTTTGAGCTTACAGTTCTACTGATACATTTTACTATAAAAATATGAAACTGGTAACAAAAACATATTCAAATTGATATTCGTTATTGGAAGTACAAATCCCGAATTCAATGCAGCGCCAAAAACCAGCATTCAATAAAAACGAAAACATCAAAGCAGGCACGCATTCGTAGTTCCACGACGGGCCGCAGCGCCGAGCTCGTCGCGCCAATCAAACACGGCCACTGAAAGCTCGCAAAGGCTTTGTATCTCATAATAAACCCGACATCCGGGCAATGTTCCGTCTGCGACCGACAGAAATTAAATACGATAGTATTGATGGCGTTTCGAATATATGCGGAATTTAGCAACGTACAATACGCGCATAAACGTATTGTTTCGCCTTTGACGTTATCTCTCAGATTATACGAGTGCGCTGATATGGAAGCACGGGTAGGCGTTGTTTGTTAATAAGCGGCCGGAATCAAAGCGGTACATGTTTACGGGTAGCCTAACTGAATTAGAGCGCTATATCACGAAACGAAAGTACGGTAAGGTTATAAACGTTTTGCGGCTTTGCTCTTATTAGATCGTAATATTGGATCATATAACCGCAGTAATTACGTTTGCCCCGCATCCTTTTTCTTGCATTATTTTATTATGTGGGTGTTGATGATAATAGTTAACCATGAGGAGTTTGTTTGTTTACTTTTAACTAGGTGACATGCAGAAGTGCAATAACTACCTAAAACAAAAAAATTATGTACACATAATATCATGTAAAATACCCAGATCGATTAACTTGATTTTAACCTATTAATATTTTAAGTACACCCGCTATTCTTAATTTACAAATTAAATTAATAAAAATATGTTTCTTTCGATAAGCAGGGGTGGGTGGAGGACGCGTCTTATTTGGACCCTTTGCACGAGTGTTGGAAATTGAAATAAATATTTGTTGTGAAAATACTGAAAACATACGTGCTCGTAAATTCCAATGGTGGCAGTGTCGAGTAATGGCGACGACAACGGTTAAATACTTCCGGAGGCATAAACCCGCCGCGGCATAAAGCGGGGATTCATATTTATTTCTGTTATTCGTTAAAGGCGTCGTAAAGTTAATAAAGGGTTTTTGTAACAAGCACGCAGCAAGTCCGAGATAAGCTTCTGGTCTCGGCGGGTAGGAATCTCTTAAAACGTCGTTAAAACCAACCCCTGCCCTGCAGACAAAGGCCCAACAGCGTAATTGTTGACGAAAAATATTCTCGATGCAAATTCTCACTCTTTACAGCTCATTCGAAATTTGTACTGGGCCCGAAAGAAGTTAACGTAATTAGGCCTCGAGGTAGGGGTATTCAGATTTGTAAAACACGAAGCTGTTTTGCTCGTAACACTGACGTTACTGTGATTTCACTGCTGAATCCGAGGGATAGGTACATGTATGATCATAAAATACTTGGGCATAAAAACATCATCAAAGATTGCAAGATTTACGATTCTCAATTCTCTAATCTCTATAATCAAAGTTTTCATTAGGCTACTTTAATAATATAAACTTACTTATTAAAGATTTCTTTAAGCATTTAAGATAGCAAGCAAATAATACTGTGACAGTTTATCTAAAACCTTAATAGCGATTTAGATTATTTTATCACGTCTTTAAATGAAACTAAACTTCACAACTAGAACAAACTTAATAATGTAACTAATACAATTTAACGACCAAATTAATTTTATCTTCAGACTAAAATTCATAAGACTGTAATTCTTTCGCAAAAGCGGTTTCTTGGTTATTAGTGTTAAATGAAATTCTTCTGCAATAAACTTGGGTCAGTCTTGGAGAGCCTTTAATTTGGATTCCTGTGTAATGGAAGGTAATGAAGCCTTCGCCAGGTACAGATCAAAGACGTCTGAACGTCGCGACAATTACAAAATGTGGCCCGAGTTCGTAACAACTTGAAACTGCATTTATTGATGACTGTAAAGCAGTTAGCTGTCAGCTGAAGGATTTAGACTAGCGTCGGTGAACAGTTTGTCCAAAGTTCCTCCAAAGTTCACGCGCAGGTGGTATTTCTGTAAGCAGGACAGTTTTTGTTTGAGATATTCTCCGTGGGTTTAAGATTTAATAAAAAGTTATTCAATCATGAAGTTATTATTTTTGGGGGAAGGGTTGTCTGTTTACGACAATCTATTTTGATCTCGGGAACGGGGAATTATGAATGTAAAGGGGGAAACATTTTGGGAAAACGGTCGGGCAATAAATGCACTACGTTACTAGCAGGACTTGTAACCCAGAGCTGAAACTAGGGCGTGTAATAAGTACTTTCGTTATCACATGGCCGTTTTCGATTTTGATATTTATGAATAGGGACAATAGGGACTGGAGTGAGATGCTTCCCTTAATTGGTGTAGGTACGTACTAAGAGATCATTGGGCACACTTCTCCCCAAAGACAAAGGTTCTTGGAGTCCTTGCAATCCGATCCGCCGCCCCCTCGGTAATTTTCTCGTTAACGGAATGAATAAAACATTTCATTCCTTACCTTTCTTTTGTAATTGTTAATGGTTGATGGGTTTTGGAAATTTATGTATGGAGGTTTATGTCTCGGTTTCTTTTAAAAGTATTGTTTTGTTCTGTCGTTTATTTTTTGTCCGCGCATTTTTCTTCATGATTGATAGTTTGTTACATTGTAGTGCCTTAGGTATTTTATGGGTTTCTTTTAAGACATTAAGTCATACCTACGGCGTTAAATATGTGGAAAGGTGGAAATAATAAATTGTTATTTCTGAATAACATTTTTGGGTATATCTACTTAAAGGGATTTAATTAAAATTTCCGTTATTGTTCAAGGATTAAAGCAATTTATATAAACATTTGATAAATAAAAAAAGGGTTCCGGTATCGCGATAGACAATTTGCAAGGAAAAATACATCACGATAAAAAATGTAGCTCTAACGAGAACCTCAAAATGGCTCGTAAGCAATGAAACAGCGCAATTTCATGAGAAAGGCGGCCCGCAAATAAACCAAAGCGGAGCACATTCCCGCCTCCATAAAACGCAGACTGAAATAAACGTAACAGACTCGGTTCTTTAAAAAATCCACCCGACGACAACCGCAAAGCTCAGCAAAAATCTCTAGTGTGAGCCGGAATTCCAGTGTCGGAATTTTCATAACTGGCGCGTGCGACGGCGGCCGATGAAGCGTTTCAGGTGAAAGATGCCGAATTTGTGTCCCGAGGCGGTCCTCGCGATCCTCGAGCGCACTCTACTTTATTAGGTACCGCGCCCGGCTGAAATATGTCTGCCGATCACAATAAACACTCCACGCGAATCACGCTGCCCACACAAAAGGCTTCATTGCGCCAGGTGTCATATTTGTACTCGTAAAATTTAAACACGTCCGCCACTTACAAACGACAAACCCTCCGACTTGGAACACTTCCAGAATTATTTCGGAAACGTGTGTCGGAATTGTTAATCCAACAATCGAATCGTGCTTCAACGAGATGCGGCTCAAGAGGCAAGTGCAGGATATTGTGGGCCACACCCCAAGAAGATTACGTGAGTTTTTCATATAAGCCATTCAGCCAATTTCCTCATATCCTACACAGGAGCATAATAAGGGAGGCTTTTGTGAACGAAAGAGGTTCGTGCACCTACAATGCGTAGGTACTGTGTGTTCGGCGTTGAAAAGGGTAGAGAGACGCAATATTCGGCTCTCAGTCGGATCGGATAACTCTGGATATTTAGGGCGCTGACGATGTGAACAAATAGCTACGCTTTTACTATGTCAACGTCTGCTCGACGCGAATCAGTTTGGGTATTCAATTTTCACGGATACCCTTGCTTATGTTTACAAGAAAAATTGTGTTAGATATCTGTTCTACACAGTCTCTTAAACAACACGTTTCACTACAAAGGGAAAGTTACGAAAAACAATCCTTGCTTTTTCTCGGTCTTACTCAATTGGATTTGTGCTCTGGTTGTCGGGGATAGTCCTTACCTGTAACAAAATAACGTTTTATATTAGCATAAATAGTCAAAGACTCGAATAATCTCCCTAAAATGTTACGTTCATTTCTGGAAAGTACAGCAACATCTCTTTAGCGAGGCAATCCATTTAGGGTTTAACAGATTCTTCTGTGAATGAATTTGGAATTGACATTATGCTTGATTTATTACCAGTATTTTAATCATCAAAACTAATGGAATTTTTAATTTAATTGGATCATAATTTGGGTTAGTTGTAAATGATTGTGTTGTTTATTTTGTATAGCCTGGTTTTAGTTAATTATTTTGTATCTGTGGCACGCGGTGTTCCCGCGCAGGCTGGCGATGACAGCGGCGACCGCGGCCGCGGGTCCGCAGCGTTAACTATACATTTAATATGGGGTCAAGCTGCAATTTGGGTTCAACTAAAATAATAATGCAGTCCTTAAAATAACGATGAAGTATTAGAATCACTTTAAAACATGAAGTTTATAGGTATTAGTCTCAAAACGCAAAGATTCGAAAACGATTGAACATAATTATTGCTTGATTGATGTACTTACATCACTATGTGTGATGGAAAAACATATTATAATAACTATGCCGCCAGCAATAACGTCACAACTGCAATTATTGGCTTTTTGTTTTATTACTGTTGCCCCAGATGTAGGCTAGTTCTAAATAATGTACCTGACCTACACCTAACTTTCCTTTGGAACAAATCCATATTACATTTATGTATCTATATCATCTCTAGGGACTCAGTGCCTTAGCAGAAAGGAACTCGACTCACTAGGGACTTAGGTTACCATCCTGACCGCATATCCTGGGCAAAGCGAGAGCCTTACAACCACTGCACCCGCCCGTACATCTGGTATTCCCAGGACTATAAATTGTTGCAGTTCGCGACCGAGTGTTTTTACTGACGATAGTTTGTGCTTTAATCTGTAGATACGGTAAGACCAGACATACTTTGAAGTGATTTACTGTTGCATTGGGATGCAAGTGTTTTATGTGAGTGGAATAGTACATTAGAGTGCGTGTGCGCTGGCTGTTACAACAGCACTATACATATAGTGTCATTTACTTTTCATTGATAAATTCCGCCACAATTTTTGATTTTGTTACTTAGGTTTTGTTTATGAAAGAAAATCCTATCAACTTACGTACATTTTTGTGCAAAATAGTGTCACAGTAGCTTGACGTGTCCTTATCTGTACTATTTTAACACCTTTATTTCAGTCAGGTACCTACTATTATCAGTCAACAAGCCTTTCCATCTCAATAAAGGCAGTGACAGTGTTGTTTTAGCGCGCCCAAACATTTTCCTCTGGCGAAAGTATCGCCCTTTTTCTCAGACATCTGATACATTTCACTGCAGAACAGTTAAGTTACTTTTCACACCTAATTTGAATTCGACGGGTATTCGAGTGTCCGATGGCCGCGGGAATAGATTAGGTACCTTTGCCACAGCTTAAATAACAGCAGATGGCGAGGTTCGCAAACGAAACGATGAAAAAGCTTTGTGGACTTCCAGCTTGTGAGAGCTACGTTTAATTGAAATTCATAGTTTGCACGTGGGAAAACATGAGACAGTTTATAACTACTTAATTTGATAGCTTTAAACAACACTTACAAAACATTGCATATTTTAATGATGGAGATTATTAATGTCATCGCAATTTAGCCCCTAAAGTACTTCAATATCAATAAGTTTCACACATACTGCAATCGATATTGCCATAACATTGCAGCAGCGTATAGTGTTATGGACTGTGCCCGGGCAACTTCCCCGTCTCCTGCGACTTTACGGACGGTGTAAAACATGACGGTCACACTTTTACGACTGTCGCTTAACATACACTGTCGTAAAAGTGAGCCACCAAAACTACACATACACCTAAACAATGGTCATTCGGCACTTCGTTAGCTAATTGGGACATTTATGTACTTATGCGCAGTTACGGCGCCGTAACGGCCTATGAACGATCAAATAAATGACATTAGACACGCGTTTTAGACGGATTAGACGCGGGTGTAAAATTACGAATCCAGAATTAAGACGTTTGCAACGCTAAAATGGACTAGGCATTTTGAAATCGTGGGACGAGTAAACGATAACAAATGATAATACGACTAAATTAATACCTCATTTGCTGCCATTATCTGTGCATTAAATCTCCATAAGCGAAAACGCAATCGTTTCAATTGACCATTCAATTGATAATTAGATATAACTGGCATCGAAAGCTCGTTCATATCAATTGGATTGCGCGGATAACAATAAATACACAGCTGCTACATTTCGTTAGTCCGGAGTACGTCGAGGGTACATCAGCTAAGTACATCAGATACGCACGAGTTTGATATGCTAAACGTTTCGTTTCACAAACATTCAACACGAAATTACACACGGCGCTCATTTCGGTGCGCACTCGACGGGTTATTTTTATTTAATTCTAGGCAGGTGTGCCGTGGCCGTGTTCAACCAATATTTTTGCACGATTACCATGCTGATGAAAAGCCAACATCAGAACATGAAACGTATACACACGGCTAGGCTTATTAATTCCGCATTAAATGTCTTCTTTGACGTTTCAAAGCGTTACTTTGCAAGAAATGCTTGCCGAACGAAATTAGTATCCGCGTAACCTCGTTACGTAGTTTGTAAAACGAAACGTGCTAGATAATAAAATACAATAACAATAAATGGATAAAACCGATTACGTTCTCCGTTGGAACCAATAAGGAGAGATCCCGATCGTGGCTTCCCCCAATAAATATATCGAGATGAGACCAAGATAAACATATCGGAGCGAGCGAGCGGTAGGTTTAAAATATGCAGCCTTCCGCGCTTCGTGAAATTCGTGTAAACAACCGTAGCGGCCGACTACGGATAAATCTTGGGATATTATTGTATGTATTCATACTCACTAGAGAAGATGTTGCTGTCGATATTTTTATGAATATATTAAGCCTTTTATGGCTGATTTCTTTATTTCAGTTGCAGCTGTTCGGATATCTACGTGAGTTCGACAAATGGAGGAAAATGGAAATATAAGTCATGGATTACAAATAATACAGTGTTGTATCAAATCAATCACAAAACTTTCCTCTACTTTAAAGCACTAAAACTTTCCGTAATATTATACAGTCAGTTCATTTTGATAATGTGATTCGGAATCTTTATGCATCGAAATTTATTTCTAGCTGGCATTTATCTTGGAAATAAATAAACGAACGCCTCAGGTACAGGGAAATACGTTAGTGTGAGCTGGAAAGTTTTTTAAGAACCGTGTAAATAAACAGCGGCACGGCGAGCGCCGTTCTCACTTGAAAAAGTCGCGGGAAAGAGAAACTTACTTAAAGATATCGTTGGAATAATATTGAACACGAGATTGCTTCATTTGATTTCTTTTTGTGCTTTAATCACATTTTTATATCATAAGTTTGTTGCAGTTGTTTGTGAAGAATAATTTTGTTTACAGTTTAGTTAATTGCACACATTATAAAAACTAATTTTCACGGAATGGTGTTTCCGAAGGTGCGGTAAGTCATTAGTCCGATTTAGCCATGTCGACGCCTATGGAAGCTCATTGTCTGACACTAGGAAGACCTCAGTATTTTAACGGATGCAACAGAAGAAAAAATATTTTCCCTTTGCCCATGTTAGTACGCAGCTGCGCAGTAAGGCTACATCTGCTATATCAACTAGAAACAAATCGACAAGCCCGGGCCGGTCAGTAAACAAGCGTTTTGATTCGATACCAATACCTGCCGGAATCAATATGGCGATAGCTATTAGCAACGTAACGAAGTAAAAATAAGGAAAATGTGGGAGCGCAATCCCGCTAACCACCGGCAAACAAAGGGATGCTTTCTATTTTTATTTTGTTGCGTCTACAAATATATTATTTGAAACGGAGTTCTTCGTTCCGCAAACTCAATGTCCATCATTGAAGCTATGCTCTAATAAATTGAAGTGAGGTTTTAAGTCTATTTTATCGTTTTTAAACTGAAGGTTATTTTTTATGTGAGCCTTTAACACTTACTTAAAATAACATAAGTTTTGGTTGCTGCAATTCTGCATCTGCTAAACTGCGTAAAGATGCAACAATGTTTGTTTCTTGTTGTATCGTCCATAAGACGTGGTGGAAAATATGCTTAAAAATATTTAGTTAAAAAATATGTTAATAACTTTTTTTTGGTTATTAATACAAGCACAAAACCATTAAACCGCGTAACGAACGAGTTACAAAACTAAATTATTTTCCAATTGAAAGAAATGGCACGTAATAAAAATTCTGCGCCGCCAAATGTTAATCGTTATACGAGCAATACTGTGTCAATACAAATAAATCGCGGACTAATAGACTATTGGTAGTTAACGGTCGGTTTGAGGGAAAAGGCACATAGTGACAGCAAATTCATATGCAAATAACTCGCCGAGTGCCAGTGGTGCGGGAATAAAAATCGTACTATGATCATTGAGCGAATAAAATTATTATGTGACTAACGACGGGGACGTGCTGGGTGCATTTCAATGGAAAATGTGTGTCTATACCTACTACCAGGAAAGTATCCGTTCCTGTGAAGTTTTTCATATGAAAATCAACTCAATTTTCAGGGCTAGTATTTCTGCTGCTGTAGTTCAGTGGTCAAAAATGTGATGTTAGAATTCACATTTTTTATAAATACAAAATTTAAGGATTGTGTTGTAAAAATTCTGTTAGTAATTGTCTTAGGTATTAAGTACCCAATTGCAAATATTAAGTTTAAAGAATTCTGCGCTTGAGTCATCTCGATTCAAAAACTTGAGTTATTTCGCTGAGTGTGCGCAACCGTGCCGAAACTGTCAAATTGACAGCGCCATCCCTACAAATTGGCGCGTACGGGCCGGAAGTCAGTCCAGCAAGTAATATATTTTTAATTGATGCGCACACGGCCGCCATGCAAACACTAGCGATGACGGACCTTTGTTACCCGTTTTTAACTCAAAACATTAATTGGTGGAAAGTGCAATTCGCATGTTTAAACTTTCAACCGTTGTAAATATTAACACTGTAATTACGGAGGCGTTGATTGTGAATCTCGACAGTTAATTTTGGCGGCGAACTTTGTCCTTGCTCTTTGTTACGCGACCTCGCAACTTTTATTAGTTCTATTTTATCAACGCTTTTATAATAAAAGTTGCCGAAATCAAGTACACGGAATAAATGTGGCTTACTGATTTAGGCACTTACAAACTCGGCGAAATGTAACTTAGTAAAGTAGACTTACATACAACAAACTTTCATTGTTTATTGAGTTTCTTTAGGTAACAAGATTGTATTATTTGATATTATTAAAATGAAAGCAAGGACCTGAGATAGACTTATGCAGAAGGTAACGTACCAGTATTTATTTACAGTTAAAAACTTTTTTTTATATGATTAAATTCAAATAGGTAGTTTTATCTCAATAAGGTCTAGCATCAGAAGAATATACAAAAGCTGCTTTTATCCAAGTATTTGTTTTGCCGTAAATACGCTGGTGTACCGTAAAAAATGTACGAGCGCCCGCCACGGCTGTTATCTGCCTACTCTGCTAGTGCAGGGCAATACAATCATTTTTAATTTCCGTCGTAGGCAGCCAGTGTACTGAATACCAATTACTACACACGTAACAGGCGAGTATGCGGAGTATGCAGCTTGGAGGCTATCAGATTGGCTTGTGTGCGTAATCACTGGAAGTTACAAACGAGATCGCTATACAGATCGCTTTAATCGTAATTATTATACTTAACATTCAAAGGTTGTTATTATCTAAAATATACTACTTAGCTAAGAACGCATTCCGTGTGTGCGAAGGTGTAGCTTTGAATACAAATGGCGCGAGTGGAATTTGATTCAAATATTTGTTCCGATTGGTTAACATCTAAAATTATCTCTTTGAGTGAATACTTTCAGAAAATAAAAAAAAAATAAAAAAAATAAGTCTTCAGTAATTTATTGCCGTGAAAAATAAAATAACAGACGTTAAATAACAGTTTCAACGTAGACGGAGACACTCGAAGCAAGTTTAAAGCCATCAAAAGTGTCGACGAACTTTCTTAGGTTATTGAAATTTACTTTTTAAAACAATGTTAAAGTGCATGATGCCTTCCGTATTTACGTTGCAAGCGAACGTCTAGTGGGCAAAGTTTTTACGATGGCCCGTCCCGGGGAATATTGTTGGTGCATTAACGTTTAATACCCGCCAGTGGCACGGGTGAAAATTTAAAATTGACCGGCTACAGTTGCACGATTAGTCTGGATTTGGGAGCGAACTCATTTCCTTCTGCCCTCGGTCGAGCACCGCACTGGCCGAGATGGACTGATTGATTATTAATTCTCATTACCAGACCATAATTGCCGTGGAGTTTATGAGTGTTAAAAATACTTTTCACGATCAAACTTTACTACCTCTAAAGGAGAGTGTTAACGGAGTAGATAGCAATTAAAAAGCTGTTTGTAGATATCCAAAGGCAGACGTTTTACCGCACCGTTTCAAGATGGTATGAATTACTTTAAAAGAATAGTAATAAAAATGAATATTTACTCACCGGACGTTTATTATGATTGCCTGTCTCACCAGTTAAGGTTACCTAAGCTATAAATTTTGTGCAAAGTATATTTTAGTATAAATTTTCCAGTTACTATACGACATAGTACATCTTAATAGGAGAAATTGGCTGCTGTTTTGGTTTAGAGTTTGGAAAAAATACCTGGAATTCCGTGACACTGGTCGCCATATTTGGAGCTGTGTTTGTGAGTGCATAGCATGCCGGAGCGTATCAATTTCCGGGGCCTCTGAAGTGGGGCATTTGATGTATGTGATGTATGTTCGCGTCGACTTTTTTTATCAGAGTAGTCTTTTTTAAGACCATCGCAACTCATCCATACTAAATCTATTGTTTGTTGTTGTGAGGAAGTCGAACAGTGGGACAAAGTAACTATTACGCTGAACGAGTACTCTATGTTATTTGAGATAAGGACCCGTTTCCAATTAAACATTATACTAATACGACGTTACACTGTGGAAAATGTGTGAGACATTACACATACGGGACTTTCTGAAGGAAACGTTTCAGCAGTACCTAACTAGAATCTACCAATGACATACACTGAAAAAAATGTTTGGTTACTGCTTTCACAACAAAAGTGACCACTGAACAAAATGTTGTGTAAATTGAAGAAATATTTCTGTAGCAAGCTAGACTTGGCTTGGTTATAGTTAACACTTAGTTCGCCAGTCACTCTTTTGTGTAAGCTGTAACCAAACATTTTTTTCAGTGTACCTACGTAAATTGGTGTACTAAAGTAGTCACCATATGAAACAAACATACAGCATAATAATAGAAAGTAAGCACTAGAAAGGTGATATCAAATATCATAGGTTGACTACGTCAGACAAAATGCCATAAAGAAATGAGACGAGGAACACTAAGATAAATATAAATTCAAGTTTATCATCCAAAGGTTACCGGCCATCATAAAATATTTCGGTACAGTTTGAATGCTCACAGAAAGGAAATAAGGGATAGGAATATTGCAATACTTGAATCATAATTCAGAGGGAATCCCAGTAGTTTATTACATTATTAGTTATCGGATTCCTTTCACGTTTCTGCAAAGGAATTTTTCACTTCAGCTTAATAAAGAAATAGAGGATTTGTTTTGAAGTAAGTGAGGTTATGCTTGAAAGGAAAGTGGCTTAGAAACCGAGCTGTATCAAAGTGTTCTTAAACATATTCTACAAAGTTAGTCCATCGATCAATTCAATGTGTTCCGCACGCGCGACGGGTTCCTCTCATGGGACTTTATCATTACGTATTTGAAGATTTTAGAATAAATCTGTATTCAAACTTTTTGTTGGAGAATAGTATCTATTCGGAGTAGCTTCTTGGATGAATTAACACGATTGTTCAATAGAAAAATCGTTTCAGAACATTTTGAGCCATTACTTTTGGTAATTTTCTTGGAGTAAAATACTGTAATTGAGCTATCAGTAAAAAAATGATAATTATTCTAGTAGGTACGTAGTTTTTATAGTTTAGTTAGACGATAAGTAGCACGTCAAGCTAAGCACTGAAAATATTTCATGCAGTTTTGATTGTTTCTATTTAACAATAAAAATCTTTTACATTGTTACTAGTAGTCGATAATATTTTGTGTTATTTTTTACGTACATAAACTTTATTAATTATAAAAATAAAAAGAATCATGATAGTAAATGTACTACACAAACTAAGCAATTTTGTACCTATCATACTTATTATTTCGGTGCTACAAAAGTACAAAAGAAGTTATCCAATCCACTAAAACGAGCACACACTAAACAACGGCAAAGTGCCATAACAACATAGTAGGATGACTGGTCGCAAAAGATACATAAGTTTCAAGTACAACACAAAAGTGCTTGCGACCTTAATATTGTTAGGAAACAGTACCCTCTCAGGTGTTTCCAGCGTTCCATTCAGTGATTAATGTTTGCACCGTGACATGGCGAATGCACCAAAACCATAAGTTTTCCTGTTATAATAACTAGAGCCAGGTGTACAGTCGGGTGGAAAAATGTTAATTAATTATTATATTCACTATAAGGGCTTAGAAAGCTCCTAATCCTCTGTAATCGACATGACTGTAGTCTACTTTTACAAAGTACCAATATAAAATTCTGTTTCCTTTGTGCGATTATAATCACTAGACATCTTCTAACCCTTAAACAGGCCCCGATAACCCGCTAGCGTTATACATGGATTAAGGCTTAAAATAACGCCCTTTCCGATTCCTTATCAACAAATTACTGAAAAAACACTGAAATAGCTGAAAAAATTACCTGGGAAAACATAATCCCATTGCTTGGGCAGAGACAACTCTTATATCTATATATAAATGGTGAAGGCTAGTCTGTTCATAATTTATTTATTTTATGTACTTATTTTATTTATTTTACTTATTTACTTTTATATTAAAACACACGAAAAAAGTAAGGTGAATAAGCTATTATACAAAAAATAAGGTAATTAGAAGAGGCAAAGGAAATAATATAGTTCCCACAAATAGTTCAACTCAACAGGTTATGGTCATTGTTCCCCACATCTTATTTTTATAACATTTTGTAGGAAAACAACAAAAAAACATTAAAATTTTGATACTATAACTCAAAATCTATAAACATCAAAAATTTCACGACTTACCTTTCTTGGTTTCGCCATAATTGGAAAAAGTATTGCACAGTTACTGAAAAACACCTCTCCAACGGTAGTCAAAAATTCAACTGGCTGTCAATGACACATACGTTCGGAAACACCGAGTTTTAGTATTTGGAACCATAGAGCATTTATTTAATATTAGATTTTGACAGATTGTGGGCTTTGATTCACCAAAACCTGGCTACGACGTTAAAAAATCTATGTGGGAAGCATACGTCCGCGGCCTGCTTAAGGGCTAATAATTAGTGTCTTGCACAAAACTGGTATTGTATAATTGAAAATATAACATTGATTTATTTTGTCAGAATGCTATTTTTAATAAAATGTAATCCAAAAATAATTGAAACCATAGTAGGTAAATTATTCTTATGGTATTTTAAAGCTGTGGATTTTAATTTTGGCAAATACTTTTGAGCCTGACTGTACACCAAGGAATAGCTATCGCCAATCTTTTAATAGTGTTATGAACCCATTAAAAGGAGGCGTTTCAAGCATTAAACATGATAATCTAAGGAAATCTAATTTTAGTTTTATACTGCGGGTGGTTTATAAATATCGAACTTAAATTTTAAATATAGGCTATATTATTTATTAATAAAAATTCTAAAATTGTTATTTCTTCACAATAATTATAATAACTGTGTAAACTAAAAAAATCGTAAATTGATAAATGTGTAAAGTGAATTTGGAATATCTCATCAATTTGGAAAACGTCAAAACTTTCCCACGTAAAACTATTTTACTCGTACAAATATAACGTATACAGCCAATTTCATTCGTATTCTGTTGATTAATTGAAGTGTCAAACTCCAACTGGTTAGCTGTTGAATAATTTTCGCAACAATATCACCCGTAAATTGAGAATGGGATCCAACAAAAATTTTACGTCAACTACCAAAACTTAGTTTCAACAAATTCATGTCAATTTCCATGCAAATGAAACAATTATTCAATCGAATTTAAGCCTAGTAAGCCTAGTTACTAATAATGTAATGGCATAAACTCAATTACTTCTTACCTCGTCTTCATCATGAACACAATCCCTCTCATCGTGTGTGTACCG
Organism: Ostrinia nubilalis; assembly: GCF_963855985.1. Classification (NCBI taxonomy): domain Eukaryota; kingdom Metazoa; phylum Arthropoda; class Insecta; order Lepidoptera; family Crambidae; genus Ostrinia; species Ostrinia nubilalis. The sequence continues at coordinate 6,306,507 of NC_087091.1, read as the reverse complement.
CAGCCGTGACAGCATTTCACGCAAACTGAACACCATTTTCACTGATCACTCGTCGCACTAAGTAAATCACAAGAAGAAATAAGAAAGCTAAAAGGTTTTAGAAGAGCAAAATTAATTTAGCATTAAGCACATGATAGTTGAGAGCAAAGTGAACGGATGACGTTTGACCGAAAGTAAATAAATAAAGCGAGATACCCCCAAAAAACAAAAGACGAATGTGTTTTGGCGGCAGTTATGCGTCACAGATATTTGGTTGGATTTTGTTTTTTAAACATGTCAAAAACGGTGTGTTGACAAAATAGTTTATTTTTAATTTGATTATTTTTTATACGTTGCCAGCATTTTTGTATGTTGGATTGGAATTGAGGTTTTAAAATAAAAATAAGCAATTAAGAATAGGTTGTAGGAAATCTATGAGTGGTACGATCGACTAATAGATTAATATTTACAACTTACCATTATAATAAAATTGTTGAATTGCAATATTTTAAATTGTTGAACCATTATTAGATTCAGATAAATTTTAACATAAAAAATTTTCGCTTTACTTATAGATTAGAGTACCGGACAAATAAAAGTTTTATGCAAAAGCTCTGCTTGGTTAGTGATTAGATTTTAGTGTAAACCAAAAACATTATTTTGATAGATAGATTAATCGTTTATTTATTTTGTAGACCTACTTACTTACAATTATAAGAATATTTAGCGGTAATCTAAAAATAACTACTAATAGACTAAACCAAGTTAAAAATGTAGATCCCATCAAAAACAATACTTGTCAAAAAAACCAAGTCTCGCAACTCAGTTGTTCTACGGTAAAAAGTTGTGAGATCCATGTAATACCAAGTCCAGGCCAGGAAATCTTTAACGTTTTACATAAATATATTGACTTGGCCATCGCACTAAATAATTTAATTTACACGTGTTTTCATGCGATGGCCAAGTCAATATGTATATGTATTTATGTAAAACGTTAAAGATTTCCTGGCCTGGACTTGGTATTACATGGATCTCACAACTTTTTACCGTAGAACAACTGAGTTGCGAGACTTGGTTTTTTTGACAAGTATTGTTTTTGATGGGATCTCATTTCTTTTTGTATTTTGTAGACAGCAGTTATGTATCTAGAAAACTGGACCGAAATTGAAAAATTTTACTCGCCTTGCGGTTGCACTACCGTGCCCCCAAATATTTTAGTTTTTCCTTGATTCATACACCAAACACTACTTATATTCCAAATTTGAAGCTTCTAGGTCTGCTAGAAGTGCCTTAGAATTTTGATGATCGGTGAGTCAGTGAGTCAGTGAGTGACAAAATTAAGTAACTTTGACCCGTTATAATTCCTAAACTACTGGTTCAAATTGAATGAAATTTTAAATATACCGTGTCTTTACAATGCCTGCATAGCTAATGAAAATTCAGCCTTCTAGTTTTATCCACAACGAAGTTACAGGCAGTCGAAAATGGCCTGAATTGCTTCGAGAAAAGGATGGTACGGCCGTGCCGCTTTTTTGCTCGACTTGGTGGGGGCACTGCCGTGCCCCCAGATGCCAAATTATGAGATTTAATTTGTAGGTAGTGAAAAATTTATCCATAAATTAATTCCAAGCTGTTCCAATGCGTTCATACGTAAACATTGACATAAACGTTCAAAATTTCAATGTTTAATTCTGACACGTAGGCCGTCTCCACACGGCGCGACAAGCGTGTGCACTCGCGTATAATAGCGTATCCACGCCCGCGGGCCACTGAAGCGGAGGTGTCAAACGGCAAATTTCACTGCGCGACTCCTCAGATCTCCGTTACGAGTACGTGCCAGTGACGCTGCGCCCCTTACCGGTACACGGTTTATTTTTATTTCGTAGCGAGAAGTCTTGTTTAGGATTTTGTAGAAAATGTTAGGATAGTTGGAACGATTTGTGTATTTGTGTGATTTTATTTAATTTATGATGGAGTAAAAAAGATCACTTACTAGACAATTAATTTAGGAATCTAGGTAAATGTGAAACATTGGAAAAAATATTTGTTGCTTGAATTTAAAATTGCAACAAGGTTATTTAATTTTAAACGGTGAATGTCTAAGTTGAATCGTTTAGCTCTGTTTTCTTTAGTCAAATAATAAAACAATGTAAGTTATTTTTTTAAATTGCTGAAAACTTAATCATTTTACAACTAAACACATTCATCAATTCCGTTCTGTAGACAAATCGTTACATCAACACCTTTAGCAAGTACTCGAAATGGTTGTCAATTATCGGCTGTCCTGTAACATTGTTCCGGTGGAACGGTGAGATTAGATTCCGATTGCAGACGCATCTGTCCGCTAATGAACGTAGGCACGTGCATCCTCCGCTTGGAAAGTGTCTGACACCTACGTGATCATTCGAGTCGCTCCGTTTATGGGCGGCTTTATTTGCAATGAAGAATGTTCACTAATTTTGTTTTTTAGCTTTCTGTATTCTCTGTTAAAAATAAAAAATACACGTGAAAGAATTATTTCGATACGTCAATTAGTTTCCAAGATATTGAATTTTAAAAGTGCGGGCGGCGGCCGGCCCGCCATTTTATGCGCGTGACGTCATATTACAGTGACTGGCTCATATTTGTATGGGTGGAATCTTGCAAGCTGAATTAAGACCCACTTCCAGGCAACCGATTAAGCTGAAATTTCGCAAACACATGTGATTTGGATGACCATGCAATATTATGATGACATGGAGCTGATCTGATGATGGAGCTGGAAGGTGGCCATAGGAACTCTATAATAAAACGACTTAAATGCATCGAGTTTGGGCTCGTTCGTTTTGTATTGATGAGTATTTTAATTCTATATAGTAATCGGGGTCTAATGATGGAGCTGGAAGGTAATTCGCAATAAAACGACACAATCGCATCAAGTTTGGGTTTGGTTCAATTTTAATTTCTGTGATGGGTCTGGGTGTTAATATGTATAATAAGATTGTATTTACAAAAAAAATATTATTTAAGTATGTTTATATCCGTTTTCTAGTGAGCGGACGCTGTGAATGTACGTCACACGGGGTCACGTGACCGTCGGCGGGACTCAATATTTAAGCGAACTTTGAATGCCTATAAAATCATAACTACTGGGTATTTTTGAATGAAATAAAAACTAATGTATTTGTAAATGTAAAAGCTTAACTGTAACATAGGTTTCAAGTGATTTTGCATACCTAGTAACATTCTCAAATCTAAATGAAAATAGTTTTATTGACTTTTTTTTCAATACAGACCAACAAGCGTTCACAGCAGACAGTTCCTCTGCGGTTGAGGATTCTGGGAAGCTCGCTTCCACCTTCAACCTGATCATCACTTTCCATCAGGTGAGATGCAGGCCAAGAAAGAAAAAAACAGACCTTCTTAGTGGAGATTAGTTTGATACAGAGCACTATAATAGTCATTACATAGCCAACACTCATGCTCTTAACTAAAAGAATCCCATTTGCCAAACTACTTGATAACAAAACCGTATATTTAGGCCCGATCACTCCCCAAATGTAGTACGCCGATAAATTTTACGGTTACTGCTCTCTATACTGTTCCAGAGGTATTAAAGAAAGAATACTATAAAATCGAAAACTCTAATCGTAAATTTTGTTGAACATAGGACATCTCTGGAGATGTTTACGAGAGATTATTACTAAGAATATGTAGGTCAAGTTTGTAATACAATAACTTTTTATAGGTATCCTTTGCTACTTGCAAGAAGGAAAGACCATTAAAAAAGTTAACCATTTCAATGAGAGTACAAAGAATTAACAACAATTTTTCTTGCTCGATTTTATATGAACGTCACGTCCCGTTTATATCAGTTGTGTACTAGAAGCTTAAGGGTTTGAAGTCCAATTTCGTATGTTTACATTATCTGGTTAGGGCTAACCTTTAGTATGAACTCTTGCTATTTTGATACACATCTTGTCACGCGTTTGTGCCAGGACGCGAATAGAATAAATTGTCATAGATTTGCTCCAGCGATGACATCATCTTGACACTAAAAACGAGTATTTTGTATAAAGTAAAAATATCTTGATACAAAGGAAATTCCTTAATATAAAGGCTTAAATACCTATCTGCACTAAATGCATATTTTAATCATTAGAAAATAGATAATATCTCATGTAAAAGTCATTGTCATTAACAACCACGTAAATTAATAGATCTACTGATATACTAAAGATTGATGTTAAAGTTAAATCTTAAGATCATTGAGATTCAGCCTCTAGTAGTCTAGTCATAGTGCATTAGATTCCTATCGTGAATTAATAGCAAAATACCTAGAATGGCGCGGATTATATCTAAGGACGTAAAATTTCCTGGAGACCAGTTTCACTCCCTAGAAATACGCATCAAGTTCTGCGTAGCGCCTTAGCTCTAATTAGAACTAAGTGCACATTAAGTAACTAAAGAAGAGTACATTGTGTCGCATAAGAACGTGAACTGGTTAGCTATAAATAACTGAACATTTTGTTATCAATCAAATAATTACTGGTACGACATGAGTGTTACTGTTAAGGTGAGTATAGACTAGATAATTATTATCTATGTAATGTAACGTTCTTACGAATGATACAATACAGGCAAAATGTACTACTTTTGATTACCCTTAGATTTTAGACTACAATTTTCGTGCACCACGTGACACATCTGTACCACTCAATCGCTTGCAATAGACTGTAAAAGGTTGTGATAGCAATTACAAACATAGTGAGAAAAATCTTAGTTCGGGACATTAAGTATCTCTAGTGGTAGCTGCTTATTAGAGATAAAAACGTGGGCATTCTATGCACAGCCTATTAAGGTGACGCATCAGCAATATCGTTAGGCAAAGTTGGTTAGCGGCCAAGCAAACCGACTTAACTATTCATGGGCTGATGAATAAGTGATAGCTGCGGGGATGCGATCGAATCAGGGATTTCAATGATCAGGATAAGTTTCCACTTTCACTTAGGGATCGCTGTTATCTGTAACAGCAACTTTATTGGAGGGCCCGGAACTATTTACTACAAATTGTCAAGATTGGATTGATAAATAGTTAAATGCTTAACGGGATGGACTAGGCGTTTTAGTTGATGTACAAGGCGCTGTTCAGGTAATTTTCTTAAATGGCTGATACCAAGTCAGAAGTAGGTAGAATATATTTTTAGAATATTTATTAGTTTTGACAGTAGTAAGTTAAATCGGTAATTTTCAAAAATGATTCGTACGTTTGTTCGTTTTATAAATGACGTCCACTGCTGACGTGCTTATACATAGATGTATGTAACACATTACTAATCAAATGGAAAATGTGTATAATTTGATTTCTGGACAATTCTTGACAAATATATCAAAATGGTCTAGGATTACTCTAATTCTAGATATTACCAACTGGTAACACTAAGTACTTATTGATATGTAGTTTGCAAATTATATATTAAATATTTAAAAGTGCAATGTCTACAAACTAAATATATGCTAAGAAACTACTCCCTCATATTCACCGTAAATGCCCTCGTCCATCTTCCAAACACTTAGCTCATAAAAATAGTGAGCTATAAAGCAGCTCAGTAATTTTGAGTAATACCCTAATATCAGTTATGAATTTTTCACATGGGAACAACGGAGATTCTTTAAATATTCCTTTCGTTATAGTCAAAGTGCTGTGTTCGTCAGATAACAAACTTTTCAATTAAAATTACATAAAAACGCTAGTGAAACGAAAAATGTCTCCAATGAAGACTTTCTGAACAATTCTGGAATAAGTTACCAAAATGACACAAGATTAGGGTAATTCTAGATTAACTAAAGTTTCCAAATAAAATATTTAAAAGTTACAGTTACTCGTGCTCATAAATAGTCTTACTACGCACTTACGTACCCTGAACGCTCTCGTACTTCTTCCAAAAACTAAGCTCACAAAAATGGCCGTAATTCTGAGTAATACCCTAATATCAGTTATGAATTTCTCACATGGGAACAACACAAAGCACGCGGAGCTTCTTTAAATATTCCTTTCGTCATAATCAAAGTGCTGCGTTCGTGAGATAAGAATTCTCGCCGCGTCCCAGCTACTCCCGCGTATCGTTAAGTAGATATGTGTACGAAATTATTTCACTCAGCTATTTATCAAAATACCTCGGAAAGAAGCAATTTTACAATGCTCAGCCGTTCTTACTATGTAATTTATGCACCTAAGCCGGGAAACGTGGGCACAAAATTCAAAGCAGACACATTCGTTGAAGCAAACAGAAACGCTAGATTTTGTTTGTTGATGTGAGTGGAAGCGAATGGAGTTGAAAGAAGAGTTTGATCGGGAGTAGAAAAAAATGAAATGTATCATTTAATACCTAAGAATACACACTATTTGGGATTTCAATGATTAAAACATACTATTTTGGTGGCGCCTTCTCAACTTGTAATTACTACAATCTACGCACCATGTTTTAGTCATAATATTTAGTCTGGCTAATCCGAACGACAACATGACAGACGAAACTCGATTCATATGAAGACAAGCTGGGGATTACATGACGCCGCGTATCAAACATTCATTGGCAATCATGACCCCAGATCTTGTTCCACACAACGCACCCTAAGGATCTCTTTCAGTTCTGAGGATGGAGTAAGTATACTGATTATGATTTTATTAACATCTCCTGTGTTTATAAATCGGTCAGATGTTAGTTTTTCCTTACGTGATGGTTATGTAGTGATATTTTGGATTGGAGCAAAATACTCGTATTGCTATATTTTGGTTTTCAGTTTTGAAGTGAAAATTGCTTTACATACAATTTGGATGAAATGGTTTTCAGGAATCAGTTACATCCACAAGATTCCTGGAAATTCAATCCGCCAGATTTTAGTCCGAAAATATCCTGAAACATGACCGTCGACAATTCAATGTATTGGTGTTTTCAATACGCGCTTTTTGGATATTACCGACTTAAACAAAAACATCTTGAATTATCGAAATCCATTTTAATGGTACAAAAATAAGAATGACATCCCCGTGGATTATTTAAAGTGACTTCGCGAAATTTCAATGAATATCCTTAAAGCGTGCAGATTAAACATCCAAACTTTTTGTATTTGCTTTGCGCTTCACGGCTGATATAAGTGGATTGCGAAAGTTCGAGGATGAGCATAAAAATGCTCGCGTTAGGGGAAAGAAAGAAAATCAGAATTAAGAGTGTCGCAATATCGCAGAGTGTATTTTTGTTAAGGTAAAGTTCTCGGGTAACTAATGCTGGAATAATGGCCGCAGAATGAAATTTTATTGCTGACGTTAACGCACGTAACTAGGTTTTACTTGCGGTGGTTGGTTACTTATTCAAGAGGTGAACTCTTTGTCATAATTAAGTCGACGCGAACGATCGGAATGACATCGTCTGCCATTCGTGGCGTAATTGGCGCCCTCACTCGTCGGATGGCAGCGAGATTTTTCTTCGGGAATACCTGGGGGTGTATTATGAGCTATGTAAGTGATTTATTATAGATTCTGCCTAGATTATACCAGCATAATGGTTGTCAACGAAAGAAATTATATAAAATAGATTATGTTCTTAGAGATTGTCTTGAAAGTTATAGAAAGAATATATCCTTAAACATACACGGTTCCATCTATTCCCAAGCTAAGCAAATTTTGTATTACTTAGGCCTCAGCCTCGAACTTAGCGGGCAGCGGGGCGGCGGCGGCGGCGGCGCGGGAGCGGGGCGGGTAACGCAGACCCGTTCTCGAAACCAGCGGGCAGCTCGCGCGGCGCTTTAGCGGCGAAGTGTTGTGTTCGGGGTTGTGTTGTCGAGATATTTGTTTTTATTCGCAAACGAAATGTCTGAACAACGGCGACAATTTTATTTCGATTCAAATTTATTCCTAACGCTCGATTTATTGTGGGCAAAAGAAGGAGTGCGCTCCCCGCTCGATGCCCGCTCCCTCGCCGCTGCCCGCTCGTTGCCCGCTGCCGCCCCGCTGCCGCGCCGCTGTTTTCGAGAACCGGTCCATTTGATTTTACGCATAAGATCCTGCCGCTCCCGCGCCGCCGCCGCCGCCGCCCCGCTGCCCGCTAAGTTCGAGGCTGAGGCCTTACGGGTAATACGAGTATACCATCTACTATTAAAGCATCATCATCATTTAAGTTACAAAAGCCTGCTTAAAAAAAAGTAATAATTAGGTTTGTATAAATTGGAAAATTATTTTTATAAACAAAGACTACACATAAATTAAACCAAACACAAAGACGGTAGAATAGTAGCCCCAGCACACAAGCACGTGTGCCATAATGGTGATTAGGCCATACCGCCCGCGATAGTGCCGATGGCAATGAAGATGGAGGGGCTTCATGGGGAAACTACGGCACTTAAATACTTAGGGCATCATGAATATGCGTGTAGAAGTCAGCTTTTTATTAGGATTAAATATAAATGCTATTTGATAAGGAGATACATTGTTTTAGCCTGCCAAGGGCTTGTTCCCACGGCAATTCAGTTTTTCTGTATCCACTTAAACAGGATCATACAACTGGACTGTAACGTGAACACACATGTCAAAATCTCATAAGTTGTTTTAAATTCGAACTACAAATTCAAACAGATTTGTTTTTTGCGGGACACTTCAAACGGGATGTTCGTGAACTTTATTATTTAACCAAATAAGTACCTACTACTAAACGGGGTCCTGCATGAAACAGTTTCTGCAAAAAGCGGGATATCTTCGTGGGAACTAGCCCTAACAGGAATTGGATTCTGATTTCATCAATAAACGTAAATAATCGTCAAACTGAAACAAACAGGGTTTTAACATTGCGTTTTGACAAGGTAGTTTTAACTTCAATTTCAAAATACAAAGACTACTTAATATAATTTAAAAAACCGATAATGTTTGCTGTCAAATTCTAATTGAACTCAAAGATGAACGACACCAGCAAAGGTGCCTTTCTTCATAATATTTGTAAACTGTCCGATAAAAGAATGGCTTATAATAGACGCATTCTTGATACCATTTTTCTTGAAAGAGCTCGAGATTTCCCGAGTCATGGCGGCAGTTAGCCGGGATATTATCTATTCATCGAAGGGCCGATCCAGGTAAATAGGGCCACTTGCGAAACGAAAATGTATTGAAATCACAATGTAACCTGGCTCTTTGTCCATTCAAAATATTTTTTATGCATCAAATCAAAGGGAGGTTCTCAAACTTTGGGGTACCAGCACCTCATTTTGATGGGTGCTAATTTTGAGGTCAAAAAGTGATAAGAAATTAGACACAGCCCAGGTGATAAGAAGTATTTTTAGTATTTTTCTTGCAGTAGCTACTTACTTCGAATTAACCCAGAAGTAGCTATAACCTACATTAAAAATAGCTGGGATGGCTTTGACCCAAATTTAGGTAGACCGTACATTGGAATTCAACTAAAATAGCTCAAAAACACCCTTGATTTTTGAGGAATATTTTGAATTCAGGCCTCTTTAATATGTAAATCCTTGTTTATCCTTTTTTAATTGGAATTCTGGATCATTTTGAATTGAGGTGCCTAGTCCCAAAATTCCAGGTACCCCAACACCCACGCGATTCCCCATTGAGAACCACTGCCCTAAAATGGAGGTACCTATGTTTATTTAACAACAGCGTTTAAGAGAAATTACTTATTCATGGCACGTTTGCATTTTTCTTTGCTTTTGTTAACTCAAGATCGATTCCTTTGCGTCGTTACTTGACAACGGATGCAGCAGGAGAATAACCGATGATTTGAGAAGAAAATATAATAAGCGTTTATTTGTCCTGTATCGTGCTACTTGATTCAAATTGAATCCTCTGATAAATAAACATGCAGAGTTTTATAAAGCGGGCAAACGTGAGCTGTACGGTAGGAAGTGTCCTCGCGAGTTTATACGGGGAAATGGCGGCACGGGAGCGATCGCAAATATTGTGAAATATTATTATTGGAGCATATTAGTATACAACTCAAACATAAACTACTTATTGGCCTAAAAAGATAGATAAATGCCTTAATTGGTTTTCTACAAAGACCGGTCCTGCGCCGCCCGCATCCAGGCACCTCCCGCGACCTTCACCAGATCGTCGGTCCACCTAGTGGGAGGCCTGTCCACACTACGTTTTCCGGCTCGATGATGATTGATTAGGTGCTTATGTTGATTCCTGACTGGCGCATTTTTACTCAAAATAAAAAATCGCACTGTGTAAAATGTTATCTATGTTATAGCGATATAGCACTGCGACAATGCTCTCACTGGTGGGTGTGGAGCACTGAGCAGTGCTCACAGTGCTATAACGGAGCATACTCATAATTTTGAGTATTATACTCTTACCTTAGAAAAGGTTGTCTGAGTCCATTAAGTTAACCAAAATGATGGATTCATGTACTTGCAAGGCACAATATTTTACAGAGAGGTAAACCCGCAACATACAGTAGGTAAGTACTTACTTGTTAAACGTTTAAATAATAGCATATCATGTAGTTAGTAGGATGAATAAAAAACATACTAGAGCTGTCATTACACCGCGCCGTTAACGTATCTATGTTCCAAGCGGCAATTTAATCGACGGAATAAAATAATGAACTGACTGGCTGGGCGCACATAAAACACGATTTTATCATGCCGTAGGGAGGGACACGTTTTCGAATATCGTAATAAAAAAGTCACAGATGTCAAATTTATGACGTTGGACCATTGTAAAGAGATTAAAAGATTTACTACGGGCCGGGCCCGCTGCCGCTCTCCGCAGAAACACTTTTACAAGTTTAATAATTTTGTAATCCGTTTGTATTGGTTACCAGCACGTCTCGGGGTTTTCTTTGCAACTCTTTAGTAAATTATGCCACTGAAATTGTTTTTCCGCTATTTGTTTCGACTTACCAATAGGATTTTGAACGGAGACAAACTCAAGTTTGTTTACGTACCTGTAATCAAAGGAAAAATGGGTTATTCATTTGGAACATATAAACACAGGCTTTTAAAAACAAATTCTGTGCTACTTATGATTTAAATACATACAACATAACTAAATGCTGACCTACTTTGTGCATACTGAAAAAGTAAGAACATGATATAAATATGATGATGATGATTTTGATCTCTTTCTGATGAAACGTTTTTTTTCCAGATCATTTCAATAAAAATGTAGCAATGGCAACGTTAATCTAATGCATATGGAACGAAAATGTGCATGCGTCCACAATTTCATATCGCTCTAGCCTAAATTAATGGATGTAACATTTTAATAAAAGCCCAGCTATTTCTCTAGTGTTGTTCCACGAGCCCATTAATGGGATGCGTCAAACTCGGGGAATTATGAAAAAGACATTCCCCCGGACGCTTATAAACGTCCGTAACTTAGCGAATAAATCACGGCGACGCCAACGTCGCCAAATAAATAATTTTCTTTATTCATCAAAATTAAAAGGAACAGTTGACAAAGAGGCGTTCTTAATTAAAATCCGCTTTACTCTCTGATTTTCATAACGCCAGCCCGATCAAGTTAGGGTGCTTAGTTTGTTTGGTGTTCTAAAGACAAATATAATTATGGGGGCCAGCGCTTCGCGATGCTAACTTTTGGAATGCCACCTTTATACTTTTAATTAGTAGGTTTTGTATTTTGGAAATTATCTGACCGAAAATAAGCTCGAGTTTTGTCAACGGGGATGAATCAAAATTCGTTTAAACTTTTTTGGGTTAACAGCCATATTTTTGTGTATAATAATTACTTTATTTGTATTACAAGTACTTTCTATATCTTATTAAGCCTAGAGCCTAGACTATTACAACTTTTTAAAAGTTTCCTTTCCAGCAAGGAACCACATTCTTCCTTGTAAGTATTAGCGAGCACTTTTTCAAGCTTCCCTACGATTCCAAGTTTAAGTGAGCTTCCAAGCTGAGCCGAGCTTTCGCAGATGCATTAGCTGTATTCGACGGGAGATTACTTAATGCTCTAACCAGACGGACCTGTGCGAAACACAAGAAAAACCAACACAAAGGTTTGTTAAGGAAAAAGAAGAGCGCATTCACATAGTAATCTTGTGGGTGCACGGGTGTCATTAGGCGGTATTACAATGTTGGTAACACATACTTTATAGCTTAAGAATGATCAGCAATAGTTGTAATATTATGAATGTTAGTGTCGCTGTCTGTTTGATACGTTTTCACGTTGAAAACACAGGTTTAATTTCTTTTATTTTGGTATTATGTATAGGAAAAGGGAAGAATACAAGTTACATTTAGCTGCTTAAAAAAAGCGAAAATTGAGAATCAATGATTTCTCAAGTTGAGGAACGAAATTAATATCTTAATTTTACTGCGAGCATTAACAATTATACTAGATCTTAATGTTCTGCCCATTAAATACCGAAGATGTTATGACTTGTTTAAAGCTTCGGATATTTGCCGAAAATAAAGGATGGCGGATGATAGGAAATGGCTTTAAGGCGATTACGACCGAAACTGACGTCCATTTCAGGTAAGGCCCTGAAATATTAATGTACTGGTTTTTACTCTCCGGTATTTTGGGGTATCTAAAGCACGAGTACGAGTAAAGTTTCCGCATCGAAACCGCAAACGAGACTCTATACTTAATAGGAATATAAATCATTGTGCCTTGAAGCATGAAATGCAGTTTAGCACTTCGAAAGATATCAGGAACTCATAGAATAATGATATGTATCAACAGAGCGGAATGATGCCGTACGCTCTCTGATCGCACTAACAATATAGACAAGTGATAATTAAACAGGCCTAGCTCTATATTTACAAACGAAGATAAAGATCCGAAGCCGTTAAACATTTATTTGTAAGCGGGTGTTCTGTACAAGTGCACATCCAGTTTTCAATTACACAAAGTGATGGCCACAACGTAGCGGGTGCACCGCGAAAAACGCCGCCGCGGTCAGGCCCTGAACGATTGCACACCGTTCACAAACCGCCCCGGCAAACCAAAAGCGACCTAACCAGACGCGAAATAAGGTTAGTAGTAGTGTACCCAGCGCACCTGTGAAGTCGGGGGACAACTCGTTTTCGAAAGGTTGAAGGAAAACTCGATCGCTTTTCCAGGGGGAAGCTCTCAGTGGTTTATTGCGTTATTACCTGGACGTGTCTGCCGCGTCGGGACAGCCGCAATTTGGGAAGAAAAGACGATATGTTGCGAGGAAGGGATTTTATAGAGCTCTAGGAGCGGTGCGGAAAAGACCAGCGGCTCCGTCCGCGCCTAGCGTAATTTTCTTTGATCGAAAACACTATAGGACACTACTTCAGTTTTTATTTTCATTTCATTCAATATCGGACGGTTCCTGAGAAGCCGCAGTTCGCTCGTTTTCCACGGTGCCTTGCCGTTGCACTCAAACAACACTTCTTATAGCGAAGTCTAAATAAAATAAATTCGTTTGTATTCGTATCGGAGAATGGACCGAGATTCAACAAAGGACACAACATTTTTACTTAATCTTCCACAGAAATTGTGTACCTGAACTTTTAGCTTTTCATCATTTTAAAACCGAACAGTTCCAGTTTGTATTTTATTGTCGTCCAATATTTTAGAGATTCCATGTAGTATAATAGAACGATAAAAGCGAACACAATTTAAGAGCACTATCCGAAAGCTAAAAAAATAACAAGTTTATCGCATCGCATATTACTAAAAGCACGGTAGAAAATAAAAGCGTTATAACATTGACACGAGCGCCCCGTAAGCCATCTACACCGAATTCGATTCAATAAAAACGTCGATCGGCGAAGATTTGCCGCAATAATCGGGCGACAAAAACCGTAACTTCGTCTTAGGGCCTATGAAATAAGAGTGGATGTCTATAAAATAAAATAATAACCGGTCAATAAAATCTTTGGGCGTCGGGGTCGGATGGAATCTGTCAAATAACAGACGCAGTTCGGAGAAAGACGTTGGGGCGCGAAGTGGTTGAAATTTGATCTGTGACGGGTCGTGATCGCGGTTGCCATCAATTGGCGCGTAATTGGGCGGCAGTGTCAGCTGGCCAGGCGGTGTTGCCAATCTAAAAATAGATTTTTATTCGTACAAGATAAATTTGAAGACTCTTCTGTTTGTAACTTAATAATGCCAGGAGATATTGATAAATTAAAGGTTGATTTGATATTATTTTTATTTATAGCTTTCGTACTTTTATCTTCAGATACCCGTATTGACTTTCACGTTAAGCTAAACGTGCAAAGATTTACGCCTTTAAGTTAAACGGTCTCCACACACTTTGCCACAGTAACCCTAATACGAGTTAAAAACTAACTGGAAGTTACACAAGTTTTCGACTGCTTGGCAAACTTTAACTTTTTGTACAAACCGGTGAGTCCGTTATTATATTGAGCATAAGCAGTGCCAAGTTTCCCGTGGAAAGAATATCAATTTGTTATTGTTGTCGTTTAACACAGCGAAATCAGTTTTAACCGACTTCAAAAAAAGGAGTAGATTTTTTCGACTGTATTTTTTACAAGAATTCGAGTTCGAGAATATAAAACAAACCTAATAAGAAACCATTTAAGTTGCTTATAGTTGTACCGGTCACTCTGGAAATCATTAGGGGATGCCTATGTTCTGTGGCTGAAATGATCTTGATGATGATGAAGGACTAAATAATATACTTTTACGAGACAGAAAAAAATAGGTACTTAAAGTTAATTCTCTAACTACGTAGATCCCAGTCTTTCTTCAACAAATTATAGTTCTATGTTAGGAATAACAATGCAGGAAAAAATCAACTATTATTCCGAGTCCCGCCCGTCATCCGATTCACGGGGATATTAGTTTCATCGATACTTCCGAACTTCGCGCGAACATCGCTTTCCTATTCCTAGTTTAACAAAACTTCCTAACGGCATGAATTAATAAAACACTTCAGTAAAATATAGCGAAAAGAAAATTTGACACCGAGGAGACGAAGTTTGGAAATGTGTCTTCACCTTGTTTCTTAGTTAGGTACTATTAATAGAGAAACCCAAACGTTGGTAGATAGAGATGGATAAGGATAATTACAGGGTTAAATTTCCAAATAAGACAATAAATAATTTAAAGAAATACTTGTTTCCATTTAGGTCTGCACTAGGCTAAACCAGACTCGGCTTGATTTCATCTGATAGTTTAATAATAAAGACAACTGTACTTGGGAGGACATTACTTAAGTTGCTTCGTTTAGGCCAAGTTTGTCATTCGGACATAAAAACGACAAACCTATGAATATTGAACTTTTTTCAAAACGTTCAATCCGAAATCACGATTAAGTTAGGTACATCACTATAACTTATCAATTTAGACGTTCCGTATACGATGCGTATTAATTTATAAATACCAATAAAGATGCTACTTGTGATGCCGCTCGCCGCGGCAGCAATCCCGGGCGAGCTCGTAAAACTACAAACATCTTGAATCTGTATCAGGTAATCGGTAAATGCTCGGTGCGGGCACACGTGACTGGCAACTTATTTTTCAAATATAGAACTACTGGGTTAGGGGTAGCAATGATATCAGCTTGAAAAACAAAATTTAGTTTTGGGCCAGTTTTGCATGTTCGAAATTAGTGGTGTGCCGTATGTATTTTGGAAATATGCTGCCTGATTCAGTCCTAACTTAAAAGTTTGCGTCAGGCATACAAGAAGATGTTACTTACAATCTTATTGAAGTAATGAGTAATTAGGTAAATTAATTAATTATATTAATTTAACAATTTTAAGGTCTTATTTCAAAATACTTATAAATCAAAGAACAAGCTTGTATATTCCTGATACTCTAATTGTAAGATATTTAAGTTCTGATTTGTCTATCGAATGACAAAGTTGCGGGATCGAATCTTGAATGGGAAGTTTTATAATGAATACGAATCTATTTATGTCGCTTTATATTTAATCAGCTTAATACCTTAGTCAATTTATATTTTAGGACTATTTTGCTCCTATACTAGCTGATCCGGAATAAAGGACCGTCCGTATGTTTCTATGTGCGGCCTAAGTTCATCAGGGATAACGAAAGAGTTTTTAAAATCGGTTCAGTAGTTTAGGAGCCTTTACACAAAAAAAACACAAAGTATCAAATCTTTTCTCTATATATAAGGTACATTAATAAAGACTAGATCCCCGAGCGGAATCAAATAGCATCCAGTAGCGTATTTTAAAACCCTTTAGGAATCAATATGCGCATCACACGAGCAGTCTCCATAACAATTGAGGCGGCAAATTGCGGAGGTCCGATCCGCGCAATAACCCCTGACTCCTCATTATGCAGATTGCTATGCACTTCTAGTAACGTCTTGCAACCACATGAGAAAGAGTTCGTGAGGTGGGAGAAACATGAGCTTGCAGTAGATTGGATTCAAAGTAGTTTAAATGACATCCACAAACAAAAAACATAGTGGAATGAGAGTATTTGTTACGCGTCAAATAGTTTATGAGACCCAAAGTGCCTAAAGCCTTCTTGATCACACGTACCGAGAAAACGGGCGAGACAGTGCTCTCGGCCGAGTACTCGGTGTGTATGTGTATGAACATTACAGTGGACGGGCGAGACAGTAAAATGATACTAGGCCGAGAGTTAGGTGAGTCGTTGAGTATCTGTCTCGCCAAAAAACTCGGCCGAGCGCATTCGCCGTAATGTTTCATACACACCGAGTACTCGGCGGAGAGCACTGTCTCGCCCGTTTGCTCGGTACGTGTGATCAAGGTATAAGAAGTAGACAACACAACCCTATTCTAATGGTAACAAAACGTGTGGCGAACTTATTGGCTACTTTGGGTCATTACGTCACTATTTGACGCTCACTGTATGCAAGGCAAGACAAATTAAATCTTTATATTCTTCAATTCCATGATGCTGGTGTGAGCATTTCTATTTTTGTAACATATACCTACAAGTTGGGAACCAATCTTCTAAATGTAAGGTTTGTATTATTCATAAAAAGTTTGTGAACATTATTTTCAGTTACTTCAATTTAATTAATTCATTTCTACAAAGTAAACAATAAAACTACTTAAAATATCCTAAAAACATTGAACTTTCAAGAAAATGAAACTAAACGGCAGTTGAGACCGTTTCATGAATTTTAAATTTGTCAAGTCTACATTTTGTAATGGCCAAAAATTGGTCCAGATGTTTCCAGTGGGATGCATTATGATAATATTTGGAGTTCAAAATGGAATGTTTTAAAAGCAAGTCTGGAGAAATAAGATTCCACCAAAATATAAATATGTATGAAAAAATCGGCCGGTGTTTCTGCGGCAGAATTTAGGGCAAGCCTAAAGCGCACACGGGGTCTCACTCGAGAGCCTTGTAATTTGGAAGCAAGTGCAATTTTAAAATAATGTATTCATGGTAAAATTTTAATCGTAAAGATTTTTATTACCATTTTGAGATTCAGGTGCAGTGTATCGTTGCGTTGAAAGCTGCAGTAAGTACACCTCTACGGATTCTCTTGAACCGTCATCTGTCATTCCTAATCTGACCTTAGACAGCGGCACATTGGCCACTTATTACAAATATTTAATTTTGAACTATCAAAAATTTTACTCTATACCGTCGATAAACCGTCAAGCTAAATTACGAAGCATCTTATACACTTGTTATAGGAGCTATTTTGCAACAAATGAAATAGTCTTACGTCCTTTAACTTATACATCCTAACCAAGCAACCGGCCGGCACAACAAAATGACCAACGACGCTATCACGACCAATTAAAGGATAACACGGGCTCGGCTGAAAGGGGCGCATAGGTCGGTAATGAGCGTCTGTAACTACAAGTTACCTACTATCAGCTGGATAATCTGCATAATTGGAAGTCGTACTAGGATATTGCGTCCTCACGTGCCGGCCAATTTTCCGCGTCATTTCCGCCCGCCGGGATGGACTGCGCTCAACTTTACTTAACTGTAAAAGTATGCAATCTAAATGCACTTGTTGCACGTTCAGCTCAATTTACTGGCTTCGATTAACGTAATTTACTCACTAAAGTATATCTCAGAGGTGTTTCTTAAAGAAAGCTGTGTAAGAGATTGTGTTGAACTCTTTACAAATGACTGAGACCGGCTTTTAAAGCATCCGGATTCCATATTTTGCATGCCCGATCACAATCCAAAACTATAACAATTCCTAAACAAAAATGCAGTAACTTAGTTGGCATTGTGTTTTAAAAATACTCATCATAACTTATATACAATAGCTCTAATTAGATATCTACAATATTAAAATGATTGTATTTACCGATCTATTTATACAGGTTGGTTGTTTCTCAATATTTACTCACAACAAACATTACCAAGTCGTAGTTCAAACGTCAAACTGGTGTCAGTGGCAGATCAAAATGTGTTTATATTAAACGTAGTTCCCGACAGACGTCTGTCAGGACGGCAGGCAGGCATCCGATCCACGTGTGTATATCTATACTATCTATACTATCTATACTAATATTATAAAGCTGAAGAGTTTGTTTGTTTGTTTGTTTGTTTGTTTGTTTGTTTGTTTGTTTGTTTGGTTGAACGCGCTAATCTCAGGAACTACTGGACCGATTTGAAAAATTCTTTTTGTGTTGGATAGCCCGTTAGTTCCTGAAGGCTTTAGGCTATTTATCATCACGCTAAGACCAATAGGAGCGGAGCACCAATCAAGAATATTTCAAATCAGTGAATTTTTTCCTTTTGAGAGCTGACGCTGCGTAAACGGTTAAAGTTTCGCAAAAATCATGTATGACAGGATTGTTCCCCTTTAAAAGTTCTTTAAAAAAGTCCGCGGTAGCATATGTCTATCTTTTAAGGTTGGCTTATAGTAACCATTTTTATGCAAAAAAAAACTGTTTTAAAATAATGCATTATTTGCGAAGGTGTTTTTATAAACATGATATTAATCCTTATCCAAATAAATAAATTATTCACCACAAGTATTTAATTTTAAACATTCTTGCCCTTTACACCATTCGATTTCAATAAATATCTTAGGAGATATCGCAGTTTTAAAATCACATCGCAGCAAAATAATGATCAAGTACGCGCGCTACTGATGGATCAATGCACAGCCTAAACCGCTGATCGTAAAGACCTGAAACTTGGACGGTGTGTTCTTTGTATGACGTAAGCATCTGATAAGAAAGGATTTTCCAAAATTCTACCCCTAAGGAGATAAAAATGAGGGGCAAAGTTTGTATGAAATAACGAGATTCCTTCGTCCAATCTACTTGAAATTTTGCATAAGCATTCTATAACAGAATTAATGGAAGACGTGTTTCGTATTTTAGTGAAATGCACCCCCTAACTATGTTAAAAAAGGGTAGAAAGTTATTTTAGTGGTGATTTGCTTCAAAGTTGATATTAATTACTCATTAGTGCATTTTTTTACAATCATGTTAACGACTACCATACTCTAGGGGCCTCCACTTAACCTCGGAGTGGGTGCCCGCTGCGTGCGCTCGTCCAACAATGCATAGTAATGCATGAAAGTCATGCCGCGGGCACCTGCTTGCGCTGTATACATAAACTCATTTTCGCGCTAGAGTTTTGGCGGAGGCCCTTGAGGTAGTGGGAGTAGTCTTGAGGAAAAGCTCCTTCTCCCACGGCCAGTGGCATGCTGGAAGCTTGGTAATTCTAGCACCAGTAGGAAAATATAAAAAAAAAGTTTACCAATAATACTGCGGTAGGTGTAGTTTTCGATTTCGTTGTAAAAAAATAATACCACCGAGTAACTTTCACCGGATCAAAGGCCGAGCTGCATATTCATAAAATATAAGAAAAAAATATTTTCATGTTTATTTAACCTGATTTTTATATTTTAAAAGTATTCAAACATTTAGATAATAACGTTAAAACATTTAAAAATAATCGTATGAGAACGTTTTCGACTTCTCCACGGACGAAGTCGCGGGCAAAAGCTATTTGTAAAATAATTAGACTAAATTATTAAAAAAGTGCCTACCCAAAGTCATTATTCCACGCGGACGAAGTCGCGGGCACAGCTAGTACGATTATATTTTGAACAATAACATAATCCCTTTTATTTGTTGTAACAAGCAGACAGAAAACTAGTTCACCAGATCATTAGTTCGGAGTAAAGGAGCATTGAAAAACAGAAACTGTTTGCGGAGATAAATGAAATGAAAGACTCGAAGAAGGTTAACGTCTGGGAACAAATAAGAATAATGTCAAGAAAGATTAAAAAGTATCAATTCAAATCGATTCTGTAATAAAAATCGGGACGAAAAGTAAACCTAATTCAACTAAGCCTAGGCGCAGACTAGCAACTTTTAGTTGGCCGATAGTTGGGCCCGATTCTAATTTGTATGAAGAATCGGCCCATACCAAATCGGTGTAATGTGCGCTTTCATACATCTCCATACTGATCAACAGCTCGATCCGACTATCGGCCAGATAGAAATCGGTAGTCTGCGCCTAGGCTAAGTTGGTGTTGTCAAGCAAAAGAATAGGAGATGGCTCGCAATCACACACGACAGTTAATAAGCGCCATGAGGTCTGTTAACAGAGCATCACGATGATTGCGCCGTCACGATCGATGCCTCTCGCTGCCCGCAGAGACACGCGATTTCTCGTGTCGCACCGCGTTTTTTCATCCGATGAAAGCCCCCTATTTATAAAGCCGGCGAATAGTTTCCACGGACCGATGAGCCAGCACTTTTTGCAGATACGTTTGCTTTATAATAATTAGCCCGGCTTAACGCAGCGTTATTTACTTTTTCATAAGTTTTCCCCTCTCGCTTAATATCCTTTACTCGCCCGCACTGCATAATTTTATCGTTTATTTTTGAAAGAACAATAGCTTTTTGCTTTTTAGCTGTAACAAGATTAACTGTATTATTTCACGTTCAACGAGCGCAAATATTTGTTTTCTATTTGTGTCTGTAACTCCAAAGGAAATCTCATTAGAAGGTACGTAAAGGAAATGGAAATTCCCATCATACAGTCTGCAGAGGGGACGTTGATTTGAAAAGCAGGTGTCCAAGGATTACACGTAGATGGGGTCACGTAGGCGACCACTGAAATGTGACGACATTGCGATTCCATTGCTACTGCACTTGCGTGCGAACGGGCTGCACTTACGGAGATAATCTACAATAATCCACTCATGAGAATCCCCTGATACAAAAGCCACATACGCTGAAAGTAATGTTTTTACGACACGTATAATTTAATTTAAAAACGTACAAAGGGGATTTCTTTGATAATGTTCCTCTGTTTGACTAGCGCTCTCAAACAGAATGTATAATAACTTCTAATTCATTACATCCGAGATTATTTGTAGAAAGATACAAAGTATTGGATTAAGCACTATGCTCGAGTCTTATTGAACGTTTCGCCTACTCGCATAAAGTTATTCCGGCCGATATTTAACTGTTTACGTTACGGCATTAACCGGATCCGCTAAAAGTTTATCTTAATTAATCTTTTGAGCTATTTAGTCAAAGAGAAGTAAATTCCTTTGCCCGCTTTATTGAATTCTAAGTCCCGGAAAGTTGCCTTAAATAAGAAAGCATCGATACCATGCCGCAGCTCGGTAGTCTTTAAGCGTTCTCCTAACTTAATATAAAGTTACAAGATTGTCTAGTCGGAATTTCATTGAACATTGAGATTTTTCTGTGAGATAACATGAACGCTCGAGCAATATAAGACAACGGCTTATTTATTCAATAGTAGGTACAATAGCAGTTAGGTATTTCCCAATATCACACGGTAAGTCTCCAATTTCGCTAGCGTTTAGAAATTGTGTTTCAGTCCCATTCAATTGGAAGCGCCATCCATTCCTGCAAGGGAGATTAACTAAGCATTTGATACGCACGTATCTGCATTTCCGGATGAAAATTTAAAAACGGTGGAACGTCCATCGACATTATTCATTCAAGTGCTCGCAGAGAGAATTAGCCACGTAAATTACCATTGTAAATAGTCGTCGGAGGTAATAGCGAATATTGAATTATAGATGAAGTATTGGAGGTACGAGATGAATCCAGTTTTTTCGCGTTGAAAACCCTGAGGGAAATACCCGGCAACGTTGTGGTTGCAAAGCCTTCAATTTATGCAGGGGCCGCATTGGCGTCTATCTGGATGACAATCTTGACATACGGGGAGTCAGATGAACAATGCGCTTTGCAGAGCTTAGAAAATACGTCAAACCCTTCACTTTTTGCTTGTCCGATGGAAAATGCATGGCAATAATGGTTATTATGGAGCCAATAAGGGAGACGTAAACATTGTTAGCGACAGACAGGTGCTATCCGATCCCTGTTTTCTACCATTGTTTCTTCTTTGTTTATACTTTGCGAGGCTTTTGAGGAGTTTAACATGAGAATGCTTGCTAAGGTAATTGTATAGTCCGGGATTATTGAAGAAACTGACAAGTTTGAAAATGCATTATTATGTAAAATTCAACTAAGGCCCAGTTTCTACCAAAGCGGAGAGGAGAGATTAACAGTCTTGGTATTTTTAACATTACAATGTTATTCGGCTTTCATTGTTACAAACGTTGTCAGTTTCCATTGGCACGGACTTTACGCACTGAAGAGGGATTGCTTATTCTGTATTTTGTACCACATAGTTTTGTGGTTCTTTGCTATTTAAAAACTTTTTCTATGACCTCCCTCCCTAAAACTCTTTTCCACATCTTTAAAAACATTCACACAAAGGGCGGCACAAATGGAAAATATGGTGTTGTTTGCGTCATAAGCCGGGCCAATCACGGGCCAGTGTGCGACTAAACGCGCCGACAAAGCCGTAAAGAATGGCCCGCCGACACACTCGCACTAATAAAATAGTTGGCGCAACAGGTCGCCCCGATACAATGCCTGAACTAAGAACCACAGGGTAGTGAGGCGCAGAGGGTCTGCTTATCAATCGATCGTGATATCAAGTATGATCTTCAGCAGTTATGTCGTCATTAGCAAGATTTTGTGATGTTCATTAAGAATGATATCTTTACTTGTTTGGATGATCCACCACAAATTCCTTTAGTTCATTATTTAAAAAGATAAATCTATCAGTATCAGGTGGACCGACGACATCATAAAGGTAGCAGGAAGGCGCTGGACACAGGCCGCTACCAATCGATCAACATGGAAAACATTATTTTGGAGAGGCCTATGTTCAGCAGTAGACGACTTATGGCTGAAAATAATGATGATGACATTATGAAATCTATCAGTAAGCCTACAAAAATTATATCTATACCCATTTAATCCAAATTGACTCATTCAATTCAGCACCTGCTGAAGTTTTGGCATGAAATTCTGTAGCCTTCTTAATATTTGTTTCTGTATCTATATGATTGCTCAAATAAAGATTGTTTCTATTATAATTTATCCTGGTTTCTTAATAGATCTACTTCTTCATAAAACCATAAAAAGGATGAGTAGCCTTTAGCTTCTGCCTTTCCCTGTATTATGTCTTGAACAATATACGCTGATCCTCGTGTAGACTGCGGGGTTTAACCTAATTCGTGCACGTGTTGAGTGGGGATTTGAAGAACTCCCCGTTAGCTCGGAGTCACGAGCTAAGGTCTGCATCATCTGGAGTTACCGGGAGTAAGTTAAAGAAGTTCTGAAAAATTCCGTTGGTTTAGATCAGTGGTTCTTAACCGGTAGTCCGCGGACCACTGGTGGTCCCTGGAGGCATTCCTAGTGGTCCACGAAGACATCGTAATAAACAGTGACGTGACGTGATGAGTCGAGGCAACACAACGCAAACGGCGCACAGTGGGCGAGAAATCGACTTCCCTTTTCATAGGATTTTGAAAAAAAAAAGTGATCCCCGACAAGACAGAAATTTGGTAAAATGGTCCCTCGTGACTTAAAGGTTAAGAACCACTGGTTTAGATACTCCGGTCGCAAGCAGTAACATGTGGAACGGTGAAATAAATTTGCAAAACGCGACCGTAACGAGAGTTTGTTACAGGAAACTGAAAATTCAGTTTGGTAAAATTAAATTTAAAGCCAGATTTCTAATAAATGCACTCAGTACTGTTTACGTATGAAGAGGGGCATAGGTATACAAGAGAAAATCAGTTTTTTTTCTCATCCTCTTCCTGCTAATTAGTATGTAGGCCTTTTTCAGGACACTTTACACATCCCTACTACTACACTAACGCTGGGTTGCACCATCTTACTTTAACTTTGGCAAACGTCAAAAATCTGTTAAGCTCCATACAATAAGCAGCGGTTATTGTTATTGTTACGGTTAAAATAAGGAGGTGGACTTCAGCCTAAAACGTCACACTATTTTTAAAATGATAAAAGAGTATGGTCTGTTCCAGAAAAACAAATGAATGTCTTCATTCTTTTTAATTTATAAAAACCTTCATTAATGAACCGTTAATGGTTACATTTAACAGCCTATCAAATCAATGATCCGTAGACGTAATATTCGGTCATCACCAGCTCAACACATTAACGTAATCCGTAGTACCACTTAGCACAACATCCTAATGTGTACCGTACGAGCGAATACACATGTATCATATTCGATAACTAAGTTAAGATGATTAGTATAATTAATCCGCGTTGCCGAATTTCGTGTTCAACAGCGTTCGTGGAATAAAACGTTCACTATTTTGAGGCGTATGTGATAGTAAACTGAATATTAAACTGAAAATACGTCTAAGAGCATATAAACCGTTTTCAAAGTACATAATGAAAATTATAAGAGTACCTACCTAAATAAAATTAATTTTGTAAGTCGTATTAATATCGTCGTATTGAAACCCTAATCAAACGTGAACCCAACTAGGTTATTTAGTGTTAAACGAAAACAAATGCTACAGTAAGGCGCTTATCACACTGCGCCGCGCACCGCCGCGGTACGCGGGACGACAGATTTAATCATTGTATGCAAGTACCTCAGTTTGTATAGAAAACACGCGCGGCACAACACACTGACAACGCGTCCGCTCGCGGGATTTTTTTTATATGAAATCACGCGGTCCGCGGCGGAGTGTGATAACCGCCAATATACTCCATCGTCTCACGAAAAAACAATGGTACCTATCAAGCCTATAGTTTATTTCAGGTATTATTTTTGATCCGTCTCCCTAATCCGGTTTTTATATAAACCTTTGAACAATTCGTTAAGGAAGTGATCCCGAAACCGGTGATTTGAAGCGTTCCGATACATACCCTAGATTAGAAATCTAATTTTACGCACGTGTGTAAACACCCGCCCAAACCGAAGACCCGATCCATCTCAGTCGAGAATGTGTAGGTACAATCGGTCTTAAAACTTCACTCGATTTTAAACCTTACGCCTTCAAATCTAAGAACCAACGAAGAAATCCCGAGAACTCGAGGCAACCGGGTATATTCGCACAGGCTTTGAGGAAATTCGGTAGTTTGCCACGGAAATATTTATCTAGTTTATGTGTCAAGATTTAATTCTGCATTCATGGTACAGGAAGATATAAAATGTTAGGAGATGGTATAATACGAGTAAATTCAGGTTTTGAGTTCGCTGAGGATGCTTATGTTAGCTGTTTGCAGGAAATGCACTAATGATTTATATATAAGTAGCTTACGTTTTACACAGAACACCTTCCGCTTAATACTGCACTTACCATTTAAAGTCGTATGGTTAGTGATTTGAAATTACTATTACCAAGATGCATACTATTTAGAAATTTTAGTACTTCTATTAAAACACAGACTAAGAACAATACAATTACCAAGGCGTATTTACAATCGAATCCGGCAGCATAATATCGATGGCACTCAGCACATCACTATCCGGTATCCACCGTGAGTGCGCCTCGAGCCTGTATTATGTGACCGCGTCAAGAGCCCTCCGTCTGTAAACGCATTGTTTACAAACGGACGCTCTCCAATCATCCGTAGGCTGGATTTTATCTATAACAATTTTGAAAATGGAACGCGATGCTCGCGAAAATCGAATAGAATTCGTATACTGCCGGTGAATTTATTTAATTTAAAAAATAGATCATAGCGTTCTAAAAAAAAAGAACTGACTGGAAATGTTTTTCATCGAATAAAAAATTAAAAGTTCTACGTTTGAAAATAAAAATAATTTCCAGTTACATCAATAACTGTCTCGTTTTACCAAGAACAGCAGTCTCTTTCTTTACTTACTTTACAAAATCTAGGAATACTTACCTATTTGTCAAAAGATACACAGTCTGAACTAAAACTTGAATCCCACAAAGTGTATTTACGTATCAGAAAAACACACGGAGCTGGAAAACTTGGCGGTAAACTGCTCGAGCGGTGGCACCGGCTACCGCGGTCGCGGGGATTTACAAGTTTTCTTGTATTGCTCCAAACGTTGTTAAGGCCATTGTTAACTTGTTTCTTGTAATTTAACTTTCGAAGTTGCGAGCTTGTTAAATACGCGGGATAGTTTGTGCTTCAATCATATTTGGAATAGAATTAGCTTGGTTTACAATCGCTTTGTAAGGAGAAAGGAATATTATTGAACAAATTAAATATTTAAAAATTCATTAGTAAATAGTTGCCACCTTCTGTCAGATGCTAAACTTCTTTAAGATGAAACAAATTAATGTTAAACTTAATACAGCACAAGGTACAAATCAAACTATGTATACAGCTCAAATTAGTACTTACTTGTCTAATACTAAGACGAAAATTATGGAGATATTCTTATTGATATACATTTTTTAGAGAATTTAACGCTACTTGTGAGCCCTGCTTATAAAAGTGTAAAACAAAATAGCAACATATAAATGCCCCCTCACTAAATACTCCTCCGAAAATCCCATCTACGCCAAGTCGCCGCGAACTTTCGGAACAGCGTGTTTTCACAAGTCGCCGAAAGCCCTTTGATGCCGTCCGTCTGCGGTCGGACCGCCAATATCCTAGTTCCGAGCATTAATATACCCTAATCTGTTGGGATTTTAATGTAAGTTTCACTTACTGTTTGTTTGTTGTTACTTGTGTTCATAGATAGGGAAGAAAATTACGGTATTTGCGGGCTACTTTAGAACTAGAAGGCAACTTTGGCTCTACAAAAAGTATTGAATATAATCTTGCAACCAACTAAAAATAAACACGCTCAGTAACGTTATCTAGCATTGCCCTGTCAAATTATGTCGTTTATCGATATTGCTATGAAGAGGTGGGGTAATGAATTCTTTTACGTTTTAGGCCAGTTGCCCCATAAGAATAAAGTAACCCGCAAATACGGTAAAGATATAGGTAAGTTTTACTAGCTTTTGTTCACCCGCCCTTATGGTTTTTGATAATGAGCACTCTCATAAATTCAAGTTTATGTGATTTTATAGTGCTTGCCTGTTCTTTTTACTCAACTACGCCAGAAGGAGGGTTATTTATGCAGTTAGTTATCTATTGTAAACTTTAATTAAAATTAGTTTTGTAGGATTACTAAAGGAGTAAAAAGCACCCCTACATAGTGTACATAATATAGGTAGAAAGCTGCTGTACTGAAATACTGGGCAGGGAAACCTTCAGGCCTACTTTTTCCTTTCAATTCTTCCTATTCTTGTCTTCCTCTCAATACTTCCTACCTCTTAAGCTTATAACGTTGAAAAATAATTCTTGACACTTAGCCAATGACTCAATAGGCCACGCCCCCCTCCCTTCAGAGGCGTAAAGCTACGTGAATCAAAAAGGCTTTCTATTATTATTAATGACCATACAGATCCGAATTCCGATTCTATAATCAGATAATAAATAAGTAATCCAAAGTTGATTTCTTAGATTTCAAAGACTAATCAAGATTACTTTGATAGGTACAAACTTATCATAAAGTTTGTCAAGTCTTATGTTTAAAGCCTTTGAACACGTCTTAACTTCGAGCTTATGACATACGTGAGCTATTTAAAAGAAGTATCGCAAAAAACGTAAGTCTTACACGCCATCAATACATTAATTTCCATTAACAGCACCCTAATAGCATTTAAACTTCTTCAAAACACCCATCACTCCATCCCACATAACCATTAACAAATTCCAGCAAAAATGTTCCAAAGCAAAACAATAAAACCAGAAGACATGCATTAATTATGGGCAAACAAGCCGACTGGATGCTCCGCCGCAGCCGGCAAAGAACAATCCATTAAACAACGAAGTAAGTGAGGAGTGACAAAACTTGATTCGGCGACTAATTAGCAATACAAACATGAATCAGGGGCTATTAGTTGTAATTGAATTGTCGCCGGCGGCGGAGTTGTCGCGGCAGCAAATTTAAATATCACCAACGAGGTTTAGTACTTCACCCGCTACCAACAAAGTTTCCCGGCAATTTCCCGTTTTATTCCTTAGGCTTGTAGCACCACGCGCACGTAATTACACACTTCGAAACACCCCACTCGGAACGAAAACATGTCATTCCGATCGAACATTGAATTTCAATACGGTCATTGTTTTCAGATCGGCTAATAAATATTCATAGAAAACAAATGACGCTAAATTACTGTGGCAACTTGGGCTGATTGGGAGCTCGGGCCGGCAGCCCGCCGACAATTTTTCATTGAATTTTATAAAACACTCTTCTGGTTGCTCCGAGGAAATTATCTCCCCCATTGACTAAAATTTTTCACGGCAAGTTTGACATGAATCCATTACTTTTTCCCACTTTTATCTCGGAACCGTCATGCTAAAGTTGAATTGTGTTAATTGCGAGATGGGATACTTTTGCAGTGTATTTTGCGGAAAATAAAAGACACTTCTGGAATTCCTAGAAATATTAAAGCAGATAACTGGCGCGTAGCCTCAATTACCTGGAAAGTTTATAAGATACAAAGAAAAGGGGTGAATCCGTCAACATTTTGAAAGGGTAGGTACCCTAGTTATTTTCTTGTTTAAAGGAATGGACGTCTGAGCAAATAAAGATAGCGTGCAGTGGTTTTATGTCGTGATGGAAAAAACATGCATTGCATCCTGGCGAATAAATTAACTAATTGAAAGATATTTGTTTGCAAGACGAAAGCACAAATTTACCTCTACTCGTATGTACGTTTTTAATATTTTTTCACATAATTGCCGGTTTTTCGATAAGCTCTTCGCTTGAGTCTGTTAAAAAGCGGCATAAACTGATTGGAGAGTAGCGTTGCGTACGCTCGCACAATCTGCCAAATTGAATTAGCAGGCACGGCTTGGACGGTTTTTACCCTGTTGCCAAAAGAAATTGTATTTTTCAGATGTTTATCTACATACAAGCTGATTTGTGACGGAATAAATCCGATTTAAAATAGCGGATGGAAGACCTAAAAAGACTGTAAAAATACTTTTCATAATCAAGTTTAGGCAAAAACAAAAACGAATTTTTTTATTTGCACAGTGCATTATGAACATAATTATACTTATTATTACAATGCGGTATTGAGATGTGTCTTTAAAATACGGCATCATATTTCTTCATTTCTTCATGACAATACATTTTCATACGTCTCTTATTTATAAAGTGATAGTAAAGATCACTCTTCAGTTACAATTTTTAACAAAACAAGATCCGAAACATAACGTAAAATATTACCTGGTACAGTAACGAGCGTTATTGATCTGTTGGCATAACAGTCACCTAAAGTAAATATCTGAAAGCGAAATGAAATTCAAGTCGTAATTTATGCCTATCCGAGTGGGGTCATGACGTAGATGCCGTAGACACGACTAGGTGCCTTCCGTAGATATGACGTGTGGTAATTAGCGACGGTGGGATGAGGTATAAGTGCTGAGGGGATGCGAGTGCAGATGGATGTTCAACTGTGCATGTAATCGATACGTTAAGAGAGTTGTATTTTGTTTACGCTATCTGTTAGACACGCCGCACACTGTAGACTTTTTTTTTTCTCTGTGCTTCATCTGCAATCAGTCTCCCGACTATGAGCGGATGACTTGTAGTGTCCTTTGCATGATAAGTGTCTTCTCCACTGAGAACACTACTTATTTATGTATTTCTACACTCTCCAGTGCAGACCTAGGATGTAATGCCTCTTAAGACGTTTGCTATAGCTTTCCGAAGCCAGCTCATTGGGATTGGGGTGCAGGGCCAGCCGTTCTTGGTAGTTTTCTGCAGTGGATCGTATTTCCTCCAACACTGTGTTCATCTGCAGAGCCTCGTGGATCTCGGTGTTTGTAACTAACCATGGGGCACATGATATGGTACGTAGAATTATATTCTGAAGCCTCTGTATCATGGAGAGGTTTGAGTTGCATGCACTGCCCCACAGCTGTATTCCGTATATCCAGATGGGTTTCAGTATGGATTTGTAGATTAGCAACTTGTTGTCTGCAGACTTACAGGCCGAATTGCATCGGCTACCAATTTGTGTGAAGAATCGGCTGATACCAAATCGGTGTAATGTGTGTACTTCCATACTGATTAACAGCACGACTATTAGGAAAAAGAAGTCTGCAGTCTACGGGGTATCTTAGGCTACAGATTCTTTTAACTGTTTGATGGAGTGGTGGCATTGTATGTCGCCTAGATCAGAGTAGAAACTCACTAATCGTAACAGGATTTTGAACTTTTTTGGTAACACGTATTTTTTTCGCAATGAACGTGTTCCCTACTAGGCGGACCGACGATCTGGTGAAGGTCGCTGGAAGAACCTGGACGCAAGCAGTGCAGACCGGTCGTTATGGAAATCCTTGTAACATTATGGATGCATTAAAGAATTGAGTATTGAGTATTGAGCCCTTTGTCCAGTAGTGTACGCCATTAGACTGAAACGAACGAACGAAGAAAAATGTAATGAAACAAACACTTGACGAAATTAATATTTTACTATCTTTAATTAATAATTATGGTTGAAATTAAGCTACTACTTAATAACTCATTAATGTTTCTTCCTTCATATCTCTGACCTCAGACGTGCTTAATCCCAGCTAAGACAAGCAACAAATTCTAACTACAGTGTTCTTACTAGAAGCCAAGGATTATGGTATTCAAAGCCAAGCCCCACTTTGTGGCACAAAGGCCCGATCCGCAGTGTATTGGATCTCTGTTTAATAATGAACAAACCTCTGGTTCAATAAGAATTTACAAGGTAACGTGTAATTACCTGTCTTGGCATACACGTTTAATATCAGGAGTAGGTACTAGGTTTGTTTTATTAAAATACATCTTTGCTCTGCTAATCTAAAATAGAGTATAGAACATGCAAATTCATTTAACGAAATAGTAAAAGTGACAACGTCTTGTGAAAAGACGTTGATTTGCACCACCTAACTTTAACAGCAACTATACCGATAACCGGTGCTTTTTGTATAGAGTTTAACAGACTTTTGACGTTTGTCAAAGTTAAAGTAAGATGGTGCAATCCAGCCTAAGTGTGACAAACAATACTCATTCCGTTGAAATATACGTTTTATAGTAACAGGTGTGTAAATAAATGTTCCATCAGCACTTTTCGTTGTATATTAATAGGTAAGTACCAGGACTGTAAGAAGGGGTGGCTCCTAGGGTTGTCACCCGTCTTCGAGAAAACTTTCCTATATTTTAGCGCCCGGGGAAGCCCCGGCTTTTGGGAGACATCTGCCGAGGATCAACCGACTGGTTAACATTTTTATTTATGGCTTCGGAAAATTTTATATTATAAAAGATGAAAATTGTTTTCTTCGTGTATACCTACTGATTTATATGACAAATGTGATGTTCTTTTAACATATTATCTCTTTCATGTCATCAATTTTATGTTCATTAGCTTTGTTTTTCAATTTTGAGACCTCGCGAATTTAAGACACATTAGATAAAATCAATTAATTGTTTCTCGGTCATAATATCCGACCGCTTGGGGATTGATGTACTTCTATCCACTTGCTTTCTAAAAATGGCTACTCACAAAGTCTGGCTTGTAGTCTGGGTTGCCTACAAAGGAAGAAGACTGTACATTTTCGTGAATGCAATTTTACGATCACCCATTTCAGAGCATCCGAAAATAATTTCCCTTAAATACAGCAGCCCTACTTGAGCTCTCATTTCCTTGACTCAGCTAAGTCGGGATTAGGCTGCTTCCCGCACGCATCGAGATTTGCCGGCGCCAACCGCTCGGGAAAATTTATGAATTATATGTTTTATAAGAGGCGACACTTGCGCTTTTCACATGAATCTCATATTTTTGGCTTCGTCTCGACTTGCTCTTTTGTAATCCCCGTATACAGGGTGAGTGCAAAAGGAGGTGCTAGGTCTGAGATGTGTTCGAATTCGTAAGACAAGAAAGATTTTTCTTCAATTTAAAGGGGGTTGTTTTATTAATGAAGCATGCGGCGTGTATATCAAGTAAAGTTCAATAGTTTAAAAAACTTAACTAAGTACGTGTATAATATCTCATTTGGTATGTTAAAACTACTTTCAGTAGAATTGTGTAGCTGTTTTCCTTGAAGCTTCTTATTAATCGTCAAATTACGCGAGCGCAAAAAACAAGTAGTTTCTAGCCCGAAATAACGGCACATGAAAGCTAAGATTTCGTAGAATATCACATGAGGTTTTCCACTCACCCTGTATTCCATACCTTTAGTCAGCGTAAGCTTTCAGACTTTCCTAGAATCAAGCTCAATAGAATTGGGTACCTCTTAACAATAATAATCAAACAGACTTTATTATTTGGAATTATACCGAAACACTTCAATTACGTTAAACAATTTCTCAGCCGGAAAAGAAAATGTGTCCTGTATTATGGCAGCATAGGTAGGCGTAAAACCGAAATAATATTTATTCTGAGATTGCTTTCCGAAAAATCGGCACACAATGTTTGCTCCCACCAAACATTGGCGTAGGAACGACTTTCTACGCCATAATAGAAAGATAATTCGCTCCAAACTTCTATGTCGACGTTAAATAATGACAAATCTGTCACGTGTTCCTTTGTTTAGATCGTAGGCGTGTGTGTAAGGAACAATATTGCTTTTTGTGAAGTATACAGATCTATAATCCTACTAATATAATAAATGCGAAAGTTTGGATGTCTGGGTGTTTGTTACTCTTTCACGCAAAAACTACTGAACGGATTTTGATTAAACTTTACAGTATTATTGTTTATAACCCAGATTAACATATAGGCTATAATTTATGACGATCTGTCACAAACTAATCAAATCAAATCCAAAATAGCTTTTTATTCAATTTTCGACCAGTATTTTGGCACTTATGAACGTCAAAGATAATTAAAAAAAGAAAGGTATCATAAAGTTAAGATATCGTAAGTTCATCACTTATACGGCTGATGGAAAGAGAAGCAATTTTACTAGTGTATTTTATTGCAACGTAACTGTATTTTTAAACAAAATGTTTCTCCACACAGAAGGATTATAAAAGCTTGTAAAAATAGGGCAACATCCCACTGACCTCTGAAAATATCTCCATAACCCGATGTTCCTCGTCTGACTGGAAGGAAAGGGTAGTCTTATTATTACTTAGGTTCATCGGAATGTTATTTATAGAATTATTCTAAGTAAAATTTGGTGATAAAGCGCAAAATAATTAAAACAATTTATATGGAAACGTCAAAGATTCAGCTGCTATATTGTTTCTAATTAGTCGTAAATTCCAACACATTTAGCTTTAGTTGTTTTTAGATATCAAAAATGTTTATCGACACGCGATAAAATTCACAAAGTATAGGAATCATTCAGGCATTTATCAAATCAAAATTTATCAAAATCATTTAGTGTGACATCGTTATAAACTGTCACATAATCGATAAAATAATAGAATTCCTATGTCATATGACATAATCAAAGGTTTCATAAGTAACGTAAATACTTTCTCGTAGTGATCCCTATCTGCATTACGAGAAAACTTGCGAGTACTATAAATCTAGAACTAACTGCATAACTTTGTACATTCATTGGTTATTTTTAGCCTGATTAAAAGCAACTACACGTCGCAAATAAGCAGTAACGTAGTTAACTTGACGCCGAACTAGCTGGTCCTTCGAGCCGGACTGCGGACTTTATCTGATCTTCTTCGTATTAATTAACTTAAATGCAACAAGTCCGAGTTTGCTTTGCTCTCTAGACAGACTGTCGCGTATTTTATTATGCCGAGAACTGAATTAAGTAGAGTATAGCTAAGAATGAACATTTCATTTGATATTGAAATGTGTTGAAGGGTCTCATCTAATATGCATTGCAGAGACGTTTATTTCGTAATAATGTTACAGCTAGTTTTTAAATGAATATAATTATGAAGACTCATGCAATTTATGACATTATTGAAAGTAGACAAATATCATAAGAGATATGGTAAATTATTGGAATTAGTTTATTTTGAAAATTCGCTTTGCTAAACATTATTATTTCAAAACTTGAAGATTCTAAATATGACTTCATAAGGACGTAATTTATTTGTACTCGTATTTTCCCGGCTATGACATGGCGGCCACTCATCTCGATTGAAAGATCACGGATGAAAATTGCATTCTAAAACCTTTCGAAAACAATTCCGTTCATTATACACTGCTGAAAACAAAACACTACACTGTCTTCCAGCTCGTTTGAACGGATTTTTATCGTTGCGAACATTTTCAAAGGCGCACCCGCAGTTTCAGAGCGCCTAATAAAAATTAAAAGTATATTCCTTCCGTAGATTCGTAGTCGTAGCAGATTAATTGACTTAAAACGTTACAAGTCCGCGTTTGCTTTGCTCTAGAGCGGTGCCGTGTTTTATTAAACCAAATTAAATAGTCCGGTTACACTGGGGCTGCTTCTTTGTATTGCGATGGGGAAGAAAATGTTGTAATAATACATCATAGAGTTTTTTGCTGAATTGGCTAGGAACTGACCAGGAAAAATCGTTAATAGTACAGCTAACACCTACTACTAAAAATTTAATAATTTCCTATCAGATTAATGTTCTTGAAAATTGTTTCCATTTTCTGTAGACATTTCATAATATTATAGAAATATTAAGCCAAACGTCTGACGTTATTGTTAGGATTTTTGTGGTCTACGTAAGTATTGTTCTCTTTATCGTAATTTTGGTCTCTAAAGTATAAATTATGAACATTGTCACAACATTTTACTCACTGGGAACTCATTTAAGATAAATCCGAAAAGAAAATTTTCCAACGTGTTTTCCCTGTTTTGCCTCATTACCACACGTTACTGGGCCACGGTTGTTCAGTAAACCCTAACAATATCAATTTGTGATCCAGAAAAATCAATCGCCTCCACGAGAGTACGACTGACGGTCCGATAGCGTCGGATATTGGGTCGTCGGGCTCCGTACACGGAACGATCACAAACTTAAACTCGTGTGCGTTATGCGATTTTAACCCCTTCTGTTTCGTGATAAGAGTTGAAATACCGCGGAGTGGGTACACGGAAGCGGCCTAATGACGGCCAGGAGTACAATAGCATGTGTGGGCCTTATTATTGGTATCTGACCTGACCGCTACGAGCGATTTGTCTAAATGAGATCCGGACCTCTTCGATGCTTTGTTATTTTTTTTATATCGCTGTCCGCTGGTCTTGACGTATTGGGTTGTGCCTTTTCCTCGCTTTTATAGACCCTCGATTGTCGCCTTCGAGATTTGTTAAAGCTTTATCGAAAGGACTTGAGCAATATTAGTTTTAGGTAAATCGGTTTCACGTCCCACATTTGTGCAAAATTGAACTATAATGCAATAACAAACCCTGGAAATTTCAGGTAGGCGTATCGCATGGAAATTCTGTGCCTAATGCCATGTGAATAGGTTCTATTTTGGATGCAGATGTGTTGAATGGATGTACTGTCTGCGGCAAGCACGGTAATCCGTAGAACGCCGATTAATCTTCGTTGCGACTCTCACGAGGTGGTTAGTTGTGGGTAAATTTGTGGGGATCGCCGCGATTTGCCGACCATGGGCCCCGGGGGCCGTGTTCGTCATACGTTAAGCCTTTGTTGGATAAATCGTCTCTTTTATCGATTGCAGATTAGAGCGGTGCATGCAGTTTAGGAGCACGCTTAGGGTTAACGATTGCAAGAAGTTCTATACCCGATACTTAATCTGTTATTGCTTCCAAGATAAGCATAAACGTTTCGCATGGGCCATTTTATGTTGAAATTCATTTAATGTTGCATTTTCATATAATATATCAACGTGAATTTATTTGGTCAAATTGAAATCTTGAAAGTTCTCAAATAGTTTTTTACTGTTTTGTAATCTATGTTTACAAATGAAAGCAAACTCAGATTGTTTCTACTAATCAGAACCATTTTCACGTCAGCGCAGTCAAATTAACCCTTACATTAGTTATGCCAAAAATATCAATATAAGACAAATTTGGACGTCATAAATACACGTTGTGGGTCGCGTCGCTTCGTATTTGTGTAATTTGGTTGGTATCACGTGACCCCTAATGACGCGCTCGCGTTACCGCCACTAAGTTCACCATTAGCCTAGTCAACGGAGTGAAAAATAGAACTCTGAAATGCAACTATGAAATGTAAGCAACTAATATATTGCACAAAAGATACAATATGCAGGTTTGGTTACAATACGAACACAAACATCTTATGGGTGAAAGCTTTTCAAAGTAACTAGTCGCTTAATAAATGTGCACTTGATTCAAATGAAAGTATCATGATTTCAGAAGTACACTATTTTTTTATGTAGCGAAATCAAACAAGAAACCAAACTGTACGTTAGGAGAATACCCTAAATATGTAATTGGATGTGTTACATCTAGATGTTAAAAAAATAATACCTACTGAATTCAGTCACGAAAAAAGTCAGTGCCGCGCGCGCTACTTTACCAAATTGTATTTTCGTGTTCAGCCGAGTTTTCCTTATAAACGGTGTCATTAGACGGCGACACCGTGACAGGTGTTAATGTGGGAGGATGTATCGGAGCCATTTGTGTAATGTAAACAATACGAATGATGTTATTTCTCGATGCGGCGCAAGATTAGAACGCGTGTTTATTACGTATCGAACTCAAACTTCCGACCCCTCGCGCCTCAAGTTACCGAGTTACATTACGTATTATTTTCAAAGTACGATGATAAAACTCATAAATAAATTTACGGCCGTTTGTTAATTTGTTCGCGAGAGGAGCGTTTTTCGGAAACGTCAATGTCAACATAATTAACAGCTGATACTTTCCGTTTCTTCCACTTAAAACTTGAAGAGAAAATTGACGGAAAATTAAAGAAAAATACGCGGCTGTAATAAAAGTTTCTCTTTCAGAGACAGTAATAACTGTCTGAATGATAAGTTTCTAGGAATATGAATTCCCAGATCCACATTTTACATTAGGCGCGCGTAGAATGTTTTAATTAGATGTGACATGTCGCAGCCGTAACTCAACCCGTTATGTTCGGTGTTATTACTAAGTTCCCTTAAGTAGATTGATAAATTATCGTAGAGTAAATTGTAACGCTCGAACCCATATGCTAGGGGTATTAAACAGGATAAAGTAAAGCCCACGAACGGTGCCTCTACTGTAACGACAAGAACTTGAACGAATAAATTAGTGAGGGGGACCTGGAGTCGGCAAACTGTTATCTCCATTCGCAATTTTACAGCTTTCGCGGAACAAAATCTTCAGAGTAATTATTCGGGTTTGAAGTTAGGAGGGAAACAAAAAAATTAAAGAGAAATCCGTAATCTTATTTCTGAACCTTTGAGTAGTCACGCAGTGTTAGAGTCCAAATCTGAGTAAAAAATATTCGCGAATACAAATTGTTCTGTTT
Organism: Ostrinia nubilalis; assembly: GCF_963855985.1. Taxonomy (NCBI): domain Eukaryota; kingdom Metazoa; phylum Arthropoda; class Insecta; order Lepidoptera; family Crambidae; genus Ostrinia; species Ostrinia nubilalis. Next base: position 6,268,904 of record NC_087091.1, on the reverse strand, counting down.
ATTTTCAATGGGGTCTTTCGGGCGTTCATGACTGAACACTTGGTATTGTGAGATTTATTTGTGAGGCGGGTTTTGACGTAACTAGGGAGTAATGGCTGAAGTTTGAGGACGTAGGCCGATACCGCATCTGCACGCTCCTTGCTGCAAGGATATAAAGTGGGAGCGCCCCAAAGAAGGGTCGTCATTACGCGGCCCCACGTCATTTGTTTATTAAACATCCTCCGAGATGGAACGGAATAATGGCACGGTAGACTTTGTCACGGCCGCTTTCCCTTGAAATTAAATCGTAATGATGATGCGGAGTGCGGACCTCGCTCGCCGCTGTTTCGGCTCACCCTGCCCCCATTATTAAGACCCGCGTCGTCTTGAGGTCAAAATGAATAGGTTTTTTAAAAGCCTGCCTGGTATGACAACTGTCATAGTTATGAAAAGAATCGCGGGCTTCGGGGCGGGAGGTATTGAAAGGGCGATGTTTTGCGAAATGGCGGCTCCTACCTGAATCTTTATTTGTGTCAGTATCACTTAAAAGGTCGCCGGGTAAGTTGGTGTTTTTAACAAGCGGCCGCTGAGAGTTACCTACCTTTTTTCTAGCGTTACTTAGTCCCTTAAGACCTTTGAAAAAGGTTTAAGTATTATTTTTAGACAATTTATTCCAAGTTTACCTTTATTTTGACGTGTTAAACAGGCACATTCATGTAAATGGTCTATATACAGATGGTAATGTACAGAAAAGTATGAAGATACTAAGAATGTAAATACCAAGAGAGAACAGGGGAAACCGCGAGGCTTGAATGCGCGTTGTAATTGACGCGCTTTCATCTCGGCGCTCGTTCAGAAACTCATTTGTATAATAATAAAATTATGTGTAATTTGTTACCCTGTATGCAATCTTGCACTAGCTTCTAAATGCGGTGTGATAAATATTCAATGCGATATAAAATCATCATGTAAGCTCAACCTGATTGATTCAAGTTGTTAATAACTTGATTTCTCGGAAAATTTCAATGGTCCTTAATTTCTACAGATATGTAGTTATTAATTACAAAATTATATTGAGATATTTTATAGCACTGAGCAAATTTTTCAACTCATAAAGTTTGAGGAGTTCGATTCTTCACTCACTAATTAATGTGGAAATAAAGATCGCAAAAGAACTTTTTCGAAATAGGAAATTGAAATTATCAGTAGGCCTTCAATATAATTCTTTGGGCTTCAGTCGAAGAATTTTAATTAAAAACTTGTTACAAGTATTCAGGGAATATGTAATCTGTTGTAAGTTAATTCATAATTGCCGGCGTCTGCGCCCCGACGCGAGACGTTTGTAAAACTTCCCCAAAGTAGGTAAGTAAGTGGATATTTTGCTGGAAGAACGAGAATTGTTATTAATTTAATTTCATATCATTTAACACACCTTTTCCCGGAGTTTGGATTGAAATACGATATGTTTGTGTAATGCTTCGCATGTTTATTGCCGAATGTGAGGGCGTGACTTTCTTTGACATCTACACGTTTAATTTAAAAAGTATTAGACATAGATTAAAATGGTAGAATAAACGTTCTATATTTTTATCTTATTTTATTTATTGTTAAAGATTTACCAACAACATATCAATTTACATGCATCGTTACAATATTAGAAAGCTATAGGAAATGATATTCATGAAAACGCTTTCCTCGTTGAACGCATCAGTTTTATGCGTGTTGCCTATTAAATAAACGTCAGTGACGTCATCACATATAAAATACGGCCTTAATTTGGGGACTCCGATAAAAAATATGACCGCGGTAAAAATATACGACAAACAAGCTACAGAAACCCCCAGCATTCAATTAACTGGTGTGATTAAATTTTTACGCGACTTAAAAATACTTTTGCCGCCCTCGGCACTGTACTAGTATCTACCGACCTATCTACTTACATTTTTATTAGCATAGAAAGTGCACACTTCCAGTTTTTATATTTTTAATGGAGAAATTGTGTTTGAAATTATTTTAAGGCACCATTAAACTGGCGGTTTCGGAGTTCACGTTGCCTAATGGGAGGGAAAGTCCGCTAATTTGGACCAGTATTTTTCAATCCCATTTTACACATAGTTTTCTTTTGTTTTTGCTAATGTCCATGGTATATAATAAAAGATACATTATTCAACTTACTATTTCATAAGTATTAATTAACATGATTGTTGTATATTTAGCACAAATCAACAAAGTACGAGTTCAGAGCTTCGGTCCAATTTAGCCAACCGGTTCGATAATTTGTACCACAGGGTTACTAAATTGGATTTCAATAAATTTCAAGCCTTTAAAAAAACTATAGCAAAATATTATACGATACATTCTTAACAAATTAGGAAACGAAGAGGAACAGTAGTTAATAACATAGACAATCGATATTGTTTTACACGTTATCACGATTTTGAGTACAAGTTTTGTAATTCCAATTATCGTAACGCACACTTGTACCTAATCTACTTAGCCAGTCTTTTGCTTTCATTTATTGTTAGTTAAACATAACTACGCTATTATAACTTCAAAATATGATTTACTAAAAAAATTTCAAAATCCTTTGGTAAAGTTCCATACAACTTGATGTGGTACAATTTAGCCGACTAGGTGATAGTGCTTTTAAAAAATCGGTAAAAAATATATCTTATAAATACCGAAAAATGTTTCAAATAATTGTAATCCACACTAATTTACGCTTCTAAATAATATATTAGAAACATCCTGTGATTAAATTTAACAAAATTACAATCTAAACATGTATTGTCAAAAGTTACTTGAAAACAATGAAAAAACACTTTTCAAAATAAAACACACGTGTTTGTTGTCACGGCAAAAAACACATGGCCGATATTAATTGATTTTAGTTGTGTATCGCTGAGTGTTGCAATTACAGACATTCAATAAATACTTTACGAAATATGAGGGTGGTACAATTTACCCGGCGGTACAATATACCGAACTCTCCCCTATTATAACGAAAGCCAGTTCAATAGACGTTTTAAGGGTTGCTACGTCATATACGTTGCAGACTTGTACGAAGATGGCGGTAAGAGTTTTGTAATACTGATTTTCTTGCAGAAAATAATATTTTCAATGCACTTTAATGAGATAGATGTTTTATATAAAATCACGGTTAGTTATTGTGTAATTTTAGAGCAGCCCCCGAACGTGTCTAATAAACTTTTGAATTGATTGAATCATGGTGGTGATAAAATATTGACACAAACCTCAAAAATAAACACAGATTTAAGCAAGCCATTACCAAATCACAACTCTTTAAGCAAGCCATTGATTTGAACCCATAGTTTCATTGCTGTTCTACCGAATTTTGAAATCGACTAAGCTATGTAACTAAGCGACACAAAAATAAAGTTCGTAAAAAACGGCACTAGCATGTAAAATATGCACTAATCCTTCAGAGCTATCAGCACACATCACAGCACAACCAGCATTGGGCAGGCGAGATTCGGCACTAGCCTGGGACCAACACACATAAATCCACACAGCCTTCCCTCGGGAACACGTGTGGAGTAATTTGCGAACACACGAGCACTCCGCGTCGCAAGCACATTAACTATTAAATTCGTTGCATATTAAACTACAGCCTTAGCCGTGTAATCCACCTGAACGCGTGTTCTTGAGTATCCTCAAGCATCAAATTTTTTTCACTAAACACGTAAATTACACTCGACGACGCCGTAAATATCAAACGTTCTTGCTTTGAGTACACAGTGTGCTATTTCACATTTACTCGAGCTAATTCACATCCACTAGGTTAATTAGTTTGCGTTTAGTTTTCCACTCAGACTGTCCACTCGAACTTTGACTAAAGCAAAAGTTATTTCACGTATCTCAATTCAAATTCAAGATAAGATTAACTTTATGCTTTACATTAAGTTTAGTCTCGTAGACGTTCTAAATACAGAAAATGTTCAAAGAGAAAAAGAGGACTTAGATGATTAATTATTTCAATTGCAACTGGGGATGAGTGAGGAAATTGAAAGTCATGAGATCGGAATTGAAAAGGTCCCTTTTAAAAATTGGCCCGGACAGGAAATGGAGGGCTGATCAGTATGCCTGACAAGTAAAATGATAACTGAAATAGATACAATGTTTGCCCTGCCTCTGGGGAGGAGGTATCAGGGCCGCTTAACATTATTGAAGAGTACAGACGTTTCGGGAATAACGAATTTGCCGTCTGTGCTCTCCGCCGGATCACGGGACCACAGAATACGAAATAGTCGTTTGACTAAGCAACAAGCACGCGACGTTGTTAGAGACTGATGCTTCCCTGTACAAGTTGTTCAGAATTATTTTAAGCTTCAGCTTTACTTTAAATTAAATGAAAATAAATATGGGACCACAGAATACGAAATAGCCGTCGAACTAAGGAACAAGCAAGCGACGTAGGTTACAGCAGAACATGCGATTTTTACTGAAATTTGATGTTTTAGCTTTGGTTACAGTTGAGAAAATTACAGAGAAACACGACTACTCAGAAAGCGGGTAATTTCATGATGAAAAGTAATCCTAGATTTAATTTGACTGACAAATTTTGGATCTTTGATATGCGTCAGTTATTTACGTATGGATTTCGGCATCCACGTTTCTAAACAAACAACAGTCAAACTGATAAGTATCACCGTTAAACACGGGTTACGGTGAAACAAAAACATTGTTCCATTACACGAAGTGTTCCAGTCAATCGATTACTGTCAATGCTGTACATTTATGGATATTGTTGTTACGTTTGTGTCGTCGAAGTAATCCATCAAGTTTTGTGTACTTAGTCAGTTTTTGACTAACACTTTTGTAGGTTTTACAGTGGTCTTAATAAAAACCTATGGCATGATTTTACTTGGTAGAAGTTTTCTTTTGCGCTTCGTGAAATATTCATTGATGAAATCAAATCAAATTTCTTTATTTGCATAATTCCAGATAATTCATGATTTCTATTGAGCGTTAAAATTGTTGCAAGAATAGGCTAAGAATAAATTATTGGATCTGTTACTAAAGTTGAATGATTCGTAGTATTAAAGTTATATGCATACAAAAACGTGATATTTTGCCATAATCAAAGCAACTGCGTTACCTATCGTAGCTATAAATACAAATAGCAGCGTTTGAAGCATTCATAAGTAGTATGCTTTTAAAGTATATTAGAGAAGTTTCTATTTCAGTTTGTCCGAGTTCTCCTTCGAATTCCGATCAGATAAAATCATTTTTCAATATTTGTGACCCGGCGAACTATCCAACATGTTTAAGGGTCATTTTGGGTCGAAAGTATTCACAATGCCTTCCTTTTAGACAGTATTCAGCTTGTAAAACGTATCGACTTGTGTGGAATCATTTTGAGAGGTTTGACTTTCGGGATGTTTAAGGAAAATACGTTCTATGTAAATCGGAGAGCGAAGCAATCTTTAATATTATTTCCACAATAGAATCAGTCAATCCAAAGAAGTTACACAAATATGATTATGTATTGTAACAAATTGCTTGACCTTTACGTGTAGCCTTATTTTCCATTGTAGACATAAAGATCTTTAATGTACCTACCAAGACGTGAATTGGACGTTGTTATATTTTACGTAAGATGTAATTTCAATGAGTTTGAATTAATTTTTCCCATTCCATCTTTCAAGTTTCCCCAAATTAAAAAAAAAATCTTTTACGTCACGAACGCAGCGCTGATACCGCGTATAGAAGCGCCCCCGCTCCGGTTTCATTTAAAGGAACGCTAAAAATGAAACATGTCAAGTGGGGCTCGTACTCAACAGGACAGAGTGCGCCTGTTCGCTGTCGAAAACAAAGAATTCCAAGGAAACTCCCCCTTTAAAAATTACCTGAGATTAGTTTAAGTATGTCTCAATCATTTTTTGGTGCCCGATGGAATTGTTTTATCAAGTAGGTCACGAATTTCTTTGAGAATTTCCTTCGAGAGACCAATAAATGTATAATGGCATAATTATCGTTAGAAGAGATCGCGTAAAAAATTAATGAAGCACGATTCGGATTGGGGAGTAATTTCATTAGAAGATAACGAAGAAGCGATTAGTATTGGGAAAGTTGTAAAATGAGTCATGGATGGCCACCTCGCGGTGATTGAATGCTCGGCAAATGATTTAGGTATCCAGAATTGAAGCTACTCTTGATAAATCAAAACAAAGTTTCTCTAGAGCATGAAAAATTTGTTGTCCGATGTTATATAGCAATATTTTAAAGCAGACGTGGCGCTATAGTGCCAGTTGTAGAAAGTCAAACGAAAAACAAACTACCCCGGCATTTTTCCTTTGCACGTCACAAAATTTATAGCAACAGTGGTTCACAATCAAACATTTCCCATTAAATTTCCCATGGTGCATACACGGTGCATCGAATACAACATTTCCCATCGGCGCACAGCGGCCGTGGCAATGCACTTTCGCTGACCCCGTGCCTCCTCCCACGGCTGGCCTCTCTTTCCCTCCCGGCACTTTCTTCATCCCCTCTCTCGCTCCCACGCGGCTGCGCCTGCGCTTCCCGGGTAATAACATTCTACGACGCGGTACGCCGCCAGAGTGGAACGAGTTCTGTCGATGACTTGGACGATTATTTGTATGAGAGACAATGCGCGATGCAGTCAGCCGCTTGTTTAGATGCACCAGTCTCATTAAATCCTGCATCCAACGTTTTATCGGCTCTGCCTGAAATTTTTCCTTAACCAGAATAATACTTTGCAAAACTGCCATTGATATACTCGTATAAGTACAAATTGCTGACAAAGAAATGATCTTCATAAAGATGAGAGAGTGCTTTGTAGCGTGCTCAAGTTGATGAAGCCGTGTGATATATGAAAGAGTAATTAAAGTGACGAAGAACAACGTATGCAAATCATGTGTGAAAAATCCGCGAGCCGCGAATGCATCGCCCTCCCACAGTCATAATAGCGAGAATGAATGTTTCATTAGGACGCGGCGGCAAGCACAAACTCATCGCGAAACTTGAGAAAGCGTCGCCAGCTAACTTACAATCTCAACAAAACTATTCATAACCGGCATTTACGCGAGTACCAAGAATCGAGCAGTCATAGATTTACTCGGCGTAAGTGGAATAACTTTCTTGCTTACGAGAGCGCTTCAACTGCTATTGTTAAACGCCCTATATAACTACACTTATCTCCGTGTTCCAGGTGAATAATCTGCCAATACTCCAGATATTCTTATGCTAAGCCACCGCAGTACTTTACATACGAACATAACTCAACTTGCATTTTTAAAATGATACTGCAGATCAGAAATTACAAGAAGCGCGTGAGTCAAGTTAGGGATTACGTGGGAGTGCGCCGGAATGATCTCTCAGGGTCTAGAAGCGAGATGTCAAGAACGCAATCGAGCGTCACAGATATTTGAACTTTATCTATCAAAAATTTAGGACGACATTCGTTAGTATCACCCTCAAGAGGACGTCGTTCTAGGTTTACCAGTACACAACTGACTGCAAGCCGTAAGGTTCGAAGGCTGTGGTGCGGGCGTTGAATTTTGGCGCATAAGTCTGCGGGGTTGGGTGCACTTTCGATCGGGGGAATTATGCTCGTGCTGGAGTATGCGACTGGCAACATTCCATCGTACAATGAGTAATTTAAAAATTCAAAACTCGTCGAGGCTCGGCGTCCGCGAGGTGAGGCTATCCTCCGAGTGCCGCTCTGCAATTGAGACTGTTATCTGCTTGCACGCTATACAACGACCGGGAATAATACGCAGGTAAATAACACGGTTACCTAAATAAACTTGCGTCGATGTGCACTATATTTCGGTTCGAGTACGGTTACGGCGGAATTGTCGCAGAATGGAATCGGAATCATAAATTGAACTTCAATCGAGCAACACGGGGAACACACTCTTCTAATTGGTAAACATGCATCGAGCGAGTGCGCCGGATCGCTCGCCACTGAGCTTTACTATTTTTAAATTAAATTCTTTCAACTCGTTCCTATATTCCCAAGTATAATTCCATTCGTCGAAGTACGTTTCGTTGATTTTTGGAATTCCAAAATAGGTATTTGATTGCAATTTAATTATTCAGCAGCTATTCGACGCATATGCTACGTCTGTTTTGCGGTGGCTCCGATATGCCGATTGATCTGTTTCATGCATACTTGAATGTTTTAAACGAATCACGTGAATTTGCTTCCGCGGTTTATTTTAAAACAGAACATCATTCTCTGCATATTTGCAGTTTATTTGGGAGTACACGAAACGCTATGTGATTTTATTTTTGAATTTGGCATGTGCGGTACTTTTTAGTGAGGATACACAAAATATTTTTTTACCCAATGCAAATATTTTAATATTTACACACAAAGCAAGTTTATCTTTCACAAAACTATATTCCCATTATAAAAAAAAACTATGTACCTAATCTAAATCCGTCCACTTAATATTCTAAGCGAACAAAATCTGTAACAATTTTAATATTCAGCAAGAGAACCAATCTCAAAACACAGTATGAAAAATAAAAGGAAAATAATTACAGTTATTAGTAATTACCAACTCGTGGTGTACGAACAAATCTTGAGACCTAACCAGCTAGAAAATGTTTAGTAGCCGTAAACGAAATTAGTCCTAACAAACATCGCGGTAGAGTTTAAATTTATATAATGAGGGCAGTGTAATTTCCGGATTTTAAATTTGGGAATCAAAAACGAACTGTAAGTGCTGAAGTTAAGATTGAATTTGGTGTAAAAGAGGAGTTGGTGGTGATGTTGATGGTGGTGCATAGGAATTTGAGCTTTGTGCCGATGTGACAATGGTGAAGTTTTGCTGGGAGTTTTTTTAAGTTTTCCTCTGGGATGCAGTGGGAACATGTTAGAGTGAGGTGGTAAAAACTGGGCCGTAATTAGTGTTTGGACTCGAACCGTGAACAGATGCGGAGTCAAGTGGGCCTCGGCCGACGCTTCGGACTTGCTCGGTTGAATTATTCCTATCGCAATATTCATTTGGCTTATTTTCCCTATTTAAGGTAGAGCCCATTGATTGGATTCACTTTTGCCAGTTCATAAAGCTATATTCAATTGAATAGTATCTACCTACATAGAGATTTTGCAAACTCCTTTGATTAATTCATAAATAAATGATTAGATATCTGATCAATGTTTAAGAGGCAATTTCGCCTACAGTTTCAAAAGTAAAAGAAAAATGTAAATTTATTTGTAATAGGTATACAAACAGTTTAACTATACATATTTAAATACATATATAACAAAGTAGTAACTGTTTTAATTAAAATAATGTTTAAAATTTCCAACCATATCTTTGTTAGAAACTGTGAAATCTGTTAATACGATTTCAGTAAATTCTCGCTGCTCTCCAGACATTGGAGTAAAGAGAAAAAGTTTATTTATGTACAAATGGAGTTCGAAAAAAGCGGATAACTTTTACTGGACTGGCTATCCTTTGATACTTCTGAAGTATGAAAAGTCATGTTGATTAGCTGTTGGACTTTTATTTTGATGTATTTTTCGTCTCGTTAAGACCGTGAACGACTGTATTTTTGGAGCTTTACAAAGTAGGTAATTAGAGGGGATTATGAGCATTTTTGAGAATCAAAAAGGAGTGGTGTTTCAATGTTTTAAATCCTGTTTCGTTGACGTATAACTTAGTCATTATTTTCATCAGATTCAAGTGCAATTTATTTACCTCAAGTCTTTAAAATTAACTAAAAAAGGAATGGCTTTTGATAGTAAACCTGATGTTAATGGATAAAGAAAACCAATACATAGACAGACACATTATCCATAATAACATGGGTGAACATTTAACACAGGACAGTAACTACAAATAAAACTGGACATTTACAAGTAGACGTTTGAAATTAACTCACCGTATCGGACGCCGTGTAACGCCCGTTGCTGCACTCAAGTAGTGAAGATTCACTCACCTGCAAGAGAAAAGAAATAAAACATTTAAGTTTTATAATCACTCCTATGCCGAAATTTTGAATTTCGCTTCGCAGACAATAAACACTCCATGCTGTGTAATATCAGATATGATATTTTTAATTATCTACGTAACCACTAATTAAACTCCTTAGGTCAAAATCGACCAAACTTTTATCCGAGAATAACTCTTGGTATAGCTGGCACATTGACAGTTTCAGTATGGGAAATATGTCAAAATTAATATCTGTCGATTTATTCTGAGATTAATATTTACTCTGGTTTTGTCGAATCCACCCTTAAATAGCTAAAATCTTGCTATGAACTATTGTTTCCTAATTTTGCACGTCTTCAATTATTTTCTAAATCGATTTATGTCGTATCAATTCTCAAAACTCGAATCAAATTCAAGCCAATAATAAATCGGTTGAATGTCAATTAGTGGTTAAATGTTTGTTTTCTACATAGTATCGTATTCGTAACGTTGTTTTATGAAGTGAACGCCTCCCTACAAGTTCATTCACTCCCGACCGCTGGTCTTCGAGACCCATTACGCGTATGTTCGGTCACACGATCTACAATACCTTTGACCGACATTACGCCCACTCGACAAATCACAACCTCCCGACACCTCGGCTATACTACCTTAGACCTCAACAATGAAACGTGAAATGTTGTAGGTAAACTTATTAGGTACTAGGTGTGCCCGCGACTTCGTACGCGTGAAAATAGTTTGAATAATATTTGCCGTTTTTTCCACATTTTTCTTTACTGCTCCGCCCCTATTGGCTGTAGCTGTAGTGTGATGTTATAATAATAGCCTAAGCTATCCAACACAAAAATATTTTTCAAATTGGACCATTGTAGTTCCTGAGATTAGCACGTTCAAGCAAACAAACTTTCTAACTTTATAACATTAAGTATAGATTGGCAAAAGCATCTACGAAAGGATGAAATCTTGTATTTCAGATTCAGAATTACAAATAAATGTTAAGAAGATTCCTTTCAGAAAGTTGTTCAAAGACACAATAAAATAGGTTTAAACGTTCGTACGTGATTCAGTTACGAACATTAGATATACAAACGTTCCCGAGTTAAGAACTTATTCCAAGTTTTCTTTGATGTAATTTCTGTTCATATTCAAAGCATGAAATATAATGCATTCCGTAATAATGGGATTCATTGTACATCTTGGGAAATTGAATCCGCGGAGTTTACAAACAAGCCGTAAGATTGCGTTTGTGCATCTATCATTATATTGCAACGCGTCGGGTTCAAGCGGAGGTTGCGGAGAGCGCAATCGTTGTTAACTTCATTATGGAGCGGTCGCATTGTTGACCACAAAGCGGGTAAGCTTTGCAAATAGGCATTAACAGATCTGTTTTAGAGACCTCTGAAGATGTGTTGCAGCAAATAAATTACTTAATCGCATTATATTGCGGTTTTAGATGAACTTATTCATTAACTTTTTGGTAAATGATGCATTTGCTACGCGTAAGCTGGTGTAGTAAGCTGAGAGTAGTGATACGCAAGCCAAACAATCTGCTACTTATATTTATTTTTATTAAAATATAATAATTTAATAAATAAAAAGATATATAAGGACATTTTTTAAATTAAACTAAAACGAACATCTCTATGTATTTAGTAAAAATATGTAAGATTTAAGTACCTACGTTTTTTATTTTGTTTTTCCTAATAAAACTGTTTTCAGTTAACGTGTTTTCCATTTTCGATCCGAATTCGCTGCACAATCGGATATCCGAAACAAAATATGCTTGCGTTCTGCATTTATGCATCACTCATTATGTATTGCTACGCATTCAGTTCAAGCGGAGGCAAGCGGAGAGCGGGCGCAATCGCCGCTAACTTCATTACGGAGCGGATTGCTGGTCGCATTGTTGACCACAGTGCGGGTGTTCCTCGCTTGGGTTAGTCATGCAAATAGACATCAACTGTGCCGGCCTTGGGAATTCAGAGGGTTAAAGCTGTTTGATAATGACGTCATGTTCGGGTAAATGTTCCAGATTTTTGATCCTAAAGATCTGTAAAAATTTGAGGAACCAAAAAATACTAATTATAGCGTTGTCAAAATTATTGTCTAACGAAAAATAACGACACTTTTGTTGCTAATCTTATTACAAACCTTTCAATGATGTATAGAACGAAATTGTGCCATAAAAAGAAAATACATTTTTTTTATTATATTGTATTATCGATAATGTTACCCAAGAATATCTGAATGAGAAAATAATACAGCGTATAATATCAAGCATAATGACGAGCAGAATTAGCGCCCGTTTGCGCTTTACCGAGACAAAACCCGGTCCCCGGTTAACAGACCGCGTGTTAAGTTTGCTCTGAGCACAATAGCTATTGTACCAAACCGAGTCGATCACTAGTGATGTTCGTATCCGATATTGTAACCGAAATTATGGGATATTTTATAGAACTGTCACCGAGAGAGATTGTTTCTAAATGAACTTATAACAAGTATTTGAATTCAAGACTTAAAATCTGCAGTCAAATTTTGAAATGAGCATTTTTGCTATAGTAAAAGTATCTTCTTTCAAATCTACTATAACTTCATACAGACGTAAATTGTATTCATCTTTATGTTTATCGTCATTAACATACCAAACTTGTAAAATTGCTTACTTGACCAAAAACAAGTGACTATAATAACTGTTTATTAAAAGGTTATTAATAATATCCGAAATCCGTAATCAGCACGTCCCTACATCAAACCATGGATCCGTTTAAAGGCAAATTTTCCGTTAATAGACGTTTATGGCACAAAGGATGGTAATACTGAATATGACCCTCTATTAATGACGTTGCTCGGTTTTGGATGGTTCGGTGTTGCGATACGAAACGCCAACGATATTTGTGATTAGTTAATATATAGTTATTGTACTGTATACAGTACATAAATGCTTGGTAGGATTTGTATACTATGTAGACTGTAGAGTGTAGAGCTAAATCAATAATTTCCTAAGGATAAAGCAACTTGTTTATAAATAGAACAAAGTAGATATTTATAATATTTTTATTATTATTTGGATGTAAGTAAATTAAATAAACTAAAATATAATCTTCTCCAACTTTGACGAACAAAATACCTAATGGCAGATTTTTTTTACTGACATTTTTTTTTTATTTTTGCAAGGGACATGAAAATTAAATTTCTAAAGCCAATCCGTTCATTTTGACTTAAACTCTTTATTTCCTAAACGATTTTTTTTCACCTACTTAGCTCACCCAAAATATAATATTAACCACCCGACTTCCACACTCTACTTTAATGCTATAAGCATTATTCGATTGATTCGATTGATTCCAATGCATGCACAATGAATAGTAATAATAATTATTGTTAGTATTTAGTTGATTGTCTGACCTGAAGGTCGATTTTCATAATACCGTAACTCGTAAATGGCTCATAATATGGAGTATCACGCATAATTAATGCCTATTTGTAAAGAGAAATTATAACCCTTAGACTCAACCTCTCAACTCACTGTGTAATTAAATTATAACGGTCTATTATTTGAATTATTTCGCACGAATACTGTTAACATTATTCTCAAACTAAAGGCAGGCTAACCACTAAATCGGTGTAGTTGAAAACGAAAAGATTTGCTCAATTACCTCACTCGTACATAGATAATATTATTCTCTACTAATCGTTTTCATTGCCAATTTCTACAGAAGATCTAGAGGAGGTGTATAACGCCCTGGAAAGAGCCTAGGGACTGATTTTTTAAATTTTAACTTTAATCTGGCCAAGGAACCATAGAAACTTGAAAATTTAAGCTCAACAAGCGATAAAACACTTATAATAATACCTAATGCTCTTAAAACATTTGTGAGATTTAACAACCCTCAATTCACATGAAAGAATCCACCGCCAAAAGCTGTACAAGCGATCGCAATGCTCTTTAAAATAAACAAAGCAGGTAAATGTTCCATGTCTGAATATCTGATATTATGAACGAATTCCGGCATCGTCGCATCGCAGCGAACAATGGAAGAAAGAAGACAATAAATCCATATAGACTACACACTTCACAAATTCCTGACATACCTATCGGATTTTCCCTGACGTAAATCAGGATATAGGAAATATGTTATTTACCGTATTTACCCCATTATGCAGAATAATAAAAGGATGAAGGGAGCAAAATTGAGCGAATAAATCGTACGTCAAGTGTTCCAGGCGTTACGAAAGAAAAGCAAAACGTAAAATCCTTTAATTAGTTGGTAACAGTTATTATGATCGTTTCTAAGAAGGAATATAATATGATAAGCTTTATTAGGGTTGGGTTAATTAGATGTAAATTATAGTGTTTATTTGTTGTTTAAAAATTGTATTGTTATGACTACAGATTTCAATCCTCTCATTTCCACTGAATTGTTTGAAATTATTCAGTAATCTTGTTCCCAAACTGATTTAAATACAACAAAATAATGTCTCATTATGTAAAAATAATGAGATCAAAAATGGTAAAGTAAGGTGTCATATCCCAAGCAAGCGAGAAGTCGACACGAGTGGCACGTTACGCGCTACGCCGAGCACGAGCCAAGTTCAGTGGCTCACGAGTGTAGCCGTGACTTGAGTGCTGTATCGGCATTGACTTCACACGCATTGGAATGGATTGCATTTATACATATAATACGTAAGAGATCTATTGCTAATTTAAAATATAAGTCATGCTGAGCAGCTATGCTGGGCACGAGTCCAGATCACAGAGTTACGAGTGGAGCTTTAAACAGTGCGTCGATATGCGGTATCGTCATTTTCATTGGACTACGTTATTTTATTAGGTACATCTTAATTTACTTCCCATTTAGAACAATAATGTTTTGGTTTTTTTTACTTGTCAAAGTGCATTTAATTGATCCGTAAGCTTATTTCAAAATTGCGATGAGCTATGTGATAGATATATTTAGCTCCAGTTTTTTAGGCTACCTACTTGGTCTTTTATTAAGCTTTGGGTTACGATATGAGAATAAATAGTACCATGTAAGCAAAATAAGGGTAGAATCAACCAATACAAAGTTCACAAGTGGCGTATGAACCAGTGAACTCACTTGTGCTCAGCGTAGCGAAAAACATGCGAAATGTGTTGCCACCTTGAAAGCAAAGATATTTCTGATTCTTCGGCAAAAGGTACGATAAAGAAGTGATATAATATTTACTTGACTTATAGATAAAATTGCTAGAGCAAATAATATTTCTGTTAAGATTGACGTTTAATTCTTGAAAAAGACCTCATCAAATATTAAGGCATTCTGTATTAAGTTAAAGTAAATAAAGCGCACAATTTCAAATGTTAAAGTTCCCGAAGTCTTGGAACGAAACCATTAAAGTTAAAAACTAAACACAAGTTTCCAAAAGACTGAAAACTGACAAAACTTCTTCATTTGCATAAATGCATCAAACTAAATTCAAAGTGTACGCACCGCAGTGCAAGAAAGTAAGCAACAGAGAGTTCAAGAGAATTTGGTTGAGTTGTGACGACGCCTGCGGCAGATCGCAACTAATGCACCTACAACTCTGCAACGTCAGTCTTAAACGAAACTTAACAATGCCTTAACTAATTACTTGCTCCATGTTTGCTTTAAAATGTTCATACGTCAGGCTAATAAGACAACGTTAGTTAACATAGTAGTACAGAGCTTATGCAAATTTTGCACAAGCAAAAAGATGGAAAGGTGGGATTATTATAAAGTTTGCAGTTTAAAACAATGCAAGCAAGGTGAGCTTAAGTTTTAATAGAACGTCAAGAAGTTGGTAATGAGCAGTACAACAAAATTAATTTATAATTAATTAACAATTAATTATTCATTTAAAATATAAAAAGGTTTTTGCGCAAAACGAGGTAGGATTTGAAAAAATCAATTATATTTTTATTTTAAAAACCATTGCTGTAGCAAACATTCCTTTTGTCTGAAGACAATGAGTGTGACAGAATTTTGGTTTAATATAACAAAAGATCCAACTAATGACATAGTAAAGAAAAAGGCCAATAACGTAACTAAACAACAGAACACTCCGCCAAAACATGTCTCAAAACGCTCGCAACAAAAGAGAGCGCTATGTTCTTCAAAAAGAACATTCCCTTTAAAAACTTACAAATTAAAAACAAAGTAAACATGCAAAGCCGCATTTGGTTCATTACCAAGTCGACGTCGACTTACGTCATGCAATGTTGGAACTTAATAAACTTTAAACAATACCGGGGAAGATGCGTTGTCGGAACTCCTAACTTGAAGCGAAACAGGCGACCGAGCAAGTTACGCCCCTATTAAGGTACACAATGTGTCTAATGTACGATAATTTACTTAACCAAACAACATTTTTTAACAATATCTATAAATAATTTTAAACATTTAGCTCCAGCTAATTACAGTTGAAATTAAATACAGAGCGAAAACATAAATTTACCTTGGTAGTATTGCTAATAAGTGTGTTTCAAAAAACAATCCTCTAAAATAACTTCGAAACAATTTGGCTGGAATCCTGGAAACCTTTTAAGCCTTGTAATAAAACTAAGCAAAATTCTTTCACCATAGGGTTGTTTCGTTTGAGATTGAGACCAAAACTTGAAATGACACAGATATCTCACGTGCTCAATGCTCGCTCACAAAGAGATCAATTTCATTAAATCAAACAACAAACCTCTAAAGAAGTAAAACTACGAAACTCGGAACTAGGAATTAGTTTTCACATCTTCAAAGTCAACATTCCAGAGGTAAATAAAATGTTGGAATTAAGGACGGTGGCAGAATGCCCGAGCCAAGACAACTCGGACGATAGCGGTAATCTCCCTCCTTTGATCAATGAATACTTTGTGACTTTCCTCGTCAATTTTTCGAAGAGCCAGGCTTTGTTCCTGCAAGTTGTTTGACCACTTCTTTCTTTGTTTCTCCCGAGGTATTCATGAAAGAGAATCAGTTCAAGGTTGATGCCTCGATTGACGGGCTCTTCTTCAAAGTCCAGGTATTTCACAATTGATAAATTATTCCGCTAAATATAAAGCAGCTTCGAGATATTACGCGCCTTAATTTAAGTGTAAGACTTCAGTGTATTATTTTCCCCCCACATAATGTGGAACATTTTTTAAATTGAGCCATAAAGCGAATCCTTAGCGAGCAACCTGGCCAACGCTGGAGGGAATTTAATAAAGTAACGTCTATTTTATCATGAATTTATTTTACAAAGCGAGTTTTGATATATTTATATTTTAATTAATTCCTTTAATATTTTATAAGCATTCATAATTCGCACTTAATGTGTAAACTAAATTAAGTTACGTGACTTAATAAAATAGGGATTTTAGACATATTTTTCTTTGGTAAAATTCGTAGAGTTGGGTAATATTTTAGTCATTTGACCATCAGATTTATTTAGGAAATATTTATTAACCATACCTATTGTTTGACCGATTCAATTGATGATCAGTGATGAATAGTTGACCAGACATAGCGTACCATAAATAAACCAAACTATTCTTAGAAGCGGGAAATGTGTCCAGAAATAGCAAGTAACTAACAAATAAAATTACACTACCCGACTACGGCGTTATAACACGCACACGCACTGAAATCGTATTTATAGTTAACGTAAACAATATCGTTTCTACCACATTTACCGTTAACGATATACATTTTTATTTTGTATTACGCACTATTAAAACATAAAATAAAAATAATAACGTGAATAAAAATGTAAAATAAAATAAAAAGGTTACTGAGAGAAAAAAAGAAAGAGAAATATAAAAAAAATAATTTAGAAAAATCAAAAAGACGAAACAGATTTCAACAAAATAAAAATAAGACGCTATTTGGCCTTAAAAAGTAGTACCCTATGAAGCGATGGCACATTTATTTCTACGGCATGTTGTAAAAGAACTCGGCACTTATTTTTACAGAGACGATAAAAACAAAACGGCTGTGAGGTCTCTATGAAGGGGACACTACTTTGTCCTGATAAAAGATAAAGAAAGTTACGGAACACGGTCCCGCTTAGAAGTAGTTTTTGAAACGCTTATAGCACTTTGCTGGCTTTTACGTTTTAGCGAAACATTTCTGTTGTAAATAAATATCTAGTGGGAAAATGAGAAATTCAATTTTTTACTGCAGAAAGATACTCGGCTTTTTTTAGGTACTCAATCAAACTTAGTAGTTTAAAAGTATGTAGTAGAATATTCTGATTCCCTTACGATATCGCAACCGGTAATACTAACCCATCAAAAACAATACTTGTCAAAAAAACCAAGTCTCGCAACTCAGTTGTTCTACGGTAAAAAGTTGTGAGATCCATGTAATACCAAGTCCAGGCCAGGAAATCTTTAACGTTTTACATAAATTATTGACTTGGCCATCGCACTAAATAATTTAATTTACACGTGTTTTCATGCGATGGCCAAGTCAATATATTTATGTAAAACGTTAAAGATTTCCTGGCCTGGACTTGGTATTACATGGATCTCACAACTTTTTACCGTAGAACAACTGAGTTGCGAGACTTGGTTTTTTTGACAAGTATTGTTTTTGATGGGATCTCATTTCTTTTTGTATTTTGTAGACAGCAGTTATGTATCTAGAAAACTGGACCGAAATTGAAAAATTTTACTCGACTTGGCGGTTGCACTACCGTGCCCCCAAATATCATTTCTTTTTGTATTTTGTAGACAGCAGTTATGTATCTAGAAAACTGGACCGAAATTGAAAAATTTTACTCGACTTGGCGGTTGCACTACCGTGCCCCCAAATATTTTAGTTTTTCCTTGATTCATACACCAAACACTACTTATATTCCAAATTTGAAGCTTCTAGGTCTGCTAGAAGTGCCTTAGAGTTTTGATGATCGGTGAGTCAGTGAGTCAGTGAGTCAGTGAGTCAGTCAGTGAGTGACAAAATTAAGTAACTTTGACCCGTTATAATTCTTAAACTACTGGTTCAAATTGAATGAAATTTTAAATATACCGTGTCTTTACAATGCCTGCATAGCTAATGAAAATTCAGCCTTCTAGTTTTATCCACAACGAAGTTACAGGCGGTCGAAAATGGCCTGAATTGCTTCGAGAAAAGGATGGTACGGCCGTGCCGCTTTTTTGCTCGACTTGGTGGGGGCACTGCCGTGCCCCCAGATGGGGCCGCTTTACGCTTCATTATAAATATTGAATAAGCACAGTATTATTTGTAGATTCCCTTGATAGAGCTCATATAATTATTTTTAAGTAAGTCTAAAGAAAAAATATCTATGATTGGTAGGTATGTACTTGATTTTATATGGGCACATTTCTAGGTCTCTATTTTCAGATATGGAAGTTTTTATAGCCTAGATAGATCTTCATTTTTTAATTTACCTTCGCTCGATTACAGTATTGCTTTTTCCCTATCACCACAAGTATTTCGCATAGGAGCTTTACATCGTATTTGAAAGCATCTACGCCTTGTACATTCCCGTTCTTTTTAATCTCTCTCGTCGCGTGTGCTACACGGCCATCCATTCAAAGCACGTCGAATGTTTATTAACATATCGACCACTGGACAGTAAGTCCTCCATTTTTTCCTACATTCTCGTTCACTGCCTTCCTGGAATTTTTCGCATCAAGATTATAAACACTATTCCATTTATTTTATTGATTACCTATATTAGAATAAGGTTTAAAACGGCACAAAATTAATCGTTGAGTTTTCTGGTAATTCATCATCATCATCATCATTTCAGCCATAGGACGTTCACTGCTGAACATAGGCCTCCCCTAATGCTTTCCACGTTGATCAATTGGAATTGATTCTGGTAATTATCGATTGGAAATTCACGTTAATGTCTTTCTTTAAAAATATCGGTGAAACTATTTTAACAACACTTAATCTATCTTTGTGTTCAAAAGCTCAATGTTTTCTGAACATCCAGCACAGTTTAGATTGTTCCAATGCCGTTTATGCTATAATATTCAATAAGTACTGCTACAGGGTAGTGTTATTGGTCCATGAACCTTCCTTAGAATTTATTAGCAAACAGAAAGATCGACATAAGGCTTCATATAAAATCGTTGCCACATTGTTTAAGTCCCGTGCGGACCGTCGTACTTCATACACCGGTGTTACAGCCGAATTTCACACTCGATTGCTTGTTACGATTGGGGTTCCTTGGGAAATGTCCAATGGTATTAACTCCGCCTTTGTAAAAACCTGTAATGGTCCTATAAATATTTTTTATCTATATTCCAATGACGTAGATACGGGTAGAGTAGGGATTTAGATAATATATTAGGCATGGCTTCCCTGTTTTTGTCGATAAATAATTTTTCGAGGTTTCTTAAAACGGATTAGGATTAAGTTTGAAAATGTATAAGTTAACTTCTTTTCTTGTAATTGCATTGATTTTTTAGGAAAAACAAAAATTCTGTTTGGAAAAAAATTGTTAGCAATCTTTTTCAGAACTAAATAAGAAATATCTATAAAATATCTGTTTAAAATATTCTTCATAAATAAATATCATCCATACAAACAAGAACTGAAAATAAATAGAAAAACGAGCGACCGCGCAACGCGAAAAATGAATCTGTCTAAACGCAAAAGGGACAAAAGATTAATTGAAAATCGATATGGGGAATACCTTTGCGAATCTATCAAAATACATTCAGTTTGCTTTGAGGCGATAACGGCCGAATTATTCTGTCATCGATGATTAATTACGATTCACGACTTATGCATGACATGGTTTATTGACTAGCCCGCTGATTCTGAGTGAAATAAAAATTAAGCGAAGTCACCCGAAAGATCCGTTGGCCGTGTTCATTAAATTAACGTGATTTATGAAGGGCAATTACGTGACACGCTCCGGGATCAATAACAATAATATTAAATGACGTCACGCAGCCCCTGGTATATTGCGACACCCTGTATTTTGGGAAAATATTGGCGGCACGGGTGGTAACACCCGCGACTATGCTGCGAATACTTCATGGTCCCCTTTTAAATTAACCGGCCTATGATGCAGTAAATTAATAAATAATTTCAGCGAAAAGTTATTTAGGTAGGCACTTTTAATTTGCCTTTGGAGTAAACTATAAAAAAAGGTTTCTGAAGCCTTGACGAGCATGTTGGTTACATATTATGTCGAAATTATCAAGTAATTTTAACACTGATCATGTTTTAAATATTTTGAGTATCAAAAAAACAAATGTAAAAATAAAATAAATACTCAGGTAAAAAAGCTTTTAAGAACAACAACAACAAGTTTTTCATCGGAAATGTACTGTACAGAGGCGTATCAATTAGTTCGATTTCGTGTTTTTTTAAATCTGACCCATTAAAGGGAGGGTTTATTTGAAAACCATTAGCGATACGATACCTGGAATCATGGCCAAATGAATGGCTCTCCCAGGGCTGTAGCTAAGGCTTTGGGGCCCCGTGAAATTGCAGAAGTAAGTGTACAAATAAAAAGCAAAAACAAAAAGAAGCAGAAGACTAAAACGCACTTAGTAATGTGAGTGACATTTTATAATTTTCTAAAATTTTTATTTTGCGGGCCCCACGAGCTGACCCGTGGTCAATTACGTCCCTGTTGACTTTTAGAAAACCCAAAAGTGGTCGAATGCGAAACACATCATTCAATGGAGATTTTAAATTTTTGAAGTTACGTATGCCTGTATCGGATTTGCAATTATCGAGAAGGCTTATAGTAAATTTAATGTAAAGAGATAATGTCTATTCTAAACGTTTTGGAATTATTTGCGGTCCTTATTATGTAGGTGTTTTGTGGTTTAAACCAACTTACGATTTCGTTGCTTTGAAGTTTAATTAGACTAACAAAGCAGAGTTAAGAATTAAGATTATTCCGAAAACAATATTAATAGAACCCTAGAACAATCGGCTGTTGTGTAGCAAATTTTTAATTAGTCCTATCCGATACAAAACCGCAAAGAAGGTTACAATCAACGGAGCGGGCGCGCACTAAATCAAAACAAACTTCAGTCGGATCCCTTTTACCAACTTTCTAAATAACGGCGAACAATCTTTTTCATTAAAAATCTCCATGAGCCCGATTATTAGGGGAGTAAAACGCCTCCGGTCCACCGGACCAGAGTTTGGAACGCTCAAGGCGGCGAAGATAGAACGAACAACACACTTTAAGACGGAGTGAGATATCAAAGACAAAATAGAAATAGTATGGAGCTTCAAAATCGAACTACGAGTTGATTACGTCGTAGTTGTAACAAACTAACCTTACAATATGTAGACAGAATAATAAACTAAACTAAATACACGTAAACATTAATTTCGCGATCGGAGGTTAGAAGTTATAATTTAATAAAATACATTTAAGGTGCTTGAGAAAAAAGTACAAGAAAAAGATCTTCGCATCTGCAATCGTAATTCCACACTGTATTTTTTAAAGGACATAAAATATCGTTAAAAGATTGAAGCCACTTACTGTAGATAAGTCAAAGATTTGTGTATGTCCAAATTACACCGTTACATAATTTCAGTTTTGTACTAGTGTCGTCTATTGCAACTGACCAGTGAATGACCAGACGCAGATTATGCACGTCTGGTTGCTTCCTTTTTGTTCCGCCAACTCAAGCGAGTGGGCAAGCCACTGCTTTGAGTAATGGCTGAATTTATTAGCCTATGCTCAAGATTTCGCGGGGTCAAACTTGGGAATGTTAACAGATAATTACGGCAAGTTTCAGCACGAGACATTTAACAGATGCTTTCGGAGAGCGCCCGCGAGCGCACGATGAATGCTAATGAGCTCCAACCCAGCTCAAAACCCACTTTTATTACCCACACAATAAGCCCCAATTTTGCTCAGCAAGAATACCGCGTCGGGCTTTTGGTAGGCGCCCGTTAACACATTCGGACTCGTGTCTAAGGTTAATTAGATTAGTATCCAACAATGCTTCGCAGATGTTATAGAAATACAGATTTACCTCTGGTTGAGGATGAGGTGGAATGGAAAAGTGCTGTAAATTGGGGGGAAAGTTGGCTAAATGGTCATGGAATTTTGTTAACGTGTTGAAGGTTACTGCTTGGTAAAAGCCTGGTTATTACTGTCAACTTACTGTTTTTGAGCGCAGTTGTTTTGTGATATGAAATCTATTGCATTTCACGTGCTTGTAATTCCTCCTCCTTTCATCTTATTAGTATAACTTAGTCCTTTATTTTCAATGTTAAAATAAAGGAATTGCTTATTCATGTTACTTTCTCTTTCTGATACTTTCCCATTTCTGATGTCTATAACATTGTTTTACTGTCACAATAATTCACTACCTCAAAAGTGTTAACCCTCCACTGCAATCTCCTTGCAGGAGCATGCATTACCACCTCAGATGGAGGTTGACGGCAATTTACATGAGTTGTTACAGCCTTCATCCTTCCGCGTTACGGGCCGATTAATTTTATGCGGAAACGGATATACGAAGCTGGCAAATGGGTTCATCACATGTGTAATTTACTACTGCAGACGTAGGGTTAGATTATGTTACACGACTAAGATGGGTTGGTAGTGGGAATAAGTTTAATTAAGCGTGATAAGGATCTATGTTGTTTTGTTGGGTTATTTTCGACAACTACTAACCTCATTAATTAAATGTTAGAGACATTGATGTCTCAGAATTTTAGCATGAATTAAAATTATAATAATTTATGTGTTAAGAATGTTAAATTGCCCAGTAAATATTTGTTAAAGGATTTGTCACATTAGATGCGGTCTGCGGTCAGGACAAAGTGAATGCAGCCCACATAATCTATCATTACTTTGACATGACCGCAAATCCTAAAATGCAGCTGTCTCATTAAAAGACTAAAAAGGTGACAGTTTCTTCCGCCACTTCTCAGCACCAACCCATTTGTTGTCCCGAAGTGGTGGTAGGGCCAGCTATTTTGGGACGTTTAAAGCGCTCTGGAAAGGGCCTTAGTACAGAATAAAAGATTTCCATTGAGCATTCAATCAAAACATCTTGACCAAAATTCTCCAAATCCTAATCCCATTATCAAAGCAAACGTAGCTTTAATATTTTCGTGCGCGCAAAGCAACCGCAAAACCGTCAGGGTTTCTATTCCATCACACTCGATAATAGACTCCAGACTCGCGCCGGATATTGAAGCACGTAATCTGGCTACAGTCTGTCCCCCATTCGCAATTTATCGAACGATGAATGGTCGGGCCATTATTCCAACCCTTAACCTCCTACTTATTAATATCTACATAATTTATTGTAAATTGCATTCTGCTGAGGTGAGCACATGCGTGAGTAACGCGAGGGATGGGATTAAAAAAGTATAGCTTGAGTTATGGCCGTCATTATGGCCAGTACTGTGGCCCTGTGGCATTGTCATTTGTCCTTCTTACATTTAATCTATGTTGCCCTACAAAACAGGCTTTTGGAAAACTAAAATTGAAGGTCTATCTAACTTAAATACTTTTTGGAATCTGTTGAGGTTGGATCTTTATAAAAATTAGAAAGACTTTAATTTCAAAACTGAAAACTTCACAGGTAGTATCATTCATTGGTTAGGAAAAGTGTTTTTGTAGTTACACAAATCTGTGAAAGTATTTAGAAAAGGATATAAAAATGATATTATTTTCACAAGATCATGTGTTATTAAAAGAAAAATATTATTTTTTGTAGACTTTTATTTCAAAACTAAAAACTTCACAGGTAGGATCATTCATTGGTTAGGAAAAGTGTTTTTGTAGTTACACAAATCTGTGAAAGTATTTAGAAAAGGATATAAAAAATGATATTATTTTTCATTTAAACACACGATCATGTGTTACGCACATTCTTTTTCAAAGCTGTACTACAGAATGTGTCAACCCAAACACTCGGTACTTAATGTGTGTACCTACTAAAACCAAACAGTAAACGACCTGCAAATGTAATTACGACCAACTCTGAAAACTTGGCCACTGGTCACACAATGTAGTTCTAAGACCACCTGTACTCTCCGTACCACCATTAATCACGCTGTTTAAAAGTTCTTCCAAAAATAATTCCGTTCCAGCACTCAGGTGATTTAGCCCGCTATCGGCGAGTGAGATACACCAGGCTTACAACGCAGTCATGATTCTTTATGATCTCTCAGTTGCTAGTTAATGTGCGAATCGGGTGTTTCTTACCTTTTCCGTAGGTTCTTAACCTTTAAATTAACTGTTGAACTGCCTAAATCCGGGAAGGGGAGGAAGCTTTGGCTTCATGCTAACCAATCGCATTTTAAATGTTTAATTTATTTTAATCTTATCATATCTTTAAAATAATGCACTATTTTTTGTAAGGACAGCGTGGTTAAGACGCCCTTCTGATAGGTGAAGATCGCTGGAAGAAGCTGTATGCGACGCGACGGTGGAAGAAGAAAGAAGTGGGTTAAATAGCGCGTATAGGGGAAGGCCTATTTTCAGCAGTGGACTTCTGTTGATGATGTAATGAATCATCATCATCATCCATCTAGGTCATCAGTGATGATGCTGATAATGATGAGGATGGAACTTTTTTCAATGGGGTACAGTTAATGTATTTTTTTGTATCAAGCGCCACTCGTAAACAAATATTAGTCGCAATTCCCAAAGTCACTCGTGACGTCACGGCGTCTTACCCGTTGCTATTGCGAGCACGTCTCCAGCGCATGCGTGCATCTTGCATTATGCATTTAATGACGCGACCCGTTGCCCTTCCGTTTCCTGCCTGGAATTAATTAGCTTACGATGTATGTTAACGCTAGGTGTGACCTTTTAGGGTTAAGTTTTTAGCCACAGGGTTAATTGTCAGCTGGAGGGTTGATAATGAGCTGTTAGAAAAAAAATGTTCTATAAGTGGTAGCGTTTTTTAAGGTCAAGTAACGTATCAATAGCCCTTGCCGTTACAAGGTGTCACACGGTTGTGAGAAGGTCAAAGAACTTGTTTAATGTAAAAAGCTATAGTCTGGTCCGTGAGCACGTAGAATTTTGTCCAATGACCCCTAGCTACGCATCCTTATCGCTCGCACGTAATTATGTTGCTATCGCGCTCGCATACTCACTGCGGGTGTCAGTCGCACAGTCGCGACAGCAATATAATTACGCGCGAGCGATAAGGATGGGTAGCTAGGGGTCATTGGACAAAATTCTACGTGCTCACGGACCGGGCTTTAGTACATACTGAATCAGTTAATGTATAGTTTCCTTTATAACACGTAAGATGATTTATTTTATGTACTCCAACTCAAACTTGTGGAATTTTTTTTCTATTTATTTATTTAAAACGAGTTACATAGCATTTCTAAATGTTGATAATGACTATTGACGATGTCACAAAAAGCATTTACACGTATGTAAGATAGAATATGTTGGAAACTTCTCTTTTTATAACCACAACAAAAACAGTATTCTGGCAAATAAAATAATGATTTATTATTGCATGTAAAGGGTGGACTTGTTACGGAAGAAAATCGTATAAAACCGATAATTTTAATAACGCTGAAATATAAAAAAAAATGTATATAATGTAGACGCGTTTACACTTGAATGCCTCTAACAAAAACATATAATATTTATTGTATTTTATCAACGACGATTTTAGTGCGTAGAAACTTTTTCGTCGTTTCCTTATGGATTCATGAACTGAAATTCAGGAAATTGCACTAATTCGTGAACATAATTCTGAAAGAAAGAACGAACGATTTCGATTCGACGTTGCGTAATACTTCCGTGGAGGGAAAGGTTTTGTGTAACGCAGTGAAAACTTTTTTCACGTCATTTTCTTTTAATTTATGTACGATTTCCGAAACTCGTCATTCTGTTTCGAATCCTACCTTATTAAATTTCTTTGCAATGGAAAAATGAGCGGCAGAGTTTTTATACCATAAAACTAAAAAAAAAAGTTTATGAAATACCTACACTTACTTATAGGTACTATGCAACTTTACCTAATGTAAAATATACACTGGGTGATTAACCAGCATAAATTTTATAGAATTAGAACATTTGATTTCCCATCTATCTATCTATCTATAAAATCTATAGCAGCCTTTAAGGCGTTCACCTTCAAACATAGGCCTCCTCTTCAACCCTCCACCGACTTCTGTCCCTGGCCACACGCATCCAGTTCACTCCAGGCTGCTGCCGGATGTCGTCTGTCCACCGTCCAAGAAGATTTCCCATATTTATTTTTAAATGTTTTCATCACTATTAGAGTTTTCTACTTTGTAAATGGAGTTTTGCAGTTTCTTTTAAAAATAGAATCAAGTAATCCGCCATTACTCTTCCAACAAAGCAACCGGTCGCAAACGTTTCCGAAAACAAATAAAGAGCAGTGGCCGAGAGCATCAACAAATAAAATTACATTATTGTTTGGAGAGCAAATATTTGTTGAGGCGAGATGTCCTTCTTCAAAGCGTTCAGTCTTATTAACGCATTTATCTTAGGCCCAGAACAGACGGTGAAAAACGCAACTGCAACGAAACTGCAACTTTCTGATGCAGAAAGATGGGCCTTAGGCCCAGAACAGACGGTGAAACGCAACTGCAACGAAACTGCAACTGCTAGTTACTTTTGAGTTGCATCTAAGTTTCTGCCATAGCGTCCGTTGAGAGGCCACACATGACGCGACCAGTTTGAAACTTTCAGTTTCATTCATCAGAATCATCACAAAGTTGCAGTTGCGTTTCACCGTCTGTTCTGGGTCTTAGAGAGATACGAGAAACGGTGAGATCTACCGATAACCTATCTCGGAGGTCTCAAGCTAGATATGGCTTTTGTAATAATCATATTTGTAACGCAATTTTTTCAGATACACCGATACTCCTGTAAAACGATTATGAATTGCGTTATCGCCCTTTCTCTATCAACCGCTTAAAGATACTGGCAAGAGTAACAGAGACGTAAAGACACTCGTACATCAGAATTGATCAATGAATGTTGACTTTTAGGCGTAACAAACACGATTAGTGAGTGATGACATTTGGATGTAGGTCGATCAATATCACTTCGAATATTTTTAGGATCTTCTCTTGGATAAGAAAATGATCAATACACCATTTATAGTTGACATCCATCCGATTAAATATAAATGATAAATCTCCTGTCGAAACAATTATTTTATAAGCACATAATTATACTCGTTATGTACATTTAATTTGCTATTCAATCTTGTAAAAATGTATGAATTTGTTCAAACATTCAATTCATCCTCTGCCCTATTTTATTATTCTGAAGAAACATTTTTGTGATTGTGTCTCAAGAATGTTCTTGTAATATTCAGAATACTTCTAAGAAGCAGGCCCGAGCAAACAGTCTCTCAATCAATGTTATGCGCGTGACTTTACCGGGCCCTCGCCACTTAATAATATTAGTAACTTTTGATGACTCCGAAGATAACAATCCAAATTAATCGTGGCCCATTTACCTCTTCGATCGCGATCCGTCGGGCAAATATTAATTGAAGGAATTGGATGATATTTAACATTTATTACTCAGATAGCGGATGAACGCCTAACACCAATATTCGGCTGGACTGCAGATTTGCGATCCTTAATCCCTCACTTAACACTATTATGACGATCACTTAAATTTATTCAGTGCGGATCTCTAATAAAACAGATGAATAGCTCTCAGAACACCGCAAATATCAGATACTTCCTTTGAAATTTAGACTTTATCAGCTTGATATAAAGTTGAATGTTCTTTGCTGCGTCGGGTGTAGGTGCAAAATGAGATACGCATTTGATTGACAGAAGTCACGTTGTATAGCATTAGAGGGATCGAAACTTAAACTGTCAGGCCGTTACCAAGTTGAATGGATGGGCTCACCAGAGATCGCAAACTGGTACTTTGATCTCCTTAGCCACTAATTAATTGGGTGAAACTTAACCGGTATTGACGGCTAGCTTGATTGTGCCCTGTTGCGACTACCCGCTAGCATTGGTGTGGAAGAATCATTTATCACAGGGTTTGATTATTAAGTTTAACGTCTTTGCTTATGTAGTTCTGACTTGTCCAAAATAGTCATATTTATTGGAGGTCAATGTAAAATTGTACGCGATTTTATTTCTCAATTATATCTATTGTATATTTTCTTTTGGCGGTACTATGCTGTTAGATCCAAAAAGTTTCATCAACTACGAGAAGTTTCATCTTGTAGCAATTTCAAAAACTCCTATAATACTATTTAATTACTATTAAATTAACTCTCTTTCTTTCTCTCTATAACTTTTAACATTTCATTTTGCGTAATAAAAATATATTTTAACGTCATATTTATATCTATTAAAGATATTAAATCAACGAATACTTTACCAAAACCACAAAACATTTCGTTACGAAGCTTCTCTCATATGCTTTACCTATTCAACATGAAAAGATGTCTCAAGCTTCAAACCAAGGCGTAAAATACGCTGAAATCTTAGGTATGCAAGACACGGATCCACGTTCGCTCAGTTAACGGCGGCTAAGTGTCTCGACACTTGTTAATTTAACTAATTAATTGTTTGGATACCCGCCGTGGAGAATTGACGGATTATTCGCCGTTGATTAGATTTATAAAACGATAATAAAGACATTTGTTAGGGACGATTTTTGAATGTATTTTAATGGTTGTTTCTAGTATTTTGGATAGGTATTGTACTCGTTAATGTCAACGTTTAGAAAAGAGGTTTTGGGGTAGGAGAGAAACTTTTTGTTTGTTTCAGCCTCATGAGACATCGTTTGTATTACATTACATTTCAAAGAATAGAAAATTTGCTATTTTTATTTATCTATCCGTCTCTTTTATATCATTTACATTAACTCGTGCCTAAGAAATTACACGTGTATCATACGAGTACTTAGTTAAAGAATGTTCACTGTTCTGGCGTGAAGCTGGATTCATAAAAGATTGGAAATTTATAAAAAAATGTGCGTAGTTTTTTAAGTGCATATTGTTACTTTTCTATAAAACAATTCGATGCAATCGCGTAATATCGGGCAGGTGTTCTATGAGCTATGCGCTCGTAAAAACAACTACATACGGATTTATTATTTAAAGTACTCCGCGTATTGTTGCCTCGTTGCTCGCTAACAGCGGAATAGATTGTGGAACGGTACGTTTTATTTAGCGATCTGTTAATAAAAGATATTTTATTATATACTTTTTTTTCATTAAAAAAAACACTTAATACTTGATAAAGCTTGATCACATGATACTTATCCGAAGAGGTTTAGATGATATTGGTAATGCTAGTGTGAGCCCTAAGGATGCTTTCAATACTAATTGTTTTTTGAAGGGAGAAGGTGAGATTCAGAGACCTAGGCTCTCACCTTAACTTAAACAATCATATTTCAATTTCTAGAAGGCTATTATAAATGTAAGATCAAATAAATGCTACAGATTGCCTACAGTCTCAAGAGGAAAATAATTTACAATATCTATGAATATTTACTTGTAAAATTATTTGAAACATTAACTAAATTATTTCAATGAGCCACCAATACCTTAAGCATTTCAACTGAATCATTTATCTGCTATTCAGGCCGAATCGAGAACCTATTACACAGTCAAATACTTGAGAGCTATTGTAATTAGATACCGAGTTGGTACTTATCAAACAATTAGCATTTAGCGATTTGGAAAGCTTAAACAAATTAATTAATCGGTTCGTTACCGCGGTACATTTAATGGGTAATTACCGTATGATTGTGACCATACTGTGGGTCTGTTAGACCGCTATTACCTAACCAAACACTTGGCGTGTGCCGATAAGTAAGTTGCAAGCGCACGCGAAACCCTTCCGCAAAGAAGGGCCGATTAGGCACAGAGCGGTAACAGGGTTGACTTGAGGTTTGGTCTTTATTGATGCCTAAGTCTTGGCTTTTTTTACGCGGAACATGGTCTTAGACAAATAGAGACTGCCAAGGCCTTTTTGTTATTTTTGTTTGTTGTAGGTAAGTACGAGAATTTTAATACATTATTTATCTCTATAAAGCTGAGTTGTCCTTCATTCTTATCTGATCACTATTTAGGTTTTTTAACTCAAATGCTTTATCTATACTTATAATAAATCTGTAGAGTGGTCAATTCTGTACATGAAATATATTTTCAAAATAACTATCAGGGGGTGATTATTGATCGATACTGATGCCAAAAATGCAATCAGTAAAATTTTTGTCTGTCTGTCTGTCTGTCTGTCTGTCTGTCTGTCTGTCTGTCTGTCTGTCTGTCTGTCTGTCTGTCTGTCTGTCTGTCTGTATGTTCCTTATAGAAACAAAAACTACTCGACGGATTTTAACGAAACTTGGTACAATTATTCTTCATACTCCTGGGCAGGTTATAGGATACTTAGGAATTCCCACGGGAACGGGAATTAGCGGGAAAATCCTTTTGTATGAAAAATCTAAACCGCTTAAGTTAGACGCTTGAAATTTGGCATGCAGGTACCTTAGTAAACTTAAAGCTTAGTTATAACAGGATATTGCAAAATTCCTACGGGAACGGGAATTAGCGAGAAAATACATTTGTATGAAAAAATCTAAGCCACGTAAGATAGACGCTTCAAATTTGGCATGCAGGTACCTTAGTAAATTTAAAGCTTAGTTACAACAGGATATTGCGAAATTCTCACGGGAACGGGAGTTAGCGGGAAAAAACATTTGTATGAAAAAATCTAAACCGCGTAAGTTAGACGCTTAAAATTTGGCATGCAGGTACCTTAGTAAACTTAAAGCTTAGTTACAACAGGATATTGCAAAATTCCCACGGGAACTGGAATTAGCGGGAAATTCCTTTTGTATGACTGACTCACTGACATACCCACGCACAGCCTAAACGGCTAAACGTAGGCACTTGAAATTTATAAGGGACGTAGCTTAGGTACCGTAGAGGTGCACTAAGAAAGGAATTCCCGAAATTCCCACAGGAACAGGAATTACCGGGAAAATCCTTTTGTATGAAAAATCTAAACCGCTTAAGTTAGACGCTTGAAATTTGGCATGCAGGTCCCTTAGTAAACTTAAAGCTTAGTTACAACAGGATATTGCGAAATTCCAACAGGAACGGGAGTTAGCGGGAAAAAACATTTGTATGAAAAAATCTAAACCGCGTAAGATAGATGAAGGGGGTAAAACGGGATCCACGCGTACGAAGTCGCGGCCGGCCGCTAGTTTTGATTAAACAAATATACGAACTTATAATGTAGTTAGAATTGTATTCATTTTTCCACATGAAATAGAGCTTTACACTTGTCGTTTTGCACTGAACCGTAAATATGAAATGAAATATCTAACTTTGAACGGACTATTTAACTTCGCAAAATCCAACAGCGTTGTGAACCTCTATTTGCGTCGTAGGCAGAACAAACAGGACCCTCTGTGTTCTCTATACTCTATGGTGCGGATTTAAGTTAGTGTTGAACTTAAGCTTACACGTGTGGGTGATTTGGACAGTTATCACCTGCTGTCAATTCGCGCCGATTCCGCTAAACCGGGTACTAATCTGCGGACTAGTTAATGCGGTGTTAAAGTTGTATCGCTGTATCGCCTTTGCTGAAATACGATTGTTTAGCTTAATGTTGTGATGTTACTTTGGACCACCCTTGATTGGGATTGCAATAAGATACTCTATCTGGTAGAATTTATGTTAGATTTTTGGTTGGAATTTCAGATTTTGATTTTTAAAACTCTATCCATCAACCTTTATCGCAGAAAGTTAGCTCTACTATTGCACCGATTAAAGCAAAACCTCCAGAAAATTATGTAAGTGTAAACTGAAATCTGGAAAAACATAAATTTTCAGAGGTAAAATAATATTTTATCACCGATATTAATACAAATGCCAGCTCGCCATACAACAATTCATCAACGTAAAACCAAAATGACGCGCACAAAATAAAAACATTTACGACACGTCGAAACAAAGACATGAAACGGAACGTAAAATCGATATTTTGATGTTTTGGGTGTTTTATCTAGGTGTTTTATCGTGTCCGCAGTGGGCTTT
The DNA here is from genome assembly GCF_963855985.1 of Ostrinia nubilalis. Lineage (NCBI taxonomy): Eukaryota > Metazoa > Arthropoda > Insecta > Lepidoptera > Crambidae > Ostrinia > Ostrinia nubilalis. The sequence goes on along the minus strand of NC_087091.1, from coordinate 6,236,015 downwards.
CAGTATAACAGTGATAACACGCTACCGATCTACGATAAGTAACGCGAGGCGACCCTCTAAAAACCTAATGCGTTTTAATAATAACTTAGTTGTCAAATTACTACCAGTTGACAAAACCTTTCAGGCAATGCTCATACGTATATTGAGCACCTCAAGACTCAAAATCAAATGGTGCACAGTAATTATGGTCAGAGCATTAATTTTTAAAACCCTTCGCCGAGTGGATAATCTCGAGCCAACCAATTTTCACAAGCATTTCTGATTTTAGTCATATTATATTCAGTCAAATTTAATGACTGTAATTATGAAGTTTAAGTATTGTTTTTGTTCATAAGCTTTACGATAACTAGTACCATAAAAGTATTTTGATTATACTCGTACCTTTATCATTTTCACTCTCATCACGATTTTTAATGAGAATTATTAATTATTTGGGATATAAAAGAAAGTCAAAGAAACTAAAACAATAAGTATGAACTGTCTCTCACTTGATATCATTAATATAATTTCTCGCAAAAGAAAGGCGAACGTCCTTATCAATTTGTTTTTTCCTCAAAATATTATGTACCTACGTACACATACTGTCATTCTTATCAATCGATATTCATAAATAAATAATTAACAAGCCTGTGACTTTCTAAGAAAAAATACTAATTAAAAATAGGAAATTAGGAAATTTCTTATATTATGCGGAAAACATGTCAGTGGTTTTTTATTAACTTGATTTGATTATACTGAACATAAACATTAGACTTCAGATTTTCCGTATCATAAAAAACTGGGAAAATATTGTTTTGTAGCAGACAAAAACTACAATATCGCGGCAAAATTCTTGTCTATTTTTGTGGCAAAAAGACAGCCATTCAATACAAAAGTGCGATAAAAATCATTAAAAGTCCATGGCTATCGACCATCGACACCTGCGACGATTAATGCTCGCGCGCCGCACTTTCATTACATTCGATGTATCGAGTGGAATCGATTCGACGTGTTTTATTGCCTGAACATGTTTTGATAGGTTTCAGTAGAAAATATTGACAATATTTGGATAGTTTCAAGTGAAGGGCGATAATTTCATCATTCTTCTGACTAGGTAGGCCCATTTCTCAAAACTACAGTATTAAGTAAGTTGGATCTTCATGACTTTTATAGAAAAATAGGCACCATGTTTTCTTTTATCGAAAGTAATATACAGGTACTTGTTCTAAGTTTGACAGCATTAATGTTGATATTGTTATTGTTTCCACAAAAGATAAGAACTAAGAATTATTTCATTGGCAAATAAATTGTGGCAAAAGATGGCAACACTAATCTAAATACTTTGGATGAGCCATGGCTAGGCTTGGAATAAATCGATGGTTATGTGTTACCGGGTCAAGTGTAAACATTGGCAAGGCCCGTTTCAGCTCACAGCATGCAATATTATGATGAGGAAGAAATATAATAGTAAAATTTCAAATTTTTATAACAATATGCAAACTTTATAGTTATTTCAGCAGTTAACTTTACATACTTATTTTTGTAAAAACAATATTTACCTGTTCAATAAAATAAACCTAAATTTGATTATTTATTGAATCAATCATTCCTGTATAGGCACTAGCTTTACTGGCGTTATAGTGAGCCTCCCATTCATACCCATAATAAAAAGTTACACCACAGTGACGTTTAGTATGGTAATGTCTGTGTAAATTTTTATTAATAAGGGGGTTAACATTTAGTTAAAGAATAAGTATATCGGATCTCTGATCTACCACAAACTTTTGCAGTCACTCTTTATCACATGTACTACCCATAGTACATTATCTTAAATTAGCACACAAAGGGGTTCCCAAATCGTACCTCAACCCCAAAGCGTCCAACTATGCAGTGGCCGCGTGGAAATCACTGTTTTGAAGAGGGTAATCACGGGTTCCGTATCAACCCGGCGCACCTCAGGGACTCAAGATTAGTGGACTGCCGTTTACCTAACGAACTAGTTTTGTATTAGCCGAATTATCTATTTCTACATGTTGGAATTGTTAAGACTGCGGCTTAAGGGTGTTAAGCGTACGAACGTGAGTATATTGGAGGGTTAAACTGAAATCGTTTACGTTGTTAGGCCATTTTCAGTCATAATACGCTATAAATTAGCAATACTTTCGAATAAAAGATTTGGCTGAAGGATTTAACAAGTGACAATTGAAACTCGGTCATCTTTGACAGTCATTGCTTAATTAATACAGAGAGATTTATTCCATATTAAAATCGTTGTTTAAAATTACATCGCTATCTAGTCAAATGTAAGGTAATCGACATTCATCCCTACCCGTGTTGTAACTTTGGAAACACAAGCGAATAAATATGCTCGAAAATTCAAAACGGCCGGGCATAAAGCGTACATAGTCCACACGGAACTTCGCGCGGTCGGGTTGTTGTCAATAAATCCTCCAGTAACATACTCTAAAGTTAACAGATAAAAAGTTAGTTTGTTGCCGACTTCGGGTTCGATTACATAAGACCGGCGAAGTTTCTCTATTGCCCCTACTTACGGGTACAAATTTAGACGCCCCCTATTTAAACAGTGTTGCCAAATACCTACGTGTAATTTACGCGAGTGCGGTTTACACCCGACGAGCATATGGGTACGGAGACGGAATAAATCTCGGACAAGCACGATTTACAAGCAACTGGTGATTTGTTAAGAATTCCAAGGGGAGAGCCGTGTTTGATTAGACTGGGGAGCGGGCCTGATGTTTTTTTGCGTTTGTAATTTACGTGAGTAACAACTACGGCATCCGAGTGAGCGATTGTTTCGGTAAATCCACTTTTTCACCTGACATTGATTGTTAAATATTAAGCGCGGGACGCGATGATTGTTACAGTAACGGATATTAGATATCAAGTTGTCAGTTTTGTTTTGGAGGTGTGAATTAAATGTAATTTTGATAGAGGAATAGTCGCGGCTTTATTGCAAGACGAAGTCTCTAATAACAGTAGGTGTTGATAGCGTTACTATGTTACTTGTCTCATTAAATCAAATTAATTTGGTGTTACGAATATCGTTTCCAATGTGGTCAAGACTCAAAACTTTTACTGAGTTGTCTGCTATCTATATGATATCACAATTTACTCTTACTTCGGAGAGCTTCTTAAGATTCCAAATGAGCAATGTCAGACGACTGATACAACTCTTGTAGGTATAGTAGAGTCAACAGCACTACTACTAATAATGTCGACTTGCCATTACCAATTCTCAGCTACCAAAACCTTAGGCCCAGTACACACAGAATATCCCAAGCAACACAGAGCAACTGTCTTTTATAATGTAAAAAGCAACGAGGCTGTTTGAGCCTCGTATTACAAGTTCAACCAAAACCGCACCTGTGCTGCGGCGGCGCTCCACAAAGCAAACACACCTGATTATACCTGCAATGGCTACTTACCTAATTGTTTCGGGTATGATGTATTTGTTTGAGTTATGAAGCGTGGATTTTGCGTCTCTTGCAAGCGCTTTCAAATTTCGAACTCCGTGATTTTGTTTTGTTTTTGTTTTCTTCTTCTAATTTTCCGAAGTTACGTTATTCATTTGTTTTCTCTTAAAATGTGTAATCTTGCTAGATTTTACATTTATTAGCCGATTTTTAAGTAATTTATTTTATTAACAAATAATTAATAACGATGAGAATGTTGATCAAAAACTATCAATTTAGATTCAAGAAAGACATGCTTGTATGTATTTTATTAGCCCTTCTTAATTATAATCATGTAGGTATAAAAGACTCAAATTCAAACAAAAAACCATAATGTGCGTTCAATTTTCTAAAATGATTTTTTAACATTAACTTACTGAATTTTGGGGAACACAACTTTTCACTCTGTTACACCTGAGGACTGTAGCATTATGATGTCCACGCCATTGAAATTACGACTTTAACTCATGGAACCAAAGTTTAATACAGGTTGAGGAGTGTGTAAGTGAAATAATCTATAATTCCCAAGTTATATCCGTTGGGAATAAATTCACAACTAAAGTGAAGTTGTGAGAGAATATTTTGCTATAGTTGTGTGTGTATTTATAGGTTGCGAAATTAGTAAGATCTAGGTCAACCTAATTACAAAGGTAATTCGATATTTCAAGTGAAGCTATGTAACTATGTTACAGGAATGTTAATTCAGACAAAGTTTCTAAGTAAATGTGATTTTTAATTAATTTATGAGAAAACAAAGTTCTTTACACTTATTCTTATGGTATTATAAGTCAAGTCCTTACCCGATCTCAGATTTATTTACAATTTATGATATAGCTTCATTGGATTGTAAGCTAAATGTGTCCTCCGAATTCCGAAACAAATTAGGCTTAACATGATTCTTCTTCAAATTAGCTGGGCTCTGTTGGTAAATTTTGCGAAGTCGTTTCTAAGAAATAGGGGAGAGTTCGGTATATTGTACCGCCGGGTAAATTGTACCACCCTCATATTTCGTAAAGTGTTTATTGAATGTCTGTAATTGCAACACTCAGCGATACACAACTAAAATCAATTAATGTCGGCCATGTGGTTTTTGCCGTGACAACAAACACGTGTGTTTTATTTTGAAAAGTATTTTTTCATTGTTTTCAAGTAACTTTTGACAATACATGTTTATATTGTAATTTTGTTAAATTTAATCACAGGGTGTTTCTAAGATATTATTTAGAAGCGTAAATTAGTGTGGATTACAATTATTTGAAACATTTTTCGGTATTTATAAGCTATATTTTTTACCGATTTTTTAAAAGCACTATCACCTAGTCGGCTAAATTGTACCACATCAAGTTGTATGGAACTTTACCAAAGGATTTTGAATTTTTTTTTAGTAAAAGTTATTTTGAAGTTATAATAGCGTGGTTATGTTTGAATAACAATAAATGAAAGCAAAAGACTGGCAAAGTAGATCAGGTACAAGTGTGCGTTATGATAATTGGAATTACAAAACTTGTACTCAAAATCGTGATAACGTGCAAAACAATATCGATTGTCTATGTTATTAACTACTGTTCCTCTTCGTTTCCTAATTTGTTAAGAATGTATCGTATAATATTTTGCCATAGTTTTTTTAAAGGCTTGAAATTTATTGAAATCCAATTTAGTAACCCTGTGGTACAAATTATCGAACCGGTTGGCTAAATTGGACCGAAGCTCTGAACTCTTACTTTGTTCATTTGTGCTAAATATACAACAATCATGTTAATTAATACTTATGAAATAGTAAGTTGAATAATGTATCTTTTATTATATACCATGGACATTAGCAAAAACAAAAGAAAACTATGTGTAAAATGGGATTGAAAAAAACTGGTCCAAATTAGCGGACTCTCCCTTACATACCTACATAATACTATTTCCTATCACTTTTTCACTACACACGTTCCCGCGTCAAAACGCGGTAAAAATTTAAATGAAATCGTTTTCTCTCAGGTTACTACCTATCTACCTGCGACCTGAGGGTTTCTAAAAGCCTTCTGTTTGTTCAACCTCATTCGAGCTCTCGTATAGTATAGTATAGTCACACCGAATCGTGACACTATTCAAATGCACGTAGGATTGACGACAAATACTGTTTTCGGGAGTAAATGGAGCTTAGCATCTTATGTTTTGTCCTAGAGAGATAGGGTAGTCAAAGTGACTCGGTCTTTGTCAGAATAATTTTGGATTTTATGTACCTACTTTTTATCACAAACATACAATAGATAGGATAATGAGACCTAGATTAGCAAATGCTTATTAAATTTAAATATATCTGGTAGGGCCCAAAAGATAAGGAGACATGTAAAGTGCCCCATAAGGGCTACCTTTTCTTTTTTTATTATTTTCTATTGACGTTCATAAGTGCCACTTGTGGTCTAAACTGAATAAATATTTTTGATTTTGATTTTGATATTAATAAAATTAATCCAGAAAAGTTTTAAAATCAATGTAATACTATTCTAGGAATACATAGAAAACTGTACAAAACTTTCACACGTGCTTTCGCATTTTGTTTTATGGGACAGGAGAAAATCGAGTAGACAGATCACCTGACGTACTGTTTTGGAAGAAAAGGTAAATGAGCTTGTTCTATAAAAAGGCTGCTTATTAATGCTCGACAACCCTATTATTATAGTGACACTAGATGTACTCGTAGCAGTGCAAAATTAATGAACCGCGCTACTTTATCTTAACTAGCGAAGAAATCGTTATTTTGAGACGTTGAAAAATAGAAGTTTGCTTTAAGTTTTTGACGGCTCCGAACTTCTTCTAGGTGTTATGAAGCCATTCATTAAGAACTCGGAGTTGGAGGTATTCAAACAAACTATCAGAACAAGCACGTTTGTAACATAAAGCAAATAAAAATAAATCTGCTACTTACGCAGTTAAATGAATCAAATCTATGTGAACTTTCTCTAACAACATCCACGTACCTGGAACAAGAAAATTACAGAAATTTAGTATTACAGAAAAAGACAAAAAAATTCGTTAAAAATCAGATTTTTGGAAAACAAGGCAATAAAAGTGTCATGCCCGTTTTCACCATCAATCCCTAATATTTTTAAGTGGCCCCTAAACAAAATTCCTGTTATGTGTTACCATAGGAACAGAGCTAGGCTTAAAACACGGTCTAAGTCAAGTCAAGCTACTGAGCACGATTTCGCGTTTTAACCGCTGCAGCGCTGCAAGCCACTTAGCGTACAGCGACGCACTATCGCCGAGATCTCAAGCTGTCTCAAACGAGCCCTATTCTACATTTTCTCAGGCTCCATTCCAAAACAAATGTACATCTGCTTACCAAGATATCGACTACATAATATTAGAGATGAAACGGATATCCGGTAACTATCCGGTAGGCCGGATATCCGGCCTAAATTTACTATCCGGCCGGATACCGGATAGTAGCTCACTATCCGGCCGGATACCGGATATTAAAAAACTACGACAATTTCCTATTATTAAAATGAAATACATTAATCTTTGAGGTAAATATCAATAAAATGGCTTACAATAATGACGGCTTTTATTTAAAGTACAAAAAGTTACAAAAAAACCATATTAAGGCCTTTAAAAACCAATTTATTTTTCTGGGCTATTCACTCTAATGACGAATACATAAATTAAATAGTAAATATCTGTTAATGTCGAAATATTGCCAAATGAAATAGGCGATTTTTTTTTCACTGGTGGTCTGATGACATGATGCAACTAATTAAATTTTCGCTATTCAATCACAAACTCACTATTGCAACCGAAATTGAATTGATCTGCCCCTTAGACAAGTGGTTAAATCTGATATTCTATTCGGACGGATTCGATTTTCGAAAAGTGTGACTAGTCTAGTCTACTAAAAGACCCACTGATCGCATTCAAAGCACCTGTACGGCGCTATACTCGTCACGACATGCAACGATGGGCCAACTATCCGGCCGCCGGATATCCGGCTATCCGGCCTAGCAGCTGGCCGGATATCCGGTATCCGGTATCCGGCCAAACCACTATCCGTTTCATCTCTACATAATATAGCTTTTTTGTGCTGTTGGGATAATTTAGGGGAGAGTGGGTAACAGCGGATCACGGGTCACAGCGGATTATTCGCTATAATTCTTACGTCTGATGCTTTACGCACACAAGCAAACGCGTGGCTACTGCTCGTCGATACCCCCCTCTCACGTGCCAGTCGCCGCCGCGCTCGCCTAACGGTATCACTTGCTGTCACACGCAGACCAGAAGGTAAGTACGAAAGTATTTTTTTTCGTAATTTAGAAATTTGTCGTATTTCCAATCCTTTTATAAATATAAATGATAGTTGTATGTTTTGAACTTGTTATTTGATAAATCCGTTGTGGGTAATGTAATTTTGGCTTGGGTATAAGTAGTTATTTTTTGAATATTTTTTTTGTGTCGTACCGGCCTATGGGTCACAGTGAATAATTTTCATTTGGGTCACAGCGGACTGTGAAAATATTTGTTTTTATAGTTTATTTTTTGTTAACGATTACTGAAAAAGTAATAATTTTTATTTTTAATAATTGATATATCAACAATTTTCCTATTAAAGTTTATATTAATGATTACTCGAGGAGTAAATATATTTATGTTTAATAGTTGAGTTACCATTTAACAAAATTCTTATTAAAATGTATGTTAATGATTACTGAAGAAGTAAATTATGTTTATTTGAATAGAGAAGAGAACTTTGTGGAAATGAAAGGAGAAGAACTGTTGTTTATTTAAACAAAATGTTGATTAGTTTAGGTCTCTTTATACCAGCATGATATGAAAGACTTGTTAATTTTCGATAAGACTGTGATAGAAGGCTGTCTTAGAATATAAATAAATAAATAATTATGAAGAAAATTGGTATTTTATTGAACTTTTTTTTAAAAGATCCAGTGTACCCCAAGCGATTCCCTGTTACCCATGAAAAGATCCAAAGTGACCCATCCACGGGTCACAGTGGATAATTTCCCATTTTTTTTAAAACTTCTTATAACTTGTAAATTTATGCCGTTTTTACCAATAATTGCTACTGGTTTTGTAGATTAGGGACATATCTTGTGGTTAACTATCATAGATGAATTATTTACGCATAAACTTGGGATTTGTGGAGCTTGAAAAAAAAAGTGATCCATTGTTACCCACTCTCCCCTACCTGAAACAAATTGACATAGAGGCGAAAATTACACAGGATAGTGCACGTATCAATTTGATCAGTGAATAATGTATCAGTTTACGTCAAACGTCCGCTGATTGAATTTGGAGCGTGTCGTAGCGCATTCGTAGCGATGCGTTTTGAAAAACAAACCGCCAAATTAGTATTGCGGTTACGGCTGATGCGTTGTAAAGAGCATTCGGATTTCGGATTTAATTAAAGTTATTCGGAAACTGAAACAACATTGAAATTCAGCGTTAGGTACGTTCGGAAACAAACCAATAGCCGCGCGGGTGAACCGCTAGCGTGGGTTAATCGCCACGCCACCAACTAGTGGGTAATCCTTTCGAGTGGTGTGCATATAACGACTGCATTCCGACCCGTGCCGTGCTGAACGCGTGTGGGTGGCCATGGGTTGGGATAAAACGGGATTTTCCTTGCAAATTTTGACAAGTTACATTTTTAAACAATTTTCACCAGATTGAAGTTTTAAACTTTTTGCTAATTTATGTGGTACAATATGTGTAGGTACTTTATTTATGAGAAGAAATGGTTGACCTTCCAGTGAATCAAAAAGTTCTCTTGTTTAATCCTTAGAGCATTTTATTTCCAATAAAAGTCTCAAAACAGAACATCTTGTAGTTCACACGCTAGAAGTAGAAAGACAAAATCAAACAATAATATGGTGATAATATTATTATTTTGTGTTTATTACCTAACTAAATTATTTAAATGGATCGTGTTGAAGTAAATTTTAATACCAACATAACCTATCCTACCTACTCTAGCCACAATACGTGAGTAGAACGTGTAGATTAAGCAATTATTTGAAATATTACTGTTATTATGTTGATCGGAATCATGAGTGCGATAGAGAAATTATTCGCTCTACATTATTACCTTCCCACACAATGTTTTAGTGATAATGCTCAATAATGCCATTTATTTCATGACAGGCACTACACATGTCCCAAATAATCACTTGGCTCTATTACCACTTCAGACGATAGACTGTTGAAGGCATAGAATGTCGTGTTAAGATTGCTAGAGTATGTCCACCTTAGTTTTATACAGCTTACTTAATTTTCGAAACAATCATGTTCATTTCTCAATAGGTACACATGAATAATGCCAGAAATGGTCCAAATACTATCGACATTTTTTACCGTTTGATTTGGACACTTGCACACTTAAATTGGCGCTTAAATTAAACGCTAAATTCAAGTTAACTCAGATTTGATACTGTGCTTTCATCATCATCATAGGTTTAATCAGTACTTCGGTCAATTTGTCTTATATCTACCTTGAATCATGGCGAACCTACTTGCATAGAGAGAAATTGCGGCACTCGGGCGGCTCAAAGCGATGACGGGCTCGTATCATTGCATGACGTACGTATAGTGCAGTCGCCCGCCGAGGACGCAGACATGCGTGATGGTATTGTACCGGTGGGTGGACGGAACTTGCGCGACCTTTCGTAAACGTTGCTTTTGGATTTGCTGGATTACCGCTGCTGTTTTGTTTTTGTATTTGTAAAGATATAGATAAAGAGAAAGAAAAGGAGAGAGAGAGAGAAGCGCAGATTTTTTTTGGGCTTGGCTTGCTTATTGGTTTGATACTTATGTGTGTGGCATTAGCAATATCTCTTCAAGTACCCACGAATCGAGATCCAATTGAAATAAATTGTTACTGCTGCCTCATGCGACTACTTAGTGACGTGATAATTATAACAATCAACACTTTCACTTATCGGTACAAATACTTCTGGATGTTCAAAAGGTGGAGTAAAAGTACAGGTTATTATTTGCATAGATAAGTATTTTGCCAATTTCCAAGATATTATACAAAATATGCCCATCAGGTAATTTGATTCAACTGCTTTAAACTTTATTCCCCTACAACTTTATGTAGAGATCTATGCCAAAGTAATTTTTGGACTTGACTTGAGACAAGACTCTATAAGCCTGATAGATCTATCTTAACAGTGCCGAAAGCAGTAGAAATTCTCATAAAAATCGGACATGAAGAAGTTGACAAGACAGTTTTCACTATAAAGAAAAGGACTAGAAAATTATGCATGGTACCTAATTTTTTTTTTTAATTTTACATCGTTAAATACAACAATCAGATCAAAAGTGACGTTGTTGTATCGTTTCACGTATCCAGCCAGCAATCATCTAAGAAAGAATAGGAAACGAGATGAACTGAATGGAGGGCTGCGCGCGCGCGTCCATTGCCCTCTCCCCACCCGCGCGAACGCGACTGACTGCATTCCGCTGCGCTTCCTGGCAGGGCAAGTGCAGCAATGCACTGCAAGTACCCCTCCCCCCCCCCCTCCCGATCCAACGGCCACTTCCCGCCTAGAGATGAACAAAGAATCATTGTTTCGACAATTTTTTAATACGCGATCTGAGGGCGTAGCGTGAGTTTTCGTCAAACGCATTCGATGTCGACTGCGTAAAAAAGTGATATTGCGGAAACTTTCAAGAACTAAAATCTTCATATATTTTTGACGCGCTCGCTAGTAATTACGTTTGATGTAAACTCACACTAAGCCCTCTGAACTGCTTTGGACAAACGCTTTGCGCGAGTCCATTGCTGACGAAACGATTCGATGCTGTACTTAGGTACTCGTAATTTTGAGATTATTCTTGCGGCGATATATAAATTTAAGTTCCTAAACGATAATTAGACAAGTGCAGCAATGCACTGCAAGTACCCCCCTCCCCCCTCCCGACCCAACGGCCACTTCCCCGCCTAGAGATGAACAAAGAATCATTGTTTCGACAATTTTTTAATACGCGATTGAACTGCTTTGGAAAAACGCTTTGCGCGAATCCATTGCTAGTGATTCGATGCTGTAGGTACTTAGGTAGGTACTCGTAATTTTGAGATTATTCTTGTAGCGATATATCAATATAAGTTCTTAGACGATAAGTAGGCAAATGCATGTAATAAATAATAAAGTATTCTGATATTCTACAATTTTATTAGTAAACGTTTCGATGTAGTTTGCTTGAAAGACCTTAAGTTTGAGATTATTCTTTCAGCGATATTATATCAATGATCATTCTTATAAGTAATTATTCAAATACATATTACTCATAGATCAAAATTAAAATTACCCTATCTGATACATGTCTCAAACTAAGATATTTTATTCATGGTATTCAAGCAACTGCACTCAGGAGGATTTGATGAGTGCTACTGACAACGCCACTCTTGTGGCGGAGTTTTGGGCTGACACTGTGTAGGTTTGTTGTCGACACGAAAAGAAGAAGAAGATGGTATTCAGTAGGTAAGTAAAAAGCCTCGTTAAATAATCATATAGTACATTAATAATCCTTATCTTATAGGCTAGTGCAAATAAAGACGGCTAACTTTAGCATCAACTTTGCATTGAAGATCGCGACTACCAGAGAGGCTGCTATGTCAGTAAGCGAGTCAAGACATCGGCCACTATAATTTACTCGTAGTAACGACTAAGTGAAACAATCACACATACAGAATGGTTATTTCTAAAGCATTTATAATTATTTAACATTTACTTAGCTATTAGGGTATTAAAATAAAACTTCACAACAAAAGTAATAAAATAGAAAAGATCTGAATAAAAATAACAGCCAATGCCGTTTGATTTGTAGTGGCTTGTGACCCTTAGCCCCTTTTAAATGATCATAAAAATCTGAAATTATGAGCCAAAATAAGGCGCCCCACCCGCTAGAGCCCTCTGTAACCTAATGCATTAACTTTATTGGGTTGTTCTTACCTTTTAAAGCCGTCTAATAACAGACAAGCTTGAATCGTTATTCCGGATTAAAAATGTACTGTGTGACTGAACTCTATACGAAACTAAGAGGAACCAGCGAAGTTAAATAAAACATTGCGAAATACCCACGGCAAATATGAATGCCCGAGTGCATTCCTAACGACGAGTTTTTCATTTGACCAGGTAAAAGCACACTTTTATTAATCGGAACGTCCGAATGGATACGGATAGGAATAAGTCAAAGCTTGAAAGCTCGTGTAAAAGCACGAAAACACGAGCAGATAGCTCTCACCGCAATTAAAAGGCTGAACTTTGTGTCAAATAAAAATCCGAAATCCGACACTAATAAAGGTAGATTCCGATCGAGTCGGAGCACGAGATATAACGGCAGATGGAAAGCCGAGCAAAAAGTAGCAGTTTGTAATAGTCCGTTGCTGAAAGCGTTTTCCATGAGGCTTTTAAACGCTTATCTTGGAATGATAGCAATGGCCGGACGCTGAAAGGCTGTGACGACAATTTCCCTACATTAGGACAAGCCCCGTTTTGCCATCGGCGACAGAGATTTTTCAACGCCGTTTCAGTATTCAGCCGCTTCAGTGTGGTTACCGTAAGTTTACGTTAGATGTGCTCGCTAGCGACTGCGTAAAAATATGACATATTGTGCAACGCCCCTGGTGGCTACTTTCAAGAAATAAAATCTTCATAGGTTTTTTTGACGTATTCGCTAGCGAGCACACTTAACGTAAACTCATGGTAAGCACACTGGATGCGAGTATTCACTTCACATTTCTTTTCACAACAAATCTTCATGTGCTATCTGTTTTCATTTGCCGGCATCGATTCAGTGCAGCCAACTATGAAGTCGAAACAGATTCAGTTACACCGGTATGTTTCAAAATGGTACCATTTCAGTCGAGCGGGTATTAAATTCTTTGTAAGAGGGTCAGCCGTTGTAAAATTTCAGCTCTTTCGCGTGGAAACAATGCGCTGGTATTATTTTAACTATTCGCCGCTAATAGAGTTCGCATTCAGGTATTTAATCAACCGGCTGTGTTATTATTTTAACGAATAGATACCTACTTAGATTTGATTTATTTATTTTGTTTTGATATTTTGATAACATATTTTAGTATTTGTTTTTAATAGAAATATGTATTTATTTTGTTTACTGATGTAAAACGTACATTGATATGAATGTGATTTTGTTCTATGAATAACATATTTTATTGTTTACCTATGTGACACATATTTTATTACCAAAATCACTGAATTATCACAGAAGCTCTTCGTTCAGTCACAAATAAGTTCAAATCTAAAGAATTATTCTTCCTATCTTAAGCGTTAGAACAAACTAACCAAGATTACTCTTACAAACTTTATTTTTAATTTAATTTTTATAGTTAGTAAACGAATCGCGAAGAATGTCTTAACTAAAGACGTTAGTTATACGTGTATCAGGTAACTCCGCATATTTACTACTATTCGTGCGGCGGAAAGTTTTAATTGAACAAGTATTCTTTTAACGACTTCAAAACTTGCAGTTTGCAATTTTGTTCGTTGCGTCGATATCTTTGGGTGCGGATTATTCAGCTCTCGATGGATACAATTTGTTCAAACTAGTTTCCTTTTATTTTGTCGGTAATTTCTAGAGGAGGTAAGCTTTTTTCATGTTTTTTCTTCATTCAGATTTAATATAATTCTTTGGCTATGCTGTATTAATTCTCTCCATAAAGCCATTATTAACTACCTTCATAACTATTTAGATGTAAATGGTGTTAAAAATTGGTGGTGAATTTTACAGGCACGGTATGTTTGTTATTACTTTTTTTCCTATTTTGTCAATAGGTGATGCACCGTGTCGAGGTAATATGAAACAACACCCTTGCTGCGTGTTCTATGTTTGTCATAATTTATAAAATTATTATCGAAGGAATAATAAGCAACAACCCTAGGTCAAATTAACCCTAAACTTCAAACTTGACATTAGCATATTATTATTGAGTTAATTCTCAAGTCTCACACACCGAATTCCATTCGCAAAAGTGTTTGAGCGAATTTGTTTCCGGCTATTTCTGGACAACATGAGCCATTGTTCCTTGAATTATGACCGCTGGAAGGTTAACAACAAAACTATCGCGGTAAAATGAAAGTAAAAATATTGAGCAAAACCGATTTATTATGTTTCGGGGGCGGCGCGCGCGAAATTGTTGTTTGAAAGGAGATGAGGAAAAAATTAAGAAAGGATTCTCAAATAAACCTAATCTTATTTTTGTCTTAACAAAAAAATAAAAAAATGGAATAAATTATCTCTAATTTTAGTCGTTTTAACTCCCGGTGCATACTTTTATGTAAAATAAATATTTTTGAACATTTTTTACAATAAATATTAGAAATGATGTCTAAAATTACAAAATATTGTAAGAAACAAGATATTAGACACTATTAAGTTCAGGTACTTTTTATGAGCTGTCAAACTTTGTTTCTCTATAGAGTTAGAATGGAAATACCCACAACGTCAATTTATTGTAGATACAACTAGCTGAATTTTATTGATATCGAAACAATAATACAAATACAATTGAGGTTAGTTAGGTAAAAATGAGCTAACATTTTCATGTAAAATTCAAACCTTCATTAATAGACGAAATTCTGAAGAATTTTTTGAAATGTATTTGTTACGGTCAATGTGATAAATGTGAAAATTATGAATAATTGCCGGTTATTATGAATAATTACCTCATGATTTGGTAAATGTGATTAATATGAGGTCATTTATGTGTGTATAAAACTAAATAGGCGGCTTCCATTCCAAACTCATTATGCCAAATTATATTAATATATGATATCAAAACGTTCATAAATGTTGGCTGTACAGGAGCACGTACACAAGATGTTGTTCTCTTTTATAATATTTGTTAGTACTAAGGTTGAATTATTAAATAATCACTGTTAAATGTTATTAATTTATCACTTTTACCGCGACTGTCGGTAATTATTCATAATAACCGGTTATTATTCATAATTTTCAATTTATCACATTAACCGTAACATATTATTTGACAATAACAGAAAAAGGAAAAGTTGAAGAAATAATAAAGACATTTTTTCACAAGATACTTAGATGGCTCTCTCGAGGACAAAATGGCCAAACACAATAGGTACAAAACCTCCCATTTTCCTTCCTTACTGCACCTCGATACTGTTCCCGCTAGTTTTTATGGAGGCGTCGAGCGTCGCACAAAGAATGCACTCGGAGCACACACGGTTGCTCCAAAACGATGAAGAAAAACCCAAACAGTTTCATAGCACTACCTACAAGCTTTCTACTAACTTCCTAAGCTTTCAGGTGTATTTATTTTAGTTTATGCACTACTGACTTGGTTACTTTTCGGATGCAAGATTTTAAAGTTTTTATTCCACTTTTCATAATTTATCAAAACGCTCTTATATTTTTTCTTATTACGCTCAACATGACTGTAATTGAGATTGAATTATGTGATTTGATTTATAAATTTAAATTCGATAGACAAGCTTTAATACAGTTTATTCTTCATCCAATTTATTTAAGCTTCACTGACTTGTGTTTGCGTTTCAATATCAAATAATCTCAAACGTAAGTGCAATTTAAAACAACACGGTATCACTAATACGATCCCAAAGCGCGAAATAATGTTACAAAATTCCGATACGTCATTGGTTTCATTTCGCAAAACCTAAGGTTGGAGGTCCAACATTTGTCATGTCATCGTGCTTCCAACATTGGCCAGAACGCAAACCGCCGGAGAAGTGTAAAAAGGCAATTGGAAAAGGCGAAATATTGCTATCGCACTAAGAGACGGCGATTGTTAAAAATCGACGATCGAAACTATTCGAATGGTAGTCGAATAAAAAATCGCACCGAGCACTGGAAATCACTTAGCTTTTTAAAACGATTATTCCGCTGAATCTGACAAAGAATTAGACGTGCGTTATTCTGTGGAGGAAAAAAAATATTCTTCTTTATTATTTTGCGTACAAGATGTCGGAATTAATTAAATACAATTTAAAGCTATACCTAGTTACTTATCTGTATTTAAACTTGTTTGCACACACTTACATGATCATTCAGTACCTGATGTTCTTATATTTTACCTATCTATGTAATTTCTTCCTTTACCTACCTGATTTTTTTGATGAATTTGTGTACTGATTAAATCGGTGTATCATTGAAATCGATCACTCATATCGCATCTCTAATCGCATATTCGCGATTCAAGTGCCAGTTCCGATCGTTACTACCAATACCACCGTTAATGCCCACCATTTAAATGTTTATTTTGCTTTTTCCTCAATATCGTAAGTGACTTTTCATTGCACGTTTACGATATCCGGGCGGTTACGGAGTTTCATATAAAATCACCTTTAGAAAACGGGTGCCGTTTCAAAACGAAATGGAAACTTTTTAAGTCGTGCGCGAAATATTTCGATTTAATCATTGAGGCTGGAGATATGTAGTAGGTTTATAAGGGATGTAAGATATTGTTAGTAAAACCGTGCTGCTTTTTCAAGGATAAGAATAATAACCGTACATTTAATAAAAGTAAATCGGTTGACAAGAACGCGGTATCTGAAAAGCTTGTAAAAGCCACTAGAGTTTTGTCATCATTTTCCTTGAAGACATAAAATTAAATAACACAATATAACACAATATCGTCAGCGAATTATAATGAAAGAAGCATCGCAAAGCCATGAAAGAATTTTTCACAAAACGAAAAAGGAAGGTTAAGTTAATAAGCTTATGGAGCAAGCTTCTTTTGCGTTGACCTGGGCCATTTTTTTTCATTACGTGCATCACAAAGAGGCAAGAGCCACTTTTCCTACTTTTTTCTTGACTAGTGGCGTGTTTATAAAGACATAATAACCGTCTTTTGTTGAATATTCACTGGGAAATTCTTTATTTAAACACCTTCGGATATAAAATAAATAAATATAGTTTCTACTGCCACAAACTTGAATTTCCTTGCCTACCCTAAAATAAGCAGATTAGCAGAGCTTGTAAATACTATGCCGATAACGATATCTCTATGAATGTGTTGTCTTAGCATAATGTTTTTCATTACTTGCATAAAAAAGCAAGCTCTACTTTTTAACCGACTTAAAAAAGAAGAGTTTCTCAATTTGTCTGTAGGTTTTTTATTTTTTGTACTCTATTAATGACAATAGCGTTCTAAAGACTTAATGTCCGTTTCTGTTATTGATTATTCACTGAAAATTCTTTATGATCACCTCCGGATGTGTACATTTATCGATAATCATTGTCACGTTATTTATAAAACAATGAGCATGTTTCAGTAATGAGTGTTAAAATTATCGAACAAAATCGCCCCGGTTCCAGCAAATAACATGTGATTCATTAAATTATGCTTACATAGTCGGCATAACGTTAACGTACTCGATAAATATGTATGCACATCACTACAATAACATGGACATGTATTTTTAGTGATTTGTATGATAATTAACTTTCCATGGAATTTTGGCAACTGATAGTTTTGTTTACGTTAGTTTTTAGATTGATTTCAACTTATCAATTTGTTTTCTGTTATTTATTTTAGAGTTTATTTAGCCGTGTGGTTCCGATAGAGTAGAGAAGGATCACCCACTCTTCTTGCAGATGTCGCAAGAGACGACTAAGGTAAGGTAGCGAAAGTTTTACCCAATTCAAATTCAGATAATTTTTTTAGTAGTATACTAAGGTATGTAGGTCCTTTTCAGGGCACTTCCATGGGCGACGGTAATCACTTACCATCAGGTGATCCGTTTGCTCGTTTGCCTCCTATCACATAAAAAAAAAAAAAAAAAAAAACTTTACACGACCAAATATCGCTTGTTCTATCACCATCCACCATCTAAGAACTCTTTTTATTTAGGTCTAGTCCTGCACAATTTGGAATTCCCGACTTCGTTCGCCATTTGAAACCGATACCCACATCCACCGACACAGCAAACGGAAAGCGCACAAAAACAAACACACAAATTATCACTATTAGGGCGACGGATTGAATACTGTCCGATATTAATATTTCCGACGAGGTCCCGGTTTTATTCAGCGAAATTGCAGTTAGAAAGATCCTATTAATGAACGTCCCGAGTCCTTTGTCCGGCTCTGGAGCATTTCCTGCACAATCGCCCTGACACCAAGTAATTAGGGAGAAAAATTCGTTACTTGCTCGTCTGGCACCGTATTTTACTATGCGGTGAGAAATGTTTAAAAAGTCGCCGTGTGAATGCGAAGTCTTATCGCCTGTCTTTGCGGATAGAAGCTTCATGATGACTTATTTTTGTCAAATTGTTTATTTGTTGTACCAGTAGGTAACGTTTAACATAAACTTTTTTAGAGTAGGTTCTGGG
This sequence comes from Ostrinia nubilalis, assembly GCF_963855985.1. Classification (NCBI taxonomy): domain Eukaryota; kingdom Metazoa; phylum Arthropoda; class Insecta; order Lepidoptera; family Crambidae; genus Ostrinia; species Ostrinia nubilalis. The sequence goes on along the minus strand of NC_087091.1, from coordinate 6,217,213 downwards.
CATCACGGTCACAATTTTAGGATATTATGGCATTTCTTCTACAAAGCATGACCACAGTAAGCCTCTATTATGTTCCGTCTATGGGAAAAATATGGAGGTGACTGCACTTTTTACGGCGTTTACTACTTGGAAACACTTCTATGCATCACTTACGTAACTGCAGCGGCCGAAATGCGTGGGAGATTTGTTTAATATCACAATAGTCTGGTGTAGATAGTGGTCCAATAAAGGTATCTAAACGCCATGTTTTTCAGGTATTACATAAAAATTATGAAAGCATAATTTATTATGGTGCATCTCTCAAAAAACTACCTCCTAAGTTTGAACTTTATAGTTATGAAAATAAGAAGTAATGTTTTTCTTCAAAAATACACAGTGCTCCATGAAAAACAGTTTGTTTAGTCTGTAACATGTCAGAAAATGTATGTTATGGAAAATCATCTAGACATATAAAAAAATATAAGAAAAGAAACAGTTATTGTTCTTTAAAAGATGAGAAAGATTGAAAGTTAACCAAACCGCAAGCGACCAATATTTCTGAATTTGATATGGTTTTGTGTTTTTGTTTGGAATGTTTATTTTTATTACATCAAAACTTTAGTTTACATATTTGTATTTTCATGACAAGTAGCGTTTTCGGAATATTATTAACATTACATCGTCTTCTAAACATACACTTCGAAAAGTAGTTTGATTCATTAACAACTCTATAAAGTTAAAATAAAATTAGGTAGTGTTTTATTTTTTCAATAAAAAATGAAAAAACCTGACTGGATCAAAGCTCTTTTCAATCTGATACCCAAATCGCGCACTCAAATCGATAATCGGAACGCCGCGATTAATGCACTACAATCGAACACAATGAATCTATTACGCGGCATCGTCAATACAAAAACGATCGCGGAACCACAAATCTCATGATAATAATAACAAAAGATTCTACAAATAGTGTGGAGACTAGTTTTTTGGCGTCCACATTTGATTCTATGGCCGTTCCGGTTCGTAAGTCGGCACGATGACCTTATATTATTTATACTTGGGTCGAAACACAAGCGTTAGCGATAGACCAATTGAAACTACAATTTACAACCATACGAGGTAATTATACTCATAGATACAACATTCAAGTTGTTGCTCAATTGGGTTGATTGCTATTAAAGTATCGTTAGAATTTATCACTTTTCCAGGACATGTTACTGTTATTAAAATTCTATAAAGATTAATTCGATGATTGTATAACTTGCCGTGTTAAATCGATTTTGAATGCTCGAAAATGATAGACAACACTATCGCTCGAATCTTATCGAATAGATTGATGCCTAAAAATTTCTCAGGACTCTGTACAGTGACGCATCGGGGCCCCTTTGAGAGGCTCGGTTTTTTATTTGACCATAAACTGACCAGTGGTAATTTCGAGATAAGTTTTATAAAATTAATTTTACTGTTAGGGCTGTGTGCACACCTGCGCGTAATGGGCAGTGAACAGTTATAATGCGTGCCCTAAGCTTTATTTGGCTTTATTGTCTTTGAGAACTAGTTCTAGTTGCGCTGAAGGCCTTTGAGTAAATAGTTTTGACTTATTATGATCGATAAAAAGATTATAAACTGCCAAAGTTAAGTTTATTTTCAGTGAGAATAAATTTTATAATAATAGATACATTAACTTAAAATGACTTAAAAACTTAATAATTTAAAAATTACTAATTATAAAAACTATTTACAAAATTTAGAAGTTTGAGTTCTATACTTGAGATTCATGCTCAAAAGTACGATCACTAGTATAAACAAATGGTTCGCTTAACGTGAAGTACTTTAAAGTCTGTATAAAAGTTTGGATTATTTATTATTTTGACGGTAAAGTTCAAGTTTGATTAGAATATTCAATAATAGGTATCGGATCGGTTCTGTAGAACAATAATAAAATTAAAGTGCACGTTATTGTGGAATTAGGTCAGCATTAACCAAAGCATTTTTTCTGCTTTTCCTTGATTACAGCAAGGGTTAAGCGCTAAATCAGCAGCAACATTAACTACAGCATACCTTAATTAATTTGCTTTATTTATGAACATCGTCGCTTTGCCGTTTGTTAATAAACCACGTACTAATTGTTGCTGTTAAAATGTATACTAAACACTTATGAATGGGTAATTTCGTTCCGTTCATCAAAGCTTATTTAGACGTTGAAATAAAGCGAGGCTAACTAGTAACTAGTGTAGAGTTTAAACGAAAATGTTTGAAATGCGAGATTTAAAGTTTTGGAGTAGAGCCGTTTTAAAACTGTTTTATGGTAGTCTAACGAACGCGTAGGCACGCACGCGTACATAGAACAAAATATATTAATCTGTACCCATTTACAGAGGTTGAGTGTAGAGCAAAATAAGAGTAAACAGCATGTATAAAAATGAACGTATAATATTTAGTATCCCATAGGTTTTTAATTGGTCTTACTACCAGAATATACTTAATAACATTTCATATTAGTAGCTTATATTAATATTTATAACAAAAAACATCGATCGATTTCTGGATCGCCGGTAAAAACTGCGTATCAATTAACATTAATATATAAAATGCAGAAACAAGAAAAATGTTTCGTCAATATGATTTTGTAATTGCCTAGAAAGTCAGGTTTCACTTGTTTCTTTTAGTTTTCGTATAATTTCGTCGATAAATCACTTCCAGCTCGACTATTTATTATTTCACACTTGACCAAGCCGTATGCTGGCGCATAAAGAAAACGTCCAATCAACTCGTAGAAACGACGAGAAAATTCAAGTTAAATCGGTATCACGTGACAGAATCTTCGCTTTACATAATTGATTGTTGAATTGGAATTAGTACTTATTAGATGTATGAATGCAATTAGCCGAGCATATTTCTATCGCATACCGTCGCGCATGCGTGCCCGCGATCCGACTTTCATACGAAATCGGTGAAACTGATAATGGCGCGCGCGCACCACGCGATTCACGCCACCTATGATTTATTAACCGGCACAGTATTAAATAAAACTTTACAAGCAACAGCAAAATTATTACGAATAAAATATTTTAATTGCTGCTATGGGAACGTTTTATTACTTTTCCTTTTTGTACCTACATAAAATGACGGGATGATCTGAGAGCGGGAAATATGTTTTTTACGATTACCATCCACTTCGCGACCTATAAGAAGTTTAAGAGTGCTCGCCAAGTTTGAAAACGAAAACTTTTTTATAATCTACGTCCAAAGAAAAATTTACTAGGAATGTAAGGTAAGATTTAACCGTCGGTTCTAAAATAATAAATATTTGCGTTAATTGACTCGACCTGGTCTAGACGTCTGTATGGCATGTCCCGTTACTGAGAAGTTCCATGAAGAAATTCAACGCAGTGGTAGTGATTCTTCGGAAACACTCACAGCCCGTTATGTGGTCCCGACTATGAATATTCGCACGTGATGTAAATTCAAACGATTATTATATTCTTTAGGTCAGACGTCCAGTGCATCTGGGGCTTTTTACGACAGGAAAATATTCTAGTAAACATTTGAATGCGTGTTTAAAAAGTTAAGTCGGCTTTTGTTTTTGTAATAATGCAGATATTATACTTAGTACCTACGTTTTAATGACTTGTATGAAGTGAAAAAGATTTTAACTATTGATGTTTTGTCCAAAGTGTAAAATGAAGTATTTTCTTTTCTTATTTCTTTCATTTGAAGTGCATTAATAAATTTAACTGCTATAAATATTCTAGAGCGGAACTAAAATGAGTTTTCTTTGATTTAACTGAAGCATATTTTCTCTACATTTTCTGCTTCGTTGAATACTGATTTATTTATGAATAACAACTAAAAATAACATAAAAACTTTTCTTGAACGGTATGTTTAGACTGTGCATTGACTTCAATTCAAATTAGTGCCAATTTATTAACATGGCCGAGGGTCCCGTTAGAAACAATCACAGAGCAAAAATCATTATTGTCACTATAATCATGTTGAAGACAAACTTTAATTGAGTTATATCTATGCTGTTACTGATGTAACTTAAAATATACGATTTTAAATTTTTATAAGCGACTTTTACGACCATCTTTGACCTACATTTGATACAATTTTTGACGCACTTTTGACTTAATACTGAAGTTTACGTAATATTGATACGCTCATTTTTATTTAAATAGATGATACAAATTTCCATTTTTCTCTTAAATGTTTAAAAAGACTATAAAAATGTTTTACGCAGTAGAATTATTCGTTTTATGAGAAACTCGCTGGAATGCAAGCCTTAGCGCAAAGTATTCGGTGTGTTGACATTCTGGGTGGGACTGACATGTGAATTTTAATTTCATAATCAAAATTTACGTTAAAACAAAGACAGCGGATTTTATTAATTAATACGACACGATAAATTAATTCGAGCGAACCTGCATGAATTTTGATATGAGTAACACGGTTAACACCTTTATTTTACGACGTTTTACATAAAACAGAAGCTGCTTTTTACCTACTATTTTTCTAATAAGAATTTTTTAAAACATACACTGCGCATGAGAGAAATATTATAAATGGACAACACAATTATTGAAAACACATTAATCTTCCTTCAGTAACCTCAAGAGCAATCAAGTTGATGAACAGACAGTCATAAAGATATAAGAAAAGGGATTTCAGTACTCAGGCTGTTACGAGCAGGCCCAAGAACGAATCAGATTTGCGAGCAGTATTAAAATAACATAAACACACCTTTGACGGGTGGTTTTAATGAGAAAAGTTTAATGCGACTTCCATTTAAGACAACTTCTGTCATCAGAACGCTTTCATAGCGGGATGCGGCCGTACCGAAGGAAAGATAAGAATCTCCGGTATAAACAAAACTTGATTTACTTATCGCCTGTCGAATACTAACGTTCGATTTCCGACCAAACTTCTTTCGGGATTGCATTCTGAATTTCGTCCCAAGTTTACATTGACGAAGTTTGGCGCGAGTTAAACATTGTTTCGCTTTAGAATAACGGAATCTGATCAGCTGAAAATGCGCTTAAACGTTTCACTCGTGGAGTTCGTCAAAAAGTTTCCACGATTTCTAGTCGAGAGCACGAGTATCCAACGTATAAACTAAAGTGATAAATTCTCAAACTAGTACAACTATTCCGTAGTCGGTGTGTGAACATTTACTCGGGATGATTTAGCTTGTGTTGTTGTTAAACCAGCTATTTTACCGACAAAAAATCTCTTTTGTTGAATATTAATCGCACAAATTACTACTCAACTTTAGCAAAAACTTTTTTAACCCAATTTTAACGTAAATGTAGAGCATTCTTGAAATACTCTCCCGAGATCAGTGTGTTAGTTCACGCAAAGTTAAATTTACGTTAATATTCTCAACTTATGCAAGTAAATCTTACTTGAAACTTCTGTATAGTTACGATCAAAGTTTAGGATGTGATTCGGCTCTCGATAGCGTTTCATTAGCAAATGTTGCCTAATAAATAAATGTTTATTTATGTGGGTCCCTCGTGTTGTTGTGGGTCGGCCGGCGGTATATTGAAAAAATTGGACTTACCATGTTAGAGAGCAGCAGTCTCTGTTTACCGACTTGAGGGTCTAGGGCTTGGAGTGGGAGAGCGAGGGGCAACGGGAGAGGCAGCGGCAACGGGAGCGGATGAGGATGCGGGGCCGGCTGCAGGTACAGCGGCGGGCAGCAAGCGCAGGGCGTCACGTAGGACACGCACCCTAGCTGCGGCGGGAACAGCGTGCCGGCGGCCTCCTCGAGGCCTAGCACTCGTCTTTCACGACCGCATCAGCGGCCGACCAGCGTCACGGCACGCGCCGTCTCGTCCGAAGCGCGGGAACACGGGATCGCGCGCTCGAAGTGCGTGAAAGTTTCGAAAGTGCGGGAGAGAGCGGGAAACTGAGTATCGGGAGAAGCGAGAGACGACGCGCAGGGCTCGCGTGAGAAAGTGGCGGCGTGCGCGTAGCACAAGTCGCCAGGCCGGCGTGTGGCGGTGGACTGAGCGTTGGGCAGGTGCGCGACGCGCGGCGGGCGCTGGGGGCGGGTCCACCTGACGCACCTGGGCGCCTGCGCTAGCTCAGCCTCCGACCGCCGACCGCTGAGCCGCCGACCGCGCGAGATACTTTTCGAACGTACGATGCGAGCTCATTGTTGCAATTTTTAATGATAATAACGCGTTAGATCAATTTTGCATAACGCTACGTAATAGGATATAACCAATTGCGTCACAATAACAACTTTTCAGGGAGTTTTCTTTAGTTTCACAAAGTTTTCTTTTACTTTTCAAAATTTTTTTTTAATACAAAAACGCGTTTTGTGGATTCTAAAATGTTATTTACATTTACTAAACTTCCAACGGCTTGTTTTTAAAATCAGCATAATTATTGACGGATAACCGACATCACTCGCGTATAACGAGGCATTATCTCGAGGAAATCTCCCCGAACTGAGAAATCGCATTGATCTCGAAGGTTCGTCGTTAGAGCAGGGAGGCACTCTAAGCTCATTGTATACGCTCAGCAGGATTACGCACCTTTTAGCGTCGTTCACTATTTACTTTTGACGATCCTTTCGCAACGACACAGATTACTACTATCTCGTTAGTGGGACAGTAAGTAGGTATTATGAATGGTTAAAGTAAACCTGGTGGCTGGAAAAAGCCGTGTCCATTTGGGTAATCTCTAAAAAGGCAGGTAATGAGATGGCAAACATTGGCTTGGGGAATGTGTCGTAGCTAGACTACAAAGGACGTGCTCATTAAAAGGAAGCGAACGGATTGGCCTGATTCAAGAAAAGCTAAACAAAACCGGCGAAGGACGATTGGGCAATTAGCAAGGGGTGGCTACCGAAGATTTGCAATCTTAAAAATAAACATTGAAATATGATCGATTGTCTTTTGTCAATTCAAAAACATTTCAGTAAACAATGCATTTAGGTATACAAACAAAATATAGAGAGGGCAACAGCTGAAACTCCTTTATAAATATTGTAATCCAAAGTAAAGTTACCTTTCAGGGAAGTGTAAAAATAATTACATCCTTAATAAAAGCTAACAACTTGTCGCGTTCCTAAAACAAAAACTCGTTAACTGAAAAAGTTTCACGCCTTAAAAGGTTTTAGATTGAAATACCGAAACAGGAATAGTACCCCAATAATTTATCACAATTTACCTTTTAGATGTTAAAAACTTTACCGATACTTATGATAGTCCAAAATGTCAAGTAGTTTTTGGGCTGTCGACGAACTTGGAGTATAGAGTCTTTTACAATTACAAATTAATTAAAACAATATCTATTATGGCTGTTGGGGCTGAAAAGTTCTCAAGTGGCGACTACAGGCCCCAAGACTTAGTGTGGGCAGGCCTCCCACTAGGTGGACCGACGATCTGGTGAAGGTCGTGGGAAGAACCTGGATGCGGGCAGCGCAGGACCGGTCATTATGGAAATCCTTGAGAGAGGCCTTTGTCCAGCAGTGTACGTCATTAAATTTTGGCTGAAACATACGAAATAGCGAATATGTGCAAAATCGCGAGCAAATATTACACGATTCCTTTTTATAGTAAAATAGCATCTACTAGTATTACAACTAAAGAAAATACCACGTGTATCTACTTATAGCTTTCGCACCATAGTTCGCGAAGGGCAAATAACCACAAAGGTGGTCTGCCGCCATCACAATATGTCTTAGCAACAGAAACGTCAATTAATTGGCAAGTTATTATCCTGATAGAGTTTTAGATAGTTATCTGATAGATAACACTATCTAACAAATAAAGGTTGCTGAAAAATACTGGTGAATGAATTTATATGTCAGATATCTCAATCCAAGACCTGTAAAACAAAAAGTTTAACCCACTTGCTAGCTTGCCTGCTTTTACTTGGGTAAGGTATCGCAATTATAGAAAAACTGAACGTAATCTTAATAAAGATTACTTCTGTGAAAACTTGTAGGAGTTTAATTTATTAACATGATTTTGGGTTACCGAAGTAGGTAATAATGTTATATTAATACTCATATTTTCAGGAATTCACACGATCCTACTTGCAACTTAATACATAATATGGGGTTATAGTATTCGTTTAGGATATTTTACATTTTATTATTATGATAGAGAAAATTAAGGAATGTTGGGGCTAGTACATAAAATATAAGAGACAATTTATTTATTAAACAAAATTAAATAAACCCCCATTAGTTGCAGCAGTGATCGACTGATGAGCAGTTACAAACAACAAATCTCTAACAAGCCAATCATTTTTGTAGTAATCAGCAATCGAATGAGAAAGTCGATTCATTTATAACTAACCGTTTGTTTTCACGTTTGGTCATTTTCGAAGAAAAATAACTACTTCAGTATTATTTTGATTCAAGGCAATAAACTAATAGCGTAGCGTACTAACTAACATGCCTCGTTAAGAAGTAGTATAATATTATCTGAAGATACTTTAACCCTTAAACAGGCATAGGGAAAATATTTTTATTGGTTTCTAGTAGTACAATTATTTGAAGATAAATTGAAAACGAATTTTATCTGCGCTAAAATTATGTTCTTTTCAAAATCGTGCCACTAGATATTAGTGTCAACTACCCATTAGTTGCAGCTTCATCGCTGCAACTAACATGCCTCTCTATATGAAGTGTGACTCAAGTTAATCTACAATCGTACTGTAATTCAATGAAAACAACACACAATCCTCACAACCGTTCACCACAAGAAACCCCGGAACATTGCCACTGTCTTTAATAGCTATTAATAATGAATTAATCCTTGTCATTAGTGTCGTAGTAATAACTACCGACACGTGCTCGGAGACAAATGAGCGTTCGCGGTCGCTTCGATGTAACCGGGATATGTCATCAATGGGAATGTAAATAATAGTATGTTGACAGTGATATAATTGCTCTGATAACCATCGAGATACTTGTCGTATTAGAATGGAACTGGGATGTGATAAAGCGCCTTTTAAAAGCTTATTTGAAGAAAATAAATACAAATAATAAATTTATAATTATTTTCTAATTTTAAAATATGGTTAAATAAAATATTATACCAATTTCTTCAACTCTTAGTGTTATTTGCACACATTTAAATGTAAAACTTTTTTGACAGCTCTACATTAGTGACTTTCACGCAGATAATTCTCTTTAAGGGTTAAGTAAAATATAGATAGGTATAGCCTGACCAGGAACATAAAAACCCTCGCCATGTTGCGGAAAACTAATGGTACTAATTTCTTTTAATGGCAACAGTAACTGAAAACTTCATTGTCATGTCACCTTGCATGTCAGTCTATTGCTGTCAAAGTGTAAACAAACTTTATTTTAAATGTGCGCAATTGATTTTGTGAATTAAATTGCTAAAATCTTTTTATAGTCGTGAAAGAAAAGTGGTTCACAATGTGTTAAAGTATTTGTCGAAGAGAAATACTAAGGGTTCGGACAATATTTTCATTAAATAATGTTTCCGACAAAGGTTGTCAAATTGACAGACATGTTTATCGTATATACCTAGTTCCAAAATACTGGACTGTCCTGTCGATGACATTGACAGTGGGGCGCCACCGTCAATACCGAATCGCTGGTTCAGATTTTTGCCATGTTGCAAACCATATAGTTGAACGATAGTAGCGCCCCCCTGTCATTGAGTTTGGTGGGACAGTTCAGCGTGGGTCATCTATAGTACAGTCCACTATGAAAATTAGCTGTGGTGTTTCAACTACCTATTTTAAAGTTTTTAGTCACTTTGTAAGTGTTGAATTTTATGGAATTGGGAGAGAAGTACCGCGTTTGAAGCGTTCATGAGCAGACATTGTAGTTGAATATTCAAGTTCTGAATTTGATTTATTGATGAATAATAAAATAAATCCTACTAGCTCGATTAATGGTTTCATTTAATTTTTTTAAAGCTATAATAAATAATCTCTTTTCGTTAATATAAGAAAATATCAAATTAGCCCGTAATCCTGAATCCTGATACATAAAGTTAGCCTATTAATTTAATACAGGTACGACTGTACTCAGTGTTGCACTATCAAATGCAATAGAGGCGCCTCTATGCCAGGGTTTTTATGTTCCTGGTCAGGCTATACCAGGCTTTTTGAGAGCTTTAATTCAGTGTGATTTTTCCACATTCAGTTTGTTTCAGGTTTTAGTCGTTTGATTCCTTTAGATATTCCCTTAAAAATGAATCATAAACGGGTATTAATACTTAAACATTCGTGGAACTTCCGCAAAAGTTCTTTTTCGTAGAAATGGGATCAGGATGGTACTAAGTACTCGAATAAAGTACGGTTTCCATGTTATTACTTGTTAAATGGAGTTGAGTGTAAGCCTTTATTTACTGCTAAAGTACTGCTTTTAGATTGCGCTTTTTTGTACAAATAGTCTTTTAAAGTACTGTATTCTAATTGAACTAGTCTCTTCAATAAAGTTTAGTCTCTTTTAATATTATATAAGTAAAAATAGCAGATAGTGTGTCTAAGGTATGTAGAAATATTATGGTTTTACAAAGTTATTCATAATAGACAGTTTTATTTTAATATCTAGAAGCTCTAATAGAATCTAACAACCTAAGTAAGAAATAGAACCTACGACCCTTTACTTGTCGGGTGATTGTTCTGATTTAACTCTGTCTCTTAACTTTCATTTCTTGTTGTACAAATACAATTTCAAAGATAGAGCAACAACTAGCTCACAATGGACGAAACGCAAGTCGCTCAAGCCTACGCGTGCAAAGATCATATCAGCTTCTCACACAGTAGATTAGTTATGTACTACCGAACTACATGTGTACTTATAAGTACGTTTAGAGGCTGCGCGCCCGCGCTGGCCCCGGTCGTTGACCCTGCGCGCACGCCGCCAAGCCGTCTACTCTGTTATGTAACGTGACCTTAACATTGGGCCGAACATGTGAACAATTGTGTGCTAGACTCAAACAGAGGCTGCTCTAGATTCAGAGATAACCTTCACCTGAACGTACAGAACGTTCTGAAACAAAAGCAAGCTGAAAATGAAGGTGAGTTGAATATGGTTTGTTCAAGTTTATGATACTAGCTTGTTGTTTCCCATTTTAGGTGACGTTAGGCAACGTGATGAAGCAGCAAGGTTCTGGAGTGGAGGCCACGTACCGGAAAACGCAGCGTGGGACGTCTACCCACAAGGTGGACCGACGAACTGATAAAGGTGGTAGGAAGGCGCTGGATGCAGGCCGCTGCCAACCGTGTGATGTGCAAGTCATTGAGGGAGGCCTATGTTCAGCATCTGTGATGATGAGGTAACGTGACCTTAACATTGCTAGATCTAAACAGAGGTTGCTTTAGATTCAGAGATAACAACCTTCATCTCTACACGTTCTTAAACAAAAGCCAGCTGCCAGCCAGCCAGCTGAAAATGAAGGCGAGTGACTTTATTTAATGATATTATTGCCTTGTTTTTCGTTTTCGTTACCGCAGGAAGGTAACGTGACCTTGACATTGGACCGAACATGTGATGAACAATAATTGTGTTCTAGATTATGCAGAGGTTGCTCTGGATTTCGAGATAACCTTCAATGGTCTCTACACGTTCTTAGACTAGAAAGTATAAGTCTTCGACATTATTTTGAAATAAAGCCGCCGACACCAAGCAGTCAGGCTGTAGGACTTGATGTGTAGACTTCATAAAGCAAGCTGAAAATGCAAGGAGGTTTGACTATGGTTGATCAAGTTTGTCATACTATGTCGCTTTTTGTCTTCCGATTTCTTTACCACAGGTGTTATTTTCGCAATAATTTCATATATCACTTCCAGAAGATATATCACTCCAAGAACGAACTTTCAAAATGACTCTATCAAGTAAAATATTATACAAATTTCAAGTCTGCGACTCTATTTGTAATTGTAATATCTATTTGTAGTTGTATTTGAAAGATCAACAAAGATTGAAACAAGAAAGTGGGTATATGTAATAGAGACGATAGTCATACTAAGTTAACATTTACTAATTGTTCCAAGTAACACACTAAGCAGAGCTTGTACTATAGTGACTTGAACATACTCAAATAGTTTCTCATGAATATGGTATGATACGCTCGTGTTCATAACATTTGAATCTCTATTTCAGCTGGCGATGCTGTACACAAACAACTAAGCGGCCAGCGAATAGGTACTACATCAATGTGTAGAACTAAAGGTGTACAGATAGACAACGGCAGTCATCCTAAACATGGTGGCCAAGTCGCTGGTTTGAATGTTAAATAGTTTTTCTTCCAGTGACTGGGCCCACCTTCAATATTTTAGTAAAAAATTCAACACCAAATCAACAAAAATCTACTCTAGAACCTTAAACGGGACTATTCCCACCTCTCGTTCCCACCACCACTGCAACTCCTGTGTAGCCAGGATCTTCAGCTTAACCGCCATAAAAACCCAACCAATGAAGGTCAAGTTTGTCCCGGGGGAAAGTTAAACTGTCATTGGACCCGCAACGAAATTAATCAGAAGAACATTAGGAGTTCGAAATTAAGGTTTGACTTCCCTCCATTGCAAAGCGGATGACAGGTGACAAACAAAGGTTTAAAACCTTTAAGAAAAGATTATACACCACGGACAATAAATATCAATTAAGGGGGCCTATCTTATGAGCAATTAGCAACTACCTGCCAATAATATTTTTCACAAAATCGCTTAAAAGCACGGAATTTTTTCCTTGTCGTGACAAGATCGGTGTAATAAATTGCGGAAACAGATGTATGTTGTATTGAATTAAGCATATATCACGTTCATGTTTCCAAAGATCACACTCCCACAAGATATGATGGGCAGACTGCTCATGACTGACATCATCACTCTAGAACCTTAGAGGTGGGTCCATTGCAGTCACTAGAAGAATAACTAATTAAAAATTCTGACCAGGGACTTGGCCCGTGGGCCAAGCTAAAACTGGGCCAAGTCACTGAAAGACTCCAATGAGGTTTCATTTGCACTAAACAATATGGTCTGTATTAAAAAGTTACGCCCAAAACTCAATAATTATAGTTACATACCTCGAGCATAGACCGAGGTTCTTTAATTAGTTCAGTTTCAACATTAAAACCCAATCACAGGCACGATGATTAAGATTGAATCTAGCTATAAGTTAAGTTTAAAACAAGATACTAAACTTTTGTAGCCAATAATAATTTAAACTCTACGTTTAAATTTTTTAGCCCGTCGCGTCCACTCACAAAACATGCAAGCGCACTCTAACTAAGCAAGCTGCACAATAGCTGGCAATAAAATATGGTTTATTACAAGCAAGGCATTCCAGTGAACAGCTAGACGTATACCAACGTCATAGTGATGAACTCCTGAATATAGTTGTAAAGTCTCGAGTTGATGCGTCATATTTATATGTTTATGCCGCTCTGTATGCGCCAGTGGTGTTATTATGTAAGCTATGGATATTTTTACGAGTCCAAGCTTTAAGATAACAAACATACCTGCATTGTAATTATACATTGTTTGTATGACATATTGGTCATAGTCTTAGAAACAAATGTATCTAAAAATACAAGATCAGAAATCCTAATTAGGCTTGAAGTCCACTTAATTAATAAGCATCCAAGAACAAAAAAAGTGGAATTTAAAAAAAAAATAATTTTAAAACATTTTCGTGCTCCAAAAAGAGAAAAACATTTTCGTCTTAATAAAATACGAATGTTTTCTAACTTGGCTTTACATAACAACTGATGTAATTTAGAATTATTTAACAATGCACGCATATACCTAGTGTTTATATTATGAGTTATGTATTAACGTTGATCATGCTAAAATGAGTTGCTAACTTTTTCTTTGTGTCAGTGATTCTGCTAATTAGCACAAACTTTAATTAGTATACCTTAACGGTTTAAAAATTTTATATTTGAATTTATATCTTTAAAAGCGAAAGGTCACTGATTGACTGACCCACTCATCACGAAATCTCAGAAACTACAAGTGCTAGGAGTCTCAAATTTTGTATGGGGGTTTCTTTTAGAACGTAGGTGCTCACTAAGACGGGATTTTGCAAAATTCAACCCCTAAGCGGATAAAACGGGATACCACGCGTACGAAGTCGCGGGCGGCCGCTAGTAAACTATATTTTGAGGTGTCTTACGCTCGATTGTTATGTTTAAGTATCGCAACGTTTGTTAATTTATATAAACACAATTTTATTGTATTAGATAGGCTATTGTTGACTGATATTTTATGAATTTAATTGCTGCATCACTTGAACCTTTTCACTCAGACCTTGCGCTTTGTCGTAGCATAGCAAATAAACGTAAATAAATAAGATTATACCAAGATCATAGATAACAACGCGTAGAGTTAACAACCCGCAATGTGGCCGAGTAAACAACGCAAGTCCAAATATAAGACAAAACAAAATGCAAACGGACGTCGAAAAGAAAACATTCAACATCGCATCGTAATGCAAGTAAATCGGGCGTGGAATCCGAGAACAGGGGCGAATAAATTGTTTTAATAAGGCATAAATTGCCAGTAAAAAAATCGGAGCGATACAATGGTTGACCATGGCATTTACGCTATGTGCCCACCATATATGGCGTCCGATGCACTTTTTGTTTGCAGCTAGCACAGCGGCCAGTAATTTGCGATACTGTTGGTCAACGGGACGTCTCGGTTGGTGCTCCTATCGTATGTTAACGTAATATTCATAAATATTTTATCATTAGGATAGCTACATCGCACAATTCGTTGTAAAAACTAACCACAGACCGCTTTTTGTGTTACGTGTTACTCGTGTGCTGTAAGTTTAATAAATAAGCTTTCATTAATTATGTTGGGTACATCGGTCCATTGAATTCTTTATTCATAATCCAAATTAAATATATAAAGTTTTCCTTTTTTTAACATTTTGTTTCATTTTATATAGAGTCGTTAAATTCATTAAAGGTATTAGTTTACAAAAATATGATTTGTCTTAATTCAATATTGTGAGATATTCTTGATTTTTTTATTCGTTGTTTTCATTAAAAATATAAAAAGTACTAAGCAAATACCTTACCTAATTTAATAGTTTTTTTTATTTAAATACAGACTATATTGCTTGTTGTGATAAAAGTCTATTCTACCTTCGCATTTTTTTTGCCCTCATAATTAGTTTCTTTAGAGACGAAAAGATAGACAGAAATCACTTTTACAGAACAAAAAAATTCAAAATACAGTAAACACAATGACTCCCACACTACATTACTTAAATACGAAATCGCAAAAAATCCACGGTGACTAAGATAAAAACACTTCAAGGCTGTCTCAGCTGATTAAAAACACTACTTAGTTACCTATAAAAACAAATTAACTTATCCATAGATCAAAAATCCTTCATTGAAATTTTCATCAAAGTTTTAATGAAAGATAAATAATATTCAAGGTAATGTTTACTTATATGAATGTTACTTACTGTACTCGATATTCTCAATCAAGCATTAGAAATTGGAAATATTCATACATTCTACGAACTCTCTCACGTGTATTTCTACCACACATTTAACGCTACGTCTCAATGCAGCTTGAAATTCCCCTAACATGCCCTATTATTTAGTCGAAAATGAACTACGAAATGTTTTGCTCAGTTTCGAGTATTTCCAGGGATGTGCAATACTGAATAGTCCGATTATTATCTCCAAATACCAAATCCCAGCTCCGGTATAATTAAAGCCACAAAATGTTATCCCGTAATGAACAATTCAAGTGGTACAGAAAATCATAATCGAAACTGGGGATCGTATTAATCCTCTATAAAGTAATGGGAGTAAACAACCTATTAGAGCAGCTACGAGTGGACTGAAAATCCCGAATGAACTGAAATAATGCGTTCAGTTTGAAATAAGAGAGCTATTCGTGTTAATGATGACCGAGCTTTTAAAAGTGTGCGGTGTGTGGTCATAAAATTTTTGAAGTGCGTTTGTTTGAAATAAAAATAAGCTGTGGTTAATTCATCAATACTAGGTGGACCAACGATCTGGTGATGTGGATGGTGGTCTGGAAGCGGACAGCGCAGGACCGGTCGTTATAGAAAGCCTTGGGGGAGGCCTTTGTCCAGCAGTGGACGTCATTTGACTGAAACGAACGAATTCGTCAATAGTTTTTACTCTAGAAATTCTGGAAACTGGCAACTAATCAGATTCACTTTCATCAAAAAAGAGAAGGACATTTTTGAAAAAATAACTTTACGTATGGCAAAATATTGTTTTCGGTCGATTTTTTTAATAAGAATATGCTTATCGCTACTTTGTCACCTACAAATACTAAATAAAAACCTAACCTAACCTACCTGCCCTTATTATAAAAAATATTGCTTTAAATAATGTGGGTATGTTGAATAATTAGATCTATCAACTAATGTGATACAACTTTAAGTAGGGTAGGTAATAATAGAAACGAAATAGTGTGGAACTTATTTTTATCCTCACATAAAACTAAAACGGCATTATTAATTATCAAAACCTATTACAATCAGACAATTTGACGTGACGATTGATTTATTGCCTTTCTTATTGTAAAAATGAATGAGACAGTTATCAAAAACAAGTGCGTCCAATTAAAACTAAATAATTTCATGTACTGTGTTTATAAAAATAACGCTAGACTAATTAGTGCGAGCGAGATAGCGAATAAACAGTTTAATGAGTTTACGTGCCCAAACTACGACAGATATAAAACTGATGAATTAGATAAATTCTTTTTTTTCACACCTCACAGAAAAATATTATAATAAAAGAAATACAAAATCAAAACGGCACAATTTAGGCGGCCTTATCGCTAGGAAGCCATATCTTTCAGATACCTAAGATAATTGAGTACTTCATTCATAAATAAAAATTCAAATAGGTACTAAACAAAAATCTTCAGAAAAAACACATTTACATGTTCATTTCATTATCGACGCAAGCTTCAAACCTTCCATGTGTTTTATTCCCATTTTCTTTGACAAAGAGACATCCCTCTGTACTCAAACAGCTAGAAAAACATCACATGCACATTATTATTAAATAATATTAATTGCACAAATGCACAGAGACGTCTAATTATTATTAATTAACTCAAAGGCGAATCTACGAGTTATTCATAGACAAAGTAGTTACACAAAATAGATAGTAACAGAAGGCAATCAAAACCTATAATAATACTTATTATGTACTTCATTTTTCATACGCACACAGACGAGTCTCAAGCGCACTGATTTGGACTGGTTTGCGATATTGGCTATATCGTGCCCGCGAGCGTTGTCTATGTGTGCGTTGCGAGCGCACTTTGTATGTACATAGTTTCTCTTCTGCTCGTATCTATTTTGTGTTAGTAACTCATACTCTCATATTCCACGGAACTATATGATAATTACTTATGTAAAAAGGGATGCGCAGACATTGGCCAACATATCGCGTTACCTACGTCACCCACGTTAATGTGAGGTGTAGCTCTACTCAAGGGCTCTCTACTTAGAATATTCTTTGTGATACGACGAGCGAAGATTGTTGCGGTTTGCGTAGGGATGCTCCTGTTCCATTTTTATCGATTCATGTATTGTATTGTAACACTCGTATAGCAACTTTGCTGAATACTCAGCATTATTATGAAATATTTTACGGTTTTACCGAGAGGCTTATAAATTTTTTCCTAATCAAAGTAGGTACGATTGAAGAAAAGAACATTAATTTCAGTGTTGTGATTTCACAAAATTACATATAATATTGCATTTTTGTTTTACATAATCTATTTAGACATACTTTAGGAACTTTCTCAGTAATAAATTAAAAGAATTCTTGAATTCTAAATCCTTTCAAGACACATATTTTAATTGGCAGATGAATCACACATTGTCATATTATCGCATCCTTTAAAAGAGAACCAGTATGAAAACTATCATCAGCGACAATTTTAATACATAACTTAATTATTAATGCCTCAGCGATTGTGTGAAAATAAGTACATTATATTCGTAAGTAATAATCATCATTATTTTTATCGATATCATCCCAACACTGCTCCCACACCGCCCTTTGGCGCCAGCGCCAGATCAAATTAAAAACAGAATTTATTATAAGAACCATTAATTATTTAATGCAATACTTTGTGCTGGAGCGTTGACCGCCACCACCTTTTTGCGAAATTCGTTAATTCAAACAGAATGGGATATTAAGATTAACCCGTGAAGGGGTGACGTAGTGTGACGTAACACTGTATATTTTGGAAAGCGACGATGTTGGTACAAGTCGGAAATGTAATTAGTGCAGGTGATAATCCAATTTTGTTTGAGAGCCAAAGCACACAACGCGTTGCGACGCCCGCCACAGTTATTTCTATGTAAGACGACGCAGCGACACTGCTCCGGCGTCGCACCGCCGCCGCAATGCATCGTGTGCTTTGGCTCTAACGCTTACGTTTCTACGGAATTAAAATGCAGTTTTAAAAAGTAGTTTAATAAGTGACTAATTATTATTATATGAGTATTAACAGTTGGTATACGTTCCTATTATAGAGCTTGCGAAACTGAGAATTTAAAATGTAATAAAGTGACGGTTATTGACATATTTTAAGGCAAGTAATATAATAATGTAGAGTGATTTAAGTTTGCTAAACTACGTTCTAATGGGTACAAACATTGACAAATTGTACAATTAAAATCTAAACATCATGAACACGTCGACTGATGATGATAACTTTTTCTTTCATGCTGTCAAGAAAATTGGCTACATAAAATAAATATCTTATTAACCGTAATAAAGTTCCAACTCTTCACAGCAATAAAATTCTATTTAATGACAGTCTGAAATATTTATACGATGCGATGTGAAAAAGTAAAATGAACATTAATCAATATTTGTTCAGTGTTCGCAAGTTTGTAACCGTGGAAATGGTTTTCCAGCCATTCATTGGCTTCAATTTATATTTACAAGACCTCTAATTTATGTTTAACTGCAGTAGAAAGTCAATCAAGCTACATAATATAGGAAATCAAGTTTACCACGTTAGCCACATATTATTACCAATTAAAATTTAAAGTCACTCAATAATATAATCTATCAAATATTTTACCGCGCAGTTTTCTAGTCATAAATGATGAAACGAAAAATTGTTCAAAAATATTTTTTTTAACTCATTTTATATTTTCCACTGGTAAATAGTAAAAAAAACGTTTCGGAATAATCCTAATTTTTAGCCACTGACTCCCTTTTACTTGCTAATACGTATCCCTAATATTTATAAGACAAAATAAGTACCTCAAATACAAACAACTCACTTTGCAAAACCAAGCAAAAGAAAATGTATCAAATCGGCACTCTTTCCTTCAAACTTGCGAAGAAGCGGTAAAACAAAACAGCATAATGAAAAACGTGCAAAACAATGGCTTATTCACTTTTTAAACAAAACTTTTACTGGTTTAATTATGGAAGAGCTTTACCGGGATTACCATTATTCTGTTTACGTGGTGGATTACGCAGAACGAGTGAACTAAAATATTTTTCAGTGGTGTCACGTTAATGCATTTTTGTGTTGTAACAGGCGAAATGGTTTAATTCGGTTTCGACGGCAGTAAGTTTTCGGATCACTGTCACAATTATTTCGTGATAAGTTATGTGATACGTTTGTGGCTTAAAAAGCGTATTTTACTGTTTATAGTTGCATTCTATGCAATGTGTGTGATGTAACGAGGAAGAAGATAAAAGACTCGCATTAAATAAAAAATCTGTAACAAATTTTAACACAAAACTGGAAGACATTTTATTTGATTTAATTTTCATTAATACAAGTTCGTTGGATGCGAGGCATAAGTAAAGTTTTTTAAGTAGGTAAGTACTATGGCCGTCTACTCCTGTCACTGCAAAATTGGAGATCTTGCATAATTTGTACTAATATTATAAATGCGAAAGTAACTCTGTCTATCTGTCTGTCTTGCTTTCACGCCTAAACCACTGAACCGATTTTGATGAAATTTGGCATAGAGATTGGTTGAGTCCCGGGAAAGGATATAGAATAGTTTTTATCCCGGTTTTTGAAACAAGGATGCGCGTGATAAAGTTTTTCTGTGACAGACAAAATTCCACGGGGGCGAAGCTGCGGGCGGAAAGCTAGTTTATTATAATACACTCCCGTAACTGTTAAGTTAGTTGAGATTTACGTCTGTTCAATAAATGAAACAGACTGGAATTGAATTAAACTTATAGAGTTTATTTTGTAAATTTGGTTTTACAGGAATGTGCATAGGCACAGAGAAAATGGCAGAAGAGACCGTTTGCCAGCATAAAAAAATACATTTTGTATTTCTTATAGTGTTACCATGCTTAGAACTAAAAATAACTACTTAAAATATTTTATGTTCAATAATTATTTGAACAACGTCAACAGCAGCATATGCTAGCTAATTGAACGTTTAATCTTTAAAATTGTCCCTTAAATAGACACAAATATAAAAATGGCCCTTGTGTTTTGAATAATAAATCCAGCACAATTCCCAACCGCCATTTTGTAGAAATGACAGATTACAAATTTACATCTAACGACACGAGAGCAAACAGAGTTGGTACTTAGTAGTGATGCAACAGTCTCAGTCTTTAACAATTAAATTATATTTTGTAACTAAAATAGAGAAACACGGGTCTCAACGCGACATTTTTATATGATTTACATTTACGTAAGTACTCATGGTTTGACGTTTCGGCTGCTATGCTGCAGCTGTGGTCACAAGCAGACTATCTTTAAATTATTTTTCATGACTTGAAAATTTAAATTGGGTTTTAGAGCTATTGTTTACATTCACTTATTTATGAAAAGCTCTATCGTAGACTACCAAATATCGTCAGGGTTTGTTTAGTTTTGTGCGTAAGTCGTACTTAGAGCTTGAGCTTTTTCAATGCGATAAGCTTAATTTTTCTTCTTGTAATCCTATTAAGTAACGACTTTTTCAGTCCTGATGTTAAAAGAGTCCAAATCAAGTCAAGCTTTAGATTAGTCTTATCAGATTAGTTCAAATTTCTTTAAATTAAATAATTCAAATTCTCTGTTTAAAAGTTAGCTGGTAGAGTACCACATGGCATTAAGCTCGCCTTTTTGTACCACTTTCTGTGTGTGTATAAATAAAGATTTTAATTAAATAAATAAAATAAATGAGTAACTATCCGATTATTTTATTCGCATAAAAGACTCTCTCACATCACTAGCTGACCTTTTGTGCTCTTAATAACTAAAAAAGGTTCATAATAAATTAGTCCTTTTGGCGTCCATTGCGATATTAGTGGACAGAATTAAATATGAATATTTGCCAGCCGGCCAGAGGTCGGGCCTGGTTCTTCCAACTTTGTGGTCGCAGCAACGAGTAGGTGTACACAATTCGTGCCCGAAGGCATATTTTGGACGGCCTACTTTGTATGAATACGGGAGAGTATTTACTTTGTGACTTGTAAATGCCCTCTGTCGAAATGACGGCATTGTTAATAAATAACTTGCAAATCTTGTGTTTGTCTTCAAAAAGTTGATATTTGTTGGGGTGGACTCGCTTCAAGCTTATTATTGTCATTACTTGGTATTTATTGAAGTCTAACTGTGTACATAGTAGAACAATAAAGGGTCACTTATCTTCGGACGAAATTCACGGAAATTCGATTTCGAAACTACCCAGAAGTGGAGTATTGTATAAGTAGGATGTAGTTTATTTAATTAATTCTTGGAATGTAACAATATATTTACATAATAATACTAGGATTGATTTTAAATTCAACTGAAAAAATTCGATTTTTTTTGTTGTTAAAAGCTCTCCATTTGCAATATTAATAATTGGAATATTCATCAATAATGTATATTCCGTTAACTATAATATCATTCCTTTTCATTAAAAATAATGAATTGTGGAAATGTTTGCTGTATAATAAAAAACAAACAGAGAACAGAAAATACTGAATACCTATTACGCAAACGTACGTATAGAAAAACAAACCCATACAGAAATAGAGCTATATTTACAATTCATTGGCGAACGGTGGATTTCATTTTACTGAATATTCGATGCTCGCTCTCGATTAGGTTGGGGTATTTAGTGTATCGTGGCTTACTCCAATCGGAAATTCGTAATTAATGTTTTATTCAGATTTGTTTTCTTCGAAATTTGTTCTTGTATTTTACAAAGATTCATATGGTAAGTACTTCATGTCATATACTTTGACTAATTAGCTGGGATATAGTGTTAAAAAAAAACTTCAATTTCTTAAGTTTATTCGTCTAAGCACAAAATGCATCTCACTCTACATTACATGATTCGAATAACTCTACTTTTTGCTCCCGTTTAAAGACATATTTTTTGTAACAAATTCAGTATTATAAGTAAATAAGAGCTATAGCAATTTTAGTTTGATAAATGCCTTCGTCCGCACATCTCAGGGTTGCTAGTTGTTTAGAACTAAATGTGTCCGAAATAATTAGGTAGGTTAAAAAAAACTAAATAAAAATAAATATGAAAACGATTCACCCAAGCAAGAAGTTTCTTTTGTAAATATCAAACGGCCTGCATATTTTTTCGCTACACGCCTCGCTGATCCCTCAGCATAATTTCAGTTGTCTCCAGAGATCGGTTCCTATTGCAGTGGTATGTCAAACGGAATTCACGAGTATATTTGGCGTGTCATCATCATCATTAGCTAGGTTAATGGAACTACTCCCAAGGTACCGTCTAAAGTCTCATTGTGTAAAGATGTGGGTCAACTGATCCAGGATTCTATTAAATTCCATTAAGGGTAGAAGTACCGGTTTTAATTAAATTTACGGTTTTTGGTCAATTTTTTTTTATTAAAATGTAAAGTTCGTTCGCTCGTTTCAGCCAAATGACGTCTACTGTTGGACATGTAATGTAATTACACAAATGTAAAGTATCTATTATGAAATTACAAAATTATTTTTTATTTTGAACTATCTATGAAATCGTTTTTAGTTTTACAATTTTATTGTATAAATGGCCATAACAGGCACATAGGCCACAAACGTCTCTCTACCTTTGGTTGAATATTGGAAACATAATTCAGATCGGTTTCTGTATCGATGGTGAAATGGATATGTTCAAATGACTGACGTGTACCTTCGAATCGATATCTATTCAAATACAATGGATACACTCGAATATACAATTGAACACGTTCGCGCTTGCCCACGGCGATATTGCTAGTGACATTGACACGTGACATGATGTTCCATCCCCACCATGTTAGGTTAGAAATTATCCTCCAGCGATGTTATTGTATTACTATAGTAAGTACGTGCTATAGGTTCGGATAGCAGCAAGTAATAGATTGAACCAAATTCTTATTTAATAAATGAAAATATCGTATACAGATTCATTCTCTAATCAACGGCTGGCATTTGTTTATTAGTAAGTAGTCGCCTTTTAATCAGAATACTATGTACTCGAACATTCATCACCATCATCATTTCAGCCATAGGACGTCCACTGCTGAACATAGGCCTCCCCCAATGCTTTCCATGTTGATCGTTTGGTAGCGGCAATGACATCATAAAGGTAGCAGGCAAGCGCTGGACGCAGGGCGCTACCAATCGATCTCAGCCAATTTTCTTTTACATAATCAAAGAATTATGCCAAGTGCCACTTCTTACTACACGTCTACTTACATTCATTTTATTGCCTTTCATTTGCATCAAGTAACTGCACTCAGGAGGATATGATGAGTGCTGCTGACAACGCCACTCTTGTGGCGGAGTTTTGGGCTGACACTGTGTAGGTTTGTTGTCGACACGAAAAGAAGAAGATTTGCATCAAAAAAGTTACCCAAAACTATGAATAGTTTTATTAAACGAAAACATTATGATCTCATACATGCCTAAGTGCTGATTAACCCCACAATCGCGCTCTCATTAAACAAGGGGAAGTGTTTGGAATAATTGATTAAACATATACATAGTATGTTGAATAATTGACACGCTCACGCTCATAGCTGGATTAAGGAGTCGCTGGAAATATCAATAGATTGTTAATTGTGAGCTTAGTTGGCGAGGTTAGGTTGAGAAGGTAACTACGCGACCGCACCAGAAGGAGGGTTATGTTTTTGCACCTATTGACTTTAACTTTCTGCGGAAAACGTTTGTTGACTTAAATCTCTTCTGTGGGCCAATCTTCTTAGGATCCTTTTTAATTTGTAATTCTTGGAAAACGTAATAAGTATAAGGAAGTTATTTATTTAATAAGATTGATATTCACGAGTTTATTACATAAATTTTAGAATTTGTATATGATATTTGATAACTCTTATCTTAATTATGCATTGCGAAACATTATGAGAATAAGAAAAAAACTAAAAACATGTTCATAATCAGGGTTCGAAAATATCCGATATTTATTATAAATATCAAAATATCGGATATTTATGATATACGAGTATATCAGATATATATCAACTTTGATATATATCAATTTTGTATGAAAGCCATAGTATTATTTTATTGTATTATTCATGAATACTATTGCATATGTGTTACATAAACATGTTTTTAATGTTTTTAAAACTTAAAATCAGTCAAATAAAGCAAAAACATAAAATATGTGTTAAATACGGCAAAATCAACTAAAAAAATTAAAATCTTATGTCAAAAAGTACATATACAGTAACAAATTTTAAAAGTGGATATATATCATCAAAACCGGCTTGATATTGTATATCGGATATATATCCGATATATATCTTGATATATATCCCTTGATATAATTCCTCGAACCCTGTTCATAATATCAATAACAAAAACATTTTAAGTCATTTTAAGTTAATGTATTACGACTAAATAAACGTTCCTAAAGTAAATTTTATAATTATTATATTATTTTATTTTATTTTATATTCTAAAATTTTATAAGTTTGTTTTTGTTTTTGTAAGGCTAGACGCCCTCTCTACCTATAAACGGTGCTCGCAGAATATCAGCGTCGAGGTACTATGTGCCTTGGCTTATGCTGAGCGAGGACCTGTTTGGTACAATTTTATTTTAATTTTAAGTTTTAATTTGTAATTTGTATTGTGTTGTACCAAATAAACGTTTTTTATTTATTTATTTATTATTTATAAAGTGTCATAATAATAATCAAAAGAGAAACACTTTCGAGAATAATATAATACATAGGCACAAAGTTACATATCTGCATAGTTAATTACAGGTAGGTATTTATGATCTAATCACGTCTAAAATAATCCTTTGTATTTTTTAGAGATCTTTACCAAAGACTAACGTTTATTCGCCTAGAAAAGGATACAGTTAGAGTTAATAAAGCTTTTAGAGACAGGAGTGGAAACTAAACCAGCCTTGAAAATAAATTAGCAAAACAACTAACAATTCAAATCTTTAGTAGTCGCGTGGTGCTTAAGAGTCAAAGCACACGATGCGTTGCGGCGGCGGTGCGACGCCGGAGCGGTGTCGCTGCGTTGTCTTACATAGAAATATCTGTGCCCAACTGCCCACTTGAGCGCTGCGGCGTCACGTCGCGCGATACGGCAAAATCTTTGCGGTGCGGCGCCGCAACGCATCGTGTGCTTTGGCTCTAGTAGTCACGTGGTATCCTTAAAGTATGCAGATGTGGCGCCAATCCCTCCTCGTGCTAGAGATGATATTGTGACAGGGCAAATTAATTTTAACATGCGTAGCTTTGCTCAGCACTAATTAATGACGTCACAGGCGAGGATGAAGTAGCTGGGTGCATACTATAGTATCTTTTCACTACATTCTTAATCTTTTTGAATAAGTAGTACTTTATTTTTTAACTAAAGATTTGAGAGGTTCACGTGCATTGACGTGAACTTTCTACCGCGCTTTTTCTCAGCATCAGTTTAATAAGGTCTCAAGCTATTGGCAAATTAATTAATAATATTAAAAAGTGTAATTTGTAAAAGAGCACCACTCTAGCACGATGTCGCTCGAAAAGCTTCTGTGCAGATTTTTCTTGTCCCTTACTAAGAACTTTTTACCAGCTTTACTTCCAATAACTGATGCCATGAACCAATTAATTCAAGACATAACTTCTTTAAAAATACTTTTTCTTTAGCCCTAATAATTTTCAGTTTGCTGTGAAAGCAAAAAATTAATGAATTTGCAAATCCGTGACGTCATAGTTTCCCATTGCCATACCAAATCTATGAGAGTCGCGTTTTGATATGTCATAAAAAGTATCTAGATGGCCTAATGTTGTCATAACACAATTTTTAGCGTAACTACGATGTACTAAACTTTAACTACTTACTCGGAGTTAGTCAACAATTTATTGCTGATTGTAGAATAGTGTGTATAATATTAGCCTTATGACCACTATGAATTCACCTACCTGCAGCTTAGACTTTATTTTAGTCCGGAATTAGAGAGCCAAAAACAATTTCATCACCACTTTTTGATCCCACGCAACTTTAACCACTTACGCATCCACCCTTTGTGTCTTAACACGTTGGGTACCAGCTGGGATACAGGCATCATCTCCTGTTATAATATTCACTTTGCCCCCCCTACCCCCGCGGTCCCTCCCGAAAGCTCTTAATGCCAACTCGGCCTGACCTCATGGCAGCGCCATTAAGCCGGTTATACATTATGTATGAATTTGTTATGCCGTTTGATGCAAAGAAGCTTTAACTCAGGTAGCTAGGGTTTCAGATCAATTTTGTCTTCGCGTTTTTATTGGCCGCTCCAAAGGGTTGGGGTCGTGTTAATGCGATGAAACATACATTATTCAACTAATATAAACAAATAATATGTAGAACGGCACTTATTTTGATGACGAAGAAAGTTGTTTATTTGAGCTAAAAAATGTGTTTATTTAATTTCGCTTGACAATGTGTTCAGTGTCATGTCAAGGTTAAGAAGTCGTGAGGGACTTACCCCTTTAATTAACTGACCAACGAATTAAGATAAAATAATTTAGGAGAAGAGTTCGACGTTGTCTTTTGATGCCTCCTAATTTCATAAGGAGACTTCAAGTCGCGGTAATGTTGTAGGTACTTACTTATCATAAGAAACTTTAATTACGCAAAATAAGCAACTTCCTCCAATTTTATCGTAAGTGGCATACATTGAAATTCAGTTACGCAGTGCTGAAGACGTCTGGGTTACAAATTAAGAAGAGATTACAGCAGTAGGTAACTGCTACAATACAGTAGACATACACCGTGCTACGTCTCTGACATTACTCTTCAAAATACTTGAATAGAACACCTCGAATCTGATATCCAAAGTCTTTAAGGTCCGCCAAGCAATGCGCGAGCGTCTGTAGACTGCAACAAATTGCAGCATCTACACTCGGCATCAAATAAACCGCACCTCCCACGTCATCCCAATCATGGTGCCCCAACAATATTGGTGTTATTTGAAAGCCCAATAAATAAACTTAAAGAAAAAAACATTTATTTTATTTATAAACAAACAGGACCATAAATGTAACTTGAAAAAAGGCCTCACTTGGAGCTCACCTCTGCGCTGGGACCAATTAGACCAATTTTTGTGGTTATAAAACCAAATAATGAGTCCTTTTTTACAGATGTAATCCCAATTTAACAGTTTTATAGCCATAAAAGTTGGCTCAAGCGTAACTACCTGTCGCTCTAAGAAGAGAATCTGGATCCTTCTAAAAACACATTTTTGGGGTAAAAAACCTTTCCTGAATTAATTTAATGAAATGAAGATTAAAACTAGGCTTTCAAATGATACCAATGTTGGTGGGAAGTGGGGATGCATACGTTTGAAAAGTGCTTGTTGCGGGAGGTGCGATTTATTTGATGCCGAGTGTATTTGGGCTTCAAGTTGCTAATGCATCTACGTGGATGATGCATCGAGATTATTCAGCCATTTAGGGAGCTTCCACAACACAGTGGTCGTTAGGACACGCGTAGCTTTATGATAAATAGCTTTTTAAACTTCAAATCCGTTTAAGTTGCATCAAGTTTGAAGATGCTGCAGGATACAAATAGTTTTGCACTTTTAAAGAAAAAGAGAAAGTTTGTTAACTGTTTTAGAAGCAGAGGAAAATTTTTCAATTATAAATGATGTTATTCGTTTATTTCATGTAAAATTTAATTTAATCTATTATATGTAGTATATCTATAAAAGCGATAGATCACTAACTGACTGACTCACTGACTCATCTCAAAGTCTTAGAAACTACAAGTGCTAGGATTCTCAAATTTGGCATGGGTGTTCCTTTTAGAACGTAGTTGCTCACTAAGACGGGATTTTGCAAAATTCAACTCATAAGGGGATAAAACGGGATCCACGCGTACGAAATCACGGGCGGCCGCTAGTAGACAATAATCGCTTACGAATCTAACGACAAAAACAGAACATTGTCAATTGTGAAATTGAAAAGATTTAAGTATTTCAATACCTATTGTTGATGTTAATCAAGTAACTAGAATTACATAGTTTGAGCACGTTTTGTTTGGCATACGAAATGTATGTTAATATTTTATGTAAAAATGCTACAAATAACAATCAATAAATAGAGTGAACATCACGGAAATTTAATAACATTGTATACTGCACAACACACGAGCATTGTGTTTTTCTGCTATTTGCTTAATTAATCAAATTTCAATATTCTATTCTAAACCATTGTTCATTCGTCGAACTGATAAATAAACAAATAGATTCCAAATATTAATAACGGACAAAATTACTTGATTTAGTAGTTTCAACTGTGTATTAGATTGAAATACGAGTTGAATTCGTTTCATTTAATAAATTGTTGCTGAAGTCATAAAACTGCGATCCGTATTTTCCTTGGTAAAGTCCGCTGGCAAATAAATAACTTATCGTGGGGCAGATTCATAACGGTTAGTTTTCCACCGAGTTAGGGAATGCTAGAGGAGGCATGAAGTTTAAAAAATATAATATCAGCTGCACAGAAACATGGGCTAAGTTGATAGATGAAAAGTAAATATTGATATTTTATTTATACCTGAAATAAATTAAAATGATGTAAGACATAATACCTAAGCAATGGATTCCGCTTTACAATACCATATTTACTATCCAAATCTACTTTATACCATCACGAAACAACTTAATCAATAAAAACATGGGATGGGCGAGCCCAATTTGTATAGGCAAATAAGCAAAGTTTTGGTTGATATAAAGCAATGTAAAACTGGCAATTTTAGGAGCAAATAAATCCGAATAGCATTAACAGCGAACATTAAAAAAACTGAGGCTGTTCAACAGCCAGACTGTTTGAAATTGACTTTGTAGGTAATATAGACTAGTGACTCAAACGGATTTATACAGCGTCGCTTTGTATAGTGTCAACAATATTTTCAATACATTTTCTAAGAAAACATCTGAACTTTTCTACATCCTTGTCGAGTTTTCTATCTGCTGTGGTTTTGCAGCATTTTAATTGGTGCCCCAGGTATCGATTACAAATGGTTCTCCTCCGATTCGGTGCGCCCGGCCTAGTAGGACATCCGATAGTTTTGACGTTACCTTTATTATACTATTTTCATTGATTGAGGTTATGGTTCAATTTATCGATTTTGGAAGCAAACTGCTTCAGTATACATATTTACCAAGTTTTTGAATGTTACTTTAGGAGACTACTTACGGACAATAGTGTCTGAGTTTCTTGCGCTGCTTCTTCTCAGCACTGGCCCATTTATTGTCCTGAAGCAGTGGTAGGGTTAATACTGGGACGTGTAAAAGTGCTTTTTTAAAGCCTACTTACAGAAATAAATGAGTTTTTTTTTTACAGATTACGTTTGAAAATAATACATAATTTATTCACCATCATCATTTCAGCCATAGCACGTCCACGGCTGAACAATGAATATAGGACTCCCCCAATTATTTCCAGATTGACCGGTTGATAATGAGGTCATCTGTCTACTTTGTGGGGACGTAATACTCGTAATTAATTAACAATAAAATAGTTAGTATTGCTACTTATTATAAGAATTTCATTTCTTTCAATGCAACTTTGTCGCTCGACGTTAAAAGCAAATGACTCTATAATTTTTATTTCAAAGCAACATTAAACTTGAAGCTTAAATTTTCGGTACTTTGTAGTTAGCTCCAGTTATTTATTAATTAAGCCAACAGAGAAGCCAATTTTATACTTTAGACTATATTTTATACTAGAGAAGGTTTTATACCTATTAATTTTCATTATTTCACTGTAATTGTAGACTTTGAGAATTTAACTATTTTGTTGTTAAATGAATTAGAACTTTGTTGCGGGGGGTTAGATTTGAAAGTGGTTTAGAAAATTTTGGTTCACTTGTTGCTTGCATTTTGGAATGCAACACACGCGTTGGGATGCGACGTCGCGTGTCGCCTCTTTAGTAGAATCTGGTAGTTTAGTTTGTCTTTAAATTCCAACGTCGCTTTGAAATGCTACAAAATGATGAGAGGTAGAATAAATTCTATTTAATGTTGTCTCAAAAATAATGGGTTTCCACCAAATATAGAGCGTAGGTAAGACCGTGTATTCGCATGGAAATCTTTCGAATAATTATGATTTTCGAAAAATATACCATAGATAGAGGTAGGTATACTAAAACGCGCTTACATATTACTGATCTTCTATCATTATTTGTATTACTTACATATTAGTGAAAGTAATACAAATAATGATAGAAGATCAGACTATTAATGAAGGGATATCAACGGGACATAAGGTTACTCTGATACTTAGGTAGGTACCTACATTTGGTTGTGAAATCGTACGTAATGATATTACAGTACGTAACAAGCCACAATGTTAAGGATTGTCATAATATGTACATGTTTGTAGAGAAAAACAGGATCGGATTGGCTCGAATCATTTAAACTAAAATACTTTGTTTTAAAGTATATCAATGATAAAATCTAATTTGTAAAGTCAAAAGGATTTATAAATGAGACTTGAGTCATCAAATAAAAGGACTACATTGTATTAAAACAAAATAAAAGGTACATAATCCTTTAGAGAATAAGACAACTAAAATGGGCAAACGCTATACCGGAATGTACATACATTGTAAAGTAATTTCGTATAAACTCTACTGCATGGATCGACGCCCGAAGCACGAACTGGTAGGGGGAAATATGACAAAGGTACGTATATGCTTTTCATTTGGTCCAAAATGTAGGAAAATAGAAAAAATAAATGTATTGAAACATGTACTTTGTAATCTAACACAGCATGCTATAGTTAGATAGTTTATAAGCAACTACTTAGTATTTATAAAACTATTCTCTAACGTTACTCATTCCTCTGTTCATAAATAAATTAATAAAAATAAAATATTGCTTATTATTGCAACACATAGAAGGCTCTTGAAAAATTAAGCGGTGAAAGATTTTCTGGATAAATAGTTAAAGGCTTCAAATATTAATACATTTGTGTAGCCACGACTATTGTGTGTAAATAGAAGATGACAAAATTAAAAGTATGATTACACAATATTAATACTACGAGCACCTACGAGTATACCTAATAAAATATTAACATCAAACGATCGTGCTAAGGCCGCGGTCGTAACGTGAGCGGTACGGTCCGAATAGTTCGCGTTATGTGTATAGCTGGAGACTTAGGAACTCTGTAATTAATTAGCAACCTTGTCTAACAAGTTGGAATAAGTCCGTCACTGCTGGACGCCGTCAAAACCTAGCCTTTGATATTTCAACTGAAAACTACTTTAATTATGTTCGAGTAAAGGGTTCTGAGTTTAGTTAGTGAAATAAAAATAACACTCCATTCGGAAAATTACGGAATACATCATGTTTATAAACGTGATATGTACCTATTTCAGTTTAGATGGTATATTAATGTTTTAAATTAAATCATTATTATTTTGTACCGAGAGTGCTGGACGGAATAGGCTGCAAATGCTTCCAATTTCAACATTAAACATAATGTTAAAGTGACTGAAAGAAAGATGAATAAACACAATAATATGAGCTTATCTGAACAACGTTAATTTGTACGAAAAATTACGTGACGTATACTTCGCAATGTCGACTTTGGTTAACTGTAATTTTAGCGACACGTCTGGCAATATTTTTAGAGGTGCGATTTGACGAACAACCCTTTTTTTCCGTTCTAACTAAAAACAAATGAAGGCTTGTTCGTTTAGCTTCAATAATTATAATTTAGTTCTCAGAAATATTTATCAACAATCACTATCAATAATTAAAATCAACTAAATTCATGAAGCCCGAACTGTCTATCAGCATAGATTCAATTTCCTTTCTTAATTGTTTGACCTTTATCACAGTAACTTGGTAACGGCAACTTCTATTATTTTCGATTTACCTAAGAGCCGCCATCATCCACTTTGTTAAATTTTTAATTAGAATCGGAAGTTATAACTTGTAAGCTGACATAGGTAGGGTTAAAGTTCGCGGCGTAAACTTCGCTTTGTTTATACAACTTCGAGTTTCCGAAAGCAGGTAAGTTTCGAACATTGCGGTTTTAATGATCTAATATTAAAGGAACGCTGTGGGTATTAATTAAGGATTCCAAGCGTAATAACCTGTAACAAAACCGATACCTAAATTGTAGGCAGAGCTGCAGGGAACTCAACAATACCAGGGTAACTTTCATGGCATTAATCACTGCACGTTTTACCTCTAATTTTGACCTCAATTAATGTTGTTCAGGTGCAATTATTTTAACATGACACGATACCGTACCCGTTAATGCTTCATTGATGTGCATTTTGAATGGCCCCAACAAAGTTATTTGCACTAATAAGACCAAAATGATGATGAAATTAATTTAATATGAATTGTATGCTATGTTAAGAGCAATTAGTAACTGGAGTGTTTCAGAAATACGTTAATGAGTTCTGTGTAAATTTACAAAGTTGAAAGTGCTATAAAATTATGAACCATCCGTTGACCTAACTGCATACAGATGTTTAGAGCTTTGATACAGTTTGAAGAGTAAAAATAGGGTGTACAAACGAGAAAGTGCTGAATATATTTTCTATTTTCGTTTGCCGAAAGTTGCAAACGCGCAAGTTTCTCGCAGTCTCTTAAAGTAAAATTGGGGTGATGTAAGACGGCTGCTCGTTGACAAGTGTCAGATTTATTGACGTACTCGCGGCCGACTAAGCCATTTGCACGGATATTCGCGGGAGATACACCGTAAAAACGTCTGGAAGTGATAAATATTGTATTTACCTTTTTTATTGTAGTTGATAAGGGACTGCCATTTGTGAGACAGGTTATTTTGTTTATAGAAAGCGCTGTGAAAACAAGTGAGTTATTGTTATGTTTTCGTCATAAATGACCGCCTTTTGAGAGGACCGACACCTTTATTTTTTTTTACTTTCACTTTAGTTACATGCTTTTATGGGCTTTTGGGCTCATTAATAATTTATGTACCTACCTACTTTTGTATCTTTAAAGGCAGACTTCGCTCGACCCTCTGTTTCGTTATCAAACTAGAGTTCATGTTTGAAAGAACAATCATGGGTAAAATGTAGTTCTAAATCATTTCTATTTCTATGCTAAAACTAGCCAAGCAAAGTGCAAGGTCGCTCCTTGTCTCGAAGCGTTATGTCGTTTTTATTGGTAACCCTGTATACAGAGTGTTAGGTAAATGGGTATATGAGCCGACACTTGCCCATGTTAACATGGTCATATAAATGGTATGGTGAAGTCAGAAAATTGATATCTTCATTTTAATTATTTTATTTTTCATACAAATCGGACTTTATAAAAAATAATTTTGTATGAAAATTAAAAA
Organism: Ostrinia nubilalis; assembly: GCF_963855985.1. Classification (NCBI taxonomy): domain Eukaryota; kingdom Metazoa; phylum Arthropoda; class Insecta; order Lepidoptera; family Crambidae; genus Ostrinia; species Ostrinia nubilalis. The sequence goes on along the minus strand of NC_087091.1, from coordinate 6,183,511 downwards.
AAATAAAATGATGATATCAAATTTCTGACTTCACCATACCATTTATATGACCATGTTAACATGGGCTAGTGTCGGCTCATATACCCATTTACCTAACACCCTGTATTTACATACGTGCCGTGCGCACATTTGGTTTATTTCACCTATTATTACACTACATAACAGAATCTGTACGAATTACAAATTAAAACAATGTAAAAAACTTTTTTAAAACTAAAATGTCGCTATATCTACTTAACACAAATGGGTCGCTTTTTATTAAACTGCCGACAGACACTCTAAGCGCAGACAAAATATTCTAAAGAACAATATTGCCTTTTTTACCTTTTCCAGTGAAAAATATTCCATAGAGAGAGTCGTCATTTATTTGCTGACGGGCGGCGCTCAGCTAATCCTACTATGTCAGCTTGTGACCTGCTTAATCATTCTTCCGATTCGGGCTAAACCCACAGCAGTCTTTATTCAGAGGGTTTTCTTCCCTTGAATTGCTTTAAACATATTTACGTGGGGCATCCGATGATTACTTACATTTTACATTACATGCGTAAGGATGAGGTAGGTACATAGGTAATACTATACAGGATGTACTATACAGCTCGCCCGCGTAATAATACCATTTTCCTGATTTCATGGACTTTTCCATGATTTTTTTTTGTAATAACTTTCATATCAGACCACAGATGCTTTTTACCGCTGTTTTTTTTTGTTCCTAAAAAAAGGTCATAACAGCTACATTTTTAGTTACCAAACCTTTTTGAAGGTTTCAAACATGTGTGAAAAAAAAACAAATGAATTACTGAATCCATTATAAATGAAAATCCTCTTAGGTAATCTAGCAGACCTGAAGATTGAGGTAATCTAGCAGATCTGAAGATTGTTCTAATATCTTCTTCTTCTTATTCGTTTCGCTCTTGGCAGAGCGATCGTGGTCACGTTGAGGCGTTGTTCAAATCGGTTGTAGAGGCGGATACAACTCTCCGCACGATCTCCCATCATCTCTCTCTGTTGGCAGACTGTCTGCAGTTACATAACGCCGTCTCCCGGCGGGTTCGGGTTGTTTCGACTTCCAGTATCAGGCGTCTAATTAAAAATGTGTTGCATTTTTTCAAAAGTCCGAAGATCTTCTGGTTCCAATTAATTATCGTTAAAATTGATATGAAACAAAAAACTACGATAAGTTTTAAACATAAGCGTGCTGTTTCTTGTAAACAAGTCAATGAGTTTGGTTCAACGTCTGCTCAATGAACCGACGCCTTCGACGTATCAATGGCCACACATCATCTACTTTATGGCGCGTTGTAATAATTCGGGAAACTCGTAAATAATGTTATGTTATAATGTCGCGCTTTTTGTATCTCACCGTAGATTTTCCATTTATTTTGAGTCAATTAATATTTTCGTGTCAATTTCTATAATTTGTAGTCCCCAGAAAATTTCGTACCGCCTATGTTTATGTTCAACAGAAATAGTGTAGGATTCCAATCGAGAAAAAGTAACAGCGTAAGTAGTTTCGGAGCCTATTCAATAAAAACAATCAATGGCCTGTGACGTCACTTCGTGGTAAAAAAGTGTAGCACGGCGTGGCGTGACGTTACGTGGAACGTGGTTGAGAATTCCGGGTGAAGCTCGCATCCACCTTCGGCCTGATCATCACTTACCATCAGGTGAGATACAGGCCAAGAGCTTCCTCGTTGTGGAAAACTTCATACTCATATTTAGTTGTTTGTTTGACAAAATAATATTGACGGACTAAATGTTTTATTTTAGGTTGTTTCCTATGTTTTTTATACGCATCTATGTTTTTCAGTCTATTTAGGTGCCACAGTAGGTAAGTACCGCACGAACCGAAGCTATGTGAAACGTTTTGATATTTACTCATATAAAAAAAATCCAAATTGTTAGTAAATAAAAATATGAAGTAACTAGTATTACAAGTATTTGTTATATTTAATACTGAACCTTTACAAAAGCTGGATTAAAAATTTTAATATTAGCCATTTCGTGATCGAACATCGCTGTCGGAACGCAATATTGAAGCGAATGTAATTTTTTGTTAAAATAATAACAAGCATTCCATGAAATATGAAACGAAACATGATAGCGGTGATTTTATATTTTCACTAGTTTTAAAAGCAAAGGAATAACCACGTACAAAACATTCAAGCCTCACAAATAAATTCGTTTTGAATTTCTATACATGCATTAGTCCGTTCACACCTATTTCATGAGTGTTTTTTATTTGTTAAGACTTTATGTTGCACTTACAGTCCATTTTTGGTGCTATTTTTGTAGATATAAAACGTATCTTTGACAGACATCATGCGGTTAGAGCCGGATCGCAAAGATTTCGCCACAGAAAATGTTTTATGACGACGCAGCGATACCGCTCCGGCGTCGCAGCGCCACCGCAACGCATTTTGTGCTTTGGCTCTTAAGCTTCAACCACACAAACGCATGCAGATCACCATCGCTATCGCGATCATCATAGGCCAATGACAGATCGCGAGAACTGTCATGGGTGGCGATCTGCACGTGTGTGGTTGAAGCATTACACAATCGAATGTAGCCTCTAATTAGCGCCAAACTTATTACATCATCTCATAATATCCAAAACGTTACCAAATTAATAAAGCGATCCAAGCATCGTTCTCATCATCGTAAGCCTTTCTTGGGTGTCCTGTAGTTACGTGGTGCGAAACTTATAAGCGGCTTACACGGCGGCACTGTGAGGGTAATATTCGCAAAATTACTCCCCCAGTCAGTCTCAGTGGGTAGTTATTTGAATAATTGACGCGACTCCCGTGAGCTCGCCAAACATTTGCTACCCGCAATCAAAGGTCCAAGTTGGTACTTCAAAGCTCCCACTTGCATTTCGGGCAACACAGACGCGGGGTGATTTGAATTTCTTTATCGCATCTAACTGAGGTATCTGTTTATGTGAATAAACAGAAATATGGTTGGTTTCCTTCTTGTTTATCTTGGGGTTAAGGAATTAGAAGTGGCCCACCTGCCAAGACATTAGTGTCTACTAAAGAGAATTTAACGTGGGATGAGTTGACGAATCAAATTTTGATTAGTAGTTTTTTTGCAATTCGTTTCAAATTCGTTTCAGTTGATTTTATAACTTGACATCGAGTTTTTTTCCAACCACTTCTCTGGGTTTATTTATGCCATTGTCGGGTTTTATGATATAAGTATATGATAATATATTCCTGAGGATTTTTTCAACCAAAACTCAAGTAGCACTCTACAGCGTCATAAAGAGTAACAAATTAGTCTGATCCCAGCGACACGTGTCGGGGTACATTTGTCTAGCAGACCACGAGGCATTATTAAAGTCACAAAGTCCGAATCTAAGTACTTTACAACGAAAAAAACAATTTATTTCCGATTAAATTTCCCCCTACAAAGCCAGACACGAACGTTACCAGCAAAAAGTTCTAAGAGCATTTATTTATTAACTGTTGAGGAAACAAAACAGTATTTTGCGGTTACGTACTCACAGTGACTGAGCAAAGCTGTAAATGTAGTAGTCAGTGTACTTAGTCAACTTTCATAGCAGTCCGCGTTTTAAAACTAACTGAAAATTAAATATTAATCGGCAAACTCTCTTTGAGCTGCGCACGGAATTGTAACATTTAAAAGACAGAACTCAGGAGGGGAAATAAATAAATGCTGCGACTTGGAAAATAAAAATGTATGCTGGCAAAATTAGATAGCGTACTCTAAGGTTCCGTATAGAAAATATTCTTAGTCTGGGTTGCACTACCTTATTTTAACCGTAGCAATGACAATAACCGGTGTATTTTGTGTGTTGTTTGTCAAAGTTAAAGTAGGATGGTGCAACTCAGCCTTCATATTTTTGCAGTATACTAATGAACGAAATTAGTACTCGTTTATCGTTACTAAGCGGTCAGCAATAAAACAATTGCAATTTTTTTTATTTTATTGTTACCAGCCAGGTTTAAACGCTCACTTGATGCTAAAGTTAAAAAATTGTATAAGTAATTAATTAAATAAAATACAGTTTAGTTACCTCAGATACCTTAGAAGGTTTAGCACACATACCTGAAACAAGCACAGGGAAATCAGTATTTTCATTAAAATTAAAACAAAACTAGAGATTAGATCTGTATTATTTTTTATAGATGAGTAAGGTATAAATTATATTAATGTTGATTGCAATGAATTGGATTTGCATTAAAAGCAACAGAGCGCGAAACCAATATAGTTTTATAGACTAAAAACTATTATCGTCTAGATATAAACACGAGCAGTATTTAGGAAAAAGCGAGTTAGGTGTGATCTATCCTTCCGCGTAAAGGTTTGGTATGATATTTAGTAATACTGTAATTTTTTTGTTGGCGCAATAAAAAAATATCAGTCCTTTTACACAGGGTAATTGCTATCTGTAAAAAATGTGAAGGTAATAGGAATGAAAAAAAAAATAGAGCGGTAGATATTTAAATATTTTTATGTTACAATAAATAATACTTCGTGAAAATTAAGCCTGAAGTCTAAAGACAGACATAAAAACAAAAATAAGACCCACGAAAGTCCCACTCTAAAGTAACACTTAGTACTTCTTTTTATCTCCGTTTGCTGCCGTAGGAATCAGTAATATTTAAACGACGATAACAGTTTGCAGCATTTTAGTACATATTAAATTTACGATAAAAATGTCCATTTTGCAGCACTGAAATCATTAATTGGGAAGCCCCCCCTACAGACTACAGACTTTCAGACTGAGTTGCACAACCATATTTTAACCGTAACATTAACCGGTACTTTTTGTATGGAGTTTGACAGATTTTTGACGTTTGTCAAAGTTGAAATAAGATGGTGCAACTCAGACTTAGTCGGCCGATTTTGGTAGGCTTCCAATTTGTTTGAGGAATCGGCCTATACCAATTCGTTGTAGTAAATTAAAATGAGTATTTTCATAATACGTATGTTCGTACTGAATAACAGCCCGACCAAATTATCGGCTGACAAAAAACTCTGTAGTCTAGTCTGAACTGTCTCTAAATAGGTACTCTTATTTTTTACACATTCGATTATAATCGTACTAAGGTTCATTTTTAATCATCTGCGGAACCCTATTTGAACTTTAGCAGTCACGCATCGAGTTCAGTTTTCAACTCACTTATTAATAAACGCTAGTTGCCGTATCCACGAAGTTTAAATCTTACATGATATCGGATTTGCACAAATTGCCGGTGCAATGTTCATGAGAGTCATTATAAGTTATTATCTACCTAATACCAGAGAAACATTCGAAATTGGCTGAATTGAGTATTCAATTTAAGTTGGTTGAAGCTTAGGGTTATTACAAAGTATTTAGTGAGATTTGAAACTGCGCTACGTTTTGATGTTTGGTGTAATATTGTTTGAAAACAAGTAGTGGATAATTTTCAGTAAGTTTAAGTATAAGTTCTAAGTAGAACTTTATAATAACACTGAAACCCTGAATAAGGAAGCTGACAATAGTGACTGAGTTTCTTGCGCTGCTTCTTCTCAGCACTGTCCCATTTATTGTCCCGAAGCAGTGGTAGGGTTAATTCTAGGACGTGTAAAAATTATTTTTAAAAGCCCATTTGCAAAAATAAATGAGTTTTATGAGTTTTTTTTAATGTTCAGCAATTGGTAACTACACTTTAACCCAGCTTTTACTTTTATCTGAGAAGGTGGTAAAATACAGGGTGGAATTTTGTAATGCCACCTGGAGGGTAAGTGTGAAATGTATGTACCTAAATGTCTATTACAGCTGCTATGGAATGTATCTAGGTGACCTGGAGATACATCCGGATTATACAGGGTGGAAACGATGTAGTTACAAAATCCAAAAATTCAATGTTACCAGCTTCCATAATCTGTAACCTATTATTGGTACCATTTGAAAGAGCTCGTGAAGCACTTTCAGAATCAGTAATTCGTTTTTCGATATCTTGTATAGTTTAGAAATAATCAAGTGAGATCACTTATCGTTCCATATGTATAACCACCCTGTATAACCCGGCTGCATCTCCAGGTCACCTAGATACATTCCATAGCAGCTGTAATAGACATTTAGGTACATACATTTACCAATTTTGGTGATAAATAGGCATTTTGTATTAGTTTTTGTATAACACCTGAACAAAAACAAAGGGTAATATTTTGGTGTTATACATAGATTTCGAATATAAAAAATATATAATTTAACTAATTAAGACATGACAAAAAAACTGAGGTATGTCTCGTTTCTGTCGGGTCTGGGTTTTTTTTAGTATGGGGCGTGACCGTTCTTTGCTTGCCACACCCGGGAATCGAACCAAGTAAAATCTGTTAAAATGTGTAGGTATTTTATTACATCGATCGTTAGGATTAATTATAAGGATGAAATCTCTCTAACAAAATTGATAAATCAAATGAAAGGAAAACCATGAAATCTTTAATTATTTTAATTAATTTACAGAAAACTGTATGGTAGGTATGGTAGTGAATTTTCGAAAAAATTTCGAAAATCTTTGAATGCAGTTCACTTTCTTTTCAAAAATAAAGGAATGTTTTCTTTGAGTAAAATTTTATATCTACAGTATTAAGAGTACTTTCCCTCCAGGTGGCATTACAAAATTCCACCCGGTGTGTTCAGTGATGCAGCCTAAACCTTGAATATCCTAGCTATTTTTACATGTCAACAATCTATCATTGACTTGACGTTTATCTATGGATATAAAACCAAAGCAACGTAAGTAGGTACATTAATGTTTCGAGATATTTTTTTAGAATACAAGTCACCGGAAAATATCAAGAACCGCTTTATAATTTCCCTACAAAATTAATAAACTTTCGTAGGATTCTAAATGAGAGATAAATTGTAATTATTTTACGTTCACATTTTCGCAATTTGATAAACTTAAAGAACTCACTCGTAAAATAATAAGGCTGAGTTGCACCACCTAACTTTAACGGTAACTATGACGATAACCGCTGTTTTTTGTATGGAGTTTGACAGATTTTTGACGTTTGTTAAAGTTAAAGTAAGATGATACAACCCAGCCTAAGTAAGCAATAACAAACCTTAACCAATACTGATATAACAAACTTATTGTAACGGCATCACTTCAGACAGCGAACAAAAATATTTATTTAACAAAGAACTACTTACTTTAAGACTTTTATTAATTAGCATTTTAGAACAACGTGAACTAAGTCGAGTGAAAAAATGAAACGTCTGGAAACTTTCATTGTGTAAAACCTATTAAAAGTTGAAAGTTTGTGTCCTAAGAATTGTCCAGGTGTACGGACGACCGCACATTAAGGTAAATGCGGTCTTTTATGTAGTTGCAATAAGTCATTTTACAACGGAATATTTAGAATGATGTGCTGGCGTGTGTACAAATAAACTTACTCTATTAATTTATATGTATTAAGAAGTTTAGACGAAATTAGTGAAGACTTTGTACAGTCAGCGTCAAATAGTTCGTGGCACCCAAAGTGGCCAAAAAGTTGAAATCACAACCTTTTTCCAATAGTTACAAAGACGCGTTGCGAACTTTTTGACTACTTTGGGTGCCACGAACTATTTGAAGCTGACTGTAGGTACTTAAACCACATATTAAACAATCTCACTGTAGATGGGATAACTGTGCAAACACTTAAAGTCAACTTCATCTTCTATCCAGTGTTATACAGTACTGGACCAGAATAAATTTGTTTCTCATTAATTTAGCTGCTTAACTAATTGTATGGTTAATTTTCCATTTAGTAAAAGTTTTTTAATATTTTTATATGAGATGCGACCATCTTGTGACTCTGCGTTTATACTAAGTCTTTTTACTTAAAATGATCACAGTAATTGTCTGTCCAATGGTTTTGAAGTTAAGACGCTTCTCGTTCTCAGACATCAGAAGAGTCTGACAGAAGGACTGAGGACAGAGAGGCATTTTACACACTAATGATGATGGACACATATTAGTTTATTGCCTCTCAAAAACAATCCAATGCTTCATACATTCGTAATCCTATTCCAATACGTTGATTATTAATTGCATTGCCCAAATTATATGCCATCAAATATAAACAAAATTGTCCTGCTCCTACCATAAAGGGACGAATAAAAATTGACTTACCTAATAATTCTAACCCTCCCCTCCTGTCAGGGACAAAAAACGGTAGAGTCAATTTTGCATAATAATTTAATATGTCGTCACGAAACAAACAGAATTAGGTTTCGGTTGTATGTCTGTTCTACATGAAATTATGCCATCATCGTAATACAAACAGAATATTACGTGTAGCAGGGGGTTGGAATCAAAAGACTTATGTTTGTATTTACTTCATTCAATTTATTGGTATGTTTTGAGTGCCTTCTATCCGCTTTGACTTTGGTCTGTCACAGGATATTATTCTTTATACTTAACTAGCTGACCCGGCGAACTTTGTTCCGCCTTAATGGCAATAAATTAGCAGACTTTTTTTTTAAATTTCGAACGGGATAAAAAGTATCCTATGTCCTTCTCCTGGCTCTAAACTACCTCCCTGACAATTTTCAGCTAAATCGGTTCAGCCGTTCTTGAGTTATAAGTGGAGTAACTAACACGACTTTATGCAGAATATTAGTGGAGTAACTAATATTCTGCATAATATCGATTAGAATAACTTTTATTTAGTACCACGATTATTTGGTACCATTCCACTTGGCATACTATGCAGATGGCAGAATTTCTGCAATATTGAAAATATTCTGCATAATATCGATTTCATGGCGTTTATTTAGTACTAGCGGCCGCCCGCGACTTCGTATGCGTGGATCCCGTTTTACCCCCTTCATCTATCTTACGCGGTTTAGATTTTTTCATACAAATGTTTTTTCCCGCTAACTCCCGTTCCCGTTGGAATTTCGCAATATCCTGTTGTAGCTAAGCTTTAAGTTTACTAAGGGACCTGCATGCCAAATTTCAAGCGTCTAACTTAAGCGGTTTAGATTTTTCATACAAAAGGATTTTCCCGGTAATTCCTGTTCCTGTGGGAATTTCGAGAATTCCTTTCTTAGTGCACCTCTACGGTACCTAAGCTACGTCCCTTATAAATTTCAAGTGCCTACGTTTAGCCGTTTAGGCTGTGCGTAGGTATGTCAGTGAGTCAGTCATACAAAAAAAATTTCCCGCTAATTCCAGTTTCCGTGGGAATTTTGCAATATCCTTGTTCGAGCCGACCAAACCCATTGTCTACTGTCTCGCGTTATCCGCATCGTACCACAGAATTGATGGCTACCGTTCTTGTGACGTGATCTCCGCAACAGCCAATCAGAAGAGGCTGCGATCGCGTGATATCTAAGCAGCCAATGGACGCGCTGCTACCCCTACCGTTAAGTTTTAAAACCATGTATTTGTCAAATATGTCGATTCATTCCAATAAATGTATTCACAAGCTGAACTAGCATTTTTCTATTAAACAAAGTGGCGACCGTGACAGGACCTTGCAACTCTAATCGGATCCCGAAGTTCGCAGGTTCACTATTTGCCGACCGGAGGAATCAAAACCGCAATCTGCAGCGACTACGAGGCCTACGTGCCAGCTTGGCTATTGAAAGCCCAAGCCACCTCCGCCTACATCGGCCTACTCCGAGGAGCCAGCTCACAAGCCCCAGCAGCATCCAGCAGTCGAGACTACGCATTTCTTCGACCCAGCATTGCCTACCATTCTTAAACGTGAGCCCGTTCCTTTTCTTTCCTAGTTCAACAATCCTCTTTGACTTGTGCTACCTACATTAAGTTAACTCTAAAAAGGCCTAGGTATTCTAAATTAACTTCCAATTTGTTTCGATTCTGCACTATTTATTTGCACTATTTCACTGCCTAGCCTATTATTTCGACAAATTATTTTACCTACCTACCTTCTCACTGTTGCAAATATTTCAAATTCCATTCTATAACTTTAACTTCACTGTGCTTATTTTCAATTCAAAAGGTTATTAATAATTTATTTGCTGAGTATTTCCCACTTTTTAAGCACTTCTGATCTAAAACTTAAATAAATTCAACCTTTCACACCTATATCTCGCACTATTTTGCACTCCATTAAGCTAAAATTAATTAAACTTTCCTTTTAATCATACGTTCTGCAAGCACTCCGCATTTAAATAATTCCGCAACAGTTGTTTATTCCAAACTATCTCAATTCCAGTGCTCCGCTCGGCTCGTCCACGGCACGCGTCGATCGGGTTCGCCGCGTGACGTCACCTATTGTCTCCGCGGAGCCCGGCCGCCGCACAGCTGATCGTGCTTGCCGACCGGTTTTTTCAACTCGTCGTGCAATCAGCTGGACTACGAAGCGAGGAGCGTATCGTATCCCTTTCAGCCCAGTTTAAAGATAAATTTTGGCGGTATTTTAAGACGTAAGTGATCGGGCCCACAGCCGCACAATTGTGACGGATATGCTCTATCTATTGGTGTGAGTAAGATAGCCAGCAAGCGCCGCGAAATTCAAATTAAAACGGGTTAATTTTGCCGTTGTTGTTGTTTAGGGTATCGCTGCGTGTAAGTGATTCTAATTACATTAAAATTATGCCATTGCTATGTTATTATTGTGATTTATAGTTAATTATGAACTGTTTTACGTAACAGTGAATAAATTTGTTTGTATTTTTGGTTAATTCTCAAGAAAAAGTGTCACAGAAGTATAAAGTCACAATTGTATCACTGCGGGCCCAACTACATACTACATTGCAATGGCTAGATAATTTTTTTTCCTTAATTACGATACAATTGGGGAGTTACTGGAACAGTAAGATATAAAAGATGTTCATGGGGCATGTGTGCAAGATTATAAGATTCTTACTTCTCCAATAATGATGCTCCACTCTCATCTTTGAGGGCAACCCCCTATCAAAATGACGGCAAATGGATAAAAAAAATATTTCGTGGCAAGACTACTAGTCAAGCTCAAGATAGTAATTAAAGTAATGAACAGCCCAAATCATTAGCGGAGTACTTAGAAATTTATTTTAATGCCGATCTGTTTGTAATGTTTGCTATCGCTGCTGAGCAATATTAAATGGCCGAAAAAGGCCAGCAAATGAAATCGCAATGTAGATCTAATAAAATCAAAATAATCTTTGGGGTTCATGGGACTATGAATTGCATTAAATGCCCTCGAATCAAATTTTTTTGTATTGTGACTTTGAATGAGTTGGGCCCACGATGATACAATTGTACGCCCCCTGAAAAACCATGAAAACAACATAGTACCACTGAAAATGTTCAATTTTCTTTTTCTCTGATCCCCAAAGATAATGAATATCGAGTTTTTTTATTACTACCTTGTTTAGTTTCGTCGTGGGTCTGAAAGGGGTATGCAATTTTGTTAACTTAAATAATAGTTTCTAACGTCATTTAGCTTTCTGATTAATTTTATCGCAATGTCTATCGAAACTCAAACTCCTATAGATTTGAAATCTCTTCTAGTAAAGCGTAGCAATATTAAAGGACGGTTACCTAAATTTAAAAATCATGTAGAATCTTTGCAATCTTTAGAAAATGTTTCTGAATTTGAAACCAACAAACTTGCGATGAAATTATCCAGGATTGAAGCCTTGTTTGTTGAATTTGACGAGTTGCAAAATCAAATAGAATCTTTTAGTGAAGGTAATCGAGAACAGGAGTTAACTATTCGCGATGTTTTTGAACAAGACTTCGATCATTATGTTTGTATTGCTCAGGATTTGATAAAGGCGAATTCACCTTCTAAAATACCTATACCTATACCTATTATATTGGTCACCGCAGAATAACAGCGTCGTGTTCTGGTTTTATTTACCACTCCAGAGCATGACACATGCTGAGCGGTGGCCAATTTTGGTTCTAACTTAAACTTGTTTTTTGTTATCTCATTCTGTGTGTTATATTTTTTAAGTTTGAACCAAATAAATGTTTTTCTTTCTTCTTTCTAAATGTTTTTCTTTCTATGTTTGCATCATGTCCATCGAATGATTCAAATCATAAACAGCATTCTAACTGTCATAATGGTGGCCAATGTAATAATGAAACACTTGGTTTCAAATTGCCAATCATTAAAATTCCCAATTTCGATGGTACCTATTTTAAATGGTTGGAGTTTAAGGAAACTTTCAGCTCATTAATTCATGAAATACACAAATCAAAAATATTTATAAATTTCATTATTTAAATTCATATTTAGAGGGTGGTACTTGGAAGTTACAGACAAAAATTATTGTCAAGCCTGGAACTTATTATGTGAAAGGTTCGACAATAAAAGGCAATTAATAAGCAATCATTTGAGATCTCTTCTTAACTTTGAAACCGTGCGAGAGACCGCCAAGTCACTTCGTTTTATAATTGACCATGTCACAAAAAACTTGCGGGCTCTCTGCACGTTAGGATTGCCTACAGACAAGTGGGATGTCCTAATTATTTATTTGGTCACAGCAAAATTAGACAACACTACATGTTTTAAATGGGAGGAGTTTAGAAATAATATTTCCGAAATACCATCGCTTTCAGACTTTTTTACATTTCTTAAAAACCGAGCTGATGTTTTGGAGACTGTTTATGAATCCAAATTAGACAGACAAAACAAGACCAAACCAGGGGGCAACCCCACGCTCTCTAATAAAGTTCAGCAAACCAAATCTTTTGCTGTCACCACTAGTGGCGACAATAGTCAATCCTCTTCTAAGTCTTTAGAGTGTTTGATGTGCAGAGGTGAACATCGTCTTTATGAGTGTTCTTCGTTTAAATCAAAGTCTCCTAAGGATAGAAATTCTATAGTCGAGTCTCTAAAGCTATGCAAAAACTGTTTAAAACCAGGCCACAAGGTGGAAGAGTGTAAACTTGTTGGGTCTTGTCGTTCGTGTAAAAAACGACACAATTCATTGTTGCATTTTACTCAAAATTCTGATGCCTCTAATTCCTCTCAAACAGTTGTCATGTCTTCTACTCAAACCACCACAAATGTTTTACTGTGCACCGCTAAAATTCAAGTTTCCAATCCCGTTACTAAAAACACTATAACTGTAAAGGCTTTGCTTGACAGCGGAAGCCAGTCGTCTTTCATAACTGATATGGTGAAACAAAGGTTAAATTTAACCCCTTTGCTGTCCCCAAGTGTAAACATAGTCGGCATAGGCAACACTTCTTTAAACATTAATGTTGAGAGATGTGCTATTAATTTACAATCAAACACTAGTCCATTTAATGTAACAATGTATTGTCTAGTCTTACCCCAAATTTCAGATGATATACCTAAGGTTGCATTCGATTCTAGACCTCTAAATCTACCTAATTGTGATCTGGCTGACCCTAGTTTCAACGTGCCATCGCCTATAGACATGCTGATTGGTGCTGATTTGTTCTGGGATTTGATAGGTTCCGAGCAACGTCGCCTTGAAGACTGCAATACCATTCTTCGCAGCTCTAAACTAGGGTGGCTCGTAGCTGGTCCCCTACCTACAATGCCTAAACAACTAACTTCCAATAAAACCATCACATGCAATTTTCTATTGAAAAACGATGATTCCGATAATGATTGCTCTACAAATAATAATCTAGAGCACCTTATCACTAAGTTTTGGGAGCTAGAGAGCTTTCCCGACCGCCAACCCTATTCAAAGGAAGAAAGCCTATGCGAACAGCACTTTCTCTCCACTACTACTCGTCTAACCAATGGTCGTTTTTGTGTGAGTCTCCCTCTTCATCGTAATAGAGATTGCCTAGGTGACTCATACCAACTAGCTAAGAAAAGATTTCTAAATCTTGAAGCACGCTTTAGAAAGCAGCCAGAATTAAAAACAGCCTATTCTGATTTTATCCATGAATATTCTGCGCTTGGTCATTTAACAGAGATTGAACTGTGTAAGCCTATAGGTGCCTATTTCCTACCCCATCACCCGGTCATTCGAGAGAATAGCGAGTCAACCAAGTTGCGTGTTGTTTTCGATGCGTCTGCTTGCACTACTTCAGGGGTATCAGTAAATGACATACAATTGGTAGGACCAACTATTCAAGACTCAATATTCAATATACTCATTCGATTTCGCCAACACAAGTACATCATTTCTGGTGATTTTGAGAAAATGTACCGGCAGGTTGCTCTTAAAGAATCAGATCGCAATCTACAGCTGATTTTGTGGCGCGACGAAGAGAACCAGGAGCTACGCACTCTACAACTGAATACAGTGACGTATGGTTTCTCCAGCGCTAGTTTTCTCACCACTAGGTGTCTCTGGCAGCTTGGTGAGGAATGTAGCGATCCTAAATTAAAAACTATTATACAAAAGGATTTTTACTGCGACGATTTGCTAACTGGATGTGACTCTACATCAGAACTTCGCTACATTCAACGCCAAGTGTCAGCTGAGCTAGCTAAGGGTTGTTTTCCCTTAAGGAAATATAACTAGGTCTAACTTACCAGATCTTTTCTCTCCAGATGCTATAAATGTCGAAGAAGGTAATTTAATTATCAGCAACTCTACCAGCACTCTAGGCATAGGCTGGTCTCCTTCATCTGACTTATTATTTTTTCGAATAGATTGCGAACCAATTAATGTTCTTACTAAAAGATCCATTCTTTCAACAACCTTTAAAATTTTTGATCCCCTTGGATTATTATCCCTGTGCACTATCAAGCCTAAAATGCTTCTTCAAAAACTTTGGTCTCTCAAAATGGACTGGGATGAACCAGTTCCACTAGATTTTCAAAAAATTTGGCTCAAGTTCTCCCAAAATATTTCACATTTATCTACAATAGAACTGCCAAGACACGTCTTAATAGAAAACCTTAACTATGTAGAAATGCATTGTTTTTGCGACGCTTCTAAAGAAGCCTATGGCGCATGCATATATCTAAAGTCCATCGACGTCGATGGCAATGTCAGAATCAATTTACTGTGTGCAAAGGCACGCGTAGCTCCTCTAAAGGCCTCTACAATTCCCAGGTTGGAGCTATCCGCCGCTGTCGTTGGTGCATAGCTGTCTTCATCTGTCTCTCAAGCTCTTCGTTGCACAATTAATCGTCATGTCTATTGGACAGATTCTAGCGTCGTTTTGGGATGGCTGAAAGCACCTAATAAAACCAAAACATTTGTTGCTAATCGAGTGGCGGTTATAGGTGAGCTAACTGATTATTCGTCTTGGCGTCACGTCCCTACATCAGAGAACCCAGCCGACTTACTCTCGCGAGGAGTAGAGCCGCAACACATTAGAGATTGCTCTATGTGGTGGCACGGGCCAACCTTCTTACAACAAGACGAATCTTCATGGCCGCCGTTCCCTATTCTTGCTGTCGAGTTACCTGAACTTAAAGCCATGCCTGCCTTGGTGGCGGAGGTAGCGTCTTCGACACCAGCAGTGGATTTTCAAAGATTTTCCAAACTCTCCATGCTTCAAAGAGTCTATGCTAGAGTCCTCCGATTTGTTAACAATTGTAGAAACCCCAACAGCAAAGTCGTAGGCGAACTTCAAGTAAGCGAACTTAACAAATCTCTACAAACTCTTATCATTGCATCCCAAAAGGAATCATTTTCAAATGAAATCTCTCAGTTGCGCCAAAATAAAACTCTACCAGCGAAGTGTATGTTAGCTTCATTAACTCCTTTCTTAGATGATCAAGGCATCTTACGAGTTCAAGGCCGCATAGAAACCTCTACTTACAAATACGACAAAAAACATCAAATCATTTTAAAGGCCAATCATCCCTTAACCAAGCTTATTTTTCATGAAGAACACGAGCGTCTCCTACACGCAGGACCCCAGCAGATGCTCGCTTCAGTCAGAGATCGCTATTGGCCTATTGGCGGTAGAAACCTAGCCAGAAACGTAGCTCGATCCTGTTTTGTCTGTCGACGTGTTAAGGGTAAAACTATGAGCAATATTATGGGAAACTTGCCCAAGGAGCGCGTAGAGCCTGATTTTCCCTTTATTACTGTAGCTACTGATTTTGCTGGACCTTTTCTAATTACTGACCGTAAAGGTCGTGGCTGTAAATAACCAAATGTTATTTGTGTATATTCATATGTTTTAGATATCACTGCATTCACTTAGAGGCTGTCAGTGAATTAAGTAAAGATGCATTTGTTCTCACTCTCAAAAGATTTATTGCACGTAGAGGCATACCTACTACTATTTATTGTGACAATGGCACAAACTTTGTTGCTGCAGCCAAAGAAATTAGTAATTTTATAAATTCAAATCAGGATTCTATACACGAGTTTGCAACTCGTCAAGGAATAGATTTTAAATTCTCGCCTGCATACGCTCCTCACTTCAACGGTCTAGCTGAGGCCGGAGTTAAATCAGCCAAACACCACATTCACAGAATTTTAGGAAATACTCACCTAACCTTTGAGGAGTTGTCTTCTTTGTTCGCACAAGTCGAAGCTATCCTAAATAGCCGACCCCTATGTCCCCTCAGTCCATCACCCACTGATTTCCAACCACTCACCCCGGCTCACTTTTTGATTGGTAGACAACTCACCGCGCTGCCGTCACCGAGCTTCGTGGACTCCAAGCTGCATCGTCTCGACCGGTTCCAGCGCCTAGAGCAGGCGCGACAACATTTCTGACAAAGGTGGACCTCTGAGTACATCGCGGAGCTCCAGCAGAGAACCAAATGGCAAACGAGATGTAGAGACGTCAAACTCAACGACATGGTTCTGATAAAGGAAGCAAACGCACCTCCTCTTTGCTGGCGATTAGGAAGAATTGCCAAGCTGTTCCCTGGACCAGATGGAATACCTCGGGTGGTCGACGTAACCACTGCTCATGGCACCATTCGATGGGCCCTAAACCGACTTTGTCTCCTACCAATGTCTGATGACTGAGAGTCGAAAGCTACAGTAGAGCTTTCAACGGCCGGGAGGATGTTCGAGCCGACCAAACCCATTGTCACCCTACTGTCTCGCGTTATCCGCATCGTACCACAGAATTGATGGCTACCGTTCTTGTGACGTGATCTCCGCAACAGCCAATCAGAAGAGGCTGCGATCGCGTGATATCTAAGCAGCCAATGGACGCGCTGCTACCCCTACCGTTAAGTTTTAAAACCATGTATTTGTCAAATATGTCGATTCATTCCAATAAATGTATTCACAAGCTGAACTAGCATTTTTCTATTAAACATCCTGTTGCTAAGCTTTAAATTTACTAAGGTACCTGCATGCCAAATTTTAAGCGTCTAACTTACGCGGTTTAGATTTTTCATACAAATGTTTTTTCTCGCTAATTCCCGTTCCCGTAGGAATTTTGCAATATCCTGTTATAACTAAGCTTTAAGTTTACTAAGGTACCTGCTTGCCAAATTTCAAGCGTCTAACTTAAGCGGTTTAGATTTTTCATACAAAAGGATTTTACCGCTAATGCCCGTTCCCGTGGGAATTCCTAAGTATCCTATAACCTGCCCAGGAGTATGAAGAATAATTGTACCAAGTTTCGTTAAAATCCGTCAAGTAGTTTTTGTTTCTATAAGGAACATACAGACAGACAGACAAACAGACAGACAGACAGACAGACAAAAATTTTACTGATTGCATTTTTGGCATCAGTATCGATCACTAATCACCCCCTGATAGTTATTTTGAAAATATGTTTCATGTACAGAATTGACCTCTCTACAGATTTATTATAAGTATAGATAGATAACATAAAGGTAGGGCAGAGTCTCCACTGCAGGAGCACGACTCTCTCTAAGTTACCAAATATAAGTTAAGGAGTGCTCACATCCTGGTCAGACAAATTGGGTAGGCCTTAGTTCGCATATTTGTCCCATAGTCACCTTTTACGACGCACACAGAAAGAGTGAAGGTGGTCTTAATCTCTGTAGGGAACCACACAGTTACTTCAATTTAACTTAAAACATTATTTACTTTTTACCAAAAGAATACGTAACTACATGTTATACATTATCAGACCCCTTGAGTTTTTGGGGTGAAACTTTCACCCACTATTGCACGTACCCTTTCAATTTTTGCGACAAATGATGGCGTATTTATCTTTCTCCTAAGTCCAACCTATCTCTTCACCATCCATACATCACCAGGAAAATATTTTTATGAGTGTCAATTATTAAATTAAAAGTAGTGAAAACATGTGCTTAATCGTTAAAGCAAAACACTAAAGAATCAACACAACCGTGACTAATTAGCTGATATTGCAGTTTTGCTATTTAATCATTATACTAATGACGTTAGAAAATTGTAAACTAAGTATAAAAATGCTTTTAAACTTTATTAATTGTCTATTAAACTCTTAACCCTCCAATATTCACGATCACTTATAATATTTAGTGCAAACAATTTTGTAGCCAAACTATTTCATATTTAATGCAAATTACACTCACTACCACACTTTCCTGCAAGGCTAAACTTGCAGGTTCAGCTAAGATTAATTTAATATGCCTTTAGGTGGTCCTTTGTATTAAACCACCGCGCTTATTAGAACCGGTAAGGTTCTTGGAAAAACGGTTTAAATGACGTGAAAACAAATTGCTTTGTTTAAAGTAATAATTAAAAATTATAACAGCATTACTAGGAACTACTACGGTTTTATACCTATTTGATAATAGATTTTCTTTGCTTTAACATTCAGTAAGTATAAATACTGCATATTCCGAAATGAAACTTATACGATTTATTTTCAATTAAATGTGCGTACATGAACGTTGTCATGCTTCAGAATTCTTTCTTAATTGTTACTGTAACGTTTTCTGTTCGGCAAATAACGAATTGTTCTCGACAGTGAAAAAACGTTAGTGA
Source organism: Ostrinia nubilalis (assembly GCF_963855985.1). Taxonomy (NCBI): domain Eukaryota; kingdom Metazoa; phylum Arthropoda; class Insecta; order Lepidoptera; family Crambidae; genus Ostrinia; species Ostrinia nubilalis. The sequence goes on along the minus strand of NC_087091.1, from coordinate 6,164,760 downwards.
TCAAAACAATCACCCGTAGGTACAAGTAGTATTTTTTTAATCGTTTTTAATTGCTGATTTTAATTGATCAGTACCTGAATCAATAACACTGTTTATAAGGATAACGTTGACATCGCCAAATTGATACTTAATAAAGCAATCAAACAGAGCGATTTCAATTGAGATCCAGTTAAAACCGGTACAAACCGATCCGTTGGTTTCATCCCTAATTTAACCCTAAGGAGACATATCGTCGGAGCTCCGACCCAGAAAGTCGCGTGTAGCTTTGGAGCAGCAATTGATAGGAGCCATTGGAATGCATGCCTCATTGCACGCCGGGTCTGGCGGTTTTATTAGTGAGCCGACACGGTTGACGTGGTCTGTGTTTTGAACTCGCCAGCCGAAGGGTTAACTAAGTGACTGCCAAGCTATTTTAGGAGTGAATTATTGGCGCGAGTCAAGATCAAAAGAAGTCAATTAAAATTAGATAAAAAAATAAGAATGAAGAATACATCAATCAATAAAGGATAATGAACGAAGGGAATTGTAAACGGACACGATGAAAAAGAAGATGAAAAAGGACCTATAATACATACAGGATGGTAGACTGGTTGTATTTTGCTTCCGATCAAAGTACACGACTCTCTAAAGTGGAGGCAAATTACTTAAAATTATATAAAATAGAGTTAAAAAATTGATGGTTCCACTGCTGCTGATGATCATAATGAACAGAATGTGTGTATATTTACATTTTCTTGGGTCAAAATGAGTAAGAATAGGTTAATTCAGTTGTGTTACGTTGGAACCAGACAATGTATTTGAGAATCAATTCGAAACGTTCACAAATTTCAATTTAACGTTATAGCCGATCGAGACTTGGCCAGGATTCGCTGCACGAAACAATTTAATAAGTAAATAGTTCATCCAAAGCAATGTCAACGTTGTGTTACTTTGTGATATTAAATCGGTCCGGTCTAATTGACCGTAAAGGAGAGCTCACGGAACTCCAATACTTGTCTCCGAATAGTTCTCAAAATATCTCTTAAATTAGTTAGTATAGGTAGCTGCAGCAGGGTTTATTAATTAGCGAATCCGGCATTTCAATAAAGGATACCGACTGTAAAATTAGTCTTCCATCTACTGCATTACGTGGTGATTTCAGGAACTGATATTAATTTTGGTCCGTTGATGTAGCTTTGAAGCAGAAATGGATCAGAATTTTGTTATGAGACTGAGTTTTGATAGTAACTAGTTTTTTTTTATAATAAAAAAACTGCATAACGACTTCTTTTGAAACGTTTTTAGTACTTATTAGTACCGAGTGATGGGCTTATATCTACAGCTCGCTATTGTAACGTGTATTGTTTTAAACTTACATGGTCACTTACATAATTATTATTACTGACGGGGTTGCTACCATGTGCTACCTTAATTTTGAGTTTCCGATATTTCGGCACTTTCGCAAGCGCCATGGTCACGGAGTAACTGTTACTCAGTTACTCTGACTTACTCAGGTACTACTGTAAAAGTTAGTCTCAATTCCGTCAGTGACAATAATTATTGTCACATGTATTAAAAATAAAATAACTTCGTACATAATTATATTGTTTGTAGAGACGTATTTATGTAATAAAAATAAGAAATACCTATTTATGTAACAGTTTACTCATTCATGTCTGATTGCGACAACGTGGGTCAACTGAATAATACTTAAGACTTTTCTTATTCATTTGAGACAAAATAACTACCCACAAAGGTTTTTTCAAAATAAACAAAGTCACATGTAGGTATTGAGACGCTTAAATTTTATACAAACAATTTTTGTTCCACCTACAACGGCCATCGTTGAAATTAATAATATTCATAATTAATTTTGTGTTTCGCTTCAACGAGTATGTAAACACTCAAAATAGACCTAGTGGACGCGCACCGCACTAAAATGAGTATGAAATTTATGAATTTACCGAGTTTAATTAAATATGAGGACGCCCAATAATTGTTTTAAACTGAGCCCTTATTTGAGTGCGGTCAGACGATGCATGCTCTTTCCGCACAGCCACCGACTATTTACATCCCGATAAAAAGTCAATAAACCGTGAAACTATCGAAAATAATCGTTTTTAATTAAATACCGTTCATTAAGTCGCGGGTTCGTTTAATTTAACCTGTACAATAGGATCATTGAGCATGATTGTATGTTAATTTTTCGATATTATGCGTGCGATGCGGGAGGATATATTGCAGAGCATTTTTTTTAAAGTAGTAAGTTTACGTACAGGTTTACGTACATGTAACGTAGAGATTGAGAAATCTTAAGTAAGGTAATGAAACGAAATGAATGAATTTAATAATTTTAGCATTAGAGCCAAGGCACCCGATGCATTGAGGTGGCGGTGTGACTCTGGAGCAGTGTCACTGCTGCGTCGTCTTCGTTCGTTCGTTTCAGCCAAATGACGTCCACTGCTGGACAAAGGCCTCCTCCAAGGCTTTCCACAATGCACGGTTCTGCGCTGCCCGCATCCAGGTTCTTCCCGCGACCTTTACGAGATAGTCGGTCCACCTAGTAGGAGGCCTGCCCACGCTACGTCTTCCAGCCCGTGGTCGCCACTCGAGAACTTTTCTGCCCCAATGGCCGTCGTCTCTACGAGCTATGTGCCCCACCCACTGCCACTTGGTTTTAGCAATTCTGCGAGCTATGTCGGTCACTTTGGTTCTCCTGCGGATCTCCTCATTTCTGATTCGATCACGCAGGGAAACTCCAAGCATGGCCCGCTCCATCGCCCTTTGGGTGACCTTGCGTCGTCTTACTTAGAAATATATGTGGCGGGCACACGAGCGGTGCGGCGCTGTGTCCCGGGATTCGGAGAAATCTTTGCTATGCGGCGCCGCGATACATCGTCAGCTTTGGCTCTTAGCCTCTTAGAGGATCACAATATTGTGCCAAGGCATTTATGTCAACTGTTTTTGGTCAAAACACTTTTACAATAAACAAAACATTCCCGTCATTCTGTACCACACACGTTCTACATTAAAAAAACTTTATGTTATATTATGGCAAAAGCTAAACATGGCTTACAATTCAAATTCAACTCGCTTTTCCCTTATCAATTAGTCATAGTTAGATAAGGCATTCGACCTAAAGAGAAGACGAGAAGTAAAGCTTTGGTGAGATATCTATCAATAATTCAATCAATACAGGCCCATCTCAACTTACCCCACAACTTCCGATACCTTGCTACGAGTATACGCAACTTAACTACATCAAGTAATAGGTAGGTAGGGGAGACCTAGGAGAGTTGTGACAGAGGTGAGTTGTGACAAGGTCGATTTCTCCTTACATAATATACAGTGTGAGTCACGTTAAAGTGTACATTATGAAAATAGATGAAACTAGACCTATTTTTATCGACGAAAAAGAGGTCAAAAAATTTTTGAGATTTTTTTTTAATTTTTTATAGAATTTTTTTTCTTCCAATTACTTATTGTAAAGAAAACGTAATAACTTTTAAACTAAGCGGTATATCCTGATAAAATAAAAACAGTAATTATGCTAAATAACAGGCAATACTAAAAAAATACATAAAATACACAAAAAAGGCCAACAAATAATAAAAAATGATACTTTTTGAAAAAAATCTGCTTTAAAATTCGTGTTTTTTTTTGTTATTTGATAAATTTCTCCAAAAAATGCCCCTATAACAGGTGGTTTTTATTACTTTGTATTATTCTCTATCGTATTATCTTTGTAAAACCAAAAATCGCATGTCTCTAACCCTATCACAACATTTGCTATGATCGTTTGAACAAAGGCCTGCCACAACATTATTCTCCGCTACAGTTAGAGACAATTTTAATTTTAACTAAAATGCTTATTTTACTTCGAAATCTTTTGTTTTTATTTGAAATCTAACTTGTCTGTATCAAAATTACAAATCTAGAGCCATTTTCAGTTTCGTTGTTAACGAAGCGTTGAATGGCGCGCCCGGAGAGGCTTAGTTCAAACGATCATTGCAAACGTTGTGATAGGGATAGAGACATACGATTTTTGGTTTTACGAAGGTAATACGATAGAGAATAATACAAAGAAATAAAAACCACCGGTTATAGGAGCATTTTTTGGAGAAATTTATCAAATAACCAAAAAAACACGAATTTAAAAGCAGATTTTTTTCAAAAAGTATCATTTTTTATTATTTGTTGGCCTTTTTTGTGTATTTTATGTATGTTTTTAGTATCGCCTGTTATTTAGCATTATTACTGTTTTTATTTTATCAGGATATTCCGCTTAGTTTAAAAGTTATTACGTTTTCTTTACAATAAGTAATTGGAAGAAAAAAAATTCTATAAAAAATTAAAAAAAAATCTCAAAAAATTTTTGACCTCTTTTTTGTCGATAAAAATAGGTCTAGTTTCATCTATTTTCATATGTACACTTTAACGTGACTCACACTGTAGTTAGGAAGCTGGTAAAAATGCTTGTTTGTCGCTTTTAAGACGCTCTTCTTGACTAAGTACCTGCGGGTGGCGCTAGAGGCACGGTTACGTAAATATGACGTCTGTGTACAAAAAAATGCGAAAAGTAAGTTTTTCTTCAAAATTTTATTTCAATTTATATCATGTTTTAGTATTTGTGCACTGTTGTGTTATTTTTTCTCAAGTTGCATGGTTATTCAGGTCTTAAAATGTAGCACTGATCTTTTGTGTGCGCATAGTGTTTAGAAAATAAAAAATATTATTCGAACCAAGTCGTCATTTTAAACACCTAGGAGAGTTGTGACAGCCTGTCACAACTCTCCTAGCTTACTTAATTTTTCTGATGGGCCATTTCCACGATGTTTTTAGATGTTTTTTTGTGTGTTAGTAGGTTCATAATTTGTATAATTGCATGCTGCTCCTTTTTTGATTCAGAATGCCTAATAACTAACTATACATGAAAGCCATATAAAGGAACTGCTTGCTAGAGTCGAAATCTAGGACCTGGCTTATGAAGTGATTAGGGTAAAGGGTTAAAGTTTAAGATATGCTGCGACCTCTTACAATCTAAACTTATTAAAATATATTAAGAAGAAAGAGGCTTATCAAGTAATCCCAGAAGGTGAATCTCCGTCTATGGACCACCAATACCATTGACCAATATCAATAGAAGAGGAAAGAAAATATATTAAGTATAACTATATTAGCTAAAAAATATAATAAAAAAAATCCAGTGTCGTGGGAGAAAAATGAAAACTGGAGAAATGTGGCTCAATCTGTGTAACAACATTCTATAACTATTTGTTTTTAGGTACTAAAGGATCATTAAAGTACTTTTTTGCTAAAAAAATCATATTTGATTGAGTATTATGGTATTTTTATATCTAATAGATGAAATACAATGCTGTCACTACTCACCTCGGTACCTGTCACAACTTACCTCGGTGCTAGGAGAGTTGTGACAGAGGGAGTTGTCCAAGATTTTGATGATTTTCTTAGAAGCCTTAACACTTAAGTTAACTTTGGTGATTGTTTTGAAAACAGAAGGAACGGCGCTACATTAATTTGTATGATTCATAGCTGTGGAATGTTTTTTGACCGAGATATGGCCCCTAAAGTAAAAATTGTCACAACTCTCCTAGGTCTCCCCTACACACTACACATTAGGGAAGACTGAAATATGTTGGCTCAATCAGTACCTTTGAAAAACTAAATTCTATTCAGTGCCAACCACCACCTCCGTGGTAATGTTCGAAGAGGGCGGATGAGAATATAAACGCCATCCATTTAGTGCCAACCATCACCCCAGTGGCAGGCCCGAAGGGGGTGAATGGGAATAAAGGTACAAAATACATTTTTATAAAGCTCCACCTAAAACGCTTCGGGTGGACTCTGTTATACGTCGAACCAGAACACTATACAAGCTTTAGTTTTAATTAAAGTTTATAAAAACGGAATTCTATTAAACTACGTTGACTATGAAGTGTACGGTTAAGGGGCAGATGAACCGTGGCTCAAAGGCAAGCGCTTTGTGCAGTGAGACAGCGGCTGTAAGAAAAAGCGCAGTATTATGCTACGGCACGTCTTATTGTAGTCTTCCTCAAGATTTTCCGAAAAACGGGTATAAAACAAGCGACGCTTACACACACCTATTTCAGTTTGATTAACTTTCAACAGCTCCTTTTTACTTGCAGAAAAACGTTTTGCAGCAAATGACTATCAAGGTACCTACAAGTTGGAAGCGGATGACATGAGGCAGCAGCAGACGACGTGTCGCAGCGACACTACTGGTTTCTATGTACATATTTCTATGAAATACCATTCGTAGTAAGCGACACGTCGCCTGGAAGTATTTCATAAAAATACATAGAAAGTGACGCGGCGACACGTCGTCTGCTGCTGCTGCGTGTCAGTCGGCTACGAACTTGCACTTTTAAGGGTTTGCCACACTGGATCTGCGTTCTGCGGTCTGCGGTCAGGTCAAAGTAAACGCAGCCAGCATCATGTATGAACAACATCAGGTCAGGGCAATCGGGCAGTGGTCCGGGCAAGACTGCAATCTGTAAGCGCTGCGGTTTGCGTTCTTTGCGCGGGCGCGCATTGAGATCGCATCTAAATATACAAAACATAAATAATGACAATAAGTACACGCGGACTGCGTTCACTTTGACCTGACCGCAGACCGCAGCCAGTGTGACAGATCCTTTGGGGCCGTCCATATATTACGTCATTCTAAATTAGGGGGGGGGGGGGGGGGTTGGTCTGCGGATGACGGTAAATGATTGATAGGGGGGGGGGGGTGTTTCGAAATTGACGTCATTCTTATTTATTTATTTAAAGCTTATTGTTCACGTACAAAAAGATTATTTCTAAAAAGAAATTTCTTCCAGCACACCTAGTAAGTAAGACTGCAAATGTGAGAGGCGGCTAAGGTGCGTACAATACTAAAATAACTCATAATAAACATACATAATGCAACATAGATGTACTACTACTATCAGGGGGTGATTAGTTATCGATACTGATGCCAAAAATGCAATCAGTAAAATTTTTGTCTGTCTGTCTGTATGTTCCTTATAGAAACAAAAACTACTCGACGGATTTTAACGAAACTTGGTACAATTATTCTTCATACTCCTGGGCAGGTTATAGTATACTTAGGAATTCCCACGGGAACGGGAATTAACGGGAAAATCATTTTGTATGAAAAAATCTAAACCGCGTAAGATAGACGCTTGAAATTTGGCATGCAGGTACCTTAGTAAACTTAAAGCTTAGTTACAACAGGATATTGCAAAATTCCCACGGAAACGAGAGTTGGCTAGAAAAAACATTTGTATGAAAAAATCTAAACCGCGTAAGATAGACGCTTGAAATTTGGCATGCAGGTACCTTAGTAAACTTAAAGCTTAGTTACAACAGGATATTGTAAAATTCCCTCGGGAACGGGAGTTAGCGGGAAAAAACATTTGTATGAAAAAATCTAAACCGCGTAAAGTAGATGAAGGGGGTAAAACGGGATCCATGCGTACGAAGTCGCAGGCGGCCGCTAGTATTACATATAATACTAGCTGCCCGCCCCGGCTTCGCCCGTGGTACTTACATGTATTATACATATAAACCTTCCTTAAGAATCACTCTATTAAAAAAAAAAAAGGTGATTCTATAACCAAGTGTTTTAATTTTGTCAAACTGGTAATGACGTCAATTTTGGGAGAAGGGGGGGGGGGGTCATTAAGAAATGACGATAGGATGATTGTAGGGGGTGGGGGTCTAAAATCTGAAAAAATCGATGACGTAATTTATGGACGGCCCCTTTACCCAAAGGTTGGGATTTTTCGTATTAATAAGTATTCACTCCATTAAATGCAGACAGATCTGCTTATTCCGTGCTGAAAGGCCAGACGTTAATTAAAGTTTAATAAACGCTCCACGCAATTGACATGTTGTGAAAGAGAAGGGCTACTTATGTAATGAATGGATGGCCGTCTCATTAGTAATGGCTGAATGAAGTAATGACTCAGGCATGCTATGGAGGTAAGATTTTGTGGGTGCGCTACTATAAAATCACGTAGCCTTACATTACAACTGGTGCGGTTTCACACACAAAGTAGTTCGTTCGTTCGTTCGTTTCAGCCGAAAGACGTCCACTGCTGGACAAAGGCCTCCCCCAAGGATTTCCACAAAGACCGGTCCTGTGCCGCTCGCATCCAGGCACCTCCTGCGACCTTCACCAGATCGTCGGTCCATCTAGTGGGAGGCCTGCCCACGCTACGTCTTCCGGCTCGTGGTCGCCACTCAAGAACTTTTCTGCCCCAGCGGCCATCAGCTCTCCGAGCTATGTACACAAAGTAGTACTATAACTGATTTATGATTGGGTCAGATTCATATTCGATTTTGAATTCGAATGATTTCAGTTCATCATTTCAAATAATTCATCGATTGGTAGCGACCTGCGTCCCGCGCTTCTCTGCTACCTTTATGTGGTCATCGGTCCACCTTGTCGGTGGACTCCCACGCTACGTTTTCCGGTACGCGGTTGCATTGGGGGAGGCCTATGTTCAGCAGTGGACGTCCTATGGCTGAAATGATGATGATGATGATGATTAATTCATCATTAAGTATTGACTGACCGATATTTTTTTCATTAGCTGGCTATGGAAATCTACCGCTGAAGTTATTATAGTCGCTTTAATGCTATGCACCTTGTAAACTTGACTTTACTCGCAAAATTCTATTAAATAAAATAATATCTAACTTGACCACACCAATTACTTACTACGGGAAGTTATTACCCGTACTTTGTGATGAAATTGACTTTGAATTATCTTTTATACGATTTCCTAGAGGCTAACTTCTACGCTCATCTCAATTGTATTATGAAAATCTGGTTCCAAGAATTCCTTGATGGGAAATGTGCCCTTTACAGTCGTGTATTTTAATATGAGCCATAAGAGCAAAAGTCTTATACAGGGTGACTTTGCTATCAGTTTCCAAATTTTTAGGAGCGACTAAGAATCAGTAACTTAATCGATTTACGTAAAAAAATAATATTTTTTCATATTTAATTATTATTATTATCCGCTGCGCGCGGTTTCAAAATTGCCACACGTGGAATTTTACTTCGTTCATAGAAAAATACGTGCACGATAGATAAGTGCAAAGATTAATAGACTTAAGGCTTGGTATTTCTGCTAAAGTAGGTATTTCGCGCTGTCAAAATCTGCGCGCGCAATACTTCGCCGAAGACAGCGCGCCAAAGAGCTCTCGCGGCTACACAGTATAGAAATACGCAGTTTAGATATACGCAGTTGGTTAGGTTAGGTTGACTTCCTTCCGTTCAAGCGTCACACTCACAGCACTTTCTAATACAAATCATATCCAAGTGATACAAATTAAAACAACTTTCAACATTTTTGGGAATATATTTTAGAATCGAATAAATATAGAATATAACTGCCAAAGTAAACACGGTTCAAAGAGGCGTGGCGTCACCCGACCTTCCGGGAGTTCCGCGCCGGCTAAAAGAATTTCAAGATTACGTCACCCGACCTATCGGTAGATCCTCGGGAGCTTGAGCGATTGGAAAAACATTTTATGATCAGTTACTCGTAGTAGCGATTATTTAGAGCTTGGATAATAAATTATAGTTGTTGCAATTCACGAAACTTTGCATGAGGTTAATTACATTAATCAGTACACGCATCAATTTTGTTCAGTCTTTTTGTTTATTAATAAATAAAAATATCATACCAAAATTGCATACATATTTGTTTGTATTGGTCTGGGTGTTTTCTTTCCATAATTTATGTATAACGTATGTACGGGGCTCTGTATCGAAAATCACTATGAGCAATGAGCATCACACACGGTTACCTGGAGTGCATTACCGCAGCAATTTTTTTATAAATGTTGTGCTTTATAGAGTCGAGAGTATAGCAGATAATTAGTCCACCGTGAGCAGAAATTTGTCCACTAATAGCAAAATTCGTTCAAATTATAGTTTTAAAGTTATTAGGAAAAAACAGATTTTGCTGGGGTAACGTTTCAAACATTACCCTGGAATTTTTTTTTTTAAAGTCGTTCTATCCCAGAACCAAATACATGGATAGATAGCTCTTGTTACGTAGTAATTTGTCCACGAATAGCAAAATTTGTTCGTGTTCCGGTTCTCAAGCTATTTAGAATTTTGCTGGGGTAATGTTTTGTGATGTCCCAGATCTCGTAAATGGCTCAACGCAGAAGTTTGAAAAAAATACCAATGATAGACCTTGATATGTCCAAATTAGTTCAAACATTAGTCATTGATTTGAATGATAAACACCAGTGTAATTAAAAGATTTCGAAATTCAGATAAAACGGATTTGTGAGTAAACCAGTACTCTTACAATCGAATAAAAAGGTGTAGCATGTACCCTTGGTACACCTTTATAACCACAGTAAATATAAATGATGTGGCTTTGCGCAAAAGAGAGATTTCAAGAAATCAAATTTATTTTAACAGTCTTACTTTCGTGGCCGAATACGCGATTCCCTTATAACAAGGGAACATGGCATACAATGGACAAATTAAAATGTTCCTTGAATAAGCTATCCTGTTAATTTCAGCTTATTACTTATAAGCATACGACTTATAAGAAAGTTATCGAACTGCAAAAAAATATCAGGAATTCTTCTATAAGCCGACCAAATTATAAAGGTTACAAAAAAGCGACCATTCCATACATCAACTCCAGTTTTAAATCCGTTGACATCTGCTGCATCTGCCATCTTTTCAACCGACTTCAAAAAAGGAGGAGGTTCTCAATTCGACCCGTATTTTTTTTTTTTTTTTTTTTTTCTATGTTTGTTACGCGATAACTCCGCCATTTATGAACCGATTTGAACAAATCTTTTTTCAGCGTATAGGTAATACCTCAAGGGTGGTCCCATTTAAATTTAATAATAAAAAAAAACAACCCCCAAGGGTGGAAAATTGGGGATGAACTTTTTTATACGCAATATCTCCGCCGATTATAAACCAATTAGAACGATTACTTTTTTGTTGAATAGGTATTATCAAAAGGGTGGTTTCATGCGAATTTGAAGAAAATATTTCACCCCCAAGGGTGGAAAATTGGGGATGAACTTTTTTATAATATACATTAAGAATAATGGTCTCAATGTACTGCCTACCTTCAGTGGTAACATCAAGGTAATAATTAGTTAACTAAAAAGCAAGAAATAAGTAAAATTTTATAAAAAAAAATAAAACCGACTCCAAAAAACCTACATTAAAAAGTAGAAAAATAATTACTAGTTACCTACTTATTTATTAGGACGAATTATTAATATTTATGTAGGTATACCATGATTGATACTTTTGGAGTCGGTGCAGGCAAACTTTACATGTTTCATAATCTTGGCACCGACTCCAGAAGTATCAATCATGGTATACCTACATAAATATTAATAATTCGTCCTAATAAATAAGTAGGTAACTAGTAATTATTTTTCTACTTTTTAGTGTAGGTTTTTTGGAGTCGGTTTTATTTTTTTTTATAAAATTTTTTGGTTAGAATATTCTTCCATCTTGCAGCGTAGACCTTTAGCTACAGACCTTAGACAGTATTTATGTGAAAATTCTTACGGATGGTGGAGGAAGGGACGCTCTAGACACTCAAGTCTACAAGGAGTCACATCAACTCCAGTTTTAAATCCGTTGACATCTGCTGCATCTGGCATCTTTTTGGCTAGAAGATTCTTCTATCTTACAGCTTAGACCTTTAGCTACAGACCTTAGACAGTATTTTTTATTATTTATTTGTGTCAGTGTGCTCTTCTAAAGAGTGTAAGACGATTGTATGTAGGTACTATTAAAATGAAATTTTATCTCATTGGTTTTGTCTCATATTTGAGTACTATGTATCATGAGTAGAGTCTTCGTTTAAAAGGATGCGAACGATTTAAATTTCAATAAGTAGACAAAATTGATAATTCTTAATTATCAAAAATTTAAGCTTTCTCCAGTAACACTGATATTATTATACTGTGACTCATCAAAGTCATCATTGTCAAAAATATTGACAAATCGCGAACTGTCACGGCCAAAAAACTGACACGCGTCCGTCCTCCGTAAGCGCCACCGCGCGACTGATTGAGATTGTTCAAGCCGTCATGGACGACTTTTTCCACATTTTTTAACATTGTAACTAAATAAGACGCAATATAAAAATTTCATCCGTTAAAAGCCCTCAAGTTATTTCTGAACTTTAGTTTAGTAAAAGATTTAGAATCTCAAATCGCTTATTTTAAAAATAAAACCATAAATAGAAAACGAATAGAGGTAACTTTGGGAATTTATTCTATCGAGTCAACTTCATCAAATCGTGTTTCCATCCGTTAATAGCCCTCGAAAATATCCTCAACTATGCCCAATAAAAATCTTAGCCTTTAATTTTACTGTTTAGTACCTCAAAAATGAAAAATGAAAACCTCATTTTCGCCATTTTCTCTGCTACCCGGCCTTAAGGCGATTAGAGTCCTCGATGACCTTGGGCGTTTGACCTTCACGGCCGCACGCAACACCCGCGTACCCCGCACGTAAACTCCGATTTGACACCGATCAAAAATACACGGGCATAGGTAGATACAGAATAGAAGCTCTTTCTTCATACATTACTGCCTATTATTTTAAACTTGAATTGATGAACCTTGATGTCGGTGTCATTTAACTCAGGCGTAAAGGTATTTAATAAAAATAACAAAATCCATGGACATTTTGTACGGGATAATTTATTTTATTTTATTTTTTCCTAAATTTTCTAATGTTTTTGTCGGTTCAGCCGTTCTCGAAATTTGAACAAACCCGACTTTATTACAAGCTTTTATTTAGCTTGCAATTTATGATTTATGTAGGTAGGACGTAGGTAACTACATATACAGGGTGGAAACGATAAGTGATCTCACTCGATTATATCTGAACTATACAAGATATCGAAAAACTGGTTACTGATCCTGAAAGTGCTTCACGAGCTCTTTCAAACGGTACCAATAATAGGTTACAGAATAAACTGGATCTATCTGAAAATTCAATGTTTCCAGCTATGAATGAATGAATGAATGAAGAATAATCTGAAAATGTATTTAATTTCGTCTTTTTATTAGAAATCCTTCAACAACTGATTGAGTTAAAATTTCGGATATACATGTAATCCGGATGACAATGCAATATTATGATGACATGCATCTGAACTGGAATGCCAGTGGCCCCATAGGCAACTCTGGGATTAAACGATTCCATCGAGTTTAGGCTCGTTTGATTTGTATTTATTTATTTATATAAATTTAAGTAAGTAAAATTATGTATGTAAGCTAGGTACTTTAAAAAGCACGAGTACCTACCTACCTATATTTTTATTTGTCAATTAAACAAGTAATGACGAAGTTATGATGCGATGAAATTCCGCGTGACGTCACAAATCGCCACAATTTTAAGCACGCCTTGTCGTCACGGGCCTCTTCTTCTGAACTTTGGCGCGCTTTATCTCTTTAATTTAAAAAAGTGAAAAATACATTTAGAGTATTTTTGGTAAGTTGACCGACGGAATAATTCAAACTCTTGCTACTTTCTTGCTTTACCCAGGAAACATCCCTATTCTTGAAATTATTTCGAGCTACATAACGGAAAATCTCTGCTACTACGCCGCAGTAAATTCCGCATCACAAATAAAAAAAATTAATAAGCTCTAAACAAATTTATCAATACCACTTTATCTTAATTATTTTTAATTGTGGTATTTTCGCGAAGAAACATAATATTGAAATTCTAAATGGCCCATTTGCTCCAAACCTAAGTATGAAAAATATAATTTGTTTTCTTCACGTAAATCGATTAAGTTACTGATGCTGACTCGCTCCTAATTTGGATACTGATTGCAAAGGCCTAGTAAATAAATAACGTAATATTGTTTTCTACTTTTACTTATCTAGTGCAGTTGTTTTGGAGTCGATTTTAATTTTTTTACACTAATAGATTCTATTTAGGTAGATAATAGCGTCCGAGCGCGTCATAATTCAATCGTATCGTCTGACTGCACGTACTCTATGAACAATTCTGACATAAAATCTATTGTCAAACAAAAGCTGGGCTGCACCATCTTACTTTAACTTTGACAAACGTCAAAAATCTGTCAAACTCCATATAAAAAAGCCGGTTATCGTCAAAGTTACGGTCAAAGGTAGGTGGTGAAATTCAGCCAAGGAATAAATTAATTTTGATCGCTAACGTCAGTTTCCAGCGAATGACACCAACCTCCCCGTCTGAAGGCCAGCGGCCGACTGCCGCCCGCACCCCGCGAAGGCCCCCTCAACAGCAAAACGTTCGGAATTTATCAAAAGTAAAATTTATGAATGAAAGTAATGTTCGATTGCAAAAAGCAACGTGTCATTTAAATAATAAAGAATTCTTAATCTATTAGTGCAAAAATCTTTTAAATTAACATAGCCGTTTCGGAGGAGTAGCGAATTGAAGTAAAAAATCGATGTCCCGTATTTATTTTTTTAATCCACAACAAGGAGACGTAGCGAAAATTCAAACGTGTCAAATGTAGTACTTGAACTGTTGTATAACATATATTTTTTTCAACTATTTCTGTCCAGCAGTAAAAGAGGAGTAGTCTTTACAAAATGCCCATTTGACGCGGATTGAGGACTCTAATCGCCTTAATGGTACGTGAAAATAAGCCTTAACCTTTAGGGCTATATTTCACCGGGACAACACGGCGGCGCAACCAGTTGCCGCTACCAACAAAATGTATACAGCTTTGCGCAACCAAATGGACACCAGGTGAGTAACTCTCTATAGAGCTGTATACATTTTGTTGGTAGCCGGCGACTGGTTGCGCCGCCATGGTGTCCCGGTGAAATATAGCCCTTAAAAATTAAGACATGGCCACCCGCGAATTAAATTTCCTATATTTTTTTCGCGAAAATGCCACGATTAAAAATTATTTAGATAAATTTGTATTGTGAAATTGTTCCATAGAGCTTATAAAAATTTGGATACTGATTACAAAGTCACCCTGTATAAAATTTTAGGTACAATTACCCCAAAAATTTACTCTTTTAGTTTCAAGCGCTTAATGGCTGATAATTCCACTTTCGGAAGTAAACGGTAGAATAAAGTACCTAGAATAAATGAGCATTCAACAAATGCTCAGGAACATAATCACTAAGTAAAAACAGGGTCGAATTCTCCGACTACAAAAGACTCATTGAACAGCAATTACCTCGGAGGCCTCCGAAAAGGTCTTTAATTAAATCCTTCTCCGATGACGTCATAATTATAGCACAAATTGGATTGAGACACCCTCTTGTTTTGTTAATTGTAAGTAGAAAATTTCTCATCTAAATTAATCAGTTTTTAACCGATTCGCAAAGTTTCAGTTACTTGTAGTCATTAAAATAGTTGAACGTCAAATGTAAAGAAAAGTAAAAAATATATATTACTGAGATGTTATTAAATATGAGATATTGAATAATAAATCTTTATTAAAGATGAATATCAGCATCATCGTTTGAAAAAAATCTGAACACAATTTAAAATAAGTTTAATTTACAATCCGTATAGAAACCTAATTAGTCTTAAATGCTTCCCGATCATTATGTATAGACGACAGCACATCAAATAAATAGAGCAGTATCTTATACCGTTCTAATAGGTACGATTTTGCTACAAACATAAATAACGTATGCTGACTGCACGCCGACTTTATATTCTACAGGATAATATACATGCAAAATTCACTGACTGATAAAGAAAATAATTAATAATTTCAAGCGAAGTGGGATTACCTGCCTTATTAAAATACTATTCATTAAGTATGTACAATGGAAGCTCCGATATTAAAATTATTCATAAAATATTCACACAATAAAGCAAAATATTTTAATGCAGTATTTAATCGTATTAAAGGCAGATTACAGTAAAGACTACAGCTTTATACAGGGTGTTAGGTAAATGGGTATATGAGCCGACACTAGCCCATGTTAACATGGGCATATAAATGGTATGGTGAAATCAGAAAATTGATATCTTCATTTTGATTATTTTAAATTTCATACAAATCGGATTTTATAAAAATTATTTCGTATGAAAATAAAAAAATAAAAAATGATGATATCAAATTTCTAACTTCACCATACCATTTATATGCCCATGTTAACATGGGCTAGTGTCGGCTCATATACCCATTTACCTAACACCCTGTAGAGAGGATTGCTCTTAAAAAAACGAATAGCAAAAAGTCGGCAAACACAAAGAAAAATTTGAGCTTATTCACTAGTACGGTCTACACTTTGTTTTCTTACCTGCACTACACACACACAAAGAGATGGTCTCAAAGCGAAATTCAATTTCGCTCAACATTTCTCCTTGCGTAGTGTGTGATACGAAGTTGTATGGCTACCTTATAGGGATGCACTTGATGCGTTTCAGAGGATTACTTGAAGAGACTCTTTCAGATTAAAGCAGACTTTAATCTTTTGAATATGAAGTAGAAATTAACTTCCACTGCCTCTAATAAAATATCAAATTGAAACGTGCCATTTTTCAGCTGCAAATAAACTACCTTTTATTAATCACTCGAATCAATGTACCACTAATTTTAATGAACGCAAATATTTACTTCAAAAATAAAACAAACAAAATATTCGTAAAAGGGAATATTTTAATACCGTATTTATTAACACGAAATCAAAATACGTTTCCGAATTGGTAAAATAACGAAAACACAGAATGAATTCGGAAAACATCAGTTCATATTCGTTCTTTACAATTCCGCGAATGTTTCATAATAATTACTCAAAAATAAGCCCTACTTAAAATATTTCAGATGCATTCCGCCCGCCCTATAATAATCCGCAAACAAAAAGCGTATTTGGTTTCAATACGTCTGCTTCCCATTGCAGGTTTTCCATTTGTTATTTCCAATATTTCCCATTGTAAAAGGAAATACAGAATTACGGGGAAACGCAACCTGAAACCATAGTAGGATAATGTCCGGTGATTTTCAGTATTCACAGGGCAGCCTGTAATTGGAGACTCGTTGGTGCGGCGGTTGGTAATAATTAATTATTAAAGTTTCTTTTACATATTAGTGTTATTAGTAATACGCAAACGTATCGATTAAGTTCCAAACACGTACTAATGAACGGTCAGGCAATAAAATAAAAAAGGTTATTATTGGATAAATGCAAAAAATAAGTTACGCGCGATACGGCGAAATCTTTGCGGTGCGATGCCGCAACGCATCGTGTGCTTTGGCTCTAAATGAACAAATCTACACAAATACTCGCCCTGAATCGCTTCGTGTGAATCGCCTTTAATATAGATAGAACATACGCAACAGATCAATTTTATTCCAATACCGCTCTCCCAGAGTTGGTTATTTCCAGGAAAACTCATGCAGCTAAAATACTCTCTGAATTAACTAATGAAACAAAGCAACATAGGTATTCGAACGTGCACCTGACAGGAGTAATTAAAAGCTAAGTAATTAATAAACAAGTTCTAGAGTTACGTGGATAGTAAAAACTTTAATAAGATATCTGCTTCATGCCTAGTTACAGACGGCCTCCAAACTAAACGTAAACTGAGAGCAAGTTTGAAGTTTACTTACTGCACATAAAATACCTCTATGGTAGATTCAGATGTTTCATACATATACAGTGTACCCCTGCTGGGCATGGAGCTTAACCATAGATTCAAGACTTACGTTTGACACTCCAACCTGTATAATTTTCTAACCGTCCCACTTTCTAGGGTTGTCTTTCTAGGCCTTATTTTGGAACATCGTATCTTTGGGTGTCTACTGTTTATTGGCGTTAAAAAGTGCACTAGTGACGTTTTTAAGGATATTTAAAATGACACATTCATGTTGTTAAGGTAAGTGAGTTCAACCCTTAAAAATATACCTATTTATTTTCTCATTTCTTGTTTCGCGTGAGCTTCAAACCTTTAATTGTAAAAACATACTGTACACTTCACTAATCTTTGGGTCAACGCCTGTATAATCATAGAGGCGTAACCATTAACAATATTACTCAATAAAATCAAAAATGCACACGCGGATTACCGCGAGCGGCAGCAGCATTAAATCTGAATATTCATTTTCACCGATACGTACAACAATTTGCCAGTCAAATGAGTTTTCTAAAAAGCCGATTAAGCGAAAACTAAAACCAGTTAATTATTTGTCCAGCGTCGTGCAAAATGTACGACATAGAATAATATTGCGTTAGTTTGCAAATACATTGAATTCGAAATTTAAGCCACGGTAATGGTAATATTTAATGTAACAGTACATTATATTGGGGGATTACGTACGTTTCGGGGATGAAAAGGGTGAGTGGGGTTTTATTTTGAGAGGATTAAAGTTGTTTGCTAAAAATAGTGGTCTGAAAAACTAAGCTCAGCCGAACATCGAAAAATGTTTCAACAAGAGAGCAAAAAGGTTATTATGCTTTAACGCAGGCTTACTTCCTGATGTATGGATACCAACCTACAACATGTAGATATTTGAATGAACTTGACATGAACGAAAACTATTCTGTTTAAAGTTGAAACTCGATCGATCTATTTTTAGCATACCTACCTAATGAAAGCTTAAAAAGTATTAGATAAGTTTATCCATTGTTACAAAAACTGAGGTTAAAGAATGTTACTGAATGTAACATCTCAAAACTTCAAAAAATAGTGTGAAATAACGCAGTTAAAAATAGGAGAGCATTAAGTTTATAGTAATTGTATAGAATCAGAAATACTCGAAAAAAAAGTCCTGGCTATAACTATGATAACGAATTCGTTGATTAGTCCCATAAATGTTTCTACCTCAAAGTATAATACTAGAAGTAATTAGACAACATGCTTTAATTACAGTACTAAATCATTCGGGCATAATAATCTTCTGTGATAATCCGGATCAGCACTCAGAAACTAGTTAGTGCTTTAATTAAATACTAAACATAATACCATATTTGGCTGCAGGCAAATTCGGGATTCAGTGAAACCGAATAAGCACGTGTTTGGGTTGGGAAATGATGAGCTAAGTCCGAATGATCAATTATTTGCAGGGGTATCGCTGAATTTTGGAGTACAATATTTATAGAGCCTACTATGTTCCGGCACTAAGCTTTGAAATACAGGGTGTTTAAATCATTGGCATCCTTTTATCTCTTATTATGATGGGTATTATAATATACATAGTACCTACTTTCCCCAAATATAACGGGTATGTATCATGTCGTACTATGATGAGTAGTCTTATTTAAAAATGATGCCAACGATTTAAACACTCTGGCTTTATTAAGAGCACAAATGAGACAACATTGATAAGAAAGGATTACATAGTTTTTATTTAGCAACAGTGTCAATTTCAACCCTTTAGGTACATTTGTTGTGTTATTTAGCAACAGTGTCAACCCTTTACATATTTTGAGAACCTAAGCATGTAGGTTTGGCACAATACTTTTAACTTTACTTATTTCAAATAATGTTCTCGTACCGAACAAGTTAATTAGACATACAGAACTCTATTCTATTTACATTCAACATTTATATTATTACCTTACATACAATAAGCTTCTGCAATTCAGCATACATACCTGAAACAAAACAAAGGGAAATGAGTTACTATTTTCCATTCACATAATCAGAAAACGGAGTAGAAAATGGTATTGAAATTAAATACATTGCAACTTTACAAGAGAGCTTGAAGCTACGTGTGTGAGCCCTTACCCTTCAACAAAGTAATTTCATATTGTCCGTGGTGTAATATCTTTTTCATAAAGTTTAATATTTAATTCATTGTTTGCTTACAAAAGTCCAAAGGGCACTCCTTAGCTTTGAACTACTCCCTATTTTCCGATTTATACTTGTATTTTGGGCCCCAAATTGTAGTTTAACTTTCTCCTTCAACTAATCTAACCTTTGCTTGATAAAACAAACCATAGATCCTGAACAGGAAGTTATGTTTCTTTGACAATTTCAGGTAGGTAAGTAAAATTCTATTCACAGTCAAATTTCTGTCTACATTTAAATATTCACTGAAAACTCCATTAGAATTCTGTTTAGCTTTGTTCGTGAAGTTATGATACAATATTAACCTATAATATGTACTTGAAGTCAATACGCGTATAATTTGAAATGGCACAATAATGAAATTGCCTGTCAAATATGCCAGCTTATGGTTGATATCCACAACAATAGGAATATTTAGAGAAATAAATAATGCTCACATAAAACCCGCAGAATATGTCGTTAACCTAACACAGACTTACCTACTTAAACCACAACAATACGAAGATAAATCGCCCTTTCCGTCTCAACCCTTACACATAGGAATTTGTTGCCCACCGAGACGTCCGACGTAATGTCACAGCGAATTAAGAACATCCAATCTTATTTTGCTATACATAAAGTGAAGGTATCTAAAAAAGTTAAATAACAAGTTATTGCGAGCCCCACACGGAGCATCCGATTAATATCATTGTAAAATCTAAGGTTGTGGTTTGCTTAGCTTAATGTAAATATTTCGTTGTTTTTTTTTTTAATAAAACTGTTGAGCAAAAAATCGTTCACTATCAACTGGCACGTGTTCGGGCGTGCTAACATAATAAAAAGGATTTAGCTGTAATAAGGTATATTGAGAAAATACTCCTTAGAAGCTAAAAATAAAACCTAATAATAATATATTTTATAGAGTTACCTACATGCCACCACCTACCACCTACATGCTCAATCTACATAGTTACCTATAGCATCGTTAAAACATTCAGCTTTTACCTTATAATAACCGTAGGCGCTGCGTCGCGCGGTACAGGGAAATCTTTGCGGTGAAGCGCCGCAGCGACGATGCTTTGGCTCTAACTGTAGAACTGCTAGCCGTAGAGTGAGTGGCCGTTTTATTTTAGCTGTGTTAGTGTGTAAGCGAAAATGTTTGTATTGACGTATCCCCGTCGGCCGGTTAATTAGCTTTCGGACGGGGACTTCGGAGATTTCCCTCAAATTAAGTACGAAGTTATTTGCCGTCGACATAGTTTGCGGAAGGGTTGTTTTTTGGTATATACCTACTTAGCACTCGTGTAGAGCACGCAAATACTTTAGAATGAATAACATTGCTAAATTGGCAGGATTTTACTTTCATTAAATTGATAGATGTTACGATTCTAAGAACGTCATTTTTAGGGGGATACATTAAGAGCGTTTACGTCTAACGTGGCATGTCAAGTTTAGGTAATTTCGATGCTAGTTTTATTCACACTAAAATAATTATGACTGTGTGCGTGTTCTCACGCTCTATAGTCAAACCAAAATACTTTGATCCACCATCGTAAAAGTGTGCCAGGCTGTCAAGTGACAGCTCAAGGAAACTATAAAATCTTCAAATCTTCCAACACCGACTCCATAATTATAAATAATGGTATACATTAGTCCTAATCAATAATAAATACGTAAATTCTTTATCAAATAGTAAATTATCAAAGGTTTTTTACTATTTTGAGAATATATTATACAGCCTATGTTCAGCAGAAAATTTTTTGAATTTTAAAGTGAGAGATTTTTTCAAATCGGTTCTATTCAAAACAAACTTTTCCTGTTTACTATTCTTTTTTTATCCGGAAAATGCATAACATTTCATACCCACCAGCTGCGGGTGCAGCTAGTGGGTTATGTGGGATTCTTCCTACCAGAAGGTGGGTAGCCCCTACACCCACTAAAAACCTGACTGTTTCTGCCATGATCCATATGAGTGATATGAGGGAACGCGGGACATCGCCATTGGCTGTTGCCTGTAGCATTCGTCCTTAGCCGCCACCAGACACCTCCATGTCTAGCGACCGAGGCCTGTTAGGAAGGGACAGTTGGAGACCATAAGCTGTCCTCTTGCGCCCAGGGTGTCGGCGGCGGATAACCGGAGTGTCGGCTGAGGCCTCTCGCTCCCGCTTTCCACTGCTTCTTTCTGTGAAAGAACACTTTCACAGAAAGTAAGCACACTATACCGTAAGATTATTTGTCTCATCATATATTTTATACTAATGTAGATATTGTTTCCGAAAGCGAGCGGGTACATTCCGTACCTGTACGCTTCATGCGTTCTCTAGCAAAAGCTGAAAATCAGTGTTCTGCCCTTTTGAGGGTAGTGTTTATACTGAGCTCTTTGCTTTTTGCATCGCTGCGGCACACATCACTCTGACGCAGGGAACTATTTGAAACGCTAGTCATCTTTATCTTATGTTGTTTTGTCACTTTTGTTATGTTGCAACTGTTGAAATTATTACTAACCTGTGTAACAAAATACCAGTGGTGTCACCTAGTGTGTTTCTTGACTAACTAACTTTATTTCGATATTGAATTGAATTTCAATAGCAACTATACATAATGTGTGTGTTAAAAGCATTAAAAAAAAGTGTGTTACAACAAATAAACAATTTATCTATCTATCTCACGCCTCTTCCCGATTGGTAGGGAGAGGTCATTTTCAACCGCGCCGCTCGTTCGCTTAGGCTGGGCACTGTTGGAGCGTGTCAGTCTGCTGCGGTGACTCACGTGCCAAGACTGCAGTGTTAACTGACAACCATCTACAGGCTCTCGGCCTATACGGTGGAGGAATGGCCCGAAGCACCCATGGCCCGGTAGAACCTGGGTCGCCCTTTGTGTGAGACGATCATGCCGTCGCACCCACTCCTCTAATACAGGCAGAACTGCCTCTATGGTGCGACGTAAAATTTGGCTGACGGCCATGTGTACCCTTCAGCACTCTAGGGCCTAGATCCTCAAGCCTCTACCTTTTGGTTTCCACCTCTCGTGGTGCACGTACACGTACATTTCCCCTTGGGACCTATGGTCACCTCGCAACTGGCGTCTATTCTCGGTTGTCGACACTAGCTTTGTCGCCACTGAGGATAAATGGCATAAATAATATCGATTGTCACCAGTGGTGACACATACTTTCCCAGTTGTAGCTACAGGCTTTCTCACAACTTATGACAAATTAGAAAAATACATCCCAATTATGCCTAGTAGGGACGCACGTACACAAATATTGACACAAATGTCATCGTGCATGACATACGTAAAGTAAAACTCAAGTAAGACCAGATGAATACAAATATTATTAATTTTATTAATAATTCGTACGCGTGGACCTCGTTTTACTCCTTAGTTCGTAAAATCTGTTGTTTGATATCATGTTGATAGATGGCGTTTCACGGCTTCCCCCGCATGAATATTTACGAACGTCAAAAACAGTAGTTTGTCCAGCGCTGTAGATTTTAACCAATGACGATAGATTGCGCTTTTTAGACACGTCTTATTTATTTATTGAAATTTATTTGTCACATATCGTCATAAATTATAGCCTATAATTATGTTAATCTGGTTTATAAACAATAATACTGTAAAGTTTCAACAAAATCCGTTCAGTAGTTTTTGACTGAAAGAGTAACAAACATCCAGACATCCAAACTTTCGCATTTATAATATTAGTAGGATTGTTATACGTCGCCACTAATGACAATATTTTTTTTCCCATTTATCCTCAGTAGGGACATAGTCAGTGTCCACAACCGGGAATAGACGGACTGCGGATACTATGCGGTATCCACGAATTACCTCAGCCTGTGCCTCAGTGATATCATGCGTTGCGCTTTTTTGAACAGTAGGATGCTCCACGACTACACAGCACTGTGCCATACTCGAGCCCCATATAGGACCATATAACGCGCGACGCAAAAGTATAGTCAGCGACTCAGTGCAGCCGGGCCTCCGAGATTAGGCATCAACCGGCTTAGTGCGCCGGCGGTAGCCAAAAGCTTAGGGGTAAGACGATTCAAGTGGCCGTCAAATGACCACTGTCCAACTAACTACAATCCGAGGTACCTACCGCAAAGATTTTCCGACTGTAATATGTTGTGTATGTTCCCCCTACAACTAGGTGGGACCCTGCTGGCAGAGCATTCCTATTAACTATTCTGTAACCACCTATTTATGGCAAATAAATTATTATTATTCCTCTTTATAATATTAGTAGGTATACATACATACATAACTTGCTGTTCCAAATTTTCGTCATTCGTTTTTGTTACATCGCTAAAAATAACTTAATTTTATTTTTCATTACGTCTGAAATAGAATTTGTAGTAAAAATAGACTGTAATGAAAAATAACAATAAAATATTTTAATTACCACGTGATCGCAAAATCTACCACCAAGATTTTGCGGATACACTATAAAAGTCCAGCTACCTGTCAAAGATCAACGTACGCGTGACACATGTCAGCAGAGCACCGAGCGACGTGACCTCACTCTGGAACGCCTCGAGGCGGACTGAATTTGAACGATTCGTGCGCGGCGATTTATAGTAGTTTTCAAATACTCATAGAAAAAAAATTACAATGAATTATTTTAAATTTCAAAGTAAATATTTTAGATAAGATATTCTTCTATTATATTAAGCTATTTTTGTGTTGAATAAAGGAAGAATATTGGTGAAAAAATCACTTTGATTTTTGGGTATTTCACGTTCTTTTAATTTGTGATTTCTTATTGTAAAATGCTTAAATCTAAAAATTTTCTCAGATAACTATTTGCCCAAGGATCTATGCTATAGGATATAAATGTTTGTTAAATCGTTTTCACAGTATTTTTATAAAATTTTCAGCTTGTAAACTGACGCTAAAGTGGAAATTTACAAAACCTGTGTGGACTTATCTTGATAGAATTCTTAAATGCTAAACTAATCGCAATATTTTCTCAATTAACTATTTAGACGACGAAATTGCCTAACTATTTATGCCTATAACATATTTGTAGTATTACTGGTTAATGATTGTAACGAGTTGAAAAAGTACTGTTTTTGCGCCAAACGGCGTAAACGCTCTTAATATTCCTAACTTTCTTCTTGTAATGTAAACAATCACCTCAATTTTTGGGCTTATTCCACTATTCCCCGTTGACAATCCCCGTAATAAAAAAAATCCCAAAATAAAACTTATAATGAACTAAAAAGTTCATTAATCCCCATTACGTTAAAAATAAAATTGGCTTTAACGGGGATTAGTGAACAAAAAGTTCACTATTCTCCGTTAACGGGGATTGTCAATGGGGAATAGTGGAATAAGCCAATTTTTGCGTACATTAAAGTTTTGCCGATAAAATGCCCCTAAAAATCTATCTTAGTTAATTTTAGTCAAGAAACTAAATTTTGTTTCCGACATTGTTAGCTTATCAACTACCTCTACTTTAAGCCTAAAAGGGTTCAGTTTTAGTCTACCTACTATTTAACGCACTAAGTATCTAAGCATTGTGTAAACAGTATTACGATTAGGGTACCGCACACACAAGATTTGCTGAGTCAACTCCGCTCCGCTTACCTTGGTATTTGCGGAGGACGCTACAGACATACGACTGTTGACTAACAGCTAACTAGGCAGGTGGTTAAGATTTAGGTCATGTACCTACTAATAAATGTGGTATCGCTGTACACCACTACAAATACATAGGTAGTTATTAACCGACTGCGCCAGAAGGAAGGTTATTTTCAAACTGTTTTTTTTTCTGTTATCACTTTGTATAGCGCTTATAGTTCTGATTTTGTTTCCTTCTAGGAATCATACGCGGTGAAGAAAATCGGCAGGACTTGGAGCGAGATCAAACGCGAAGCTCAAGTCCGAACGCGATGGAGGAATGTTGTGGACGCCCTCTGCCCCATTTAAGGGACATAGGACCTTAAGTCAAGTAAACAGGAATCAAACGCCAATTTTATAAAAAATACTTCATTAATTAAACTAGCTAGCTGGTTTTCATAGGACTAGTCCTACATTCTCCGATTCCACGAAATCATGACTTAGGGCAATTTCGTATACTAGGACACAATCCTACTTGGCTAACCCTCACCTGTCTACTGACTTTATCTTTCTAATTGAATAACCCGTACAATTTAACAGGTGGTCTTTAGAGGCAAACGAATCACTCACTCAGATCCCAAAATTAGTTTGACCTAGACAAAGGTGGTTTCAAATATTTGTAGATCCAGTCAGGATCCGTCGTAAACCAAAGATATTACGCTAGTATTGTCTCAAAGAGATTAGTTTCCTTACGTTTCTGTGTTGCTGACACTGTGATTAATCGGTCCATTTTGATAACGACCGAACTTGAGTTTGGTATTTGCCGAAACAATTAAACGGAATAATAAAAGTTTGGATTAATATTATCTTATTGTTGAAATGGTTATTCGGCAATTATTTATAGGCTTCTATCATTTTTCATCAGTAGGTATTTGTCTCTTAAGTACAAATTCTTTTGAAATTGTAATGAATATTTAGTTCTTTATCTGTATAATAAATTTTGGTTCTATGATCTGAACTGGCCAACGAAATAAATAGTTAGATATATCAATAATTCCAATTAGTTGAATTGGTTGCATACGAATAAACACATTAAACAAGCTTTATTGATTAAATCGAATGGTTTTTTTTTAATGCTAGACAAGGCAGGTGATGCAGTGGTCTGCTGTCTATTAATTAGGTCTTGGGGTGATTCAAAATAGCACGATGATGTGTGTCTCTTTTGACTGGCTAATTTTGTGCCTATTTTTTGGGCTATCAAAATCAAAATCAAAATCAAAAATATTCATTCAGTTTAGACCACAAGTGGCACTTATGAACGTCAATAGAAAATAATAAAAAAAGAAAAGGTAGCCCTTATGGGGCCCTTATTTCTCCCGTTTCTCACAACTTTAGCAAACTCTTCGCTTTCTTGTCTTCTTTATTTTTGGGCGATATAATGGTTTTGGAAACCACGATTTCGCCAACGTCACGTTCATGCTGCGTGTTCAAAAATCGAATTTCGAACAACCCAAAACCGCACTTGCACCGCAACGCGCTGTCAAACGCCCGCATCGTTACGCGCAAGTTTCGTTGATTAAAGATAGCAATATCAGTTTCGTCAACCTTTCATTACGGATGGCACAAAGGCAACGCAATTACATCAGCGGCGACATCTGGCGTCTTATCGCGAAAGGGCTGCATCTTGGGTCCAGACCCGACCTTTGAAGGGTTTAATTTTTAAAATTGACACGTCATGGATGTCTAAATGGTAAATAAAGTCTTCTGTAAGTAATCAGGGTTGACCTACAAAACAATTTATAGCTATGTGAATCACATTGATAAAAGAACCACATATATTATTATGATAAGAAGTACTTTTTGCAACAAAATTGAAAATATTTCTAGAAACTTTTCGATGACTCTTTTATAATGCGAACGGCTAGGGACTGGAATTTGTTGGCTGCTGCTGTCTTTCCCGAAGACTATAATCCGGGCCTTTTCAAGGCGAGAGTGATTAGGCACTTGCAGGGCAGATATGTACCATCCTAGACTGCATTCCACTTAACATCAGGTGCGATTGTGGTCAAATACCTGCCTTGTTATGCATAAAAAACAACCATTAGAGTAGCTACACATACGATGTGTGACGTCATATCTCTATCGTCTACAAAATTTCAAAACTTTCTTACTTAATGCTAGCTCTTTACAATTACCTACCTAGGTACTTTGACTAAATCACATTCGCTAGTGCTTTCGTAATGACATCATGAAGTAAACTTAAAATATTTTCTTCGCATTTACAACTGAGATGAAAGGCAAAAAGTTATCTTAATAAGTAAAGCGCTTAAAATTAAATAAAACAGCTTTGAAGATTCTAAGTCTAAGTATGTTTGTTACGAAGGACTTTTAAATGAATACCTTATTAAATTTAATAGTCAGTGTACTTGAAACGAAATATATTTTAAAATTATCACTTCACGGGATTTATTGCAACAATATCTATTTTAACGGTAAATAAAATATTTACCCTCCCGACGTTTCGGCTCTATATATTCGGGAAATATATTTTAGTTAAATCTTAACTCTGAAGCTTAATTTATAGTAATTGTTTACGTTACTTAAAAATGTATTGCCTCAGGTGAGAACTGAACTCACGACCTTTTGCTTTCCGGGTTGTACTCTAAGCGCCGAACTAATGATACATTGGGTCAAGTCGTCGAATTTTTAAAGTGTATTTTATGAACTGGATGGTGAATGAAAAAAATTCGAAGCAATCAGCTTGTGTCGGTTGCCTAAGCATCATTAATAAAAGTCAAATAGTTTTTTCTAGCCCAAATAGGCAAAGGCATCAAATTATACATCTTACACGTGTTAAACAGTCTTCAGTAAAACCCAAGCGCGAGTTAACCCTTAACTTCCCCTCGGGTCCCCCAGGCCCGAAGTTGCGGTGCGCATGCGAGCGATGCGGGTGACTAAGTGATGTATGATCCCGGGCGATGCGCCGGAGCGTGACTTAACCCGGTCTCTGCTGGGCTCGTTATTTTCGCGATCGGATTCGCCTAAAATTCTCAGGTCATAGTAACACCTGGCATGGAATTTTTGAGAATGTTGGAAGAAAATTTTGGTAAGCTTAAAATGTTGCAAAGAAAAAGTAAGTTTCGTAAAGTGTTCTGTTGAGAGCTATGTACCAATGTTACAGCATTAATTTTCTGATGGGATCAGAAGAATCACTAAACAAACACATTTTTATATAAAGATTGTCAAGTACTTACAGTTCGTCAGCTGTTTAATCTTTGTACTATTAAAAGACAACATCAGTTATTGAATTTTGAGCCAGAGAGGATAAAAACCAAGCGTCGTAAAGACATTGTTATCGAATCTAGAGTAATTTCAAAAACAAAATTTAGTAAAAAATTTTTTTCTTCCATTGGACCATTTTTGTATAATAAAATAAATAGACATCTTAAAATTTATCCATTGAGTAGGTATGAATGTAGCACAGCTCTTAAGGCGTGGCTACAACAGAAAACATACGATGAGACTGAAGAGTTATTGACTGTGATTGAATAGTCAATACTTCTTATTAACTTTAAGTCAAATCATTACTATTTTCTTCTACTTCTGTAATTTATAGTCCTGATTACAAATGCCCTTTATCATTACACTCAAGGGAAATATGCTTTATAATGCATTGTAATGTGAATAGATTTTAATTTTGTTAAACTTGTTATAACACGTTTTGTTTCGAGATACCTACCAGTGTCAAAAATTACATTTACCTAGTTAGCTATAAAATGTATCTTTTTGCGAATTTTCGCTATGGGAAGAGCGCTTGCTTATCCTAAAATACAGGGCTCTGCCCTAACTTAGGAAGCAAAGCTCAATGTTTTTAGAATCATAATATTTTGTAAGATACATTAATGTCTGTACTTAAACATTTGTTGCTTGTTTTTATATGCATGTACTTACTTTTGAATAAATAGATTTGTATTTGTATTTTGTATTTTGTATTTTAAGATAAAGCGATTCTCATTGCAAGGTATAAAGTGCAATTGAATCAATCACGATTTTTAGCTACAATTAATGTCTCTTTCTATCACCTTTCTTTTCACTGTCTAAAAGATCTCGTTCCATATGTCTAGCGAGTAAAATAATGGACCTACTATACTTTTTAAGATCATTACTTTAATGGTGTTTCCTCGAATATAAAATCATAGGGTTACCGTTCCACATTGTCAGCGTATTTCTTCATCACTTTTTTCTGATTGACCAGTTGATTGTACAAATTCGACGCCTTTGATCAACGGCGAACAATGCACAGATTCGTAATGGAATTCGAGAAATTTGCATCATTAAAAGTCAATTGAATTTACTTGTTTTCGTTCGGGCGCGGGCGCTGCGACAGCAATCAGGTTGACCATTTGCTGTGCTTTTGTTTTTTTTCCACTCTTTTGTTGTACAGTCAATATCATTTTAAAGTTTATTCGCACAATGCGAATGCCGTGCGCGATTTTTTTTTGTTTTGTCAACCTATTTCCATTACCTACTATTTTCATATTTGATAGTATTTTTTTAATAATAAGTACCTTAATTATATCTTAAGTAGTTATTGGTGGGGTTAAGTCGGCACTTTATGCAATTAACTTTATTTTCTACATTCAGTAAGGTTAATGTCTGGAACTTAAGATACTATTTGTTTGTTCTTGTCTGAAATAATAGAGTATAATTATTACAAAATCAATTCTACTGTCTTGACATTACACAATACTGTCAATAATAATCAATCAAACTGTAATTAGGAATAAATAAACAATGTGGTTTTAAGTGTGTCCCTCTGGGAATCGAACTCTTAACCTCTAAGAGCCCAGGTACATAAACTAATCAAACCAAATGCATTCAAAATGTCAGTTCATCAGTTCACACAATCCCACCGAGAATATACTACAAACAGTTTAATCGCGTCCGAAGATCAAGTACGAATGTATACAGTACAACAGGCCACTAACTACTGGATTCCGTACAAAATATTGCTGATTCGAATAAAAAAACCGATTGCTATCTCACTTTGATGTTGTCGGAGGAAATGAGATCTGCTTCCGATCCGCGAGAAAAGGGAATAATCTCCTTCCCGTTTTAAGGTTCCGTAGGTAATGCCGGAACCCGATTAACTGAGGTTCAATATTTACCTGAAATTTCCGATTTTTAAAGCAGCTTCACCACTGTGCATCAGGTCAGGTCGTAAATTGTTGTGGAATGAGAGGTTAAGATTGTTAGTTTCAATTATTTGATTTAATTTAAATGTAGTTGAACTTAGCAAGCGCGCAGCTAGTTAAATGCTGTTTGAAGATTTTCGATTTAGCTTTTACTTATTTATTTAGGTAGGTAAATAAGTAGCTACTTTTCAAGATAGTTTTTCCAAAATAAATTCAATTAGGTTCTTTTAATGAATACGATAAACTGTCCCATACCTCTGCAATGGATGGACATAAGTATGGTAAGCACCATACTTTACGACTTAATTTTTCAGTTTTTATTTACTTATCACGCATTTACACAAATCTGCAACATGTACTTATCCATTTTATTAAGTCACAATGCTTTACGCAAAAAGCGCCATATTTCGCTCTACGACACCTTTCAGAAAATGTGCGAAATATTTCTCATACTGAACCAATAATATAAAAGAGAGTCAGCGCTTGCCAATCTTTTTAAATTTCAGTATGATTGCGAGCAGGACGGATAGCGTCATATCAACTGAAGGGCCCGGTGTCGACTTCTGACCGTTTTGAGTGCTGATCTAATTTGCCGAATCGCGGGACCATATGAAATTTAATCGATCCAAACCTCGAGAACTCGATGCTAAATATAAGTAATCGAGTGCTATTCTGAGGAGATATTTCTTGACAGTGGGATGTCGCGTGGGATTTTTCAATCACCACATATTAATATTTGATGAATTAGTTATTAATAAATTAAGTGTAGCTTTTTTGGTTGTCTACCTTATCAAATGACGCTGTGCAAGTGGTTTTAAAATCTGAATTTCTTTACCAATTAAGTAAGGGCTATCGTTAAAACTCGTAGAAACCAATTAAAATGTTAATGCACTATGCGTGCTCTTGTATTGAAATAACGATACCACGCCATTATCTTATTTACAATAGCCACACCATATTTGTCTAAGCGCTGCATATTGCAATTCCATGAATAATTCAAGAATTTCTTTCAAAGAAAGCAGCCAGTGATCACGCAATAAAAAATGCGTAATGCCACGCGATATATCAACACAGTGACGGCCAAAGCAGACATGCTACTTTTGAGCATCGGCGATTGGAGATTTTGCGACTGTAATAATGCACCGTCGCGATTTCGCGACTTCATGCGTCCGAACGCGGTATCGGATTCGCGCGTTTTAGCGACTCTATCACATCGCGCGTTTTAGTAGTTTTGCGACTTCATGCGATCGGACGCGGTATCGGAATCGCGCGTTTTAGCAGTTTTGCGACTTCATGCGTCCGGACGCGGTATCGAAATCGCGCGTTTTAGCAGTTTTGCGACTTCATGCGTTTTAGCAGTTTTGCGGCTTCATGCGTTCGGACGCGGTATCGGAATAGCGTGTTAAATCGACTGCTGTCACTGCGTAGACCTTCCTAGGAGTAACTCAATCGGCGCGTTTGGAGTTTTAAAATGTGTGGTATTCAATTTCTAAAAAGCGGCTAAATCTTCGATCGCCGATGATAAAAGTAGCATTGTGTGCTGCGGCCCTAACGTGAGGATAATTAAATTCCACACAAATATAGCTTCGCTCGAGCGTGACCGCGCTATCCGAGTCAAACCGAAGGGAAAAACACAGGATTTGTGAAAATATAACTTTTCCCTAACAGAAGGTTTCCGTACGTTATTTCCTCGCCAGTCACAGGTGAGATTTATCTTCGGATAATTGGATAAAGAACGCGTTCGCGAGTGATACGACGCGGAAAGGGGCGGTGGAAAAAATTGGCATCGCCAATAATCTGTTCTAAACGTAGCTTTGTGTACAATGGGAGATGATACAAAAGGAATCATATTCTTCATTGATTACCTACTTATATTTAATTTACAAAGAATATTATATTTTAAGATATCTAGCAAGTGAGAGTGATAGGTAAACTAAATACCTACATACCTACAGTATGGATGGACAGTGTTAGATTAACCTGTGTGGACGTCCGGTAATTTTGTGTAGTAGATAATTGAAGTTTCTATAGATTTTTTTTAACCTATTACTCATTAAAATAAGTAACTTATTGCAATGATGAGAAACTATAAAGGAAACAACATCCAATGCAAAATACATATACCAACTAACAATACTTGATAGGTATATTTTTATAAAAATACGTTTATTTGGTGCCAAAAATAAGATAGGTATGTATTACAAAATAAATTATTCATAGCTCTTCTGGGATGAGGGATAATATTTTTTAACCAAAATGGAGGATCGTGGGTAGATATGAAGCCTACGGCTAGATTCACGAAACTGTTAATGGGTTTTCCGGATTCAATTATTTATTTTTATAACGAGATATTAATGGAATAAATATCGAAAAGTTTTTAATTATACTAACGAGCTTTAATAATGTTCTTATTTTGCTTTGGTTTCGATTTCAATTCGGAAAACTGTAGTGTACTGATGCTTTTTGAGTGAAAATACATAAATGTTCTTATCCAAACTTGTTTTATTCCAATACGAGTAGGTATGTATTACTATTCTTTTCTATCTTATCTAGGTAGGTAGGTATTATTATTCTTTTCTATTCTACAATAGAGCGTAAGTGCTCTACTGATTAATTTTTACTTTTTTATATTATTTAACTCAGCTTTGCTTTATTTTATAATTGGCCTACAATTTTATGTTGAAATGGGTAGAAATTTCAATTTGCCTCATTTTTTCTACCGTATCTATAGTATACATTATAGACTGTTTGATTTATGTACACCAAGTACCTCTATTGACTTGAGAATAAGGGTTACCACTTCCCTAATACAAGCCATGGGGTTTTGGTAGGAGTGGTGGTAGATTTACTGTTTAATTTGAACTATAACTCGACTTTGTGCAGGACGGGTCGCGAATAACGTTATCGCGGCAACGTTACGACGTTTTTGTGAGTGACGTCGCGTGTCGGACACGGCCATTAGTCTGTGGCATAAAGCAGTGTTAACGCCGCGCTTTTTGACGATTTTTGACTTATCTCTTGTGAAAAAATAGCTCAAGTTCATATTTTTATATATTTTCTGTGTACCTCAAACAACGACACTCAAACTTTCTTTCCGTACCTACAAAGATAAAGTCATACTGATACTGGTCATCATCATCATCATTATCATCATCATCATTTCAGCCACAGGACGTCCACTGCTGAACATAGGCCTCCCCCAATGACTTCCACATCGCACGGTTGATACTGATCCTATATCCTATATCCTAGATACTGGTCCTATCCAAATAAAAAAAATCTGAAAAAATATACGATTTAAAACAATCACAAATGCTTCGAGAGAGAGAATTTTCTTTTATTATTCATCTCACTAATGTATAGTTTACGCATTGAATTGTCATAACATTTATTAATTTCTGTAGAATTTCGGTTCCGCGAAATTAATATTGCACCACTATTCCAGCAAGAATTATTAGTGGAGAGTTTGTAATATTATTTTCCAGAAACGGTTTATAAAACGCATAAAGATTTTACTGCACAGTATGAATGGAACTTTCTGGTTATATTCCGATGTAAATTCATTGAATTACAGATGTTTTCTAAGAACATAGTTAAGGAAATTAAAACAGCAACAGTTTTTCTTCTTACCCGACTGCGCCACGCAAAGGATTGGTAATGTGTTTATGTGATAACTTAGGCAAAACACAATTGTAGTTATGTATCTGAGTAGGAAAGTATTTATTTAGGTCTCTATCTCTCTCTATATCTCAAAATGATTCCCTGTCAATGAATGACGTCACAAGTAACCATAACTGTTTGTTATTACGGGCACCAACAACCACACCAAATTGAACCTATCAACACACACAAGACATAGGACAAACCGCGCGCTGACCAATTTCATATGTAACGAGCCTGTAAGACCCAAAACACACGATGCGTTGCGGCGGCGCACTGCAAAGATTTCGCCGAATCGCGCGACGTGGCATCGCTCGTGTGCCCGCCACAGATATTTCTATGTAGACGACGCAGCGACACCGCTCCGGCGTCGCACCGCCGCCGCAAAGCATCGTGTGCTTTGGTTCTTACAGCCTTTAAGTTCGGAATTAATTTAAAAGCCGATAATGATATTCACCGCAACACACTCGTTTTATATTAAATGCACTCGAAATGTTTTAATTGAATCAAACTAATGCACTAGAACATTAGGTTACTAATTGAATGAATTATTTTGACGGAGAAACTATTTGGTTGTTTATTGTTTACTACACTGATTTTGTATATTAATAAATAAATGAAACTGGTGCTTGTGACTTAAGGTTGTTGTTTGCGGAAGGTATAAAACAGATTGCGTTAGCGCCTATATTTTTTTTATGTGACAGAGAAGGCAGTCGAGCACAAGGGTCCTGTCCTTTTAAGACAGAAAATATCGTACAAAAAGCTATGTGCAGTTGTGGACCTAATCGTTGAATATTTGACTATAAACATTCAGGTACTATCGGCCACAGTGTTAGCTGACTATTTCCATTTTTGCTCTCGCTCTCATCGAAAGGTGATTCTTTGCGATAGAACGAGACGACATGACCGGGAATAGGTAGTTAACACTGTGCTCTACTGTAATCTAAATCAATACAGTTAATTGGTTACTGTGTGACCTATCGCAATATCTTCTAAAGATTCTTGTTGTTCCCAATATTATGTAAAACATCTTACCTTTGTAGGTGCACCAACGTCCAACAAACTAACAAGAAAAAATACAAAAAAGGAGGCAAATAAAAACTTAAGCCTAGACTACATTGTTAACAAATCAACATTAATAAACATTTAGTTACACAAACAACACAAGTGCGACACCAATATATTAGAAAAACAACACCAATATTTTGTGAGTATCAGATGTGCGAAAGGTGAAGGTGATGACATCGCCGATTACGTCAAAATTAATGGGTAAGAAAAAAAGTTTCATGTTTAGTGACAAAAAATAAACACTTAAAATTACAAGGATCAGAGATTTTATGAAAAAACTAGTTCGCGCAGTTTATTTAAAAGATTAGTTTGCAATTTAATATTAAAGCTGTGGATCTTTAGTTATAGGGGTGTTTCTCTGCTATTTGGAAAATCGTCCATACAAGGCTGTCCTGAAGTAATTTTATTAAATGTTGAGAAATTTTGTTAACGAAATTCAGGGCAATAGCAATTTAAATACATATCTCAAAAAAGCCCACACATTTTCTTCTTAGTTTTTGAGTTATTGGCGATTTTTCGCAAAATTGTGACAGGGGACTGTTGCAACCACCCAGGGGAATGTGTTATGGACAAAAACAATTAGTATTTTTCTTTGAGTAAACAAACTCTTTATTTTTCTTTGCCATTATAAAAATATGTAAGTTTTTGAAACAAAAAATATTATTATTAAAACAAATATTACTAATTTATAATGACTTTTCTTAAGCCTAATAACAGTAGCATTAAACTTAACGAACAATTAAGTTTTAAGACTTAAATTGTATGACACTAAAGTCAGTCTTTATAATACTCAAAAATGTAGTATCCTGCCTTTTAAAACAGAACCAAAAAAATACAAAAAGTAATAAACAAAAAACATTATTACTGCAAATTTTTGTTTTTTGACTCCGTTTCTGGTGAATGTAATATTGAAACGCTATTCTTGTTATTTCGTGTTGGGTCAGATGATCTTAAAGGCGCCTGTTGTTCTTCTGCGAAATCTTCTGAATCAGATGTAGGTATTTTCCCTTCCGAAATTATTTGTTCATTATCATCATCATCAATTCAGCCATAGGACGTCCACTGCTGAACATAGGCCTCCCTCAAAGACTTCCATGTTGATCGATTCGTAGCGGCCTGCGTCCAGCGCCTTCCTACTACTTTTATAATGTCGTCGGTCCACCTTGTGTACCGTAAAACGCAGCGTGGGACGTTCACGCGGCCTCCACTACAGAACCTTGCTGCCGATGGGCCATCAGTTCTGCGTACTATGTTCCTTCCTATTGCCACTTCAGCTTGCTAATCCGTCGGGCTATGTTCACCGACTTTAGTTCGTTTACGGATCTCCTCATTTCTGATTCGATCTCGTAAAGAAACACAAATTATTTGTTATGTCTTCATGACTTTCTTTTTTGCACGAAACTTAGCACAGTGCTCCAAACCTTTTTTACAGCCTTAGCTCACGACAACTCATATCTTTAACTGATTTTATTTAAAGTTTTTCTTTTTTCTTCTTTTTTCAATTTTTCTTTTAGGGTAATGTTTCAAGTCGATGATATCATAATTGCAGCAGCTATACGTTTTTGTTCTAGAAATTCTTCTCATGTTTCACGTAGCTTCTTTTTCGGTGAAATTTTGAGATAATACCTACTAAAAAGACGTTATTTTAGTGGTCAAAACCTAGGAAAACAGTAGTATGAACAGTCCCCTGTGGTATGAACAGTACCCTGTGCTATGAAATGACAGGGGAATGTTCGCCAGGGGAATGTTATTTTTACGTGAATACTTCATAAAACAATATCATTTAAAAACATTAAAATAAACGCAACTTATGTGGCTACATACTAGAAGATTAATTAATTTAAACAAATTGTCGTTACTAAAACTCTTAAAATAGTAAAAAAAAGGCTCACCAGGGGAATGTTTTCACTGACGGCCGAGACGCGTGGTTCACCAGATGACGCAGTAGTAGCATTAAACAAAATAGCGGCTGTCCACTAGCTACACAACTGAACAACCTTAACACCTATTGCGTTCCGTTTCGCGATCTAAGTGCTTTGCGCCAAAACTAAATATGACTTTAAACCGGTTTTAAAATTTTAACAGGGGAATGTTTTAATAATTTGAAGACAGCATTCTCAGAAGGATATTTTGATTAAAATTATATTGTAAACATTGTTTGTGATGAATTAAGATGCTAACTGTTATTGTTAATGTATTTGGATATTTTTTATTCAAATATCAACAGCAATATAATAAACATTTGTAACAATATGTGTAATTCTGGAAAAGGGACGTACCAGGGGACTGTGATTTGAGACGTTTGAGGTTATTTATTCGAATATTCCATGATTAAATTACTAAATATGCTATGTCATGCTAAGAATACCTAATTCTATGTCGGTATTGATACAAAAACCTGAGAAATTTTAAGGTTTACTACACAAATTTAGCTTGGGACAGCGATTTTCCATTTAGTGGAGAAATGCCCATAGATTTTGTCAGCCCAGTGTTCACGTGAAAGTAAAATATTTAAAAAAATATTTAAGTGAAAAATTAAACTTGAACATTGATTGAATGACTGAAACAATCGAATAACAATGTCGTATGTTCATGTTTACATATTAACAGCGACGCTTGAAAGCCTCACGTCTAAATATAGAGTGCAAAGTAAAAAATTCAACAGTAAAAATTCACTGAACTTCCCTTTCACAAACTTTTCCATCGCGTTTACACTGTGCCGACTGTGTGTAACCAGCGCAATACGAGTCAAAAGCGCGTCATAGACTTATAAAATTTGAAATTCAAAACAAAACTCAAACATAGGTCGACTCGTGGGGAATATTTGATCACCAGTGAGTGAGTGATTCGAAATGTATTTACAAAGTGAGCCCCAAACACACGGAAGGGTTAGCGTGAATCGAGGAGCGGTGAATAATTAATTATTATTCATACAGATTATTGAATTACCTTGACCATTTCACGAAATGAGAGTGTCGAATCGCACGGAGATGCCAATTCCGTTCACCTTATGCACTTTTCTGAACACTACTCTTTTTAAAGTTTTTTTATTCTTCGTGCGCAGTTCAGGATAATAGCTCGGCCTGAAAATCAATTTGACGCCGTTAATGTCGACATTAATAATAATAATCATCAAATAATTTAGGGCCCGTAATTTGAAGGGGTCGCACAAACAGCCTCGAAGCGAGAAAGTAAGTACTTAATCTTGTTTTGCTAATTGGGGTCTGGATCAATAGCTGAATGATGGAAAACAAATTAACAATTTACGTTTCTGTTTGATTTATTGAAATCTTAAAACCACTAATATACTTGTATCTGATATGTAAATTTCAGTATTGATAATAATATGTACTTGTACGTACAATAAACATTATAAGATAAAGAAAATTTCAGTATTAATTTACCCACTATGTAAGAAACGAAATGTACCCATTGAATATTCCAATTTCACCCAAGATTAGTAGGCTCTTATGAAACAACACACACTTGAATACTTAAGCAGCCTATTTGTTTTTATTCAATTACAACCAAATTATTTATTTCGAGTATCTAAATAAGTACCTACCTAAAAGAGCACATTTTACGTTTATGTATAAGTATGTTGTTACCTACTGTAGCTAGAGTAAAATAGCATTCTAAATACAGAAATAATTGTTACAAAACAGTAAGGTTGAGTTGTACCACCTAACTTTGACCGTAACTATGACGATAACCAGTGTGTTTTGCATGGAGTTTGACAGATTTTTGACGTTTGTCCAAGTTAATGTAAGATGGTGCAACCCAGTATACCAAACGAACTAAAAATACCAAAACGGTAACATCTATAAACGCGAAATTCCGCACAGATTCCTAAGATACCGTCCTATTTTCCAAGTCACCGATAATATCGTTAAAAGCTACCGAATCGGTACGGTAGTCTAAAGGGTGCTCAAAAGTCTATTACGAATATTGAACTCATAGCCGAAGTAGAGGTTTGAGTCAAACCATGAGCGACGCCGGGCTAAATCGACAGTGTAATCGGTAACCAATTTAGTTGGCCCGATGCGATGCTGCCATGCTTTTTTGGAGTTCGTTGGCGGAATGCGGGAAAGGGAGATAGAATTACGCGCAGTTTTCAATTAGTTGTTTTTGAAGCCATAATGCTGTTTTGAGTGCTGTATCAGGGATGGACTAGCTATGCATTTACAGACATAAAGTTTGAAGGATTTCTTTAATTGTGTTAAAAATAAATTACAAAGATTTTTATGAGTAATAAAACTTACTAGCCATATTTTTGTCATTTAGTAGCAAGTCTTAACAATAAAATTATACAATTAAGAAATTAAAAACAGCAGTAGGTATAGTAGTATAAAGTATCTTCGGTACATTAGTTTTTAAGTAACTATACTCAAAGTTTAATACAAGTTTTGCTTAGTTTTGGACTAGATCATGCTGTGTAAAAAGTCGAAGAATTAATAGTTTTAATCGTAAATGGCACGCCCAATGCACGCTCTATGTCATTTTGAATATTTTCTAATTTGCAAAAAACTTATTTTATACTAAGACGGAACCTTCCTACATGCCGCCGCTCACACCTAGCCCGTATTTTTCTTTTTAAGCGAGTTTCGAGTTTGCTCGGTGGAATTAGTTTACGCGATGTTTGATCGGATATTCCTTTAAAGAAGTTAAGCGACGGCCGATAATTTGTAGCGAATTATACAAACAGCCACCGTTCGGGTATTTTCAGTATTTTCAAGGTAATAGGATTGGCTAGTGACTTTTTAATTACAGCGGAGAGCACGACGATGGCAGTACAGCCAGTTCTTTGTTGAATCAAACACTAGTTTGGTGCCTGGATTATAAAACCATGCTCAGAACTTAGTTCTAACTCAAGTTTCATGCACTATCCTTTATGCAGCAGGCAATATGATCTACTTATTGAATTTTAAAAAGTAATTAGGTAAGAAGTGCAAATATTTGATACAAATGATTGAGGAAAACTGAATCACAGGGCAAAGATGTCGCTTTCGTGTTATGGTGTATGGTGGTGTAACTCATTGCCTGCTTACCAATTTTTCCGCAAAATGAATTGGAACTAAGTTGTAGCAGTAGGTAAGTAGATGCACTATGGGTTTCTTACAAAATATTGGAAACAACAATTTACACTCGCGAGCAAAACTATGGAATCACTTACATGAAGTTGTTTCCACGCGAACTTGTGTATTAACGAATTTGTTAGTAACAAAAAAAGTGGCACCATTTTAAAGATTAAACTTTTATCTTTAAATTGATATAAAATTCATTTAAATCACACCAGTATTTAAAAAGATATCCCGGCTGATGTGAAGAAGTAACGAAAAAGACATGTATGAACTGTTTGATATGTCGCGAGTTGCGGCCTATTTACCCCTATAAAAGCACGCGTTTTTAGATTTTTGCTTTCACACGTTGATTCATACACATCTCCGCTTCTTTTGACACTTTACCTGGGATTCTACACCTTCAGAAGCAGCACAAATCGTTGCACTATTGCAAGAAAGGCTCAGCCAGCGGGCTGTCGCACGTCAGCACCACATAAGCCAGTCCTGGGTTTCGAAAGTTTCAAGACGCTTTCGGGAGACTGGTGGCTTTATCCCGAGACCAAGTTCTGAACAGCGCCGGCGCACATCGCAGAGGGAAGACCGTTTTTTCATGTCAACCTCTCTATGAAATCGTCATTTGACTGGAATCGATGTCCATCAAGAGCTCAGAAATGTTCGTAAGATAGCTGTTAAAGATAAAGATAAAGATAAAGATCATTTATTCACCGAGACAAGGTAATACAACAAGGTAGATGTTACAATAGTTTAATACAGTTCAGCTTATCTCACCAGCAAGCTAGTGTGTGATTATTACATTTTTTTTTATTGACCCATGCATAGTAAAAAAAAAATCAGAACATTCCAACTACAAACAAAGAACAGATAAATTATTTGAATTACAATATGTCAATAAAGATAATGTCAGTAAATATACGTCAGTTATTCGAATACAGTCAAGATTGATTTTAATTAATGTCAGATTCATATTAGTACCACAGAATACATACGACAAACAATAGGTATTAACCACTAGAATTTATATGTCAGATAATCTTTTACCGAGTAAAAACATTTGTCAACTAATAAATTAAATAATTTTCTATTAAATAATGATCCATTAAGCTCTCTCAGTTGAGCTGGTAATTTATTAAATACGACTGTGGCCATAACAAAACAGTTCCGACTATACAATGCAGTTCTCACCCTGGGGTGTGCTAGTTTGTTTTTGTGTCTGTCGCTAAATTTATATTGGTCTTCAAACTTGATAAATAAGTTTGGATACGTTTTTACAAACTTGCACAGTTCAAAAATGTACAGGCAGGGGAGAGTGAGGAGAGAGAGTTAGCGAGTGCACAGTTCGTCTAAGATATAAGCATTAGAATTTGACTCCAAAAAGGCCTGCCACAGGCTCGAAACTGACGGCAGGTCACCGATAAGCACCCTTTCAATTTGCTCGTACACATCTCGATTGGAAGGCGAGTAATGGAGGCGAGTTCTGTTCTCCGATGAATGCAAACTGTGTTTGCAGGGCAGCAGTCGAAGAGGTCGGGTTTATAGGCGGCCTGAGGAGCGATTTGTGCAGTGCTGGTTCGCTGAAACAGTGGTTTATGGGGGTGGCTTGCTCGACTTAACATCGAGATGTGTACGAGCAAATTGAAAGCGTGCTTATCGGTGACTTGCCGTCAGTTTCGAGCCTGTGGCAGGCCTTTTTGGAGTTAAATTCTATTGCTTATGTCTTAGACAAACTGTCTACTCGCTAACAGCTATCCTACGAACATTTCTAAGCTCTTACTGGACGTCGATTCCAGTCAAATGACGATTTCATAGAGAGGTTGACATGAAAAAACGGTCTTCCCTCTGCGATGTGCGCCGGCGCTGTTCAGAACTTAGTCTCGGGATAAAGCCAC
Source organism: Ostrinia nubilalis (assembly GCF_963855985.1). Lineage (NCBI taxonomy): Eukaryota > Metazoa > Arthropoda > Insecta > Lepidoptera > Crambidae > Ostrinia > Ostrinia nubilalis. The sequence goes on along the minus strand of NC_087091.1, from coordinate 6,122,531 downwards.
CAGTCTCCCGAAAGCGTCTTAAAACTTTCGAAACCCAGGACTGGCTTATGTGGCGCTGACGTGCGACAGCCCGCTGGCTGAGCCCTTCTTGCAATAGTGCAACGATTTGTGCTGCTTCTGAAGGTGTAGAATCCCAGGTAAAGTGTCAAAAGAAGCGGAGATGTGTATGAATCAACGTGTGAAAGCAAAAATCCGAAAATGCGTGCTTTTATAGGGGGTAAATAGGCCGCAAATCGCGACGTATCAAACAGTTCATACATGTCTTTTTCGTTACTTCTCCACATCAGCCGGGATATCTTTTTAAATACTGGTGTGATTTAAATGAATTTGGTATTAATTTAAAGATAAAAGTTTAATCTTTAAAATGGTGCCACTTTTTTTGTTCCTAACAAATTCGTTAGTACACAAGATCGCGTGGAAACAACTTCATGTAAGTGATTCCATACTTTTGCTCGCGAGTGTAGAAGCCAAATTGTACCTAGCAAACGGTATTATGAATGAAAATAAATTAGATAACCTTTGTAAGAACCTACTTACTCCTCAGAAGCTCTCGCTACTGAATTGTTCGTACTCTCAACAGTTGCATTGAAAAATAGTTCTTATATCTCACTAATAATAACAAATTCCCCCTTATTCAAAAAGTTAGACTCTGGGTTGCACCATCTTACTTTAACTTGGACAAACGTCAAAAATCTGTCAAACTCCATACAAAAAACACCGGTTATTGTTATAGTTACGGTTAAAGAAGTTGCTGCAACTCAACCTCAGTATGGAAATATAATTTTAAACCAATTTTCGTCCTTGTTCTTTTTATTTTTGACTTGTCTGTTCTCCTCACACTATGGCTGGAGTCTGCTGGATTTTGAAGTAGTTCCGTCTAAATTATCGGAAGGGTGAAGCTGATCGATAACGGACTCTGTACAGCCGAAGTTTTGAGGGAATGGTTTCTTTAAAGTATCCCCCGGGTGTAGCGGCCCTTTGGAAATTAACAGAATTTAGTATAACTACGAATGCACATAGTACGAGTGTGACTTAATTAAAGAAGTTTGATAATTTCAAGAAGCAAGAAAGTGTTAAAATATGTTTGAATATTTTTAAGCGATGACAAAATTATTATGTATACCTAATAAGTATTGTTCGGAAACGTGAGATACTTTTTTTTACGAAAAACACTACCTTAGGAAGAATAAAATTCGAACTCACTATCGTTCACTAATTCATTACACAACACAACCAAAGCCTCATTTGGTGAGGTACCTATCTATTATTTCAAAATTTGCAAATGATTCTCTTAAGTAATAAGCCAATTAAGTAAATAACTAGAGCTATTATGTTAGTAATATAATTTACTCGTACGTAGTATCCATGTATACTATTGGATATCAAGCTTCACAGAAAACTACAATAATATCGCACAGATTTTCACAGAATAAAAATAAAATAGTTCCATAAGCAACGATACGTGGAACCGTGCATAGAGTAATACGAGGAAGTGAGATGCATGGAGGAATATGGCAGTCGTCTGAAAACACATAAACATTTAACCAATTTCCCAACCTGGGAGTTTATACTCTTTACTTTGTTGTATGTAACGAGGAAAAGGTGTTTTGCGAACTGAGGATCTTTATTTTAGCAGATAATTCTACTTCAGTTTATTTTTAAGTTTATTTTAGACAATTTTTTTCCACAGGTTTACCTGCGTACGTTTCAGTCAGTCACAGAACTATCCTACTTATGTCACTAAAAAATAATGCAACTTTAACCCGGGGAAATACAATTTACCCTCTTAAAAACAATTACACTGGCCTTGAACAGTAGTTCAAATTATCAGTTGCATACTAAACATTACTTTCACCCGCGTGTAAATTTTATTAGTAAGGGGGTTACAAACTACACCATAACTACTAAATATACTCGTATGTCACACTACCATGAGTCGCGAGCCCATGCAAGCGTATGAATAAGCAAAATACATACAATAAAAATATTATTGAGATAAACTCCAAAATTGTCGCCTTTACATCTATACCATTCTACTAAAAAGGCTAAATTGACTTAAATGTGTATTATTTTAATAACCTGGCTTCCGAATAATAATAAGAATTTCGCCCTTTGACTGTTAATTGCCTCGCAGTACAACATAATTAAATGAACATAAAAGCAATATTCTGATTTAGGTTACTAAACAAATCGGATTGGTACCATGGTTACAAATAAGGGAGATCAAAGCAACAATACTAAATACCAGACGCAGTTTGTGAAACGAAGATAATGACTGGTGAAATTGATTATACAGGATGATTTAGGAAGTCATTGTTATTAATTTTTATTAATGTAAAGTTTGGGAAAGCAATAAAAATTAAAATAATAGTGACTCTGTCTCTCTCTTTCAGTGACATATATCTGTTCTGCGTCGGCAAATATATGGTCCAGATGATACGATCAATTACATTAAAATTTCAGACGTGAATTAGTGTTCCAGAAAAGGGCTTACATGACACTAAAGAATTTAAAATTTGGTAAGTGATACTTTTATTTTATATGACTTTTAGGGACTTTATTTCAAACCATTGATTTGTCTTATTGCTCTGTATTTATATCCACTCACAGCTTCAAGCGCCTTTATTTTTTTTAACCCATCACTTCTTTTAGTTCTTATTTCTTCTTTACCTCGTCACTAACACATAAACCCATGATAACAATACAAATATAAACAAAACAGACTGCAGTTCCCAACTAACCTTTACCATAACAGTCGTCAAAAACTTCTTATCTCACTAAAATTTTTATTGTAAGCTTGTTTGAACTTCTAAAAATTTAATAGGGCGAAGTCTTTTGTCGCGACCCATTCGTTTGTGAACATTGTTGGATGCTAAGCTGTGTATGCCATATTTTATGTACGTGAGCTCTAAACCGAGCATTTTGAAAGCGGAATTGTTAATAGCGTTTTGGGTTAAAATATTTTTAGTTTCTGTGCTTCTTTATTGCTTGAAGACAGCATTTTAGTACTGCTCTTCGTAGCTTCTTTAGTAGCTAAAGACAGCATTCCTTCTGTTGGTATTTTGTCTATTTGTGCAATCAGTTCCGCTGTTTCATAAAATTGTGAATAAATCTCGAAACGCTCGGGATGTTTTTTTACTGTGAAACGGAAATTTTAATTTTTATAAGAATGATACTATTAAAACCTTTTTCAGATTATATTAAACTTATTCTTGCCTTGTGAAATGGTAAAAAAGAGCTTATTGAAATGCTGAAACATTTTGAAGAATTGTACGCGATTTAATGTTTTGAGCTGCAGAAAAGACAAAAGCAGTCAAGAGCATATCGGACGTTTTATTTTTGTTGCAAAAATGTAAATCATTTAAAGTTTTACATAATATAATTACTGAACAGATATGAGTATAAGCAATGATATTATATAAAAACAAAAGCAGATATGTTATAAGCGCTCGCGCTGTGAATACTCAAATACGTCCCAATTGGGACGTCTTGTGTTTAGTCTTCGTGTGGCCTGCGTCGTGCGCAATCGCGTGCGTACCACACCGTAAGTTCCTGTGTTCTTTCCAAAATAAATAAAAAATGCCATCGTGTGTGTTTCGAAAGTGTACCAATTATGACTCTAAAGTAAACAAAATACAAGGGATCTCTTACCACATGTGATTAAATGCAAAATTATTTAGTATTTATATTTTCAATTATATAAGCAAACAATCAAGACGCCATGCGCCATGTTCAAGTTAAGAAAGAGAAAGCGATCTTGTTTTGACGTTAGAGCGATAAGGATGCGTGCGCTGCGGACATAGATTAGTGCAGAATCGTTAAAACTATAGCTATCTCTTTCATTTGCGTGCTATTTCGTATCTTTTGTTTCACTTATCAATTACATTTGTCAATGTGTGCAATTTGGAATAGCTCGGCACGGATTAAAATCGTAATTTCTATGAACGTAACATATCTATAGTTCTGTAATATCATTGAGTATAAGACAAACGATTATTTTAATATTGATCTAAAATAAAAAAAACAGATTTCAGAGCTATCTAAATACTCTCAATGTAACCTTTAGAAAGAAAAGAAATACTCTTAATTTAGAATACAATAAACCTTAGCTAACATTTGCACAGGTTACATCAAAGAGTAGAACTCAAAAAGGTTTATAATGTTACGTCAAATTTGCTCAGTCACAATAGTTTGAAAGCAGAAACCTCGGTTTATCCTACATAATTACTTACTCATTTATTTATAAAAGAAAGGGGATTGCATGAATTCAATTAGTTATATCAATATACTAATTTATGCGTACTGTATTGCTTATCACTGTGTATGTATATTTGTTATCACTGTTAATAATGCCTAGGAGAAGTAAAAGTTATTCACATTTATTTTTCTTCTGTTTCAGGAATATCTGAAGCCACGATAGCCGAACGGTGAAGGGGTCGGACTGGCCGACTGGCCGGTCCCCGCCGCCGCTCGACTACCGTATTGTGGTTAGCTCACTCGTGATACAAGCATATTTAGCTTAGTACGAGGGGCTAAGGGCTAAAAAAAAAAAATGATCTGCCTTGATTTAGAAAAGGGTATTTGAACTATCCCCGCAAAAATACCACAACAGTATCGCTATTGATTTTTGGACCACTTTCCATAGTTAAGTGCCCAGTCTCATTTAATTTGTACAATAATAATCGAAGATAAGAAAGAAGATTCCCCATGTAAATCAAATTTTATCCAGCAGTGGACGTCATTTGGATTAAACGAACGAACGAAATCATCATAATAAAAGGTTCAGGAAATCTGTCAATATCAGACCCTGCTGCCCCTTTTTCTGGTTTGTTAATGTGCCCCAAAGTTTTGAGCAAGTTGTAGCATTAAAAATTTACAAGTTAGAGGATGTGGTGCGGTAAATATTATAGTTAGGAAGGCAAAGAGACCTCGCTTTTGTGACGGGAGCCACGCTTACCTGACTCCCAAGTGCTTTAGATGTAGGACTACTGTAAAATATATTTTAGAAAAATCATTCCACTTAAGTATTTACTGGTCAGATGATAACTTGCAATAATTTTAAAACATTTTACCTGACATTTTAGTACTTTGTAGCTAATCAAAACATTAATGTAAACTATTAAAATCATGCGTTACAGGGATCTAGGAAAATAAAGTCGTAGATTTGTAATGTGTCGACTCAATGGAGTGACGATATCGAGAAAAGAACTGGTACCTACTCACATATTAAATGAAAAATGTGGAATTCTGAGCCGGGGAAAAGGGTGCACCATGAAAACATTTATACTTTCAATGAGTACGTTCTTAAGTCTCTCTTACCGCAATCGCCTTGGGAATACACCCACGCATCTTAAAACTAGATAATATCCAAAAATTCTAACATCAAGTAAATACAACGTTGCCTTTTATTCCGGAATTCATAGTTTACCTAGTCCACTAGTTAATAAATTCTTCGCACGAACGGTAAATAAATAAATTGTATGCAGTGGAAGCGCGACAAAACGAAGATTTTAATTAGCCCCGACATCATTATGGTCTGTTTGGTTTGTTTGTCCACACTTACGGCCCTCCAAGCGTGAACCTTCAATGGTTGTACGGTTAACAAAAACAAAAACTATTTGTTTTTGGTCAAACAACCCAGTGGTTTATTGGTACGTGCTGAAACAGCATGAAACAAATTGAATGGGACAAACGTAACTGATTTTTGCACACTTACTTAGTTTAGTTTTAAATGAGATATTTTAAAAAGTATTAATTAAATCAATATTCAATTGATTGATATAGTGTTTACTTCCGTAGACAGTAAATAAACTTGAAAATTCTCGCTAAGCCATATAATTAAGAATTAACCCACAACATGCTGAAAATAACTTATAGTTCGCATTGAATTAACTTCCTTTAATTGAATTAAAAATTGATAGTATTTTAATCTATCAATTAAATAAAAGCGCAATAATTGAATAACACTGATTAATCACATAATCTCAGAAAATTTTACGTCTAAAAACTTGAAAGGCAAGTATGTTCCTTAGAATGTAAACATCTGCTAAGAATGGATTTAACGAAACTCCATCCCTAAGGGAGTAAAACGGGGTCCACGCGTACGAAGTCGAGGGCGACCGCTAGTAACACTCTTGTTTGTTCCAAGAAAAAATACCAATAATACAGGACCACTAAAAATAATAACAATCCCATTATGTTAACGCGTTCGTACTGAAAAAACTCCACTTTTTTCCTATCCGTAGATACAAATTGTGCGTGAAACGAGCGACACGCAAACCCCCAATTACAAGCTGTACGGTATTAAAAATTAATTCGCACCCACCCCTGGGCCAGGCCGCTGGTACGGCCATTGAGCAATTTTACGAGGATTAAGGAAAAAAGCCACAATAAATAAGATTTCTGGCAGAATTCATTAACAAATTAATTGATTACTCATTATTTATTACGGAAGTAGGGCGTGGTGTGTTGCATTGGGCGTTTGATGTCTTTATCGTTAGTGCTGTAGCATTTCAACCTGGGTTAAACTTTCTATAAATTTAACTTATTCTAAGGTTAAAAAAATATCTATTTCCAAAACAAATCCTGTGGACTTCATTATACTCGTACTTTGTTTGTTTTGCTTTTTGCCATAGAGGTGGTAGCCATAGCAATAAGTTATATCTATCCTTCCGTTTCTATTACGTGTTATGATGTTTCTAAAACTATTAGGCGTCGCCTTATTAAGACATTTGGCATTAAAATTGCGTTTAATCATTTTTTTCTGTGCAATAAAGTTATAGATTAACGCGTAACCATAACAACCGCTGCACTCAAAATTGACCAAAACGCGTTGCTCCTTTTTCGGTCGTCGGTAAACTGTTGGAACTGCAGCTATGGATGGCGATCATTTGATAAAATGACAGGTTATCGGGGAATAGTTCCCGTTTCATCGTTATAGGATACTGAAAAAAACGCTCCGGTTTTTCAGCGGGGCATGATTGAAATATGTGTAAAAAATCATTTTTGTAAGAGCAAAAGATCCAAATATTGATGGTGCAAAGTTGACAAGTTCTTATTCATTTTTGCTATTGACTTAAAATACCTAGTTAGAAGAAGATTGTCTTGTTGTTAAACTTATCACTTGTAACTTAACCATAACCGGTGTTTTTGTATGAAGTCGACTTTAGACTTTCATTTTAAGTACTTAGTTAAAGTAAAATGGTGCAATTCAGATTAAGATTCATTTGTGACCGAGTGTTGTCGTTCTCAAAGGTTTGTATTTGGTGATTATAATATTTGTAGAAACAAATATAACCCCTCTGTAGATTTTTTGCAGTTTTTTATATTTATCCAAAGATTCTTCTAAAGTCCTAACCTAAAATCTAGCCAGCAATACGCACAGGTCGAACTTATCCCAAGTCAGTTAAAAACAGCTATTCTCATCAATTGTCACCTGTACGCAATAAGAGGGAACAGCGAAACTTACCTATTGGGAGGGCCCTTTATTAGAAAACTTTCGGGCTATATCCCTGGACATGGAAAAATAAAGTTGTTGTACGTGGCAAATAAAACATAATGGCCGCCCGAAACTGGAATTAGCGGGACGTGTGCTGATAATTACTGGATGTTGACGAATAAATGGATGGATTTTAAGATTAAAATTGAAATGTAACAACATTGTAACAAAAATTGAAGTAATTAGAGTAAATAATAGCTTTTATTTTTTCATCTTCATCATTTTCAGCCACAGGACGTCCACTGCTGAACATAGGCCTCCCCCTATGACTTCCATATCGCAGGGTTGGTAGCGGCCTGCATCCAGCGCCTTCCTGCTACCTTTATAAGGTCGCCCACCTTGTAGGTGGACGTTCCACGCTGCGTTTTCCGGTACTATGGCCTCCACTCCAGAACCTTGCTGCTCTTTTTATTTTTAATTAATCCATAATCGAGAAAGCTCATAGCCTGCGTGTCACCTGGTGGAAAGTGACTTACCTACTTACTCATAAATAAAGGCATTTCCATGAGATACATGAAGATGCGAGGACAAGACAAACAAATCTATAAAAACAGTTTCCTTAGCAATGTAAAATACATACCCATGGTATTTCCAGAGGTACGAGTAAACAGTCCTAAAATAATTCTCTCTCCCAAACATTCATTACAGTTTGCCTTGGCTACAATAAAAGTAAATCTCTTTAAGAGACAAAAGGCTCATTATTGCTGTCAACGAACAAAGAAACTATTCCATCGATGTCTTTTTATTGGAGTTCTTTGACGCAAAATGTTTTAAATTAAAACCTGATTTTCTTACGATAACATATCAAATTCGTTATTAAAGAGGTATTTTGCGACTTCTTTTGAAGAAAGAGCTAGTTTAGATCAGTTAACGGGACAGCTTTCAGGTATTTTTACTAAAAGAATATCTGTATGATTTTTTTCAGCGTTTTTTACTACTTTTGCTCTAGTTATGAATTGGAAATAGTCCTAAGGAAATAGTTACTAGCGTAGATTAAAACGGTAAACATTTTTTGCACTAAGAAACTTTTCTACTTAGGACCTAATCAGTGATGACTAAAAAGTTTTATCGATGTCGATAGCTCTGTACCTATGGCGTTGCGACGACAGACGAGCTTGACATATTTTTTTTTTATATTAGATCCTACTCTATGACGACTGTGCCATGACGGATGGACGCCATTAACTGTGTACCGCTGCTTATTGTGTCGTTATGTATTTGAATTATGTTCTAGAAATGTAGACACTTATTGGAGTCTTTGATTATTGCTCATAGGCTGTACGCTATTCCCTATCGTAGTGAAGTCAAAGTTTTATCGACGTCGATAACTCTGAAACGTAGCTGTGCGATGACGGACGGGCGCTATAAGCCGTGTACCATGCTTACATGTATTTGAAATTATGTTCTAGAAAGGGGACACCTATTTGAGTCTTTAATACTAGCTCATGGGCTGTATTCTCATCCATTGGCCTTCCTTACTTCGTAGTGAAGTCAAAGTTTTATTGACGTCGATAGCTCTGAAACGTAGCTTTGCGATGACGGACGGGCGCCATTAGCCGTGTACCGTGCTTATTAAGGCCGCAATGTCTATATTACGCTTTGAATTCCGTTCTATAAATTAACACACGAATTTGAGTCTTTGGATCAGAATATTGTAAACTCTATGTGAATTTGTGACGATTCAAACCAATTTTTTATCAACATCGATAACTCTGAAACGTACCTGTGCGATGACGGACGAGCGCCATTAGCCGTGTACCGTGCTTATTGTGGCCGCGACGTTTATATTACGCTTAGAATTCCGTTCTAGAAATTAAGACGCTAATTTGAGTCTTTGGATCAGCATATTGTAGACTCTATGTCAATTTGTGACGATTTAAACCAAAGTTTTATCGACGTGGCAACTCTGAAACGTAGCTGTGCGATGACGGACGGGCGCCATTAGCCGTGTACCGTGCTTATTGCGGCCGCGACGTTTATATTGTCCCAGAGATAATGCCAGTTATTTAGCGTCGCACCGCACTAATATACGCTCGTTTTTTGTCGTGTCGCTTCTCGTTAGTGAGATGAAAAGATTCTAGTTTAGTGTATAAAGTTAGGGTTTTCGTTGTATTTATTTAACCTAACCAAGTCGTATTCAGCTGACATTTATTTGAAGATTGTTCTTATTAATTTGCAACGAATAAATTGATTTGGTTTTATAAGCAGGCGTTTTCTCAGAAATATCTTGACATTTTTCATGAACTCTGCTCCTTAGTTTACCTTAAAAGTGCTCACTTATGAACCAAGGATACTGGCTAACCAGAGTCATTTTTCACCTTATACTTAAGTACATTTTTGTCATTTATGTTAACTTTAACATATTTAATTTTCATTCCGCGTATTTATACTTACAAACATTCCAGACGACATGGCAATTTTTGTAGTCTTCCTAATTGTTTTTTGCTAGCAAAAAGTAATTAATTTAATAAACTAAATAAATGTTAATATTATGATTCTTTTTTCGTTGTAATAACTGACTTTAGAATATTCAATCAAACGGTGAATATTACTGTACGTACAAATGCCATAGAATAGAGATTATACCTACTGCCCACAATCGCACAGATTTAGGCGTAGTTTTCCTTAATAAACCCGTCATTCCGATATTTAGCACTAAACTAGTTCACTCAAAGGCACAATCGTTTGTGGGCGGCACATTGAGTCTGGCACTTTGTGAGGCTGGCACTTTGTCGGGCTCGCACATTAGCGGATCACAAAGAGTATGCCGATGTCAGTGTAACAACGCTGTCAGTGACTGACGTTTCGAGGGCTCGGATTCGGATTGATTATTTCGGTTGCCGAATTCGACTGATTACAATACGCGTGTTGAATGGCTTCGGTGTTATGTGAGCTTTGATGATGTTTCGATTTAATTGGCTGTAGTCGTTAAATTGAAAATCAAGATTATTTCTTGATAACTTTGATATGTTCTCTCTGTATATTTTGCTTTGGTTGGAAAATAGGACGAAACTTAAAGCTCGATCCTATTTCAAGCATAGATTGAGACTTTTTATGTTCAGCTTCAAGCTTAAGACCAATCTCAGGAAAGAACGTATGACCGAGCATATGTGGACTTTAAATTCAAATACCTTCTGGTTTTACTTGCGCTAAGGGCATAAGCACTAGACTTTTGAACATCGCACTAGGTACTTTTTTTTAACACTCATTCTCTAAAATACTATTTCTTAATATTTCTTTATTTATTAATGAACGTACAGCGCTTTAATGAATCAGTTAAAGCGACTACTCCCACGAAATTATCTACGAGTAACATCAGCCCAGCTACAACCGTAGCATGTCTGTAGCAACCTCGTAGCCTGCAGCTACGCCGTAGTAGAGCTATACTAATCTCTTAGTGTCTCGGTATTCAATGTGATCATTAGGTGGAATGAAACACACACAATGTCCCTTTTGACAGTGTAATTGGAGTGGTCCGCCATTGCATTCTCCATTTCACACAGGTCAATCATTAATCAAAGTGCAGGACGTGATCAATACGTGCATCGGTGGTCAAGACAAATTGGAATATCTTGTGGTAATTTGGCTAAATGCACGGTTGACTATGTTTTCTTATGTTTGTTTATATTTTTTTACTTTGAAAATAGTAATTCCGCAACTCTACAATATCCAAAATCTATAATAGCTTTACTCAAAAAATTCAATTTTCGAACATCATAATGATCAATGGAACTTAAAGGGCTACAAATTGGTTGTAGACGAAACCAAACAGAAAGTTTTTTTTACACTTTACAGTTGATATTGTAACTAAAAACTAGATTTTAAAATATTTGTTCTGATAGCTAAATTAACTATCTAGATTTATTAATTCAAGACAGGCAAATCAAAAATAATAGTATCTATAATTGCTATGCTATCATATTACGTAATTCCATAACACTTTGTTGGCGCAAAGGGATGTAGCGTCAACTCAAACGCCTATACTAATGAGTCTGATATTGCGATTCGGGCGCCCTCTATAAATTGGTTTCATGCATATTTATTTATTCAAATATGTGTGAATTGAAATCTCTCGACTACTCAACGGGGCCGGTGGACGAAAATGGAATAAATAGGACAAATTAGATCGACGCGAGAGGGGTAGTGTTGCGCTCCTATGAAATATACAAGACTGTGCTTTTAAATATTTTATAAAGACACGCTTAGCTTTTTCGTGAGTTTAAAAGTTTTGTTTAATGCTACACTGGTTGGTTAAGATTTAGCGGTTTTTCGTAACGTATCAGACGCCATAAAACTACCTACCTAAAGTATTTTAATGGAGTAATTATAAACTATTTTATTAGCAGAATCAGAAAAAATTCAATGCTAAAAACAAAATCCATTAGCTAGGCTAATAACAAACGAGCAATTTTTTTAAATTTCAGCTAAAAGCAAATAGGAATTTGAAATAAATGCAAGATAAATAACAATACATTAATCAGAGCTCTAAAAATTTCCAAAATATTTATCCGGAAATGAAACTTTATTGCAATGTTTGCGATAGCTGGAAAATGTACAATATTTATTTTTTATAAAACTAACATCCAGTAAAACAAAGCTTTTGGAAATTTCCGAAATTCAAAAAGCAATTCATTACATTCAGCATGCTTCCGAACGCGTTTATTGATCAAACAAACGAAGTCCATTATATTTATTAAAATAGCTTACGCTGTGATTTCAATTTTACATTTCGCGTTCGGTGAAACAAAGGCACAAGTGAACAGTTCGTAATTTTATAGAAACTTACTTTAAAAGTTTTTCAAAAGAATTTAATATAAGAGAAATTACTCTCCACAGAAAGTCTGAAAAAATGTCAATTCAGTCCTTGCTTAGTTTTTTGGCTTCAGTATTAAGCAACAGTAATGCTTCAACCACACCAACGCGTGCAGATTACCATCGCCGGCGCGATCACGGCGCGATCATAGGCCAATGACAGGTCGCGCGGACTTTCATGGGTCGCGCGACCTGTCATTGGACTATGATCGCGCCGGCGATGGCGATATGCACGCGGTGGTGTGGCTAGTGGTTGAAGCTATAAAATTATATATCAGTACCTAACGACTTGCAATAATAGAGCCTAGTTAATTAAGATACACGTATTTCAAATTCATCTAATTCTCGTTTAACCAATACGGGAGCGGTATTAATTTCCCCACTTCCCAGTGTAACACTTTTTTTCTTGGCGAGATTAAATACTTACCGATTTCCACAAACAAACATTCCAACGGACCGTAAGGTCACATCTTACAAAGTGTACAGTACCTATTTCCTTTGTCACTTGATTGTGTCGTTGTTAGTGATTCACTGAATTTGGATTAACTTCTATTAAAAATTAATTACATTGTTTTGGTAAACAGAGCAATAAATAACCTCACTTTTCGAATGTCTCCGTTTGACAGATCAATGCGTTACGTTTTATTCTTTTAGTAAAGAAGAAGTGTACCTATAACGAAATTAAATATTCAACACTAAATTTTTATAAAACTTAATATTTAGGCTCTTTAATTTAAATTCTAGCTATTTCTAGTACTTTCCTCAATGTTTATATTAAAATAACATTGTAATGTATCTTGATCGATCATGGATTCGGAACGATCTAGAAATTTGACATATTCTGAGTGAAACGAAACGCGCGGGAGACGGTCCGAATACTGCTAGTGGAGTTTCTAGTATTTCTAAAAGTTAAATTAATTAATTAAATTTAAATCAGTGGAGCAGTTTTGTGAGTCCTCATATCGAAATTATTCAATAAGAGGCTGGTTGACTCAAATAGAACTTATTGGAAATAAAAATAAAAAATAAAAATGAAGAAACATTTTTATTGTTTGTTGTTGTTGGGTTTGATTCGGACCTCGAGTCACAGGTGATGACTGACGACTTTTTGAGTGTCCCTTTGCTTTGCTGGCCGTGCTCGCGAATGGAAGTTCTGGTGTACGTGGTGTCATAGTGTCCCGATTCCAAGAGGTCTGAACCGTGCCATTCCCAAATAAACGGGCAGGGCACGCATCGTCATCCTCAGCGAAAAAAGGGAATTCTGGAATAAATCCGAAAGCCTCGTAATTTTGCGGACCCACTGCCACGTGCTACACTTGGACCCACACTTGATCGAGGTAAGCGGGTGCTATCCCAAGGATCACCTAGAATTTCTCCTTGTTATTTTCTTGTTGGCATTGGCGGCATTGTTAACCAATGCACGTGGTTGTTATTCACAGATTTTGGTTGGGCAGTGCTCGGTGGCGAGCTCTGCGCTGTGTCCTGCTATAGCGGCTGTCGCCGGATTTTTTCCTCCGTTGAAGGTATGTTGTAATTTCTTTCTCGACCTCATTCGCCTCTCCGCTGAGTTAGGATAAATTATTAGAAACGTGGTACTCGGTGATGTGTCCGCAACTTAGTAAATTTTGTTCAAAAGGTGACGATGGTGCCTGGGAGTCGTTCCCCGACCATGACTGGCCGATATGTGCATTACCGAGGCCGTCCACCACGGTCCTGGGATACCCTACTTCATAGGTTGGTTCCGTTTTCTATTGAGCTTGTCAATTATTTTAGTTTACTTTGAAAAAGTAGATTACCCACGTAATAGTTACATTTTACCAAAATGTTAATTCCTAAATAAATTTACCATTGTGATGTATTATCGATGGATTTTGTTGTGTTAACTATTTTTAGTTCGCTTTGTGAAGGTAGATGATGTAATAATTACAAGGATTACATTTTACCAAAATGTTAATTCCTAAATAAATTTACCATTGTGATGTATTATCGATGGATTTTGTTGTGTTATAACTATTTTTAGTTCGCTTTGTGAAGGTAGATGATGTAATAATTACAATGATTACATTTTACCAAATTGTTACTTTCTAAATAGATTTACCATTGTAATGAATTACCGTTGGATTTTGCTGTGTTCACATTTGCTCCATCCTTGAGAGCGATGGATTGTTTTTTTTTGTGTGTCGTAGTAATTTAACTAAGCGAACACAAGTAAATTAATTTCTTTGTATTAATATGCCTATTACTACCTGTTTAAGCTGTAGGGTATTAATGCACCAATGGTGCACTTACTGTATCGATATTTTTTATAATATATTTTTTTGTACACTAGGAGGTGTTTGGCACCGGCTGTCCCGCAGTGCCAGACGCTTGCTGCGCCCGACGGGTGCGGAGGGGGTTGAGCCGAGTGGTGGATAGTAGCGCGCTAATCTTAAGTATTTTTAATCGGTACCAACCAAACGGCCCAACGACCCATCCCTTCTTTTTTATTTAGTTTTTATTGTCTCACCCGCAATAAATTGTTGTCAATTCAAATAACTATTTTTTTTATTTTGCTCCGGCAAAAATTTCTTATTTACACCAGGAAAAACAGGTAGAGTTTAGGACACAGTATATCTTTAGGGATAATAAATGAGGCGGAGGCCCTCACCGAAACTAATTAAAGTCTTCGGTACGAATCAATACTTGTAAATTAAGACGGTTTAACTTGCACAGTTAATTGGGCGAAAGTTCATTTCAAATATTGATACTGCTGTGACGTCGGTGCTTTAAGGTAGTCCCTAAGGTGGGAGCACATTGGCCGGTCTGGACTAATGATTTATTTAGCTAAATAATATGATGTCTTGTGTAGTAAATAGAGCTATTTTGCAGCAAAAATTAGAATGGTGTGCTATTGACTTTGCCTAAGATATGTCGTTTAAACTAGGGATGAAAAACTCCAAAAAGGTTTGTCTTTTTGAGACAAAAATGTGATGCGAACGTTACGTTAATTAGAATAGATTTCTATCCAAGTCTATATTTATCTATAAACAAAAGATAAAATAAATTGAAGCTCCATTCACACTACACGTAGCTTTTCAGGTAGGATATTTTACAAAGTTTTATTTTATAAGTACAGTCGCGGAATGAAAAGGTTCGTCACCTTAGTGTCGGTTTTCGCTTGCACTAGGTACTGTAAGAGTCAAACCTGCCAACATAACAGTACAAGAAACAGTACTGCTAACATTTAATAAATATGACGTTTGCTAACGAATAAGGTTTTGCTTGTTTATTTTTCTATCCCGTCAGTGCAATGCAGTGATTGTCATCACCAACCAATTGACAATAGTTTTTTTTTTATTTAATAGGCATAATAATGGCAGGTTGAACCAACAAGAAGGTTTTAGTTTATCAATCATGATAATCTTCTTGACAAGATAAATCGTCAAACAACTTTGATCAGAATAATTTTGAACTTTACCTGCGAACAGTTAAAGATTATTTTCTCTAACGGGTATTTCTTCGGAGGCAAAATTTTCGATGTCTTTGGGTATAGTTCTGTAACCAACTAACAAAATGGCATGCAATATTTTTTTTCGTATAGCTTAGCTATAGCCCTATCTGGCGCAAATTATATTTTTGACATAATTGCTGTCTTTATACAAAATAAAAATATTTGAAGTGTGATTCTCTGATTCATATGGTGTGTCCGTTAGCCATTTTCCGGAACAAAATGGTTGATGTAGCATTTTCCTTTTGATATATCAATATAAATTAAAATTATTTCGAAAGCTAATTAGTTGTCCTTCTCATAAAAAAATGTGTCATAATTTTAATTAAGTTAGTTTGTTTGCAAAAAAATAAATAAGCAGTGTCCGGCATAAAATACTGATTCATATGGCGTGAGCTGTTCTTGACCATAACTGGTCAGGTTTTAATCATGAGAGTCTGGTTTCTGGCGTGGAGGCAAGCCCATCTTGCAACGGATGAGCTAGAAGGCAGACGTGGAGCTGGTTGGCTTAGAACCCGGTGTAACGAAGGCAAATACTTGATTCATCTGTGCTTGGTTCAGGTGGCATGCTGATTACAATGCCTACTTTATAAAATTATATTATTGCATTAAAAATCTAATCTGTCTTTCATGTGATGCTTTTGGGTTATAGATTCATGTAGAAAAATGACAACACTGTAGTCTGTATGTATGACGAGTTTTGCTCGATTTTAGGCAAAAAACTGATTAATCTGTGCGTGATTCATATGGTCAGGGCCCTATATGAATCATAAAATAAATTAGTTTTTGATCTATCAAGCACCAAAAAAATGTTTATTAGCTAAAAATGATATCCCAGACTGCATCTCACTTAAGACCAGGTGCGATTGCGGTCTTGTTATGAATAAAAAAATTCATCATCATTTTTATACTATGAATAATGTATGTGTTTAAACAGTAAATAAGTAGTATATCCGTTAAGCTAGCAACAATAACACAAGCATATTTGTTGCTTATTTTGTGGCTAAATGGCGCTGTATGAAATTGCCCAACGATTATTTATTTTTATTATTATTTCAGCTACACTTATGGCGTCCATGGCACATAATAATATTCTGCTGAGCATAGGCCTCTAATGATTTCGAGATTAACTGATTGCCATTGCCACAACCTCTATAAGCTCATCTCACCTTTTTCACCTTGTGGGTGGACGTCATAACAACGATAGTTTGGATAAGTGATACAGATGAGTAGAGTCATCTAAAATACCTTAGTGCCATAAGATGAAAGTCTACATCCAGTGTGTGTTATCAGTGATGACATAATTATTGTACTGAAAAGCGGCCTCTCACTACTATGGAGTGGACTATGCTTGGTTTTTTTTATGCAATCGAATCTAAAATAAGGAGATCCATAAACGATCTAAAGTCGCATGGTGGCATAGTCCGATGTTTTAGCAAACTGAAGTGTTAATGGGCAGGACACATAGTATGCAGAACTGATGATGGCCGATGGGATAGCAAGTTTCTGGAGTGGAAGCCACGTGCCGGAAAGCTCAGTGTAGAACGTTCATCCACAGGAAGGCACTGGATGCAGGACGCTACCAACCGGTCATTATGGAAATTATTGCGGGAAGCTTATATTCAGTAGTTGATCCTATGGTTGAAATGATTATGATGATGACAAAATACAGGGTGTTTGGCGCATCGTGTGCCAAAATGATTTGTGGTTAAAGATATTTATTTTTCAAAAAGATTACAATGCAATCACTTACAGAGAAACATTAATTTGTCTTAATAAAACAATACAAAAACGATTTAGCGCAGCAGTTCTATTAAAAGTGATTTTTTATTTTTATAAAGCAGGTAGGTGCAAATAAAATACAAGCCATCCAGTAAGTCACTGCGCGGCGCGGCGACGGGCATGAATAGGTACAATTCGAAAACATGTTTTGTACGGGATAGGACACATTTAACATTTGAGCGAGTGGCTTATAGGCTGTTTTCATAATAATTTGACAAATTTGATATTTTATAATGATTTTATGATAAAATAATGATTGTTAGTTTTTGATGTTATATTTATTAATATTATAATTGGTATTAATAAGTGTATTATTATTATTAATTAGTATAATATATTATGTACATATTTGTAATTAACTTAACTCATCTTATTAATTATAACTTAATAATGATGATTGGCGGGTTGTAATTATTATTATTATTTTATTATTATTATTTTTTTTTTTTTTATTGTTTAAATTTGATTATTAATATTATTTTTTTTTATGTTTGTAATTTGTAAATAATATAATGTATATATATATATTATATTTGAATTAATTTATTTTTAGGCATTCAATATATGATGTTTTAAAAGCTTTTTAAAGGTATGTAGTGATTTAGCGTCCTTTATATCTCTGGGCAATTTATTGTAATATTCGACTCCTTCATATAGGATACTTTTTTTCCCGTAACCTGTTCTGGGGGCTATTAAGCAGATGTTGTTAGCTCGCCTGGTCATACGTTTATGATACTCGATTTTTTTGGTAAATGTCAAAGTGGAGTGAATATCTTTAGTTAGAATTTTTCTTATGAGGTGACATGTATTAAATTTATAAATTTGGGTCAAATTCATTAATTTTGATTTTTTGTATACGTCTGTAGTAGGTGTTCGATAATTATACTGAAATAAGGTTTTAATGAATTTATTTTGAGATATTTGTAATCTTTGTATGTTTGTTTTGTTAGCTGAGCCCCAAATTTCTACAAGGTAGTCTAGGTGGGGTTTTACTAGGGAATTATAGATTGTGTATCTAACATATGTTGGTAGACATCTAACTATGTTTTTTATTGCACCAGTTAGCGAAGAGACTTTACTACGAATTTTTTCAATGTGCGATTCCCATGTTAGTTTTTCATCTAGCACGAGGCCCAAGTATTTTTCTTTAGCTACCCTATTAATTTCCTGTCCATCAATTGACAAAGGATTGAAGTTATCAATCTTTTTATTTTTAGCGGCGAATATTATGTAGTTTGTTTTTGTAGCATTAATTGTAAGCAAGTTAGATTGTAGCCAATTGTGTAGAACATTGAGGTCGTACTGTGCGTTATCAATTATTGTTTTCATTGAGTGACCGCTATAAAATAGGCTTGTATCATCAGCGTACAGGGTGATGTCTCCTTTGAGTCCGACCTGATGTATATTATTTACGTAAATTAGGAATAGTAAGGGCCCCAATATTGATCCCTGGGGAACACCGCAAGTGATCAATCTTGGCTCGCTTTTCTCATTATCGATCTTGACGACCTGGTTCCTGTTCGTAAGGTATGATTCAAACATTTGATACGCTGTGCCTGAGATGCCTAAAGCTTTCAGTTTTGATAAAAGTATACGGTGGCTAACTGTATCAAATGCCTTTTTTAGGTCTATGAAGATTCCTAGGGTTATTTTCCCTTGGTCTAGGCTGTGTCTTATGCTAGTTACTAGGTCAACAGTAGCAGATACAGTATTAGACTTTGGTCGGAAACCGTATTGTTTTTTAAATAGAAAATTAATATCGGCCAAGAATTTGCTCAATCTAATATGAAGTAGTTTTTCGAAAATTTTTGATATTACCGGGAGCACGGATATAGGACGATAGTTACTGGGCTCCATTTTACTTCCAGATTTAAAAATAGGAGTTACCCTAGCTGTCTTTAGAGAGTTAGGGAAGTGCCCTGAACTGAAACAGTCATTTATACATTTTGATATAATGGGAGCTATAATATTTTTGATACATTTAATAACTTATGTTGTGATTCCGTCTAAACCAGAGCTACTATTTACATCTAGGTTATTAATTATTCGTGATATTTCTTGAGGATTTGTTGGGTCTAGTTTTAGGAGTTGATGGTCATGGTTTTGAGAGGTTAGTGAAATTGATACGCGAGTCGAATCAGTATGAAATTGTTGTGGTATTTTACTTGCCAACTCTGTGCCAATTGTTGCGAAGAAGGAATTAAATTTCTCGCATATAAGTTTTGTATCTGTTATTTCGCCTAATGGGGATGATAATTTAAAGGGTTTGATGGTTTCGGGTTGACTACTGGATAACCTGTTGATTAATTGCCACATTCTTCGCGGGTTTTTTTGACAAATCTCAAATTTGTGACGAAAATATTGGTTCTTGGCAGTCTGGATCTTCTTGGAGACGTTGTTCCTCATTTTTATGAAGGATTTGGCGGATAGAATGGGTCATTTCCTATATTCTCAGCCCCCATAACACGTTCCACGCCAGGCGGCTACTTTTAAATTATTTTTTTTAGTAATTTTACCAAAATACCCAAATCGCATCATAAAATTTCGATTTAAAAAAAAACTACTAGGCATAGCTTCAAAGTAAATATTTTATTTTGACGTGCATTGATATAGGGTTGCATCAAATCTAAATTTACTGGCAAATATCATCTAGGTTTTTTTTAATTCAACTTTGAAGTTTTCCGAAAAGTTAAAAATGGACTGAACATTTAAGTTTACATGGCTGTAAAAAAATAAATAAAAGAGATAGCGATCTTCGGATTTTATCAAAACTTCTCTAGTCTATCCTCATTCAAATGGTATACTAATCTTGTTTAAATAATAACAACAACTTCACAAATTCCTTAAATTAGTGCATTGACTCTACTCGGACTGATTTGCGAAATTTGTGTTTATAGCCCCTTTTTGTGAGAATAGCACGTTAAACACCTAACAGGTAAAAACTATTTACCTTATGCAATGTAAAAACCTTTTCCATATCGTTTTTTGATGTGGATTTCTTGAATTTAAGGACGAAAATAATAATTTTGATCGTTTATTAATTATTACAAATTTAGTTCAAAATGTCCGCCTCGGCAACGTATACACTCACGACATCTTCTTCTAATTTCGACGGTTGTCGTATGTATGCAGCCACATTTCTCTTTTTATTACTACAAAGGCGTTTTTTATTCGTTGTTGTAGTTCTTCTATTGTTTGAATCCGTTACGTACACCAGTTCTTTAGCTCGTCCCCAGAGGTAAAAATCTAACGGTATAGGTCTGGGGAACGTACAGGCCACTGTATAGGGCCATCTCTTCTAATCCACTTGTAGAAAACGCCTTTGTAGTAATAAAAAGAGAAATGTGGCTGCATACGACAACAGTCAAAATTAGAAGAAGATGTCGTGAGTGTATTACATACGTTGCCGAGGCGGTCATTTTGAACAAAATTTGTAATAATTAATAAACAATCAAAATAATTATTTTCGTCTTTAATTTCAAGAAATCCACATTGAAAAACGATAGGGAAAAGGTTTTTACATTGCATAAGATAAATAATTTTTACCTGTTAGGTGTTTAACGTGCTATTCACACAAAAAGGGGCTATAAACACAAATTTCGCAAATCAGTCCGAGTAGAGTCAATGCAGTAATTTAAGGAATTTGTGAAGTTGTTGTTATTATTTAAACAAGATTAGTATACCGTTTGAATGGGGATAGACTAGAGAAGTTTTGATAAAATCCGAAGATCGCTATCTCTTTTATTTATTTTTTTAGAGCCATGTAAACTTAAATGTTCAGTTCATTTTTAACTTTACGGAAAACTTCAAAGCTGAATTAAAAAAAAACTAGATGATATTTGCCAGTAAATTTAGATTTGATGCAACCCTATATCAATGCACGTCAAAAAAAAATATTTACTTTGAAGCTACGCCTAGTAGTTTTTTTTTAAATCGAAATTAAATGATGCGATTTGGGTATTTTGGTGAAATTACTAAAAAAATTAATATAAAAGTAGCCGCTTGGCATGGAACGTGTTATGGGGGCTGAAAATATAGGAAATGACCCATTCTATCTGCCAAATCATTTTGGCACACGATGCGCCAAACACCCTGTATATTATGGATGTATACTAAAGTTTCAGAAAAATGTTTTTCACGAATTATTGTGGAATTCGTTGCATTTTTTTTCTCGTAATATTTTGATAACTGATATTGTTTTCATAACAACAGATCATTGTTTTTGTTATAATATGATTATTTTCTTAATATAGAGCCAATTGTACATAAAGATTTTAAATTTTATTTCTATTTTTGATTAATATGTGACAAATTCTGATTCATATGGGCACAAAATATTTGAACGTCGATATCTTGAAAACTACTTTACAAAAACGAGTCCCTCATCCAAATATATGTTATTGGGTGTACCTATTTTCATATGAGTCTATGTTACAGACCTAAAATTGAATTTGAAATTTGTCCATATGAATCAGCCGAAGAATGCAATTTCGAAGAAGTGCCCTAACTCGAGATTATTCTGTAACATAGTTTCAAAAGGTAATATGTGCTCGCGATTCGTTGAAGGAATCAATTTGAAAACTGACGAACCTTTTCATTCCGTGACTGTACAAAGTAATAATTTTTACTTCAAGACACCAAAATATTTTGCGCTAAAGTTAGCGCATTTAATTTTTAAGCTCTATATTTCCTTCATCCTTACTCAAATCTTTAAACCAATAAAGAGTACGAAGACGCTTCCAACAAGACATTTGATGTAGAACGTTTAAATGAAATTCTTCATAAAAATATTTTAAGCGCTAACATCTTTAGTCAAACATCGCTATCCGCCTGCTTGTACCTAGCCTTAGAGTCGAGCGTCGACTTTCAAAGTTGCCTTATATTCTTTCGCTTACTTTATATTATTTAGCTTTGATATATTCGCAATTTAAGTTACCTGAACTCGACGGAGAGGGTGGATTAAATTACATATTTTTTACTCGCCAACGTTAGCAAACGACTTTCGACTGTAAACAAGGACCGGTACAAAGTAGGTTATCAAAAATTATACAAAAATATCTGGGAGAAGTTTGATTTTGCACTTTGATATTTATAAATATACCGGGAATTTATGAACGAGTGAGATAAAAAGTATCAGTTATTGGTATTTTCAACCGACTTCAAAAAAAGGAGGAGGTTCTCAATTCGAACCGTATGTTTTTTTTTTCTATGTTTGTTACGCGATAACTCCGCCAATTATGAACCGATTTGAACAAAACTTTTTTCGGCGTATAGGTAATACCTCAAGGGTGGTCCCATTTAAATTTAATAATAAAAAAAACAACCGCCAAAGGGTGGAAAATTGGGGATGAACTTTATTATACGCAATATCTCCGCCGATTATAAACCAATTTGAACGATTATTTTTTTGTTGAATAGGTATTATCAAAAGGGTGGTTTCATGCGAATTTGAAGAAAAACTGGTCATGGTAGGTACAACTCCTTAATGCTTAGGAGTTGTAGGATAATTCTTTAAATATTATAAGTACAAATAGACCAACAGTTGTAATCTTTCATGTTTTTAAGGTGGGCTGACGGTTTAAGGTCTTTTTAGGTTTCCTATATGGTAACCTGTATTTTGTAGGGAATATTATTTTATACTAGACATGAAGAATATGGTCTCAATGTACTGCCTACCTTCAGTGGTAACATCAAGGTAATAATTAGTTAACTAATAACTTTTAAAAAAAATAAAACCGACTTCAAATGCGTGAACACAAAAAAAAACTAAAAATTAAAAATATTGCGTATAAAAAAGTTCATCCCCAATTTTCCACCCTTGGGGGTGAAATATTTTCTTCAAATTCGCATGAAACCACCCTTTTGATAATGCCTATTCAACAAAAAAATAATCGTTCAAATTGATTTATAATCGGCGGAGATATTGCGTATAAAAAAGTTCATCCCCAATTTTCCACCCTTGGGGGTTGTTTTTTCTATTATTAAATTTAAATGGGACCACCCATAAAGTATTACCTATACGCCGAAAAAAGATTTGTTCAAATCGGTTCATAATTGGCGGAGTTATCGCGTAACAAACTAGAAAAAAAAAAAAAAAAACATACGGGTCGAATTGAGAACCTCCTCCTTTTTTGAAGTCGGTTGAAAAGCAAGAAATAAGTAAAATTTTATAAAAAAAAATAAAACCGACTCCAAAAAACCTACACTAAAAAGTAGAAAAATAATTACTAATTACCTACTTATTTATTAGGACGAATTATTAATATTTATGTAGGTTTACCATGATTGATACTTTTAATTTGGAGTCGGTGCAGGCAAACTTTACATGTTTCATAATCCTGGCACCGACTCCAGAAGTATCAATCATGGTATACCTACATAAATATTAATAATTCGTCCTAATAAATAAGTAGGTAATTAGTAATTATTTTTCAACTTTTTAGTGTAGGTTTTTTGGAGTCGGTTTTATTTTTTTATCAGAAAACTGCTTGTTTTTTAATGCCTTTTCAACCTTCATTTGAAATTATTGTAAGTGGGATGAATTACATCAGGAACCTTGCTGACAGGTATTCAATTGCTAAAGGAATCTTGATGACATATCAATTTGTTAAAATAATATGACGTCATCATTAGAAAATTCAACCCTCAAAATTTTCTAGCAATGCTAGCCTAAATTCTACCTATTCATTGATTCCTGTTTCTCACAGTTTCATGTAACTATCTATGTGTATCTATAACTCTATGTAAATCAGTTTAACTTTCCACCGGGACAAACTTGGCCTTCACTGGTTGGGTTTTTATTGGCGGTCAGGCTGTAGATCCTGGTTACACAGGAGTTGCAGTGATGGGAACGAGAGGTGGGAGTAGTCCCGTATCGATTAAGTCATAAATTTAAGCAGTATTTACCTTTATTCCAATGTGGATCGGAAAGTCAGACGCCAAGGCAGGTTGTGGATGGAGTGCCGGCAGCAGCGGCAGTGGTAGAGGACAGGACATCATAGCTGCGCCAACCTGGAACAAATAACGAAAATTAGATAGGTACTTTAAAAAGCATAAGTTTGTTCAACAGATGTACCTTAGATAAAAAAGATTACTCATATTTCTTATTTTTTCACATCCTACTTTAGAAAAATATAATTTGAAAACTTTTGTAACTGAAACATTTTCGGAGAAAAGCAAAATCTAAAGTAAGTAGGTACTGGTTTTTTGTACAACATTACAAATTAGGAAATTCTTTTATCTCGCTCGACTCGGTGTAAAGTGTAAGTACACCGAGATCTAAATCAAATTTCATATTTTTGTTTTTTATAAGTTTACAAAAGCATACAGTTTTCCCTTAAGTACTCGTAATACATCTTTTATGCTGACAAATATCCCTAACAGTCCACGTCCCGAACAATTTAGTTACTGTGTATTAGAAAGGCCGGGATAAACTCGGCGGATATGCCACTCAAATATGCCGTGTGCGCGGTGCCCGTTGAAACGTCGTGCATAATACACGAGTGCAGCGGCCGCGGGATCAGGCACGCAGCGCCCGCGTGACAAATATGAGCCGGGAAGAACGCACATTTGAAAATTTCTTTATTTCATGTTTTTGCTCAACTAATTTTATGGATCTGGCTTTAGGGTAGCCATCCGTACTTGTACAAATATCTGTACCATTTAATGGGTAACGCCGTGCATGATACACGAGTGCAGCGGCCGCGGGATCAGGCACGCAGCGCCCGCGTGACAAATATGAGCCGGTAAGAACGCACAGATGCAAAATTTCTTTATTTCATGTTTTTTTGCTTAACAAATTTTATGGATCTGGCTTTAGGGTAGCTAGGTATACATAAATAAAAGTATTTGTATTACGAGTAGTAGGAAACGCCGTACATAATACACGAGTGCAGCGGCCGCGGGATCAGGCACACAGCGCGCGCGTGACAAATATGAGCCGGGCAGAACGCACAGATGAAAATTTCTTTATTTCATGTTTTTTGCTCAACTAATTTTATGGATCTGGCTTTAGGGTAGCTAGGTATACGGAAATACAAGTATTTTTATTACGAGTAGAAAGAAACGCCGTGCATAATACACGAGTGCAGCGGCCGCGGGATCAGGCACGCAGCGCGCGCGTGACAAATATTATGAGCCGGGAAGAACGCACAGATGAAAATTTCTTTATTTCATGTTATTTGCTCAACTAATTTTATGGTATCTAGCTTTAGGGTAGCTAGGTATACAGAAATACAAGTATTTGTATTATGAGTAGTAGGAAACGCCGTACATAATACACGAGTGCAGCGGCCGCGGGATCAGGCACGCAGCGCCCGCGCCGCCCGCGTGACAAATATAAACCGGAAAGAACGCACAGATGAAAATTTCTTTATTCCATGTTTTTTGTTGAACTTATTTTATGGTATCTGGCTTTAGGGTAGCTAGGTATACATAAATAAAAGTATGTGTATTACGAGTAGTAGGAAACGCCGTACATAATACACGAGTGCAGCAGCCGCGGGATCAGGCACGCAGCGCCCGCGTGACAAATATGAGCCGGTAAGAACGCACAGATGAAAATTTCTTTATTTCATGTTTTTTGCTGAACTTATTTTATGGTATCTGGCTTTAGGGTAGCTAGGTATACATAAATAAAAGTATTTGTATTACGAGTAGAAAGAAACACCGTGTTTAATACATGAGTGCAGCGGCCGCGGAATCAGGCAGGCAGCGTCCGCGTGACAAAAATATACGCCATGGAAAAAACGCACAAATAAAAAGTATCGTTCATAAACAACGTGTTTTATGTTATTAAAATTGGGCTGATCTTTCCTTTAACATTATAATTATAACCTATGACAAAATGTTTACATTTTCATACTTAGTGAACAAAAATTAATATCTAATCTACAAAATCCATACTTTGTGAATACAACAATAAAATATAGAAACAAGATTATTTTTCAGACTGCATTGGGCAATTTTACTGAACCTCAATTACTGGGTCTCCATAATCCTTATTTTGTAACTGAAACCCAAAAAACGAATACGATCAACATTCCCGAACGGGCTGGGAAGTTTTAATCGAAACGTCGGGTTCCGCTCCCGAGGGTCTGTTACAATATATTAATTAAACTATACACTAATTGAATGATACAAAACAAATTAATTGTCTCTTTATTGATGACAGGCTTTAAAAGGTCTCACTGGCAAAACACTTAGATGTTTTATTAACCGTTGTTATTTCAAATCGTTGAAAGATATACGATATTTACAAATTGGCTCTCCTAACCCGGCGTCAATGACGCTGGGTCATATTGACCCGAGGCATTTTCAAACGTTCATAATTTTTTTTTGCGTCCATTTTGTGGTTCGAGCGTTCGTATAGCTGGAGATACAACCTCCCTAAGTCCATTTCGTTAGTTAGCTCAGTGTGACTTCGCTTGCGTAGCGAGATACACAGGCCTCAAATTAAAACGGGTCATTTTGACCCGGCGTCATCGGTGGCGCGGTGATTTTGTAGCTTACTTTTATTCACTTTTTTGTGTTTAGTGCTAGTTTATGGTGTTCTTTGTTAAGATGTCTTTGTTAAATGACCTAGCAAGAATGTAGCGTTGCTAGAAGAGTCGGATTCCGAGAGTGAAGAATTTCAGGCTGTAATAGCCAGAACTTAGAAATGGCAACGAATGTGAAAAATACGCAAGTTATGTGGATTCAGTCTTCGAATAATCTCGACCTTGCATTAGTACGACGCCGGAAAGTGCGTCATGACACATTTACATGCCTAGACCATTTGATTACATACTGCACAAGTTGCAGCAGTTCCATGGCTTTGAATGATGAAGCAGAAGACTGATCTCATTGTATCTGCATACAAGAAGTTGATTTTATCTCTTTTTCACATTGTTGATTCCTAATAATACTAAAAATCTTTACCAAAAACAAAAAATATAGACTCATTGTGTTTCTATACATGATTTTTTCATGTTTTGTTTAAAAAATAATAAAAAATTGATTTATTAATGTATTCGTTTTATTTTTGTTTAATTAGCTCAGTAAATAACCCTATATTTATAGACAGTAATTAAAATTAAGATTACTTGTTCAATTTCCTGAAAAATCATCGATGAAATATGGGTCAATATGACCCGGGGTCATCGTCTTTGCAATTATTTTCACGTCATTGGCGCCGGGCTAATCTAGAAAACGTCATGACTGAAATCAACTCAATCACTAAAACGAAATTAAAGCAAAGTTTAATGATTTTACGGTGCCAATTCTTTAGAAGCCACCGTGGACTAAAAAAGGTAAGTATCATGATCAGTGTTATGATTAGGTATCCTGGCAGTCAGCACCCCGTAAACATTTGATATAGATTAAGAGAAGCCTATGGAACTTAATTGCTATGACTCTCTTCGGGGGAACTCTATGTCTAGCAGACGAAAAAGAGACTGATGATGATCATTATCAGCACTGGCATAATATTATTAAAAAAATGACAGCCTAAAATGATCTAGCTTTTTTTATGAACGACAAGGCAGGTATTTCACCGCAATCGCACCTGGTGTTAAGTGAAATACAGTCTAGGATGGTACATACCTGCCCTGTAAGTGCCTATTCACTCTCGACTTGAAAAGGGCCGGATTATAGTGTTCAGGAAAGACAGCGCAGGCAGCGAATTCCAGTCCCTAGCTGTTCGCATTCTAAAACAGTTATCGAAACGCTTAGTGCGAGCTGGTGGAATGTCGACAATGTAAGGATGGTACGCTAACCTGCGTCTGGTTCCCCGGTGAGCTGTTATCATTTCTATTTCTTTCAGTATTTAGAGCTAACAAATGCTAAAATATTACAGACAAAGTAGTTTGAAATAGAGAAGCTTTATTACAATTCATAGTAAATGACAACAAAAGTATCAATCAATGGTCACAGCGAATGTTCATAAATATAAATTAATTATTCCTTTTGTGTTATTATCAGTTATTGGTATAAAAGGGACGGGGAAATTCAATATCATCGCTTTTAACTCGGCAGCAGTGGGATTATTAAACACTAGTAGTTTACCGCGGCGTTGGATGCGTATATTTTATTATTACAGTCCATTATGACTAAGAAACATGTTTTATTTATAGTTATAATGTTTAATAAAACATAATTATTGTTTTCTAAAGCGGCATCTTAAAGAGTTTTGTATACCTAATCACAGCCTCGTAATATTTTTTGGATTCAATTTTAGAGTCGCTTCACTACACTCCTAAGTTGGTATTAGCGAATTCAAGTCTATCAGGATGATTACACAATTGAATTGAAACAAAAGTAAATACTCGTTTGTTTCGGACACTTTACACATTATCGAAGAAGGAAGTAAGAGCAAAAAGTATTTTATCTACATTACTGTAGCAATAGTACTTAGTTTCAATCGAGCTAGAATCCATTTGAGTAGTTTTTCTTACGTATGTATTGCATTAACGCCCGTATTCACAAACGATACTTGCGTAAGTGAAACAGCAAATTGAACGCACAGCGTTAAATAGAGCTCTGTGATTGGTTCGTGTGTCACCCTGTGCATCCACGCGCACTGTGAGACCTCATAGTAATGTTTGTGAATACAGGCGTAAAACAACATAATAGTACCTACATAAAAGGTATTCAGTGCCATCTTCAGATGGTTCCAAGAGTTCTGTAACTCTCTTTCCACTTAAGTAAATTAACAAAATTAACACGACAATCTTAACATATTCAAACGCCAACCAAGCCGACGATACCTCGCCTTAGTTCGCTAATCCCATTAATTATATAAACGAAGGTATTCATTAATGTAATTAATGAAGTTAGGTAACTGTCATAATAACACAACTTCGGTAGCTTGCGAATAGTTTGAGTGCGCGGTTTTCCTCTCGCGGGTCGATGTTATCTATCTATGCCCATTGGATAGTTGATAAATAAACGGTTAAAATTGTTATTTATAGTTTGTTAGTTGTTTTACGAACATTCTATTAAAAAATGATGACATTTTAAACTGATTACCATGTAAAGCCACATCATCAATTTCGTCAAAGGCACCCATTGTAGTAAGTAATTCACTTATTACGTGCATTTTTACTAATATTAAGATCTTTTTAAGGAACTTTACACACCCAAATAGCCTCACCACGACTTATAGACTACATATCGGCTGTCTACTACATATCACTAAGAAGTAGCGGAAAATAGCGGGAGTTTTCCGCCACTTCGCTTTCATCAAACCACAGCCAACTATCTTTATGACGTCGTCAGTTCATCTAGCAGGATGATCTTCTCTGTCTCCGTAGCTCAGAAAAGTCGTAGGTTCGAATCTCAACTGTAGCATTTAATTTTTTCATGTGAAAAGATATGATATGATCGTAAAAACATTAAATCAACTTACTGGCAGGGCTTATTATCCTTCTTATGATGTTGTCACGGTTAGTGCTTTAGAAGCAGTGACATAATTAGAATTTAGAGTTAAGTTAGATAAATAAAAGATAGATTTAAGTTAACAAGTCTTTTATTTCAATTTAAGAGAAAGAGACCTTAAGGGTGTGAGTTACGAGCAAACTATCGTATCGCACGAGATTCGTCACCGGTGGTAGTATATTCAAACCACTGTCCTCGCTAGCATTGATGGTGATGTGGGTTGGTTCTTCGAGTTGGTAGGCCCGCAGAGTCGTCGACGCGCCAGACGGCTAGGGCCGTACGCACTGTGGTGTAGGGCCACTTAGAGTGTGCGCACGGGCCGTCCGACACGGCAGGCAGCTCTGCCGGGTTGAAGAGCCAGGTGGTAGGTTCGGCAGTGGTGACCATGCATGGTGTAGTAGGTAGGCGTAGAAGATGTAGGTGAACGTGAACCCCGGTAGCGGGGTTCACCAATACGCGATTACATTTTAGTTTCTAGGATATTATGTACATCGCGGGTCCGGCGGTGACGGACAGCGATACGTCCGTGCTCAATAACGCTCTGGCTCGGACCAGGAGACGCGGCGGGAGCATCGCGGCCGTAGGCGCGTCGCTTGCGCATACATAAAAAACAGTCCGCCCGCTCGACAGAGAACAAAAGAAATCTCGAACGACTTGTTTCGCGCGGGTTTGCTTGTAGATTTATTATTTTATTTATTTTATTAGTGTAGAACAATATGAATTATTTAATTAAGTTATTCAGTTAGGTAGTTTACGTAGATTTAGATATTTTATTATTTAAGTATATTTATTTAGGTAGATAATAGTAATTAAAGTAGAATTTAGATCTAAGATAACGGTCAGCGGTAACGCTAACCGTTACATATCCCCCTTTTTACGGTAGGATTTTACCTAAGAAAAATCCGCTATCTTAACTGTACTAGCTAATCTTGAGTCTGACTAACAAAATAAACATTTTAGGTCTGTTTACTTGCAACCTGACGTACAGAGTATATGATTTTTAGTAGATCTCATAATACTCACAAGATTTATTAAGTTAAGATTTAGAGAAAGTCATAAGATAACCATTATTTAATGAAGAGGTCGGAATATTATCTGTAGGGTAGACTACAGCTAATTACAAGTATGCGCAGTTGTTTAGCAACTGCTGCACCCAACAACTTCCTATCTTAAGTCCTAAGCAATGCAAAGAGGTACTTAGTAGAGTGTACCTTGCAATCCATTTTAGATGGTGCGTCAGACAAGACAGTTAAAAATAGTTTCAGACTTTATAATTAAGGTAGATTTTCAATTATAGGTTTAAGAGATACCAGTAGGTAAGATACGAGTAGGTCTAATAAATTGTTTATTTTTAGTAGTATTTACAATTTATTGTTTAATTTAATAGTTTATTTAGAATTAACGTTTTAAGTTACAAGTTAAATTTATATTTTAGATTAGAATTACGGAGTACGTAATATAAAAAAAAAATACTAGGTAGGCACGCGGGTGTGTGTTGCAATTTACACAATACAACAGTAAGCATTACAATTTAGTTTAACAAAATCTATGTGTGGTAGGTAGTGATTAAAAGTTAATTTATATTACCAAAGGTAGGTAGAATTTAGTTAATATTTTAAAATGTAGGTAGATACATTTTATATTTTAGAAAATTATAGTAGGTAGAATAGTGTAGCTATTCTCCACAAAAAATTACAAGTTTAGTACTACCACACAGAGATTACAATATTAGTTACAATCTTATAACTAAGTTATTTGAATGCCAACACCAAAAATAACCATTTATTACAAGTAAAACTCACTGGTAACGTCTCAAGTGCGATAGAATAGACCGGTATGGGCGCCAATGTCACGGTTAGTGCTTTAGAAGCAGTGACATAATTAGAATTTAGAGTTAAGTTAGATAAATAAAAGATAGATTTAAGTTAACAAGTCTTTTATTTCAATTTAAGAGAAAGAGACCTTAAGGGTGTGAGTTACGAGCAAACTATCGTATCGCACGAGATTCGTCACCGGTGGTAGTATATTCAAACCACTGTCCTCGCTAGCATTGATGGTGATGTGGGTTGGTTCTTCGAGTTGGTAGGCCCGCAGAGTCGTCGACGCGCCAGACGGCTAGGGCCGTACGCACTGTGGTGTAGGGCCACTTAGAGTGTGCGCACGGGCCGTCCGACACGGCAGGCAGCTCTGCCGGGTTGAAGAGCCAGGTGGTAGGTTCGGCAGTGGTGACCATGCATGGTGTAGTAGGTAGGCGTAGAAGATGTAGGTGAACGTGAACCCCGGTAGCGGGGTTCACCAATACGCGATTACATTTTAGTTTCTAGGATATTATGTACATCGCGGGTCCGGCGGTGACGGACAGCGATACGTCCGTGCTCAATAACGCTCTGGCTCGGACCAGGAGACGCGGCGGGAGCATCGCGGCCGTAGGCGCGTCGCTTGCGCATACATAAAAAACAGTCCGCCCGCTCGACAGAGAACAAAAGAAATCTCGAACGACTTGTTTCGCGCGGGTTTGCTTGTAGATTTATTATTTTATTTATTTTATTAGTGTAGAACAATATGAATTATTTAATTAAGTTATTCAGTTAGGTAGTTTACGTAGATTTAGATATTTTATTATTTAAGTATATTTATTTAGGTAGATAATAGTAATTAAAGTAGAATTTAGATCTAAGATAACGGTCAGCGGTAACGCTAACCGTTACAATGTATAAATCAGAGATCACCAAAATAAATATGACTGTAGGGCACGTCGTATAATGAGGTAACGATTTAAGCATTTAATAGCCCTCGGTATAATTAGGGAGAATCCCCGATACAATTGAAATAAAAATAATTTAATATTAATGTGAAAAATTAAGCCTACTTAACTGAAACTCCGGATTTCGAAACAATAAAAACGAAATAGATTCCAGTAAGCGCCCCTCTTAAAATCATTAATTCTGGAGTACGATTGGCTTTCTATAATTTTGACGGATCCAATTATTTTATCGCTCCTTTCCGAAGGCTGAATACCCTCGAAATTAATTAATTAACTATCGGTTTAATTAAATCATTCAAGCTCCGCTAATTTTATTCTTTTAAGTGCCAAGAAACTTTTGTTAATTACCGCCAGGTCATAACATAATAACTTTTTTGTTAAAGTTGAAAAACATGTGGATACCTTTAATTAAAGATTTTGTAAAATAAATCATCACAAATAATGGCAATAAAAGTAAAAGATATTAATCAGGTATTGTCATAATTACCTGCATTTTAATTTCAAACTAGCTTTTGCCCACGGCTATGCTCCAAATTATCAGTTTGACACAATCGTTATAAAATATGTTATTCTGATGTTACACAACAATACTGTAAAGTTTCAGTAAAATCCGTTTAGTATTTTTGTGTGAAAGAGTAACAAACATCCATGCTCACAAACTTTCACGTTTCTAAATCCGATATTTACTTACTACGCGGTAAGTTTTCATAGGCTGGGTTGCACCATGTTACATTAACTTTGGACAAAGATCAAAAATCTGTCAAATTCCATACAAAAACACTGGTCATCCTTATTGTTAAGGTTAAAGTTAGGCGGTGCAACTCAGCCTTGTAGCGTTATTTTATAATACACAAACTCATTTCCTCGGCGCTGCGTACCTAATATTTTTCACGAAAATTGTTTAGGCATGCAAATAAATCTTTCACAAACAAAG
Organism: Ostrinia nubilalis; assembly: GCF_963855985.1. NCBI lineage: Eukaryota > Metazoa > Arthropoda > Insecta > Lepidoptera > Crambidae > Ostrinia > Ostrinia nubilalis. The sequence continues at coordinate 6,088,840 of NC_087091.1, read as the reverse complement.
TCACCATTTCTATGTTACGTTTTTTGTCTTAGACTCCTCCCTCGGATTAGCTATAAATCCTCATTTCTACTCAAACCAACATACCCCTTGCTTTCAAGGAAGCTTTTTATTTCGCAAAGGGCTTCTTTTTATAAAATTGATATTAAAATTTCATGAGGAGATCCGCTAAATCTGACGACAAATATTTCATTTTGTGAGAATACGCACGGTGAAAGTAAAATTTAGTTTAGAAACTTTAACTTTATTTTGGTAATTTTCCATCATTACTAAAAGACATTTACACTTAGGCTGGGTTGCACCATCTTAATTTGACTTTAACAAACGTCAAAAATCTGTCAAACCCCATACAAAAAGCACCGGTTGTCGTTATATCGTCGGTCCACCTTGTGGGTGGACGTCCCACGCTGCGTTTTCCGGTACGTGGACTCCATTCCAGAACCTTGCTGCCCCATCGGCCGTCAGTTCTGCGTACTGTGTGCCCTGCCCACTGCCACTTCAGCTTGCTGATCCGACCGATCCGTCGGAGGACCGACGACCTGATAAAGGTAGCGGGAAGGCGCTGGATGCAGGCCGCTACCAACCGTGCGATGTGGAAGTCATTGGGGGAGGCCTATGTTCAGCAGTGGACGTCCTGTGGCTGAAATGATGATGATGATGATGAATATGTCGATATAAGTACGGTCAAAGTTAGGTTGTGCAACTCAGCTTTAGACATTATGTGGGTAGTACAAACTCTCTCACGAACATATTTTTTAAATCAATTTACCTGCTAGATGTGACAAAGTAAAAAAAAAGTATCCTACTTAGAATTCAGTCACAAATTAGCAGAGTAGGTAGTCCGAGAGTTTTAAATGATTGAGCTGGCTTTTCTATCTAAGGGAATCAAGAAAAATATTTTTATTACACGTTATTCTAGTTAAGAGTAGGCGCACACCGTTGTTGTTTTAGTTGGCCGATAGTTGTGCCCGATTTCAAATTGTATGAAAAATCGGCCAAATCGAATCGGCGTAGTGTGCGCACTCCCATACATGCCCATACTGATCAACTGCCCGACTAAACTATCGGCCGACGAAAAATCAACGGTGTGCGCCTACTCTAACTATTTCACTTGAAGTGACGCCACATCACTAATTAAAGACAAATCTAAGGCTGAGTAGCACCACCTTATTTTCACCGTAACAATAACAATAACCGGTGCTTTTTGTTTGGAGTTTGACAGATTTTTGACGTTTGTCAAAGTTAAAGTAAGATGGTGCAACCCAGCCTAAGATTTTAACCCATTAACGCCCGCCGTACAATAAATAGTACACAACTTTATGTTACGATAAATCTAGTTTAGTGAGTATTTTTACCCTGGAAATAATTACAATCGGTAAACAAAGGTATATGCATTATATCCTGAGATAAAAACAGACCATAATTATACAATCTTAAGGGGGTATTTTGCGATTTCGTTTCAGTGATTTTTTCATGTCTTCTAATGGGTACTTGATAATTTTTTATGCAAGGTTTAAGTTACACAAAATACCAAATAAGTTGTTTGTGTATTAGCTAACAACATATCCTAATAAAAAATACATGAAAAAGTTTATTTCATGGAAAGTTTTTCATGCTATAACTCCCAAAGTGATGCTGTACAAACTTTAGTACAATGGGCGCTTGACACGTTACGTAAAATAGTACAATAACGACATTATTATTAGAGTGTTTACTTATTTCTTCATAGTTTTTATATATAATCATTGTTTTCTTTTTCCAATAACATGGCTCTTTATTTATGAGGTTACAGACAATAAAAATAAACATTTTGTTTTCCCAATTACGACCTATTTGTCGACCTAAAGAGACTTAGTTACATAGTTTTTGGAACCACACGTGAAAACAGAACCAAAAGGTATCCTTTGATTACTTATAAAGATTTTCACAAAAAGCCTAGAGACAGATTCGACAAGGCAAACGTAATTTTATTAGCATTGATTGAAAGATAATAATGTGGGTACCATCGAAACAAATGTTGACGCTTTAGAACCATTGGGAAAGGTCATTGATATGGGGTCTCTTGATAAAAAACAAGTAGAGTTAGGCACCACAGGATGTCCAGCTCTAGTATAATAAGAAGATCAGTGGGTTAGATTAGATGACTAGTCTATAGAACTTTACCAAATTGAGGAAAAAGGAAAAAAAGCGATGGATGGGTCTTGTTCGCTGATATGGTGGACATGACAATTTCAAATGCATGCAGACTGCACTGCATAGTAAACCCATATAGTCGCTTAGATCAGCTAGCATTCCGCAAATATATAGTACGCACATATTTGACCTATAAAAGATAAATAAAAGTAGGTAGTCTTGCTCTAGTTGATGGAGAAGAAATATGAAATAATGGTTATAATCAAAATAAACCAGCAAACAAGCTGATTTGATAGCTTAAAATTACTGTGTGTTTCAATAGAGTCAAAACAGCTTATGGCAAGTGCCTGAAAACACTGTGCCAGGATGAAGAAGGCTTTGCTCAATATGACTCATAAGCGCCCATTGTACTAAACTTAGTACACCCCTGAAAACCTAACTTCTGATTTTGATTTTGGTTTTCTTTGTGTTTAGTATTATTTCTGAAGTATTTTTATAAAGAAAATAAACATTGGCTATGGGAAATTGACCGTAGTTTTCATTTGGGCGTTAATGGGTTAATCACGAACAATATTACTGTTTTCAATTTCCAATCACTGCAATGGCCAGATAATAATCTAGAATTATATTTAATCATTCGCATGATTAAGTACCAATTGATCTGATTGCTTTACATGCTTGCAATTTGTACGTAATATCACGTAAAAGGAAGGCAAGTTTTTCAATTCAACCAAAATTAATATGAAATTAACATATCGGAATGCAGTAATAATTGATCTTAATCTTTACATAATAAAGTGATTTGTTATATTATTACTCTTGCAAATTTTTTTTTACTTTTTTAAACTATTGAAAAAAGGATAGATAGAGTCCTGAAAATGTAATAACATTGAATACTGAATCTTTCATGTCTTTATCTTTTCGTATGTTTTAAAACAAAACAAATAAGAAAGAGTTTAGCAACAATGTAAGTAAATTAACTTAAGAAAAATAGATTTAGTAAAAGAAGCGCTGAGTTGTGAAATAGAGTCATCCAATCAATAGTTCTGTGGAGGAACCGACGAGGTTTTATGACATCATATTTGACGGGATAATTTAGTGATAGAAGCGATTCAAAAACTTTTAGTTTTATGCACAGACTGTAATTTTTCAGTCTATAAGGTGCCAGAGTGTTTACATTTTAAAGGTATGTCTTCGTATGTACCTACAATCGAGAGCACATCACATTATACAAAATGTTGTGAAATAGAAGAATGGAATGGACTTTATTGAACATATTGAGCTCAATTTATAAACAATAACAATACAACACGAAGGGAAAAACAGAAAATTAGTGGGCCACTGCGCCAATAGGCTCCCTCAGCATTTATCTTGACATGCTCGTAAGGGCATGTCAAGAAGCTGGTCTTCCGCGAAAGCCATTGATGTAAATAGCATCTACTACAACTGCTTACGGCAAGGTAACGCAGTTTTTACTTTGATGCACCGTCCATGTATTGTCTTTTCGAATAACTCTTAGGCCCAGAACAGACGGTGAAACGCAACTGCAACGAAACTGCAACTTTGTGATGATTCTGATGAATGAAACTGAAACTGAAAGTTTCAAACTGGTCACGTCATGTGTGGTCTCTCAACGGACGCTATGGCAGAAACTTAGATGCAACTCAAAAGTAACTAGCAGTTGCAGTTTCGTTGCAGTTGCGTTTCACCGTCTGTTCTGGGCCTTAGCCACCATCTTACTTTTACTTTGTTTGACAAACGTCAAAAATCTGTCAATTTCCATACACAAACACCGGTCATCGTCAGAGTTAGGTGGTACAACTCAGCCTTAAGTTTTCCTAACGACAGTTAAAAGATTAAAAAATAATGAATTACTAAAACAACTGATACAAAATTTCTTTCTAACAATTGATATACCGACTCAATAGAATCTGATATTATTTTATTACGCGTCTTCTTCGTGAGATAAATTCTTGCGAAAAAAATATTCCTATTCCTTGAAAAAATATACTTTATGTTTATCTTTAGTATTTGAGACGGTTAATTTTCTATTGTGTCTGTCGACAAATTCCATAGGATCTTTCAAACAAGTAGGTCGATATATTTTAATATGAGTTTAGTATTAGAATTCAATTTAGATCAGGGCCTTGAGAGAAGTAGGTAACTATCTTTGTATGTTGATGATGTAACCTAGCCCTAGGTATAGAAACTTCATAAGTAAGTCCTAAAAAATATTGACCCTCTGGTTCATAAAAATCACATTTTTGTCACTTTTTGTAGAATAAGTATCACCAAATTAAATGAATTTACTATTTTTCATAATGCTTTGTTTTCATATGCTTAGGCATACTCGTATAAATATAGGTAGGATAATGTTCTCGTCTAAATTAGGTAATCTCTTTATTTAGGTAAATACCTACCTATAATATAATAGCATCTAAGTCAAAATTTCTGTGTACTTAGCACATACAATAATGATTTGACAAATAAATATATTATAAGTTCTTTGTCAATAAAACTAAGTGGAAGAATGTATTACCAAGTTATCCACGCAGAATGCTCCAAGGTAAGGCAATTAACTTGCAATCAGAGAAGCGCAGAGCCGCCTTAGCTCCAGGCAAGTTCTTGCTATGTCCCACTGTTGTTCGAGACCACTTTGTTGTTGTTTATCGTCGAATCAGTACATCAGACTATAATTTGGTTGCATAATATTATTATTAGCATCTATTTCAACAATTAAGTTCATCGTATTTAGTCTGATTAGTAGTCTAATTATTATTACTGACGGGATTGCTACCATGTACCTTAATTTTGAGTTTCCGATATTTCGGCACTGTTGCAAGCGCCATGGTCACGGGGTAATATCCTTGACTGCATCCCACTTAACATCAAGTGCGATTGTGGTCAAATACCTGCCTGATTGCCTGCCTGCGGGTGATTAGTAGTCTATTTTAATTTGTACAACCCATTCGAGTTAACTGCGCACCTGGTAACCGTGACGTCACACCGACACTGTAGTACGGACGGTGCAATCACGGGAAGGTGTACGGATGAGTGCGAGAAAAAGTCGCATTCTAGTGAGGTGCGCAGTTAACTCGACGTGACTCAAGTGTGTTTTTTTTTAATTCCAAAAAAAGACAAAAGTGACAGGCGATTAAAAAACTAATCCTGTGCTTCTTTAATGCCTAAAAAAGACAAAAACGCATCGCTTCTTTTAAAACAAAACACACTATATACCTGAAACTCTACGGCAAAGTTTAACATAACACAAAGTTACCCGTCGCAGGTATTAGCATTTATCATAATAAAACAAAAGAAGCCGGTAGCTTAAGCGTCTAACTTGTTTAACAAATCTGCTTATTATACGAAAATATCCAGGAACAAAAAGCGTTATTTCATAACTGAATCTTTGCCGCCTATTCAGGCCTAATTAAAACGATTCAAATATTTCGTAACAAAGTGAAAAACGCATTAAAAGTTTATCGGCGCCGTCCCTCGTTCCTCGCAACAAAAACAAGGCCACAGAATAAAATGTTTCAATAGAGACACTTCGGCGTACTGTCATGTTGAAGTTGGGCCATAAGGACGAAGACTGCCTGTTACTTCGGCGAAGGCAAGTCAATTAAGCTAGTTAAGGTTTTCGGCACTATTTAAAAATTTAAACTTCTTAAGACTCAAACTGAAAGCTATTATCTTCGGTTTTATTCAAGACCCTAAATTCGTAAGGCGGTAAGTTAACTGAATAACTCTAATACGGCAACGCGTAGCTTAAAACTCAATTCAAACTTACGCATAGATTTTGTCCTGTGATTGTATTGATTTAAATACTGAAAAGTCTATCCGAAGCGTCAATATATTTAAATTGAATCGAGATTTGAGTTTGGTTCTGTAATAAGTACGGACGACAGCACATCAAATTGAACACGGTAAAGTCATATTTCGTTGCACTACATGTTATTTCGCAATAGAAATGTATATAGTTTCATGGGCTGTTGATTGTACCAATAAAATAATACCTGATGACTATTAACCTAGATTACGTTTAATAATATCTCTGATTTCTATTAACAATACCTGAATCGGACATAGCAATAATCTGCCTAAATAACCGACTACATTCGAAAAACTGAGCTGGCTCTAATCAAACCGGTCCTGATTGAAAATCCGTATCGCCGAAAAGGTTCAAAAAATATCCAACGATTCTTTCCCTCTGAGTTTTTGTTGTCCTAAATTAATTTCGTAAGTTAGATTGCGGTACAACTTGAGCGCAGTTTCAATTTGACTGCCCTGCGTGTGACGGGTACTCATGTCTTTTTACTTTGTTATTTGTTTTGATTTCTTATTAAGGGACGCATAATCGTATTAAAAGTGAATTGCGTTCTTTTCTTTCTACGAAATAATGGTGGACCTGCTGTTGAAATGAGTAGAATAATGCTTGAAATTGATTTTTTTTTACTGTTTTAAGATTTTTCTGTGAAAACACTTGTGTTTTAACCTTAAAGTTACGTAAGAAATACAAACAACAAGTCAAGAAAAATTTTTTTTAAACATTATAACTAGTACCTAGTTTGATACAGATAGATACTTATAAACATTTTCTTGACAGTTTATATCAAGTGGGATGCTAACTACGTGACTTTATGAATAGCCATACTTAAAAATATAGGTACCAGCTGACTACATAAGCCAAGAAAAATACCTGACTCTATCATAATTTCATCTGAACACCACACAAAACTATGTTCTTCTAAGTTTCCCCGTGCTGAAGTTTCCGAAGATATTTGCTTAAAACTGTTAGTTTTTCAACTATACCGACTACGGAGATCAACAAGTTAAGTCAGCAAGCCAGAGGGAATCGTAGACCAACTACAATTGGAGCGGTTAGCAATGGTTCCCAAATATTGGGATAAGAAAGTGGGGGTATTAACTCTCAAACAATATTTCGTTCTACTCGTATATTGTTCACGAGTTGCTCATTAAAGTTGCTGTATTTTTGGGGTTAAATTAATGTTTCAAATAAAACTATTGGTGGTTGTGTAAACCTAATGGTGCTATGGAATTAAACAAACTTTGCCAAAAACCTTCAGAGAAGAAAACTCGGAAGTTCAGGTGATAAATAAACCTAACTTCTCATTAAATTAAAATGAGAATATTTTGTTGAGTAGGAGCGTGTCGGTAAATATTGATGTTTTTGTAAAATCCCTATCTAATACTACAATCGGCTCTTCTGGAAATCATTGGAGGAAGTCAGGATAATAATGATGATGATTTATGTTACCTACAACCTCCTACTGCCTCGAAAAAATACTAACGCACTGTGGTAGCACAGGGGGCGTAGTGTGAGTTTACATCAAACGATGTCGACTGCTTTAAAAAATATACTGAAGATTTTAGTTCTTGAAAGTTTCCGCTAGGAGCGCTGTACAATCCGTCATACATAATATGGTAATTTTTTAAGCAGTCGATATCGAATGCGTTTGACGTAAACTCACACTACGCCCCCAGTATGTCCAAAGTTTGACAACCACCGCGTTAGACGTAGACATAACTAATTTCAGCTTACCTGTGGGTCTAGACAAAGTGCAATTATAATCGCAAACCAGTCGAAAAGTGGTCGAAAAGCCCCTTTTTTGTATGGAATTTGACGGATTCGATTTTCGATTCGATCAAAAAGTGCGTTTTGTCTAGGGGGGCAGAACTCAAGACAAACGCGGAACTAGCATCGCTTCAGCTTATGACGACATTTAGTTCGGCAACTAACATTTGCCCTCAGGATCAGTGCTGGGTAAATTGAAGCAGACATCCTGCCATTAATTTGGTATTACTGTATGTGTTTAGTACATGTTTGACTTCAGAGTAATGTTTTGATAATCTGCTTCTATGAGAAACGAGTGACTCAATTTGTAGTTCGTCGTTTGTTTTTGACAGACGGGAATTACTTATTCTGACCTACGGCAAGACCTTAAGTGCTTTTAGATTGTTATTTGGTTCGTTACATTCAGACTAATAGGTTTTGAAGATAATAAGTATTATGAATTTATAATAAACAAAGCTTTACAAAAGTTTCAGATAAGTAGGGTAATTCAAGTGCAATCTGTCATTTCAATCTATTCTATTTGTCATTTAGCTTGTTTAATCTGTGCTCAATAAAGTGCACAATATTTAAGCAGGATATGGTTGCACGCGGATTTTTAGAGAGTTAAATCTTTTGGCCAATAGAAAACGTCATAATAGTTATTATATGAACTGGGATTGGTCAATGACTTTTGAAATTAAAATCCGATGGCCTGAAAAAATCGGTTTTCCAACAAACGTCAGTTACGCGCAAGGAGGTTTAGCTATTTATCCATCGAAGTTAATAAGGGAGAAGACATAAGACTAATTTTATTATTTGCCTGCCGCGACCCGGTTTTTACAAACAATGACGATGACGACCGATGAACCAGTAACGAGGAGCACACTTAGCAATGCTTCCAGGTTGCGCCTCGGTATCAATTAAGTAACATTTTTCGTTAAGTTTACTTTATGGTCAACTAAAGGACTTTTGCCGTCTCCATGGACAAACTCGAAGTATGATAACTACAGTCATTGTCAAAATTTTGCACTGCCATTGCCGCTGGATACCATATATCGCTACTATATTCATAGATAATAGACTTTCAGTTAATCGTCAAAATTGACATTGTTTTTTAAATAACAACAAATGGTATGAATTTTTAAATGTGATATTTTTATAAAGGTAAGTCCCCAAAACAACATTTGATAGCCTATTTTCTTTCGTTGGCATCTAAGTTCCTGTTTTCTACATATATGTTACTACTACCTATTTGATAAGTAACTAAAAACTTTGTCATTTTTTCCGTGTGAACAAAAGCCCTACAATAAATCACCTATTTTTACCTAGTAGGTATACCCTTCATATTTATGCTAGACGTGTTGCAAAGACAACAATAATTATTATTAGCATAGCATGCCATAGGTACTACTCGTACCTATGTACGTGTGGAATGGCTCACATACTACCCGTTCGCGCTAAGTTTGCCGCCCTTCTGACCGACCGCACCAACAAACCACACTACCAGTAGTGTCGTGGGGAATATTTTTTCCCTTCTACACTACCAAGCCAGTAGTGTCGTGGGTTATTTATAAAGACCATACATCTTCATTCCCATCGACACTACTCCTTAACTAAACGCGCGTCCCCTCCCCCAACCGCGATTAAAGGCAATCGGTTAGTGATTAAACGCAATTAATGTGTCTTATTTTATGCAAATACACAATTCTTATCAATATTAATAAATAAAAAACATTCTAAATATAGTTTGTTATAGTTATAGACGTTTCCCTTCGAGTGACGTCATATCGCCAGCGGCAAACTTAAAGCGAACGGATAGTACCTAATTAAGCTGTAAATACCTATACCCTTGAGCCATGTGCGTGTGGACTGAGTTACTTAGGGCTGTTATGGATATGTAGTTTCGGTTATGGATACGGTTACGGATATAGGAGTAATATTATACCGGTTTCGGTTACGGATATTTCTATTAAATAGTGTAATATACTACATGTAGGTATAATATGTTATTTAAAAGTCAATTACAAAAGTCGAATATAAATTTTAGAATGCCAAGTAAAACAAAAAAGAAACTTAAGGTTCTTTATTATGTAAACATATCGACAACAAAACATTTGTTTACGGCGCAGTAGTGCTTTTAGTTTAACTTTTCTTGGAGTCAAAAACAGAATCCAAATCAAAAACATCACCAATACTTGAATTTGATTGCGAGGCAACTCTGGCTGTGTATCCTGAAAGAAAATCAGAGTAAGTATGTAAGCAATAATTAATTACTTAAAATTATTATTAAATATACAAATATTGCTGCTGCTGATCTGTTGATACCAATGCCTTACTTTTGAATAAATGGGAAAGTATGAAATTCACGATAGTAATTTATTATCTCCTCATTATTTAGGGAGTAATATTATAAATTAATTCAAATATTAAAATCAAATCAAAATCAAAAATATTTATTCAGTTTAGACCACAAGTGGCACTTATAATTTAATTAATCAGGTTGTCATTGGTTGTCATGTCATGGATGAAATTACACTAAAAACTAATTAAAACAAAAAGGATGGGGAAAATATTCCATTATTCTGTGGTAACGCTAACAAAATTAACGCGTGAATTTTTTATAGACAAATGTAATTCAATATAAAAAAGTAGGGTAAAATATTCCGTTGACCTGTGGCAACACTTACAAAATACAACCGTGATTTTTTTTTGAAAATTATTATTTTATTTAAATGAATTGGAAATGTGCTACTTACGGATAAAACATGATCCCATGCACTTTCTTCGTAATTCCAGTAGCATTCTTACATGTTGGAACGGCACAAGACGGCATAATATAATTATAAAGTGTCAATCTGACGGATATGTAAACAATGCGCGCGCCGGCCATTGACTAATTGCTCTAAAGTCAAATTAGTGCGATTCGCAGTAATTTATATGAATACACATTTAATTTACGCCCGTTGACGGTTTCTGGTTTGTTCCGTATTCTGAGATTTCGTTAGATTTTGTATCAAATAGTAGGATAGGGCTATTTGAAAAATAGCATCTGACAGTTTTGGTGGTAAAAAAAAATATGATAGAAATATAACCTTGACATTGGCAGCGGGGCGCCACCGTCAATACTGGATCGCTGATTCCGATTTTTGCCATGTTGGAAACTATATAGTTGAACGACGGTAGCGCCCCCTTGTCAATGAGTTTGGTGGGACAGTTCAGTTTAGGCATAGAGTTTAGGTCATCTTTAAGATGTTTTTATATGTCATTGGATTGGAGGGAGGAATGATTGATGAAAGTTTACATTAGAGCTATAAAATAATAATTTAGATAAGTAAAGACAGCCTAATATAAGTCCCTCTGTTAAAATTACATAATATATTTACTTTAATGAAGACATTTTTATATATAGGTATATTTAATAAATAACACTGTGATTAAATCAGGATTTATCTTTAATTTACTATAAAGTGAATTTTAAAAACAAACTAATACAAAAACCATAAAGAAAATCGTATCATTTTCGGTCTTATTTAAAACATTACACTAATTGTCAAAAATGACAAATAAAAAAAACTGTACGAATTCGAGCTAATTATTTTCATTGTAAATGGTTAAATCTTTAAATGGTTTTCAGATTATGCACCAAATCAAATGAACACAGTAATTAATGTCAATAATTTAATCTAGGTGGAGAGATGTGGGTGTGCGAGGGAAGGGGTCAATCTTAATGTTAGATTTTATCAAATACTCAATAGGTACTCAATACGTTTATTGCTTCCATAATAGTAATATAGGTGTTACAATGTGATAATACAGTTAAAAACTGTTGTAAAGCCTTTGAAAATGACGAAAAGAGATATTAGCCCAGACCAACATTTATCGTGCCTTTCTAAGCATTAAAAATCATTAAGCTACAAGCACATCAAACAAAGGGTTATAATACTTATACTAGCTTTCCGCCCGCGGCTTCGCCCGCGTGGAATTTTGTCTGTCACCGAAATACATTACCGTGCGCGTCCCTGTTTCAAAAACCGGGATAAAAACTATCTATGTCCTTTCCCGGGAGTTAAACTATCTCTATGCCAAATTTCATCAAAATCGGTTGAAAGCAAGACAGACAGAGTTCCTTTTGCATTTATAATATTGGTATGCGTAGTATAAATTTATAGCAGTAAAACTAAGACACAAATCATTTTAGGCACTCTTACACAATTACGACAGCTTCTAGCTGCAACTGCATACTGACAACTGTTTTCTACATACACACATACACGGTACTGCTCGAGCAGTTGTGACTACTTCGGCACGGTGAAATTTCAGTTGCCAGGTATATTTTATACTGACTGCTCGAGCAAATATTACAAAGTAGCAGTGGTTCCTCTTCCTCAAAATCAATGTTGCTACTGATTTGAATGAAAATGAAATTGTGACCTGTTGAGCAGTTTCACTACCAACTACTCCAGCTGTTACCTATCAATGGTAGATTCAAGCTGTTGACTGGCTGCAAAAGCGGTCCGTGCCTTTATGTTGACCACTGGCTAATTGCTCGAACTGTCCGTGTATGGCGGGCCCAAACAGACTAATTTTTGCGCATGATAATTTATTATATGAAAGTTCTGTAGCTCTACCATAAGTTTAACCTTACCAAGTGCGTACAAAATGTATGGCAGATTGCACAGCGCCCCTAGCGGTGAACGGCAGAAGTTTGTGTAAGTTACAGTTAGTAGCAGCTAGTGGTAAAGTTTTTTTGCAGTTTTACAAAACACTCCATCCACTATGTCATCCACTCCATCCAGTAGGTACCTATCCATATTTCTGCTTACAAATCCAGACATAAGTGTAATAAGTTATATTATGGTAAATTTATGTTCAAATTTAAGCAAAAAGCATTCTGTGTTTATAAAATATGTTTATTTGCACCTAGTTTATCAATCACCATGTTATTTCCATGCTTTCTATCCAGTCGACTGCTCTAACGACAAGGGTGGGCAGTCGTTGAGATGACAGCGCGAAAATCGTCGGCATCCACTAATTATGACCCTTATGTACCACTATATTGACAAAGTTCTCCGTCTTCGTACGCGATATTGGAAATTTGGCATCTACCATCGGCTCAATGACATTAGGCGTAGTCTGGCTTTGATATTCAATTTTCAACTGTATTACCTTGACAATCAGTTCAAAATTGATTACTAGAAAATTATTTGACAGACGATTTCTACTCTCGACAAATGCATTTGAATTAGCCCAAAGATTACGATAAAGATTAAAAAGTATTTTTTTGAAGATTGAAATTATAGCATTTGAGCAGTAGAATCAATCTTCTTTGTTATGACCCACCAATGGGTCACGATGTCTGTCAAGATATTTCTTACTTTATACAAAGTAAAAAAAAAAGTTTATTTTACAGTGATTTCTCAAGAATAAGGCACCTGGCAAGTTGGAACTTGAAACTACTTTTAAGACTCGAATCCTTCGATTTATGAAAAGCTAAAAAAGATCACGCTGTAAAATCTAGTTTAATCTGGAGCTAACCTCACTTTTAGAAGGGAATTCATAAAGTTTTACAACTTATAGGCAGTAAAATTCTTATTAGACATAAATTATACTCGACGTGATCTAATAACATTGTTGGGAGCCAAACTTTGTCATTCGTCAAATACCTACCTACTTACTGGATTAATAACATTATCGTAGTAGATAATTTCAGGAAGGTGACAGTGACATCTGTCATTTTACGTAGTTGGCAGCTGAAATTAAACAAATTGGTACGTGTACGAGATTAAAGCCTATAATGCCTAATCTTAGAAAAAGATACTTTCTTTGAACGGCACTGTCTAATAGCTAGCTTGATGAGTACTTATTGAAGCAGAGAAACGGAAAATATAATTATAACTAGAACATGTTCCAATGCACGCCTATTTTCATTTTCAGTAAAGTTTTTCTTTTGCAAAAACCTTAACAATCATTCATGATACATTATTTATTTACTAAAGTAATGTATCGAGTTTGCAAAAAAAATTCTCCTAAGTATCATTATTTCTATAGGATGTCGATTGTATCCATGAATACAAATATCGCCCGTGAAGCAGCAAATCAAACGAACAGCGTCGAATAGAGCTCTGTGAATGGTTCATGTGTCACACTGTGCGTCCACGTGCACTGTGAGACCTCATAGTAATGTTTGTGACTCTATTTACTCAATATTCCTGCTGCAATAACGTTCCCTAGATTTACGGGCCTCTGTAGGAGTACGGAACAATCATCAGCCCAGCTTCAGATAATCGCTTCACTTACCAAGTAATAGGCGCATGTATGCGGCGCATGAGTTCAAATTGCGCGCATTGACATGCCGGGACCGACGCGTGGAGAATGCCCTCCAATTAATCCGATAGGGGCTACACTGTTAAGACAATGTCCGAACCCTCAGCTTAGAATATTCTGTCTCTTTTACTCAGCCTGAGATACGGTCGGGAGTGACAGCGATAGATAGAACCGAAAACAAACGTTTAAGAGAGGAAGAGACTAGACCGGTGCATGGTCTTAATATGTTCTAAGGCGCTCTTCTTCAGTAGAATGTGGGATAGATTGAAGACTGTGTTCTATGTGATGACGTCACGTAAATTACTTCTAATATTGTAAATCTAAACCAGCTTTGTTAATCTAAACGAAAGGCAAAAGGCATTTGACAGATACAATTTGATCGATGACACTGACTTAACTTCTGCCTAAGCTTAGCATTATGCACGAAACCCATGAGGAGGTTTCGTAATGGCAATTACCTGAATTGAAATACCAAACCTTTATTTCTAGCCTTATTATAAACCACAACACAATTCATCAACATAACATAATTATAATTAAAATTGACTATGGCGTTTTTAGCGTATCATACATAATCATCATCATAATGGCTTATTTGAATATGTGATACGGCTTTGTTTGTTTCACACTTGCATGAGTGATGGATCGCGCGCCAATAGCCCGCTGGCAACATGAAAACATCCACCTACTTCACACAAAAACCACCCCGTCTTCCCACCATCCACCCATAGGCTTAAAGTCGAACTTCCTTTGCATCTTCTCCAACAATTTCTTCAACAAAGATGTAAACGCCAATCGATGTGTCAGTCGGCTGATGGGCAAACTTTTCATTTTGCGATGTATCGACGATGTTGTTGCCGCGAAAAACAATTTTCTTCCTATTTGAGAACTCATTTTTAACGTTATTGAGTGGAAAGTTTTTTTGAGGTTCGCCCCACTTCATGATGTTTGGCGATGCAATGATCGATTGCCAGTTAAACTCGATTTTAAATGTTATGATATCGCAAAATGATTACAACATAACGAGTACATCGTAAAATAGAATCACACAGCGTTAGTTAATTAAATTGGAATGTTTCTTTCCAGAATTTCCTTTGAACAAAAATAATAATATCATCACAATGATATCACAAAGGGAAACATACCATTGGCGGAAAATAACGGATTATTTGAAAGGAAACTTGGTCTGAGACGTAATCTATCAAAGTAGCGGATATCAGGGATATTGTGATTTAAGTAACGCATTCCTACGAAGCCTAAGAGTAGGCGCACACCGTTGATTTTTCGTCGGCCGATAGTATAGTCGGGCAGTTGATCAGTAAGTATGGGCATGTATGGGAGTGCGCACACTACGCCGATTCGATTTGGCCGATTCTTCATACAATTTAAAATCGGGCACAACTATCGGCCAACTAAAAATCAACGGTGTGCGCCTACTCTAATAATATCAAAATGTTTTTACGTTTCTTGAACTAACACAATGAAATAGTAACATTATCCCTTTTCATCATAAAATGAATGTAGAGTATTGTGTTTCAATGGCCGCATATTTCAACTAATTGGATTCAACAACTTTGTATGTTTTTGTTTGCAATATTCAGTTTAACGAGGCTTGCTTTTTATATTTCTCCGCCATACGTCGAGAGAAAAATTCGATGAACATTTCGCGGAACCGTTAATAGTATTTATTTATTCTGTTGCACAGACAAATACAGGAACCAATGGCCGTGTAGGTGGGCGGTGGTCTGAGTGAAACGAGGAGGCGAGCTGGCAGAATTAATTTCCTGTGATTGAAATGTTTTGAGAAAGAGCGAACTTTTGCCGATCGGTGTTAATTTTATTCATTAATATTAATAAAAAGTTACACCTACGATAAACCTTGGATTAAAATGACATTTCCATACTAAATGACGATTTAAGCCATTCAACTAGGGTGTAACTTAAGGTTTAATTTCAATAGAGAAAGAATGCTTCCCCTTTGGCTATCAAAGGTAGAGTTTTTGCTGACGACTGCACAGCTGAAAGTAAATCGGACTATAAGTTTTTGTTGCAAAACCTCACATATTACTTGTACACTTCCCTAATGCCTGACATAAACAACAACAAACAGTGTCGTCTGTATTAAAAAATATTTTGAAATCCGCTCATCGCTCGTACGTCAGACCCGGCCTTTAGGCTCGCGGCTGTTTTGTATTTATGTAACTGGAGGGTCAGTTTTCCATTTCTCTTTATGTATCTCGTACGTTTTATGCATTTCAGTAATATTTATGTATCGGATACACAACTGAATTTCTTTTCATAAAGCATGATCCATTAATGATGTTCGGATTCACAGCGGTATTAACGTACCTTGCTCCAATTAATAACGAGCTCGTTTTTTCGGTTTATTGATACGGCAATATTTCGGTTCCGAGTCATTTCGGTGGACTTCATTTTAACAATCATTTTCTTTATGGTTCTTAAAATCATATTTTGATGATGAACATGCGGCTTGTTAATTAAAACATTGAGAATGGTTTTTAAATGGGTTGGATAAGTTCTTTTCATTGCAATATTTTTTTACATTTCGCGTTAATTAATGACTGTTGAGAATAATTGGTTTATTTATCGTTATTGATAAGTTTTTATAATGTTCGGAAGTTGGTACTGCTTCGGAACTACGCGTCGTATAATAGATACTAAATAATTAATAAATATGAGTCTATGATAGACTTCACACAATATCGTACTTGCAATGTATAAAGAAAATTTCATGAGTAAACATTGGCTTGTATTTTGAAAAGAACATTTTTCATTCCAATAGTTAAAAACTGCAATGAATGCGTTGCTCTCTGACCGATGGATACAAACAAAAGAGCATAAGGATCAAATTTGCAGACAGCACCGTGAAAATTGAATCGGTAGTTCAACAAACATCCAGGGTCGCTATAACAATCACAATGTTTCAAAAGTTTTTCACGTTCATACACCAGTTTCGGAGTTTCGTCTACATTGTGAAAATTCAAACCATTTTTCGGTGAAACAATAGGACAATACGGTGTAATAACTTTACTCACGCAATGGGGATACGAAAAACACCTGTACAAACAGAAATAGAAAGGGGCTACCCGCTGTATATGGGAACTCGGCTTTGATCACCCCTTTTTCAATAATAGACCCGGTTTTGCCCTTTGTGATGTGCCGGAGAGCCGCAGCAGAGTAATATGTCCATTTAATTTGGGAATGAGATATTGGAGTGGTCACGTGAAACGCCTTTTCAGGGGAAGCTTATATAGTGGCAGTCAAAACAGTACGAATTTAGTAGTATAACGTTTCGTTCCGATGTGGGCAGTGGGTATTTTTCCTTCAAAATTAATAAATCACTGTTTGCTATGTAGGCAGTACAGCCCACGATATTCTATTTGTATTTTGATTTGAATGTCAAGAAGAAAAAACATTAATGCAAAATATTCCATGCTGGTGCTTATTTCATTCTATTTAAAGTGTTCAAAGGTCGATTCAATTTTGCAACGTCTTTTACTACTTGAAACCTCGCTAAAGATTTTTTTAAACACAATGGCTGGGTTGCACCATCCTACTTTAACTTTGACAAACGTTCTGTCAAACTCCATACAAAAAGCACCGGTTATTGTTATTGTTACGGTTAAAATATGGTAGTGCAACTCAGCTTTAGTGTTCAATCTGGGATTCAACCCCAAGAACTAGATAAGAATTCAATAAATAATTCGCACCCCCCCTGGAATAAGTATGCAAGTCCACTTGTGCGATATTTTTTTTATTGCACTAAAAAATCAAGAAGGAGGTAATACATATTGTCAATTTTTTTCATAATTTTTCTCTTAAAAATGAATAAATTATGTACAAATATGTAAAATATTGCAACATTAAAATATCTAAATTTCCATAGCAAAAACGAAGTAAATACATTTGCACTTAATTGTTTAATAAAGTTCCGTATGAATAATAGCATATTAATAGTTACGTACATCTTCCACGAAGACTTTAAAAAATATTTTCGCGTATCTATTGTTGCATACTTATTCTAGGATATTATTTGGTGGGTATCGTGGTGCAAGTTTAGTTGCTTAGTTTTTCCACGAAACTTTTGTGCACATTATGCTGGTAATTTTGTGCAAGTCTAGATGCCTAATTCTTCCACGAAACTTTTATTCGAATAATAATATATAACAATTGATACGTTATTTTCTACGTACATTATCTTTGTGCAAGTCTAGTTGCCTAATTATTTTACGAAAGTTTTGGCGATGTTGTGTTTTATACCGATATTGATACATTTAATGTAATGTAATTTAGTCATTAACAAAGCACAAATTAACTTAGTTTCAGTCATTTAAGTATCCGAACCACTACTTCTTGCACTAAATACCCTTGTAAGACTATCAGATCCTGTGTGTTTATCAAAAATTCGTACCAATCATGGTGGTAAAACGTGGTAAAATGATCGGTCTTTATGAGTACAAGATCCATTTTAAATTCTGTCTCTCTCTTCAGTGAACCGTTATCGTAGTAATCGAGATAAATATTCATCTTTCCAGAGCCGCATGAGTCCATTTATCAGCTTCGTGTATTGCCAGTGTGACAAGGTATGTATCTTAACGTCTTTCAAAGCAGTAAGCAACAATCGGTGCGTCCCTAATTATAAAATGACACAAGTTTGTATGTATTTTAAGGAATATTGTCATCAAAAGGACATAATGGTCAGACGTGTAAAAATGCAACAACCTGATACAAAACTATTGCCATCTTTTCGTATGTATGATGAGCAGTCAGTATTCTTTTCAGGTGGTACTTGATCGACCGGACGCCAGCTTTCCGCAGACCTCCACAGATTGGACTTGCCACTGGAATGTAGTGCCATTAAGTGCCTTCTATATCCTAATGTTGACCCTATTTGTCCAGTAAATTGCATTATTATTCCAGGCCCTATGAAACTCCTGGCTCAGACAAAGTTTCTATCCTGGTTGCTTCACAGGTCCGGTCACTCTTCAACAAAGCGTATAAAAGCACCTATAAGTTTTGGACCAAATAAAAATAGTTCTTTCTTTCTTTAAAGGTTCAGCCAAACCAACGCAATCACACGCGATCAGCCGGCGTGCAGGCGGCGGCAGTGATGGCGATCAGACAAAATGCATCGATGGCCATCGCTGCACGCCGGCTGATCGAGCGTGAAGTGAACCTTATAGGATTCGGAAGTGATGTCACCAACGAGTTCAATGTGGGTAACTTTTGTAGTCATGCAGACAATAAATATCACTATATTATAGGCTTCTATAGTTTTGTTCCCTTGGACATCAAAATTTGAAAGGGTCCTTCAAAATCGTCTCCCTTGTTCATGAATTGTCTAGATTGAGTAACTTGCTGTTCTGGTAAATCTCCCATTAGGTACTTACTTTAGCAGTAGCATTCAATTTAGTTCAATTGAAATATCTGTGTACTTATTTTCTCACCAATGGTTTCGCCTTGATAATCCAAAATGTGGAGCTGAGTCAGCTTTCTTGTGAATTAACATGATGTCAGTATTAATATAAACGTTTTCGACAATCTCCACGACGCGGTTTGCAACAATAGATTTCCACCTATTCGTCTCTCCAGACAGCTAGGCGATCACAATAGAAAAATCTGTTCATAGTGTGCGAACATCTGTGAGGTTGGTATTCTTCACATTATTCCTTGTCATTTGCTTCATCCAGTTTACTCAAAGCAGCACATAGCTCAAGACGAAGTAAAAGAAAAACAGGTTTCAGAGAGCACTTGAGTTTTTTAGCAATTAATTTTGTTTCAAACCCTTCATCTAGTTCAAGACTGCTCAACCTTTTGAAGAGTCGGGCCAAACGGTGGATTCAGTCGTTAACGACGGGTCACCTACATTTCTGACAGCTAACTTCAGAGAGATCTTAAAGTTTGTACTGTGCTCGGCGGGATTTTTTATTTGGTGCTTTTTTTTTTCAAACTGTACATGCACGGGCCACTTAAAATTCTTTTGGGGGCCACACTGTGTCCCGCGGGCCTGGAGTTGAGCAGCCTTGATCTAGTTGATCTTATGTGAACGGCTGCAGTATAATGCACTCACAGAGGCATCGCTAAATTTATTATAATTATTGTATTTTTACTCGGCCTGCATCTGGCCTTCCAGCTACCTTTATCAGGTCGTCGGACCACCTTGTCGGTGGATGTCCCAACGCTGCGTTTTACGATACCTGGCCTCCGCTTCATAACCTTGCTGGCCCATCGGCCGTCAGTTCTGCGTACTATGTGCTTCCAACTGTGCGATGTGGAAGTCATTGAGGGAGGCCTATGTTCAGCAGTGGACGTCCTGTAGCTGAAATGATGATGCTGACGTATTTTTTCTCTCTACCTATACCAATCTATATCTGTATTTTGTCAATATGTGACGTATTTCAATAAAACCCACATTTAATGGTACGGCTTTTTATTACCTTTAACACCATTACAAACAATCACATTATCTATAAGCAAACGACGCGTACACCGCAGAGCGAGAGGGGAGAGGGGAGGGCAAGACCGAAGCTGAAAACGTTTCGTTTCTCACACTCTCCCACACTTATTCTAATGAATAAACTTATATATGAAAATCACTTATTTAGTTTTACTAGAGCCACTGTTCACAGGAATTAGCCTCACTGTAACTCTAATTCCTGTGAGCAGTGCAACATTTGATTAACATGCCTTTTCCACTGAGCTCCTTCTACATCTATGATATAGGTCATACCTGGTACACACTCCTCTAACACCAATCCTAGAGTCCATGGCTTAGCTCCCCTCCTATAGTCTTTAACCATTACTTTTTCTCCTACTTTAAATTGAATCTGCCGATTTCCTTGGTGCCGTTTGTCAACATTTTCCCTGACTACCTCTTCCAATGGGGGCGGTCGCAATAGACTAAATCGGTTTCGGATTTCTCTCCCTAACATAATTCTAGCTGGCGCCACTCCCGTAGTGCGCTGGGGTGAATTTCTATAATCCGACAGAAACAAATTGACTGCTGATGATAAATTATAGCCACTTTCTTTAATTTTAGTTACTGCTGATTTAAAGGTGTCAACAAATCTTTCAGCTGCGCCATTTGTGGCTGGATGGTAAGGTGGTGTAAATGTGTGCCTAATTTGATTCTCTTTACAAAATTCCTGAAACTCATTACTAGTAAAGGTTCTTCCATTATCTGTAACTAAATGTACTGGTAACCCAAATCTTGAAAATAGCGACTTGAATATCTCTATAGTGCGCGTTGATGTAATATTTGCCATTTCAAAAGCTTCTGGCCATTTTGAGTAACTGTCGACCACAACCAAATACATTTTATTATAAAATGGGCCCAGAAAGTCGGCATGAATTCTATACCAAGAGGAGGGAGGCAGAGGCCATGGTTTCTGAATTTTTGAGGGTGTTTTACTATTTTGCAGACAAACAAGGCAGTTTTTAGTAATATTTTCTATCTCTGCATCTAGACTAGGCCACCAGAAATATGAGCGGGCTATCTCTTTCATACGTATGATTCCAAAATGGCTTTTATGTAAATATTTTAAGACATGTTCTCTAAGTGTGCATGGGATTATAATGCGGTAGCCCCAAAATACACATCCTCTATCAAGTGAAAGTTCTTCCTTTCTATTGTAAAATGGTAAAAGCTCCTTTGGGATCATTTTCTTGACTGGCCACCCATCTGCCATATACCTAACCAACTTAGTTAGACTTAAATCTTTGTTAATTTCTTGTTGTATCATTTTCCAGTTTATAGTGCCGATTTTGGAATCATTTACATAACATTCATAACTTAATACTTCATCTACACATAATGAATTAACATGTTTTATATTTTCTGTTTTGGTTGCCGTGCGTGATAGATAATCAGCTGGGTTCTCAGTGGATTTAATGTGACGTACTTTATAGTTAAATGCTGACATAAAAATAGCGTAATGTTGCAACCGCTTGGCTGCCATTTTTGGTATTCCTTTGGTAGGTCCTAATATTCGCGTTAGAGCAGCATTATCTGTTTCAAGTTCAAAATGTCGACCGTAAATATAATTATAAAATTTTGTTATACCAAAAATGATAGCCATAGCCTCTTTATCAATGGTAGAATATCTTTGTTCTACATCATTTAATTTTTTACTAGCGAATGCTATGGGTTTAACAATACCATCAACATCTCTACTTGACAACACCGCACCCAAACCAATATCTGATGCATCACAAGTTAATATTATGGGCAACTGTGGGTCAAATTGTCGTAAATTATTGGCATTAGCCAGTCTTTTTTTTATGTTATTAAATGCATTTTCACATTCTGAACTCCAAATAAATTTATTTTTCTTAGTACAATCATATAAAGGTGCTATTACAGTAGCCATGTCCTTTAAAAAACGATTATAATAGTTAATTTTTCCCAAAAATGATTTCAGCATGGTTAAACTAGTTGGTGGTTTGGCATTAATCAAAGGTTTAACATTTGACTTAATTATGCTGATTCCATTTTTGTTTACATTATAACCAAAAACTTCTATATTATTTGTAAATAATTTACATTTATCAATTTTAAGTTTGAATTCACACTCTTGTAATTTTGTCAATACTGCACATAGTGTATCATATGTTTGTTGTAAATTTTTTCCTTTTATATAGATATTATCAATGAATACAACAGTGTTTGGTATATTAAGCAACTTATTTGTCATCAGTCGTTGAAATGATCCTGGCCCTGTGCTTACACCATATGGTAAATATTTATATTTATATGTTCCTACCTCTGTTACAATAGTTGTGCAGTTTTGGCTTTCAGGACTAAGACGTGCCTGTAAATACGCTTCTTTGAGATCTAGTTCGCAGTAATATTCCCCGTGTTTTAAAGAATTCAATATATCTTCTACATGAGGTAAAGGAAAGTGATCGACTTCTAAACATTTGTTAACTGTAAGTTTATAATCCCCACAAAGTCTTACCGATCCGTCTGATTTAAGGATAGGAACCACTGGTGTACCCCATTCACTTTGTTCAACTGGTTCAATTCTATCGTGGTCCAAGAGCCTTTTAATTTCATTATTTACTTTTTCCCGAAGAGCAAATGGTACTCGACGAACTGGCAGGCATATAGGTTTTGAATCAGGTTTTAGTTTTAAGCTAATTTCTTTACCCTTAAAATTTCCCCAACCAGGGCTAAATACTTCTGCGAACTGGCTCTTTATGATTTGTTGTGCGTCTGAAACAGATTGTACCTTGTTAATTCCAAAATAAAGGTCATTGTTTATTTTAGGAGGCCACAATTTTAATTGTTGCAACCAATCACGACCTATGATTCGAGGACAATTGTTTTGTACAACAAATACATTCAAATGTTTACATTCCTGATTAAACATTACAGGTATATTTGAAATTAATCCTAATGGTTGTGACACACTTTGATCAAAATTTTTAAACAATATTTTACAACTTTGTAATGCATAGTCTGGTAAGAATTTGTTTTTATCACATAATGGAATGACAGTAACATCAGAACCTGTGTCAAGTTGGAATGGTATATTTTGACTATTCACATTTAAGGTTATAAAGTGTGGTGGTATTTTACTTACACTATTAAAGGTATATGTCTCATATTCTTCATATAGATTTTTAATAGAATCTATTGCCTCCTCATTTTCTTCTATAGGCTTTGAAGTCTCCAGTTCCAAAATGTTGGTTTTTCGTTGCTTTCTTTCACACATTCTGAATATGTGTCCTTGTTGACCACATTCCGAGCAATATTTATTTCTTAGAGAACACTCCGCTTTCAAGTGGTTATTTTTACCACAACAATAACACTGCTGGTTCTTTTGTCTGTAACTTTTCTGTCCCTTGGTTGTTGTTTGTTGTTTTGTCCTTTGGTAATCCTTTTGTTTATTGTAAAATACTTCTGAGGTTTCAGGTGAAGGGTCACTGTGCATCAGGGCTGCTTCTATATTTCTAGCACATTCGATACAGCTTTCTAGTGACCTGTTGTCTGCATTTTTCATTAATTCGTATTTAATAACCTTTGATGTAACGCCATCCATGAATTTTTCCTTGATTTGATCATCTGTGTCTTTGAAGTTGCACTTTATAGCCAATCTTTTCAGATGCAGTACATAGTCCTGTATTTTTTCATTAGGTAACTGGTTACGTCGCCTAAACTCAGCCCTTTCAACAGCCGTAGATAGTGGTTTTTCATACTTTTCTTTCAATTTTGAACATAGTTCTTCATAGGTTAGTTTGTTTGGTTTGACAGGGCTACATAGACACTGCAGGATTTCAAATACCTCCGGTGCTAATTTTGTTATTAACAGTGGCACTTTCTTTTCGTTTGGAATGTCATTGACTATCATGAAACAGTCCAGTTGTTCCGCGAAGACGTCCCATTTTTCACCGGCGAATGATTTTATGTCGCCGCACACCGCCATTTTGTGCTCCGTGATTTTGGAAGATTCTTTAACTTCTTTGATTTTATTCTCTCGATTTTGTGATCTGGTTCTGGGCCTCGTCG
Organism: Ostrinia nubilalis; assembly: GCF_963855985.1. Classification (NCBI taxonomy): domain Eukaryota; kingdom Metazoa; phylum Arthropoda; class Insecta; order Lepidoptera; family Crambidae; genus Ostrinia; species Ostrinia nubilalis. The sequence goes on along the minus strand of NC_087091.1, from coordinate 6,064,280 downwards.
CCATTGGCGTATTTCAATAAAACCCACATTTAATGGTACGGCTTTTTATTACCTTTAACACCATTACAAACAATCACATTATCTATAAGCAAACGACGCGTACACCGCAGAGCGAGAGGGGAGAGGGGAGGGCAAGACCGAAGCTGAAAACGTTTCGTTTCAATATGAATCAAATCCTGCCGTATCTTAATCCAATCTTTTTTTAATGAGTTACTTATCTTTCTATCCTTATTATTTTTTTATCAGCCAAAGTTTTTGTTTTGAAACAAATAAATACTTTCTATTCTATTTCCATTAGAATCTTAGCCATGACTGTACTTGGAGCTAAGCTCCAGCCAAGGGGATCAAAAAGTTTGATCAGATGTATCAGATAAAATATTACGTTTCATGATTGGTTTTGCAATTTGTAGTATATTCACATTGTATTTAAATCTGTCCTCAAATTCCATTCAATACCCAATGCTTGGACTGTTCCATCAAGGTTCATGAAACTACTTTAGCACTAGCTGATCTTTTGTTGACTTCATAAACTCAACGCAGAACTAGGTAGCAAAAGGTACATATTTGACCGCAGTTGCATGTGATGTAAAGTGAGATGCAGTATAAGATGGTAGATATCTACCTGTAAGTGCCTATAAGGTCTGGATTATAGTGTTCAGAAGAGAGCAGCAGGCAGCGCCCTGTTCGCATTATAGTATTGAAGTGTAACCTGGTGGATGGTCTGGTCATATCAGATGTATTATTATCTGCTCTGTAAGTTCTCATTAAATTATAGCATTATAGCTTCATGTACATGGGCGACGGCAATTGCTTACCATCAGGTGATCCGTCTGCTCGTTTGCCTCCTATCACATAAAATAAAAATAAAATAAATAATTGACCAGTCCGCTCCTGATAAAAGGTCGTTGATATAAAAATGTTGTTTTATTATTTTATAGAAATCGGTACCCTCGGTAATTCGGTCTCCAAATAATGCACTGGTAATCCGAATCATTTTTTGTCACATAAATCTGAAGATCATCTTCATAATGTCATCTATGAAGCAAACGTTTCATCTCATTATAATATTTCTCGGGTCTTCTTGCAGCTGAGAACTGCTTGTGGGTTGGTTCACAAGCAGTTCGTTATTCAGTGAAATATAAATCGAACCTTAACACGAAGCATCAAATACAATCGTACGCGAGTTGTCTCCGTATTATTCCAGACAACCGCATGATAAGGTAAGTATTACTGTCATTCTTGTTCCTTTTTCTTTTTCAGGTAGGTACCTTGTTTTATAAAAAAAAATCTGTGTGTTCGTTAATCTTTTTCAGGTCTGGTGATTTCTGCAACTTTCTTTCTAACTGAACGGACCTCTGTGTGGTTATGTTTTTGGGTTTTTTTTAAGGGAAAGGAGGCAAACGAGCAGACGAATCACCTGATGGTAAGTGATTACCCGCCGCCCATAGACACCGCTCCTCGGTGAGTTACAGGTGCGTTGATTGTCTTTAAGGTGTTAGAGTCTCCTCTTGAAAGATTGTAGATCGTATTGGTCCGCAAATACTGTAAACGGCAGTTCATTCCTCGGTTTGGTGTCTGCAAATGGTGATTGTGGATTTTCTGTTTTAAATGGTAACTTTACAAAATATCTATCTACCGCTTCCGTAAAAAAAAATGTCCTGAAGCAGTGGTTGGGTTAATACTGGGGAGTGTAAAACTATAAAAGTGCTTTATAAAAGCCTACTTGCAAAAATAAAATGAGTTTTATGCCCGTTTTCACCATTAATCCCAAATTTTTAAGTGACCCCTATAAAAACAAAATTCCTGTTATGTATCACCATAGAGGTCACTTACAAATTAGGGATTGATGGTGAAAACGGGCATTAGTCCTTTTGATAGCTCGTCTCTCCCTAAAAATGCAATTTTCGAAAATTATAATATAGTTATGCAAAAATATTGTAACTTTTTGATTTTGAATAAAGCTATAATTTTAAATACAACCATAAGTTATGTAATTTTTCACAAGGTAAAAGTACGTTATCCTTTTTACGAATTTATTTCGATACGAATAGTTCGAGGAAAAACTACGTAAACTACACTTACACGTTGAATGCACGACTAAATCTGAACGCCAATAAGTGGTTATCTGCAATAATACCAAACAGCATGTATTCCTTTACATGTCAACAATGCAATATTCATAATTACAACAACAAGGTGTTAAATATGTTTCGCGGAATAAGTACGCAACGCTCTTTTTTAAGTTTTTCTCAAAACCTATTAAGTGGATTTTAAATATAAATACATAGGCCCCTCACAGACATTTTTAGCTATCTTTTGATGTATAACACATATTTTTAATAATGGTAATAAATTTTTAGGACAGTTTTTTTACGCTCCTGAAAAGTTGGCATTTTTCACTTGCGTACTTATTCCAGGAAGGGTGCGAATTGTCTAACCGCTAGTCTTAAGAAGGGTAGAAATTCCAAGTAAAATACTTAGTACCTACGTCTGAACTGAACTACACCTGTGCGTTGTACTCGTAACTAATCTAATAGCGCTATAACCCTTTGTTTTAGCGCGGCAAAACAAAACACGGTGCAATTTAAATTTAAAATGAAATAATTATGTCCAACTGTCGAAGGGCTGTCGGCATGCGGGTGCCAAACAAAGGCATAGCGCTCTTTGCGGTCGGACCCGCGGTGAGAGCGTATTTGGATTGCGCTTTTTGAGCTTTTTTCGCTTCGCTTGTGAACCGTGCGGCGGTAAAATAAACTGGTGACGCGTTTTAGCACTTCAAGTAAATTAATTAATCTGGAACTATCCATCCTGTTGTAAAATATTTATAGATATGTCCAATGTCCAAACATCTGCAAGGTTACTAGGTACTAATATCACAGGATAATAATAAGTACTACGTACAGAAGTTTTACTTCGCGAAGGTATTTAAAAAAATGTATGCTCAATGTCATTAACAATATGGTGTAATTTAGACTGTCTCAAGAGTCAAGCACCATTTTGTTGACAAACGTCAGTGATCGGCACTGCGCCGAAGCTATAGGGCTGACTTCGGGAAAATTATGTGACGTGAGGTGCCAAACTGCGGAAAATGGCGGAGGAAATACATGATTTAGCATGAATTATCATGAATAATATTAACTACTTATTTACCTCTCAGTGTCTTGAGGCAACTGAAAAAAGTACATTCTGTGTTTTTATTATTATTTAGGCAGTTAAATACTGCACAGTATTTAGTACACCATTTCTTTATTTTCTTCCATCATACACAAGAATACGCGTGCGTGAGTCAATGTTCGCTCGTATGTGAGGCCTTGTCGAATAGTATCCTGTAGGTGGGCCATCGTGCGTGTTTTGTTTTCGATGTAAACTCCCGGAGATGAACAGGCCTGCTAATATTTCAAAATCTGTGTGCAAATAAACTGTGATAATTGCCTGAATAACCAATAAATATGCTCAATAAATATGAGGAAGTATTTAGCTTTCTTTAAAACCATCCTCTCAATTAGCAATATTTTTCAAATGTGAATTAAATATCTAATTAGTTCATGGAGAACAAAGTTTTTGGTGGAACTTTAAATGATATTTATTTGTAATATCAAACGCCAAAATTGAATCATTATGGACCTAATTAGTGTATATTACTATCTCATATTCGCAGAGAACTAATTTCTATCATTCAAAACATCTAATGGGATAGATTCACTGAATTATTATTTATTTAAAATCTATGTTAGAGAGCGTTTACAAAGGTAGCGTAATTGTATGTTGATTTGTGACAACTATGAAGCTATGGTAACTCATAATCATTAAAAAGCGATTTTCCGGACGTCGAGCATCAATATTGTAGGATGTAGGTACGTTAATTTTTCTAAGCATCAAAATTATTGACACAAATCAATAGATCGCAAATTTTTAGAAGGTAGGGTTACAGGGGGCACAGTGACACACGGGGTACAGTAAAACAAGTTTAATATTTCTACCTCTTTTTATCAATTTATTTTTACTGGCCACACTGCTTTATTCATCGTTCGCACTGCCATCTTGGTGCAGTTGTATTTTCTCAATTTGAAAGCTGCCTGTTGAATTCTTGAAAAAAAACTGATTTTTGAAAGTAATTCGTATCTCTTTTCACGAAATGGTTTTCGATTTTATTAGTAGACTGTTTACCAAAGGTATGTATGGCTATTTTTTTAATAATTCTTGCATATTTCTTGTAATATTGACATCAGACGAAGGCCGGTGTTTATAACCTAAAGAATGTTATATGTTTTTGTGTTATTGAAGGGGGTCATGGGGTACAGTGAAACGGGGCACAGTAAAACATGTTTCAGTGTAAGATAAGTTTTTGTTTTTAGAAAACACCACAATGGTTCGTAACCGGAAAAGAAAAACGGATATAGGGCTTCCTAATGAAGCAGATATGAACTTAAGAGAAGCAGAAAATCTGAAAAATATTAATTTTAGCACATTGTATAGGTATTTCAAGAAAAAAAAAGAAAACCGAGAAGAAGAGGGACAGGTCGTGCGATATACGCCCAACTACAAAGTGCGAAGAGTGTTTACGGACTGTGCCCCAATCTGTTTCATAGTACCCCTACCCTAGTTTTATTGTACCCCAGATCTGGGGCACAGTACAACAAAAAATTGATCTCGAAAAAGTGCCAATAATTTAAGATTACTTATAGAAACATGTAGTTTGATATTGTTGATTATTAAAGGGATAGCTAATGTAAATTTTCTTAAAAAGAGTTTATTAAAATAATAAGATATTTTGTTTCTATGAACAAAAAACGTTTTTTTGTTTCATTGTGCCCCACCTTACCCTATAATTAAGTAGTTGACACATTTATGAGCTGCGTATGACAACACGCGATTGCTTCCTTGTTTGCCAACTCAATTGACTTGATTTTTTTATTTGCTGAATAGTTGAAAATTATATTGATTGATTTTAAAAAAGCTTGTATCTTCGCTTTATAGGTTCGCAATATCTACTACACGAATGCGTTTCTATCACATCTCACGTAATAACGCAGTGTCATTAATGACGTAAAAATCTTAAGAGCACGAACATTCACAACATTGTAGGGATACCGGTTTATATCAATGTGACAGCTGTTTGTATGGAAATAATGTCATAATGCGCGGAGCCCGCGGAAAAATCTCGTGTAAACGCTCCATAACTCCCCGAAAAGCGGCTTACATTGTAAATAAATAACCACTGCATCATACCGACTACATGAAATGGACGCGCAGGTTTTTATATCGATAATACGTCAAAGAGAATAAATCAACATGTCTGACAAACGATTGGTAGTGTAGATTTACCCGTGCATTTGCGGGAGATTTCATATTTTTTTGTAAAGGACGGCTTTGCGAATATGAACATTTCGAATGATGAAATATTTATCAGCCGAACACGACTTAATGTGGCGTGTTGTAAACAGGTACGTGTGAGCATTCGTTAATTTGCGAAGTTAAGCGGAGTTTTTGCTAAGTGACATGTGACGTGGGATGGGTATTGGAAAAATTGAACTTTCCATGCGATAAAATAAATGTTATTTTCGTTAACACAATTAATCAAATTATGAAAATCCTTAGAATTTGTTGCTGCTGTGTCATGAGTCCTTAGGCTGGTTACATTAATAGGGCGCATTAAAATGGATTTATGTTTTTGATATTTTTGTAAACTTAAATAACACACAAATAATCCGATTAGACTTCTTAAGCTCGATTTATGTCAAATCTTTTCTATAATAATGAAAGAAACAAAATAAAAATGTTTCTTTTGGACGCTATTTCAAACTGTTGCGGAGTTACAGCAATTGTTTTTTCTGCCAAACAGATAAGTAAGCACTTTGCCTACGTTTTTTGCTTGTGTCTTGAAAGCAAAAAACTTAAGAGACGAACAAAAGTCTCCCAAATTCATAAATTACACGAGTCTTAATGTAAAAACAATATGTGTATACAGGGTGGAAACGTTAAGTGATCTCACTCGATTATTTCTAAACTATACAAGATATAGAAAAACTGGCTACTGATCCTGAAAGTGCTTCATGAGCTCTTTCAAACGGTACCAATAATAGGTCACAGAATAAACTGGATCTATCTGAAAATTCAATGTTTCCAGCTTCCATACTAAATGTATGCCAGACACACAATATTAGAAATGTATTTTTTTTTATTTAATAATAAACTCTTAAAATAAACTCGTGAATTGTATTCTAATTTTAAATTATTCATGGAAAACATTGGTTTTAGGCTTTACTTGCTATAATATTGTCAAGAGACGAGTGTCATGACTGTGGTAGTACTAAATGTATGGAAGAAGGAAACATTGAATTTTTGGATAGATCCAGTTTATTCTGTAACCTATTATTGATACCATTGGATAGAGCTTGTAAAGCACTTTTAGAATCAGTAATCAGTTTTACGATATCATGTGTAGTTTTTAAAATAATGTGACTTTACCAAATGTATGGAAGCTGGAAACATTGAATTTTCGGATAGATCCAGTTTATTCTGTAACCTATTATTAATACCGTTTGATAGAGCTCATGAACCACTTTCAGGATCAGTAACTAGTTTATTGATATCTTGTATAGTTTAGAAATTATCGAGTGAGATCACTTATCGTTTCCACCCTGTATACGTTCGTATCACTTAATAAAACATACTCCCTTATTATTCACAGACGTAAAGGTCGCTTTTGTGCAAAATAAATTGTATGGGTCTCGTCAAAGGAGAAGACTAAAGAATTACCCACTTGGTAACAAAAGAGCGATAACTGTATTAAAACCATTGTTGTATGGTCAGATGCATGGGTTCGGACATTGTTTGATGGATCGCCAATACGATAAAATTCTTTTTGTTAAGATCCTTCGGACGTTCCTCCGTTATGCGTGGAAATCGGGTGTGTATGAAATAATGCATGTAAAGTCGACAACTCATGAGACTTTCCATTTTTGTTGAAAAAGTAGAACCTATCTAAATATATATAACTCAAAAGTGACTGACTGACTGACTGAAATAGTGATCTATCAACGCACAGCCCAAACCACTGGACGGATCGGGCTGAAATTTGGCGTGCAGGTAGATATTATGACGTAGGCATCCGCTATGAAAGGATTTTACGAAACTTCACCCCTAAGGAGGTAAAACGGGATCCACGCGTACGAAATCGCGGGCGGCCGCTAGTTACAAATAAATAAGATGGCACATGTTTACCTTGATGTGCTGCTTGTACTTTGAAACTGTGATTCGCATTTTATTAAACCTAAATGCCTACTTGAAAAGTATTGTTATCGGTCTTAGGTAAGATAAGATATATACGTTCGTTTATTGCTTTGCGTAGGTACTTTGTGGATTTCAATATGCAGGTAATACATGTTTTCCCTCGGTTTGAAGTTATATTGGAAGATGTGTCTTTGCTTTAAAAAGAAACTACTACGATATTATTATATGCTTTGCAGAAAGAGTCAATATTTCCAAATTTCTAATAATAAAAAATAAAAGCATTTTGTGACATCATTTTCAGGTAGTTTGATACCTAAGGACCTTCTTTAGGGGCATAAATAAATTCAGATCGGATTTATTTCGTTTCTATCTCATACAAAAGTTTTAAATTAAAATTAATCATCCGCGCTAATCCCAAAAAATCTGACCGATTCAAAATTAATCAATTTGACCGCCCAAACTTCGTGGCATTGTATTAACATAAAACGATCATAAGTTGACAAACTTATAGCGACGATGGCATCATTTCTGGGTAGATAATAAACAAGGGCACTGTTTTACCAGCGTCCTTTAGACAAATTTAAATTAAACCTTTCGAATGCCTGAAATTCGGCAGTATTGTACGTTCAAAGCGTCTCAGGGCGCCGCCTAAAGGCGCCCCGTCGAGCTGATTTAATTAACAAGATATGGGACTATATAATAGACCAACTCTACCCACTTTTTGGCCCATCGGATTAAAATTCAATGAGCCGACAAGATATTAAATAAACGCGACTATATTTTTAAACGTTAATTAATTTTAAAATTAGTGCGCGTAATAATAAATAAATAATTTCGCCCGCAACATGATGCGAGATTCAGATTTTCGTAATACGATTAAATTTCAGATCTGAAATCGTTTTCATTATCCATTTTGTTTGGTACATTGTTTCCGGTCGTGAATATCGTAAATTATTGACTGTGTGTTCTGCTGGGAGCCCTGAGGCAAGCTGGGGCACTGTTAAAACGAATTGAAAACCGGTAATCGAATCGGAGCGATGGGAGCTGTGTCAATATTTTAAATTTAAATAACAGTTTTAATATTTATTTTATATCGGAGCAACATCCATCTCGTTGCCAGTTTTTAATAACGGCCATTCCGGAATGGAGTTTTTTTTTATGCACACAAGCGATATGTTGTTGTAAAACCAATTGTTCAGAACAAACTGACTGATCTTTAAATGTAAGCATTTTCAGCAAGTTTATTTTGTATCGGAAAGAACTATACCTACTTAATTACTTACATTAAATTATTTACAATTCTACTATTTCAGAATTAAAACCTTGTACATAAATAAAAATAAACGTCTATAAAGTATGGAGACTACAAGTTTGCTCGTAGACATTAGCGAGAAACTACCACCACTTGCTCTAAAAAAATACATTATTGATTTAATATTCAACAAATTGTTTTGTTTGAAACCGAACTCCGGCAATTTCAGCCGGAGATTAAAAAAAAACTATTTCAGAATTTAACCCTTTTGTGTACATACGTAAAAATGTATAAATGTATGTCAAATTGAATTTGAATTTTGAAATTTCGTGTAGGTATAGCCCAAGTATCTTAGCACTTAGTAGCCGTTAACAATCATAGCTTAAGTATACAATAAAATAATCACAAATCTATTAAATACCCACAACACTACCGTACCATAGATAGTACCATTGTAAAACCAGCTTTAGAGAAAATTTCACTTCTCAAGTACGCCCTTAACTTAAAACCTACTTATGTAGCATATAAACTTAAACAAACTAAGTTACAGAGAGTACAGAGTTTAGTAACACGATATAAAACATGTAAAAAAATAATTACGAAAAAAAATGTTCACCGGTAAAGGCACCATAACAACATACCTAAATTACGGAGGAAGAGCCTAGTGTTGCCATATTGTCGATGAACTTTATACTTTAAGCGATGTTATGTTTTATCGTAATGTACGTAGTACCAATAGGTACTTTGTAATTGACTACAAAAAAAAGTACAGCCTGGTGTGCTGTTGACATCAAAATAAATAATCTCTGTTCATTTATCCAGTGCCGCGATGCACCTTAGTATTTAAACGGTAAAATATTATCGTTATTTTATCTATTTATCTTTTACAAAGAATAAACATCGACACCCTAAGAATGCAAGTATCACATTTGCAAGATTATAAATCGATATACCGTTACTATCGATAGCAAAACTACATCCCTACGCAAGAACATTCGACGGGAGATAAAGGTCACAACTTTGTTTGTTACTTTAGGGCGTCATCTCACCGTCATGGCGATGTAGTTCGAAATTTAAAAAAAGCAGAGCAGCTGGTCCTTCTTAATTAGAATTTTTCGAATTATACAACGTAGAGCGAGTCCCCCTGCATATTTAACCTTTGACCTGCCGCAGGGAAACGGCAACATTAGCAGCCTCCCGGGGAAGTAAGACCCCACATATTTTTCATTTAAATAAATATACTATTGTTGTAGTACAAGTGTACCATAGTTACTGTATAAATTTTGATTATTTAAATATGACACTTTTATTTGTCTATTGAACAAAATTTTAATAAACATCATAGTTTTAAAAGCTTTTTAAGGCAACACAATTAAGTTGAGCTATATCCACTGTGAAGATAAATACAATTATTTCTCTACACTAACCAATTAAATAATAAAACAAATACGAGTCACACTCTCGACCAAAGGTATGATTTAACATAACGAGAAATCAGCAATATTTTGATGATCTACATTCAAAACGTACCAGTACATTGGTCTAAACTACCCGGCAGGCATTCACAGGTTAAGAAGGCACGACGTAAAATTGCTAATACTCGCCAAGACGTTATGGTGAGACGCTAAATGATTTTTTAACGTTCGGTGTTTCATAAGCACGTCTTATTACATTCCCTGTCTCCATAAAAGATGAAAATTTAACCTTTATAGGTGACTTACTTTGTAGATTTAGAGCATATGAAAAACTGTGTAAAGTTACGATATAATTTTGTCAACGAACGGCCTAAGTTAAAGTAAATGAAGTTTTTTAGAATCTTGTGATGTGATTACTTACTGAGGTGTTCTCACTAAGGGTTCTTTACCTGAAACAAATGTATAAACATAAATATTACACATAGGTACAATACAAGTCTTAAAACCTTTTTAGAAAAAAAAAATAGACGACCAAAGTCTATGATACAAGAAAGTCCTATGTTTTACAAACATGTAGTTACGTTTTTATTAGTCTTAAGTCATACTTAAGTACACTTAGAAATGATATACTTTATCGCAAGACATGTAACATTTCATAAGTAACATTTCATAAGAAAATTAGCATTTCAAGTGGATTTAGCAGAGGACTCGTAATGAATAACAATATAAGTGAAATTTGGAGACAAGTTAAAAATGTCGAGTTTCAACGAGCACTTAGCTTTGCAGACTAATGTTATTATCTCAGAATGAATTCGCCTTTTCATAAAATGTTTCGTTTTATGCTTTAGGGTTAGGCATTTTTCTTGGACCCCCGTACAAGATTTGAGTTTATGCTTCTTAATTTCTTGCAATTGACCGTTTGATATGGTAGATTTATGACCTGAGAGGTATAAAGTTCCGACAGTTCCTCCCCTAAGGATCTCCACAAAGACCGGCGCAGGACCGGTCTTTGTGGAAATCCTTAGGGAGGCCTTTGTCCAGCAGTGGACGTCTTTCGGCTGAAACGAACGAACAAACGAACGAATTTATGTTTAACATTAGGAGGATCATGATGAGTTTCACAATTTTTGTTTTCCCGCTTTGCCCATTAAACAAAAGTAACCTCCAATTCCCCAAACAAGACCGGGTCTAGCGCTAATTTTCTCACCCAGTTTAACCATTTGATCGCACAAAGCGAATAGAGAAGAAAACTTCCTTTTTTCAACATATTCGCCGCCAACAGGTGGCGCTGGCGTCATGCCAGTGTCGGCAAACGACTCCACTTATGGCGCGCGACTTACTGCTGGATTTCCGCTTAGCATAATATTGGGCATTGCTGAACATCTATGAATTGAATATCGCTAAATGTTTTAGTAATTTTATCTCCTACTTAAGTAGTTGAGTAATATGTAGAATAGTGGGTAAGTTAATAGTTGAATCAAGTTCTACTAAGCAATAACTTATTTCATTAAACGCTATTATCAGTGTCGTAGTTTCTGACGAGAAATGAAACGCATCGAAGTTTGCTTAAAATGAAAGATAAAGTCCAAAATTTCAAATTCGTCTCATTTGAGACTAAAAAAGATTGAATTAAGACTATGCCTATCGCACTCATACAGGACTCAAATAAAACAAAAACTATAAAACGAATATTCATTTACCTACTAACGTACGAGTAAAACGTTTTATTGCGAGTAAGATTTAATATTTGTGTCATCCCAACCCACTCTCAGATCAAACTATTGTTCAAAATAAAAGCGAAGCACATTTCCTAATAGCACTGCATCCGTCTCAAATGTCGAAATTATACGGAACCCCTATGAAATAATAGTCGTCAGGGGCCGAGTCAACCGGTTGAATTATTCAGTTCCCTCTGCACTGTTTTCTTAATAAAGGTGAAAAATGTTGGGCCACTTTAGGGTAAATGCACAACTTGCACGTTGTTGAGATTCAGTTGACTATTTTAGGGTTAAAATATTGTTTTGTGTTATGAAATATTAATGTTATGTATTAATAGTACCTACTCGTATGTAAAAAAGTTGCGATTTTTAAGTAAATGGATTTGATACTTTTTTTTATGCAAAATAAGGCAGGTATTTGACCACAATCGCACCTGATGTTAAGTGGGGTACTACGATTAGGTAGAAGATAAAAGAGGACAATAGAACAATTTGACTTTTGTTTCAGCCAAATGATATCCACTGCTGGATAAAGGGCCAAAAGATTTCTATAACGACCGGTCCTGCGTTTCCCGCATCCAGGTGCTTACCAAGACCTTCACCAGTAGTCCTAAGATGCGCTCCGCTATAAGCGCTAATCGCGCCATTTTACAAACTCATACATTTTGACATCTAAAATCGACAAGATTTTATCACGGCGGATTAACTTTCATCATTATCATCATCATTTCAGCTATAGGACGTCCACTACTAAATATAGGCCTCCCCCAATGCGTCTTTCCAGTCTATACATAGCCAGAACGCAAGGGTGTGAAACTAATCGAGTATAGTTTGGATATGACTTTTTTTACTAAGCTCCTCCAAACTATACACGACCAGTACGCATACGCTGCGTACTGCTCGCGTATACTTTGTAGTGACTTAGGTCAATTATCTTCCTCCAAAATATACATCGCCAGTACGCATACGGACTAATCATGTATGTATTGTAATAAGTGCGTGATTACAATTTATTCGCGAGTAGTTGCATGCTAGTCACTTTGACTTATTGACCTCTCTTTCTATTACATACTAGCTTTCCGCCCGCGGCTTCGCTCGCGTGGAATTTTGTCTATTACAGAAAAACAATATCGCGCGCGTGTTTGCTCACCGTTTAGACCTACCCTGGACTACGACAAACATTTTAAAACCAAAATCAGCTCAATCGGCCCAGCCGTTCTCGAGTTTTAATCAGACTAACGAACATCAATTCCTTTATTATTTATATAGATAGATTAATTCATATCTGCGTGTCTACTTTAAACATTGAATCATCTTTCGACACGTGTCATTGTTTTGATAAAGGATTTTTTGGTGTTTCTTATTCTGCCATAGAAAAGATATTTGTTTTGGGGCTGATATTTCACCAATTGTAGGTATGGAAATATGTCAAAATGATTTTGTTCTTGAGATAAAAGTTAATAAATAAAATAAATAATAAATAAATATCCTTAGACATTTTACACTGCGCTTCTAGTCCCAAACTAAGCAAAGCTTGTACTATGGGTACTAGACAACGGATATAAACATAATTAAATACTTTTTTTTGTAAATACATACTTATTATACATAGAAAACACCCAGTCCAATACAAACAAATATGTTCATGCACACAAATGTTTGTACTGTGCGGGAATCGAACCCGCTACCACTTCGAACCACTACACCAAACGGCCGACAATACAAACCTAGCATTTAAAGTCTCGCATAATATTGTATTTAATGCGCGTTGAACTTTCTTCTCTCACTCTCTCTCATATTAATTAAATTGTTATTTAATTTGAAATCTACCTAATCAATTTAATTTAAAAAACCACTTACAATAGTGTTAAAAATCTAGATTTATTTAGATTCAGTAAAATAATAATATTTTATGTAATAATATCAAATAAATGTAATTTTAAATATAGTTCCATATTTTACTGAATTTTACTAAATCAATATCAACTAAACACACTCTAGTCAAGTGTAAGTGGTGTAGTAGAAACTAATCGAGTATAGTTTGGAGATGACTTTTTTTACTAAGCTCCTCCAAACTATACACGATCAGTACGCAAAATTCGTGTATAGTTTGGAGTCACAGATTTACAAACAGGCACTCCGAAATATACACGAGCAGTTTCCTATGGGTGCGTTCTGGCCATGTATAGAACGGAAAGACGCTCCCCCAATACTTTCCATGTTGATCGATTGGTAGCGGCCTGCGTCCAGCGCTTCCCTGCTACCTTTATGATGGCGTCGGTCTACCTTTTGGTGGACGTCTCACGCTGCGTTTTCCGGTACGCGGCCTCTATTCCAGAACCTCACCAGGGTTTAATCATGTGCTTTTCCATTATTAAGTCTCAAATGTGTCACAGTTTTACACTGGTAAGTTATACTATATTCTACTCGAATTTTAGCTTATTGCTTCTAGTCTAAGTTACCGTCAGTGTTAACTGATATACTTGTATAAATCTAAATTCTTTGTCCATGACTCCGTATGCTATTGCAATATATCTAAATAAATATATAAAAGGAGAAACTGACTGACTGACTGACATATCAACGCACAGCCTAAACGGCTAAACGTAGGCACTTGAAATTTGGAAGGGATGTAGCTTAGGTACCGTAGAGGTGCACTAAGAAAGGAATTCCCGAAATTCCCACGGGAACGGGAATTAGCGGGAAAATCTTTTTGTATGAAAAATCTAAACCGCTTAAGTTAGACGCTTGAAATTTGGCATGCAGGTACCTTAGTAAACTTAAAGCTTAGTTACAACAGGATATTGCAAAATTCCCCCGGGAACGTGAGTTAGCGGGAAAAAACATTTGTATGAAAAAATCTAAACCGCGTAAGATAGATGAAGGGAGTAAAACGGGATCCATGCGTACGAAGTCGCGGGCGGCCGCTAGTACGTGTATAAATCTAAATTCTCTGTCCACGAACCCGTATGCTATTGCAATATACAACGTGTGGACAGCTCGATGCATATACATCATGTACGCTGCTCTTGAGATTCTATTCACATATGAGGGCAGGTTAAACTTAATGTTTAGGTAGAATTTATGACTTAGTTATTGCAAGTTTCTAGTTTTAATTGCCATTATGTGCGGAAAATGTATGGTAAACTCATTATAGGTTAATTTTACAAAAAAAGTATAATTTATCTACAATTTTGCAAGTGAATAACACAATAGTTAACTTAAATCTTAATTGTTTGAAAACTAAAGAACCTCAGAGTAATCAATACGTACGATTACCCAGCTAAACCTTATCTCCGATCAGTTTACGACTTCCCAAATCCTTTAAGGTTCACTGTCACACCTTTTATCTTTAGTTTATTGATTTCTACCTCTGGCATCGAAGACTAAATTTAGAAACTTCCCTTAACTTTTGTTTTGATACCTACCCTATATTTTCTACAAAACTTTAAATTCGATATCTCCTTAGTTTTCTAGCCCTCACTGATTTTAAATTAGGTCTACTAACTCTACAATCCGGGCCTTTTTAAGGCGAGAGTGAATAAGCACTGTAAGTAGGGCAGACCACCCTAGACAGCATCCCACTTAACATCAGGTGCGATTGCGGTCAAATACCTGCCTTGTTCTGCATTAAAAAAATCCCATAGCATTTATATTGATACTTTTTCTTCAAAACAGCCTTTTCTTATTCTACTTCCGTACTTGACCGCTTTTTCTAGTACATTCAACAGATACGTTCGTGTGGCCAAGTGGTAACAACAGGTAGGCTGGCGTGTAGCCAAGCTGCTACGACGCTACGCCGTAGCCGCAATCGTTAACTACTTAGGTGCTACGTTCTTTTACTCGTAGCCATTTGGAGACGGCGAGAACTGTGCGGTTTGGATAGCGTTCGTGATAGTTACAGTTTAATCTCTTTAGTACTATCACAAAAACGAGTTATTTTGTATTGAAAATTTATTTATGTGTTCTTGGTTTTGTTATTTTTTATACTTTACCTCTTTTTTCTGTTGGTGTTTCTTTCACTTACTTTGCAATTGCGAGTTGATAGAAGTAGCGATTTTGAGTCTTATGACTGCACAGGTATCTATAATCGATAGATTTTATTTAAGAAACTGCTAAAAAACAAAAAAAAGTCAAACAATCGCACCAATTCCAAATTAAAATACTTTTTAATTCCCAAAGATATAATAACTTTCATTACATCTTTTATTTCAAAATCGATACGTAGACGTCAGTATTCATCTCGTGGAAACCATTTCGTAATCTGCAAACTTTTTGAACATACCTAAATAAGTAAAGAACTCAAACGGAGCGAGGCGATAGACTCACAAAGCGTCAAGCCGTGACCGAACAAAAATGTATCTTTACTGGATATGACATTATAATTATGACTCTATACAATACATAATGATATGACTCTATTCATAGGTGTTAGTTATTTCTAAAACCCGTATTCACAAACGATGCTTGCTTAACACTAGAAAGGCCGCCGTCCCATTTTTGTCCCACTCGCGAGTTTGATCGTCTCTAACTTTTTTATTTTTCAACGAAAGTCCATGAAACTTTTTGACTTTTACTGATTTATTTAATTTTATCATTTTTTAATGTTTTTGATAATACAACATAAATAGAAATTTTTTAAAAGTCGGTTTTACCTAGAAGCGCCACTGGGTCATTTTTGTCCCACCCTGGTATTTGCCACAATAATTCGACGAAGAGTCCTTGTTTCGAGGAGATACGAAAGTGGAGAGGTGAGGAGAGTTTAGGTGACCCGTGACAATGCAGAAATGTAA
This sequence comes from Ostrinia nubilalis, assembly GCF_963855985.1. Lineage (NCBI taxonomy): Eukaryota > Metazoa > Arthropoda > Insecta > Lepidoptera > Crambidae > Ostrinia > Ostrinia nubilalis. Next base: position 6,047,869 of record NC_087091.1, on the reverse strand, counting down.
ATATATTGTACTAGTTTTTGCCTGTGACTTCGCCCGTGAGAAATTAAGTTTATCATAGAAAGACCTAATTTCTTGACACTTATCGTTGCTTTTTGACCAAATAACTGAATATTATTCTAAATTATAGCCTATATTATGTTATTCTGAAGTATTAGCAATAAAACTGCAAAGTTTTATTAAGATCGGCTTAGTATTTTTTGCGTAAAAGAGTGAAAAAACATCCATCGATCTAACCATGAATCCATACTCACTTAGTTCAAGTTCCAGGCATATATCCACCCATTCATCCTTCCTATCCATTCATCAGTTCATCCATCCTTCAATTCATCAATATTTATTAACTTTTACATTTATAACATTAGTAGGAAGGTGGCTTCTAGACATAAGCCAGTTCATACATTGTATGATTTGATACATTTTTAAAATGTGACTTATAAAATTTTGAAAATTAAACGTACATACTTTTCATTGTAATTGGTAAGAAACTTCACTGTTTGTGTACAGATAACAGAAAAATAACTATACCTATACAAATTCCTAAACACATAGTACACCAGAGAGACAAAAAACCATACAAAAAAACTTTGTGCAAAATGTGCACTATTATTTGTAAGATATTTATTTATCCTTTAAAAATAATAATGACTAGTTAAAGTAGTAATTTCATTATTTTGATACAGTATAACACCACGTAATATTATGTGACTATTTTTAAATGAAACCAAAAATATCTGAGTTTTAATAATTCAAAATTAAAATTGAATACATTTATATTTAAAGAAATAAGTACATATTTATTTAACTACATAGATAAACCTTTTTTTAAGGATTCTACAAATGGTTTTAACCATAACATTCATGCCTGAAACTAAAAAATGTTACAAAATATATGCTGGGACAAAATTGACCCAGCGGCGCTTTTAGGGGGGTCGTAATCTTCGGCACTTCTAGTGTTAAGTGAAGCCGTAAATCGAACGCACATCGTTGAATAGAGCTCTGTGATTGGTTCGTGTGTCACCCTGTGCGTCCACACGCACTGCGACACATCATAGTAATGTTTGTGAATACGGGCGTAACAACTTTCGCAACTTTCCGTGATCACATAGATTTTCGTTTCTTCCATTACCAATAGATGGCGTTCCTCACACATTAGATCGTGGTGGTGAGTTACATACACGCTGTGATGCCTTGAAAAACTGTCATTATCTACCATAACGCTAATAAGCTATGGATGAATACGGAGTAGAAGCTTAGGAGTTTTTTTTTTTTTTTTTTTTTTTTTTTTATTATCTCCATCTTAGCCACAAAAGGTTCTTTATTATATTATATTAGGGGACGTCCATTAGGACCTACAACTAACTTACGCTAGTACAGAGTTTTTCTTAAAGTTAAAGTTCGACCCTTTGGTACCGGCGGGCGTGCCACATCCGAGAGTGGAGTGGAGTTGCGAGCCGGGCACGCGGCCCTCCGAGGCGGTTAGGGTAAGGTATTTGCTAAAATAATTAAGACTAGAATATCTAAATAATGAAGAAACTCCGCTTGGCTTAATTTTAAATAAGGATACCAAAAAGCAAACGAAACAACCTAAATTCCTTACTCATAATTTTGTTCGTCAGACAGCAAGAATATTAAGACTTACCTGACCTTGTGATAGTCTAAACTAAGTAGGTATTGTTAGAGGCCGGTAGATCTATTCTCATAAATAAAACACTGTATACCTAACTTTCACATTGTATTGCCTCATCTATATCTATAAATAAAAATGAATTGATGTTCGTTAGTCTGATTAAAACTCGAGAACGGCTGGGCCGATTGAGCTGATTTTGGTTTTAAAATGTTTGTCGTAGTCCAGGGTAGGTCTAAACGGTGAGCAAATACGCGCGCGATATTGTTTTTCTGTGACAGACAAAATTCCACGCGAGCGAAGCCGCGGGCGGAAAGCTAGTTTTAAATATAATTTATCACTTAGCACCAAAAGCGCGCACATTGACATTGCGTCAATGTCACTATGACAGCAGCTCATTGGCTATAACTATACCGTTAAATATTGTAACGTTTCAGATTTTTCACAATACAAAACAGTATAAACTCGATACTGGATTTTCAATACTAAACAAACTCAAAACTAAAATATCCGCCTTAACATGCTTCCCGTAACGCAATTAAGCGTGCACCGCAACACATCTGCATATCAATTTGAATCTAAACACGATTACAGTACCGTATCTAATCCAGTGTTTCTCTTCTCTGCTGTAACAAATCAAACCGTAAAATCTTTACCGTATATTCCGATAAATGGACTCGAACTTCGCTTACAATTGTACAGTTGGCGGCACATCAGTCTACTAAATGACAAATTATTTTGATCTTTATTGGTAAGACACAAAATACAATGAGTTTACGTAATGTCGCTAGCGACTACGCAAACTTAGGGCCATCGCCTACGGCGACGACAGCATCGCTACTAAAACGCGTTAATCGCATTTGCAACGCACTACAGAAGTGATGCCTCCGCGCTACTAACGCGCTACATCAGCGCTACTGCATCGCTACAAAAAGTCACCGTGGGCGAGGGCCCTTAAAGCAAACAAACGACAAATTGTACAGTACAGTATTTCTAGCTGCTTTCAAGAACTAAAATCTTCGTAGATTTTTGACGCACTCGCTAGCGAGCACACCTAACGTACCTACACTCATGATAAGCACACAGTTATCCAATCCAAACCATTTTGTCATTTTACAGGTTGATGATGTAATTTAATTATACTTATTTGTACTCTTTGTAGTAGTACTTAATTAAATTAAGTTAAGAAGTCACTATCACGAAGAGAAGCTTCATGATACACATTTATACATAGTACATTTCTATTCCGTGCTAATTGGATTATAACAATTAATTTGGATACAATGATACAATAATGTAATCGAATAGCACAGATTTCTACGAGTATTGTGTCCGCGTACAGGTGTCGAAGTCTAAGATATTAAATTAAATTAAGGTATTCAATTAAATTAATCATTCAATTTCATTATTACGTCTAGATTTCAACAGGTGATCATTTATTCTTTTAAAAATGACAAAGAATAATACACACTTTTGTTACATTAGAATAAATTAATACCATTCACCGTCAAAGTCGTCATAGAATTAGATCAAAAACGAATGTGCGTATTGTATTGTATGAAATGTATTATGTTTTATGTTCTTTGGAAAACGAGCGAGGATCCCCGAGAATGTACGGCTTCTTAATAATTTATTCGATAAGAGACGCCTTGAGAAGTTAAGCTAATCCGTTACATAAGAAACGAATTAAGTAAATAATGTATTCTCAAATAATGAGCGAATGTACACCTATTTTCTGCTCTGGATTGTGTTAATCGTGCGAGAATTTTTCTCAAGAGCATTTGCGAATTATTACGAGTAAATTCTTTACTAATAAAACTCTCCTCCTATATCAGTTGGCGTTATTTCGATCCCCGATAAAAGAAACCATTTTGCGTATGAATTCTCTTTGCTTAAACTGAGCTGCACCATCTTACTTTAACTTTAACAAACGTCAAAAATATGTCAAACTCATACAAAAAAACACCGGTCATTGTTATAGTTACGGTTAAAGTAAGTTGGTGCAACTCAACCTTAGTTTGGGATAATGAAGCTGTATGTTAAAATTGTGCGGAGTTAATCAATTATTTAACACTGTTATTTTTCTGAAACTTCATCCGAATCATAAAACTAAATAAATAATGAATTGCTTGAAAAGTTTTCTTATCAATCATTCTTTATTAATATAATATTATTGAATAAATAGTACAATGCAAAGTTTAAGAAATAATTTCTGTAACAGAGTAAATAGAACTTTGCAAAATAAATAGAAGAAAGAAAATCACGAACTTCGTCAAAGGTGGTTTGACTACAGAATTATTTATCGGCAAACATCAAACTTTTGCATTGGCAGTCATGATAAATTTACAACGTAAACATAAAACTAATTACCAATATTCAGACAGACCGTCCATAATAAATTCGGGACGTCGGCAACTTAGACGAATGTCAAACGAACAAGGTCTTCTAATGCTTCTGTACAAACTTAGCCAAGATTAGAGCAAAGTGAATAGATGGCGTACTAAATATTAATTGATATTATCCTTACCTATACTGTTGCCTAAATAGCCCCTAAAGTTGTAAGCTGACTTAGCAACTGTGACGTTTCTTCGAATTTCAGACAGTCAGTTGTTAACAGACTTATGTTGTACCGATGAGTCTACAAGTACGGTCAAACACCGGCAGATAAGTATGCCTTGACACGTCATAAAATGTCAATGTAATTTCTCCCGTGCCGCTCCCATACCTCAAGCGCTGACTACGTCAATCAATACTCACTTAATTTCGAACTCCTCCTGTTCTTCTGATTTATTTCGTTGCGGGTCCAATGACAGTTTAACTTTCCCCCGGGACAAACTTGACCTTCATTGGTTGGGTTTTTGTGGCGGTCAAGCTGTAGATCCTGGCTACACAGGAGTTGCAGTGGTGGGAGCGAGAGGTGGGAGTAGTCCCGTTATAAGTCAATCACTAGACCTATAGATCTATTTTGTAACAAAATGTATAGTCTGATTTAAGTATGTCAAAATTTGTTTTCAGGTTTAAGAAACCAATATTTTAAATTCTAGCAAAGGAATCATAAAGTTAAAGATGCATGAAACTCAAACCGTGGCAGGACTCCCTTTGTATCCCGACCATTCTTCTGGTCAGACCTAATTGCAGCTGCCCGATGCCTATTAGACATTCACCACACTGCCTGCGGGCTGGTGGTCACAATCTATCACTTTCTTCGACGGCGGACTCCGAACAAACGGCTTTATAAGAGCCTGAGGACAGCTCACTTGAAGCATTGAGGTCAGCTTCGTGATTCATGCCATAATTGTTTATTCAAGTAAATGAAAGGAAATAGAGGTATTGAGACTGTTTTCTCAAAATTCGTAGCACTGGGAATGCTCGTAGCAAAGTACTACGACGCTTTATCTGCGTGATGTGAGTTTATGTTAGCGCGTGCATGTTTTTTCTTTAGTTTTTGGGTTAACGTGCTCGTAGCATTTAATAATTATTAACAATTATTATTCTATACGAGTCTGTAAAAAAATCAGAAGAAATGTCTACTTTGTATAAACAGATGACGGCAAATTAAGCTGAATATTGTAGGATGTATTAATTATACTTCAATAGAATTGGTTCTTGACGAGATGTTGAATCTTATATCATCAAAAAAACTAACACTAAAAAGTAGAAAAATAATTACCTACTAATTACTTATTTATTAGGACGAATTAATATTTATGTTATACCATGATTGATACTTCTGGAGTCGGTGCCAAGATTATGAAACGTGTGAAGTTTGCCTGCACCGACTCCAAAAGTATCAATCATGGTATAACATAAATATTAATTCGTCCTAATAAATAAGTAATTAGTAGGTAATTATTTTTCTACTTTTTAGTGTTAGTTTTTTGGAGTCGGTTTTTTTTTTTATAAAAATTAACTTATTTCTTGCTTTTTAGTTAACTAATTATTACCTTGATGTTACCACTGAAGGTAGGCAGTACATTGAGACTATATTCTTCATGTCAAGTGTAAAATAATATTCCCTACAAAATACAGGTTATCATATCGGCAACCTAAAAAGACCTTAAACCGTCAGCCTACCTTAAAAACATGAAATAATACCACTGTGGGTCTAATTGTACCTATAATATTTAAAAAAATATCCTCCAACTCCTAAGCGTTAAGGAGTTGTACCTACCATGACCAGTTCATCATGATGAGATGATGACTATCTGATGCAAACACTTGAATAAATTTAGAAACTATAGTTATCTATAAAATTAAAAGAATTATCCTCCAACTCCCAAGCATTAAGGAGTTGTACCTTCTATCATCAGCTCATCAATATGAGATGATGATTTCCAGGAGCAAATACTTGAATAAATTGAGAAAAAGTTTGAAAAACGATATACGTGCCTATAAAATTTGAGGGTTGCCCTCGATTTCCCTAGGATCCCATCATCAGATCCTGACTTGGTGACAATGGGACCACCTCAGAAGTGTACCCTATCGAACAAAAAAAGAATTTTGAAAATCGGTCCACAATTGACGGAGTAATCGGTGAACATACATAGAAAAAAAAAAAACATACATACAGTCGAACATATAACCTCCTCCTTTTTTGAAGTCGGTTAAAAAGAGATGATTCCGCAACAAAAGTCTGTAGTACAAAAGTATGCCCAAATACATAAAGACTGTACAAACAATAGTAGAATACCTATAAACAAACAAGACCTACATAAATACCAAGGATTTCACCAAAAACATTCGTCTAATTTCTTTAACCAAAGAATTGAGCCCGCCGAGGCTCAGGACACAAAGGGGACGGATAATAAAATTTGTAAACGGCGGAATGATACGCCCGCTTAACCCCTACTGCGATTCGAGGTGTAATGAGTGCAATTCGTCGCGTATCGCTGCCTCGGAAAAAGTGGAGGAATTGCAAATTAGGAGCTCTTAAGATAGATCGTAGGGATTTAACGTCGGGTTTTGTGAGATCTATCGGGATTGGGTTAGGTTAAATTGTATAAACTAAGGTTAAAGAGAGAGGGAAAAAGAAGTCGCAATGCCCAAATTGATAGAACCAGGCCTGTTCATCTCGCGAGTTTACATCAAAAATAAAACACGCACGATGGCCCACCTACAGGATACGATTCGACAAGGCCTCACATACGAGCGAACATTGACTCACGCACGCGTATTCTTGTGTATGATGGAAGAAAATGGTGTACTAAATACTGTGCAGTATTTAACTGCCTAAATAATAATAAAAACACAATGTACTTTTTTAAGTTGCCTCAAGATACTGAGAGGTAAATAAGTAGTTAATATTATTCATGATAATTCATGCTAAATCATGTATTTCCTCCGCCATTTTCCGCAGTTTGGCACCTCACGTCACATCATTTTACCGAAGTCAGCCCTATAGCTTCGGCGCAGTGCCGATCACTGACGTTTGTCAACAAAATGGTGCTTACTCTTGAGACAGGCTAAATTATACCATATTGTTAATGACATTGAGCATACATTTTTTTAAATACCTTCGCGAAGTAAAACTTCTGTACGTAGTACTTATTATCATTCTGTGATAGAACTAACAAAACAAAAATGTCTACCTGTTCTATGCGTGACATCGCGAGGATTCAATCTCATTTCCTCATGACGCGATATTACGGAAAAAATAATAAAATAAAAGCGAAGCGAGGAAATTAGAAGGAAAAATATGACGTCACGTCACGATAATGGCGGGCGTCATGCCTGTCGCGCACTCGTCAAAAGATTTAACAAGGGCAAGTATTTTAAATTGATTCTGCCGTTTTTGCTACGGATCATTTCGGACCGGCTCGAGGCGCTATTGTACCGGTAATGATGTTACGGGACGGTCCGAATCGAATGAGCGCAATATTTAGTGTTGTTTGATTGTGGTTTAAACTAGTAAGTGATTTGTTTTACGTGACAAAACTCAAAGGCAAACTTTGACCGTAACTAGTTTTTTGTATGGAAATTGACAGATTTTTGACGTTTGTTAAAGTTAAAGAAAGATGGTGTAACCCAGCCTAAATCTAACGACTACAGTTTTTAAATTGATTAAAACGTTGTACAATAAAAAGACAAATCATCCATCAAGAACCGAAACCAAAATTGGTTAAACACAATCTTAATTCAAACAGTGACAGTTACTATAAAAATCCAAGCATTTTATTCAACTTAAAATCTTCTAGGATCCATAATATTCACGAGCCACATAAAAATACTGTGACCTCTCTTTTGTGCCCCAATAATGATATAGTTCGTCAGTTACTGTCAAACTGGGAAAAAATAGCCCCAGTCGAGCACTCATCGTAAAATAAAATTTGCCCGTGATCTCTACCTGGCTAGGCACGCCTACAAACAATGTAAGAGAAAATTCAATCTCGCAAAATAGAAAATATTTTACGGTCAATGAATATGAAAGTGTGGATACGGGGGAACGGTAACGTTGTCTTAACACTAAACTTCGGGTTATTTTTGGCATAAATTGAAGTTTCGAGCGGCAGAATTTTATGAGAATCATTATTTTTGAACCACTTCATATTTACTAACGTTTGTCAGTAGTTTTACCTGTGTGGATATTAATTTCTAAAAAAAAATATATTGCTATTTCTGTTCTAGCGGTTTTTCTGGGATATTATAACAAATTTCTAAACAAACCAAACGATTAGCTAATATAGAATACATCATGGCATAGATTCCTATATTTCGTTTATAACTAAAGTTATAACGTAATTGTACCCGTAAAATTTTTCTTTATTCTTGAAGAGATCCGGTTTAAGAAATCACCTCGTTACATTTCCAAAGTTTATTAAACAACTATTTAAAAGAAAATTAGGCGATCCATTCTTATTTCTCACATAAAGCGCTCCCGTACAAAACCGTGCAAGTCTAGAAACCCTAATCCCGCGTCCGCAAAAACCAATCCATCTTCGAAATGTGTTTAATTAAAAAACCTGTGTTATGTCGCTGAATTCGAGTATTAGGTGCCATTGTTGTGGGGTTCTTTCAGGGAAAATTTTAAATCGATTCCCTGGTGCTTTCTTCGCTGGGAAACCAATCCCCTTGCACAATACGCCCGCGTACAATGGCCTGTTATAGTACCAAGATGACGGGAATCATGCCGCTTACCGCTACTCGTAGGGATTACGCTATTTACGTACTACGTACAGTCGGCATTGGAAATATATGAATTATTAGCTCTCTAAAGATAAAGTAAACAGAAGTCAAAAGTTTGACAAGTCTTGCGATTTTGCATCTGTGTGCTTACCATAAGTCCACGTTCGGTGTGCTCGCTAGAGACTGCGTAAAAAAATGATAGAATGTACAGCGCTGTATTGGCTACTTTCAAGAACTAAAATATTCATTTTAGTTAATGAAAGTAGCCGCTAATTTTTTAACACACTCGCTAACAAGCACACCTAAGGTAAACTCATGGTAAGCAAGCACACATACTCGTATATCGTATCATATCGTACTAAAATTATCGCTAGACTGTTTGTTCCACCTGAAAATAAGTTTTTTTTTAAATAATAAATTTATATTAGTTACTGACAGTCCCGTTAACCTCTCGTAGTAAGCTAAATGTCATGTGCTTGTGATATGAAGTTGGGTAAAGTTTATTTCTTAAATTAAACTTTTAAAGGAATATTAAATTTGACAAATCTAACCTGATAATGTTGTGTAGATCTAATAACATGACGCATAACAAGTGACAGTTATTTTTTTAAGTTCTTATTTTTCAGAGAGTAATAACAGGCAGCAAAATGTAAAGTAGGATCATGTTAAGGTCATAAGGCTAATTCCCGTTTTCACCATCAAACCCTATTTTTTAAGTGACTCCTTTGAAAACAAAATTCATGTTATTTGTTACCACAGGGGTAACTTAAAAATTAGGGTTTGATGGTGAAAACGGGCATTAGACAGTCAAATCAACTTTCTTGCAAAATGTATCGATGCGGACTGTACTCGTGTTTTGGTATATTTGGTTTGGACAAATGAATCGTCTTCATTCTCTTTTTTGGTATCGGAATTCGGTTTATGGGTCGGATTTGTCGTCCCTTTTACACTCCATGGATTTTAACCCGTGGTAAGTATGGCCAACCTTTACAGCGCGTTCTCACGAGCATTACGCTGCGTTGCGTCAACAAGCAGTATGATATATTTTTATATGAAAGTAGGTGACATTGGTTTAAGGATCTATGTCAGCGTTTTTTGTTTATTTTTGGACGAATTTCGTGCGTGTGTTCGCTATACCATGTTCTCACAATCAGAACATCATTATACAGTTCACGCGAATACAAACTACGCTCTACGCTCGCATGAGGTCTGGCAAAAGACTTACTAGCGTAGTACCTAAGCATATTACGGGCTCATAAAAACCATCTTACACAACTAAAACGCTTAATGTAAAATACTCTTTAGGCATCGAAATTAAAAAGACAATGTCTTTTAAAAAATATATTACAATACATTCTAACATGGCATTCGTAAAAACGCGCTATCGCTTCCAAAACAAAATGCTCTTCAACGAGTTAAATTAAGCGCTTTCTTCCAAACTTCACATTAAATTTCTTATGCATTTTAATCTGATTTGCTACGTTTCCAAGCAACATCCTTTACTAAGTAACACATTTTCGCTCTTCATGAAAAGAGTTAATAAATAAACACTTATACAAATGTTCTTTCCTCGTACCAAATTATAAATTCACGTGCGACTCAAGAATGAAGAAATTATTCGGGGCATATGCATATTTTATGAACATAAGAGCGTATGATTCTGTGCTGTATTTTGTTGGCGTTGGTACATATTAAATCGCTTTACGTAATCCATTTCATACCTAAATCATCATTGTTAACAGCCCTTTACAGTCCACTGCTGGACTATGAGCCTATGACATTACATAATATGACACTATACCTAGTGGAGGAGGGTCATACCTAAATTTTACAATAATATTCCATCATCATCATTTCAGCTACAGGACGTCCGCTGCTGAACATAGGCCTCCCGCAATGATTTTCGGATTGGTCGGTTGGTAGCGGCCTGCATTCAGCAGCCCTGCAACTATATTGAGGTTATGGAAGGCGGTGGGTCATCTGTCCACCTTGTAAGTTAAGTCCCACGCTGATTTTGCCGGTACGACGAGGCCTCCTATTTTAAAATCTAATTGAACATTCTGGATCTATCACCTTGGTGTCTCCTATTGGATAATTTTCTCCTTTTCAATTTAATTTGAATTCATTTTTATAATACTATAGAACTAATCTATGGTCGAAATATCTCTGTACATTCGTGCATACCATACCATAGATAGTTCTATAGTTGCTGCTTTCATCTGAATAGATGGATCCTTTGGGACCACACGTTGTCAATCAATCCGTTGCAACAGCTTTGAAACTGTGATTACTCAGACCTACAGACCTTTTGTGCGTATACATTTAATCTACGTCCTGTATAGTTCGTCACGGAGATATACTCGAAGGCTGCATTGAAATTGAAAGGTAATTCCTATCAGTGGATACCGTAGCGGCTTTGTGCATGTAGGAGCTTCGTGTTAGGCACAGATGTATTGGATTCGGGCTACGAAAACTAGATGCGGCAAGTTTAAAGGTTTTGAGGAGGTTTGAATTAAGTTAGGCTGAGTTGCACCACCTAACTTTGACCGTAACTAAAACGATAACCAGTGTTTTTTTATGGAGTTTGACAGATTTTTGACGTTTGTCAAAGTTAAAATAAGATGGTGCAACCCAGCCTTAGTGTTTTTTACAATGTGTTTAGTTTTATAACAGACAAAAAAAAATTGTGAACTTTATTGAATATTTGTATTCCAATAAAACAAATCATTGATTTACTCGTGATAGGTCATCATCATCATCTATTATTCGGTTTGCACTCAGAAGCAGCAGTTTTTGTCTAGTTTTTTATTTTATTTAAGACAAGCTGATATTTTTTAGCGCTGGAGTGGGTTTACTAGAACACTCCAGCGGCCAGCGAGGATCGAACTAGCGTTCCTCGAATCTTAATTCGGCAGTCCGACACCGACACCTTTGGAGTATTGTCGCCTCGAGAGTTCTAGCCCAATATAATTTCATTCATAAAATGAACACGGAAATTATTTTTATGGCAGATAAGAATATTATCACTATTTGTCTTAATATTCTGGAGCATTGTGTTATGCCGCATCTAGTAAACTATTATAGCGACGACACTGTGTATCTGATATCCTTTGTAGATGCTTGATTATGTCGTTTGATACAGATTGTATTCAGGATGCAATAGTAATTATCCTGTCGACATCTGAACCTTGCTTGTTAACATGATTGCCCGGGGTAATTATTATAATTAAACTCGATACATTGCTGTTATTATTTTTCGAGTATCGTTTCGTGTTTACCTTAATTTATAGTTTAAAATGATTAATTAATCAACTCATATTGGCTGATTGAACACAAATTGCGATATCAAAATTGTTCGACGAAAATTATTTGTGTAATGTGAATCATAGAAAAATGCTTGTGGTAAAAATATATTTGTGTTGATGAAAGGCTTTTGAAAAAGATATAATGTAACTTGTAAGCCTGTTATCTAATAAAGGATACTTATCTGAATCTATTGTTGAAACCTAAGGCTCACAACACTGAAACGCGTTCAAAACTCTAGTCACCGCAGACTTAATGGACCGATGACTTTAACAAAATAAATAGCTGGCAGCTGATGAAATAAATGGAAGAACGTTCTTTGTAACATTTCTTGAGGAAGCATACATCCAGTAGTGTTGTCAGCGTCAATACTTCGTAACATCCAAAGTGGTTAAAAAGTTGTCAACACAACTTTATTTTAATTGTAACAAAGACGTGTTGCACACTTTTTGGCTACTTTGAGTATCACGAACTATTTGACGCTGATCAACTGTACTACCAAAATAGATTTGATACGATATTTTCCGTTCCTCATTATAACGCTACACTGCCTAACTAAACTAACAGCCGTCCGAAGATCTCCATCTGACATGGCACAGACATGACACATTATGACGTCACCGAAGATCATCCTCACAGTGGGAATCGTCCACGTGATCATCGCCAACACAACAGCATTGTGCGACGATTGATTCTGTTCTGTTCTATAGGGATGTCGAAAGTGGAATAATATCGATATCGAGTACATTGCAAAAAGCTTGCAACTCTTTATCGTCTACCTGGTGCCAGCAATGTAACCACTTATTACATAATAGGTAAATCAATATGGGCCTTCTTTTTGTTCTCGTTTAACTTTACATCAACATTTCTGGAATTGTCATTGCTAAAAAATTAAGAGTCAAAATAATCAATTTCACAAATTTTTAAGTTATAAGTACTGTGCTATAAAATTTCGCTCTTAGTTATTGTGTTCTCATCGCTTTCTCTACAAAGGTGTAGCTTTCAGCTAGGTATGCATCATCATTCGTAGTTAATAACTGGATTACAAAGATATTATAATAAACTTATGTATCAGTGCGTTTTAGCATTTATTTAACACATTCCTTCATGTGCACTTTGAAATCCAGACAGCGCCGTTGTTAACCTCTTAAATAATTTCGATGCATTTCAAGTAATATAATATCGATATATAAATAATTTCGCCACGCCTACCGTTCACATCGCTAATGGCCCGTCGTGTACAATTACATACAGTCATGTTAACCCGATTAATATCTCTTATTGTACGTAATAGGATTTCATATGGCTATTGTCTGTGTTGATAACGCTAAGCGGGTCCCGGCGGATTTGTGAATTAATTAAATATGCCATACACATCGATATTGGGTATTGACTAACGTAACAACCATTTATCTACTTGTAAAATAATGTTAACACGCTCGTGTTTCTTGTGAATGATTTTGCTTCAGGTAAAAGAAAAAATAATACGACCAGCATTTTTAAAGTGTGTTAGTTGTTTAAATAAAGGTATCAAGAGATTATCAGGCAAGACAATCAATCATTAATCTACTACACTTATGCACTATTTCATTGCATATATTATGTATGTAATAGATGCAATAATGAAACGAACAAATATTTCTGAAATGCTGTTGTCTATAAAATATCTAATAATATTTTAACTAAATACTTACCATAAGTTTTTTGAGTAACTTTTTTCTTTTATTATATCAATTCCTTAAGTAAAAGGTCATGAAAAAGTTTCTAACTACATAGAGTGGCGCCACACGCCTGGCCTCTGAAAATTAATCGATTTTTTTTCTTTTTTAAATGAGCTACTTTTACCATTGTCTCAGTTCTTTCAGCTACCTAATAAAGCTGTAGTTACACGAACTAAGTTACAGAATATCAGTGTACACAGCACAAACCTCGACGTCTGGGCAGCGCCGCTAATTACCTAGCTAAATGCTGGGCTTAACTCGCGAAATTCCAAACTAAACTCTACATTTAACTATGTGTAAATCCGCACCTAATTACTTAGGTTCATATTGCTAATTATTGAATAATCTATACTTATAATAAATCTGTAGGAGTCAATTCTGTACATAAATATATTTTCAAAACTATCAGGGGGTGATTAGTGATCGATACTGATGCCAAAAATGCAATCAGTAAAATTTTTGTCTGTCTGTCTGTCTGTCTGTCTGTCCGTCTGTATGTTCCTTATAGAAACAAAAAGTACTCAACGGATTTTAACGAAACTTGGTACAATTATTCTTCATACTCCTGGGCAGGTTATAGTATACTTAGGAATTCCCACGGGAACAGGAATTACCGGGAAAATCCTTTTGTATGAAAAATCTAAACCGCTTAAGTTAGATGAAGGGGGTAAAACGGGATCCACGCGTACGAAGTCGCGGGCGGCCGCTAGTACTTAATAATATACAGGGCTTTTCTTTACGTAAATCGATTCAGTTACTGATTCTGAGTCACTCTTAAAAATTTGGATACTGATTACAAAATCACCCTGTAACTATGTTCTTGTGATATAACAACAAGCTTATCGTCATGTTATTGATTTTTTATTTTCGCGTTTTTGATGACACCTAAATTGATTTTTAACCCGTCATTCACAGTTAGTTTATAGTATGTAATTGATAGAAGAATAAGTATCTACCTGAGAATTTTAGGATAGTTATTTACTGATTTGCTACCATGTACCTTTTTATTCACGAGCCTTTTTATTCCGATATTTCGGCACTATTGCAAACGCCATGATCACGGAGTAACTGAAGATCTATAAATAAAAAGGTACATGGTAGCAATCCAGATAATTATTCTAATGTTAGTGACCATGAAAGTTTAAATCCTAAGAATTGATGCTATAAAAAAAAGAATGATTTTAACACGGAAAAAAATATAGAACGTAAACTAAGCTCATCCGCCGTTAGCTTTCCTGCGAAAGGAGCTTTTCTTATCGGTTTCAATCCTATTCGATCAGAAAGGTGTCACAATATTAAATTTAAATACCCTGTATTTATAAGGGTTGTAGGTATCATATTAACATAGACGTACAGTTTCCGAGACAGTACTAAGTGCCATAATTTAGGAGCCAAACTTCCGAATCCAATATATTACGGCGCGTCAACGTAACGCGCAATCACGCTCTCTCGGAGATTCGATTAGGGGTAATGAACCAACAAATCCTGTCTGTAACGATCGAGTCCATAACTCATTCTATTTGGCGACTTAAAACCGCCAGAGGCTTGGCGTCATTTTTTCCATTAGCGCGACGGCCGCGACGCCGCGAATAAATCGGCGACCTGTTGCAAGATATACTGTGTCACCGATCGGAATGCCATAGGGATGAGACAAAGAAGCGGGCGACAATGGGCAGGCAATGTAATAAAAACAAGGCCTAGTGATACATACTACTGATAGCGAAACATCAAGCTGAAACAAACACTCTGGCTTGTAGTTAGTAGGTTTTGAAATAAAAATGTAGATGAATGCGTTGTCAACTGTAAGTGTAATAATAATGTACTTTGTGTACAGAGCTCTATAAAAATAGAGTCAATAGATAATATTATGTAGTCTGTAGAGAATTCACTACGAGAGGGTACGATTACATATTATTGTATTGTAAAACATT
Source organism: Ostrinia nubilalis (assembly GCF_963855985.1). Taxonomy (NCBI): domain Eukaryota; kingdom Metazoa; phylum Arthropoda; class Insecta; order Lepidoptera; family Crambidae; genus Ostrinia; species Ostrinia nubilalis. The sequence continues at coordinate 6,032,168 of NC_087091.1, read as the reverse complement.
CAATACGTAGAATCAAGTTTATACTTATGATTATATTTTTGCAGATTTCAATTAATGAAACCTACAGTTAGAAAATGGAAAAAATAATGATAAATAAAACGTATGCTCTTTCAAATTTTAATTGCACAAAACATGACGTCTAGATCTTTCACGCAACGCTAAAGTCGATCTACAATTAGTAAATGTGCTCTTACAATAACAAGTATTTTTTTCAATTTGATACTCATTAAAATCAAAATAAGTAGGTTCTTACTTATTGTCTTATTAGAAAACTAATTGACACTATTTTGCGTAATTTACGTGCCCTAGAATCATTAGGAGAACCCACCAAGTCATGGGACACTCTGATTATGTATTTAATCGTATGTAAACTCGATTCATCCACTGAACGTGAGTGGGAGAATCACAAGGGCGCGTTAATTACAAATAGTTCTAACCGTAAGTTGAAACTGGACGATTTGCTGACCTTTCTCAAGAACCGAGCTGATTTATTAGAAATGATAAACGTGAATAATAATAATAGCAATTCTAATAACAGTAACTTTAATAAATTCAATAATAGTAATAAACAGTCTCAAAATGTGAAATCTCCAGCAGTGCAAGCACATAGTTATAGTTATGTGGCTGCGAAATCGGAAAACAATAAATCAGCTAAACGTAATCGTGTTTGTGTATTATGTCGTGGGAATCACGCGTTATACATATGTAGTATGTTTTTAAATTTGTCTGTTGAGGATCGACATAAATTAGTCAATGATAACAACCTTTGTCCCAATTGTTTACGTCCAGGTCACTTGATTGACAACTTATTAAACGAAATACCACTAACAAAATGTAAAGAAGCGAATGGTATTTTAAGTTTAAATGTATTTCTTGACGATAATAAATTAATTCGTGTGGGAGGTAGGTTATGCGATTCGTCCAGGTTTAATTATGATAAACGGCATCCTGCATTGTTGTGTAGCAAACATCATTTTACCGGTCTTTTATTTAAATACTATCATAAACATTTATTACACGCTGGACCCCAGCACCTATTGTGCACTATACGCGAAAGTTGGTGGCCGCTTTCTGGTAGGAATCTCGCCAGAAAAATAGTGCATGAATGCGTAAGGTGTTCACGCCTGAAAGGAAAAACTTTAACTCCAATAATGGGTAATTTACCTAAAGAACGTTTAGAGGCAGGTTTTCCTTTTATGTACACTGGCGTAGATTACGCGGGACCAGTTTTCATATTGAACCGCAAGGGTCGGGGGTCAAAATTAATAAAGGCATACATTTGTTTATTTGTTTGTTTTACAACTAGATGCATTCATTTAGAATTAGTAAGTGGCTTATCCACTAATGATTATATTTTAGCGTTAAAGAGATTTATTTCAAGACGCGGAAAACCCGCAGAAATACACTCTGACAACGGAAAAAATTTCGTTGGAGCAGAAAAAGAGTTTCCATTATTAATTCAAGATAATATTGATAAAATTATAGATTTTACTGCCAACGATGGCATAAAATTTAAACATATTCCAGTATACGCTGCTCATTTTGGGGGACTTTGGGAGGCAGGAGTTCGATCATGCAAGCATCATCTTAGACGTATAGTAGGCAATGCTCACCTAACATATGAGGAATTTAGCACTGTTTTAGTACTAATTGAAGCCATCCTGAATTCCCGTCCTCTATCAGCTATGTCTACAGATCCTTCCGACCTCTTACCCTTAACTCCTGCCCACTTTCTCATCGGCCGACCGTTGACCGCTCCAGCCTGTGAAGACATCACCGAGGTGCCGAGCAGTCGCCTGGCACGCTACGACCGAGTCGAGCAACTACGGCAACATTTCTGGAGGCGCTGGTCGACAGAATACGTGGCAGAGCTTCAACTAAGAACAAAATGGAAAACGCAGAAGGACGACATAAAACTAGATAGTCTTGTCCTTATCAAAGACGATCATCAATCGCCTCTCAAGTGGTGCCTGGGGAGAATCATACGCGTCTTCCCTGGCAGAGACGGAGTTTCACGAGTCGCTGACATTCGCACCGCGACGGGGACAGTACAGCGGGCCTTTTCAAAGATCTGCCCACTACCACTGCCCACTGCAGCTGAATTGTCGACGCCTGCAATCTCGTCGACGCCAGCAATCTCGTCGACGCCTGCGATCTCGTCGAGGCCTGCGGTCTCGTGGACGCCTGCGGCATCATCGGGGAGCCCTTCGATGACACACGCATGAAGATTCGATCATCATCATTTTGGAAGCTTGGAGCTTCCAAGGCCGGCGGCATGTTAACGCCATCTATCGGCGCATCAGCGCACATAATACGTCTGAAGTTGTATACGAGCAAGGAGCCTGGAGGGGAGCGCGGGGGCGGCCCGCGTCAACTTCACTCGATTACCAGCAAGGAAACACGAACGAACAACGGTTGTAAATTAATCTGAAAAGTAATCGAAATACACGAATTATTTTCTTCAATCAGCGTTATTCATTCAATTAAACGTCGAAACACTTATCATTTTTTCACTGATCAAGTTCTAGAAAAATCGCACATGTATAACGCATCGCTGTGGCGCCAGATACAGTATATAACTGACGCGTGCGAGTTATCGGAGGCCATGCAAATTGTTCTTTATCTTCTTTTCCCGCCACAACACACTGGCAGAAAAACTCAGAAGCTTTTATTGGCTTTGGCATATTTGTTTGTTCTCCTCCATAACCTAAACTACTTAGGTAAGTCCATTTTTTATGGTAGGCACATAGCTCGTAGAGCTGATCGTTGGGGCAGAAAAATTCTCGAGTGGTGACCAGGGGCTGGAAGATGCAGGTAGGACAGGCTTCCTATTAGGTGGACCGATGATCTGGTGAAGGTCGCGGGAATTAAGTGCCTGGATCCGGCCATTGTGGAAATCTTTGGCTGAGGCGTTTGTCCAGCAGTGGACGTCATTTGGCTGAAACTAACAAACGAACGATTGTTTTTTTACGATAAGCCCAGAGCCGGATCAGATTATTTCAATAGAATCATGTTCTATAGACTTAACATATGAGTAAACTTTCTATGACTTCTGATAACTACTTTATTTATATACATATACTAAAAATACACATTTACAACAATCTAATAGTAAATAAATGATTTGATTTGAATCTAACAGACTACATTACTTTATGCATTCATATTAATACAAAAACTTCCAATAAAAAAGGCGACGGAAAATTTTTCATATCCAACCTTGTCAACTTCCCCGAATTTTTTTTCCGTACTTATTTATTTTGCATTAACAAAGGGAGGACGGGAGGGCAACCATTGATCTGGTATTACAGTACCTCTGACCGGGGGAGGTGGGTCGAAAACATCGAATAATACTTATTACAGCGTTATCGATACCAACACAATGGATTGCCTGGCTGTCTGTCACACCGAAGCGAATTGCGTGACAGTGGAAAATTTCGATTTTACAATAATGATGATCGTTGCGTATTTCAAGTAACCAAAAATATCTAAATAACCAAAAATCCAGTGTCTAAGTAGCTCAGTTGGATGAGCAGTCGCCCGGCAAGTGAAAGGTCGTGGGTTCAATTCCCACCTTTAGCAGTTAGATTTTTTCAAGTTACCTATTTATAATTTTCAAGTAACCGTCAAGCTTACAGATGGACTGAAAGATAATTATATTTCATGTACTCGTATAGATGTAAAAAATCTTCTTGATACTTAAAAATAGAGCTGTTAATATCCCAGTTAATTTTTCCACTAAGCAAGGCAATTTAATAGTTACGGTAGTGACTTGACAGCATCCTAGCGTCGTATTTTAAATAGGAAATTGAAACAAAATATGTAAGCATGATTAGATTTAATTATCATCACATAAACAAGCATTAACGAGCATTTATTCCATCCTAGTCATATTGAACCTTTAAAAGGCTCTAATCATTAAAGTAAAATATGTTAACTTTCTAATAAAATAATGAATCCGGACATCTAGTAGTCTTGAATAAATACACTTTTGAATGAATGCTACAGTTTTCTGCTCGATAAATCGCGAGCTCGTCATGGTCTCAATATCGGATTCACTTTATCCGATCCAATTAGACCAGTCAGTGCAAATCAGTACATCCGCGCATCGCGTCCTCTAGCTGTATAAGGCCCCTCGCCCACGGCGTCTTTTTTAGCAATGCAGTAGCGATTCTGTCGCGCGTTCGCATCGATATGTCAACGTGAAATTGTGAACTCTGTCAGTTTATAATATAACGCGTTAGATTGTAAACTAACAGTGGGTTAGGTTAGGTTAGATTGTAATTTAACTAAGTCAAATTATAATCTGACGGAATTCACAATTTTACGGTGACAGTTACAATTCGGTCGCTAGCTCTCGCCCACATAAACGCGCTTCTATCGCGATGAAAACGCGATTCAGTAACCCCCCCCTCCGTTCTCTCCCCGATAAGTCGTCCGACACGGTCGCGCGTTTGCATCGATACAGTCGTGCTGCTGTAGCGCGTTAGTAGCGCGTTGGCATCACTTCTGTAGTGCGTTGCAAATGCGACTAACGCGCGTTAGTAGCGATGCTGATGCTCGATTACGAAACGCGCGACAAAAAGTCGCCGTAGGTGAGGGCCCTAAGAGGCTACATAGTAGTTACCATAGCTGCTGCATAAGTCGTTAACAAGCTGTATTACACGCCTCACTTGGTGCTAATTTTATAAAGTATTCATTGCATGGAAAAGCTGTGCCCATTATTAGACTTGAGCGCGAGATAGCGAACTTTTTAACTCGGAAAGAAATACCGATTGGATTGCGATGTTACATATTTGTAAGGAATCTGAACTAGAGAAATAAAACTTGTGATATGCATCTTATCTTGTTAAAGAAATGGAAGAAGGATTTAAGTGATTGTGTAAAATAGGTACTATTTTTAAGTTATGAAATGAACTAATACAATTTCAAAGAATTGTTATTTTGTTTGCCCTTATTAAGTCTAGTTTGAAGTATTTTTTTGTTCATTTCACATTTCAAATCACACTGGGTTCCTCACACGAAAATTATGTTTAGACACATTTGTCATACGTGTTTTGGTATTCAAATTACAAACAATAATAATTTTGAGCGCAAAACAAACAACTGTTAATGGAGGTGTAAATAAATCATACCCTTTAAGTTAGAATACTAAGCCGAAATGGCTCCCTAATGAATTCTGATAAAACTACTTTATTATGCAATCTGGATTAATGAAAACTAGTAGCTTAAATATTTATTACCATTATTGCGTCCCTTTTGCGGGTACTTGTCAATAAAGGAATGACCGGCATTGACATCTGAAGTGACTTCCAGCTCAATTTCGTTGGCGTTATGAATATTGTATTTCGAGGGGGACGGAAAGTTAAAATTTTATAACTAGTAGAATGGCTGCATTAATCCAAATTGAAAAGTCACAGTAGAGTTCTTTAGAATTAACTTTGTGAAAAAACGACAATACTTGTAGTTTAATTAATGATAGCCAGTTCCTCTTTGGTTGAGGATTCCGGGTGAAGCTCGCTTCCACTTGCGGCCTGATCATCATTTTCCATCAGGTGAGATGGAGTCCAGTTGTTTTTTTTTCCAAAATATCTACATAAAAATATTCAAAGTAATAATTGAAAAATCAGGACAGTTTATCCAATGTAATCTCGCTTCTCAATAACTTGCATATTCCCAAAGCCCTTAATTACGAATACCTAAAAATATTGCAAGGCAAAGCCTTAATTACGGGACTACCCACAAATATTTCGTATAAATCCCTGTTTAGACTCAAGCCATAAGAGACACAAGTAGAGTAGGCCCATCCATTCAGATTCTAATGTATCTAAAACTAGAATATGAACAGTAAAAATATCGTGATAATTGTACATAATTTTGTGCATCGATTTATAAATGCACATTACAGGCACAACACAAAAGCGGCTTTATTAATTCATTGGTGTATCTTCCGTGCCAAGATACTCGTACAAAAACTAATTAGCCAACAAATAATTAACAGTATCTATTGAAGCTCAAAATATCATGTTAATGCTCCAAATCAAGCTCGATAAGGATTGGAAAATGAAATGAGATGATGAGGACATTGAAAAAAGAAAATTACATCTTTCCAAGAGCTAACTTTGCCTAAAAGGTATAAACTATTTGCAGTTAACTCTACGTTTGTTATGTTAATCTACTTCCAGTTTTATTAATAGCATCTAGACTTATCTTAATATCACTTTTTATGAGCAATAACTGAATAATTTTCTCGCCTGGCCAGTATGGAGAGTGTGGGCCAAATCCTCCATTTGCTTCTGGTCAATTATAGAGAGGCGTGCTGCTGAAATGGAGACCAAATGACTTAATAAATAAATATAACTGACTGACCTGAATAGTGAATAATATAGAGCAGGGTTTCCCAAACTATGGGTCGCGACCCAGTGGTGGGTTGCGAGCGAACATTGAGTGGGCCCTGCCTGTAGAATGACATACCACCCTATAGATCCGAGTCCTATGTTTAGGCATATTGGTAACGGTTAAATTTTAATTTCCTATAGGTGGGTCCCGAGTTTGAGAACTTGTATTCGATGAGTCATAGCCCAGTCAACTTTGAACTTGGGAACCACTGATATAAAGACAAAAATTAAAAAAAAACACAACTTACTGATCCCACTTCCACTGCGGCTCAATGTTCAAAAGTCGTAAACAAGCCCAGAGCCCATCTAAGATATTAGCAATCCTTTTCAACTTACATTTGCGTAACAAATGAATATTCTGCGGGAGCAGGTGCACACTTTATGAGGCAGTCTGCAGACGTAAATCAAAGTAGTACGCAACAAGCCCAATCCCAGTTTCTTGGGCACTTGTAATATCGGCCAGAAGTGATGTGACATGCTGAAGTTGGGCCGTAACTCAAATGCTGCATTTTAAATTTGTCTTTGATAAATGGTTCTATGATTGGACTAACTTGTACCTATCTTATGCCTTAGTTTTATTATTGCATCGCCCGCGTGGATTTCGGATATTATGTTGCTAAGGGCCTTTTCAAGACGAGAGTGAATAGGTACTTACACTTACAGGGCAGATGTGTACCATCCTAGACTACCTCCCACTTGACACCAGGTGTAATTGTGGTTGAATACCTGCCTAGTTATGTATAAAAAAAAAATCGCGTTTTAGGATGTCTTATTTAATGAACTCTACATTTTAAGACGTCCCGTAAGCCTCTATAATACTAAGGCTGGGTTGCACCATCTTACTTTAACATTAAAAAACGTCAAAAATCTGTCAAACTCCATACAAAAAACACTAGTTATAATTATACTTACGTTTAAATTTAGATGGTGCAACCCAGCCTAATAGTATAAGCACTGATACCAATAAATATCCCAAAAATAACTAAAGTCGCAATACTAATACAGGTACGTATTCTAAACCTTCATATTTCTACATACGACAGGCGTACTTATAACCTGCTACCAATACCCCAATAAAACCTAAAGTGGCAATAGGTACCCATATACCTCGTATATTCTTATAAATACGACACGCGTATGCATAAAGCGTGTGTAATCTTGGCGCGTCACGTCTGCGTAAACTGATCTCAGGCAGGTAGCAGGACTAACCACTAAAAGAACACGTTACTTGCCGGGACACATCAAGACTGTTAGGGACGGGGGCGTTTTGGTCGATACTTAGGTTATTTGCTTTTTGGCTACAAGATCGCAATGTTTCTAAGACGAAAAAAATTCGTGTGTTTGAAAATATCGATAAACGTCGTTATTCGATTACAAGTAAGTAAATGCTTTAGTTTATCTCACGAAAGATGAAATATGTTATAGTGTTCACAAACCAAACGTCGTACATTTTACCTGTGGGCCGAGTGTGAGTTTACATCAAACGCGCTCACTAGTGAGCACGTTTAAAAAATGTATGAAAATTTTAGTTTTTGAACGTTTCCCGGTAGGGGCGCTGTACAGTGTACGTACAATCCGTTATACATTAAATGTCATTTTTTGACGCACTCACTAGTGAGCGCGTTTGATGAAAACTCACACTCAGCCCTCTGTATTGTATTGTTGTAACTATTCGTAGAACGTTACATCACATAGAAATGCTCGAGGAAATCTCAAGTCTATACCTACTCACCTTTAAGAAAACAGTTGAAAAATCTAAATTTTCCTGTAAGGGCCAGTTTATTTAAAGTGCCATTATTTATCCATTTGATGAGCTAGTCCTAAGATACTGTACTGACCATTTCATTCGTTGAGAATCAGGTGACAGAAAGAAATATAAATTTTACATATTTTAATGAATTATTTTCGAACCTACTTAGTTGAAACTAGAATTTCCTTTCATACCTTTATTACAAACCAAACTCAAAGTAGGTACAAAGTTCTAAAAAATAAATGCTGGCCGTCATAAAACTAACCCCCTCGCCACTTAAAAAACTATCACCGAACAAAAGAAAGTCGCCGAAAACATTTCGCACATGTCGAGACTCGAGACAGCCGCGTCACTAGAGGGCGGGGCGGGCAACGGGCGGGCGATTAGCCGCGGTGTTTCCCTGGCCGCCTTGGAAATAGAAAATAAAGACGGCACGACATGAGCGCTTACATTTACACGTACTAGCGCTAGTGCGCTCGAACGCGGTCGCCGAATGCCGCGTTCACTTGTTTCTTTTTTACGATTGTTTTTTGTTTTCGGCCAGGTTGAATATTTTTTTCTTATTTGAAAATGGAACTCTTTTAAAATTTTGCCTTTTATTACACGTTTATTTGTTGCAATTTACGAAGGCGAGTGAGCTTTACACGTGTGGTGGCTCGCTACTGTTCGTTTTTCAAAAGTTTTTATAGACATTATCTATCGTTATGTGCAAGTAAAGCACACTTGCATTCGTGAATTGCAAGAACTTGTCAATCATTCTTCTCCCGTTGGAACTATGAGATGAATAATGTCATATTTAATAAGTTAAAGAGGTCCGGACCAAAATGTCTACAGTCTAATTTTTTAGAAATCAGCAGAAATGTCATCAACAATGGCCAACTGACATAAAAATATTTTTAGTCTGTGAACTAGTGATAGTAGTGATGCCTCTCGTTAATCGCAAAGTGAAATTATTGTAGTACTTGCGTATCATCGCGCCGGGTGATCGTCAAAATACTAAAAATATGCAACAAAGTCGCAACATTGAATGTGAACTGATTATGAAATTTTCGAGAACAGGAAACAAACTGTATGCACAGATGTAATCAAAAAACACACTGGACAGTAAAACAATCAATGATATCCGTAAAGTTTCGCGATTGAAAAATCCGCCAGATGGCAATACGTAGACGCGAGATCCAAATGCTGCATGATTGGTTATTTTTGACATGACATTGACAGATATGTCAAAATCTACCAATCACGCAGCATTTGGACCTCGCGTCTACGTATTGCCATCTGGCGGATTTTTCAATCGCGAAAACCCTCATTGAAAGAAGATTTTTATTATCTTTTATTTTATTTACTTATATAGGAAAATAAGCAATGGAACAATACGTAACGTCAGCATAATTGCATAAAAAAGTAAAATAATTTCGTTTAATTAAAACCGACTAAAAATTAAACTGACCCCGAAAAAGTATACACTAAAAGTAGAAAAATAATTTTACGTTATATCCAATATTGTCGAAGTTATCGCTGGAAAACTAAACAAAGTATCGTATATTTTTTATTTAAAATTAATTAGTAATCGGAATAAGTGAATACTTAAAATAAAATCGATTAAATTTACAGATTATTGTCTATGACTCACAGGTACAGCACTGATGTGTCAGAGACAAGTCATAGACAATATGGAGATAACACATGATTTTAAACGTCAAGTCAATTTGACAAGTCTCACAAATTTTCATCGTCCACGTATTTTGCTAAAATAATTTGTTTCAAAGATTGATTTCAAACTTGTATAAACGTGAAAATAAAGTTGGTTTCATGGGCTTGTTAAATAATGTGTATGATATTATGAACACGTAAGTGATTATGGTGTAATTGTGTATGAAAGTGTTTGTTTACATCTCTGCTGGATTCTAAAAAATCAAGGTATAATTATAATAATGTTGTGAAACGGACAAATAACGTTGGTCCTGGCATATAATTACAATAAGCCCATTGAAACCCTACGTAATTAGGGTAGGCGGCTCATACAAACCAAAAATAGATATGAGAATTCGTAAGACTACTCTCAAGTTCCATTATAACAGGCGTATGACGTACCTACATGACTTATTTTTATTGTTGTAGATATTTTTAGAAGGATAATAAAAAAATCATTGTGAATAGTCGCTTACACTTAACTCAGAAAAATGTTTAGATCAAACAAAAGAGACGAGGGTAAGTTAAAAATAAAATTACTCTTTTATATTATTCATATTATGTAATGAACTCACGAAACTGAAAACTTCTAAAGAAGTAACTAGAGACTAGAAAAATACCCAGTCGAGGAAACTCGTCCGCTTTTAATAACTAGAACAATCCGGTCGAGACAACTCACCCGTAGCCCAAAATATTTTTTTAAAATAAATAAATAAATTTTATAAATAATATAAATTATATTTTGTGCCCGTAGCTACGGGGCTATTCACACCTCTCTTTCCTACGCCGCTGCAACTCCTGTGTAGCCAGGAACTACAGCTTGACCGCCAATAAAAACCCAATCAGAGAAGGTCAAGTTTGTCCCGGGGAAAGTTAAACTGTCATTGAACCCGCAACGAAATGTTTTTTTATCCCCAACGAGGAAACTCTTGGTCTGTATCTCACCTGATGGTAAGTGATAATCAGGCCGAAGGTGGAAGCGAGCTTTACCCGGAATCCACAACCACGGAGGAACTGGCTCTCTTACCTTTAACTGACGGAACACAACAATGCTTTTAACATTGTTGTTATGGCGACAGAATTAGGTAAGATGGTGGTAGCGAGCCAGGTGGACTTAGAACAAGCCCTACCACCAACCAAACCGAACAGAAAAACCTGCCCCCACTGAGAATCGAACCCGTCCCGGGTCTGAAGCAGGTGGTCTTACCACTAGACCACAGAGGCGGTTAAATTAAACAGAACTCGCCCGTCCTGTAGCTAAAATAACTCGGTCGAGCCAACTCGCCCGTTCGAACGCACTAGTGCTGTCTACAGACGATACAAGTTAAACGCGCGGTGTCCCGTACGTGACCGCTTTACGTATTTATGCAGATGTCCCCCTACCCCCCAGAAGAATTCCGGTGGCGTCGCACAGTAACGGACACACTTATTATTGGAACAACAGGAATCCGGCTAAGCCAAGATTCGGAACATTAGGCGTAAGATTAACAGAGATTACGGTGATAAAGATCGCCGTCTTCGTCTTCGTGTCCAGGTGAGCTTATTACTCGTGCATTTTTCTTAGTTATTTATTTTTTTCGAAAAACAAAATTTATGTTATGAGCCTTTTTTGTAACTGTCAAGTTTAGTTATTTTTAAAACAAGCGAATATTGATATACACTGGTAGAGTTTTATAACACTGATTTCATGAATAGCCTTTTTTGTAACTGTCAAGTTTAGTTATTTTTAAAACAAGCGAAGATCGATATATTATTGAATATTGATATACACTGGTAGAGTTTTATAACACTGATTTCATGAATAGCCTTTTTTGTAACTGTCAAGTTTAGTTATTTTTAAAACAAGCGAAGATCGATATATTATTATACTGGTAGAGTTTTAAAACAGTATCCCAACTAATATTATAAATGCGAAAGTAACTCTGTCTGTCTGTCTGTCTGTCTGTCTGTCTGTCTGTCTGTCTGTCTGTCTGTTACGCTTTCCCGCTTAAACCTCGCAACCGATTTTGATGAAATTTGGCATAGAGATAGTTTGAGTCCCGGGAAAGAACATAGGATAGTTTTTATCCCGGTTTTTGAAACAGGGACGCGCGCGATAAAGTTTTTCTGTGACAGACAAAATTCCACGCGGGCGAAGCCGCGGGCGGAAAGCTAGTCATGAATATTGATACCCAGTAACACTTTTTTTATTTTTTACTTAGTTTTTTTTAGTTCTTATACAGCTGAAAATAATATACAGTTTTTGTTACACTTGATTCAGTCCTAAAGCTTTTATGATTATGTTGGCTGCATAAACGTTGGGTAAGTTAAATCTTCGGTTTATACCATACAATACCTTTCGTGGAAAATACAGTTAATACAGAAACCAGAGCAATTATAGGTACGTTCAGGTTTCTGCTAGTCTTGTTCTATGAAACTTGCAAACAGAGATGCAAATATTAAATTCAAAATATAATAGTAGTAGTAGGTGTAGGTATATCATCACTGCCCGTTCTGGTTTCATTAGGGTTAAACAATTATCCAGCTTACGTAGTCTGTTAATGAAATCCATTGAATTATCGATAAAGCATAGCTTGAGCACATCACTAATATGCATTGCTTAAGCATAAGCTGTGTATTTAAACATTTTGTTTATTTTTCTATGGGAAACGTGCAGGAAAAGAGATTGTAATTGAATCTCGAAAGAAGGTATTTTACTTTTTACAAGCTTTTATTTTCCAGTGCAATAGCAGCAATACGGCTAGATAGATTACAAACAAGTTGAGAATATTATTGGTTTGTATCTAGAATTTACCATGGTTCTTATAACTAGTAAGAGTAGACAAGTACTTCAATAACTCATCTAGGCGCGCGGAGCAACGATTTTCCTGTAATTTAAAATATGTTTTTATACATGCAAAAATAACTCTGTATCCTTGTTTTCACACCTTCAAAGCTGAACCAATTTTGATGACTTTTGGTACCTGTCAACTACCACATGTTAGAGAATAGCTGACACCAAATAGGCTTGTTATATTGAATGTACCACCACAACCAACTCAAAAACAAACTTTAACAAATTGGCGATTTAAAGGTAGCGGATAAGCCAAGCCAAAGAAAAAATAGACGCCTCGCCAGCCATAGAGCTGTATAATTTATGTCTCCCGCACGGCCAGCCCTCAGCACTCAACCATAATGTTCAAAGAGAAAAATCATAGTTTATGACTCACAATCTTCCCGCGAAAGCTTCTTAGACGGCCCGAGTGGAGCGTCCCATTAATATTACTTACACTACAAATAAATTTCGTTTCATAATATTGAATAAACGGAGAATTTTCCAGTTTAATAAGGCTCGGTTATTGCTGGTGTACAGCTTTCGGTGTTATTACGTCATTTTGAGGGAATGCAAATGGGGTTACGGCTCTATGCTTTACTTAGGGCTGATTTTTCAATCGTCGGATAACTTATAACTGAAGAATAAGTTTGGCACATTGACAGTTTCAGTATGGAAAATATGTCAAAATGACAAGTTCATTCTTCAGTTAAAAGTTATCTGACGGTTGAAAAATCGGCCCTTAAACAGTTGACGAACTCGCCAAAACCTGACCTGACCACCAACTCAACCATAAATAAATAGGCATTCGAAGCTAATTTTTAAGCTTATTAACTAGTAATTTACAACTTGATAATGCTCAAAATTCTAGTTCAAAGGTTGGTAATAGTTTGCTATGAATGTCGTATGAAATTTAGGAACTTCAGCTTACTAACTCCTAGGTACAGGACCGAGACCGCCTAAAGACGCATGATTGGGAGTGCCGACCCCAAAATAAAATGGGAATGGGCTAGGCAGAGAAGACGACAACTCCGAGGTACTATCGGAACATAATAATTTAGTATTTTACTTATATTCACTGTGAAACTGGAATAAGTTGTAACCGAGAAAGCATTGTTACAATTGTCGAATTTTGTTGCTGCTCCTATCGCAAGATTAATGTTCTTAGCGCTTAGAAAACTTAAGCAACTTTAAGCTTACACACATTAGAGGCGTTTTCTTATTTGTAAAATCGTGCAAAGTGGTTCGAGAGAACAACGTTGTATTTCTAAAACAATCGTGTTATTTTTGAGAACTTGTTCAGTTTTAAGTGATTTTGTTTAAGCAAAAGACGAGAATAAGGTCGTCTATTCTAAGTAATAGATACAATTTTGTAACAAACATGTATTTTCCGATGAGTTTTTTGACTGAATCTACTGCCTACTTCAATATAAAACAGTTACCCGATATTTAATGTGAAGTAGAGTTGACAGCATGTTATTTTACAGGTCCATTTATCTCTCACACAGATTTCTCCTATCAACAAACAATTCTTTTAAATAATTCAAGGGATTTCCAAACTACAACGACTTGGGCAAAATTAAGATTGAAGCCTTAAGCCGATGGCCTTTTAAGCGGGAAATCTTTGACTCTTTCGGGTCACTCCGACCCGTCACAAATAACGTCGGACGACCTCGAAATCAATCATCCCATCCTAAATCGCTTTCGCATTATCTTACAGAATAACCCTAACCTCCCGTCTCTACGGGAAGAATAACCCTAACCGTCTCTGCGGGCCGCCCGAGTGATGTGGGGTGAATTAGTGACAGTTGAGGTTTAGTTTTAGAATGACAACTTGATTGTTAAATTGAAACTCTTTTTTCTTTTCTGCGTTTGGAATTCGTTTGTTTTACGACTCGAACCTCTTTGCAGCCTTTAGAACATTCTTGTTAGAAAAGTCTTCGGTCATTTTGGCTTTGTTCATCTGATGACTTTGAAACCATTAAGCATTTGTAATTGTTAATGTTAGATGTTAACTAAGTATTAAATGTTTCTGACTTTGCTGCACCCTTACAGGGTCAATGTATGAATGCATGTATATCCTGGTTGTATGTGCTGAATATGTTAATGCAAATGAATAAAGAAATAAATAAACACTTGAAATTTTTCCCTGGGTTCATCTTACATTAACTTTATCAAACGTCAAAATTATGTCGAGCGTCAGTATGTTTATACAGAAACACCAGTTATAGTTAAAGTTAAGGTGATGCAACTCAGCTGTGATTCTTGCGTTGTCACATGTCATACTAGAGAAGTCATCAAAGTCATCATAGTGAATGTAGAAATTTACATGCCTTTTTACACTAAATAAGCTGTACACAGATGCTAGTCTTGCTTAGTTACAATCTACATTAAAATTTTCTAAATCACTGGTTTCTAACACAATAAAAAATAAAAGACCAGAAGCATCATAAGTTAGTTTATCAAATTCTGAATAAGCGCCACCTGTTGGCCGCAGCGCGCAACTCGGAGCAGCAAAGATAAATCAATCATTCAATAAAAGAGCCCCGGCGGAGGACGACAATTTGTCATGAGGGGACCTCGTTTCACACTAATGTCTATGATTCTAGTGCCGATACAAATGGCCTTTTTATCAGCTTTGGGTAAAAGATTCTTGCGATGAATGCTTGAATTATAGAGTTTTATGGTCATTTACTTTTTCAAATCGTCTGAATTTGTATTAAGTGCTGATTTTTAGAAACTCACATCTTTTAACTCCCATTCCAGAGTAACATGTATTTCTAAATCGTTTTTGGCTATGTTCATCACTTAGTGATGACACGAACTAACTTAGCAGGCCTGCCACGAGTAGGTATACGATACTACTAATAATATAGTTATTTGTACTAAGTAATTATGAAGCGACATACAAAACTTAACAATTCTTTTTTACGGCTCTTTTACTGTAGCAACGTATATGTATAGTAAAAAAAATTAAATGTTTGGATTTTCATCTAATTACCAGACTGATCACATAAAAAACTGAAGATGTAATCTGAAGAAGGTACCCAAACATAACGACATTATAGGCCAGGATCAACACAAAAAAGAACAAACGGTTTAAAATCAAAGAAAAAGCAATCATAAGACTCCCAATGCTAAAAGCCAAACACATTAATAAAAGACAAAGTAATATTATTGCAAATTGTTTCATCTCCATGTTTTAGCCGAGGAAGATTATTATAATATTTCCATTCCAAAAAATCGAAAAATAATTTTATCAAGTTTCTTTCAACGTATTGGCACAGACAACCAGCACTTTTATCTTCGGAATACGGTTACATTTCGCCTCCAGCGAGAGCGAATCATTCCTATCTATTTTTCTCAACATACAAACTTGAAATACATCTAAGGCTTTCCCTTTGTCCCTTTCAAAGGATGCTTTTGTTTCGTAAACAAGCCCCGATTATCCGCAGATTTGCTACAAAAATGATAGGTAAACAACAATATTTTAGACAAACAACTTATGTATCCCCGAGCTAACATTGGCCCGCCCAAGGGGCCCCTCGAACGTGGGTCCATTGAGCAGTTCGTTACGCGGGCGGTAGACTGAAGACCATCTGTTATTTTTGGCCATTACATATTTTAATGCTCCCGCAGGAGTTCTTCTTACCTCTCCTTAACTGTTTCCAAGCTATTGGACGAGTTAAATGAAACATTTAAATGCAATCTTCAGCTGTGATCGCGGTTTCCTCCAACACTCTTCCCAGTTTCAATATCTTGTAGCGACATGGCAATGATTTTTATTATTATTAGAATTTATATTGTGGAGTCCTTTTTGGCTAATGGCCGGATTGTGCCAAGGCTTTTAAAGGGTTGAGAAAATTTGCATTCTTTGTCTTTCGGACGAGGAAAACGGGGTTTGGACGAAAACTCGTATATTGTAAATAATTTTCATGGCTTAATTAAGTCTCAAGACAGGGGAAATTGAATTCATTGCAATTTTTCTATTTTTGCAAATACAGAAATCGCTTACATAGGTAGGTTTTTGAATAGATATTCTGAATATTTTTAAGATGCGATAAACTAAAACTTACCTACTGAAAACCAGCCAAAAGCCTATTGACACAGTGGCCCACTATTTAACTATATTCGTTTTGTGTTATTATTGTATACATATATTTGTGCTTACTGTGTTAATAAAATCTATTTCTTTCTTTGTTTCTTTCAAAAAGTAGCAGTAGCTCAATCAAATGGAAAAAAAATGCGCTCTCTATAAAGCATTCTCATGTAGGTTTTATTTATGAAGTAAGTACTTAATACAATTAGTCTAAAAATAGGATTTCTTTTACTGCGTCAAATATATTACCTACTCCAAGAATTCTTGTATTGGATTTATTCAAGCTACCCTCCAAGCCTTCAATAATATATCAAGTACATATCATATTCCTAATAGCAGTATAAAAGACCTATCAACACAAAAGCAAATGTAAACGTCGTTAGAAGGGTCCCCATACGATTCAAGTATTCTGCCTAAGTATTGAATAAGAAATTTGTACAATGGATGCTACAATACTGAATATTCCATTTAAATAGCAGTACATTTGTCTCAAAAGCTTTCGGAGTCGGGTCATAAGAAATGCATAGGGTCGTAGGGAGGCGGATATAAGAATTCCGGGATTCCGGGATCTAAGAGCGAGCACGGGACAATGAAGTGGTACTACAATGTACACTTATTTTGTTGAGACACTCGTGTTTTGATTTATCTGGTTTTTGTGGTTTGCTTTTATGATTATTTGCAATAAACGGTAAGTCTGTATTATTCTTCTTCTAGGCTTCTAGAGCTGAAACTATTGGGACCGAAAAAGGATTATGGTAAAGAATGCGTGGATGGGTAAACAATTAATGGACAGAAAAAATTAGATTATTGTACAAGATATAGAGATGTAGTAAAATATGTTCCATAGAAAAAAAAACACGTTACCAGTTTGCTTGTTGTCTAGGTTCTAGTCTATCCAAAATCTTTTTTAAGATCTATATTTTATATTTATTTTATTAACAAAAACACCAATTTCTGTATTTTTACTTCAAATATTGAAAATTTCACCAAAACTTACACCTTTCATCAAAAAGTACTCACAGCGCCATCTGTGTAACGCCACACGCACTTCTATTAAACCCGAACGCGCCTACCAGTTTGATGTGAACCATCTGCTACGAAACGACCGGCTGTGGCCTGCGCTGCTAGCGCCTCTGACGGGAATACGTGGCAACAAAAGTTTGTAAGTTCTCGGGGAAATCAAAACAACACACTCGAGGAAAGCGCGGGAAAAGTTGGTTTTTACAAACATTATTTTGGGTGATGCTACATTAAAATGATAATGACTTACTTAATTATAACCTAATAATTTGATGCGTGTTATTTCAGTCTCCAAAAATACATTCCCTAAATAATTACCTATAAAGTTAAATCGCTAAGTGCTCTACACGTAGACTATTCTGACATTGAGGTTAGTGACAGTTTTTTTAATATAAAATCCGAGTAACTTACAAGCACATGAAATGTGTTACACAAGTACAACAGCCGTCTCTACCGGTGATTATTTTTTATTATTACCTGAAACAAGAAAAAAACAGGGTTAGATGCTTTACGTGTAAGGTAGTAATATTTTGAACCAAGTTAATTTCCTGCTATTAACACCGTAACGTTAAAAAAATGGCGTCGATGACAGCAATGATTACTCACACCTTTTGTCTTTGCATACGAGTCGGTGAGCTTTGTACTTCAAATAATGATTTGCGCGAATTTGAACTGTGTACTTGCGTAACCATTAAAATTATGGACCTACCGTTTACATCGATTTTTTTTTAATTTGGCAAGCGATACTCGTCTCTATTAATATTCTGCTAAGATCGCGAGAGAATAAAGAAGTCTGCGTGCATTTAGCGGAGTTGACAGATGGGAGTTGTTTTCCTATTTTGGACTTTAGGGTATTGGAATAAGGTATTTAACGGGTAGTTGAGTTATGCCAGATAATTAATATTCCAGTCGTGGGGCCGGACGACGCGTCATCCGTCGCCCGTCAAATATTTACCGGCTTTTTATTTCATATCTCGTAGTTGTATGACGGGAGTTTATGACTTTAATTTTGTGTCTGAATTTCGAGGTTCACTGAGTTCATAAGAAACTCATTCGTTTGAAAAGCTGGCTTTTGAATCTTCACATCTTAGACAGTCTAAACGAATTTTTATTACATTCCAGAACGAATTAAAATTGTGATTGTTGAATATGATTTAACATCTTGACTTTGGATTATCTCAATAACAAATAATCAGATTACATGTTTTAATCTATTTCAAATTTTAAATTAGGTAGGTAGGTAGAACTAAACTCGAC
Source organism: Ostrinia nubilalis (assembly GCF_963855985.1). NCBI lineage: Eukaryota > Metazoa > Arthropoda > Insecta > Lepidoptera > Crambidae > Ostrinia > Ostrinia nubilalis. The sequence continues at coordinate 6,013,140 of NC_087091.1, read as the reverse complement.
ATCAAATAAATCGCACCTCCCGCGACAAGCATTTTCAAACGTATGCTTCCCCACTTCCCACCAATATTGGCACCATTTAAAAGCCTAGTTCTAACATTTTTTTTTCTTCATTGCATTAGAGGAAAGGTTTTTACACCAAAAATGAGTCTTTAGAAGGATCCAGAGTCACTTCTTCCAAAAATAGGTACTTAGTTACGCTAGAGCCAACTTTTATGGCTATAAAACTGTTAATTTGGGATTAATCGCTATCCATCTGTTAAAAAGGACACGTAAGATCATTATTTGGTTTTATAACCATAAAAAAATTGGTCTAATTGATCCCATAGGCGGGCCCAAAGTGAGGTATTTTTTCAAGTCACATTTATGGTATATGTTAATCACATTTATGGTATATGTTAATCATTTATTAAGAAATTAAATGTGTTTTTCTTTAAGGATATTTATTGGGCAATATTGTTGGGGCACCATGATTGTGTCAGAAAAAAATCGTTAAAGTTCGCGTCGCGGATAGGGTTGCCAGGTCCAAAATTACAAAAGCCGGACTTTGTGCTTCATTTGGCCGGACATTTTACCCTAAAAGCCGGACATGTGACGGGGGGGGGGGGTGCAATTAGTGTCAGCTCATGAGTGAGTACTATCATCATTGGTTGCTAACCATCGTGATGCCTGCGTTTCATATGATTCTGTGGCTCGACTTTCGCCTGGCGCGGCAACCAAATAAAAAGCCTAACAAAAGCCGGACAGGCCGGACAAGGCAATATTTGGCCGGACAAGTCCCTAAAAAGCCAAACATGTCCGGCTAAAGCCGGACGCCTGGCAACCCTAGTCGCGGAAGGTGCGGTTTATTTGATGTTGAGTATATGTGGGCAGGACCATCTAACGAAAAGGGTGGTCTGTAATAAATATTTAACGCATTTTGTTTTATTTATTTTATTTTATTTGTTTGCATTTTGCATAGATCACCAGCTATTTAACTGTCCTGCAGAGACTAGGAAGAAATTAAAGAGATAGGAAGATTTTTTGTCAAAAAAATAAAGCATCTAACACATACTTACACGTATAGTCAATTAAAGTACGTGATCGAACGAGACTATTGTGACTAATCACAAATGGTACCTACTTTAGAGGCGGAATAATACCTATCCTCAAAATAGATAACCTGTCAAGTTATATTTGGCAAGAAAAATTTTACTTAAACAAGTTAGGTGATAACAAAAGTTACTTCGTGTCGACAAAGTTGTCTTTTTTTCGTATTTGAGAAAATAATGGTGTTTAATACTCGGAATGAGACTCTATTTTTAGGCGTTGCCGACTAACTTCGATAAATCCACAAATAAGATTTTTGTTCGTCAATGTTACAAAACCACAACGATATAAACTTTACCTGTAGGTACGTAGCTTTCATTGAGAATACCTTAAAGACCCGTACACATAGGTATAGGCTTGAATGCGCCGTAACACTACCTAAATTGCATCAATACACCGCAGCATCAGGCAATCAACTTAAAAGCCAAGTGGCAAGTCTTGCCAAAGGCATGTTTGCCGTGTGCACTCGGTCTAAGACCGGCGCACCTGCGTGTGGGCATTGTAAACTATGTGCTACCGTTTATGGCCAATATTGCGATGCTGCGTTCAAACGGGCGAGTGGACTTGTCTTCTCATACTCTCGGCAGACTACAGAAGTACAGACTAAGGCTGGGTTGCGCCATCTTACATTAACTTTAAGAAGCGTCAAAAATCAGTCAAATTCCATACAAAAAACATTGGTTATCGTCATAGTTACCGTTCAAGTTAGGTGGTGCAACTCAGCCTTAGTATGGGCCTGATAAGAAGACGGGATGCGTGCAGTTCAGGACCGGTCGTTATGGAATATCCTTGGGGGAGGCCTTTGTCCAGCAGTGGACGTCATTTGTCTGAAACGAACGAACTCCCCGCAGACTAGACTTCTTGTTGGACGATAATTTGGTCGGACTATTAATCAGTATGAAAATGTATGAAAGTGCGCACATTACACCGTTCTTTATCAGCCGATTTCTCGTACAAAGGAGAAGGTCCAAAAAGGTAAAAACTGGTGAAAATCACAAGTAATTCATGAGTTTTTTATACAAACATTATAAGTCTTATAACTTCTTTACCCTATTGATTTCAACATTGAGCTTTCGGTAGGGTAAAATGTGCATTTTAATTAAACTACTGATACCCATTTAGTCCCAGTCGATTCTGGGTTTTTTTTCGGACCATCTCTTTAGAAGCAAACAAAACTGTCAGCTGACTAAAATTCTATTGATCAAATTAAAATTTTTCAAGTACCTAGGTGTGGAAAAGGTCGTGACACGCCTACGTTTGATCCTGAAAGTAATAATAATATTAACAGATGGTGTATTTTTGACAATTTCATGTGACAAATATGAAAGTGTTTTACATAAAAGTTTTAAATAAGAGCTATGTTATATTATGTTAATGCTACAAGATAAAAGTCAATCATTTCAAGATGAATGATGAAACAAAAGATTTAAAATCAAAAAAGTGTTTTAGTATAATTTAGTAGATACATTCTTCTAAAGAACTCATGCTGGCATAATATGACTATGATTACAAAACAGCTTAAGTCCGTTCTTGCTTCATAAATTGCCCCTCATAATAATTGACAGTCAATTCTAACCGCCATTTTAAACCCAGCTCCATTCATTAAGCGGTGAACTATCAGGAGGTAATTTAATGAAAGCCCAACAAAGTTACGCTAAATGCATTAAAGCCAAGTTTACGGATGCCAGCAAAATATTACACGTATACGTACAATGCATGTATAGTTGAATATGCAACGCTGTTAGACCGTTCATACATTACCGATATCGACGGTGCTGCGTTTGGATGGGCGAGTACAGTGGAACTTAAACTTTTTGGACGAATTTTTTTAAATGTGTAAGAAAAAACAATACATAAGAAACCATCACTGCAATGAAAAAGGATTGAATTTCTATCCACTTGCAATAACTACGTTGGACTTATTTATTAGGTAAAGAATAAGCTGAAATGATAAGAAGAATCACATTGAATAAATGTTTCTTTCTTTCTTTCTTAAATCCTATTAAGGATAGGGCCTTGGTAGGGCCCAAAAGTTAAGGAGACATGTAAAGTGCCCCATAAAGGCTACCTTTTTTTATTATTTACTATATCTTGACGTTCATAAGTGCCACTTGTGGTCTAAACTGAATAAATATTTTTGATTTTGATATATGAATGCTACTTATCATCAAAAATAAAGTTACCTACGAGATAGAGATTTTAAAAGTACCTATCAACTTACGAGTATCACCGGAAGGCTTCTATTCCTCTCTACGATCAAAAATTGGTCATACCTTTTACAACAACCTGAATCTACAGTAATATTGTTTTACAAACAACTGACTCCATACATGATTATTCAGGGTGACATGTAAATATTGAAAATGACATGTACAGTAGGTCAGACCAATTCCAGTAATTATCTAGCGCTCGATAGCGTTCGGTTTGCCCATGTTAGTGGTTTGTGCTGAAAGCTGAAACTAAATTTACCTTTACCACAACTCAAATTGGTAGAAACAATTTTATAATGAATTGTTAACACATTTTGACGGCCGATTTGGCATAGGTTGAATATAGAAGTTGCGTGATGAGGTCGCGAGTACAATCTCTACGCAATACAAACAGCTACGATAGTGGAGTGAATAAATACTTAACTTTATTATTATTATTAATATTCGACACATTTTAGGTGACCTTATCATTGACATCAGCAGTTCTAGAATCCACCCACAATAATCTAAATATTTAATTACAATAATTATTTAATGCACTTATGTGGCCTTCGGCTAGGAAGGTCTTCCATCACTTTAGAAGAACATATATTGTGTAGTAAACATTTGAAGACTTTAAACTGAGTGGCACATTAACAACGTACACATAATTTCTAGTGAATTCACCTTCAAAGAAACGCTCACATACCTACGGCGTGAATACACCGCTGTCAGAGCTAAACCACAAGTCGGTTCAGAGCAACGTCATCGAATGCAAGATCGCAAACTGTACATAAGTGGTTATGTACAGTTTGCGTGCTATACATGCTACATGGGCATTTTAATAGCTAATTAAATTATTATACTGTCTAAGTATAATAATTAATATTATAAATAAATTATTTTATTTAAATATTCATGTCAAGAATATAAGACTATTTAAAGGATTATTAGTTATATCATGGCAATGGTAATGGTTTCATCTTATGTAAGTACATATTAATAAATAAACGATGCGGTAAGTCATTAATACTTTACGATTACGAAGCTAGGAAACTGAGTTTAATAAAGCATTAATGTGAGTTCCTTATTATTACCAATAAATATGCCCATTATTTATTAACAACAAAATAACAATTTATCAAACTGCCGACAGTCAACAGTCCAAACGCTAATCTAATTAACGTCACTTAGCCTACGTCACCTATTTGACTGAAAACTCGTTACCTAAGTGTAAATTACGGAGGAATTAGATCCGTACGTAATACGCTGAATCAATCTACCTTCCGCATCATCGTGATAGTTTGCTTAATGCACGTCACATGGCACGACCATTACCGCCGTGTACCGCTGGCTAAGTAGGCCTCTACGAAGGATACACGGATCTAGAGAATTAACTAGAAGAAAAAAGACTAATGCAAAAGTCGAAAGACTTTTTGTCCACAACGAGGAAGCTCTCGATCTGTATATCACCTGATGGAAAGTGATGAGTAGGCTGAAGGTGGAAGCGAGCGGAAGTAGACGGAACGCGCAGTCTTTATTTAAGAAGAAAATCAAAAGCCAACGTAATTTTGGTGGAGGCAAAAAGGATCTTAACGGTCAATTAACTTTACCTAAATATTCCTGAATCACAAGATTAAATAGGTTTTGTATAATAATCCGTATTGCAGAAAGAGTAGGTTTAAAACTATGATGAATACTAATTAGCCTTAAAAGACTTAGAAAAGAAACAAATTTTGGCCAGGCAGTGGAAAAAATATTTGCTTTCTATAAAATAAGTACTTGATGGAGAACAAAGATGAACAAAGATCGGTAGAGTTAACTTGAAAGTGATCATAATAATATTGTTGTTTTTGGAAAGTTCCGTCTGTCAGTTATTCAGGTTGGAACCTCCTTATTTCTCGGCTAGTTTGGACAACAACAAATCATGCAAAGACTGTGCCATCTTATTCAACTGTAATAGGGCCGATTTTGCGACAGAAACGTAGTTTGCTGTGCTAGTTAGTGACTGTACAACAAAGGACAACAAGATCAGGCTGGGTTGCACCATCTTACTTTGACTGTAACAAACGTCAAAAATCTGTCAAACTCCATACAAAAATCACCTGTTATCGTTATAGTTACGGTCAAAGTTTGGTGGTGCAACTCAGCCTAAGCTGTTGGGTGTGATGAATTCAATAGCAAGACGGATTGCGACTAATTTGATTAGCGAAGTCTGCCCCGGCTTACGTCATTAGACGGGAAGTCACAAACTTGTCAGACCAGAAGTCTTGATGCGGTTAAGGAACTTTACTATTTGGGCTAGATAACCGACATCTTTCCAACTGTGTTACTGGAATAGTGGTTGAGTTTGTGGTGGGCTTTATTCTAGCTAGAGTAAATATACATAATTAACTAAACGATTATGATCAGATTCTCCTGTGAATGAATACCTAATTGACTTAACGTTTATGATCTGAATAACCTGTTATTTTCGGTACCGGACTACGGTTCGAATCCCGCAGGTAGCAAATGTTTGTGTGATAGGCACAATATAATTTGTATACAGGGTGACTGGAACTGAACCCGCCATAGCTAATACGCGTATAGAGGAGGTCATTTGCTAATTATTGAACCTTACTTTCAATGACTAAAGTTTTATAGTTTAGGAGATATGTCAATTTTATACATTTTTCTGATTTTTCCGAAATTTGACCTAAAAACTGCATTTTTTTTCTCGCATGATTTTAACCGATTTTTTTATTTGATACTAATATCGAATAAACCTTTAGTCAAATAAAATAAATTACAGATCCAGATAATGATTGAATAACTAGTTACGAGCCGCCAAAGTTCAACAAAAGTTCAAACCACAATAAAAAAATCAAGTTTGAATTAGATTAAAAAAAAACTAATGGTGATAATGGATTGCCAATGATTTTAAATATATCTCTACCTTCTCTTCTTTCCAATGATATATCACACGTAGTAATGAGATATTGAAATTTATTAAAAATTAAAATGGAGTAATAATACAAAAATTATCCTTTTGTTAGACTTTGGCGGCTCGTAACTAGCTATTCAATCATTATCTGGATCAGAAATTTATTTTATTTGAATAAAGACATATTCGATATTAATATCAAATAAAAAAACTGTTAAAATCGCGCGAGAAAAAAATTGAAGCAGTTTTTAGGTCAAATTTCGGAAAAATCTGAAAAAAGTATAAAAATTGACATATCTCCTAAACTATAAAACTTTAGCCATAGAAAGTAAGGATCAATAATTAGCAAATGACCTCCTCTATACGCGTATTAGCTATGGCGGGTTCAGTTCCAGTCACCCTGTATAAGCAAAATAAAGATTTTTTTTATTTGATTTGATAATACAGAAAACCGCATATCAAGCTGCACAATGAACTGTAGGATCTAGTAGGATTCAGATATAATACGGGCGATCTGTACAGTAAAAAGTACTTTTGTGACTAGAACTGTAACTACATGTCTACATGAACTGTATCTCTCAAAATAATAATATTATAATGAGGCAGTAATAAATAGATGATTCATGAATTTAAAAGCAGTCAAATGGATAACATGACATAATAATATTTCCCCTTTCCCATAAAATAACTTGCCTCACCGATTCGAAATTCAAAAGTATCAACCCTCAAATCAGTATCTCTTTCATTATCCCTTCCATCGCCTCTTATTCCTTGACTGTATTCATGACAAGCACGCGGCATCGGATACACCGCGTCGCAGTTGTAAATGGGCGTCGCGATGGGGGCGATACGCACGATTTGACGAGCCCTCGTTCTGTGGGATCCTTTTTATCTTGTGATTTTACATGAATCTTCGCAGTTATCAATGGGAGTTTTGTTCGAAATCTAAACATTTAGACTGGGTTGCACCATCTTACTTTGACTTTAACAAACGTCCAATATCTGTCAAACTCCATACAAAATACAGTGGTTATCGTTATAGTTACGGTCAAAGTTAGGTGGTGCAACTTAGCCTTAGAGTTCATTTTTTGTTGTTGTCAACGCACAATGTTCAAAACTAAAGTCATGTCATACTATCTTATGTTAGGTATCTGATAGCATAGACTCCACGACGCAGCACGAAGTCATTTAGACTAACTCAAAATATGTTCGAATTTGACGTAACGAAATCGTTATACCCTTTAAGTAGTTCCTTAAGAAAATACAATATAATCGCATATCACCGCTTCCGAAAATACAAATTATTATAAGATAACTTTCCTGTCCCGACAAATTCTTGCTCAAACACTGTATGACAACGTAAAATCTGGCATTGTGCTCCCACTTACACTGTATGCCCGCACGACGGTTCAGAGAACAGCTCTTGAATATAAATGACATTCGCTCATTGTATACAAAACCATTGAAACTGCAGTTAAAACCTTTCACACTTCAGCGCCATGTCCGAAAGAAGATTGGAGTCTGGCGCATTACTTAGAGCCCAATTGTTCCACACTTGACACTAAGTATCTCTTATAGTCTGCCGAGTCGTGAATTTTCAACGTCTTATGCAAATGATGCATTTAAATATGGATGGATAATGGAAGTAACTCCGAAGCGAAATGCACAATATTAGAAGTTTGATCGCCCGGTGAAGTATTGGCAAAGTTGAGCATTCAATTTTCACATACAAATATGCACGAAATTTCAATATCGGTCGAATTGGATGCCATTTTTCTGATGCATACTTTATAGGATCTTGTTTCGCTGTTCAACAATTTGATTTCTGAGGAATGAATCAGTAATAGAACTAAAGGCTGGTGACACAAAAAAGAGTAAAAAGGGTTTAATAGTGACATCGCCGTGAGTAATTTCTGACCTTCTGACAATGTCTTTTATAGAGCCATAAAATGACTTTTTGTGGCCACTTTACATAAGAACGGATAAAAATACACTCGCCTCCTTAAATTTTAAAGTCGATTCTAGGGGTTATACCATCCCATAAAATCAGCCATGACTACAACCGCTAGAGGGGATTTTTCTTTTTTATCTCTCTAAGGTATCTGGCGCATTTTCGCTGTTACAAATTATCTGACTGAACATCAAGGTGTACAAATGCGTCCACGTAGTCTCGTTAAATACCACCCATTGTCTCCACGATATAGGATAGGGGTTTTGTTCTTGTTCGCTCGTTAAGAAGGCTACAATGTTAGTCATTTCACAGTTCTACAAACACTATAGCTGCTACTTTGTTGACGTCATTATTATTAGGTACTTTCGAACCAACCATTACCTCAGCCAAAGTTCGTGAATTAGCAGGTAACTTGTCATACTTCAAGTCCAATTTGACTTTGATAGGTATTATTTTCTGTTTCTGATAACGCTTTATTACAAAACTTTTGAATAATGTGTAACTTTTTGGAAAACTTTACAATTAACTTCAAACTGGCTTTTTTATTTTAACCTTTTTGTAAAATGGTTTAATTAGCTATCTGCAATCCTAAATTATTCAGCCAATTGTACTAATTTAAATAGGATGAATCTCTTAGTGTTTTCGAGGGTTGAAATTAGAATAGCAAAGAGAATGGGTGTAATTTAAACGGAGCTTAACCGCCTAATTTAATGAGCTGACGGTTAATCTGGGATTTTCCATTTTTACGAATTATGATAATTTCGTTGAATATTTTCGATTTAGCACTCATGGTTTTTATTAAAAGCGTGAACCTTCACCTTCCAACTGATGAGATCACGGAACAAGTAAAGGTCATGAATAGGCCGATGTAACTGTGTCAAAATATCGAAAAGTTAATCAAATTGAAATTTGGATCTAATGCCACTGACTATAAGCTTGAAAACGAACCCGTCGTCGTTCATGAAGCAGAATTCAAAACTCGGTCTGCTCTAGCCTTGTTCCATAGCAATCTTTCTATTTACGCCCATTTAAACTATGCGGGCCAGGACAATAACTATTCAGCGGTTAACACGCGGGACTCTGCCTGTGACGTCACTGCCTCACTGTGCATTATTTATGTGCTAGTACTGCGCAATAGGGACCATGGGACCTGCGGCGTGAGTGGTTAGTGAGAACTCAAATCTAAACTTTGAGCTGAGTGATTAGAATTTAGAGTCGAATATCAGTAGTTTGGGCGCAATAAACTTTGGCTCTGGATGATCACTGGTTTTGAGCGTACATGTTTGGGATATGGATTGGCTTATTTAGTAGATGTGAAGTTTGTGAGTCAACCAATTTTCAGTCTTATTAACAAAGAATAAGTAATTAAACCCATTATGACGTAGGAGAAACTATTACTCAAAATTACCTAAAATTTTACCTGAAAGTAACGTACCGAATAGGCACTGTTTAAATGAAACCACAATGATATCTAAATAAAGACTAAAAAGAATAAACCAACAAGAAACATACCCAAGCTCTGTTGAATTGAGTTAGGAATGTGCGCGAGCTCACGGAACGGATCCTACAAATGGAGTACAACTCAATAATCCAAGTAAATTCACTCCATGAGAAGTTGAATGTCAACATAGGTACTTAAGATTATAAAGGCGTAAGTATAATATGTTGCAGTCAAAAAAAAAGTCTTAGGCTGGGTTGCACCATCTTAATTTAACTTTAACAAACGTCAAAACTCTGTCCAACTCCATACAAAAACACCGGTTGTCATTATAGTCACGGTTAAAAGAAGGTGGTGCAACTCAGCCTTAAGCGGTAAAAACCACTTCTTAATTAAAAAATCAGTCAAGTGGTGATTTTTCAAGTCAAAAGTGGTTTCGCCCGATTAAAAATTCTACCAATCAGTCAAAATTCATACAAAGTTCAATTTTGACTGGTATTTTGCAGTCAAAGGTGGTTTTGACTAGCACCCTTGATCAAAATTACTTTTACCAATTTTTGCAGTTAAAAGTGGTTTTGACCGATTATGAGTTTTGACAGTACCTAACCTGTACATCGCAAACGCAGCCGGTTAATATTTGTCACATGTCACTTAACCTACAACCCCCCAACTAATATTAGTTTCTCGTTCCATTCAAGCGGCTGTAAATTTTAGCAGTTTACTGTTTTGGCACAAGGAAGTGGCAAAATTGAGTCTGCGGTTTGTTAGCCCACAATCACTGGACTTTACACCTTGGTCACTGGTGCGAGAGTTGCAAATTCAATTAGTCGGCGCACCCGTAACTTTGTTAGCCGCGGTTACTTGCAATTTGGTGTGTGTTTATGCACAGACCACTGCAGTTAAGATGTATTGAGTAATGAATGGGCTCGAGATAGTGTGAGTGTGGGTTTTTAAAAGTTTGTGAAGGCTTTGCGAGTGGTTAAGTACTACCAGGCCTCCGTCACTCGCCTATGCCGGCCGAGATAATTACCTACAGCGCGCGACAACTTCAAGTTGCAAATCAGTCAGGACCGCCACGCGCCTGTGAGCACACGCGTATTTCTATACACGCTCGGTCGATCATCGTCACAATCAAGGTTTATTGTTACAACAGCACTGTTATCCTTCTTTAATGGAAAATCGTAATATTTAGGATTAATAATTAACTGTAGTAATTGAAATAATTAAAAAAACTACACTTTTTAACTAATTTTGAAATACTTATGACAAAAAACTGTAGCAAAAAAATTATTTTAGCTAATATAAACATTAACTTTACTTCGCCGTGTCTATTTTCCGACACTACACCTTTTAAAACTGTTTGTCCAATTTCGAATTATCGTAACACTGAAGTTTATTAATAGGTACTTTAGAGATGGTACGATTATACAAAAACCACTAGATTAAAGTTTACCAATCGTAAATACAATAAATGCTTCTTAAAATTAAGTTTTTATTTATTTTACTTTGCTTATACAACCCTGACGCTTGAGCTGTGAGGTAGATCAATTCTGAACACAAAAAAATTGCGCTCTTGTGAGCGTAGTAGTAAGGTGCGATTTCGAATGCACCATGTGCGTTGGATATTTTGCATTATTATTATTACCGTTAAAATGTCGGCATCTGATCCTACACAAAGGAGTGCAATTTCTGTTGCTACTATTATGTATTCTGTGGTACTACTTATAAGTATACGGTACACGCAAAGTGGTTAAAAGCACCTTAAGTTACTAATGAATGGTAAACGAGGTATTTAAAAACAATAAATCTTGTTTATTGTACTATAACTATATTTGCCGTCACGAAGAGAAAGGAAAACTATATTTTTAATACACTCGTACTGGAACGCTAAACTATTTCCAATAAAATATTTTTAATCAAGAAAATGTACTCCCAGAGACGCACAATTATGTACCTTTGCGGACCACAATCTACGAGCAAAGCCGCGATGAAAGTATGTACCTGCTGCAGGGAGAGTTCAGGTTAGAACTTGAAGAATACCTCACATATCCCCATCATATTGAAAGTTCATCGCATTCTATTCCGTTGTTTATATCGAGATATTCCAGGAAGGTTGGTACTACAAAGTTTTGAAAAAAGAACTCAGTAACTATGTGATAGTTGGTTTTTAAAATACTATTAGCGATCTTCTTTTGTTTTGTTTTTGACGTCCGGCTCATTACACGTTCCACGTTTGAATTCAATTACCGACAGTCATTTTGTTTTTAAAAGATTAAATGACTGTTCTGTCGTAGACAATACTTAAGCTCGGTTGCACCATCTTATTTTGACTTTAACAAACGTCAAAACTATGTCAAACTCCATATAAAACACCGGTTATCATTATAGTTACGGTTATAGTTAGGTGGTGCAACTCAGTCTTACTATAGAGTCAGTTAATCTAACGCCGAGTTAAAAAGTATCTTCGCTTATCTGTCATCTGAAATTCATTGTGATCCCAGAGCTATAAAGTACAGAAGACATTTGTTTCTTTTTTACGATAGCTTACGAAAGAAATATTAAATGAAGATTCAATATGTTGGGCTCGGGGCCAGGGCGACACCATTAGGAAGTGCCGGCACGGAAACCCTCCGGAATGTCATGCCTTGTTCACTTGGCTAGTGTACTTGCCAAAGAAGTTGTGGAGGTGGTTTAGCATCACAAAATACTTAGTTTTTGAGTGATTCGATAAAGTTTGTGCTGTGTACTCGCTTAAATGCGGGTTGTAAGACCAAAAGCTTAGCTCTTATAGATGACGTAGTTTTCTATACTCCTTGTATAGTTTGCAGTTTGCACACAGCTAAAACTGCGTCAGCTATGCGCGATAAGCTAAACTAACTTAGCTTAGCTCTTGGTTTGCAACCCGTATTAGTTTAAAATCGGTCAATTTTTTAAATCTCACCAACCTATGGTCATATTATAAATTGAACAAGTTAAAGGTGTAATGTGCACACCTAACCAGTTAAAAACTTCCTAACAAATAAAGCGCCGATCGAATATCAGTCAAACCAAAATTTAAAAAATCATAATCTACATTAAATACAAGCAAAATATAAAATTCACTGTTTTCAATAATCTAAATGCGTCTCCTCTACACAATCAAAAACTTCATTCTATAAGTTAATATACAACGAAATATTACCAAAATTCGCTCAAGCAAGTAAAATGGAACGTTCAAACGGAGCACGCACACAGATTCCGATGAAATGAAAGGATATGTGCTGCGGAATACCTCTTTCGCTGAAAGAGAGCACAGGTGAGCACACCCTACAAATCTTTCACACTACATAAACCTGAATATGGGCGAAACACGAATAGCACGATGTCAACATTGTCAACCCTAGAGAGTTGAAAAAGCTTAGAACTACCCTTATCTTTGGTTGTAATCCTTGATTAGTTATTATCACCGTAGGGCAGTTACTATGCTAATTAAAAACTAATATTTTAGACTCGACTTGAAGCAAAGGAAACGGAAATAGAAGAGCCATTTTTGTAGAGGCCGAAAGGCTTCATGATTAAGTAATATTTTCTGGCAATTTACATCTTAATACAGACCTCTCCAATAAAAGGCGGAAGCGAGCGACTCTGAGCTTTTTTCCCCCAGTGATTCACAAGGCGTCATTTAACCAAAACAGCATTTTTACGACGACAGCATATTTAGCTTAAAACTGTTGTGTATCTTATGAGGTCATAAAAGGTGTTAATTCACTATAACTATGTTGGCGGCGTGCTCAGATGCCCTCAATGTACGAGGGGGTTTGCCGCGAAAAAAGGCTACGTAAGACATCTTCGGGCACACCAGCGCCGCCAAGACAGCTAGAAGTCGGAGTGGTCGCCATGGCCGAAATCGGTCGGATGGATCATCATCATCATCATCATCACGTGTTAATTTGCAATGACAATGTTTATTTGGATATGCTGTCGTCTGTACAAAGTCATGTTAGTAAACTTTACTTACTTACAAAAAAAAAAAAAGAATGGTAACTCGGCTTACCTGAAATAAAAAAACACCCATTAGAACATTGAACAACAATGCCATTCATCACTTAAAACTACAGTCATAAGTCAATAATTCGCTATTGAAAGAAAATTTTTCTACATAAAACCTATTGAATTCCACACATTTGTCGTTCAGCCGCTAACAAATCTGTGCTAATAACAATAATTTGTATCCATTTGTTCTCGCCTTTTTATTCGTATCGGCCATCCTTTATTCTTACATGAAGATTATAGCGTTTAACATTTACGACACACGAAATATGCAACACAATAGAATAATGTAAAGTAAGTTTGATAAAGTACATAATAGGAAAAAGTTTTGGACATTAATTTTCCCCTCGATCGGGCCCACTAGAGTGAGCCCGCCGTAGGCTGGACTTTGGTCCAACACCGCGGTGGGCAACCCTCTAGTTGGGTAGTTGGGTTCGCCACTGATCGGGCGCCTTATGCGCTCGATACGGCCCGATCGCGAACGTCGGTCTGCGACCGACGCGGACGAGCCTGGGCTTCGCTTCGCGAAGCCCACACTCGGCCTCGTCGGCACCCGCACCGACGATCGCCAAACGGCTAGAGTACCTTCTGTACTCGCCACTCTGCCCGGTGAAGCTGGAAAAGCTCCTCAAGCTACCAGCGCGTGTCCCTTCAAAAAAAAAAAAAAACACATTAATTTTGATGAGTGCTGTGGTTTTTGACGTGGTCTTCCAGCGTGCACTTATGAGCTTCATAAGGGAATTATGTTTTATAATAATTTTTATTTACATTACTCACTGCTACTGCTAGTTATTTAAGTACTCCTTAAACTGATTTTTATTGCAATTTAAATTATACTTTTATGGATACTGAGACAATTACTTTTCAAATTAGATCTATTTTACTCCCACATAATAGAAAATTTTCAGCTTCGATTGACGCGACTTACATTAATTTGCTTTACGTAGACGTCAAATCGCTAAAATCGCTAAAACCAGTGGCAGTGGGCGGGGCACATAGCTCGTAGAGCTGATGGCCGCTGGGACAGGAAAGTTCTTGAGTGGCGACCACGAGCCGGAAGACGTGGCGTGGGCAGGCCTCCCACTAGGTGGACCGACGATCTGGTGAGGGTCGTGGGAGGTGCCTGGATGCGAGCGGCGCAGGACCGGTCTTTGTGGAAATCCTTGGGGGAGGCCTTTGTCCAGCAGTGGACGTCTTTTGGCTGAAACGAACGAGACGTCAAAAGGAGTGAAGCAACTGAATTGCCATGCATTGTGTATGAAATTAGGAACAGTTAAACACCTACGTGAATATTTACGCCTCTGTAATTTCGGCCGTCTCCCGATTTATAAACAAAACACAATTATATTGCCGTAATTTAAATGTCTATCAAATATTTTCGATTATAAATAGATCATAAGGATAAAAATGTTTATTGTATTTTCGGGGTCTTTGCGATGATATTAACCGACTTTTCTTGAAATAGAACAATACAATACGTATTCAACATCTAGGGAAAATCTATACTAATTATTATAAAACTGAAGAGTTTGTTTGTTTGTTTACTTGAACGCGCTAATCTCAGGAACTACCAGTCCGATTTGAAAAATTCTTTCAGTGTTAGATAGCCCATTTATCGAGGATCACGCTTCGAGTTGGTGCAGAGAAAATATGAAAAATGTTGCGAAAACGGGTTTTCACGCGTACGAAGTCGCGGGCACAGCTAGTATTTTATAAAATTGTTTAAACTTAATAGTATGTAGAAGTTAACTTGGAATTAATTAGATATTCTTTGATCTGTCTCACAAACTTATTTTCTCCTCAATACGAGTATACTGCTGCCATCGTGTCAACACCTACATACCTACCTATAGGAATATTTTGAATAAAACAAAACACTGCAAATATAAGAAAGCAATAAATCCTATCAAATATTTACATCAACGGAGTGTACCCGAACCTTTATCCATAACTCAATACAGTTCCTCCTGGCGTTTTGATGTAGTGTGTTCAGTTTGCACAAAATTGTAACGTCAAACGTTATATTGAGGAAACTATAAAATCTGGATAATCGTAAAAGCCGAGTTGGGCGGCCGCCAACCGCCGCCGACAATGAAAAATAATTCGACATACGCACAGTCGAAACAGATGGGTATGTTAATTTAGGGCGATGGCATACGACAAACTCGCTGCGCCGTTTAGACCACTCTATTTTCTTCTTTTTTTTTTTAATACATACTCTGATCTTACTAGACTAAGACTAATCTGTAAATAAAAAAGCCCTTAATAATAACGTATATCTGTCCGTTATTACATCGTCCTCGGTCTAGATTCGGTGTCAAAAAACTATAATTATGCCGGAATATTTTACCTAAAGAAACTGTCGCGAAGACGTCCGCTCTTTCAGGGTCATTGCGGTCGAAAATGACAGCATACTTTTGACACACACAAAACAAATAAACTAAGGATTACGAATTTACGAATTGATACTACTTATCTATTTTTACTACAACAGACGCTCATGTTCAATGGGTCTGCCTGGAAACTTTTAGCTTTTTATTGCATTCCTTGTTGCTGCAATAAATAAAGAAACGGTGTTACTCTGACAGCGGGTAGATACGAAATAAATAGTTAAGAAGCGCTGTAGACGATCATTTTATAATAGCGAATCGAAGCCGATAAAATTTATTAGGCTGCAGTCAATAATAATAATAGAGTCCACGCGATGTTCCCATCGTTTTTTATTTCTCCAATTTTTCATACTCTAAAAGAAAGATGTCACTGTCAATTTGGGGGGTTTTATCGCAACGATGTTTTCAGTCATCCATCAGGTAAGTAGAGCTATTAAAAGGGGAAGGCAAAATGGATTGCGTAAGTAACATTAAAACACTCTCATTTGTAATATTAAGTTTAAATAGGTAGTAGTAAGTTTTAAGTAGGATTTGAATTACGAATATTATTTATAAGGAAGCTCAAATTAGGCATACTGAATCGGTTAGTCGTCCGTTTGCAAGATCGCACACGAAAAATTGTACGACAACAGCGTTGGTATGAAAATAGCAATTACCAACAGTTAGGCTGAGTTGCACCATCTTACTTTAACTTAGACAAATGTCAAATATCTGTCAAAGTTCATACAAAAAGCACCGGTTATTGTTATTGTTACGGTTAAAATAAGGTGGTGCAACTCAGCCTTAGTGTGCAGTCTTGCAAACGGACGACTAACGCCCGTTTCAAAACGTCTAATTTGAAAGCGCCTTTAAGCAAACAAACAAGAAGCCTTCCTTGTTTTAAAAGTTTCTTAAAAATATTGTTACTTGTTTTTAATTAAACTGCGCTTAGTTGAGGCAGCGTAAATCCCCGTGGGATGCTAATGACTATTACCGCGGTACCAATAAAAACAAAAGAGAAATAAATCTTTCTCCAACACTAGGCGTGGTCACACGGTTTTTGCTCTATTTGTTATGTTAGGCTTGGCACACAGCAAAAACAGCTGAGAAAATCGCAAGTTTTTGCTTCACGAATGTCTGGAGTATGTGAGATTATGTAATATTAGTTGCATGGGCTCGGTTTTTCGTGATATTTTATTTAATAATTCGGGACAGAAATTGTAATCAGAAATTAAGTTTTAAAATGGGATTCTTTCACAACCGTCTCTAGCACTGTAATACAGAAGCTAACCTGGTCACTCAGCTGATGTCATATAAGTGATACTATAACAAGAACCGAAAAGAAATTATACACAGGGACAATACAATTTAGGCGGTCTTAACGCTATAACTATAGCTATAGTACTAAAAGTAGCAGTCGTTAGCAGCCTGTAGGAGGCTACCCATCTTGATAGAATCTGACAGCATGGCCAGACAGGCACTTAAAGACCGTTTAACTAAACCGAATAAGTAAACTTACACACGTTAGTAAAACTACTTAGAAAAGAAAATAACGTGCTGCATAGTAGTACAAATCATCTAAGATCTTTTAATTAAATCTATTAGATATCATGAGCATAAAACAAAAAAAATTTAGAGCCCCTTTCAAAGAATTTTCATACCTAAATTGTTCCAAATAACACGTTTAAGTAACTTATAAAGAACTGTTCTTCGAAATCATCTCCTTTGACGACTCAAAATTCACATTTAAAATAATTACCCATCTGATATTCATTTTACGAAAGATACATGACTTTCGTAGCGGGCATTTATTCTGTGGTCGCGGTTGCTATTTAATTTACCTACCGTTGAATGTGTAGCGTTGGTTGTGCTCATTAAAATTAACTTGACAGCTTAATGTTGCTAATTAATAAATTGACACGAGAAATGATCTGAATAACAAAGCAAAATACACCGCAATCCCCTCGCTAGGGCTGTACAAATATTTTTAAAAGTTATTTTTTTCATATAATAATTTTCAGTTAATTTTATGAGAATTTAAAACGTTTACATTTACATTACATTACTTATAGTAATCCCTTTAAAGTCTATACGAATGCGACCATTACAAGCTATAGTATTTGTTAAGTGGCATACCTGGGTGAATATCAACAAACTCGATTTTTGCCTAATTCCGGTGGCGAATTTTAATTTCCACTTTCCTTAACTTTTTTGTGGCAGAAATAATAGTAAATAACTTGTATTATTCAATGATATGGTAGAGATCAAAATATTATTAATACTTCTCGAGATATGTTAATTTGAAATTATCAAGCGCCACCGAAATTGTATTTGAGCCACCGGAATTAAGAATCAATCCACCGAAATTTATTTATACAGCGGAATTCGGAATGTTATGGATGATTGTCTCAAATTACTTATTTATTTGTAATCAATTAAGTATTATTATCCAGTAAAGATGTTTATAATTAAAAACAATATTCAGGCCTGTGTTGTGACCCTAAAAAAGCATCAGATCTTCCCATGTGAGTCGTAAGAGCCGACTAAGCAATCAAAATACTAAAGGGTGGGCTGCAGCATCTTTCCAGGTATTATACTATCATACTGGAACTACCAACCAGCCTGCTAAGCATGGTGATAACGGCAAAATCCCTCCATAGAGAACAAATCCAAAACTTTCTGGCTCTAGCCGCCAACAGCCCCGTTATTCTAGACTCATCACAAAGACATCATTACATGACCCTCAAAGTTCAAACCCAGAAACCAACTCTAGTCCCGGGAGGGCTACCAACTGCCCCAGGTTGGTGTTAGGTTTATCTTCTTCTTCTTTAGGTTATTAGATTTTGGGTCTTTGAAAATTTTTTTAGCACATAAAATAACTACCTATTGTCCTGAAGACTTTGCTATCGTGTAAAACGCTGTTTAAACTATATACAGAAAAAAAATCATCGCTCTAGTTACATTTCTCCCATCGATTCTCAGCTCCGCCGCGTAAAAAACGTGCTTGGGATATTCACCCACCTACTCCTTTTACATGATTTGCGGCCATACCAAAAGCAAAGCGGTCTTTACCTATGAAAATGCATAGAGAATTCAAAGCAAAATTATTTTCAGGAAGCTTTTCTTCCGTCAGGAATTGAATATTATGTAAGACAAAATAAATATCTAAAATACAAGAACTAACCTAAAAAAGTGTTTAACTATTCCCAATTTATTGGCTGAAAAGCACCAACCCTGGAGGTTACACAACGCTGGAGACAGGGGCGCACAAAACCGAATGCCTTAATTTAATATAAGTCAATTTGGCCCAATTTAATTTCGCGTCCATGCAGGCAGCCGCGCCACATCAGACACGCTATCTCGCTCCCACCTGCGCTGTTCACCTATTTCTGTCTCGCATTGTTTTAGTCGACGTTTAAATACTGTAAGCAAACGTAATTCGATTTTACGCCGTATCAATAACACAGGTTTGATCGAATTTTACAATTTTGTCGTGGGAAATTATAATGTTTTGAAACGTAGTCAAGCGACAACAAAGTAAGAGCATAATGCAAAGAATGAAAAGCTTAATAACTCAGTGAGAGTTTTTAAGTATTTGGAGTAATTTGACTAACATGTAAAAAGCTTAAAAAATGAAGTTATTACGCTAATAAACACATAAATCATATCATCAGTTGCATCAAGCATGACAAAAAATAGGTACATGAAATGTTACAAGAAATCATTTATTTAATTCTATACCTTAATTAAATACAGTTAAGTGTCTTCTTACACAACTTAACGAGCCGACACACAACTAATCAATTTAATTATTAACGGGACGTTATAGCGGGCGAATAGTAATTAGAACAATAATTATAATGATTTACTTACTATTATTTATTTATTACTTGTAAACCACTTTTCAGTTGACTGTTGGAAAAAAAATTATTACAAATAATTTTAATTCCGCAATCTTTATACATAAATAAAAAACAATATCTCCATTCCAAAACGAATGAGTACAATAGGTAACAAAAAAAATAAACAAAAAAAAACTCTTTCATCTCCAAAAATACCAAAATTTTGCAACCGCTTTTTAGCAAAAAAGGAATTGAAATACACAACGGCTAACACTGTCGGAGAATTAGTGAGGTGACACCGAATTTTTTTAACCTTTACACCATCGCAGTTTACATAGCAAAAGAGGGGAGGGTTGAACCCAGTGGCGTAGCTAGCAAGGGGCTAGGCGGGGCAGTGCTTCGCGGGGCCCTCAAGCTCTAGGGGCCCTCGAATCCTTACCAGGAAATCTCAATCTAATTGAACTTTTAAAAATTTCTCCCATTTTTAAAATAAATAGAGAGAAATTTAAAAGTTATACCTAGGGAATTGTCCTAAATTAATTCTGTAGTTTGGCAGTGTTGTCAATTTGACGGATAGCGACAATGTGCGTTTTAATAATCATCGATGTGCGTTTTATTGTGAAGAGAAGATAACGGTTAAAAAATTAAATTGCTGTATCAGGAGTAAGTAAGCTAAGTAATGTCAATAAACTTGATAAAACCTAACCAGTTTAGATAGCAGTGGGGCCCCATTTTTTTATTTGCCCCAGGGCCCTTGGTTACCTACGTCACTGGTTGAACCCTCCCAGCTGATTGGCGAACTCATTAAAATCAGGAAGGGCCCCGCGCCCGACTTCCATGCCTATCTTAAAAACTGTTCTTTTAAAGTTCTGCTTCATTTTTTGTTGTTTTTGTTGCCATTGCGAAAAATATTTTTAACGGATGAGGTGTATTGGCGAGTTTTATTCTTATTTATTTCAACTGTGGAGTTCAATTTGGACTTTTAGATAGACACAGTGTTACCAACTTAAGTCGTTGTAATGATGGCTATTCTGCATCGAAATTGTGTAGTCTAATTTTATTCACTCTTAAAGATGGGCGGATGGATAAATTTTGGTCCATTATTTATTATTTTGTAAGGCAAGGTAGTTTTGTATCTATCTAACTTTGTAAAAAAAATCTATTTTCGCAGATACTGAATGAATTTCTATAAAAAAAACTAAACGTTCTCGTTTTAATTTTCATTCTCAAACTCTTTAAACCTAAAGATTTTTCCGCAAAACTTTGCCATGAATATAGTAGTAGAAAATGCATTTCAAAATTAACTCCGTTCCGGGTTTATGCAAAACTCTTGGGCCGACAAACAAAAAGGAACCTCCGTAATCACTTGAACACACTTGTTTACAACTTTTGCTTTCGTTACAAATTTTCAAAGGACCTCAACGTGAAAACAAGTTATGTAGCATGAAATTTTATTTATTTTACCGCGTATACAAGATATTTTTTGGCATTCCGTATTTGTGCTACATAAACGGAGCTACGACGGGCTGCGGCTCTATATATTTTACAAAATAATGTAAAAAACAAATTTTAAACTTCGGGAATATACCTAAATAACAAAACTGAAATTAGAGACAGTTTTAACATTGAAATTTCTTCGCTCTCACTTTTTGTACCTAATTTTCTCCGTGAAGGAATTGCGAAATTGAATTTGTCATCAATGTTCCTAGCCTAGAACAAGAACGGTCTTCAAAGGAGTATTATTAAAATATTCTAAGGAATAACTTACTGCTGCAACACAACGTTTGCATAGTGAAACATTTCATACAATTTCATAGTCGAATCCTTGCGTTTAGGGCACGCTACCATATATCCATCTGTATCGAAACGTCACCGCACTCACATCGCACCACACGACAGCACGTGTCTGGCACACGCCAATGACTTAACCTTCCGTCATATCTCAATCATGACTTCTTATCGCGTGACGTAACAAAACTGACTCTGTTTGCGTCACGGAACCCGCTGCTTAGGCCGGGTCACCATTGCCCAGATTTTTTCTCTTGATTTATTCAATCCGAACCACTGCCCGTGTTTTGGGAATGTGTTTTGACAGTCAATTTATTTGCGTACGCCTCCTGTATCAGACCGGAGTAGGTGAACTAGTGAAAATATACGACGGCACTAATACGTTTCAAAGCCGAATAAATGTTTTATTATTGCTTTGATATTTAATCACGAGGTAAAATGTTTTGACGGAGTCTGCGATTTCTGGAATGACTTTTTGTGACATTTTTGATAGGTTGAAGGGACGTGGAATTATTATCGTACTATTTAATTATTTTGGTGAAGAGCTGTGAGCAGCTTTTTTTTAAATAATTAAAATCCATTTTCGTTTCGTTAGGCCGATATCTTTATTTTAGTAAGAACATTAAATTTTTTTTCCACAGATTTAGTGTAGGTATGTGAACTTTCGACACTTTAGGCACTTCGGAAAGAATACGAAGGTGCGTGTAAATAATGCGTTATAAATACTGTATCAAGTCTCCCGATATCAATAACGTATTCAAACGTATAATAGAGATCCCGCAAAAACCCCAATAACCCTAACACCTTTCTCGTGTCCTCCCACCCGTTGTCCGTTTTTTGCCATCCGATATCCTTCTTTCAAACCGTAGGCGGTACCTAGATCTCCAGCAATTTGTGTTACATTAAATTATTCATACAGTTGTCTTTCACCCACATTTCCTGGAGATACTCCTAGAAGTGGGTAATTGCCCCATTTCCATTTGGAACTGAACGGCGAGAGGGCATAAATATTTAATACCGACCTGACTTACCGAAGGAGGATGAGATCCAATCAGTATCAAGACTTTTAATTTGAAAGAAATAAAATCTGTCGAGAAAGTATTTTTAGTCAGATTGGTATAAGATTGAGAATTTGCGTTGGAAGGCAGTGTTACCTATAAATGGAATTAAAAGAGGGAAATCTGTTGATACGTTAGAGATTAGGGCACATAAAAAAATTGTATTTATATGTCGTATAAACGTATCGATTGGTAGCGGCCTGCATCCAGCGCTTCCCTGCTACCTTTACGATGTCGTCGGTCCACCTTGTAGGTGGACGTCCCACGCTGCGCCTTCCGGTACGCGGCCTCCATTCCAGAACCTTGCTGCCCCATCGGCCGTCAGTTCTAATCCAATACCAATACCAATACCAATCCATCAACGTGGAAAGCATTAGGGGAGGCCTATGTTCAGCAGTGGACGTCCTGTGGCTGACATGATGATGATGATGATAAACGTATCTGTTCCACTTAATATGTTTGAAATTACTATTTATTTACAAAACAAAAAAGTACTTAGGTCTAAGGGCATACAAGCATTTGTTTATATAAACCTGTTTGTCTTAGCTGAGTATTTTTGTTATAACTATTTATTTACAAAACAAAAAGTATTTACCGTTGTCTGTTTTGCTTAATTTACGACTATCCGAACCCCTTAGTCAAAAACAGTTTTGACTGCAAAAAACAGTCAAAAGGCATCGGTCAAACCACTTTTGCCCAATATTTGCAGTCAAAAGTGTTTTTGACTGGTTATACGTTTTGATTGTTGCAAAAAGACTGTCACAGTCACGGAAAGATTTACAGGTATTTTATTTATATTTTAATGAATTAATGAGACGAATAAATCAGGTGCCATTTATTCGTCTCATTATTTCATTAAACACATTACCTGAATATGAATTAAACAAGCTATGTTTCAATCAAAAAGACAAATAGATTACACGTTAACGCCTCTACAATGGCGTTGGCAGCGAAAATATTGTTGAAGTTTAGAGATCTTTTGGACCACAGTAGGTATCACTAGCACGAAAAACTTTCGTCTTCGAAACGTTTGCGTTTTCAATTAAATTCGATTCTCAGCCTTTGAATTAAACGATAGCGTGACGATCTCGATTGTCATAATTTGTTCCATACTATCATTTCTCACACTAAGTTCACTTCACGTCACGTTCACAGGGACGCTGTGTAAGTTTTCATACTAAATCTTTTGATGGCGATTCGAATACATACGCAAACGATTCGAAGTCGAAAGTTTTTCGTGCTAGAGGTACTGAAATGTTAATCGACGTTGCTTGCCAAGTACACAGACGGTGGGTAAAATAAGAATTTGTGAACGAACATTAGGAACGTTTTGCTATACATTGGTTTGGAATGTAGCTGGTTGTGGAGTTACTAATGTTTTGATACGCCATTTATAACCAAACTTATTAATGTAATAGTTGAATAAATTTTAAAACTTCAAAATAATTAAGTATGTATACTTACATAAGTAACTGAAACAAATGAATTAAAAATTACATGGCTGAAAATAAGGGAACTTTTCTTGCGACAAAAGCTGAGCTGTGACTTCTTAAATGAATAACTGTCACTTTTTATATTGAATACTTTTTTTTTCTGTTTTATGTACCCAGATACTCCTGAAACATTTTATTATCTCCAAAGTTAATGATCTTTATATATGAGGCTTAAAAACTGACAAATAACATGGGAAAAATAAGAAAAAAAATATTTCCCCCGTGGAAATTCGGAAAAGCGGTGTCGTTTATAAACAACAGTAGTAAAATGCACTACTATGAGGTATGCATTGCATAAAGTAAACCGTCCTTTATTTTATTTGGCTTTTGTGACAAAACTGAGTAATATTACTTTTGGTATTATCTTTTTTTTCTTTAATTGTAAAAATGCATAACGTAAGACAGGTAACTCGGTATTTCCCTGCATTGCGCACCTTTTTGAGGGATATCGAACTCGAGTCTATGTCTCTTCGAAAGGATGTGCGATGCCAAAAGCAAGAGCGTCCGAGGAAGACCAGATTCTTGACATATCCTTACGAGAATGTCAGGATAAATGCTGAGTGGGGAGCCTATTGGGGGGGGGTCATTCCACTTTGTTCACCTAGGTGAAGAAAGTGAAATAGAAATATTTATTTGTCTTTTTAGTGTCCTCATCTCACCTCGGAACCTTTTCACCTAGCTTCATTTTCCAGGTGGATTGCGTCGACTAAAACGATCGCCTTTGTTCACCTAGGAATTAATTCACCCTGGTAAACAAATGCGAAAACCTGTGTGAATTAATTCCTAGATGAACAAAAGCGACTGCTTTAGTCAAATCAAGTCACCTGGATAATATCATCTGGGTGAAATGGTTCTGAGGTGAAATGAGGACACGAAAAATAACACTTTCTTCACCCAGGTGACATCACCGAGGTGAACATAGTGGAATAATCCTATTGGGGCAGTGGCTCAGTAATTGTTTTTATTCTAGTTGTGTTCTGTATCAATAATGATCAGACAATCTAGCACTGGAAAATTATCGTCATTTTCCAGCTCCTCGACGATTTCATGAAGCTTCAGAGCCTGATAATGTGTCCTACAATAAAAAATAAAATAATAATTTCTTGAAAGATAAAGTAGTACATTTTACTGCTGGCGTTTATAAACAACACCAGTTATTTTTCGTTATAACTTCTTACCAAAGGTTCTGAATCAGTGTGATTTGATGTTTATATGTAGTTTATGATACTAACATCACGATTTATATAAACTATCTCAATAAATTGTGCAACTTATTATTACTACTTATCTTGAAAAACTCATCGTTGAAAATGGCTAAATAAACTTGTAAATATTAATTATAACCTAATGAATTATTAACATTTGCCACATAGACTAAGTCGACAAAGCCTTCCCCTGTCAAGTAACATAAATAAATAAAAACAGAAGTACCTACATATTCTCCAATATTTTTTGTTTTTACGTGTTGTTTTAAAACGACGGTAGTATAAAGTGGGTTAAACTAGCTTTCCGCCCGCGGCTTCGCCCGCGTGGAATTTTGTCTGTCATAGAAAAACTATATCGCGCGCTTCCCTGTTTCAAAAACCGGGATTAAAAACTATCCTATGTCCTTTCCCGGGACTCAAACTATCTCTATGCCCAATTTCATCAAAATCGGTTCAGTGGTTTAGGCGTGAAAGAGAGACAGACAGACAGACAGAGTTACTTTCGCATTTATAATATTAGTATAGAAGTACAGATTTTAATAACGTAACAATATTTTGACACATAATTTTATGCAGTCAGTAATTGGTTTTAAAACTAAATAAAAATTGGTTTTAAATAAAAATAAACATCCATCTATTCGATCAAAAGTGAACTGCCTAGGTACCAAGGACCGATTTGCCAACAGCTAAAACCGAAATTTTATTTACCTGTAATATGCTAATTTACTTGGGAGAGGCCTTTGTCATGTCTTTCGGCTGAAACGAACGAACGATGCACTTTTACTAACTAAAATATCACACGTTTGACACAGGTTTTAGCACAAAGGTTGCACCATCTTACTTTGACTTTAACAAATGTCAAAAATCTGTCAAACTCCATACAAAAAAAAACTATCGTCAAAAAAAATCGGTAACAGCCTAAAATTATTATTTCTCACCAAGCACTGACACCACAGTCCAATCCAGTAACCATAATAAAAGTCAAGTAAGCTAGTGGAGGTCGCGACTTGTTCACCCCATGTTTTTGTCCTCCCCACTACAGCGTCATGTTTAAACAAGTGGTCAATTCTGCCCACCCCGCAATGAAAGTGTTATGAAGAATATAAACATTGTTGTTTATTTTGTTCCCGTAAGGGCGTTGTTGAGCAAATTACGCTGAAAGTAAACTTGGAATAGTGCTAACATTATTATGACATGACATCAAGTAGGTAAGTAAATAAATACCTAGGTATTCGTCTGTTAGACTTACAGCACTGAAAACTTACATCTACGTGAATGTTTGTTTTTTCGTTTCAGCCAAATGGCGTCCATTGCTGGACAAAGGCCTCCCCCAAGGTTTTCCACAATGAACGGTCCTGCGCGCTACGAAAATCTAGTGCATTATTATTTTTAACTAATAGTCCCGTTAACCTCTCGTGGTAAGCTAAATTTGCTTGTTATGCTAAAACTCTTAGTAAGTTTACCACAGCGTGGCGGGCGGCGGGGTTCGAACCCGCGTTCCTCGGATCTTGATGAAGCCAGTTCGATACCGCCACCAATCGGCTATTCTACTGCAACAAAGGCCTGCAAGCCTAGTGCAAACATACGGGTCGAATTGAGAACCTCCTCCTTTTTTGAAGTCGGTTGAAAATGGTATTTGTGAATAAAGAATATTTATTATTATTAAAAAAAACACAATATAAGGCCTTTAGATATGGATTTAAAAAAAACGAAACAAGGCTATTCATTCATAGGCATTCGGACGTTCCTATTGAAAAAGATTCGAACTATGTTGCTAAAAATACCCACAAACGCCCTATTGCTGAACCATGTTGTGGATTTAGCCATTCAAAACTCGCAGCAACCGCGACAGCTGTTCGGATTAAATCCGTCTGCCGATGTTGAAAATGTGGATTTTTCCTCTATAATTACCGTTTACAACGATATCACTCTCGCCTTTATTCAAACGCACGTAGAGTTCAAAATAAATGTTGCGAATGGGGCGAACTGTACGCGCGCCGAAACGAGAGCGTGTCCAAATTATTAATCGCTGGACGAATGTTTCCTCTCTTTTTAATGATGGGACACAACTGCGATACAACATACGCTATTTTCTAAATAAAATTTGACGTTAAAGTTCCGTCAATCTATTTAAATCCTAATTCATATTTTAAGACTAGTTAAAAAATCAGATATTTTTATTGTGATATCTAGGTACTTAATAAGTAAATACAATTCTCGTGTCACAGTGTTTTAACAAAACTCCTCCGAAACGACTTGCCCGATTCTTACAAAATTTTGTTTGTAATAATGAGTAGATAAGTCGCAAACACAGTTAATAACTTCTAAACTCAAAAACTCTATTACAATATTATAAAACCTAAAAAAAAATCTAACCCTAAAACTGATTCAAACTCAAGTAAAAAAAAAAAGTTTACATTCATACGTGAGCATAGAAGCGTTTCCAAAAAACCCAAATCAAACAAGTAAGCAAATAACTAAACCATGTTTAATAAAGAGTAAACTCAAATTGATAATAACTTGGCAGATCCATCTTCAAGTTTTGTGGTTCCCGCTAGTTCGGTGGTTCTTTGAAATGTTAACAAGGGTCAAACACATAGTGGATCCTGACAGTTTTGATGTATGAGCTAGCATTTTGTTCCAAGTACAAGCATTATGCCGGTGATGGACTAGCTTTCTTCTTTCGTTTAAACTTTGGAAAGCTTTTCAAAACACTCTTTTAGTGAAGCGTTGATCGTTGTTTCTATTACGTTAAGATTGATAAAAATTAGTTAACTAGTACTTTATGTTCTGCTATCGCATTGTAACTAGGATTTAATAGAAAGACATAAATATGAAATGGTTACCACTTTAAAATAAGGCTGAATTGCACCACTTAACTTCGACCGTAAGATAACCGGTGCTTTTTCTATGGAGTTTAACAGATTATTGACGTTTGTTAACTGGGTTGCACCATCTAACTATAAGGTAAGGTAAATAACTCAGCCGCAATAAAATTTAAATAAAAGAAATGTAGGTACACAAATAAGGCAGCACGAAAAATGAAGTGATCTAAAGAGTGTCGAGGCCTGTCACATTCAAAAATAAATTCTAACTAAGGTTGGGATGAAATTATGCCGAGTCATTATTTCAAGTCTGTTTAGTTGAAGAAGCCTCGCATAAATTGTGAACCATCACAAGATCCCATTAAACAAAAATATAAATCGAATGAGCTTTATGCGCAAAGCTTTTGCGATCAATCAGAAAAATAATACATACTTACACTAAAAAGGTTTCAAACAACCGGACTATAGGGTGGGATGGATCTAGAAGATCGTTTATGTCAACAATAACCCGATTTAGATCTTTGATCGAATGCCAACTGCAAACGCGCGCGTTAATAGGTTACAGATGATATGAAAGATGCGGCTAAGGGCTGGGCTGCACTTGAGCGGTGCTACGTTGCGCTGCACAGCACAAAGCGTCTTAATTCTTGTGTAATGGTTGGTGGGCACTGCAGTAAGTGCTGTTGCATAGTACGAGTAAGTGTAATGCAGCGCTGTCCATGCCTTTCATAATATTATGCATTGGGTAAGCTTTAACGCGACATACCATTATCAGTCACAGGCCGTCCAATGCTGAACATAGACCACAACTCAGCTCATAGAAGGGACACCCCTAATGATTTCCAGATTGGCCGGTTAGAAGCGGCCGGCATCCAGCGCCACGTCTTCCTGAACGCGCCGGGTCGTGAACTGGTAGTAAAAAGTAAAACGAAAGAGGAACTTTTCATTGTAGAATGCCTTGATTACAGCAATTCTCTTTATAAATGAAGATATTATTTTGACGCGTTGACGAAGCACCGCCCAAGTGCGGCCCAGTCTTTACATTCGGAAATTATCGGCGGGTAGCGCGTGATTGCAAACTATTTCTGATATTGTTAACCGTTATGTTTACGGTTGCATCACGCTGGATGCAGTTTGTAAACGTTATTGTATGATTCATGGATGTAGGAAAATTTTGACGGTGTTACTAATTATGCGGTTGCTTAGACCGAATAGAAGAAACCCACAGCTCTCTGGGTTTTTGAGCAGTTATTTAAATTCACTTACATTCGTGCTGATCAGATTCTATATATTGTGTAAACCTTAGGGAAACTAAGCATTTAATAACGCGAAAGAATAAAGAAACTATTGCGTACACTTTTAAATTATTATACATATTTCAAGCACTACACCACACACTATGCCCAGCTATGAAAGTGACTCTGCGTCTGTTATGTTTTCATATCTAAACCGCTGTAAAATCCTAAAGACATTCGTTAAAAAATATCCTTATGGTGTGAAATAATGGAGAACAGTTTGTGCGAAAAGCCATCTTATTTTCTCCAATCTTATTTATGCACTTATGCTATTACTATGAGGTCTCACAGTGCGCGTGGACGCACAGGGTGACACATGAACTAATCACAGAGCTGTATCCAATGCTGTGCGTTCGATTTGCTGCTTTACTTAAGCAAGAATCGTTTGTGAATACGGGTGTAAGACTTCTATCAGCATGAAATGGTCAGTCGGTTGCTTCACGTTTGGCAAGTCAAACCATCTGTCAGCCACACATCACAAACATTGTAGAGTAGACTAGAGATACAACAAAATCCAATCTCTATCAAAATTATGACGCGATCAACGCGCACGTGGCCTCCAATAAACTGCATGCAACGAATTTACAACGTCATTACAGTGTAATGGTGCAATTAACTCGGGTTCCGGACAAAGAGTACCGCCTCGTGCTTGCATACCTAGTTTGAGGTAGGGTATGGAGTGCAGCGGAGGTGTGACCTAGCTGTCAATTGTTTTCGAAATTCTAACGAGTTTTCTCTTAGAGCAAAATTAGCCATTATTAATTGTATTGGTCAGAAAGAGTATCGCCTCGTGGCCTCGTGCTTGCATAACTACATAGTTTGAGGAAGGTTATGGAGTATAGCGGACCTAGCAGTCAATTGTTTTTGATCTTTGACATTCTTTTCGGTCCAAAGTACTTAGCAGTTAGTGTAATTTGTTCCAGAAAATCAAATCAGTTTCAGTGCGTAATCATTCACCCATAGTTCTCAGAACAGAACAGTTCCTGACTCAAATGGCTCACTGAGGACAGCGTCAGGTTTTAGTAGATAGGCCCTACCTTTTTGGTAGGGGGGTCCCCACTAACTGTATAAAAAATCATGTATTTTCGTGGCGATAAAAAAGGTCGAGCATTGTGCCTAGATCTTCCAAGGTTTCAGCCATGACTACGATATCGTCCGCGAATCGAAGGTGGGTGATGTACTCACCGTTGATATTTATGCCAAATCCGCTCCAGTCCAAGAGCTTGAAGACATCTTCCAGGGCGGTGGTAAACAGTTTTGGAGATATGACGTCTCCCTGTCTTACCCCTCGCTGCAACTGGATAGGTTTCGAGTCCCGATCCTGGAGGCGGACTGACATTGTGGCGTTTTTGTATAAACTTTTTAACACTTCGATATAACGATAGTCAATTTGGCACCTTTGGAGAGACTGTAGCACTGCCCAGGTCTCGACCGAATCGAAGGCTTTCTCATAATCCACAAACGCCAGGCAAAGTGGCTGATTATACTCCTCGGTCTTCTGTATAATCTGCCGCAGCGTATGTATGTGGTCTATGGTACCAAAGCCTTTTCGGAAACCGGCTTGTTCGGGAGGCTGGAAGTCGTCGAGCCTGCGAGCGAGACGATTCGTAATGACTCTCGAAAACAGCTTGTAGACATGGCTCAGAAGTGAGATGGGTCTATAATTCTTCAACAAGGTTTTGTCACCTTTTTTGAAGAAGAGTATCACCACACTTCTGTGCCATGTCGTAGGCGTTTTTCCTTCGAGGATGACGGAATTGAACAGCTTCTGAAGAGCCTTCAGTATCGGCGTTCCACCTGCCTTCAAAAGCTCAGCCGTGATTCCATCATCACCCGGTGCCTTGTTGTTCTTTAGCTGTTTGAGAGCCATTCTAATCTCGTACAGACTGACGTCCGGGATATCTTCGGTATAGTGTCGGATCAATCTAGCTCTTGGGTCTTCGGCTAGATTTGTGACAGGTGTGCGTACACTCGTGTATAATTGTCCGTAGAACTTCTCAACCTCTTCCAATATCTCCGGCCCCGACGAAATGGCTCTGCCATCCTCGGTTTTCAGCTCGCAGAATTGCTAAAACCAAGTGGCAGTGGGCGGGGCACATAGCTCGTAGAGACGATGGCCGTTGGGGCAGAAAAGTTCTCGAGTGGCGACCACGGGCTGGAAGACGTAGCGTGGGCAGGCCTCCTACTAGGTGGACCGACGATCTCGTAAAGGTCGCGGGAAGAGCCTGGATGCGGGCAGCGCAGGACCGTGCATTGTGGAAAACCTTGGAGGAGGCCTTTGTCCAGCAGTGGACGTCATTTGGCTGAAACGAACGAACGAACGAAAAAAGGTACTGAACTGCTACGGCGCCGGCCTATGTAGGGGATTTGAATCCCGTTGCGGACTAACGTTAGTGTGATGGATGCGAGAATTATTATTTGTAGAAACATGTTGTACACGTATAAAATTTTGTTCATTTATTTATTCCAAAAACAAAATACATTGTATAGGAAAATTAATTAGTTCGACATTAAAATTCACATAATCTGCTATAACCATTAAAATAAAATTAATCTAATTTAACCCTAAAATTTCATTTCACATACTAGAATCAATAATAATAGTTAGTACGTATTAGGCTTTCCTCGTCTTGAACATCTGCATTAAATATAAGAGTGTACTTTTAACATTGCAGAGTTTTCTAGTAAAATATTTCTCAACTTCTGCCATACATAGTATGTCCCTACAAAAGCATATATGTATATTTTATTTAAAGACTTAGACGTGTTGCAGACGAAAGTGCCCATTTACAACACAATGCGTCATTTCAAATTTTATAGTTTTCGCTAAGACTCTACGTTTGTCTCTACGCACACCGAACGACCGGTGCCGTTAGATCAGTGGTTCCCAACCTTTTCTGGGCCAGGAACCACTTTGATTTTATTCTTAAAAAAAAACGTAAATAAACTCAAAAAAAATACTTAAAAAAATAAGTATAATAATAATAATAAATTAATAATAATAAAGTGATTTTTGAGCTTGCATTCTTCTGTAAGTACTTACAAGTTCGGTAATCTTAGTAGGACTAATATTACTTATCTTATTACTTAAACCCTCTCATGACACATGGAAGTCTATCGTTCGTGACATTTACGCCCGTATTCACAAACATTACTATAAGGTCTGACAGTGCGCGTGGATGCACAGGGTGGCACACGAACAGAGCTCTATTCAACGCTGTGTGTTCGATTTGCTGCTTCACTTAAGCAGGCATCGTTTATGAATACGGGCGTTAGAATGGATCGCGGATCATATTTTAACTCTTGTTTAGCACCGATGGTTCGTGGACCAGGCACCCCTGCGTTAGATGGAATCTAAATGCAACAGTTATTGGATGCACATCGAAATGCGTTATGGTACACTATCAAGGCGCTGCCAAGTCATAAAAATTCTTGTAGCTGGCACAATAAATTGAAAACGCTTATGTTTTAAACGATAAACTTTTCATTAAATAACTTCCACGATCACGATGGTAGCTTTCCAATTTTTATTTTGCGAAAAATTTAAAGACAATTTCAAGTAAAAAATAACTGAGGTTTGCCATTATTAACACAAACAATGCTAGTTAATTTAAGCAACATTTTTGTAAAGAAATTTTCCAAAAAAAAAGTATTCATTTACATTCAATTCATTTAATAGAACGTTTTCGAAATTCTTCGAAGATCTTGAATTCCTGACCTTCGAGGTTTTCGAAGAATTTCGAACTTTTATCAAGCAAAAAATTAAGCACATTTTGATTTACATGGTGCACCCATTAAATTAACTAATTTAGATTTCTCCACTCCACGAAAACAAAACCGTACGCTCAAAACAAAAGCTAGTGTAACATCGTAGTGTAACTAACATATTAAAACAAATGAATCGCAACATTGTTAAGCCTTTGAATCCTTAATTAATTCCACTACAGTGTCATTACAAACGACTGGATCAAGTTGTAAGAGACAATGTATTTGAGAACTTCTAACTCTGCATAATGCACCTAAGTGAAAACAAAGATTTATCTAGACTTGAAGACTTTTAAAGCTTCCTTAACAATGTACAGTCGAGAGCACATCGAGCTACACTTTTGTTGCAATATAGCTCGTATTACAATTGAATAAGATCTTTTGTTTGATACGCCGTCTGTACACTTTGTAAGGTGGCGTTTAATCAGTACCGTTAAGCTCTAGTCTGAATACAGTGTTGTTAATATTCTCTTAGTTCTATTCAGTACAAAAGACAAAAGAACTCTATTAAAAGTAAAATTAACTTGTGTTATCAATAAAGTACTTTATAATCTATACTTATAATAAATCTGTAGAGAGGTCAATTCTGTACATTAAATATATTTTCAAAATAACTATCAGGGGGTGATTAATGATCGATACTGATGCCAAAAATGCAATCAGTAAAATTTTTGTCTGTCTGTCTGTCTGTCTGTCTGTCTGTCTGTCTGTATGTTCCTTATAGAAACAAAAACTACTCGACGGATTTTAACGAAACTTGGTACAATTATTCTTCATACTCCTGGGCAGGTTATAGGATACTTAAGAATTCCCACGGGAAAGGGAATTAGCGGGAAAATCCTTTTGTATGAAAAATCTAAACCGCTTAAGTTAGACGCTTAAAATTTGACATGCAGGTACCTTAGTAAACTTAAGGCTTAGTTACAACAGGATATTGCAAAATTCCCACGGGAACGGGAGTTAGCGGGAAAAAACATTTGTATGAAAAATCTAAACCGCGTAAGATATACTCTTGAAATTTGGCATGCAGGTATCTTAGTAAACTTAAAGCTTAGTTACAACAGGATATTGCAAAATTCCCACGGGAACGGGAGTTAGCGGGAAAAACATTTGTATGAAAAAATCTAAACCGCGTAAGATAGACGCTTGAAATTTGGCATGCAGGTACCTTAGTAAACTTAAAGCTTAGTTACAACAGGATATTGCAAAATTCCCACGGGAACGGGAGTTAGCGGGAAAAAAAAATTGTATGAAAAAATCTGAACCGCGTAAATAGATGAAGGGGAGGTAAAACGAGATCCACGCGTACGAAGTCGCGGGCGGCCGCTAGTAAGTAAATAAAAATATACGATTTAGAAATGATGGGTCTTGTTACAAAAAAGTTAAACATCAAATCATAATCATTATTGTTTAGAATTACAATTTTTTTTTTCATTTATTATCATTTTACAAAGGAAGTTCTTAACATATTACAATTAAATGCATTGGCATAAACCACTGAGGTTTGTTTGCAATGCTAGATGTGGTCAGTCTATTAAATTAGTATTCAACGTACGTTCAACTTTTTGTAATAAGAGTCTTTATTTCTATTATGTCTTACATGCCAAGGATTAGGTAATGAAGGTGTAGATATCTTCTTCCTAATAAGGTATAATAATAGAATAATTCACATTCTTAAGACTTCACGGGACAGCATGATTTCGTTTCTACGAGAATTCTTAAAGTATTGGTATTGACTTTAGGATTACTTGATCTGTATGTAGAGCTCTGGAACTTAAAACATTTTTATAGCTCAATGGTATCTTTTGATAATAATTTTATGGGTAAAAAAAGTATTTTAAATGATAACAAATTACCAACCTCAATATTTCATGGCACTGTGACCTGAAAGACCCGTTTAATTAGTCAAAATCTGACAAAATATTGCTAAATCTACACATGAGAAGATTTGAGTTCCTCTAAACACATTTTTAAACGCGTTATCAATATCAAGTACTCACAGGTTTTCCGGCGGCTTCACCCGCATTAAACTCAGTTTGTCACTGATATTTCGAATTTACGAAATGTTATTCTGATGTTTCATCAAAATTTCAGTAAGTAAGTATGTATAAAGAAAGTAGGATTGGTAAGATACGATACGCATTAGCACTTGAGCGGTGTAGGTAAACAGGCAATAACCTAAATTACTTAACCCCATCCTAACTGAATTATTGCCTTTGGAGAGTATTTCTAAAGCGGATATTTATTTCACCATCATAAAACTGAAACCGGTCTTTAACCTCAAAATTAAAGAAGTTGGCACGAGTGCTCATTGCATTTTATTAATGTCTGTTGACATTAGCGGATAATGCTCTGAATTTGTTTAGTTTCTTTCACTAGTTTCTAGTTCTAGTCTTTACTGAATTTAAGATATGCAAAGACAAGCATTTAAAATACCTATTATAAATTGGATTTGTCGGAGGTTTCACCCGTTTGTATTTCGGTTTGCCACATGAAGATTTTATCGCACACGTATTCATTTCCAAAAACTGGTATAAAACAACTATGCTACGCCCTGGGTATCAAATTTACCACATTTCGTCTTAGTTGGTTCAATATTTAAGCATGAAAGAGTGACAAACATCCAACCATGCTCACAAACTTTTGCATTTATAATATTAGTAGTATAGCATTCGCATACAAGTATTCTGTTTCAGTATCCATTACGGTGACATGTAAAACATTTTCCAATCGATTGCAATAAATAAATGACATGTGCATGAAAATAAATGTACCTGCATGAATATAAATTGAGATATTTTGAAACGCTTTTAGCATTTCCATGTTTTACAGTTTAATTGAAGGATATCCTAAACTATTATTGTATCACTGTCAAGTTTGTTTATGTCAGCACTTAAAGCCAAATTAACAATTTATTCAACGTGATAATAAAGTGCCAACTGAAGTCCCTAAGGAACAAGAATGTGATCCCCAAAATCACTTATTAATTTGTTACATGCATGGCTGTTATAGATACGAGACTCTCAGGAGACACGATGTCATCTACCGTCTCATACAAAACTGTCCTCCATATTGACCGCAGATAGGGTTGCCATGCGATTACTATTTTCTGCATTAGGTATAGGTATTAGGGTGGTCCTTATTCCTACGAAAAAAATTTTTTTTCTTATATTTTGCGGGGCACCACGTAATTTGAATATATCCCATATGAAAGTCTTTTATTATTATTTTTTTAATTTTTAAAAGACATTTAGAGGTCGCTACCAAGGTTTGAATTTTAAGTAAAAACAAAATTTGTATTTGTTACATTCATTTATTTTTAAAGCCAAATATTATTATTATTATTATTGGTTTTTGGGCCTTTACTTGCGCCAACTCGACCAGGTTTGATCTATTGTGGCAGCCCTTGTCTTTAGAGTTCACTGCTTAGTCCCGTTGAGTCTATAAATTTCCAAATTCTTTGGAGCGTGATATCTGCTATCTCATCCGGGTGCATGATGTGTCGCCCGAGATGGATACTTCTTTTGCTCATAAGCGGGAAGCATGAGCAAAGAACATGCATGGCCGTTTCTTCTTCTGTATGGCAGAATCTGCACAGAGTTTCCTCGGTCATGTTCATGTTCGATTTATGTTTGTTTAGTTTGCAGTGGCCGGTCAGTATTCTAGTCACTGCACAGGCTTTGTATCTTTTGAACTTTAGCAGTTCCTTAGTTACTTTGTTGCTATATCCCTGAATGAGTGCTTTTGAGTGTTTTTGTCCCGATGTAGACTTCCACCACTCAATAGCCTCTTGTTTGCAGAGGGCGGTTAGTAGCGTGGTGGCTCGTTGTTTGGTAATGCCACAGAACGGTTCTACGCCGATTTGAGGGTTATCGGCTCCATCTCTGGCGAGTTCATCTGCTACTTCGTTTCCTTCTATATTCGAATGTCCTGGTACCCATGTAAGCGTTACTTTGTTGGTATTTCCCAGTACATTCAGTGTCTCGGTGCATGTTTGCACCAATTTTGACGTGTATTCGAAGGATTTTAAGGCCAGCAGTGCTGCTTGGCTGTCTGAGTTGATGTAGATGTGTTGATCCTGGAGCTTCCTTTCCAAGTTTATCTCTGCACATTTGTTTATGGCAAAGACCTCGGCTTGGAAGATTGAGGCTTCAGTCCCCATGTTTAGGCTAACTTTGAGCTTAGGCCTCTCTCCGTAGATCCCGCAACCTACATTATTTTCCTTTTTGGATCCGTCCGTGTACCAGACGTGACTACCTTCCTTAAATGACATTTGGCCTTCTAGCCATTTGTCTCTAGGAGGTATGTTTACGGAATATAGTTTGGTGAAGTTACATTCCGTATGCATGTCGTCACTAGGCATGCACAGAAGTTTGTTTTCAAGTACTGATTCCTTGAGTCT
Source organism: Ostrinia nubilalis (assembly GCF_963855985.1). NCBI lineage: Eukaryota > Metazoa > Arthropoda > Insecta > Lepidoptera > Crambidae > Ostrinia > Ostrinia nubilalis. The sequence continues at coordinate 5,975,482 of NC_087091.1, read as the reverse complement.
TATCATATTTTGAGAAGCCCATCTGACTTTCGTGCAGGTGCAGATTCTATATGTGCTCTGCTTGGCTTCTTTTTGCACATGCATATGCAGTGGTATAAGATCCAGCAGAGCATTTAATGCAGCCCCTGGTGTCGTTGATAGTGCTCTGGTTGCTGTGATGCAGGCTAGCCGTTGTAGGCTGCTCAGTTTCTGTATTGTTGTCACTTGGTTGACTTTGCTGCACCAGACGGCAGAGGCATAGGTTATTATCGGTCTCACGACCGCTGTGTACAGCCATAGGGCGATTGCGGGTTTTACTCCCCATCTTGACCCTGCCATTCGACAACAACTCCACAGAGCCATTTTGGCTTTTTGGATGATGTTGTTTAGATGCGAGTTCCAAGTAAGCTTTTGGTCTAAAGTTACCCCTAGATACTTGGTTTCGCTTGAGAAAGGAAGAGTCTTTCCATTTAACTTCAGATTTACCAGTTTTTCCAGTTTTCTCTTCCTTGTGAATGGTATTATCACTGTTTTATCCGCATTAATAGATAATTCGTTTTCTCTACACCATCTACTTATGGTGTTGAGAGCGCCTTGCATTAGACTTGAAATTGTGCTTAGGCAGGGACCTCTGATGATAACCACTAGGTCATCAGCATAGCCTTGAGTATCATAGTCTTTTTCTGCCATCTTAATAAGTAGTTGGTCTACTGCTAGGGTCCATAAAAGTGGGGATAGTACGCCTCCTTGTGGACATCCTCTTGTGGCAAGAAATTCAAGCTTTGCAGCATTGAGGGTTATGTTTACTACTCGGTTGGAGAGCATGTTTTTTACCCATCTGATGGTGCTTATATCGATCCCTTTTGCCTCCATTCCTTTTAGAATGGTTTCTATAGGGGTATTGTCAAATGCACCTTCAACATCAAGAAAAGCACATAGGGCCGTTTGCTTATCCTCTAGGGTTTTTTGCACCTTGTCGACCAGATCGAGCAGGGCTGTTTCAGTAGATTTTCCCTTTTGGTATGCATGTTGGTTGATGCTTAGTGGTCTTTTCACTAAGTATTTGGCTCTAATGTGCTGGTCTATTATCCTTTCCATGGCCTTCATCAGGAAGGATGTTAGACTTATGGGTCTGAAGGATTTGGGTTGTGAGTAGTCCCTTTTCCCCGTTTTGGGTATAAAACGAACTTTGACCCAATTCCACGGTTCTGGTATAATGCCCCAAGCGTAACTTGCTCTGAATATTTTTACCAGATGCGGGAGAAGTAAGTTATTTCCTTTTTGTAGCAGAGCAGGGAAGATGCCATCTTCTCCCGCTGATTTAAATGGTTTGAACTTTTCCAAAGCCCATCTAATCTGGTTAGGCCTGAAGATATTGCAGGCCTTATTCCAGTCTGAGCATTTAGCCCTATGGAGTTCATCATTCCTTTGGGTATTGCTTTGTGTATTGATTTGGTACGAACCCGGAAAGTGTGAAGACCTAAGGAGATCGAGAGTCTCCATCTCGGTGTTCGTAAATGAGTTATCTGGCTTCTTTAGTAGTCCAAGATAGTTGTTTGGGGTCTTGGCGAGGATTTTGTGAATTCTTGCTCCTTTGTGAGTTTGTGTAATTTCTTCACAGAAGCGTCGCCAAGAGGCTCTTTTGGCTTTTCTGATTTGTTTGTTATATTCTGTTAGGGCCTTTCCGTACTTGTCCCAGTCACACGGTTTGGCACGGTTGAATATACGACGTGTAATGGCTCTGAGCTTTTCCAGCTTCTTGTTCCACCACATTGGTGATTTATTAGATTTTAGTTCTTTTTCGGGGCAGCTCCGTTCGTAGGCATTGATTATGCCATTATTGAGCATTTTGACCGCGGCATTAAGAGAGTCCGGTGTTTTGATGGTTTTGGGTAAATCCTTTAGATTCTCACTGAGCAGGGTTATATACATATCCCAGGATGTATCTTTTGGATTTCTTACTCTTGGGTATTGAGCTTCTGCCAGCCCTGAAATATCAAAACGTATATGTCTATGATCAGACATTGAATTTTCGCTGCTGACGTGCCATTTTGTAATACATTTTGACACATTTTCCGTTGCGAATGTTATATCTATTACTTCCTGTCTGGTTTTAGTTACGAATGTTGGCGTGTGGCCATTGTTCAACACCTGTAGACAGTTAGATAGAAGAAAATCGGATAGTAACTCACCTCTCATGTTGGTATCCGAGCTTCCCCAGATGGTATGGTGGGCGTTAGCATCGCATCCCACTATCAGTTCCGACTTTTGTCTTCTAGAGTATTCCAGGACGTTAGTCAGTTCTTCAGTGGGATCTTGCTTATCTCCAGGAAGATATGCCGAGCAGAAGAGTACTTTGGACCTGTTCGGCCCTTTGACTTCTACGTACGCGGTGACAGTATCTTCGCTGCAAAGTTCTGGAACAGGTAAGAAGTTAGTATTTTTGTTAAACACGATACAAGCCCTAGGTTTGCGGCCTTTTTCGCATACGAGGATCTTACCAGCGTTGTTCAGACCGGCTACCATGGAGTCGGCGTTTATCCATGGTTCTTGAATGAGGGCGATGTCCAGGCCACCTTCGCTGAAGATCTTTTCTATAACCGCAGAGGCTGCGATAGCGTGGTGTAGGTTGGCCTGTAGTACCGTCATCCCCTTCGGGCGTTGAGGTTGGTGGGGACTAATGTGCTTGGGAGCCGCGGCGCCCTTGTGTGCCCCGCCGCCCTCGGTACGGTCCTCTGTGCTGCCCCCTTCCTCTGGGCGGATGTGCGCCCCTTGTGGTCCCCCTGTTGGGGGGAAACCGCGTTCCCCTTCCCCTGTTTGGGAATGTGGAAGTGGAGGTTGAAGGGGTGGAAGGGGGGTTGACCCGTTGTGGTCCTGTGCGGACCTGCACGGTACCCTCAGGGGGGGTGGTAGTGGATGTGGGTACGGGTACGGGGGTAGAGGTGGTGGTGGTTGCGGCGGTGGTCGGGGGTTCAGCGGAGGGTTTGGAGTCCTGTATGGGGCCCTTAATTCTGAACTGGACCTTTTTGAAGCCAATGTTGGCCTTTAGGTCCATCATCTTCAGGGCCTCACACGAGTGGTCGTCTAGGGATACGGTCAGAGTTAGACCTCCCTTGTCAACCTTCGTATTAAGGACCTTCCAATGCTCGGTGTTCAGACCCTTATTCTGAGCACCGAAGAGTTCTAAGGCCTGCGTTGCGCTGCTGGCTTCAGATATTGGAATATATACCACCCCCACATTAGGTTTTCGGATTTCAGACTCGCTCAGGAGAACGAGGCTTGCTTCCGGCCACGGTTTGAGGGGGGGGGACTATATTCTCAAGCCAGGTTTTTGAGTGCTCGTCCTCACACGTGATGAGGAGCCAACCTGGCTTAAAGGAGCAGCCCACGAATTTAGGCCCTTCGCCCCTTCCGGATCTGGCAATGCTTTGCAGGATGGTATTGCGCAGCGACTCCAGTTGTGTGCTAGTCATCAAGGACTTGGAGTCTTTAATGCCGACCCGGATTGAGCGTACGGCCTCGCTGTAGGCTACGGTGGTTGAGGTGTTTAAGGTCTCACTCACCTTTGGGACTTTGGTTATATGTCCCTTTGGCGATTCCTCCTCCGAGCGAACCCGTTTTACCGGTTTACGCCCAGATTCAGGTTGCGAGGCCTTAAACTTGTACCCCATCTGCTTCAGCTCAGCGAAGCTCTTGACCGCCAGTGTTGAAGCCATACTCGGCTCCACTCCCAGCTGTCTCAGAGCTCCGAAGCGCTTTTTTGCCGCACTTGACATTTTCCTGCCAGTGGGTTTGGAGGCGGTGTATTCATCAGTCAGCGAGGGTGAGCCGCAAGCAGCCCTTTCTGCCGTGTTGATGGATTCCTCTGTCTCCATGTTGAGTTGCTCTGATATTTGGGTAGGTTGTTCTACTCCTTCTATCAGTGGCATAAGTTCCTGGCATAGGTCTTCCAGGTTACCGTTACTTTTTTTGGGAGAGCATTTATTCATGTTGGTCCCACGAGTAGCTAGGGAAAGTAGCCAAATAAAAATATTACAAAATTATTGTTGTTGCTATGAACTAAGGTATTATGTACAATGTACATTATTTAAATCAATCATTTTTAAGATATAAGAGTTTACTTGTTAGTATCTCGACGCGTTGGTACCATGGTCGGTATAGAAGAGGGGTTGAGGGGAGAAGGGGACAAGAAGCGATTCTAATTCTATCTATGCGATGTTCATTTGCACGTAAAATGTGGTATAAACACTTAAATAAAACATTTATGAAACCATGATTTAAGATCTTCAAAGCTTTTGTAAATATTTTGACAGCTGGTAGCGACCTCTAAATCTTAACCAAAAAAAAAACAAAAAAAGCTAATTTCATATTTAGAGGTATATAATCGAATGAGAAAGTGCCCCGGGGATAATTCAAAAGTCGAAAAATAAGAACCACCCTAATAGGTATGTACTACTTTGTGAAGATAGGGAGCTATTGCCAGCAGACGAAAAAATAAGCTTATACGAGATTGATAATCATTGTACATTTTTGTTACAAAATGACTTGATAAGATGCCACAGTGTTTAACTTGATATGCAACCTTTAAGTAAACCTAAACATTATTTAGTAAAGGCCCTACAATACAAATATTGTTTTTACCCCTTTAAGTACCTACCTACCCGCGAATTGAGATATTGTATCTCAGATATTAATTGTTACCGCGGTCTCATGCGACCGCTTCGGGTTTGATGGGGTTATGCCCGTTTACACCATCAAATCCTAATTTTTAAGTGACTCCTATGGTAAGACATACACAGGAATTTTGTTCCCAAAGGGGTCACTTAAAATTAGGGAATGATGGTGAAAACGGGCATTAGTCTACTATGTTTATGTAATACTATAATGGTAACACTGGCAAAATTTTCAAACTACTTACAGCTACTTTCATACTAGTCTTGTAATCTAGTAAATTTTATGATCGTATTTTTTTACAAAGTACGCGTTTCTGAGGTAACCCTAACAACATCCCCCGCGACACCAATAGATCCACACTCGACCCAACTTGGTAAATAAAGCAAAAGAAACTCGAAACTTTGTCTTAAACCTATTAGTACTTGGCTTGATTTGTAGTTCAGACTTGACTTAGATAGCACTGTCTGGTTTAGACACATTATGTTTTATAAGAACTAAAGTAAAGAAGCCTATTGAGAAACTTAATTTTCCGAAATAAATAATGAAAAAGGTCAAGTCAAAACTAAAACGAACACCTACTTAAATCTAATGGATCCTTTTTTGCTTTTCTTACATTGTACCTAATAGTCAAAGTTTTACATTCCACCTTATTTCTTTTCTTTTAAAATGTACTGATGATAATGTTTTGGAATTTTAATTATCTTCACTTTCATGATATTAATTTTGAATTTACCCAGGAAGTGTTGGTTACAGGCAATAAATCGCCAAATGCAGCAGCTGAAATTGAATTCCCTTATTAATAAAGAGAGACGTTGCTGGATTGGCTACAAGACTTGATGCACCAGGTGCAAAGGTGGGTGCCTCGTAGCTGTCAGCTTAAAGTTGAACAGTGCAGAACATGCTTAAGGAGTCTCTTAGTTAAGGAATCTTATGTCCATTTTCACCATCAATCCCTAATTTTTAAGTGTCCCCTATGAAAACAAAATTCATAATAATATGTGATAGGGGTCACTTAAAAATTAGGGTTGATGGTGAAAACGGGCATAAAGTGTTTATTGAAACAATTGCCTCCAATCCGTTTGCGCCCTTCAATAGAAACATAATTTGAGTTATGTGATATAACAAGATACATCTTTATCTGACATAGGTAAGTTGTTTGTAATTTTTAATACAAACAGGTCGAATTACATAAAATTAGACAGAAATAGATATGTTAGGTATAATAATATTGGGAAAGGTTCAACTGTAGCCATTGTAAAGGACAGTAGTTTGAAATAGGAGGAAAAGGTACGCAAAACAGAATTATAATAAAAGAATAAGAAATGTGCGAAAGTTTATTGACCCGGCTGAAAATAACTAACTATGTAATACAAGTTAGTTTTACTGATAAGGGACCCGATTCGAAAGAATGAATACGGAGTGTAAGGGACAGGTTGGCTTGAGTTCTTCCGCTTAGGGACGACAGGATATTAAGCTTTACACTGGGACATTTAACATAGTTGTTATACGTGCTATTTTTCAACTAAAAGTATAATCTGAGGTCCGGTTGACTGTAGGGGAGACCGAGGAGAGTTGTAACAGAGGATAGTTGCGACATTGTCGATTTTTGCTCGCAACAGCGCGCATTTGGTAGCTCGAGACTTGAACTAAAAAACGTGCACTGTAACGAGCTCGCTAGTAGAGTTACTAAGTTCTAAAAAATAGACAATGTCACTACTCTCCTCTGTTACAAGTTACAACTCACCTCGGTCTCCCCTACGTAACTATATCAATATACATTACAGTTTGGTTCTTTAAACCTGTAGAAAAAAATATGTCGCAAATATACAATTCGTTACATCGGATATTGCCCATGAAACACCCTTAGTTTCGCCATAAAATTAGCATTCAACCAAGATGTGGCGATAAAAATCAAATTGGCCAAATTCCATTTTTGACAACGCGTCCCGACAATACAAACTCTTCAAAAGAATGTCTAGAAAAGTTTGGCTTCTGGAAGTTAAATGGAAAAGTTGGACTCAATTGACAGTCTGGCGGAGACGACATCCCTGGCTGGTGCAGACCACTTTAGTTTATAGATGCCGCTTAATCCAATATTTATTTACTGTTATTAATGACAATTTATTAATAATGACTGAATTAGTGCCAGCATAGTTTGAACTTTATCTACAAACATTCAACTCCACCGCGTCTGTCTGTTTGCGATAAACTCAAAAATCGGTTTTTGTAAAAAGGAGGCGTAAAATACAGCATTTCTATGACATACCAATATAAAGCGGACGTAACCGCGAGAAAAAACTAGTATGAAATACAATTATTTAGTCAACTATGGAACAGAGTGGCCGAAGTGGGTAAAAGAGGACATAACATTACTCTAATCGGAGCGCAACCCAAATGAACGCTCGTGAGAAGACTTCAATATTATATTTTCAACCTGACAACCTAGCTTTTGTCGACGAGTAGATAGATAATGCTCCTCAAAGCCATAACACTTAAGATATTACCCAGGAGAGTTTCCGAGAATCAAGATATTCTAGATACCTACATCATCTGAGATTAGTGACAAAACTAATAAAAACACGCAGCCTGTTGTGTGAAGTAGTCTGCACTTTGCAAAGGAGGTTAATAAAATTGCTTTTTGACATAGATATAGTAGCATTAGCATTTGTAAATATTTGGTGGATGGACTTTGAGGAGTTGGCTTGTAAACCTCTTTTTGGAACGGATATTTGCGGAGCCATATTACATCTTCCGTAAAGGTTAGTTTATGGACATGAAACTTCTTACAACTTACTTTTGTGTCGAGGAAATCTGTATTCTGTAAATCAATTTGTATTCTGTCTACCGGGTTATTTTTCAAGTAAGTTTTATCTTTTTTTATAGTCGGACACATTTTTAAACTCAAGTTAAACCGATATCTGCTGCATTATTAGTTATTGTTAATTCATCTTACGATATTTTTAGGCAAATATAATGTAACGATACTTACACATGTATTTCAAGTTTGTTGTGTTGAACCTATACTATTTTGACTTGATCCCAAAAGTACCACTGTTTCCGAGTTTACACTAGTAAATATTTCAGTTGTAAATAAAACTGACCCCAAACTTTAACCTCAAAGATTCACGGCAGGTACTATCCGTGCATCAGAACATTTCCCAGTGTAAACAGGTCGTTGTTTGCGGGACGGATTCTCCTAGCAAGTAATAAAAAAGTCTTAGTACCGAGGCCGAGACCACAAAGTAGATAGGAGCAGAAGAGAATCTACATTCTACAACAAAGTGCGCTCGGGCAATGCCTCAATGAGTCTTCTAGTGACTATTAGACAGCCAACCATTAGCTTGGTTCCATGGCCCAAGTCACTGGATTGAATTTTAAAATATTTTTTCTTCCAGCAACAGGGACGGCCTGCTTTAAGATTATATTAGAGTAGATTTTTGTTGGTTTGGTTTTTAATCTAAATATATAAAAGGAGAAACTGACTGATTTAGTGACAGATCAACGCTCAGCCTAAACGGCAAAACGTAGGCACTTGAAATTTGGAAGGTACCGTAGAGGTGCACTAAGACAGGAATTCCCGAAATCCCCACGGGGACGGGAATTAGCGGAAAAATCCTTTTGTATGAAAAATCTAAACCGCTTAAGTTAGACGCTTAAAATTTGGCATGCAGGTACCATAGTAAATTTAAAGCTTACTTACAACAGGATATAGCAAAATTCCCACGGGAACGGGAGTTAGAGGGAAAAAACATTTGTATGAAAAAATCTAAACCGCGTAAGATAGATGAAGGGGGTAAAATGGGATCTACGCGTACGAACTTACGAAGTCGCGGGGGGCCGCTAGTTTACTAATAAAAACATTGAAGGTGGGCCCAGTTACTTGCGACTTGACCCGTGGACCAAGCTAAAAGTGGGCCAAGGCCTGGAAGACAACGCTCACAGGCAAGACTCGCGCGAAAAGTCGCGAACCAATCTAAACCATTGCGAGCGCGTATGTCAACCGCTGAGACACGCGCAAAAGCAAAATGAAGCACATCTTCTGTTACTATCTGTTTTGTGCCGAGACGGTGAAGCGAAAGTTTTAACCGGACTTCCAGAGCAATCAGGACTATGGAAAATTAATCCCCCGATTAAAAATGAAATTCTTAAGCGTCTTTGAGTTGGACCACAATAGGTAACAACGGCTCGGTCTAGTTACAAGATGGGTTTCAGTGTTAGGACGATGAATAGAGATGCTTTAATGACCAGAAAAGTCGATATCGATAAATTCATTGTTAGGTTTTGACAGTTGGAAGCAAAAAATTCTCACAGCTTTTTGCGTGCACATCACAATATTTTCCTTACTTGTTCATAATTATGCATGTGCTATCAATTATTTTGGTACAACATCTTAGTTTTTTTGTACAAAATAGGGGAGAAAACCATTAATACTGGTAGGCTGTTATTGTCTCTCTATTTTACGGAGAGCACGTTTAGCCACCCCAGTCCGATTAAGCCACGTCAAGCACCGATAAAACTTAGTTGGTAACTAACACAATTATTCAGGAAAAGGAGAAAACGTTATATCCAAAAATAAACACAGCCGTATTCACAAACGATGCTTGCTTAAGTGAAGCAGCAAATCAAACCCATAGCGTTGAATAGAGCTCTGCGATTGGTTCATGTGTCACCCTGTGCGTCCACGCGCACTGCGAGAACTCATAGTAATGTTTGTGAATACGGGCTTTAATGTATTTCTAGCTTTCAAACCAACATTGTTATCTCCATTACCTAAACGTCGGCCAGCTATTAAATCATACTCACTGTACCGTGATATATGTATGAGGAAGTCAATGTAATATCTCCGGAATTTGGGAAATTCGGCGCAATTATTTGATCACTAGCTTTCCGGCCGCGGCTTCGCCCGCGTGGAATTTTGTCTGTCACAGAAAAACTTTATCACGCGCGTTCCTGTTTCAAAAACCGGGATAAAAACTATCCTATGTCCTTTCCCGGAACTCAAACTATCTCTATGCCAAATTTCATCAAAATCGGTTCAGTGGTTTAGGCGTGAAAGAGAGACAGACAGACAGACAGACAGACAGAGTTACTTTCGCATTTATATTAAGTATATGTATTAGTATAGATTACTGGAAGCTGACCGTCTGCGCCCACTAATGGGCGTTTAGTATACGCTGGGTTCTTATTTCTTTTGTAATAGAAGCGATTTTGCTACAAAATAATGTGATGTCGTCTATCATAATACTTATTAAACAGTTTAATTGTGTCAATCTACACTAATATGTATTATAAAGAGGACAGATTTGATTGTTTGTTTGAATTGAATAGGCTCCGAAATTACTGGTCCGATTTAAAAAAATATTTTACTTTAAAATCCCACATTAGAACACACGCGGTATGAAACCCGCTGGGTCATCTAGTGAAGGAATATAACTTTGACACTCGCTTAAAAACGAAATAAGTACCTACCTAAATGTTTTCATTTGTCTTAACAAAAACAGTAAATTTTTATTTCGATCAAGTGAAAATAAAAAATTACCTGGTATTTGTTCATTGATCACGCCATTAAATATTAATTATTTTTATAATTTTAATGTAATTTAAAGCACAACATTTTGCTCACCAATTAATTTTCATATTATTCGATATTTTCTAATTTAAAACCAAGTTAAATTATCGCTCTTTCAAATGAACCCAATCAAACCCTTCAAAGGTGACCCGAAGCGAAATGAAAGTCAACTAAGAAAACTTTTTACCATAAACACCAAACCGATCCTATCATTAACTTCTTAATGCGGTTCAAATCACCTTCCAACCTCGATTACGGAGGGTAATAAAGCGGGGATTGCGTGTAGATAATAACACATCGTTTCACACGTGGTGCATTTTGGCGAGTAATGGAATCGGGACTGACATGCATTATGCAGATGTAGAGTCGCCACATAATTTGAGAATGAGAGACTGTCCTGATTTGCATTGATCGAAAGTACCTCGTTCGTTTCAGCCGAAAGACGTCCACTGCTGGACAAAGGCCTCCCCCAAGGATTTCCACAAAGACCGGTCCTGCGCCGCTCGCATCCAGGCACCTCCCGCAACCTTCACCAGATCGTCGGTCCACCTAGTGGGAGGCCTGCCCACGCTACGTCTTCCGGCTCGTGGTCGCCACTCAAGAACTTTCCTGCCCCAGCGGCCATCAGCTCTCCGAGCTATGTGCCCCGCCCACTGCCACTTGATTTTAGCGATTCTGCGGGCTATGTCAGTCACTCTGGTTCTCCTACGGATCTCCTCATTTCTGATTCGATCACGCAGGGAAACTCCGAGCATAGCACGCTCCATCGCTCTTTGGGTGACCTTGAGCCTTCTTATGAGGCCCATAGTAAGCGACCGACGAAAGTACCTATCCCAGGAAAAAAAAGGGATCTTTTTATCTACTCATTGACGTATTTCGTAAAAAGTACCATTGACAAAACTAAGGTCGCCACATGATAGGGAATGAGAGACTGTCCTGATTTGTATTGATCGAAAGTACCTATCCCAGGAAAAAAATGATTTTTTATCTATTCGTTGACTGACTTACTTATTTCGTAAGAAGTACCATTGAGAAAAGTAGGGTCGACACATGATTAAGGAATGAGAGACTGTCCTGATTTGCATTGGTCGGAAGTACCTATGCCAAAAAAAGGTAATTTTTTAACTGCTCATTGACTAATTTCGTAAGAAGTAACATTGAGAAAACAACAAAACCGCCACAGAGGTACACTGTACATATTAGGTATATAGGTAGATAATAATAAGGGTGTAATGAAGGTCCACGAGTTTTCAATCTCTTAGATTGGGACACTCGCTGATCACGCTTCCGACCTGTAAGGTCACAGTTATCATTTATCTTGTGCACATAAAAGACAGCACATTCTAAACACTGATGCATCTTATGTCGATGTAATAGCTGCTATTTTGCAACAAAAATGTGCATTATTTCACTGAAAGCTTAAGGAAAAATTTAAAAAACTTGACTTTCATTTTCCACGCATTATCAATATTTTCAGCATCACTCAAGGGCCTGTTCAATGTTTTAGATGCTCTGTATCATTTACACAATTATGTACTACATTAAAAAGGTCTAGTTATAATCTATACCAAATGTTTAACTCTCTTTTTTGTCGTGTTTTTTTTCTATATTGGGGGATTCTCTTATTATTTAAGAAGCTTAATCGGACATACTCGTGTTTATCACAGATGAATTGATATCATAATATTTAACCTGGACAAGTATAGTACATCTTCGAAAAAGGGGAAGTTTGTCTTTTTATCACGAAATACTAAAGAGTATTGAAGTAAAAACATGAAAATTATTTAGCTGTGATAAACTAGCGGTAGTTAAACTTCAGTTGTATTAGATCATTGCTTTGGCGCTTAGTTTTACATTAATTATAATAAATTAGCAAATTATAGCGAGTTTAACTAAAATAGATCGAGAATATGGTTATAATTCCATTCATAATAGAAACATGATTAAATTTAGGTACAACCTGATTAAAATTTGTTACTAATTGGTTGTTAATTAGTACATTTAAATTGAGTTGTTAATAGCAAATCTGTGTATCATCATTGTTCATAACGTAGTGTTATAAAATAATCTTTCTGTAATATTATCTACGACTATTTCTGACGAAATAAGTAAATAAATAAAATAACATTTATAACCTACACAAGAACAAAAAACATACCTGCTTTCATTTTTTTTTTTTTCAAATTCAAATTCTTTTATTTTGCAAAGAGGCTTATAAACAGCCATTTTAAATGTTTCTCATCCCATTATATCGTATTTCTGCTCTTTACTTTTGCAAAAAAAAACCCAAACACCCCAAACGCATGGTCACCCGATGCATCAGTCGGACAACGTTTGCAGAAATAGTCACCGGTGCCACAGACTACCGTCTTATTACGAGTAATTGCTGTGTACAGGTGATTTATTGTTCAGGCCAAAATAGACGTCTCTGCGTAGTCACAGAACGTGCACACGCATTGTAGGTTAAATACATGTTAGTGGGGCCTTCCAAGATCTTTTGAACTTGAGTAAAATCTAGGTGACGCTACCCAAAGCTAATCAGCAGATATCTAATCAAAAACAAGCCTTATACAGGGTGTTAGGTAAATGGGTATATGAGCCGACACTAGTCCATGTTAACATGGGCATATAAATGGTATGGTGAAGTCAGAAATTTGATATCATCATTTATTTTTTTTTAATTTTCATACAAAATAAATTTTATAATATCCGATTTGTATGAAAATTAAAGTAATTAAAATGAAGATATTAATTTTTTGACTTCACCATACCATTTATATGCCCATGTTAACATGGGCTAGTGTCGGCTCATATGCCCATTTACCTAACACCCTGTAGAGAGAGCAACAATATTTCAGAGCTATCGTACATTTTCTCTATACTGAAAAGGCTCTTTTTTTCTAACGCCACCATGAGGGCCAATAGAAATCTTTAAGGCTGAGTTGCACCACCTAACTTTGACCGTAACTATAACGATAACCGGTGTATTTTGTATGGATTTTGACAGATTTTTGACGTTTGTTAAAGTCAAAGTAAGATGGTGCAACCCAGCCTACAAGTTTCTTTTTGACTATGACACCGATTAACCAACCTAAGCAAAACGTGAAGATCCTTAGCTCATTGTTTGGTGACTAGAAACGGCCAGAACTAAACATACATAATATAAAACTTAAAATACATCCTATAAAAGAATAAACGTCGCTTTATAAATATTTGCCCTCAGCGGCACCTGATCCCATAACTATAGCTACAGCTCATCATAGACTGACACGTGACCCATTCATTATTCCCGATGGCATGTTATTCACGCAAAATTAGCAAAAATCCTATATAACTTACATTTATGCCAAAAACTCGTTACAAGATTGACGAGAATTCAATCGCGATTGCTGTACAAACAAATGATTTTTATCGGTACGAAACAATTTGATTGCCATCACACAATGTATCGAAAAACATTCATGGAGGTAGTAGCAAACGGTATAATGACTTGAAATAAAATTACAATGTTTGCCACCTAAAATTGGCGGACCAACAAGTTTACGAAGGAGAAATCGTCGGAAAAACCTATCAAAACTTGAGAAAATTCAATAAGGACACTTTGAAACTTTGTTGAAGGAAGTAACGGGAATATTCTTATGGAAAAAAAGGAATCCCAATTTGTGTCGCCGGTAAAATAAAAATAACACCAACCCGCTTGAGGCATCGAGTTTGTTTAATAACTTCGAGGGTACTGGAATCGGCGAATAATATTTTTAATAAATTAAGAACTCCCAAATTTTCTTCATGGAGATGTACTAGGTATCTTCGTAACTGTGTATACTCATCTTTACAAATAAACGGGAATGTTTCTGAGCATTAATGAATTTGTGTGTTTGTTACTTCATCACGCAAAAAGTATTGGATTTTGATTGATGTCAATTTTTTTATAATAACTCAGCATATAAATTATAATCTATCTACATTTACCTCAGTTTAAAAACAACGCCGCTAAAGTATCAATTATTATCATAATTGATAATATATATAGGTACATTTATTTTCAATTTAAAAAGAAACACATCAAATAGAAATTCTATAACAAACCTTTAGAACCTCGCCTCGTAGAAATCAATTAACCTACCGAACGCTATAATAAAGTTTCCGCATTAGTTCGTTCAGCAAAACGTATGAAAACAGTGTTTTCATGTTAGTAAATATTTATGAAACTACATTGAGCTGTTAATTTATTATAAACAGGTTGCCATATTAAAATCATCCTACTAATACTTATTATAAATGCGAAAGTTTGTATGGATGTCTGGATGTCAACATGTTTGCGTTTCACGAAAAAACTACTGAACGGACTTTGATGAAACTTTACAGTATTTTTGTTTATAACCCAGAATAACATATAGGCTTTAATTTATGACGATTTGTGACAAACTAAATTTCCCGCGGGTGAAGCCGCGGGCAACGCTAGTTAACTTTAATAAAAACACAATACGAACATCAGGAACAGACGTTATACTAATTCAGACCGTGCGTTTTGATTCATGTTCATGAATGATAAATAATAATTTGCCGGTTATGATGATACAGTTACTAAACAGAGTTTTATGTTTGACATGCCAATAAATAAGATTTTTTTTTCTATGGGTTATAATAAAGGAGAATTACTTCTTCTACGCGATGATTCTGCAGGGCTCGGAAAGTCGAAACGCATTACCTGAAACGAAATAAAATAATATTATTATAGAGCTAACTTCACAGTCACAATAATGTTTGTCTGTTACATACGGCCAGAGTAAATACGGCGCAACTCCCCGATAATCTACGCTAAATTTTGTCAGTGTGTGTGTGCGCCCCGCATACGTATTACCACATACAAACCGCGCTCGGTGCGTTTCTATGAAGATAACCTACTCATTTGTACAGACGATAGCACATCATGGTAAACGCATTGCATCGAATTTGTATTATACTATTTTATTTTGCAATCATAATGTTTTATCATCATTTCAGCCATAGGACGTCCACTATTGACCATAATAATAATAAAAATAAAAATTCTTTATTTCAGACAATTTTTAAAAGTCCATATTAAACGGGTTCAAAATAAACATACACAAACAATTATAAATTCAAAAAACTTGTACCCTGTGCAGAGACGGACCATCATGGGGGTGGATAAGGCCCCGTGATCAGTCTCTGCACAAGACACTTCCATAGCGGCGATGTGTATCTGTCCGCTAGGGTCCTCAGAATGCTGTTGTGACTGGCTCGCACCCTGGTAATAAGGGATACAGATTTCTTAAACGCTAAACCCGTCTGTATGATAATCCACAAACATCCCTGATGCGCTACAAAAACGAGGCAGTCTCAACAGCATCCTGATTATATTATTATATTGGACGCCATAGGCCTCCCCCAATGATTTCCATGTTGACCGATCGGTAGCGGCCTGCGTAGAGCGTCTTCCCGCTACCTTTATGATGTCGTCGGACCTTGTGGTGGTCCAAGGTTCTGGAATGGAGGCCGCGTACCGGAAAACAGCGTGGGACGTCCACCCACAAGCTGGACAATAATGTTTATTAAAAAATAATCTATACTAATATTATAAAGCTAAAGAGTTTGTTTGTTTGATTACTTGAACGCGCTAATCTCAGGAACTACCGGTCCGATTTGAAAAATTCTTTCAGTGTTAGATAGCCCATTTATCGAGGAAGGCTGGCTATATACCATCACGCTACGAGTAATAGGTGCAGAGCAAAAATGAAAAATGTTGCGAAAACGGGTTTTCACGCGTGCGAAGTCGCGGGCACAGCTAGTACTACATAAAGTACCTAATGATTCTAGACTTTTTTAATACGTAGGAGGAAATATAGATGACAGATTATTATTTACAGAACATAAACTAATCCTGTCCCAAAATTCGCCCCACGCCTATAAAGTTGTTGTTTTTGATTACATTTGAGTTTCACAAACAAACGGCCTGGGTTAGGAAAATAGCCCACGATGCGCTGCGGCGGCGATGCGACGCCGGAGCGGTGTCGCTGCGTCGTCTTACATAGAAATATCTGTGGCGAAGTCTTTGCGGTGCGGCGCCGCAACGCATCGTGTGCTTTGGCTCTTAGGTAAATAGTCCAGCACTTCCAGCTGAGTCAATATTGACTAACAAAATCTATTCAATGCGATACTTTAAAAGTTTAAAATGGTATGAATGGGAAGATTTATGATAACCAACAATAAAGTTTTGAGAAGATTCTAACATTGGGAACAAACGACCCTTTGTTAGTGCTGAAAATAGAAACAGTTTGTTGTGTAAGCAATAATATGTAGGTACCTAAAGATCACTAAAGTTGTAACATAGCTCCTCGTAGATGAAGAATATATTTTATGTAGTTATGATTTATGAAAATACTCATACAATCTAAATACAACATCAAAAATAGATCTTGTTATTTTGTGAACGAATATACATATTTAATTATTTTTTAGAATTTGATATTGAAATCTATGGATTTGCAATATTGTCTAGTTATTTAGGTTACTTTACCAAATACGATTTTACAAATAACTATTTTCTTATAAAGTCGACCCCTATTACAACTTTCCCAGGAAAAATAATAATCCAAATTGGAAAAAGAGCTACATAATTGAGTGCTATAACGACATGATTTATAGTAATAAGAACTAAAACGAAGGCTAGGGATGGGGTGATACGATATCGACACACTATAGAAAGGTACAGTAGTATTTTACATTAAATATAAATTATATTTAGTTTGGTTATTAACTACTAATTTTTACAAAGATCGTCGACTTTCCTTGTCTTCGGTCAATGCCTATAGTTATTAATTATTTTTTCTTATTATTATTTGTACCATAATGAAAGTCACAAAAGACCTAATATTACGATTCCAATATTTTTTTATCTGTACTCTGTAGCACATAATATTAATATTTCATAATAATACAATTTTCACAGATTTTTTACACCATTAAGGGTCGCACCAGAGAGTTATATAGATTTACGAACATATTTACCTATTTACATTGTGGCACTAGTGATGTGCTCTCTCGATATCGATTAACGAAAAACCGGCACCGAACTGACGTTGCCGCCATTAATCAAATCACGGCTGTGGTTTAATGGCAGACTAATTACAGTTTGCGTGAATCACCTACACACGTAGTAATTACTGCATTAACTGGACTGCGGAGACGCCTAATGCGGGCTAAGGCTGATTAAGTATGGATTGACTGAAAGGTTGACATGTCAATTGGTTCCAATAGAAGGGACTAATAATTTCAAAGTATGAGAACTGTTACATTTATGCCCGTTTTCACCATCAATCCCTATTTTTTAGTTGACCCCTATAGTAACAAATAACAGGAATTTTGTTGTCATAGGGGTCACTTAAAAATTAGGCCTTGATAGTGAAAACGGGCGTTACACTTGCTAATATAGTGATACTTACATGGTTGGTTAACCCTTCAATGGATATAGCAATTTACATTGGATTACCTCCTAACTACGAGTGTACCTTTAAAATTTTTGCTTATCTCTCCGCGCTGATTTCTATCATCTTAATGTCATTAATCATGTTTGATTACTTTAAGTATATGCTATGTTAACACTTACGCAATGTACAGTGAAACAAGTAAACTGAATAAATATGCACCAACAATGCAACGTTGTTTCTCAACAAAAGACATAAAATAATTACTACTTAGAACTTATTTATGACAATGGAATGACGTGTTTATTTATTTTTAACACGCTTTTATGTCGACTTGTAACTAACTATGTAATAAAATGCATGATTTTATACGAATATATAAACTATTAAATACCTTAGAATGCTATGATTGAGACTGAATAGCCAGTGATTAGATTATTTATAATAACAAAAAGATAACTACAAAATTCAATGAATGCAATTCACAATTTACTATCAATAAAGACATACGTTCACCGTCGCTAGAATTTACATACTTTCCACATTCTTTTGTCACAACGTCGACAGCCTTTTGAGGCATGGGGAATCCGTGCCATCATTCTATTAAGCACACGGAAAGCTACATGGCGCTGAAACCGCCATAATAGTGTCACGCTATAAAAATGCTTACGTATAGGACTTATTGGCAATAAAATTTACCGTTTCCCGTCTAGACTATATTTGTTACAGCACGTCACGAACATTGACGTTTATCGATATGACACCCATCACTATACCACATGCGTTTTCATGATTATTATGTGTAGAACTCCCGTATTCACAAACGATGCTTGCTTAAGTAAAGCAGCAGATCGAACGCACAGCGTTGAATAAAGCTCTGTGATTGGACACACAAAGTGTCACCCTGTGCGTCCACGCGCACTGTGAGACCTTATAGTAATGTTTGTGAAAACGGGCGTAAGCCCATTTGGAGCCAAGTAGAAAGAGTATCATCTGAGGCGAAAGTTTTTGAAGACGGATGGATATTTGTTACTAGTTAACGCGAAATTACTGGACGGATTTGATTAAGCGCAATAGTAATTCATAAGCACGTAGTAAATAGAAAAAAGCATCATAAAGTTATGGGCATGCAGCTCATAATTTAAAGATTGTCTACCAAAAAAAAAACTAACTATATTTTTTAACTATATGTTATACGAGAATGTACCTTTTATGGCGTTTTTCTATTTATCGGTCAATAACTTGAAAGTAATTTCTTCTACTGTCTGTCTATCTTGAAATAAAATACAGTCCAAAAGTCGCAAAACTGTGATTGGATGTAATCTAAAAATTCGACGAACTAGAAATTTATTGCTACACTAATGACACCTGTCAACTCACATTACGAACCGCGAATAACTAGGTTAATCGATTTTGCTCATCACTACTCAGAGTTCACGAAACGAATCTTATACCTTACTGTTCAGTGGTCCCTCCAGACTCGTAAATGAGGTGATAAAACAGCCCTCAGTGTACCTCTGAATAGCTTTTATGGATCTTTACCTCTTATAGGACGCGCAACGAGAGTTGAGGCCATCAACAAGCAAAGATTTTTATCTGTATTCGCTGTCTGCTTTTTTAACGTCTTGCGTATTCGAACTGACATGGTGCTTTCTGTCTCCGCTTGCAGATTTAACAAGAGCTGGTGTATTCAATATTTGAACTTGAATGTGTGTAGTGTGTTGATTGTGTTCTATAATCTATTCTAATCTAATAATTTATATTCTATTCTAACATTATAAAGAGAAAAGATTTATATTTTTGTATGTTTGTAACGAATAAACTCAAAAACTACTGGATCGATTTGAAAAATGTCTTCACCATTATTATGATATTTTTTACTTTTGAACAATTATGCATTTTTGAACCTACATAATAATATATCTCTACTCATGCGAGGCCGGGGCGCGCCTCTAGTATTCCATAAGTGTGACTACGTGTTCGCCTCAACTTTCGTTGAGCGACCTACACCCGAGCGCAAATAATGAACGCTCTCATATTTCACATCAGTATTCATAGTACAATATTGGTTTAGAATATGAAAATATCGAGATATTGAAATATAAAGGTGTTAGGTAATGCGATGATGTGACAGGCAATTGAATATCGTTAGAAGTGGTTATTTAGGGATTGTTTCGTAGTAATAAAGTTAATGTTTCAAAGAGTAGGTGTTTAAATAGTTTGAGTAACTAAAGGTGATAGTTAAGAAATTCTAAACATTAGGTACAGACATGAAAAGAAAAGATCCTCCCTCAATATTACAAATATCAAACAAAAATCAAGGCTACATCCATGAAAACAAAATTTAATTTCGCAAACCAAAACAATAATTACCGGAGAGCAATTAGCAAAGCCACGTACGCACTTAGCAATAATGGGCATGCTCTTTAAAAGGCTGCGGTTACTGGATTGTGTGTCAAACTACATGCTGTATTGTGGTGGCAATTAACAGTTATAAAATAACGTGAGATAAAACCTTGCGTAATATCTCTATGACCTTTTAACCTAGAAGTTTACGCGTGGTGCAACATTCACGGTTATTAGGTAAGTGTTTACTTAGTTTATTTTTGGGTCTATTATATAGCTAGTAGCAATTTCACCAGAGTGAATTTTGGTCTGAAAAGTCTTCTCTCAATTTTATATTCATAACCTGTGAAATTATTTTATGACCTAACCTATGCAAATCATATCCCCTAATTCGGTCTGCGAGACAAAAGTTATAATTATGCATTAAAATTCATTAAAATTAGTCACTATGGTTTAAAGTTTTATTCTTTTATAGCCTACATAATTATAATCGTAGTCGTAATAAAGTCGTAACCTGTTAAAATATCTTGGAACAAAAACTATACCGCCCGATCGCATAAGAGTAACGCCCGTATTCACAAACGATTGCTTAAGTGAAGCATCAAATCGAACGCACAGCGTTGAATAGAGCTCTGTGATTGGTTCGGCGGTCACCCACGCGCACTGTGAGACCTCATAGTAAAGTTTGTGAATACGGGCGTAATTCTCTTAGTGACCACATCACTACGATGCCTCCTAAGTAAATAATCGTAAGCCACAAAATATCAATTTTGATTTTATAAGCATTTTATAATTACTAAAATACGTATTATCGAACCCGCGAACAAAAATTGCAATATCATTTAAAATAAAAGATTTTTCACACGTATTCAATCGTATGTAATCCACGATCGCAACGTATACTATCGTAATGTCCTGTGCGATCGTCTACAGGGGAGAAGCAGTTTGGTTCACCGCTAGCGAGCGCATACTATTAGGTAAGTAGTAATTACAGTTTTCCTTTTGGTGTTGAAAATTGCCTTATATTTTGTTTCTAGCTATGCAAAACTATAGTAATTAACACATACGATTCTTTACGTTCCTTTTTTAAGCTAACAAAGTATCGTATGTTTTACATACCATGATAAACGTTGTCAATTAAATTTATTTTTTATCGTATGTAATACATACGATTATTAACGTGGTTTGTTTTCGTACGTTTGATATTGTATGTGCAATTTAATATTGTTTACGTTGGTATATTGAGTATTTATTCCTATTGTAACGTTTAATTACGATTTTTTCGTCTTCGTTGTGAAGTTAAATTATATTTTATGTTTGTGTTTTTTTAATATTTTCAGATTCGCCATTGCCTGAAGGAGCTGATTTAATAGAAATCCAAGCATTTTCTAATTTGATCTCCAGTGATTTACTTAGTGATGAAGGTACTTCGATCCTACTAATATTATAAATGCAAAAGTTAGGATGTCTGGATATCAGGATGTCTGGAAATTTGTAACTCTTTCGCGCAAAAACTACCGAACAGATTTTGATGAAACTTTACAGTATTTTTGTTTATAAACCAGAATAACATAACATATAGGCTATAATTTATGACGATCTGTGACAAACTAAATTTCTTTAATATGTGACATTTTTATGTATTTTTATAAGTAATCAATAATAGGTAAAAAGCTTTATAACTAAAAAAAGTAAATCTGAATCACTCTCAGCATTATGATTAAAAGAATCTACAAGAAGATTGTGATAGAATTGGTGATGCACCGCTGGAATGACACCTCTAGTACAAAGGCTTACCAAGTATTTTTTTTTACTTTGGTTATAGGTAGCATATTTTATGGTTAAAAAGGAGGCAAACATCAGAGTAATCTTGCTGTCGTCGTCTCGTGTTAGTTTTAGTAACAACAGTCATATATTGAGACTCATCCAAATGATATTTATAATGGAGTTTATTTGAACACAACATCACCGTTCAAGTTCTTAGTCCAATTTTTACAGCCTAAGATTGACTCAAAATCCAAAAATTTGGTATGATGCAACTCGATTACAGTATATGGTTTCCCATCTTGTTTAGCCCATCGTACCAATGAAAACCATTCTAAAGGAGTATAAATACATTTATTTTTGGCACATCTTTCAATCAAAGCATGAAACTACAACCATGTACTGTGATCGTGTTGGATCATACCAAATTTTTGGATTTTAAGTCAACCTTAGGCTGTAAAAATTGGACCAAGAACTTGAACGCTGTTGTGCAATGGATGAAAATAAAAGAAGTCAAGGTGCTTCCTTCTGAGCCAAATAAACTCCATTATAAATATCATTTGAATGAGTCTCAATATATGACTGTTGTTACTAAAACTAACACGAGACGACGACAGCAAGATTACTCTGATGTTTGCCCCCTTTTTAACCATGTGCTACTATAACCAAAGTTAAAAAAAATACTTGGTAAGCCTTTGTACTAGTGGTGTCATTCCAGCGGTGCATCACCAATTCTATCACAATCTTCTTGTAGATTCTTCTAATCATAATGCTGAGACTGATTCAGATTAACTTTTTTTGGTTATAAAGTTTTTTACCTATTATTGATTACTTATAAAACTACATAAAAATGTAACTAAATAAAATAAATATCTTTAAAAGTCCAGTAGAAAAAAATAACTCATAACTTAAACTTAATTGATTTCAGAAAAAAAAACACAATTTACTGAATTATCATTAATTATTATTCATGTTACCTATTATATAGATTCCTTATGTACAATTTTTGAATAATATTAGAGGCTCTAATAAGATTAAATACTATTTTTTTTAAAGTAAGAACAATAACGATGTAACTTTGTTAATTGATTTTATCAAAATTAAGAATAGATTTTGCTTATTTTAAGGTTAATAAAGAAGATAAATATTCCTTTTATCACTTTATAAATAAAACTTTTTAATTTAATCGTAATTGCTATGTTTCAAAAATAATCAATGTTTATTAGAAAACAAAAAAAAAATTATTTGATCTCGTCAGATAATTACTTTTGATTTAATTATTTGTAATAACTTCACATTCTATGTTAATTTAAAACTATTTTAATTATATTTTCATAAGAAAGAAAGACTGTTATAACGTGATTCTTTGGTAAAAATTAATAAATATGGTATTTAAAACAGAGGTTTCATTTCAAGACTTTCATTGTGTTCAAATTGATTTTGTGAATCCTTTTGTCCAAAATAGATGAGTACCTAATTAAATAATTTAGTTTTAGCATGAATTTACAATGAAAAATTAATAAATATGTAACATACCTTAGACAGTATAAATGATTATGTTCCCGTACAATGGAGTATGTGGCTCTTACTATATATTTTACCTACAGCTAGACAAAGTAAATAATTGTATAGTTATGTTACGATTTCTATGACAAATTTTATCCGCCGTAAAACACCGTAACAACAATATCTCCAAAACTACAATATATTTACAAATAAATGTTATTGTATGAGAATACACCTTAAATTGACTATAAGTTTTGAAAAAATCGTATCCCTAGCTCAAAAGATGGGAAAACTGCACACATAAATATCTTTAAATGGCTCTACTGTAAAGTTTGGTTTTAAGACATACGATAGTTTACTTAGGAGGCATCGACTAGTACTTATACAGCTGAGTTCATCTTCTATCGACAATGCATCACTAGATCCATAATTACAGATAATACAAGTCATTATACACGTGTTAACACGCTAACCGCGATATAACCCTACGTGACCTATCTCATTACTGAGCCATTCTTACCCAAGCTATTGTGCTGAAACAATAAACTGATGTAGGAAACAATTAGTCCGGCTAATTTGATACTATCGAGCCAAGAATTACCCGTCCTTGGTTTGCAAAGAGTAGTCGATGTTTTGTGTAAGTGATACGATTTGTTTAATTAACTTTGAGTCGATTCATCTTACTTCTCGATAGAACCCCAGGAATTAAACCCTTTTACTACAGTTTCTAAGAAAATCTGCTAAACGATAACAATTACAAACTTCTGAAACATGGAGTAAAGAATAATTGTAAATTATCTTCATTATAATTAAAGTAGAATTAATTCAATCCTTGAGATTATTTTTGGTAAGAGGATCTCCCAGGATTTAGTATAGTCAACCATTGAATTGAGATGATAATGATGATGACGATAGTAGTAGAAGTAAAGTTATCATCATCGTCAACGTTATCTTAGTCAAGGAATCAAGTTTGAGCCAAAATGACATGCTTGAATCTATTCTTGTGCTTCAGGGAACGAGAAAATGCACATTAAGCTAAAATTCCTTTTCCCATACTGCGAAACTGCAAACACTGTTGCGGCCCTACTCGCGCCTCGTCATATTCTAATAGCAAAATCTACTTCTAATGTAAATGTCACATAACTTTTGTCAGTCAATGTTGTTGATCATTCAGTAATGTCAGTCAGTAATGGTATTGAGAACCATTGTATAAAATCACTTCTCTTTTGGATTCCGATCGAACAACATCAAAATTGTAACGTCTCAAGAATACAACGAAATAAGCAGTTTCCGAGTTTTATTTATAAAATTCCATCGCGTCTGCAAGGCGCGAACAAACACAATCCGACACATTTTCTCGAAATACACACAACATGAACTTTAACAGTTTACAAGTCACAACGCAACAATTCAAATGCAAACTTCCTGAACGTACTAAAATAGTAGCACTACCATAACCGACCGTTTGTAAATAGGGTAAGCGTTTACACGCAGTAGATGAAGATGCAGTAGCTTGTGAATACAAGGGTATTAGCGGGTTAGAATCTCGCTATCTCACTGGGGACACCAGCTAGTATGAAAGGCGCGAATATTTTATGTTATGTCTGATATACGATATATCTTACGTATCATAGAACAAGATCTGATAAGTTTAGGATTGGGGCTAAATAAATTCAAATGCAAGGCAGTTGGAAACAATAACGATTCAATAGCAAATCAGACTTCACTAGCCCACTTATTATCCCAAAGCAGTACTAGTGTTAGTCATAAAACACGTTCCGTTTCATGAGTTTTGAACTTTATTTTTTTGGTGCAAAATAGCAGCGTTTACTACTATAGCATAAAATGCAACAGTATTTAACTTAAAGTGTCATCATGTTGTCCTTACAACAGTTAGTAACATACTTGCTTGCAATTTGGTTGCAATCATGAGTATCGCTTCTTAACATTATTAAAAAAAAAATTGCAAATTGATTGCTTATTTAACGTTATGCTCAAGAAAATTGAAGTTGAATATGACATTATCCTTGAACCTACTGCTGATAATATTGCACTGTGGCTCGCAGGAAATGATTTGCTAAGGCGAATTAACACCGCGCTTATCGCGTCGCGAAATGGAACGATAAACATTCTGATAAAAACGAAGGCTGCATTTTCAGTATTTCAGTACCGATTGAGTTATTTGTTTCAGAATTCCATACAGGTGGCTGTTGTGAACACGTGTTTGTTGTAGAAATAAATATACTTACTTATGTTGAAAGCCGTCTCATAAAAAAGATAACCGATGTGTTGCGTTTTTAAATTGAAACGTTTTGTTGTTTTTTTCCAGGTGCCTTTTTTCAAATAATTCATAGATTGTAAATTGTTGCCTTTGTACGATAAGTAAATAGGAAATATTTATCTGTATAAGCATTTTTTTTATCCACAACAAGGAAGGTCTTGGCCTGTATCTCACCTAATGGTAAGTGATGATCAGGAATGGTAAGTGATGATCAGGCCGAAGGTGGAAGCGGGCTTAACCCGGAATCCTCAACCACGCATGTTCCATCTTAAGTACCTTTATTACTAATCGTCAGCTGAGATTGAGATTAACAGTACACTCCAATTAATTAATTCATAATAAAAAAAGATAATAAATTACTAAATACTAATACCTCTCCAGCAAGTCATTCCAGGAATACGATTTTAAACGCCCAAAACTCAAAGGATGGTTAGCATGTGCCACCTTTTGCGACGCCTTGGCAATAAGATGGTTAAATATCTGAGTCCTCGCTAATTGGCTTGTTAGCGTCTTCAGTAATAACCCTAGTGGCTGATTACATCGGCCTGCAGTTTCGTTATGCCACGCGCCGCCTTACGCCGTTTTGGTTTTATTTTTGTATGTTATTAGACCTATTAAAATTTTATTCATCTACTTATATCTATAAACGCGAAAGGTCACTGACTGACTCACTCACTCATCACGAAATCTCAGAAAATACAAGTGCTAGAAGTCTCAAATTTTGCATGGGGGTTCCTTTTAGAACGTAGGTGCTCACTAAGACGGAATTTTGCAAAATTCAACCCATAAGCGGGTAAAACGGGATCCACGAGTACGAAGTCGCGGGCAGCCGCTAGTTAATATTATTCAAAAAACATTTGACAATCACAGCAATAACCTAGTTCTATTCTAAGCCGAAAAGGTAATGGATGGGTATACAAGTTCATGACCTTGAGTGTTAATGACTCTAACATTTGCCCTAGGTGGGATTCGAACCTGAAAGCACAACTGATCCCTACTTCCAGTACGCGAACCACCACTTTTAATCTAAAAATCTTTCCAATTTGTAATCTTCAATGTGAATAAAATTAAGTTTTTTTAAATTTTTCCTTTGCTTCAAAAACTTTTTGATAAACAATGTTATAAACTGTGACCAACGCTACAAAAATCTATGAGCATATTTCATTCTTATCTTTTCCTGTAACCAAGGTCCACACTTTTAAAGCCTAGCAGGGGCTATTTAAATAACTAATAGTCCTACAAAGTTCAACTTGTTTAGTTTTGTTCCGCAGTGCAGAAATAACTATAACTAAACTTTATGTGATTTTAGTGAAGATACGTTTAATAAGATACTGTTTTAATTTTTTTGTCAACATAATTGCATGTTTTGTTTTAAATAACTTGAAAGAATCGAATTGCCTAAGGTGGGAATCGAACCCACGACCTTTCACCGGCTCGTTAAGGGTCACATTTGCATGGTCAAATTCTCTCTACATAAGAAATGTTTTGGTTCATAAAATATTTACTAAGGCCGAGTTGCACCACCTAACTCTAACCGTAACTATAGTAATAACGGGTGCTTTTGGTATAGAGTTTGAAAGATTTTTGACGTTTGTTAAAGCTAAAGTAAGACGGTGCAACCCAGCCTTAAACTTGCTTGTGACTTTCGCTAATAGTATGTTACGTACTATGCTATGCTACAGTGCAAATTGTCAAAATATTTAATTCTCTATAGTATTCTGAAATTTAAGTAGGTAAAATGAAATGAGTTGAATGATTGGTAACAAATTAATTAATCCCTATGTCCTGGTCATACTTATTTTTCGTTAGCGGCGCTTGGTAATTAAAAATGTTGGTATATGCACTGAAAGTAATTACCTTAGAGATCTAAATACACATACTTAGTAGGTACCTACCTACAGATACGGCTATACGCTCAGACTATTAAAAATGTACGGTGAAGCGGAGTGTAGATTTTCTGAAAGTTCAGGTGTTTATTTCAAAGCTCAGTTCAAAGCTCAGGCGCGGGTGAGCCATACAATGGCCGAGAAAGTTTTGCGGCCAACTTTGTAGTTTGTATGGACAATAACGAATTTTCATCGACATGTCTGATGAACAGTTTGTCGCTGTATTTAATAGGTTTGTAACGTGGGTTAAGTTTAGGAGTAAACCACAACTTTAGATATACACCAGCTTATATCAGCCACTACTACTACTGCATTGCATACGTTTTCTCCTACTAATATTATAAATGCGAAAGTTTGGATGTTTGGATGTCTGGATGTTTGTTACCGAAATTTCACGCGGGTGAAGCCGCGGGCAAAAGCTAGTCTATAATAAATATCAAATTGGCAGACTTTATGGGTGGATGACGACAACACGGTGTATGCTCTACAATCGGACTCGACTATCAAAATAATATTAAAGGTTAATTCTACCCATCTCTAGCTACTACTTAAGTAAATAAATGGCTTGAAAACTCTTTGTTACCGTATGGAACTTACTACAATGTAATACAATTAGTTTTCCGATTTTATTAAAAACCAAAGTTGAGTTATTTTTGAATTAACAAATTCAACAGCGATCCAATTTCCAGCGTATAGTGAACTAAAAGTTGATGTATTTTTTGCAAACGGCAAAAATTTTGTCGATTTGCAATCTCGAATGACACAATGATTATAAGCATACGTTTTAAGCTTTGTGACACCAAACCATTGTCACAAATTGCATAACAGAGCCGCCATGACGATAATTTATTGCACATTTAAAAGTTATGAAACAATGTCAAGGGCTCCATAAAATGACAAGCATCTTCATTTAAAACCATAAAAAGTTAATACCTATGTATAATAATATTCGCAAGGCAGTAAACAGTGTATAAAAATAAAAATACAACTTGTAATCTTCTATCATGGGATCAAACAATGAATATAATTAATGGGAGAAATGCTAAAAATACCTACTAATTATAATATACGAATTAATAAGTAAAGTTTACCCTTCACCTTGTTCTAGTGGGCTTATGTTCTTGGAAAATGAATCGTATATCATACGCCAATTTTAGTTCTTAAAGTTTGCTTTTAGTTCCAATTATTCAGAAATCTATTCTTAGCTAGACTCTATACTCGTAAGTCATAAAAATATACTAAGTACGTGTATCGACGCAGGTTTGTTTATAACTGAGCAAGTTTATCACATTTATGTATAATCAAGCAATATTTTTACTAAAGTTTTAGCTATATCGGAACTATTCCCACCTCTCTTTCCTACCGCTGCAGCTCATGTGTAGCCAGGACCTTTAAAAACCTGGCAGAACCATTGAAAACCTGGTTTGCCCCAGGGAAAGTTTATATGTCATTTGACCCATTGTAAAGTTAATCTGTGTACCTACCATGAGTTTACGATAAGTGTGCTCGCTAGCGAGTACGTCAAAAATCTCTATAAAGATTTTGTTTCTTGAAAGTAGCCGCTAGGGGCGCTGAACAATATGTCATACAAGTAATGTCATTTTTTTACGCAGTCGCTAGCGAGCACACCTAACGTAAACTCATGGTAAGCACACAGAATAATATAGAAGGAGTTCGAAATTAAGGATCAACGATCTAGTGCAAAACAAATGACTGGTGACCAAGACATACGTAACCTTTATGAAAATTAAGAATTACCATAGACAGAAGCAATTGAGCATAAAGTTTCTTCTTATCAGTCGTTTTGCTTTTGCCAAAGCGGTCATGATCACGTTGAAGCATTCTCGTCGATGGTAAAGGCGGATCCATTTAAGTTTAGGCTAGCAATATTAATTAACAGTAGCACAAGCACACAAAACGTAATCAAGCTGGTGTAGTGCTGCATTAGCCGTAAACGCGAGGACAACGCTCATTAGGCTAATATGCTAATCGACCACATTCATATGCAAAGCAGCTTCGTTGTCTATGAAAGAAACATAGAATACACTATTTTGGGTATTACACGCTTTAAACTGCAAATTGTGTGGTCAAGGGCACGGTTTGGGGCATCGGTAATTCATGGCCGAATAATTAGGTACCATAGAAAAAAGAACAATATTGTATTGGCAAGTGACATAGAGACATTTTTACAAGCATTGGCGTGGAAATTCAGAGAATCTCTAGTCACAAACATGGTAGTAAAGTTAGATCGAAAATACGCTTAATTAGATTTTAGGCTTTGTCGAATTATTATTAGGTTTCGGCACAACAACCTGCGGGAATAGTAATATCCTCTTTCTATAAACAAAGTCCAAGGTCTTTCTTTGGCCTGAACTCAATTGTCAAGACATATTTTATTCTTTCGTTGAAGAAGCAATATTCTTTTATTCTTCGGTCGTTTATTTGAAAAGACCAATATAAGTGTAAGGAATTTCTAGATTTAAACTCTTTCAAGGATTTTTTTTGACAGAGTTTAAAATGTTTTGAACTTAGTTTAAACCATTGCATTGGCTTAAAGAACAAAATTTTATCAGACGACTAGTCATGCGTCGTATCAGTATCACGCTCAAACGAAAACAATTGAAAGTAAGCGTAGCTGTTTCCCTCTCGTTTCATTGTTACATGATGCGGTAACCGAACGCATTTCATAAACAACTTTAATCGTCTTTTGTTCCGGCCCCGGTGACCACTTGCGTCAACCCATTGTTCATTTCAGATGACAGTGTATTTACGGTCGTACATCGCTGAGATTGTTCGCAGATCGAGCGCATCACCAGGAAGCGGGCAAGGAATGTATCACCGTCAGCGGATAAACACAGCGAGTGTGGTGAGGGATTTCAGCGCGAAATGAAACTTCGGAGAATACTTAAGTGAAAAGAAAAAAGCAGCGAATAGTTTGGTGTCAGATGCAACGACAGTTCGCAGTACGAGTCTGTGGAACTTTGGACACTCGAGTTGGTGGCTCTCCAGGATTTTAATGTAACATCTCGGTCGAGCTATTTTAGTTGGATTGCAAAAAACGAGCCGATTCAAATGCGATTCCAGTTAAAAAACGATTACAATCAATAAAATAAAGTGTGACACGAGTCTCACTGTCATTTATTTCACCGCCAATAGGTTATAAAATTCTGAGTGGCGCGTGACGTCGACGTGTGATGCGGCTGCCTGTCACCACTCCAGTTAATATCACTTTAAAAGATTTTCAACACACTACTAAGTACCTGTTATTTATTTACATTCAAAAAGTGTCTCCTAAATAATAAATAGTCTTGTTCGGCTGAATTGAAAGAACGTGACATTGAAACTTACTGAAAACGTAACGTACCTATCTGAAGCGCGGCATTATGGTTCTATACACATTGTAATAGAGTTACGTTTGAAAGAGCGTTTCAAAAGCAACTTTTACGCTTTAAAGGTAACCGGTGACGTGAGAAGCGTTAAATGGATGGCTTATTGTTTATTGAAATTTGGGTCATTCCACTTTCAGGATTGGGTTTGTATTTGTCTGTTGGATTTAATCATACGGTTGTAGTTAATGCGGTGTGAACTGAGATTTATGGCATGGCATGGCAGGGTTTGGTTGAGGTGTGTGCCTGCTCTATATGCAGGGTGGCACGCTAGGGTCGTGAAGAATCTTAATTGCGAACCATTGAGAGATTCCAGCGTGCTTGCGTCTTTATTTTTGAATAGCGAGACTTGTTGCTCTCACATGCCAGCAATGCTCCACTCTTATGGCCATAGAAATAAAGTCAAGTGTTCCGCTCCAACTGCCGCAAGTGTGACCGTGATTCACATGCATATTGTCGAGTTGAGCAACGCAATTCCTTGGCAATGCTTTTGTTCTATTTACTGAATCTGAAATCTGGAATTGCGATGTTGATACCGCAATACTATCAAGGGAAATTTTGTGAAGTAGGCCCGCACAGCCGCACTACAAGAAAAAAACTTCGCGATCATAGAATGCTTATTAATATATAACTTAGGCAGAGTTGCATCATCTAACTTTATTAACAAACGTCAAAAATCTGCCAAACTCCATAAAAAAACACCGGTTATTGTTATAGTTACGGTTAACGAAAGTTGGTGCAACTCGACCTTAGTGAATGAATTAGATTAGACTTTTTTACTTTTTCACTACTAAGAAGCCGCAGGCTGTAGCGATTGAGATAGACCTAAAAGAATTCTGAAGGGCGAAACGACAACGTACAGGTATTATATTTTTGGTAAGTAATAAAGTGCTTTCATCGTGGTGGGGGATAAATAATATGAAGGGGAGACCTAGGAGAGTTGTGACAATTTTTACTTTAAGGGCCATATCTCGCTCAAAAAACATTCCACAGCTATGAATCATACAAATTAATGTGGCGCCGTTCCTTCTGTTTTCGAAACAATCACCAAAGTTAACTAAAGTATTAGGGTTTCTATGAAAATCACCAAAATCTTAGACCACTCCCTCTGTCACAACTCTCCTAGCACCGAGGTAAGTTGTGACAGGTACCGAGGTGAGTTGTGACAGCATTGTATTCCACCTATTAGATATACAAAATACCATAATACTCAATGAAACATGATTTTTTAGCAAAAAAGTACTTTTATCATCCTTTAGAACCAATTAAAACAAATAGTTATAGGATGTCGTTACACAGTTTGAGCCATATTTCTCCAGCTTTCATTTTTCTCCCACGACACTTAATTTTTTTTTTAATTATATTTTTTAGCTAACATTATTGCTATATTTTCTTCCTCTTCTGTAAAAATAAAATAGTCGCGGTGGTAAAATCCATAGACGGAGCTTCGCCTTCTGGGTTTACTTGATAAGCCTCTTTCTTCTTAATATATCTTGACAAGTTTAGATTGTAAGAGGTCGCAGCATGTTTTATCTTAAACTTTAACCCTTTAACCTAATCACTTCATAAGCCAGGTCCTAGATTTCGACTCTAGCAAATAGTTCCTCTGTATGGCTTTCATGTATAGTTATTAGGCATTCTGAATCAAAAAAGTAGCAGCATGCAATTACTTATACAAATTATGAACCTACTAACACACAAAAAAACATCTAAAAACATCGTAGAAATGGCCCATCAGAAAAATTCAGTAAGCTAGGAGAGTTGTGACAGCCTGTCACAACTCTCCTAGGTGTTTAAAATGACGACTTGGTTCGAATAATATTTTTTATTTTCTAAACACGATCCGCACACAAAAGATCAGTGCTACATTTTGAGACCTGAATAACCTTGCAACTTGAGAAAAAATAACACAACAGTGCACATGTACTAAAACATGATATAAATTGAAATAAAATTTTGAAGAAAAACTTACTTTTCGCATTTTTTTGTACACAGTCGTCATATTTACGTAACCGTGTCTCTTGCGCCGGCTGCAGGTACTTAGTCAAGAAGAGCGTCTTAAAAGCGACAAACAAGCGTTTTTACCAGCTTCCTAACTATAATAACTAAGGAGAAATCGCCCTTGTCACAACTCACCTCTGTCACAACTCTCCTAGGTCTCCCCAATATAAGACTTCTTGTTAGAACAAACCAATCGCGAATGAAGCTACTCGTGAATTTAAAATATTATTATAACACATTTCAGTACAAAGTAAAATAGTGAATGAGCAATAATTATAATAGGTAATTGCTAGATTGTGATGTTTGTCATTTAGTTAAAGTAATTGTTTTGCATTTTTATAATTGGGGAGGCCTATATTCAGCAGTAAACGTCCTATGGCTAAAAAGATGATGATGATGATGAATTATTTGATTAAAGAAAATAATATTAAACATTTGCATGGACATGAACCTACTTTACTTCTTTCTCTTAAGCACTGCAAACGGATCGGAGAATTTGCGTTATTTAAACAGTATTATAAGACTCGATGATCTTTAAATCGATAACCGAATGTATGCCAGACGTCATCTCGGTCGTAACTACTGTTTATACGGGGAATGATCGTAAACAAGAATAATGTTTCCGAATATTGGAATAAGAGGCAGTAAACCAACTCATTAGTACGTAAAATTTATGTGCTCGCTATTTTTGTGCTATTTGCAGACTCCGTTAGGTTTCGTAGGCTCGGCGCAAATGGGTCACCACAGATATAGATATATCTGTGTGGGCCACGGACCACAGCCACCGGTGGCCAGCTTTTTGTATAGTGGCGAGTCGTGGACACTACTGTAGCGAGTAGCCGTCACCGAATACACGTGTGTGTGTGTGTACAAAATATATTGTAAAGTGTGTTAAGTCGCCGTCGCTGGCCATCGGTGGCTGTGGTCGGTGACCCATTTGCGCCGACACTAAGTAGGCACTAACTACATACTAATACTTAATTACACACATTAAATTTTAAAAAACATAACCCAGGACTTATGGGACCAGTTTAAGGACTGGACAAAAATCAAAAAGGGTATAGGAGAAAGTCGTGTTTATTTTTATTTGCGACTTCAGTTTGCATTAAACCTCAATGTCACCTGAAGTCAAAGAAAAGTTTCAAAACACTTTAACTTATTAGTAATCTGTGGCAATAGTATAGTTACATTTAAGTACTTTCCATGAAAGTATTCACATTGGTCAAAGAACGAAAAGTAGTCCATTTCTGGGTCAATAATTTCTTAAATAATTCCCTTCCAACATCATCGTCTGTTTTGAAATTTATACGTAGTTAATCATGAATATAGGCCACGAGTAGTCTAATTTTACGCTGAACTTATACATCCTTAAGCAGTAGGAAAAGAGTCTTCAATACTAAAAGTCAACGACACTTGACGAGCAATAGTCATGAACCCATCTTCGTCCGTAAATACAATCAATACACAGCCTGTGCATACAAATCAGGTGGATTCCCGACGTCTTTACGCCTCAGGAAATAGAGTCCATGTTTGGGCGGTTGTTTAGGAATGTTAAAGTTAACCCGTCATGAGCGACTATTCAATTAAGGGATCTGTGCGGAGGTATTGTGAGTATGCGGGCCTATAGGGCCATTACGGTTAAGCATTATAGTCTAGCATGACAATTGCGCGTTGACAAAACATGGAGTGGTTAAATTTTTTGCTATATAAATTCATTGTCATTAAGTTTATTTTTTATTTTATATTCAATGGCTCTATTGTTGGTTAAGATCCTACTTAAAGCTAGTCTTGAATTTTTCATATTACCTACTTATTTTTTATCTTCAAAGGGATTTAGAGTATTATATTCTCAGAAGTCTAGACGACACAGAACAATATTTACGTGGGTTTTGAGTTAGAAAATATATTATAGTAGAAGTATACGTATGATTTTAATTATAAAGGTTTAAAACTTGACTCTATCTCAAGTACACTAGTCAGAAGTGGATTGTGGCTTTTGATCGGTTAAGTAAACATTTAAGCATTCAAAGAAAATAATCTTATAAGAGATCGAATCGTTTTGAACGTGGTTTCGTAATACGGGTCTTAGTATTCAAGGTATAGACGTAGAGTATAAAAATAAACCCATAACGACAGCGTAGGTTTTCTAATGGCCAATGAAACCCGCCAATTTCTTTCATTAACTTTAATACGCGAATCAATATCGTCCCCTAAAAATCTGTCTGAGGAAAAAACAAGTAGCAATGATAGGGAAGGCCGGAATTTAATTAGAGAGCGATCATTGGTTCTTTTTTCCGAATTAATAAAATTTTCCGTAATGATCATACATATTTTTTTGGAAAATTAGACATTTCCCAAAAAACAGTAAAGATCGATAATCGTGAAAATAAAATACATAAAACTTGTTTTAAACTGTGGATATTTCAGCATAACTGTAGTTTTTACATAACTATGGGATATACCAGATTGAGTACATTAAACCTTTGACCGCCAATATTACCAGAAGATGGTCATAACAGAAAATCTAAATCCGAGATTCAACGGCGAAGCGCGCAAAATCCCATGTATAAATTCTAGAGTGCCAAAAACAGTAAAAAATAAAGCACTAAATATACTTAGAAGTAAATGACTACCTACATTTTGCAGTCGTTGCAGTTATTCTAAAATCACTTATCGTAAGCCAAATAAGAACAAAAGTGTATTTGTGACCAATTTAAATTACAAATATCCTTCCCACTTCACCCATGCATAATCCAACATTAATGACGTCGTTTAGTAGTTGAATGAATACATCGAGCAGTTTGTCGACAGTGATTAACTTTACAGATGTAAGTATTTAAACGCCGAAAAACTATACAATAGAATATTTCACGTTATAGGATTACCAGTAAGTCACGCAGCGCCCAACTTTCAAAATAACGAGTGCCAAAGAGCACAGTAAAAATATTTTAGCAATACGAGAAGCTAAATGTTACACTTCATCCTTCGTTGCAGCCGTGACAGATATTCTAAAAGTTCCTTAATTTTGCTATCTATTTAGATACTAGCTTTCCGCCCGCGGCTTCGC
The DNA here is from genome assembly GCF_963855985.1 of Ostrinia nubilalis. Taxonomy (NCBI): domain Eukaryota; kingdom Metazoa; phylum Arthropoda; class Insecta; order Lepidoptera; family Crambidae; genus Ostrinia; species Ostrinia nubilalis. The sequence goes on along the minus strand of NC_087091.1, from coordinate 5,939,578 downwards.
CCGCGTGGAATTTTGTCTGTCACAGAAAAACTTTATCGCGCGCGTCCCTGTTTCAAAAACCGGGATAAAAACTATCCTATGTTCTTTCCCGGGACTCAAACTATCTATATGCCAAATTTCATCAAAATCGGTTGCGAGGTTTAAGCGGGAAAGCGTAACAGACAGACAGACAGACAGAGTTACTTTCGCATTTATAATATTAGTTGGGATGTTTACGATTAGCTATATGGTTTTGATCATTTGATCGTAAACAACTCTACGTTTTTAAATTTCAAATAATCCAGCCCACTTTACCCATACATAAACCCACATTAGTGACGACGCGACGTTTAGTAGTTGAATGAATACATCGAGCAGTTTGTCGGCAGTGATTGATCGTCTGTAATTAATTCATCATGATAAGCGACCGGTGAGCGCTTGATTATGCCGGTTTATTAATTAACGACCGTGTGCCGGTCTGTTTTGATTACAACAAAACGATGATAGATGAAGTCTTAAAATTTGGGTAGCTTATGAAGTAGGGTAGAAATGGTTTGAAGGAATAAGCACACATTTACTTATTTCATTTATTTGTGTCTTGGAGACAATATAGAGCCATTTCTTATTTATAAAATAAATACTAAGTACAGTTTTTCTAATTTACTAAGTACCTACCTACCTATCCCATATTTTTATTGTAGTTGTCTGTAGTAATAATAAAAGTCCTAAAAGGTTTTTTTTGCAATTAGGCCTTTAAAAAGCGCTTTTGTCTTTACAAGTAGTAAACAATTTCCCCTTTATGTTCTTATTTTATGACGGTTAATGGGGGTTGTAAAATATATGGACGCCGAGTTTATATTTTTAGTTTATCTAATGTTATTTGTTTGTTTTCGTATCGTTTAAAACATTTCTAAAGTTATTATATGAACTAATTCTCTATTTTTATCATATCATTTTTATTTCTCAAAATTGTATTTTTTACTTCATACTCCATAATTCACTTAGTACTGCGTAAGACCTTCCTAGAAATAATTTACAACCCAAACTGGGCTAACTCAAAGCAAATAAAACTGTACAGTAATTAAAGAACTACTAATCCAATCACATACCTGTCTGTCTGTACACATCCCAATATTTTACCCAACGAATAAACGTGTCAACACGTCGATCTCACACGTGTACTCCTTCATAATTTATGTCATCAAATAAACTATCACTCTCACTAAATGGTCTCTCACTATCAATTATAAGACCAATATAAACGTCTCCCAACAATTGAATGCTCAGCCGATAAATTATTTATGCGTAGGGCATTCGAAGCATACGGTCTTGATTAAAACTAATGGCACTTGGGACATAAAAGAGTGTAATACCAGTAGGGTTAATCTGTTTACTGGTTTCTGAAACGTCTAAATACATTCTGGGGGCGTAGCGTGGTTTAATTCACACGCATTCGATATCGACTGCGTAAAAAAGTGACATAACGGAAACTTTCAAAAACTACAATCTTCATGTATTTTTTAACGCAGTCGATACGGAATGCATTTGACGTAAACTCACACTAGGCCCCATGTAATCTGAAAATGTACATGGAAAACTATGTGGTATCTCAATAAAAGTACTGATATGTCAAGGTGAAGACGAAGCAGCACAACGAACAATGTGCGAGAAATTCATGTAGAACACTTTTGCTTCTAATTTTGTTAAAACTCCCTAAATGAATAAAAAAAATACGTAACTAGAGAAACAACAAGAGTGATGGTCTTCTATCGATAACTAATAATGAGGAAAGCCTACTGCATCAACTGCCATTAGGTTTCCTTGGATGGAAGGAACAGGAACGTTATTGCTGTACCATTATTAACTTTGATGGAGTTCCTTAAGTTTTGAAGTGTCATTAATTGTAGTTTGCGAATTCTTGTACTTTTTATTAGTTTTTCAACGGTCCATCAGTCACGATTATTTTGGAATTTAAGTTTATGTTATTATGCTAATTGTTTTGTAATAAAAGTTGGAAATACCTGGATAATGTTCAATTGTAAGAAATTTTTGGAAAATTAATTTAACTCTCAAAAGCTTTTCCAAGAAAACAACGGGTTTGGAAACTCTGTAAAAACTTTGAAAATTAATTATTTAGATTACTAAATTATAATACCCCAAATTACAAATACCCCGACTAAATCGTGTTTCATCTTCATTATTACGAAGTTTCAACCATTTATACAAGAATACAGATTTTTATTAATTAAGAATAATTATGGAAAAGGAAACAAGGTCAGGGTCCTAATATTTTAATCTATCGATACTTAAAACATCGACAGTGTCTCATCGCTAATCCATTAATTTAGCAGTAAACGATACAATGGGTCTCCCTCGTAAAGGACCACGTCATGCGACGTTACAGCCTCCGGCCATCTCAATTGGTTGATATGGGCGGCGCGGGCGCACCCAGTTTGACGCTATTGCCTTGCCGTCTGTAATGACGAGCATTGAACTTTCTTCAATAAGGAAGTTGTTTGAAGATGGCACGTGTTGGAGATTATGATATTTTTATAATTTTAACAGCTGATCTTCCTACACATAGCATACAAGGATCTTTGAATGTAAAGAAGTTTGTAATGATTTCATACCATTAATGTTCTTGAGCATGTAGTTCGTAACAGGGATCTTACATAGAGATTTAAAGGGACGCTAAATTTATCAATTCTTAACAACAGTCTTAATCTGAAAATGTAAGTATATTGTTACTACTGAAGTCACCACTTTCATTGGTAATACACGCTTGACTTGAATAGATGAAATTAGACTTAGTTAATTTTAATAAGAGTATTAAAAAACGCAAGTCAATCGATATTTTTTTAAGGTATTTGTGCACTTCAACATATTCAAGATTTTATTTTTATAAATAAAGCTGTTTTCGTTGATACTCGTAATTGTTTAATGGAACATCTATGTAAGCATTAACAGTAACATCATACAACAACCCTGTTTTTTGTTCAACAAAAATACTCACTCAAAAAATAATTCCAACAATTTATCCAAGTACAAAAATGTGCCAAAGAAATTACCGAATGAGGTGCTAAAACGTTTACAACGTTCACACAAAATCCCCGGAATGGGGCAAAAACAGTAATCGATGAACATTTTTAATCCACGCGAGCAGAAGCTTAGCGGGGCTATTTCCTTAAAGCAACGATAAAATCTCTACATTTTACACGACATTCTCATTCTATAAATTATAAATAGCTCCGTAGGGCCCGAAACTTAAGCTTCGGAATATTTTCGTGTATTTTTATTCAAATACCGAGACTTAAGTCAAGTTGAAGATTTTGGGGAATAAATAGAACAACCGGGTTTTTGTAAGAGGAAGGATGGATATTGATTCGCCTATAAAATATCTGCTGGCTATAAATAGAATTCATGATTATACATTCAATTATTCAATGAATCCGGGTAAAAATGCTCATATTATTCATTTGTCCCCAGTGGGATATGATCGCGCAATCGGAATATTAGACCGTTACGTAAATGTCTAGAGTCTAGACAGCCCTAATGTTTTTAATGCGACTTTAAAAACCTATTACAAAAATTCATATCATTCTAATCATATTTACTCAACCGACTTTCCAGTTGAAGTAAACATAACAAGCTCACTCATAAAGCTAATACGAATTCTGAAAGCTAAAAGTTGCGCTGATAAAAATATAAAGCGCTTTCCTACGGGCCGCCAGTTGCAGCGCTTTAAGTTTAAACCTCGCTCATCTGTACCCGTCAGGTTGGGTCGGCCCCAGACATTAAGTTCACTCACACGGTGCAGCTAGCATTTTAAATCTTGTGCATTTGCCTTGAAGGGCAAAACTAGCAAGCATTTGTAGATACGTCTAAAGTTTCGGTTTTGTCAGGTAATTTGTACTTTGGATTTTAATTGAAAATGCACTGATCCAAATCAAGATGACGACAAGATTTGGCCTTTGACAAGGATCAATATTGAACCCGGCATTTTAAATCTTATCGGATTTTAAACATGCAATCATGTGCTTCGTAATAATCTTCGGGATTAAAACGATTCGGAAAGGGAAGGGACCTTCTCATGGAAGAAGTTAAAATCTGAAATTACTAAAGAATAAAGAAAAGTTCAAAAGAAAATAACCTACAGGCTGTATGATAAGAATATTTGCCTAAACAATTTATTCTATGCGAGTTAAACTAATATAGGATACGAAAAGACAAATTCACTGAAACTTCGACGCAGTCTATGCTGGCACGAATAAATATCCAACTCTATATTCGATGACAAATAACATTTGCAGTCTAAATGTTATGAGAAGCAAGCCCGGCATACTACTTAAGCATTCAACTTTGTTTACCGATACATTTATACAGCAACGGCACAAATGTGGAATGAAATTTAGCTTTACTAAAAGCTATCCTACAGTTTGCTCCAAATTGGTTAGTTTCATTTCAGTTAGGTTTCAAAGAAATGCAATATCTTTTACTACGGGTTCAAACGCAATAGAAACGAGTTCGAGTTATAAAACTATACGTGGATTGACTCAAACATTTTAACTCAAACAAAATTCACTCAAATGTACAATCGATCAAGTTTGGGGGATGAAATTTGAAATAATAAATGGACGAATCATCATTTTTACTCCCCAGTCGCCATCTTGAACTTTCTTAATTGAATTGGTGTGTACGAGGCAGGGCTTTTGATGTATTGTTTTTCTCCGTTTTCTCACTTGTGGCAATAGATTATTTTATAACTTTGCCTTATGATGAAATATCTATCCTTTCGTGAAATTATAATACTAAGTATATTTAAAACGGATTAAGACTCTATATCTCAGCTCCACACAGACTATATTTTATACGTGAAAACTTAACAAATTAATATTCTTACTTCAGCATTTCCTAAAGGTACCTAGTTGTAAAATCAATAAAGACGTTAGAGGTAGTTGTAAAATCTATTGTTAAAAGATACAATTTTATGTTTAACAAACTTTTTTGTAAGTCCGATTTATTTCCTTCGTCAAAGTCATTCCAAAACAAAGAAAGTCGATCGCAGAAGGTTCCTTATCGAAACATTGCCATCCTCCACATGCCTTGGGGGACACGCTTATTCCTTGAAGTGGTCCGATTCATTCAGTAAAGCATTTTACGCGCATGGAGTCACTGGCGCGAATCGCGTTCTTTCTACTTGTTGAACGAAGGGTTTTTTGTTGTCTGTTTTTGTCACATTTACCCGCGAAACAACATCTTCGGAATATTTTAACACTTGTTATGCTTTCATTGAGATTTACGAAGTGTTTTTGGTTTCTTTTATACTGTTCTGCAATCTTCAGGTTGGTTGGGGCTTTACTCCACCACGACTATTATCAATATCAGCTAAAACATATCTAACCATAGTAAAGTCGTCGTTCACAAATAAAAGGAAGAATAAATTACTAACTTTTGCCTTACTGGAATCTCTATGTGGTCCATTGTGACCTTTATTCCCCCTAAAATCCTTAAGAACCGTAGAATTTCCAAACAGAAACCGTAGTAGTAGTTCTGCCTATTTATGATGCGGCTCACGCGACACCCGGAGAGGGTGGTCTGGCAACAATGGTTGAAGGAATCGTTCCCCGGTTAACACTTATTGGTCCACATGTTTCAATTGATTCCTTGGCTTTAGCACCGTCTCTAATAATCCTCGGTTTGTTTCTCAGACGTTTTGAAATTTAATTGTTTTTTAATTTGTTTATTGTTAATTAAATATTTAGTTTGTTCCTTGTCAATCTTTAGTTTGCACTACATAAACTATTTTCTTTTTTTAAGTAAAATTGCTTTATAACTTCTCTATTTTGTGATTTATCATTATTTGATCTATTATTTGCTTTATAAACAGTGAAACCATAAACTCAAATTTATTAAATTAAAATAATAATATTCTTACTTATTAATTCAGCTGAAGTCAGAGTTTAATCGTCCGACGTAATATAATTCCAAGTTATAATTTATTTATTACAGGCGACCGAATATTTCATTATTGTTTGCGGTTAAGATCAGCTTATTTATATAATCAATTAATATTTGCGCGACACTGAAACCATTTTGAACATTGTTTTCTTGTTGGATAAATAAGGGAAAATGAATAAATGTCATTTTCGGATACATCTCGAACTCATAAAACCCTGAGGTCATCTAGAACCCATAATGGTAACTTTTTAAGGAAAGACGAGTGAAGATGCAGCTTCTGGGCAAGCTCGGTCTATCATAGATCCAAGTAAGCATGCCCTTACAAAAAATCCACCTGGCAAAACAGCGCTTAATTTAAAGTAGGTAACTCTGGTTGTGCAATACAAAACTAAAAAAAAGTTGAAGAAAAAACAAAACACTAAAGACCGATGGCAATTGTTTTAACAAGACTCAAAGAGAGCTATCTATGATCTTGCGTCACACCTAGATATAGAAATCCCTACAATAGTTTAACAGCTGATCCCGAGTTTATTTTCAGTTCATCCATTTGTCATCTCTAAAACCGTATGATTTGCTTTTGCGTGTCTCGTAAATGTCACATCATGATCCGTTGAAGCGTTCACACCTTTTACAATGACTGATATTAATGGCGTCTCGTGACATTTTGATCTGAGTTGTAAATTGTATTTACCTTTCTATACAAATCTAGCACGTCGGAATGAACTAACAGTTTGTCTTTTTATAGAACAAACGTCTGAGTATGTAGACAATAGTGTCTATTGTAATAGAATTTGATTAATTTCGTTACTATTTTAAGATTTTATTATTATTTGTCGCCGAATACCAAATTTACGTAACTTCTCATAGAAATTGAATGTAGGAAATCATTATTTTCTTTTAAAGTTATTTATGGATTTAAATTTAAAGTTCATGCCATATTTCCGTAGGTGAATGTGCTCATTAAAATGAATTAACTTTATTATTTAAGCACCAAAATCGTAATAATTTTACGCATTAGATACTGCAGCATATGATATTTTATGAGGATGTTCTTGTCCTTGTTTAAAGTAAGTATTAAACGTATGACAAAACAATGCAAAAATATATTCGTACCTGAATGTAAAGTACTGCACGGCTAATTAAGAAAAAACTGCAACAAGCTGGTTACTTTCTTTCATTTCTGCTGCCGACTGTTTCACAAAAACAATTTTCAATGTGACAATTTTCACCCAGTTCACGTCGCGCTGTTTAATTTTTCGCAAAATATACGATACTATTATTACGGTCACACGCTTCTGGCAAATTGTCCAGCGGGTGATGGAACCCTTTACCTGGCTTTGTTATGATTTTGTCAGCCATGTTTTGGTTACAGTGTGCTTAATAACAATAATGAATAAATAACTGACGCATTCGTATGCGAAAATTAGCTAAGGCATCTAGCTCGGCAGTTAGGTGCCTAAACAGCTGGGCTACTCAGACTTTGAGAGTACTCTAGTTCGATTTTGGTTGAGAGTATTATGGCGAACCCAATTCTAGCACAAGTATGTTCTGCTTAAGTGATAGTTGGTTTTTACTATAACTATTTTTTCTCCTCATAAGTTCTTCTGATTAACCCTTTACCTACGGGCCCTTGGAAACCAAAGTCGCCTCTCAGTACGGGGTATTTTAACCTATAAAATTGTTTGCTCCACTTCAAATCAAGATATTTTAAAAAGTATCGAGACTTTGGAACATTACATTATGCAATTAATGTAGTTTCATAATTACAAGCGCATTTTACACTTAATTTGCAATTTTATTGTTTTTTGTCGTAAACCGTTATTTAGTATTAGCTTTGCCAAAACAACAATAGATGCCACCCGTATTGAGAAGGGACTTTTGACTTGGCAACAATAGGTGCCTCCCGTAGGTAAGAGGTTAATTTCGTTGCGGGTGCAATGACAGTTTAACTTTCCCCCGGGACAAACTTGACCTTCACTGGTTGGGTTTTATTGGCGGTCAAGCTGTACGTCCTGGCTACACAGGAGTTCCAGAGGTGGGAACGAGAAGTGGAAATATTATGACGGTATGACTAATTTTTCTTTCCAAAAAATATTATCCTTCATTAAAACACCGATAAAGTTCTTTCTGAAAAGTATCCCTTTATGAAAATATATTTCATTACCTTTTCCACCGGTAAAGTCAAGCCTCCGCAAACATTTCGCCATCACAACACGGGGTAAAAGCGCAAACCGCGAAATGAGTCGAACACAATATCCGGTTAAAGCGCACACTGCCCATGCGTTAATACTTAATTAAACCCACTCGACATAACCCGGGTAATCTCCTACATTATTCAGGGCATATGAATTTAGTTGACTGCTTTTGGACATAGGTTTTGAGATTCAAACCTATCAGTAGTCTCATCATCAGATCAATTCCTTACTGTTGGAAGACGACCTTGATAAATTAATCAAAGGAAAAAAGGTGGATTTGGCTTACACTCCTCACGCTGACCAGAATGCTCGGGGAGGCCATGGACTCATATTTCTCCCTTAACCTCCCTTGGTTTTTTTCAAATAACTGCTGGACAAAGGCCGGTCCTGCGGTCCTAACTAGGTGTTACCATCTCTAAATCTATGAGAGACGATAAATACGTGCACGAGACAATGACAAAGGTCAATGTTAAGTTTGACGTTTCTAGTATTTTTTTCGCATAATATGGACCTACCTACCTATAAACCTACCTACCAGATCAATGGAAATTTTTGCAAAGCGTGAAGATGTTTTGCAATGTAACACAAATCTTGAAATAAAACATAGGTATTTATAATAAACGTCATGCATGTATGGTTCCGCCTCTTTCCAGTGTCGTTTGTCGCTATAACTATAGGTATCATCCAACCACTTTTACCATTATAATATGAAAATCATATCTCACGATAAGCCCAAACAATTTAGGCGTCAGAAACATTGTCTTAATTAAACGCAAGAACCATTTACCAGCTACAGAATTGAGTTACTACCGTGTCTGTGTATCACCACAGTATCACCAAATGGAACTAGCAGTGCAAATACTCCGATAGTACATGTAGAACAAAATCAACACATCACCTTGCATCAGTCTGATAACATAACAGATATGAAAAGCAGTAGACTTAACAATGATTTGCATTCTGTTTTTTATTCAAGCTTCAGCTTTTAATTTGCATTCTTTTTTTAATAATAAATAGTCTTTATTTTCTCATCACAAACATTACAATGACACAAGTTACAAACACTATTTCTTTATTTTCTATGGGTACAAAGCACATTGTACTCTCCTGGGCAAAATTGGCGGTTCGTACTTTTTACTATAGTAACGTTTGGCTTGTTACTTTAGAGAAAAGGTTTCAATACAGAATAGAGTTTTAACAATTCTATTGGGAGGATTTTGCAAGAAAACACACGTTTTAGTAAACTGCATCTATTCGCCACGGAAGAAGAAAGTTCATCAAACAATGTGCCATTTTATAACAGTAAGTAGCCGATTTTGTGTGTTTTTGTGTGTTGTCGCTTTTTTAAGGACGCGCGTGAGTTACTTTTGGAGCTTTTCCAGCTTTTACAGAAGGTACTCAAGCTGTGTAGCGATCGTCTGCACAAACTTTTGAGGCTAGGAAGCATACTATTTAGAACAATTTATTATTTTTCGTGTGAATGAACCTACCTTGTGAACATAGGTTGTGCGTCAGTCGTGCTCACAAGTGTCGCTCGGTTCTTAGGACTAGTCAATTGAGAGCAATGAATTCGACCTCGTCGCAGCTAGGGGCTCGCTATGACTGCTTCAAATTGTCTACATTTGCATCGTGAATGTTCTAATGTACATAGCATGGCATATCAAGCTAACACTGTGGCATTTTACGAGATCGATTTTGCAACAAGTATCGTACTATGTACATTGTACCTACACTGAAGTCAACCTGATATCTCTTTAGTAACGATCATGTTTTTTTCCCTATTGTGCGAGTAATTAATATTTTATTTTCTTTATTTTGATCAAACACAGGAAAAGGTCATCTGCATAATGTTATTAGCGTAATTCAATATTTAGATTTATCATAGGCATGAACCCATGCTTGACTTTGTAATCAATTATTGAATCGAGGTTTATTTCATAAAACATGCTCTATTTTATAAACGATTGAATACATTTTACTACCGGTAAAAATGTCTGTCCAAATTCTTTCAGCATGTAATTTATTGCCCACTCAATCAAATTCCATTAGTCCCTTATCCCATTTTACACGCGGAAATAGCGACTAATCCCGACACATCCGTAAACAATGAAACAGATTGTGTTTTTGATACATAAAAAGTTTATAAATTCCTTACGATTTCGAAAATTGCTATAAATAATAGAATTCTGCCAGGTGCTGAATTTCATACGCATTTTCCTACGCGAAACTGACTATGAGACATTTTGAACAAGATGTAGTGAAAACCAGGCAGAAAAAACTAGCTAAGTGGTGAAACAACTTCATATGTTACAAAATAACATGTTTATAATCAAAATGTCTAGGTATAAAATCCCAACTTAATATTATAAATGCGAAAGTAACTCTGTCTGTCTGTCTGTCTGTCTGTCTGTCTGTCTGTCTGTCTGTTACGCTTTCCCGCTTAAACCTCGCAACCGATTTTGATGAAATTTGGCATAGAGATAGTTTGAGTCCCGGGAAAGAACATAGGATAGTTTTTATCCCGGTTTTTGAAACAGGGACGCACGCGATAAAGTTTTTCTGTGACAGACAAAATTCCACGCGGGCGAAGCCGCGGGCGGAAAGCTAGTATGAAGATAAACTAAAAAGGGTAAATGCTAAGGGTAAAGGTCGTAGGTAAGTACTTTATTGTTTTTCATTTTACTGCGTATCACGAGAAGGTAAGCAAGTACAATAAGTAACGCAAAATAATAAAATCGTACATACTCGCAATAATTGAAAAGATGAAAAACGTTTTTCATTTGTCACATAATTCACAGCTCGGGATCAACGACCCCATTGATAATTATGTAAGGTTGCCAAAAAATTCAATTTACCTAAAAACAAAACATTTACCCAACAAAAGGAGCATAAAACGAGAAATAACCTACATCAGAGAGGGCAGGAAGAAAGCAGAAATGTTTTTAATTCCATCGTTACGGGCAAAATCATTTGTCATGCACGTTTCCTAGCTCATCCTAAACCGCCCATGATGTATGGTCTGGTTCTAGGGTTGTCAAATCTATGAGTTTGATATCCGGATATTTTTTTCTACGCTTTTCCAATAGCTTAGCTATTCTCAATGAACAAGAATGCCAAGATAGGGTAAGTACTACTTAACTATGATTTTAAGAACCTTTTTCATGATCTCCGAGTAAAGTTCTAAGTAGTTACTTCCTGAAAGGCAGTAAAAGTAAGAAGTATTTTAGCGTCAAAGTCCTGTCTTGACAGTGTCATGGTTTCGTTGCTACTCGTGACTTCATGTAACGAGTAGTCCACTTGACACTACCCAGAGATGGTAAACGAGGCTCTGAGAAGCAGAAACCTTACTAAAACACAATAAACGTAAGTCTATCCAAATCAAGTGCATAATAAAAAAAAAGATGTGCCTTCCAGACGACCTTTCTGTTAGTACACTAACTTCACCGATTTTATAACATTTACAGCTATAATGCCGGCAGTCATGTCAATCACAATTACCCTAGCAGCCCTAACCAGTTAGACCCGGACGCGTTGCAGCCCTAATCAGTTAGACCCGGACGCGTGGCAGCCCTAACCAGTTAGACCCGGACGCGTGGCAGCCCTGCTCCTGACCTTCGCCAAAGGCACGTCTTCGCGATCTCAAGAATTATTTCCGCGGCACCCAACACCCGGTCGCCCCACTTTACGCACCGTTTACTGTTCTTCAATTATGTGATTTTCTTTAAGTGGTCAGTCCTTTTTCCCCTATTCAGCCATTCAGAGTTATTGAAATTCTGCAATATACGAGTGGCTGAACTCGAATCCGGAGTGATACCTGTGAACCGTAAGGAGGAATCATTTTTGTTCAAATTCGGGTCGGCGGGATTTCTGCTGATTTGTTGATTACGTTGCAAATTATTTTTGGGTAGACCGAATCTATATAACAACTACATAGATGCCAGTGTTTACATTGATGCGCCGTCGTCCGTACATTTCCGCACACAGGATGGTCTTGGCATATGTAGTATTTCTATTTTTTTAAGGGACAGGAGGCAAATGACACAAATGAGCAGTCGGTTCACCTGATGGTAAATAATTTTATCGTCACCCATAGACACTCATTGATTTCTTTTTAAAAGTTTATCGGACATCCGATCGCCTTAGCTTTGCTTTATTTAGAAAATGACGGTAGGATAGTTGAAAAAATATTCTCTCTAGACTCTTTTTTTTCCTTCTGAATTTTTATTTTGGTGAACTACTCATATTGATACTTAAAACAAAAACTTTCCACATCGCATCGTCCATCAATAGTGTCATAATCGAAATGCTCTCGCTGTGTCGAGGGTGCGGCCACGTCGGCTCAATGATACGTGATCAATTGAACAATTGGCTTCCTACCCGCACTTGTGCCTTCACGAGGAATTCAACTTCAATTGAGATTGTTTCTGGGGTCAATAAACCAGTTGCTACGCAAATGATGCGTCTATAAATTGAAAAGATGTACTTTGTTATCTTGACGACTTTTTAGTAGACCAATCAAATGGTCGTTGGTTTTAATCAAACATATTGTTCTGTTTGTGTAACGATTTTGAAGCAAATGGATTTATTTGCCCAGAATATGTATAAATAAAACATGTTTGAATCATTTTAAGTCAGGTCAAAAAGATACTAAGCCGTCCCGACCGCGTATCAACAAAACTCAAAAGAAGGTCCCTATAACCGTTTTATAAACGGGCATAAAATTCAATTCGAACAAGCTTATTGCGGTTTAAACATCAAAGATAGTTGCGAATGGGCACAAAGCGAGATAATGAAAGGGACGAGTCGTAACGGACGGAACCCTAAACAGAGCAATGGCCCGCGATATGAAGAATGTACCCGTCCATACAAACTTTCCCTCGTTATGTACCCCCACTAATGACACCGACGGACCTTTTTGCGCGAAACTTGGTCATTCGTCTTCTAACAGTCGACGGGTGCACATGGTTTTAAGACCAGCCCAACAAAATTATAAATGATCCTATCGTCACCAAATTCAATTTGCACAACGTTTGGCATTCTCGATAACTCATTAACACCTTTCAACATTTGCGAGGAGTTGTCATATCACATAAAGTTTGGAACTTTTATTCCTTGAAACCTTCTGACACTTCTCAAAGGAGTTTTCCACAAATTAAACAAAAGGAATGTTCCCAAAACAAATTATTGACCGTCCGATTAGGGCGCTATTTGGCCCGCCCTTGCCAGCTTTCCTTCACAATCAAAAATTTAAATGAGTTTTCTCCATCCACGGGAAGCGTTTTTTCTCCTAATGCCATTTTGGGGTGTACTCTTAAATGAATATTCATTCACTGCGAAATCGTTTAAGAGATAATAGATTGAGGTTCATATTAGGATCACGATGAATTATGGATCTTCGTTTTATATGCGAGAATTCGATGGTTTGACACGTCGATTTCATTTAAAATTATTAATGATAGCTTCGGCAATTACTTACGGTATTAGTGTTCGAAATCAGATTTTGTGGAGTTTTTTACCTGAAACAAAGGAAAGGTCATTAATTAAACGAATGGGCATAATCTTGTCCCAATTTCCTTTCGGACTTAAAACTCGTTCATCACTGTCGAACATAGAACGGGATTTAAGATACTTGGTAAAGTTCCGGATAATAACTTGCAAGAACGACGGCATATCAAGCTAAATACTGTGGTATCTTATGCGGTTGTAATAGATGCGATTTTAGAATTAATAATTACTCCAATGTCATCTGTACAGAAAACGAATTGTCCCATATTTTTTTTATTATCAAAATATTAGTAGCAAACAAGTATTAAATGAGATTTGATAGGCACAAATGTTTTTTTCAATCATTTAAACATAAATTAAAAGATAACTTTTCAATACTAATACAATTTTGCCGAGAAACTTCATTGAGAATTCAACACCAACAAAAACAAGTCTTGGAATGGCGATTCGACCGATTCGCCCCTGAAAACTGGGACTTTTATTATGCAAAAAGTTAATTAAATGAATGTCAAACGTTACTCCGACAGAAAATGGAATAACACCCATCCCTAGCGATATTCGGAATCAAACAATATAATTGGAAATATTTCTCAGTACCCAAAAGGAGTTCTTCAAAAAATATGTGTAATAAAAGAATTTCCCATGGGTAGTTAAGAATAATATCATTGCCCCAGATGGTAACTACATCTGAAACTTAGTTGAATTGCTGTTTTCAATCTTGAAGTAGTTGTTCCATAATTTGGCCCACTGGGACAGTGTTGAAGTAACTCTGTCCGAGGCGAACTGTAGTTCAGTTATCTTAAATTATTTTTGTTAAGCTTGCAATTCTCTTGATAAAACTTTGTGCTAAATGTGAGATAACAAAGGCAGTCAAAAGTTAGAACTGCGAGTTTTCTCTTCCTGGATTTCACGGATATTTAAACTAATTTGACTCTACATGTTCATGATTTTTCATTCATATTTTATGTATAACATATTTAGAAAATCAAGAAAGCTTATACATGTCCTAAATAGCAGGGCCAAGGGATAGTTTAAATTACTAAGTTCTTCTTCATGTATTACCGTAAAAGGTAGAAGCTAACCTGACTGTCGTCATTATGTTCTCAAACCGTCAGAAGGCTATTGACTGAGCTTAATGACATCTATGTATATTATTGATGCCATCGAGCTACAAATAGCAGTTAGGAGAACCGCAGTAATCATTTCGAGCCTAATGATTGACTATTTTTTTATTTTAACAATCTTTCAACTAGGTTTAAGAGATATGTAGAGGCTCCGTAAGAGCAAAATATTTGACGATTTGTAAGTACTATTTAAGTAGGTATGTAGTCTTTAAAAATAAAGAAATTTTGACTTTTTTTTACTTCTGAACAGCATGTATTTTTGTTTTACGAAAGTTTGTGAACAATTACTTGTCGTTATGACGTGCTATAAAAGTGTACAAAGGGGCAGCGAGCACAAAGTATACACGGAATCTAAAATATTAATGTTACGTCATAGCGTGCGCTAGAGTATCATAGTTTCATAAAGCAAGCTTTGTCGCGACTCGAAGCTGCTCCCTTGCGAATAGCATGCTCAAAGCGTCCACAGAGCTATAAGTACTCGCGTTTATTTGAGCTTGTACAAGGTACACACTATGGCCTTTTATGTACTTGTAATAAGGTTGGTTTTTCAACAAAAAAATTTATTCAGATGCGCTGTCGAGTTTACAAAATGTAGTTTAAAGTTGTTATAGGCGTACGTTGACGCGGTTTTGTAAGTTTATGGACATGTACCGAGACTTTACTAGCAATTAACTCCTAAACACTGGTGTTAGGTAGTCTCATAACAATAATTTCTGTTGTACCCGTTGTCATGATGGCGTTTAATTATTTTAAGAGTATGCGCACTGTATCAAAGAAATTCAAAAAGCATTGCAAAAATGCTTGTACTCATTTTTGATTCGAATTCGAACAAAGTGTGCAGTCACGAAGTTTTCTACTTATTTTATTTTTCTTTTATAAGTCCAAAAATCTTCTCAACAACATAGTTTTCACAGTTAATGTTGCTTATATGCCAGTATCTTGAGGTAAGAAACATGAAATTTATTGAAAACTAGCTTTCCGCCCGCGGCTTCGCCCGCGTGGATTTTGTCTGTCACTGAAAAACTTTATCGCGCGCGTCCTTGTTTCAAAAACCGGGATAAAAACTATTATATGTCCTTTCCCGGGACTCAAACTATCTCTATGCCAAATTTAATCAAAATCGGTTCAGTGGTTTAGGCGTGAAAGCAAGACAGACAGACCAGACAGACAGAGTTACTTTCGCATTTATAATATTAGTATAGTAAGTATAGTATAGATGCAGGGACAAGACACGCAGACGTCTAGGTAACTCTTTGATCTTGTCTAATACCAACCGTAATATTCTAACCAAAGACTCCAAATCAAATATTTATGTTAAACACGAATATGATCCTGACTCATGGATTTCGGTTTAAGTAAGTATGTTTACTCTTTAGTTCGACATATTGCGAACATTTTGTTTGGAGACGGTTAGTGTTATTAGCAATTAATGTAAATTCATACCTTTATGATCTACGTTTAACTGAATAAATACTGAGTAAGCTACTTAAAATAAGGGCTCTTTCCCACACACACATCCCGTTTTTTTTTCGCAAAAAAGCGATCTATTCTAATTTGGGATTCAAACAAATACACAATCCCGCAAAACTGGATTGCCCTGGGAAAAGGCCATAGATATAACCGAACTATAATTATTCCCGTATTACATACGTAACATTACTATGAGGTCTCACAGTGCGCGTGGACGCACAGGGTGACACACAAACCAATCAAGAGCTCTGTTCAACGCTGTGCGTTCTATTTTCTGCTTTACTTAAGTAAAATAACGTTTGTGAATACAGGCGATAGTTATTACATTACTCTTTAATGCATTCAGGAGTTTTGGACAATTTAATTTATTTGAAGGATGATTCTGGGATTAATATAACAAGCTGCCTAAACCCTTTTGTCCGATACGACTGGCAAAAGCTACGCGAAGTTGCTAATCCTAAACGCTAACAATATGAATACCAAAACTAGTCGTAATTTTAGTTCGGTTTTAAGAGCCACTACAAAAGCCGCTTTCCTATGGAGTTAGTGTTTTAGGTAAACCGAATTAAGAGCTAGTAAGATAACACTCAAATTGAATTTGGAAAAATACTGGGAGATCAATGTCTTTGACACAACCGTTTCAAACATTCTAGACACACTTCTTACTATTCCTTTTCAGTTAAAAGTTCAGTGGCGGTATTGCTTCAAGACTGATATTTTCTAACAAAGAAACGTGTAAACCTTGCTCATAAACATACATAGTACTCGTACCTACCTCGTACAAAAGTGGCCAGTAGACGTCTACGCAAAAACAATACTACTTGTTATTTTGGCCTAAACTTACCAGACTACTCGTGTGCTCAACTTTCGATTACTCAAGTTATTAAGCATCAGACCTAGGTATCGATTGTGTACGGTCTAGCCAGGGACGGTCAGCATAATAGGCGTGCATCTCCCGTCAAATCCCCAACGGCCGCGTGTCGCCGGGTGATAAGCAACCGATGGGCTTCAATGACGCCGTGCGAGATAAAAGCTGAAGCGATTGTAGGTATAAACTAGGGCATCTTAAGTAGGTGAAATAGGGGCTATTTTGCGACAAAAATGTTGCTGATGCTGTGACTGTGCAACACGCTTCCTACCTTCGATGATGTTTAAATTACCTATCCTTTTCCTTGTTTTAAGTAGAAGGTCAATTGGTCTTTACTGCTTAAGGACGACCCTCTAATTTACTAAAGGCGAATGGAGGATTTGACCTACGTCCTACACCCACGCTGGCCAGAAGAGTTAAGGTCGTCGCACATTTATCAACCCGGAAAGGGATCGTAATCGTATCAACTCGAGGCAGTCAGTATTCTTTGTATGAAACTCCATACTGCAACACACACTTATGCGCACCGTAACGTAAACGCCTCGCCTCGTGATACGGTTTTGATCCCTTTCCGAGTTAATAAGTCTGCTATGGCCTTTAGGAAGGCCTGATGTTCGCATTATTTCTCCCACAATCGCCTCTCATGATATCCACTTTGGAATTTAGATGATATTTACCATCACTTAACAAAATTTCGCATGATCTTTTTCACATGTTATGATTAGTTAATTGTCAAACGCTTTTGCCATAGACTTCATGGCACAATAAAACACCACATCTCACCGAGCAACGGCGTCTGACCACTGACCAATGACAGTTACGCTTCCATACCCCGTCCCTATGGTGCGTTTAATATTCCACAAAATGTGTTTTAGATTCTGAACCGATTCTTTTGTTGTGTAATATTGTTAACGCCTTTAGGAATCGCGCTTTAGGATTCAAGCTCTCATTTTCCTTCGTAAATTAAACATTATTTCTGGTTTAGCAGAATCTCAATTATTTAACTACTATACCGAGAGGTCCCGGGTTCGATTCCCGGCCGGACAGAAATTACACAAGCATATTAATTGCTCACTTTGGGGCTAGATAGCGCTGTGTGAAATTGTCCAAAGATATTTATTAATATTATATTTAATGTTAAAAAAACTATTGTTTTTGCCTAAAAATAAACTGTGTGTTTAAGAGTGTTTATGTATTAAGTTCAAAACGCCACCAACAGATGGCGCTGTACGTTATTAACTCGCGCAAGTGAAGTATTTTTTGGCCCATACATATATGGCTGACTACAGAGTCCATTTTTGAACAACTTAATACACGTCTTGTCTTAGTACAATACTATTGTGGTTTTATTTGAGTTAACCCTTTAGTACAGTTCAGAACATCGCAAGTTCAGTGTGTTAACATTGGTCCTAAACGAGACCGGATTTTGGGAACAACAGTCCCAGTCAAGGGGACGCGACGCTTCGTGTACTCGCAGTGGATCGCTGTGGCAAAAGTACACGCAACAAACCGCCCGGCAACAAGCGGTGCAGCGGCGGTCAGGCGTACTGGGCGCAGCAGCGCCAGCGCCGCCAGCAGGAGCGGCCGCAGCGACGTCACGAGGCGAAAGCTGAGCTATCGACGTGATTGAAGGTGACGACATCATAAGGACGACAACAGTCAACGGCACACAGGCAAAGGAAGTCGACGCAAGTGTGAGTGATTGTGTGGTGATAAACAGTGAGTACAATTTTGACATTTACCCAGTTCAAGTGAAGAAGTTCGAGGCAATTTGGACCTTATTACTTAAGAGTTTTTAACTTGTAATATTTTAGATTCTATTGTGAGTAATATTGGACTTGTAAAATTTTAAATGCATGTTTTAGGACTTAGAATAATTTGCTAAAAAACGAGGGAACGGGGAATCCATGCCCGATTTTGTTGATATTTAAGTTAAGCGAAAACACTTGTAATTTTTTCATAGATTTGTCATATTAGTAAAAAGTTAGATTTTATTTACAAATTGCAATATTTTGTTTATGCAGTCTTTTAATTGTAATTTCAATATGGAAGGTTTAATTAACGTTCAGAAAGACTTACAAAAAGCTATTGAAAAGGGTGCAGTTAATTATAGGAAAAGTCCAAAGGATAGAATCACTATTGAATATTTAGAAACTAGATTGGAAAATGTGGAAAGAGATTGGGGATTATTTTATAAAAATCACAATAAGTTAGTTCTTCAGTACGAGGGCAAAGAATTGGAAAATAGTTCATATGTCATTAACGACATCTATGATAATACTGAGGAATCTTACATAATGTATAAATCCTGTTTGAAAACTGAGTTAAATAAATTATTGGCTTATGCACAAAGAGAAAAATCTGCTAATTTAAATGTTGAAAAATGTGAGTCCAATAATTCTTTTGTTAATTTACCTAAAATATCGATTCCGAAGTTTTCTGGTAATTATTCAGAGTGGCCAACCTTTAGAGACTTGTTTACTTCACTCGTACATAATAATAATTCACTCGATGATGTACAAAAATTACATTACTTAAAAGGCCAACTGTCAGGAGAAGCAGAACAATTAATAAGACATACTCCTATTACCAGTGATAATTATTTGCAGTGTTGGGATCTATTAGTAAAGAGATACAACAATAAACGTTATCTTTCAAATTGCATTTTGAAACGATTATTTAGTCAAAAACAATTAAATGTTGAATCATCATCGGGATTAAAGGAATTGTTGGACACTACATGTGACTGTTTAGGTGCGCTGCAGAACATAGGTATACAGGTGTCCACATGGGATGTTATTATCATTCATATAGTAACGTTTAAATTGGACTTAGAAACGCGTAAACAGTGGGAATTACATATTTCTAATATTGATGCCAATATTTTACCAACTTGGAACCAACTTAAGGAGTTCTTAGAGAGTCGTTTTCGGGCTCTGGAGTTCGTAGTTGCGAAGAGACCTTTCCAACAAAATAGTAGTCCTCAGAACAAGCCCAAGGTATTGCTTTCTACTAGTGGTTCTGGTATGCGATGTGAATACTGCTCAGATGTTCACAAGTTATGTTTCTGTAAAGAGTTCGCTAAACAAGATAGTGCAAGACGACGTGAGTTCGTTCTTAAAAATCGCATTTGTTTTAATTGTTTGGGCAGTAATCACACCGCTTACGAATGTAAAAGCCCCAGTACCTGCAAAATATGTAAAAGGCGCCACCACTCGTTACTTCACATAGCATCTGAAAAGGTAAACGAAAAGAGTTCATCTGAAGAGGTCTCTCCACTGGTGACTTGTCTGTCAACAATGGAAAAACCTAAGCAGGTTTTATTAGCCACCGCGTTAGTAAATGCCGAGTCACAAACAGGTGAATTTCAAGTTATACGGGCGTTGCTTGATCAAGGCTCTCAGGCGTGCTTTATTACCGAAGCCACTGTGCAGCTTTTGAGATTAAAAAAGAGATCAATTCATGGCGTTATTTCAGGATTGGGAGATAATAAATCAGTAACTACCAAATATGAGGTCAACTTTACAATACAGTCGCGTTTTGATCCTTTGCATAAAATACCTATCAAGGCGTTCGTGTTAAAAAACATCACTTCATATTTGCCTGAAAAGCACATCAAGTCAATCAATTGGATAGATTTGCAATACTTACCGCTAGCGGATCCTGGGTTCACTGCATCAGGTAAGATTGATTTGCTGATTAGTGCAGAAGTTTACAGCTACATTCTGAAAGAAGGGTTAATGAGAAGTCCAACGGGATCGTTGATCGCGCAGAACACCACATTGGGGTGGATCGTTTCAGGTGTAGTTGACACTGCCAATGTAACTGAAGAAAAGAATAACAAATCTAAGGCCATTTCAAGAAATATAACTGTCATGCACGCACAAGTAAATGAGGACGACATTTTAAGGAAGTTTTGGGAAATTGAAGAACAACTACCTGATAAACGGACTATCCTAACCGAAGAAGAACAACGCTGTGAGGACTTCTTTACAAGTACCACAGTGAGAACACCCGAAGGTCGTTACATTGTGAGGTTACCATTTCGTGAAGATCAACCGCAATGCACGAATCACGGGTCTAGAGATATCGCAGAAGCTAGATTTAGATCTTTGGAAAAAAGATTCGCAAAGGACAAACACCTAAAAGAAAAGTACACAGAAGTAATAAATGAATATCTAACTTTAGACCACATGAGGCCAGCCAATGAGAACATAAAGGAAAATGAAGCAACTTATTTACCACATCACGCTGTTGTACGAGATGATAAAACGACAACAAAGGTTCGAGTGGTATTTAATGCCTCAGAGAAGAACAAGAAAGGCGTATCATTAAATGATACTCTTATGATTGGCCCCACCATACAAGCGGACCTTCGCCATACTGTGATGCGATGGAGAGAACACCCGATTGCTTTAGTAGCGGACATCGTCAAAATGTATCGCCAGGTTTTAGTAGCAGAGGAAGATGTGAAGTACCAACGTATCCTGTGGCGCGACGAACCTGAAAAACAAATAAAGGAATATGAATTACTGACAGTTACTTTTGGAACAGCATCGGCGCCTTACCTTGCGGTCAGAGTGTTGCAGCAAATCGCCATGGACGAAGGCCAAGAAGTTCCTCAAGCTGCTGAAAGGATTCTACAGAGCTTTTATATGGACGATCTGATGACTGGTTGTTCAAGCGCCGAAGAAGGTGTAGAGCTCTATAATCAGTTAAGCAAAATATTAGAAAAGGGCGGATTTAAATTACAAAAGTGGAACAGTAATGATAAAACGTTAGTTGAAACTATCAAGGAGATGGAAAGGGAAAGTGACGGGTTAGTGACGGAGGAGGTGATAGAAGGAATTAAGGACAGTAATAATACACAAGAAACAGAACTAAAGCTCAAATTAGACCAAACAGTAAAAATATTAGGACTTACCTGGAACCGCGACGACGACTTCCTGCAGTACTCGGTGATCCTTCCTCCAGCAACCGCACCTGTAACAAAAAGAACAATAATAGGAGATATAGCGAGACTGTTCGACCCACTAGGATGGATAGCGCCTACAATCATTATAGCAAAGATTTTTATTCAGCGTTTATGGTTAGCTGGTGTAGGTTGGGACGAACAGCTTTCTAACGAACTATTAGATGAATGGAACACTTACCGAAGAACATTATTGGATTTAACAAAAATCAGGATTCCACGTTGGCTTGGTACTTGTCCAGATGACGTCCAAGTCGAACTTCACGGGTTTTGCGATGCGTCCAAGGCAGCCTACTCCGCAGTTATCTATTTAAGGACAATCAACATACAAGGACAAGTGAATGTATCACTTCTAACTGCCAAAACAAGAGTAGCGCCTATCAAGCAAGTGAGCATCCCAAAGCTGGAACTATGTGGAGCGGTTCTGTTGTCAAGATTGATAACTGAGACTGCTAAGGTTCTTAACATTCCCAAGGACAAGGTTAAAGCTTGGACCGACTCCACCATTGTTCTTGCATGGTTGAATGCTCACCCTAGTAAATGGAAAACCTATGTAGCCAACAGGACCTCGGAAATTCTAACAAACATGAACTCATCGCAATGGAGCCATATTTCTACGAAGCACAACCCTGCCGATTTAGCTTCTCGAGGAGTTTTGCCGGTTCCTTTAGCTGAGAGTAGCTTATGGTTCAAAGGGCCACAGATAATTCAAGAACAAATCATAACTTACCCTAGAGCGACGGATTTGAAGGGCACCCTTGAAGAATCAGCCGGTAGAACTTATGTTGCAACCATCCCGGATGATACGATTTTCAAAAGATTTTCTTCACTGTCGAAATTACTCAGAGTCGTAGCATACTGTAGAAGGTTCATAAGACGAACAAGGTCCACATATTTACGCAAGGATGAAATTGATGAAGCTCTACAGTGCTGTATTAGACAAGCCCAAAGAGAATCATTTCCATCTGAATATGCTCAATTGTTGGTCGGAAATTCAGAACACAAATCAAGTTCATTGAGATCACTATGTCCATATTTAGACGACAACAAGATCATCAGAGTCACAGGTAGATTGCAAAAAGCACAAGGAGATGAGAACTTTAAGCATCCAATAATTTTGCCAAAGAATCACCAACTCACCAAGTTGATAGTAGCTGACGCACATGAAAGAACGTTGCACGGCGGTCCCCAGTTAATGATAAATTATCTGCGGTCTGCTTACTGGATAATTTCAGTCAGAACAATTGTGAGACAGCACGTTCATGCATGTGTGATCTGTGCTAAACAAAAGGCTCAGACCAAGGCTCAATTTATGGGCTCATTGCCTTCAGTAAGATGCACGCCAGCTAGACCATTTCTTCACAGTGGTTTAGATTATGCTGGACCCATCAATATAAGGACATCCAAGGGTAGAGGTCATCGCTCTTATAAAGGATACATCTCATTGTTTGTATGCATGAGTACGCGCGCTATTCATCTCGAGCTGGTGAGTGATATGACCTCTCAAGCTTTTCTTGCAGCGTTTAAGCGTTTCACTGCTCGTCGAGGACATTGTACCGACATTTGGAGCGATAACGGTACAACGTTTGTAGGAGCAAGCAAAGAGTTGCAGCAATTGAGTTCCATCCAAGAACCCATTGTACAAAATCTTGAAATGAATGGCACTACGTGGCATTTCATTCCCCCCCATGCCCCCAATTTCGGAGGTATCTGGGAGGCTGGAGTGAAATCTACTAAATTTCACCTCAAACGCGTAATTGGAGACCAAACTTTAACTTTCGAGGAATTAAGCACTCTCTTGTCTCAGGTGGAAGCATGTTTGAATTCACGTCCGATAAGTGTCATTCATAGTGACGATCCTAGTGAACCACTTCCACTAACTCCAGGACACTTTTTAATTGGAGAGTCACTCTTGACAGTACCAGAGCCCAATTACGAAACCTCATCATTAAGCTCTTTAAGTCGTTGGAAGTTAATACAGAGATCAGTTCAAACCTTTTGGAGACGTTGGTCTCAGGAGTATTTGGCATCAATGTTAAACCGATATAAATGGAGATCTCACACTCCAGAGCCAGAGATCGGTCAGATTGTTTTAATTAAAGAAGACGATTTGCCTCCTAGTAGGTGGCTTTTAGGGCGCATTTTTGAGAAGCATCCAGGTAATGATAACCTATCACGTGTGGTCACCTTGCGCACTAAGTCATCCGTCATAAAAAGACCTACCTCAAAACTTTGTATTCTGCCTATAGCAAACTAAGTTTGTATTGTTAAAAATGTTATTTTATTAAGTACCTACTATGTTATTTAAGTTAAGACATTAGTTAAGTACCAACCCAATGTTTAGTTCATTAAGTTTTGTAGGCCATTCCTGCAATTAAATGGCCTAAGGGGGCGGTATGTTTAAGAGTGTTTATGTATTAAGTTCAAAACGCCACCAACAGATGGCGCTGTACGTTATTAACTCGCGCAAGTGAAGTATTTTTTGGCCCATACATATATGGCTGACTACAGAGTCCATTTTTGAACAACTTAATACACGTCTTGTCTTAGTACAATACTATTGTGGTTTTATTTGAGTTAACCCTTTAGTACAGTTCAGAACATCGCAAGTTCAGTGTGTTAACACTGTGTATTGCGACTATAACGTCATAATGTATTGAAAATCCTAATTCTGGAGTTGGACATTATATGTACTCGTAGTTAATTAATTATTAGAGTTTCAAAAGTAAAAAAACTGAAGTTAATAAGTACGGCTAGATACTAATGTAGGTACTATATCCTTCTATAGGTTCTATACTTGACCTCAAATGGTGAACCTCTAAATTAGCTACTTAAGAGCTTTTGATGCTCAGCCAAGTGTCGAGCCCCCGATTACCTTCGAAAGTGATTTGGATCGGTGAATGCAATTAGCTTGCTAAAGGCATTCTGTGACGTCATCACTTTGGAGCGTCATCATTCTGCATAATCTGAGCGAGTGACATCGCTATGCATGTTAATATGTGTGGCGGGTGCCGCAATATCTGAAGGGAGAATGTGATAAGTTTATTTTGAGAATATAATGACTAAAAACGTCAACTTATTGATATACTGAGTACTCCTTCTGACAAATTAAATTTAAAATAAATAGATAGAAGCACGAGCTATTCACGTTCTTGAAAATACATATTCCTCTTTATACTGTGACTCTGAAGTCTGAAAGTCAAGTAGGTAGTAGACAGGTGAATTAACGAATACGAGGAGTAGGTACGTACACACTTAATCAAACTGTCACAACTGATATTTAACTAGGTATTTCTAATGTGGTGCTGGCATGGTTGTACTGATGATTACGAAAGTAAATCAATCTACAGTCATGACAAGATACAAAAACTTAAAGTACGGTGGACAGGACTACACGTCACTTTCCAAAAATAGGCATGAATCGTTCTGCGTTTTGAACTAGAGCCGTACATTTAATAGTTTGTTCGCAGATGCTCTTCTAAGGCACGTACCTAAACAATATTTATCACACAACTGAGCGTTGAATCGCTGTCTGCATCCGGAGCTGGTCTGAATGGAATTAGTTTCGTGTAAGGCATTCCTAGACGTCATTTCCGAGCGATATCACTCCGCGTAATCTGTGGCTCCGTAGCGTGGCGTAGCGTGGTGTAGCGTGACGTAGCGTGGTGTAGCGTTATGGCGCGTGACGTGCCATTCTGACGCCTGGGGGTCTATTCTGCAAAGTGCAAATATATCGACGATTGTCGCTGCATTCAAGCATGCGGGAAAATCGGTATGAATGGGAGAGATGGATAGGGATGAGAAATAAGAATTGGTTCGAGGAATAGAGTTCACATCATTAGTATTTCGTATCAGGGTTGCTGGATTATAAGGTATGGGTGACTGTCTATCAATCAGCTAAGTATAAGTACAAACAATAGTTAATAAATACAGGAGTACCTATAATATGTAATTTATAAGACAAAATCATTTGAGAACGGCTTTGCCGATTCGCCTGATTTCTTTTTGTGCTTGTAAATTGTCTGAAAAGATTTTTTTAACAATTTACGAGAAAAGTCTAAAATTAAGAAATTTTTTCATAAGAAACAACGACTAGGTTTGAAGAAATAATCTAAAACGTTTTAGAAAGCTGCTGTCGAACCATCTTTCTCTGCTTCTTTTGTTTTTCCCGCCCCACTTCCTAGGATTTTTCTTTGCAAACGATTATATCGGCTTGTTTTTTGTACCGCCTCCACCTTTTTTATCCGCCTCTGCCGTTGTCGAGCCGGACAATCCGGACGTCCGCCGCGTTCCGAGCCGAGGTGAATGCGGACAATACCTTCAAGTTTGGTTTAATTAAATATATTGACAATCTATTTGAATCTATATTTGTTTAAAGTTCATGTATAATGCTGAAGTTAAATCCCACAATTCAATAAAAGACTACGAAAGATACGAGTACGTTGTAGGACAATATTCCGTAGGTACATTTATGCTCACATGCTTAATTTTAAATACGAGTACATACCTAACTAAATAACTAAAGCTGATGATTTATTCATTATTTATCAGGTAAGTGATCTGTGCGCGTGATTGGCCATAGATAAATTAATCTGACACCTTTTAATGATTCATTCATTGTACGTCACAGTATCCTGATTCATTCCGAATCAGACGGGACATCAGAACTCAAAATGGCCACCCCTAGCCTACCGGACGTCCGCCACGCGCCATTCTTACGGGGACAATGCCCGGAGAGACGTTTTGTTTTGTATAATTGAACATTTTCGTCATATCGCCCTTTGTCTGTTAAGTATGGCACAAATGAGATAAGACTCGTCGAGTCATTGGAAAATTTAAAACTAGGGGTTTTTCTCAATGGGGAGTGCATTAAAAGTAGTATTTATCATTGCTTTTTTTATCCACTCAAACCTCGAGATGGTCTGACGCGGTGAGGAAGACGGTGGGCGGAAATTTGCATCGTGCGGTCCACACAGCTTATGACCGCAGTCTGTGGAGGAACACTATGTTGTCGCGATCCTCATCAGTGAGGGACCGAGGAAGAAGAAGACTCAACTCTCCCAATAAAATCAATTTTCTATATAGCATTTTGAATATTTTATGAAGATATTTACATTATAATATTAGACAGTCTAAGCACACTATCAAAAAATAAATAAAGAGTTTACAATGAAATCTCTCTGATCTCTGTTTTCAAAGTTAATTCAAACGTCTTAAAACATCTTACTTAAATAATCATGATTACATTTATTTAACTGCAATGCTATTGTTTAGATTTAATCTAATATTATCGTAGGTTCCCGCATCCAGCACAATATGGGCACTTGGAATAATCTCCACATCCAATCCTACTTAATGTGCAGTTTGAACGCAAAACCTATGTCCCTATAACGGGTCGCTATCCCAACCGTAACTATAAAATCTGTAAGGGTTAAAAATTCTATGGACTTACGAGTATTGTGAGCACGTTCTAGGATTGCGAATTAACTGTTTTATCTTTTATCTGAGTTGCACCATCTTACTTTAACTTTAAGGTCTCTACCCACTATACCGTATCATACCATGACCGTGCTAGGAACGTGTCAGGCACGAAAAGCAACACGATACGCTCTACTATGCCCACTGAACGGATCGACGGCGTTCTGTGCCCGTATACATCCCGTATGATGCCAGTATGCAACCCGTATGTAACCCGTATGTTGCCCGTATGCAACATCCACCAAAACCAATAGGAATCCGTTTCATTCTCGCATGCGTTACAGTGTCGCGTGGACGTCTTGGGGTGCTACCAAATTTTTAGGGTTCCGTAGTCCTGAAAAGATTTATTTGCCTGACACGTTCCTAGCACGGTCATGGCATGATACGGTGTAGTAGGCAGAAACCTTTAACAAACTACAAAAATCTGTTAAACTGCGTACAAAAAACACCGATTATTGTTATAGTTACGGTCACAATAAGTTGGTGCAACCCAGCCTAAGAAATCATAATCTAAGCTTAGCTAAATTTTTCATTTGGATTTTAAAAGGCTTATTTCTGAATTTCGATTTTTGGCTTGAAGGTGCTCATTGTCTAAGTATGAACTTTTCATATTAATTTTATCCTTGAGATAGAAGATGAGATAGATGATGTAAAATTAATATGAACACGCTCAACCTGGAAATCTCAAATCAGAAACCGAACTTCAGAAAAGATAACTTGCATTAATGTAATCATAAAAGATGCTTACACGCAGTGCTTAGCTTTTTGTACTATCGTCTGTGTTGATTTATAGCTGCATAACTAAACTTCTTATCAAGTCAAGAAAATTTCTGTCTATCCAATGGTATAGGAAACAGCTCTTTGTCGGCGATTACTTTTCCCACACTTTACGTTACTATCTAACAAGGCCTTTCCCATTTCCCATCGCATTTTTACTGATGACGAACATGGAAACATGTCTCCAGTGCGCCATAAGGGCAGGGTGAATGTAACGATTAAAATTTCAAAGACTGCTTGTGTATGCCTCTGAGGCCCGAAATAGCGTTCCCTCTCGGTAGATTGACGCTCAGTGTTGTGCGACTCTCTTCCACCTTCACACCAGTTACTGGAACTGCTACTTTATTATCTGAGTCTTAAGGGTTATCACCACGTTTTGCGGTGAAGTTACAAGTTTGCGTACCTCCGTGACGTCTGTTACTTACAATGCAGGATACGAGGGTTGTATTTAGTGCGGCATCTGTCGCAAGATTTGTATCGCTTTGTGCATTTGTCTGGAATACTATGTCACTTTTATGATGATGATTGAAAGGCCTTTAATAACTGAACTGGTCATGGGGAGCGTCTGTTTCTGGTTTTGTAGATAAAGACATTTGAATATGATATTTGAGCGCCCCTCGGCTTTTAGACAAAGATAACTTTTGTGTTATTGGAGCTTGTAATAAAGTAGGGTACGCTCCCTTTTTGTAACGAGCTGGCTTGTTCTTGACCTGAATCTTAAAATAGTATCTACTTATCGAGTTCTTATTATATTTTTCAACAATAAGAGGGCTTTATGTAGAGAGCATTAATGGAAATATTAATAGTACGAGTATGCCTAACTATGAATTGCCTAAAGATGAATAAAGCTATATCTGTACTATTTGTATATCAGCCTACAAGTATCTATGGACTCAAAAACGTCGTATGTATAGAACTTTCTTGCAAAACTACTCTTCAAAAAATCTAATGAACACACACAAAAAATCTGGACTACTTAAATTAGTATTTGCAAATCATTAATTGCTCTTAGGGAGCTTCATATGTCTCTTTTTTTCCCTATCAGCGCTTGTTACACAAAACAAACCCGCGATCTTCCGCGTAGGAGCCCCAGTGGTTTGCGACTGGGCCAGTTGGCTGTCAAAAGAGCCGAGGCCGTGAAAATTGCCAAAACAATTGCGCGTTAACAGGTGGAACCGGTGGCTCGAGAGTGAAAGTCCTTGACTTTACGAAGGCGAGCCTGTCCCGGCCAGCAGGCCAACTCCGAAACGCTGTGTACATACGAGTACTTAGTTTAAGATCCATCTGTCACAGTCGCTCCTGCTGGCATCCCGCTTTGCGTGAGAGGGACGGCAACATTCGAAACTTCGGTTAACGTTTTTCTGAGTAACCCCGCAGTTCAGGTCAAGACGAAACCCATCCATTAGGTTACAGGTAATGATTTATGGGTGTTAGAATCGCTATACTCGTAATTTGAAGTCTGAACTTTGTCCTTTCATTTGAGCATAAGAGCCTAATTTTCTACTATAGGTTATTGGAGGCCATGCTATTGAATATTATAGTGCTAGTAGGAGCTTTAGATGAATACTTCATATTTGTGTACCTACAATTTATTCGTGAGATTTTATTTCTCAAAATAATTACTCGGTCCATCTAGCTTTTAGATGCTTAATAAAAAAGAGTTAAATAACCTATCCAAATACATTAATTGTCCAACTATGATTCCAGATAAATGATAGGTTAGTACATTAAAATCTCCCAAAATACATAATGAAAAGAATCATTCTGGGAGTGGGTAGTCAATGCGAAAAAACGCTCAACGGTTGGAATGTGCAGGTGTCAAAATGTCCATATGGACCGGCTGTTAGTGTGGCAAAAAGTATGAACGTCAAAATGAGCAATGGTTAAAATGATCTGAAATTAAAATGTCTTCGGGTTTATTCGAACAAGCGTCTTATTGTGTAGTAGCTAACGTGAACACGTGTTTAAATGCATCAAGGTAAAAATGTCCAAAAAAAACTCTTTATTGACTGGACTACAAGAACATTGAACATTTTGACATTTAATTTTATTAATTTAATCATGAGCAAAATATATCAGTTGATCATTTTATCTATCACACCTTTTGTTGTACTTGTATTTTGTAATGTGTACCATTTGTCACTAAAGCACTGTAACCATGGTAATGATGTACACTTTGACACTGGGACTTTTTGACGTTCATACTTTTTGCCACACTAACGGCCGGTCCATATGGACATTTTGACACCAGCACATTCCAACCGTTGAGCGTTTTTTCGCATTGACTACCCACTCCCAGAATGAAAAGAATTAGCTATCCCAAACTTTCTTAGATCCGACAACGTTAACACAAAAAATTAAGAAACAACAATTAATGAATAAGCGTCTCCTAAAATCTTACAACAAAAGTTTTAACACAATAATATCTTAGCCTTGTTAACCCCAACCCAATAGAAAACAAGGCTTGGTAATAAAAGCAAATGATGATTTATTAGGATACTAGTAATTACACCAAAACTAATTGTTTTCCTGAAACACGTGTAGCCACTGACACTCGCGAGACGGAAAAAAACCTGGAATTTATCACTGTGCGAAACTAAATGACATTGACATTTGAACTTCAACTTTTATGGTTATGGCTAATATTCTTTTTCTGTGGTTGAATCGGCCAATATCAGGTTTAAAGAAAAAACACATAATTAACAAAGAGTATATCATAAAAATCGCGAAACGCACTGATCTCCATTTATTTATGGATCGATGACAACCCAGCAAATAGTAAGGTTTTGGCGCTGATCGCATAGTGAGTGGATGGTGAACTACTAAAGATGGCGACAGCGGTTTGTTTGTCAGTGCCATCGGAATTTAACGAAATTCTCCATTATCCGAATTTTGCGGATATATGTTGTCGACTCAAAATCGATATATTTTTATGCTTTGTTATCCATATAAGGTTTCGATCCAGTCTACCGTACCCCTTGACGAAATTATTAATATAGAAACATTATCTATTTAGTATTTAGGTCGAATTTCCCTCAACGGGAAAATAATATAATAACGGGCAGGGTTACAATCGCACTAAATAGTAAATAATCTCGTTAGTCGGTTCGACTTGGGTTCCCCTAATTTGATATAACCCAAATCTCACCTGCCTTCTATCTACGTAAGATTTGATTTGCGAGGCTTGTATTATATCGGAATTATAACTGACCCTATAGAGACTGGGTGTATATATGAAATGAAGGGCTATGATACGAATAATGTGTTGGTAAGTGAATATTGTGTTAATATAGTTCGCATTTGTAATACACTATATTGACAACATCTGAACCATATTTTTTTTGGAACAGCGTTTTAGGACAGTCACCACTTTTGTGCCGAAATCCGCTGAATTCGATGATAGAAAAATAAGAGAAAAAAAATTGTGTACCTTATTAATTGCAGCAATGTGCAGCACCCGTACAAGCACTCTGGAAGGAAACACTTCACAACACTGTATTTTCACCACCACATAAACTACTAAACTTGTCTATTAAGGTCCCTTGACCGAGGTGCAATTGTTTTTGGCTTGATGATCTCACAATAGACCCGAAACAAGCGACAACCGCGCACTATGACCCGCATTATTCAAGTTCGAACTCAATGTCAAGACTATATTCAGTTCTATGACTGGTCTACATAGTAAAATACGAAAAACACATTTTCATGTTCATTATTCAATTCTGAGCATAGTTTCGTAGTATGAACACCAAACCGAACGAAAAATCCGCCCTACGTTCCGATACTCACTGTTGTTTTACAAAAACTGAACTACCCACCATTCTTGAGCAACTCTACATTTTTTAATATAAAGTTCTATTTTCATTATTGGTAATTTTAAAAACAGAAAATTGAAGTTTGTTATAATAATAATCTCATTTTGAGATAATTATAAACCCTTCTATAAAAAGACGCCCTTCAATAAAATACTAGGTTATTTAACTAAATGAAATCATAGCAAATCTATGCCATCATCGCGTACAAATAAGGGTTTACAATACATAACCAATTAGTATTCAGGAAATGAACACAGCGTACTGAGAATCGTTATTATTACTCCATAAATTGCATTATGGAAAAATATTTGCCCATTCATCAATTGGATGTGCAATAAAAACTGAAATCGTAAACGCAAGCTTGCTAATTTCCTACTCGTATAAGCTTTGCATTTATAATTAGCGCCGTTACTTTGTACTGCGAATACGTACCTACAATAAACATGGCGTGAGCTTGTACATTACCGACCATATTACGCAAACAGACGCATAACTCAGGCGACACAAAGCAAGGGACACAAAAGTGGGCAAAAGTTGCACCTTGTCGTGATAATGCATCATTCCTTGCAACATTAACCATTCGGTCACTCTATTATTCAAGAGAAAAGTACGTCGTTTTTGACACGCGAGTTCCACTGACCCGTCAACGTGCGTACCCTGCTTTAAAATTTAAACCCTGTTTGCATTCACCCCCTAGTGTCTTAAGTCTCGAACATCGAAAAACTCCTCGCCGCGGGACTATTTTCGTCGCCCCTTTAGGACTGTTAAAATAGAATGTTCGAGTCCCGGAATATAAAATTCAATAACTGGAGTTACCGGAGGGTTAACCCATATACCATATTTTGTACAGTGAACCGCAAATAAAGCGAAATATTGCGGGATCTTATTTAGTTTTAATAGATGCGATTTTGCAACGAAAATGTGTAATATACCCTGACGTTTGTACGTACGTTAATGCGATTTCGGTGTAGAATACAAACGTACGACTTCCCGTTTGTTACGACTCGTGACTTCCAGTGACGTATTATGGACGTTAATATACGTCAAATATTTTTGTTTTATTAATTTTTTTCATGTTCTTCATAATACGAGTGGCATTTTTGGGTCAAGGTTGTTCAGTAACAAATTGATCCATTATTCAATACAAAAAACATAATATCGGCACGAAACATGTTAAAATCTACCTGGACAACCCAAATCGTGACAAAATACGCTTTGTCGAAACACGTCTCATCAACGAGAATACAAACCACGAAAGGGTCAGAAATACATAGTAAATAACACGATAGTGACAAGTAGAGAACGGCAATATCATTAAGGGTAGAATATTTTATTCATAGCCTGTCCCAACAAAGGCCGACGTCTCGAATATAGTTTCTTTTATAACACTGAAATTGCTGGATGGGTCATTGTAGTCCAATATCGCCAATAAATAAATAACGAATCATGTAAATACTCGCTTGAAAACTTGCATAGAGTAATCGGTTTAAATTTAAACACACCAGACGAATAAATTATTTAGCATAGTAATGTTAAATCGCACGTGGATTGCGTGGCAAGCACAAATGTGAAGTTAGCTTTGCCGTGACCTTTGGAAGATAAATATCCTTACAAGAGTATTGACTGATAAAACACAATATACCAGTGTTCTAAGCCAATTAGCCTTGGTAACTGGATTTCGTTTAAGAGCTTGATTCTTATTTGATCCGATTTTTCTTTCAAATCAAGTTCATGGTATTTGATAAATAAAAATAATAAGTAGTTTTAAGTTTAATGTATGCTAATTTCATTTTATGCTTAATGCATATTAGCAATCTTAATTTTAAATACAGACAAATTGCTGACAGTTGGATTGAGTCATATTTTATTAAGTTACCAAAAAAAAATAATGTCAGTGAAGGCGATATTTAAAAAAATTGAAGATGCGCTTAAATGTGAAGGCCTTTACTATTACGAAAATTAGTAATTAGACAGGTGACTAATTATGTTCAATATAAAATACATTCACAAGATTGGTGTTGCTCAATGTTTGCACTTTAACTTGTTGAAACTCCTTGACATATAATTATGTGAACATAGGGCATAGCTGCTTTGAATATCGCTTGTATTATTTAATTGATGAGTAAATATTGTAAAATAGGAATAAATATTGTTTTTGGGTCTTTTAGCTCAACGATAGGTTTTTGCTTAAAACTTTAAGCAATAGATATGAATTATACAATTATTTTAGTGAAAATAACAATAAATCATAAGAATTAAAATGATAGCCCTATCAATATAAGTATACGACATTACATTCTAGTGAGTCGTGACCACGCATAGGCGCATACATAGTACACGTAATTCGCTTTCACGTCACACCTGTGGTCTATGACAATATTACAAGCAGCACATGGGCCCAGATAATACTGTGGTGTAGGTCCAATACCGTGTTTTTCTTTTTTTAAAACACCATTCAAGTGCGTGCGTAGCGCCGACAGACTGACACGCGCTGTCAGTTGTTTTTTTTCTATGCGGCCGTTGCAAAGGCGATTTATGTTATGGCTAGCAGCAGGTGGTGGCGTAGCAAAAATATTGCGGACGAAATTAAACTAGCAGAAACCGAGAAAAATTCTTGACAGAATTGGAAACACAATATTGGTGCTGTTTGGTTAAAAAAACACTTTTATTAATGTTGCTTTAATCCTCTTTGGTCGCATAGATCTTTTGTTTTTTCTTTTATAAATAAACAAGTAGGTGAAGGTTAACTCATCTAAAATATTGTTTGATAAAATATCCGGTGCTTAGCAGAAAGAAATACGAAACACAAGGCCATAATTAGCTATAATTAATCAATATACGAGTATCATTACCCAGCCACCGTACCGTCCTCCGAAATTTCCTCTTCGCCGGTAGAATTGGCCCATTACACAGTCTTCAATAATTCCGTCCGATTGCCAATTCAGGTTGGATAAATCATAATTGAAAATGACAATAGGCACAGGCCGCCATATTGTATTGTACGAATGCGTACGATGCGAAAAGTTCATCGTGCCACGGTGAAATTGCTGATGGATAGCGTTGTATATGAATGAAATATTATTTCTTTTTTTGTGCGGCACCAAAACGGTAGGCCTTTTTGTAATCATCGGCGTGATTAATTCTATTAGATGGATTATTATTACTGATTAAGTTATTGAGGATAGAATAATATTCATTAGAAATCTTTACCCATTACATTTATGTATTTTATTCGTCTTCTATGAAAACACATATGAGTGAAAATACATTATAACATACAACTAAATGGAACGCAATTCAGTAATAGAACAAATGGGTCGAAACATAAATTAATAAAATGTTATGATGAGTTTTTAGTTAGTACCTAGTTAAAACAACAATTCGATCGTAAATAGATTGTAAAACATTTACATGCAATATCAGTTTTATTATCCAGTCTGTTTATGTCGTATTTAACATGATTATGTTATGCAGCAACTATGAGGCAATTCTTTTAAGAAGTCTTAAAAACAATTATATTCGCCATAAATCAACACGTGGGCGACAACTTGATGTAATAGAACTAAAACAAAAACGTGTGTATGACATAATTTTGTTTCGTAGCGGTGACCTACTTCATATTATTTGTATCCATGACGTAGGTACTTGCCGCTAATGTTCTGCTGGGAAACTAAACTTCTAATATTGTTATACAAGTGTCTGTCTGTCTGTCTGTCATCAGAATGAGCAGCAGTCTTGTTAGTTGTATGATAATGCAATGGAGCCTGAAGTCGAACTAGTAAACGCTACGTCTTCTGTCATTTAAGAACTCTGTGCTCAACTGGATCTAAAAGCCTATTTATCGAAAACGGAAAACGCTGCGTAGGACGTCCACCCACAAGGTGGACCGACGACATCGTAAAGTGGAAGGCGCTGGACGCAGGCCGCTAGCAACCGGGCAACATGGAAAGCATTGGGGAGGCCTCCCGGCCTATGTTCAGCAGTGGACGTCTTATCGCTGAGATGATGATGATGAAGATGATGATCAAAATATTAAGTTTCACACGTTTCACATCAACTTAAACTTACATAGATTTCGCAGTAATAATATCAAAAGTTACTTAAGTCCATTATCACAACAGCATTAGCACTAAAGAGTATAGGTACATCATAAACTGTAAGTGCAACCAATCGAGAACATCAACGTTGTTCACACCACAGTTTGCGGGTCGTGTCACCCGTGCACATCGTATCAAGTGGCCATCAAACGGTATACATAAATGTATATGGTATCAGACTATCTGCAGATAAGCCGTACATCCATTCCAGGCATTAACAGATCCAGTTGATTGGAGGTTTCAGTTAGATTGGGCGCCAATTGACTTCAGTGTTCCAAACTCTATTTGAAATTGGAACTGTTTGATTCTACATTCAGTTGTTTGGGTTTACTTTTTTTGTTTGTTACTGGCTTGTTAACACTAGAGTACACGCGCGGACTACTATAGTAGACCAGGGTAACATTTTACGTTATAACTTTTTGAAAACTTGCGCCCGAGAGCTGGCATTCCAGGAAAGCCTCGTTTACTAAATTTTTCAGAAAGCCAGTAAAGCTTAGGTCGCTAGATTGTGCGCACTTTTCTAAAATTGGCCGTCAAAACTGCGGGTCTACTCAAAAGCCCGAAATCACTCGACAAAAAAATTATGAAAGACTTGCAAGAAATGGATTCACTCCGTGTACCAGGCAGTAGAAAGTCATGAATACTATGACAGATAAAAAACTAATCATATTTTTTCAGTAATTTTTTTTTGTTAACATTGGTCTCAGAGTGCAATTTTGGTCGAAAAAATTTACAACTTTTAAATCTGTTTATAATGTTTGATCCCAAATAGTTATATAAAGAAACTTTGTTTATAAAATAACTATAATAAACACTTTTATCATTTACATATTAATTCTATTCATAAATTGCTTACAAACTGATTTACAGTGATTTTAAATTGGCTTACCAGAGTAGGCCGCGCGTGTATTCGTGTAAAAAAAGAGGCGCGTGTACTACAGTGTTAATAATCATGTTAAAATAGTCGTATTAAAAAGTAAAAACAAAAACATATCGTATTTATCATCTACTAACCCACACTCGGGACTTTTTGGCGGGAAAATAGAGCTTCATTTTGGCAGCTTTTATTTAATTTTTGTTTAACCGAATGAAAATGGCGGATTATTAAATAACCATTAGGTAAGTTTTAGTAAACATGAATGAGTGCAAATGAAACAAAAC
Source organism: Ostrinia nubilalis (assembly GCF_963855985.1). Taxonomy (NCBI): domain Eukaryota; kingdom Metazoa; phylum Arthropoda; class Insecta; order Lepidoptera; family Crambidae; genus Ostrinia; species Ostrinia nubilalis. The sequence continues at coordinate 5,902,179 of NC_087091.1, read as the reverse complement.
AATTTCTCTCAAGAAATCCGCGTGAAGTTTCAGAGAAAAACACTAAACAATCTTTATTGAATATCTCCCTTGAGGATGCAGAAACATTCATGAAACCACTATTTATTACATTCGAAATAATCTATGTAATCTAAATAACATTGGCTATGCATGCAAACTATACGAAGCCCCCATAAAAACACACTCTCACTAATTTCTCCCAAAATAGACCTAATCCACATGACATTAAACTGTGGTGGCACATTGTAACGTCCCTATTTCACGCGACCTAACTCCTAAATGGGTTTACAAAAATACCGGGGTTTAAAAATAAATGCAGTAAAGCACAACTGTCGTGTATTCTATTTAGCAGCCGTCAGCACGGCCGAGTTGCGGCTGTCAGCGCGTATCGGTCACACGCACTCAATCAGAACTCAAGCAGAGGACGGGTTATGGTGGTGATGGACAAGTATTTTATTATTATTAAGGCGTTGCTGTTGTAATATTGTGGGTTTAATATGAAAGATGCGTGTAAACAAAAACTTAAGGTTGAGTTGTACCATCTATCTTTAACAGTAACTATAAGGATGACCGGTGCTTTTTAAGGAGTTTGACAGATTTTGACGTTTGTTAAAGTAAGATGGTGTAACCCTGTTTAAATGTTCCTTTTAGTAAGTACTCTATCATTTTTGGCGTATCTAATGTCAGTAGTTCTTTTAGAGTCACACACAAAATCGCATGAGGGTTTATTACTGCCATGTAAGTTCATATTAAATTATTTTTCAGCATAGCTGATGTGTTCAAGTGATGACATGTCAGCTTCGTGTATGCTATTTAGCACCCGTCAGCACGGGATGTCAGCATAACATCAGCCACACTTTATCACTGGTTAGTAATCATTATCAGAAATCGCTTTCTAATGAAAGGAGAGTCATGATTATAAACATATGAATAAGTAGTTATGGTGTTTTATTTTCCAAGCTCCTTTCCAAGCATAGTGATGTTGTTCCGAACTTCCAGCATTCACAAGCAGAATAAATGAAAGCATAGTCAAACCACGCTTGCAGTTGTGCTTATACTTATACCCGTTGTGATGAATAAACACTGCAAATACCTGAAAAGAAAAGAAAACATAATTAGTAGTGAGTCAAAAATTCATTAACGTTTTACACACCAAAGGGTCCAAAGCCCAATCAGCAAAACCTTGAACCCGAAACACACGTTAAACAACTTTAAAGGATGACACATTGGATGCGTTCTGCGGTCTGCAGTCCATCCAGGCTAAGATGCGCGCCGCGATAAGATTTTATCGATTTTACGCGATAAGCCCATACGTTTGTCGTCTAAAATCATCGATAAAATTTTATCACGGCGCGCATCCTAGCCCTATAGGTCAAATTTAACGCAGCCTGCATTATGGTATGAATAACTTTATTGGTATCTAAACATTTCGTATTGATGCGATCTGACTGTGCGGGCACGAGCAAAGAAAGCAAACCGCGCCATTGGCAGATTGTCTTGCCTGGACCGCTCACTGTTGCCTTGACCGACAATGATTATGATGTTCATACATAATGCGGGCTGCGTTCACTTTGACCTGATCGCAGAACGCATCCAGTGTGGCAATTCCTTGAAAAAGTTTAAATTACTGGATAAATTCGCGACTTATTTTAATAACGATGTGCCGAGGTTTGAGCCATGTTGCTGTGTCATTTCATTAACTATACGATACATTAAATAATACGCTTATTTGCATGGTGCATAACTTTGCATACATCTTTTATTCATGTTACAAATAATACGTATTTGTTCGAAGTTCAAGTTTATCGTTATGCGCAGTCTGCAGCCCAGCATTATCATTTTGTTGCAATATGGAACCTATAACGTCTACATAAGGTGCAACGGTATTAAGCTTGATGTGCTTGCTGTATACACTGATCGTTATTGCTTATTATTAATATTTAACCAGGTAAAGATAATTTCATTTATTTTTTCAAAGTAAACTGATCAAAAATAGATTTGATTTTATTAATCAGTATCGATTCATCTTAGAATGATTTTATGTTGTGTTTGTGTTAAATTATGTTTGCTAAACATTAATCGACAAATTGATTTCACAAACGTAGGTGGTACGCATAAATAAAAGAATTTACAATTAAAATCTTTGACGTCAAGGGAACGCGAGACTTGGTAGAGTCGCAAGTATAACGATGGTACAATTTTAACTTCTTCAAAGTAGGTGCCAAATATTTATAAAGCAGGATAAAATCAAGACTGTCTTTGTAGGTAGAGTTACAATTTTTTGTTTGGAAAAATGGTGGCGATCCTTTCAAAATTCTATACCATATGGGTAGCAGAAGTACCTATTATAAAAAAATAGTATGTTCATATTTCTTATTTCTTACCTAAGTAAGGACCTCAAAGCTTCAAGCCAAAGTATGTCCAGTTTCGTAAAAATAAACCGATTTAATTACGGATGATTGCGTGTGAAACGGAGAAAGCATCCCATCGAGAGTGAAAGAGAGCGTCGCGGTTAAAAATAACAAACTGCAGCGAACATTTCGTTCACTCCCTTTCGGGTAGTGGGTTGCGTTCCAAACTCGTTCACCTCTGGGAGGTTAAGGTCACGCGCCGAACGCGAGTGAAACTTGCGGGGACATCGAAAGTTTCAAATTAAATTATTTTAAGGCGAATTGGAATTAGATTTTCCAATAAATACTAATAACAAGAAAACTTTTCATTATGTATCTTAGACATCTCACCGATTGATTTTTAAATGTGAACTTACTCCATTTAATTATTTTTTTTCAGAAGCCCTTATCTTTTCCACCTCTGCAACTATACACCCAAGCCGCTTTTGCTACGGTAACTACGACAAAAAATCCTTTAGTCCGCAATAAGAGGGCTACCCTGGGCTGCACTATCATGTGCCCTCACATGGCTACAGTAGCCAATCTTGTTGGTAAATGATAGCCGCTGCTGGTCTGGCTATGAGCATCGCGCTTCAAATCAAGATCAGATTTCCGCTGCTCTTCGAAAAAAAATTATAACTTCTGTGATCACTAGGATAAAGCTGAACCATTAACAGTAACTCAACCATTAAAGACAAAGGTTCAGCCTAGGGGAAAGTTAAATCATCTATCATTTGATTGGACTTTCAATGCAATGGAGGAGTTTGAAGGTAAGGATCATCTTTCCTCCAGTATTAGAGGATGACAGATGATAAGGTATCTCAAACATGAATGATAAAAAATCATACAAGCAAGTTTTAAATCAATGAATAATAAAATTTTCCTACAAGACTAGTCCTTTCAAAAGCGCGATCACCTGCCTTACTCCAAGGCCGAATACCGAACGTGGCTGCTCGGATATTTAGCCGCCATGGATACAATGCTTCAACTTGGAGTAATGCCAGAAGGCTAAGGATTCATGATGCACTTTGATCTGGTGCGGTAAGGACTCTTGTCTGCGGTAAGTACAAAATTCAACTAGGTATCTACCTGCCAGGCTAGGATGCGCGGCGTGATAAAATATTATCGACAATTTTAGATGATAAACGTGTATTATCGCGTAGAATAGATAAAATGGTGTGATAAACGCTTATCGCGGCGCGCATCCTAGGCCTACAGGACTGGTGGTTTAAGTATAGCTCAATCTGTAGTCTCAGGTTTCAATCTGTCTGGGACAAATAAATAAGGGTGTTAAGTTGTGCATAAGTTTGTTACAACTTAGAGTTTAAGGGTGAGCCGGTAGAAACCCGGTCCGGTTTGTCGCAAGTCCGGATAGAAACCGGCTCGTCAACACACGCCCTTAAAAGTGGTCAAAAATATGTTGTACGTAGGTATCTATTTTAAATCGTTTAAAGCTCTACTAAAGTATTCGATAGTTTGGGGCAAAATAGCTTTGCTAATTAATAATTTGCACAATTATTAATAAGAAGATTTAATTATTAATCTGTCGCGGCGCCATATTATTACATAAGTCGTTATGGCAGTATCGACATTCTTCTAATGCAGCGTGAGTTCGTTCAGACGCGTGAGCAAGGTCAAGGCTATCTCCAAATATAACTCGAACAATATTTGTGCTTTGGCTTGCATGTGCGTTTTAAGATAGTGATATTTTAAAGTAAATTCCGTCCCATTTCGTTGCGTTACAGCGCAATTTTGAGTTATCTTTATCCATTTCAGAGAGATGCGCTAGAGTTAGTGAGTTGGTGCAAGATGTTAATAATAGTCTGATGAAGATCGAACTGTAGCAGCTTATATGCAGTCGTAATATGCGCTATTTTGCAAAAAATCGTATGTACTGTACCAAGAGCTGCGCCTGAGTTGGTGCAAGTGTTATTAAGTACAGGCGACAGCACATAAAGTCAAAAAGCTGCGGTGTCTTATTCGCCAGTAATAATTACTACATATTTTTTTTGCTGTAGACTGTATAACTGAAGGTCCTATCAAAATCAAAATCAAAAATATTTATTCAATTTAGACCACAAGTGGCACTTATGAACGTCAAAATATAGTAAATAATAAAAAAAGAAAAGGTAGCCCTTATGAGGCACTTCACATGTCTCCTTATCTTTTGGGCCCTACCAACGCTTCAAGACAAACATATGGCAAGTGCTGAGAAGAAACGCCAGAACAAACTCACTCACTCGTCCACAACAGTCCTCCATCGCGTTCGGTCTTAAGTTTCGCATTTGATCTCGCTCCAAGTCTTGCCGATTTTCTTCGCCTCGCTTCGCCTTGTAGACTGTATAACAAGAATTCACGTTGCAACCGGTGCGTTCACGATCACCTGCGGGGTGAAGGTCACGCGCGTTCCGGCAACGCCGACGCAAATGTCAATGTAAATATTGTAAGCATCCCCACCGCCATCTTGAATTTCGGCTCGACCGGTTTTAGGACGAACAAGTTAAAGCATTGGAATGCCGGCATTACTGGATTCACCCGGTATTGTGAATCGAATAAGACGACCTTTTAAGGAAGATGAATTAAGAGTTTAAAATATAACCTTAAGTTAAACGATCCGAAGTAAATTGAGTTATACTTAGACAAGTAAAAATCTTCACTTCATTACAGAAGAATCTGCTAGCTTTCATTTATTCTACGAACTGCTTAACACTAATACTTTTATGAACTAGAACAGTGTAATCAACGGTTATGAGCGCCAAGCACCCTTATAATTAATACCTAAAGAAATTAAAACTCCTGCAATAAGCGTTCGAGCTCAATAAACAAAAAATAACACAATCGTGGCTTTGTGCTCTACAGAACATTAATTAAGGAGAAAAAGATTTGCTAACGACAGGTCTTGGAGGCTTGCTCGAATCGAGACTCTCAGTTCTGGGTGCTATGACTTAAAATGGCGTGATTCGGTTTGGTACTGAGCAGATGGTTTGTTTAGAGCACATTGTGGCTTCTGAAACGGGTTGGCGTTGGCGCCAAATAATCTGAAATTAAAAAAATGCCTTGTTAAACTCATTGTTGACGTAATACTACGGCAGTAATTGGATGATGATGGCATAGTCAGTATATTAAAAGACTTAAGAAAGATGTCTGATATAGATTGATGATAGATGCTAGTGTCTCCCATGTACTCCCTTGTTTACCAAAACTTCAATCTAACTGCCGAAAGGCCCTGGCCCTATTATAAAGTTTTCTTACCTCAAACTAATTTACTTATGTGTGTATTTTTATACTATGTGACTTTCTTAAAGGTTCATTTATTGTATACCTTGTATTGTCTTCTGTCACCCGCTTGGCTCCAGAGGGAACTAGATCCCTAGCCTCAAAGTTTATTTCTTCTGATTAATTTCTCCACGGGTTCTTTCCCCCGGGACTAACTTAGCCTTTACTTGGGTTTTATTGGCAGTCAAGCTGTAAGTCCTGGTTAAATGAGAGTTTAGTGAGAACGAGAGGTGAGATGTTTCTGAAAGTCTTAGATGTTCTTACTGCCCTAGGAATAAAGTCCTAAATGGCTAGTGACTGACACCGATATCACCTGAAATCCACGTGGCGCTGTGTGGGCAACTGACTACCCACGCTTCTCGGATTTTCGGAATATGTTATTGTTGTGATTGTATTGAAGAATGTTTATTTGTTTTCCATTTATTATATGGGGCAAGACAAATCGTTTGGATCTCTGTTTATTTAGGACGCAAGGTCATATTTTTACCGCAAGGTTGTTATCTTTTTCGATTTCACTTTAATGGTATGTACAATCAACAGCACATCATCAATACCAATATCGCATCTATAACAACCGCATTAAATGATACAGAGTTTAGCTTGATGATTCGGCGCTGTACTCGAATCAATTTAAATTTCACAAATTTGGCGGATAGTGTTTGAGATCCAAGAAAAAAGTACCACTAGGATAGTTTTACCCCGGTTTTCGAAGTAAAACACGTGCGCTATAGTCTGTAAGTAACACCGAAACTGTCAAATCGCAGGCTAGCGGCGTAGTTCTTTACAAATGAAAACATCTGCATCTCCTTTATTGTAACTATGTAAGTTTATGCTCCTTTATTTTAACTATGTAAGTTTGTTGTGTCAAGTTGAAACTATAGCATGTTTGACAGGGTCGCGCCGAGTCGCTAACGAGGGGAAAAGTGCCTATTTCCGAGGCGTAATGACCGCGCGACAGCCCTCGAGTAAAGCCAGATGTCCATTAGGTCGCAGAATCGAGCCTCATCGCTTCACCTCCATATATCTTGCTTCGATCACACATTTTGTCCCACCGTTAATGGGCACAGCTTCAGTAAATATTGGGGTGAAGCAAAGACCGCTCGATTCTGCGCCCTAATAGACGTCAGACTTTACAGAGTTTGTCTGTAGACCTAGATAACGTTTGGACAGGCTACATTATCAAGCCTAACTTGAGGCTTGCACGCGAATATTTGGAAAGCCTAGATTTGCTGGAAATTTTAAAACAATACATTATTATTATTATTATTATTATTGGTTTTGGGCCTTCATTTGCGCCAGCTCGACCAGGTTTGATCTATTGTGGCAGCCCTTGTCTTTAGAGTTCACTGCTTAGTCCCGTTGAGTCTATAAATTTCCAGATTCTTTGGAGCGTGATATCTGCTATCTCATCCGATCCAAACAATACATTACACAAACTTTGTATAAATTAGGATTATGGAGGTCCCTACGACTACAATACGAGTACTTACTCAAATGATATTATTTTCATACAAATACAAAAGTGTACAATTATTAGTTCAAAAGATTTTTAAAGATAGATGACAGGTGCAAAAGAATCAAACCATTAAAAGAAAATATCATGCTAGTTGGACATTGGATTATTGTAAATTCTACAACGAAATTAAATCAGCTATGAAAAGATTGCACAAAGCTCCACCACACAAAACAATATCAAATCGAACTCACACAAAATCAATCCGGCTTAACAACATAAAGTACTATTCGGTTAATTTTATACATGGACGAAGTTTTAATTGGCTTAAAACACAACAGTAATTAAATCGGACAGTTGGGAATAAACAGTTGAAAACGTCGGATTGCCGGGACCCCTGTCGGTGTCAAGAGATTTATTTAAAAAGTTCCCGTCCCTGGACAACGCTCAAATGTTCAGGACAAAAACCGATTGGGACGAACAGAGAGACAGAAAGTTTTACGGTGGACTATTGCAAGCACGTCCAATATCGTTTTTGAAACGAACGTGAGAAGCGCATTCATTTGTTTATTAAAAACAAATGTTCTAAATTCAATTCAAATATTTCTAAAATGGAACCTGAAAGGTGGTTGACCCGTAAGTAAGTGAGTTTTATTTCAACTTCCGCGTGTGTATTCAAGGTAAAGTCTTTTAATCGGTTCCAACGATTCTTTTTTCCCTGTCTGTGGTCGGTTTTGTTTTACCCTTAAATAATCGAAACGCGGGTTTATTCACCGCGGCCAGTATCTTTTTATAGATGTAATCGTTAAAGATTTATATTCACAACTAATTTTTATTTTATAATAAATTCAAATAAAAACTTTTTTAAGTTGAATTAAAACCTTGCAACATGCAATACAGACATTACTGTACCCACTTAATTTATACAAATACATAAATGATTAAACTAAGACATAAGCAAAAAGTTTTGAAAACCTGAATCAAGTATCCGAGACCTTTTCCAATAAAAAAAACATCCAAAATTCGAATTTTAAAAACAAAGTCTAAAACAGAAACAAAACACTGTCTGAAAGTTATGCAAATGATCGGTTACTTAACATTTATTAGAGGCTAGTGAGTTAATAAAAGTCAACGTTCACCGTCCGGCGCGAGCCCACCGGAATGTTTGGAGGATTCCGGTCCTTGACCCGCAAACCGTAAACTTTCTCCAACTCCAGAAACTACGGTCCAGAACCGGAGGTAATAAATTTTCTCAAAACTCTTTTGGGTAACTTTTAAAATTATCTAGGAATGCATTCAATTGGATAAAGTCTATCGTTGTTTTGTAGAATGTCAATTATTAATAAAATATGCCCACTGGCCACAGTGTCAAATGCCAATCTTATGCAGATATTAATTGGTGATGCTTTGAAACTAAAATATGTAGTCAGATGTGCTCTCATCTAGGATAATTTCAGATATCATTTTTTTGTAGAAATTAATTTCTTTAAGTTTTCATTCTCATATATTACAATCCACTCACAATAACCTCCAAATATAAAACAAAAATTGATATCACAAAACAACCAACTGCACTAACAAATCAACTGAAAATTAACCAACTGCACGAAATGAATCGTTTTGTACACTCATTTTAAAGGAAGAGTTTCTAATAAATGAATTTCCAACTCCACATTGAATCCGCGAACTGCTAAGTTGAGAACTGTACCCGTGGTGCAGATAAAATATGTGAATTGGTTGCAAAGCGCATTTGTGTAATGAATATGAAACCGTACCATTTACTGTTATATTAGAGTAGGCTTTTGAGAGTCTAATGCCCGTTTTCACCGTCAATCCCTAATTTTTAAGTGATCCCTATGAAAACAAAATTCCTTTTATGTGTTGCCATAGGGGTCACTTAAAGGTTAGGGATTGATGGGCATAAAAGATTTGTCTAGTTCCCAACGAGTCACACCTAAACGAGTAACACTGTTACACATTGGGAAAAAAAACCCATCCAGTAGTCACATACTTACTAGTTCATCCCTAATATTTAAGTGACCCCTACGGTGAAACATAACAGGAATTTTGTTTTCAAAGGGGTCACTTTAAAATTAGGGATTGATGGTGAAAACAGGCAATAGTTTATTTACAATTTAAAGATTTACAGATACTGAATTAATTTACGGATAAAACATAATAATATAAATTTTAAAAATAAAAAGATTATGTACAAAATGCATTAAAAATCAAAATTACTTAATTAATATAAAACTTACTGTTAAAAAATACAGGTTTCAGTGTGACCGACGAGTATCAACCAGTATAGAGTTTCGGTGTGACTGGATGGGAACAAGCGAAAGATTCGTCCGTAGATGTGACAGAACCATGACGTAGCGCAGCTTCATCTTCCAAGTCTCATTTACTGACATCTCTAATTTCAGAGAAAAGGTCAAGTTAGTAGCTCTACCATTTTCTGAGGCTTACGCAAAGAAAATTAATGGTCCCAGCTAATTATCCAGCTCCAAATTAGGAAAAACTTGTGCTATGGTGACTAGAAAATGGCCTTTCAAATTGTACCTTTTCGTACCCTTACACAAAAATTATAAGGATTACACTGGACCGCAAAGAAAAAGGGTCTCTTACAAAATCTTTTTATATCTTTTATATTATCTTCAAAAGTTTCTGACCGGCACTTTTTATTTGCAATCCAGTGTATTTTTAGGGTTTTCAATGTTGTTTTACAATCCTAAGAAGTGCACGAACGGTGTGACACCAAACTAAACACTTATGAGTGTACTCTTATAGAGATTCAAAAACAATGTATGGTCTTATGTACTGTTGACACCATTTAACTTTAATTCCATGAAGTCACATAGATTATCTACTGTTCCGTGCCTAATTTGAGGATCCAGTAATCCGATTACGATCAACAACGTAGATAATATAGTCAAAGATATGACGTAAGAAACAGGATCTCTGCATCATGAATCACTCATAAACCCAACAGCAATATCTCTACAATTGCTACTAAATCCACCAAACGTCCCTCGTGAAGAAGATCACCGGCAGTATCGAATGAATAAAGCAGACCTGATTTTTTGCGACTAACCTAAAAGGGTATCTTAAGTACTGAATCCCGCAGACATTATCGTGAAGGCATAGACCCTTCCCTTAAGGTGAGCACTTTTATATCCCCATCAAAGCTTACGACTACAATAAAACACGATTGTTTTCCATTAACATGGACGTCCTCGGCTGAGGCGATGTGAAGAAAAATTAAAAGAATCAATTTAGTTCATGAATGCCTATGATAAGTACAATAATGGTAACGATCATGGAATTTACTGACGCGTGTCTGGTGACAATTAATTTATTATTATGGCGGTTTAAATCTAAATGTGTTGGCAAAATGGCAACCAACCAACAAATTGCCTCGTTATTTTTTGGTTCACTTATTGGGATTGGATTCGATACTAATCGTGAGAAAATTGTTTGTTTCAATGTGATAACAGATTGTAGTACAAATCCGAAATTTCAATTATTACCTTCTTCTTTCAAAGCGATAGGGTCAAGGAGGCAACAGTGACTCGGTCGGCTACAGTGGCTCAGTCATGTTTCGACCTGAAGGCATAGGAATATATATTTGTCTCTTTTACCGATTCAAAGGTCTTGGTACCCGAACACGTTTAAACCAGTTTGCTCGCCGGTCAAGTGCCGTGCGGAAGGGTGAGGGAATGTTTTTTGTTTTCGCGCCCACTAAATTACATTCTAAGGTGAGTTTCGATTGTTTTCATATCTTTGTTTGTTGCTATAGGTAATAGCCGTTATATTTATCGGATAGTAGGTCTTGTATCAATTGTCTTTAATCCGAATTTTGACTAATTTGTTTTACATCTTGGTTTTTTTGATCAAATATTTACAAAATGGCGTAGAAGTACACAGTGACTCAATTTTAATACTTTATACGAATTCAATATTTTTATAACTTTAAATCGAATTTTGTTTTTTATTTACAGAATGCCACGGAAAAAACCGATAGAAAAATAGGGAAGAAATAAATAACGAAGAGATTGAGATGACTTAAGATCTTATAGGTAGCAATAAAAGTACTAAGAGTCGTGTTGAATTGTTGATTATAATAAGAATAGCTTGTGCAGTTTTGTTATTATTTCTAATAAAAAACTACGCGGAATGAGCATTTTCTTTTCATATAAATACTGCCGTACCACGTTAATACTGTGTACCACGGTAGTGAGTCAGTGTGTACACCTAGTAGTCCACAGTGGCTCAATTATCATTTTTTTGTTTTAGGTTCCTACTTTGACATAAGTAGTAAATAATGTAGAATCATGAGTGCTCAGTTACAGTTCAATAGTGTATCTAAAATGTGAGCAAATTTTAGGCCAATATTAAAGCGATATCTATTTTTATTAAGCTTCGAAAAAAAAGTGAGTCACTGTTGCCTCCCTGACCCTACTCCTGAAAATATGAACAGCGGCAGGAAGATTTATATTGTGACTGTGAGTGACTTAATCCAGGAAAAGTTTTAATTAACAAATAAACTTTCTTTTGTTTCGTGTCGTCACGTCACAGCATGACAACACTAAGGTTAATCGTGACCGAGCAATTAAAAAAAATACATCTTTTTCCTAAATAACTGACCTCGACTGCCAAATGTAAATGACCCTTAAGGCGTGGCCAGCACAATACATTTTAACATTAAAAAACCGTGGCAGAATCTTCGTCAACCGTCCATCTGGCGGGGCAAATAAAGCGAAGCTCCAGCTCCGAGGACACAATAAACCGGGAAAGGCTCTGCTTTGCTTTAATTAAAAGTAAATTGTTCGTATAAGCACGTTTAGCTCAGTCCCCTGAAAACCGTTTTAGATTACACCGGAATAAGTATCTTGTGAACGGGCGTTCTTTAGTTGGATACAGTAGTTTTTGTAGGTCACTGAGATAGGATAACTTAGGCTGAGTTGCACCAGCTAACGTTGACCGTAACTATAACGATAACCGGTGTTTTTTGTATGGAGTTTGACAGATTTTTGACGTTTGTCAAAGTTAAAGTAAGATGTTGCAACCCACCCTTAGTAAGGAGTAGGTAGAGACGTTACGAAGCAAAAAAATATACGTGAAATATAGTATTTGCAGGAAATATGTACAGTGCTTGTACTAATGGTTTGGAGAGCCATCCATAAATCATTTGGAATCTTTTAGCATCTGTTTCCAATAAAAATACATCGATTTGAGGATTACGAAGTTGTTCCAAGAAATAATTATGTTTTTACATCGTTCGTTCGTTTCAGCCAAATGACGTCCACTGCTGGACAAAGGCCTCAGGGTTTCAGGTTTTTACATATTTTGTTTATATGTATTATTGTTTTGTTTTTGGATGCTATTTGAATTTGTGAAAAAGCTCTTGGCTAGCTACAAAGGCAGTGATATAGATAACGACCAATTAATACTCTTTATTATGTTTATTATAGCAAACATAAGCCATGTTAAACTCATCAATTATGCTGCTTAGTCATAACAGCTAAGCGATTATTGTATGGGAACACACAGATGCTTCTCAGGGATGCATTCTGTGTAATTGAATTATAAATCGCAATCAAACATCGATTGTAAACATCGATGGCTTACTGCGATGCGAGTACATAATATACGTTGGCTTCTGATCACGCAACACAGTTAACAATAACAATGCAATCAAGTGATTAAACTATTACACTTACGAGCAAAGGCATGGCAACACAAGAGGGTGTTTTGTTCCGAGTGATCTTAGGAACTAAATTTAAAATGGTACAATTTTTATGTTGGTTCTGAAGATCGCTCGGAACAAATAGGGTGACTCCATAATTTTGGTCGCCAGTGTAGATAGTAGGCACAGACAACACCACATTAGGCTATTTATTTTTGTTCTAAAATAGCATCTATTGCAACGAGATAAGAGACCTTAGTGTATAACTTAATGCGCTGCCTATTACATCACCTAATATGGATCCTTCTAGTGAGACCATTTTAGCGAACTCTACTCTACGATTACAAACTCTATTAAATTGCATTCGTAACGGAGTTGTGCTGTTTATAATCTACATACATTTCCTAATTGAATATTATTCAGAAGAACAATAACTTAGCTATTACACTATTAGGTACATTCTGGGACTTAATACAACATTATTAGATGGTCAAATTGGTCCGATGATTTGCATACTAAACTACTGCAGTCGTTGTTTCGAATCCCGTTGGGGCATAATAGTGGTCACGAAAATTTTATCCATTTATCTTATATTTCTACTCATTATTTGTTGCTATTGTATCCGCTGATTTATAGGCTCATAATTAATATAATTGTCAGAACAGCCTTATTTATTTCATTTATTTTCTGAGAAGGTCAGGGTTTTTCTTATCCGGCCACACGCACTGGCAACACAATGCCTACGAAGCTTTCCTGGCAACACAAATGTAACTCTATCATCACATTAACATCCGTCGTTCGTTACAGTAAGCATATTAAGGGCCATCGTTTTCATACTTAACTGTTGGTAACACTGCTGATTGACGTTGGTCGATCGATCGATCTACAGGGGCGCCATCCTGGTGAGTGGAAATGCGATATTCCTAGCGCTTTATCGCTCACGATTTGGCGTCATTATCTTCGCCACTAGCAAGTGACAGTGACCTGACTCTACAGTGGCGCCATCTTGGTGAGTGGAATACTAAAGTCCTCCTACCGCTTCAGCGCTCACCAGTTGACACCACTGTCTCTACCACTAGCAAGTGACAGTTACTTTACAGTAGCGCCATTCTGGTGAGTGCAAATGCGAAAGTCCTTCTACCAATTGAACGTTCACTAGAAGGCACCAAATCTTCACCACTAGCATGTGACAGTGACCGTACTCTATAGTGGTGCCATCCTGATGAATGCAAACGCGAAAGTTCTCCTACTGCTTCAGCGCTCACCAGTTGACACCTCTGTCTTCGCCACTTGCAAGTGATAGTGACCTGACTCTACAGTGGCGCCACGTGAGTGCAAATGCGATTGTCCTAGCGCTTCAGCGCTCACCAGTTGACACCACTGTCTTTACCACTAGCAAGTGACAGTTATTTCACAGTGGTGCCATCCTAGTGAGTGCAAATGCGATAGTCCCAGCGCTTCAGCGCTCACCACTTGGCGCCACTGTTTTGACCACTAGCAAGTGACAGCGACCTGACTCTACAGTGGCGCCATCCTGGTGAGTGGAATACGATAGTCTTCCTACCACTTCAGTGCTCACCATTTGGCGCCTCTGTCTTCGCCACTTGCATGTGACAGTGACCGTACTCTATAGTGGTGCCATCCTGATGAATGCAAACGCGAAAGTTCTCCTACTGCTTCAGCGCTCACCTGTTGACACCACTGTCTTTACCACTAGCAAGTGATAGTGACCTGATTCTACAGTGGCGCCACGTGAGTGCAAATGCGATTGTCCTAGCGCTTCAGCGCTCACTAGTTGACACCACCTGTCTTTACCACTAGCAAGTAACAGTGACTTCACAGTGGCGCCATCCTGGTGAGTGCAAATGCGATAGTCCCAGCGCTTCAGCGCTCACCACTTGGCGCCACTGTTTTGACCACTACCAAGTGACAGCGACCTGACTCTACAGTGGCGTCATCCTGGTGAGTGGAATACGACAATCCTCCTACCACTTCAGCGCTCACCATTTGGCGCCTCTGTCTTCGCCACTTGCAAGTGACAGTGACTTTGCAGTAGCGCCATCCTAGTGAGTGCAAATGCGATAGTCCTACCGCGTCAGCGCTCACCAGTTGACACCACTGTCTTTACCACTAGCAAGTGATAGTGACCTGACTCTACAGTGGCGCCACGTGAGTGCAAACTGTCTTTACCACTAGCAAGTGACAGTGACTTTACAGTGGCGCCAACTGGTGAACTAAAACGCTCATTACGTCCAGATATTAAGTCTTGAGACTGCAATAACTGAAACAATCTTAGTATTATTCAGGAGTTTTCCATAATCGTTTTTACATATTCATCGCGATGTCAGGGTGCGTTACGACGCGACGGCCGTCTCATTTGAATCACAAAGGAAGCATCCCAAGTAGCATTTTACTCCATTTAAGAGTTCACATTTAGTTCCAATGTGTACTTAAAGCATTAGTACAGTTCACTCGTGATGTATAAGCTGTATTATTGCAATTAATTACACCTATACCTGTCTAAGGGACTTATAGGAGTGTAGACTAGTGTAGAGTTATACTTTTATACGATTGTTGGTGTTATAATACTCTAACAACTATCCTTTAGTCAGCCGTCTGACTAAGAGCATTATAGGAGGGTAGAGATACGGCAATCGCTGTTTAACGGCCTACTTGTACGATGTTATAGAGCTAGCATTTTAATAGAACACACGTGGTCATTTATGAAGCCAAAGGCTGTTATGTTTACTTGATTTAGACTGTTATACAGCTAGTAGCTGTAGTAGGACTTGTTTGTGATAATTAAAATAACCTTTTTTTACTATCTGTACAAAAGTGTTTCAATGGTTCGCATGTGCACTGTAGGCTGTTAAAAGGACTATATGTGTTGTCCATTAACATCAATAGCAGTTTATTTGTCCACAAGTACTACTCTTATTTGCTTTAAGCTGAACATGAATGTGAATGTGATATTCTATTACACATTTCCCCAAGCCTGTTTTTAGTTGTTCATGGTGGTTCTGTACATGATGCAGAGGAAAATATTATGCCTGAACCTGAAATTTCCCTTCAAAATATACAGATATCAGAGTGTGATGATTGCAGTTCTAGTGATAGTGAATACCATTTTGATTTGGAGAATTATTTAACCTTTCGCAAAAAAATAAGAACATGAGCTATTGAAAATCGTATTCCTCATTCCGCTTTGAATAAATTGTCAGGCATAATAAACGAATTTAAACCGGGAACACTGCCGTCTGATGCTTTAGGTATTCATACTTGACTATTAGTACCTGAGCTAGGCGATTTAACGGACATTAATAATTTTTATTGCGGATCTCTAAAATTTCAGTATTTGAAAGAATTAAAGATACACAATTGACCTGAACTAGGTACATCTTAAAGCTGTACATAAGTTCCCATTAGAATAAATTTATAGACATTAGCGCTGTAGTGGTACAAATGTGGAACTTCATATAGATAACAGCATTCTAACAGAACACATGTGAACCTAATATACGCTCACCGCATTAAATTGGAGTTATAACAGTTCACATAGCCGTATTTCATTTCCACCATTTTGTTCTACATAACCTAAAATATTTACCAAATAAATATCCAAAATTAATGCAGATTTATCACAAAATTCGCAGATAGAGCGATTGAGTTTTGGTTTCATGTTATAATTAATTACCGTAATATAATTATAATGCCAATACAATATCAAAAACTGAAAATTGTAGATTTCCTCTCAGCCAGTTTTAAATATTTTAAAATGAATATCGCGTTTTTACAGAGGCGCGTAAATATTTTAGCTGTAAATATGTATACATTTCACGATAAAGTTGCATTCCCAATGGCATTAACATTATTAAGTATTTAAAACCCGTGTTATTATTTGCATAAATGATTATCCGCCCGAGTTGTTTCCCTCTTGGCACTCACGTACAAATACGAAACTAATATTAAAATGTGGAAATAATTTAGGACACACGTGAACTTTATGTAGCATTGGAGTACTTTTGTCGGACTTTATAACTTTGAAAGCTGTGCATTTAGCCACTTGTTACTCTTTATTACACTCACGTACGTTGTATGGTTCACACTGCGTCCCATATAGTGCCATAAGTCAGCCTTAAGTCCGATGTTACTACTTAAACTGCTATTATAATGCTATTATACTGCTAATGTACAGCCATAGTGAACTTAAGGCTGTCTAATTTGTGCCCAAACTGGTTCTATAAAAGCATTATAGCAAGCTATACAGCTCGTATACAGCTGACATACACAGCTTGTGGAGTACATGTGAACGACTAGACATACTATATAGAGCCCCGAATGCTACTTGGGATGTTCCTGGGTCCTTTCAAACCGGGATTTTGGAAACAATCAGAGACTTAAACTGAACCGCGACATGACGATTTGAAACCCGAAACTGAACCGTGACGATCGCAAACCATTGTTGTGTTGCAATACTCATCTGTTACCGAAGACCTTGGCACCGAAGACCGGGATTAATCGACATTGAGTTAAGCACCTCACTCGAATATAATGATCGTTAAGGTCACAGTTAAGAATAAATCGGTATTTCAAGGGCTATAACCTCCAGCGCTTTAGACAATAATAACAACAACTTTGCCCTTTACTATACAACTTTTGGTTATGAATGAATTAAACATTTCTGATACTAAATAAGGGTCGAAAGTATTGATAACATAACAAATACTTAATAAATTAAGTAATAAAAATGAATCAGCAGACCAAAAAGACGATACGAGAGCAGTACAAACCATTAGCTTAGTTTTGTCCTATTAATTTGAACAAAGCTTCAACACTAATTGTAAATCAACATCAGTTCCAATAGCTTTCAATAATGTAGTATGTTTTAATCCATCACTGACTTACTGCAGTCTTCAAGCTAATAATATTATGCATTTTATTCAACTCACACATGGATATTCTCCACCTATATTACCTACAGACGCAGACAATCAACAAAAAAATCCAACCAACCTTATTTTTGCGGCATTTCAAATTTCAACAACGCAATACTAATTTTGGGAATTTCATAAACCACGGCGGGGTCGTCAAACCGCACCTAATAACACCTCGGTAAAGGCTAGACAAACAGTCGAGGTCATCAGTCTATTTCAATACATCCAGTCATTACGTCACCGACAGCAGACATACGCCTCTTGAATAATGATCAGAGGTCCACTACCTAGAACGATAATTAAATTTTCCACACGCGCGTCCGACACGGCGGGAGCCGTAGTTTGAGCGCAAGTAAATCGTAATCAAAGGCGATGTCTTGAGGAAAGAAAGAAACTCTTCTGCATTCCATTTCTATGGCAAATAAAGTATTTTTAATAAATACTATACATAATATATAGGGTCTGGAAGAGATCGCTTTATAGCGATAAGACCGCCTAAATTTTACTGTCCCTGTGTATTTATTTTTGTTTTTGTTACTGTGTATGGTGTACAATGAAGTATTTATTATTATTATTATAAGGATAGAGGACAGTTACTAGTCAATGTGCATTTAATAGAGTCCATACGATATCAAACGACCTTTACGTTAGTAAATTGAGGTCAAAACGAATGAACTTCCTACTTGAATTTTAATAGACTGTTTCGTGTAAAAATATTTAAATAATTAACTTTTTTAAAAATATAACCGACTTCAAATGCGTGAACACAAAAAAAAACTAAAAATTTTGATAATACCTATTCAACAAAAAAATAATCGTTCAAATTGGTTCATAATCTGCGGAAATATTGCGTATAAAAAAGTTCATCCCCAATTTTCCACCCTTGGGGGTTGTTTTTTTTATTATTAAATTTAAATGGGACCACCCTTGAGGACCACCTATACGCCGAAAAAAGATTTGTTCAAATCGGTTCATAATTGACGGAGTTATCGCGTAACAAACATAGAAAAAAAAAACATACGGGTCGAATTGAGAACCTCCTCCTTTTTTTGAAGTCGGTTGAAAAGAGAGACACTCGAAAGTTTCTTAGAGGTTTCGCAGAGGTTACTTAAAAAAAACAATTCTAAAATTAAGCTGAACACCAGTTCTACTTACTCACCGACCTTTTCTTTAAACCACTATGTAAAGACAAATACGAGTATGCTAATGAAAAAAAGATCGGTAGGTACGAGTATCATTAATAATTGTAGTCCTGTCCAAAAACTTTCCTATTCTTTTTACTACATATCTAAATAATTTTAAGATTTAAACAAGCCATAGGAAAAGAATAATAAAAAAAGAAGAAGAAATTATTTCGAAATTTAAGAGAGACTAAATATCCCATAAAGTATCTTGGTGCCAAAATAATTAGAAGTTAATTTGTCACGTACCTACCTACTGTTTTAATTGGCCCGAACTTCAATTAGTGGGCCAAAATCTCTGTGTTAGACTTAATTGAATGAATTTTCACTATTTCAATATAACTTTAGTCTGATTTAATCTCTTAATTTTGATATTACAACCGAAATTTGATAATACGAGTAAAGGAACGATAACACTTTGGGTTAAGTGTTTTTATTTTGTTAACTAGCTTTCCGCCCGCGGCTTCACCCGCGTGAATAAAGGGCTGTTTATAGGGTTTTCCCGGAAATTATTCGTATTTTTCTCGCCGTAAAAACCATCCCTGGACTTTAACAACATTTAAAAAAAGAATTGGTAAAATTGGTCTAGGCGTTGTTGAGTTATGCGCCTACCAACACATTTTGCGATTCATTTTTATATTATAGATATTGACGTCATAGCTAATATTGTTTAATGTCTTACAAGGCCATAGTCATTACCAAAGTTCGAATATATTAGCTGACAATGAAATAATAAAAATTCGACCTGTCAACTCGATGTTTTAGCAATCTAACACCCGTATTCACAAACGATGCTTGCTTAAGTGAAGCAGCAACGCTATGCGGAGTCCGATCCGCCACTTAAGTATTGTCTATGAATAGGTAAGTATTTGGGACCCTGTGCGTCTACGTACTGTGAGACCTCCTCATAGTAATAGTTTTTTGTGAATACGGCTGTAAGTCTTAATAGCGAACTCAAAAGATACATTATCTTTAGACGGGGAGTCCCCAGACGTCGATTACTTTCTAGGTTAGGTGGCAACTTATAATAGCCTGGAAACTCGGCACAGCGGAACAAAATTATCAGTGTTATGGGCATTTATGAAAACACCATTTCCACGAATCCAACTTGGAAATACACTCGACATCAAATAAATCGCACCTCCCGCGACAAGCATTTTGAAACGTATGCATCCCCACTTCCCACCAATATTGGCACCATTTAAAAGCGTAGTTCTAACCTTCATTTCATTAAAGGAAAGGTTTTTTCCCCAAAAATGTGTCTTTAGAAGGATCCAGAGTCACTTCTTCAAAAAATAGGTAGTTACGCTAGAGCCAACTTTTATGGCTATAAAACTGTTAAGTTGGGATTAATCGCTATCCATCTGTTAAAGAGGACACGTGAGATAATTTTTTGGTTTTATAACCATAAAAATTGGTCTCATTGAACCCATAGGTGGGCCCAAAGTGAGGTATTTTTTCAAGTCACATTAATGGTATATGTTAATCATTTATTAAGAAATTAAATGTGTTTTTCTTTAAGGATATTTATTGAGCTTTCAAATAACACCAATATTGTTGGGGCACCATGATTGTGTCAGAAGAAAATCGTTAAAGTTTGCGTCGCGGAAGGTGCGGTTTATTTGATGTTGAGTATATAATGTTTAGCCCATTCAAAAGCTCTTTGGCGCTAATGTGTTTTGTCAGAAATGTACAAGTATTAATTTTGCATTGCGATTTTGGGCGCCTTTTGGGTCGAATGTTATTGTTTTTAATACACTGATTTGTTCCATTTTTATCTGCAACTTTAGATATCATTTTAGTACGATACTTTTAGGACGAGTTGCATCAATACGGATTCCGAACGAAAAACAAAAAACGATCTATTCAATCAGATGTTTTGAAGAGTCAGTGTCAAGTTAGAGAATTCCTAACGTTAAACAAAACACGATCGAAGAAGTTATGAAATAGGCTGAAATACTCCAAAAATTGTACAAGGAATAAGGTCACGTTCAGCAAAATGTAAGAACAATTTATTTCATCCCAGACGAAACTTTTTACTTTCATTGCGAGATCCCACAAACCGCGAGACAGACTATAATAATTACCTACGTCTTTGAAGCTGTAGGTACAATCTCGACACTTGCAAGTGTCTCTCAAGACAAATGAGCAATTTGCCGTCTCATCACAGGCGTAATGTTGCGAAATGGAGGCGGGGACCTTTCGACATGACTCGTGCCTTTCAAACCACGCTAGAAATCTTGGGTTTAAACTTAGAACTGCATAAAGGAAGAGATGGCGGTACTCGGTTAAAGATTGTGTGACAAATTAGCTGTATTGTTTTGAATTCCTATTATGTATTGTTGTGTCTTTTACACAATATTTTCACATCAAACTTTTATGTGGAAACTTTTATCGGGAAAATCGTGTGATAAAATGGGAGAGTCGTGATTATTTCAAGAAGTTTCACGGTATTTTAACTCTAAGGTAAGGTCTGAACCCACTGCACAAGTTTCCAATGTATCCTTTACTCTTACATTTATTTATTTATTTAAGGACAACCAACAAAACATACACCATACATTCACAGTTTCCTTATAAATAAATTAAGCTAAGGTGTTGCCTTAATTAAAGGTTGCCACGACATGCACATAATGTTGGATAACAATAACGTTGCCAAAGTGACAGAATGCAAAACAATAAATTATTAACTAACCGTAAATAACAATAAAGAAGTAAAGTATAATGTTATAGCTACTTATTATAACTAATATTAAATCGAGATTAGATATCAAGATTGATCACGTCATGACATTCTCCTCTGCACGATCTTTTTCTATGTCCACAGTATCAGAATTATCTACTAATTTTGTTTTGGAACCATTTTTGGCTAATTCGTCTGTTTGTCTAACACCTGACAAAGCACACGAATAAATGCCTCATTATGTATCACGCATGATTCCATTAATTAATGCAACCGGTTAAATCTTTGATATATTCAATATTCATATCAAACGTAATTTTATTGAGGCTTTGATGATATCATCATGATGACGGCTTTTATACTATGGTATCTAACTAAATACTGTGGCATCTATCATAGTTGTAAAAGGTGTGATTTTGCAATAAAATGTAAAAATAGGATACAGGATCTCACATCATAGGAACATAACGGCTGCAATGATACAAAATTTTCATACGTCATGATACCTTTTGTAGACATTTTCCGACCTTTTGTCATACTTTTTAAACGAAAGCCAATATTTTGGTTTGGAGTTGAAAAGTTTTCAGACGCACGAATAAATGTTTCACTGAACCCGAAACTTTGTGAACACCTGTTTAGCGATGAGTGTACAGATCACGGCACATGAAAAACCTTGTGGCTTTTATTTAGTTGGTATAAGTGCGTGTTTGCAATGTCAAGATTATATTCTGATGCTGACGTCTGTACTTATTCGTTGGTTTTTGTCGTGATAATTTTTATTCAGAGAAATATTCTTAAGGCAGCACTTAAAGTTGTAGTATAAAAAAGTGGCCCCATTGGCATAAAAATCCCGAGTCTTCAAGTCGTCTTTTGAGCACCAGGTTTTCAGCCATCTTAGCCAGGGGGAGTGGAGTGACGTCACAATGCCCTTAAGCGGCCGTCCTGAAAAACCGTTAATTGCACGACTCCGCGGTGCCTTCTATCTCACATTGCACCCGGAATTTTTGCTGAATCCTGCCAAGCAAATGGCAACCTTATTACTACGGCATAAGGTACATCAAATATGCAAGCAGTAATTATTTAATATACTGAAAAATAAAATAAACTTAGCACATACGGACTATGCGCTTTTGTAGACTTTTTAACAGGTAAAAATTGACAACTGCTTTACTGAAAATCTTGTAATATTTTCTAGCAAAATTTTGTTAGATAATACAAATCATAATCAAGAGCATAGAAGGTGGCTTAAAATAGAGCCATTTGCCAAAATAACAATGACTTATCAAGACGTTCAAGTGGTTTCATTCAGTTCTAATGCAACATGATTGATTTATAGAACCCATTAAATGAAATTCGCAACAGCTGCCTACAAGAAATGCACAAGTTTAATTAGTGTAATGAATTAAGTAGGCTAATGCGATTCGATAGATCGAACGACAACCACGACCATCAACAAATAAGCAATGTACAAAACGACCCGAAAACGCACCGAAGAAAACACACAATGTTGACAAATGAAACCGAACCTAAATACAATTAGGAATAGAATTCGATGTCGCTGAAGCGTGTAACCAATAAGGGGAAAGAACGACGCAACAGATCCCTGCGAATATGTTCGCAGGCTCACTCCGAGTTACTAACACTCGCAATTCATTTTGTGAACTGAATATATTACGGTTCTACAAAAGATAAAGCACTTTTCTGTGCTGCGAATAAGACTCAATATCAAAGTCTAGGTGAAGTCGTAGAAATAAGCGCGAATTTCCCATGTTCCGACATACGAATATCACTTCTACGTACTATCTTTTAGGTTCAAATTCAAGTATGGAAGCGAGGTATTTTTACAAATCCCAAATCGTGATCATATGGCAAGGCGAACGATAAATATGTTCGGTGTATTGAAATCTTACACTGTCATAAGAAGTCGTAAATTGATCCTAAAGAACTTAAGTAACTTTATTTGATAAGCTTTTCACTTTCAGGATATCAATATGGCTGGTTTGATAGACTTTTATTGCCGATAAGGGCTACTTTACTTGATATTGGTACTATTTCAAAAACTTTGTCCCGACTGTGTGGAACTTTTTATTTATTTTCAAGGCAAATCAATAAATCAGTTAAATCTTTTATTTTATAAACAGTAAGATGTTGTTGTTTCAAATGTGGAGGACGTTTTGTAAAAACAAACAACTAAATTTAGTTTATTTCGCAAAATTTAAAATAAACACACCAAGAAAATTATAAAGACACGTTAACGACAACGTAAAGAAAAGACAAACAAGATTTCCAAGTTTGACGGTGACCAATCGGTACGCAAGTACATTTTATGTTCAAATCGTAACCATTACAGGGAAATTGATTTCAATTTTATGGTTTCTGCCCTCCTGAATCCAATTACTGTTATCGCTTTTGCACATGCCATTAAAACATAATGAAACCAAGCATTTAAGGTGCAACTCCATAGCTGATTTTCTTGATTCCGTGTTGTTGGTCAGATAATATTTATATTCTGGGCCAATTTTCATTAAAATAAGAACATGATTTATCTTTAAGTAAACATACCTTTGCCTTCAGAATAAATATCGTTCCATCAATTGATTTTCTGAGTAAAGAGATGATTATTATAATTGGGTAGCCTTAGTTCTGAGAATTTTTTCTGTTAAAATATGTAGAAGATAAAAGTAACGATTTAACTTAAGTTGTACAAGATATTGGCAAATATTTGTCAGCAATCGAAGCTACGACCCTCACTCTAGTGGAATTACTATCAACCTTGAAATGTGCTAGAAATATTAATGGCCCTATTTGTATTATGCCTACGTTTTGGTGTGTGTAAAATCTAACCTTGTGAACTTTAAAAAAAACAAACGTTCAAAATAATATATTCGGTTATTTTGTCCATTAATTTTACTACCTAAGTTATAGCTATGATATGATGTAAGTAAATAAATAGTACTTGATTGATAAACATTATTCTAATTCAGCAATCAAATTAGTTCAAACCCTCGATCTGCAACTTTCAGGCATATGAGTCAAGACTGCAACATTTTAACCTTTGACTACGACGAAATTATAGATGAGATTATGAAACTTTCCTTGCAGCTATAAACTATATTCTCTGACATACTTACAACATAATAACAAAGATAATTGAAGCTCATTCAACGACACCTGACTGCCAGTAAAGTTGAAGAGAAATTGCGTATCTACTGCATCATACATTGCAACAATTGTGGTGCACACAGGCTGACGCCCAGCCACGGTTCAACGCCCATGGATCCATGCCAGGCGCTCCAAGACATCTTAGCTAACACCACGTCCACATTGCTACAGCTAGGCTATCTATTTCAATCACTCACACTGTATCCCAGGATGAGGGAGAGAGATGAATATTTAAAAAAATTTGCAGTAGCATTATGAAAAAAATTGAAACGTCACCAACAACTGCAAATATGATATTTTATAAAACTTAGGTTTCCTAGATTGAATACACAACATTTGAAAGATTATCACGTTAATGCTAGATCATCCATCCATATACTGTTTATGCGATAAAAAATGGCCCAAATAGATTTAAGCAATAAACGTGAAACGATACAATTTTGTACAAATGTGAACCCGGCTTAGCTGCTACAGCCCGTCATGTCGCCTAATGACCGACAAACAGATTGAATGTTTCATGGGTTTAGTTCCAGAAGTTGTAGATAAAATTCATGTCTTACAAATTACTTGTCAAAAATTCGGCCAGCGCAAAAGAGTTTTTGCACAATTACACCAAGGAACTTCCCGACTATGTAATAACGCGAACGGTCACAACACGTTTAATTTTTCCCTCTGTAATTTTCGGATGTTTCATGCTTGATGCTATGCGATTCAAATCCTCCTTTTTCTGTAGAGAATCCGTTTGGCCTACAACGCTGAGGATTTTAAAAGTCCATTACCGAACGCTCACTTCAAATTTTTGTTTTCATTCTTTTCTGGCATTAGCTCACGAAATGGCCAGCATTTAACATTTGAATTTCGAACACCAATCGCAGCATGTGCAGTTCCACTAATGAATGTGTCACTTTCGTCGCAAATAACACGCAAAGGAACATTGTGTACTCAGACACGTGGACTCGTAAGGACAATCGATCATGTGGCGTTGTTCTGTCGCGCTGACCGGCTCGTCCTCGAGAAGACTGCATCTTAATAATTTGAACCTTACGACATCTATCATAAAGGTTACAGTGACAAACAAAATTATTCGCTAAGGGTCAGTTGTGGACTATAAATAATATGAAATTTGTGAAATCCAACATGACAAGGATGTTGTAATATCTCCATGTAATCCGAAGTATGCGACGGTCGGCCATCGTCCACTGTGAAGTGTAATTCCAAAAACCATAGCGAGGACTGCTTAAAACGTGGAACATTTTGAACAACGCGCTTAGTCATATCATGATTGTAGAGTTTGTACCCAATATTAATAATTATTATTTATTCTGAATGGCGTAACCTGACCCTCCCTACTGACTCGTAAACATCCTGCTTTTTTTGTAATAAAATTAGTCATCCAAATATCATAGGTAAGGATTTTTTGCTTAAACTGTAATCGATTACCTAGTATGCTTCATCTAGACGGATTGTTTGACCTTAGATCTTTATATTTTTTTGTTTTCTAGTTATGTACTTGTCTATCTTGCCTTAAATTATAATGTCCCATTTGGCGCTGACACCTTTGAGAGCCTGTTAGTGGTTTAATCAGGATTATTATTGTCTGTAAGCAAGCAGTTTCTATCACAGTGACTAACATTTATAATTAACATAACCGTCGTATCGATCAGCCATCATAAGCGTTGTTGCGACCCAGTCCTGTCAGTGCATCGCTATTCACACTCGGCACAATGCAGCCGCCTGCAGCTGAAACGAGTCTAACGCCGCGGTCATTTGTTGGTCAAGTGCGATTCATTCGATTCGAAACAAAAGAAGACGTCAAATGCAAAAATCCTCCTTGGGCTTATTCAAAAATTCAAAAATAGAAAAAGAACGTGATCCATTATGATGACTCAAAAGCTGCACCAAGCATTAAAATAATTTTAACGTCATGCTCGGGCTAGTCAGGTTTCTGGAGGATTTTTCATTTCGTAGCAAAAAAACATGAAAGTGAACTTCCTCTGGAGTATTTTTAATCTACTTCTGATTGGAAATAGCTTTTACGATTTACATCAAGGTTTGGTGATATCAATCGGTAGGATCTGGAAATAGTCCAACAGACAGATTCAGTACCTACCAACAATAAAAAAATAATTAATACTGGCAGTGCTACTACCTTCCCGCTAAAATGAGACTAGGAGAATCAATTTGTTTAAGAGTTAGAGTTGGTGTTTTTCTTGATGGGAGTTTTCCAGGAGATTTTTCGATAAATCCAGGAATCCCTGCGACTTCTATCCATATAACTTAGTTATTAAAGGATCTACTTCAAAACTCGCCATAGCATACCTAGTCTGATTCACTCATGTACTTTTAAGCAAGCAAGTCGAAACGAGATACTTAAACAAAATTAAATAATCGTAAATCGTTTTTGTAGTATCACTCCGTCTGGCCGAATCTATAAAAGAACCGAATTTTTCTAGGGAAGTAATGTTGATGTAGGACGGATTAACATACTCAAATCTGTATTCATATCACTTAAGGCTTGGTATTTCTGCTAAAGTAGGTATTTCGCGCTGTCAAAATCTGCGCGCGCAATTCTTCGCCGAAGACAGCGCGCCAAAGAGCTCCCGCCACAATTTCCAGCTACACAGTATAGAAATACGCAGTTGGTTAGGTTAGGTTGACTTCCTTCCCTTCAAGCGTCACACTCACAACACTTTCTAATACAAATCATATCCAAGTGATACAAATTAAAACACCTTACAGACTTTTTGGGAATATATTCTAGAATCGAATAAATATAAAATATAACTGCAGAAGTAAACACGGTTCAAAGTGGCCGTGGCGTCGCCCGACCTTCTGGAAGTTCTGCGCCGGCTTAAAGAATTTCAAGATTACGTCACCCGACTTATCGGTAGGCCCTTGGGAGCTTGAGCGATTGGAAAAACATTTTATGATAAGTTACTCTTAGTAGCGATTATTTAGAGCTTGGATAATAAATTATAGTTATTGCAATTCACGAAGCTTTGCATGTGGTTAATAACATTAATCAGTACACGCATCAATTTTGTTCAGTCTCTTTGTTTATTAATAAATAAAAATATCATACTAAAATTGCAGAAACATATTTGTTTGTACTGGTCTGGGTGTTTTCTTTCTATAATATGTATGACGTATGTACGTTCTGTATCGAAAATTACTATGAGCATCACACGCGGTTACCTGCGTACCTCTGTGCACTCATGGGAGTTTAAGCAGAGGTCCCTAGAGTTTGACTTTGAGCTTTGTTTATAGTCATTACGAAGCAGACTGATGGAAAACTGCACTGTCTTGAATTCAAAAGGGTAATTTGACGGTGTTAGGGGAATTCTAGGAATAAATACAGAGTCTCCTCGTTGAGATTGAGACATTTCAATTTGAGATTTCACTTGACATTGAACACAATCTGACATGGAGTTTTCAAACACTTGTAAAAATAAAAAGTAGTTAAATCAAAGGCACTAAGTAGTATTGATATCAACTTCGAAGAAAATGACTGCCAAAATTACTTTCTACCCGTTCCACACGTCTTTCATGAATTATATTAAGGAATTGTTAAGCTAAATTTCAAGTAGATTGAACCAAGGAATCACTTTGTCCCATACAAACTTTGCCCCCTTTTTTCACCCCCTTCATTTCATGACCCCATTTCGGAAAATCTTTTCTTATGAGATGCCTACGTCATACAAAGAACACACCTTCAAACTTTTAGGTCTCTACGATATCCGTCAGTCATTTTTTCGACTTTAATAATTATGCTCTTACATAATAATAAATAAACTAGCTTTCCGCCCGCCGCTTCGCCCGCGTGGAATTTTTCGGTTTTTATATAACCTATTACACTCAGATATAATGTGGCTTTCTATTGGTGAAAGATTTTTTAAAATCGGTTTAGTAGATCCCGAGATTACCCCTTACAATTTAACAAATATACAAACACACAAACTTTACCTCTTTATAATATTAGATATAGATAGGTAATTTGAAACCCTATTTTGTGTTATTCTTTTTTTTATTTTAAATATTTCACAATCATAACTAATATTTACTGTAAGTAAATGCTAAATAGTAAATCTAATATGTTGGATTGTGAAATATCCTACAAATATTATAAAGGCGAAAGTTTGGATGTCTGGATGTCATGATGTCTGGATGTTTGTTACTCTTTCACGCAAAAACTACTGAACGGATTTTGTTGAAACTTTACAGTATTATTGTTTATAACCCAGATTAACATTATGACGAAATGTGGCAAATAAATTTCAATAAATAAATAAGACGTGTCTAAAAAGCGCCATCTATCGTCATTGGTTAAAATCCGGTATAACGTTCGTAAATATTCATTCGGGGGAAGCCGTGAAACGCCATCTTTCAACAACGAGGTAAAACATCATATCTAACGGGGGTAAAACGAAGTCGCGGGCGGCCGCTAGTTTATAATAGGTAGCTTTCCCTCCGCAACCTTATTGGTATTCCATGTATGTGTTTTTTAACTGATTTCTGTTAAACATTTCATGTAAAATTTGTCCAGTTATAACTCTATTTACATCTGCATCTGTAAGCAAGGATTCATGTTCTCCAGCCCAGATGCCGAGTAAACAGAATCGTATTTCAGTGACGTGCAGCTGCCCCTATATTTGACCTAATTTTTTATTATTTATTTGTGTCAGTGTGCTCATCTAAAGAGTGTAAGACGATTGTATGTAGGTACTATTAAAATGTAATTTTAACTCATTGGTTTTGTCTCATATTTGAGGAATGTACTATGTATCATGAGTAGTCTTAGTTTAAAAGGATGCCAACGATTTAAATTTAAATAGGTAGACAAAATTCATAATTCTTAATTATCTAAAATTTTAGCTTTCTCCAGTAACACTGATATTATTATACTGTGACTCATCAAAGTCATCATTGTCAAAAATATTGACAAATCGCGAACTGTCACGACCAAAAAACTGACACGCGTCCGTCCTCCGTAAGCGCCACCGCGCGACTGATTGAGATTGTCCAAGCCGTCATGGGCGATTTTTTCCACATTTTTTAACATAGTAACTAAATAAGACGCAATATAAAAATTTCATCCGTTAAAAGCCCTCAAGTTATTTCTGAACTTTAGTTTAGTAAAAGATTCAGAATCTCAAATCGCTTATTTAAAAAATAAAACCATAAATAGAAAACGAATAGAGGTAACTTTGGGAATTTATTCTATCGAGTCAACTTCATCAAATCGTGTTTCCATCCGTTAATAGCGCTAGAAAATATCCTCAACTATGCCTAAAAAAAATCTTAGCCTTTAATTTTACTGTTTAGTACCTCAAAAATGAAAAATGAAAACCTCATTTTCGCCATTTTCTCTGCTACCCGGCCTTAAAAGAGAAATATGAAGTGTCGGGTCAATGTCAATAGCATTTATTGGCATCGCCAGAGCAGCATCAACTTATTCAATAAAGAATCCTATTCAGCCCGTCCCGTCGCCATTTTGAATCCAGAATGCACATCGACATGTCTAGGGGGCTTTGGTTGATCTAATGCTTGGATTCTGCGGATACGTTTCGCATTTACCTATTTTTCTTCTTAAGAGGACATAAAATTTTGTATTGTACTAAAACTTTTTAATGTGAAAATACAACATTAAAATATCCTGCACGTATTTAACGACTGAATTCTCAAATAAATTTCTTTGACATCAAAAGTATAGGTATTTCTGCGATTTTCCGTTTTCTTGGACACCAGTTTAATTGGAGGGCGAATAATTTACTTTTCACCTTTCAATTTAACGGCCAATCCATTTAAAATATTTCCCTGAGGGCGCGCTAAATACCAAATCCCTATCAAAAGAAATGATCCGGTAATGTCTGTAATGAATTAAATGTAAACTGGGTCACATTAAGGAATATTTGATTATTGAGTTTTCACCTGGACTAACTTAATTAGTGAATAAGATTAAGTTCTTTCATAATATTCTAAGCCTCTTAAGGCTCGACCTAATTGTTTTGTTTCTACGGAATATTGTTAAATTCCTGCCATATTCACAGAGGGAAGCAAACGAAATTTCAAAACAAAAATTCTTATCTTTTGGGGCCAACATCAATTTTGGAATTTATTTGAAAATGATTATGATGATTGATAAACCATCAACACTTACTCGTACTACTGTACCGCGTGACGAAAAACGCAGCGTCAGACGTCCATCCATATGGTGGATCTTTATTCTCATTTCTCATAAAGGTAGCAGGAAGGCGCTGGATGCAGGCCGCTGCCAACCGGCCGAAGTGGAAATCATTGGGGAGGCCTATGTTCAGCAGTGGACGTCCTGTGGCTGAAATAATGATGATTCTTCAGTAAATAGATACTTTTCTCGAAAGCACTTACATACTAGGAAACATTTGTATTTGCTCATAAACTCTACTGAAGTTCATCAGTTACCTGTATTGAATAATGAACTCAATGTGTATGAGATTAAGTCTGAAAATCATAGCTGGCGTAAGTATAACAAAGTAGCAATAAATGCAGTGCAGTCAACGAATGCATCGGAGCGTGCAGCGGATCATTCGCTAATAAGTGTATCATTTAATTAAGCACCTGTTATAAATAATAATATACATGCAAAGA
Source organism: Ostrinia nubilalis (assembly GCF_963855985.1). Lineage (NCBI taxonomy): Eukaryota > Metazoa > Arthropoda > Insecta > Lepidoptera > Crambidae > Ostrinia > Ostrinia nubilalis. The sequence continues at coordinate 5,870,790 of NC_087091.1, read as the reverse complement.
TGTTCGTTTGTGCTATTATGACTCTTGGCGCATAAATAATAGAGTAGGTTTTCTTTAACACATTGTTTATACTTTGATCGATCATCATGCAATCGCCACCATACAAGCATATTTAAAATGATTAATTTTCAACTTTAGTAAACTAATTTTGGCGTTTTTGTAAAATTAAAATATCTGGAAAACTTTGTATAGAAACCATAATCTGATAATCGTAGCTCAAACTGTTACAATAAAATGCCATCGACAAAAATGAAAGCGCGTTAAAAAGTAAAGTTAACGCGATCAAAATGCAAATGATTCCATTCCATTCCAGATTCCAGAACTCTCTAAACATCTGTAATATTATTCATTACAACCAGCTTCGGGTATCGTGGAACTTTATATTATTAGGAAAATTTACTGCATATCTGATTACAGCGATTAGCCCCCGGAATGTTCGGGGACTGAAACCGGAGTGGATTGCAAAAGTTTTTGTCTCAAATGTTTCCGATCTACGTTCACACAAAAGAACCATTCCTCGCCATTAAAGGATTTGTCACACTTAATGTGTTCTGCAATCTGCAGTCAGGCCAAAGTGAACGCAGCCCGCATCATGAACAACATTGTCGTCAGGGACAATCGGTCAAACACTGACACTGAACTGGAACTGTCAGCAGTCGTGACAAGGCAATCTGTAAGCAGTATGGTTTACGTTCTTTGCTCGTGCCCGCACGGTCAGATCGCATCATTGATACAAATGTATCATCATCTCAGCCATAGGATGTTTCTGCTGAACATAGGCCTCCCCCAATGCTTTCCATGTTGTCCGGTTGGTAGCGGCCTGCGTCCAGCGCATTCCTACTACTTTTACAAAATGTATAGGTAAAGACCAACAAAGTTGTTCATACATGACACGGGCTGCGTTCACTTTGACCTGACCGCAGACCGCATTCAGTGTGGCAAATCTTTTAATAGTTCCGCGCTTCATATTCAATGGTATGAGAGAAGCAGACCCACCGCTTTCTCACGACTTGGCACTCGAAAGCAATGCGATAAAGGTTCCAGTAGAACTTGTATTGCATGTTAAGTGTGGTTAAATATAGTGCTGTGATGTCATCTAAACAGTGCTAACTAGCAGCCATGATGAGTTCAATCCTCTACACCGTCCTACTATTGTTAAAATAAGCTTAAGCCAATTATCAGGTAGTACTTGTAGGTGTTCCTATACGGACGGAATCATTGAATGATCGATTGTTTTACACGGCTTTGCGGTTATTTGTTATGAAACGATCAGCATGAAATATCCTTGTCGCGTAACAAAGTAGAGGCCTTCAAAAGTTGAGTATAATATTTAAAGTTCGTTAACGCGCGTAATTTCGTGAAAGAAAATCACCACCTTTATGTATTAAAAAACAAATCAGGTAAAGTATCAGTCCACATTTATGTATAAAATCAATTCCGACAAGCTTTAAAATTCTAATGGAACATTTTTCTATTTGTATAACCATTTGTTTATTTGCTGTACCAATTTATTCGACAATTTGTAACCATTAGCAAAGTGAGCGAAGGCTCAATAGGTGCTCGTAACCAGGATTTAACGTCTTAGTTCCCAGTGGGAGCGGGACGGACTCTTCCTGTTCCAGGAATTTTCCCGAAACATTCCAGGACAAATTCTCGACAAAAGTTGGCCTTACGTCTCCGAAATAGAATGGCAATTTTGTACAGTGCCCTATTTCTTCATCAGACGGATTGAATTCTTGTTTTATTGACACAAATATGTGAGAAGTGCTTTGTTCTGGTCGATTCTTAGCAAAATGAGCCCATAAACTATTAAAAGCCGATTACCTTCATGAACGCGTAGCACATTAGCGATGGCCCCGACGACGTACGATGTCGTGCGGACACGCAAAATGATATCATCGTTTTAGTATTTAGTCGAACTCCGGTTACATCTATTACAGCAGGCAGAAGCTCCTACATTATGCAAGCAAGAAAGCAGCCATTTTAAACAATATCCTATTGTACGCGACGTCAAAATGACGGCAATAAAAGAATCAGAAACAATAGTAAGTGGGTAATAATAGCGCGTCTGTCAACAACGTTTTGCAACATTAAATTACAACTGTCGCAAGATGTAAATGGTTCCACTTGAATTATGGTGTATGAAAACGTCGTGTTTAAACGACATTCTCTGACTCCGTGAATCCGAAATATAAATTATACCGTAGAATGTTAAGTCAATGAGGCCGGCGGATCTCACGACCTCGTCGGTGTCGAGATCATGAAAACGTTCATTAACAAGGTTAACCATTGTTTATGAAACACCTACCAATACTTATTTTATCCTAAACAAAGAATGGCCATACAAATGAATGAAGCAATGGAAGAAAACTTTATGATGCTCGCGATAACAAACGAAGTGAGAAAATAAAAACCTATTGGATATCAAACAAAATGTTTTGGCAATCAAAATAAAAACAAATTTTAATGTAGGTACTACTGTGGCGTACTGTTGCATAACATAAAGATATAAAAAGAATATACTGTTTCAAAAATATGCAAGTCCGATATGATAGTGAAATTCTTAATACAATTTACAAGTGTTTACACTTTAAACTCAACATTTTATAGTCCTTGGTAAACACATTATTGACGTTGCGCCCACCTCTTAGCATCGGAGGTTTGAATTTGCTGTCGCTCCGGAACGCCAACAAGTATTCCAATCCCCGAGGCGTTTTTCTCCTCATTTCCTGGTGTTATTTCAAGAAAAAGATTTTTAAAACAAAATGTAATCGTAGACGCTTCAGCCCCAACGCTTTGTTTGCAAAAAAGGTCTCCTTCTAATTGAATAAACCAACGAAGTGGTGGAATCTAAAATTTAACAAATTCCGAATCGTATTGCAATCTCACACGAATTTGGATACAAATGATAATACTGATAAAGTGATAAAGTTGACACATGATGTCCTATTGTTGACATTTTGACAGCTGCCATTCAGGTGATAGGCAATAATTCAAATGCCGGCGACCGTGCTGAATTCGATAACGTGAGAGAAGTGCCGAAATAGAGATAAAAACCTATTTGTACAGAAACGAACTTGCCGAAAGTTTTGAAGAAATAAAATTATTACACAACAGATGCCTCGCCTGTCACTATTTATTTCTTCGCAATAAAAGATATAAAAGTAACTCTTAAATTCATTAGTTATCTGCATTTAGTATGACATTGTAATTAAAATAGACATGATAAATCTTTACTTTTGGCTTTTCAAATAAACTACGACCCAAAGTAGATTGTATATGATCATTTCCTGTTAACGATGGAGTAAATGTAATCGATTGTTGGAAGGAATCCAATTTTTTCTAGTTCTATATTCTTGCGGCTGGCACTAGTTATCACCGAACGATATTTGATTCCCTCAACAAAATTAATTCTATTATTAGGACGTTACATTCCCAGTTCTGTACCCCCAGTGAAAACGGAGTTAAGTCAAAAATGGTGATTTTTGGGAAATCGCATTTGAAGTTAAAAAAAATCCTGCTTCGTCGCTATTAGAGATAACTTGGTGAAATATTTTTTAGGTGAAAGGTAATGTTAGATATAATTAGGCAGTGTGCCAGTTTGGGAAATATAGCATGTAGTTTTTTCGTAATTAAATAAAAACCCAGTTATATCGCCATGCACGGCAACTTTACATTCGTGTAAAGTGATGTAATGGGACATAAATCATTTTACACCACACTGAATTGACCACCCGCTAACAAGTGTAAAGTGATACATTTTACGCCATTTCTGTTGATATTTTTTTGTTTCTTTAATTTTAGAAAAAGTTGTAAAACAAACATTAGTAATTACACTATGAGGAATCATTATTTCAGGTTATTTAGGGTAAATCGTCCAAAAATTTCTACTTATATCAATATACACCAATTTTGTGATGAGAAAAAAAATGTGTAAACTGATCCAACTAACATAATAGCGATCTAAGTATCCTAATAATTATGTGTAAAGTGATATAAGTGGCGATTGTAAAGGAATAAGGCTAGAATTTTAGAGTGGATTCTAATTATTTACTCCTTAAATGTTTATTCTGATCTGAAACTACTATTTTATTAATTATTACACCATATACCATGAATGATATCGGCCTAAATCACATACATTATCTCCTATTTTAAAGTAAGTATTAGTTGAAGCAATTGGGTAATAAAGACCAGAAACAACAATGGTTTCACATCAACTAATTAGACAGGAGACAGAGAAAAGTTTGTTTTCTACAATTACCTTATTAGGAATCAAACTCTGGACCAGAGATGATTATGTCAAGCTATATTGATTGCTTTTTGGCTACAGAAGGATAATATAAAAGTAAAGTCATAAAATGCATTTGTTTTCAACAAAGAGGCTTTTAAAAAGCCCTTTAACACGTCCTAGTATCACTTGAACCCTACTTTTATTTTGGGACATAAATAGGTCAGTGCTGAGAAGAAGCAGCGCAAGATATTTAGCCACCCTTGTCAGCCTCTTCTTAAATCATAAATAACTTGAAAAAATCGAACTGCCTAAGACGGGAATCTTCTTAAATCAATAGAGACATGATTAACAAGACATGTTATACTTGCGAGCTAAGCAGATAAAGTCCAGCAACACATGCCATTTACATAATTATTTACTTTATACATAGTATCCATTCATAAGGACTTACGTAGTTAGTTTTGCAGGGCAATCGAATATTGCACTTAACCTTTTGATTAGACCATTGTGCGCTATTTGATCTTCCTATTCCAACCGCTCCAGATCCCCCCAGGTAACAGCAGCCTATCTAGGTCTCTACAGGCCTTCTGCAGCGACCCTGGTGATTGGAGAATTTGAGCCTGTTGATCTGCTACGCTTCTGCACTCCTTGTGCACGTGCTGTGGTTTTTCTTCTGCCTCCATGCATCTTCTGCACAGCAAGCTGTCTGTACAGCTATACTGTGTAGGTGTTTGTTTAACATACCTGTTATTACACTTAGGACCTTGCGGATGTTGTCCCTGTTTAGTCTTATGAGTCTTTGACTTTTTCGATATAATATCCACAACTGCATCTTTTGTTTGCCTACATCTTTCACAATCTTTCCATTCTGTGTGGTGTTATTTTTCTATTTTGGAGCGCAGCCAGGTCTTGATCTGTGCTTATGGTATCGGCATTATAATTGTTCCGGACCAAATACCGTCGTGTACGATCCCCTTCTGGCCAGTTCATCTGCTGCGTCGTTGCCCAAGGAGTTACTGTGTCCTTTGATCCACTTCAGGAGTGCAGGGTAACGCCATTTGCATCTGCAATGACTTAGGAGCGCGTCATGGCATTCCAATATAAGTATTATAATGTAGTATATTAAGTTGCTTTGTATTGCTCGCACTATCTGAGATTATTTTTATATTCAGACCTCGGATGTCTATGGTTGCAACCGCCTGTGCTGCTCTGATTGCAATCTGCTTGGAAAATTGTATTGTGTTTATCTAGTGTTGTTGATATTCTTAGTATATTTAGGTAATTCGAGAAGACACCAGCTCCCGTACCTTTTTGGGTTTTGGAGCCGTCAGTGTAATATCCTAACTTCATTGATTCCAGAGCAATCTTGCGTTTCCGCTGTAAGCTGGATATTATATCTTCAGTCGAAGAGTGAACACAGGGAATTCTGCCGATAGGTGCCTCGGTGAGAGGTATTTCTTTTATTAGGGTTTTGTGCAGGATCGTGGAATGTCCTGTCTCCTTGTTTTGCTTCTATATGCCGTTCTTACCTTTAAGTCTTAGAGCGGCTGCTTGCGCTTCCTCCTGAATGATGAGGTCTAAAGATCTGAGATTCAGAAGGTACTCAAGTGATGTCGATGGAGTGGTTCCTACGCGTTGCAGGCTTTGGAGTTTTGATCTTGCTGTTGATAGTTGTGTTCTGTGCCACCACACAAGTGATCTATAATAATATGTGTAAGAGGGCCATATAACCGACGTGTAGAGCCAGTGTTATCTTTGAGTTGAGACCACATCTACTACCAATGAGTCTCTTGCACTGATGGAATGCTATACAGGCCATTTTTATTTTGTTCTCGACATGACTCGCCCAGCTCAATTTGTTGTCTAAGGTGATGAGTTTTGTTTATAAAGAGTTCTGGTAGTTGGAGCTCTTGTAAATTCTATAATGCACTTATTAAGTACTTTTATTGACAACGTTAGGCACTATGAATTCAATTATATGTTTTACTAGTAGATGTTAACCATTATTTATTAAAACTATTAACTAAAGTTCTTTGATTTATAAACTACGCATTATGTTTTCCTTTAATCTGACAATTGGGCTAAGTTATATCATTTTACACCAAATAATTAACCAAATCATTAGTTGCGATTTTCAAATGTTTTTGATCTAAGTAACTGATAACATTTTACACATGTACGAAACTTTTGTGGTTAATGGTATTAGTCTAATTGAATCATTATACACAAAATAAATAATCATTTGTCTTTTACTTTTTGTGCTATAAATTAAGTTACATTCTTTTTCACCAACCAACAATACATAGTTTTTTTTGTGTATATTAATATGAGTCATCTTATATTGTTAATCACAAATTCAATCTGAACAACTTCAATCGTGTAAAAAGTAGTAACACGAGTCGTACCTCTTGACACAATAAAAAATTGAAAGAAGCCTCCGGTACACTTTGTTAAAAGTAGACATGTATCAATATACACGAAAGAAAACTCAAAATTGGTTCACAAAGCCTTACTTGTATCATTTGGCACAAAATTATTTTCTTTTCTATACGTCGTAGAAACATACCGATTAGATACAAAAATAGCTAATTTTTCAGAGATTCACATTATGTTATAAAGTCAATTTTGATCTAAGTCGAGTTAGATCCCTTTTCACTGGGGGTACAGAGTTCATGTAGCGGACACAGCCCCCAGGAACTGACATTCGTCACGTTGCTGTCTCATGATTGCGGCTACATCATAATATTCTTTTAAACATTCCCCTGAAGTAAATAGTGCATTATGACTATTTCAAACTCAAAAGATTTCCCCGTAGGAAACTGTTATAACGTTAACGTCCATGGTAATTATCGGAATCATGTTAAGCTCTTATGGTTTTGTTTGATAGAGTCATCAATTCTTATGGTTTTTCTTTTCTAATTTATTGAAGCAATTTATAAACATGATGATTGTGTTTATTTAAGACCAATGAGTTTCACACAACTCTTTAGTAAAAATGTAAAAGTATATTACATTATTATATCAATGCAGAACTGTGAGATACGCACTATGGAGCGAAATTGCGATTTATGGACATAGCGATTTTTTTCACAATTTCTATTTGAAAAAAATACCTATCGATAGGTTACGTTATTCTCATGAATAAATGCTGCACAAGTTTTTCTCTAAAACCAATAGTTTGACTGGAAAAAAATATTTTCCATTTTCGTTGTATGGAATGAAACATAAAGTGGTCGATTTCGACTAAGCCTTGACAGATCTTGCTTTGAAACTACTTGAGCCTTGTTCTATGGCTTGTTGACTGTAATCCTACGCTATCAGCGCGCATCCAACGTTGCCCGTTCACAAGTTATGAGGTTCTGAAAAATTAAAAAAAAGTAAGTAAAAGTGACTTTTTTTTGGAATATCTTTAAAGATTTAACAAAAATATAAAGATTTTATACGTTAATAATGTAAATTAACCTTAAATTACTGCTAAAAACACATTTTAATAAACTTAAAAGGAATTAAATCAGCGATTTTTTTTTTCACAATTTCTGTTTAAAAAAAATACCTATCGATAGGGTATGTTATTCTGATGAATAAATAGTACGAACGTTTTTCTCTAAAACCAATAGTTTGGTTGGAAAAAAATATTTTCCATTTTCGTTGTATGGAATGAAACATAAAGTGGTCGATTTCGACTAAGCCTTAACCGATTTTGCTTTGAAACTACTTGAGCCTTGTTCTATGGCTTGTTGACTATAATCCTGCACTAACAGCGCGCGCCCAAAGTTGCCCGTTCAGAAGTTATGAGGTTCCAAAAAATGAAAATTAAAGTAAGTAAAAGTATCTTTTTTTGGGTATAAATCTTTAAAGATTCAACTAAAACATGAAAATTATATACTTTAGTAATGTAATTAACCTTTCTCTTGTCGTCTTATCTAAAGAAAAGTCAATTTTACTTACTTTACTTTTCATTTTTCGGAACCTCATAACTTCTGAACGGGCAACTTTGTGCGCGCGCTGTTAGTCTAGGATTATAGTCAACAAGCCATAGAACAAGGCTCAAGTAGTTTCAAAGCAAAATCTGTCAAGGCTTAGTCGAAATCGACCACTTTATGTTTCATTCCATAAAACGAAAATGGAAAATATTTTTTTCCAGCCAAACTATTGGTTTTAGAGAAAAACGTTCATAATATTTATTCATCAGAATAACATACCCTATCGACAGGTATTTTTTTTAAACAGAAATTGTGAAAAAAAATCGCTGATTTAATTCCTTTTAAGTTTATTAAAATGTGTTTTTAGCAGTAATTTAAGGTTAATTTACATTATTAACGTATAAAATGTTTATATTTTTGTTAAATCTTTAAAGATATTCCAAAAAAAAGTTACTTTTACTTACTTTTTTTTAATTTTTCAGAACCTCATAACTTGTGAACGGGCAACTTTGGATGCGCGCTGATAGCGTAGGATTACAGTCAACAAGCCATAGAACAAGGCTCCAGTAGTTTCAAAGCAAGATCTGTCAAGGCTTAGTCGAAATCGACCACTTTATGTTTCATTCCATACAACGAAAATGGAAAATATTTTTTTCCAGTCAAACTATTGGTTTTAGAGAAAAACTTGTGCAGCATTTATTCATGAGAATAACGTAACCTATCGATAGGTATTTTTTTCAAATAGAAATTGTGAAAAAAATCGCTATGTCCATTGTCCATAAATCGCAATTTCGCTCCATAGTGATACGGTTCAAGTTTGGAAATGCTACCTATATTTAGATCCTTAGTCTTTTGACGGTAAACGAAGGTCACCCGTTCCGTCACGTGGTTCCAGCAATTTTCGGACGTTAACCGATACGCTTTATGATTCACGCACTATACGAGACTCTTTTATAGGGTTTTTTATAAAGACACCTCGTTATAGCGCTTTGATTTTATCATAAGAATTGCAGTCTAAGTTGGAATGTGTAATGATAAAACCAGTGAACCGAATATGCTGTTAAGTGCCGTCTAACTAGACGTGAGCCGTCGAAGTATCAGTTTAGTAGTTGCTAACTAATTTACGTCAGGCTCCGGCACAGGGCGGGACGAGCGTGAACCCATGATCGCTACTTATTCCCCCAATTATAACTTCGGCCGCGTTACATTTACACCTAATTAACAACCTTCAATCTAAGAGGTCCAAAGTTTATTATTAATCTCGCACACAAAATATAACAGATTATAAGCTCAATGAAATCACGAACCAATATTGGTCCTATTACTAAGGTTTGAGAGGATTATGTGTAAGAGCTCGTTAATAGAGATAACCCCATTCAATCCAGCGATCCTATCTAAACATTTGGGAACTTGAGATCGGGTCTGTTGAGTAAATTTCAAATGCGTATGACTCATATACCAGTAAACCTATCCCATAATAAATGTAGAAACTTAATTTAATTGGGCCATAACAATCAGAAATACACTTGAAATTGTTGAAATCCTAAAACATAAGAGGCACGGAAGAATATTTTCAAACTTGTTGGCTGGCTCGCAGGACCAGGCACTTCTTTCAATGGCGCTCGTCGCTCCATTCTAATGTGAACGAGGATTTATAGGCAACGTGCACTCCATAATATCAATGCGGGCTTAAGAGCCCCGCATGGTATTCCATTAAAGGCATTGAGAAAGGGAAGCTATAATAATACTTCCTCATTGATTCATACGATCAAAAGTTGGATTATAATCTTTGATGATTGCATGCTCCGAATAAATTTTAAATTAGGACTCACGTCGGCAGAATTGCGTGTCTTTAGTAATATTTTTTTGCTGTTTTGCTTCTTTATCTATATTTCATAGCCCGAAAATGTCAGACTTCTGATTTTGTGCCAAAACAGTACTTAGTTGTAGAAAAAAATTGCAAATACGATGAGGCACGTTACAATACAACTTACATGTACCACTTTCAAGCGAAATAAATGATTTGATTTGATTTGATTTGATTTGATTTGATTTGAATAGCCGTTTACCCTCTACAAATAAATAAAGATAAAAATCGCTCTTGAACATTTTAGCACTTTTTATAACCATTAAAGCATAATGTAATGAACCATGTAACAACAATATTTACATCTAGCAAAGGTTAAGCACCCAAGCAAATTGATGATTCCGATGCGGTACCTATACTATGCACAGTACGTACATAAATATTATGATGGAGCCCTTTCAACGCTTGATGAACGAGCCTTCGTTAGTATGAATTACAAAACTGTGATTATCTTTTCATAAAGTTTCTTTTACCAAAACCCGGTGTGGGATTTCAAAAGTGCAGCCTAGGGGGATTGTGTCGTGCTAACAAAACCTAGTTTCAGTGCCTATGCTCTGCCGATAAATGCGATCTGAATATATTATCGGAGCATTACGAACAGTCGATAGCACATCAGACTACTGTACATTCTTGTTGCAAAATAGCCTGTATTAGAACTAGATAAAATTCCACGATTTTCCGTATGATTTGCTTGAGGCGCATATCTTCTCGAGACTGAATTTAGTCGCACTTTTCCAACTTCACACTCGCCTCCCACAAAGACTCCACATTTTGTTGATGCCACGGTATTATAAGACGAACGCCTCGTTGGGTGCCAGTTTTAGAGATTATTTTGAACCGACTATAAGTAGAATTCAATTCTCGTGAAATAGTATCTAGGGAAATATTTCTATCACGAACAAAAGATTCAAATATTCATTCGGAAACTGTTCCCGAATTCATGCTCGTTCTTTACACACACACAGAAACAATTCTCAATTCGTTCACAATTCACAGAGGCTCATCCTAACCATACGTACGAGTATGTCAAAATTGACTTACAGAAAACCCACTGTGTAGCTTTAATACGTTATGTTTCTTGTTTCTGATAGGCTAACCGATGTGACATTAGCCTTTTCTATAACTAAGGTCCCAAAACTACTCTATCTAAAGTCATACTAGTCATATTTTTGTAATTGAGCCTTTAAAAAGCACTTTCATATGTCCCAATTAAACCCTACCTCTCACGTGATATAATTAGAACTTAATCGACAACAGTCATCTCACCATCATTTTCCAACGTCTAAGGTTCAATAACCTCTAACCAATTTTCGATTTCCCACCAATCGTATTGTGTACATTCCTGTCATTGTGGCCGTTTGAAAGTAAAAGATCGAACTCCTTCGAAGCAACCACGCTTAGTTACCTCCAATCGAGGAGCACAGCGGGCGAGGGCGACCCTTAATTAATTGCTCCTGCTGCTGACAAGGAGGCTCCTAAGCACAGTTCCATAAATATAGACAGCAAAAAGCTGGTCGAAATAATCTACGAGTACACCGGTGCCAGGACGAACCACTGACCTTAAGATTTAGGTCAACTTCTGATGACTACAATCATTCAATATTCAATAATGATTATGACTTTTTACTGACATTTTGACCCAAAGTGGTAGTAGAGCAAATTATATACGGACGTGTTCTGAAAATTTTAATTTTAATTTTAATTTAGCCGTTAGGTGAACAAAAGTTATACTTAGAAAAAACTTTGCTCTACAGTCTACTCTAATGCTCTATGAAAGAGATTAAGGCTGATTGCACTATCTTACTTTAACTTTGACAAAGGTCAAAAATCTGTCAAACTCCATACAAAAAGCACCGGTTATCGTTACAGTTACAGTCAAAGTTAGGTGGTGCAACTCAGCCTAAGAAATCGAAATAATCATCGTTCTAAAAAAGCGTATTCAAAATCTTGTTTCCTCATCCAGACTTCCTTAAAGACGTAAATTTTATAGTCAAGTACATACTTACCTGACTGTAGAAATATTCTTTGCAATAAAACTACTTTATTCTCTAAAATAGCAAGTCGTATTACTACATACTACGAGTATTACAAAACCATTAAGAAATTTGCAAATAATCTTCAACTAAGCTTCGTTGTGTGAAAATTATGCATAATTCCCATAAAAGGCTTGTTTTAGGCTCTGAGAACGCAAAAGTTTACAACTTTGTATGGTTTCTAACTTTGTAAGTGGGTGATGAACATAAAAAATCGTTTTCATTAGCTTGTGAAGTTGTGATGCAAATAACAAATATTCTTGAAATGTCGTGTTAATTGTTAATGAGATGAATTACTATACTACGTCGTACATCTTTGTAAATATTAAATTAATACATAGGAATTTAATATGTTATTACATACAGCTAGGAAGATCATAAATAAATTCATTTATGTATGTTGGTAAAACATTTTTAGTATATAGGTTACTTCATATTATACCCTTAAAAATTCCAAATGGTTCAGTATTCTTCCTATTGAAATTCCTAATACACACTCAATATAGAATGAATAACAACGTACTAATAGGTAAGTACAATAACCTTGACAACTACGCAACGAGTTTGCCATTTGGTTTAGCTCTTCCTGGCTCACAGACAATACTGTATTCACATGTAGTACAAGTACAACACATAAATAAATCTCATTTTGAACGTCAAAGGTGGGTCAAGGCAAACATAAACGCTCATCCTTACAAAATAAGGACTGTAAATAAAGTTCTTTCTACCACAATCAGCCGCTTTGAATCTTTTTATCTCTTTCTTTTGTACAAACGCTAACACAATTCCAACACTGTAGCATCTTATCAAGAGGTAATAGGTACTATTTCAAAACAAAAATTCTCAGCCTCATGAACTGTACTATTTTTAACTGATGAACTGTGCAAAGCGACTTCCGACCTTAACTTACATACTTAGAGCAAACATTCTTCTACTTGATAAGTTATTCGTGGGTTCTGATAAAGTTTTTACAGATTAGCTTTGGCCTTGAAAAATGTATTAGGGCGCTGGCAGTATTGTCACAGTATTATTAATTTAGAATGTATTGTGTTTGTAAATACTATGAAAGCTTAAACTTTTGTCTAATTTTATTAATTTTATTTTTTCTTTTTTTTTTGTTTCTTTTATTTCTTGTATTTATTGGATACATAGTTTAAAATCCAGGAAGACCATCAAGTCATTATTGTTAGTCACTAAAAAGTAGAGGTGCTTATAGGTTCTCTACCTGTCTCTGGCATGCGCCACACAGCCACACATCATTCACAAAAAGTGTGTTTTTTACGTTCGAAGACAAACATTGGCCTCACTTTTTGTGTTCCTTTTTTAATCGTCGTATTGCCGACGGGTTCAAATGCAGCATCGTCACATTAAATCGACGCGCGTAATGACGAAATTAAAAATTTTAAAATTAGAAAACGCTCGACCAACTTTTATTGCGCACGGGCAATTTATTAATCAGGAAAACCAGCAGCGATCCACTTCAATCGATGACATCACGAAATAAATCTGTCGGTTCAGAGGATAGCATGGCGGGACGCGCCCGGATCCGGTTGTTAAGCTCAATCTAAACTTCTATTTTTATTACACTCAGAACATAAAAACTATGTTTAATCATTTTAAATATTTTGCCAATCAACAATGACGTGATTTCGTGACATTCACACGCGTTCATTCTGAGATTTGTTACGGGTTATTATAATGTAATATCATTAAGGCAATTTATTGTGTCTTTCATCATAGGTGTCGCAAGCTTTTTGTTAAAGGTTGGTCATTTTTTAGGAGCGAAAGCAAAGATTGATTTATACATTTTGCGTAATTCGTCGTTCGAGAAAAATATTTGCTATTGGGCACGATACGCGACGTACTAATCTTTCATAATCTCGTCTTATCCCGATTTGATTTCGCTGTCACCTTTTACGGTTTTATAACATTCGGATAAGCGTCTCTCAACAAGTGTCAGGATTATCTTCGAGATCTCGGCTGAAAGCAAACGTCTGGTATAGTTATGTTTCTTAATGATAGAATAAAAATAAGGGTCAATAGAGATAAATGTTCGGCTTCCATGAAATAATACTGAAACGACAAAGTTGGGGCTTTTTTACGTCCTCTGATATAGAAACATAACTTCACATACGATCACGACACCATAAAAACGTCTGGGAACCGTAAATCAAATATCGCATGTTAAAATCACCATACAAAAAGATTAACTCTCAGTATCGTTTTAACACATTTACATTCATTGATCCCAATAGTATTCATTCCCGAATCATTTATGCAAGAGTTCATTCAGCTACACTAATTCGAGTTAAAAACTGTGATATCGATTTAAAAGTTCCTGTTCTAACCGAATCGGCACTCGAGTCAGATGGCGGGACGGAGGAAGCGTTAACTTTTTAACTGCGATTTTACGTACCTGCAAAACCATCTACAGTTCTTCCAGTTTTTGTTTGAGACAATAGCACTCTCAAGAGAGCTTAGTTCGGAATCTTAATGCTAGAAAGGAGAAGTTATGGACATTTGTTTGCGATGTGCAGTTTCTAAAGTTTAAGCCGCGCTCGCGAATGTTTCCATGACATTTGACCTCGCTGAGAACGGAACTCGCATTTCAATAGCTTCGAGTAATGATGATGATGAATAATTGCTGTGTTCAAGGCAAAATGAATACATTTCATTAGAATTAGCGTTTAAATTATCCGTCTTAATTTATCTATGAACGCGTTAATTGTTTATCGGTATACGATCGTCGGAATAATAAACTAGATGGTAATTAAACAAAGGATACTAGATAAGACGGATTTGAATAATAGGGAATCAACAATGAGCGTATGCGAATTCCTTTCGAATGTATATTCGCGTTGAGGCATACTTGTAATCTACACGCTTGAGAGTCTTGTTTTGTATAATGTTTGGAATCTCACATAAAATTAAAGGGAGCCTACCTACTAGATAGACCGGTCGGGCGGAGTTCGGCTGGTGAGCAAAGGTCAAAGTGATGTAAAAGTAAATGAATAAATTATTTCGCAACTGCCGGGTTACTAACACAGGTGTGTAAAAAAATAAATACGTGGTGGAGAGAATATTTTTACCAAGTAACTATCAGATTGGTCAACAAAATATTTTGAGCTGTTTACAACTTAAAATCTTTAAAAAGTTAGGACAAATATTAACCTTCCTTCTTATTTTTGAAACAAAAGAAAAAGAATTCAAACAAATCAAAACCTGTTTTTGACAGCCCTGATTACGAGGAAATCTAAATAATTTTCTCCGAGAATACATTTCGAGGATTCAATATATTATATGCTTTATCATTGAATATACCAAAACAAAAGAAAAGGTAAGGTTTTGTCTTTATTTCGGTTTTATTTCTATCATAGAACATACACGAGAGTAAGCTAACAAATCCCCTTATTTGGGAAGCAAACTATGAACGCGTAGGGGCTTCTTATACAGGGTGTTAGGTAAATGGGTATAATATGAGCCGACACTAGCCCATGTTAACATGTTCATATAAATAGTATGGTGAAGTCAGAAAATTGATATCTTCATTTTAATTATTTTATTATTCATACAAATCGGATTTTATAAAATTTATTTTGAATGAAAATTAAAAAAATTAAAATGATGATATCAAATTTCTGACTTCACCATACCATTTATATGCCCATGTTAACATGGGCTAGTGTCGGCTCATATACCCATTTACCTAACACCCTGTAGAATTCGATCAATATTATTATAGGATATCTCATGTGTATTTACATTAACATCGATATTGGCATAAAATTCAGCTAATGCTTAAACAAATGTTGACAAAATCAGCAAACAAAAATTTTCAAATAAAAGTTCTCTCCGATTTTCCAAACACAGAACTAAATCGTGTTCTTTATCAACAGAATACAAATACACCAATAGCAAATAGGTACGTTTCTTCATAAGATTCGCTCAAGACCAATGCTCAAATATTGGCTAACTATTTAGAGAGAACGTTAGAAATTTTACTTGTCGAGTCTTGTTCCAGAGAAGAGTGTTCACTGTACACACTGTTGAATAGACGAGACATTTAATTACCTTTCTTCAATGATAAAAAAAGAAAGCTACCACATTGTTAACGAAATTTTAAACTTTTCATCCAATCCTAAAACTCAGTTAGGTAGTTTAACCATGTTATGGCAAAGTTTGGAGGATATTAAAGATAAATATAAGCCCCAAACCGATAGAACCACACAATACCAGCCTCCAGATTGGGGCCACCGGCTGCCCTACTTAAGTTTACTGGAAAATCTGAAATTAGGTATTGTTATTATCTTTCCTCGTAATTTCATTCACTATTTCTAAAGTAACCTTTAAGAGAATGTTGTGAAATGTCACGGCTAAGTTCATCTACATTGACATTAAAATATTCCTGTACCTTAAAAACTTGCTCTACATTTTTGACTGAATTTGTGTCAAGTTTGCTACCTCATTTTTCCTTGATATCTTGCTGATAGTCTAATTCATTTATGAGATTAAAGATAAAGATTATTTAACCAGCTGTAAGTTACGCGAACAGTACGCACTTTATACCTCGTCCCTTACGTAAAGTTTCACTTTCATTTACTATCATAGCTATTGTTTATTCAATTGTTTTGCTTTTAGGCATTCCTTCGTTTATTATTCCAATTTAGTTAAATATGCAAGATCATCGATTTGCAATTCTATGTATTGTGATTTGGCAAGTGCGGTCAAATATGCGAATATGATGAACGAAACATGAACAATTGAAATAAAATTACCGTTTTCAATATAAAATGAAATACTCTTTAACAATACAAATCAGGTAAAATCAAATAGCTCGAGTCCAGAAAGAACTTTCTCAAAGTACAATTTAAAAAACATCTGAAAGTCAACGCAAAGAACTTAGATGATGTAGACGCAACTAACCATACCAAACTTGGGGAAAGGTAGAAAATGTACCCAGGAAAACGCCGACTACTTAATCAAACTACGCTTCCAAGTACCTACTGGAGTTGGAAAAGTTATAAGTAGGTAATTTCATGTCAACAAACTTGACGAATAAAAAAATTCGCGGTGTTGCCAGCCTGAAATATTCTGCGTGCATAAGCCGCGACATACTTTTAAAATGCGAACTTGGCCAAGTAATATTTGTTTTCCCCTTCTCCTCGCATGACTTCATTAAGAAAAAAGGTTTCTTGGGGACAATATTTGGGGGGCAAGTGAGTAAACACGTTATCCTCAATATACGGAGTCGTATTTTAATAAGGAAACAATGGACGGAATAAACGAGGCTCCTGATATGTTAATTAGAAATAGCAGATGAATGAATGGTTGATTAAAATGTAATTAAGGGATGCGAGTTGCGGCAGCAATTCGTTAACGACAGCCGAAGTCAAGTAATACTGCCGTGGAAGGTGTGGAGGGAAAATTCCATCAACCGGTATCTATAGATATTTAAATTATACACGTCGATTCGTAACGTCAGTACATCATAAAATTTAATTTTAAGATGAAGCCATACACATAGTGAATTTTTCATAAAATACTTCAAAGAAAAGAAGATTTCATTAAAGCAACGTAGGTAACTCAATGAAGCCTTATTTCGACATCTGAAAATAATTTTGAGTCTTAGCTGGAGGTATCTACAACTCCTTAGTTGAAGTATATGTATACGAATAGGTCGTACTTCTTATTTACTCACGAGACTAATTGTATATTAATTAATTCCCTTTGATCTACTGTTTCTTCTCCCCTTCAAATCCATTCTTAGAAGCACGCCCAATCAAGTCAAAACTAGCCTGATCCGATCTTGGAAAATGATTCGTAAATACAGGTGACATAGATGATACAATCGACTGCCTATGATTAGCTTCACCCTGACTTTATCGGTGTATACCAGCCCATTCAGGTTCTAAACTGAGTTTCACGGTTCAATGTCAGTTTCCTTCGATTGTTATATTTTATTGTTCTGTATTGAACACAAGTATCAATAGAATTGTTCTCAGTTTCCCAAATTTGCTAGTAGGCCACACGTGTTGTCTGGAATAGCACGTGTATATTATAATAAACATTTTCAGAACAGCATATTGTGTGACTACTCATAAGTGTGTAATAATTTTTATTCTTATTAAAACTAATTGATTATTATTCCTGGCTTATTTAACCCACTTAATGTAGAGTCAGGATCTTTATCCATAAGTGAGAAAGTATGACGGTTTATGAATAATCATCAAAATATGTAAGTTCTGAGACTTGGATTCTTAAACACAACACACGTTGTAACACGACAGAAGTAGACGAAGATGATAATTAATTTGTATAAGTTTCGTGGTTTCAATATCATTTGAATAATAAAACTTGCTAAATGTCAGCAACTAATAACCAACTTCCGAGAAATTATACTATTCACTCTCGAAATTACTTACTTCCTCAAGGGAGTAAAAGTCTATAAATGTCTATGTATACTGTTCTGTATATTTTACACACGTGTAACGTGTTAGAGCATTATTAATTGGATTACTGAAATGCACTGCATGTATTTTATGGTAAAAGTATAATGTTTTTTTATAAATAATAATATAATAAAATAAAGTTTACAGCAGCAGTACCTAGAGCCATTATTATTGTTAATTACTACATAGACAATTTAAGTTATGTAGATTTAATTTTCCTTCAACGCAGTCGTTACATATTTTATTTGCTTATACATTAATTAGCGCAATTAAGTTTTTTCTATCGTTTCTATCGTTTTTCCTGTCAATTTTGCATGTGCAAGATATCGCAGCGTACGGAGCGCGTGTATTAACTGAATTAGTACTGATTGCTCAATCTTGATGGCGCGGGAAACAATCTATCGACTAGTAGGATAGATACCTAATCTTGTTCCCGCGACTATCACGGCAGCGGGCCCCTTGCTGATGGTTCCCAACATTTCCTTGCAGAATACCCCATAGAGATTAACATTTTAAGCCGCAAACCCTTTGAAAATATGGCTCAGCGATGGCCTGTCCTTTCATAAAATTTACATTATAAAAAGCAACGTTTACTGACTAAACAAATTCAGCTAATAGCCACGCGGGTAATTATTGCTAAGAAAAGATTTTAAATCACATAATCGGACGAAACGGGGGTCCTAAGTTTGTATGAAACAAGATTTCACGCAGGCGAAGCCACGGGTTCAAGCTAGTCTATTATAATAGTAACAGGCCCCCAAGTGTAATAAAGATCGGATTGAGAATCACTGCCTCAAGCATACATGAGAGGCAACTTAACGAGACGACAAAATCGTTCAGAGAATGAGCTAGTTAATAGAAAGTTGCTTTAAAATTACTTACCAACTTGATTTTTCAGGACATTTTAACTATAAAGTACTAATTAGGGAAAAAGTAAATCAATAGTTTTCTTGAAACGGTTATTGATGCAGTTTCGGATAAGTTTAGTCGAGTCTCCAAAATACTAGGTTTAGAAATGACTGAGTAGGTACGATTTTTTTAAATCAAATCAAGACAACTCTCAAACGTATAGAGTGGGTCAAAGTGCAAAAGATCCGCATTAATGTTTCATAATAGGATGCTATAGCTGCTTACCATAAGAATGATAACTCAACTAAGAACACGGTGGAGGCACCTTTTCCCTATGTTCGGGACTTCGAGTCTATCTGTTATTATTATCACATATTAACATAATCAAATAAGTCCCTTCGAGTGAGGGGGATAGATAACTCCAAACATATCTACGGACATCATAGGGAGTAATCCTACGTCTACTGATATGTCCTATGTCTGATTAGACGTTATCTATGCGATTCAACACCATGCAAGGTTAAAAATACCCAAAAATGAATTTCAAAAACATTCATAAGTTCGTATTGAATACAGAGATAGAGTCCAAAAACGTATAATCATAAAATATTAGTTAAAAAGTATACTAAATACGTCAGGAAATATGTCTAGGGGACCATGTCCTTGAATCTGCCAATCTAACAATCAGTTCAATACACTGAGATAACGTCAATGATAAAAAAGAACAATCATTTAAATATCGAACAAAGATCTTGAAACAATGTTACAGGTATCATGTAAATAAGCTTTTCTGGACAAATAACAATAACATCTTCAGTAAACGCCCAAAACTCAAAAGCTTTTACTTTCTAAATTATTTCCCATAAACAAGTTCAGGGGTATCTATCATCTCGCGCAAATAAATTAACACAATTCGGAACGTTCTTTACAGAACAAATGGGCTCTTTACCGAGGTAGAACGTAAGCTTACAGTTAATAATGCTACGGCCAACCCTAGCGTTTCATTAAGACCATTTTAATTAAAACAATTGCCGACAATAAAACACTCCCATTGCGCCGCATCATAAAAAAGTGTAAAATCAACAGTCTTAGGTACCGCGATCGAGACATGGTCCTTCTCAGGTACCTCTCGAGCGTAAATGTGTGAGCAGGACAAAAACAGCGGGATGCTACTGGAGTGACGTCACCCGATAAACCGCCGAATCCGAGATGCGACTGGTTTAAAAGTCGGCCTTAGCAAGTGGATGTGCAACAATCGATTATAGAATCGAACGATGCATTTTACGAGCAAATTTTATCGCGCACCTGCGTCTGCGCATGAATTCATTAGAACTCGCTCCTTTCCCGATTGCTAAATACTGTGAACGACGAAATTATTTGCAGGCAAACACACGTTGAGCAAAGTCGCGAGGTGGGTTCAAACAAATGCACACGCAACAACCGCACATATTTACATGCTGCAGTCATCCATGACACAGAGTTTCTCTTCTTTTGAAGTCCCAAAATGTTTGTTTTGATTTCCAACCGGCGTTTACACCGACTCTACCAACGTGCATTACGATTTACAAACTTACCTTGTAAAGAAGTTCCGTGCGCGCGCAGGTAAAACACCGAAATCCCACAGGTGAACGTTATTCTTGATTTAAAAATCCAAGGAGTTTTGTGTAGAGCCGGCGACCACGGAACCGGTGAACACTCGTGCGCTTCTTGTTAGCGACGCACCACAACACAAAGTAACCACGTTGACTGTTTGTTTATAAAATTACGAACCACTTATTAATAATTTGTATGGTCCGAACTGCGCATGCCCGTACTACACGCGCGCTGTTCGAATTAGGTTATGTTTAAGTTGTAAGCACGTCTAGACTCCAGACTTCACTCACTTACGCACTTGCCGGCACTTTCCGAGCAGAGTCCTTTAAAGGTAGAGCTCTGCGCAAACTTTTTCGAAGACCAACACCGAACACAGCAAACTTTATCAAAGTTCCCACGAGAATTCCTTTTTATAACACTCCGAAACTGACACTATCTCACCTTTTGACCACCGGCCGGCTCTACCTGCGGCAAACGTAGGCTTCGTATGTATAATAAACACTTGAAAACTCCGGAACCGGTAATAATACGATTCCGCACGTGATAATGACACTGTCAAAATAAAATTAGGGTAAACAGAGCAACACGGGGACTCACTCACAGGCGACACATTTCATGTTTAAAACGCCCCGAGTTCCGAGCGGCAAATTAAACGAATAGAAAAGAAAATAAACGAAGAATACTAAGGTCGTCGACTGCGAAGCCGAGCGTCCGACACTGGCTGAGCGCTGTACTAAACGCGAGACGAGAAGCCGCGCGACCCGCCGCCCGCGCCCCGCCCCGCGCCCTGCGACCCGCGCCTACAACGCATGAGAAAACTGACGTTAAAAAAATCAAGAGTGCATTCAAGAGCGTGTTGGATGCCGGTGATCATCCGCTGATGCACGCGGCGCACCAAAACTGCATTTGGAGCCGGAACGCCAGAGTTGCGAGTGTTTTAGACGCCGGAGGGTGGGGCGTGGACGGAGGCATTCAATTAACTGAAGCACGTGCGTGATGCACCCTCCTACCGACTGATCCGATTCATTGAGAAACCGTCTCACTACGAATTACGGTAACGGCTCCAACTGCACTATTACGGAAATGCAATTTAGAACACATTGACGGAATTGGGCAAGGAATAAAGTTCCAACAAACTTTTCGGTAGAGTTGAAATGGAAATTCCGCGAATAAAATATCATCGGGAAATATTTTTTCGTACATTATCATTCCATTGTTTTATGCTTTTTGCGAACTTTCGAAACTTTTGAGGAATGAAAAACGTTCGTGGAAAATTAACTCTATTTTACTGTTTTACATGAACATTTCTGAAGTATTCTAATGGGCCTGTAGAGTTTTAAATTCTTTTGTAACTTTATCAGTTCGCTTTTGTGAGGTTTTAGTAGGTATATTTTGATTATTTGTACAACAGAATTTACATACATTTATGAATAATTGTTTTATTTTAACTGTTTATTCATATGTAGAGACAAAGTTTTAGAATACATTTCGAACATTAAAAATGTATTAAAAGCTCGTGTCAAGCTTTAAGTTAAAATTATGATTTATTGCCTTTGATAGAGTTTTATTTTGCTGCTCTATGTTTGTGTAAATGTGAGTACAAGAATGGTGCACGTGTATATTCTAGACTAAATAGTTTTATATAGAACAGTTTGATCGCTATTTATGTGTAGAGGAATGCACTAGGTATATCTTTGCATATTTAATCTGTGTAAAGTATTATCTCTAAAGATGTTCGATTTATCGGATTAGGTAGAGTCTATACCAGATGACACTCTCTGAGATTAGATAAGAATTTCAAATATATTTGATAAGGGATTTGTGACCGACCATAGGTTTGAGCAGAGTGAGTAATTTTAACAGATTGTCAATATCTAATGTGAGAATGTAATTCTTAAACGTAATGGTGACCTTAATTATTATTTTACCAGTTTCTCGTAAAGAATTAAGCTACCTACCCAATTTTTTTCAGACTTTTGTGATGGCTAGAAATATCCCATTCTCATTTTTTTTAACAACCCTAGTAGATCTTGATTCTTGACCGTCAATATAATCCAACTTATGAAGACTTGTAGAGTGACCTAAAGTCCTTGGGAAACCAATCTATTAGACGTATAGACTGGCTTATAGTCCTGGAGAGAAGTTTATATGTCTTGTACCTCCAACAAAATTAATCAGACGAATATAAAAGAAGTTTGAAGCTGAGGATCCACAGTAATTATTACGAGTATAGCTATACTTCTATACCAATCTATACTAATCTATACTTCTATACTAATATTATAAATGCGTAAGTAACTCTGTCTGTCTGTCTGTCTTGCTTTCACGGCTAAGCCACTGAACCGATTTTGATGAAATTTAGCATAGAGGTAGTTTGAGTCCCGGGAAAGGACATAGGATAGTTTTTATCCCGATTTTTGAAACAGGGACGCGCGCGATAACGTTTTTCTGTGACAGACAAAATACCACGCGGGTGAAGCCGCGGGCGGAAAACTAGTAGATAAACCTCAAGAGGATTTAAGACACTATTTAAATCAAAGATGTAACGGCTAAATAATGTAATAATAAATAAATAAAATAAATAAATAAGTAATACATACAGGGTATGATGATGGCATGATATTGTTAATTAAACACACAATGCCCGCGACACGGCAGTAAGTCAATAATCCAGCGGGGTTTGTCGCGGTAATCGCGTCTCTATGGTTCTAAAGTAAATTTAAAATCCCTTTGACAATGTTTTCAGATGATTCTGCAAAGAATTCATTAAAAATGTGTGAAAAAATATAAAAAATGAAAATTGAATTTGTAGAGAGTAGAGAGTCTTCCAGCGATTTGGCCAACTTTTATCTTGATCCACGGGCCAAGTGACCGGTTTGAATTTTTAAATATTTTATCTTCCAGCAACTAGCTTATACGCTTCTCAGATAAAAATTTTCCTACATACCTCCATGGACGAACAGGGAAAACACCTATTGTTAATAAATTGGCTGTCAGTCAATTATAAATACAAAAAGTGAACTAAAAACCGTTCGGAATTTTTTTTTCTATCCCCAAGAGCACAAATAGGTTCCTGAAATGTTTTCTCTAGTAGAGCAAGAAAACCTTTTTCTTACAGCCATGAGATATACGGAACCAGCTCAAACAATGTTGTTCCGCGGCTCAAACGTCTCTCACGTTGGATTACCACTCGCCGCTCTACAAACAAACAGTATAAATAGATGTGCTGTTGCTTTTTTATTTTACCTAATAAAACAAAAATAAAGACGATTCTGTACCTACTTTCTATCACGCCCAATAGGTATTAAACATGCTGAATTTCATCGATAGTAGTACAATATTAGTAGATCGATAGTAGGTACTAGCCATGGTGAATCAAAAACTAAAAAAAACTTTATTTGTATTTGCTAACAGCTCTACCTTTTATTTATAACTATCAGCCGCCCTCGACGTCAAATCAAATCAAATCAAATAAAATTTGCTTAAAACATGGTAGTATATAGACACGTCGTACGCGTGGATCCCGTTTTACCCCTTTAGGGGTTGAATATTGCAAAATCCTATCTTAGTGAGCACCTACGTCCTAAAAGGAACCCCCATGCAAAATTTGAGACTCCTAGCACTCGTAGTTTCTGAGATTTCGTGATGAGTGAGTCAGTCACCTTTCGCTTTTATAGATAGATAAATTATATCAATCGGATGAAAAAAATATTTTTCTTGTACAAAACTTTTTATCGATATTGGTTAATTTTAGAGATTTTATACACGCATTGATACATCCGAATACCAATGCACAAGTCACATTCGTGATCGTTATCGATATCGCCCAGATAAGTCGAATCATCTATTGCTTCGCACTTCACGTAGCGAAGCTATCAGGAAACCCAATCTGCATTATTGTTACACATCCATACATTGTAAATCTAGATTTATAAATTCGATCCAACCTTAGACGGCAATGCGTGCCTAACTAGCGTCTAGATCCGAGCTAAGGCTAGCCTCGCATGGTAGGCTTTACGAGTTTCCTACTACATACGTCACTTACCAGCACATCAGCCTATACATTTTCATTGTAAAACCACACTTATTTCAACTACATAAGAAACTGTGGTGATAAACTTGATATGCCGTCGTCCGTGCTTACCACTGAGGTTTGTTATCGGAGACCTAGAAACAAAGTTGAAGCATTATATTGAGAACATGCGTAATCGGTGTAAGAATTATGTTACAGATGGGTTCATAAGAAGTAAGTTCTAGAATACAGCCTAAAGATGAACTAAAAATACTTACTCGGTAAAAGTGAAATAAGTCACGTATCTACTACCTGAAGTTCAGAGAAGTTATCCAAGTAGAAAGAAAAAGCTAATATAGTTTATCCATTGTGCGCGGTGGAATCCGATTTATTAAGAAGACAGAGCTTTACATTAAAAAAAGCCTAGACGTTACTACAGGATGAATTAATGCAATCAATGTCCACATTTGTAGGAGCGACTCAGAATCAGTAACTTAATGGATTTACGTAAAGAAAACATATTTTTTTTCATATTTAATTATTTTTATCCGCTGCGCGCGGTTTCAAAATTGCCACACGTGGATAATTTACTTCGTTCATAGAAAAATAGGTACCTACACACAAGTAACTTCAAAGCTTAATAGACATAATGGTGTGTGAAAATAAGCCTTAATCTTTGAAACTTAAGATTTGGGCACCTGCGAATTAGAATTTCAATATTTTTTTTGTGAAAAATACTACGATTAAAAATAAATCCGATAAATTGTATTGTTAAATTGTTCTATAGAGCTTATTTAAAAAAGTGGACAATCATTACACAATCAAGAGAGCTAGAGATTTAAAACATTCATGAAAGGTTTTGATTTAGTAATATTTTATCACACCAAGGTCGATGAATGAGGTCTGTAATGAAGATATTTTACTAACATTTTAAAACAGTTAACTGGTACTGCTTGTAGCCATTCATCAGAAGTATTACCAAGGCCGCAAGGTTGTGAACATAAATATTGTTTTACATGTTTAATACCAATTAGCTTCTTAACTTCATAATCTACTAAATAGATAAAATAAATAGTAGCTATTATCAAATCTAGCAAATGGACAGTTTTTTCTTCACTAATAAATTACAACTAATAGCGAACTGAGAAAGTAGATTGTTGTTAAATAAATTGTTATATTAATCAAATTACTAAAAATATTGTAACCTTTACGTTATTATTACTTGTAAATATTAGTGATTCTTTCATCGCACAAAAAACGACAAGGTAAGCTACACACAATACATAGCATCTTAAGTACATCATCATCATCATCATCATCATTTCAGCCATAGGACGTCCACTGCTGAACATAGGCCTCCCCCAATGCTTTCCATGTTGATCGATTGGCAGCGGTCTGCGTCCAGCGCTTCCCTGCTACCTTAAGTACATAGTTTTAATAATTAATTTATGTGTGATTTCACCCCTAATAAGCCTATGTATTAAAAATTATGTTACTATATTGTTCTAAAACAATAACAAAACAGTCCGTAATAGGATTCCATACACGATCTCGAATTCCGATTATAACTTCGAAGTTTAAAACTCTACGTAACGTATTCCAAATCGGCGAAGTACAGACCACAGCACTTTAAGTTAAATACTTTGGCATCTTATTTAAATGTAATAGATGCTATTTTTGAACAGAAATGTATAGGATAACGTGCGGTATCCTGTACGAACATCTGTTCGCATCTCACAGTAACGCCGTTAAACACCCCCCATTAAAATGTAAAACTGGCTGGCAATAAAATAAAATTAATAGAATATGGTACTGTTGATAGAGCGGGTAGAAAAACCAGGCCATTTCGCACAATTTTTTTTAGTGAAAAACTTATTGTAGTTCACATTAATCATCGTTTAAGTTCTATCACCACGTAAGTCATTTTAGCAACTTTTCAGGAAATTGGACAAAACGACGCGTCTTTCGATTCTCTAGCAAATGGCATCAACATGCCAAAACCGCCAAAAAATGACTTACGTGGTGATACAGCTTAAGCGACGATTTGTGAGCTGTAAGTTTTAGGCTGAGTTGCACCACCTATTTTAACCGTAATAATAACATAAACCGGTGCTTTTTGTATGGATTTTGACAGATTTTTGACGTTTGTCAAACTTAAAGTAAGATGGTGCAACCCAGCCTTAGTGACATGAACAATTTAAGTATCATTACGTAAATAACAATGACAGAGCAGCTGGGACAAGTAACATTTAGACAAGGATAGGCCGCTTGCTAAACGAAGATCGCAGATCCTGCTAGTCAGAATCGACAGGTACACATTAAGGCTGAGTTGCACCACCTAAATTTAACCCTAACTATAACTAAACGATAAACTATAACGATACCCGGTGGTTTTTGTATGGAGTTTGACAGAATTTTGACGTTAAAGTTAAAGTAAGATGGTGCAACCCAGCCGTATGCTATTGAGATATTGTTTTTCAAATCAAACCAGAACTAGGAAGACATAAAAGAACAAAGAAAGCTCTATTACCTTGGCTTATGCAAGCTGAAATTGTAATGGATCTGACAGAAGTGCAATCGGATAGATCCCTTTGAACCGTTTCCACTTGAAAACTAAGAGCTTTTTTGTTTAGAATGAAATGGACTGATAAAAACTAAGATAACTTTGTAAATTGCTTGGCTGATAGGTATATCACACAATAAGATGAGGTACAACAAGTCAGCGTCAAATAGATCGTGACATCCAAAGTAAGTCTTACAATTGGAATAAGGTGGACCGACGATCTAGTGAAGGTCGCGAGAGGTGCCTGGATGCGAGCGGCGCATTACCGGTCTTTGTGGAAATTCTTGGGAGAGGCCTTCGTCCAGCAGCAGGACGTCTTTCGGCTGAAACGAACGAACGAACGAAGGTTGTGTTACTAACTTTTTGATCACTTTGGGTGTCAAGAACTATTTGTCGCAGACTGTACCTATAATCACGTAATTTTTGACTTTGCAATAACTCGATTTTGGATTATTATGAGTTGTGCTGCCCTTTGTCTGGGAGAGCGACAAGTGATTTAAATAAATAAATAAATCTTTTGTTTTCGGGTCGTAACCTAGTTTTTATATGCGCGGCGTTTTAACTACCAATTTTGGCATTTCAGCACTGCCAAATCCATTAGCTGAGTTACATTTTTATATGTCCTTTTTAAAAACAACCGCAAGTAAATCTTCCTGTAATACTAATTGCAGTTTTCTTAATTAATCATAAAATAGGTATATGGTTAGTTTTTCGCATTAAAATCTATCGCTTGTATTCGATTCGTACAAACATTGTCCCCAGCGGGATTCAAACGTGACACTTGCAAGCCAGGTGGTCTTCAGAAAAAGTTGAATAAAGTTACACCATTATTCGACATACTACAGCAGGACTAACGCTGTTCACTTACTTTCGGATCTATCTGTCACTGTCGCTCATGCTGGCATCTCTCTTTGCGGGAGAGGGATGGCGACATTCGAAACTTCGGATGACGTTTTTCGAGATAACCCCACTAACACGTAGAAATGTAACCGAAACCCACGCAGTATCATTCCTCGTTCCATCTAACCCCAGGCAATATTTATGTTTATTTGGGCCGCGTTACTAATATTCCTGTGGAATCGACAAACAACCTAAAAATAACCCCTCAGAACTGAATGAGTCCGTAATATTGACAGATCCAATTCCTTCAGTGGACGTCTCCGCCCGAGATATCGATATAAAGTTTTATCGGAAACATGGAAATATTTTTCTTAAAAACTGTATTTACCACGTAACGGTTTCTAATGCAGTTTTCACAATCATTCCGATGTTTTTTCATGAAAAGTTTATAAATAAGTCTAAAGCTTCATACAGACGAATCCACGTACAAAAGCTAGTGTAAGTATAATGGCATCCTAAGCTTAATTACACTTGCTCGCGGTTCAACGATTGATCGATATTAGTACCTACTCACATGACGTAGCCTGATGACGTTTTCCGATTAGGTACATACGTCTGCTTCAACCCGAATCTCCAGAGTTACAAGTATAGATCGCTCAACAAAAGTTGAGGAGAACACCTACTCACACTGATCAAATATTTGAATACAGGGTGCGTAGTGTGAGATTTATGTTCATAATAAAGATTTTAGTTCTCAAAAGTTTCCGCTAGGGGTGCTGGCTGTACAATCTGGTACATTAAATGTCACTTTTTTACGCAGGCGAAATCGACTGCGTTTGACGTAAACTCACACTACGCCCCCTGTGTGCTTACCATGAGTTTACGTTACGCAATTACGTGTGCTCGCTATCGAGTATGTCAGAAAAATCTATGAAGATTTATTTTTTGAAAGTAGCCGCTAGGGGCATTTATTGTGTCATACATTTATTGTCATTTTTTAACGCAGTCGCTTGCGAACACATCTAACGTAAACTCATGGTAAGCACACTGAACGCAATACATTCAAGTTCAAATATCGAATTCACTAGCTACCTTGCTCTTGTTGAATGTCTGCAAGCGAGACAGAAAGCGCTTGTCATTTCGACTACGCAAGACGTCAGCGCAGTCAGCGTATACAGATACAAATCTTAGCTTTTGATGGGCTCAAGTCTCGTTGCGTACCATATAACTGATAAATCATGCCTTATTAGACGATGGCTCGCGTCGGGTTCGCCATACGACGCCACGAATGTAATGACACCAAGAGGCGAAATTGGCACTTTTCAAAGCAATAAAATGTCATCTGAAATCGTATTCATTATTTATGGGTTACCGGCACAGACAACTTCGTTAGAAGATGCCGACTAAGAGCGCATTTATAGCTTCGTAGCGCAGCTTTCCTTTTATTACGGCTGACACATTTAGCCACAGTGCTAAGTAATTATATACTCGTAAGTACCTAATTAGAGATGATTTCCCTCACCTTTATGGCGAGTTGCACCATCTTACTTTAACTTTAACAAACGTCAAAAATCTGTCAAATATCATACAAAAACACTGGCTATCATTATAGTTTTGGTAGAGTTAGGCGGTGTAACTTTACTTAGGCTGAAGTAAATATGTGGCAATTTACCCACTGAGACAACACGAATGTCTTGAGAGAATAGGAGATGTTGCACTGTTTAGTTTGCACTCATACACGCTTAATAAAATTTAAGAAACTGAAAACAGGACAATTTTCAGGCCTATTAGATCTTATGATTATTTCTTCACTTATTTAATTTCAGTTGAATCAAATAAAAGGTACGTGTTTTACACACGAATAAATAAGATGTTGTTTTTCTAAATTTTCACAAGTATTATGACCTTTAAAAGGTGTCTATAGAAAATTTGTCTTTGACAGCCATTAGCCCGCACTGGAAAATATTGGAATGATAATTTTTGCGTTTAGTCAGATATTTATAGAACCGTTAATTATGATCGAGGATCATACTTTTTTGGCAGGTTAATAGGTAAAGGTATTGCGCAATAAAATACCTACTGTATTTTTATCATACAACTTTATACATATTATTTGTACCTAATTCTACTTACTTATCCAACTTTATGTTTTTTATTTATTTAAATAATTTAATTTAGTATCTTCCAGCACATGTTTGTACAATTAAACGCTGTTGAAACATTGTTAAACAAATAAAATAAATAAATTAAAGCACTAGCATTAAACTCAATGCTTTAATTTGCTAAATTATTGCTTTAATGCTAAATTCTAATAACTTGTTATTTATCTACTATCTACCTAGTAGCTAACAATAATAAATTGAACTTGTTTTAAAATCGTACTTAAGTATTTCAATTGTATAAGATGCCACCATCTGTACACGTGCTGAAAATTTTCCAAAGCTCCATCACATTCTGTCAAGGTATAGATAATATTTGATTAAGGTTACATCACTTACAACGAAACATCATTTACAAGCGTCACTGATTAAAATTCCCCCCTTCGCATGTGTTAATTATTTACTTAATTGCTACTCCAGTTAGTTCGCACTACTCAATGACTTCTCAAAGCGTATATTGAACAAGTTATCCCCTCAAAATAAGAAGTTCTCAGGATTCTGGGGAAGTGAATTGAGGTGGTCCTTATTTCTGGTAATGCAGAGCTTATTTTGGTTTACGGATGATAAATGCTTTTGTGATTGTACCCACTAACAGTGACACATGTGATTGAACTTGTGTTAGCACTATTGTAGAATCAAAAATATTTGTTATGGAATGTTCAATAATGATTATAAACGTACGTTAGAATTATGCAGTCTTTTTCTTCTAATGTAAAGGTTGAAGCTACTGAGGTCGCAATCCTAGTGTCAGATGCATGGCGGCTTGTAAGATCTACACTGGTCATCACAAAAATCGGCCCACCTACGTTTTACAGGAAAACTCGTTTCTACTGACACACTCATGGTGCCCCAACAATATTGGTGTTATTTGAAAGCCCAATAAATATCCTTAAAGAAAAACACATTTAATTTCTTAATAAACGATTAACATTTCCAATAAATGTGACTTGAAAAAAGACCTCACTTTGGGCTCACCTCTGGGATCAATTAGACCAATTTTTATGGTTATAAAACCAAATAATGATCTCACTTTTCCTCTTTAACACATGGATAGCGATTAATCCCAACTTAACAGTTTTATAGCCATAAAAGTTGGCTCAAGCGTAACTACCTATTTTATGAAGAAGTGACTCTGGATTCTTCTACAGACACATTTTTGGGGTAAAAACCTTTCCTTTAATGAAATGAAGTTTAGAACTAGGCTTTTAAATGGTAATATAGTATAGTAATATTGGTGGGAAGTGGGGATGCATACGTTTGAAAGTGCTTGTCGCGGGTGGGTCGATTTTTATGATGACCAGTGTATTTTGTTACAAGTACTAGGTGCCGTTTGAAAAAAGTTAAACGCGCAATAAATACTGGTTTAAAATTAATGACATTCCCTTACCAAATGTCACTTTAAACTAGTGATCAACGTGAATTTAACTTTTTGTAATAAGATGAATAATTCTTTAAAATAATATTTACTCTACCACAGTATAAAGGAAGTAATTTGGACCAGTGCTGAAAAGAAGCAGCAAGAGACTCGGGTCCAGACACTGATATAAGAGTGTTCAACACTCAAAATAACATAAACTCTGCCACTTCAGCGAGACATATTATTATTATAACATGAGCTGAAAAGAAGCATCGCAAGAGACCCCATGCTATATACCTAGACTGAAATGTATCATTTTATTTCTCAACAGATATAACATGTCAAAGTTATCTGCACCGCTCAAGGAACATTTCAACATGTTCTAACACTTAAGATTTCGCGTTAGAGATTTAGTGTTTCAATCCAAAGCGATCCGTCCCAGTTCTCAAACTATGCAAGTATTGAACCTAATATCGGTTTCAAGCACTGAAACTAACTGCGGTAAATTGGCACTCCAACTCCAGAGTTGAACCTGGTTTGAATGTCTTCAGGTAATTAGTACGAAGTATGAAACCGGTAATAATTATAATTAACTATAGTATACTGATTGGGTATTGGGTATCAGGGTATCAGGTCACTTGATAGAGTCGGTTTAAGTTGAGTAATCGCGAAAAACTACCCTTAGAAAAACACGTAGGTATATCGTAGACCAGTGTCCCGCAAAGGGTGTACCGCACTACCGCTGGCACACTAGTGTACCGTGGTCTTTAGATTACATGGTGTGCCTCGGAAAAATAAGGTTAACTTATTTTATTTTATTTTATTTGTTTTTATTAACTTATTTTTAGTAACTAAGTAAAGGTAAGACTAATAAAGGTAATTACTTAAAAAAATGATTTTTCACATTGTGTACCTACAAAAAATTCGTTTTCCTAGATGTACTCGTACCTTGAACACAAAAAGTTTGCGGGACACTGTCGTTAGATATAGTTAAATCCTACTAATATTATATGCGAAAGTTTGTGTGGATGTTTGTTACTCTTTCACGCAAAAACTACTGAACATTAGGCTATAATTTATGGCGATATGTGACAAATTAAATTTCACGCGGGTGAAGCCTCGGGCAAAAGCTAGTATAAAATACTTGTTTTTTTGTCGAGACAATTGGAAAACAATAGTTTGCTTAACTACTGCCGAAAGACAAAACTATTATATCTCTGGATTGTCACGTTCTGGCGATAAGAAAGATAAGAACGCCCAAATTGTGTCTTTCCAACTTTTGCATCACTTAAGATTGCCAATTTTTGTGTAGCGTGCAATAAGGAGTATTTTGCTGATAGATAAGTTGTCTCGTCGTTCGGATCGTCCACCCACAAGGTGGACCGACGACCTCATAAAGGTAGCGGGAAGGCGCTGGATGCAGGCCGCCACAAAATCATTGGAGGAGGCCTATGTTCAGCAGTGGACATCCTATGGCTGAAATGATGATGATGATGATGATGATGATGATGATGAAGTTGTCTCGAAGTGGTGGTAGGCAAGCTATATTTGGGACATGTATAGGTAATATGTATATTGTATAGGCCCTGAAAAGGGCCTTTCTATGTTTAAAACTTTGTGTTTGCATTCTATTTATATAAAAATCTTCTTTCTTGCATTTTTTTTTATATTTTTTCCTTATCTTTATTATCTCTTTTTATTTAATTACTTTACCCTAATCCTTCCCCTACAAATTATTTCAATCGGCTCAACCAAGCTCACAATTTAACAGAGTTTAGAGCTGTAACTACGTTGTTTGACTCATTCTGCCGTCTAAAAGCTAAAAGGCCGCTAAATGACATTTGGTCATTTTTCACTTTTTTAATGTAATGGTAATAAAAAAAAATTCTCTATCGATCTGTCTAGGAACGGTTATTCTATCTTTTACCGTTCTCGAGATATTTTTTTTCAAAAGGCAGCTAAATACAAAAAACAAAAACCTTACATCGCTTAAAGGTCGTTAAACGGCACAACTAGATTAGAAGGCAGCTATACTACTTTAACGTTTGGATCGATTGAACATTTTTATTATCAATGCTTAGCTATATAACAGTTATTATTCAACAGTTAACTAAAAGGTAGCAAAAGTATTTTTGCGGCTTTTTAGCTTGATTACGTCGGAGTATAATACCTGGCATAATACTTAACTAAAAGGCGGTTATACGCTCTTACCGAACTAAAAAGCAGTTAAAATAATTTTGCGGCCTTTAGGCGTTGTAGTGTTACTACTTTTACAATTAAAATACTATTATAGAAAGCCTTATTAGACCGTACGTAAAGTAAAATAAATATTTTCTTCTGTGTCTTGCATAACAAAAAAGCCATTAAATAACAAAACATCGCTAAAAAGCCGCAAACTATCCATCTCGCTTGTAAGTATAGTTCACTTTGTGATACCGGACTATTATGTATTCTGTGATACCGGACCAAATTTTAGTATGTTCTTAAGTATGTCTGTCGGAGCCCATCTGTAAAACGTCTGGTCCCGGAGAAAAGACATCATCAAAACGGCAGCTGCAACATTTTGATAAATGCAAAGGATTCTGATTCTATGAACCTTACATGCATGTGGGGGGTGTCAAATGATACCTTAACTGTTTTATAAAGGTATGATACGCAATATCAACTAAATAGTACAATAATGAAAATATTTCAAATTAAATGAAAATTACAGCTATAAAAACCAATATTTTTAAATATAGCATCGAAACTATACACGATAGACAAAAAATACATGTGGCAGACATAACAAGCTACTCATTAGCTATCCAAAGAATAAAACTGTGACTCGATCAAATTGAAAATGTCTTAGTTACATCGTTGTTAGTAAGGCGCTCCCTCTACTTCATGCACGTGTAGTTTGTTAGTTTTAACTACTTTCAGTGGTAAATAAGACGAGTGAATGACAATATTGTATGTTTATAAAACTTATAAGAAAGAAGAAATGCCACAGTATTGAAATGGATATAATTAAAAAAAAACATTGATAAAATCGATTGAAAATACAAAAATAAATCAGTTTTTCCTCGAAATCGACAATGAAATAAACTTACTAGGTAACCACCGTTTATATTTTGTAATAAATAATTTAAAACTTTGCTTTGGAATAATAAGTAAATATTTGTATCTAAGCCAAGTACCTACCTAAGCTTATAGGAGTCTTTATTTAGTTACATAATAGGCCAGTCAATGTCGACATCAAAACATCGTAAACACGCTTTTTTACAGTATTTATGATGTTGTTAGGTCCCTTTAGAGTTTTTACCTTTATTTGCAACAATGCGTCAAAATGTAACTTTGGCGCTTTCTTCACTGTTTTGGGGAAACTACCACAAGAGAGCGTTTTGTCGATATCGTTGCTTCATATTTTACTAAATTTAATAAAGTTTGCCACCGTTTGAAGTTCATTCCAATGCTCTTAGTCAATTTTTTGGAGATACAGCAAGTCAAAGATGGGAAATAATTTATAATACTGAATAATTCAGGCGCTTATTTCAGTTATTTTAAATATGAAAAATGTTTCCAGGTGTCTTTGTTTAATAGTTTTGTAAAGTCAATTAAATTTTCTACAATTTGAGCTTAATCTAGCATTCTAGAACCTTAAAGATATGCCTTGTCAGAGATGAGAATTTTTTTCGAAAGTGAACATTCTCAGCACGGTCATTTGCATAAATCATGAGAGAGAAGTTGAAGAAAATATAATTACTTTTCATTTGATTTCAATAATATGGTATTTCTAGGTTTCATAGAAACATAAGTTTTCTCAAGAATGAAAACAGTAATAATGATAAAAACAGTGTACTGAATAATGTTGGTAATATATTTAAATTTAAATTTAAGAAACATAAAATACTATCATTCACTCGTCTCCTTTCCCACTGAAATTAGTTGAAACTAATAGAGTACAGCTGTCTGGAGTAGAGAGCGCCTCACTGACAACTATATAACTAAGACATTTTGAATTTGATTGAGTTAAAAAAAACCTGAATAGATAATGAGTTGCTCGTTATGTGTGCTTTACATATATTCTGTCTATTATTTATAGTTTCGAGACTGGTAATTGAAAATATGGACTTGAGATTTTATTTTGATAAATATTTTCGTAATTGTAATTCAGCTGAGGTTATTACACTTATTACACATATTACAGCATTATACACCACTTAATTACATTTAATTTGATACCCCACACATGCAAATAAGGTTGTTAGAACTAGAAACAAGGCAATTTTTAAAATATTACCCTAAGAGAAATGACTATTTTATTTTGTAATCACCATTCCCGATAGTTTTGTGGAAAAAAAGAACTTTTCTTTGCAAAAACTTAGTTTGATTTTATAAGTTAACGTTTAATTTTGCAGGATTCGAAAAATACAGATGTGGATAGTGCTAGCCTAAAAAGCAGTTATATGAAAAAGTTTAGTAATTAACTGCCATTAAGTTATGCATAACTGTATTATAAGATGTTAAAAAATTTTGGAAGAGAAGTTAAGCGATATCTACTTGGCTAAAAGGCGGCTATGTGTAATTAGCTGCTTTTTTGTTATGGATATGTTAATAACTTCCTGTCTTTTCTGGCAGTTATTAATAAATCCATAACTTAAAAGCAGTTATGATTCTTTAGCCGCCATTTAGTTCTGCACACTTGAAGCAAGCCTTAAAATTTTACAAGGTTAGAAAGTAAAATGTGTATTTATTGAATTAATTATTAATATTTTACAAAATCAACTTACTTCATGGGAAAGTTGAAAAAAATACCTTTTTTTTGGTATATGACAACATGACAAAATGTTTATAGATACTGAGCAGCATCGGTTTGAAAATTTTGCCGCTTTTTTCTGCTCTAGCTCAAAATTAGATTTTGTCATTTAGCGGCCTTTTAGCTTATAGACGGCAGCATTAATGTATGTTGCCCATAACTTTACTGTGTAGTGAACTATACGTGTGAAATTGTAAGTTTGTATGTACGTGCGTGTCTCGCCGAACTCGCTAACAATCCTGTGAACGCACTATAAATTATTTAGGCAGTAGTTTAAGTTTTGGATGGCGTACACATTACTCAACGACTCCGAAATAATAGTTTTGTGGCCCAGTTCTGGATCTGTCAAAAGTTAATACAATAGTACCATTTTTTGGAAATTGTTCAATATTGAGAAATCTAATGAAATATAACTTATTCTGTTAGTATGCTGTAAAAACTAGACTCCTAAGCTACAAATTTAAGCATGCAGAGTTGAACTATTCTTTCGAATACTTAGTGAAAAACGAGTTTGAACTGTACGATGTCTCATGTTACAATTGACCCCTACAACGGGTCAATTGTACCAATAATATATGAGGCTATAAAAGTCGTTATGTTTATCTAATCATCACCTTTATGGGTATTCTGTACTCTTAATCTCCTACAATCATCATTCTTTATTAATTGAGATCGAAAATATTTAGGAACAAGTATGAAAAATCAACACTAAAGTTTAAAAACAAAACAATAACTTTTCTTCCATAAAAACGAAAAAGCTAACTGTTTCTACATAATATGTCATTTATTTGGCTCGGATATTGCTCCTGAAACAACAATAAGCATAATAACAATGATAGAATAATCAAAACTTAAAAATCTATTTTTGTATGAGGGTACAATTGACCCCTGGTACAATTGACCCTGATTTAGTTATACCTATTAATGCTTCGCCCTTTTAAAATTTTTTCATAAGCCTGTTCATAAAGGAATAGATCCGTTGATCCGTGATCAGTACCTTTGACTCTACGTCGAGGCATCTAAAACAAAACGTTCAAATACTTAGTTACTTACTGAATTAAGCTAAAATGTACATATTCAGAAGGGTTTTAGAAACTTATATTAAAATATTTTAAGTAGGCATTTAGGTACTTATATCACCTTTTTATCGACATCTACCTACTTATTTAATAAAACACATTAACTATTTTTTCAGTAGGTAGGTATGCCTATAATTATAAAAATATAATTGTAAAAATGTAAAATAACCACGTGAATGTTTTATAATAACTTATTTTATTATAAGTATAGGTACTTTAAAACCAATTTAAAATATTAAGTATAAAATAAGGTTCCGGGGGTTAATTGTACCACGGGGTTGATTGTACCGCTACAATTGACCCCATGGAGACTGGTACATTTGTTCCCAGTAGGTAGTCAAGAGAACTTCACCTAAAATTCAGTCATTTTCACAGTGAATGCCAATAATTCGCTGTCGATACAAAGTTTAGAGCCTGGATAAACTATTGACAACAATACTTTGGTAACAAATAGCATATTAGGCAACTTATGGGCTCATATATTTGACATAAAAACTTACTGCGGCTGGGCAAAAAACAAAAATCCTTCCTGTACACCTTCGTTTTTCAGCGCAAGCGCCGGCGACTGGTGAGCGGATGGAAACACAAAAAGCGCATATTCTGACGCTATGCACACAATCTAACGTTGCTTGTATGAAGAAATATCGCCGATGGTACTATTGACCCGTGGTACTATTGTACCCGGTCTACCTACTTTTGTTACGTATCTCTCCACCTGTCGAAAACTACAGAAGTAATATTGATCGATGTTAAATATTCATTACAAGCAATTTCCTTTTATTTATTTTATCCTCGACCATACCAATCATTAAGCAGAGCGACTTTCATGGAACTACCTACCTACTTACTTATTAATTTTGAATGTTCCCTCCCTGGACAGTATTTAAAAACTTCGTGAGACAAATTCTGTGAAGGTTTAAATTAAAGTAGATTGAAAATTAATTAGTAGGACAGAAGTTGCATGCCACAATGCTATTTTTTATTTAACTTAGGGGGCGTCCATAAATTACGTGAGACTTTTAGGGGGGGGAGGGGGTCAACAAAAACCTCACTAAATCTCACGTGGGGGAGAGGGGGGGTCTCAGGAAATATCACGTAATTTTTTCCGCAAGAAATAGAGAAATAGAATTTGCCAGAAAACTGGGTTTAAATCATAAGTAAAAAAATTGGCCAAGTGCGTGTCGTGCCACGCGCAGTGTAGGGTTCCGTAGTTGTCCGTCGTTAACAAAATATATTTCAGAAGCAAGCAATTACTTCATCTAAAGTCGCTTTTAATATTTTCTTCTAAGGAATTTTTATTAGATATGTATAATACATGAGTTAAATGACTATTAGGTACTCTTAAACTAACTGACCTACCCTAACCGTTATAGTTTCCTTGAAAGTTCATAAAAAGCAATATTATTATGAATTT
This sequence comes from Ostrinia nubilalis, assembly GCF_963855985.1. Classification (NCBI taxonomy): domain Eukaryota; kingdom Metazoa; phylum Arthropoda; class Insecta; order Lepidoptera; family Crambidae; genus Ostrinia; species Ostrinia nubilalis. The sequence goes on along the minus strand of NC_087091.1, from coordinate 5,831,620 downwards.
TTCCAGATTTTTCAAGCCAACAGTCTAATTTTTAGAGGGGGGGGACGCCTTGCTCGAATAAAAAATTGGCACTTTAAACTTTAATAGTTTGCAAACGGATCAATAAATCGAAAAATAGTCTTTGAAACCCACAAGTCATCCAACGATATCCTACACGGTGTAGAAGACGAAAAAAAATTCATCCCCACTTTACATGTAGGGGAGCTACCCTAAAAAAAGTTTTTTCAAAATTTTATTCTACCGTTTTGTCGGCGTGATTAATATACATACCTCCACAAAATTACAGCTCTCTAGTGCCAATAGTTTCCAAGCAAAACCTCGGACAGACAGACATATCGAAACTATAAGGGTTCCTTGTCAGTACTACGGGACCCTAAAAAATTATATTTTCTATGATGATAATGACATTTTATTCTATACCGTCTAAACAAATAAACTAAAAATGCTTCCGTCTGCATGTGTGAATATTAAAATGCAGAATAAATGACGAAATTAAGAAAATTATAAAACAAGTTTTTTTTATCAAAATCGATTTTGCTAGATTATGTAGAAAGGAACAATAATTAGACTAGGTACTTCTGTAAAAAAAAAAACAATGAGACCCTAGTAAGTAGACTACTAACCGCTGTCACTACACGTGTTTTTCTCGATATATTCGTAATCAGTGGGCTTAGTGCGACTTTATATCGATCGTCATCCGCTAGCGACTGCGTAAAAAATGACATGCATTAAATGTATGATGATTGTACAGCGTCCCTAGCAGATACTTTCAAGAACTAAAATCTTAAACTTTATAGATCTTTTTGATGCACTCGTTAGCGACAACGGTAAATGCAAACTCGCACTAAGCACACAAAAAAAAATCTTTCTCAGTTAAATTACTCCAAAACTATAAAATTTCGGATTTTTTTAAAATATCACGTGAGATTAGGGGGTGGGGGAGGGGGTCAGGCAAAATCTCACCAAATCTCACCAAGGGGGGCGGGGGGGTTGAAAAATAGCCAAAATCGTCTCACGTAATTTATGGACGCCCCCTTACCTAACGAAATGAGACTGAGCAGAGATTTTTTTTACGTAGCTCGTTATTCAGGCCTCAGTGACATCCCTAGTAAAAACTAAAAGCATCAATAACACGCCCGTTTATTGCCTAAATTAACGTCGAATGCGTTCTGCTGTGAATCAGAGCTGGGTATTCATTACGCAATATTTTCCCCTAAGAGAAAATCGCGATGAGGCGTATATAGAGAGAAAAACGGGGAACTTCGTTTCACAAACAAAGCGCGTGCTGAAAGGGGCTGCGAAAAACATTTTCATTGTGTCTGCGAGTCGCTCGATTTTTAATCTCCCCCGTCCTACGGCAAGTGTATTCTCGGCTTTAGATTCCATTGGCGGCTTACGGCACTAAATCGGCGCTATCATCTGTCAACAATGCATATCGGTTGTAAGAAGCGCAGCGCACGGAGCGTTGCATGCTGTTCTGTGAACTGGCAACACGCCACAAGGTGTTTAAAAGGCTGTATTTTGAAGAAAATGCGCACGGTGTAATACTAATATTGTGAGTTTCGGTTAGCAGCATTATGAAAATAGACCAAACTAACTCGCTAATCTCGTAGTTACTTACTTATACTTTGCAACTTAATAACTATATTATTATAGGTATAAATACCGATAGCAATGATAAACTTACAGTTATGTTTCAGCTGTCTCAAAATGCGTGTCAATTTCTTCATTCATAAAGAGTTGCGGTATCCATCAACTGAACGTTTTGGTGCTGCGACCCACCGTTGTAGAAACCTGTAAAAACAAAATTCAATTTTATTTTCCCTTCACACGTTCCAAATATTCGGGAAATCACAGCAATAACAGTGAGAAGGATGTACTTAGAGGTTGAAAGTTGCTTCAACTAAAGTTGCTACTACTTAGCGTTTTAGGTAGGTACCCAATATTTAATGCAGCATGTAGAGGTAGAATGAAACTCGATGTCACAATCGTACTCACTCCTTCGTGAGCAAAGTGTACGAGACAAATGCAGTGATATTTCAATGCAAAGATCAGTTTACATAAATCAGACGGATTCTGGGTGCAGTTTGGGATTCCGTTGGGCTTATTTTAGGGATTGTAGCAGATACAATTTTCTAAGTTATTGACAAGAAAAATATTAGTGTTGCATCATGTGTGAATGCTGTACGTATTTTGAAACCTTTGACACTAAACTTTACCCAGAGTTTTCCAATTTGTCTGTCAAGGTGTAACCTTGGTTTGACCGTAGTTGATAAAAGAATAAAATTAAAACCACAACACATTTCAAGACACGAAAAATCATTTCATTTCGCGATCCAGCCTTATCATTCCAAGCATCAAAACTGTCCTCAAACTGGCACTACAATAGATCTCCCCAGCCCGCTAATAAGACGAAAAAATCATGAAGACAATGAAACCCCTACGAAACCAAAAACAGAGAATACCACACCAATCAATTTACGCATACTCCTTAGGCCTTTACATTTAGTATTCTTATAGTGCCCATTTTTGTCGGATCCCTACCCAGTAATGGTTATCACCCCTTACGTATCAGAAACACCGAATGATTAGAAGGGAGGGGAGGATCTGACTAGGATGGTCGGTTTATGTGTGAAAGGTAGGGAACCACGTGACATAAGATAAAAAGCCTCAGAAAACATGAGTGATAAAAAAGTAATAAGTATTAAGGCTTGGTATTTCTGCTAAAGTAGGTATATCGCGCTGTCAAAATCTGCGCGCGCAATTCTTCGCCGAAGACAGCGCGCCAAAGAGCTCTCGCGGCTACACAGTATAGAAATACGCAGTTTAGAAATACGCAGTTGGTTAGGTTAGGTTGACTTCCTTCCGTTCAAGCGTCACACACACAGCACTTTCTAATACAAATCATATCCAAGTGATACAAATTAAAACAACTTTCAAAATTTTTGGGAATATATTTTAGAATCGAATAAATATAGAATATAACTGCCAAAGTAAACACGGTTCAAAGAGGCGTGGCGTCACCCGACCTTCCGGAAGTTCCGCGCCGGCTAAAAGAATTTCAAGATTACGTCACCCGACCTATCGGTAGATCCTCGGGAGCTTGAGCGGTTGGAAAAACGTTTTATGATCAGTTACTCGTAGTAGCGATTATTTAGAGCTTGGATAATGAATTATAGTTGTTGCAATTCACAAAGCTTTGCATGTGGTTAATTACATTAATCAGTACACGAATCAATTTTGTTCAGTCTTTTTGTTTATTAATAAATAAAAATATCATACTAAAATTGCATACATATTTGTTTGTATTGGTCTGGGTGTTTTCTTTCCATAATTTATGTATAACGTATGTACGGGGCTCTGTATCGAAAATCACTATGAGCAATAAGCATCACACACGGTTACCTGGAGTGCATTACCGCAGCAAATTTTTTATAAATGTTGTGCTTTAGAGAGTCGAGAGTATAGCAGATAATTAGTCCATCGTGAGCAGAAATTTGTCCACTAATAGCAAAATTCGTTCAAATTATAGTTTTAAAGTTATTAAGAAAAAACAGATTTTGCTGGGGTAACGTTTCAAACATTACCCTGGCAATTTTTTTTTTAAAGTCGTTCTATCCCGGAACCAAATACATGGATAGATAGCTCTTGTTGCGTAGTAATTTGTCCACGAATAGCAAAATTTGTTCGTGTTCCGGTTCTCAAGTTATTCAGAATTTTGCTGGGGTAATGTTTTGTGATGTCCCAGATCTCGTAAATGGCTCAACGCAGAAGTTTGAAAAAAATACCAATGATAGACCTTGATATGTCCAAATTAGTTCAAACATTAATCATTGATTTGAATGATAAACACCAGTGTAATTAAAAGATTTCTAAAATCAGATAAAACGGATTTGTGAGTAAACCAGTACTTTTACAATCGAATAAAAAGGTGTAGCATATACCCTTGATACACCTTTATAACCACAGTAAATATAAATGATGTGGCTTTGCGCAAAAGAGAGATTTCAAGAAATCTAATTTATTTTAACAGTCTTACTTTCGTGGCCGAATACGCGATTCCCTTATAACAAGGGAACATGGCATACAATGAACAAATTAAAATGTTCCTTGAATAAGCTATCCTGTTAATTTCAGCTTTATATTACAACTTATAAGAAAGTTATCGAACTGCAAAAAAATATCAGGAATTCTTCTATAAGCCGACCAAATTATAAAGGTTACAAAAAAGCGACCGTTCCATACATAAGGCTTGCCATCTTAAATGAACGGTATAATATCGAGGTTTCGTCAGTACAGTTGCGAACAAAGGTGTTTGTGTAGTGTAGTTGAGTTGAGAGGTCAGATTATTGAAATAATAAAACGAACATTTTATTTTTTAAATACATTTTAAAAATAATTTACATTACAGATAATAATGATAGGATGACATTGCAAGGTGGTGCCAGTCCAGTCTTAAATCCGTTGATATCTGCTGCATCTGCCATGTTTTTGGCTATAAGATTCTTCTATCTTACGGCTTAGACCTTTAGCTACAGACCTTAGACAGTATTTTTGTGAAAATTCTTACGCATGGTGGAGGAAGGGACGCTCTAGACACTCAAGTCTACAAGGAGTCACATCAACTCCAGTTTTAAATCCGTTGACATCTGCTGCATCTGCCATCTTTTTGGCTAGAAGATTCTTCCATCTTGCAGCGTAGACCTTTAGCTCCAGACCTTAGACAGTATTTTTGTGAAATTTCTTACGCATGGTGGAGGAAGGGACGCTCTAGACACTCAAGTCTACAAGGAGTCACATGAACTCCAGTTTTAAATCCGTTGACATCTGCTGCATCTGCCATCTTTTTGGCTACAAGATTCTTCTATCTTACAGCTTAGACCTTTAGCTACAGACCTTAGACAGTATTTTTTATTATTTATTTGTGTCAGTGTGCTCTTCTAAAGAGTGTAAGACGATTGTATGTAGGTACTATTAAAATGTAATTTTAACTCATTGGTTTTGTCTCATATTTGAGGAATGTACTATGTATCATGAGTAGAGTCTACGTTTAAAAGGATGCAAACGATTTCAATTTCAATAGGTAGACAAAATTGATAATTTTTAATGAAGAATGTTCACTAATTTTGTTTTTTAGCTTTCTGTATTCTCTGTTAAAAATTAAAAATACATGTGAAAGAATTATTTCGATACGTCAATTAGTTTCCAAGATATTGAATTTTAAAGGTGCGGGCGGCGGCCGGCCCGCCATTTTATGCGCGTGACGTCATAATACAGTGACTGGCTCAAATTTGTATGGGTGGAATCTTGCAAGCTGAATTAAGACCCACTTCCGGACCACCGATTAAGCTGCAATTTCGCATACACATGTAATTTGGATGACCATGCAATATTATGATGGCATGGAGCTGATCTGATGATGGAGCTGGAAGGTGGCCATAGGAACTCCATGATAAAACGACTTAACTTCATCGAGTTTGGGCTCGTTGGTTTTGTATTGACGAGTACTTCAATTCTATATAGTAATCAGGGTCTGATGATGGAGCTGGAAGGTAATTCGCAATAAAACGACACAATCGCATCAAGTTTGGGTTTGGTTCAATTTTAATTTCTGTGATGGGTCTGGGTGTTAATATGTATAATATGTATGTATTTACAAAAAAAATGTATTTAAGTATGTTTATATACGTTTTCTAGTGAGCGGACACTGTGAATGTACGTCACGCGGGGTCACGTGACCGTCGGCGGCACTCGATATTTAAGCGAACTTTAAATGCCTATAAAATCATAACTACTGGGTATTTTTGAATGAAATAAAAACAAATGTATTTGTATATGTAAAAGCTAACCTGTAACAAAGGTTTCAAGTGATTTTGCATACCTAGTAACATTCTCAATTAACAAAAATTTAAGCTTTCTCCAGTAACACTGATATTATTATACTGTGACTCATCAAAGTCATCATTGTCAAAAATATTGACAAATCGCGAACTGTCACGGCCAAAAAACTGACACGCGTCCGTCCTCCGTAAGCGCCACCGCGCGACTGATTGAAATTGTCCAAGCCGTCATGGACGATTTTTTTCACATTTTTTAACATAGTAACTAAATAAGACGCAATATAAAAATTTCATCCGTTAAAAGCCCTCAAGTTATTTCTGAACTTTAGTTTAGTAAAAGATTTAGAATCTCAAATCGCTTATTTTAAAAATAAAACCATAAATAGAAAACGAATAGAGGTGACTTTGGGAATTTATTCTATCGAGTCAACTTCATCAAATCGTGTTTCCATCCGTTAATAGCCCTAGAAAATATCCTCAACTATGCCCAATAAAAATCTTAGCCTTTAATTTTACTGTTTAGTACCTCAAAAATGAAAAATGAAAACCTCATTTTCGCCATTTTCTCTGCTACCCGGCCTTAATACACTAATCGACCAATAAGCTTCTCTTTCCCAGGAGAAAGATATTATGTCTTGACAGCGAAATTAATCAGAGTAAGTGAGAAGTTGTCTGTTCAGCCACGAAAAGTGGCCCTTTTGTGGCCGCGGATGACAGGTGTCAAATACACCGTGACCTGTTTTATGTTTTGGACAACAATAATATGACCCAATTTCCAACACTTCTCTTTCACAACATCTTCAACTACTTAGGCCAGAAAATTAAAAAAAAATTCATCAGTCCTAAAGGTCTCGAAATAAGATGTAACTAACTAATCAAAATTCAAAATAACCCTTTTGGCTTCGCTATAAATATTCGGTTTTAACAATGTGGTAATTATATTCCCATTGCCTGGTGGATGCAAAATAGGGCAAGTAAGTACAAGAGGCAATTTAAACCATTTGCCTTTATTCTAAAACTAGCTGACCCGGCGAACTTTGTTCCGCCTTAATGGCAATAAATAAGCAGACTTTTTTTATTTCGAACGGGATAAAAAGTATCCTATGTCCTTCTCCTGGCTCTAAACTACCTCCCTGACAATTTTCAGCTAAATCGGTTCAGCCGTTCTTGAGTTATAAGTGGAGTAACTAACACGACTTTCTTTTATATATACAGGGTGGAATTTTGTAATGCCACCTGGAGGGAAAGTACTCTTAATACTGTTAATAGAAAATTTTACTGAAAGAAAACATTCCTTTATTTTTAAAAAGAAAGAGAACTGCATTCATAAATTTTCGAAAATTTTTCGAAATTTTTTCGAAAATTCGCTACCATACCATACAAATTTCTGTAAATAATTAAGATAATTTAAGATTCCATGGTTTTCCTTTCATTTGATTCATCAAGTTTGTTAGAAAGATTTCATCCTTATACTTAACCCTAACGATCGATGCAACAAAATACAGGGTGTAATTTTTAACAGATTTTAGTTGATTCGATTCCCGGGTGTAGCAAGCAATTTTTTGGAAATCTTTAAATGCAGTTCTATTTCTTTTCAAAAATAAAGGAATGTTTTCTTTGAGAAAAATTTTCTATCTACAATATTAAGAGTACTTTCCCTCCAGGTGGCATTACAAAATTCCACCCTGTATAGATTAAAATATAAGAACAGGGGTATGAAGCAGACCCACTGTGTCCTCCTACGTTTGCCTCATGCGTAGAAGGTAAGGATCCACATGATGCCCCGTCATGTATTATTCATCGCATCAAATACAAAGATGTGACGCGGCGTAGATACCGAGTCATACATTGATCTGTGTTTTGAATTGTTTGTGATAACAATACATTGTTTTGTTTGTCAATGTAGCTACAAGCGGTGTAACTGTTAACACAGTTCTCATTGGTTGTTAGAACGTGTTAAGTGGTTAATTGTAAGCAATGGTTCAAACAATGCATGAAGGAACTGAGCAGTATAAATAAATATTTTCTTGAAGTAGCTCTTGATATAGCCTTGCTGAAGTGAAGATGGCAGGCAATATGCAGTACTGAGAATCGGGGAATTGGGGAAGAAAAGTTCCCGTGAGTTAATGTTTGTAGGAAGCCACTAGATGCAAACAACTTAGAACGGTTATGGTGTTTTATTAGAATAGACATGGTATATCGATTGCCCAGTGTGCTTACCATGAGTTTACGTTACGTGTGCTCGTTAGCGACTGCGTAAAAAAAATACATATTGTACAGCGCCCTAGCCCTAGCCGCTAGGGGCGTAGCCACTTTCAATATCTAAAATCTTCTTAGATTTTTTTGACGTACTCGCTAGCGAGCACACCTAACGTAAACTCATGGTAAGCACACAGCAGTGATTTTCTACAGGGGTGGGTGATGATAAATAAATAGATTTGAAAATAGGGAAAATGTGGAAGAAGCTGTATTGTAATACATATAGGTGCTATCTGCGGTGTAATTTACAATATTGCTATTGCTAAAGCTACCATGTCATGAAATGTTTATGTGACCATAAAAGATCGATTTTATTATTATGAACAATCTAAGTATAGGTTTAATGACAACATTGCATGTTTACAACTTGTTACTACTCACATTATGCAGTAAAGTGCAACGGTGGCATTATTCTAGCAATTGGTTGCTTAATTTTCTATGCTTACATAACGTGGTTTTAGGATATTTACCCTGAATTATTTTACCGGGATAGCTATCAAGCTCATAAAATGTAAGTATGTAAGATATCTTCATGTATAATTGCAAGAGGGACTAATAATGGAAAATACGTCTAGGAATTTCCTGATAATAAGACAACTTCAGCGCTTTGAAATAAAAAATTTAAAAAAAAACATGGTATAAGACGAACGTCCTCCTTTTTGAAGTTCATTACAAAGGTTAATTGTACTGTAAAAAAATGTTAGCCTATTAGGTAGTTACGCATAATTATCAAAATAGTCACTGGCAGTCAATAAAAAAAAGTTTTTCAACAACCCTTTCCAATGCGTTTTTGTTTAAAAAATAATAGGACACACCTTTCAAATATTGCACATTTTTTACATTCAGAGCTCTGCAAACACATTGTCTAGTTCGCATTCAAATTCAATTTGGCCGGTATTTCCGCGCGTGGAACACTGAATCCAGGGTACTTTTGGATTTTTTGTGAACACCGTTACTAAAACAGTTTATGGGTAATTGGTGAAAACTAACTGGAGTTTGGAGTTGGTTGGTTACTTTCTCTCTCTTTGTAGACAGGATAATGTAATGTTTATTTTAGTTTGCTATTGTTAAAACTTTGAACCTGAGGTTTATCTTCATAGCATTTTGTTTTAAATTGGCGTTCTGCACCCAATGGAATGAATTAAAATAATGATTATGCTTAGGTATTGTATTTTAAATGGTAATATTAAAAAATGAAAGAATTTTTTTTGTTAAATATTGCATTTTTTCCTATACTATCAGAATTTTCTTCGACCATCTCATAATTTTATGTTTAGGTATAGCAGTGGATTCTTCAGTACTTTTCCGTGACTTGTTAACATACACCGCACATGGCGCGTAAAAAACTAAAATTTTCAGCTGACTATTTCGTGTTTCCACAAAATATTTGTACGGATACAATGCATGATTGCCTCAGCTAATTGACCAGAGTTAGACTGGACCAACGTTCCATTTGACGAATGTTATTCAACCGACTGACGAATGTTAGACAGGCCGAAATATCGGTCACTTCCTACCGCACGTACTGGCTAAATGCCATTTCTAACGTGGCTGTCGGAAGTAAATCGAGTAACGTTGAAAAATTAGACAGTAGGTACACCGTGTTGAATGTGTTTTCAGATGTCAAGAATCTATTAAAGCTTTGATAAATGATATTTCCTTAATGTTATCGCCTTATTAGAGAAGCTTCATGACGAACTCTGTGGTATCTTATTATGCACTTGTACATTTTGGAATGAGTCTACTAACATAGTCTCTAGAGCATTGGTTCCCAAACTTATTTGAAGCGCGCCCCCTTTCGACCATACAAAAAATTCCGCGCCCTCCCTTCTCCAGTCACGATTATTTATTGGTCGTATCGAGCAGTCTGGAATGCATTCTCTCAGCGGTCGCAGGTTTCTTACAGATGGCCCGCGCCCCCCTTTAACACATTGATGGACAGTACCGTCCACGGGCGCCCGGGCGTTTAGGTAGTAAAGGATGATACGGCAGAACGCCTAAAGACGTCATAGTTTTGACTCGTTTTACATTGACACTACTCCCATAGGCAATGTATGTGAATAAGTAGTGTCGTATTGGGAAGTAATTCATAACTTGTACTGTCCACCAACGCGTTAAAGGTCTTTGCATAGGTCTTTAAAGGTCTTAGGCGCGCCCCCCACTTTGGGAACCAATGCTCTAGACCTAGGGTCTAAAATATGTAGTTGCTAACAAAATCAAGGAAAAGGTAAAATGTCGATTGCATCTTAGCTAAGAGAACAAAAACATCGACTTTAACCTTAAGTGTCATTGCAATAAGTAATATAAAGTCCTAGGACAATAAATCGTCAAAATCGTTCTGTCTAGACTGGGCTGCAGCAACAAAAGAGGCAGGCTTAAATAGAAACTCTTCAACACAATACGGCTTTTGACAACCATTGAGAAGATGTATTTAACTATAACTAGGAGATAGGACTCCTGCCTTTTGTCCCCGCAATCGTAGAAAAGAATAGGATAAACTAAGTAGGTAGGTAGGTATTTATATCTCAATGTTTTTCACTTAAACGATTTCATGTACACTATACAGTTTAGTAAGTGCATGATAAAGACCATAAGAGCATCGTAAAGGTATCAGGAAGGCGCTGGACGCATCAGGCCGCTACCAACCGGACAACATGGAAAGCACTGGGGAGGCCTATGTTCAGCAGTGGACGTCCTATGGCTGAAATGATGATGATGGTTATAAAGACAATTTGTACAATATAGGTTTAGTACTATTAAAAAGTACTTACACTGCTGCACATAAGCTTGCTTGCTCTCTTCCAAATATAGCCAGAATTCTTCTTCTTGATGTCAATGAGTTGGATGCTGGTAACCCCGATCTGACGAAGCTTGATACGATGAACCTTTCTGGAAATACAATATTGGAGGTAGACGTAAAATTATATTTGAATTTATTTAAAAAAAGAAACATTATTTTAAATCCTTGAAAAGGCAAAGGAACAGCTATACTATTCAGATAGTTTCAGAGTTATTCTTCAGAAACAAAGTAACTTCACCGAGGTAGTATGTTAATAAAATTCAAATGCAAGGACTCGTAGAGATCTATTACCTAAATTAAAACGCATAAACGTTTTAAGAAATAAGACTTGCGGTGGCAGTCGTCGGTGGGTCGGATGAATAAAACATGCAGTGGCTGGACGAGCGGCTATCTGTCTTGCGTTGGACCACAGACAATAATAAACAGCCACGACACAACATGAAGTGGCGGTAGGACAAGCTAAGTAAGTATATTTGGGATGATTATAAGCGCCCTAAAGGCCTAAGTACTGAATAAATGATTTGATTTGAACACGATGAAGAAAACTGATGGTTATTGATGCGGGTGAAAAATGTCAAGAATCTGATTTTTTATCGAGATAGATCTGGTTTTGAAAAATATGAGCTTATTTGTATGATTAAGGATTTTCCGCATATCGTTAAACCAACTTTAAGAAAGTTTTCAAATATTTAGGTAAACAACTTATAATAATAAATGAATGACAACTCACGGTCTTAAAGCACTTTTTGAGAGTTACCTACGTACTTAACTATCTTCATTTAGTTGAAAGTGTTATGCTATGTTCAGTGACCTAGGCTAGAATAGGTATTTGATAAATAAAACATTTAACTAATGTGATCATTAGTTTTATCATTTTTTCAGAAAATATAAATATTTGTAACTTAATTTTTAATGACATTTTCCAAGACTTAATGAGTATTACTGTTATATTTAGGCTGTGGTATCGACGATGTTGCACGATAAAGCTGCCGAGAAATGGTTGTCTGTAAAACTGAATACGATAGTCACTGCATGGTTTCAAGCTACGAAGGTTTCTTGTAACCATTTTGACTGTAGCAATGCATGCACAAATAAAATACCAAACGTTTTAGATACAAGTCGACCAAAAATTGATTGAACTATATGGGACATAGCGCTTCAATTCTTACATTACATCCGTAAACGAACGTCACTGACATAGCCTGATGGATTAATAGCAAGCTGAAGTAGCAATGGGCAGGGCACATAGCAAGAACTGATGAGCACCAAGGTTCTGGAATAGAGGCCACGAACCGGTAAGCGCAGCATAGTATATCCACCCACAAGGTGGACAAATGACCTCATAAAGGTTTTAGGCAAGTGCTAGAAGCAGGCCAACTGGCTAATCTGGAAATCATTGGTGGAAGCCTATGTTCAGCAGTGGACTACCCAGTAGCTGTAGTGATGATGAAGATGAAGAAGCCTCAATGAAGAAGGTAGCTTCCAATTAACCGTTTTTGCCTTTTTTAAACTTCTACCCTTGCTACGAGTACCATAACCCTGAAAAAACTGTACAGGTTTCGACACAGTGAGAAGCTAAAATTCATTTTCCACATTCGTATTCTAAAGACAAGTCCCAACACGTCAAAACAAAAGCGACACGTGAAAAGGAAAACGACGAAAAAAGACGCTACAGATACGTCGCGTTGTAGCGTGTCGCGTCTCCCTAAAGTGTCGTTATACAGACCCTAAGTGCACCTTTAGTGTTTTGCATTATTGTTTCCGTAGAGTAACTTCTTTCTTCGTATTTTCACCGCAATTTTCGTTGGAATTTATCTGCGTAAGATGCCAATAAATTCCAGTGTGTGCAGCCACACAGTGCCGTAAGCTAAAAAGGCGCTAAATAATAAGTTAAAGGAGTTTGTGATGAATATTCATGGAAGATTTACTGACGAACAGATTCAAGATTTAACGGTAGTTAGTTATGCAAGACCGACTGACTGAAACTATAATATCAGCATTTTTATATCACTTACTATTGTGCACCTTGCTTTGCTATCTAATAATTTACGGTCCAATATCGTTATTCAAACAATGGTAATACAATTATTTCCTAAAGAATAAATTAAACTTTATGCCAATAAGTTATACCAATAACAACGCAAAAAAACTCCCAAGTGAGTATTTATAGACAAATAAACCATCAAAAATCACCTCTCGACTTGTGTCTCGACTAACAATTAAAAAGCCCGTTCGGAAATATCCCCTGATCGGCTATCCATTAAAACCATCAGAACAATTGGCGTGTTGGCGAGAACCACCCATTTTATTTTTCCCTAAGTATTGATTGATATTTATTGGAGACGAGAAAGGTGGGGTAATTCGCCCGGGAGAAGGTAATTTACGACGTCGGCCGAAACCGACAATGGCTCTGCCTTATTTACCATTAAATAAAATACACTGGCCTATTGATGAAAACGTAATAGGCTAGTAATCTTTCAAGATCGATGTTGAATTATTCGCTGCTGTTTCTGATATCGTTTTAATTACCTTTTGGAAGCTTTTAATTGTCGACAGAAGTTTCACTTTGTCGGATTAATTATGTTTAAAATGTCTTAACTTTTGTGACGTATTTTACTTCCTCGATCATTTTCGGATTAAAGATTTTTTATAAGTATATCTTTAAAAATATTAAAATGTGTTTGTTGCTTCAAGTTTAAGTAAACTTTTCTGGACAGCCCAATAATACTAGGCTTATAATAGACAATCATAAAAAGGCATCTATAACTTTAAACCCAACATTCTTATTAATTTCATTAAGTAACACCCAATATTGTAAAAAATTCCTTTCTTCTTTTTAATCTACAGCTGTTGTTTATCTACCTGTCCAGTATAGATTTACCTATTTTACTTTTTGGTATTTTAAGTCATAGGCCAGTAGAATTAAACACAAAAATTGATTAAATCGGAAATAATTCCTACAAAAGATTTTTTTGCTTTAATGGCTTCATTGGTTGCCCATTAAGACTCTCCTAAGTTTTCGACTTCGACGGAGTTGTGCTTAAGTGGTGGGGGTCCCCGAAAGGGGCGTTTTTTCGGTTTTCCGGTTATACCGCGTAAAGGACTTACCCTATCGAAAAGTGGTCTTCATGACGGTTAAAGGGCACTTAATCTTGCATTGAATAAGACCAAATTCATATGTTTTGGACAAACCGTTCTCGCGCTAAAGTTCGGCAAAGTAGAAAATATACGTATAATTAATGACCCTCTCCACGTCCAATGGCTTGTTACCCACATGCTTCCAAGCCTTGTAAAGGGTCGCCTTAACCAGTGTAACCCTAACAAGGCTCACGAGTTTGATTCGCTTATCCTTGTTCGTCCCAGCCGTTCCTTAACTGCGGTTGCTGCACCTCTTCCTGGCACTCTCCTGAACGACTCTGTGTTACCTAATGTGGCTGCCCCTCTTCCTTGTACCCTCCTGTACGATTTCATTGCTTAGCCATATGCCTGGTCCCAGGTTCGACGCCACAAAATCAACTTCGTACGAGTGAAAATAGTTTAAATACTATTTCCCGTGCTTGCAACATTTTTCTTTACTGCTTTGCCTCTATTAGTCGTAGAGTGATTGTATATATCCTATAGCCTTCCCCAATGTATGAGCTATTCAACACAAAAATAATGATTTCAATCAAACTAGCAATTCTTAAGATTAGCGCGTTCAAACAGACAAACAAAAAACTCTTCAGCGTTTTAATATAAACTTGTTGTTGTTGATTTTTGGCGTCGAACCTTAGACCAGGCATACGGCTAGGCAACGTAGTCATGCAGGAGGATACAAGGAAGAGGGGCAGCCACAGTAGGTAACACAGAGTCGTTCAGGTAAGTGCCAGGAAGAGGTGCAGCAACCGCAGTTAAGGAACGGCTGGGACGAACAAGGATAGGCGCATCGAGCTCGTAAGCCTTGATAGGGTTACACTGGTTGAGGTGGCCCTTTTCAAGACTTGGAAGCCTGTGGGTAACAAACCATTGGACATGGAGAGGGTCATTAATTATATGTATATTTTCTACTTTGTCGAACTTTAGCGCGAAAACGGTTTGTCCAAAACATATGAATTTGGTCTTATTCAATGCAGGATTAAATGCCCTTCAACCGTCATGAAGACCACTTTTTGATAGGGTAAGTCCTTTACGCGGTATAACCGGAAAACCGAAAAAATGCCCCTTTCGGGGGCCCCCACCACTTAAGCACAACTCCGTCGAAGTCGAAAACTTAGGAGAGTCTTAATGGGCAACCAATGAAGCCATTAAAACAATAAAATCTTTTGTAGGAATTATTTCCGATTTAAAAGCTAATTCTACTGGACTATCATTGACTGCCGAGGTTCTAGACACAATAGAAATAGTTCGAGGCTCACCGGTGAGCCGCGTGGCGTCTAACGTGTAAATAATGTTTCAATTTCATTCTTCACACAAATCAGTAAGAAAACTTCACCATGTATTTAGAAATTGGTTCACTTGCAATCTCAAAGATAATCATTGCCCTATTAACACGGTTCCGTTACAGAAGTTTTCTAAAAAAGGTCGCATAATAAACCCACCCCTTAAAATTGTTTTTTTTACGTCTGTCGCCTGAATGTTCGCGGAATTCGCTTCCATAGGGTTGCCACTTCGAGTCAGTTGGACAGTTATTGAGTCCGTTAGACTTTTTGGTAGATAAAATTATAGGTAGTTTGCATTAAATGAGTATCAGATAAAAAATGGCGTAAAACTGGCGTATTACCGATTTTAGGTATTATTTTAAAGTTTTCCAAATATTTTAAGAGTTCAACTGTCAACTCGTATCCACTACATTCGAACTCTGCCGAAGCCCTTTTTCCAGTACGAAAAAAGCTGAGAGGACTGCTGTAATATCTACATACTCAACTGTCTCATTTTATTTTACACGAGTGAATATCATACTATTTAACTAAGTCATGAACTACCTATAGAAAATTTAAAGTAGGTACCTAGTGGTCATAGTCACCTAGCAAATCTCACTGAGGAAAAATATTTGTTACAATTTTGAATCATTTTGGTGATGAAAAACTTTGTTTGGTTTCTTATTTCATCAGATCCAATAATTAAGTTTACCCAACGTCTTAGGGCACAACCCTGCTCCACCAACCCTTGCTTAACCCTTGAAACCCAGGATACACACTTTCTACCTTTCTCCGCTTGATCAATTTGTCATTTGCAACAGAAATCACCCCTCCTGAAGGGTTGGCGGCGGGTGGAAATCACTTTAGTACCCACGTTATTTTGTCACAACAGCGGCTTTTCAGGTGTGTATTCCTTTGAAAGTGTAAGTATGTGATTTCCTTGTTGTGGCAGAGGACTGAGCAACCAAAACAGTTTTGTAACAATAAGTGTCAAGAATACGAACGAATAGAGTTTTTGATTTTTTGTGAAACAAATCTTTTTACATGTTATTTTAACCTTATGTGTCTATTAGCTTGCATGTAATCATGTATACCTAATAAAGATATTGTTTTAAGTAACTTTTTATGGAAAATTACCTAACCACATTTTGCCATTTGAGTTGATTTTTTATTTATTTATTGAGAAACTTGACAGCAATTTTACTATTTACATGGTTGATATCGGCTAGTAACGACACGTGGAAGTTAAATAAATAATAATAATTTGTACTTATTTCAATACGAGTACCTACTGTTACATTTTGTGAATTCAAAAAACTACAACAAAAAAAAACAAAAAACACAAATTATAGTAAAACTTACAACGGGAAAATTCGGACAGCAAATTCATTTAACTACCCTATAGCTATTTCCACACAAGTGATAGAACACAGTCATCATTACAGTTAAACAGTTAACTCCAACTGTTATTCGCTATCAGCTGTTCAATAATGAACGTCCGAAGCGGCGAGCGTCCGGCGACGGCGGCTCCGCGTCCGGTTTTCGTCCGGTTCTCGTCCGGAATCTGCATTTTTTTTTTTCCATTAGCAAAACGTTCCTTTTTTCTCGTAGCGGCTGGACATATTTGAATGCAGTATCCATTAGGATTATGTTTAATTGGAGGAAGGTAATGGTAAATATTATTTATTTGGCACTAGCTTTTGCCCACGGCTTCGATCGCCTGAATTTCGGTAGAGTTTGTCACAGAAAAACGTTTTTTCCTGGGTCTCAAATAAATTTTTACCATTTTCTTTTACTATTTTATTAATTTATTTGCGCTGAATCGCCATAAAATGTATTACTTTCAGAATCCTGAATTTTTTTCATGTATAATTGTATGTCGTTGGTGATGAAAGCAAATGTAAATTAATGATCAACTTACAAGTCAAATTCGATTGCTATTTTCAGAACCAGAATAATTAAGATTGACTTTTGAGGGCAGACGAATTAAACTTAAAGTTATTCTTATTCTTAAAGTATTTTTCTGAGTATTTCTTTTTATAACTAAGTCTTTATCCAGCAGCGAAAGTGCTTAAACTCCGTTTACTATGCAGCCACCTAACTGAAAATTGGTGTGATACTTAGTACAATTGTCAAGTCTAGATAAACTCTCACAAATCACTTTTCTGGAAGTTCAGTCTTAAGTCGACGTCATTAAATCCATTCTCGCACGCAGCACCCAGGTCTAGCAATAAAAGACAGATTGCACCGCAAACAATATAAACGCAGCGGCTGTAATACCAAACGCAGCGGAATCGCTGCGCTAAGCCGGAGCCTCGTTCGGATCATGGTCGTGTCGTTTTTCTTAGAATTTAAAAAAAAATATTGCATTAAAGTATAATTTCTTATCCTATATAAATTAAAATGTTTTTCTTTTTTCTCGTGTTTACAATAAGCTTAAACAAAATAATTTGGAAGCTTCAACATTATTTTCACTAAGTAATTGAATCTTTTCTCCAACATCTCAAACTCTTTACTGACATTATCATTATGATTTATTAACACCTTGATTTGTAAGTGGAAGCAGTAAATAAATTCCTGATTGTGCTATTATTTTTTATGTGCAAATAATTATGCAACGAGAAATAAGATTCTTGGAATAAAAAAAATGATTTAACTTATAAGTCAGCTTTCTACTTATTCATCATATTTTAACCCCAATAACCTTCAGTTTGAACGTGAAAGCTCGCTGTGATCTTTGTAAACCTATGATGGATGGACCCAAACAAAAGCAAATGATGATAGTTATTGAGTTAAATACCTGTTTGTATTATTATTATAAAGAGCTGTGGTTTTCTGAATAAAGAAAAATAAAAATAAAATAAAATAAAATAAAGTTATTTGACCCCAAATGGCGGCGCCGAATGACGAAACGCTGTAGGTATTTAAACATAAACTGAACAAATTTAATGATGATTCCAAAATTAATAAAACATGCAATGCATTATCACTGCTTTGCATACAATGGATTTGGCAACAAAACCGACGTTTCAACTAGGTGTCACGAGTCATGGTCGCGAGTAATTTATAGTGAAAAATGCAACAAGAAAGTTTAAAATATTACATGCAATGCAATTTATATTTTAACTAAGGCTCCAAATCCGCACGTGGCCCGACTTGAGCGCAGGTAACCGCACCGTAAGGCGGGCTTATAATTCCATTTGTTGGGCGGCGCTCGAGCCAACTTGACGCAACTTTAATTGAAATGCGTTTTGTTGCACTTTTGCTGGCTGAGGACTTAGCTGGCTGCAGCCGTGGAGTTTTAGGCGAGTTGGTTCTACGTTAATCATGCTGTATTTGAAGCATATTTATTCGGAAGCGAATAAGAAGTTTCAATAGACGATTCATTTTCATTAATTGTAACCTAAAACAACAAAATAGTTTTTTTATTTGCATCCAAATTCCAATCTAGGACGTTTTATAAAATTTGAATCATTTGCTTTGGTTGTTACCTCAATATTATCAACGTTAGACCTCCTAGGTAATACAAAGGTCCCAAGAGTACTGATTGACCCGAAAACTGAAGTGGCAAGACCTTCTCTTAAACTATGCCAACAAAACGCCAAAAATCATACAAGTACTCAGTACAGTCAGTCACGTTGCTATAAACGGTGGAATTACATTAGTTGCCCGACTGGCGTAACTAAGAGTATTGTTCTGGCATGATCCAATAACGGTTTGACGGCTGAAAACAGGGCAGCAGGCTTTATTTAGTAGACAAAGGGCGGGAATTTGCGGGATCACGCTCTAAAATGTGTTAGAGGTTTTTTGGAACGGAGTAGGTATACTAAGTTATTGAACTTTTCTATTTTTAAATAGACTAGTAAAGGTTTATATAATGTTTATGTGAAATGCCAATGTTTATTGCGTCCCTGGTTGACGCTCTTTTCAAGATGGTTCCTACAGAATACCAGCATTCATGTTCTAAATGGAACATGATACAAGCTGAGTAGGAGCCATTTTGGTTCAATAAATTATGTATGTAATTTAAATTGTGTAAAATGTTTGTTAAACAAATAAACTATTTTTCTTTCTTACTAAGCACAAAACCTAGGAGCTACTTGTGATAAAGCAAAATGACCACTTGACACAAAGTCAAAAGTAACTAGAGCCAGCTTTATCGAAGGCCTCTTTCAGCTCCATCATCACATGAGTTCTTTAACATTTTAATATTGGGTCATAAATTAGAGAGTGTAATTTCCGACTGGGAAACGTTGTAAAATCTACTAATATCAGAAGCTAGGATCACTGGGCTAAAAATAAAAGTTATAATAATGTCATTCATGGATAAAGAGGTAAGTAAGAAAAGGCTATTAAAACGTGCCGTTATCTACATTATATCGGATTTGTAATACGAATACTCGTATAATACAATAATTACATTTTAGCACCTTATTCGTGCAATCATCAGTTGGATATACGTGTAATTAGTTTGTTCGGTGACATATTAACACATAAAATATTCATCCATTCTGTCACGGGCGATGACGTCACTGCTACCAATTTCATGAGCAATATCACCGAATAATGCTTTAACAGGCGGCTGCAATTAGTGTTGCTAAAGTAGGCCTATAAACATTATCGATAAAACTCACAGATATTTTTTTCAGTGCCCATTCACACTGAGCTCCAAGCGGAGATTACAGCAGAAAAATGCAAAATTCTTAGGCTGGGTTGCACCATCTTACTTTAACTTTGACAAATTAATGTCAAAAATCTGTCAAACTCCATACAAAAAGCACCGGTTATCGTCATAGTTACCGTTTAAGTTAGGTGGTGCAACTCAGCCTTAGTAAACATTTTGACGAATTTACCAACACATAGGTACTTCGACTTTGGATAGTAAAAATGCCTAATACACAACATACTGTTTTTCTTGTATGGCTTATCACGAGTCACTTTCGTGGTGACATTGAGCGTAATATTATTTTCCACTTACACATAACCGTAAAGATCTTACTGAAAAACAACAAGCGAAAATCTGGTTACATTATCAACGTTTTTGTTTGTCAGCTATACTTTTGCGGCAAAATAGGCGACCATATAAGTATATTCTCACGTCCGAAATACCGCAGTGTCTCAAGTCAAAAGTCTTTGGCCAGTGTGTTGCCAGTGATGGTATACGGATATGAGACGTGGTCGCTTACTATGGGCCTCATAAGAAGGCTTAAGGTCACCCAAAGGGCGATGGAGCGTGCTATGCTCGGAGTTTCCCTGCGTGATCGAATCAGAAATGAGGAGATCCGTTGGAGAACCAGAGTGTCTGAAATAGCCCGCAGAATCGCTAAAATTAAGTGGCAGTGGGCAGGGCACATAGCTTGTAGAGCTGGGGCAGGAAAGTTCTTGAGTGGCGACCACGAGCCGGAAGACGTAGCGTAGGCAGGCCTCCCACTAGGTGGACCGACGATCTGGTGAAGGTCGCGGGAGGCACCTGGATGCGAGCGGCGCAGGACCGGTCTTTGTGGAAATCCTTGGAGGAGGCCTTTGTCCAGCAGTGGACGTCTTACGGCTGAAACGAACGAACGAACTAAATTCGCGGCAAAATAAACGACCATATAAGTGAGTAAGTTTTTATCGATATCATCGAAACTTTCTTGTCGATTATTAGAGACCAACACTACACTCTATTTACGAGGATATATAAAATCCTTTATTCACTAATCGAATGCGTGTCAGAGGAGATGATGGCTACGAGAAGTGAGATTGTGGGGAAGTGAATAAATTCACTTATGCGAAATTGTGAAGGCATGCGTGTAGTGAATGAACTACTAGAAAAGTAATTGAATGCTTCAGAAAAGAGGGCTCAGAATCGAATATGTACTGAAAGGCTCAGAACCGGATTCAATCTCATGCATGAATTTATAATTTTATGTGTTTTTTTGAGCTTCGGTATTTACACCAATAAATGCACAGAATCTATGATAGGGTTTGAATTGAGTTTTGAACATTATAATTATGCATTATTTATTTTTCTTTCTATCGAGATAGATTTCTTTTTCTGTCGTTCTTGGATCATAAATATTTTTGAACAATCAAACGATATCTCACCTGGGGCTTCTAGACTAAGGCTTAAAAATATCTAAGTTATCTAGATGTACATATGTACTCAACCAAACCCTAGCCCTCCAGAATATAATTTATTATATTCCTTCCAAGAATTATTAAGAAGCAACAAAAACTAATGAATCATACACTTCTATAGCAACATTAATCTCAATACTGCAGACCCCAACTAATTCCAATTCCAATAAGGCTAAGGCAGATGTGAATATTTAAACGTAATGGCCTTATCCAAAACCTTATTTACTATAGGGAGGTCTGAATAAAGTATTCACGAAACAAAGCCAATTGGACCAGCCATGGATCTCGAGTAACCGACAAAAAGGTGCGGCAAGAGTGACTCGACGTTGTTAGGGTGTGTTCCGTATAATAATTTAGACAAAAGCTGCAAGTGTGTGTTATTGTAGATATGAGTTATCAAATAAGGCTGAGTTGCACCACCTAAATTTAACCGTAACTATAACGATAACCAGCGCTTTTTGTATGGAGTTTGACAGATTTTTGGTTATTGTTAAAGTAAGATGGTGCAACCCAGCCTTACTCTTGACCTAGCTCAGCGACTTCGTTAAACTTATACTATGGTGATTAGTTAACGGATAAACATTTTAGTGCTTATTATTTATTTTAATCATTAGATACTTTACTTAGGCTGAGTTGCACCATCTTACTTTAACTTTAACAAATGTCTAAAATTTGGCAAACTCCATACAAAAACACCGGTTATTATTGAAGATGAATATTTGAATAAATAAAGTAACCTTTATGTAATATATTTATACCTATTTCTGAGTAAATCTCTCAACATGAAATAAGTTTTCCACCGATTTAAGTTATTCAAAGGTTCACTTTATTATTTCTCCTTTGACCCTTAAAACAATCGGTTACTCTTTGCGCATTTTGCATTTTACACGGATTTTCGCAAATTCAGTTTCTTACATCGTAAACTTTTTACTGAGCAATCAATAGTGCTATCTTTTTTATTGTCTTTCTCAAATAATTTGAATAACAAAAAGCTTTAAGACTGTATTTCTCTCAGTCGATGCTATTTTTAATAAAGTTACGTTTATTAACAATGTGTTTGTCAAACCTAACTTCTGAATTGACGGTAGATAGTTAGCTAAACATTTTATTGTACACCATACAAAACAAGAAAAGAAAGTAATGTACAAAAGAGACGTCACAATTTAGGCGGTCTTATCGCTATAAAGCGATCTTACCCAGACTTCCAGTCGACCTAGGGAGAGGACAGACTGTTGTCGAAAAATAATTGTACAACTACAAGTACCTATAGGTACCTAGTACATTTAAAATCGATAACATTTTATCGTGACGCACATCCTAGCCCTGCAGCTACATGACATCTGTCAAAATTATTGCTTTTGTTTGTAAACAAACCTAAAAATAGATTTGATCTTAAGAGTAGGCGCACACCGTTGATTTTTAGTTGGCCGATAGTTGTGCCCGATTTTAATTTGTATGAAGAATCGGCCAAATCGAATCGGCGCGTAGTGTGCGCACTCCCATACATGCCCATACTGATCAACTGCCCGACTAAACTATCGGCCGACGAAAAATCAACGGTGTGCGCCTACTCTTACATTAAATAAATCATTAACACGTGTATCATCAAGTATTTATACATTTCTCACAGAAATTTCTCATCCACATCAAAAAGGACCAGCAAACGCGTACAGATTTGAATGGGCTCCATTCCCTAATACCTGCGTATTCCACTTCATTAGTGTAATGAAATTTTGTGAATTTCCCCGAAATTAACTGTCTGATGAAACTTCCCTTAATGTGCGGGGTTTTACAAAGAAATCGGAATCTCGCTTGCCGCTGTAGTAAAGTATGGAGGACTGTTTATTTTGTTTTATTTGCAGTTACATTTTTAATGAATCTATACAAATCAACTACTTATTAGGCGCTATAGAGATTTTTACGGGGCATTAGCCTGGACTTATCATTTACCTACTTATTTCTTCTGAGACTTTAAATATTATTTCAGTATAAATTAAAAACCGGCTACCTAAACTTACAGTCTATGTTGCAATAGTCAAGAGGCGTGTTCGGTAAAGAGACTGTTGAGACTAACAATAAAGGTGATGATAAAGTAATATAAGAGATTGAGGAAAAATATCTTTCATCGCCCCAGTAAGGTAAAAGACCCAATACTCGACACTTTTTGCACTTTGTCTAACTTTGCAACGCTGGTACGAGAAAACTATTTGACTTTGAAAAAATCTGATTACATGGCCAGGTAGATAATTTATTCTTCTTTTTTGTAAATTTTTATTCATTATCGTAGGTATTATGAATTAAATCAAATAATTATTTAACTGAAAATAGACCCATTTGTACCAGTACTCGACACTTTAGACCCAATTACCGTCAAAGTGACCCAGTACTCGTCAATTTTCGGCACTTATTTGAACCTTATGTCGTAGGTAATAAAGTGTAGTATTTTTGAGTTTTACCTAGTACAAGCAACATCTTCGCAGAGATTTGTTGAGTTATTGAAGTTTTTGTAAGCTATGTTAGATATTTTTTGAAAATTTGATGTGTAATGAATATTATAAATAAATTTCTTATTCTTAGTATTTATCATCTGTGCCAATTTAATACAAATAATTTTAAGAAGCGATTTTGACAGCTTTTTTGTATGAAGCCCTGCTCATTAAAATTATCTTAATAATTGTTATTCATCATCATAATCATCTGCTTAATATAGGCCTCCCCCAATGATTTCCACAATGGTCGGCTGGTGGCGGCCTGCATCCAGCGCCTTCCTGCTACCTTTATGAGCGCGTTAGTACCTACCTCAGTGCCTAAAGACAAAAGTCTTCAATCAGTGTGTGTTACCAGTGATGATATACGGCTTAGAAACGTGGCCTCTCAATATAGGCCTTATAAATTAAGCTCAAAATTGCACAGCGTGCTATGGAGAGGGCTATGCTTGGTGTTTCTTTACGAATCAGGAATGAGGAGATCCGTAAACGAAATAAAGTCGCTGACATATCCCGACGGATTAGCAAGCTGAAGTGGCAATGGGCAGGGCACATAGTACGCTGAACTGACGGCCAATGGGGTAGCAAGGTTTTGGAGTGGAGGCCACGTACCGGAAAGTGCAGCGTAGAACGTCCAACCACAATAATAATTGTGATACTCTCTATATTTTTGAGAGCTTAATTTACTATAGGTTTTTTGCTCGACACTGCAAATAGGATATTCGTGTGAAAATACTTATAGTACTACTACTAAGTGGGGTCCTGCATAAAACGGGATGTCACCGTGGGAAAGAGTAACCTCCTAATAATAAATATAATGTAATAACTCCTAAATTACTAAAACAATAAGACACCGCGTAATAAATAATGGAGACACGGCTGAGCTTCTGAAAGCAGTAGGAACACCTTTCCTTGAGGTAGGTATTTAAAAAAAAAGATTATTAGCAATTTGTATTGCATAAATTACTAATACTCCCGTTAACCCCTGGTGTTGATCTAAATAAGCTTGTGTTACGAGTGGGCTTACCACAATAGTCGAGCGGCGGTGGGATATGAACCCGCGTTCCTCGGATCTGGAGTCCGTGCGACCACTTCACCGTTCGGCTGTCGTGGGTATAGAAGTGTGGTAGTACACTTCTTCAAAAAAGGCGACAAAACTAAATTAAAGAATTGTATGTATACCCATTATACTTCTGAGTTATCTGTACATTTATCGCGAGTCATGACGAATTGTTTCACTTGGATGTTTTACTACTTCTAGCTTTCCGAACTAGCTGCTTTCTGAAAAGGCTTCAGTAGACCACATACATACGATGCAGCAGATTATACAGAAGACTGAGTATTTTGCCTTCTATGAAGCCTATCCAGTTGCAGAGAGGGGTAAGAAGACAGGGAGACTACATATCTCCAAAACTGTTCAGTGCCGCCCTGAAATATGTTTTAAAGCCTTAGGACTGGAGTGGACTACGCTGAGACCTTAGAAGACCTATATGCACAATGCTTGATGGCCTCAATAGAGCTTCTCAAATAATATGTCTAAAAAATAAACATGAACAAAATGAAAATTGTATCGTAATGTACAGACATTTTGCAGCACTGGCTGCACCCACTCGAAGATTTTCGACTTGAAACTCTATGTTGTTGAAGCATAATAGTACCAAACTTCTAGTTACGAGTAGGTAGGTCCAACTTCTAGAAGAGATCCAACTCGGCTGGGCTTTCGGGAAACGACATCTTTTGTCCTGAATACCTCTGTAAGCTCTTAATCAGGGTGTAATGCTTGAATGGAGACGTGAGCGCATACTTTGGACTCCATATTATGAAATCCCCCATATTAAAAGGTCTCCTATATTATGAAGGCACTTAAAGGGCGATAAAGCGTGCTAAAATTGGTCTCAGTCTTCCTACATGATGGAGTCAGAAAGTAACTGATATACCAACAAAATTGACAACCGTGGGAGAAGGAAATCTTCGGAGGAGGTATTTTTCCAGCAGTATGTATCTTTTGATTGATACGAATGAACAATTATTTATATTTGGCAACTGTTAGAGCCTCTAATTTCTATTTTTTTTAACATGGCCTCTTATGTACTTTACTTACCTGTGATATCACGGCGAGAGTGAGTGAGAAAATATTTTTAAATACATACGAGTATATTACTGATGATAATAATTTTGCAAATAATCAGTACAGTTATGCAATTCTGTTAAAAACATAATATCGTCACTGCAAGTGCAATACTACATATTTTTTAAATAACCTGCATGTCATTTAAACTTTATTCCCTTGCAATAAAGTTCAAAATTAATACACTGACGAACTAAGGTGCAATACAATAAGCATGACCCAATTGTCGTCAAAATAGTGTTAATTTTGACGAGTACTGGGTCAAGCAGGGAATTTACAGAACCAATAAATGTCACACGCAAATCAAATTAAACTAATGAAAAAAAGAGACATTTTATGCGTTGTGTGGCTAGAAAAATTACTTAACATTTTTACAAAAAAAGTCACACCTCCCTAAACCCGATAGATTTTGCAAGAAGTAAAAACTAAACTGACGGGTCAGATTCCAAATTCAGTGCCTAAATTGACAAAAAATGAGAAATTTTGGAATGAGAATTTTCAAAAATTTTTATTCGCCATCCATTGCATGTTTTAACTAATTGTTGTTATTTTAACTTATACATTAAAATACCAAAAATATGATGCCATAAAAAATGTTAAGTTTAATGTTGGTGGAAAATTTTAACAAGCGTTTTTGTAAAATGTGACGAGTACTGGGCCCCTGTCGGTATTACCTGCGCTTACCTTATTCGTTTTTGCTTAAAATTTAGTTTAATTTGCATTAATATGTATAAGTTATAGTTACTTTATATTAACCGGATAGAAGGAAGAAAGATCGTATTGACTCTCATAATGATCATTGAACTTTAATCACACGAGAGGCTGATGAAAACAAAATAAAATTCTGCAACTGACGACAGCACTTCAAGGCAAGTACAGCATCCTATATTGTTTGAATTAAGTGCTATTTTGCAACGACAATTTAGTCTTGTATACGGTTGATTGTACTCCTTTGCATACCTACTTTACAAACGCTTAGTTAAAAGTAAATGTCTGCTATTTGGTTTTAATCAAACGATACGCAGCGGAACCTTAACGATATTGTGTTTTAATCATCGAGTTTTAATCGATTATTCGTTCTGAGAGAATCCATTTACAAGGCCAAAATAATATTTGACTTGTACTTACATAGTATTATGTGAAGTACATAATAAAAGAGAAATTATTTAAATTACTATTTCATAGGTATTAATCAACATGATTGTTGTATATTTAGGACAAATCAACAAAATACGAGTTCAGAGTTTCGGTCCAATTTAACCAACCGGTTCGATAATTTGTACCACAGAGTTACTAAATTGGAGTGTTGCAATTACAGACATTCCTTAAATACTTTACGAAATATGAGGGTGGTACAATTTACCCGGCGGTACAATATACCGAACTCCCCCCTTTGTACAAACTGATTGATAAAATTTAAGCTAAATACATATGAAAATTACATACCTAAATGGCATAAATACGGTAGTCCAAGGATGGTTTTTACGGCGAAAAAAGTTCGAATAATTTCCGGGAAAATCCTAAAAACAGCCCTTTTCATGCAAACATTTTTTCAAATATTTTTGACAGAACGAAGTCCGATAGAAAATTAATAAAACTAAATCGATTCTTTGAACAATATTGAGCGTACTCGTAGAACTCTAGTTATTTATCTATAAAAGCTAGGTTATTATAATTGGTTATTAATTATTTAAACTACTTGTAGAAAGCAAATAAATATTATAATAAATTCCATCTCCATATAAAGGCAGCTGGCGTCGGCCCAGTGGCCCACCGACCGCCATTCGCGAACATCTCCTGAGAAATCACGAGGTTATTCTGCTCTCACCGGCTGAATACGTAGGCTTATCTGTATGTACATACGCTATTACGTATATCAATGTACTATTTTACACGTTTCTCCGAACTACATCTTTGTACAAATTCGCAAATCTACGAGTGCGTATCCCTACCTAAAAAGTGGTTTCTGAGAAAAACGCCTGTGTAAAATAATGATAATATATTATAAGAGTTCCAGTAATCCATCGTAAAACAGAGCCATATAATAATGCTCTAATGATTCTAGCCCAAACTTTGATATCTCCGGGCTCCTATCCTACAAGATTCTGTTACTACAGTATCTACGAATTCAATTTTAACCAAGAATATTTAGCACGGAGTAAATACCCAACATTCAACCCTTCTATTCCTAACAGCTTAGGTCTTCTAAGAACCTTGCAAGCTGATAACTACTCAACACGTGAATGTATCGTATTTGTGCCGGTATGCACAATACTAAATCTCTTCATATCTTATCTTGATCACGTTCACAGTGTCAGCACATTTATCACGTATAGTGCTGATGCTGTGACGTCATTTACCTTTGATCTATATCGTATAAATAGTCGCGCAGTTCACATTAATAAACAGATTAATATCAGAGACTAACTACAACCTGTGTCTCATTCATACGGTCCCCCAACATGGCACAGTATTCAATGCTCTGTGCACCATCTACCATAGACTAAATTGGAATAGGTTCGGTAGACTCGTCTTCGTCCCCCTTGAAACATTCAAGTGTAAATAAAAAGATAATACAAACACTTGTCTTGTTTGGATCATAGAACTTACTTTTTTTAATTCTTCCTCTATCCAAAGCTCTCGGACAGATTGTTTTATCATCTTCCACACTGCTGATGTCACCAGTCAGCTGATATACTTTTTATGAGCTGAAAAAAAACTGTTCTTAAGAGACTTGTCATAAGGCACCCAAGAAGAAAAGTGTGTGCGAGGTGCTACCCCGAACTATGTTTCTAGTGCTCTAGATAATTTAGTGCCTTTTTATGGTTATGCATTAGTGTTATTAGCTCATAAAGGTAGCAAAAAGGCGGTGCATGCAGGCCGCTACCAACTGGGCAATATGGAAATCAATGGGGGAGGCCTATGTTTAGCAGTGGACGTCCTGTGACTGAAATGATGATGAGTACCTTACCTATATTCGACAATGTTATAGCTTGTTTTTGAAACAAACCTAGTCTGAGTTGCACCAAGTTACTTTAACCGTAACTATAACAATAACCGGTATATTTTGTTTGGAGTTTGTCAGATTTTTGAGGTTTGTTAAAGTTAAATTAAGATGGTGCAACTCAGCCTTACTGTGTTAAAGTATGTTAGGTGTAACTGTATTCTCTCACCTGTCCCACCGCCCGAAGACGTCTCAAAGCCTCGGGAGCACTGAGAGCTGTAATCACCGCCGTAGAACACCAGTGGACCACGTATTTCGGGTATTATTGCAAACGGAATCCAGCGTCTAGTTATTCAGCAGTACAGCAAACATCTTCGTTGGCTTTAATCCAGGGGTCTGTGACAAGGATATAAAGCAGCCTGGATGCGACCTGAAACGTAATTAGCTGACGTAAGCGCAGGGAAAGTAATTAGCCAACTTTGGGATGCGACTCTATAGGGAATTTGTAATAGTCGTAGTCGTGTGGTGCATACAAGGAAGTGCGGGACAAGGGACAATAAACAAGGGGTACACTAAAATAAACGAATGCTTATGTAACAATGGTTACATTAGTTTGTTAGGTTGAGTGTTGATAATAATTATTGAAACTTATTAAAATTCTACCGACCAAAAATCAAGATCGTAAAATCTGTAAGATTTCATAACGTGTAGTTGTAGGTCGTAGGTACAAATAAATAGGTAAACAATATTGTACACCTCTCAAAAACTGTCTATTTCCTTCACGAAGAACAAAGAAACGCGAAAAGATTTTGGGTTCTTCGTGTGATCGAAGTGACTAATCCCACCCGTTGGACCGATGATCTGGTGAAGATATCCAGAATCGTCTGCATGCGGGCAACAAAGAACCGGTAGTTGTAGAATCTTTGGGAGTGGTTTCTGCCAATGATAAAACAGCGCAGTTATTATTAAAAATCTCAATAACCCAGTTGGATAACTTTATATCCGTGTTGTATGGCTCTCTTGCAATTAGTTTCTGCTCAAAGCGCGTCTGCCACAGACCGGAGTCTATGATCCGGCTAAGCCGGCGGAAAACACTACTCTGGTTTAAGTAAACCTTGCAAAAGCAAACGACTCAGTTTCGAGTTCCGATATTAATATAATTTAATAGATGGACGCGGGCGGCTGATACTTGCCAAAGTTTTGGGGCTTAGTCAAATTTGCAGCTAAGCCTCGTGTGAAACTGTTGTATCCACGAAATACGGGATTGTGTAATGGTAGAGAAAACAGATGTTTTGTTTTTGGGATAAACTGTAGCAACTATATTAAAATTTGAAGCTCTGAAAATCAGAGACATGTCTTGGGGTAATTAAAGCCCCTGTTACAGAGCCGGCTTATGCGGCGCTAACGCAATATTATGCGTCAATGTGACATACGCCGATCTACTCCGGCTGTTTATCAGAGCTTTTTAATAAGATTTAACAGAATTCAGATGATGTAGATGTAAATTCGATAACTTTTCTACCCAATGTGGTAATAAAACTAATTTATTAAAAAACGAAACCAATGTAAGTAGAAGAGGAATAGAGTATATTCTGAATGCATATCCTACTAATATTGTAAATGCGAAAGTTTGTGTGAATGTTTGTTACTCTTTACTGAATCGATTTTGTATTTAATAAGCAGTATTGGCTTATAATTAAATAAAAATGAACCTCTTTAATTAAATATTAGATTAGCCAGCGTAAGCAGAACATTCTGCTAGAAGTTTAGTGCTTAACTTCTTTAGCTAAACATTTTGGTACGTCATAAAATAAAGGGGATTATACAGTACCTACAAAGTAGATGCACATTCGCAGTAACGAAGGACGAATGTAAGCCTGCTTTTCGTAATTACTGCCATAATCCCCTCCGACAGTTTAATCTGTTTCAAGTAGGTATACAATTGTTCGCTAATAATATAATATAACACACTACACCCATATACGCACACTGGATCGTTTCCACCTCAAATGCCTTCGCACCATCATGAAGATCAGATGGTCTGATCGAGTGCGCAATACCGAGGTGCTACGACGAGCCCATGTGGGTGGCATTGAGGCCTATATAATGCGTCGCCAACTTCGATGGTGTGGTCGTATCACGTATGACGGAGGAGAGAGTGGCGAAGCGCATCTTCTACTCTGAACTTGAGGAGGGTAAGCGGAAACATGGCGGTCAACTCCTCAGGTACAAAGATGTACAGAAGCGGCACATGAAAAGATGCAACATTGAGCCCTCTCAGTGGGAAGGTTTGGCAGCACAGCGTCCAGAATGGCGGGAGATTGTGAAAAGGCAAGTCCACGAGTTCGAGGTGCAGCGTACGACTGAACTCGACGCGAAGCGCGATGACTTGAAGGCCCGTCCATCTGCCTCCTTTCACTATAACTATGTTGGCGGCGTGCTCAGATGCCCTCAATGCGCGAGGGATTTTACCGCGAAAATAGGCTACGTAAGCCATCTTCGGGCACACCAGCGCCGCCAAGACAGCTAGGAGTCGAAGTGGTCGCCATGGCCGAAATCGGTCGGATGGATCATCATCACAATTGTTCGGCCCTAAAGATGCATGCACATTGACAGTCACCTGTCGAGCATTCATCAAAGATATTATTTTAATATGGGAAGGATCACCCACCTTTATTATACCATGACAATTAATTATGGAATCTAATTGAGATCCTACATGTTTACATGTGTAACTACTAACTCTTGATTTTATGACACAAAAATATACCAAATTGTATCAACTCTAAAGAACCACTCATGGATTGAGATACGGGACTATGTTACACTTTCTTTAACAACATTCGAAGGTTATTTACAGTCTCTGTTTGCAGTTTTTCTTTAAACTCTTACCAACTTTACACATACCGTCGCGCCGTTCGCATCTAAAATGTGGGCATACCCTTACAAACATTTGTGAGCAAAATTATTATGTAAGCCTGCAGCATACACATTAATCCGTCCAATTAAATTCTAATGAGCTGCAATTATCCGTGGCACGGCAACATAGCGGTCAGTGGAGATTATACTCGAGTGTACCTGAATACACACCTGGACACAGGCTGGGTTCCACCATCTTACTTTAACTTTACCGCCTCAGCTGTGGTCTATTGGTAAGATCACGTCTGCTCGTTTGCCTCCTATCACATAAAAAAAAAAAAAAAAAAAAAAAAAAAACACCTGCTTTAGACGCAGAGGTCCCGGGTTCGATTCCCAGTGGGGGCTGATTTTTCTGTTCGGTTTGGTTGGTGGTAGGGCTTGCTCTAAGTCCGCCTGGCTAGCTACCACCATCTTACCTAAGCCTGTCGCCATAACAACAATGTTTAACAGCATTGTTGTGTTCCTACAGTTAGAGGTAAGATAGCCAGTTCCTCCGTGGTTGAGGATTCCGGGTGAACCTCGCTTCGGCCTGATCGTCACTTACCATCAGGTGAGATACAGGCCAAGAGCTTCCTCGTTGTGAATAAAAAAAAATCAAAAATCTGTCAAACTCCATACATAAAGCACCGGTTATCGTTATTGCTACGGCACGCTACGGTTAAAGTTAGGTGGTGCAACTCAGCCTAAGTGTCAAATAGGTTGTAAGTAGGTGTGTTGTTGTTGTTCTGATAGAATATAATTAGGACAGTTCTCACCGTGGATGTTGTAAAACACAATTAAGGAAACATTTGCTAAATACAGACCTCCAAACCCATCTGGCTAGCGTGGACATTGGACAAATCCCAAAATCCTCCATAAGCCTTTGGTGAATTAGATGGAAAATTAAAATCACTGGATGCGGGCTTCTACCAACCGACTTATCTGAAAATCATTGGGGGATACCTATGATTAGCATCCTGTGGCTGAAATTATGACGATGATGAAATTAGCGAAGTAGCGTGGGCAGGCCCCCCATTAGGTGGACCGACGATGGTGAAGGTCGCGGGAGGTGCCTGGATGCGAGCGGCGCAGGATCGGTCTTTGTGGAAATCCTTAGGGGATGCCTTTGTCCAGCAATGGACGTCTTTCGGCTGAAACGAACGAACGAACGAAATTAGAGAGGATCATGCTCATACAGCGGGTGGGGGTTAAATGACCTAATTATGATGATGATGACTGTACTAGCTTTTGTTCGTGGTCTCACATATTGTTATTCTTGCTGCAAAATTGCAACCTTATCTTAGAGCAATCAAGGAGCACACCTAATTAATAAATTGTTTATTCACTCGTATTCATTCGCCAACATCAAGGCTCTCAACACGTCTAAGTATACACCATGTAGTGACGTCACAAAGCCAGCTGGGGTGGTAATTGGTGGCAAATCCGCGCCTTCGTAGCGCATAAACGGATTGCTCCCGCGCCGTGTGTTGCACGCATAATTAGGAGATGGACTGTTAAATAGACTGCCTAAGCGTTCGTGAAGAATTTAACCTCAATGATATCTCTACCTCTTGAATACACAGTATTGCATGAATTGCACCTTATGATTTATGATGAGCTTTAAATTATGAAATTCACAACAAAAAAGACTTACTTTTTATCTAAAACGTTGTTATGCTATACTATTATGTGATAGGAGGCAAACGAGCAGACGATCACCTGATGGTAAGTGATTACCGTCGCCCATAGACACCCGCAGACCCAGGGGCGTTACAGGTGCGTTGGGCCATGCAGTTTGATTTTGTGAGCCATTTACAGAGTTCTTTTTTTTACACAATAAAAAGCTCTTGGCATCTGACCAACTGGAAAGTTGATCATCACTTCGGCCGAAGGTGGAAGCGAGCTTCACCGGAATCCTCAACCACAGAGAAAAGGGCACTGGAAACGGAATCTTACCCCTATCTTATCTTATCTTATTTAGGGCCCCTAACTGCAATTTCAATTGTTGCATTATTCCGACATATTTTGAAATGTCCAATCTTCTTCACTCCCAGCGACATACAACTTGTCGTATTATCACGTCGTTTATTTGTCAAGTGCGTGAAGACTGTACAAGTACATGTTTGTACAAGGAGGATTAGCAGCCGCTATCCTATTTCGCGATACGTTACGTTACGCTTGCAGCTCGAGTTAAGTTCGAGTGAGACAAAAGATTGTACCGAAAATCTGATTAGCTCTAGAATTAGGATAGAAGCTTCTTGGGATACTCTTTTAAACAATAGTATGTACATCTGGATTTACATTTGAGAACGTTATGCAAGTCCGATGATACGGTAAAGAGTAAATTC
Organism: Ostrinia nubilalis; assembly: GCF_963855985.1. Lineage (NCBI taxonomy): Eukaryota > Metazoa > Arthropoda > Insecta > Lepidoptera > Crambidae > Ostrinia > Ostrinia nubilalis. The sequence goes on along the minus strand of NC_087091.1, from coordinate 5,797,400 downwards.
TGACATTGTCATCGATTTATAACTAGCTATGCCCGCGACTTCGTACGCGTGGAAATTGAAATCGTACCTAATTTTCGCGTGTTTTCTCACCGTTTAATCCTTCCCTAGACTACAAAAATCATTTCTAAACCAAAATCAGCCAAATCTGTCCAGCCATTCTCGAGTTTTAGTGAGACTGACGAACAGCAATTCATTTATATTACACGTATGTATAAATAGATATTTCAGAAATATTGTGTGAGATGATAATTATTCTCTTAATTTGTATGTTTGTTTTGAAATTAGCAGCTATCCGGCAACACTTTAAGACATCTTGAAGAGTGATTAGTTTTAAGAGACGCAATTAAAACTTTGCTCAAGCGGCCTAAGTTTAACCCAACTTTTTTGGCAGAGTAATTGATCGGGTATTTTAGGGTCCCTTGACTATTTTCATATTTTTGTCAATTTTCCATATTCCATTACGATGGTGGAAGTATCAATTAATGTAAGGGACATTTTGGCCAAAATGAGTTATATATACCAACGGATTCAGAATTTTCGGCTCTATCGATTGGTATACTTGAAATGTTGATATCTTTAAAAAAATGTCCCTTACCTTAAACATTTTTAGTCGTCTGAATACGACTTTTGGGGAAATAAATGATTTAAAGGACGGAAATTCCTTTTAATAATACAATTCAGCCCTTACCCTAAACTGTTGGTTTTAACTTTTGAACTCATTGAACCTTACTTCATTTTAAACTTTTTGATTTATGATAATTAGGCCCTTACGTTAATATGCATATAGGATATCAATTACTTTTTTTGGTGGTGATATGCATTTAATGCCTCCTACTCCTACTACACTTATGAACACTAAGTTGTCTTGTCTCTATCTTTTTTCTGTTCATTTTTACGCAGTTGGGTTTTTGACCGAGGGGCTGAAGGCTCTTCAGAAGCTGTTCAATTCCGTCATCCTCGAAGGAAAAACGCCTACGGTATGGCACAGAAGTGTGGTGATACTCTTCTTCAAAAAAGGCGACAAAACCTTGTTGAAGAATTATAGACCCATCTCACTTCTGAGCCATGTCTACAAGCTGTTTTCGAGAGTCATTACGAATCGTCTCGCTCGTAAGCTCGATGACTTCCAGCCTCTCAAACAAGCCGGTTTCCGAAAAGGCTTTAGTACACCACATACATACGCCACGGCAGATTATACAGAAGACCGAGGAGTATAGTCAGTCACTTTGCCTGGCGTTTGTGGACTATGAGAAAGCTTCGATCGAGACCTGGGCAGTACCTACTACAGTTTCTCCAACGGTGTCAAATTGACTATATCGATACATCGAAGTGTTGAAAGGCTTGTACGAAAACGCCACAATGTCGTTCCGTCTTCAGGATCAAGACTCGAAACCAGTTGCAGCAGCAGACAGGGGGAACTGAAAACTCCGAAACTGTTCACCACCTGGAGAACTGCTTCTGTACTGGAACGGATTCGGCATAAATATCAACGGTGAGTAAATAACCCACCTTCGATTCGCACTCTAAAGGTTGGATACTCTACACTCGGCAGTTGTTGACAATTATATATACCTAGTACAAACAGTCCAGTTAGGCTGGTTATAGTGTCACGCGGACCGTCCAGTGCGGATCCGCTCCACACAGCCGATCTGTAAACTTCGAGGAAGCGTTTTAGAGTAATGCGGTCCGCAGGAATCGCTCGCTCCCTAGCAGTTCATACAGATTGGCTGTGCGGAGCGATCCGCACTGACGATCCGCGTGACACTAAAACCAGCCTTAGGTAGGTCCAACTTCGAGGAAGAGGTCAATCGTCGAATCCAACTCCGCTGGCAATGTTCAGGAAGCTTCGCGATATTCTCACGTCTGAAATATCGCACTGTCTCAAGACAAAAGTCTTTGATAACTTATGGATCTGAGACGTGGTCGCTTACTGTGGGCCTCATAAGAAGACTCAAGGTCAAAGGCGATGGAGCGTGCTATGCTCGTAGTGATTGAACCAGAAATGACGTGATCCGCAGGAGAACCAAAGTGACTTGACATAGTCCGCAGAATCGCTAAAATCAAGTGGCAGTGAGTGGAGCTCGTAGCTTGCAAAGCTGATGGCCGCTGGGGCAGAAAAATTCTTGAGTGGCGACCACGAGCTGGAAGACGTAATGTGCTGCAGACCTCCACTAGGTCGACCGACGATCTGGTGAAGGTTGTAGGAGGTGCCTGGATGCGGGCGGCGCAGGACCGGTTGTTGTGGAAATCCTTGGGGGAAGACCTTTGTCCAGCAGTGGACGTCATTCGGCTAAAACGAACGAACGATGATTGAAAAAAAACCTAACTGCGTAAAAATGAACAGAAAAAGATAGAAACAAGACAACTTGTTCACAAATGCGTATGTGTACGCATCATCAGTGACTAAACGTTTTGTTGGTGATGTGTATTTGATGCCTCCAACTGCATTTGTGAACACTAAGTTGTCTTGTTTCTATCTCTTCTCTTCGTTTTGTTAATGAAAACTCGAATGCAACCTCTACTTACATCAGGTTTCAATGTTAAAATTGTCAAGTTACAATAATATTACTGTCGTATTTATTCTTAAATGTACCTTACAACATACATGACATTCCATACTGTGAAATTTCAACATTGTAAGGTACAGTCAAGCTCGTTTCTTTAATGTAAGGGACGTGCTATCTTTTAAACTACCCGTTTTTCGAAAATTTGGCGTTTATATTATGAAAGAACAGAAAATTCTAAGAAACTTTGCCATAGAAACTATTTAAATCGTAACATCACATAAAAAGATATTGAGGTATAAAAAAAAAAAAATCGTTTTTTCGCTCTCCTGAAAAGTCGTGTTTTGTCCCTTACAGTAATTGATATTTCCACCATCGTTAGTGCAGAATAATGGAAACCATATTGACAGCTGTAAACTCAGTAGAATTACAGGTGAATTACGTCAGAGACACGACCAGGGTGGGTTTTATGTTTCAGTTAAACTTCCTATCTTCTATATCTATAAAAGCTATAGGTCACTGATTGACTGACTCACTCACTCATCACGAAATCTCAGATAGGTACTACAAATGGGGAGTCTCAAATTTTGCATGGGGGTTCCTTTTAGAACGTTCACTAAAAACGGATTTTAAGAAACTCTACCCCTAAGGGGGTAAAACGGGATCCACGCGTACGAAGTCGCAGGCGGCCGCTATTTATCTATATTTCTTTATATGATTGTATGAAACTAGGTACACCTAGACCGTACTAAATAGGCCTTATACTTACTGTGATGCTGATAAAATTAATAACACATAACGTCTACAACTCTTGTTCAAATCAGCCCCAAGCGGAATATCTACACTCTTTAAAATGTACTTGAAGTTAATACCATGTGAAACATCTACCAACTGCTTGAAATTAATGAATTATACAGGGTGCCTACAGCTTCTACGAGTACGCCAGAAGGGAACAGAGATACAAAGACAACCTGTATAAACTCGAACTTGTCGTTTTCTTTGGGGAAGTAATTAAAAGTTGTGATCAGTAACGAAATAAGTTGACGCCCATCACGCTGATCTGATATTATTTATCCGGAGTCCTTTACACAAGAAACAGGAAGGCAGTAACTCAGAATTAGGCTTCGAAATAATTATTGCTTCTATCTTAGAGATCCCTGTAAAGGAGATCTGAAGAAATGTTTATGTTGTAATAAAAAAATATATAAAATGTTACTTATATTAATTTTACATAATTTACTAGTTCTTTTTATGATTGTTATTTAAAATATTTTACTTTATGGGTTGCTGCTAAAAGTAATGGTTCAGCAGATATTTACAGTCGGTTATTTATCAACTTACAAAAAGTCACCAATTTCTAAAATGGATTTTATAACTTTTCCGAATTTGTAAGAAGCTATACTGCCTCTATTTCAACTGTGGTATCCGCCGGAAGTTTCTTGAGTAGGTAAATAGAATGATAATTTATCGCGAGAATCTTTGGGAATCGCTCGTATCGAATGGCATAAGATTATTACGTAATTGCCATGAATTTATTGGATAATAGTCGACGTTTTGTTGCCTTATTAGTTCATTGCTTAAATTATTTCTTTACTTAATGCCTGTTAAAAAAAGAAATAAAAACCTTTACAAATTCCTAAATTTTTTCATAATTCCATGCCTTATCACAATTGGAATAATGTTCATAAAATTGGCCATTACCCAACTCTGAGCCCGATTGGCACTTTTGTAGTAGTAACGTGAAACATTTACAAATTCTTAAATAATCGTGTTTTCACTCAATAGTTGGCGCAGCTATTATCGCTGTAGTAGTCCTCGTTGGTAATTGAAAAAGTATTCAGTGAGTTAAATACTATTTCAAACATCAAATAAACCGCACCTTCCGCGACGCGAACTTTAAAGATTTTCTTCTGACACAATTATGGTACCCCAACAATATTGATTTTATTTGAAAGCCCAATAAATATCCTTAAAGAAAAATACATTTAATTTCTAAATAAATGATTAACATACACCATAAATGTGACTTGAAAATAGACCTCACTTTGGCCTCATTTCTGGGATCAATTAGACCAATTTTTATTGTTATAAAACCAAATAAAGATCTCACGTGTCCTCTTTAACAGATGGATAGCGATTAATCCCAACTTAACAGTTTTATAGTCATAAAAAATGGCTATAGCGTAACTACCTATTTTTTGAAGAAGTGACTCTGGATCCTTGTAAAGACACATTTTTGGGGTAAAAACCTTTCCTTTAATGAAATGAAGTTTAGAACTAGGCTTTCAAATGGTACCAATGTTGGTGGGAAGTGGGGATGCATACGTTTGATAAGTGCTTGTCGCGGGAGGTGCGATTTATTTGATGCCGAGTGTATGAAGTTTTAAACCGATCGGTAGACTATCCAATCGTTGATCCAACACTCGTCACCAAAATAGCCTCTCAAAATAAACAAGATCACAATTCTTAGGGGTATTCCACGAAATTTTAACGTCCGTCTGCGTAATGCGTAATAATGTTATTTTTACGAGTTGTCTAACACTTTGATGTTTAACCAGCTCTGTTCCGGCTTGTTCCCATCTGTTGGGTTAGTGGTCTGTCCTGGATGTGAAATGTTTTGTAAACACCCTGTCTCGTGGTTGCGAAACTGCTTTTTAGTTTGCATTTGTCTAATTTGAGACAAAAGAATGAAAGTTGGGTTTAGAAATAGAATGATGGGTTAGAACAATTTTACTGTGGATCTATTGTTTTTTCTTTTGTTTTGGCTTTGTTAAAAAGTTTTATATTTGAGCTTTTTGAGTGAGAAGAGATTTTTGTTAGTGTCTCGGGTGGGGCGTGTCATGTTACATTAGTTATTAGTTAGTTTAGTTTTTGGTTTTTGATTCTGTTTAGTTTTGTGTTAATATTGTTTTCTTTTTTTTTGTTTTTTTTTTTATTTTTATTTATTTTTATTTATTATACATTATTTTAGCGAGTGCGCACTACGATGACGAAAGACTCGACGTTCGATCGCGATCGCAGACCGGTTGGGTACGCATTGTCGTTGTGTGTTTTCTCTCTCTTTTTTGTGATCACCGTCCATAACGCCCCCTGTTGCGCGCCTTCTTGACTGGTAGCCTCAATATGGTCCCGGTCAAGCAATCTTCATCGTGTTGGTTCCCGCTGAAAACCAGCTTCTCGACATGGCGCTTGTTATATCGCGAATATAGCTGAGCGGACGCCTCTTCAGCATATAGCTTGTAGCTTAATGTTTAATATTATATGTAGGTACTGTATTTTTATTTTGTTTTTCTATGCTGAATAAAGTATTCTTATTCTTATTCTATTCTTATTCTTTTTACATGGCAAAACTTTTTAGGAAATAATGCGTTGAATACCCAACACTTTCCATTTCTCAAAAGTACTAGCTATTTCTCTATTAAGTTACTTAATTAGTATAATGTTATTGTCACTACCATGGCATTAGTTTAAAATTAAGTAAAAGTTTCTAAATCCACCAAATCAAAATTATTAAGATTGGCAATCTGACACAATCCTAATCTTACCAAATTATTTCATAACAGAACTTTTTGAACAATACACAGATTTTCAGACAAAGATAACGTTATTACAGTAGGTACTTGGAGCTTATATCTACGATGATATTTAATTTTCTGCCTAATCCAAACAGTTTTCCAGATAGACAAAGACAATGTTATTATAGTAGGCACTCAGACACAGAGTTTATGGTCTGTGTACTCATCTGCTTATGTCTATGAAGATATTTCTGCCTAACCCTAAATACGTTGGCATCCAGTGAAATACGACCAGGCTGTAATCATAAATTGTAATCCGGGCATCAGAGAACGTAAGCTCTTAATGCGTTACGATGCTCGTAATTTTTTTACTGGTACTTTAGTTCTATTTCTGTGAATGAATGTAGTTAGGAAATATTACAAAACACTGAAGCAAAACACAGGCTGGTTAAAATAACAAAAAAACGTCTGAAAGAGACATCTGTCATCAGCTTATCAAACTAAACATATTAAAGTTGTAGTTAGTGCTAATTAGAAACAACATTAAACCCTATGTGCCGTTGACTTTACTTTCGACTCGCCCCACAATAATTAGGCTGGATTGCACCATTTTACTTTGACCGTAACAAACCTTAAAAATTTGTCAAACTCCATACTAAAATCACCGGTTATTGTTATAGTTACGGTCAAAGTTTGGTGCAACTCAGCCTAAGCATTTAAGTTAAACCATAAACACACTTAACGGGCTAACTATAAAGGTACCTTGCTGTGTTCCTGCGGAACCTTAGAAGAGTCTCACCCAAACATCTCTCAGGTACAAATTCGCGAAACCTGTAACACATTTTTCCTTAAAGTTTCGCCGTTTCGGACACAGAAAGAGAGCCCGTAATTGGAATCCGTCAGCCCTGCTTGTCGCATGACAAATGATAAATCTTAGGTTGAGCTCGCGAGGCGTATTATTTTAAATTGTTTTTATTTTTGTACAGAAGGTGAACGTGAAATTAGAAAGCCTTTTACGATAATGTCAACCTAATTGGTTTTGTCAATATGTTGGAAATATTATAGACTAAACGCCAGACCTACTTTATAAAAACTGAGTTTGTCAGTGCATGCTCTCAGAATAGGTAAGAACGGTCGGTGCATTATTGTCTGGCGTTTACTAGCTCTTAGCCTATTAATGATTGTTTAAACATAGGAACGTAGTTAGTTACTTTCTTTTAGTGCAGCTGCTTTTTTTTTCGCTGTCTATCACTCCCATAGTAAATTTTGCTCTGTGGTCTAGAAGCGATTATGATTTTGACCTATTAAGTACGCCTAGTGGTCACAACTGCAGCAGTAACGGTAGATTTAAGTATCATCTTATTTAATAACTGAAAGTTGATTTTATGGAAGCAGGTGCTCATTGGACTTTGTTTACGTACTTTTATTTGCAAATACAAACAAACACTTCGTTCCTTAAAAATAATAATACACAATGGAAGAATATTTACCTCTGAACTGTGGCAGATTTTTCTATATTTACCATTTTTTCCAGGCATACAATTTCAGCCATACTATCATAATAAACGCATAATAATGATATTAGGTACTTTTCTATGCAGCACAACCCTTCATAGTTCCCCAGAAAAGTAACACAGAATTAAGCTTTTATCACTGCAAACAGGGGTCAGAGTGTGTTATTTTGCTAAGAAACTATCAGCATCAGCGTAACATTTCAGCTGTCGTGTCTTATCAGCGCTGACAAATGTATAGCTGGACCCTCCAAGTACGGACTAAAAGTTAGGCTGGGTGTACCTCACGATACTAGACTCGGGACTATTCCTACCTCTCGTTCCCACCGCTGCAACTCCTGTGTAGCCAGGATCTATAGCTTGATCACCAATAAAAACCCAACCAATGAAGGTCAAGTTTGTCCCGGGGGAAAGTTAAACTGTCATTGGACCCGCAACGAAATTAATCAGAAGAACATAGTAGAAGTTTTTCTGATTAATTTCGTTGCGATTAGCCCATGTTAAAACATGGCATATAAATGGTAAAGTGAAGTCAGAAATTTGATATCATCATTTTAATTTTTTAAATTTTTATACTGAATAAATTTTATAATATCCGATTTGTATGAAAATTAAAATAATTAAAATGAAGATATTAATTTTCTGACTTCAGCATACCATTTATATGCCCATGTTAACATGGGCTAGTGTCGGCTCATATACCCATTTACCTAACACCCTGTATGCATAAACCCCCCCATCGGTTACCTACGTGAGTGCGACAAACGTTACATCGAATTTTGTTTCTTCGAAAACCTTTCTGCGAAGTTATTATACTGCGACGCCTTGTTATATCGATGCCTTGTTACTGCGATGTTACGTTACATCGAAAAACTTTACTGCGAACGATTTTACTGCGAAGCCTTCTTTATTTGACTTAGCAGATAGATAAAAAAATGAAATTACATACATACATACATAGAATAAAGTGGGCGGTACAAAATTATAGATGAAATAAGATTATAAATACATTACATTTTATTTACTTATTACATATATTTAACAGTTACATCTTTGATTAAATAACATAAGAATAGAAACATAAATATAAATAAATTATAAAATACGACTATAAAATCGTTCGCAGTAAAGTTTTTCGATGTAACGTAACATCGCAGTAACAAGGCATCGATATAACAAGGCGTCGCAGTATAGTAACTTCGCAGAAAGGTTTTCGAAGAAACAAAATTCGATGTAACGTTTGTCGCACTCACGTAGGTAACCCAATATAGGGTAATATGGGGTTATGCATACAGGGTGTTAGGTAAATGGGTATATGAGCCGACACTAGCCCATGTTAACATGGGCATATAAATGGTATGCTGAAGTCAGAAAATTTATATCTTCATTTTAATTATTTTAATTTTCATACAAATCGGATATTATAAAATTTATTCAGTATAAAAATTTAAAAAATTAAAATGATGATATCAAATTTCTGACTTTTTTTTTTTTCTTTATTTATTTAGGGACTTTTACATAGAAGTACGTCAGTCCCATCATAACCTAACAATTTAAAAGATAAAAGAAACAAGATACAAAAAAGATCAGATATTTTAAGGTATAATGTTCTACTTAAAAAAAACTATTACTTAATTATATTCCTTGATGAGTCATCGAAACCATTTTACATTCAAGTTTAGCAGCGTCTGATGTAGGTTGAGCTAAAATAGTTTGAAAAATCCCCACATCAGACGCTGAGATATGTAGTTGACTCATCAAGGATTGGCGCTCCCTTTGATTTTTAACACACTCCGACAGCAAGTGTTGCACATCTTCTACCGTATTACAAATTGAACAGTTTGGGGAGTCAGACTTTTTCATTAGATGTGCAAACTTGTTAGACGAAATGTGCCCAGAACGAAGTCTGAATAGGAGTAGAGGTGGGCGCCACGCCGGCGCGCCGCCGCCGCCGCGAATTTTTTCACGCCGCCGCCGCCGACGACCAGCTGTCGGCGCGCCGATACTGATACTGTACAAACTATTTGCAATTTATTCCTCTCCTATACTGTACTAATTTGTGTTTCGAACGCTTTTTTATTGAGTTGAGAGGCTATTCTAGTTCAATAAAGTCGTAGTATCACTGCGACTGGACCGATCTATTGTGATCGCCGCTATTTTCCTTACAGTTCGCCTCCGAGTCCTGCATCCATTAGGAATTGCAGTATATTTTGGGGGGTGACATGTTTTACATCTTGTGGGCTTAGGATGTGTTTGCCCAGGTGTAAGCTCCGCTTGCGCATCAAAGGTCCGCAGTCCGTGAGAATGTGTAGTGGCGTTTAATCTGCCTCTTGGCACATCCTGCACGTTCTTGATTCGGACAGTCCCATAGTGGACAAGTGCTTGTTTAAGCTACAGTGTCCAGTGAAGGCTCGAACTAAGATGCGCATTTTGATCCTACGCAGTCCTATGATCTGCTAAGAGCATTTTCGGTCATAGGCTTTTATGAGAGCTTTGGAATGATCTGAGCTTTAATCCTGGCGTGTCTGACCATGCCTTAAAGGATTTGTTTAAATAGATGTTCTCCAAGGTCATTCGAGCGAGACTTTTGGGAATGCCACAAAAGGGTTCTGGACCATATTGTGTTCATTCCGCTCCCGCTCTGGCCAGTTTGTCGGCATTTTCATTGTCCACGATTCCCGCGTGACCTGGAACCCATCTCAGCGTTACTCTGTTACGTTTTCCTAGGGTATTCAGTCGACTCATGCAGTTTTCTACCAACTTTGAGGTGATTAAGTTGGAGTTTAAGGCCATCAGAGCGGCCTGACTGAGTTAATGTAAATTATGTGGTTGGCATAATTTTTTCGCAGGTTAGCTTCCGCACATTTAATAATGGCGTAGACTTCTGCCTGAAAGATAGAGGCAAATTTACCCAGGATTTGAGATAGCCTAAGCTTCGGCTGTTCTCCATACACGCCAAAGCTTACGTTAGGGCCCATTTTTGACCCATCAGTAAACCATATAACAGAACAGAAGAACTAACTATTCTATTTATTCTTTAATGCCGTTGACATACTAATAAATTGATTGAATAACTTAATACTAACTATATTAAGAGTTAATCAAGTAAATTATTCAAGTTGCTGCTTGGTCTAGTAAATAATTGATCGCGAGCGGCACCAGTCCCTCTTGCTGTCAAGAAAAAAATCCCCGCCTTCGTCTGGCAGACAATCCACACTATTGGACTATACTTTAAGCGAATCACTCACACAGAGATTGGCAAATATGTCTCGGAATGCAAATGGGAACCAAAACCTCTGGAAGGCAACAAAGTAACTCCCTCAGTGTTCTCCGCTTATTAGGTCCGGTAACACATGAGTGCGAACTGACAAGAAAAATCTCAGACCTTTGCTACATGGCAAGCCGGTTTATTTAAACCCATTGACACGGATAATCCAAAAAAATCCACAATTCAATCAAAAAAATAAGATCAAGCATTGGACTTGATCTGAGACTTGCAGCTATGCCTGCCTGTGATTCCTACTGATGATGATGATTCATCCGACCGATTTCGGTCATGGTGACCACTTCGACTTAGCTGTCTTAGCGGCGCTGGTGCGCCCGAAGATGGCTTACATAGCCGATCTTCGCGGCAAACTCCTCGCACATTGAGAGTAATTACCTACCCGCCGCCAACATAATTATAGTGAATGGCGGCAGATGGACGGGACTTACATCATCGCGTTTTGCGTCGAGTTCAGTTGTGCGCTGCTCGTTGAATTCGCGGCCTTTACACAACACAATCTCTCGCCATTCTAGGTGCTGTGCTGCCAAACCTTCCCATTGTGATTTGAGAGGGCTCATTTAGTATCTTTTCGTATGCTGCTTCTGGACATCTTTGTACTTGACTATCTGAGGAGTTGACCGCCATGTTTCCGCTTACCCTCCTCATGTTCAAAGTAGAAGATTGATCCCTACTATGCTAATTGAGGACGAAAGACGCAGGAGGACAAAGTGACTGACATAGCCCACAGAATCGCTAAAATCAAGTGGCAGTGGGCGGGGCACATATCTCGTAGAGCTGATGGCCGCTGGGGCAGTAAAGTTCTTGAGTGGCGACCACGAGCCGGAAGACGTAGCGTGGGCAGGCCTCCCACTAGGTGGACCGACGATTTTGGGTAGGTCGCAGGAAGTGACTGGATGCGAGCGGTGCAGGACGTCTTTCGGCTAAAACGAAAGAACTAACGCTAAGAGAGATGGCTAAGCTAAAGAAATAGCCAAAATGGACCCTCATAAAGCACTTGCATTTGATCTGGTCACCATGGTCTTGACAATGATCACACTGAGTGAGAACCTCGCAAGTCTCTTAACTTTGGAAATGATCCATAAGGCTGGCAAGTCGCCTAACGAATCCTCTTATCGCTCAATTAATCTGACATTTGTATTGTTAAAATTATGGGAAAGGATCATTCTTGCTCGTTTATTCCCTTGCCTAAGTATGACCCATGTAATATAGTATACCCGAACATAAATTTTGGCAGAAACCATACCAACCATAATCAGTACAATGTTTGGAGAAGAAAGAATCCTTTACGTCTGCTTTTGCTGCGGCTTCAGCTGGGTTTATCATAAAGGACTACACGAGAACCTGATCTCAGCCAAACCCGCTATCCAAATATCAAAGTATCTATGATCAAGAGAGCTAATTTACTAAGGTAAACCACTGCTCTAGTGGCTCAAACCCCAACCAACTGCAAATCACCTGATTAGTCTTGACGACAGATACTAAAAATGCAAATAAAAAAAAAAACCTGATGAACAAAGGTCAAACAAGGTCACGCCGCCGACGCCGCCGCCGCCGAGGTCAAAAAGTCGGCGCGCCGCCGCCGGCCAATTTTATATCGGCGCCCACCTCTAAATAGGAGTACCATAACTTTTCTACTTAAATCTACATTTGTGAACCACGGTACACGAGGAGGCTCACTTACTATGGTCCTAAACCAAATGCCCTTAATCAAAGATATTTAATTTTCATTAAAGTGTTCCTTCCACATATTGTGATGTTGTTTTTTGAAATTAGATAGTAATTCAGAGTAATAAGGATCAATTGGAAACTCAATACCATCTAATATTGCTCTTTTGGCTAGTCGATCAGCCTCCTCGTTACCTTTAATACCTATGTGAGAGGGGACCCATTGCAAGCATAGCGGCCTGCCATTTACAACGCTTTCGTGGATTTGCTGCAGTATGTCATATGCTATCGGTACACCTCTTACGCCAGAGGCGCACCGAGCAATATGCTGCAGCGCACTCTTACTATCTGTGCAAACTACAACTTTTTTACGATTTGTGTTCTTAGCGTACTCGAGAGCCTTGTAAATCGCAACCAGCTCTACCGACATAATTTAAACCTGTGAAGTTATTTCAAATATGCCAACATGTTTTCTTTCTAGCTCACAAAAAGCTGCACCGTTCCCTCTCTTATCTTTAGAGCCATCCGTAAATATTTTGCAATAGCTTTCGTCATATTTTTCGGAAAGTTCCTTAATAATATTATTTTTTAAAACGTTAGGCTCTAAAGAATGTTTTGCTTCTTTAACACAATCTAGATAAGCTCTAATGACATTAATTGCATCGACCCGAGTAACCCAGACGTTAAGACTATACATCTCCAAAGGACATGACGAAACCACTGCAACATTTTTCGTTTGACTAAAAGCAGTACTAAGTAATGGTGTCTTGTTTCTTGCCAAATTTCGGTCTCGATAAGTCGATGCAAGTACCTCAAGTATATCAGCTGTCGGTGCATTTGCCTTTAAACAGTATTTATAAGCCAAGAAACTTCGTCTTAAAAAAAGTGGAGGGATACAGAGTTCTGCCTCCATAACATGTATCGGAGAACTCTTGATGAATCCTCCAATTATACGTAAAGCTTGATTCTGAATCCTATCCATCTTAGACAAGTGAGTCTTTGCGCTACTCGCATACAAATAACAGCCAAAGTCAAATCTACTTCTGATAAGTGAAACATAAATTCTCCTTAAATGTCTAGGGTGAACGCCCCAACCGGATCCAGCTAAGATTTTTAAAATATTTAAGAATTTTGATGCCTTTTCGATTGTTTCGTTAATGTGTTTTCTCCAGAGTAATGATCTATCTAGCCAAAGTCCTAGGTATTTGATACATTCCGTAGACATCAATGGCTGATCGTTAATTTTTAATAATATTTCATTGTTTCTTCGACCTTTACTAAAAACACAGTATTTTGATTTTACCGCGGACAGCTCTAATCCCAGTTTTTCTAATTGTGTAATAATTTCATTTAATGCATGTTGTAGATATTTTTCACAGGTTTTAATATTTTTGTCACTAACATAAAAGACAAAATCATCGGCATATTGACAGAAAAATACATTTTTAATTCGTTGGGCTAATTTAGAGGTAATAATGTTAAAAATAAGAGGAGAAATAGGATCTCCCTGAGCCAAGCCTTTATTTGTCCATCTAACCACTACATTATCACCTTTTTGGTTTTTAATTTTTAGGTGCCTTTTATTTAAGAACGACCAAAGATAATCACAAATCTTCTTCCCTACTTGAAGCTCATTTAGGAGAGTAGTAGCTTGTAATACTGAAACATTGTTATATGCGTTCTCGATGTCTAAAAAACATGCAACAGTAGAAGTATTTTTCATAAAATGAACTTGTATGTACGAAATCAGGCGAACCAAACAATCTAGGCAAGACTGAGACCTCCTAAATCCAGTTGAATAATTTGGAATAATATTATTTTTTTCTACAAACCATTCTAGTCTCCGCGCTAACATAGAATGAAATATTTTACATAAACAAGACATTAAAGAGATTGGTCTCAGCTTTGGGATAGAATTAGGGTCACTGCCTGCCTTAGGAATAGGAACAATTATCACATTTCTCCATTGTAGAGGCACATAGTTAAACTTAAAAATTGCATTATATAAACTGAGTAGATATAACTGTCCGTTCTCAGGTAGATTATATATCATAGAGTGGGAAATTTCGTCTTCTCCAGGAGCAGCGTCTTTCTTTTTTAAAACGTGTTTCATTTCTTGAATAGTGAAATCACATTCTAGGAGCTCATTAGAGGAATTAAAGATTGGCGTAGAGTTAGAAACTGAATCAGGAGTTAGAGATAACAAGAGTTCATTCCTTCTCTCGTCCGGTGCATTGAAAAATGTCCGCCTAAGACCTTTAGCCCATCTCATTTTCTGCCATGCCTCTCTTACTGATGTCAATTCGTCAATACTGTTACAAAATTTTTGCCAACTTTGTGCTTTTGCTTGACTAATTAGACGTTTGGCTTCATTAATTTTGTCGTCTAGTTTTTTTAGATTTTCGGGTGTTGGATTGCGCCGAAAATACTTTAAACATAACCGGCGTTGTGCAACTACATGAGACAAGGCAGGAGTCCAATATGGTTTGGGCTTAAAAGTATTTTCTGGGTTAGGGTTAATTTTAGTAAAAGGTATATTCATGAGTTGTTCCTGGAAGTGATCATATTTAGAGATTGAATGGCATCTCTCTCAAAAGTACCAGCTGAAGTGAGTGTTTCGTCCAGAAATTTTCTATATGATGCCCAATCGGTTTTACTATAATTGCGACGCTTAATTAATTGTAAGTTTTTATTGTAATTCATATGCAGTTTTATAACAAGGTGATCACTACCTAAATTCTCCTGAGATACCTGCCATTCAAAGTTAATTGCAATATCAGATGAGGCAAAAGTAATATCGGGGGAACTCTTTTGCATATTGCCACTAACTAATTTAACCCTAGTAAATTGGCCATTATTGAGGTAAATAAAATTATTATCTAATGCTGAGTCCGCCAGCTGTGTACCTCTAGTATCTGTTTTGTATGACCAGTTTGAATGGTGTGCGTTAAAATCCCCTGCAATTAACGATTTCTTTGGGCAAAGCGCAAAAATGTCATCCCAATCTGTTTGAGAGGTTTGTATATTAGACGGACAATAAATAGATACTACGTACTCTAAAAAGCTGCAATTTAGTAATTTAATTTTGACTATGCCAATGTCTGAATTATTGAACCTTATGGGACATACCTGAACTTGAAGAGACTTATGAGTGATTATAGCCACCCCACCATAACCGTCGTATCTGTCGTTCCTATAAAAGTTATAATCGCTAAGATGGATAGGTGATTCGGCTTCCAACCATGTTTCACTTATGATAGCAACATGAATCCGTTCCTGATTTAGCAAAGCACCGAAACTGGTAATCTTAGGTCTTATAGACTGTGCATTCCATTGTAATATATTAATATTAGAGCTTTTAGATGGCCTTTTATCCATCAAACAAGTTTTTGAATAATACATTTATTGCCTCTCCTTTGCTGACAAAACTAATTATATAATTTTTGATTTCTTCTACTATTAGGGTATTTCTCATCGCCGCGGTTTTCATCGTCACCTTCGTGGCAAATTTTATTTCTAACTTATTTCAACTTTTTGTAAACAAAAATTGTAGCGCTTGATGTGAAGAGTGTATTCTCAGTAAATCAGTCAAATAGCGAGTCTCGTTTAGAAGCTTTAACGTTTTGAATTTTTTGATGCCACGAAAGTGATTCTGTACTTCACAGCAATATTTTTTTCAAACTTTACTACTGTAAATGACTCTTAAGTGTATATAAAACATATATTTTGTCTTATTTTCATAGATAAATAGCAATAACATAATATAAATAGGTACCTACTTAAATACAAGATAAAATTTTACCGATAACGTCACCTACTAAGTTACAAGATTCTACGCAGTTGGTTTTAAGGGTGATACTGGTGGCATTCTGAAATGCTAAAAAAGCAAAAAAAGGATTATCAGTACCTCAATAAAAAAGAACTCTAACTGATTAATTATCAGTCCTCAACAAAAATATATTTTTATTGAGGCCAGAGTGCCTCGTATTTTTGTTGTACAACTTTTAACTGAAATTTCAGATTAAATTTATCTTAAAAACAGATACACAGTCACTTAGACAGACATACATACAGTCATACAGACAGACAGACAGACAGACAACAAAAATACGAGGCCCTTATTTTTTATTGATGTACTGAACTCTACTTACCACGTATAATTTATTAGTTATTAAAATATTGTAAAAACATAAGCACCAGTCACTATATTTTAAAATAAACCAAAGCAAGAAATCACTTTCGTGGCCTAAAATCACCTTCGTGTATAAAACACCACGAAGGTGATGCCACGAAGGTGACGAAAATTTTAGTTTTTTATGAATTATCCTTAAATTTGAATTTAACGGTTCAAGTCGAATACTACACAAATAAGCCTAACATGTTAAGTTTTCAATAGCCTAAGTTTCAATTAAATTGTTTAAATTTTAGAGGTAGAAAATATTGTTCAAGCAAGCGACGGTATGTCTATGGAAAATCACAAAAAGTTACGTATTTTTTTCGCGGAGCGACGATCGACCTATCTCACCTCCCCAATGGCCGGAGCGCGACAGACGTTAACCGAATAGAACGCTGTGATTGGTTGCTGGTGTTCGGTTTAACGGCAATCTTGTATTATTACTCAAAATTTTAGGTACCTAAAATCGTGTGACCAACGTATTTCGCTTTCTCAATTCGAAATAATTATAAGAAGATATTTTTTTGACTATTGTGTGGAAAGTATATTTAATTACGATGATTTTAGTATATGCTACACACAAATTGAATGAAAATTGTGAATGCAGTAACCAAATGTTTCATTGCAACCGAAGGTGTGACACGATGAGAACGCGAAAAATGACCCCGTTTTGTATCGTTTCATGTGATGTTTTCGTATTATTTTTGCTTCTATTACGATAAAATTTATTTTGTATGTAGCTAAATAAATGTTTTATCATCTGATATCAAAGTTATTGTTCTAACTTATACCGTTTATGAACTATTATCGAGTGACCATCAAATTTGAGTGAAAATGAGAAGTACCCATTAACTTTACAAATGAACTTATTTTATCTTCAAAAGTACTGTCGTTGACAATAATTGATTTAACTTTTAATAAAAACTTTTTAAATTCAAACTTTTGCTTATTTTGTTCTGAATGTTTAGCTTTTTTCACTTCTTCAATGCACTGCACTTCTTCATTTCTTAATATTTCACCTTGTACAAAGTCGTTTTTCTTCTTCTTGAGATATTTTTTCTTATTCCTTTCAGCCCTACCATGTGAGTTCAAAAATTGTGTCTCTTCTTCTATATTATCTAGTGTACTGTCAGAATGCAGTTTTTCTTCATGTACTTGCGCTTGTGTTATAAGTACGCTACTGTATGACCTCTTATTTTTTGTTGGTAAGCTGGTGTTGGAATTCACATTTGTAATGCACGAGGCTTTTTCTTTAGAAGTTTGATTTTGCAGGTATAATTGTAGAGCTTTTCTATATGTAGAATTTTGTTGACGCATTATCTTCCTTATTTCTTTTTCTTTGATAAACATAGGGCACTTTTTATCTAATGCCATGTGAGGACCTTTACAATTTAAGCATTGGTAGATTTCTGTTTCGCAATTATCGTGATCCTTGCCACATTTAGGGCAGAATACTTTTTTAGTTGGGCAAAATTTCGCTATGTGGCCAAATCTCCAACAAAGAGAGCATTGTGTTACTGGAAACTCATAAGATTCCACCTTAAACCTGCACCCATACGCGTGAACATACGAGGGTAAGGTAGAACCTTGAAAACTGATTCGGATTGACTCACTATCGATCCACTTTCCATCAAGATCTAGTCGTTTAAGTCGTATTATAGATGTTATTTCGTATGGGCTTTCTAGTGATTTTTTAATCTCTTCAGTATCAATATCCAAATCAACACCTTTAATTACTCCGTATGAAATGTTATTTTCGGTAGTGGATTGGCATCTATATCCATAATCAACCATTTTTGAGCATCCAAGTAATTTATCAGCGCACTCTTTGGTATCGAATTGAACGAGCACCTTATATGGACTTTTATATTTGATTTGGTTAATACCATCAATATTTTCCTTTTTCATTAATTTCGCCAACGCAAATTGTTTTGGTAGTGCCGTTAGAGAAGTAATACATATTTGGAATGTGTTTTCCATTTCTGGCGCCTCTTCTCGGTTGGAACATTACAACTTCCATTCGTTTGTAAGATTAGAGAATTGCTTCTTAGTAGTCTTTTTGCTTTTCTACTTGTAACTGTAACAAACCCTTCTTCGCTATTCTCCTCACTTTCTTCGCGTCCTCTCTTCTCAACTTTTCTAGTATTATACTCAATTCCCGAGTTATCCCACTCTAGCATCGCTTCAATTTCACGTTCACACTCGTTAATGATTTCAGAATCACTTCTATTATCGTCCTCACTCGCTTCTTCCATTTCTAAAAATTGAGGGTAGAAATAAAAAAGCCGCGCGCTCCGAGTAGCGACAGTACAATCACTGATACGTGCGCTCCGTTCGCCGTCGCGCGTAGCACTGATTTTTCGATGTAACGTTTGTCGCACTCACGTAGGTAACCCAATATGGGGTAATATGGGGTTATGCATACAGGGTGTTAGGTAAATGGGTATATGAGCTGACACTATACATATAAATGGTATGCTGAAGTCAGGAAATTAATATCTTCATTTTAATTATTTTAATTTTCATACAAATCGGATATTATAAAATTTATTCAGTATAAAAATTTAAAAAATTAAAATGATGATATCAAATTTCTGACTTCACTTTACCATTTATATGCCATGTTTTAACATGGGCTAGTGACAGCTCATATACCCGTTTACCTAACACCATGTATAGTATTTTTTTTAACATCCACATTTTATTTCACAAAATTGTCAAAAAAGAGTGAACCCAAAACATGTCTCATTTTTAACATAAACGAGAACAGATCCATTTTTTCATCACTAAAAGCTCTATGCTAGAAAAAAGGCACTAGTTATTTTATTGATGTTATTAGGTTTACATTATACTTACCTACATTAAATTTAAAATATTTAAGTGTACCAATTCACTATGGTTGCAATAAACATCTCGAATTAAGTGGCGGCCTTAATAAAAGTAAGGGCCTAATTAATTAAGTAAGTTATAGCTTAAGGTATCTTTTTTTTTTTAATATTCATTTATACAGTTCAGTGTAAATTCAGGCTTACATTCACAAGTCTAACGCCCGTATTCACAAACGATGCTTGCTTAAGTGAAGCAGCAAAACGCAAATCGAACGCACAGCGTTGAATAGAGCTCTGTGATTGGTTCGTGTGTCACCCTGTGCGTCCACGCGCACTGTGAGACCTCATAGTAATGTTTGTGTATACGGGCTTAACTCACCTTTAAGCAATATCTTTTTGCCTTACAAAATAAATCAAAAGCCGTTTTATTAGGTGAGTCAACCATTTCTTTGTAAGGCTACCTTTAGTAATACTTAAAGGATCGTGATTCGTGATTTACGTAATAGCAATTAAAAAGGTGATAAGGTCAAGAACCCAGAGCAATGACAAGTCAAGAAAGTACCTACTTTGAAAGCTCCATCCAAAGCTTTGTTCTTAAATAATAGGTACTGGACACAAAAAAAAGAAATAATGAATAGGTTGGGGGATAATCTGGGTAGATTAATACCACCAATATCGTTGGGGGACCTCCAGTTATTGTGCACAAACTATTTTTTCTCATACAATGGTGACTGAGTTTGTTACGGGGTTTCTTCTTCTCGTCACTTGTCAAATTATTATTTGTCTCAGAGTTGGTAGAGTAAAAATAATGAAACATGTAATTCAGGCTTATTAAAAGCAATAATTGCCGATAGACATTTTTGTTTTCCTTGATTACTATCCCATGTTCATTGAGATAAAGATAAATTAAGGTAACACCACAAAAAATATTTTTTTGGAGTGAGAGATCAGGGCTTCCTGGTGGCCAGGAGATGTCAGCCCTACCTGAAAAATTATTTATGTGGGAACATGTCTCTTACCATGTAAATGCTCTCATTCGAAGTGTTACACATATCCCCATCTTAATGAAACCAAGTGCTCCTGTCATAGCCTTGCGAATCTTGCAGCTTTGAAATCAAACAGCTTTTCAGCCTACCAGTATAGCGCTCTTAAAAATTAATCATCCTTTCAATGCAACAAACCAATTAAGCAGGGGTGAAATCTTTCTGCCTCTAAGAAGTACTAATCTCATCCCAGCAGACTTCTTTTTGTGTAGTTACCTTAGGAACAATGTATACTCTAATAAATCTAAAAACTCTGCAGCATTCATCCATCCTGAATCCATTTCGAGGTAACTCTAACGAAACTTTTCCAAAATTTTGATGTATGTTGATCGAATGTTTTAAACGTCAAGGGAATCACATGTGCGATAAAAATTATAAAAGAAAGTTAATTTTAAAATAAATTGCACTAAATTTCCTTTAAATTGCAATAGTTAAAGTTGTAATTTTCAAAAGTGAATTTTCTTCTGGGCCAGCCTGTATGTTATCCCTAAACAAAAATATTAATGATATCGAGTTAGTATCTAGGTAGGTACAAATTAAATTATGCGATTGTAAACAATAAATTAAGTAACTAATGTTCCGCTAAACTGGGGGAACAAAATAACTTGCGCATCAAAACGGTTCATCAGTTAATAACTCTGTCAAGATCACTAGGCTAAGGTGCACCACCTAACTTTGACCGTAACTATAATGTTAACTGGTGTTTTTTGTATGGAGGTTGACAGATTTTTGACGTTTGTCGTAGTTAAAGTAAGATGGTGCAACCCAGCCTTAACGAATTCCTGGGATAAGGTTGACAGCCTTCATTGGTGCGTGAGCTTGCAAATTTTTAGTCTCACGTAATAAAACCTTACTTCATTTAAATCATCTTCTTCTTTTTTGATGATGTTGGCAATACACGTCGAGGTCGACTTGATTTGTGCCATTTTCAAGTATTTATGTGATACGAGTTACAAAATGAGATCAAGTAATGATATAATGAAGGATGATAGATGACCCCTTCCCACCCTTTGAGTCTCAGTAAAGTTGTGGTGCTTTACTGAGACCTCCTATGGACAACTTGAGAGAACCAGAAGAATCACGATGCACTGTTTTGCTTCACTTGCCCACACTCATGCACGTTCACGAACACTCAATGGTTAATAATCCACCATTATTACACATTAATAGTCGCCCACACACGAATTTGAGGAAATAAAACAAAACCGCTAACATGACGCTTCAGATTCCCGCCAAGAAGTCCATTTAAATCATCATTTGAGCCATAGACTTCCACAGACTGAAAAGACCTTACTGAAAAGTTATCAATATTTTTTTTTGTTATTTTAAAAATTATATTTAAAAATAACGATAGAGTAGCTGAATTATTTAAATTAATTGAAAAGTGCCTAAGTTCAGTTCATTGATAATTTAAATTTTATTTTTAAGCTCGCATCTTTATAATGACCGAAGGACCAGAATACTACTAACGCCATCTAGTACACCGTTAGTTTTAGTTAGGAAACAGCAACGCTTGGCGAGTCTGTTAACCTAGTTCTCTAACATTCACATAGATGGCGTTGAATCAGAATAAATAATATTCCGCGTGTTTTTTTTTTAACTACTTGTTTTTAAATGATAATTATTCAGTGAATAAAATCTTATTGAAATTATTTCCTTTTAATTATGAATGACTTAAGTAACATTAGTTATAGACAAAAAAACATAAATTTATTAATCAGAAGTTTGTAAGAAAATGGTGTTTAAGCTATTTGTAGGTAGTAAATTATTTATTTATTGAAGGTAGGAAATTACCCTGAACTTAGCTAGATAAAGACTTAGTTAATTTAAGGGGATGTGAATTTTATAAGAAAGTAAAAAAAGTGTCGACAATTATTTTTTTATCAGTACCTAGCATACTACTACTTACTACTACACAACAACAAGTGTCTAAAGCTTCATTATTCAGTACCTTTAATAAATATTATTTTGTTTTTTTTTTATGTTACAAAATTTGTTGCTGGCTGGCTGTAAATAATTTAAGTCAAAAAATAAATTCATTTGACGTGAATTCATGGCTTAGAATTTTGAATTAAAAAAGAACGTTCCAAATTCAAACAATAGCTTTTATCATAAATTTCGTTGCCAGCCAGCACTCGATCATTTCGCCACTTCTTGTTCATACTCGCAGCGCCTGCAGCGCGATCAGTCAACGTCAGGCTTTGTTGCAACTTGCAGAACTAGCCCGTAAGGGGCTGACCTGCGTTTTATGAGGTGGAGATTGATTATGTCCGTATTTCAGAGGTGTTAAGGGTGTTGTTCTGCAGGTAGTATAAAATTGCGTCTTTAAACTCGTGTAAGACACCACTGAAGAGAAAATTTGTTATACATTTTTTTTTATCTACTCGATGTTTTTACAGGATGTTATACCTATGAATACAAAAAAAAACAAACAACTTTCAATAATGAACTAACTAAAAAATGAGCTGTATACAAAAGTTCAATACATTAAAACATACATTTTCTGATATTAAATAAATAAATACAGATTGACCAAAATGTATGAAACAGCTGATTTTTTTGGTCCCATAGTGAAAGTTATTTATATTCTAAAATTCATTTAGGTAAAACATTCTGTAAAAATAATGAGACGGTACATGAGGGTGTAATATGAATTACTTTGGGACAACGGCAGTAGGATAGCATAGTAACGAGTAATGCCTCAAATAATTCTTCAAACGATGCCAAATAGTTTTTATATCAAATGGTTAGACAACAGAATATTTTAGGGAAAGATGAGATTTCTTAAAAAAATCTTCCTATACCTTTGATCTTAAGCCCTACTCTACTTTACATTACGTAGAACAGAGCCTTAAAAAAACCTCAAAAAGTGCCTTTTGTTTTCTTTCCGCGAAAGGCTTTCAAATCTCTGATTTCCCTTTACCTTCAATAGGCTTAAATAAATAAAACCCTTGAGGAAGCATTAAAAAGTACAGTCAAACGCGCAGAAATAAGCCGCTTAGTTTTATTTAAGAGCGAATGGAACAATTGAATTATGAACAAATCGTCCGCAAACAGAGTAAGTTTCCTCCGCGGTAAATAAATATCGCGAGACGTCCCGCAAGCCTCTTATCGTCCGATTGAAAAGTTCCAGTGGGAAAACTATTGCGACTGTACCACTGGATGTCGGGGTTAACTCGAAAGTGTTAAAGGCTACTCGAACTCGAGTCACAACTGACTTTTATCGAGGTTATTTTTAAAACCAATTTAACGAAATCTGTACAGTTAAGTAAAGAATTAGTTTTAAATAACGACGAGTGTTACCTATTATATTATTTGTTTCCTAATTTTAAACTGTATTAACGGTAACATATTAATATCTAATTATTCCTTGTCTAAGAATACATTTTTGTGATGGCCTAAGTATGTTTCAATTTCTCCAATAAGGTAGCGGGACATTTAAACACCAGCTAACTATTCATTTCAGAATAGCAGTAAGGTGACGTGAATTAGATTGAAGTTATTCTATGGCTTGGTTTTGTGGTTAAACCACTGAATGACTGATTTCTCTAATAAGTATTTTAATTCTAAGAACTTTTTAACAGTTATTTTGTTGCAGCGACGCTTCTTCTCAGCACTTGGTATAATAAATGTTTGTCTCGAAGCGCTAAAGCCATGAAGCTAAAGATAAAAATGGAGGGCAGAGTTGGAACAAAAACTTGAGTCAAATACCTACTTATATCTATCTCGCTCTCTGCGGCCCTACCTCTCTTTTTAGTGTGAACTGTAGTATTGCTATCTTCTGATTTAAATCTCCTTGTAAATTCTTCGAAATAGCCAATTCACTAACCAAATCAGAAGTTAAACAAATAAATAATTAATATTTGAAACTAAGATTACCTAGTTAAATAAAAAATCACAAAATTGTCGGCCATTTAGGCTTAATGTGTTGGCGAATCAGGGAATTACAATCCCAACTCCTGGGTAATCGGTACCATGTGGCAACATCGGCCCAATCCGGCCCATCATGGCGGTTGTTTACTATTTTGTTTATTAAGCAGTTAATTTCGTTTGAGATTGTTTACAGGAAATAATCATTGTTTTATCACAAGAATTGGTGCAAAATTTTGTAGTGCGTGGTTGCGGTAGTACGTGGTGTCCTGGAAGTGACATAAGATTCCACGCGTAAGTGTTTAAGTGTTTATTTCATGACTAGCTTTCCGCCCGCGGCTTCGCCCGCGTGGAATTTTGTCTGTCACAGAAAAACTTTATCGCGCGCGTCCCTGTTTCAAAAACCGGGATAAAAACTATCCTATGTTCTTTCCCGGGACTCAAACTATCTCTATGCCAAATTTCATCAAAATCGGTTGCGAGGTTTAAGCGGGAAAGCGTAACAGACAGACAGACAGACAGAGTTACTTTCGCATTTATAATATTAGTTGGGATTTCCGACATTGGATCATTGTAAACATTTTTCACATTTTTTACAGTAATTTCTTTCTAAAACGTTTTACCAGTAATTACACTTATCATTTTTAATGATACCTATGTCAAGAAATAAAGATTTTACATTGGTTTCATTGAATTTGAGCAATTTTATATTTTTTGTTTATTTAGAAAGAGCGAGTCTGCCCACAGAGAGCGAGATAGTGATACTTAGTTTGTGCTTCAAGTAGGTATTCGGAGTGTGGCCTCCATTTTTATCTGTAGCTTCATGGCTAAAGCCTGGTCCGTGAGCACGTAGAATTTTGTCTAATGACCCCAAGCTACCCATCCTTATCGCTCGCGCGTAATTATATTGCTGTCGCGACTGTGCGACGCGCGCCCGCAGTGAGTGTGCGAGCGCGACAGCAACATAATTACGCGCGAGCGATAGGGATGGGTAGCTTGGGGTCATTGGACGGGATTCTACGTGCTCACGGACCAGGCTTTAGTAGAGCAAAACAATAATGAGACATGTAAGTAAAGGTACCTTTTAAGCAGACTTAATCAGTCCAGAAAGATAAAGATATTTTTGATTTTGTTTTTGAAACATAGTAGGGGCGCTCGAAGTCTAAGCAATCGGCCCGTTTAGCGTGTAACCGCGCGGCCGGCGACACAACATCGCTATTTGTCGGAGCCGATTGCTCCAGTTTATCTGCAATCGGCTGCAGGCCTGATGTCTGACGAGCGACCCATTTCTTTGATCTGATGGAAACTGGATTGGTTATAAAAGGAAGATGGCATTTGGCCGTGTACTATGATCTATAAAGAGATCGTGAAAATATTGTTTATGGGAAAGGGTAGAAAAATCAAAATATAAAACATTCGGAAAGAGTCTATAAAATTACATAAGAACTGGGTGCTAGACTCTTTAGAATTTAAACGATTACATTTCATAAGAAGGACGGTCGATTAGGTTAGGCAAAGGTTGATAAAGGATGATGGGCACTTTTCTATGGAATTTGGGCGTAAAACCAACATACTATTATTTGTTAGGACTTGATATCAGAAATATATTTTCATATAAATAACTACCAAAAACTCCCGGGTTTGCTTGGAAATTGACATAATGTGTAATAGTAATAGGTGCTTTATTGCGCAAACAAAAAATATTATTAATTAATATACTTATATTTTAAATACATTAAGTTATTTATCCATTATTATGTCCAACAGTTCAGGAGTGGGGCCAACAAATGGTATATTTAAACCATGTTCTACATTATAAGCGTAGGACCATACCTAGGTACCATTTAGAGAAATGACATGAACACAGTCATGTTTCAATGGGATTTCTACCAGTTAAGTTGTAGTGTTGTCGCATAATCGATCACGGATCGATTATTAATCGATATTGCCAAATAACGATTTATCGATTAACAATTCGATTAATCGATTTTATTGATTTCCATCATTACTATCATTTGATTGTTAATTCAATTCCTTATTTTCAGCAATATAATCGATAATTGCAATCGAATAATCGATTATGATTTATTCGGTATACATACTTACCAAATCGATAGAATCGATAGTAAGATATGATACAATACTCTCAATATGATCGATAAAAGCAATCTAATTGACCTAATACTATTTTTATTACCCTAATATGATGTGAAATACTATGGAAACCTTGCATATTCAACGACCTCTATCTCCGTATCCCCGCGTATTTCAGGATTGTTGTCATACTATGAAATGAAGTACTAGTATTATGCTTTAATTTAGTATACTTTTTGTTTCTGTTGGTTTATATGCCCAATATGCCCATCATCCAAATTTCTTTCAGTTTTTATAGGGCCCACCTTCGGGGTGTTTGGTGGCGTGTAAATGAACAAAAAACATTATTAAAATATATTATTTAAAAATTTAAATCCTAATCTTCAAGACACGTCAAACCGTAATCTGAAAATAATATCTAATACTAGCTTTTGCCCGCGGTTTCACTCGCGTGAAATTTAGTGTCACAGATCGGCATAAATTATAGCCTATATGTTAATCTGCGATAAAAACAATAATAGTGTAAAGTTTTATAAAAGTCCGTTCAGTTGTTTTTGCGTGAAAGAGTAACAATCATCCAGACATCCATACAAACTTTCGCATTTATAATATTAGTAGGATTTTGAAACATTGGAGTCTCAATGAGAAAATAGTATTCACTGGTTGTTCTTACTTAGTGTAAATCCCCTTACCAATTACCTTTACAAGCTATTTATTAAGTTACCACTCAAATCGTCTTCTTGGAAACACCCAGTAACATAACCTTTATAATCCACAGCCTAAAAGCGGGCTACTCTATATTTATACGTATAGGGATCAGCATTAGCCTTGCTGAGGTTTACGTTGATCCCGAGTTTCAGAAGGAGCAATTAGGGCCCCTGAATCATTTAGTGGACGCGGAGTTAATTCTTTAAGCTTTTTCACTACGCGTAAACACATTTTGGCGGTTCCGGTTCGGTGCTGAATTACTAAAAGAGGGTAGAACGGTTTACGGGATTGCGTTTGTTAGTTTTTGAAGGTTGTTCCTTTAATATTTTTTATGTAAGGCCGATTTATCAGTTAAATCTGTCATTTTATTTAGTAACTACAGTCATAATCAAATATTTTGAAAGTTGTTTTTTATGAAGGGTCAATTTGTTATCTGATATCTAAAATTTCGTGTACCTAACTACTACAATCCTCACATACGGCAAACAAACACTCATTATTTCAGAGGTTGCATAAAAGAGAGTGCGATATTCTCTAAGTTCAGTACCTAACTAATAAGTATGAAATAATAAATACCGCCCTGCTCTCCTAGACTAAAAAAATCACAGCATTAAAATTAGCTCACCTATAAGACAGTCATGGTATAAAATGAAGCAATCAAGCATGAATCGGCATCCAGATAGATTGTGCCTATAACCGTCATTTGACAATGACATTTTTTCTTAACAACTTCGTACTTTGCAAGATACAAAGAAATAACTCGGTGGTTTTATCCCAACTCCTCTATTTCACATCTTGGCCGAGCTCCTTAATATAGGTACGAAGGAGCAGCAAAATATTTCATAAAGTCTGCAAAGCCTCGACCACGATTTGCACTTTATTACCCCGATATAACAATGAGGTGTGAGACGCAGACTGATCGCCTGCGGTCGAAAGCACATAAAGTTAGACACTATAGCATCTAATACAGTGGTAATAAGAGCGACCTTGCAATAAAAATGTATTGCCCGATGTGCTGTCGACTGTACCTACCGTACACTAACTCGGATTAAAACAAATTTTCAGGAGTTTTTTATTTTACGTGAACTGAATATTGAATGAACTATAAAACTCGTAGTTTGTACGTAATATTATGATAAAATATGATGGATACTAGGTGCATACTGAATAGATCGTTCGTTCATCCTTTCGTTTCAGCCGAAAGACATCCACTGCTGGACAAGGCCTTCCCCCCAAGGTTATCCACAAAGACCCGTCGTGCGCCGCCCGCATCCAGGCACCTCCCTACTGATAAGTATAGGTTAAATAGACAGTGCCTACCTCAGATCATAGAAAGAGTGAGGTGCCTACCTACTTTTTTAAATTATTTTTTTACTAACACGACTTGTTGTGTTAAACATTTTTTTTTTAAAGCGTATCTCCTACGAAATATTTCGCAGTTCAAATTCAAATTCAAATTCAAATTCAAATTCAAAGGATTTATTTCTTAAAATATGGTACAGTGATAAGGTCTTAACTATTACAATAAAGGTCCATCATATTTTGCCATGTGGCGTAGAAATGTCAGATTAATGTTTTATGAGATATTAAATTAATTTTCAACCGACTTCAAAAAAGGAGGAGGTTCTCAATTCGACCCGTATGTTTTTTTTTCTATGTTTGTTACGCGATAACTCCGCCAATTATGAACCGATTTGAACTAATCTTTTTTCGGCGTATCGGTAATACCTCAAGGGTGGTCCCATTTAAATTTAATAATAGAAAAAACAACCCCCAAGGGTGGAAAATTGGGGATGAACTTTTTTATACGCAATATCTCCGCCGATTATACATCAATTTGAACGATTATTTTTTTGTTGAATAGGTATAATAGGTATTATCAAAAGGGTGGTTTCATGCGAATTTGAAGAAAATAATTCACCCCCAATGGTGGAAAATTGGGGATGAACTTTTTTATACGCAATATCTCCGCCGATTATGAACCAATTTGAACAATTATTTTTTTGTTGAATAAGTATTATCAAAAGGGTGGTTTCATGCGAATTTGAAGAAAATATTTCACCCCCAAGGGTAGAACTTTTTTTAATTTTTAGTTTTTTTTTGTGTTCACGCATTTGAAGTCGGTTTTTTTTTAAAGTTAATTATAAAGTTCAAAATTTGTCATTCAGGAAATCGTCTATAGTATTATAACATGTGTTTTTCAATAGTAATGTCAATTTCTTTTTAAATAATTGAAATGTTAACTCTTTTATGTCATTTGGTAATTTATTGAATATTACTGGACCCATACCGAGAACGCTTTTCCTTGGTAATACAAGTGTTCTTTGAACCGGATCTACTAAAACCGAAAATCAATAAAAATGTCTCAGTTCCGCGTTGAAACCTCATAAAAAACAGGTAGCGACAAGCCCAATAAATTCCCACATAAACCACTCAAAAAGCTTTATACACCCGAAACGGTTTAAAATTTGAAACCGTCGTAAAAGTGCAATTGTTACGTTGAAACTGTACGCGTAAAATTTTCCACTTGCGGGTTTCACGATGGCGTTAATAGGCCCTAACCCTAATACAATGTTATGGCCCACTGCTCAATCTTTTAAACACGCGTTTGTTTTGAAATAAATGTCTGTTAATTGAAAAAAAACTTATAAAGTTGCTTAAACGCGTTTTCTTTATTAATATGTGAGACAGTCTAACTAACCTGAGGTAATTCGGTCTACCTGCTAAAATAGTTTAACCAGTAGGCCTAAGATGCGCGCCGCGATAAGCGTTTATCACGCCATTTTATCGATTTTCCTCATACATTTTGACGTCGATAAAAGTTATCACGGCGCGCATCTTAGGCCTACAGGTGATCTGAATTTAGAATAATAAGTTTGAGTTTGAATAAACTTTATGGCGTCATTTCATTGAAGGTTGGTCAACAAATGCAACAAGATAAGAGGAAGAAAGAAAAATTATTTATTTTATTCATAACATGGATTAGCAAGCTTTACTATGTAGTCTACAGCAAATCAAACTATTACTTTTGTTGCATAAATCACACTTATTCTAAGGGTGTGTTGCACCATCTTACTTTGACCTTAACAAACGTCAAAAAGCTGTCAAACTCCATACAAAAAGCACCGGTTATCGTCATAGTTACCGTTAAAGTTAGGTGGTGCAACTCAGCCTAAGGCCCAGTTTTTTGATTCGTAAGTAGTTAAAAAAACCAATAGTCAAATTTGACAGATGTCAAGTGACAAGCGGTTAAATATCAGAAAAAAATGTTTTTCGAACAATGGTTAGTTTGACTTTTAGTACATTTTTTAACCATAAGTTAACAGTTTCTTAATATTTAACTATAAGTATCAAAATTTAACAATTAGTTATTTTAACTATGAATCAAAAAACTGGGCCTAAGTACATAAGATTTAACAGAGTTCTGTATAATCAGCTTTCTTTACATACTGTATTGTTTGTACTTATAACTACAATATGTAAATGGCTATAACAAAACGCTTCCATTAGCCCGTACTAATTACACCCACACAGATGCACCCGCTGAATCTCGGGTCCAATAATCTAATTAGACTGTGTGCACTATTACTATTACATTCTCAATCTATTAGCCAGGGGCGGTTATCTAATATCTATTGTCCATAATCACCAGGTAGAATCACTGATAATTATGTAATTGAAACGTGGACCTGTACAAAGCGACGTTAGGTATACGAAAATGTATGCGAAAAGCCTGTAAAATGTGAAAATTACTAAACGTGCATATGTTTTAAGTTACCGATTTTAGCTCTAAGAGGCAACTTTGAGTCAAAAAAGAATGGATTTAATTTTCCACCTGTTAAAAGCAATATCATTAAACGACATGCAACAGGGCAATGTTAGAACTGACGCCTATTTATTTTTAGTTGGGTGCAAGATAATTTGCTCAATTTCAATACTCTCTTGTTGAGCCAAAGTTGCCCTTTAGAGCTAAAGTAACCCGCATCTACGTATGACTTCATCACATTAGAACTATTGGTAGCAGAATTAAGAAAAACACAACCTAGACCACGCGTTACGACTGATCTTTCTAATAGAAGTTGAACAAATAAATTGCAACTAACAACTGATTAGACTACAAAAATAGTAGTTTAAAAATTTGTATGCGATTTCGAATTCGCATGCTTCCAGAATAAGACCCTTGGTTAAACAACAACAATAACAACATGTCTGAAATCTAAACCATAGCTACATAAACCTACATAGATTAATAAATGTTCCGATAATAGTCGGTGTTATCTGTTGACTAAATAATTAGCCGCTCCGAATTAATTATTCCATCAATTAGATTAGGTACCTGGTAATACACGTGTCAATTTATTGAATGACTAGCTCTTGCTAGGGCTTTGCTCATTTACAATGAGCTTTTACGCGCTTACGAAATCGCGCAAATAAATGATTAATTAAAAGAACTTGTTCGTATGTAGATGTATGATATTTCTACTAATGCATCTATTAAGAATCAGTCCAACTTGGTCAATTACAAACCACTATCATGTCACACATCATCATCATCATTTCAGCCACATTGAACATAGGTCTCCCCCAATGATTTCAGATTACAATGTCAGTACGGGCTGGAAGACGTAGCGTGGGCAGGTCTACTACTAGGTGGACCGACGATCTGGTAAAGGTCGCGGGAGGGGTCTGGATGCGGGCAGTGCAGGACCGTTCATTGTGGAAAATCTTGGGGGAGGCCTTTGTCCAGCAGTGGACGTCATTTGATTTGGCTGAAACAAACGAACGAAACAATGTCAGTGGATGAAAAAAAACTGTAATATAAAATTAAGTGACTTTTGAAAAGCTTAAATTTTCCAGATTGTGTCGATCTGCTTACAAACAAACAAATATCAAAACCTCTCTGTGCTATAGATAAGTAAATAGACATGGTCCCCACACAAATAATCCTCTTTTGCTAAGTCCATAAGCTGACAACCGGATTATGCCATTAGTTGTCGTGAATATCTTATGATGGCTAATTAGCCATCATAAGATATTTGTAAGTTATTCCCGATACAAACAATTGTTTGTATCGGGAATATAGGGAATACAACGGCTACTTAGGCCCATACTAAGTTGACACACAAGTACGAATCTAATCTTAAGAGTTGATTCAAGCCCGTAATTGGTCCACATAATTGTAATTAACAATTTTATGAATTTCTTTCTTTTTTCGTCAGAATAGAATTGAATTGCATTATTACTAGTCCGGGGGAATCTAGTAAAATGTGGGGCTCTCCCTGCCAGATGGGCAAAGCCTACCCACTAAAACCTGACTAGGTATGTCCACCAAAGTGTAATATTATCGACTACAAATTGTAAAGGGACCTTTAAATATTTATTTATTTTTTCTTTTCAAACGTCTACTGCTAGACCAAGGCTAAGGACGACCGGTACTGCGTTGCCCGCATGCAGGCGCTTCCTCCGACCTTCACCTGAATCGTCGGTCCACCGAGAGGGAAGCCTACCTATATCAACAGTGGTCTAGGCAAAAGTCGTTTCGCTCAAGAGCTTTTCTGTTCCGTGCCATAATCTTTCATAATTCTTGTTCAACCGATTCTCCTTAAACGCTAAATAGACCCCTAATAGAATAGAATATTCGCTAAATAGGAAATGGCATCAGTAACACCTGATTACCGCCTCATGAATGGCAAACGTAATTAAAGTAATCTCCATAATGCCATAGCATCTTGCGCAAGTCAACCTTATGGTAATGAAAGGTCAACCATTTGCATATTGTTGCATTAGGATCTGGTAGATCAATGTCTAAGGTCTTGATGTCGATAATTTGGGCGCGAATGCCAATGTCATGGGAATTTTGTTTATCACTAGCAGCCCGCGACTACGTAAGCGTGGACCCCGTTTTATCCCCTTAGGGGTTGAATT
Source organism: Ostrinia nubilalis (assembly GCF_963855985.1). Taxonomy (NCBI): domain Eukaryota; kingdom Metazoa; phylum Arthropoda; class Insecta; order Lepidoptera; family Crambidae; genus Ostrinia; species Ostrinia nubilalis. The sequence continues at coordinate 5,764,277 of NC_087091.1, read as the reverse complement.
TTGCAAAATCCCGTCTCAGTGAGTACTTACGTTCTAAAAGGAATGTCCATGCAAAATTTAAGACTCCTAGCACTTGTAGTTTCTGAGATTTCGTGATGAGTGAGTGAGCCAGTGACCTTTCGCTTTTATAAATATAGATTTTATTTTCGACCGTTGCCAAGTTCAGTGTTAGGTAATTATTTTATTATACTAGGCCTACGTATTTTAATTATTTGCGACCGCCGCCAAGTTCAGTTCTTCATTACCTAATAATTAATTTTTATTTCAAGGTTAGTTTTTATTACCCAATACAATTTGATAGTCGTCACCTAGACATAATATTTATAAATATAATAACGGAAATAATTCCGTTTAATTAAATAATAATAACATTATCTCGGCTATGCAATTTTTTTGATAGCCACATAATAAAATTATTTAAACAACACGTTATTAAACCAGTATGACGACATTATTACTCAAAATACAAGAGTTCAGGCTCCTGCAAAAAAAAACTATAATAATCCCGACAAGTAGGTACCAACCAAATAATGCAGACACCAGTCAAACAGCACCTTCTATTATGTATTCAGCGCTTCTATCTCATTATCAGATGGCACATAAGCATTTACTCAGAAAACAACAAAGCTTTTAACTGCATATTGTCACATGATTGTAACAGAGTTTACAAAGTCAATTGAAACCAGATTAAAAGCTAATATAGTAGCCCAAATATTTGAGCATACTCCATTGTACGAGCTCCCTAAAAAGCCAATATTTAAATTCACAACAACGCCAATTGAAAAGCGTCCAATTTCATAAAGTTCTGCAGGTATTGTGCTACCTTCCACCTGTGTTTGATCGAATACGTGTACAAAACTGTTTCATACTCCACAATTTACAAGGACTAAGTAGGTCCAGCATCAGCTTCATGTAAAAATCTGAGATGGCAGTAGAGTCTAACTAAACAATGTATTATTTTTTTTCTGGGGTGGAATTGTGTAAAGCAATCGAAATCATTTGACAGTTCATAACGTACGATAAAGTCAATTAAACAAAGCGTTTGACAGAATAATCGTACGATATGAACTGTCAAATGATTACGATTGCTTTACACAATTCCACTTCTGATTCCATTTTATGATTGGCTCGACTACGTCCCAAAATAGTCGATCTGTACCTATTTCGGTTTGACGAATCGAAATTGATAGATAAGTAATATTATCTTCTACATTTGCTGTGAAATCCAGGACCATTATGAAGGGTTAGGATAGCGCTTCTCTGCAATGTAAGCGGGCCGTAAGCGCCTCGAGTTAGCAAAAGTGTATTTGTAGCTCAGTGGTCATAACAGTCGTTTGGCAAGCGAGAAAAAAACCTAATAACTTTCAGCAAAAGATAGCCAGCTAATAGAAGATGAGTCAAATTGCGCTGACCGTTTTTGACTGTGACGATGCTCGCCAATAATTTTGTTCTTTAGGAATGCACACAGAATGCACATTCGGTGATCTGCAATGCTTGTTTCATAGATTTAATCTATGAAACAAATATACCTACCTAACTCCGGTTGAAACCCTATGTTCCAAACTAAAACTAGCAAGGCCACTGTAGTCCCCGTCATTGCCTATAATTTGATCTCCCGACTTTCAACAAAGCTTGCAGCACCGTGAACACATCATGTCGAGTTAATTTTTTTTCCCCGTCAACTATCGACGTTTTGTACACAAAGGGATTTCACGTTTTAACGCCGAAATGACGCCTTTGTAAAGTGCTCGAGTACACAAAGTCAAAGAGTAATTGTAGCACTCTTAGTTTGCAGGTGGTGTGGACAGGTAATGTGTGATACAGAATGCCGTTTTTTCGCATACGTGACAGCGTATAGTGCAACTACCATTGTTACATCCAGGAGTGATGTAACGGGTAGTACTAGCCAACCTAAATCATATAAATTTTGACTATCAAAACCGTATGACAGATATTGAAGCTTTTCCATCCTTTGAAAATGTAAGCGTAAAAAGATGTTTTTTATAGGACAGTAGTCACTCAATTTATGTTATGTATAAAATTTTACACCACACAAAATCAAATTGTGTACATTAGTCATTGATACTTCACAAAATGAATAAATCCTTTATCCCATTCAGTGGTGATCCGAATAGCGAGTATTTTAATTTCGGCCGCAAATCAACTAAGTGACCGACGGATCTGTTCGGGAATATGACTCCGTATTGATGGTTTCGGTTTCTATTGTTAGGGTAATGCCAATGAGAATTGTGTACAGATTGCTTTTGTTCTCTGTCTGGTACAAAAATAAAAATCAAGTGGCAGTGGGCGGCAGAATTTTGATATCATCACTTTATTTATTTTTTAAATTTTCATACAAAATAAATTATATAAAATCCGATTTGTATGAAAATTAAAATAATTAAAATTAAGATATTATTATCAATTTTCTGTCTTCGCCATACCATTTATATGCCCATGTTAACATGGGCTAGTGTCGGCTCATATACCCATTTACATAACACCGTGTATAGACAGGATGCGTCTCATCTAGTAATCTACATTATTTAATTTAAAATATAGTCGCCACAGATACTATACAAAATAACACATAATCACAAATACTTAAGATAAAACAGTCATTATTTCTGTGTGGCCGTCGTCTTTACATAATTAAGTACAGCTTCATATTAATGTAAGAGTAAAAGCAACAATACATAATATATTGTGTAACACGAAACCCAAAACATTTTAGTGAAATAACATTAACATTTGCTGGTCTGCGCATGAAACCCATCCAACTTTAATAGTGGGTACATTTTAAAACAACGTTACTGCACAAGGGAATATTTAAGTAACGTCATGGTGTGGGTAATTTGTGATACAGGTGAATACTAGTTATGACTGGTAGAAAATATTTTGAAACTTAACATTTTCCCTAAATAAAAAAAATTGTAAACTTTTTTCACAATAATCGGTTGCTGCATCATTTTGCTTACCTACTGTCTCAATAGCAACGCGTACAGTTACTGGCCACCGATATATTTTAAATGAATTGTCTTTTGTTATTTTTCTGAATAAGCTCGTCTTAAGGTTCGGACAAACCAACGCGTGCAGCCGGCGTGCACGATGGCGATGGCGATGGCGACCACTGCGCGTGCAAAAGTTGTTTCACACTGCCGCGACCGCGATCACTGCGCGTTGAAGAAGCATTTAAAGTCTTTATTATAGGTTGACACCTATCAGGGTTCTTGAAAGAACTAGAATAGGTAATTGTTTATTTACATTAAAATAAATTCTTATGTGATATTGATACTTTATTCTAAAACCTTTTTTATTATTCAAGTAGGTCAGACTAGTGGCATGTTATGATTACATATTTCATTTTTAATTAAGTTAAACCTTTTTAACCGATCCTACATACTTACTTTATCTAGGCTTTGCTACATCTACATCTACGATTTTAAAAAACAGAAACGTCAAAGCGACAATTAATTGCGCGATGATCGCTGATCGCTGCGTGCAGACGCTGCATAGATCGCCGCGACCAATTGCAATGACAGGACGCGTTGATGTGAACTCATCGCTACAAATTCATACACGCATACACGCTGTCTGGTCGCCATCGCCATCGTCATCGTGCACGCCGGCTGCACGCGTTGGTCTGGCTGAACCTTTAGCACACGAGTTCTTGATATGGATGGATACATCTACGAGTATACAGAAAGATTTGATTGTTTTGTTTTGAGGCTCCGATACTACTGGACCGATTTGAAAAATTATATCACCATTAGAATCTTAGATTATTTCTGATGAACAAAAGTCAGCTAGTTTTTAATAATTACATACTACTCTGCCAAAAGTAAAAGCCTGGATCCTCTAGGAGTGAATCTTAATAATGGTTCACTTTACCCTTCTATTTAGACATTATTCATAATAACCGAATTGCCGGTATTCACAGCAACGCATATTTCAATTAGACGAGTTTACTTTTGAACGCAAGTTAAATCCACAAAGGTGTGCCCGCGGCTACCAATGGCCACTAACTAAACTAGTTAGGCCGAATCCGAAGCCTTCCAGATGGAATAACAACCCAACATGCCTGTGCAAATACAATATTATTATCTTGAACTGACATGCGAGAATAGAACAGGAAAAATTAACAATGGTAGTATTTATGAAGCAGGCTTTTTAGGCTTTAGGTACTTTTGGGTATACCTAGGAAATACAAAATGTTGCTGTAGGAGTGTAACTAGGTATATTTTTTGTTACAAAGTATGACTTGATAAAATTTCATGAAATACCACAATGGCTAATATAACCTTGATGTACTGCCATCCTTGCACTTGCACACTTTGAGGAGCAGCGATTAGTCAACTAAATTTTTGTCATTAGTTAAATTTTTGAATATTAAAATTCACTAAAAACTCTTCTTCTTTCAAGTTCCAGTGTCATATCGAAAACCACGGATTTATTGCTATATTTTATAAGTTTGATGATTGATAACACTCTAAACACTACTGATTATTATGTGGGCTAGTAAGCAAATAATCCATACCCACCTAATTTCAACTGTAAAACATTTTAAATTCCACTCACCCGGACAATTCGGCATTCCTGCAAAACAAACACGCATCAATGGGTTAGTTCCGACTCCGCATCGCGGTAAGCTATGTTAATTCTAACCGAACTCATCTACCGCGAACGTTTCCAGCCAAATGAGTAACAGTTACATTTCATATTAGCGACCTCATTCCGTAATGAGAGCAATCGCCAAACATTTGCATTCGAACTCTGTTTATCTCCAACGTTTGCAATCAGAGGCAATACGGCAAATATTGGGTCTACCTTTCGGCGGATTGATACCTAAATTAGAACCGAGTTGGTTGGCTTTCACCACTTTTTGGCAAACATGGGGTTTGATTTGATGGACCTGGCATTGTTCGGAAATAAAAACTAGACTTATTCGTTACAATGTAGTGGGGTACAGCAGGTAACAACGTATTATCCAGTTAGGTATTAAAAGTACTTTTTAAAGGAGAGCATTCATGTTCATTGAATAAGAAAGTCGGCCCGTCTTACGGAGGCGTCCGTAACACTGTAATCAAGATGATCCGTAATAAATACAGTCTTAATGCCATAGGCTCCTAGGCTACGTTCTGGCTAATTAGATATTAGAAACTTGAAGAAGAAGAAAACCGATCATAATGCTTTTTGCAAAATCGCACCCACTAAAACTACATAACAATGGTGCCACAGTAATTTTGTACCTCGTCCCTATAGCGTAGGCTGTCTGTCGAGAAGTTGTTTTAACATACTAATTGTTAATTTCAATTCCGCTCAAAGCATTTGGTCAAAACAGAGCAGTTAGCCTATCATATCATTCAGGACCTACTCTGCAAAATTCTCTTGATTTGTCATATCTGTCTATCTCTCTCACTCTCAATGTAGATAAAAGAGTTAGAAAGGGTCAGATATATCGGGGTTTGTGCTGCAGAGTAGAGCCCCTGGGCAGTATTTAATTAGGCGCGAACAAATACGTGCGGTGAGCAAATGGCCCGCGGTGCAGATCCTTTGTCCTTTGTGACGTATTTTGCAGATAGGGTTTCCAGGATTTTGGGAAATGAAAGACTTGGTAGGTTTCTCAATGAGTCATTTATTTCTTTCTTTTTTCTTTATAAAGTAATAGTGACTGACTCTCTTGCGCTGCTTCAGCACTGGCCCACATATTGTCCCGAAGCAGTGGTAGGGTTAAAGTAATATTGGGACGTATAAAAGTAGGTACTTTATAAAAGCCTACTTGCAAGAAACAAAAATATTTTATGACTTTAGTTCTTGTGAAACTGACGGAAAGCTGAAGTGAAAAGGTCAGTTGTCGAGGCAAAAGTTGATACTATAGGTACTAGGGTGGTCCTTATTCCTAGGAAAAAAATTTTTTTCTTATATTTTACGTGGGGCACCACGTAATTTGAATATATACCATATGAAAGTCTTTCATTATTATTTTTTTTATTTTTAAAAGACATTTAGGGGTTGCTACCAAGGTTTGAATTTTAAGTAAAAACACAAAATCTGTATTTGTTAGATTCATTTATTTTTAGCCAAAGCCAAATAAAAATATTACAAAATTATTGTTGTTGCTATGAACTAAGATATTATGTACAATGTACATATTTGAATCAATTATTTTTAAGATATAAGAGTTGACTTGTTAGTATCTCGACGCGTCGGTACCATGGTCGGTACAGAAGAGGGGTTGAGGGGAGAAGGGGACAAGAAGCGATTGTCTATTCTATCTATGCGATGTTCATTTGCACGTAAAATGTGATATAAACACTTAAATAAAACATTTATGAAACCATGATTTAAGATCTTCAAAGCTTTTTGTAAATATTTTGACAGCTGGTAGCGACCTCTAAATCTTAACCAAAAAAAAAAAACAAAAAAGCTAATTTCATATTTAGAGGTATATAATCGAATGAGAAAGTGCCCCGGGGATAATTCAAAAGTCGTAAAATAAGGACCACCCTAATAGGTACTATTATTGTAAGTAAGTATATCTTGATCTTCAGCCAATAGCAGAACAAAAATATGCATAGTTCTTGTAAATATTTAGGTGAACTCACAAAAAACTAGGAACATAGTTCCTTGGTCTGCTTTATCGTGGTGACACTCCCACAACTTTCTTTCAGTACAAACGGGACGACTTTGAAATGCTTTACAACGGTTTAATTTTAATAATAAATTTTAAGTAAAGGATGTCTTTGTATTCGTTAGTGCTGCATAGAAAGTAAAAATTTCTTGCTTCTAACTAAAAACTAAATTATTTATTTTAAATACTTCTACTGCTTTGGAACTCTTCCTATGTTTTACTGATTAATTTTGTTGAGGATCAAACTTGACCTTCACTGGTAGGGTTTTTATTGGCGGTCAAGCTGTAGATCCAGGCTACACAGGAGTTGCAACGGTGGGAACGAGAGGTGGGAATATTCTCCTACTTATACCGCTTTGTTTTAAACTAATTCGCGTATTAGTTTCTATTTATTGTTTTTTGAACGTTTACTCTACTGCTCATTTGAATAGACAAATAGAAAACGTTATTCATCTAGTTTTGCATAAAACAATGAACAGCAACATCATGGTTTTAATCCGAAATTAGTTGAGGGAAAATTTTGCACAATAGTTAGCGGAGTATTGCAAACCTCCGAGCTGTAATGAAGCAAGGCCTAAATAAGCAAAAGCCTAAATTAAATCTAAACTCCAAATAGCTCTAAAATAAACAGGCCTTTGAACAAAGAAGTTGTGGTAACCTAACTCAAAAATTGCGGTTCGGAACTTGCTCTTGTTCTGTCTGTAGTATTGTTCAAAGTCTTGCCGAGTTTTTGGGTTTAGGTTTATGTAATTTATTTTATACCCACTGACCCGGTGACCTTCGTACTATGATCATCGAAAATAATGTAGGATTCTTGGTGAATGAATTTCTCAAATCTGTCCAGTAGTTTCGGAGCCCATTTAATACAAATAAATAAATAAAAAAATATAAAAGGGAGATGTTAACTATTAACGGCCATTCTCAGATAAGATAGTTTTTGCGTGTCCGGGCTGTTAAATCGTTAAAAATGACAAATTAGAGACATGCAAGTATTTTTATATGTTACTTAACAACCCTATCCAGTTGTGCATTAAATCATAGGCCTCTATTTTAAGTATTTGTGACTTAATTAATTTCATGAACCTCTGTTCTCTAATTACCGTTACGCGTCCGCACACCGACTTAATGTTAAAAGTTGGCTGTAATTTTTATGTCGTATAGATTTGGTTCACTCCATTCAACATTTTAAAGAGTACAAAAGATTGTCTTATGCATAGCAAAATATCTATTTAATAGAACCATTCTGTAAATAATTAGAATTAAAAAACTGCTTGTCCGAGCGATAGTCCTAATTCCCGTGACGTTTTCTGTTTTTGGGCACACAAGCCTAAATAATAATATTTGACACATCATTTACGCGCGCGGCGCGAGCCCTTAGTTAGTTCTAAGACCTGTTAGCAAGTAGACGTCTATTGCGTTGGCGTACCGTCGACGAATTGCGTAGGAGTATAATTACCATGTCTTTGGTTTTCAATTTTTCTATTTACCATGTCCTTATTTTTATACTCGATTTTTGAAGGCAGATCCACGTTGTTAATTTAAATAGAATCAGTACTTTGGCCTTCATACGTTGTAGTAAGGCAGTATTTGCATACGCTGCAGATTTTGGAAATTTTGAAGAAAAACTATCGTTTTATAATTCCCATGTACTAATTACCATATATTTATAATCACCGTTGTATGAAATTATTACCTACAAATTGCACTCACGATTAAATAAGTATGATGATAAAATATGAAATCTACTAGACTTTCGCATAACAATTTCACGGACTATTCTTCCGATCTGACATCAAAATTTTGAAAAGCTGTCGTTAGAGTAACCTCGAAATAGATTTGATTTCATGACTAATGTTCAGCTTCAGTTGCTCAATTGATGGTCAGGAGATGTCACCCCTGCGTGAAACATGTCTCGTACCAGATACTTATTTTTACTATTAATATCAATGATATTTACATGTTCAATCATTAATTAATTCTAATATATAATACCATTAAAATCTATCCATATTACTTTTGCCCTAAGGAGATGAGATTGTCCAACAGTAACACTTACCTGGCGTGATCAGTGATCACATTAAGAACAAAAGGGAACAAATCAACAGATAATGGGACTTTTCAAGACAAGAGTGTATAGGCACTTTGTACCATCCTAGACTGCATCTTAAGCTTTGTTATGCATAGAAGAAACTTCGTGATATGCAATGGATACTGGGCAGAAGAAGCTTGGAGAACAAACTATATACAAATGCATCCTAAGACCCATGTATTATGGCTTCGACCCAGCCTCGCAAATGTAGAAATACAATAACGTTTTCAAAATAAAGTATTAAAAATCTTGAGCTGTGCACCTTGGTTTACTTACAAAGTCCACTGAAGTGATACCAAACGTCAAAGAGGGTATAGAAAATTCCTGTAAAGCTTACAAACAAAGACTAGACCGTCATGAAATCTATTTGCTGCATCCCTTCTAAATTCTGAGAATTCTGCATTCAGGCTTAGGAGAAAGCGAATAGCATCAATCTGAAAACTTATTGTAAAAGAATCGAGGTGACAAATCATGGGATATGCAGAGCTGGAACTGTCATTATTACAAATTCAATTTAATCTGATAATGGGTGATAGCTGATCGCAGATAGATTAAAAAGAGGAAAAAAACACTTATATCATTAATTACTTTTTCGATATATGCATATCCGAAAAGTCTAATTTGTGAGACCTCCTGATCCATTACACAGTAGATATATGAGCTAAAGCAGTACGGAAACTTAGCCCTTTCGGCGAGTTAAATACCTACACTTCAACTGAGTGTTATGGTTGGCACTCTTAATCTTTATAAAATTAATAAGGTTCTGACTTACTTATTTATTAAAACGTTTATATAAGTTTTTTAATTATCAAATACCTAATGGAATAAATTAATTGACTAAGTAGTTAACAAAAAAATAAAACGTTGATTAGGTTCTATAATGATCGAATACATAATCGAATAATTTTTTTTTAAAGTAAAGTAAAAAGTAAAAAAGTATTTATTACTAAAAGATTAAGTACTATTAGAGGCCGGTAGAAGATATTCTATTCTCATAAATAAAATACCGGATACTTACTTTCACATAGCTATTGCCTCATTTTAAATACAAATACAGTTCATCACTTAGTACAAAAGCGCGCGGAGCAAATTACTTTATCAAATAGAACACATAAATTGTTAAAAAGCGTAATTACGTAATTTAAAAAGAACTATTACAAAATCAGATGTAAGCACTTTATTTAAAAAGTAATATTTAATCATTTTTACAATTCAGAATTATTACGAAGTTTAAAAAATGAAAGTTCTGGTTTTGAAGATGCCGAGTTCAAGCAGCCGTATACTACGCAATACACTCGTGGCATGTTTTTTAAAAATACAGCGGACAGTGCATGCAATAAAATTATTATTAAAAACACAACGCGCGCGACACTCGCGACGGATGGACTGCGAGGTTCGCTTAGAGCTCGTGTAAAGCGTGCGTCTGTGTGCGTGAGTCTGATTTCGAGCGTTTGTATGAAGCTTCCGTACTGTTTGATTTATCTACTGTGTCCATTATCTGTACGTTAAATCCTTTGAACCACATTTAAATCAAATAAATGATGATGAAGATTCTGATTCAGCTAAAATGCTCTCATTTGAAATGTGACCCGTAGCCCCTTGTTGCTGAAACTAAGTGTTCCTGTTATAGCCTCGATTCTTGCAGTATACTGAAAATATCTTAATACAATAAATAATAGAAATTAATGTTTTTCTTTTTGCAAAGGGTTATTAAGTGTACCTACAGCGTTTTTTATGACGCTATGTGTACATATATTTGTGTACAAATTTATCAATGCAAGATGTTGTTTTTTTTTTGCTATTTTACATATCTTTTCTAATTACCGTTAGATTAAGTATTAGCCTTATCTAATTACCGTGACCATAAAATTTTTGGATCTCATTTACGCGAAAACCGCTTTGAATAATTTGACGCCTTTACGATTGTTAAATTCGTACTTTTCATGTGTTTTATATTTAAATGCATTTAAGTCAATTAAGCCAAATTTCAAAAATGATATGGTAATTAGGCTGAGAACGCCTGATCGTGAGAATGACCGTTAATTATCTTTATTACTCGTATTTGTGAAGTGTTTCATCGTCAAACTAGTAACCAGTACTATTTACCTACCTATGATGAGGTAAACACAATATGTTTGTTTGTAGGTAATTGTAGTATGACATAACATGTATTGTTATGAGGTCATTTTATTAGCGCTTATACAACAGATCTGATTGTTACATTAACCAATGTAAAACAAATGTTAGCCAAATGTAGAAGCTAACTTTTAATTCAATGAACATAGGTGCTTTATTCTCAGAAGTAGCGCGATGTACTACTCCACTTGCTGGAAATGAACCTTCTATAAAATATAAACCGAGTAGGTAATGGGTAGGTATTTATTCTGTGGTAAGGGCTAATAATTGTAATCCTCTTTTGTATTTTCTGTATTTACTCCTACTAACTTTACAGGTACAGGTTGGTTTATAAAAGCTTATGTAAAGCTTTATCGAAAAAACAGTTGAACGTGGGCGACCACAGAAGCATCTTTAAAACAAAAGCAGACCGGTGACCTAAGGAAAAAAGCTGGCAGTGTTGGCCAGAAAAAAGTTTGTGCTCTTTGACATTCACAATTTAGAAAAAACTAAAACAAAAGACTGTCGCTGACAGTCCATAACAAAACAATGCTATTAAAATAATCACCATGTTTCCACTGCCAATCCACCGACTTCATTATCCACTTGGATTGCACATATCAAATATTATACCATCGTGACGTCACGAGGTCATCGACAGGCTATCAATTTTCCGGCGAGCCTAATTCCACATTATTGCGTCGTTTGAACATCAATGGCAAATGGAATTTCAAATGGTCAGACTGGATTGAACTGGTTCTGATATTGAGAGTTGATTTATTGATTTTAATTAGATGCCTTGATTTTGATGGATTTCGGGTGACCAAGTATTAGAGATGTTTCTATGAAAAAAGCTCCTACTGTCTGCATGGCATGGTAAGGTTCTCTGTCATCATCATCATCATCATCATCATTTCAGCCACAGGACGTCCACTGCTGAACATAGGCCTCCCCCAATGACTTCCACATCGCACGGTTGGTAGCGGCCTGCATCCAGCGCCTTCCTGCTACCTTTATCAGGTTCTCTGTAAATTGTTTAAAACATGAAAAAACAAGTCTGAGAGTTTTCATCGAAAACTCTGGGCAGAGAGATTTTACATGCCGACAAAAATGCCATAAGTACGTTTTAAATTATGTTTTAAAAATCTACATTGCACAGGTAGGAAACGGGGGTTCTACTCAATTAATTTTTATACTAGTCTTATTACTCGTAGTATGTAAGTACATACTATTTGTTTTTATAAATGCGAAAGGAACTCTCTGGTTGACCGTTGTCTTTCTACTATACATCACGTTTCCAGTCAAATTATCATGAACTCCAGAAAGGACAAAACATCTAACCCTGGCATAACCGGGGTGAATAATTAAAGAATCCCACAGATATTTTATTTAGGCTACAAATTGCCACCCCCGGATTAGTTCAGATTCGCAAACAATTTTCGTGGTAGAAAAGCCGCTTAACCAAGAGAAGGGAAATAAAATATTCTATTAGCAAAATCCTTTACCTCATAATTCACTCAGAGCTGCTCTGAGGGCATGGCAGGTGGTCGCAGTGTTGCCAGTCCTTCTGTTTTACCTTCAGATCGATAGTTTGAAAGTAAAAAAAAAAATACAACGATTTATATGGCTTAGAAATAATAACACACCTTGATTTTTAAATCGCTCCCATTTTTCAAAGCCCGATACCATGACGAATTTTCTGATAAAGAAAATTCCCTTACCATAAAACCAATTGGGTGTACCCAACACAGGCTCTCTTGGCTCCATGGAAGAATAAGTTTTGTAATATTAAATTTTAATATGGAAATGGAAAAAAAACTAGTTTCCGATATCATTGTTGTTTAATAAAATTGTACGTTCGTTTCAGCCAAATGACGTCCACTGCTGGACAAAGGCCTCCCCCAAGGATTTCCACAAAGACCAGTCCTGCGCTGCATTCGTGTATTTTTCTAACATCGATTCTCAGAAACGTATTACAAGTAGGTACGTACGAACCTTTTATTTTTCCTTTCAGGGATTGTAGTTTGTTACAGTTTTCTGTTAAGTAAATCATAATGCAGTTACAACGTACGATAGGGTTGGCAACACTGGGTCGTCCTAATAAATACGAAAACGCTCTATCGTGAAGTTAGTAATAAATTCAAAAGGCAATCAACGCGGCGGGCGGGTAAAAATATTAATAGTCGAGAAATACTTCATTATTCATGAGTTCCAGTTTGCAGGATGGGGAGCAGTGGGGCAAACTAAGTCCCATGGTTAGTGGGCTATTGCGTTTTTATTATACCGATACTTATTTACTTAGAAACTTTAGTACTTACTTATACATATACGGGTCTTTGTAGCAGTAGACGTCATTTGACTCCTTAATCCTCCTCCTTTTATTGTATTTATAAAGATTTTTTTTCCATACTTTGATTTTTTAATAACTCTAACTATGTAAGTATTTGTTGTGTCAAATATCACTGGTACATTGTATCGCAGTCTCAAACCTGTATATAAACTTTTTACATTGTTAGATATAATTTTTTCATTAAATTTCAAGTAAAAGACTTGTCGTTTGATTCTATTTACTCAGTTTATTGATATTAAGCTTATATGTAATCAGCTCGTTTACTTGCTACATAAATAAACAAATAAACTATTCCTATATTCCCATTGGAGAATGCCCTGCAGCAAGATGTAATTTAATTTGCAATGTAAGCCGATGAAAATTAATAATTAGTTGGGTACTTCTCATTTACACTCAAATTTGATGGTCACACAATAATAGTTCATAAACGGTATAAGTTAGAACAATAACTTTGAAATCAGATGATAAAATATCTATTTAGCTACATACAAAATAAATTTTATCGTAATAGAAGCAAAAATAATATGAAAAAATCACATGAAACGATAAAAAACGGGGTGATTTTTCGCGTTCTCATCGTGTCACACCTTCGGTTGCAATGAAACATTTGGTTACTGCATTCACAATTTTCATTCAATTTGTGTGTAGCATATACTAAAATCATCGTAATTAAATATACTTTCCACACAATACTCAAAAAAATATCTTCTTACATTTTTTTTGAATTGAGAAAGCGAAATACGTTGGTCACACGATTTTAGGTACCTAAAATTTTGAGTAATAATACAAGATTGTCGTTAAACCGAACATCAGCAACCAATCACAGCGTTCTATTCGGTTAACGTCAGTCGCGCTTCGACCATTGGGGAGGTGAGATAGGTCGATCGTCGCTCCGCGAAAAAAATACATAGCTTTTTGTGATTATCCATAGACATACCGTCGCTTGCTTGAACAATATTTTCTACCTCTAAAATTTAAACAATTTAATTGAAACTTTGCCATTGAAAACTTAACATGTTAGACTTATTTGTGTAGTATTCGACTTGAACCGTTAAATTCAAATTTAAGGATAATTCATAAAAAACTAAAATTTTCGTCACCTTTGTGGCATCACCTTCGTGGTGTCTTATACACGAAGGTGATTTTAGGCCACGAAAGTGATTTCTTGCTTTGGTTTATTTTAAAATATAGTGACTGGTGTTTGTTTCTAGAATATTTTAATAACTAATAAATTATACGTGGTAAGTAGAGATCAGTTACGAGTACATCAATAAATAAATAAGGGTATTTTTGTTATCTGTCTGTATGACTGTATGTATGTCTGTATATGTGACTGTGTATCTGTTTGTAAGATAAATTTAATCTGTAGTTTGAGTTAAAAGTTGTACAACAAAAATACGAGGCCCTCTGGCCTAAATATTTTTTTTTTGTTGAGGGACTGATAATCAGTTAGAGTTCTTTTTATTGAGGTACTGATAATCCGTTTAATGCTTCTTTAGCATTTCAGAATGCCACCAGTGTCACCCTTAAAACCAATTGCGTAGAATCTTGTAACTTAGTAGGTGACGTAATCGGTAAAATATTATCTTGTATTTAAGTAGGTACCTATTTATTAGGGTGGTCCTTATTTTTCGACTTTTGAATTATCCCCGGGGCACTTTCTCATTATAAACATAAAAAAAATATATATATACCTCTAAATATGAAATTAGCTTTTGTTTTTTTTTTGGTTAATATTTAGAGGTCGCTACCAGCTGTCAAAATATTTACAAAAAGCTTTGAAGATCTTAAATCATGGTTTCATAAATGTTTTATTTAAGTGTTTATATCACATTTTACGTGCAAATGAACATCGCATAGATAGAATAGACAATCGCTTCTTGTCCTCTTCTCCCCTCAACCCCTTTTCTGTACCGACCATGGCACCGACGCGTCGAGATACTAACAAGTCAACTCTTATATCTTAATAATTGATTCAAATATGTACATTGTACATAATATCTTAGTTCATAGCAACAACAATAATTTTGTAATATTTTTATTTTTCGGCTATAAAAATAAATGAATCTAACAAATACAGATTTTGAGTTTTTACTTAAACCTTGGTAGCGACCCCTAAATGTCTTTTAAAAAATAAAAAAAAACATTGAAAGACTCATATTATGGTACATTTTATATTCAAATTACGTGGTGCCCCGCAAAATATAAGAAAAAAATTTTTTTTCGTAGGAATAAGGACCACCCTACTACACTCGCGAGCAAAACTATGGAATCACTTATAGCCTGACCAGGAACATAAAAACCCTCGCCATGTTGCGGAAAACTAATGGTACTAATTTCTTTTAATGGCAACAGTAACTGAAAACTTCATTGACATGTCACCTTGCATGTCAGTCTATTGCTGTCAAACTGTAAACAAACTTTATTTTAAATGTGCGCAACTGGTTTTATGAATTAAATTGCTAAAATATTTTTATAGTCGTGAAAGAAAAGTGGTTCACAATGTGTTAAAGTATTTGTCGAAGAGAAATACTAAGGATTCAGACAATATTTTCATTGAATAATGTTTCCGACAAAGGTTGTCAAATTGACTGACATGTTTATCGTATAGTACAGTCCACTATGAAAATTAGCTGTGGTTTGTTTCAACTACCTATTTTAAAAATTTTGTCACTTTCTAAGTGTTGAATTTTATGGGATTGGGAAAGAAGTACCGAGTTTGAAGCGTTCATGAGCAGACATTGCAGTTGAATATTCAAGTTCTGAATTTGATTATTGATGAATAATAAAAGAAATCTACTACCTCGATTGATGGCTTCATTTAATTTATTTAAATCAGGTTACCTATAATAACATTTTTTCGTTAATTTATGAAAATATCAAATTAGCCCGTAATCCTGAATCCTGATACATAAAGTTAGCCTATTAATTTAACACAGGTACGACTGTACTCAGTGTTGCACTATCAAATGCAATTGACGCGCCTCTATGCCAGGGTTTTTATGTTCCTGGTCAGGCTATACATGAAGTTGTTTCCACGCGATTCTTGTGTACTAACAAATTCGTTAGTATAGGCACAGAATAAGTAATAGTACAGGTACAGAAGGATTACTCCGCAAGACGATTTAAATAAATGCGAGTCTTGCTACGACGCGATACAGTGGAATTCAGCTCGCACAGCACTACGTACCTACAATTTTATTCACCTACAAGTTTTGTCTCTTTCTATCGCGTGCCTCTGAACTCTTCTTACGCTGTTAGGGTTGCTGTCTAGTGAAAAAATAATTAATCTACTTATATGTCATGTCATGAAGTACGTATGTAGGTTTACGTACGTATGTATACGTACGTATGTACGTATGTAGTGTAACGCATTCATTATGGAAAACCTTGGGAGATGCCTTTGTCCAGCAGTGGACATCATTTGGCTGAAACAAACGAACGCATTCTGAGCAGTAGTCATGGTAGGTTAGGTTCCTATACTATCCTAAGAATTATTGATTACCTACATGGCCAACATACCTTTCAGCATCTTTGGGAAGCGATAAAAAAGATAAATAAAATCCGGTAGATTTCTTTTCGAATTTAAACACCCGAACACCGCACTATATTTCTTTCTCTTTATGTCCATTTTTAAATAATACTTCGATCGTAGAATTAGGTACTACAACTCACGCCAGCGTCCTGACGGGCGCGCGCGTGACACTCGACTGATATAATACCCGCCGGCGGGGCGCTTCGCTGTAGGTAATTATCGGATGTACCGCGCGGAGTGAGCCAGGCCTGGTATAGGTCTACCAGAATCTCATGGCAAACAAAAATATTGGAAAAGTGTGTTTTTCATATGGCAATTGTCTATGGTTTAATTGTCACCTGTCAAAGAAAATTATGAGATCTGTCAGCCGCTCCAAAAATTTTGTAATCTCTTCTTGACTATTTGTTATTTTTGTGAAAAAGTCGAAAAAGCTCAAGCAACTCATATTGTTTTCAATGTGAATTGTAAAATAAGGCATAATTCAAAGTCAATCTTTGATTATAAGCGCGTCGTCGAGTTGACAGTAAGTTGGACTGAAATGTTTTGATACATTTAGTTTATTACCCAACTACGTTACACACAAGGAGGGTTATGTTTTTTATATTATTCTTAATAGCTGCTTTATCGGGGTTTTCAGGTATATCTCACAAATTGGTGCAGAGGAATGGTCAAAATGTTATGACCATGTAAAGAAAATTGAAAAAGATTTCATCTCTTTATCGAAAAACAAGAAATTGCAAGTGGAGTTCTTAGAATCGTTTTCTAGTTCTGAATGAAGTGATAAGTTAAAAGTATGATGCATAATAAAATTAGTTACATAAAGTAATAATTTTTTTTTCAAGACATTTTCCTATGTTAAAAACCCGATGTATAACAACATTCTTCATACACATACCTACCTAAAATGTATATTCTTACTTCATGTTCATTAATACTAAAGTCATAAAAGTAAAAAATTAAACAGTATCAAGATAGTTTATTCCAATTTCCCCAGTATTGCTCTCAACAAAGTTTATTTTCCCTATTTGCCATGAGATTCTGGTACACCTATACACAAGATCGCGTGGAAACAACTTCATGTAAGTGATTCCATAGTTTTGCTCGCGAGTGTATTTATATTATGTTATTGCTATTTATCTATGAAAATAAGACAAAATATATGTTTTATAAACACTTAAGAGTTATTTACAGTAATAAAGTTTGAAAAAATTATTGCTGTGAAGTACAGAATCACTTTCGTGGCATCAAAAAATTCAAAACGTTAAAGCTTCCAAACGAGACTCACTATTTGAATGATTTACTGAGAATATAATCTTCACATCAAGCGCTACAATTTTTGTTTACAAAAAGTTGAAATAAGTTAGAAATAAAATTCGCCACGAAGGTGACGATGAGAACCGTGGCGATGAGAAATACCCAGTTATTAGAGTATGGGATAATCTCTCAGCCAATGTAGAGACTCAATGCTCAATCCATATTGCACATAGTTTCCTCTAACTTACGGTCTCTTACGGTATAAAATCAATTGAATTATCTTTAGCTTAATGTGTTGTCGATTGTAGTAGCCTATTCCCTAAATACCTTATTAGGTAAGTAGCCTTAATGCGTGATAATCCGATTATAGAGACCCGCTAAGAGTGTAATAATCGGGACATAAGTGCAATTGGGAAAATAAAAAATTGTATTGACACTTGGTCAAGCATTTCCTCTATTTTACAGTTAAATGATGAGTTAGTTAAATAGTGATCATTATTTTAAAACGATTAAACTGTAAATTATTACCCTACTGCGCCAGAAGCAGGGTTAATGTTTTTTGTCGAAAATATGCCTAAAAATGTTTAATATTTGGTACTTAGGATGCGTCGTACGACATTCGACAGGTCGACTTTTGAGTCAAACATATTTTTTCAGGCTTCTGAAAACTGATCTAACTCATAATCACGTGTATTGTTTAACAGGCCCTAAACAGAATGAGACTTATTTTTACTGAACAGCCTGAATAGAAGTTTTTCTTCATAATGAGTTCTGCAACTTGGCAATCTGTATCAAAACAACAAGCCATTCAGATTCAGAGGTATCTTGATCCTTGTCTTGTCAGCAGAAGGAATTCCTATGAATCCCTTTCATCTGGTATTATATGAATAGAAGTGAATTACGAGTATTTGCACCGAGGTTTACAAAGTACATAATCACGCACAACAGCGCTGACCGCAAAGCCCAAATCGAATTGAAAGCTCGCAAACATTATGTTATGATGACGCACAACTTCCGGTTTGTCTTGCGGCTCGTTTGATACAAATACTCGTTCGTTTGATGTTATAACTGCTGATGATTTGTTCTGATGCTTTTTAGGTAAAAAAAACTGCCTTAAAAGATTTCAAATCAGCAAATCAAAAAAAATTTGCAAGTAAGTACTTATGTAGGCTTTTAAAAAGCACTTTTATACGCTATAATTTTTTTCTGCTATTATTTTTCTCCAAGTTTGTATTACAGCATGCATGCTTTTCCCCCTGCCTGCAATTTCAGTCAATATAAATCGCTGAGAAAGCAAAACAGCTGTATGAATGCTATTCATCACTCTCCTTGCTCTCTTCGTCTCTACAACTATTATTTTCTGTAACCTAGCTATCCAGCTGCTCACACACATCAATCACAAGCAACAAATTTCCATGCATTTACCTTGCACTTTCGATCTCATTTTCGCGAAACAAACCGTGCACATGTTGGCGTTCCGTTCCAGTCATCAATCAATCGTTAATCCAACGATGCAATATCCATAAAATGAATCGCGAGCGCCGTGCGGACTTGCATTCTGCGTAATTCTGCAGCGAGCCCTGTAGTGATGTTCGGTTCGAGTGATGTAACAAATATCGCAAATAAATTACAAGTGCATAAGTTATACTATTGTGTGTATGAATTGATCTTGGGTGTAGTACCTATTCGCCATTAACAAACATACGATCATACATTTACAGCTATTTGTTGCAGAATTTAGAAATTGCGCATTCAGTACGTACCAAAAGTTTTCCTAACTAGACTATTTTAAGTAATATTTATGTTGTTTAAATAATTGCTTTAGCCAGGGAACTACCTCCAGCTCCTACTAATATCTAAATAAATTAAATCTACATCATTCTTGCGAAAACAACGATGTCATCTACCTTTACCGGTTCTTACCCGTTAAGGTGACAACATCAAAGCCGGTCATTAAGCCCCCGTAATATCATAACAGCCCTATTCACTCGTTAAAGGCACATGAGAAAAAAACAAAAGAATAGAGCCCCAGCACGGAACAAGCCAGGCAGCACTAGCCGACGACAATGCCGCAATCGCAGCACCAATCTACATAATGGATTGGGCGGCCGAACGCATCGTCCGGTCGCCGCTCATTCAATTGTCGCGGTCGCCGATGTGTCGCTCCGTTATTACGGAATACGGAATTAATAATTTCACCGCGCGATGTGGAAGGGTTAGAAGCCAGTTCTTTTTTTGAATTTTTCTTTTTCTTTTTATGGGTCTTGCTGACCAGTTAGCTTTTCATTAGGGTGATGCCTTTGTTTTTGACATTCGAAAATTAACAAATGAATGCGATGAATGTTTTCGGTATTTGTCTTTTTAATTTCCCTGTCGGCCAGTCCCTTTTCATTCATTATTATTATTGACGGTTAAACACACCGTCAATGAGATTTTATTGCCTTTTTAACTGAAAAACAGAGTTAAAATAGAAGCTAAAAAGTGACATGTAAATCTCAAATAAGACTACTGTAATCAAAATGTGGTGAAGTTAATATAAAATGCTATTTTTCATTCCGTAAACAATGCGTAGTGAGTGGAGTCATTCACATTAACGCTAACATTGGCAGTAACATTAGGGAATAAGCTATTTTCCCGTTTGCAATTGCCAGTTCAATGATACTAATGTTCGCCGGAAATCGCGATAATAGATTTGAACGTGGCTGAATTTGTTTACAATAATATAACGTAAATGCGCCTATTACCGCCAGTTTAAGCTGACTTCGGATAAACGTTAGAAAATTAGATATAAGACGTGGTGATAGAAAAGACACTTTAATTTATTTTTAACATAGATGAAGTAACCTTTGAATTCAAGTAGTAACAATGAGTATTCAATCACACAATAATTAATAAATAGCAATTTAATCTGAAAAAGCAGTTGTTTCTATTACCGACCTATAGACGAGGTGTGTTTCTATTAACGTTTTTTTTGTTTCTATTACCGACCGCTAAGAATATTGTTCTTGAATTGGGTATATTCCAAGAGGCACGGGTTCGATTCCCGCTCAGAGGTTCGGGAACCACTTGATTTTTTCAAATTAAATTTGTTTTGCTTTTAGTTTTAGTTAAATTTGTTTTTTTTTTCAAGTTTTTTTTTTTTATATAATTAAAAGAGAAAACGAATAATAAATTCCTTTATTATACTTGATTACGCGGTACCCGGTGTCGGTGTTCTAGTGAGTAGTGGGGGTCATTATTTAAGTTATATTTGAGTTTTAATAAAATTTAATTTTCATTTAATATTTAATTTTTATTTTTAATTTGACTATATTTTTTAATTAGTTTTTGACTGTTTTTGATTTTAATTGTTTGTAGGTAATTGTGTATTTTAATTTAAACTATGGACAATTTATTGGACACTGTCTGTATAATTACTTTATTAAATATTTTTTTTATTATTCAAAAGATCTTAAAAAGTTACATAGTAGTTGTGATAACGCATAATTGGTTTGATGTCATGTCATAAATTATGTTAGTTATATAAAAAATACAGGCTTATAAGTCTTCGTAGGTGGCTTTATAGTTATGAGGCGGTAATAGAATTAAGTATGAATATCACTTTATTCTATTAGCGACCGTAAAAAAAACAGGAACCAGCTAAAATATGTACTTTAATGAAGACGTGATTAGTAAAGTATCATTTCTATTAGGTTTTATTTTATATCAAATAGGTACTAATTAGAATTTAACAGGTTTTTATAAAATTTGTTGTCATACATTATTAGAGATATTCTTTAATCTTCATTGCAGTTTTATGCAAAACCTATGACAATAAACGTATGGCGTTAATTGATTTAATTATGTGACATATTGTTATGAATCGATCAATATAACAAAATCGAGGTTAAATGCGTAATTAAACATATAAATACTAAAATAAAAAAACATTATCAAAATTCTAACAACGCCATGGGTCGTTATTAGAAACCAAATTATGAAAAGTGTTTCTATTACCGCCCTTATTTAAAATTGTATTTAAGCCACAAAAATACAGCGAGAGGGCTATATTGAGGGTTTATTAAGGAAACTAAAGTACGAATTAATATTATCATGCAAAAACATGTTGGTATACTCATTTTAAATGTGTTAAAATCGCTAATTAATAACAAGGTGCACCTTAAGTAGCTGGGAGCGCGTCAGTATGAAAAGTGCGTCCGTTGCGGGCGCGTCCCATTTAATGTCAAATAACTCCGTTTACTGGTTATTTACGAACACAAACTTTAATCGTTTTGATGGTCAATAAACATATCTAGACATTTTTAGTTAACGTGTTTTCTGGAACCTGTTATTATGTCTTTTATGAAAGAAAGAAAAATAGGGCGGTAATAGAATACAAATTTTGGGGGGTCGTTAATAGGCGCACTTACGTTACTGTAATTTGTGTAGGTACATAGCTAGACTGTACCCTGGAATTCCTTGATCATGCTTCTGTCCAATAGGAAACTTTTTCCTTTTGTTCAAGAAAAAAACAATCGAGGAGCAACTATTTAGAAATTCAATGCTCAATTGTTTTTCTTTCGAATTTTTCACGCAACATTTTTTATGATTCGAATTTTAAAATTGTAGGTAATGCTGTAAAATTGCATAACTTACGTATCGAATTTAATACTATTAATTTCAAATAAAGTTATGCAAACGTCACTCCGTAAAGTTAAAAAAAATTATGAAAATTGCAAAGAGTAGTAGTAACGGCTGTTCAACAATCGATTTTCATTTGTTTAAGTAGGTACATAATAATGTCACATTTTTGCCAAAATACCACACGATTACGGTATATTATTAGATCCATAAATATCTCGCAGTATCGGTCGGTAAATCTCCGTGGTCAGTAAGCTAGGTTAGATTAGCGCCTTATTGCACCGTATATCTTAGATGCACCCTGCTGAGTCAGGATCTAAGGAACCCTTTGTAACTACGGAATACTTAATAGTCCCTGAAGGTATTGTAAGAATAGGTATTGTATAATGCCTAATCCGCAGATTTTTTAAAATAAAACAGCTAAATGTAAATTTCTCTTATGAAATACAAATTATGTACTAATATTCTAAAAAAAAAAAATTGGTTCGACTCTTTTATTAACCATCAAGTTGCCATAGATTTTTTTGCTATAAGTATCATCAAGGATGGGCTATCGATTTGAATCGGCAAAATTTCTACTAAATAAATAATTAAAAAAACCTGTAAATCATTATTTAATACATCGGGATTCATCAATCAAATAGTCCGGGACATTTTAATCGCATAAAGCCGTAATAGGCGCAGGAGACAAAACAGTTTGTCAAATATGCAAAGAACTCGCAAGGGACATGCCACTGATTAGTGGTGGGCAAAGGTTACGTTTGTCGATAGTTCTTTGTTTTTCAATTCGAAAGCTTTTGTTTTTTTTTATTTTACTTTTAATTAATCTGTCAACGAAAACATTTCATGCCTGGGGTAATGCAAAACTTTTTCTTTTTGTTTAAGAAAAAAAAAACAATCGAAAATCAATCATTTAGATGCTCAATTTATTTCTTGCAAATTTTGCGTCATAGTGAGAAATTGGGTAATGTCCAAATTAAAAGGATATCATTCATGTATCTTTTTTCTCATGTTCTTCATTTTACTACCATTAATTTTTAGCGTTCCAAGCGTAATTTCATTGAATTCCTAGGTATATTATGTAACTATGGTCATTGTAATAACACATAATTATTTATCGATAAGTTGTTCACACTAGCCCTTGTGAGCTACCCTGTTTGTACTGTCACTTCATATCCGCATTTGAAATTCAAAACTACTAACTCGCGCAATTTGCTTCCAACAACCAGGCTCTAATGAATACACCTTTCGAAGAATTTCCCACATAAACTATCATAACAGTTGACATTATAAGTACTTAATCATTTAACTCGTTGTAGGTACTTACAAATTCCAGTGCTCTGACTCTATTTTTTCCTTCAGCGGAAATTGAGCTCACACTAATATCGTGGAATTATACAAATTATAGTACCTATGCAAAAATACTGAATAGTTCCGAAAGGGGATTCTGGTGCCAAAATTATCATCATTCCTAAATAACTAACGCTAATGAAAAGAAACGGTAAAAACGAAGGGTAATTCTTTCCACAAACATTTCCAATTCCAGTTCAGGTTGGAATTGAAACCATTAACCTGGATCTATTAAATGCCTAATCCACACACCCAGTTACAGTCCAGTAATCGAAAGGCATAGAGCGCAGTCACTCGCCGCCGGTCAATAGAAAAACACAATGGCGGCGCACAATAGGCCTGAATGCTCTTAAACGATCTCCACCAAATGGAAATTTTAGTGCTCGTAGAACTATAACTGTAACTGGACTTTTTACGGAATGGCCCCGTGGAGGCGATTCTAACGAGCGCATTTGGCGTTTGGCTAGATGGCCAATGCCGTTTCTCGTTGAACTTATTTATCGCTGGACCAACTTAGGAAGAAGATGAAATTAGAAGAAGCCCGATTGGAGAATGCTTTAGAGTTTAGACACATTCATAATGTCAAATCACTGAAAAAAGTAAATAGATCTTAGGGGGAATAGCCTCAAAACAAATACAAAGATAATATGATAAAGAATTTAAATAGTGCTAAAGTGTTAAACTGGTTTTCATAATATTGGTACCTACATATTATAGAGATAAAACCTCAATTATACATACATGGAAGAGGTCGGTTCAGCCCCCTATTCCGCAGGAGTAGAGTTTCTAGAAGATGGATAAGAACTACGATCAATTTACCTTTGAAAAACCTCTGTGGCATTATTAAAAAAGTGGTCAACTAACCCGATAAAGTCTAAGTAAGTACATACCCACATACTCTACTATCAAAGGATCACTGAGAGCTAACCGACATCAGTTTGTAATTAAGCAACCTCATAATACCCTCCATTATTGCCAGTCCAGCAGGCCGGTGTTTGAGCAGGCGAACAATCAAAGTATGAAACAATATCCGTGAACAGGCACAATGCGGTCCTTCAGGACGCCCCGGGCTGCGGGCCCGGCGGTATCCAGGTGGGTAGAGTAAACAAACTTCCAACGCGCTACTACGGGTGTGAGTAAGTCGATTGTGTTTCACTTAGGCCCCTCGTCCACGGCAACTTTTTGTAGCGATGCAGTAGTGATTCTGTCGCGCGTTCGCACCGAGACAGTCGCAATGCGGTCGCTAGCTGTGTGCCCTCGCCCACATAAACGCGCTTCTGTCGCGATCTTCTTCTTATCGTGTCGACAACAAACCTACACAGTGTCAGCCCAAAACTCCGCTACAAGAGTGTCTGTCGCGATGCAAAAGCAATACTGTCACGCTTCTGTCGCGAGGCAAACGCGATTCAGTAACCATCCCCGATGTCGCCCGACACGGTCGCGCGTTTCCATCGTTACAGTCGCGCTTCTGTAGTGCGTCGCAAATGAGACTAATGCGCGTAAGTAGCGATGCCACTACATAAAGTCGCCGTGGGCTAGGGCCCTTAGAGTCACGATGTCCACGACCTGTTATCTGACGAATGCATTCTACATAGCACAACACTGCAATCGCGAACCTGTCTGCCAAAGGTGTGGATCCCGCAGACTGCAGAATTTTATAGTTAGCCTATAGTTTGGTCGGCTTCCAAGTTGCATGAGAAATCAGCCGATACCAAATTGTGTAATGTGACTTCTATACATGTTCACACTAATTAAGCCTAGGCGCAGACCGCCGACTTTTAGTTGGGTCGGGCTGTTAATCAGTATGGACATTTGAAAGAGCGCACACTACACCGATTTGGTATTGGCCAATTCTTCATAGAAATTAGAATAAGGCCCAACTATCGGCCAATTAAAAGTTGGTGGTCTGCGCCTAGTCTAAATAGTTCCAATGGTAGGGGACACCGGAGCGAGCAGCGGTCGGCGCCCTAACGAGCGTAACATATCATTTGGCTCGAGTGTGAAATCAGAAATGCGGCTCTCTGCCCAGTAACGACGTGATTTCTGTTGTGTTTGCATATTACTGCATTATTATTTCTACTATTTTGGAAATAATGACGTTATATAGAGTATTAAATATCACAATTCATAAATTACTGCTTTTTAGTTGTGTATTTTGGATTTTCAATACAAATGCACGTACTGAAAAAGAATATTATCAAAGTGAAAACAAGGTTAAGTAGGTATTATTCATACATAATTTTTTAGACCACAATGATTAGTAGTGCAATTAAAATCCCACAAAAAACATTCTGTAAAAAACTAGCCAAGTCTCGATGGAGCTGCTTGTTTATCTCTAAAAAGTAATGAAATCTAGACAAAGTCGCGCCAAGTCTATGGTTCCTTACTGCGATTTCTTTATTATTATAGTTAATGTTGTGTGACTTGGCCGTTGAACAATCTTTATTAAGATAATCATACAATAAGTATTATTGAAATACGCAGCTTTATTAAGCCTACAATTGACTGGTTATTGAATCAACGTTTTCCAAGTGGCAATTTTCCATCGCCAATGGGTAGCGGTTCTGGCGACAGATTGGTGCAATGGTGTCATGGATTACCTACCTGGTTTTGTACCCTTCAACGGCCAAGTCACACAACATTAACTATAATAATAAAGAAATCGCAGTAAGGAACCATAGACTTGGCGCGACTTTGTCTAGATTTCATTACTTTTTAGAGATAAACAAGCAGCTCCATCGAGACTTGGCTAGTTTTTTACAGAATGTTTTTTGTGGGATTTCACTTCTTTTTGTAGAAAGTGGCAAAATTATTTAACGTCGTCGTTTTATCGAAATTTTTTACGATATTAAACACAAATAAACTCAACGACCTTTAAAATGGACAACGAATCAGAATTGTTTTAATAACATAACCTTAGCGAACCTTACAATATAATAAACGAAATCAACGAAATGCAAATTACACAACATTCAACTTAATCGACGGGGGGCTCTAGAAAGGAAAAAAATCTGGACACCGCTTGCTAGTGCTAGCGCCATCTAGCGGTGAGCGATACAGGCGAATACCACGGTCCCGGAGTAGTATTTATTATGAATGTGGTGTTACTCCAGATCTTCGATTTTCCTAGTTTTTATAGTTTTCCCTTTATGTGGCCATTAAACCCTAACTCTGTACCAAATTTCAGCTCTCTGAGTTTATGGGAAGTACTAGTTCTATTTTGATGATTATCAGTGAGTGAGTGTCGTAAATGCGAAACTTTGCTTTCGCTTAACTTCGGAACTAAATGACCAACAGACTTGAAATTTTGGATTTTAAGTACGTGATTATAGCTTACTAGATGACGAAAATTTCTGCGTTCTGGTCTTATCCAGAGGTTCTCAAATAGGGGCCTGAAAATGCGGCGAAATGGTTCCAGTAAAGGATGGTACGGCAGTGTTTGCTTCGCGCTCGACTTGGCGGGGGCACTGCCGTGCCCCCAGATGTATTATTCAATCTTAATTTCTACATCGTTGTAGTTTTCATCATAGTGTATGTACAACTATACACACATACAGGATTAATAGAAATTAGTAGAAAGTGCTACAAATCTTGTCAATTTTGTTTGCAACTTAGTTTCTTATCCTAAATCATAATTTTATTACCTTGTAAAAGTAAACGATTTGCGGAATAGTGTATTTATCGATAATAATATAATATCATTATAACTCACTTAAGGTAATTCAGTATTTTGCATCTGCCTAGCAAAGAAACAATAAATGAAACACATGGTTGACTAGTAATGTATTTATAGATCACAACGATTAGGTACTAGTGCAAATAAATAAATACAATTATAAATCACAATTTCTACATCGTTCTAGTTTTCATCATAGTGTACAATGTGTATGAGAAACGTAAAATCTGAAACAAAAATATTCGTAATTTAAGCAATTGTTAATTGTAAAAAAATTTTGCCATGTACGAGTATTTCGAGTTTTATTTTATTTTTATTTTTTATTTTATTGTTAGGAAAACAAACAGCATTCTACAGGGTGTTAGGTAAATGGGTAGGTATATGAGCCGACACTAGCCCATGTTAACATGGGCATATAAATGGTATGGTGAAGTCAGAAAGGACAATGGGCAAAATGGTACCCGGCTCCAATAGATATGAGTCTAGTATCGTTTGAAAGGTCTTACCAAGATGAACAACTTTTACTATGACCACCAGCCTCAGATCTGGTTGTGTACGAAGATATACATACTTTTTTGCAGAATGGTACCCGGCTCCAATAGTTATGTTTGTAGTGTCATTTGAAAGGTCTTACCAAGACGAACAACATTTACTATGGCCACCAGCCTCAGATCTGGTTGCGTTCGAAGATAAAGATACTTTTTGTGTAACCTAAGTATCATACAGTATGAAGGGGGACGCGCTAGGGGCAGGGCACCGACGAGATGGTCGGACGCGGTGAGGAAGACGGTGGGCGGGAGTTTGCATCGTGCGGTCCACACAGCTTATGACCGCAGTCTGTGGAGGAACACTATCTGTGGTCGCGATCCTCATCAGTGAGGGACCGAGGAAGAAGAAGAAAAAGTATCATACGTGTCTATCGTATGGTTCTTAGGTTATGCGAGGCAGGAAGGGTTTACTGCTCCAGCATCCTTCTTTAACTCTATAATTATTGATGGGGATGATTGTGAAATAAATATTTTTATTTAAAGAAGTACTACCCCCTTATTAATAAAAAGTTACACCTAGGAAGAACATTGGATTAAAATGACATTTCCATACCAAATGACAATTTAAGCCAGAGTTCAACTAGGGTGTAACTTTTATTAATAAAGGGGTAAATTACTTCTTAAGGGTTTTATTATGGGTTGCTAAAGCGAATAAACCCACAAGACCCAATAAGTCCACCCACAAGATGGACCGACGACCTCATAAAGGTAGCGGGAAGGTGCTGGATGCAGGCCGCCACCAACTGGCCATTGTGGAAATCATTGGGGGAGGCCTATGTTCAACTGGACGTCCTATGGCTAAAATGATCATGATGATGATGATGAAAGCGAATAAAGGGCTAATAGCTTGGGTAGTTCATCGTAGGTATAATCCTTTCCTTTTCAATTCTTCTTTTAGTTATATTAATAGATTGTAGTCATAATACATACTCGTATACATGGATGATTGTGTTATACTTTCATTATAATACTTAGTGGAATTACTGCTTTCAAAACGTGAATTAGAACTGGCCCCATAGCAGACATTTTCCTACATCTAAAGGCCTTTTAAAATATATATTGGTTATGGCTATTGGAGCGGGTACCACTTTCCATACATTTGTGCCCATCATCCTTTGATAACATCATTTTATTTTTTTAAGTTTTCATACAAAATAAATTTTATAAAATCCGATTTGTATGAAAATTAAAATAATTAAAATGAAGATATCAATTTTCTGACTTCACCATACCATTTATATGCCCATGTTAACATGGGCTAGTGTCGGCTCATAAACCCATTTACCTAACACCCTGTATAACACACATAGAGTTAACAATTGACTTTAAATATGTCAAACTAAGTAAGATTTTGGTGAACTTCGTTATACCGCTGAAAATGTGGTGAGTGAGATGGGTACAATGGTCACACGAGGCTCGATCGGACGCGCCCAGCGAGTCATTGCTATCAGCATCATACGCCGGAACCGCGGCGACACTACTGTCCAATCACTGAAGTACATTGACGTGCACACCTGATCGCTCTAAAATCAGAAATAACATAAAACAACCATGAATATTAATACATTTCTTTAACCTTAAGAAAAATTTTTTACGTAATTTCTAAGTAGGTACCTACTAACATCACCATCACCAAGTCATTTAGTCTCTAACTAAGGCAAGAGCACGAAGCGACCGTTACTTTACAGCAAATGGAGGTTTTGGCCTACACTCCCCAGGCTGTCCAAGCGGGTTGGGGAGAATTTAGCCCAAATAATAAGAAACAGACAAAAGAACAAAATGTGAAAAATAATAAATGAAACAGCAGCCAGTATTGGACGTCTTTTGGTTTTGGAAATTAGGTATATTGAAAAATTAAAGATACGAAAACTAAGAGCTATTCCACTGTCAAACAAAAATTAAATATTCATAGGAATAATACTTAGTTATTGATAGGTACCTAACTTCAAGTAGATGCTCATACCTCGCTTTTCACCAAGTCTCCGCAGTAACAGTACATAAAATTTTCTAATAGAAGAAGGACAAATATGGTAACTATAAATAACATATCCAATGAGAAGATGTCTCTCTGAAACCAAAACAAAAGTAGGATTTAAACAGATCAAATTTTAAAATTTGTTTCAATCTAACCTAAAGTACTTATAAATTGAGGCCGGGTGCGCATTTTCTTACATAACTTTTCAATTCCTATCATTGGAGGTCCGAAAATATTTCTCATAACCATAATGATCATTCTTCATAAAAATTTTAAAAACCACATATTTAAAAATATAATCATTGAAATTCATAATATCACTAATCATACACTTAGTTTTTACTAATATTTGTATTCATATATTTTTCTATACTAATGATCGAAACTCATAATCATTCGAATAAATAACTATAATATTTATAAATGTGATGTATCCTAATATTTGTTTTCAAAAATTTCTTACTCATAACTGTATTTATCCATATTACTGAAAATCATGATGTCTAATTGTCTATATTCGTATTAAATCGTATTTTAACAATAAATTAATTTAACAATGGTCCAAAACAGGCAATATTTTGTGCCACAAAACTAACGTGACAGAAACGAATCGCTGCAAAACCGACTCCACGTAGTCTTGTTTGCCCTACCCTTAGAGTGTAATTTAAAAGCCGGAGGCGCGGAGGGAGGGCAGCCCTTGCCCGCTGTAACGAGGCTCAGGCGCCCGGGTGAGCTGGAGCGGCTGAGGCTGGTCGCCGAGGCGCCGATGGCGATCCAAAAAGCCGAAGCTGCGGAAGCAAGCGTGGGTGCCTGAGCCTAGTTACGCAAGGGCGGAAGGGCTGCACATCCCACAGCGCCGGAGACGAGGAGATACCAATGCATGCTGCATGCTTGCTTTCATGCTGCATGCTCTGCATGCTTATCTACTTTATTAAATTATATAGGGGAGAGTTCGGTATATTGTACCGCCGGGTAAATTGTACCACCCTCATATTTATTGAATGTCTGTAATTGCAACACTCAGCGATACACAACTAAATTCATTGAATATTGGCCATATGGTTTTTGCCGTGACAATTAACACGTGTGTTTTATTATGAAAAGTTTTTTTTTATTGTTTTCAAGTAACTTTTGCGAATGCATGTTTAATTTGTAATTTTGTTAAATTTAATCACACAGTGTTTCTAATTTATTAATTAAAAGCGTAAATTAGTGTGGATTACGATTATTTGAAACATTTTTCGGTATTAATAAGCTATATTTTTTACCGATTTTTTAAAAGCACTATCACCTAGTCGGTTAAATTGTACACATCAATTTGTATGGAATTTTACCAAAGGATTTATAAAAAAAAATTAGTAACTCATATTTGGAAGTTATAATTGCATAGTTTTGTTTAACTAACAATAAATGAAAGCAAAAGACTGGCAAAGTAGATTAGGTACAAGTGTGCGTTACGATAATTGGAATTACAAAACGTGTACTCAAAATCGTGATAACGTGTAAAATAATATCGATTGTCTATGTTATTAACTACTGTTCCTTTTCGTTACCTAATTTGTTAAGAATGTATCGTATAATATTTTGCCATAGTTTTTTTATAGGCTTGAAATTTATTGAAATCCAATTTAGTAACCCTGTGGTACAAATTAACGAACCGGTTGGCTAAATTGTACCGAAGCTCTGAACTCGTATTTTGTTGATTTGTGCTAAATATACAACAATCATGTTGATTAATACCTATGAAATAGTAAGTTGAAATTTCTCTTTTATTATATACCATGGACATTAGCAAAAACAAAACAAAAATATGTGTAAAATGAGATTGAAAAAAACTGGTCCAAATTACCGGACTCTCCCTTATGATTTTTTTAAAGATACGAGTATGTCTGTAATAAAGTAAATTACCACAAAATATAACAGAAGACAAACTCCATACTAAACGCGCTCGAGCCACGCACACATAGATACCGCTCTAGCAAGACTGTCTTGGACGAATGCGAGCGCGACGTGGCGCGACAGACGTTCGCCACACGTTCGCTGTGGTTCGCTTGAGTCACGCGCCGGTCAACCGCCTGTGATATTATTTTGTTTTGCGAAATTGACGAAAATGAGGAGGCCCCGCGGTAGGCAGCTAGAGTCCTTGGCAGACCGATTGAACTTTGACGTCATCGCTCCCATGTCTCCGACCCACTTCCCTGCAATAGTAGGACACCGCCCAGACATTCTCGATTTATGTCTCCTTAAGAACATAAATCTTCGCTTAAGCTCTATAGAGCTCTATCACGCCTTGGACTCTGACCACAGGCCTGTGGTCATTAGTTTAATCCCCCGAGTAGGCCCCGATTCGAACACAGGCCTCCCACCCCCGTCAAAGGTAGTGGTGGATTGGGGCAGACTGGGCGAAAGCCTCAAGTCGGCCTCTTCCCCCCTCCTAGATACCATTCCGGATGTGATTAGCACACCGGAACAGACCGACAGCACGATCAACTCCCTCACCAGTCACGTGCAGAACGTCGTGAAGTTCTGTTCACGACAGGTACCGGACTTGGGTCACCAAAGATGGAACCTGTCGCCTGATGCACGCGCTCTGTTGACGGAGAAGAACGCGGCCATCCGAGCTTACGACTCGTACCCCACCGAAGAGAACCGGGTTCGCATGCGCTCCTTGCAGCGTGCTGTAAAGAAGTGCATTCGCGATCTCCGGAACGAACGGTGGGACTCTATGGTACAATCCCTCGAGCCGAACCATCTAGCCTTTTGGCAGTTGACCAGGCGTCTCAAGTCGGACTCTGTAGCAGTCACTCCCCCCCTTAACCGTCCCGGCCTGCCCCCGGCGTTCGACGACGACGAAAAGGCGGACTGTCTAGCGAGCAGTCTCGAGTCCCAATGTGCTCCCAGTTTACTCCCGGTAGATCCCGAACACCTCGCTGAGGTTGACTCGGAGGTTCAAAGGAGAAACTGCACTCCCCCCACCGACCCCCCGTTAGACCCCATCACCCCAGAAGAGGTGGAAACCCTCATCAAGGGTCTCCACCCTCGCAAAGCCCCCGGCTCAGACGGCATCACTAATAGAGTGCTCAAGCGCTTCTCTGCCCCCTTAATAGTCCTGCTCACCGCTATATTCAACGCGGCCATGAGCAATTGCACTTTTTATTTATTTATTTATTCATATGGCATACCAACAACATATATATTATACTCTTATGATTAACATTTATGAAGATAACATTTCTGATATATATGTCACTTAAGGGTAAGCACAACATTCAGACGGTTTTCTTTTAAATTACATATTATTTAAGAGATTCAAAACGAATACAAAAGCGACTCGCTAAACCAAAAAAAAACAACAATAACAAAAAAAAAAAAGCGTGCCCTACATCGCAGAACTTAAGTGCTTATGCAATTTATCTTTAAATTTAGGGTGCTTATCGTAAAATACATCTAAATCCCGAACCTTGCTCTGTAGTGTGTTGTAATCATTAAGGAGTCTGTACATAGGAGATTGACGACCCAAATTGGTTTTCGTAGCCGGTATCTTGAAAATCTTGGTGATTATGTGTCTAGGATATC
This sequence comes from Ostrinia nubilalis, assembly GCF_963855985.1. Classification (NCBI taxonomy): domain Eukaryota; kingdom Metazoa; phylum Arthropoda; class Insecta; order Lepidoptera; family Crambidae; genus Ostrinia; species Ostrinia nubilalis. Next base: position 5,730,558 of record NC_087091.1, on the reverse strand, counting down.
TGTATGGTATGGAGAGGCAGATACGCTGAAGGAGACTGCTACACCTCACCTGACCATTCAAAAGCTTGTGCAAAAAACACATGCTTAAAAGAAGTCTACGGTCGCTGAGAGAAGACATTTTGAGCTTGTCGAGGCGCTGTGTATAGGGAGCTCTATGGGAAAATTCGCTGGAGCAGAAGGCGAGATGTCTGGTGAAAGCTCGCTGAACACTTTCCACCCTCTGAGAGTGTATGGCGTAGTATGGATTCCACGATGTGGAAGCATACTCTAGGCGCACTTTCCCGCAGGCGTGGAAAGAGGCAACCGTCATAGGCATCCCTAAACCGGGAAAGCCTGCCGCAGAGCCGACAAGTTATCGCCCCATCAGTCTTCTCAACACTATTGGGAAACTGTACGAGCGACTTATCTATAAACGCCTCAAGGACTACGTAGAGTCCAAAAGTCTCATTCCCAACGAGCAGTTTGGCTTTAGAGCCAAACACTCTTGCGTCCAACAAGTGCATCGCATCGTCGAGCACTCGTTAGCTGGTTTTTACAGCAGGAACGCCCCCTACAAAACAGGCGCTCTCTTCTTCGACGTGGCGAAAGCCTTCGACAAGGTGTGGCACAACGGCTTATTATATAAGCTTTATTACAACATCGGAGTGCCAGACCGTCTCGTGCACATCATACGAGACTTTTTGTCGAATCGCTCTTTCCGCTACCGAGTGGATGGGACACTGTCCCCCCCGCACCCCATACGAGCCGGAGTCCCCCAAGGGTCCGTGCTCTCGCCTCTCCTCTTCTCGCTTTTCACTAGCGACTTCCCGAGGTTTAAGCCATCGCCGCTTACAACCCACACCGCCCTCTTTGCGGACGATACAGCCATTTACTGTACGTCCCGCCGGGCAGCCCACATAGTCAAGACCCTCCAAAACACTGCCGACGTCCTCGGCAAGTGGTTTAGGAAATGGCGTATCGAGGTCAATCCCGATAAAAGCGCCGCCATCATCATTGCTCGCAATAGCAAATTCCCTCCCACGCCCAAATCGATCACTATGTTCGATCGTCCCATTCCATGGACAAAGAAGGTTAAGTATCTCGGCATCACTCTTGACAAAGGGTTAACCTTCCGCGAACATGTGAAAACCGTACGCGACCGAGCGTCCTTCGCTCTAGGTCGCCTCCATTGTCTCCTAAACAGTCGTAGTAAATTGTCGCTTAGAAATAAGTTGAGAATTTACACGACTTGCATTCGTCCCATTTTCACGTATGCAGGCCCAGTGTTTGCACACATCGCCCCCTCCCACATCCATAGGTTACAAGTCCTCCAGAATAGGTTCATGCGCAAGGCCACGGGAGCCCCGTGGTACCTGCGTAATGAAAATCTTCATATTGACTTGGGGTTACCGACTATTAAGTCGTACCTCAAGCAATTATCTGAGAATTATTTTGACTCTGCCACGTCCCACCCGAACCCCCTCATTTCCGGGGCGGCGAACTACTCGCCGGACCTCCCCACCCCCCCGCGCAGACGTCGTCCCAGGAACGCCCTCAGCGATCCCGACGACGACATCACCCTAGCCATCGAGGCCGCCCAACAGCTCGCGAAAACTAGCACCACTCCACTCCAACCGATCTACCGTCCTCGCCGGCGAGGACTCGCGCCGCGGTCCCCTTCGACCCGTCCCTTTTTCTCACGGTATCGGCACGTGCCGGGCCGCTTCTCTGCCCAAACCTACGTTAGGCTACCGTCCCCCAGCAACGCCCTAGGCCGAGGTCCGAGCCCCACTCGGGGGCGCCCTTAGGCTCGTTGCTTAAATTTTGAGGTTGAGAGCCATCTGCGCTCACCTATTGTCCGGTGAAGCTGAAAAAGCCGCTCACGGCTATCAGCATAGTCCGTCCGAAAAAAAAAAAAAATGACGAAAATGAGTGAACAGAAAAAGTCGTATTATAATTGTTCGGTATTTGGTTGCTTAAACTCATCATTAAATACCGAATTTTCATTTTTTAAATTACCAGTTGATTCGGGGAGGGAAGTAAGTTATTTATTTGAATTTCAATTGAAATTGAAAGCCAACTCAATTATTAGGAATATAGAATTGTTTTAGAGAGGTTTTAGGAATTATTGGATAACTAGCTTTTGACTGCGGCTTCACCCGCGTGAAATTTAGTTTGTCACAGATCGTCATAAATTATAGCCTATATGTTATTCAGGGTTATAAACAATAATACTGCAAAGTTACATCAAAATCCGTTCAGTAGTTTTTGCGTGAAAGAGCAACAAACATCCAGACATCCAGACATCCAAACTTTCGCATTTATAATATTAGTTGGATAACAGTGTCAACCACTCAACTAAATACTACTTCCTTCTCGTGTATTTGTTTGCAAACTATTACTATAATAACGTACTAAATATAAATAAGTATACGTGGATATCTGTTATTGTCTTTCTTGCATAGTAGGTATTAAGAGTAACATTTTTCTATCATAACGAAATAAACGCAACACATGACAAGACAACCCTAGCGCGACGGCCGAGCGTGCGAGCGAGAGAGGTATGCAAAGCGAGGTACATACATGAGTTTACCTTCTGTTATATTTTGTGAAATTACTCTGAACAACAACATTATGAGTTAAAGTATGTTCTTAGTGACAACATTATTAATTAAAACAATATCATCAATGAATGTTATGAAGAAAAAAGATCTGAAAATAAAAATTATGTATTTTAAATGATTCTTGGTAGTAACAGTATTGATAAAAAAATTATGATCACTAACTGTTATGAACTCCGTTGGTAGTAATAAAAATGTATGAATAAAAAAAGTATGAAAAATAAAATTATGAAAAGAGATTATGAACACAAATCGGTATTAAGACAAAGAATATGATTTAAAACATTATGTGAGCCAATATGGAACCATCGAGGCCTTTTCATTTGTTGAATTTCAATGTTTTAAGACTTTGTAATAAATTTTAATAGATACGACTCTTGATGCATTAATTGTAATAGATACTTACGCTTCAAATAACAGGCAGATGAACATCTGAAAGAGTTTTATTAATTTTCTTGTTTTTTTTTTAAATAAATTGTACTTACGGTGCTTATTATAAAGACACACATACCGATGCCGGTTGTCACGCTACATAAATGAAATGCTATACCCCAGTTAAAAGCGTCACTCACGTTATCAATCATCCTGAAACCAGTCACTTTAAGATGAAAATGTGTAATAATTAATATCACATAAAATTAATTATTATATATAAATCATATTATTAAAATGCAAATTTTTTAATGGATTCCGTTGTTGCAGATTAGCATGCATAATATATTGGCAGGATTATACTTAATTAATATTTAATTTATATTTTTTGTTAATTACCTATTGACATATTGATAGCGCCGAATATAGTAAACGAATTTCTCGTCTAAACTTCTGTCTAGAACATCTTTATATTGAAAACGGCCCTGAGCTCCGCCGTTGTCAAACAAATGCTCCAAGTGATATCTTATAATTCTCAGCTGAGCTGTAGCGCGGCCGTAGTAGCACGCTACACTGCAGTCTATACTCATGTGCCCGAATCCAGCCCAGAAGTTGGATCCCACAGTTTCCACAAATGTAGCGATTATGTACCTATTAATATGAATGATTTGGTTAAAAACAGAACAAAAACACGAAGTACTATTTAGTCCGATATAAGAAACTTACTGTGGCCACGGATTAGTAGCAAACGGAAAATACGATGGGGGTATAGCAGTGTCATCCACAACTCTGGTGACAATCATTAAAGCCACCCAAAAAAACAAGCATGCAATCACCGCTACGTACATGATTTTTATATACAAACCAATGTGATGTTCATTTTTCTTGATGACATCTTCATCTTCCTTACATGTTGCAGCAAACATAGGATCTAGGAACGGAATTAAATGTTGAATAAAAATATTACAAGCACTTTTCCCTCCTCTCGTTCCCACCACTGCAACTCCGGTGTAGCCAGGATATATAGCTTGATCGCCAATAAAAACTTAACTATCATTATAATTAAGCTAAAACTTAGTAGGTTAAGGGTAATTACCATTGATAAATAACCGAATGCAATAAGCACCCATAATGATGAAAAATGGACGACCATACTGAAGCAAGTTATTAAAATTTATTTTTAATTACAATTTCTAGTAACTTGAGTAAAAAGTAGCGAATTAGATTTACAGTGGTGAAACACTATTCTAACTGTTAACAATATCTCAGTTAGGAATACACTTAATTTAAAAGCAATTACAAATAGAATACTTCATACTACAATATCTAATAGTATGGAGAACCACTCATCATTTTTCAGCCATAGGACGTCCACTGCTGAACCCTCTACCCTAGGCTTCCCCCAATGATTTTCGTAATGGCCGGTTGGTATGACTGCATCCAGTGCCTTCCTGGTACCAGACCAGAGTAAATGCAAATGAGTAGGTCATCTTCATAGAAACACACCGAGCGCGGTTTGTATGTGAGTGCGCCAATATACGTATGCGGCGCGCACGCACACATTGACAAAATTCGGCGCAACCACGACTGGCTCCCCGCTAGCTAATCCCCGCTAAATTTTGTCAGTGTGTGCGTGCGCGCCACATACGTGTTGGCGCGCTCACATACAAACCGCACCCGTGCGTTTCTATGAAGATGACCTACTCATTTGTATTAACTCTGCTGGTACCTTTATGAGGTCGTCGGTCGGTATACCTTGTGGGTGGACGTCCTATGCTGCGCTGTCAACCACTACCATTGAAAACCACTCACCTTTAATTAAATCATGTATTTCATCTATGCTCTCAGGGTGCATGTAAATTGTGATGACTTTTACAACCATGTTTAACATTGTTAGAATGAATACGGCCACTCGCCAGTTAATTACGTCCCCACGTGTAACATTCTGCAAAAATAATCTAAATAAATTGGAGGTATTCCAATAAATTAAAAATATTAGAAATTGTCATCAAGGAAACTCTCATAAAAGACTCATAAAAGTGCTTTCTAAAAGCCTACTTGCAAAAATAAAATGAATTTTATGAGTTTAAGTATTTTGAACCTGAATCGGAATAATTTCAATCGTTTTACTACGTGAATTGTGTCTAAATCCTTAAGGTTTGTTAATCTATTTGACATGATCCCGTTTTCTAAACCGACTTTTTGAAGTCGAAGTACTTTTAGGTTGCAGTACACAGTAACCTGTATTTTGTAAGAACATTATTTACAAATGTACCTACTGACCACGTTCAGTTGTAACATCAAGGTAAGTTGACTAAAAAGCGATAAATAAAATTATGTAGTTACTAAATACATTTATTAGTTTCAGTGTTTGTGATAAATAAACTTCCCAAATCCTATTTTCTTACCATGTAGAAGAAAACGCAATACTGGGCAGTGTATATCGACATGTATAATATCATTAGAACTCTGTACACGTCGTGGCATATACCCAGAAGGCGATTTTTAGTATGTAACTTGTAGATTCCACTCCACACCATCACTTTGAGCCTCAATTCATCCATTTTCTCGGTCCTAAAAGAGACAACCATTTTGTTAGAATCCGATCGCACAATGAAGTGATCATTACCTATTAAGCTTATAATTGAAAATTACTTAGTCCATAAATTATTAACCACGACCGTCGCACATAATTACGAAGAAAACGTTTAGATCATAGTACAATTATATAATTAAGTTGTAATTGTATGCGCCAGCAATTAAGTATGGCTCCTGAAGAAATTAGCAGCGGTTATGATTAAAACAAAACTTAATGATATTTCCAACTGAGTTTTCGAAAATACAAGCAAAATCTATTGTTAGTTCCTCAAGACGTCTTCAGGTTTACCTAGGTACCTGTACAGTATGCGCCAAATGCCAGTGGAAGCTGACAATAGAAATCTCGTTCACAAATTTCCACAGCACTAAAGCCCGGTCGCCGAGCACGTAGAATTTCGTCCAATGACCCCCAGCTACCCATCCTTGTCGCTCGCGCGTAATTATGTTGCTGGCAACCCTAGCAACGACACTTGCGCTGCCCCATCTCTTCCCGTGGATGTCGTAAGAATTCGCTGCTTGCTGCTGCAGCTGTCTTTCCCAAACTATTATAGGTAAAAATTTCAAGGCAAGAGTGAATAGGCACTAATAGGGCAGATTTATGTACCACCAGCTTTAGTCCGCGGCTTCACTCGTGTGAAATTTAATTTGTCACAGATCATCATAAATTATAACCTATTCTTGTGTTAATCTGGGTTAAAAACAATAATACTGTAAAGTTTCATCAAAATCCGTTCAGTAGTTTTTGCGTGAAAGAGTAACAAACATCCAGACATCCCAACTTTCGCATTTATAATATTAGTAGAATCCTAGACTGCATCTCATTTAACAGCAGGTCGCTGCTTAAAAAAGAAGTGATTATGGTATCCAGACTGTGAAGGCTGATGCAGCAGCATCCCACTGCGTATCATGCCGTCACACGTTACTGTGATCGCCCAACAGTCTGCCAAGCGCGAGGAGGCAAATATTTACGGTAAGTATTTAATTTAATATTTATTTAATTAATTATGGTATTTAATTTAATATTTATTTCGTTAATTATGGTATTTATTTTAATATTTATTTCGTTAATTGTCTTCATCATCAGGTCATATATTTATATAGATAGATAGTCTCCACTGCAGGAGCACGACTCTCTCTTATTTACCAGCGCCTAGAGCTAGTGCATATAGTGGTATAACTCAAAATTCAAAAACTAAAAATACGGAATTGAAAAAAAATACATTTTTATTTTATTTTATTGTTGTGCATGTTATTAAGTACACATTAAAGAATTACTAAATTTAAACCTAACATTTGCAAAAAAGTTTTTACAAATATTTGTTACATAGATTATTGCTTTTCAAGTGTGAGTAAACAGGAACAGAAAATAAAAGATGTGTAAATGAATGCATTTTTGCGAGAATGTTATGATGGAGATTCAGTATTATTGTATGTGTCTTATAATTTATAAAATGAATGAAAAACAACATGGTATCTAATGTAAAACATGGATTACATTATCATAGATCAGGAAAATTAAGAGTGCAAATACTAATTAAGAATTTCAATTTCTACATCGTTCTAGTTTTCATCATGGTGTACAATGTGTATGAGAAACGTAAAATCTGGAACAAAACAATATTATTAGCAATTGTTATTGAAGTTAGAACATGACCACTTAGCAGATATTTCTTTGATATAAAATCAGTAATTATTCCAGTGTAACAGGCAAGACAGGCGAAAGTTTGGAGAAATAGGTAGGTACGTCTTTTATCGCAACAGTAAACAGCAATGACAGTCGATTATACTAAAAAAAGATTTTTACGAAGCATGGTGCTGATGTCGGTGACACTGGTTACTCTACTGCTGGCCTTATCAAGAAGTCTGTTCAAATGTATTATCATCACCATCAGCTCATTTAGTTTTGCTACAAAAGCACAACTTTTTTTGACAGAGGTAAATAGAAAAGGTTTACAATCCGTCTGTCTAGGTTGAAGTGGTAATAAATTCGTCAAAATTAAAAAAAAATCAAACTACTTATCATACCGACGCGAATGTAGTAAGCGAGATGGGTACAATGGTCACACTTGGCTCGATCGGACGCGCCCAGCGAGTCATTGCTATCAGCATCATACGCCGGAACCGCGGCGACACTACTGTCCAATCACTGAAGTACATTGACGTGCACACCTGATCGCTCTAAAATCAGAAGTTACGTCATATACTCTGAAAAATCATGACTTTAACTTCAATCTTAAAAGTAAAATATATCTAACCTAAAATAACAAAATAGATCATTTTTATATTAGCTGTGAGACTCTTTAATTGGCTAGAGTTATGTAATACACTACTCTGTAACATGTTGATTGTCGACAAAGCGGTTGAGTGTCCAAATAAATAGATAAATAAAATCTTATATCTAGATAATTTCTAAGCACTATTTTCATTATCTGGTTACTTAATCTCCACTGCACAACCCTCTCTTTACAGTAAATGGAGGTTTTGGCCTACACTCCACACTGGCCAGCCGGGACGGGGAAGGATTTTGATTAGGGGATGATTTAGTCCAAATAGTTTTTTTTTATTTGGTAAAAAATGTTACTTATCTAGGGCTATCCAACCTAGAGCTTAACAAAAAAAGTAACTATGGCAAAATAAATCCAATAATGTAGCTAAAGCTATAAAATACGTGAATCCCAGACAATAAAAAAACAGCAGCAGCAGTGGAGTCCCATCCGTCCGAAGAATATTCATAGCAACTATAAACTTAAGATAATGTTAGTTAACTTCAGGTATATTAGATACTTATACCTCGCTTTTGACTAAGTCTCCACAAAAACAGTACATATAATTTTGTATTTGATAAAGGCAAAACGCGCTAGACATTAAAGCTACATCCAATGAGAAGATGTCATTCTGAAACCAAACATAAGTAAGATTTATACCCGTACTTAACAAGCAATAGTACAAGCCGTCCGTATTACAGATCAAAAACTTGAACAGCTTAAGTAATGGGAAAGACTTAATTTTGTACTTACAGTACTCATTTTGTAGACGCACAAAGTGATGCACGTTGTCACGGTTAGGAAATGGAATGCTATACCCCATTTGAAGGTATCATTCACGTTACCAACTAACCTGAAACGAGTCACTTTTGAACATGGAAATCTACATCTATACTTATAATAAATCTGTAGAGAGGTCAATTCTGTACATGAAATATATTTTCAAAATAACTATCAGGGTTTGATTAGTGATACCCTCAATCGATGGGTTAATCGATGGGGATCGATGGGTACTAATGCCAAAAATGCAATCAGTAAAATTTTTGTCTGTCTGTCATGAAAAAATCTAAACCGCGTAAGATAGATGAAGGGGGTAAAACGGGATCCACACGTACGAAGTCGCGGGCGGCCGCTAGTATGTAATAGATAGATAAAAAGTATCTTAATAAGTTAAAACTTAATTTCAACAAAGGATGTTGCAGGTTAGGTAAATTTTGATGTTGCAGGTTGTTGCATACATACTCGTAATATTATTTTGGGGGATTAGGTATAATTAATATTTAATTAAGAAAAAAATTATTGAATACCGATTGACATTTTGATAGCGTCGAACATAGGAAACGAATTTCTCGTCTAAGCTTCTGTCTAGAACATCCTTATATTGGAAATGACGCTGAGATCCATTGTTGTCAAACAAATGCTCCAAGTGGTATCTTATAATTCTCAGCTGAGCTGTAGCGCGGGCGTAGTAGCACCCTACACTGCAGTCTATACTCAAGTGCCCGAATCCAACCCAGAGCGCGGATCCCACAGTTTCCACAAATGTAGCGATTAGGTACCTATAAATATTATTATTAATGTTACGGTTAATAAACAGAACAAAAACATTACTTTTTCGTAACTTGTTAGAAGCTTACTGCGGCCATGGATTAGTATCAAACGGGAAATATGATGGTGGTATAACAGTTTCATCGAGAACTCTGGTGACAATAAATAAAGCCACCCACAAAACCAAAACAACCGACAGTGATATGTACGTGATTTTTATAAACAAACCAATGTGACATTCATTTTTCTTGATAACATTTTCATCTTCTTCACAATTTGCAGCAAACATAGGATCTAAAAATGGAAATTTGTATAATGAATATTTAATATTACAAGTTTTATTTTTATTTATACATTCTAGAGCATTATTATACAATATTATAAGTATAATGATAAAAACTGGACGACCGTGACCTTGCTAAAGCTAACCAACACTTCGCGTATTTTTCTTTCAAATGGTAAGTAAGTAGTTATTATTATTTTTAATTGAAAACATTAAATAGTGATAAAGACTAATTTTATGGAACACTACAAACAAAGTCTAAATCTATGAAGAACCACTCACCTTTGATTAAATCATGTATTTCATCTATGTTCTCAGGGTGCGTGTAAATCGTGATTACTTTAACAACCATAATTAGCATTGTTAGAAAGGTTATGCCCGCTTGCCATTCAATCGTGTCCCCACGTATAAAATTCTGTAAAGTCATTCTTTATTTTAAAATGTTTTCTAATGAAGCAATCCGTTACAAAAATCTGATCAATCACTTTCATATCACTTATTAAATTACATATTATTTAGAACCGAAGTCAAAATAATTTAAATTATTCAGTTTTACTTGTGTGAACTATGGTTTAAAATATCTTTCAGAATCAACTAAGGCTTTTGATAAAATTTCGTTTCCTTTTTCACTTCGAAAATTAATTTTCATGAGTAAGCTATAACAATGTATGTTAATTGCACTCCTTGTTAATTGCATTAATAGCGTGGTTTTAAAATATGAGATGTCAAACAATATCAAATTCTTACTACCATATACAGTGTGAGTCACGTTAAAGTGTACATATGAAAACAGATGAAACTAGACCTATTTTTATCTACAAAAAAGAGGTCAAAAAAATTTTGAGATTTTTTTAAAAAATTTTATAGATTTTTTTTCTTCCAATTACTTATTGTAAAGAAAACGTAATAACTTTTAAACTAAGCGTTATATCCTGATAAAATAAAAACAGTAATAATGCTAAATAACAGGCGATACTAAAAAATGCATAAAATACACAAAAAAGGCCAACAAATAATAAAAAATAATACTTTTTGAAAAAAATCTGCTTTTAAATTCGTGTTTTTTTGGTTATTTGATAAATTTCTCCAAAAAATGCCCCTATAACCGGTGGTTTTTATTACTTTGTATTATTCTCTATCGTATTACCTTCGCAAAACCAAAAATCGCATGTCTCTATCCCTATCACAACGTTTTAAACGATCATAGCAAATGTTGTAATAGGGATAGAGACATGCGATTTTTGGTTTTTACAAGGATAATACGATAGAGAATAATACAAAGTAATAAAAACCACCTGTTATAGGAGCATTTTTTGGAGAAATTTATCAAATAACCAAAAAAACACGAATTTAAAAGCATATTTTTTTCAAAAAGTATCATTTTTTATTATTTGTTGGCATATTTTGTGTATTTTATGTATTTTTTAGTATCGCCTGTTATTTAGCATTATTACTGTTTTTATTTTATCAGGATATACCGCTTAGTTTAAAAGTTATTACGTTTTCTTTACAATAAGTAATTGGAAGAAAAAAAAACTAAAAAAATTTAAAAAAAAAACTCAAAAATTTTTGACCTCTTTTTTGTCGATAAAAATAGGTCTTTCATCTATTTTCACATGTACACTTTAACGTGACTCACACTGTATAGGCCAGTAGAATTAAACACAAAAATTAAACAAATCGGAAATAATTCAAACAAAAGATTTTATTGCTTTAATGGCTTCATTCATTGGTTGCCCATTAAGACTCTCCTAGGTTTTCGACTTCGACGGAGTTGTGCTTAAGTGGTGGCCCAAGTAGCATTCGGGGTTCTATACAGTATGTCTAGTCGTTCACATGTACTCCACAAGCTGTGTATGTCAGCTGTATACGAGCTGTATAGCTTGCTATAATGCTTTTATAGAACCAGTTTGGGCACAAATTAGACAGCCTTAAGTTCACTATGGCTGTACATTAGCAGTATAATAGCATTATAATAGCAGTTTAAGTAGTAACATCGGACTTAAGGCTGACTTACGTCACTATATGGGACGCAGTGTGAACCATACAAGTACAACGTACGTGAGTGTAATAAAAAGTAACAAGTGGCTAAATGCACAGCTTTCAAAGTTATAAAGTCCGACAAAAGTACTCCAATGCTACCTAAAGTTCACGTGTGTCCTAAATTATTTCCACATTTTAATATTAGTTTGGTATAATTTGTACGTGAGTGCCAAGAGGGAAACAACTCGGGCGGATAATCATTTACGCAAATAATAACACGGGTTTTAAATACTTGTCGGCCGTTTGGTGTAGTGGTTCAGAACGGACTACTATGCCGAGAGGTCCCGGGTTCGATTCCCGGCCGGGCAGAAATTGAAATGATGAATTTTAATTTCTGTGACGGGTCTGGGTGTGACTATGTATAATATTTATGTATTTAAAAAAAAAAGTATATAAGTAGTATATTCGTTAAGCTAGCACCCATAACACAAGCATTAAGTTGCTTACTTTGGGGCTAGCTGGCGCTGTGTGAAATTGTCCAAAGATTTATTTATTTATTTATTTATACTTAATAATGTTAATGCCATTGGGAGTGCAACTTTATCGTGAAATGTATACATATTTACAGCTAAAATAATTATACTACGCTAATTAATTATAACATGAAACCAAAACTCAATCGCTCTATCTGCGAATTTTGTGATAAATCTGCATTAATTTTGGAGATTTATTTGGTAAATATTTTAGGTTATGTAGAACAAAATGGTGGAAATGAAATACGGCTATGTGAACTGTTATAACTCCATTTTAATGCGGTGAGCGTATATTAGGTTCACATGTGTTCTGTTAGAATGCTGTTATCTATATGAAGTTCCACATTTGTACCACTACAGCGCTAATGTCTATAAATTTATTCTAATGTGAACTTATGTACAGCTTTAAGATGTACCTAGTTCAGGTCAATTGTGTATCTTTAATTCTTTCAAATACTGAAATTTTAGAGATCCGCAATAAACATTATTAATGTCCGTTAAATCGCCTAGCCCAGGTACTAATAGTCAAGTATGAATACCTAAAGCATCATACGGTAGTGTTTCCGGTTTAAATTCGTTTATTATGCCTGACAATTTATTCAAAGCGGAATGAGGAATACGATTTTCAATAGCCCATGTTCTTATTTTTTTGCGAAAGGTTAAATAATTGTCCAAATTAAAATTGTATTCACTATCACTAGAACTGCAATCATCACACTCTGATATCTGTATATTTTGAAGGGAACTTTCAGGTTCAGGCATAATATTTTCCTCTGCATCATGTACAGAACCACCATGAACAACTAAAAACAGGCTTGGGGAAAAGTGTAACAGAATATCACATTCACATTCATGTTCAGCTTAAAGCAAATAAGAGTAGTACTTGTGGACAAATAAACTGCTATTGATGTTAATAGACAACACATATAGTCCTTTTAACAGCCTACAGTGCACATGCGAACCATTGAAACACTTTTGTACAGATAGTAAAAAAAAGTTATTTTAATTATCACAAACAAGTCCTACTACAGCTACTAGCTGTATAACAGTCAAAAACAAGTAAACATAACAGCCTTTGACTTTATAAATGACCACGTGTGTTCTATTAAAATGCTAGCTCTATAACATCGTACAAGTAGGCCGTTAAACAGCGGTTGCCGTATCTCTACCCTCCTATAATGCTCTTAGTCAGACGGCTGACTAAAGGATAGTTGTTAGAGTATTATAACACCAACAATCGTATAAAAGTATAACTCTACACTCCTATAAGTCCCTTAGACAGGTATAGGTGTAATTAATTGCAATAATACAGCTTATACATCACAAGTGAACTGTACTAATGCTTTAAGTACACATTGGAACTAAATGTGAACTCTTAAATGGAGTAAAATGCTACTTGGGGGGGGCCCCCGAAAGGGGCGTTTTTTCGGTTTTCCGGTTATACCGCGTAAAGGACTTACCCTATCGAAAATTGGTCTTCATGACGGTTAAGGGCACTTAATCCTGCATTGAATAAGACCAAATTCATATGTCTTGGACAAACCGTTCTAGTGCTTATCTTCGACAAAGTAGAAAATGTACTTATTATTAATGACCCTCTCCACGTCCAATGGCTCGTTACCCGCAGGCTTCCAAGTCTTGAAAGGGGCCGCCTCAACCAGTCAACCCTATCAAGGCTTACGAGCTGGATGCGCTTATCCTTGTTCGTCCCAGCCGTTCCTTAACTGTGGTTGCTGCACCTCTTCCTTGCACTCTCCTGAACGACTCTGTGTGACCTACTATGGCTGCCCCTCTTCCTTGCACCTTCCTGAACGACTACGTTGCCAAGCCGTATGCCTGGTCCAAGGTTCGACGCCAAAAATCAACAACAACAAGTTTATATTAAAACGCTGAAGAGTTTTTTTTTTTTGTTTGTTTGTTTGAACGCGCTAATCTTAGGAATCACTAGTTTGATTCAAATAATTATTTATCCCATCAAAAACAATACTTGTCAAAAAAACCAAGTCTCGCAACTCAGTTGTTCTACGGTAAAAAGCTGTGACATCCATGTAATACCAAGTCCAGGCCAGGAAATCTTTAACGTTTTACATAAATTATTAACTTGGCCATCGCACTAAATAATTTAATTTACACGTGTTTTCATGCGATGGCCAAGTCAATATATTTATGTGAAACGTTAAAGATTTCCTGGCCTGGACTTGGTATTACATGGATCTCACAACTTTTTACCGTAGAACAACTGAGTTGCGAGACTTGGTTTTTTTGACAAGTATTGTTTTTGATGGGATCTCATTTCTTTTTGTATTTTGTAGACAGCAGTTATGTATCTAGAAAACTGGACCGAAATTTAAAAAATTTACTCGACTTGGCGGGGACACTACCGTGCGCCTTTATATTTATATGGTATTACAAAGTTATTTAAGTAAGTTTAAGTAAGTAGTTAAAAATTTATAAAACTGGACCGAAATTGAAAAATTTTGCTAGACTTAGCGGTTGCACTACCGTGCCCCAAATATTTTAGTTTTTCCTTGATTCATACACCAAACACTACTTATTTTCCAAATTTGAAGCTTCTAGGTCTGCTAGAAGTGCCTTAGAATTTTGATGATCGGTGAGTCAGTCAGTCAGTCAGTCAGTCAGTCAGTCAGTCAGTCAGTGAGTGACAAAATTAAGAAACTTTGACCCGTTATAATTTTTAAACTACTGGTTCAAATTGAATGAAATTTGAAATATAGTCCAGTCATTTAAGCTTAAATTAGGTAAGAATCTCGGAATTAGAGATACCCAGCTGTAAGTCTGTAAATACTTGTATATTGACACCCTAAAAGTTGTCTCAAAACCTACATATGGTAGGGTGTAAGCAACTATTAAATTTTAAGGTCAAAGGTCACAAAAATCGCTTTTTTTGCGCTTTTTTTGGAAATATCTCATTTCCTATGGGCTTTTTGCTATTTGTATTTATTATCAATATTGTAGAATACTAAATTCTCTACAAATTTTGTTTAAAATTTTTTTTTATACGGTGAACCGTTTTCGAGATAAAGGGCGGAAAGCGCGCGGTCACTGCATCACTTCAGGTCAACTTAAGCGGTTTAGGTTTTTCATACAAAAGGATTTTCCCGCTAATTCCCGTGGGAATTTCGGTAATTACTTGTTGTAAATAAGCTTTAAGTTTACTAAGGTACCTACATGCCAAATTTCAAGCGTCTAACTTCCGTTAAGCGTTTAGATTTTTCATACAAAAGGATTTTCCCGCTAATTCCTGTTCCCGTGGGAATTCCTAAGTAAACTATAACCTGCCCAGGTGTATGAAGAATAATTGTACCAAGTTTCGTTAAAATCCATCGAGTAGGAACATACAGACGGACAGACAGACAGACAAAAATTTTACTGATTGCATTTTTGGCATCAGTATCGATCACTAATCACCCCCTGATAGTTATTTTGAAAATATATTTCATGTATAGAATTCTGTCCGTCTGTATGTTCCTTATAGAAACAAAAACTACTCGACGGATTTTAACGAAACTTGGTACAATTATTCTTCATACACCTGGGCAGGTTATAGTATACTTAGGAATTCCCACGGGAACAGGAATTAGCGGGAAAATCCTTTTGTATGAAAAATCTAAACGCTTAACGGAAGTTAGACGCTTGAAATTTGGCATGTAGGTACCTTAGTAAACTCAAAGCTTAGTTACAACAAGGAATTCCCGAAATTCCCACAGGAATTAGCAGGAAAATCCTTTTGTATGAAAAATCTAAACCGCTTAAGTAGACCTGAAGTGATGCAGTGACCGCGCGCTCTCCGCCCTCTATCTCGAAAACGGTTCACCGTATAAAAAAAGTTTTTAAACAAAATTTGTAGAGAATTTAGTATTCTACAATATTGATAATAAATACAAATAGCAAAAAACCCACAGGAAATGAGATATTTCTAAAAAAAGCGCAAAAAACCGATTTTTGTGACCGTTGACCTTGAAATATAATAGTTGCTTACACCCTACCATATGTAGGTTTTGAGACAACTTTTAGGGTGTCAATATACACGTATTTACAGACTTACAGCTGGGTATCTCGAATTCCGAGGTGAACTTACTATAATGACTGGACTAATATACCGTGTCTTTACAATGCCTGCATGGATACTGAAAATTCAGTCTTCTAATTTTATCCACAACGAAGTTACAGGGGGTCGAAAATGGCCTGAATTGCTTCGAGAAAAGGATGGTACGGCCGTGCCGCTGTTTTGCTCGACTTGGTGGGGGCACTGCCGTGCCCCCAGATGTGTTGAATAGCTCATAAATTGAGGAAGGTTATAGGATATATACCATCACTCTTCGACTAATAGAGGTGAAGCAGTAAAAAAAATGTTGCTAGCACGGGAAATAGTATTTAAACTATTTTCACGCGTAAGAAGTTGATTTTGTGGCGTCGAACCTTGGACCAGGCATACAACTAAGCAATGCAGTCGTAAAGGAGGGAACAAGGAAGGGGGGCAGCCATAGTAGATAACACAGAGCCGTTCAAGAGAGTGCAAGTAGGAGTAGGTGCAGCAACCGTAGTTAAGGATCGGCTGGGACGAACAAGGATAGGCGAATTCAACTCGCGAGCCTTTACAAGGCTTGGGACCCTGCGGGTGACGAGCTATTAGACGTAGAGAGGGTTATTAATTATACGTAAATTCTCTACTTTGTCGAAGATAAGCATGAGAACGGTTTGTCCAAAACATATGAATTTGGTCTTATTCAATGCAGAATTAAGTGCCCTTCAACCGTCATCAAGACCACAAACAAGTCCTTTACGCGATATAACTGGAAAACCGAAAAAACGCCCCTTTCGGGGGCCCCCACCACTTAAGCACAACTCCGTCGAAGTCGAAAACCTAGGAGAGTCTTTATGGGCAACCAATGAAGCCATTAAAGCAACAAAATCTTTTGTAGGAATTATTTCCGATTTGATTCATTTTTGTGTTTAATTCTACTGGCCTATAACATGAGTAAGTCATTTATAATCTTAGAGCGGTTTAAAAAAATTATACATTAGACTAGATCAGTGTTAATAAAGACTTCCGCAAGGAATAATTTTGTGTCCCATGATTTAAATTTATCACACTTCATAATTTCTTACCATACAAAAGAAAACTAAATGTTGGACAGTGTATATCGATATGTACAATATCATTATAACTCTGTACACATCGTGGCATATACCCAGAAAGCGATTTTTTGTGTGTAACTTGTAGATTCCACTCCACACCATCACTTTGAGCCTCAATTCGTCCATTTGTCCAGTCCTAGTAATGATAGAGACAACCATTTTGTTAGAATTCGGAAACAGAATGAATTGTTTTTTTTTTTATATTATAATTACCTCATATTTGCTTAGAATTTTGGAGTCAATTATCTAATGAAAATTACCGTGTTATTAAATTAATGACATACCTAGGGCACTATTTAAGTTGTGAGCCTTAATGCCTTGATCACACGTACCTAACAAACGGGCGAGAGCGAGACAGTAAAATGTTTACTCGGTCGAGACAGTTGGGTCAGCGAGTCACATATTCCAGCCGAGCACTCAGCGTAATGTTCATACACACCGAGTACCTACTCGGCCGAGAGCAATGTCTCGCCCTCAGATCATAGATGATCTGAGGTCTCGCCCGTTTGCTCGGTACATGTGATCAAAGCATAAATAACTCAGTCGAGACAGTTAGGTGAACGAGTCCCATACTCGAGCGCTCGGCCGAAAGCACTGTCTCGCCCGATTACTCGGTACGTGTGATCAAGGCTTTATTGACAACATACGTGTTGTTAGACGTTGATACTTATAATGAAAAGTTTGATATTTTTGACTAATAACTGCTATAACTTCATTCAAAATTATTATTTATTGAATTGAAAATTATGTTGACTACAAAAACATGGGAACTTCACATTTCGCATTTTTTCATTCGTGACGACAATGTAAGCTTTTAAGTACACGTCTCTTCAAACAACTGACTATTGAAACATTCAAAATATGAAATAAACTGGTTATTATAGTCATTACCAAATTCTTACTTGGAATCTAAACACTTCTTTTGCTATCCTTAATCGAACCAAAAGTACATAGATTGTGAAAGAGAATACCAATACACACAATGAATACCATTTTAATAATAAATTACTGTTTTCATAGTTAGGCTCAACACTTAAATAAATAGTGCTCAACGCTAACGTATTCACCACCTTCTATTCCGCGTTACGTATCACGAACAAAACAAAAAACGTAGGTAAGTCACATGTAAGACACACCGCAGACTAGAGACTTTCAGTCGGCCGATAGTTTGGTCGGCTTATAATTTGTATGAGGAATCGCCTGATACCAAATCGGTGTAATGTGCGCATTTCCATATAGAAAATATTCATACCTACTATGCTAATTATCAGCCCGACCAAACATCAGCCCACAAAAGTCTGTTTGCGGGGTTTCTAAGTAATAAAGTGTTCATTGTATTTGTAGGCAATCATTAATTAACTATTTGATGTCATACCTATCTGCTTTTAAACTCGAAGCAAGCGTTATTGTATCTGGAAACGCCAAACAAAATTGATAATGTTGGAAAAGTTATCCAAGGACCATACGTAGACTGCAACCGCTAATATGTCGACGTTATTACATACACACACAAAAAGAAACCAGTAATATCACTGCAGTCTTGATGCCAGCATGTATGGTTGCCCTAATATTTGTTACCTTTTACTAACTAAAGGATTACATAGGTAGTTGAACCATTAATTATAGTAGCCGTCATAATAATATTTATAAGCGGAATCAGGATTAGTAGTGATATAGTAGTTTGTTTTCCAAACCAACTCTCACATTGTTTTATGCATATTTATTTATTTTATTATATTTATTTTGACGTGTCTCGTCGGCCTTTTGGTGTAGTGGTTCGAAACGGACTACTATTCCGAAGGTAGCGGGTTCGATTCCCGCACAGTACAAACATTTGTGTGCATGAACATATTTGTTTGTATTGGACTGGGTGTTTTCTATGTATAATATGTATGTATTTACAAAAAAAAAAGTATTTAAGTATGTTTATATCCGTTGTCTAGTACCCATAGTACAAGCTTTGCTTAGTTTGGGACTAGAAGCGCAGTGTAAAATGTCTAAGGATATTTATTTATTTATTTATTTACGTCAATTAAAATCTGCTTAGCGAAATTGGCCCGGCGACATATTTTTGAAGCCGTGCGTAAATGACCAGTGAAGTGCATAAATAAAAAAGTTTTATATTGAGCAAGCATTTATTAATAACTAACATATTAATAACCTAAACCTAAACCAGAGTAAATACAAATGAGTAGGTAGGTCATCTTCATAGAAACGCCCGAGTGCGGTTTGTATGTAAGCGCGCCAATACGTATGCGGCGCGCACGCACCCACTGACAAAATTTAGCGTGGATTAGCGGTGAGGTGCGCTGAATTTTGTCAGTGTGTGCGTGCGCGGAAAAAACCGAGCGAGTCCAGAAGCTCTGAGGTGGCAGCCCCACCACCGGACTAGGGTACAGCAGGTTAATCACCCACTTGCCCGAAAATACTCGATTAACGAAACGAACACAACAGTAAGTAAGTAAGCGTGCGCGCCGCATACGTATTGGCTCGTATCGTATGTATTAATTTAACACTACACTCGCATACAAACCGCGCTCGGTGCGTTTCTATGAAGATGACCTACTCATTTGTATTTACTCTGCCTAAACATGATTGAACACATTAGAACGGCGGCAGCCAGACTTCGAACTGCGGGCCGCAGTCGAGCTTCTTGCGTAGGGCGGCCTCGAAGGCGGCGTCGCGGGCGGCGTCGCGCGGCGCGCGCGGCTCCCGCCCGCCCTCGCGGCACACCTCGCGGGCGGCGCGGAGGAACTTCGACACTTGAGCGACACTGTCGCGGGCATCTTCCACGGGCGCCTGGCGATTCAAAAATTCAAATTCAAATAGTTTATTCAGTACATAGGCGCTTTGTAGGGCAATTATACACGTCCCAAATATAGCTTTCCCTACTACCACTTCGGGACAACATATTATGGGCTGGTGCTGAGAAGAAGTGGCGGAAGAAACTCATGCCCGTTTTCACCATCAATCCCTAATTTTTAAGTGACCCCTATGGTAACACATAACAGGAATTTTGTTTTCATACGGCCACTTAAAAATTAGGAATCGATGGTGAAAATGGGCATCAGTCACCTAGCTTTGTCAGCCTCTTTTTGAATAAAATACAGTAAATAAATTGCTTACATGACACGCAATAAGTACGAGCTAGACAGGTAAAATCCACGCACTCTTGTCACACACAAATAGTCGTTTACTTTATGAAGTGGTATGTATGACTAGATAGGATAGGAAAGGAAAGGAAGCCTTAGAGGAGAGCGACTCTAGTTCACTTCCGGATCTCCTCTTCTTGATTTGATAATCGTAAAGAAACTCCGAGCATAGCACGCTGTGGAACTCGCAAAATTGCAGGAATGAGGGGATCCGTAAATTAACTAAAGTCGCTAACATAACCCAACGGGTTAGCAAGCTGAAGTGGCAATGGACAGGCCGCAGAACTGACGGCCGATGGGGCAGCAAGGTTCAGGAGTGGAGGCCACGTATCGGAAAACGCCGTGTGCGACGTCCACTTACAGGGTGGACCGACGACCTCATATAGCAGGAAGGTGTTAGATGCAGGCTGCTACCAACTGCAACCGGGCGATGTGGAAATCTTTGGGGGTGGCCTATGTTTAGCATTGGACGTCCTATTGCTGAAATGATGATGATGATGTCAAAGCTTCCAAATTCGGTGTAATCATTTATTTTATATGCAGAACATACTGGCCAAGAGCTTCTCCGCTGCACTGTGGGTAAAAAATAAAGGTATTAATACAAACGGACCTGATCATCCGTAGGCAGTACATGAGGGTAGATTCGCACCCACTGGCCCACTCGGCCCGAGGCGCGGTCCCACCGTACACCATTGCCCCATGCGCACGCGGTCATGACCCGACGGCGGGCGGCGGTCGTCAGTCCGCTGCGCCACGTATCCTCCGGAATCTCCGCTGGGGTTATGGCCCCGCTTGAGGTGGACTGAAAGGATATCATTCAAGCCTTGATCACACGTACCGTGTAAACGGGCGAGACAGTAAAATGTTTACTCGGTCGAGACAGTTGGGTGAGCGAGTCACATACTCGAGCGCTCGGTCGAGCACTCGGCGTAATGTTCATACACACCGAGTACTCGGCCGAGAGCACTGTCTCGTCCGTTTGCTCGGTACGTGTGATCCCTTGATCACGTTGATGCCTTCATCAACGTGTTCAAAAACAGAGGTGGTATTTCAACAAAATTAAATAAAGGTACAAACATGACGATCATATGAAAACTACAGAACAACACATTTATGTTTAATAGCTTTTAAAATGCGCTTTTTTAAACAATTTTTTTTTTTAATAACTTTAATAAATCGAACTGCCTAAGGTGGGAATCGAACCCATGACCATTCGCTTTCCGGGCGACTGCTCTTTTATCTGAGCTACTTTGACACTGGATGAACCCATCCGTGGGCTCAATTCCCACCTTAGGCAGTTCGATTTTTGTAATTATTTTTAAAAATTTAGATCGAGAAGCGACTCTTAACGCCAGAAGAAAATATTAATTAAAATATTGAATAGGTTTAGAAACAGGGCAGCCAGCAATGCTTAATTTAGCTAGTGGTTGAATGCTACCATTCAGTAATTCATCTATTCTTGTGTCTAATCTAATAATGGTGTAAGATCAGTAAGTGCAGCTAAAGTAGCGGCATAAGGGGGGGGTGGTGGGGGCGGTCCGCCCCGGGTGCCAAGCATCAGGGGGTGATACAAGTCGCGCAGATTAGTACTCACTGGCGCATCTGCATGGCAAATCTGCGGTCTATGTCATGATACGGGGGGGGGGGGGGGGGATTGTCTTTCAATCTTCGAATCGGTAGGTAACCTTCGAATCCTGGGGGGTACCAGGGGGTGCCTCAGGACTTGTAATCGCCCCGGGTGCCAACCCATGCTACGCCGCCACTGTGCAGCTAGCAGTACAACATGCTCTCTTACCTGTGCATCCAAGTTGTCAATACTAGCTTCAGACGGAGTTTTCAGCGAGCGTTCGCTGTTCGGCTCCTTTACTTTTTCGATCTCCTGTAAAACGAGATAGCCGAAAGAAATAAGAATAATCCTGGTTTTCAAAATAAATTGTTGAAAAGAAGGTAGAGTAAGTAATCGCAGTAGAAGTTAATTCATCATCATCATTTCAGCCACAGGACGTCCACTGCTGAACATTGGCCTCCCCAATGACTTCTATATTACCCGGTTGGTAGCGACCTGCATCCAGCGCCTTCCTTCTTTATGAGGTCGTCGGTCCACCTTGTAGGTGAACGTCTCACGCTGCGTTTTGCGAAGTCACTTACCTCCGTATAATCTGGCACAGGGGGTAGCAGCGTGACGCAGTGCACCGGCAACGGTCGCCGACGCCGCCACCGCGTACCGCGTCTGACGCCTGCGGTGGCGGCCCGCGGTGGCGGTACGACCCGCTTTACGCCGCCTTCGTCTTCGGAACAATAACTGAAACACCATCCACCATCATCATCTGTTCGTTTAGAGCCGTAGCATCAGGATATTTGACACCAGTTTATGACAGGGACGGTTGGTTGACGGTACTTGATGCTATTGGAGGACTAGGAGACTATTAAAGACCTACACTATCCATGCTGGTCTGTTGACTGTTTAAGAATTTAAGCTTACACCGCACCGGCAATAATGTCTTTTATTTTATAAGAATACGGTTCAACAAGAAAATAAGGATAAAATAAATAGATAGAGATAAAACATAATTATAAAGATATTATTATTATTTCGTACTAAAGTGGACATTCGATAGCAAATAATAATCAAATATTAAATTACTAGCGGCCGCCCGCGACTTCGTACGCGTGAACCTCGTTTAATTACTGTGCTGTAGATTTTAACCAATGACTATAGAAGGCGCTTTATCCATGTCTTATTTAATTATTGAAATTGCCTATATGTTAATCTGGGTTATAAACAATAATATTGTAAAGTTTCAACAAAATCCGTTCAGTAGTTTTTGCGTGAAAGTATAACAAACATCCAGACATCATGACATCCAGCATCCAAACTTTCGCATTTATAATATTATAGTAGGATTGAATAAACAAAAGACTGCATTTGTGAACACTAAGGCTTGTTTTTATCTTTTTTTTTAGTTAATTTTTACGCCGTTGGGTTTTTTGTTTATTTAATAATAATTTTATTCTAATCTTTTTAGTTAAATAACATACATTTTTGTAAGCTACTTAAAAAGCCCTTTATTTTAATACCCCACTCGATAGGTTTTGAGAAAAAAAATTAAGACATTATGGCGCCTAAAATCCGCCATTTTGTTTTTTTTTTCACTCTCATGATTAAGACGAATCTAACGAGTGGACCGACGACATCATAAAGGTAGCAGAGAAGCGCTGGACTCAAGCCACTACCAACCGGGTAACATGGAAAGCATTGGGGGAGACCTATGTTCAGCAGTGGACGTCCTATGGCTGATATGATGATCATGACATACATACATACATACATATACTCGAAAAAAACTCCTTCTGGCGCAGTCAGGTAAAAATTAAAAGAATTTTAATAATTAATCAACCCACTTACAATAATTATGTCATTACTTACAATAAATAATTAACTAAGCTAACTTTATAAGACAGGTCCTTCGAGCACATTAATTACTTTAACAAATATAAATGAAATATAAAATATCAAAAAATACTATTTAAAAACGGGTGGAGACTCAATTGAGTCTTAAGCTTGTACAGCAGCGTCAAATAGGTCATGTCACCCAAACTAGCCAAAACTTTCGCAACACGTCTTCTAGTCCAGTCATTTGGTACAAAATAATGGCTTTACCTGGAAAGTTTTCTTCTGTTCGGGTTAGTTGGTGGTAGGGCTTGTTGGCGCTCCTACGCGAACTATTGATTTCACAGAAAAGTTATGTAGACATCAAAAATAGGAATTTTTTTCTAGTTTTAGTTTCTCTAAGCATGTTTTATCATAAAATTTCCGAAAGGAAATATTTGAAAAAAACTGCTACTAGGCAGCATTTTTCCAATATGGCGGTGCGAGCGGACGTATTCGTAAAGAGCACATCGAAATCTATATAAATACCAATTTTCATTACTCCCGGAAAACATTCCAGGTAAAACTACCAAATGACTGGACTATTCGTTACAATGAGGGTTTTCGCGAATGAAAAATCCGCCATGGCAATACGTAGGCGCGAGGTCCAAATGCTGCATGATTGGTTATTTTTGACATGACATTGACAGTTATGTCAAAATCCACCAATCACGCAGCAGTCAGCCCCACATCCACGTCCCGCCATCTAGCGGATCTTTCATTCGCGAAAACCCTCATTGGAATAAGGTTGTGTTGGTTCATCAACTTTTTGGCCACTTTGGGTGTCACAAACTTTTTGACGCTAATTGTACCATTTGTGTTTTAGTTAAATTTTGGATTAATTTAGAACTTACCTGTGTATCTGTGAAGACGGCCCCCTTAGAAGAGAGAGCCCAGTGTGTCGCATGGGCAATCCCAACAAGTCAAACAGTTCGTGGAGCATCGGTTGCTTCACCGTTGTGTCCGCTTCACAGTTCGCTCCTAATGCTGGCGATAAATTCACCTGAATACGTAAAAAAAATAATTAATTATTATAAAAATGTTCGTTACTCTTTCACGCAAAACCTACTGAACGGATTTTGATAAAAATTTACAGTACTGTTTATTAGAGATGAAACGGATAGTTGTTTGGCCGGATACCGGATACCGGATATCCGGCCAGCTGCTAGGCCGGATAGCCGGATATCCGGCGGCCGGATAGTTGGCCAATTGTCTCGTTGCATGTCGTGACTTCGAACGCGATCAGTGGGTCTATTAGTAAACTAGACTAGTCACACTTTTCGAAAATCAAATCCGTCCGAATAGAATGTCAGATTTTGCCACTTGTCTAGGGGGTAGATCAATTCGGGCGATTTCGATTGCCATCGTGAGTGTGTGATTGAATAGCGAAAATTAAACAAGTTTACTTGCTGCGTAATCTGACTGAACTGCATCATGTCATCAGATCATCAGTGAAAAAAAGATCGCCTATTTTATTTGGCAATATTATATCGACATTAACACATATTTACTATTTATGTATTCGTCATTAGAGTGCATAGCCCAGAAAAAGAAATTAGTTTTTAGAAAGGCTTTAATATGGCTTTTTTGGAACTTTTTGGACTTTAACTAAAAGCCGTCATTATTAAAGCCATTTTATTGACATTTACCTCAAAGATTAATGCATTTCATTTTATTAATAGGAAATTGTCGTAGTTTTTTAATATCCGGTATCCGGCCGGATAGTGAGTTACTATCCGGTATCCGGCCGGATAGTAAATTTAGGCCGGATATCCGGCCTACCGGATAGTTACCGGATATCCGTTTCATCTCTACTGTTTATACATCAAAATTCACGCGGGCGAAGCTGTGAGCAAAAGCTAGTGTAACCATTTTTTTTTAATATTACAACATTTTAGATGTTTATTATAAAGATAAAAAGCTTTTTTTCCACTTCCTACTCTATTGTGTAACCTTCTAATAACCATAAGTGATCACTTAGTTAATTACTCAAGGCAAACCATTTTCTTTTATTAATAAATAATAATGCACATTGTAATTCTCTTTGGAAAATTCTTAATTGGTAATTGATAATTACACCCATTTTAATTTGCTTAGCTGTGCCCGCGACTTCACGTAAGTTTATGATACCAGCACAACATGATATTATCATAGCCACAGAAAGCTGGATTACTAATGTTTGGCCAAAAAACGTTTCCCAAATTATCACATCGCAAACAAAGTTTCGCAAATTTTCATTTAGCAAAACAACTTATTGCAAACTTTTAATTTTTTCGCAAATGTCGTTTTTGGCATTATTGTTTGGCAAAGAATGTTTTGCCAAATGTTTCATTTGGCAAAAATATTTCACGATAACTATTTACAAAATAATTTGATTGGTGCGTAGAATGGAATACAAATTTTAGCTTGTGTTTATTATTTTATTTAGTGGGTAGTTAATATAAAAGTTGTTCTAAATTAATTATCAAATTTCATTCTTTTTATAAACATTTCCAAATTATTAATTAACAAAAGAGGTGATTCTAGCGCTCTCGGCGCGGACCACTGCCGCCGCACGTTCACTTCGCTCGATTCGCTCGCTCCGTTCGCTCGCCTTCGAGCGTTAATGGTCACTGTTCTTCTAACCCAGTGTTTTTCAACCTGTGGGTCGCGACCCCCTGGGGGGTCGCGAAGCCTCTATAGGGGGGTCGCGAGAGGTCGTAAAAACTATCTCGGTTAAAAAACGGTAAAGTTTTAAAGATAGATTTATCTGAAAAATACATAAATGTTGTATGGATTGAAAACGGTTAGAATCTAACCTAACCTAACCTACTATTTTCTGCAATACCTACTTTCTGCAACCATACTATTTTCTGCAATCTCTTTGTTTTACATAAAATTCTTGTGAAAACCATAATCATTGTGCCTTATGCTTTGATTTGTGGGTAACGGTGGGTAAGTATGTGAAGTGTCAATTTGACCAAACAAATTATTTGGGAATTTTGGGATATACCTAATATTTGGCAAAATAAAACATTTGCTATGTAAACATTTGCCAAGTAAAAGTTTGCCAAATGATAATTTGACCAAATGAATTCGTTGTGAAAAGTACAGTTGCTAAAAGTTCATTTGGGAAATGAAACTTTGGCGATAAGTTGTTTGCGAAATGAAATTTGGCGAAAAGTAATTTGGCCAAACGGAAGGCTACAAGGGACTTATATTATATCCCTATCACACTTTTTACTTTAAAACATAAAATACTTATGAGATGTTGGGCTTCGAAGATAACTTCACCCATTGTCATCGAGTAGAACATCAAAGCCGTAGAACTCGAAGCAGTTCCTCGCTGGAGGAGTGCCAGTAACTTGAGCCAGCAGCGTCAATGTCACCAGCACCCTGATGCGCTGCCAGACCAGCCAATCCGCTGCCCCCCACCTGCCTCACTTGTCTACGAGGGTCTAACGCATTGGTATAACAAACCTCAATCAACCATGGCTTCAAAGAGTCATCGAGCAGAACATCAAAGCCGTAGAACTCGAAGCAGTTCCTCGCTGGAGGAGTGCCAGCTGCCTGAGCCAGCAGCGTCAATGTCACCAGCGCCCTGATGCGCTGCCAGACCAGCCATTCCGCTGCCCCCCACCTGCCTACGAGCGCTCGACGCACTTGCTTCAGCGTCCATTTGCAACCTGTGTGAGTAATTTTTATGCACTTCTGCTTCAACCACACCAACGCGTGCAGATCGACCTCGCCGATCATAGGCCAATGATAAGTTGCGCGACCCATGATAGTTCGCGCGACCTTACATTGGCCTATGATCGCGCCATGATTTCAGCCTATTGCTTTAAGCAGTTAACAGTTTAAAGTTTCGCGCGATAGATGCGCGAAGCTATATTTCGACTTGTTGGCTACTACGCGTGTGTAAATATTTGTAGGATATGAAATGTTATTTATGTATGTGTATTTAAATGTAAATAATAAATGTAAATGTGTTAATGTGTAAATAAGTGTAAATATGTTTTGTATGTAAATATGAATTACTTATATTTAGTTTTACTATTTAAGGTTTTAGTTTAAGTTAATTATTTATTGTTGTTGACATTTACATAAATATAATGAGTAGCCTACACATTATTAGAAATTATGTAACAAAAAACATGCTCTTACCACTTCCAATTCGATCCTTACATTCAGCATATCTTGGCCCCGATTTATTCAAAGACGAATTGGTCAGATGTCTGTATGGATTGTGTATGTCCGATAACGTATATTTATCCGTACCTGTAAACATAATACATAGAGCTAACTTAAATTCATTTACAACCAAGGGAATTTTTAGATAACAATATGAGGAAAAGCTGTTTGTTTTCCTAACAATAAAATAAATAAATAAATAAATATTAAGACACTTTTCCGCCAAAGATATATTACACGTAAAAGCGGTCTAAAGATGCAGTTACGAAAGTCGAACATTTTCTTCTTTCTTTATATCTTTATTTATAGATATTCTCGATCCTCGTATCATTTTTCATACCTTGATCTACTATAGTTAGTACTTTACTTTATTTATTTTTAGGAATTACAAACAAATGTGTTACAGAAATTAACTTATCTACTAGACTTATGTATTATACAGTGTGAGTCACGTTAAAATGTTATGAAAATAGATGAAACTAGACCTATTGTTATCGACAAAAAAGAGGTCAATTTTTTGTACACTTTAACGTGACTCACACTGTATTATGTGGTAACACATCCCACTACGTAAAGCTTTTCAGTACAGTCAGCGTCAAATAGTTCGTTCGTGACACCCAAGTAACCAATAAGTTCGCAACTTAAGCAATAAGGTCAACTTTTTGTGTCACGAATTATGTGGCGCTAACTGTACCCACTAGCTCAATAGCTTGTAATAACACTTTATTGATATTTCCTTACCAAATCTAGCTAATCCTTCAGCATACATGTACGCAGTCAGAGGCCTGTACCCCGGCACACAAACGTAGAGCCGCAAGTCAAACTTGTATCCAGCGATGAGTAGAGGCCGCTCTATGTACCGCTGCACTACCGCAGCAGTGCCACATCGCATCTCGCAAATGCTCTGAAAACAAAAACGGTTTCGATTTATTACAATACTTGATGTCCTTTACCTAGAGTCACAGAAGTAATAAAAGCAAATGAGGATTTGATGAGTGCTACTGACAACGCCACTCTTGTGGCGGAGTTTTTGGCTGATACTGTATAAGTTTGTTGTCGACACGAAAAGAAGAAGAAAGCAAATGATAGCTAAAAGTAAATGATGTCACCGACACTACGAGATGGTTTAATTGATTATTTTACAATAAAAATTCACATACAATACAATAGGCACTTGGTTTTATGGTAAAAAGAAGAGTGTGAAGAGAAAAAAACAAGAGACAATCGAAAAGAACAAAGTTAAAAATAAGTTTCTCGCCGGCTAGGCGCGCGCCCAAGGAGTTTGGCCGTACGCGTAAACGACCTTTTCAATTTATTTTTTTACTAGACAGACCTGTACAAGATTGTAGGCTGTAAAGCCACTGGCCGAAAAAATTTTCATTTTTAAAAACAACACGGACGTGTTTATTTCCCCATGCGAGGAAAAGAGATTTGCAATGCAAACCATGAATCATGATTCAGAGTCAGCATAAATAAGGATTGTCTCCCATCATCATCATCATCATCATCATCATCATCATCATTTCAGCCATAGGACGTCCACTGCTGAACATAGGTCTCCCCCAATGCTTTCCACGTTGATTGATTGGTAGCGGCCTGCGTCCAGCGCTTCCCAGCTACCTTTACGTTGTCGTTGGTCCACCTTGTAGGTGGACGTCCCACGCTGTGTTCCATAAAGATGTCTTCCATACAAGACACTAAATATACTATCGCAATAGTTTACCATTTACATTTCTTATGCATTACCCGAAATAGAAAAATCCCTCGACCCTGGCTCTGAGCCACAGGTTTATGTATCCAGATGACATTGGAGTCACCATCTTCGTTGCGTCGCAGCCTGGAGAACTCGGACACCAACTTCGCATACTCCAGCGGGAGGTGGTAGCATGGTGGACTGAAAAGAGACGATAAATAAAGAGTTAGCTAATATTTACATAGATTTAATTCACATGGCTATAATAGCCAACATCCAAGTCATTTCTTACACCGAGTTGCATCACCTAACTTTAACCGTAACTACAACTTTAATCGGTGTTTTTGTATGGAGTTTGACAGACTTTTGACGTTTTTAGGGTTCCGTACCTCAAAAGGAAAAAACGGAACCCTTATAGGATCACTTTGTTGTCCGTCCGTCCGTCTGTCAAGACCCTTTATCTCAAGAACGCGTGAACGTATCAAGCTGAAATTCACATGAAATACTCAGGTCTATTGTCCCTTTAAGCTGTGAAAATATCAAACTTCTAAGCCAAGCCAATCAAAAGATACAGCCGATTATGTCGATATTTTCAACAAATTTTCGACACTCGCAAAGGAATCAAAACCTACAGGATACTTCCCGTAAACTCAGAATCTTGAAATTTGGCATAAAGCATTGTCATATAATGCAAATATAGGAAAAATTGCGAAAATTACATTTTTTTAGTTATACAAATATAATTAAAATATTTTAATAAAATGAAACTTACTACCTTATTTCTCACGAACGAATAAAGGTATCAAATTGAAATTTATACCAAATACCTAGATCTATTGTCCCTTTAAGAAGTAAAAAAATCAAACTTCTAAGTTAACGCGATCAAAAGATACAGCAGTTTATACCGACACACAGTGTTTTTTTTGACCCGAAAAAGTGACATTCTGTTTTTATCACTAATATCCAAAGTTTAACTTATTATTAATGTTAGACTAAAACACCCAGGTGACAAATAGCTATAGATTATTTTTAAAAAAATATTTTAGAAAATTTATCTTGTACTGGGTCAAACTACAATTTTATTATTATTTAAAGAAACGTACACACTAAGCTTCTCTTTGCATTGCAGGTAGGTAGGTTGGTGTATGGCGAATATTATTGCACCTATAATTATTTAAAAGTAGTTATAGGAACGACAGTATGATTATTTTTTAAATTTAAGAAATTAATATTTTTCTCTTTTTCTATGCCGAAGTAGAATCTCTGCTTAGGTCAGATAAATTTCTTATAATAAGCTCTATCACCTGAAATTTTTCTATATTCTAACTCGGCCGCAATTTCGAGAAAACTTATTTTTTCCAAAATGTTAGGATTGTCACAAAAAATTACCTTACGTAGTTCCACTTTCTTTAGGGTTCCGTGGCCAAAGGATGCTAACGGGACATAATTAATATTATACAAATATAAATACCACTCCTGATGATCAAGAGCCTTCATATATCTTAAAAGATGATGAAGAAACAGTATTCTTGAGCACTGATAGTAATTTAACTGATAACCTACCTAAGACAAATTAAACACATAATTAGGACCGATTAGCATCCTTTGGCCACGGAACCCTAAAGAAAGTGGAACTACGTAAGGTCATTTTTTGTGACAATCCTAACATTTTGGAAAAAATATGGTTTCTCGAAATTGCGGCCGAGTTAGAATATAGAAAAATTTCAGGTGATAGAGCTTATTATAAGAAATTTATCTGACCTAAGCAGAGATTCTACTTCGGCATAGAAAAAGAGAAAAATAATAATTTCTTAAATTTAAAAAATAATCATACTGTCGTTCCTATAACTACTTTTAAATAATTATAGGTGCAATAATATTCGCCATACACCAACCTACCTACCTGCAATGCAAAGAGAAGCTTAGTGTGTACGTTTCTTTAAATAATAATAAAATTGTAGTTTGACCCAGTAAAAAATAAATTTTCTAAAATATTTTAAAAAAAATAATCTATAGCTATTTGTCACCTGGGTGTTTTAGTCTAACATTAATAATAAGTTAAACTTTGGATATTAGTGATAAAAACAGAATGTCACTTTTTCGGGTCAAAAAAAAACACTGTGCGACACCTTAGACGAATTTCCGTCACACGCTAGGGAATCAAAACCTACAAGGTACTTCCTGTGAACTCAGAATCTTGAAATTCGGCACGAAGCAACGTTATATAGTACAGATAAAGGAAAAATTGCGAAAATGATAAATTTGAAGTTATATAAAATTTAAAATATTATTTTTGCTTACATGACATAAAATATTTTTTTAATAATTATAAACTTACTACCTACCCTTTTTCACATGAACGCGTAGAGATATTAAAGTTGAAATTCATATCAAACACTTCTTAAATCTAATTGCCTCTAAACTGTGAGAAATTCTAAATCAACGCAAAAATTCAAAACGCTGAGGTACCTACCTATAATGCAAATATAGGAAAAATAAATAAATAAAAAATAATCATACCGCATATTTTGAAATTCGCCACTACTCGCAACGGAATCAAGTAAGTAATTTGATTTAATACGTCATAAATTGTAAACCGCTACGTTTGTACGGCGGAACCCTCGGTGTGCGAGCCCGACTCGCACTTGGCCGGTTTTTTATAGTTAAAGGACCGACGATCTGGTGAAGTTCGCGGGAGGCGCCTGGATGTGAGCGGCGCAGGACCGGTCTTTGTGGAAATCCTTGGGGGAGGCCTTTGTCCAGCAGTGGACGTCTTTCGGCTGAAACGACGACTTTTGTGCAATCCAATGTTAGTGTTTTGGATAGCTACAGTTTGCTAGTGAGTGCCCGGTTTAACTTATACAGTTTTGTTCTAAAAATATTCAAAATTAACAAAACGAAAATAAGAGATAATAATACATTTTACGACAATAACCAGGTTTAATAAAACGGTGAAGGTTTTACTTGCAAAATTTTAAATTGAACTAACATAATTAAAACGAATCGATGGGACTAAGCGAGGATAAGATAGCGCTAATTCTTACTGCGGTTTGTCACGCTATAAAAATAATTTTATAGACCTAAGTGACAGGATTGAAGCGTGTAAGTTACTTAGGCCCAGTTTTTTGATTCATAGTTAAAATAACAAATTGTTAAATTTTGCTACTAATGGTTAAATATTAACAAAATGTTAACTAATAGTTAAAAAATGTACTAAAAGTCAAGCTAACCATTGTTCGAAAAACATTTTTTTCTGAAATTTAACCACTTGTCACTTGACATCTGTCAAATTTGACTATTGGTTATTTTAACTACGAATCAAAAAACTGGGCCTTATTATCGTCCTGGTATTAACCAGTTGTTAAAATTGTTGTTATTAAAATGTTATAAATAAAGTATTAACTTTATTTATAACATTTTCCTATTGGTCATCTAGTTGAGATTAAGAAAAGTTGCTTGATAGAACGGCAGAAATAAACTTCGTCTACATAACTTTTTTCATACTTTGTGTAGCTCATACAGAAAAGTTGAGTAGGACATAGGTGCATAACCTAAAAGTTGGCATGAAAGGAATTTTATGCTCCGCATATGTATGTTATAGAAGATGCTACGCATTCAGATTATATTTATTACTCTGCGTGTACGACATTATCTCCAGCCAAGGCTCGCTTATACATATTTTATTACTCGTACATACGTATGACCAATACTGCATCTCACTTGCTCCACACAACCTCATACTATGTCCTGTTTCTAAATCACAATGTTTATTCTATTGGTGTAAGGCAGGCTCTCGGAACTTTTTTTTTATCCACAACGAGGAAGCTCTGCACAAACTTTTCACTTTTCACAAACTAGCTTTTCGCGCTTCCAATAGCCCACAACTTAACCCAACAATGTCTGTCAACACAGCTAACTGAATTCCACAGACTAGATAGTGCTATAATGGTGCTATATCTCCAAATAAAAACAAAGTAAGTACATAAATACTATGCTCGGTACATAATTTGAAAATACTGTCAGTGTTGCGTGTTTGCGAAGGCTGTAACTCAACACGATACTTTGCAATTTGACTCGGGGTCTCTGCTATGTGGACTTGCTGATTTTACGATGTATGTGTACGTCGATTTTGGCAATACGCAACTGTATGACGTACAGAAAACTTGGCTGGAACGTAGTAAAATGTGTGTGTTTCATGTGAATTTTATGGGCTCCATTCTGATGTTATGTGTTGTCATTGATTATGTACTACATAGAACCGTCAATGTAAGGTCAAGTGTTATTTGCTTCTCACAAAGTAGGTACAGCTTGAGTTAGTAAAGCAAGTATATATATTTATAGAGTTTTGTACTCAGCAATAAAACAATAGCAATCAAGGCAGCCAACTTAGTAACGTCATATTAGTCCCTGAGCACCAGCCCCGAGCAATGAATGCTAATGCCAAAACAACTAAACGGATTCTTTCTTTTGAATATCAGTCACGCAACCGTGGTACCACTTAAGGTAATTGCTTTGGTTCATTAATATTGCCGATTATTTAATATCACCGTGAACTTTCACCTTCCTTGATGCATGCACAATTTTAATATGACCTTTACAGGCGGGCTTAACTTTTCCAATGCTGAATTAAGCCTATTAATTCCGCTTGCATTTTCTTGCCCTTAATGCAAGGTTATCTTTGAAGGCAGTAAGGACTTTGGTATTTATAGTCCTAGATTGCATTGAAATAATTTTATTTATCTTCAAGTATCTAAGAAGTACCTACTTAGAAACTTCAATGTTACGGTCTTGCAAAATGCTAACATGAAAAAACGTAATCGTGGTACACTTCTATTAGTGTCTTCAAACAATCTAACTTATGGTACGCCTATAAAAGAATATATGTGTATTTTATCTCGACGATTCACAACGCATTCGGCTACACGTTAAACATGTGGGTGCAATTCAGGCGCTTTTCAGTGTATAAAAATACGTAGGGCCAGTGCCGTGCGGCACGCAAGCCAGTCCATTGAGCGCGACGCGCGGCGCACGACAACACAATCAACAAATGCTGGCGCATGCCCGTTTTGGAAAAAGCCGATTACGTTACGTTACCTTTTTACGGGTATAATCAAACTTGGAAATTTTCGAATGCGAATTAGGAACGATTTCACAATCGGACTGCTGCAAGCGGTTATTTTGGGAAATAGCTGAGTATTGCGGTTACTGCTGCTTATCTTAACCGCATAAGCAAGCACGATCAATGCAATAAAGCCGATACCGGCTTGTGTAGATGTGAAGGGTGATAGATTGCAGGCGTTCTTGAGTTCTTGATAAAAAAGGATAGAAATTTTAACCGAGATTAGTCCTTAATTATTTAATACCTAATTAATAGTAGTATTTATGAGCTAATCTAGAGTTTGAGACCTAAACAAGAAATAATAGCAATTGTGCCTCCGTAACGAATCCGACTTGTTCAAATCTCAAATTGAATTATTCTTATCAGTGAAGAAAACTTTTGCTAAGTATAATAAGCACTCGAGTCAAGAGTGATACAATCCAAAAATAGACAAAACTATTTTGTTGAATCAGCTAAAAATAGAACCCAAAGTTAGTAAATGAAATGAAGTAAGCTGTATACGTATGGGGCACGCGATCTGAGTCGCCCTACACAGGGGGCATTAATCCTATAGGTTCAGGCATGGGTGATTTATCTTGCCCTATATCAAGTACGAGTATGGAAGGTAGTACAACAACGGCGCTAAATAGTACTTTCAGTAGTACAACAACGGCGCTACTTTCCGCAGGTCTGTGTATGGTGTATCCATTTATGCCACAGTTACGAACTACTTATGTTTGTGTTGAGTTTTGAGTCGGCTTTACCCCTTTACAAGATCTTGATTATAATGGCTACAAGATACATAGTAGGTAGGTAGAATATCCTTGTAAACGGACGAAACGAAATGTACCTACGGACACGCTCTGAGTATTCTGTGGCATCTTACAAGTAGTGAATCAAAGGATATGTTGCAACAGTATGCAAGTACCCTACATATTATAGACTGACTGAATACTAATAATACTTTTTAGATTGCATTCAGTCAGTAGCTTTATTAGAATGAAAATAACTTTTTACACTGTAAAAGCTCTACGTAACACGCAATTTTTCATCCAACAATTTTTAAATAACGCTCGATCCGCTACCAAAATACCGCAAAATTGTTTTACGATAGCTTTAAATCAATTGCATTTTAATCTGTTTGTGTAACACGAGATTCCCCCGTTGTTAATTTCCATCAGGATAAAATTACAATTTACAACCGAGAGCTCGGCTCGCGTGTCCCAAATATATTTTTACCGCTTTTTATCGGTTTAAATTGTAAAAACGATTTATATTCCGTTTCGAACAATGTAATAATACGGAAATAATCTTTTTTCGTATCGGCATTGCCGTCAGCGAACGAAAACAAACGATTACATCTGAAAATGTTACTTAAATTGATTGATGGGCAGAAAATGTAGAGCCACAGACGACCTTCAACAACGAAAGGGTAGAAACATTCATTTATTACTCCAAATAACTAAGTAGCATTTGCATAAGCTCAGACTTGTCTATTTTTGGGACAGACAAGGTAAAACAAATTAGGATATCTATATTTAAGCCTGTCATAATGTAGGCCTGTCTGCACGCCAATTTTATTGAAGACAGCATTATAGTTTTTATGTTTAAATAAAAATAGGAATACGTACGTCTGTTTCTGAATCAATTTTGATTAATTACGGTTTAAAAAATGATTGGATTCGGAATATAAAAAAGTTTATTGCAAGACTATTTGGAGAGGTGAGATAGTGTAAAGGAAACATCATGTTAAAGATACTATATGAAAATACATAGTTTTAATTTTGATTTTAACATAGTAATAAAGTGATGCAAGATGCGTTATAAAAACATCAATGACAGAATGAAATGCACATGGGAATAGAAATTTATAGGCAGTGGGTATCGTAGAAATGTATTTTTATTATGTCCCATTCAACTGCCAGCTGCAATTTCATATGTAATTGATTTCTGGTGTACCCAAAATCTATAGTAACGCCCGTCACCCCAGCCATTCTGACGGAGGCCTGCGTCAATGTGTTCAATCACGAAACATCCTGTGAATCGATTGCGGCTGACAAAAGGAACACAATACCGAGGAATCCAGCCAAATCGAATTATGGAGAATGCAGCTATTCGATGGAAACTAGAATCCGTGAATGAAAGCTGTATAAATTGTATAATATTGGCTGGCGAATTTTAACCTTTCGTTTTGCGACAATAGTGCAATAACAAACGGAAATAATAGCTCAAAACGAGAAAAGTTTGAAACCAAGGATATAGGACTACATACCTGAAGTCGTAAATGGATCCATAAATTTTTCTCATGCAGCGCAGCAACCTTGACAAGCCATCCTTTCGGCATATCGAACCTCCTTTTGGTATGTGGTTCATGAACTGTGAAAAAAATAATATTATAATTTTGATTTTATTATCTACTATGTTTTATTGCTCTATGGTCTTATTTCAAAACCAATATCAAGCGATTTGGACCATAATTATAATTAAGAGTTATGGAAATCTTTAGGCCATGTCCAGTAGTGGACGGCATGTGGTTGAAAAAAACGAATAGCATCTCACTCATGTATTTCTGTTCGATCGATGCAGTCACACCCTAGCCAGGGGGAACAACAGGACCTCAAAATCCTGTTGTCGTCATCCCTCAGGGAGGCCAACCAGGGGGACAACAGGACTGCACCGTTGCATGGTGCAGCACTTTACTAAGGCAATGCAAATTCTGTGTGCAATGTGCATACAACTTTAAGCCCTACCCAGTCAACTGTCAACTTATGACGTAAAAGTAGGTGATAAGGTGCGGGACTAGTCCCACCTCCCGTTCCCACTGGTACGAGTCCTGAATGTGTCTATACGAGTGTATACGACAAAACAGTTTGACTTAGCTGACACCTAAAATGAAGTATTGAAACACAACACCTGCCAATCGCCAAGAGCCTTGTAGCACGCAGCAGGGAACGCGCCGGTCCGCCACCAAAGGTTCCACCGGTCCTCGCCGGTGCTGTACCCATGGTACATTCTCCAGCCTCGTTCCGCACATACCTATAAGATTAAGAAAATAATACTAAATTAACGGTCGTACCAGATTTTCAACTCAGAAAGGTCGAAGACCTTTAGAGAGAAAACCAACCGAACTTGATCTGGAAATCATTGGAGGAGGCATATGTTCAGCAGTGAACGTCTTGTGGCTAAAATGATGATGACAAAAAGAAGAAAATATAAGATTTGGGAATATTAATCAATCATGTAATAAATCATTGGGAAACATCATGTCAACGAGCACTCGCCTTAAATAAATATTTGAAGTGAGCATCCAAAATTGATTGTCTGTCTGAGTGCTCACCTATGTTTGTCATCAAACACTAGGAAGTCCCGGAGCGTCTGACTAATCAACTGAAGATTTTAATTTTTAATGTTAACCGAAAATTTAATGACCGTATCGATTGGACAAACCGACATTATTTTCCCATAACGAATAACTTTGCCTTATTATTTAAACTTAAAAGTTCAGCCCATAGAAAATTTTATAATCTTGCCAAATAAACCCAACGGATTTTACAATCATTCTTATCATTCTTGTAACCAGTGCAGCGTCTGTTTTGATGGCTGACTTCGATTTTCTGGCTAAACATGTACCTAGATTCCATAATAATTCTAACCAAGATAACAATTTTTATGAGAATTAAAAGTTAATGATAAAAAACAAAATAATCAAATTACGCTACTACTTTAACTGATTACTAATCTTAGAATCTACGTATACATTACCTTGACGAGAAGGCTTGGTCCAGAACCGTTATCGTTGAGACGAAATATGAACGGCTCATCGTTCTCCAAAGACCCGTCCATTCTTCTTCGCTGTTTCTACAAAACATTTCAAATTCAATACGAAAATTGTTGATCGCTACCAAACATTGCTAATGAGCTAACCTGGTCCTAATATCATAAGGCACTCATCTCTGAGCTTTTTAACGTCCACTAAAACGGAGCTTTTCAAGGCAAATTCTACTTTTGACGTGTGTGGAAACATGTGTTGAACACATGCATTAGTTCGAAAACTTCGCGGTAAACTTGAAACGTAATAACAAAAGTGAGTGCGTCTGTCGCCCGCCCGCCCTAAACTGCGCGAGCTTCCGCCGAAAGCTCGGGGTAACTCCGGCAACGGGTGATTTATAGCGGGCCGTTCGTGACGCGCCCGAGCTTTGTAAAAAGCTATGTAACCACGATAATGCATTCTGAGGCTAATGACGAGACCGTATTTTACCGAGTGTATTGTACCGGTCGTAAATTAAAATATTGCAATGAAAATGCAAATTTAGAAACAAAAAATAAGTGGATTTATAAAGAAAGCTTCAAGATATACAGGTTGGATGTAACAAGGCGATCTGTGGATATCAAAATAACGATTTTCAGTCAAACATAATTGAACATAAGATATACTAACTTTCTTTCGTACAATTTTCCCATACGGTAAATTAACAGGTGGAGGTCTTTCAACATTTTGTAGGACTACATGCTTTCCTACCACTTCAGGGTAATCGGTCATAATTATTTTCTTGTAAATACATATACCTAAAAA
Source organism: Ostrinia nubilalis (assembly GCF_963855985.1). Classification (NCBI taxonomy): domain Eukaryota; kingdom Metazoa; phylum Arthropoda; class Insecta; order Lepidoptera; family Crambidae; genus Ostrinia; species Ostrinia nubilalis. The sequence continues at coordinate 5,691,101 of NC_087091.1, read as the reverse complement.
ACCTTTTTGGCGAAAATTAGTGTCACTAGGCAGTGTTTAATTTCAATTTTAATTATCACTAATTAATAAGGTTCTATTTGTCAATATAGGATTATTACAACTTCCAAGAAAATAATCACAATCACTCTCCAAAGACGATGCAAAAGAAAAAGCTGTCTGGCGATTCGTCACAAAAGTAACAGAACTGTAAACTACACAATCAAGGTCGGTCGAAATTTTATAATATTTTAAATTAAAGGCACTAGAAACTTTAAATTGGTGTTGTTCCACGTTTCCTGTAACCCAGTTTCAGGTTGCGTGCAGAGCGTGATAAACTTATCCTATTATCGTAAAAACATCCCTTTGCAACGTCGTCGCCATGTCTCTTAGGGAGTGAATCGAAAAAGGGAGTCTTTTTATTGATCACGAATAAACAGCTTCTCTATTTGTTTAGGCGTTTTGATAAAATCCGCTGAAGAAATATTCGTTTGGTTTTCCCTATACCCACCCTTCTGCAAAACTACTAAGCCGAAAGTTTCTAAGTATCTAAAACGAATCGGAGAAAACCGCTGAAGTAAATGAATGAAGGTTGAAAATAAAAAAAATATTTGTCACATCACTCACAGTAGATTTGGGTCTTTCTCTCATATTAATTTTTTGAGTCAAAATGCTAAGATCGGAGCACGCTTGGTGGTGCACCACCGAACACTGGAATCAAAGACCTCTGCGGCAGTATGGTTTCGATATTATTGCCTGTCTGCGATTAACTAGGTTTTTGAACTTCGCTTGTTTAGTGCCAGCAACTGCGGTGCGCGCGTTGTTAATTTTAAGGAAGACGCGGCGCTTCGACCTGCTACTTGGTAAGTAGCTAAGATTTTTGTAGAAGGTAAGTAATTATGTAAACTTTTTGGATGATGCAAAGGCCAGAGCTGATCTACTTCATTTGTAACTAACTGTGCACGCAACTAAATGCGTGGAGATTCTTTTTCAGGGCCATCATTGATCATCACAGCACTTTCACCGGAAAGTATGAGAGATGAATTGTAAGGTCTGGTCTTTTTTATTCAGAAATATTTTGAAGAATTTTTTTTACGAAACACGTTTTTTCATATTATCATTGTCATCATTAAACCCGAAGACACCCACCCCTCCTTTCTACAATTGTGTAATAAGGGTGAGTTAGCAATTTTAAAAATAGAAAGAATAGCGCTTCGTAATTTTATTAATATCGCAGAGCTATTTTTACAGATTTTAAATAAAAAAACTGTTTTGTGAACTTGTAATATTCAATAACTAAAAAGTTTATTTTTTGCTTAAAACTGGTCTATCTAATCAGATCACTGTTGTTTGTCGAATCGACGAAAATCGACCCTCCCGCGACAAGCACTTTCAAACGTATGCATTCCCACTGCCCACAAAAGTTGGCACCATTTGAAAGCTTAGTTCTAAAGTTCATTTCATTAAAGGAAAGGTTTTTACCCCAAAACTGTCTCTTTAGAGGGATCCAGAGTCACTTCTTCAAAAAATAGGTAGTTACGATTGAGCCAACTTTTATGGTTTTAATACTGTTAAGTTGAGATTAATCGCTATCCATCTGTTAAAGAGGACACGTGAGATCATTCTTTGGTTTTATAACTATAAAAATTGGTCTAATTGATCCCAGAGGTGAGCCCAAAGTTAGGTCTTTTTTCAAGTCACATTTATTGTAATGTTAATCGTTTATTAAGAAATTAAATGTGTTTTTCTTTATGGATATTTATTGGGCTTTCAAATAACACCAATATTGTTGGGGCACCATGATTGTGTCAGTAGAGACGAGTTTTCCTGTAAAACGTAGGTGGGCCGATTTTTGTTATGATTATGTTTTCTCATAGTTAAAAATGCAGGTTGTTAGCTATATTTTTATAAAGGTTGAAGTTGGTGAAAATAAAAAAAATAAATAAATTTTCTAATTTGCCTACTGTCTTGTGTCTCCCATGCAGCAGCATTCTCTTATAAATAATTCATTAGGAATATGAAGATAATTTTACACAATGAGTAACAAGTAAAGTTTCATAAACGTAAAACACGTATCCAATTACTTATGAATTAACCAACACCACCCTCATGTAGCAACCGCCCTCCAAGTTTGTCAACCCTAATATTTTTATCAACCTTAATTTCTTTAGAAGTCAGCATTACTAAAGTAAGAAAGTTACGATGGTTTGATATCTAGATGTTAGGCTCGCCATACACGGGCAGCTTGAGCAGTTAGCCAGTGATCAATATCAACAGCTTGAAGCTGCCATTGATAACTTAACTATAGACCCAATCCCAATACACTGAACTGTCTCACCCGTGACATTGACAGCGGGGCGCCACCGTCAATACAGGATCGCTGCTTCCGATTTTTGCCATGTTGGAAACTATTATAGTTGAACGATGGTGGCGCCCCTCTGTCGAAGAGTTTGGTGGGACAGTTCAGTGTAGGTCATCCATACTGGAGCACTTAGTTTCAACAGCTCAATAAGTCAAGCGCGCGCGACGTGGAATGAAAAGCGGATGTAACTGCGCGAGAGCAGCCAACAGCTCGATCAGTCAATTTATGCCTGACGAGGGGACTGCTTGACCTCCCGAAGCATTCACAAATGCTCGAGCGGTTCCGTGTATGTGTATACGTAGAGTACTGTAGTTGGCTGTGCAGTCGCAGCTAAAGTCGTAGAACTCGATACTAACTGCTTCAAGCTGTTCGGGTATGGCGGGCCTTAACCTCCCAGTAATGATACTAATTTGCTTTGGAGGAAATTGATTGTAATAGCTCTGCATTCAAACTAGTTATTATTGCACAATACACAGCTAGCCTCATTCTCATTAAAAGAAAGCTTTAAAACGAAGGTTTTGCAAAAATAAACCAAACTTTTGATTGACATAGCATGTTTTACTGAAATAGTCTGACGAAAAAACGTTTAACCCTTAAATGCATGATTTTTTATTTAGTTTTGAAAAAAATATTTCAATTAGATTTTTAGTCACAGATAGGGGGAAAAATAATAAAAAAAATCTTAGTACGAAAAAAAAGTATATTTTTGAAAATTAACAGTATGTAGCCAAATGTCTACACCATGCGTTTGTATGCCGTAAAATTGTTCTATGGTTTGTTTATTTGGCTTTTCTTTTCAGCATGTTTGGCTCGCTATCTGAAAAGGAAATTGAGGCAGCTCTTGCTGCTTTAAATGATGGTGCAGTCTCAGAAGATGATGAAAATTTAGATGATGATAACATCGATTATTACCCAAACGTACGGGATTTGTTGCATGATCGGGATGAGGAGTCCATAGATCATAATCTACCCTTGGAACATAACGAAGACCCTGGAACATAACCCTCCCATAGTCTATGAAGAGGAGCATATACCTATTAGATCAGATCTTCGTTATGTTCCAAGGGTAGATTATGATCTATGGACTCCTCATCCAGATCATGCAATAAATCCCGTACGTTTGGGTAAAAATCGATATTATCATCATCTAAATTTTCATCATCTTCTGAGACTGCACCATCATTTAAAGCAGCAAGAGCTGCCTCAATTTCCTTTTCAGATAGCGAGCCAAACATGCTGAAAAGAAAAGCCAAATAAGCAAACCATAGAACAATTTTATGGCATAAACGCATGGTGTAGACATTTGGCTACATACACAAAAATCAAGTCGAAGGCACATTCGGGATAGATTACCAAAAAAATAAGTTATAATAATGAAGTCTTACATTATTTCTAACACGTATGTATTTTTTTCCAATCGTTTTAGCAATTAATTCTCACTGAATCCGAAATTCAAATACCACAAATTTTAACACTACCAATTTTTTCTCTTTCGCAATCGCTACGTCAAATATCGGTTAATTTTTTTTCAAATCTACCTTCATTTGCGTTTTTTTTATTTTTATTATAATGTTTTCTATGATATTAGCGTACGTTCAGAAACGCTTATAAAATGTTTTTTTTTTTTTTTTTTTTTTTTTTTATGTGATAGGAGGCAAACGAGCAAACGGATCACCTGATGGTAAGTGATTACCGTCGCCCATAGACACCCGCAGACCCAGGGGCGTTACAGGTGCGTTGCCGGCCTTTAAGGTAAAGATACGCTCTCCTCTTGAAAGCTTGCAGGTCGTATCCGTCCGGAAACACCGCAGACGACAGTCCATTCCACAGTTTGGTTGTACGGGGCAGAAAGTTTCTAGAGAAACGTACTGTTGTGGACTGCCAACCATCTAAGTGCTGGGGGTGGAAGTGCTGTCGGGTAGATCGGTGGCGAAAAGTGGCGGCAGGAATAAGTCCGGATAATTCTTCGGAGCACTCCCCGTGATACATGCGATAGAATATGCACAGTGAGGATACATCTCTACGCAGCGCCAAGGGGTCAAGCCGATCCGAAATGTCCTGGCAGTCAACGATTCGAGCTGCTCTCCGTTCAATGCGGTCCAGAGGGAGAAGCTGGTACTGGGGTGCACCTGCCCAAAGATGAGAACAGTATTCCATATGAGGCCGAACCTGCGCCTTGTAAAGTTGCAGACGATGGGCTGGAGTGAAATACCGTCTCGATCTATTGAGCACACCAAGCTTCTTCGAGGCTAATTTAGCCTTACCCTCTAAATGACCACGGAACTGGACTTCGCTCGATATGTCGACACCAAGGATTCCGATATTGGCTGAGGCAGTTAGGGGAGTGCTCTCGAAACAGCGGGATACGACAAACGGCAAATTTTTGGCGGTGAACGCGCAAACTTGTGTCTTTGTAGGGTTAAATACAATAAAATGTGTTACTTTTTATAATTAAAAAAGTACTTCGTAGACATATGGCAACACTATGCATTTAAGGGTTAAGCTTGTCTTGTTTTTGCTGAAACCGCTTTAATTACCTAAAAGTCTGGTTACCAGGTGCGCTCATCAAGTGAAGTCAAAGTTAAACAACCAAAAATTATTAAGTGAGCTAATTATACATATACTTACCAATTATTGTCATTATGATAAAAAAAAATGTTATCCTTCCTTTCTTTCTTACTACCTAAATTATTTAATTTTTATTATTCTTTATAGGGGAGGATATCTAATAGGGAAAGAGGAAAATGTTTACAAGCGAAGAAGATAATATGATCCGGTGGATCCGGTGTGCTCTCACCTCATCCAGGCCACACTCGCACAAAGAACGGTCTTTGATGTGCAGTTTATGAAGAAATACCCCTGTACAATCGTGACCAAGACGCAAAGAATATAGACGGAGCCGGCTAATCACAGGTAAATATTTAATTATTATAATATGATTATAATTATAATTGCTAACATTGTCAATTTTTGACAGAAAAAGTTTTTAATTACACTTTTAGAAGAAAAAATAAAAATAGAAACTTTTTACAGTCGTAATGAAAGGAGTTTTACATCAACTGTAGAGAGATTATGAATGTGGATAAAAGTTACGCATACATTTTTAAGTTTTTTAGGAAGAAAAGATTAAAATGGAATATCAAATTGTTTTAAGTATTTTGCGAATTAAACTAATCAGAAGTATTTAAAAGTATAATTACAATGTCGTATAGGTAAGGCCCAAAACTGCATCATCAGACATCATCTATTACATAAAATACTGAGAAAAGAATTCCTATATTATTGAGTTACTAGCTTCCTTTGCTCCAGGCACACCTTAAAGCCATCAACATCTTTCAGCATTAGATCCACCTTGACACGAATATGGGGAATTTTGGTTTCCTCAGGTTCCCCTACGAGCTTGTATCTTCTGAGAACAGCTGATAATACAGTCTTGATCGACATCATCGCGTATTGGTAACCTGTGACGCAAATAAAATAAGTGTTAAAATCGCAAAAAGCACAGATGATTGGTACTACTAACTTATAGCGCTAATATCACCCCACTCTTCCCTAAAGGACAACGGCCACGACAATCCTTCGGGCCAGCAGCGCGGCGTGGGGAGTATAGGTCAAATTCTCCATTTGTCTTTGGTAAATTAGAGAGAGTCTTGCTCCTGCATTGGAGAATAAATGACTTGATGATGATTAGTCCCCTATTGATGATGGCCCCCAACAATATGATATTTGAAAATCTAAGTCGTCAGAGTGCCTAGTGTTTGATATAAACTCACACTCAGCCCACAGACTACTTGATACACTTGATAACATCTGGATGATCCCAAAAAGTATCTATTGGCATGCAATTACTAAATTAATTACTATACTGAATATTACATACCTGAGACCTTGGAAGAGGTATTTGTCCAGCAGTGGACGTTAATTGGCTCAAACGAACGCGAATGAACGTACCTACACAGTTTCTTGGTCCTTGACTAAACGGCATAAAACTGCACGGGTGAGTCAGGTTGAACCTTTCAGGTAGGAACCTATCCGGGTCAAACTCTTCGGCGGTCGGACCCCAGTACTTGGGGTCCCGGTGTGCCCCCCAGATGGAGATTGATATTGTACCCCCAGCGGGAAGGATGTGACCTGAGGCTGTTTAAGCATAAAAAGCTGTATAAATACAAGTATACAACTCAACAAAAAAATGCATTCGCAACACTCTTTTCATACGTGTTAGATATTAAGGATGAGTTGCACTACCTAAATTTGACCGCAACTTTAACGATAACCGGTGTTTCTCGTATGGAGTTAGACAGATTTCTGACGTTTGTTAAATAAGATGTTTGGTGTACCTAGTAAACTCTAGCGCTCAATGCGCGCTGGCCAGTGCCCAGGTTGAAACACAAGGAAGTAAGAAGAAGTGACTGTGTCACATCGTATCCCGAGCAAATACTTAATAGTTTTATTCCAAACTCGTGTTCTGGATGTACCTGTCGCGATCTTTGGTTTTATAACGAATCTTGGAAATGAGTTAGAAACTCTACATATCCAGTATAAGCCCAGTCTAAAACACCCAGAAACTAGATGTAACATAAACACTTACGTAACTTTATGTCCTCTACGACCTGACGTGCGATCAGGGGCACCGGTGGGAACAGTCTCATGGTTTCCCTTACCACTCTATCCATACATTTCAGCCTTGGCAAGTCCTCTTTTACTAAACGACGATCTGAATTGCCAAATATTTCGTGCAGCCTTTAAAAACATGTAAAGTGCAATAATTTATATACGCATAATAAAATGGTCTTAGGCATTATCTAATACCTATTAGCTAAAGGCAAACTAGATTTTTATTTTTATTACTAGATTGCAAAATTTAAAAAGATACGAATTAAACAGGTTAAAATTTCCATGCAAATGTTATTAGGTACCTACCTAATTTCAATTTATGATGAGCAGTGACTACAAAGTACACAAACGAATTTGTATTCTCGTGAAAGAAAATCTCATAGTTAAAGTTCATTAACATTGTATAAAATCTCAAAAATATTTGTTTGCTTTGTAAATCGACACGGCACTACTTATTTAGATATTTAACTAGTTCGATTCCATTGAAAATTCCACCGTTAGCTTTTAAAATCACGAGCTAAAATAACAGCTTACACAAGACGTTTACTTACGTGAAAATTGGTAAATCTATCTTTATCTTTTTTTTTCTGTTTCCTGAGCCGATTTTGACGGATCTTTCATAAGGAATAACTAATGCTTCAACCACACCAACGCGTGCAGATCACCATAGCCGGCGCGATCATATAAGGAAATGACAGGTCACGTGAACTGTCATTGGCCTTTGATCGCGCCGGCGATGGCGATCTGCACGCTTTGGTGTGGTTGAAGCTTAAGGCTTATTCCAGCTGACGAAACCTGTTTATTCCAGCGGAAGAAGCTAGTTTAAATTCAATTAAAGCACATACTCCTGATAAACCTGCTCTTGTATGTGAGGGTACTTCGCTAGCAGCTTCATAGTGAACCCGACAGCCACCGCAGAAGTGTCAGTGCCAGCTACCGCCAACATCAGTATCTCCTCCCTCAGTTCTACGTTCGTGTACCCTTCGTCACCACCAGAAAGTTTTATTAAATGATCGAGGAACGTTTTTGTTTGATAATTACTTAAATCTGAAAAACAAAGTTTTATGAAAATATAAAGTAATACGTGTAATTTAATAAAAACTTTAGAAACTGTTCGATTTTCTCGTTTACCAAATTCACTTTTGGTTTCCGTTTCGTTCTGAGTGCAATTTTTTACTTCTTCCCTTTTCTTCTTTATCACCTGAAAATAATATTGTATCAAAATAAATCTGTTGACTCTTGAACTTGATATACATTAGGTACATAATATTTGTATATTATATGAATAATATGATAAGCCGTTTAGACATAGTCAAATGATGCACTAATACCCACGTATATGGGCTTGTTCCTATCGAGGTATCTCGTTTTTTGCAGGAACAGTTTTTTGCGTGTTTTAATATTAAGGCCTTGTCTAGGAAAGTGAATTCGCCGCGAAAGTATTTGCGTGAACACGAGCGTATGTATGACGCGATTTACTCTTGAATTTTCAACTCGAGCGTGTCTTGTGGATGCAATGTATTGGCTGCTAGTATCTCGCCAACGCGCGTAGGATTCGCTGCGAATTCGCCCTCCTGGACAAGGCCTAAAGTTCACACGAACATCCCGTTTGCGGTGTCCAAAAAAAAATTGAATTCTAATTTCAAACACGCATGTAATGTTCACTTATACATATAGGTGTTCACACGATATCCAGCTTTGCGGATACCTGCATTACTAGATCCCGCAAAACTGGATTGCCATGGGAACGAGCCCAGTGTAATTACCTCGTCAGCAAAATTATGGACACTTTTCAAATAATAATCATGCTTTTTATGTTGAGGGAAAAGTCTGTACATCCAGTTCGGTTGCAGCCAAATGTGGAAGAATCGCTCGCATACTAAATGCAGCATGTTGGTCATCGCAACGAGAAACGGGGTGTCGGGGTTCTCTAGTGAATTTATTTTCACTCCCATTGTGGTCTCTATAATAATACAAATAAAACAGGTTAAGTTATTTTAACCACGTCTCAAAATGCATAATTTTGGACACTACACTGATAAGCCACTGCTTACGCAATTATTGTATTAATAATGTATTCTAGTTCATTTTAATAATCCACGAATCAATCCAGTCCATAAAAAGTAGCAAATTAAATGGTAATGGTTGCTACAACCATGACACCAATTTGAAGCCACGATAGCCGAACGGTGAAGGGGTCGGACTGGCTGATTCGACATCCGAGAAATTCAGGTTCGAATCCCGCCTTGACGCTCGTCTATTGTGGTGTAGACACGAGGGGATAACGGGACTATTAGTAATTTGTACAAAACAAATTAACTAATATTCTTAAACTAAATGTAGGGCCTCCCTAAACAGAGCAAAGCATAGTCTACGATGACTTGGTTGGGGCTTGGTACAAAGTTAAATTGCCATAGCAAATATACCGGTACCTAATTACAAGTTTATGCTTGCGTGTAAAAAATCATGCGTTCCTACAACATAAATCTAGACCAAACTATCTTCTGATATAATTTTGCATTACATGACCTAATAGTCAGGCACACACGCAATCTAAATTTCGTATGTGTGATAAATAATAGAGCATTTATAATGGACTTCGAAAATACATTGAAGAAATACTTATTAATTTCGTTGTTTTATTATATTCTTTTATTTATCATGACCACCTTAAAAATTTAGAGTCCTAAATGAACTCTCGAGTTAAGGGGTCAACTCCAGAGTCTATTAATTAAATCTATCTGTCTCATCAGAGTTGGGATTCATAAGGAAATGCCGATTTTATTTAATCTGTCTAGTCATTCCTTTTCAACCAAGTCAGACTTCTGTAGTGACTCATAAAGACTCGGCTCACACGGTAAGAAGAAAATTTAGGATTCCTCTGAACCCCCAGTACAATGACTTGCTTTCAAAAAAGGACTTTTCATTGTTACTCCATAAAAGTACCTACCGCACACAGAGTCCAGTGTGTATGTGCTAAGAAAAGTCCACATTCTGACCTCACCAATGTTAGCAGAACTGGCCAGGATGTTAGCCAGTTTCTCGCTTTGCTTCGAAAACACTTCCACGAAAGTCTCAACTATTTTAGGGCTGAAGGTCGGCACTAAGATTTTTCGACGCCTTCGCCAAATTGAAACTAAAAAAAAATAAGTTTAACTTTTTCATATTTTTTTTATTCTATGATTTAATTGTGGCCTTATTTTTCGCATGTAGTACCTGGTGCAAAGATCCCACCGTTGCCAATGACGTTTCTTGAAAACTTATGTAAATTACCCTTCTCCAAGCAGTGCTTCATTACGAACTCCAAATCCACCGGATCAACCATAACTGCAAAACATAATAACTACTTCGATTAATCACTACAAGCCATCATTCCATGCCATCATATTAATATAGTCCTAAATATAATTCTAACACTATGCTTTATTGTTTTCAAGAGTTAAGGGTTTTTATATGTATTTCATATTTTCGAAACCCATGTTCGCCAAGACGTGGGCTATGGCTAGTAAATTATTATTTTAATCGCAGCCAAGTGATTCGTAATGATTACTTACTGCCAATGTGTTCATTGTTCTAAACCATGGACCTATAAAAAAAGTCGGACGGATTCTCATCAACAAAATACTGTGACATTAGGATACACCAGCTTGCCTGTACGTACAGGCCGGCACGCACACATTCACACCCTGTTACACCACTTCGAGTGCAAACTTCACACAGTTGACACATTTAAGCAGCGAAAAAACAACACGAATACGACATGTCTTGTGTGATGAAATTGTGTAAAAACCGTTCTGTTCGAACAAACAAAAATTAAGGAATCACATTTCACAGGCAAAATAATAATCCAATCACTTATTTCCCGACATTAAAATATTGAAATTAATTGAAATCAAACGTCATTCACTCGAAAAAATAATACGTCAAAGACCAGTGTTCTCAGTTATTTACGTGGGAAAATTACCCGAAATATGGGAAATTAATAATAATTTTAGGACTTTTTAGTTATTTATTACGCATACTATGGAAATAAAATAATTTATCATAATAATTGTGTTTAATGGGATATATTTTCATAGGCAAATTTGATCCTTCCCAAAAATGTGGAACTGCAAAATTCAAACTTTCTTACATTAATTGCAAGTCAGTGTCAGGTTGTATGTTAAAAAAAATCTATCAGAGATAATAATAATATATTGATGATGCATAAGATTATGATTATAATGTACACAAGATTCGTAATTTGTAAATGCGTGAATCATTTTTGATCAACATTATGTACATACCCTGACACACTGACTTGCAAACAATGTTAGAAAATTTGAACATTGAAAATTTCGCGCCTACCTCAATGCATTCACCTGTCATCCTTTTAAAATGGCACGGAATAATTCTGTCTACATTTCCAAGTAACATCTGCCGATCTATGTTTTTCTTAAAATAAATGGGTAAAATGTTTTGGCTAACATGGCATCCCTAAATTCACTCACACAATAGACAAACGCCAAAATTTTGCGTCACAGTTTTGTTGTAGCGCGAGTTCCGTCCGCCTTTTTTTATAGGTCCATGTTCTAAACATTATTTTATTTTGTAATCAAAGATACTTATACTTATCATACAATTATCATCAATGGAGTTGTTTGGTTGCTATTTCGGTTTTATTTGTTTACATGATTTATCATGCCTTTTAGTTGCCTATTGCTGGACGTAGATTTTTTTCTAGGGAGAAGCCTTTGTCCAGCAGTGGACGTCATTTAGCTGAAACGAACCTCTTGTAGTTCAATTCTACCACGCTTTATGAGCCTTTTTTCCCTAGCAACATAGCCAGATTGTAGCCTGTATCTGTACACACTTCTAAAGAACAAAATAATAACTTTTACCGATAAATAAAATAGGTCCACACCACGCCCTCATCAGTCCACCGTTTCTCATCGCTATGTAACTGTAAGTTATGAGTTGTTGCATAACATCTGTAAATGGTAACAAACCCACTACCTATCAATACATTGCCATTTTGCCAACCATCATACCTATTTCTATAGAATATAGTGGGGACAAGAAGTGTTTTCTTTCGTAAAGATAGAGGAGATTGCTGAGTCCTAGGCATAAAGTTAAAAGAAGACCAATAAAAGAAGTTTACTATCTGAACCCGGACAGCCTAAAGAATAATCAAATTTTGAGATCACTCAAGTTCAAGGGGATAACTAGTCGTAGTGTGCGCAAAGGCTTATGATAGGTACCAGTACGTCACTAAAAACCCATAACACGTGACGTGAATCTTTCTCGTTATTAATTATAATGTCAAATTACTAAGTAGCTTTTTATATCTTACTTTCAGTATTCCCAGCAAGATCAAAAGCAATTCCCACCAAAGGAAGCTCATGATCAGAACCTGGTAGCAGTGAGGCTAGCCGATACATATTCCTTCTTCTGAACCTGTATACAGCCAGAGCCAGCAATGCTGTGACTAACAACAGCCATACAAACATGTTCCTGAATTATTTTTCTGTAAAAAATAGTCACAAAAAATGTTTACTAATAACGTGGATGAAAAACCGTTTCATGAAACTACCACGCTGTATTCACTGATGTCATGATATGTTAATCTTTTTTTTTAATCATTATAAAGTATCTTTCTGTACCACGTGGGATACACAACCCGAAAATCAACTTAAATCATCATCATCATTTCAACCACAGTCCACTGCTGAATGTAGGGCTCGCCCACCGCTGCGTTTTTCGGTACCTGGCCTCCACCCCAAAAGCTTACTGCCCTGCCCCATCGCATCAGTGCCCCCTTTTTTAAATACACTTAAAATATTATAATGATTACATAACTTATTATTATACAATCATTATTTTTTTTGTTCACACTTTATTTCACTTTTACTGTACGTGCTTGGTTAAAATAACTACGCCGTGCCACCATAAACAGATTTTATTTTATTGTTCAATTTAATTTTACGGCAGCTAGAATGTTTGGTATTTTAAAAATAAACCAACTTATATTTTGCATTCTTGAATAAGAACTAAGTCTAAATAGGTACTCGTATTTTATTGGGGTGACTTTTCGAAAATAACATAGACTAGTCTGCACAAACCAGCTCAACTGGTAGTAATTTTTATCCCACCAAAAACATAAATGTAAAAAAGGAGAGCCAAGTTCAATACAAAAATTATGATTGGTTGTGGGTTTCGCCGCAAAAAGAATAGAGATCTAAATGACAGCTAAGTTCTATGCAAAATCAAAATTTTAATGTGTATTTATAGGAACAAAGTAACATCTTGAACAAGTATTAAACTCTATTTCTTTGATTTATTGGATACCTATAACAATTACTGTTATTTAAAAATGTGAGATCTTAAAGTAAATTAGATTTGACAGGTGACGCTGACTGTACCTACTAAGGTTCATAATTTCATATACCGTGTAATGGCTATGCTCATGTGACATTGGCAAACATGGAAACACAATAGCCATGATAGCCATAGAGTAGAAGAAGAAGTACCTACATTACCTTGATGTGTGACGTCCATAGTCACCTTCTAACTCGTCGCCTGAATTTTCATCGATTCGCCTGATTTTTTTCTAATCTTTACCTATTATCATCATATTAGTTATTTATTACTGCATTTTAATTAATATTCAGTAAGTTATGTATGTAACCAACCAGTACAAAAGTTGATGCTATATCATTAGTAAATGCAAAAGTTGCAAGAACATTTAAACACGCAATCTTTAACCTTAAGCTCTTGAATTTAAACTTTAAACTTGTAATAGAATATTAATCAGTGCAAATAGTTCTGCAGAACGCACGATAGCCTCGTAAGACCGAAGAGTAAATTGTGTCGACTTCTAAGTATCGCCGAATGTGCTTTCAGAAGAACGAATAATTTGAAGTAGTAAACGCCGAGCACTTCGAGTAAAAAAATTTCTATGTTAGAGATTTTCTTTTGCATTCATATTTTCAGGGGCCCTATATAATAGTGCATAGAGCTTATTTTAGGTGAAAAATAATAAAAAAATGTTTTCTCTTAAAAGAACATTCGGTATTACAGACTTTAAAAAGGAAAAGTAAATAAATTGTATTTTATACTTTAAAGTAAAACATAAATGTTACCTTCTTAATAAATTAATACTACATAAAGATACAATAACGATATTAATAAATGTAACTGAAAAGGAACAACGGTTTTAATTTTATTTAATGTTTCATAATTAGTACTTTTAAAAGTACTATCGGTTTTATAACATACACTAATGATAGGTTAAAATGTACAAGAAGTAAAGTGAATATTCATGTTAATTATAATATTTACTAAACTAAAAATCAGAACGTTCTCATGGTAAATATTCTCAATCATATCATAATTTTAAAAGTCCAATACTCAATCCCATCTCAATAGAAAAAATATACAAAAATAAAACTTTCACCATCAAGACCGAATGTTCCTTGCAAAGAACTTTTATTTTTAAATTAAAAAAAATCTTAGAAAACTACTTCAAATTGGGAAAAATAATTTTTTTGCTTGTTTAGCAGTATTTTAACTTAAATTATACTGGTCAGTTTTGCAATTAAACTACGTTTACGTGAAGAAAAAAAATTAATCGCACATCATGTCTTCTTGTATGAACCACCTTGTCAAAGAAAAATGATAATTTGACAGTGACATTTTGTTTTTTTTATATTAATAAGTTCGGATACCTGATTTTGAATACTTTAAGCCATAGACTATCACTCTTTTCTTTCGATAGGCGCGAATTTTTGAACTTAAATTTATCGCTAAAGTTTTAGTTCCTCTGATGGCACATCCGGCGATACTTCGAAGTCACCTCCGAAAATGTCTCGGCGTTACTGACTACAAAGTTTCAGTTCCTTCTGAGGCACATCCGGGCTTACGAGGATAGAGCAAAGTTTAAGGTCAACCCTGTATTTTAAAGAACAACATTCTTCTGGTTATAGTTTATCAACATTGGAATTTACGAAAAACATAACCATGCAGTAGATAAATTTTCAGCATTGGAATAAAATACCTTCCTGTTTCAAATGATGACATTGAAAAGATTATTCAGAAATTTCAAGAGCATGCTCAGCATGTAACTATTTGCTAACTTCTAGTTTAGAAATTCTCTTCGTTTACTTTGTTTTGTTTACCATGGTTGTCTCATGCGAAATATTGCATTTAGCCTTTATCAAAAAGCAAACGAGATTTTTAAAAGGTGGATTCGCTTGGAAAGTTGTCCATAAGTTAACCCTTATTCTTCTCCTCTCTACGAGTAGGTACTCGTATAACATTAAACACAATTTGATTGACTTCAGTAGAATAAATCTTTACACTATAGGTGAGAAATCCAATAAATTAATTATTTTTAACAGCATCAAGGCCTAGTAGGTTGCTCGCATAAAGGTTCGGCCAAACCAACGCGATCAGCCGGCGTGCAGCGATGGCGATCAATGCATTTAAGGGTTCGGACAAACCAACGCGATCACACCGCGATCAGCCGGCGTGCAGCGATGGCGACCAGACCTAAATGCATTGCACTTTAATACATTACAATTTATTATTATTATTATGTACACACACACAGTTTTGTTTTTTAAATATTATCTTTTTATTTATAAATATCTTATCACATCTTTTCTACTTCGTCTATATCGTATATTATTATTTTCTACTACGTCTGTATATACATTTAAAATTTATACGCGCACTATTATTATTATTTATGTATGTATATTTTATGCAGTATAGGTTAGTGTCCGTGACTCTCACTCGGCATGGGGCACACTGAAAACCAGCGTCGTCACCGGGGGCCACGGCATATGCTGAGTGGGGTCCCATTGCGATGGGCATCGCTGTGCGACAGGGTGGCACTGCTTAGTTTATTCATTCATTCATTGTATGTTTTATGTCACCTCTGTCTTATTTGCTTTTTTTTTTCATTTTACCTCTTTTGTCTTTTGTGATGTCCATGGCAATAAATGTTTCTTTCTTTCTTTCTTTCTTTCATTGATCGCCATCGCTGCACGCCGGTTGATCGCGTTGGTTTGGCCGAACCTTAAGTCTGGTCGTCATCGCTGCACGCCGGCCGATCGCGTGTGATCGCGTTGGTTTGGCCGAACCTTTATGCGAACCGCAAATCCGCAATAAAAGATCTTGGTACATTCAGCGTCATATAGTTCGTGACACCCAAAATAGCCAAAAAGATTTTTATTATAAACTTTTTGTTATAAACTAGTAGTAGGTAGTGTTATAGACTTTTTGGCCAATTTGAACGTCACGAACTATGTGACGCTGACTGTAGGACAATTTTTTACGTGTACCTACCTAGTCTGTGTGTATTGTACGCATCTAGGTATATTTAAAAATAAATATGTGTTATAAGCTCTACATATTTCAGGGTTAATGAGGCGTGAAATTTAATAAGGGATGTTTTTATCATTAAAAAAAGCAATAGTCACTAACATTATATGTATTACATAATGTTACATCACCCATTCACAAGAGCCGTCACCGATTCCCAAATAGTTATCTAAATATACGTAAAAGTAATAGGTTTTTAGTAACATTGACCCACTATGGTAATGTCAATATTAGATAAGTTATCGAACTTGAAACTTGGCACTGGCTGGCCGTGACTGGGGACAGTTAAACGTTATAGTAAACAACGGTTATTAGAAACACTAAATTCAGTCATTCAACCTTCGAGATTTCTCTAATATATGACCTATAAAATCAAGGGTGAATATTTCTATCTAAATATTTATAACTCAAAGGTGACTGACTGACTGACTGATTAACATAGTGATCTATCAACGCACAGCCCAAACCACTGGACGGATCGGGCTGAAATTTAGCATGCAGATAGATGTTGTGACGTAGGCATCCGCTAAAAAAGGATTTTACGAAACTCCACCCCTAAGGGGGTAAAACGGGATCCACGCGTACGAAGTCGCGGGCGGCCGCTAGTGACTAAATAAAGCTCTACACATGTCAAGGGAAAAGTAGGTAGTAACCACAGTAGTAATTAAAGGAATTAATATTTGAAAGAATAGTGCGTGATTGAAGCCTGAAAATATCTAGGTTTAACATAATGTACTCACATGTATCTATGCACTCATAATATAACATAAACCTATTACTATTTTTTATTCTTAAATCTATGTATGTATACTATCTATACTAATATTATAAATGCGAAAGTAACTCTGTCTGTCTGCCTTGTCTTTGTCTTACTTTCACGCCTTAACCACTGAACCGATTTTGATGAAATTTGGCATAGAGATAGTTTGAGTCCCGAGAAAGGACATAGGATAGTTTTTATCCCGGTTTTTGAAGCAGGGACGCGCGCGATAAAGTTTTTCTGTGACAGACAAATTTCCACGCGGGCGAAGCCGCGGGCGGAAGCTAGTATTAGATATACCGGCCCGCCCTGGCTTTTCACGGGTAGATTAAGTATTATATTAACTGGAATTCATCAGAAAAAAATAGGATTCTAATGGTCAAAAGTGATCTGTAAGGTGATAAGCGCGCATTTATTTATTTTCTAATTATTTCACAATTTCACTTTTGCCAGTTACATATATGCATAAAGGTGGTCTTTGCCCTCACAAGGTGATAGCGCTAAGATAAAACCAAATAAAACTTTGCACATCAACAAAAAAAATATATTAGGCTTACACAAAAATGTAAGGCGTTCACTAATCATAACACAACACGCACAATAATTGATTTTATTTGCAATATTTACCTCTTTCTATAGTTTTCAAGACATCTTGCTATGTGGCCACTTGGATGGCTTTTTCAAAATCTTATGATATACCTACAAAAGAAGACCTTAAAACTATACTTTACACGTAATATCCAAACTTAAAAATCTACATTAATTAATCTATAACTATTATATCTAGCATGTGAATGATACTAATGAACTTTATTGGTGACTGGCTGCCTCCTCTCCAGGGCCACCTGGTAGCCGTCGACGGCCTTCATCATGACGTCCAGCTTCACTCGAACGTGGGGTTGTGACGTCTTTTCCTTTGGTCCCACCACTTTGTACTTCCTAAGGATAGCTGACACAGCTGTCTTCACTGACATCATCGCGTATTGATAACCTGTGAATGGATCGTACAAAACTATTAAATTATTTAATCATAATTCAAGACAACTTGAAGTTATGTAAATCTTAAGAAAAACCTTTCGACAATAAAGGAGGATTTTACAGTAGAGACAGCATGATCACTTCAATACTCAAAAGTCTACCCTATGTACACGAGTATTATGTTGAGTATAAAGTAGTCGACATAGAAATTCACTATCTACATACACTGTAGACAGACTACAGAGACTGGTCAAATATTATGCGATCATTACCGGAGGAATGCAACATTGACAGTCCCAACTAATCCCCAGCTGCCATAGTCAAGTATCCCATACCATGGAAACTGGGAGAAGGCAGTGTTAGGAGATCTTCTGAGATTGACGGAGGTTTCGATGTCAACTTACCAAGACAATTCCTCGGACCCTGACTGAACGGCATGTAGCTGCACGAGTGCTTGAGGTTGAACCTCTCTGGCAGGAACCGGTCGGGATCAAAACTCTCTGCGTCTGGACCCCAGTACTTGGGGTCCCGGTGCACCCCCCAGATGGAGCACACCACACCAGAACCAGCCGGCAGGATACGGCCGGAGGCTGTTAAACAAGAAACTTCAGTCAGAGCTTCTCCACCTCTAAAGAGTCTTCCAGCGACTTGGGCCACTTTTAACTTGGTCCACAAAATTTTTCAATATTTTTCCAAGGGAAAAGTCACCGGAAGACTCCTCTAAAGCACATGGCACCTGACCTTTTCATCCTTTGGATTGCTACAAATAGCAGGAGTGTATCCTACGATAGCAATTATCCAAGAACTGTACAAAATGAACTCGATATGAAATACTTACGTAATTTGATATCTTCTGTCACCTTTCTGATGATGAAAGGCACTGGAGGGAACAACCGTAGCGACTCCTTCACCACCCTCTCCAAATACTTAAGTTTCAATAAATCTTCTTTCACTAGAGGACGATCGGAGTCTTTGAAGACATCGTACAACCTGGAGAAGTGGGATGTCATCCATTTCCAAACAAATACTACGAGTATTAGTAATGATAACTAGCATTTAAATAGGAAGGAAAAATAAGGTGTTTTCGTGTCCTTTTAACTCATGGAACCTAACCTAAGCGACCGCATGAGACCGTGATAACAATTGATCTATTGTGTCTCGATTCGCTGATACTTCAAGAGTTAAATCTTAATCATCTCAAGAGAAAGTTTCAACTTACTCTTGGTAGACCTTTTCTTGTACTTCGGGATACTTGGCCATCAAAGTCAAGGTGAACCCGATGGCCACAGCCGAGGTGTCTGTCCCCGCCATGGCTAGAGTCATGATTTCTTCTCTCAGCTCAACATTTGTGAAGCCACTTTCTCCACCAGAGATCTTTATGAGATGATCGAGGAACGATTTGTTTTGGTATTTGCCTAAATCTGAAATTATTTAAAACAGATAAATACTTCGTTTCGTAGAAACTAACATTAGACCGATCAATGTAATCGGAATTTAAAAGGACAGGTTGGTGATAATTAAGTGATTCGTGTTAATTCGGCAGACTTTGCTTCCAAGATGAAAACTTCCCGTGAATATCGTATGTACCTACGTACGTGTAAATTGGAGTCTAAATGACCTAATTATGATGATGATGATGTTATTACAAGAAATGGAATAAAAATACAATAAAAACAGTGAATTATGAAACAATTTTTGACAATCTGTCCATAACAGCCTGTTATCATTCATGAGTTGGTAAGTATCTATTATTCGAAACGTCTAAAATTCGAAGCGACGAAACATAGAACCTATTCTACCAATCTTACCATAGGTTTGATCAGCCTCCGTGTTCGTCTCCAGTTCATTGCGGAGCTCATCTCGCTTCTTTTGGATGACATCATCAGTGAATTCGTGCATGTGGCTCACACTTTCCTGATGCTCATTGTACTTCTTCGTGAACGACTTATACAGCCAGTCTGGTTGCAGCCAAAGATGGAATATCCTCTCACAGGCCAAATTGAGAAAGCGGTTCAATGAAAGTAAGAAAGGCGTGTTGGGATTCCCTTGGGCATTGATTTTGACTCCCATTGCTGATTCTGAGAGAAACAAGTTTAAGTAAACAAGTTTTTTAGACATAAAATTAAAATATAAAATAGGTAAAATAATGTTCGTAAAGTACATTATTATTATCATAGGTCAGGGATAGAATCGAATGATTCGGATTATTAATAGACAACTTATGTTGATCGTACCTAAAATAGGCTAATGAAAGTGATTGAGGCTCTTTTCCATAAGCCAGTTTAATTCTAATCGGCGGTAAGTACGCACAACGTCATTTCATTATTCAAATTCAAATCCTTCATTGTGTAAGTGACTTCACTCACCACAGACTGAGTCCAGGGTATACGCGCTGACGAATGGCCAGATGCTGAAGCTGCCTGTGCTGACGTAATCTGACAACTGCTTCGTCAGTTTCTCGCTCTGCTCCGAAAACACTTCCACGAAGCTCTCCACTATCTTCGGACTGAAAGCTGGCACCGTGATCTTCCGGCGTCTTCTCCAGATGGATACTGCATATGAATTCATTTAATCAAACTAGCCAAGTATATTTTAATTAGAGATGAAACGGATAGTTGTTTGGCCGGATACCGGATACCGGATATCCGGCCAGCTGCTAGGCCGGATAGCCGGATATCCGGCGGCCGGATAGTTGGCCCATTGTCTCGTTTCATGTCGTGACGAGTTTAGCGCCGCACAGGTGCTTCGAACGCGATCAGTGGGTCTATTAGTAGACAATACTAGTTACACTTTTCGAAAATCGAATCCGTCCGAATAGAATGTCAGATTTTGCCTTGTCTAGGAGGCAGATCAATTCGGGCGATTTCGGTTGCTATCGTGTGTGTGATTGAATAGCGAAAATTAGTTTACTTGCTGCGTAATCTGACTGAACTGCATGCATCATGTCATCAGACCAACAGTGAAATAAAGATCGCCTTTTTTGTTTGGCAATATTTCGACATTAACAGATATTTACTGTTTATGTATTTGTCATTAGAGTGAATAGCCCAGAAAAAGAAATTAGTTTTTTTGAAAGGTCTTAATATGGCTTTTTTGTAACTTTTTGGACTTTAAATAAAAGCCGTCATTATTATAAGCCATTTTATTAATATTTACCTCAAAGATTAATGTATTTCATTTTATTAATAGGAAATTGGCGTAGTTTTTTTAATATCCGGTATCCGGCCGGATAGTGAGTTACTATCCGGTATCCGGCCGGATAGTAAATTTAGGCCGGATATCCGGCCTACCGGATAGTTACCGGATATCCGTTTCATCTCTAATTTTAATGCACATTCCTAACTTGTATTAAATTGTGTATTCACGATACAGTAACCGGTACAGTAGCGTAAAGCTTCAAGTTTGGTTAAATTGTAAGCAGTAGTAGAGTACTAATATTCTGTGATAGTAAGAAAGAAAGAAAGAAAGAAAGAATTTATTTGATGCGAGTATTAAAAGCGTTACAAATAAATAACAACTTAAACACTAAAAAACAGAGTACACGCACCAAAATGGCATCTGCTCAGTATAAGCCGTGACGGCAGAGAGCACGTCGCGACCACTGGCATTCTGCGGACCAGTAGGTAGTTAAATATCTCGTATGTTCATTTATTCTAACTAAACGATATTTACAAATAAGCAACAACTAGGTAACTAATGTTAATATTAGACCAGCCTAGAAGGATCTACGATTTTTCTAACCGGGGCAAAAAAAAATATTTTGGCGCCCTTTCAGATTCCCAAAAAAAAAGGTCTACGCTCTCCAAAAACTGAGCAACTGAAAAATTTTGAAACAATTTTAATTTTCTAGTTTCCTAAAAAATACTTTTAGCCCGTCAATTACATTATCAAAAAATATTGATATTTTTATTTGTCTACTAGCGGCCGTCCGCGACTTCGTACGCGTGGATCCCGTTTTACCCCCTTCATCTATCTTACGCGGTTTAGATTTTTTCATACAAATGTTTTTTCCCGCAACTCCCGTTTCCGTGGGAATTTTACAATATTCTGTTGTAACTAAGCTTTAAGTTTACTAAGGTACCTGCATGCTAAATTTCAAGCGTCTAACTTAAGCGGTTTAGATTTTTTCATACAAATGTTTTTTCCCGCTAAATTCCGTTCCCGTGGGAATTTTGCAATATCCTGTTGTATCTAAGCTTTAAGTTTACTAAGATACCTGCATGGCAAATTTCAAGCGTCTTACTTAAGCGGTTTAGATTTTTCATACAAAAGGATTTTCCCGCTAATTCCCGTTCCCGTGGGAATTCCTATGTATACTATGACCTACCCAGGAGTATAAAGAATGATTGTACCAAGTTTCGTTAAAATCCGTCAAGTAGTTTTTGTTTCTATAAGGAACATACAGACAGACAGACAGACAAACAGACACAAAAATTTTACAGATTGCATTTTTGGCATCAGTATCGATCACTAATCACCCCCTGATAGTTATTTTGAAAATATATTTCATGTACAGAATTGACCTCTCTACAGATTTATTATAAGTATACAGGGTGTTTGGTAAATGGGTATATGAGCCGACACTAGCCCATGTTAACATGGGCATATAAATGGTATGGTGAAGTCAGAAAATTGATATCTTAAATTTAATTATTTTAATTTTCATACAAATCGGATTTTATAAAATTTATTTTGTATGAAAGTTAAAAAAAATTAAATGGTGATATCAATTTTCTGACTTCACCATACCATTTATATGCCCATGTTAACATGGGCTAGTGTCGGCTCATATACCCATTTACCTAACACCCTGTAGATTAAACAAGTAATTAAGAACTTATGATGCGTTGAATCCGAAACTCAAAATTAAGGTACATAGTAGCAATCCCGTCAATAATAATTATGATGCGTTAAAGTTCCGGGTGACGTCACAAAGTGCTACACTTTTAATCACGCCGTTTTGAGTGAGTCACTCGCAGCACGAAGGCTGTTTCAAGCTTTAACAATAAATAAATATCCTTGAGCAAAGCTTTAACAATAATATTTACCTACCACTTACCTGGTGCGTATATGCCGCCATTTCCGGTAAGTTTTCGTATGAACCTGTGCAGGTCATCTTTTTCCAGACAAGACTTCAGTATCACTTCCAAATCAACAGGGTCTGTCACAACTGTAGAAACATTAAATATTACTATGGTAGTTAACACATGTGTTTACAGTTATTTTCGTTAAAGGGTCAAAAGCCAAAATAAATTAAAATATCAAAGACATTATTATTCAGATTAAATTATTAAGATTACCACGGACTACTATGCCGAAAGGTCCCGAGTTCGATTCCCGGCCGGGCAGAAATTGAACCGGTTTGGGTGGTACTATGTATAATAAGTATGTATGTATTTACAAAAAAAAAGTATTTAAGGCCGGGTAGCAGAGAAAATGGCGAAAATGAGGTTTTCATTTTTCATTTTTGAGGTACTAAACAGTAAAATTAAAGGCTAAGATTTTTATTGGGCATAGTTGAGGATATTTTCTAGGGCTATTAACGGATGGAAACACGATTTGATGAAGTTGACTCGATAGAATAAATTCCCAAAGTTACCTCTATTCGTTTTCTATTTATGGTTTTATTTTTAAAATAAGCGATTTGAGATTCTAAATCTTTTACTAAACTAAAGTTCAGAAATAACTTGAGGGCTTTTAACGGATGAAATTTTTATATTGCGTCTTATTTAGTTACAATGTTAAAAAATGTGGAAAATATCGTCCATGACGGCTTGGACAATCTCAATCAGTCGCGCGGTGGCGCTTACGGAGGACGGACGCGTGTCAGTTTTTTGGCCGTGACAGTTCGCGATTTGTCAATATTTTTGACAATGATGACTTTGATGAGTCACAGTATAATAATATCAGTGTTACTGGAGAAAGCTTAAATTTTTGATAATTAAGAATTATCAATTTTGTCTACCTATTGAAATTTAAATCGTTCGCATCCTTTTAAACGAAGACTCTACTCATGATACATAGTACATTCCTCAAATATGAGACAAAACCAATGAGTTAAAATTTCATTTTAATAGCACCTACATACAATCGTCTAACACTCTTTAGAAGAGCACACTGACACAAATAAATAATAAAAAATACTATCTAAGGTCTGTAGCTAAAGGTCTAAGCTGTAAGATAGAAGAATCTTCTAGCCAAAAAGATGGCAGATGCAGCAGATGTCAACGGATTTAAAACTGGAGTTCATATGACTCCTTGTAGACTTGAGTCTCTAGAGCGTCCCTTCCTCCACCATGCGTAAGAATTGTCACAAAAATACTGTCTAAGGTCTGTAGCTAAAGGTCTACGCTGCAAGATGGAAGAATCTTCTAACCAAAAAGAAGATGTCAACGGATTTAAAACTGGAGTTGATGTATGGAACGGTCGCTTTTTTGTAACCTTTATAATTTGGTCGGCTTATAGAAGAATTCCTGATATTTTTTTGCAGTTCGATAACTTTCTTATAAGTCGTAATATAACGCTGAAATTAACAGGATAGCTTATTCAAGGAACATTTTAATTTGTCCATTGTATGCCATGTTCCCTTGTTGTAAGGGAATCGCGTATTCGGCCACGAAAGTAAGACTGTTAAAATAAATTAGATTTCTTGAAATCTCTCTTTTGCGCAAAGCCACATCATTTATATTTACTGTGGTTATAAAGGTGTACCAAGGGTACATGCTACACCTTTTTATTCGATTGTAAGAGTACTGGTTTACTCACAAATCCGTTTTATCTGATTTTCGAAATCTTTTAATTACACTGGTGTTTATCATTCAAATCAATGACTAATGTTTGAACTAATTTGGACATAATATCAAGGTCTATCATTGGTATTTTTTTCAAACTTCTGCGTTGAGCAATTTACGAGATCTGGGACATCACAAAACATTACCCCAGCAAAATTCTAAATAACTTGAGAACCGGAACACGAACAAATTTTGCTATTCGTGGACAAATTACTACGCAACAAGAGCTATCTATCCATGTATTTGGTTCCGGGATAGAACGACTTTCAAAAAAAAAATTGCCAGGGTAATGTTTGAAACGTTACCCCAGCAAAATCTGTTTTTTCCTAATAACTTTAAAACTATAATTTGAACGAATTTTGCTATTAGTGGACAAATTTCTGCTCACGATGGACTAATTATCTGCTATACTCTCGACTCTAAAGCACAACATTTATAAAAATTTTGCTGCGGTAATGCACTCCAGGTAACCGTGTGTGATGCTCATTGCTCATAGTGATTTTCGATACAGAGCCCCGTACATACGTTATACATAAATTATGGAAAGTAAACACCCAGACCAATACAAACAAATAGGTATGCAATTTTAGTATGATATTTTTATTTATTAATAAACAAAAAGACTGAACAAAATTGATGCGTGTACTGATTAATGTAATCATTCTTAAGTTATAATTAATAAGATGAGTAAGTTAATTACAAATATGTACATTATATTATACTAATTAATTATAATAAATAATCAAATTTAAACAATAAAAAATAATAATAATAAAAATAATTAAAACCCGCCAATAATCATTATTAAGTTATAATTAATAAGATGAGTAAGTTAATTACAAATATGTACATTATATTATACTAATTAATTATAATAATACACTTATTAATACCAATTATAATATTAATAAATATAACGTCAAAAACTAACTATCATTTACCATAAAATCATTATAAAATATCAAATTTGTCAAATTATTATGAAAACAGCCTATAAGCCACTCGCTCAAATGTTAAATGTGTCCTATCCCGTACAAAACATGTTTTCAAATTGTACCTATTCATGCCCGCCGCCGCGCCGCGCAGTGACTTACTGGATGGCTTGTATTTTATTTGCACCTACCTGCTTTATAAAAATAAAAAATCACTTTTAATAGAACTGCTACGCTAAATCGTTTTTGTATTGTTTATTATTATTAAGACAAATTAATGTTTCTCTGTAAGTGATTGCATTGTAATCTTTTTGAGAAAATAAATATCTTTAACCACAACCTCATGCAAAGTTTCGTGAATTGCAACAACTATAATTTATTATCCAAGCTCTAAATAATCGCTACTACGAGTAACTGATCATAAAATGTTTTTCCAATCGCTCAAGCTCCCGAGGATCTACCGATAGGGTAGGTGACGTAATCTTGAAATTCTTTTAGGCGGCGCGGAACTTCCGGAAGGTCGGGTGACGCCACGCCTCTTTGAACCGTGTTTACTTTGGCAGTTATATTCTAAATTTATTCGATTCTAAAATATATTCCCAAAAATTTTGAAAGTTGCTTTAATTTGTATCACTTGGATATGATTTGTATTAGAAAGTGCTGTGAGTGTAACGCTTGAACGGAAGGAAGTCAACCTAACCTAACCAACTGCGTATTTATAAACTGCGTATTTCTATACTGTGTAGCCGCGAGAGCTCTTTGGCGCGCTGTCTTCGGCGAAGTATTGCGCGCGCAGATTTTGACAGCGCGAAATACCTACTTTATCAGAAATACCAAGCCTTAAGTATATCCGTTGTCTAGTACAAACTTTGCTTAGTTTGGGACTAGAGGCGCAGTGTAAAATGTCCAAGGATAAAATAAAACTGTTATGTACTATATTATATCAATAACTTATACAATAACTTCACTTGATCCAGTCCATTTCCAATAGGTATCTTTCAACTTGATTAGGTTGGCATGAATTATTAATGAACGTTCTTACATACAAAGACTATAAAGGGGACAATTACCACCTCTCGTTACCCCCGCCCCGCTACAACTCCTGTGTAGCCAGGATCTACCATAAACTATTAGTGCTACTAGTGTACTTACTAAAATATAGTATATGGCTGAGCCAGCCTCTCATCAATCCACCACTTTCCATAGCCACGTAGCTATATCGTTGTAGCCATGACATTATGTCTGAAAAGAATAAAGTGGGTTCAGTCAATTCTGTTTCCCGTCTCTTGAAGAATCGTGTTTTTCTAATTGAGGTAGTCCACTTGGAGCACCCGCCAAAATAGCACTCGCGGGATTAGCACCTGACCTAGTTCACGAAGAGCACCTATCGAATGGTGGATTCAAATTTAATTTTAAATTTTTATCCACGAACAGTAGAACAAAATATCGATAGGTGCTCTTCGTGGACTAGGCTAGGTGCTTTGGCCTGACATACTGTACGAGCACACTCGACATTTTATATTTCACCGACACCGCATTTTACCGTCAACGCTTAACTCAATTGTTATATTAATATTTTTCAGTACAATAAACACGCTCATCGGTGACGGACACTTTCATTTAACATTCCGCTCCCGAACAACTTATCCTACTTGTACTCAACAACTACATTAACATACTACTACCTACCACCAAGTGTAAGGGAGCTATCCCCTACACATATACATTTGTACTGACCTAGTGATTTGGGCGGGTGCTCTTCGTCTGAGTGCATTAATACTTGATACATAAAGATAACATGAGATTAAGACATCTCTTGGAATGCATTAAAGTTCTCTGCGAATCTATTAAACAACAACAGTGTGTATAATACTTCTCAGTATTACTTAATTGCATGCATATTAAATTTTTTAAACCAGCGATACCTATGTTTGTTAAAATATATTAAAAATAGTGCTTAGATCTACCTTCTTAAATTACTTTTCAACCTAAAAACTCCACTTACAATTAAATAATTACGATTCTATCCATAACTTATAAAAATTCGTTCGTTTCAGCCGAAAGACGTTCACTGCTGGACGAAGGCCTCCCCCAAGGATTTCCACAAAGACTGGTCCTGCGCCGCTCGCATCCAGGCACCTCCCGCGACCCTCACCAGATCGTCGGTCCACCTGATGGGAGGCCTGCCCACGCTACATCTTCCGGCTCGTGGTCACCACTCAAGTTATGCTGAGCTACAAGTTCAGGTTAGTACCTTTACTCAGGTGGTACCTTTTACCTAAATTAAGCTCGCTTTCACCTTCGGCCAAGAGCTTTCTCGTTGTGGATAAAAAAAAATTCAAATTGAAACCTTTTTATTGCCTCTACAAAACTGTAACTTAATTGTACGTGTAAATTTTGTGTACGTGTAATATAGTTTTAGTATAGCAATACATTTCATTTTCATTTTCAATAATAACAATAAGACTTACCCTCGGTGCTTCCGGCTAAGGTATGTGCAACTCCTACGATAGGCAATTCTGTGCTGGGTCCCGGGATCTTTCCCGCCAGTTTGTACATCCTCTGTCTCCTGTACCGGAACACCACAGTCCACAACACCAATGCAATTAGGGGCACCCACAGAAACATTTTTAAAACCAACACTTTTTTGAATTAAAATAAAATGTAATTTTTTTTTACTGCGAAACCGATCAAGGACAATACGCAAGTTCATCTGCCACTAGCGAAGCGAGTGTGCCGGTTTAAATCATAAAACGCATAAGCACCACACACCATGGCCGAGTGCTAGCCGACTCGAAATCCGAGGAACGCGGGTTCGAATCCCACCTCCCGCGCCGCTTGCAACATAATTAGGGTTTCTGCTCGAGCTTTCTCGAACTCGAGAAAACTCGAGAAATTTGGCTTCATTCGAGACGAGAAAAAAATTACCGGAGCTCGAGAATTCTCGAGTTTCGATTTTGAAGCTTCAATATTCTTGAAAGCCTATTTTCTTAAACAAAAAAAGTTTTTAATTATTTAATAGGTTAACGTTGCGTTTAGACTGGCCTAGTATTTCCTTTTTTAACTAATTTGATTTTCAAGTAATGATCTTAAGCGAAACTAATAATGTTCACCTACGAGTATGCTATATTTTATTATGTTTGTATAACTGACTGATTTAAACAATTTAAAGACTGAAATTTTTTTGTTGACTATCTGTTAGTTCAGGTACCTACTCGTAAATACGTTTATTCAAGTCGTTATCTTTAAGTTTAAAAATTTATTTAAAAGTTTTTTTTTGTTTGTAAATGTAGGTTTATTATTATATGATCAAACGAACTTACCAAGTGAAGTTCGATCTGAATTATCCTGTTTTCGCCGAAGAGATTTATTTTACCATGTAGTACCCCTGTACGACAAGCCAATCCGCACACAATATTCAGCGTAGTAGTAGTAAAAAACAAAAGAGCGGGCAACCCCACCCCTACCACGCTGTGGGCTCGGTGTCCGAGCGGTCTCATTATATTTAGAGAAGAGATGACATTGACGTTTACCTCCAGGGAAGAAGATATAGAAATCTTCGGGTTGGGAGGGACCTTAAATCTCTTCGGCGAAAACAGGATAATTCAGATCGAACTTCACTTGGTAAGTTCGTTTGATCATATAATTATCCTGCTTTCGCCTCCGAGATTTATTTTACCATGTAGATGTTTAGAGCATGGATCAATGTCCATGTTAAATGGTTAAGAGAGTAAATGTCAATGTACTAAATACATGATAAAGCAATATTTTTGTATTATAATCGTATTGCATCACTTATTCATAACAATAACAAGTATCACGGTCTCAACAAGATTTTGTTCATTATAGAGTATTATTATATACATTTATTTGTACTTCTATTAACTGTTAAGTACGACTACTGGTTGTAAAAAGTTGCCAAGACAGTTGACAGAGCATCCTGTCTATCCAGCACACTGGCTAATTGTGTCAACGTTGACAGCGGCGCAAACCGCAGGCCATACTGCCGCGTGTCGCGTGCTGTGTGGGCCGAACGCCCTCGTGTCGACACTCCTTTCCTATATTTATCCAGTTTCATCTCAGAACTGAGCTTGACGACGGTAGTGGTTAACACCGAATCGATCACAGTGACTGCAAGGCTAACACTCTGATTGTTGTAAAACATAAGCTCACTTGCATTTTAATTAAATAAATAAATAATGTGGTTAATTAAAACTTATTAATTTATTTGGATACAGTTTGACCAGTATTCCAAAACAGTATTAATTTGTATTCCAAGTAACACTGTTGCGAGGAAAAAGTTTGGTTTCTATTTAATAGCACTATTTAATAGCAATCTTTTGATTCTTGAAACCTGACCTATAAATTATAATATTTATTTAAATAATTATATATTTCAATAAATTATATGATTTCACTAACGATATTGCTAAGCGGTGTTTATTTAATGTTATTATAGGATGCACCCGACTTTAGAATATGCTAAGAAAATAGAGTAAGGTAGGTACAATGATGTAATTGAGCATTGTAAAAATATTTATTTGTCAGTCATTTGGTGTAGTGGTTTCGAAACGGACTACTATGCCGAGAGGTCCCGGGTTCGATCCCCGGCCGGGCAGAAATTGAATTGATACATTTTAATTTCTGTGATGGGTCTAGGTGTTACTATGTATAATATGTACTTATGTATATAAAAACGGTATTTAAGTATGTTTATATCCGTTGTCTAGGACCCATAGCTTTGCTCAGTTTGGGACTAGGAGCGTAGTGTAAAATGTCGAAAGAAGGATATTAAAATTTATTTATTATTTGCGGAGTGTATAGCGGAGTCTGGTACGTTTTGTTTGATCAACGACTGCCAAATACAAAACTCACTGCCAAGGAAAGGTAAGCTTAAATGGGCAATATGGTACTACTGATGTACCTGTTGCCCCGGCATTCTATTTTATTTTTATTTTTTATTTATTTATTTTTAGTGAAAAAAACGTATTAACGTCTAAAAAAAAAATGGTCGCCATTCTAAGGCGAATTAATTGGAATTAATTCATGTTAATCGTGTAGAAATCTCTACGCCAGACGATAAAATATGAATTATGACTAAATATCAAACAAAGTTCAAGAAACAAAAAATAGTTTTATGTCATGTACTGAAACCAAAGCGTCTAACATTTTCTGAGACAATATTAAACCAAGCTCCTACTCCGTGTCTTTATTCAGACACCTTGATTCAGTCAGCTTCAGTATTATGACTGTGATGATTGAATTTTTATAATCATGTTAAGAAAAAATAACAAAATACTAATTCTCAATTTATACTTCATAGAAAGGGAAGAAAGACTCATTCATTATTATGAGTTTGTGGCAGCGTTATCGATTCGTAAGATAATATCGCATTATTTTTTGGTATTATTAAAAAATGTCCT
Organism: Ostrinia nubilalis; assembly: GCF_963855985.1. Classification (NCBI taxonomy): domain Eukaryota; kingdom Metazoa; phylum Arthropoda; class Insecta; order Lepidoptera; family Crambidae; genus Ostrinia; species Ostrinia nubilalis. The sequence goes on along the minus strand of NC_087091.1, from coordinate 5,659,899 downwards.
TAATCTAAATTGAAGGTTACAAGTAGTGGTAGTACTGGTAGGTACCTACATAATACATAGTTTATTTTATGTGGTTGATTCGTTCTTTGACTGACCAAAGTCCACTAGTCCGGTTGTTATTACAAGCGGCCCGATTTCTTTTTTGATGCGTCAATAATTTTCTATTACATTGATTACAATGTAATTATTATTGTGTTATATTTATAAAGACATAGTTATTATCGCTTTAACGCATAATTAGATACTTTGCTTGTCTAAAAGATTTAGCAAGATAAGAAATGATTCAATGTATTTCATGATGTCGCATCTCTTCTTATGAGAATTCTAACGTTATACATAAATAATTTATACGAACCAATTGTAAAACAGTACATGGAGTTAAAACTGACCTTTTTTTTTTTTTTTTTTTTAGTAAATAAATAATAATGATGATGAAGCCTTACTTTGTAAGACTATCAATAGTATTATTAGCATTAATCATACATTGATTAGTAGGTACAAACCTACATAATAATGTTTTTCCAATACAAGAAAAAAATGACATCATCTTATGTACCGATACCGATACAGTTTAAGGAAGCTCTTAGATTTTATCTATTATTTATAGATACAAGCTGGTGAGACGTCATGAATAAAAAAATAAACTTTGTAAAAATATCAGGGCTAAAGCAAGGCCGCAAAGAGACAAACAAAAATGTTGCCTGTTTGTTCAGATACAAAACAAACATCCGTTAAAATAAGACCATAATTCTATTTGCTTTTCAATGGCTATCGTGTTTATGTAATAAACATATTATATTAATAAGTTTCTTTAAACCATAAATGAATCTTTTGTTAAAAGTTTAATTGCGGTTAAAATATCATCCCTTTTGAAGTGCTTAAACCACATAAACTTTGTTTAGCATCTCATATAAACGCTATCTAAGTCCACCATCAAGGAACATTTTTTTTTTTTTTAACAAGTGGGTAATCTCAGAATGTACTCGTGTCGACGGATGCGATTAAGAATATTCTTAATATCAACGTCTCTGCGCCGACGTGTATAATTATTTGTTTGTATAATTAATTATGTTTACTCGCATGGTTATGATGATTATGAAAAAATTCATCTGGGTTCGAATCGGGAATCGAATAGGTATCTCGGTACAATAAATTCTGTAACCGGATAATATGTACATTGCATTTAAAATAAAAATATTTTAAGCGGCCAGCACATACCTGTACATAGATGGCGCGTCGTCTAGGGACGCGGGTTACCTTGGTGTTCTGGTCGGTCTTTAATGGCGCTTCCCGCGTTGCGCTGGCAGCGCTGGGCATGCGGCGGCGGCGGCGCGGCGCTGCGGCGTAAATAAAGGCGCCTGCGCTTGTGGAAGGCGGCGTGGTTGCGCCGCGGGCGGGTGATAGGTCTTAGCCCATCATACCATACAGCAGGGCGTAGCTTGTCGGTACGGCCTCTGTATAAAGCCTCGATTCACACAGTTATGCGAACGGCTAAAGCTTAAATTATATATTCAGTGCAGCAGCCTGGATTAGTTGTCATATCAGATAAATACCTCTTTTCCCGTTTTAGAGGATTATAATGAGTTATAGTTGTCGACCGTCGATGTAATTGGTCGACCGACCGGAAATGTAGAAAGATCTTTGTAAGTTTCCAACAAAAAAATGTGAGACTGATAAGTACTCACAATCACAATGTCAGTTAATATGAGTCGTTGCATAGAAAACACGACATATTGTCATACTTCATATATAAAGTAGGCATTTATTTCCACTTCGACTCGGTTCGGTCAACAAACCGGCCTAAGGTTTATTTAGGATCTTTTATTCTGACCTTATAATAGCAAGTAATGAATCTACATAAATGCACTTTGAATTTTGATCTGATACTTATTTCTTTCTTACTAGCCTTTGTATTTAGACCAATATCGATTGGTGTAATGTATAAAAATACGAAACAACAAAATTATTCAGTTACCCTTTGTAGCATTGAACAATGTGTATGGCCACAGGGTCATCGGTCGTTATAAAAGCAGGCGGAGGCTCGACTGGGGCGAGTGCGTCCGCGGCGCCGGGTCATCATGCTCCAAGACGGTTGATGGTTCATAAGGTGTAAGGCCAAGAAGGCAAGCTCTTAATGTGGGTAGTTTCGTAGAAACGCAACATTTTTCTGTATGAGCTCATTATGTTCTGTTTTTACGGCTTTTAAAAATGACCGAAAAGAAGATACTTAACTCGTAAAAGTGAATAATATTACAATACCTGGCTATCTCGGTAGTTAATATCTCGTTTTTACTCGCTAGAGCAAAAAACGGCTACTGGTTAAAAAATAACCGAACATAAAGTGGCTGCTGGTTAATATCTTGTATTATTCGGCATGTGACGATGCACAGCATCTGGTGAGAGAGATGCGTCTACTTCCGGTGTAGTTTTTTACCATTTTATACCTTAAATGACGTCATTTCCGCAATTATTTAATAGGAATTGATTTGACTTACTTCCGTTTGCCGCCATTTTAGTCACCTGGGGGCGAGCTTGCTCGGAGTTCTTCATAGCGTCTTTAACTTCCAAACTAGCAACATCGTAAGCAGAAACTCTGCTCAGATTTTTACTGAAATAATTTATTTCTCAACGTTCTTATACTAAAATTAAAAAGTGCAATTGACCGCGCGTGTGTGACCGCAAACGACATGTACGTGATGGTGGTTGGCGCCAAAGGGGACGAGTGTCTTCCGGACGACGAGCAGGTGGACCCAGAGCGTCGGATACCGGAGAAACTCGGACCCCGGCGAGATTCAAAACGAATGAAACCAGGTACGTGGGATTCTGATAGCTTTAACACTCTTTTCGATCAAATGAGCATTCTCGCGAATCTCTATATTGTATAAATAGATTGAATAAAGTACCCACAACCATCTTATACAATTTCAACGGCGGCCCCGTCAGCCCCAATCGCAAACATTACCAATCAAAATACGTTGTTAGCATCACCACAATCGAACGATAACTCTTTCTGGTACGAGTTTCTTAATAAATACCCATTTAAAAAGGCTCATTGTGCTAATAAAATAAAGCACCTACAAATGCTTTACCACATCAACAAAGCACTTTAAACTACAACTATTAGTAGACTGGGTGGCCACCCCCAACACTGAGCCAGCTTACAGCTTGAATTATTAAATTCTAATGTTTTTTGCAAATCAAGAAGCTTAATAAGTATGACAAAATGTGCTAAGTGCATCGAACATGTATACTTCTATTTTGCAACAACATAAATTGTAATGTGACATGCAATAAACGTTTTTGAATTTGAATTTGAACATGTCACGAGCTTATCCTGGCTAAAATTCCTAATAAGCATTGTGCGAGGAGCACCCTCCCAGTGCTGGATTTTTGTTCGGAAAAATCACCCTGTGCTCGTACTGGTGATATCTAAAAAATAATCCGACCTTGGTTCTCTAGCCGGTCACTTCAAGCAAAATCAAAACATAATAATATCTTTATTTGCTTAGACTGATTAAATTAGTTCTTACAAATCGTCAAATACTAATAAGTAAGTAACCTCTACCTACACATCTTATTATCTTTAAGGCAAATACATAAGCCTCAAAATAACTCCCTTTGATTTAGAACAAAAAGCCAAGGATTCCAAATCAGCCCATTCACCTCCAAGCCGGTGCTTGCCCCTGCACCTGCAACGCCGTGCTTTATTCAGCGTCTTAACACTCTTGACTGTCTAGCGCTGACCAAATAAGAATAGCAAAGTCAAGTGACTTTCCACTCAGCAAATTCTACGGAGGCTGCCTTTGAGCGTATCTTAGGCAGTGGTAGGCGTCATCAGACTGCGGAGGTCAACCTGTTACCTGACAATGGTTCCAGGGATGCGTCTGCCATTCACCTCCAAGCCGGTGCTTGCCCCTGCACTTGCAACGCCGTGCTTTATTCAGCGTCTTAACACTCTTGACTGTCTAGCGCTGACCAAATAAGAATAGCAAAGTCAAGTGACTTTCCACTCAGCAAATTCTACGGAGGCTGCCTTTGAGCGTATCTTAGGCAGTGGCAGGCGTCATCAGACTGCGGAGGTCAACCTGTTACCTGACAATGGTTCCAGGGATGCGTCTGCCATTCACCTCCAAGCCGGTGCTTGTCCCTTCAACGCCGTGCTTTATTCAGCGTTCTAACACTCTTGACTGTCTAACGCTGACCAAATAAACCGAAATCCTGTTAAAACAGGTGCTGAAATTACCAGATAAGGCACCGCTCAGCATGAGCCTGCTCCTCACAATATCCCTTCGCAAGAAGGACAGACCAAACAACCTATTCTATTAAACGTCCTAATCAGTAGATACAATTATGTAAGTATTGATCCGATCTGAAGTAGTTGAATGCTAAATTCTAAATCTGGATGCAGATACCGATCACAGAGACACCGCCGGCCTCTCCGCATGTCTTGTTAAGGTACCCTAAAATTATCAATCTCTCGTTCTCTACTGCATACCGAAAAACATTGATACAATCACAAACTACTTACTAAACCTCGTCACCTTTGACAAACCAGACGAGACAGCAACTACTAGAACGGAAGGTTAGTGTGTAACATTTTATTTTCTGGAACACTTTAAACCTTGTCAATTACGTGAACTCGGGTTCAACAAGTCGTCATCTCTAAGGGTTTTGTCGGTAAATACGAAATCTATACGACTCAACAAGTGCCTATAATGGTAAGCTTGATCTCCAGTGAGGGCTCATCACAACTCGACCCCACACAACCGATCCAATACACAAGACTCCAGCTCAGCATCTCTTAACAACCATCTGGATGTCTACAAAATATCAGAAATCATAATCAGCGATGGGGGATTTCTCATTCTTTCATTCATTTCATGTGCGTTCACTAATTTTGCTATCGGACAATCAAAGCATAGCCTATACTCGAAACTAAGGGAGGAAGGGGCACATTCAGAGCCTCTATTGGAACTGTCTCTCTAACTTTTCAACTTGAAAAACATCACCTCCTTTCGGTTCAGTCGGGTAAAAATAGCTCTGACAGCGCAAAATATTATCTCCCAGGTCGATTCAATAAAATTTATCTGACGATCTAGGTCGATTTACGGGGAAAACAACCTACTTAGTGGCATCTCCTGGGTTCAAATCCAAAGGTATATATTCCAAAAGTTCGGGAAACTGGATATCCAGAGACCCCAAAGAGATTCACCAGCAGCCTTTGCAACGACTTCAACCAGAGTGGCTATGGTGGTAAACTAGGCTAAATCTTTGCTTACCCGTTTCTCACCACAGCAAAAGGTACCTGCTTAGCACCTCGAAGTGACCTTTCTGGCTTTTCCTAGCAGGGCTCGAGGCCGACTCTCAAAATACAGAATCTCCACCATGTTCTTACCACATGGTGACCTCCACGTCAGGATCAGGTAACATGTAATTTTTTAGTATGTTGAGTTGGGGGTAATAAGGTATCGTTCCTAAAACATACCTGGCAAAAATCCACTTTAAAAACTTATAAAATAACCTGGCCTTGGTGGTTAAACTAATGGCCTAAGGAAAACAGTCGTAGCTATATACTTACCTCTTGAAACTCGACAGCAAGATTTATTTGCTAGACTAAATCGTTTATCTACTCTTCTACTACCTTTATGCCCTGTGGGTCTAGACAAAATTCACTTTACAATCGCAAACCAGTCGAAGGATGGTCGATTAGCCTTCTTTTTTCTATATGAAGTTATAACGTATCCAATTTTCGATTCGATCAAAAAGTGCTACTTGTCTAGGGGGGCTGGTATTACTAATCTAAAACTATATTAAAGATAACTTTAATTTTCTTACTAAGCATAAAAGCTTAACCAATTTCACTTCCTGATAAAGGCCTTAAACCCAACAGTAGGTATCTAAAATGTGACCTTTACGAGGCTTCTCGTAGACTAGCTTATGTATATTTTTCTCCTACCATCTACATCAGCTGCTGACATGACAAAACATAGTCTTACCTGAATAATTTCAAGATTAAGTTAATAAACCTTGACCTACGAGTAAGTTCGGCACCGTTACGGCATCATACAAACAACTGGGAAAAATTACAGCAAATCCCAAAAAACAACATTATGTATGCCCTTGCTACGGTTGCGTAAGTTACTGGAATCAGGCGAGCAGAGGCGAACAGCGGAATATAATAACACATTATTATTTTTTTTTTTTTTTTTCAACACCAAGTAATACTAGGAATCTACATGGATAAAAACAGTATAAAGGTTGTTGGATTTAAAACCTCTCCTGGTATTGTTGACTTCATTGTGGCATCTTTAATTTGGGTTAATATTTAGCCATAGATGAAATTATTTGACGAGATATTGGCGTAGGCAGAACAATAATAGCAATATTATATGGCAGACACTTTTACTAACTGATCTACGACCGATACACCAAATAAAATATTATTTAATTAATAACTTTCAATCAACAGATCTAAAGCATGTTGGATACTCTTCAATCACATCGTACGCCTGTATTATAAACTTATGTTGATGACTCGCATGAATCTTACTGCCATGCGGGCAAATTATATCAATACACACTCAATCTGCATTTTAATGAGGAAAGAATTTCTGAATTCAGTTCAGTAGCTTTCCAGTTTATTCATTTCAAACATACAAAAGTACAAACCCTCCTACTTTGTGATATTAGTGCTGCTCTCACTGGGCATTTAGAACAAAACATGTTAATACCCTGAAATTAATCATGTTCTAATCTAGTTCTGTTACAGAAACTCGAAAACTTTCATCACATAGCGCCATTGGTAAGTAGTCACCAGGAGCTAATAAACAAGTCTCTCACCAGATGCTGTGCATCGTCACATGCCGAATAATAGTACAAGTTTTACAAAACAATAAAACTTGTATTATTGAGCAGAGACGATGCACAGCATCCCAAGAAGGCCTCCTGGTGAGCTCTCTATGAAGAACTCCGAGCAAGCTCGCCCCCAGGTGACTAAAATGGCGGCAAACGGAAGTAAGTCAAATCAATTCCTATTAAATAATTGCGGAAATGACGTCATTTAAGGTATAAAATGGTAAAAAACTACACCGGAAGTAGACGCATCTCTCTCACCAGATGCTGTGCATCGTCTCTGCTCAATAATACAAGTTTTATTGTTTTGTAAAACTTGTACTATTAACGCTACTGGTTAAAAAATGACCCGCAAAAATGACCGAATATAAAGTGGTTGCTGGTTAATATCTCGTATTAACTCGCTAGAGCAGAAAATGGCTACTGGGTAACATCTCGCATTACCTCGGAGAAAAAAATGGCTACTGGGTAACATCTCGCATTACCTCGGAGCAAAAGAATGGCTACTGGGTAACATCTCGCATTACCTCGGAGCAAAAAATGGCTACTGGTTAACATCGCGCGTTAACTTGGAGCTAAAAATGGGTCAAAGTTACGCGTCGTGTCACAACGCTTATAATAAAAATGTACGAGTACTTACACAAAATAGTTGTTACAACCAACCTTGTGTTGGGTCTAATTCTCGTCACTACACTGCACAACTTAAAATAATTACGTTTTTTGTCGGTAAAAACGTCCTGGTGACGTCACTTAAGCATTTTTCTTATACTGCGTGCGGTCGTTGCGCGTGCGCACAAAGGAATGAGACCGCTCGGACACCGAGCCCACAGCGTGGTAGGGGTGGGGTTGCCCGCTCTTTTGTTTTTTACTACTACTACGCTGAATATTGTGTGCGGATTGGCTTGTCGTACAGGGGTACTACATGGTAAAATAAATCTCGGAGGCGAAAGCAGGATAATCGTAATTTTTCTATTAATTTGGACTTGTGTTCTTTGGAAAACAAGTGATTTAATTGGAGCTCCAGATATGTATGGTTATTTATCCTTAAAGTACACGCGACTTTATGACTTTTGTTCCTTTAGTTAATTACTAAGTTATAATTATCCTACTAATATTATTAATGCGAAAGTTTGTGTGGATGTCTGGATGTTTGTTACTCTTTCACGCAAAAACTACTGAACGGATTTTGTTGAAACTTTACAGTATTAGATATTGATTATAACCCAGACACATTATAACATTAATAAAAACCCGTGTTTTTATTAAATTTTGAACCGATTTCAACAGTTTTAATTAAAAGACTCGAGACCCGAGAAAACTCGAGACTTTGGCCTCGAGAATTCCCGAAACTCGAGAAAAAAAATAAGTCGAGAAATCAGAAACCCTGAACATAATGCAACCGCTTATAGACGAAGAGCTAGTGAACGCCAGACCTACGTCATTTTATAAAAGCTGAAAGTTTGTCAGCGTATGCTCCCAATACAGGATATAATGTTGGTGAATTATGAAATTTGAGTCATCGTGGCTTTGGTAGCTACCCCAAAAAAACTGTCTGGCAAGGAGTTGGAACTGTCATAACTGTCTGGCTGATGGGGAAACTACTCCTTATAATTGCCCAAATATGATTTATAAAAATCAGCTTTTATGGTATAACGTAAATATAATTTTTACGGTGGCTTTTTCTGTACATTCAATAGACTGTAATTCTACTATCTAGGGTTATTTTTCGGCCGCTGACATGCCGATGAATACGGGGGGGATATTGAATCGTTAGCCCAACATACTGGGGTGGGCACTAGACCATTCTGGGTTCATGTACATTCTACAATTACTTAATCCGCAATAAAAATGAGGTAGTTCTATATACAGTGTACATGGGTACCTACAACACTTAATCGATTACTCTGTCAATTATGGAACTTTTCCAAAATTGTGGATTAGTCGATGCGGTTTAGGTCGTGTACTCTTGCCAATTGTCACCACACCAAGGCAGGGTCTGATGATGGGATGTCAGGAAAATCGAGCAACGCTTTAGGCACGTATTGTTTCATGGTTTTCTAAAGTTTTTTTAGCTATACCCGCGACTACGTACGTACGCGTGAAAATAGTTTGAATCATATTTTTTGCAATATTTTTCTTTACTGCCCAGCCTTTATTGGCTATAGGGTGATGTTATAATATAGCCTAAAGCCAACACAAAAATAGTTTTTAAAACTGATCACTATACTGAGATTAGCGCGTTCAGGAAAACAAACAAACTCCTCAGTTTTTAATACATATTAGTATAGACTCTATACTAGAGATGAAACGGATATCCGGTAACTATCCGGTAGGCCGGATATCCGGCCTAAATTTACTATCCGGATACCGGATACCGGATACCGGATAGTAACTCACTATCCGGCCGGATATCGGATATTAAAAAACTACGACAATTTCCTTTAATAAAATTAAATACATTAATCTTTGAGACAAATGACAATAAAAAGGCTTATAATAATGACGGCTTTTATTTAAAGTCCAAAAAGTTACAAAAAAGCCATATTAAGGCCTTTCAAAAAACTAATTTTTTTTTCTGGGCTATTCACTCTAATGACGAATACTAAATAAATAAATATCTATTTATGTCGAAAAACATAACATAACGTAGTCGGGTAAATATAGCCAATTAAAATGCCAAACAAAACTTGCTTTGCGAAGAGAACGCTGCGATCAACTTTTATTGTACAAAGTTGTTAATGGCTATGTTGACTCGCCCTACCTTTTGAGTAAGGTTTTGTTGCGATGTCCGAGAGCGAACATGATGTCATGTGATACATTTGACATTTCTTCTTGCCGTACTAATTATGCGATGAACCGATTTATTCTAAGATTAATGAAATTGTATAACTCCAAATACGGTCAGTTAGATATTTTCAGCCTAAAACCAAACAAATTTAGGTCGTTGTTAAAACAGTAATTACCTAACTATTTACTGTTTTAACAATGATGCGATATTTTGAGTTTTGATTAATTGCCAAATTAAAATACCGTATTTAACTTAGCATCCAAAAAAAATTTTTCTTTTTCTGTTTCTGTTTACTCAATTTCTATAAACGATACCTATGTAAGAACTATTTGTGAAAACTCTTTTGGCAAATGTGAAGTTTAATTTGTAACTCTATGTGTGTTATAGAATGCTGTTTGTTTTCCTAACAATAAAATAAAATAAATAAAAAATAGGCGATCTTTCTTTCACTGATGGTTTGATGAAATAATGCAGTTCAGTCAGATTACGCAGCAAGTCTAATTAAATTTTCCCTATTCAACCACACACTCACGATGGCAACCGAAATCGCCCGAATCGATCTGCCCCCTAGACAAGTGGCAAAATCTGACATTCTATTTTCGAAAAGTGTGACTTGTTTAGTCTACTAGACCCACTAATCGCGTTCGAAGCACCTGTCCGGCGCTAAACTCGTCACGACATAAAACGAGACAATGGGCCAACTATCCGGCCGCCGGATATCCGGCTATCCGGCCTAGCAGCTCGCCGGATATCCGGTATCCGGTATCCGGCCAAACCACTATCCGTTTCATCTCTACTCTATACTATAGAGAATAGACATTTCTATTATAGATGTCTGGTCGTCATCACATCTCATATAAATGAACTGGGAACTCCGTAACGATTAGGAGTTCCAGTCAGAGGAGCCAGCTCGCACTAAGCGTTTCGATGACTCTTTTATAATGCGAACAGCTAGGGACTGGAATTCGTTGCCTGCTGCTGTCTTTCCCGAAGACTATAATCCGGGCGTTTTCAAGGCGAGAGTGAATAGGCACTTACAGGGCAGATTTGTACTATCCTAGACTGCATCCCACTTAACATCAAGTGCGATTGTGGTCAAATATCTGCCTTGTTATGCAAAAAAAATAAAAAGAAAAAGTTCGATGATACGTCGAGGGTCATTTAGCTTGATAGTGATGCATTGTCCATTAGCTTAGCTATTACAAAAACTAATCTATTGAAACGTAACTTTGTCTAGAAGCCCAGGTTTTCAGGAATTCAAGGGATAAAGAAATACAACATGAATACTATGAATAGTGTTGTTTAGGTATTTAAAAAAAAAAAGATAAGGTTTTGATTATGTAACTTCACTAAGTAGGTACCTATTAAAAAAACAACAATTATGTACAGTCTCATTTATTTAGCGCCAATCTATCACCAAAGCCAATCAAATAAATATTAACTTAGCTTAAGTGCTTAAAACATACTATAGCCCCACTTTCTTAAAAAAACAATATTTTTTTATTATCAGCATAATAAAAAAAATATTGTGACTTTACAGTGATAAGACAAAAATGGCGGCAGTTATATTAATCCTAGACGTCTTAAACTTATTTTAAAGCTTTATTTTTTTAATTACAGAAGTAGTTGATCCACCAAACCCAATCTGATTTTAAACAAAGTAAAAACTAATATTCTAGTCGCACATACTCGTATTTCTCTTTAGTTATTTTTTGTGCACCAAAAAAATATGCAATAGTATCTACCTACTAATAATATTACACTTTATTACACTTTTTTTAGTAAAATAAGATTTTTTTTTACTCAATAAAATTTCAATTTGTAATTAAACTACAATTGTAATATTATTATCATAGTTAATTAACACGGACTAAAACTAAAATCTTCACAAAGTACTCGCGAACAAAGTTTTGTACTAACAAATCTTCAAACTGTTTTTTTTATTTTTATGTAAGACAAGGCAGGTATTTGACCCACTTACCATAGATTGAACCATAATTTGCATCTGTTTTTAAAGATGTTAATGTACTGGTTAATAACTAGGATATTCTGAAGAAGCCGGTAAAAAAAACTTATTTTACACAAGAAACATGTTTGTACAGAAGACCGCACAGCAGTTTAATGTTAATGTACCATTAACACTACGTCGATTTACATATTAATAAAGCTCACACAAAATTGTGAAATGCTCGCCAATCACACACGATAGTGTGATGTGCCGTATACCATATACAGGGTGGAATTTTGTAATGTCTATACTTTCCCTCCAGGTGGCATTACAAAATTCCACCCTGTATAGTACGAGAGGGGACCGTAAGACGCCCTACGTCACTTAATACTAAGAAAGTTGCTCTCTGCAACGCATTACTAGTAGGTCTAGGATGTGCGTCATGATGATTTTATCGAGGCATTTTATCATTTGTCGTCTAAAAAATCATCGTTAAGATTTTATCACGACGCGCACCCGAGCCTGCTGTAACAATACTATGTAATATTTACGCTAATATGCTCATATCAAGCAAACTTAGCGTCAAAAATTGATTTGACCAATCATTTATTGTATACTTGGCATCCTTAATACTAACGTAACACACTAATTAACTTTATTGGTAACTGGCTGCCTCCTCTCCAGGGCCACCTGGTAGCCGTCGACGGCCTTCATCATGACGTCCAGCTTCACTCGAACATGGGGTTGTGACGTCTTTTCCTTTGGTCCCACCACTTTGTACTTCCTGAGTACAGCTGATAGAGCTGTCTTTACGGACATCAACGCGTATTGATAACCTGTGAATAAACCGAAAAATCTTTAAAAACTATTCTTTTTAGCGTGATTAAGGGTAGCTTTAAATCGATTACCTAATACTTAATAAAAAAAATCTTCAAATTCAAATTCAAATTCAAATTCAAATTCAAAACGTTTATTTGCTAAAAACACAGTAATACAGGGTGACAATATTAAAATAGGATCATGTGTTTAGTCTGATCGCAGACGTGCAAAAATTATAGGATTCAATAATATAAATGTCAAATGATTAAAAAATGTCAATGTAAAATTAAATTAATAGTACCTATCAATGTCGCCAATTAAAATATTCCTTACAAAAATTATCAAATCAAATCAAATATGTCATAATTGTTGTTCGTTAGTCTGATTAAAATTCTATTGTTCGTCGAGGTATTCCCTGACTGAATAATAGCACTTATAGTCTTTTTCACCTAAGATGATCCGTATGACGTTTCGAGTTTGAAAGATTTAGAGATGTCACATAACTAAACCATAGCGATTTATCTATCGATTTTTTTCGAAGAGTTAGTAAAACCAGGCCTGTTCATCTCCGCGAGTTTACATCGAAAACAAAACACGCACGATTGCCCCCTACAGGAGTACTATTCGACAAGGCCTCACATACGAGCGAACTTTGACTCACGCACGCGTATTCTTGTGTATGATGGAAAAAAATAAAGAAAATGGTGTACTAAATACTGTGCAGTATTTAACTGCCTAAATAATAATAAAAACACAGAATGTACTTTTTTAAGTTGCCTCAAGACACTGAGAGGTAAATAAGTAGTTAATATTATTCATGATAATTCATGCTAATTAAATCATGTATTTCCTCCGCCATTTTCTGCAGTTTGGCACCTCACGTCACATCATTTTACCGAAGTCAGCCCTATAGCTTCGGCGCAGTACCGATCACTGACGTTTGTCAACAAAACTTTTGACAAACTTGCTTGACTCTTGAGACAAGCTAAATTACACCATATTGTTAATGACATTGAGCATACATTTTTTTAAATACCTTCGCGAAGTAAAACTTCTGTACGTAGTACTTATTATTATTCTGTGGTAAAACCTACTTTTAGAGAAATATTTTGTATAGGTGTTATTTAACAAAAAACATGTTTTTTACAATTACAAATATTATTGTAACAATTTTTTATCGATAATATTCAAATTTCATGGTTCATGTTCAAAAAAACGATTTATAAAAAGTACTGGTTCTGTTTCTTTAAATTAAAAACCATTAATTTATTTTTAATGCGTTTATTAAAGTCAATAATCGAAAAATATAGTTGATTTTTGTGATGTTTTTAATAACTAAGTATTCACTGCAATCGATTAATGAACCGCGGAAATAATCGATTTTATTATACAAGAAATACCCCAGCACTAAATCTATTCCGTTTCACACATTGCGTACATGAAATAAATGATATTTTTACATCGTATTTAATTAAAATATAATCAATAGACTCAGATTTTACTATATATTTCAAGACAAGGTAGTTATTTTTTTTTTATTATATTGCTAATAAAATACAAATATTTTTTCAAAAATATTCTGCATATGTAGTATGCGTAATATGGATAACCTTGAAGTGTCATACGGATCATCTTACGTGAAAAAGACTATAGTTAATAAATCTTTAGGCTACTTTAATATTTCAGTAGGATAAGATCAAGAGATTCACAATCGATGATGATCGATATTACACTACAGGGATCAGGCCTCCTTAACTGTCAGGCCAGCGTGGGGAGTGGAGACCTAATCCTCCATTTGCCTCTGGTAAATTAGAAAGCTCATAAAGGTAGCAGGAAGGCGCTGGATACATGCCAACCGCCTGCACACCGGACATTGTGGAAGTCATTGGGGGAGGCGTATGTTCAGCAGTGGACGTCCTATGGCTGAAATGATGACGTCTTTCGACGAAGACTAAACGAACCTTCAGAATTCAATTATAATTCAAGAATAGATCTATCTATAAAAACGAAAGGTCACTGATTGACTGACTGACTCACTCACTCCACTCATCACGAAATCTCAGAAACTACAAGTGCTAGGAGTCTAAATCTTGCATGGGGGTTCCTTTTAGAACGTAGGTGCTCACTAAGAACGGATTTTACGAAACATCACCCTAACTAGAGACTAAACGAACCTTCAGAATTCAATTATAATTCAAGAATAGATCTATCTATAAAAGCGAAAGGTCACTGATTGACTGACTGACTCGCTCACTCATCACGAAATCTCAGAAACTACAAGTGCTAGGAGTCTAAATCTTGCATGGGGGTTCCTTTTAGAACGTAGGTGCTCACTAAGAACAGATTTTACGAAACTCCACCCCTAAGGGGGTAAAACGGGATCCACGCGTACGAAGTCGCGGACGGCCGCTATAGTAACTTCTTCTTCTTTTCGTGTCGACAACACACCTACACAGTGTCAGCCCAAAACTCCGCCACAAGAGTGGCTATAGTAACTAATATGATAATAGTAAATAATAGTAGATTTCACAACTGACCAATCACATGACGGAATGGATTCCGTTGTCGATGATTGTTGTCGTTTTCGGCTTGATTGTCGAAATCCGTCACCCGTCGACCATCGAGTCTGAAACTTACCAAGACAATTCCTCGGGCCCTGGCTGAACGGCATGTAGCTGCACGAGTGCTTGAGGTTGAACCTCTCCGGCAGGAACCGGTCGGGGTCGAAGCTGTCTGCGTCTGGACCCCAGTACTTGGGGTCCCGGTGCACCCCCCAGATGGCGCACACCACACCAGAACCAGCGGGCAAGACGCGGCCAGAGGCTGTGAAATACATAAACATAATTCTAAGCCTAGGCGTAGACCACCGACTTTTAGTTGGCCGATTAGTTAGGGCCTATTTTAATTTGTATAAAGAAGCGGCCGATACAAAATCGGTGTAATGTGCACACTTCCATACATGCCCATACTGATTAACTGCCCGACTAAACTATCGGCCCACAAAAAATCGATGGTTTGCGCCTAGGCTAAGATTCTGACTTTTAGTTTTGTTGAACTCTTCAAATCCACATTATTTATCTAAAAATAAAAACCGGCCAATTGCGTGTCGGACTCACGCACAAAGGGTTCCGTACCATTGATTTATGTTTTTTTTTTTTTTTAATTTAAGTTATTTTTATGAAAAATTACGCGGTAATAAGCGGTTTACGATTTACGAGGTATTAA
The DNA here is from genome assembly GCF_963855985.1 of Ostrinia nubilalis. Taxonomy (NCBI): domain Eukaryota; kingdom Metazoa; phylum Arthropoda; class Insecta; order Lepidoptera; family Crambidae; genus Ostrinia; species Ostrinia nubilalis. Next base: position 5,644,267 of record NC_087091.1, on the reverse strand, counting down.
AAAAAACTACTTACTAGATCTCGTTCAAAACAATTTTCGTTGGTAGTTTTTATAGTAATATACATCATATGTTTTTTTTAGATTTTTCATTTTCTTATTTTAGAAGTTAGAGGGGGGGGGAGAGACCAACTTTTTTCCACTTTGGAAGCGTCTGTCACGCAAACTATTCGGTTTAGAAAAAAAGTATTTAAGAAACCTCGATATCATTTTTGAAGACCTATCTATAGATACCCCACACGTATGTGTTTGACGAAAAAAAAATTTTTGAGTTTCAGTTCTAAGTATGGGGAGCCCCTAATATTTATTATTATTTTTTTATTTTTGCATCAAAATCTTAATGCGGTTCACAGAATACATCTACTTACCAAGTTTCAACAGTATAGCTCTTATAGTTTCGGAAAAAAATGGCTGTGACATACGGACGGACAGACGGACGGACGGACGGACAGACAGACAGACATGACGAATCTATAAGGGTTCCGATTTTTGCCATTTGGCTACGGAACCCTAAAAACGCAGCAATTTTGATTCACTTTTTTTATTCAATTTAGAATTAGATGTTTCTAAAACATTATCTTTTTTCCTTGAGAAATCGTATCGATGTTAAGCAATAGTTTCAAAATATTTAATAGTTTGAATGTCACCTTCTCTGTCTAAGGTCATGATAGGATTGTAGTTTTGCACCAATTTGTTAAGGTTAATCAAAAACTAATATGATTTATGCATTAGATTTGATTTATTCATGCCTGCCTTTGTATTATCACAGATAATACGTATTATACACATATCACCTTCAAACGTCAGACCACTTAGCAACACGTGTGCCTTATTGTATTCATTGAGGTATAACGGTCAGTGGTCAAGAACAGTTGAATTGAGATCAAGTCGGAAAATTACATTCATTTCATTCAACCAAATGACGTCAGATTTCTCTGCATTTGGCTTGAAAGCCGGGTCCAGACGGGTGTAACGCGTAATGGAATGTATCGTGTAATGTAATGCAAATAATATGGGCACATGGGCAGCACTTTACATGTAATGCCGTCCACACGTAGAATTCTTGTTACACGGTGGATTACATTACACATTACCTACACCCGTCTGGACCTGGCTTAAGGGTCATACGACAAAATATGAAGCATACATTTCCAGGAAGCTAGTTCCTAAGATCACCCTAAACTCAAGCTTTCTAAAATATTTATCCAATACTTACGTAATGTGATTTCTTCTAACACCTTTCTGATGATGAAAGGCACTGGAGGGAACAGACGTAGCGACTCCTTCACCACCCTCTCCAAATACTTGAGTTTCAATAAATCTTCTTTCACTAGGGGACGATCCGAGTCTTCGAAGACATCGTACAACCTGGAGAAATGTGACGTCATTAATACGAGTAGCTAAAAAGACTTTGGACCCAAATAGGTACTGAAGAAAAAGTAGTGTGGGCAGGGCCTTCCTAGGTAGGGTCTATGATCTGATGAGGGTCGCGCTAGGTCTAGGCCTGAATGCGGGCAGCGCAGGACCAGTTGTCGTGGAAGACCTTTAGGGAAGCCTTTGCAGTGGACGTCATTTGTCTAAACCACCGAACAAAAGAAGATCAAAGCGTCAAGTTGTATCTAAGCTGTCTTGCACTGCCTGAGGTGCTGAGGTGATGAGCTGTGGTTTAAAAGGCCCGACAGCTTATTATCTTAATTTTTTGGCCATCATCATCTCAAGTGTCCACTGCAGGAGCAAATAAAGGACTTTTTGGGAATCGGGTTGATTCAAGTCTGCATGTCTTAACCTTAGTTTTTTTTATTTACTACTAGCGGCCGCCCGCGACTTCGTACGCGTGGATCCCGTTTTACCCCCTTCATCTATCTTACGCGGTTTAGATTTTTTCATACAAATTGTTTTTTCCCGCTAACTCCCGTTCCCGTGGGAATTTTGCAATATCCTGTTGTAACTAAGCTTTAAGTTTACTAAGGTACCTGCATGCCAAATTTCAAGCGTCTAACTGAAGCGGTTTAGATTTTTCATACAAATGTTTTTTCCCGCTAATTCCCGTTCCCGTGGGAATTCTTAAGTATCCTATAACCTGCCCAGGAGTAAGAAGAATAATTGTACCAAGTTTCGTTAAAATCCGTCGAGTAGTTTTTGTTTCTATAAGGAACATACAGACAGACAGACAAAAATTTTACTGATTGCATTTTTGGCATCAGTATCGATCACTAATCACCCCCTGATAGTTATTTTGAAAATATATTTCATGTACAGAATTGACCTGTCTACAGATTTATTATAAGTTTAAATAGATAATTATCCAATGTCAACTCAGCTGCACAGTCGACTCACACATCAGACCACATTTCTATGGCAAAATAGCTCCTATTACAGCTAAATTAATGCCAGAATGTTTACCTTGATGTGCCGTCTGCGCATGCTCATTGAACACGCAGCCTTGCGAGCGGTCACGTTACGTCAGACGACTTCCCCGACTAGGGTTGCCAGGTCCAAAAACACAAAAGCCGGACTATGTGCTTCATTTGGCCGGACATTTTACCCTAAAAGCCGGACGTGCGACGGGGGGGGGGGGGGAGTGCAATTAGTGAGCTCACGAGTGAGTACTATCATCATCGGGTGCCTAACGTCCTGATGCGTGCGTGCCTTATTCTGTGGCCCGACTTTCGCCTGGCGCGGCAGCCAAATAAAAAGCCTAACAAAAGCCGGACAGGCCGGACATCGGTTATTTTGGCCGGACACGCAATCAAAAAGCCTAACTATGTCCGGCTTTATTCGGACGCCTGGCAACCCTATCCCCGACCCAGATTGATGTGATTGAAGATCAACATCAAAACCGGACTTGAGTGAATTACCTCATAAACGACATCGATTTTGTAGTTATGATAATGTATTCGGATGTTTTGATTGGATATGCGAATTTTATTGCGTCCCAATGACCTTTTGAACAGTTATTTTTTTGCAAATTATACTGAGTTTATTGAACTACCAATAAGTCAATAAAAACTAGGTACTTAAAGTTAAGGTTGTCTCAAGAACATTTCAGATATTGCAACACTCTTCCTTAGTCGTTAATGTAGATAATACCTACTACCTATTGCTTATCATTCCTTTTCCTTCATTCTTAGATTTATAATGGTGACTATTCTGCCATCATCAGTTATGGAGCCAAATTGATTGGGAGTTTGAGAAAGTAAATAAAGACTCACTTACTCTTGGTAGACCTTTTCTTGCACTTCGGGATACTTCGCCAACAAAGCCAAGGTGAACCCGATGGCCACAGCCGATGTGTCTGTACCCGCTATGGTTAGAGTCAGGACTTCTTCCCTCAGCTCAACATTTGTGTATCCATTTTCTCCACCAGATAAATGTATAAGATGATCTAGGAACGATTTGTTTTTGTAATTGCTTAAATCTGAAATAATTGAAAGCATACTTCGTTAGTTTCTAAATATCCTTCCGTTACAGTTTCACCATTTTTATGGAAGAATCGGATATTGATCAATTATTACTAATACCCAGCCAAAAAAATTCATGTGTTATGATACTTATGATAAAAGTAAGAGTCGTCTGTACCTAATGTGATCTATGTTAATTGTTTTAGTTGTCCATAAAACACTGTACTACCCGAGTCCCGATCGAGTTAAATGCGCACCTCGCTGGAATGCGACTCTCCCTCGCACCCACCCGCACCCCTCCTCACGTTCGCCCAATCCGTTCCAGAGAGACCATGTGACGTCACGATCGCCAGGTGCGCAGTAAACTTGACCGGGTTGTACTATGTATCATTAACATTCCTCTTTGCTCATAAAACTTCAGCTGTGTCACTTACCATATGCGTTATCAGCTTCAGTTTTATTCGTCTGTTCATTGCGGAGCTCCTCTCGCTTCTTCTGGATGACATCATCGGTGAATCCGTGCATGTGGTTCAGGCATTTCTGATGCTCGTTATACTTCCACGTGAACAGCTTATACAACCAGTCTGGTTGCAGCCAAAGGTGGAATATCCTCTCGCAAGCCAAGTTGAGGATCCGGCTCATTGAGAGTAGGAAAGGTGTATTCGGATCCCCTTGGGCGTTGATTTTGACTCCCATTGCTGATTCTGAGAGAAACAAGTCAGAGCTTAATGAATGTTTTTAAATAAGATACGCCTTCATGCGTCGTAATATTTATTAATGTCCCCATTATTTGTATCCAGTTTGGATTTAGTATAGATAGAATACAAAACGTTTATTTTCCTGCCACATGAAAATACACCGAAGAACAAACAGAGTCAAGTCAATATCACTTTTTAAGTAATATAAGGCGGTGTTGCAGCAGCAAAAAGGTCCCCGTTTTCAAAGGTTACCGTCCCGGAATACGTCAGACAGAGTAAGTAGATATCTGTAGATATATGATTTTTTATAGAGTATTTTATTCAGTAATTTGTATTCTTCAAATTACTAACCGTTAACCCCACTTGCTAAGCTAAATATGCTTGTGTTACGAGTGGGTTTACCACAATAGTACAGCGGCGATATGGTTCAAGCCAGCCAGCGTCCCTGCGATCTCAAGTCAGCTCGACACTTTCACCGTTCGACTATTGTCTCCTCAGATCGTCGCTTGCCTCTCTAATTGACGTATCTGACATTTTTTTTCAAAACTAGGACTCTTATTTTTTTCTACACCATCTTAATCAATTTCGCAAGACGAATCGATCTGTCTAATCGCCTGAAATTTTTGCTAAATGTCAGTTACGTCAGCTAGAGAGGCAAGCGACGAGATAATTTGTCCATACACTCACCACAGACTGAGTCCAGGGTATACGCGCTGACGAATGGCCAGATGCTGAAGCTGCCTGTGCTGACGTAGTCTGACAACTGCTTCGTCAGTTTCTGGCTCTGCTCTGAAAACACCTCCACGAAGCTCTCCACTATCTTCGGGCTGAAAGCTGGCACCAGGATCTTCCGGCGTCTTCTCCAGATGGATACTGGGTAGAGACAGAAAACATGGTTATAGAAAGCAAGTTTTGTACATACTTATTAAGGGTGAAGGCTAACGACGATGAAATACATGAGGATTCGTTCAATAAAGAACTTATGACGAATTTTGAAGCTCTGCTTGAGTTTGATTAACTTTCTAAATACGACCTATCAAACCCAAATAATAATTATTAATTTAAAAAAATTATAGTCTTATCATCTTATATATTGATAATTCAATTTCTATTAGCGACCAAAATCTGTGTCTTAACCGATGGTTTAACAACCAATGTCAATTTAAAGGTAAAGGTTAGGTTGGAATTAACATACAAATTAGACAATATTAGAATGCACGCGGTTAACATAACACCACGTAATATTCACGATTATCAGTGTTACATTCACTTTTATTAGGTAACACCTATTTTAAGTTTACTGAATCTGTTCCGCTTTCATATCCCTTAGCCTAGGCGCAGACCACCAATTTTTAGTTGGCCGATAGTTAGTTGTTCCCGATTCTAATTTGTATAAAGAATCGCCCGTTACCAAACCGGTGTAATGTGCGCACTTTAATACATGTCCATACTGATTAACAGCCCGACCCAACTATCGGCCAACTAAAAGTCGGTGGTCTGCGCCAAGGCATAAAGCTTTACATTGGAAATGGACACGTCACAACACTCACAAACTACACTCAACATCAAATAAACCGCACCTTCCGCGACGCGAACTTTAAAGATTTTCTTCTGACACAATCATGGTGCCCCAACAATATTGGTGACTTGAAAAGAGACCTCACTTTGGGCTTACGCTTACCTCTGGGATCAATTAGACCAAATTTTATGGTTATAAAACCAAATAATGATCACACGTGTCCTCTTTAACAGATGGATACCGATTAATCCCAACTTAACAGTTTTATAGCCATAAAAGTTGGCTCAAGCGTAATAGCCTATTTTTTGAAGAAGTGAGTCTGGATCCTTCTAAAGACACATTTTTGGGGTAAAAACCTTTCCTAATGAAATTTAGAACTAGGCTTCATGAAATGAAGTTTAGATAGTTCTAAAAAGCCTAGTGGCTTTTAAATGGTGCCAATATTGGTGGGAAGTGGGGATGCATACGTTTGAAAGTGCTTGTTGCGGGAGGTGCGATTTATTTGATGTTGGTTGAGAGTAGTTATTGTGTTTATACATACCTATAGCGGTGATACAAACCTCGGAGTCTGTGTTTACCAAAGCTTTTTCATAAGGCCATAGCCTTGCAATGGTCAAATTTGTTACTTAATCTTGTTTTCTTGGAATGTTTTGTATTTAAGAGCGTTGTGCAAGACACTGACACTGGTCACTGTGTATCTTTACATTTTCCTTGTGAGTTATTAAGGAAACCATTTTGTAAGAATGATTTATTTAAGTAAAACTAATATTTATGAAAATAAACTGGTGTCATTTCCGGCTCCGTCCCTTGTTATGTAAATACGAATATAATTATGTCGTCAATTTTATGGCTACAATATATTATTTGTGCAAATGTTACCGTTGCTTGTTTAAAATAATGAAGTTATTACATACATTAATATTCATAACAAACTTTATTGCATGGGACCAAAACAAAATTTTCAAATTTTAAGTTGCCTTGATTAACAACGAATTCACAACTGCAGTTTGGGAATAACTAAAAATATACCTACATACGAGTATTAAGTAAATAATTTTAAAACAAAAAAATTAAATCTGAGGCAATATTTTTTATGATAATAAAATAAGCAACTTACCTGGCGCAAAAATGCCGCCATATCCGATAACGTTTCTTATGAATCTATGCAGATCATCTTTCTCCAGGCAAGACTTCAGTATCACTTCCATGTCGACGGGGTTTATCACAACTGTAGAAAACATTTGGTATTACTGGAAAAATCAGTCAAAGTGATATTGAGCAAGGGCCACTTTTGGCAGTCAAAAGTGGTTTTGACCGATTCTGAGTAGAGTACAGTCAGCGTCAAATAATACGTGACATCCAAAGTTGTAAGTTGTCAACACAACCTTATTCCAATTGTAACAAAGACGTGTAGCGAACTGTTTGGCTACTTTGCGTGTTACGAACTATTTCATGCTGACTGTACTTATTTAACCTGTATAGGAGTATAAAAAATATTTACTCATCATTATCATCATCATAATTTCAGCCACAGAACCTCCACTGCTGAACATAGGCCTCCCCCAATGATTTCCATAATGCCCGGTTGGTACTTAGCGGCCTGCATCCAGCGCCTTCCTGCTACGAGTACTTTTATGAGGTCGTCTGGCCACCTTATGGGTGTAGTATAATTATTATAAACCACTATTTATCATGTTCAGATTACCTATTTTATTGAGTAACGAAACATTTTTGAGCATTTAATTTTATGAGTAGGTAACATAATTTAGTAGTTCAATAGCTATTTGCTAAAGTTGCTAACTGTTTGAAAGTTTATATACCTCAAAACATATTATTTATTAATTGCTTAGCTGAATCTTTGATAATTATAACTTTAATAGAGGTTTTTGTATTTTGAACTTTTATCGCTTGTCATTCGACAGCGTTCCAGTTGCAATAGATTAGCAATTTATGCAATTTCCTGGAATTAATTTTTTATTCCATTTCTAGAGCTAGCGTGTTTTCCAAAGTAGTATTAATTATATCCATTAGAGCAATCACATAAGTCATCTTAAATGCATAATTGTTTTCAACGTAATAAAAGATTGCATCTACATAAGGTAGGTACCTATCCTATTAACAGGTGTACTACATCGTACAATATGAACATTGTCACACGTCATACTCATATTTTAATTTGTAAATACATACATTCATTCGTATTTATAAATACAAATGATTAAATATAGTACCTATTACTCATTTCAATAGTTATTTAACTTATAAATTTTTTTTTTCAGGAAGACACATCAATAATGAAAATAGCAACTGAATTACCGAATCAGAGGGATACTTTCAGCAATGTTTAAGTTAAAATTAGTTTTATAAAATTCATCATCATCATCATCATTTCAGCCATAGGACGTCCACTGCTGAACATAGGCCTCCCCTAATGCTTAAAATTAAATATTGTGAATTATAACAGAAACATTCACTTCTGTGAGGTTTGTTTTTAAAATCATTTACTTATAGTGGTGGACCGGTGTTTTTGTATGGAATTTGAAGTTTGTTAAAGTTAATCTAAGATGGTGCAACCCAAAGTCAAAATTGCTTTATTTGTATAGTCTATTTAAATAGTACTTACAAATCGTCATATTATTATATTTTGCTCTTAAGGAGCCTCTACATGTCTCATAATCTTTTTACCCTACCAAGACCTTAGGCAGCTTGTAAACATCCGTTTCATTGACCGGACTACGGCTCAATTTTTTCGCGTGATTTACCGGTGGTGTATTTTAATGAAGGTGTGCACAATAAATAAATAAAAAAAATAAAATAAATAGGTCTGGCGAGAAAATTGACACCAAACAAAGGATATCCGTTTTTCGTCCGGTGAAAAAACAGGTGTCTACAAACGGCCTTAAAGTTTGTGAGTAATTAAATGTACTTACTAAAATACAGTATATGATTGAGCCAGGCTTTCAAGATTCCATCGTGCTCCATAGCTGCGTAGCTATATCGTTGTAGCCATGACATAATGTCTGAAAAGAATACAGGTCCAGGTTCAATTCCCATTATGATTTTTCCCAGTGGAAATCATATTTTTGTAAGCCACAATAATACAGGGATGTTAAGGATATGAAGTTTCGGTTATGGATACGGTTACGGATATTAGAATAATATTATACCGGTTTCGGTTACGGTTACGGATATGAAATCATTTCGGATTATCCGAAACTTTCGGATAATTTCGGTTATGGGTATTAAACTTTTAAAAATGTAACATTTAAATAGCAAGATGCTGCGCGTGATATTAAGATTTAGACTCCGCCTTTATCCGAAACTTTTGAATCGGTTTCGGTTACGGTTACGGATATCCATAACATCCCTGATAATAGGTATTATTGGCTTTGTAACACTTATTTATACATGAGATTGAGACATTTCTCAGAACGCATTACGGTTCTCTACCGATCGATTAAACAACAATATAATTATGTCTATTATGTTTGGCATATCAATGAGGTGTGTATGATATAACTAGTAATTATAAATTGTGATTTATTTGACATAGTTATATCGGTTAAAAAATTAAATAATATTATTATTATAGTGCTAGGTATTTTTTAAACTCTCTATATTAATCTAAACGTTTACGATTTTATCTTTACAGTAAAAAAACAGAATCGCCGATTGTAACTATTAATTATTATTTGAAAGAAAGAAAATTAATGTATTTAGTTCAATAGCACAATAAACATTTATTTCCTTTTGTTAAAAATGTACTTAGTAATTACGTACTTCTCCTAATATTGTGTAACAAGAACGAATATTCACACCCTTTTTGGACATAGCAAATAATATTTTTTGTATGTTTACCTATTTAACTATTATTTATTTATATTAACTAGATAAATCTATCTAATATTTACCCTCTGTGTCTCCGGCTAAGGTGTGTGCAATTCCTATGACGGGTAGTTCTGTGCTGGGTCCCGGGATCTTTCCCGCCAGTTTGTACATCCTCTGTCTCCTGTACCTGAACACCACTGTCCACAGCACCAACGTGATAAGAACCACCCACAGAAACATTTTTATTAGTTAAAAACTTTTTCGAACTCCAAAAATAAAAACAAAAAAAATAAGTTTATTTTTTTCAAATCGTTCCGAATTCAAATCGCGCCGATTTACTGTCAAGTAATCTCGGCAAAACGCATGTTAGGCTGCCGCTAGCGCAGGGTGTGTGCCGGTATGTTTTACTCGTACCGCTATATATTTCCTTGAGGAGGGTTCACGCACCAGTTGTCAACGGCAAACGAGCAGGGTCGCGTAGTTCATGGTAGTGGTTATTACCTCCGGAGTACGAGGAAGCAGGTATTTACCCGGACTAACACCGGACTCATGGTGTATGACACAGCCACTTCCTATAGATATAGGCCGGTTGCAAGTGTAATATGAAGCCTGAATCTGAAAATGAGAAATTAATAGTTTAAAAAACTAAAAACACACTCTTTGTTTAGAGTTCCTATGGCCATCTCCCGACTGCATCATCAGGACCCTGGACATAATTTATAACTAAAGTGCTCAAAAAGACAACTCCAACGAACCCAAACTCGATGCGATTCCGCCGCTTCGTTTAGGAGTTCCTATGGCCACCTTCCAGTCCCATCATCAGACCAGCTCAATGGTACCATAATATTGTATTGTCATCTAATCTACATATATTTGCCAAGATTCATGATGATACAAGAATTAGAAGTGCGTGTAATTCAGATTCCATTACATAGTTACATACACGACGGCCTAATAAAATGGTGTTAAAAATTGGTGGAACTTTTAAAATTCTGAAGTAAAAAAATACAAAGATAGAAAACAAGAGTGTTTTGTTAATGCGTCTAGATCTGAAATTAATTCACAATGAATGCAGACGAATGCTAGAGACATTGCAGAACTCGATTGACTCATCGAGGTCACTGTCACGGAGCCGGTTTAACCCTTTTTTGGTCGCGGAAAAAATGCTTTGCGCACCGTCACCACTGCCGGGGAACAGGGTGGTGTGTGGGACTCCTGGCGCCCTGAAAAGGGCGGTGCTCCGTCCTGAAAAAGACGGGGTATACCCACTAAAACCTCCGCGGCAGTCCGTCATCGCCCGAGTGGGGGTGTCGCGAGTATCTGGCCTTAGAGTTCCGCGACACCACCGGCGACAGCCCGCCTACATGGCGGACCCTACACGCCCCCCTTGTGGGGGGCCGAGCTGGTTTAACCCTACCCGTCAGGCAGGAGCCCCATATAGCCCACTAGCTACCCCTGCGGACGGTGGTAAGATTCAATTTAATTTTATGCATTTTCCTGATAATCCACTCAGTACTACTAAATGGAAAAGCAGTTAGCCGGGACGCATGTACGAGGTAATTTGAGCAAATTTCTTTCTTTCTCTATATTTTGAAAAAAGCCTTTTTACTACTACAAAAATGGTACTGACAAATAACTTGTTTACTTACACGACCCCTATTTGATCGTGTTAATTACTTTCTGTAACAACAAAGTTATAAATCGAAAACAAAATAATAAATTCATTTACTATCGTTAAAGAACTCGGTTTTCAATACTGCAAAAAATGTTTTGACGTCAATAGAGCTAAGGTAATTTTTTCTATTCAGTACCGAACATAATAAACTATTAATATTTATTACCTAACATGTGGGTAATTCATGGGGCACAAAGCTTGACGAGTCGTAGAGTCAATTTACGCCTCTAAAGCTTAGTGGTTAAAAAAATAAGTTATTAAAAAAAATAAGTGTGGAATAAATTATTTGTTAATTATTTATTTATTTAATTAAAATGCAAGTGAGCTTACAGATAGATCCAAATAATTAAAGGTGTGATTTTGTGATAGTCAAACGTCAGCATGACTTCAGATTCGTATTGTCACGTCATAATTATGTCAATGCGAACAGCTAGGGACTGGAATTCGTTGCCTGCTGCTGTCTTTCCCGAAAACTATAATCCGGGTCTTTTCAAGGCGAGAGTGAATAGGCACTTACAGGGCAGATATGTACCATCCTAGACCGCATCCCACTTAACATCAGGTGCGATTGTGGTCAAATACCTGCCTTGTTATGCATAAAAAAAAAATGTCACCCCTCCCGTGCCGCTCCCATACTTCAGGCACTGACAGAGTTAAGCGTTAGAACTTTAGCACTCCTATTAGATTCCTAAAAGAAATTATATTTAAACATTATATGGGGAATCGCAAGTATACGTGGTGGAGTTACATAAAATCATGAATAATAGTCACTTGGATTGGTCAGTGGTCAGTTATGGCTTATCCAGTTAATCCAGTTTCCAACATGTTGGTCACGTCGATTATAATGCGCCTAAACGATGTGTTACTGACGTCACAACTACCTATGTAGGGCTGTCCAGTGGGTCTAGTCAAAATGCCATCGCAAACCAATAGGAAGTTTTCACTAATGTCAGTCGCCGCGTCACCAGTAATTCGATTCGATCGGAAAATGGCAGCCAAAATGTACATTGAACCACCAACGACGCGGCGACATAAAAGTTCATTCAAAATCGAATAAAAGTTAAAAAATGTCTATGACTTTGCGATTGTTTTTACTTTTTTTAGCTTTTTTTTTTTATTAGTTTCTTCCTTCTTTCTGCTCTCTGTTTACGTCTATGCTTCGTTGTCAAATTAGCTGTCAAAACGACATCGCGATACGGATTTGTCAAAACAGCCTTAGGGTGGGTTGCACCATCTTAGTTTAACTTTGACAAACGTCTAAAATCTGTCAAACTCCATACAAAAAACACCGGTTAACGTCATAGTTACGGTCAAAGTTAGGTGGTGCAACTCACCCTATTGGTTTTCGATACAATCGAAGCTTATCACCGGGGTTTAAGTAATCGCAATGAAAATGGCGGGTGTTGCGCTTCGATTCGATTTTGATTGAGTCTTAAATGCATGTTGGCTAAGCCTTTGTATGGGAAATTTCAATCCAGTCTTTCGATTATCGATAGGTAGGGCTTTGCGATTCGATTTTTTGCCGTTTGACTAAGCCTTTTTTGTTATCGACCTCTTTTGCGATTTGTTTGTTTGTTTGCGACTGGTTTGCGATGGGTTTGCGATTTTAAAGTGCGTTTTGACTAGACCCACAGTACGTATTCTTTCCAAACTTTTTATCTTCTTCTTCTTTTATTAATGGCGATGAACTTGTGTATTTTCGCCACAAGGCATACTATTCCGCCAATATCACGTGCGCAGCTTTTACACAATGTAGGTATTTTGAGAATTTTAAATTCAAAGGTAAATAAGTTTAGCAAAATACCTAAAACAAAGAGACATCACAAATAAGAAAACTTTTTATCAATCCACTTCCAAAATAAACTTTAAAGGACGTCAACGATAGCACTACGATAGCATTCTGATACGTAATCAGTTATTCAAAACAAGGTGACACCAACATGCACCCACCTACCAGCTGTTTTATGCAGAAATATTTATGTGTAAATAAAATGATAAGCACTAATTTTTTTACTCATATGGCTAAAGGCACAGGAAGCTGCCTAAAACAATATGTATTTTAATAATTAGATAGGTAACTCTGTACTGACGATCTAAACCTACCATCTAATAATACTGGCAAGATATCTACGAAACTTAGAACTAGAAGTAAAAGGGGTCCAGTTTGTGAAACAAAAAATAATCGACTTTATTTCATAGACCACATTTTGTGGAAAAGCAGCTTTATGGAAAAAATAGCTTTTAATTAGCAATACACAAACTAATGACTGACAACCCTAAAGAACGCATGCGTGAAGCATGCGCGTGCGACGAATGGGGATGGACACCAAATAACTAATAACCGTCACGAACTATAGTAAAAACATGCTGTAACTTTACGCGTACCTATATCAAATCCTCCTACCTAAAAAAAAAGAGGTTTAATGCTGAATTGCACCAACTTTAACGGTAACTAAAATGATAACCGGTATTTTTTGTAAGGAGTTTGACAGATTTTTGAGGTTTGTTAATGTTAAAGTAAAATGGTGCAACCCAGCCTAAGTCATCTTGTTTATCATTGGATAATGTTATAGACGATTATGCCCTTTCTTCTATACATCTCGTATTGCTTATCTACAGATGATTTCATACGTTTAACTCGTTGACCCAAACGATAATTAATTTTACGAATTTTTCCTCGTTTTTGTTGTATTAAATTAAACGTAAAGGGTTTAAAAATATGTTTTTTTTGTAGTAGGTTTGTATTGTTATTGCAGAGATTCATGTAAAATTTGTATGCACATGCCTTACGATTTTGTGAGAAGATCATTATACGTACGTGCTACGGCACAATAAGATAGAATAAGAATTTTATTACTTAATAAAACTTAGCCTAGATACAGGCAGGCAGGTATTGACCGCAATCGCACCTGGTGTTAAGTGAGATGCACTCTAGGATGGTACATATCTGCCCTGTAATATGTAAATGTACAATAACAGTCTTTAACTAAAAATAAACACTGTAACGTCTTATTTATTGTAATACATAATATGTGCTATTTTGGAACAAAAATGTAGAGTCTAATGCGCTGTCGACTGTGCCTAATAATAGTAAAGCATAAATGAATATCGATGAAACTACTTTGTGCATATTTTAGTAGGATCGCTTCTCTCTTACTTACTGGTTTCAAAAGAAGACGGTTCGGTCAGTTCGAATAAACCGGTCTTTTTGTTGACACTGGCACGAAAAAAAAACAAACAACTTTTTTATTATGACAACAAGGGCAAGGGCGTTATGTAACGGACAGGTTGCCGAACGCCTGAATGCTGACTGATGCTGACGACACGGCTACTACTTTGAATTTAGAACTGAACGTGACTGAACTGGCTATGGGGCTGTAATCGATTGAACGATTTCTAGGGCGGCTATAATATAGGGGGCGCTGTTTAATTTTTCATACAAAATTTTTCGATGACACTTTGAATACGCAACGAAACGAACTCGAAAGTTTTTCCTACTAGAGGTACTGTTTCCGCAATTTATTACACCGATCTTGTCGCGACAAGGAAAAATTTCCGTGCTTTTAAGCGATTTTGTGAAAAATATTATTGGCAGGTAGTTGCTAATTGCTCATAAGATAGGCCCCCTTAATTTAATTTATTGTCCGTGGTGCATAATCTTTTTCTTAAAGGTTTTAAACCTTTGTTTGTCACCTGTCATCCGCTTTGCAATGGAGGGAAGTCGAACCTTAATTTCGAACTCCTCCTATGTTCTTCTGATTAATTTCGTTGCGGGTCCAATGACAGTTTAACTTTCCCCCGGGACAAACTTGACCTTCATTGGTTGGGTTTTTGTGGCGGTCAAGCTGTAGATCCTGGCTACACAGGAGTTGCAGTGGTGGGAACGAGAGGTGGGAATAGTCCCGTTTATTTTGTACATATACATCCAAAATTTGAAAACAACAAAAATGATGCAACATCAACATGTAAGTTCGTTTCAGCCAAATGACGTCCACTGCTGAACAAGGTCCAAGGTTTTCCACAATGCACGGTCCTGCGCTGCCCGCATCCAGGCTCTTCCCGCGACCTTTACCAGATCGTCGGTCCACCTTGTAGGAGGAGCGGGCCATGCTTGGAACATGTAAGTAATAAACATTTATTATACTAAGGCATAAGACAATTTGCCAGTGCAAATAGAAGTGCCTCTGGGCCACGGTCTAAAGCCCTACGGGGACAGCTAGCTGTTAACACGAAAATATGAGTTTAGTGCGGAATTTAAGCTCTGCCAAGACGAACGACGATAGCCTTATTCTCGAGGAGAATTATTAAAACCATAAAAAGTAAAACTGCTAAAGATTTATTATAAAACCTTTTTATACACCTACAATTACCTACCTAAAATCGGGGGATACAGGCGTATTAAAGTCTATCGAGTACAGAACAAAATTCAAAGGAAAAATCCACGATAAGATATAGTCATGTAGTTAGGTAATATTTGACCTTTTTAAACATTTTTACGATTAGTTAGACCATTTGCATACATATGCAAAATAAATCAATGCCATAAACGTATTAAATTTGTAATGATTATTGAAAATACGTAGTAAGATTCAGCAGAACCATGAGTGAGGACACCGCATGACGACAACACTTAAAGTTTGACGTAAGCCCCAAGGTAAGCTAATATTTTATAATGAATTTATTAAAGGGGTACTTTAATAAAGTTAATATAACCGTTTCACTCATAAATCAGTTTTTACAACAATCTATGCCGTAGACGATAGTTCCGTCACCCTTTGATCATACCGGCTTGGTAACTCCGGTTTTGTTCATATTACCATGTTTCTGTTAAAATAATCAAATCCTTTGTATCATTACATGTGATTCGAGAACAGCAAAGGTATCTAATCCTTAAAGTGATTCTAATTGTCTGTGGGTAGTTCTTCATAAACGTGGCGTACTTAGTGTTGGAGGTATTATAGAGTGATAATAAGACGGTATTTAAAAGTAAGTAATAGTTAAGTGGAAAGCCTCTAATGAGGCCTTTGTCCGGCAGTGGACGTCTTTCGGCTGAAACGAACGAATTAATAGTTAAGTAAGTAGAGCAAGCTCCATCTAACCATCTACTGTTCTGTATAAAAGATCATCTAGATATAGAGCAGGGGTGGCCAACTGGTCGATCGCGAATATTAGTCCAGTCGATCGTGGCAAGGCAAAAAATACTACATGATTGTGTATTATAATTATGCTGTTTCATTTAAGATTTCAAGAAATATATTATGTAAGTGATAGATCGCCCCGGGTTTCGTTTGTAAACAGTAGATCTTATGTCTAATCAAGTTGGCCACCCCTGATATAGAGTCAAACTCCAATACCATCCTACTCCTGACGCTCTACCCTAGAGCTGCTTGGCACTGATGAGTGAGAGATAATACGATACGAGTGTATATTTTATCTCCTGTACTAAAACTTGTCTCTGAAAATTCCTGAAATGTTTCTTCTATTATACCTATACTGGGTCATATTATAGCTTTGATGCTTTTGAAGCACTAAAGCTCGTATGTAAGTAGGTACCTACTCACATTATTTAATTATCATATCATCATTACAGACAACAACCAGAGACATAATTATTTACTATTATAATGACTATGTAATTACAGTACATTTCCTTGGAACAACGCGAATCACAATTGGGGTCAACGAGTGCAGAACGTGAACCCCGGACTATCTGATAGCTGGGCAAGGACTTGACACTATTGTGTTACCCCCTATGGGACAAAAACAGCATCGTTAGGAACCAATTTCAATTATGATGTGGAAACAAACAGATGACAAATTGAAAAATTTACAAATGGTAATTAGTATAGTAACAAAAATAAAATTGCTTAGGTGATTAAAGTTTTTTAGTAATAGTTAACTTTGTGGAAACATTCAACGTTTTGTTGTCTTCATAAATGGTGTTGTGACATCTTTTCATTTAGATAACATAAGTATTTTATGCTGAGTTGCACCATCCTACTTTAACTTTGCCAAACGTCAAAAATCTGTCAAATTCCACACAAAAAGCACCGGATAATGTTATTGTTACGATTAAAATAAGGTGGTGCAACTCAGCCTTGTTTTTAGATTTTTCTCTGTGAACTAGGTAGTATTTCTTATTATGCATAGGTTTCTAATGAAATTAGATGCTAATAGCTCAGAATTGCTTTAATGCCACTATTTACTTTAGTTCACTACTGACACAATGAACTATCGAGCATGGCTGTTTCACGTCACACCCGCGTCACAATAGTTAACTAGACCAGTAAATAGATCGTAATTTTTTATTAACACTCACTTGTTGTCTAAAAGACATGGTGCCTATTTAAAATAATGTCACTTGTTTGTAGAATTAGCCCATCAGCATTATTATAAGCATACTCAATAGCATTTCCCTACAATTTATTTTTCTCGAGGCAAGAACCGACTTCGACCTACCTCAATACGCGTGTTCAGTCCAACTGCTTTTACAGAATACGTACGTACGTAGCTAAACATTTAGATTTAGTGTTTATCTGGATAAGTAGGTTCATTGACTTTACATTTCGTTTCCAGAATGTAACCGTTTCTTATGTATCTCGTTATCCTATACCTACATTAAGTAATTATGTTTATATCTGCTAAATATTATAATAAGTTACAACAAGTTAGTTTTCCATAAGGGTGAAAAGGTTTTAAGTCAATTATTGGTTTAATCGTTATTAACGAAATAAGTAAGTTAGCAAAAACTTACGTTAAGTAAGTAGGTAAGCATAAAAGCTTGTTAAGCTGTTCTTTGTACTCGTAATGTAAACAATGACAAACATTTGTCATATATACAAAATATTTGCAGGCAAATAGGCTGTGAAGGTGGTTATTATGAACAAGGTTAATAAACAGATTTTGTAAGCGAAAATATTATGCACTAGGTATTATTATAACAATGTTTTTGACATTGTCGCGAACCTCGGAAGTTAGGTAACTGCCATGTCTATATTGCAGTATATAAACCTAAGTAGGGACTGTACATTTAGTATGGAAGCTGGAAACATTGAATTTTCAGATAGACCCAGTTTATTCTGTAACCTAATACTGATACCGATTGATAGAGCTCATGAAGCACTTTCAGGATCAATAACTAGTTTTTTGATATCTTGTATGGTTTAGAAATAATCAGTTTAAATCAAGTGCACTAATTTATCATCTTGTTATTAAACTATGCTCTATAAATTATTCAACATTAATTAAACTTTACAAATATAGTAGCAATTAATCAACTACAGGACTTCTACGAACGTATAATTTTAAGTACGCTTCTGGTTTAGTTAATTTGTTCCTTCTTCGACAATTACACAGGAACTTTGCGTTGGTGCATTTAACACATAGTTTATCCTTATCAATACCTACATAACCTACGTACCTAGCAGCAATTAGGGGCTATTATAAAGACTTGAATGAACACCACGTTAAGACCAGAAGTTGCTTTTAATAATATGAAACGTATAATTTTGTAATCTATTTGTAGGGTTTTCCTTCTTTCTATACAGATATCATTCATTTCCTTAGTAAAAGAAAAACTGGGGTTATAAGATCAAAAACGAAATAAAAAAAAAACCTTAACTCTACTTTCTTTCGAAGCAGTAGAAAGTTTACCCCGAAAAAGAGAGATATATACTAATAGGTATCCAACGGGAGAATTTTTCAGATCTAAACTTTTCTTATAGATAGGTAAGTAGGTAATTAGAAAAACTTTTCTTATAGGAATTTTCATAAAATCTAGAATTCTGAATTTAGGTTAGGTTCGTTCGTTCGTTCGTTTCAGCCAAATGACGTCCACTGCTGGACAAAGGCCTCCCCCAAGGTTTTCCACCTACTTATCATATAAAAATGTAGCGTTGAGTTGAGACCCGTGTTTCCCTATTTTAGTTGAAATGGAACGCGAATGTTTAATATCTTACATAGATTAGGTATTTTAATAAGCATTTATTTCGAACAAAGAATAGTATAATTACTTATATCGGAATTTTAATCCTTATCCGTAACATGATGTATGTTGCCAACAAATAACTTAATCGAATGTAGAAAGGAATAATTACATCTAATTCGTCATTGTCCAATGTCGCTTGTAGGTGATTGCGAAATCCGTACGGTCATGCATTTTGCAATCGATTGAAGGATAGTCTAGACTCTAAACATAGGTCTTATCATGTTTTAATAGATTACAGCGATATTAACTATCTATCACAGAAAGACTTATCGCGCGTTTCCGGGATAAAAAAATAGGTATTCTATGCTTTCCTTGGGTGGATCTCAAACTATCTCTGTAACCAACTAAATCAGTTTAGTGGTTTAGAGTGAAAAAGACAGAAGACAAAAACAATGTATAACACTTGTGAAACAAACTTTATTATTAGTTACAATTTAGTGCTATGTAGCTTACATATTGTGATACATATAGAACAGTGAATAGAATGACACCAGCAGACATGAGGAAGTATAAATCAAGACATCACGCCAAAGTGCTGCGCCATATACGGTAGCAAAATGTAATTCTGATTATATTATGTGTCCATTACAAATTGCAATAGTATCACAAGAAAGGTCACTACGGAGCGGATTCCCTGGAAGAAAAATAGGAATTAAATTTTCATTTTTTCTTTTAAAATACATAATGCTAATGCTAACAAGGAGACGGGTTTTGTCCTTTTCAATTCTGGATCCCTAAAATTGTTTTATGTGCAATGTAACTAAAATCAGGTAGGTTACAGCTAATAGCACATCAGGCTACATTGATTCTCGTTACAAAGTAGGTACTATGGGCCACACTTACAACTACCCATTTCCGGTCATGTCGTCTCGTTCTATCGCAAAGAATCGCCATTTGATGAGAGCGAACAAACACGGAAATGGGTAGCTGGAACTGTGGCCCGCTACGTAGGTACATAGAGACTCCAGTATTTAGCTTGATGTGCTAGAGGTCTGTAACTCTAAATATGTATTGATAGTTGATACTACCTACTTATCTATAAATACATTAAAAATAAATTGTTTGGACCTACATGATGCAACAGCTCGTAATCCAATTTGAAAAGCCCGCGAACTGTGAAAATGGGCACTTGATGCAGCATTTGCAGCGATAACTGCATTGCCTAGAAGATAACAGAATAAAATAAGTACAGTCAGCGCCAAATAGTTCATGACACCCAAAGTAGCCAATAAGTTCGCAACACGTCTAGTCTTGTAATAAGGTTGTGTTGTCAAACTTTTAGACCACTTTGGGTGTCACGAACTATTTGATGCTGACTTATACTTGACTGAACTTTTGAGTTTCACAATGTTGTTGCTTGGTTTAAATACACTGGTTATCACAAAAATCGACCCTCCCGCGACAAACACTTTCAAACGTATGCATCCCCACTTCCCACCAATATTGGCACCATTTAAAAGCCTAGTTCTAAACTTCATTTCATTAAAGGAAAGGTTTTTACCCCAAAAATGTGTCTGTAGAAGAATCCAGAGTCACTTCTTAAAAAAATAGGTAGTTACGCTTGAGCCAACTTTTATGGCTATAAAACTGTTAAGTTGGGATTAATGCTATCCATCTGTTAAAGAGGACACGTGAGATCATTATTTGATTTTTTAACCATAAAAATTGGTCTAATTGATCCCAGAGGTGAGCGGTGCGGTCTTTTTTCAAGTCACATTTATTGTATATGTTAATCGTTTATTAAGAAATTAAATGTGTTTTTCTTTAAGGATATTTATTGGGCTTTCAAATAACACCAATATTGTTGGGGCACCATGATTGTGTCAGTAAAAACGAGTTTTCCTGTAAAACGTCGGTGGGCCGATTTTTGTGATGACCAGTGACTGTGTAGTAAGATAATAATATGAACGGCAATACAAAATAACTACTTACTATGGTGTTTAATTACTTTGTCACCAGTTCAGCAGCTTTACTCTGGGCCCACGTTTACCTTTATTGGTTTTGATTGCAGCAATGTGCAGGTTGACTTTATTTAAACTCGAGCCTTTTTAGATGACTTGCTAGAGTGAAAACCAAAAATAGGAATTCTCCCAGCTGCTGGTCGAATTCTTATTCTAGATCTAGATTGAAATTTTCTCATAGATGGTGTGTGATTTCTTTAAATCGAGGGTAGCAACTATCTGACGATTAGTAGCAACTAGTAGCAACTGGGAAGCAACTTTCAATATTTGTTTCGATGTAAAATATGGGTAGTGACCGTCCATAGTATTTGGTGAAATTTTCATGTTTCAAGCTTGGTCTAGTTTGGGTCCCATTTTGATGTTACAGGTGGACTCAGTTTAAAAGACACCAGTTTTACTCGAGTATTATTTAAATATTGCTTTTAACCAAAAAACCTTACTCACCTCTTTTGTTATTGTAGGACTCAGATTGCTGTTAACTATTTCATGTGTTATGTAAGTGGCCTCAGCAGCCTGTAAAAAGAAAATAAATGTTAATTTATTTAGATTAATTATATTCCTATTGTAATTTTTCTTGTAGAAACCTATTTTTACATAGTTAGCTCAAACTTTGATAGTATGTGATGTAGGTACCAACTTAAAATTTAATTATTTCCTATCACAGTTATTGCTTAGGAAAATCTGTAACACTAATTGAACAAAACAATATATTATGTACTCACCTCTTGAACTGTTTTTTGAGTGTAATATACAATAATGAATCCTATCCCGACCGCATAGGCAGAGCGCCAGAATACACCCACCAGAAAGTACATGTATCTCTGCAAATCGTGGAAAAGACCAGAAGCGGTCGCTTCCATAAAATAGAATAAGTAGAGAACCACATTAACGTTACCGACATACAATATCATCAATATAATTAACCCGAAAATGCTGTTAAATTGTTGTATTGCTTTGTACAGCATACTGTATATCTTTGCACACGTTTGAATTTTCTGGCAAAGGTACTTATCTTGCAACACAAGAGACCTCTCAGTTTTCATTGGCTTGTCTCTCACAAACAGAATGTACTCCCAAGACTTCTGCATCCTGATTTCATCCAAAACTCTGTTTGTTATAGTGTATCTTCTTTTCAGAACTGTTGTAAAATAACAAAACTGACCAGATATAACAAGAGCTGTCGAATCGGCGAAAACCATTTGATATATGCTTTCGTAAGGGACCTCCATGTCGAAATCACCTATCGTCACCCATATACATAAAGTGCGAGCAAAAAATACTGCCATTTGAAAAATTGCCGAGTAATAAGCTGCAAAAGCATCGTCTCTATAATCTACTACTTCTCCTAAGCTAGATATTGCTTTGTCGATATCTGCGATCTGTTGAACAAACTTAGGACATCTATTTAAACTGAAAGGCAGTTTCCACATTACATAAACAGCAAATATAATTGTTGAAACTCTTTCGTAGTGATCTCCGTACTGTTTCAGCTTCGTGTCATATAACGTTCTTAGGATGCTCTGGTCTTCACGGAAAGCGATGTAGGCGCTGTAGTAGAATATTAAATACCAGAACATAAAGAAGCCGAACCCTAATAATGTGAATCTTAATTCAGTTCTTCCGTTCTTCGTTTCAAATTCGTAAATAGATGCCCCAAATATTTTTTTTATTAAAATTGTGGATTGAACGGCTTCCAGCAAATTGTTGTTAAATGTATGAAAATACTTAGTATTTTTTATATACATCTCGATTTTTTTTATCAAACCCATTTCAAATGCCTACTTTTGTTAGAAGTCCACACGGCAGAGCCGTCAAGTTACAACTCCGACAAAAGGTCAACAATTTAAAACCGTCATAAAGGTGTCATTTAAATAAATGAAACAAAATTGTGGTATTCGCAGTTATCCACCGGATAATTAGTTTTATTTCTCCTGAACCTCCACATTTACAATGATATCCTACATTATGAACATCATATGCATTATATTGTCATGAATAACAAAGAAAAATAGCCATATTATATACAAAAGGACTTTGATGTTGATGAAATAATTTTATATTTATTTATAAGCACTATACAACTTTACACGATCTGGAATTACAAGCACTTCGGTATACTACTGTATAGTAGTATTGAATAATTTGCAGTATTACATAATATAACGTATGTGCATGCTTTACATTTGGATAAATAGTCAATAAATGTACACACAAAACAAATTGTGCTTTACGACGCCTAAGTATGCTAGGAAAAGAGAGCATGGATATAAGAATGATTATTTAATAATTGATTCATAGTTTGGTCATGACCATTTCTGTCTATTAATAACTTAAAAATAACTAAAATTTAAAGAGCAGCAAATTCATAAATCGTTTTATGGCACAAATTGATTAAAGTAAAACGCGCGGTAACGTCGGCATGAATATTGCGGTAACTGATAAATAGTTAAATATTTTTAGCGTCTATTGGATTTGTATTATCTCGAAATTAAAGTATAATTCTATCAGAATTAAACAATATTGCAAATGCAACAATCAGAAAAGTATTTGTTAGGAGTCAAATAGTTTGTGACACCCAAAGTAGCAAAAACTTCACAACACGTCTTTACAATCTATAGGTTGTAATTAATTTTAAACTTTCGCATTGCATAATTGAATTAATTTAAACAGGTTTTAACGCGATACGCGGATTCAATATTACCTACAATACCCGGCGATAAATATTGCACATCGACCTTAAGAAAGAGAAATCGGCTAATTTCGGTTTTATAGAGCGTTATCTCTGTCGCACGACTGACAATGACGTTTTGTCAAAGTGTGAAAAAACTTTATTTTAAATGTGTGCAATTGATTTTGTGAATTGAATTGCTAAACTCTTTATAGTCGTGAAAGAAAAGTGGTTCACAATATGTTAACTTTAAGGACAATATTTTCATTGAATAATGTCTTGTCAATGACGTTTTGTCAATCGTATAGGTAGTGTGAGACAGAGATAACGCTCTACGAGCCGAAATTAACCGATTGTCTCTTTCCAAAGGTCGATGTGCAATATTTATTGCCGGGTACTGTATCCTGTTTAAATTAATTCTATGAAAGGTTGTGTTGTCATCTTTTGTTGACTTGTTTGACGTTGACTGTACCAAATGGGAACATTGAATAAATAATAATTACTGTTTACTCTGAACACAAAATTCAAATTCAAATTAAATTAATGCAATAAAGTGCGAATATCAAATAAAGTCAGAAGTGATAATTAAATCATATCATTACCACACTACTACTACTACGGGATATGAGGCGACTCACACCATAGACCGCAAAAGCTTTTTTCGCCACATTTTGCACCATAGACAAAACGTTTTATTAGATCACACTAAGTTGCGAGTTCACAAGGTGTAAGCCACCCCAACACCCAAAACATTCATTAACGGAAGCTTTATTTAGAAAGAAAGGTCTCACAAATCTTATTTTAAAATTATGCATACTATTTCAAATTACTGCTTATACAATATAATTAATAATGCACCATTTATTCAAAATAAACTCTATTAGGAAACATGCAATCAGCTATACGCAAATGCTAGGAATACATTAATTATTTTATATTACTATTGAAATACAGACAAAACTGTTTTGTGACAATTTAGGCAGTAAAAAAAATACACTGAATACTTGAGACACAATAGGCTAGTGAGATTTTATATAATAGGAAAAGGGGATTAAAATATTACATGGGAAGAGGTATATTTCAAGATATAATCAGAATATGTTTATTACGTGATATAGTCAAAATATACTAAACTCTGCATATCACATGTAGCAAACTATATACATATCCAGCCAGGCTAGGATGCGCGCCATGATAAAATCTTATCGATGATTCTAGACGACAAATGTATGGGCTTATCGCGTAAAATCGATAAAATGCCTCGATAAAAGTTTATCGTGGCGCACATCCTAGGCCTAGACTGGTGGTCGATTCATTGATAACAATTAACCTGGTCTGAGATAAAGCAGGGTATACATTCATCTTTAAAAATATTGCTTTTTCTTTCACAGCAGAGCATGGAATTCAGAGTCTTACGAAAAACATTTCACTAACTCTACACGAGAGGCTGTCGTCTTCATTATAAATATTCATTCAAATTGGCATTTATTATTGGTAATTACAAACAAATAGGCAAATATCGTTATCATACATATCATACAAATGGGTAGTTGACACCATTCAATCATTCCTAAACACAACTTACACATTTTATAAGAACTCGAAATACTTTACAATTACTGTAAAATTTAAAATTGAGTTAACGAACAACCGACTATTGCTATACAAAACCTGTGGCTGAATAATTTTGTCAATTGATTGCTGGTGTCAAGTAGCCAAATGCTGCATCACACAGCGTCCAACAATGACTATGACAGTAACTATGTTCATTTACTCACTATTTTAGCAACTTCAATATTGTTTCTCGTGTTTATAACGTAGCAACAAATCGTGAACGTGCCGATAGAATTTACTTTTAAATATTTTATTTCACTAGATCTCGATTCAAAGCTTGTCTAACTTTTAAAGCTGTTTATTTTACCTATTCTATAATAGTAACTTTAGTGATATAATTCAAGTTAAAATATGTTTTATTAGAGTGAAGGATTTGTTTTTGAAGGCCGTCGTTGTGAATTGCATATTGCAACTAGTGTGATACTTTTTAGGGAACTGAAATAATGTAACTTGTCTATCTTAGTCATAAATGACACTCTAATATGAATCTACACTCTCAAGAAATTAGTCTTAATATTGAAACCAGTCACAGGATCAGATCTTTTCTTGAGTTCGAATCTAGTTTTGAGTCATTTCAGAATAAGGAGCTAAATGTAGGAGGCGAGAAGCGTACATAGATTCGTTATTAGATACCATCAAGGCTGCGCGTACGCACGTGTCTTTGGAAATAGGATATCCTATTGGAACGCTTCAAAGGAGTTGTTAGTAAA
The DNA here is from genome assembly GCF_963855985.1 of Ostrinia nubilalis. Classification (NCBI taxonomy): domain Eukaryota; kingdom Metazoa; phylum Arthropoda; class Insecta; order Lepidoptera; family Crambidae; genus Ostrinia; species Ostrinia nubilalis. Next base: position 5,618,209 of record NC_087091.1, on the reverse strand, counting down.
TACATGTTTGGCGTCACCATTAGTATACACGTATATAAAATCCCTAATTTCACTTGATCATAAAACAAACTCGTGTGTCATTTGCTTTAATTCCATAAACGTTTCGTAGCACGATACCTTTACAATTTCGTAAACCAACGCCGTATATTAACTCAAAAAATGTATAGCACGATAGTTTGTGATAGAACAATAGATTAACCTACTAATAGCACTTAACTTGATAGACAATAAAACGTTAATCTTAATCGACGATCGAAAGGGTAATTTTATCAATAATGGCAACTTTAATTCCCTCGATTCAATGGCTCGACTTTCATTCGACTTAAAAGCTGCCTTCGTAAATTCTTTCATAAGCCGTTTAGCAATTTAAAATTAATTTTGATAATGCATTTTATCTATTTATAGACGAGTGCTTATCTGTAAAATTACCGTATTTTTTTGCAAATTAGTTCACTGTGAACACCCGTGTAATTAAATTTGTTATCTCATACACAACATTTAATAAAATTTGGATTAGTCATGCTAAACGCATTAATGTTTGTGCTAATAATTGGGTCTCGTTCTAATTCTCTGTACAAAACGGCAATTTTACAGGTAATCACCTAATACAATGACGTCAATAGCTACAGTCAATAAAAAATGGCAATATTTTCACTAATCTATTTAGTATACTTCAGATCAAATAGGTTAAGAACCAGGCAAAATCCCAAATATCAAGCAAAGACGCTGCCGATATAGTTTTGATCCCAACGTCAATCAAGTATAGTTTGAAAAGTTATTGTGAACGTCTGAACACGGAATGATAGTACCTCTAACAACTAATTCTGTTCACAACGTAAACATATAACATTATGGAAGATTTAAATTTACTTTACTAATCAGCATATAGTATTTTTCATGAACTAGTTCTGAATTTACGAGATTTTTTTATTAGATTCTTATTTCACATTTTTATACCAGATCCTACCGACATTGTAAATATACTTGTCACAATCTACAACGACTTTATAAGCATTATTTTCTCAATTATTCACAGTAGTTGCTCTTGGCAACAGTGTTTTGAAAGACCTACTGATTTTTTAAAAAAAATTCCTGTCCTGTAAAAAAGACTAAAGAACGAGTTCGAAAAACCGTATTAGTTCCTTCAAATACAGAATAAATCGCAGTTCCTTATGAGGTACTACTGCGAACTGTCCAACTGTCACTACACTCCTTCGCAGCCATCTCAAATGTCATTAACTTAAATGCAAACCTATATTGTGACCTAACACATTATTCCTTAAACAAAAGCAGAGTATAAAAAATAATATACCTGATCGATCAATATAAAGGAATGAAGTGTCGTGGAAGTACGTATCGCGTCCATTCACTTATGAAAAAAATAATATCATCTGCTAAATTAAACGGGTCCGTGGCCGAGTCCCCCAGTATTCGACGCACCCGTGGGTGAAGCCCCCGATTTCAATAAATTTAATATCATATTTTTTTCGGCTTTTGCACTAAGTACAGTCAACGAAAACCATGCATGTTTGACGCTATTTAAAATGATGTATTTAATTTTTTGTTAGAAATACTTAAAACTTTTATAATTAAAACTTTTATTTGTAGTTAGTTAAATGTAAAGAGAGTAGAGTTATTTTAAAGACTGATTGTTACAATTATTTTGATTAGGTAAAACGATTTACATGTTATTATAGGTAAATAAAACCTATGATAAAATATGATAGGTTAAAATAAAACCTATTATATTTTTGGGTATCACTATGGTAAAATAATATTAAACATTTATTTGTACGATCAGTATAAATATTTATTCGTTTATAAATATTTTTGTGACTGACTGTACATTTGATTAAAAATTGCTTCTATCTGACCGGGGGCGTCGACCACGGGTGCATCGAACACAGGGGGACTCGGCCACGGACCCAATTAAACCACTCTTACACAGTAACTAATAATAACAAACACGCAATCATCCAAATAACATATACCGCCGAAACACATTGCACGTACACTTTTGTAAAGCTCAAGTTTATAATAATTAAAATCACATCTCTTTAAATATCTTTGGATACAACCAAATAAAATTATCATATAGCGTACAAAAATACAAAAAATATACAAGAATGTCAATTTTAACTCGAGGGTGTGTGAGAAAGGGGTCGCACGTCGCGCCCGCCGAATTCGTTCTCCATAGAAAACTTAATGGAAACGAGACTAGATTTTTTTGTAGGCAGAGAGCGACATGTGACCGTTTTCTATAGAAAGGTATCTCGCATTTAATGCCCGCTTTGAAGCAAAGCGAGTGTAAATTCGCGTTTCGATACGTCTTTGTTTGTCGACGAGGGACTCTAAATTAAGCGTGGGCTTGCGAGAACTCAGTCAGCCTTTCTGCGACGTTGTTGTTGCAATAGCTGAGATTCAACGGTCAAACAAGATCTCTGACGTGAGAGGTATCGAGGTTGGAGATGAGGGTCTTTAGGAAGGTCATCTCCTTACGAGCGTTCTCGAGGATGACCCTCGGGTCTTGGGAGGTGCAGCGGAGGCAGTTTGGCGCGAACACCATCGCCAAGTTGGCGGAGTCCATTTTGGTTTGACTCACCACTTCGGGCGCGGTGAACTGCTGCAGGAAGCTTATTAGATACGTTAGTACCTGTGAACAAATGCATTGTATTAGATCAAACTATCATAATTCGTGTTAAACGTGAGACCCCATCAAAGAGCGCAACAGAGGATGATTTTTCGCTTTCGTTAAATCGAAAGCGAAAATTCCGCCGCCTCTATCAGCTTTCAAAGTCGATGATCCTTCGAGCACACATCCTGTAACTTTTATGGGTATTTTCCAAAGGGAACTAACACTGGTTTAAAATGAAATTTCTAAAAGTCAATTTAAACCAGAGATCAACCAGAGTCTAACTTTTTGTAATAAGGGGGTAATGTTTTCTGCAAGAGATATGATTGGCTCACAGCCACTATTTCCTCGCTACGCTATCCGCCGAGTAAAGTACACGTAGCGCATTGGCTGTTACAATATAACTGTCGCTGTCACATGGTAACATGTCATGTCACGATGAGCCACAGCACAGTTAACGGCGTCGCATCATAGCAAACTTTTTTTTGGTGGACAATTCGTTTTTATTGGAAGATAATAGCGTCAAAAGCAGCTGCTGAAGAACTGTCTTAGTAAATAAATAAGGTAAATACTATTATACAGTACTAGCGGCCGCCCGCGACTTCGTACGCGTGGATCTCGTTTATCTATCTTACGCGGTTTAGATTTTTTCATAGAAATGTTTTTTTCCCGCTAACTCCCATTCCCGTAGGAATTTTGCAATATGCTGTTGTAACTAAGCTTTTAGTTTACTAAGGTACCTGCATGCCAAATTTCAAGCGTCTAACTTAAGCGGTTTAGATTTTTCATACAAAAGGATTTTCCCGCTAATTCCTGTACCCGTGGGAATTTCGGGAATTCCTTTCTAAGTGCACCTCTACGGTACCTAAGCTACGTCCCTTCCAAATTTCAAGTGCCTACGTTTAGTCGTTTAGGCTGTGCGTTGATCTGTCACTAAGTCAGTCAGTTTCTCCTTTTATAAATTTAGATAATGCACCACGGACAATAAACATCAATTAAGGGGGCCTATCTTATGTTTTTATTAGAAAGGAATAGCCTCAAAAACAGCTTAATAACTATACTAGTACTTATATTTATGGGAATAGATCAGTCTTTCCCAAAGTGGGCGATAACGCCCCCTTGTGGGCGCTGCAGGCTTAAAGGGGGGCGGTAAGAGACCCCGGAAAAAATCGGGGCATTGTGTAGAGGCTTGGTAGGCCATTTGTAATTTCATCTACTTAGGAGGTCTCTTAGACACCAACTGAGCTTTTGACGCTTAAAAATTTAATGGGGGCACTCAGAAGAATTTATTCTCAAAGTGGGGAGTAGACAAAATAAGTTTGGGAATCGCTGGAATAGATACTATTTTGTAGTGTAGTCAGCACTCACCAGGCGGTTCAGCGGCGGCAGGCGTTGCAACGCGCGACTGCAGGCTTGCACGTCGCCGCCGGCCGCCACGCACGCCGCGTACAAAGCGTCCGGAATCAAAGGCTCGTATAGCTCGCGGTACCAGAGTTTTAACAGGCTGGCCGGCGCGTGCGCATCTGAGGAAAAGGAGACTTTATCGTAAACGTTTATAAAGAACAAATTAAAATAGCCTCGAAATACACATCGGCTAAAGTCCGGTCGCTGAGCACTTAGAGTTTCGTCCAATGACCTCAAGCTACCCATCCTTATCGCTCGCGCGACTATACACGATTTAAGAATGTAAATTCTGTTGTTAGAGCGTAAATAATATATTAAATAAATAAATAAATAAAGGCAGGGTGGTCGACACATGTGTATATCTAAGAGCTTGCAGAAAGGGCCATATACGTCGATACTTGAATACAGGCTATCTGCGTACGGCTTTGAAGTATGTATCTCGTTTTATACTACATTAACAATTAACAATAGATAACATCAAGAGGCAAGCAGATACCCACTGTCCCGCAGACTACAGACTTTTATTCGGCCGATAGTTGGGCCCAATTCTAATTTGTATGAAGAATCGACCGATTCAATGTGAGCACTTTCATTCATGTCCATACTGATTAACTGCCCGACTAAACTATCGACCGACAAAAAGTTTGCAGTCTGGGCCTAGGCTTAGACTTCAAGCTTATTAAAAACCATGTACAAACCTGTCAACGTTGAAGCATCAGGCAGCTCCCAGCTATCGATCTTCGCTTTGAGCGCGTTGACCTCATCCACATCAGCCGATACGCGGAAAATGCCTTCAGTCTCGCGTCCATTCAACGCTAGCACCTAAAAATCACAAACTTCTTTATTGTTTAAGTAACGCCCATAAGGTAACTGAAATAGCAGTAGCACCAAACGACGACGACGTCGCGTCGTCATTAGATTGATCGTTACAAGAATTACACCTTTTTAGGGTTCCGTAGTCCTGACAAGGAACCCTTATAGTATATGTCTGTCTGTATGTCCAAAGTTTTGCTTGGAAAGTATTGGCACTAGAGAGCTGTAATTTTGTGGAGATATGTATATTAATTACGCCGACAAAACGGTACAATAAAATTTTGAAAAAAAATTTTTTTAGGGTAGCTCCCATTACATGTAAAGTGGGGCCGATTTTTTCTTTCATCTACTACTCCATCGCGTGGGGTATCGTTGGATAGGTCTTATAAAATGGCTTAGGGGTTTCTAAGACTATTTTTCCATTTAGGGATCTGTTTGCAAATTATTAAAGTTTAAAGTGGCAATTTTTGTTCGAGGAGGGCGTCCAAAGAAATTGCTTGCTTCTGAAATATTGTGGTAACGTCGGACAATTACGGAACTCTACACTGCGCGTGGCACGACACGCACTTGGTCAATTTTTACTTTATTATTAAGATAAAAAAACAAGGCATACCTGCTGCGACAGCGCCACCTGCACCCACGGCAGCTGCCGGTTCGGGAACCGTTCCTTTTGTAACGCCATCACCTCGCTCAGGGTGTTTCCAAACATCGATTGTCGGAAGATTTGAATCTGTGAATGAATGACAAATTATGCTTGCGTTGGGAGAGTTTACCACAATAGTCTAGTGGTCGACGGGGATAGCCATTCTGAATCGTCAGTCTAATTCCACCGTTGGGGTATTGTCACTTTAAAAGTCATTACAGTAGAAAAATGCGCTTGTTTCCAACGAGTCACACCCAAACGAGTAACCCTGTTACTCGCCATCCAGTCACACCGTTACTCGATGGGACATCTCTTCAAAATGGTTTATCCCAACGAATCACACTGCGCGTCCGCCGCGTCGCCGCTCCGCTTTGAATCCGCTTGTAATCCGCCAGTGTGGCAGCTCACTGACAGTTCAGTCAATAGGACAAAACATTTTAAAGAGATGTCCCATCGAGTAACGGTGTGACTGGATGGGATTTTTTCGTTGGGAAAAAGCTGAAAAATGCAGTACATTCTATGAATCAAATATCTCGAACGAAATCTTTGGAAACTTTTCTTTACCTACTATGAACGAATAAAAGCAAATGTGTTTTCCCAGATTGATTACGAAGTCAAAACATGTCTGCATATTATTGACCATACTGAATACAAATAGTGCCTAATAATTCTAAGATTAGATCATTAGAAACAAACAGGTCAATTCTAAATTATGTAGGTGCTGTATCTAAAAATACTCTACTATGAACTCATTTCTACCTTGTGCTTTGGTTACAAAACAGTTTGACTCACCCTAGCCTGGTCTATATCTTCGGTGGAAGGTTTTCTGGGTTGCTTCTTGCCGCCGAATCCGATCCTCTCCAGCCGTTTGCACGCCACGCCCGCATAGTGAGACACTTGCACATGAATTGGCCACTTTCCAACCTTGAAAAAAGACTAATTCAAAACGTATTCCATATCTTTGGGTTATATGTTCAGTATGACGTCATTATCTACATCTAAGTACACGATCTAAACAGTTTTTTCACACTTTTCTTTGATGGTCTATTCTATGATTTACTACATTCCACATTTGTTAAATATTTTTGCATAAATAAATAGTACCCATGGGATACCAAAAAAGCAAAAATGTAAATATGTGTTCTTTGTATTATCTACGCTTTTTTCCAAATCATCTAAGACTTTGTGATATACTATGTGTGTTCGTTTTTAAACGAAAACCACATCGCATTAAACGCATATTTCTATTTTTATTCAACAAATAAAATCAATACAAAATATTTGCACATGAAATATCTTCCCCGTACATTTAAAACTATGAACCCATCGATTCTCCCCAATACAATGGACCTTATAGAATATTTACCTCAGGGAAGGCATCAGCAAACGCCGGGTCTCTGTGTCGGTTCACATAGTTGTTGAGAGCCGGCTGGAAGGCAGGCGACGGCGGGACGAACGCTAGGCAAACCGCTAGCAACTCCCAGCCTCGGAGTAAAGAATCTCGTAAGGGATTCTCGGTCGTCTGCCTGCATAGCTGCACGTAGAGCTCGTCTCGTAGCCTGTTGGTGAGATAGTTGTGTAAAGCTTCAACCACACAACCGCGTGCAGAAGGCCAATGACAGGTCGCGCGACCCATGACAGTTAACGCGACCTGTCATTTCCCTATGATCGGGCCGTAATCGCGACGACCATGGCGATCTCCACGCGTTGGTGTGGTTAAAGCTTAAGTTTTCCACATGGCGTATTGTACAGACAAATTACGGCATGCAGATACACAATGTGGCATCTTTTCTATACAAGGTGGAATTTTGTAATGACACCTGGAGGGAAAGTACTCTTAATACTGTAGATAGAAAATTTTACTCAAATAAAACATTCCTTTATTTTTAAAAGAAAGAGAACTGCATTCAAAGATTCTAAGACGCTTCGATCTATCTGACGCTGACTGTACATTGGACTTTTGGACAGGCCTGGTCATACTACTTTTCATAAGCTAACGTGTTTGTTGTATTTAAATGGGGATTTCCATCTCGTGTAGGCATCTGTGGTTTAAGCTATTACATGCTGTTAAGCGGTGGTCATTCTTACGTAAACAATAGTTACATTTCATTACCTTAACTACACTACTTGTTCTTCCTAATGACAACATGGTATTAAAATAATATGATTACATTGTAACAGAATCTGTATGTTCCGGTCGTGTAACTCATAATTATTACTATTAGCTTTATTAAGAATACGCAATGGTTCACCCGGTCGCCCTTAAGAATGCAGGCTAAATAGCCCATAGTTAAAAAAACCTAACGATTTGTACTAAATTGGGAAATACATACACGATTCGTCTTGAGATGATTTTCAGAGATAACCATATTCGAACTTTTTTATCGGTCTAAATCATCACTCTTTTCTTAAAATTCGGAAATGAACCAAGTTCTACTTACCAATATGTACCAAACTGACCACACGACTAGGGTTGACATTAGCTCGGATTTAGCAGGCATTTAAATTAAATACCATACCATACTGTCATAATATTTGTCCAATCTTTTATCTTTATAAAACACAAATGAGCGGGCGAAACACGAGTGACTTTCGGCACTGTAAAAATACCCAAATTTTAAGGACATACGTCCTGTTAAAGGGTACCGTTCTGGATTTCTATATTCAAAATGCTGGTAGCCCTACGCGCAGCGGCATAACGAATGCTGATCGCGAATTCGCGAACCATAAACGAGCGCATGTGTGAGCTTATCTTCAACCGGAATCGGCATGATCTAAAGTGTAAAGTGACACTTTTAGGTGTTTATAAATAAAAAAATACACCTTAAAACAAGGAAAACGCGACGCACTTTTTTACGAACAAAAATGGATTCAAGGAAAATGCGCTACTTGATCCTAATTTAAATAGCCTCATTTACGACACTTTCTGGAATGGCGTTATGGTTATTGTCTGTTTGTTTATGAAAGTGATATTCCACATTCTAGTTTGTTATCTGATAACGTTTGTTTTATTCAGATTCCTTTTAGTTAATACCGCCACGAATTGAACACAAAGTGAGGAGTGAAAACAATGATGGGAAAGTTATAGAATCAAATGGAGAAAAAATATAGATAGAAGATATACTGCCGTCCGTGACCTTTGGACGGCAGTTTATGGACAGGTCGGAACCAGTCTACCGCAGCCTTTTAACAAACTTACTTCTCATTGGCAAATGTCGCGTGCAAGATGTCCTATACTACGGAGTTCAAGGTCGTCCCGGGGCTAGATTTTCTGTCACCCATGTATATCTGGACGAGTCGGAACCAGTCTATCGCAGCCTTTTAACGAACTTACTTCTCATTTGCGAACGTCGCGTGCAAGATGTCTTGTGCTACGGAGTTCAAGATCATTCCCGGGGGAACTTTCCTGTCGGCCATGTATATCTGGACGAGTCGGAACAAGTCGATCGCAGCCTTTTAACGAACTTACTTCTCATTAGCAAACGTCGCGTACAAGATGTCCTGTGCTACGGAGTTCAAGGTCATCCACGGACGGGCCTTCCTGGCGCCCATGTATATCTGGACGAGTGGGAACAAGTCTATCGCAGCTTTTTAACGAACTTACTTCTCATTTGCGAACGTCGCGTGCAAGATCTCCTGTGCTACGGAGTACAAGGTCATCCCCGGACGGGCCTTCCTGGCGCCCATGTACATCTGGACGAGTCGGAACAAGTCGATCGCAGCCTTTTAACAAACTTACTTCTCATTAGCAAACGTCGCGTGCAAGATGTCTTGTGCTACGGAGTTCAAGATCATTCCCGGGGGAGCTTTCCTGTCGGCCATGTATATCTGGACGAGTCGGAACAAGTCGATCGCAGCCTTTTAACGAACTTACTTCTCATTTGCGAACGTCGCGTGCAAGATGTCTTGTGCTACGGAGTTCAAGATCATTCCCGGGGGAGCTTTCCTGTCGGCCATGTATATCTGGACGAGTAGGAACAAGTCGATCGCAGCCTTTTAACGAACTTACTTCTCATTAGCAAACGTCGCGTGCAAGATGTCCTGAGCTACGGAGTTCAAGGTCATCCCGGGGCGGGCTTTTCTGTCGCCCATGTATATCTGGACGAGTGGGAACAAGTCTATCGCAGCCTTTTAACGAACTTACTTCTCATTAGAAAACGTCGCGTGCAAGATGTCCTGTGCCACTGAGTTCAAGATCATTCCCGGGGGAGCTTTCCTGTCGGCCATGTATATCTGGACGAGTCGGAACAAGTCTATCGCAGCCTTTTAACGAACTTACTTCTCATTAGCAAACGTCGCGTGCAAGATGTCCTGAGCTACGGAGTTCAAGGTCATCCCGGGGCGGGCTTTTCTGTCGCCCATGTATATCTGGACGAGTGGGAACAAGTCTATCGCAGCCTTTTAACGAACTTACTTCTCATTAGAAAACGTCGCGTGCAAGATGTCCTGTGCCACTGAGTTCAAGATCATTCCCGGGGGAGCTTTCCTGTCGGCCATGTATATCTGGACGAGTCGGAACAAGTCTATCGCAGCCTTTTAACGAACTTACTTCTCATTAGCAAACGTCGCGTGCAAGATGTCCTGTGCTACGGAGTTCAAGGTCATCCCGGGGCGGGCTTTTCTGTCGCCCATGTATATCTGGACGAGTGGGAACAAGTCTATCGCAGCCTTTTAACGAACTTACTTCTCATTAGAAAACGTCGCGTGCAAGATGTCCTGTGCCACTGAGTTCAAGATCATTCCCGGGGGAGCTTTCCTGTCGGCCATGTATATCTGGACGAGTCGGAACAAGTCTATCGCAGCCTTTTAACGAACTTACTTCTCATTAGCAAACGTCGCGTGCAAGATGTCCTGTGCTACGGAGTTCAAGGTCATCCCGGGGCGGGCTTTTCTGTCGCCCATGTATATCTGGACGAGTGGGAACAAGTCTATCGCAGCCTTTTAACGAACTTACTTCTCATTAGAAAACGTCGCGTGCAAGATGTCCTGTGCCACTGAGTTCAAGATCATTCCCGGGGGAGCTTTCCTGTCGGCCATGTATATCTGGACGAGTCGGAACAAGTCTATCGCAGCCTTTTAACGAACTTACTTCTCATTAGCAAACGTCGCGTGCAAGATGTCCTGTGCTACGGAGTTCAAGGTCATCCCGGGGCGGGCTTTTCTGTCGCCCATGTATATCTGGACGAGTCGGAACAAGTCTATCGCAGCCTTTTTGTGCGCCTTGTCCCAGTCGGCGCCGACCATTGGTGCACTTATCGATGACGAGGTCCACGATAGCATATCTCGGACTGAAGCCTGGAACAAAGAGATGGTTTAAGTATATGAATGATTTAAAGTCACTATTTTGTAAGATAATCTATAAAGAAAGGACAAGCCTAAGTATTAATAGATGGCGCTGTTCACATACAGCACTTAGAAGTTAAGACGCCATCAAAATTTACTGCAGAGCCGCGCGAAGAAAACGCGGCAACAACATTATCAACAGCTACTCAATAGGTTCAAAAATCGTAGTGTCATTTCACGATGTACTCCAACAAAGAAACTTTTTTTTCGAGCCATCCAGAAATTTATCATTGCCACACTGTCGCAATCGCGATGCCTATTTTAATAGGACCTTACTCAGTACATTATGTACGAGGGCTGCACTAAAAGTATCGGGAATGGAATATTTCCACTGTTCCAGTCATATTAAAATCTATTTAATTGCAAACTCCAGGGTTTTAAAAATCGTATACCATTTATTTATTTCAAAAAAGATTCTCGGTCGTATCACAAGGTCTTGTCAAACTTGTTTAGTCGTTGAGAAAATGGAATTGACTCGAGAAAATTCAAGAGCGATGATTTATTATGACTTTTGAAGTGGTTTAACACAAAAACAGTGTGTTGACCGGATGATTTCTGCATTTGGTAATGAAGCCCCATCCAAAACCACAATTTATCGCTGGTTTCCTGAATTTCAACGTGGACGTGTCAAGCTCAGTGATGATCCCCGTCAAGGTCGTCCAAAAACTGCAGTCACCTAAGAAAACGTCGATGCTGTGCGTAAGCTGATTGAAGAAGATCGACATGTGATATACCGGGAAATTCAGGCAACTTTAGACATTGGCATGAGTCAAATACAAATAATCTTGCATGAACAATGAGGTGTAAAAAAGTTGTTTACCCGATGGATACCGCATTCGCTCTGTGAAGAGCAAAAAGCGGCTCGCGTTACTTGGTGCGTCAGAACTCTCGGGAGATTACATGCAGGATCCTCAAATGCTGTATACAACATCGTATCAGGTGACGAATCATGGATATACGCGTACGAACCCGAAACAAAAAACCAGTCACGAGTTTGGGTGTTCGAAAATGAATTAAAGCCAACAAAAATTGTTCGTTCACGGAGTGTTGCAAAAAAAATGGTGGCCACGTTTGTCTCCAAAACCGGCCATGTTGCGACTATTCCTCTTGGGGGACAAAGAACGGTTAATGCAGATTAGTATGCTAGCATTTGTTTGCCACAGGTCGTTTCTGAACTCCGTAAAGAGAACTGCAACCGCCGCATCATCCTCCATCACGACAATGCGAGTTCTCGCACCGCGCACTGAACAAAAGAGTTTTTAGAGCAAGAAAACATAGAATTATTAGTCCATCCGCCGTACAGCCCCGACCTAAGCCCTAATGATTTCTATACTTTCCCTAAAATAAAGAATAAATTGCGTGGTCAGAGATTTTCATCACCTGAAGAAGCTGTGGAAGCCTACAAAACGGCCATTTTGGAGACCCAAACTTCCGAATGCAATGGTTGCTTCAATGATTGGTTTCGTGTATGGAAAAATGTGTCAAATTTCGCGGAGAATACTTTAAAAAGCAATAAATACATTTTTAAATAGTAATGTTGTTTCACTTCCTTGATTCCCGAAATTTTTAGTGCCGCCCTCGTATTATCACGATCCACATTAATGTAAGTTTTGAAGCATGTCCCATCATAAGAAATGTACTAACCTTTCTCCTAAAGATCCCCTTATTGAAATTCAGGTTATCCTTGGCGAAGATCTCTATGTCTTGTTCTGGGGGAGGCCTGACGAAGTGCGCATGCGCGTGCGACCGCACTGGACTGTATAACCAGAGTAAATACAAACGAGTAGGTCATCTTCATAGAAACGCACGTGCGCGGTTTGTATGTGAGCGCGCCAACACGTATGCGGCGCGCACGCACACACTGACAAAATTTAGCGGGGATTAGCTAGCGCACAGTGTGTTATGGGACTGTATAAACGGACATTCTCATTGATTTGATGAAACGTATAGAGCTCAGTTATACAAACATGATAGTAAAACTCCCGTTTGAAAATTCCACGTAGTTTTCGCGTTATAAAAATTCAAAGTTACCTATTTTTTTACTTCAAAATTATGCAAAAATATTCTCACTCGTTAACTAATAACATTTAATTCAGAATTGTTACAATACTTCATAGAGCTCTTAAAACTACACGTAATAAGCGTATTAAGTGCTTCGTAAACGCATTCAGTTAATTAGGAAAAATGATTTTTGTGATTTTTGTTTTTATTTTTTTTCTCAATTATACCTTAATATATGCAAACATTTTGAATTGCAAGATATAGTCTGATATTTAATCTAATTGTATTAATAAAATCAGCTTTAAACTCCGTGATATATTTGAGAAAAAACATAAAACGTCTTAATAAAATTTTTACGAGTCTAGGGTCGACAATTTTGGAAGGAATAATTCATGTCTAAAAAGTTTCAAATCCCGCCTGTTATGTGCATAGTGTTGAAGGTTCTAAAAAGTCACATTCACATTGTTTTTAACCGACTTCAAAAAAAGGAGGAGGTTCTCAAGTCGAGTTATTTTTCTTTTTTAACACTCTTATATTAACTTAAGTTGTATGTAAGTAACTAACTAAAAAAGTATGTAAACTAATCTAGGAAGTCGAAATTTATCCTACCTTTAATAATTTTCTCATCGATTTGAAACCTATGTAAATCAAATGTCAATACAATAATTTGGTACAATCGAGCTGATGATATTTAAACATCCAAAAGAAATATTGCTATTAAAAAGTGATGGGAAATTTACAATTCTATATTGCGCATATTTTCAATTTGATTTTCCTCAAATATATCACGGAATTTAAAGTTGATTTTTTTTATGCAATTAGACTAAATATTAGACTATATCTTGCACTTAAAAATGTTTGCATATATTAAGATATAATTGAGAAAAAAAATAAAAACAAAAATCACTAAAATCATTTTTCCTAATTAACTGAATGCGTTTACGAAGCACTTAATACGCTTATTACGTGTAGTTTTAAGATCTCTATGAAGTATTGTAACAATTCTGAATTAAATGTTATTAGTTAACGAGTGAGAATATTTTTGCATAATTTTGAAGTAAAAAAATAGGTAACTTTGAATTTTTATACCGCGAAAACTACGTGGAATTTTCAAACGGGAGTTTTACTATCATGTTTGTATAACTGAGCTCTATACGTTTCATCAAATCAATGAGAATGTCCGTTTATACAGTCCCATAACACACTGTGTAGCGGGGAGCCAGTCGTGGTTGCGCCGAATTTTGTCAGTGTGTGCGTGCGCGCCTCATACGAGTATTGGCGCGCTCACATACAAACCGCGCTCAGTGCGTTTCTATGAAGATGACCTACTCATTTGTATTTACTCTGGTATAACGCTCCCGCTGCCGCTGCCGCTCCCGCACCCGCTGTCGTTCCCGCCGCTGCGCTCGCGCCGGCTGACAAGCTGGTGCCAGCATATCCACAATAAAGCTAGTACTAAAGTTGGTCCGATCAATTCAATTCACCGACCTTTCTCCTAAAGATTCCCTTATTGAAGTTGAGGTTGTCCTTGGCAAATATCTCTATATCTTGTTCTGGGGGAGGCCTGACAAAGTGCGCATGGGCTTGAGACCGCACTGGGCTGTACAACGCTCCCGCTGCCGCCCCTGCCCCCGCGGTCACCCCCGCTACGCTCGCGTCAGTATATCCACAACAATATTAGCATTAAGTCTATCCCATCATAACGAAAACACTGACCTTTCTCCTAAAGATCCCCTTATTGAAGATCAGATTATCCTTGGCGAATATCTCTATGTCCTGTTCTGGAGGAAGCCTGACGAATTGCGCATGGGCATAGGACCACACTGGACTGTATAGCGCGCCCACTCCCATTAACGCGCTGGCGTCAGCATAATATTAGTATTTAAGTCCGTCTTATCATGAAAAGTTAACTAACCTTTCTCCTAAAGATCCCCTTATTGAAATTCAGGTTGTCCTTGGCAAAGATCTCTATATCTTGTTCCGGAGGGGGCCTGACGAAGTGCGCATGCGCGTGCGACCGCACTGGACTGTATAACCAGAGTAAATACAAACGAGAAGGTCATCTTCATAGAAACGCACGTGCGCGGTTTGTATGTGAGCGCGCCAACACGTATGCGGCGCGCACGCACACACTGACAAAATTTAGCGGGGATTAGCTAGCGGGGAGCCAGTCGTGGTTGCGCCGAATTTTGTCAGTGTGTGCGTGCGCGCCGCATACGAGTATTGGCGCGCTCACATACAAACCGCGCTCAGTGCGTTTCTATGAAGATGACCTACTCATTTGTATTTACTCTGGTATAACGCTCCCGCTGCCGCTGTCGCTCCCGCGCCCGCTGTCGCTCTCGCCGCTGCGCTCGCGCCGGCTGACAAGCTGGTGCCAGCATATCCATAATAAAGATAGTACTAAAGTTGGTCCGATCAATTCAATTCACCGACCTTTCTCCTAAAGATTCCCTTATTGAAGTTGAGGTTGTCCTTGGCAAATATCTCTATATCTTGTTCTGGGGGAGGCCTGACAAAGTGCGCGTGCGCATGAGACCGCACTGGACTGTACAACGCTCCCGCTGCCGCTGCCGCTCCCGCGCCCGCTGTCGCTCCTGCCGCTGCGCTCGCGCCGGCTGTCGCGCTGGCGCTTGCGCCGCCGCCGAGAGATGACGTCTGGTGGGATAAAACAGGATAAGAAAGTGTCATCAATTGATTTTGACCCGTAAGTTGATATAGACAAAGTTCAAAATGCATTCTGATGCATGCGAGATGTACTCCGCACATCATTTTGTGGTCAAATGGTTCTTACAAGTAAAATGAGATTGTAGACCGGAGATTGCGTCCTGTTCTGGGGTCTACCTCAGAGCAGGACACAATGCTGAGCGGATGACGTTTATGTTCACAAAATGTACAAGTAGCTACTTTATGTAGTTATTTTATGTTTTGGATTTTAAAAAAATCTTTCTTTCTTTAGTCCGAGTCGCAAAGATGAGCTGAATGTGGCTTTTGCAAAAAAAAACGGTGAAAAATAGTATGCAGATTCACCATTCGTGAATGATGAACGATTACTCGTACAATAATTAACGAAAAATACAAAAAGAATACACCATTAACGGTCGCATGAAATATACGAGTAGTACATATG
This sequence comes from Ostrinia nubilalis, assembly GCF_963855985.1. Lineage (NCBI taxonomy): Eukaryota > Metazoa > Arthropoda > Insecta > Lepidoptera > Crambidae > Ostrinia > Ostrinia nubilalis. The sequence goes on along the minus strand of NC_087091.1, from coordinate 5,602,243 downwards.
ATGAATAATGAGAGGACAGTAGAAGTGGATATGAAACTGCAGGTTTTACATCGATGCTACATCTTTTAATGTCAAAATAACTCACTCTATGTATCCCAGGCGAGGGCTGCCGATCGAATCCAACGAACGTGTTATAGTACGAGACTCCATGGTTCATATACTCCACGTCAGCCGGCCGATGCGCGTACGAATGTGGCAAGTATACTCCGGAGCCGTCGTCGTCGTCCGGCGTCCGGGCGCCGCCGTCCGAGGACTCGTTGTCCGGCTCGTGTCCGGATAACGAGCGAGATTCGGACCCGGAGCGAGACCGAGAGGAGCCGGATTCGTTGTCTGAGCCCGATTCGCCGCCGTATCGACTACGACCTGGTGGAAGAATTGGATTTGATCTTAAGAAAATGCTCACGAGCTTTTCATTCAGGAGGCTTCGTTGTACTAATCGTCATTTTTTTAAATAACTTTTATTAGGGTCACTGTCTTACAACCTGCCTTTGCAATCATTTTTCGCCAAATCCACTTTTTGAATAGTATAGATACAGTCTTCGTTACATAAAATTATGTATCTGTTTGTTATCTGTAGAAACTCTTGGTCTTATTAAAAAAAATCACGTTGAACTCTTGTTTAAAATGACATTTCTATACTAAATGTCTCTTTAAACAAGGTGTCTAATGCTCGTTTTCACCATCAATCCCTAATTTTTAGGTGACCCTTATGAAAAGAAAATTCTTGTGTTATCATAGGGGTCACTTAAAAATTGGGGATTGATAGTGAAAGGGGCATAACTTTTTGTAATAAGGCCCTTGTTGTATCTATATCTATCCTCTAATACAGTGTTTTTTAACCTTTTTCGTGACACGACCCCCCCTAGTATGAAAAAATATTTGGCGACCCCCCGACCACAATCCCGACCTTTCGCTTTTTTTTCATGCATTTTATAATGTTACAAAGATGTTGTAGGGACCGAATACTTCAATCCATACAACATTTACGCATTTGCATAATTATATTTCGGACAAATTTATATATATTTAAAAAATTAAGCCTTACTGGACAGCTTGGCCTGCTGTATGATATAGTCCTGTAGAGGCAGCAAGTGCTGCATACCGCGCAGGTCCCAGTTGCAGTAGAGTGGCGAGCCGCCACCGTCCTCGTCGTCTTCCTCGCCGTCCACCGCCGGGTCTTCCATCTCCACCGGCTTTTTGTGACCTGCAAAGGATACAAGATGGTTTTAGATTTTAAATAAATCATTTATTTGCTCAGAAACATGGTAACAAAATGGTTTTGCTAACTGCAAGAACTTCAAAAAATCGCCTTGTTTCTGATCAGTTTTAAATCAAGGCAGAGACGCGGCGAGAGAGGAGACGAAACGTGTTATAAGCAACTAATAGGATTTTCTTATTAACAAGTTTCAATCAAGTACTGTTTGTGAGGTGTTTCCAAACAATACAACGCACTGCGCGTGAGAGCGGAGCAGGAAAGAGAAGACCTCTCAGAAAGAAAATCCGCACAGCTCCACTATGCTACGCTCTAGTGGAAAACTACCTTCATATATCGTAAACACTAACCCCTTTATTAACCTCTCAGCCTCCAAACGGTAGCCGGCTACCGCGTAACAATTGATTGTGTCTAGATTCGCGGAGCTTGAAGGATTAATTAAAAGTTACACCCTAGTTTAACTGTTTTAAAGCGACATTTCCATACTAAACGTCACTGACACTGACATCACAACAAAACAAACTGTCACATTTATTACTCTATTCACAAATCCTTACAGTGTTTACTTGTTTACACTAAAACAATTGTATGTAACATAGCACAATAGACACAGTAATCAGGCTGGCACTTTCATAACCTAAAAACAACTCAATACACTAACCAAATATCTTATACCGGTGCAAGTGGTTGTAAAACGCGGCTAACCCACTGGGACTCCACTTAACCGGGTGGCTTGATTTCGCACTAAAGTACGCAGATATCAGCTTCTTGTAACAGAAATCCATGGCGGACAATCGTGCAATAACATTAACACCGCACAAGCATCAATAAACCGACCCCGGTTTGGACACCTAACTGTAAAAATAAAGCGGTAACTGTATGCTAAGCAATTGATAATTTATGCACTTCCCATATACAAACTTTTATGAGGTACAAGAATGCCCACACACTGCAATGATTGCACTGCCGATTATTGAAAATATTTTAAGCGTGTAAAAAGTTAAAGTCAAAAATATTAAAAGCTAACACTAGGTGAGATAATTTTATCTGGATTTCGCCCAAAAGATAATGGAAAGATGACACACCCGCGTATGTAAAGAGTTGACTAATAAGATAATATGGCACAACACCCATTGTTTGCATGTGAAACTTTATATCTTTTATAAATGAGCGTTGTTGATGTCATGTTTATGAAATGCCGCCAGCATCATACTTGTACATTATACACTGTTTGTTTACCGGAAGAACAAAACACCTATATTAATTGGACTTTTTTTATTATTTTTGCTGTCTAATCTTTCGTGCAATAAAATTGGGTAACTAAGCACGCAATGAACTAACACAATAAACACGTTGCTGAAAACGAAGACACAATACAATTTTTCGATATGTTTTAAAGAAGAATAGTATCCTAGCAATCCTATCCTAATCCTAGCGATCCAGCTAGGTAGGTCCAATTTCGAGAAGGAGGTCAATCGTCGAATCCAACTCGGCTGGGCAGCGTTCGGGAAACTACGCAACATCTTTTCGTCCAAAATACCTCAATGCCTGAAGACTAGAGTGTATAACCAATGTGTGTTACCAGTGATAACTTATGGCTCGGAAACGTGGCCTCTCACTATAGGCCTTATACAGAAGCTCAAAGTTGCACAGCGTGCTATGGAGAGGGCTATGCTTGGTGTATCTTTGCGAGATCGAATCAGAAATGAGGAGATCCGTAAACGAACCAAAGTCGCTGACATAGCCCGACGGATTAGCAAGCTGAAGTGGCAATGGGCAGGGCACATAGTACGCAGAACTGACGGCCGATGGGGCAGAAAGGTTCTGGAATGGAGGCCGCGTACCGGAAAACGCAGCGTGGGACATCCACCTACAAGGTGGACCGACGACATCGTAAAGGTAGCAGGGAAGCGCTGGACGCAGACCGCTGCCAATCGATCAACATGGAAAGCATTGGGGGAGGCCTATGTTCAGCAGTGGACGTCCTATGGCTGAAATGATGAAAAAAATGATGAGTATCCTAGCATGCATATATGTACGTAGTTGATGCAATGAATTGACTGATCCAAAGAAGGATGTGTTGTGTCTAGAGATCTGTATAATTTTATTATCAAGAAAGAACTTGAAAAAGCCCCATTAATTATTTTCAATAAATCGTGAGTCTTGATGGTTTACTGACAAAACATAATTACTATACAAACATTATGTATAATACTCACGTCTCGACTTGGTGCGGTCCTTGGGAGTGGAAGTCCTGTCTAGTCTCTGATTGTGCTTCTGAACGTTGGGCTCCGTAAGCGGCGGCTCCAAATTCACGCATTTCATCTTGTAGTTAACTGTCGCAACAAAAGGTTTAGTTATTTGATTGAACCCGAAAAAAGCAAATGAGGTACTGTAAAATTACGCTTAATATAAATAGAATAAAAAGGCGAATTTTTATTTATAAAAAAATAGTGGACCAATGAGGGCTATCGTTTTTATACTTAACAGTTGGCACCCCTGGCGATTGACAGGACCTTACTCTACAGTGGCGCCATCTTGATGAGTGCAAATGCGATAGTCCTCCTACCACTTTCGCGCTCACCAGTTGGTGCCACTGTCTTCGCTACTAGCAAGTGACAGGACCTTACTCTACAGTGGCGCTAACTGGTGAGCGCTAAAACGATAGCCCTCATTGGAGTCGTGCATAAAGCTCGTAGAACTGATGGCAGTTGGGGCAGAACAGTTCCCAAGTACGGTAGTCAACGTAATGTGTCCCTCTGCCTCTCACTCACTGACCCAAAGATCTCGTAAAAATCGCGGGAAGCATCTGGATGAGGGCATCGCAGGACCGGTCATTGTGGAAATCCATGGGGGAGTTCTTTGTCCCAGTAGAGGTCTTTTGGCGGAAATAATGATGTCGTCTGGCTAAACGTGTAGCGTTCGCGTTCCGTTTACTGGACGTGTAGCGTCGGGCTCCCGTTGCCTCCTGTCACAGGGACGAGGGACACTCACCGGCCGCGACGCTGTCCTGCTCGTTGGCGGAGGACAGCCGCATGAAGTTGTGGTGCGGCTCGTGCGGCGGCGTCCTAAGCTGTGCTATCATGCTAGACGTGTAGCGTTCGGGTTCCGTTTACTGGACGTGTAGCGTCGGGCTCCGTGGCCTCCTGTCACAAGGACGAGGGACACTCACCGGCCGCGACGCTGTCCTGCTCGTTGGCGGAGGACAGCCGCATGAAGTTGTGGTGCGGCTCGTGCGGCGGCGTCCTAAGCTGTGCTATCTTGCTAGACTTGTAGCGTTCCGGTTCTGTTTACTGGACGTGTAGCGTCGGGCTCCCGTTGCCTCCTGTCACAGGGACGAGGGACACTCACCGGCCGCGACGCTGTCCTGCTCGTTGGCGGAGGACAGCCGCATGAAGTTGTGGTGCGGCTCGTGCGGCGGCGTCCTAAGCTGTGCTATCTTGCTAGACGTGTAGCGTTCGCGTTCCGTTTACTGGACGTGTAGCGTCGGGCTCCCGCTGCCTCCTGTCACAAGGACGAGGGACACTCACCGGCCGCGACGCTGTCCTGCTCGTTGGTGGCGGACAGCCGCATGAAGTTGTGGTGCGGCTCGTGCGGCGGCGTCCTAAGCTGTGCTATCTTGCTAGACGTGTAGCGTTCGGGTTCCGTTTACTGGACGTGTAGCGTCGGACTCCGCTCGCTGCCTGTCACAGAGACGAGGGACACTCACCGGCCGCGACGCTGTCCTGCTCGTTGGCGGAGGACAGTCGCATGAAGTTGTGGTGCGGCTCGTGCGGCGGCGTCCTAAGCTGTGCTATCTTGCTAGACGTGTAGCGTTCGGGTTCCGTTTACTGGACGTGTAGCGTCGGACTCCGCTCGCTGCCTGTCACAGAGACGAGGGACACTCACCGGCCGCGACGCTGTCCTGCTCGTTGGCGGAGGACAGCCGCATGAAGTTGTGGTGCGGCTCGTGCGGCGGCGTCCTAAGCTGTGCTATCTTGCTAGACGTGTAGCGTTCGGGTTCCGTTTACTGGACGTGTAGCGTCGGACTCCGCTCGCTGCCTGTCACAGAGACGAGGGACACTCACCGGCCGCGACGCTGTCCTGCTCGTTGGCGGAGGACAGCCGCATGAAGTTGTGGTGCGGCTCGTGCGGCGGCGTCCTAAGCTGTGCTATCTTGCTAGACTTGTAGCGTTCGCGTTCCGTTTACTGGACGTGTAGCGCTCGGGCTCCGCTTGCTGCCTCCTGTCACAGGGACGAGGGACACTCACCGGCCGCGACGCTGTCCTGCTCGTTGGCGGAGGACAGCCGCATGAAGTTGTGGTGAGGCTCGTGCGGCGGCGTCCGGTGCTTGCTGCTGCCGGACGATAGTGACGTCTTACTGGACGTGTAGCGTTCGGGCTCCGCTTGCTGCCTTCTGTCACGTAAGGGTGGTAAGAGAGACGTCAGATGAGCGGTTCTTGGTGCAAAATGTGTCAATTAGTATAAGATTTTAAACTTTTGCGTTCCATTTCAACGTTTCGGCTGTCAAGCAGTCAAATCAGTACATAATGTAACTAATTCATAAATGTAGCGATAAGACCCTTGTCTTTTTATTTGAGTCATAGAACAACGGGAAGTAACTATACGCTTCTACGAGTCTCTAAGGTCCGTATTACAAAACGACGCTCAAAACTCGAGTATAGAATATACATTGGGGCTCATGATTATTTCAGCACTTAGACAAATACGTCACAAAATCTTTAACTGAGATGAAATTTAGTTTTGAGCGCTCTTATGTAAAATGATATGCAGATCTTTAATCAATGACTTTAAATAGGGGAATAATTTGGTATTACTTAAAATTTGTAAAGAGACCCTGAAGCTTTCGTCCCCGCTCAAGCAGTATCGTATATCCCATTTGGTTTGAATTGATGTAGAATCAGAAATGAGGAGATCCGCAGGAGAACCAAAGTAACCGACATAGCTCGCAGAATTGCTAAAATCAAGTGGCAGTAGCCGGGGCACATAGCTCGTAGAGACGATGGCCGTTGGGGCAGGAAAGTTCTCGAGTGGCGACCACGGGCTGGAAGACGTAGCGTGGGCAGGCCTCCTACTAGGTGGACCGACGATCTGGTAAAGGTCGCGGGAAGAGCCTGGATGCGGGCAGCGCAGGACCGTACATTGTGGAAAACCTTGGGGGAGGCCTTTGTCCAGCAGTGGACGTCATTTGGCTGAAACGAACGAACGAACGATGTAGACCACCCGTATGTAGTAACTATTTTCTAAAAAGTAGGTGTCGATATCCCTCACTCTCTCTCTCTTTCTTTCTAAAGTTTTGTGTTTGTCTATCAGCTATGGTTACCTACCTAGTAAATTCCCTAGGCGGGTGCCAGTTGGACGACGCGTTGTGCCGTAAATCCAAGCTAGTTTGGCGGAAGGGCTTATCCACGCTGTACACCGCTTGCTTCTCAGGGTATCGGTCCATGCGCTCCAATTCGGCTAGTCGGTCCTTATCTAAATGCCTGGTGAAAGGAAAGAATAGGTACTTGAGAATTAACGGTTAACACATGTTTTTTTGTTACGTTGCGTATACGATATACAAAAAATCTCGTGTCATTTAAAGTGTTGCCGTGCTGTTATGAAAAATTCCCCAATTTATTTTGTGCTTCAAAAGACTGCTTCAGCGATTCTCACTTTGTTGAGGCCCGAAAAACGATTCTTTAGTCTTTGATAGTAGCGTCGTTTTATAGGGCCCTAAAATAGCGATCTCTCCCGGTCCGGACTTCGCCAGCGAGGCTTCATCGTTGCCGTCGTCCGTTAGGCTACGTTTCCATCAAAGATGTGCGAGGATGCGTAGCGAGGGATGTGTTTGTAAAGAACCAATAGAATCGCTTCATTTACCGAGGCGAGGTGCTTACAAGTGTCCGGTGTCCGACACAAGTGTCCGGTGTCCGACAGATGTGTCTACTGTCTAGTATCCGACACAAGTGTCCGGTGTCCGACACAAGTGTCCGGTGTCCGGAACAAGTGTCCGGTGTCCGGAACAAGTGTCCGGTGTCCGACACAAGTGTCCGGTGTCCGACAGATGTGTCTACTGTCTGGTATCCGACACAAGTGTCCGGTGTCCGGCACAAGTGTCCGGCGTCCGGGCTCACCTGTCCGAGTAGCGCTCCCGCGCGTGCCTGGACAGCTGGTGCGGGCGCTCCAGGCTGTGCATGATGCGCGCGCCGCCCGCCTCCGCCGCCAGCGAGATCGACGACACCAAGGAAGGTCGCGTAGCTGTCGCCTGAAAGGAAAAACAAAAGGTGATGAACAAAGACAAAGACTTTTGTAGGGCTTCTTGGCGGGAATCTGAAGCGTCATGTTAGCGGTTTTGTTTTATTTCCTCAAATTCGTGTTTGGGCGACTTAATGTGTAATCATCAATAGCCCTTTACATTCCCTGTTGGACTATGAGCCTCCTCCACTATAGTGGAGGGTTTTGCCATAATCTCCACGCTTGGCAGGCGGGTTGGAGATCGCAGTTTAAAAGATTGATGTTTTTCAGAGAGCGCTGCTGCCCATTCTCTGTTTGATGTGTAGTCCCTAAGTCGCCTCTTACGACACCCGCGGGAAGAGTAGGGGTTGGTGACAAATGTATTCTACTCTGCCGGCACTACACGGCAATGTGTATTAACCATTAAGTGTTCGTGAACGTGCATGAGTGTGGGCAAGTGAAGCAAAACAGTGCATCGTGATTCTTCTGGTTCTGTCAAGTTGTCCATAGGAGGTCTCAGTAAAGCACCACAACTTTACTGAGACTCAAGGGGTGGGAAGGGGTATCATCTATCATCCTTCATTATATCATTACTTGATCTCATTTTGTAACTCGTAATCACATAAATACTTGAAAATGGCACAAATCAAGTCGACCTCGACGTGTATTGCCAACATCATCAAAAAGAAGAAGAAGAAAGACTTTTGTAAGATAAATCATGGAGTTGCCACATAATGAAAAATAACTAAAAAAAAGAATTATTCAAAACAATAATTTAAAATCGAAAGTCTCATCGGAAATATCACAATTAGCTGATGAGCTATGCTTTAACCACACCAACGCGTGCAGGTCGCCATCGCCGGCGCGATCATAGGCAAATGATAGGTCGCGCGGACTGTCATGGGTCGCGTGACTTGTCATTGGCTTATGATCGCGCCGGTGGCGATCTGCACGCTTTGGTGAAAGTTCGACTTCCCTCCAGTGCAAAGCGGATGACAGGATAAATTAGAAGTAGTTATACCAGGCCTGTTCATCTCCGCGAGTTTACACCGAAAACAAAACACGCACGATGGCCCACCTACAGGATACTATTCGACAAGGCCTCACATACGAGCGAACATTGACTCACGCACGCGTATTCATGTGTATTTTGTGTATGATGGAAGAAAATAAAGAAAATGGTGTACTAAATACTGTGCAGTATTGAACTGCCTAAATAATAATAAAAACACAGAATGTACTTTTTTAAGTTGCCTCAAGACACTGAGAGGTAAATAAGTAGTTCATATTATTCATGATAATTCATGCTAAATCATGTATTTTCTCTGCCATTTTCCACAGTTTGGCACCTCACGTCACATCATTTTACCGAAGTCAGCCCTATAGCTTCGGCGCAGTGCCGATCACTGACGTTTGTCAACAAAATGGTGCTTGACTCTTGAGACAGGCTAAATTACACCATATTGTTAATGACATAGAGCATACATTTTTTAAATACCTTCGCGAAGTGAAACTTCTGTACGTAGTACTTATTATTATTCTGTGGTTATACCTGCAAGAAAGGTTGGGGCTGCGGCTTCTGAAGCGGGCTGCTCGGGCTCTGCGGCGACGCGGACTCGCACGACGACCCGCCCGCGGACTGCTGTTTTAACTAAAACATTTTAGGCACCAAGTCATACACATCTACACTACCCGCTACACTAGGTAACAGGGCCGGATCTACGATATGGCTTTTTGGGATTCAGCCCGGGGCCCCGTGGATTCAAGCCCCCAGCTAAGTCAAATCAAAATCAAAAATAGACGATAATGCTAAAGAATATAGTAGGTGGCGCCCCTAAGTAGTATTATCCCAGGGCCCCCTTAACCCCCGTCGAACCTTAGACCAGGCATACGGCTAGGCAACGTAGTCATGCAGGAGGATACAAGGAAGAGGGGCAGCCACAGTAGGTAACACAGAGTCGTTCAGGAGAGTGCCAGGAAGAGGTGCAGCAACCGCAGTTAAGGAACGGCTGGGACGAACAAGGATAAGCGAATCAAACTCGTGAGCCTTGTTAGGGTTACACTGGTTAAGGCGACCCTTTACAAGGCTTGGAAGCCTGTGGGTAACAAACCATTGGACGTGGAGAGGGTCATTAATTATACGTATATTTTCTACTTTGCCGAACTTTAGCACGAGAACGGTTTGTCCAAAATATATGAATTTGGTCTTATTCAATGCAGGATTAAGTGCCCTTCAACCGTCATGAAGACCACTTTTTGATAGGGTAAGTCCTTTACACGGTATAACCGGAAAACCGAAAAAATGCCCCTTTCGGGGGCCCCCACCACTTAAGCACAACTCCGTCGAAGTCGAAAACTTAGGAGAGTCTTAATGGGCAACCAATGAAGCCATTAAAACAATAAAATCTTTTGTAGGAATTATTTCCGATTTAAAAGCTAATTCTACTGGACTATTGAGGGTATTCTAATTTTATCCTAACTTATAAACATCTCACTGGATTCTTTTTCGACCGGATGAGAATTGACTCGTTTAACTTGCAGGAAATAAGTGCTATTAATTAACCGTGACTAAAATTACATGCTCTATAGATATCGATCTTTCTAATTGAATCTTATTAATAGTTCTTTAAGCCTTTACTTTCGATAAAAAGCCATAGTATAGTGTAGCGTAGCCATTTCGATAAGAATTTCATTAATCTAGAATCCATCAGAACTGTACCATTTAATCATAACAGGTTTCACTCTTACGTATAAGATTACCGCTGATCGCAAGTTATTCTAACAAAAACACTACTAATCCCCACATCTTGAGGGGTTATTAATTGGCTAAACGGTAACACAGCATGCAATAACTTTTTGTTCGCTATCAGTTACAAAAACTTGCAAGTAATTGAAGGTGAAGAGATAATAGCTGGTTTTAGAGACGAGTAAATGTACCTAGACGTTCGGTATTACGTGTTTTTGTGTTGAGAAAGTAAACATAGGAATATTAAATTGAATTTCGCCTCATCAAGTTGGAGATGAGTCGATCAAGCATGAAAGCAGCTAGTTAGTCGTAATAACTTACCTTGCGCCTCGTTAGCGGGGTGCTCTCGACCGATTTGAAATACTTTTCGTGCATCGAATCGTCAGATGCGTCCTTTCTGGGTGATATGAAACTGCCGCTGCGGTTTAACCCTGAAATCCCAAGGACCTTAAGTATTGTCTTCTCTTTTAAATTTGTGAAACTTAGGAATTCTTAACAATTGGGATGATGACTGGGTAATGAAATTGAAATTCTATTTAGTCCGTTAGACAGATAATAAAAAAATATTAGACACGTATTTTTTCATTTTTTTCATAATCGAACCATTACAGCATTATATCGAGTTATTGAATTACATTTCAACTCGATGTAGCACTGTCATTATTTAATTACGAAAGAAAAATACGAGTCTAATATTTTCTAATTATCTATCTGTCTGGCGGACCAATAATTTAAATTTTGTCATCTAGCCTTGCTTGCTTGCATAACTTTACAATAGTAAAGTAGATTCGTAAAAGTATTTTTTATCAAATGACAAACAACGGATTGTTTTTTGATTTGCCAGGTTAGTTAGCAAAGATTCTTTTGGTTCATCAAATTAAAGATTTAGAGATATAGCAAGATAAATAAGATTTTTTTTTATGTGATAGGAGGCAAACGAGCAGACGGATCACCTGATTACCGTCGCCCATAGACACCCGCAATCCCAGGGGCGTTATAGAGAGAGATCTATGAACTATTTCTTAATGAGGGCTATCGTTTTAGCGCTCACCAGTTAGCGCCACTGTAGAGTAAGGTCCTGTCACTTGCTAGTAGCGAAGACAGTGGCGCCAACTTGTGAGCGCTAAAGTGGTAGGAGGACTATCGCATTTGCACTCATCAAGATGGCGCCACTGTAGAGTAAGGTCCTGTCAATCGCCAGGGGTGCCAACTGTTAAGTATAAAAACGATAGCCCTCATATTCAATCGTCAGTTTAATCTCACCTGAATGCGGCGACCACTTGTCGGGTTCATGGGCCGGCACCGCGCTGCCCCTCTTCCTGACTTGCGGGGTACAAACGGGAGGGTTGCACGGCGCTGCATTCAGCTCCTATAAATTCATCATCATCATCATGTTCATCATCATCATTACACTCAAGTTTTTTTTAATGTGAAATAATCGATTGCCTCTGGAGGGAATCGAACCCACGACCTTTCGCTTGCCACCGCCGGACGACTGCTCTTAACTGGGAGCTCTAAGCTACGAAGACTTTGGGTAAAATTACCAAGGATACTTCACTGTGAGCCATTCTCTAATTTACTAGAGACATAAAATATTTAGAATTTTGGCTTTCCCTCCCCACTATAAGTATTCTAGAATCTGCGCGAAAAGAGTATGAAGACTCAATTCTTTGTTACTTATACATCATACTATACTAGCATACGTTAGAGATAAAGAAATCACAGCAATAACGTCACCAGTGCTAATAAAAAATAGAAGACTAAAGAAAAACAAATGAACGCGATGTGACGTTCCATTCATTAAGCCGTTCGCGTTCTGGCAATCTGGCAAACGCATGTGGTCGGCGATAAACTAATTATCGGAAAAATGTTGCAAGTTTTTAGATACGCGACACTCGTCGACGTCAATGATAATACGGTGCATTTTTGCCTGTTCTAATATGACCTAATTTGGAATTTAGATGTCCCACCATATAATGCAACACTTGACATGACACACTATTAATTAACTATAGGACTAGCGCTTACTCATTCAGTTCCTGAGGTATGGTAGCGGCACGGGAAGTGACATTGCCATATGAAGTGACAGGGCATACAAATCTGAAGTCTCGCTGACGTTTGACCGTCACATAATCACCCTTCCGTGTCTCTCCTATAACTCAGACGTTGACTGAGTTAAGCAACCTATAATGATTTTATAGAGATCGTTTCATCCACGAAGACGCGCCCCATCAGTCTTCCGCTTATGTTTGAGTGTTATCGGTTCAACACGCTAAATTATCAATGAGGCACACTACAAAGCAGGGTACTCATCTAGCCGTGTAGCATGTAATGTATCAGATACTGTATCAAGTGAGTACATAGGCACGAGCCCGCTGCGAGCTGCTCGCGCGTGGTTCGCAGGGAGATCGCAGCGACCCGCCGACTGGCGGTATCATTGCGAGCACAAAGGCGGATTCAGGAGCTCGCAGCCAGATACGCGATGACCGTGGACGAGCCGTACTCACTTGAAGGTTGGATACGTTACATGCTACGTTACGTGCTACATGGCAGGTGAGTACCCTGCCCAACAATAACGTTCGGATTGCTCGGATCAAACTCCCCGCACCCCGTGCTTCCCTCGACCATAAATTTAGTGGGGCGCGTCTTCGTGGATGAAACGATCTATACCTGTTTCCTCCTCTGCTGTGCACTGCTGATGCTGCTGTCAGAAGACCGCCCGGAGTCGGTGTGTCGACACAGCGCAGTCGTTCCGTCTTCACTCAGCCTCCCGCGTCTGGATTCCCCACTATTTCTGGACAATAAGCCACTCGCATTATTAATATAATAATAAATATACCCTCAGTAACCTATATGACCTTAAGAGCACTTTCACATTTAGGCGACTTTAGCAGTGCGACAAACGCGCGACAGACGCGCTGCCGATAACAAATTTCATATTAGGTATATGACAGCGGATTACTTCTGCCTTCACATTATAAAAACGCCGCGCTGCCGCGCTTCTAACGCCCTAATGTGAAAGCGCTGTAAGATGCGTTCGTTCGTTTCAGCCAAATGACGTCCACTGCTGGACAAAGGCCTCCCCTAAGGATTTCTATAACGACCGGTCCTGCGCTGCCCGCATCCAGGCTCTTTCCCGCAACCTTCACCAGATCGTCGGTCCTCCTAGTGGGAGGCCTGCCCGTCCTGCCTACTACGTCTTCCGGCCCGCGGTCGCCACTCGAGAACTTTTCTACCCCAATTGGTATCGTCTTTACGAGCTACCGTCGTCTTATCGTCTTTACGAGTCTTTAAGATTAAACTGAGGTTATTTTTATGCAGAATGAGGTTTTGTCTGCATTCACATCTGATGTTTAAAGAGATGCAATCTAGGAGACACGAGTTAAATTATACACATAACTCATACAAGATGTAAAGAATAGGTTAGAAAATACTTATTAGCAATACAAGTGAAGGACTCAAGACCAACATTTCATATCATTTGGTTTAATTAATATTTCATTCATCAATGTCCAACACAGTGCTTTGATTAATTAGTTCATTATAATTTAGCAGTTATTAACAAGTTACTTTTATTTATTTCACAATTAATTGTGGTAAATTTTCATTCACCACAAAATTAATTGAGTGAATTTCATAAAATGTTTCCTTACGTTGTGGTTTTACAGGATTTGAGTACAAATCTATTTAAATTATGCCAAATATATCACCTATGATGATGTATGTATTTCCTGGTTCGCACTGGACTGGTCTGAGAGACGGTGACACCCTTAGCGTTGCTCGGTGACAGTTTGCTGGCGCTAGCCACCGTGCTGTTGCCATTGCTGCTTACAGGGTCGATCGATGTTGATACCTAAGCAATGAACGTTTAAAAATGTACTTCGGATTGGGCTCAAATGAAGTGTTTTTAAAAATAAATCACTAAGTGTATTTAAAAAGTTATTGTTAATTAACAGGAAAAACACTTTGTACTACAAGGAAAGGTTGAAATTGTACATTAATTATTTTAAAATTTAAATCCAGACCTACCTGATAACAAGGAAACATTGACATGAAATAATATCTATTTTTATTGGTGCCACACTTATCAATCACACCACAGTTATTTTCTACTACATTAAAAAATAATTGTAATATAATAAATACCTGTGGAACAGCTTGATTGGTCTGAGTCGATGTCTCTCGTCTCTTTTGAGGGTCCGTGTTTTGTTTCAACGTTTGCAATTTAGCTAGCGGTATGATGTCACAATCAGTAGGCCTGTGCCATACAGTGGTCTAAAAGCAGTAAGAAGAGTAAAATAGGCTGAATAAATTAAGAATATCAGTAAGAAGATATGAATTTTATTGTATATCTTCATCACACTTCACTTCATTTTTTCAATGTGTTACCATTGAAAGTAACAAAAAAATATATTGATGACTTATTTTAATGATATTACTTAGCCGTTAATAAATAAAAAGTAAAAGTATTATGTGTCTTGGCATATGAATAAATCAATTATACAACTTTATTATGCAATTAAGGTTGTCAAGCACATTAATCATCATGATGTATGAAAGCTCACCTGTGTGGAAGCATTGTAATAGTAAAACCTATGCGTGTTAATATCAAAAAGTTCCCACCATTGTGAAGAGTCTGTTCGTTTCACTTTTACTCCCTGCAACAAGATAGTAAATGTATAGATTTTTAAGAGAATTACTTACCATAACTTCATACAGCTTAAAAGATTGATTGATTAAAATAAAGCAGGGAAGACTGTAAAGAAAACTTGTTTAAATGAAACTAATTGATTATCAGAATTGCAAAAGGTAGAATCACAGTAAACTGTCACATCTTTATTAGAATCTGATCTTTATTAGAAAATGAGGGGCATAAATTGCAGATTTCATGTAAGTAAATGCATTTTAGCTGCCAATTAACTCTTATTATATGAGTTGAGAGTTGAGTTGAGACTATAATTCAAAATGTTTAAGCTACAATGCAAGAATTCAATCTTAAAACCAAATATTTAGGATTGCATTTAGAATCAATGAATCAAGTCACCTGAATTTGAGGACACATAACTCTAGTTTGTAGTACATACTTAGGAAATTCATAAGCAATTGTAACCACTAGTCTCAACCTCAATGGAACAGCTTTTACTTTCATTTCTTGTGTAATTAGGTAAGTATAATGTATTGCTATACATTAAAATTACATTGTTACCAAATGATTTAGATGTTGCAATGACTAATTTTGTATAAGCAGGGCCATGGATTATGAAATAATTGCAGAACAACTAAATAAGTAAAATGAAAGGTGATAAGGATCATTGCAATGCAATGAATACTGACTTATTTATTCATCAAGATGATTATATTTATGAATTTCAATGAATGAATCTCAATGGGATTTTTCGACTATGTGCCGATTTATGGAATTTATCTCAATCTATGAAATACTAAGTAGGTTTTCTTCCCTTCAACAGAATACACAGAGAACCCTCACTCCCTTATGTTACAGGAAAATGAAAGTGCTATGTAAGTAAGCAATAACTACAGGAAATGAGACCGGGTAAAAAAACTCACCTCTGGCGGATCCCAAACGCACTCTCCTGTGGTTAGGTTAGCATACATATGCTCCTTTGTTTTGGGCTCGATAATCTCCACCCATTCTACCCTAGAATAAAACATTCCCGGTTTTTATAATCAACACCAAAAACATCAGGAACT
The DNA here is from genome assembly GCF_963855985.1 of Ostrinia nubilalis. Lineage (NCBI taxonomy): Eukaryota > Metazoa > Arthropoda > Insecta > Lepidoptera > Crambidae > Ostrinia > Ostrinia nubilalis. The sequence continues at coordinate 5,586,356 of NC_087091.1, read as the reverse complement.
CAACGACAAATTACTGCGAATCCAGGGCGTGACATTAGCGATTTCCGTACACTTTATTGATTTTGCAACTTTCAACACACGTAAGAAACATTTTGGCAAAAAAAGCTTCGAAACACTTCTGTAACTAATTACCTTTCCGAAGACATTTTCTGGAAATATTAGCTATTCTTGCAAACCTAATCGCACATCGTAAACAATCTATTTGACCTAAAATGCGGATGAAATTAATCGGATAGCATCCATGTTGAATGTTTACTTCATGACGGGATGACGGATACGGCTGAGGTCGAAACTCACTGAACTTTGATTTTACACAAATCCATTTTTAACCTGATAAATAAGTCATTTCATATTCTTGTTGATCCAATATTCCAATAAATGAAAGTAAATTTGTATAATAAATATGTTTTGTTCAAAAACAAAAATCTCTTAGGCATTTTTAATTCTTATTTATTAAAACAATGTCAGTATGAATTCAAAATAAATAATTATTTTAATGATAACAAAAATAAATTAATGATAGTATTCAAAACGGAAATATTAAAAGTTCCTATTTTATTGTACTACCTACCTACCTAATAAATAATAACATACTATGCGCAGAATAACTCAGATCGAATCAGAAATAAGGAGATCCTTAAACGAACTAAAGTCGCTGACATTCACATAGCCCAAAGGATTAGCAAGCTGAAGTGGTGATGGACAGGGCATATACCTAGTATGCAGAACTGACGGCCGATGGGGCAGAAAGGTTCTGGAGTGGAGGTCTCAGCCCCGATTTACCGTCTCCAATTCATTGGCGCTTCTTCTCCAGTTGTGCTCCGTTTTTTATTACAGCTGAGGTGCAAATTCGGTATCGTGGTAAAGTTAACGAGCAAACGCGCAAACAAAGACAAAACAACGGATTTAATCACTATCCAATAAAAGTCCGAACACCTTATTTTTTCACTAAAACACAGCAAATTCGTGAAGGCGTTTGACTAGAGTTTGAGAAAAAGTAGCTTTATTTCAGCTTTTACAAAAAGAAGCAGTTGCGATTTGTTTTTGTTTGAGCTAGCTGTCAAAGCGACACCTCAATACGAATTTGTGATTTTCGTTTGTCGTCTAGTCGCGTTGTACGACGACCTCATAAAGGTAGCGGGAACGGGAAGGCATTGGATGCAGGCCGCCACCAACCGGTCATTGTGGAAAGAAAATCATTGGGGGAGGCCTGTGGTCAGCAGTGCAGTGTACGTCCTATGGCTGAAAATGATAAAATTAAATGATGATGAAGTTCAGTTGGGATTAATTAAAGTAAGAGTTGAAGGTATTTGTTTATGAAGTAAGTGAACTAGAGAAAGATTGATTTACTCTTTGGCACGGGTACACTTCTTTTTGGAGCAAGGAGTTATATGTATTGAGTTTCAATTTGCACAATTTTCTTCATTTATAAAAAACTCCTAAAAATAGTAGCTTTTTAATTTTTCATTAATCTGTGAATGTGATGTTGAATGTGTTCAGAGCCCCGATTACGGTAACTTTTAACGTTTCCAATCCAGACGCGCTTCTGATTCTGCGATACGATTGGTCAAAACAGCTGACGTACGCTGTTGAACGACCAATCGTATCGCAGAATCGAGAAGCGTGTCTGGATTGGAGACGTTAAAAATTACCGTAATCGGGGCTCTGTTCTATCTTATTATGTAACATCTAATTGTTCTACAATGTAGAACAATTAGATAGATATGAAAATTATTCATTTGCAGAATGTAGAATCTACATTCTGCAAATGAATAATTTTCATATTTTATAACTATAACTCAATTCCATAAATCATTATTTTTTACTACACGACTTTTTTCGAAAAGTTATACGGCTTAAAATATTACAACTCAAGTTGTCTGGGGGTCGAGTTGTCGTAGAATTATAATATTTAGAATTTCTTACTTACGCTCATAGTGCAACTAGCCCCTAACGCAGAAACAGCCCCCTCCTCTACTTTGATTAGCATGACATAAGGGTTGAGTTTATGAAGTTAGTATAATATTTTCCAAACTACCTATAAAATAGACTTACTTCTATTTCCACTTTCTGTGATTATTACTGTCTCAAAGACCAAGGGGCTTATCAAGGGGTGCTTAAAATCAGATATTCATTTAAAGTATGAAAAGGATAAAAGAAATAAAATCTGTTTGTTTTTTTTTTCAGAATTAGTAAACGAAAATAAAATAGACAGCTACCTCCGCAAACATAACCTATACATCATCTGACATTGCAGTTTTGTTGTAGTCGAAAAAAATTAAATATTTTATCGTAAAATCTTAAAAATTACAGTAAGTATTTGTTGAATAATATATTCTAAGCATTTATAAAAAATTAGCCGCCCGACACTATTATCAATGCTGCGTACACTGACTATTAACCTTATAAAATGCCGGCGCCCTATTCAATCTGATTCATTGGCGAACAAAAGTTGTCGTAATCGGTACTCCACAGGAACACTTCAGTCTAAAACTCCACAAGTGAATAAAGTAGTTAATGGTCAGTAAAATATACGCTTATTATAATATGTAGCATATTTATGTAGCTATTTATTTTCGCTTAATGACAAGCCTCTTGTGATCTAAACAAAGGATTTTTATTGAAATTATACCAATGTTGTTACTTTTATTTCAGCAATGGCTGTAGACAAGTCAAATTTTTTACTTCCAAACAATCAGAGATTTGTGGAACTGGATAGTTCACAAGCCTTTAATAACTTGACTAAACAGGAGAAACTGTATGCTCATTATTTAAGTCACGTAAGTCAATTACCATTTTCTTAATCTCCCTTTCTATTGTTCAAAGTATGTAAATGTTAATATGTCTTTTAGGCAGCTTGGAATGGTGGGCTAATAGTGCTTCTCCAAACTAGCCCCGAATCTCCAAGAATTTTTTCACTGTTACACCGGATATTCCTTGGGGAACCTCTGGAGAGTCTCAAACAATCTGCACTGAAAGCTGGAGCCAGTGAAGATGATTTTCAGGTGAATATTATAACAATATCTAAGATAGTGCAAGTTTCTTACTATTTATTGAAGGATTTTTAATTTAGCACTCTAATTAGAATCATTCTTAAAAAAATAAATTAACCTAGATATTTGAATAACTTTGAATGTTGTGATAATAGTCTAATTTTTTATCAAAACTAGTTCACTTAAGATTGATAGTAAACCACATCCTTTTAACATTGTATCAATTTTTATCATAAAGTTTCTATGATTGTGGTTTCCTACAAAAACAACCATTGAATTCAATTGTCTATTATACCACATTTTTCTCATCATTACAGGCTTTCCTAGTATATGCTGGTGGAATATTTGCTAACAGTGGTAACTACAAAGGGTTTGGGGACACAAAAATTATTCCAAATGTCTCGAAGGAATCCTTTGAGATTATTGTAAAGGCGTCGAAAGCTTTTGAAAATGACACCACACATATAACAAAGCTCTGGCAGAATAACAAGAATGCTATTTATAGCCTCTCTCCAAGACTGACCAGCCTCGGACTGTCTGATAAGGTAATCTAGTTTGCTTGGATGTTGCCCATACATGGGCATCATTCAAGAGTATGCGCATTGCACACTATTTGTGTGCATATTTGTATAGCTCTCAGACATTCAGCTGTTGATTACACTGATATTGTAGTCCTTTATCAGTCTTATTAAAAGATTATGCATTGTTTACTTTTTTTTTATTGTAACACATGAACCTAAACATGGTACCTAGCATCTTATGTAGTTTTAGTGAGTTACAATTTGCAATAAAAATGTGTTTCATATGCTCTCAACTGTACCTTTTCAACCGACTTCAAAAAAGGAGGAGGTTCTCAATTCGACCCGTATGTTTTTTTTTTTTTTTTTTTTTCTATGTTTGTTACGCGATAACTCCGCCAATTATGAACCGATTTGAACAAATCTTTTTTCGGCGTATAGGTAATACCTCAAGGGTGGTCCCATTTAAATTTAATAATAGAAAAAACAACCCCCAAGGGTGGAAAATTGGGGATGAACTTTTTTATACGCAATATCTCCGCCGATTATAAATCAATTTGAACGATTATTTTTTTGTTGAATAGATATTATCAAAAGGGTGGTTTCATGCGAATTTGAAGAAAATATTTCACCCCCAAGGGTGGAAAATTGGGGATGAACTTTTTTATACGCAATATTTTTAATTTTTAGTTTTTTTTTGTGTTCACGCATTTGAAGTCGGTTTTCTTTTTTTAAAAAGTTAATTATTTTATAAAAGAACTGTTTCTTTTCAACCGACTTCAAAAAAGGAGGAGGTTCTCAATTCGACCCGTATGTTTTTTTTTTTTCTATGTTTGTTACGCGATAACTCCGCCAATTATGAACCGATTTGAACAAATCTTTTTTCGGCGTATAGGTAATACCTCAAGGGTAGTCCCATTTAAATTTAATAATAGAAAAAACAACCCCCAAGGGTGGAAAATTGGGGATGAACTTTTTTATACGCAATATCTCCGCCGATTATAAATCAATTTGAACGATTATTTTTTTGTTGAATAGGTATTATCAAAAGGTTGGTTTCATGCGAATTTGAAGAAAATATTTCACCCCAAGGGTGGAAAATTGGGGATGAACTTTTTTATATGCAATATTTTTAATTTTTAGTTTTTTTTGTGTTCACGCATTTGAAGTCGGTTTTATTTTTTTAAAAAGTTTTAACAAATAGTTCCATAAAATGTATGCAATTTCAGGGTGTAACAACATACTTCTCGAGTAACTGCACTGAGGCAGACTCAAACTTAGTGAACGACTGGATGAAGACAAAGCGCATTGAAGCGTACATATGCAGGACTTTCAAGACCACAGCTGATGATGGACGTATGTAACAAGTGCTTTTCATGATTTTCATTCTTAACTTTTGATAATATTTCTTCTAATTTTGTTTACGGCCAGGTCAGGTCATATTTTTTATTATTTACAAAATTTTATAATTTTTACCATGACATTGAGTGCCATCTATTGGAATTAGGAAACTTTTTGTATGTATTTTTGAGACTTTATAACTTTTTTATTTATTTAATTGTAGTGCCCTTGTACACTGTTCATTTGGCCAGTGTCGAAACTTCATCTAAACCACCGCTAACCATGGAAAAAGAAAAATACAAGAACGCCTACTTCCAAGTGACGAGAGGAGACTACTCCCCTCTCCTCAAACTGGTGAATGAAAACCTGGAAAAAGCCAAGGAGTATGCTTTGAATGAAAATGAGAAGAACATGTTAAAACATTACATCAACAGTTTCAAGGAAGGCGATTTGGATGAGCACAAAGAAGGAAGCAGATACTGGATCAAGGATAAGGGACCTATTATTGAAACGTACGTAACTTTGACGCTATAGTAGCATGTCCTGCTGTCTACTACATCTATTTACTCTGTCTGTCTGTCTTGCTTTCACGCTTAAACCACTGAACCGATTTTGATGAAATTTGGTATAAAGATAGTTTGAGTCCCGGGAAAGGACAGGAGAGTTTTTATCCCGGTTTTTTAAAAAGGGACGCGCGCGATAAAGTTTTTCTGTGACAGACAAAATTCCACGCGGGCGAAGCCGCGGGCGGAAAGCTAGTTCTGTATAATTAAAGAAGCATGGTTTAATCAAGTTTGCAAAGAAACATGTGTTCTATTGACACGCTAATCTCAGGACCCACTGGTCCGATTTGAAGAATCTTTGTCTTGAATAGCTCATTTATCGAAGAAGGCTTGGGATATTATATTATACCATCACGCTACAACCAATAGGAGCCGAGCATCAATGAAAAATGTTGCGAAAACGGGAAAAAATATTTACGCGATTTTCACGCGTACGTAGTCACGGGCACAGCTAAAGATAAACCAAATTTTTTTAATAATTTGTAAAGAAGTATAGGAAAATTATACCAAATTACCTGTTTTTAATTCAAAATATTGCCTTTTAAATTCAATACTTATCTGGTTGTAGGTACCAAGGTTTTATTGAGACTTATCGCGACCCGACCGGACAGCGCGGCGAGTTCGAAGGCTTCGTGGCGATGGTCAACAAGGAGATGTCCAAGAAGTTTGGCGACCTCGTCGACGGCGCTGAGAGGTATGTCACTATTAAACCTAAGATACATTATACACTCGACATCAAATAAATCGCACCTCCCGCAACAAGCACTTTCAAACGTATGCATCCCCACTTCCCACTAATATTGGCACCATTTGAAAGCCTAGTTCTAAGCTTTATTTCATTAAAAGAAAGGTTTTTACCCCAAAAGTGTGTCTTTAGAACGATCCAGTCACTTCTTCAAAAAATAGGTAGTTACGCTTGAGCCAACTTTTATGGCTATAAAACTGTTAAGTTACTTAGGATTAATCGCTATCAATCTGTTAAAGAGGACACGTGAGATCATTTAGGTTTTATAACCATAAAAATTGGTCTAATTGATCCCAGGGGTGAGCCCAAAGTGAGGTCTTTATTCAAGTCACATTTATGGTATATGTAAATCATTTATTAAGAAATTGAATGTGTTTTTCTTTAAGGATATTTATTGGGCTTTCAAATAACACCAATATTGTTGGGGTACCATGATTGTGTGAGAAGAAAATCTTTAAAGTTCGCGTCGCGGAAGGTGCGGTTTATTTGATGTTGAGTATAGTTACTCTCCCATGGTTCCGATTTTCACACACACTATTATAAGAGTCACACGAAACTGTCTGTTTTTCCATTTAAATGCCTTGAAGTGAGTAATAAAATAATCATGTTTTCTGCACCAACTCATACACACCGCGAATATTTACTATTTGTGTATTTACTAATGGACTGTTCAAATAGTTGACATTTGTATAAATAATCAAAATAAATACGAGCCTATTCGATTTCTTTTTGACACATTTTTTGACTCACCCATTTTTCTATTTGTACCTTATTTTACGTGCAATAAAGTTTTAAATAAATAAATGACGTCATCAATAGGTTCATCAAACTGCTGCCATGGGGCGAGGATCTGGAGAAGGACTCGTTCCTCCGGCCTGATTTCACCAGCTTGGATGTTCTGACGTTCTCTGGCAGCGGGATTCCCGCCGGGATCAACATTCCCAACTGTAAGTCACACTAATAAAGACATCTTTAAGGACGAAGTACACTTATAAACCCGGAAACGGATCGTAACCATATCAACTCGAGGCGTTCAGTATCATTTTTATAAAACTCCGTACTGCAACGTAAACGCCTCGCCTCGGTTGACAGCGCGGCGAAAGTCGATACGGTGTTGATTCTTTTCTGGGTTGATAAGTGTGCTATGACCTTCAGGGCTCTTTTAAATGTTTTGAAACGACATCAGTCGTCCGTTTGCAGGACCATACCGCTAAGTCAGTGCTTAGTTGCGGAATGATGACAATAGAGTAGTTAACACCACCTGTCAGCATACTTTTAAAGGTCTCTACCCACTACACCGTATCATACCATGACCGTGCTAGGAACGTGTCAGGCAAATACATATTATTTGTATTGAAAAGTATGACACTTTTCCCAGTAGCACAGATAATATAATACCAGTCCAGTAGACCGTTCCGTCACCGACCAACACCGTCGCGTGCCATGCACGGAGCGTCAACAAAATGTCGGCGAGAATATTTTCGATCCGTTCAGTGGGCATAGTAGAGCGTATCGTGTTGCTTTCCGTGCCTGACACGTTCCTAGCACTGTCATGGTATGATACGGTGTAGTGGGTAGAAGAGACCTTAAATGGATTGTGTGTCAATTACCTAATAGCTGATAAGTTGTGCTCAGCATAGCCCCTTACTCTGTAGTTTTTTACACCGTGCGTAAAAAAAGGAATACGCGTCTATAACACTACGCCTCTTACAGACTTACAGCAAGACCGACTTATGCGAGCATACTTTTCACCTTAATTTCATGTAATTTTATTGTGATTTCAGACGATGAAATCCGCCAAAACGAAGGCTTCAAGAACGTGTCGCTCGGCAACGTGATCCCCGCCGCGTACAAGGAGTCCGTCATCCCGTTCTTGTCCGACTCCGACAAGCAACTGCTGGAAAAATACAGGGTGGCCTCCTTTGAGGTAGGTTCTGGACATAACATTACTTCTAATGAAAGTGTATAGTCTGGTCCGTGCGTAATTATATTGCTGTCGCGACTGTGCGACGCGCGCCCGCAGTGAGTGTGCGAGCGCGACAGCAACATAGTTACGCGCGAGCGATAAGGATGGGTAGCTTGAGGTCATTGGACAAAATTCTACGTGCTCACAGAGTTTAGTTAATAATGAGCATCACCATGATGGCGACACCATTGCATTGGCGTTTGTTTTGGTGCCATTAATTTTTTCTCGATTTTACTTGACATCTGGGTGTCCTAAAGTAATAAAAGTATATTTTTCTTTCTTTCTCCGGGCCTAAAACTCATACAACTCATTTACATTTTGCAAGTTCGTTCGTTCGTTTCAGCCAAATGACGACCTTTACCAGATCGTCGGTTCACCTAGTAGGAGGCCTGCCCACGCTACGTCTTCCAGCCCGTGGTCGCCACTCGAGAACTTTCCTGCCCCAACGGCCATCGTCTCTACGAGCTATGTGCCCCGCCCACTGCCACTTGATTTTAGCAATTCTGCGAGCTATGTCGGTTACTTTGCTTCTCCTGCATTTTGCAAGTAGGTTTTTATTGAGCGCTTTTAAGCTTAATTTTTTTCTCGTATTTTATTTTAATTTTTCATTTAAACAGGTACAAGTAGGCCTACACGAGTTGCTAGGCCACGGCAGCGGGAAACTGCTGCGTCAAAACGCTGATGGAAGTTTCAACTTTGATAAGGAGAAAGTCAAGAATCCATTAACAGGTCAGTTCTTCATGGTGGATTATACATACCTACAGTTTGGTACTAATGGATGTAGAATAGGATTTTTCAAGTCCTTGATTAAAGCATACTCTTGGCAATCCCAAGAGTATGCTTTAATCTGTATATTCGATGAATTTCTCCAATGGATTTTGAACATTATCTTTTTAACATAAGGTTGTCTATCGGTTGACATTTGACAACAATATTTTTATCTTTGCTAACGACAGAAAAACAAATCGAATCATGGTACACGGACGATGAAAGTTCTCTACATATTCGATGAAAACTCCAATGAATTTGAACTTCACCACCTTATTATAATTTTGAAAATCGAATGACAAAATGTTTCATCGTTTATTGTTCTAATGTCAGGCAAACAAATCGAGTCATGGTACACGGACGGTGAGACATATGACAGCAAGTTCACGACACTCGGCTCGGCCTTCGAGGAGTGCCGCGCCGAGGCCGTCGGCCTCTACCTCTCGCTGAATACCGAGATACTCAAGTGAGTCACCTCTTTTGTGTATATTACACCGGTCAACAAAAAAAATTTTTTTTTTTGCGCATGGATTTTACTTATTATATTCTGATTATTTAAGCAAATTTATTTAAAAAAGTGCGATTACAAATCGAAAATATTTGCTTTTTAAGAAGTTATAGCGATTTGAATTTTCCATCTTCATAGTAGAATGTCTCTAAAGATGCACGTCACATTCTCATTGGGATATATTTATAGATAATTATGGGGGCTTATTTGCAAGAACAAGGGGCACGCATTCATCAAAATATAGTGGGATTTGAGGAACGACGTTACCAAGGTCAGTATACTGAAAGCATGATAGGGTTAGATTTTTATGAGAAAAATCTTCTATGGAACACGACAGGAAATTAGAACTTTTCATTTTCAATAAATATTTGGACTCTATTTTAAATTTTCTCTTGTGAGAATGAATCTTAAATGGATGTTTGGTATATTTTAATAATTAGAAAGAATGATAGAAAGAAAGAAAAAAAAAATTTGGCAACAAATTAAATCGTCTCTATGTTCATGTTTCATACATTCATTGATATGAATTTTTCTATTTTTTACACATAAAAACAAATTCAGAACAATTTTTTGTTGTTATTCTTGTTTCTAGGTTATAAAGCAATAAAAATAAGCTATGCATAACCCGTGCGCAAAAATACTGTAGAGAGTTGTTATCAGGCCTGTTCATCTCCGCGAGTTTACATCGAAAACAAAACACGCACGATGGCCCCCTACAGGATTACTATTCGACAAGGCCTCACATACGAGCGAGCATTGACTCACGCACGCGTATTCTTGTGTATGATGGAAAAAATGGTGTACTAAATACTGTGCAGTATTTAACTGCCTAAATGATAATAAAAATACAGAATGTCCTTTTTAAAGTTACCTGAAGACACTGAGAGGTAAATAAGTAGTTAATATTTAATATTATTCATGATAATTCATGCTAAATCATGTATTTCCTCCGCCATTTTCTGCAGTTTGGTACCTCACGTCACATCATTTTACCGAAGTCAGCCCTATAGCTTCGGCGCAATGCTGATCACTGACGTTTGTCAACAAAATGGTGCTTGACTCTTGAGACAAGCTAAATTACACCATGTTGTTAATGACATTGAGCATACATTTTTTTAAATACCTTCGCGAAGTAAAACTTCTGTACGTAGTACTTATTATTATTCTGTGATATTATATCGAAGATTTTTTAGCATCAGAGACGTTACGTCAAGTATACTTTTACATTCTTTAGAAAAAAATATTTGGACTTTTTTTAAATAGGCGTGGCAGACAAAATTTATGTATCTCTGTGTGTCGTTCTTTTTTAATTTATTCAATCCTTACCTTATCCATTACTCTTGTAACTGTAGACTTAATTAATAAAAAATATTTAATTATTTTATTTATTTATTTATTATTCATTATTGAGCAATTACATATTTGATCCAAATAGCGTCCTAAATCCTCTTTAGGTTTATCTAGACACTATTGTTCTCTATACAAATAAAAACAAACGTTTTAGTATAAGCATTCACAACACTTTCAGATATACAAAATATTATTTCAGCGAGTGCGCACTACGATGACGAAAGACTCGACGTTAATGATGCCACTTCATTGAATATCGAAACAAACCTAAAAACTCCTTTTCATTGTTCGTAAAATTGTTGATAGGAGTTTTTAAAACTTAGCTTATCAACAAACTTATTACCAACTAAGTTCTCAGCTTCATAATGAAGATGTCCTATTTCTAATCTCTTTAGTTGATCAATATTATTTAATGTGATAGAATCAGAGTAAATACAAATGAGTAGGTCATCTTCATAGAAACGCACCGAGCTCGGTTTGTATGTGAGCGCGCGCCAATACGTATGCGGCGCGCACGCACACACCGAAAAAATTCAGCGCACCTCACCGCTAATCCACGCTAAATTTTGTCAGTGTGTCGCGCGCCGCATACACGACGTATTGACGCGCTCACATACAAACCGCGCTCGGGCGTTTCTATGAAGATGACCTACTCATTTGTATTTACTCTGATAGAATCTTCGGCTACGAGGGCGAGGAGGCTCAAAACGTGACGTACGTGAACTGGCTGAGCCTGCTGTGGAACGGCGCCGCCAAGGCCACCGAGATGTACCAGCCCTCCACCAAGACTTGGCTGCAGGTAAGCTTAGCTAAGGCTGGTCCGTGAGCACGTAGAAATTTGTCCAATGACCCCAAGCTACCCATCCTTATCGCTCGCGCGTAATGATATTGCTGTCGCGACTGTGCGACGGGCGCCCGCAGTGAGTGTGCGAGCGCGACAGCAACATAATTACGCGCGAGCGATAAGGATGGGTAGCTTGGGGTCATTGGACAAAATTCTACGTGCTCACGGACCGGGCTTTAGCTAGGGGTCATTGGACAAAATTCTACGTGCTCACGGATCGGGCTTTAGTTGCGAGTGCTAATGAAGGGTGTGTTTTATTTGATACTAGCTTTCCGACGGCGGTTCCCCCGCGTGATATTTTTTTTTTATATTTTTTTTTATTGGGGTAAACAAACAGTGACAAACGAGAAATTATACAAATAAGTATACATTACAATAGTAAGTGTCCATTTGTCACCAACACCGTTTACCACAGATTTATTAAACAAAATCATTACACATTTCGTTGAGAGGTAGTGTACTTATAAATTTGTGTTGGTTCAAATAGCACTGTCCTGCAATGTGAGCCATATCATTTTTCTGAATGCACCTGGTTGAGCCGCAATAATATCGACTGAGTGAAAGCTCTCGTTATCATTTTGTTTTCAAAAACCGTGATAAAACCGTCCTATGTCCTTTCCCGGGACTCAAACTATCTCTATGTCAAATTTCATCAAAATCGGTTCAGTGGTTTAGGCGTGAAAGTGACACAGACAGACAGAGTTACTTTCACATTTATAATGTTAGGAGGGATTACAAAAGCTTTTCAATAAGGCTGAGTTGCACCACCTATCTTTGACCGTAACTATAACGATGACCGGTGTTTTTTGTTATGGAGTTTGACAGATTTTTGACGTTTGTGAAAAATCTGTCAAAAGCGCAAATACGTTTGCAAAGTTACTTTGCCAACATGTAACATCGGACTTTCAAAAGTGTTAACTTTTTAACGTAAGAAAAGACAAGAAATTTAAAATTACTGCCTTTATATCAGCAAAAAAAATAATCTTGACGGTTCTAAGTCATAAGTTCCTATTTTATGTTTGTAACCTTGTTAATACTTGAACTAGCAAGCAAATAAAGTTTTAGATTTGTCGTGATTCCGTTTGAACTGAATCCACTTTTGTTTGCAGGCGCACGCGCGTGCCCGCTTTGTGCTCATGCGCCTCCTGGAGTTAGAAGGCGACGGGCTGCTCACCGTCGCCGAGACCGAGCCCGGCAAGAACCTGCTGCTCACTCTACAGAAGGACCGCCTCGCTACGGACGGCAAGAGAATCATTGGTATGTCTTATTCAGTTACAACAGAGTTGATATTTGCATGTCTATTACGTGCTATAAGAACACGTTGCAGAAAGGCGCCTGGCGCCGCCGGCAAGAGGATCATAGGTAGGTGTTATTGTGATACAAGAGAGTCGGTTTTTGCATGTCTATTAAGTGCTATAAGAAAACGCTGCAGAGGTACCGCCTCGCTACAGACGGCAAGAGAATCATTGGTAAGTCTTATGTAGATGCAAGAGAGTTGGTTTTTGCATGTCTATTACGTGCTAGATGAAAACGCTGCAGAGGGACCGCCTCGTCGACGGCAAGAGGATCATAGGTACCTAGGTCTTATTGTGATACAAGAGAGTCGGTTTTTGCATGTCTATTAAGTGCTATAAGAAAACGCTGCAGAGGTACCGCCTCGCTACAGACGGCAAGAGGATCATTGGTAAGTCTTATGTAGGTGCAAGAGAATCGGTTTTTGCATATCTTTTGCATACTAAATGAACCTGCTGCTCACTGGCTATAGACGGCAAGAGGATCATTGGTAAGTCTTATGTAGGTGCAAGAGAGTCGGTTTTAGCATGTCTATTGCGTGCTACTGTTGCTCGCTTTGTGCTCATGCGCCTCCTGGAGTTAGAAGGCGACGGGCTGCTCACCGTCGCCGAGACCGAGCCCGGCAAGAATCTGCTGCTCACTCTACAGAAGGACCGTCTCGCTACGGACGGCAAGAGAATCATTGGTAAGTCTTATGTAGATGCAAGAGTGTTGATATTTGCATGTCTATTACGTGCTATAAGAACACGTTGCAGAAAGGCGCCTGGCGCCGCCGGCAAGAGGATCATAGGTAGGTCTTATTGTGATACAAGAGAGTCGGTTTTTGCATGTCTATTAAGTGCTATAAGAAAACGCTGCAGAGGTACCGCCTCGCTACAGACGGCAAGAGAATCATTGGTAAGTCTTATGTAGATGCAAGAGAGTTGGTTTTTGCATGTCTATTACGTGCTAGAAGAAAACGCTGCAGAGGGGCTACCTCGCTACGGATGGGAACAGGATCATTGGTAGGTCTTATTTACTTGCTAAAGAGTTGGTTTTAGCATATCTTTTGCATACTAAAAGAACCTGCTGCTCACTGACTATAGACGGCAAGAAGATCATTGGTAAGTCTTATGTAGGTGCAAGAGAGTCGGTTTTAGCATGTCTATTGCGTGCTACTGTTGCTCGCTTTGTGGTTATGCGCCTCCTGGAGTTAGAAGGCGACGGGCTGCTCACCGTCGCCGAGACCGAGCCCGGCAAGAACCTGCTGCTCACTCTACAGAAGGACCGCCTCGCTACAGACAACAAAAGGATCATTGGTAAGTAATAATAATAATAATAATCTTTGGACAATTTCACACAGCGCCAGCTAGCCCCAAAGTAAGCAACTTAATGCTTGTGTTATGGGTGCTAGCTTAACGGATATACTACTTATATACTTTTTTTTTAAATACATAAATATTATACATAGTCACACCCAGACCCGTTACAGAAATTAAAATTCATCATTTCAATTTCTGCCCGGCCGGGAATCGAACCCGGGACCTCTCGGCATAGTAGTCCGTTCTGAACCACTACACCAAACGGCCGACAAAAGTCTTATGTAAATGCAAGAAAGTCGGTTTTTGCACATCTATTACGTGCTATAAGAACACGTTGCAGAAAGGCGCCTGGCGCCGCCGGCAAGAGGATCATAGGTAGGTGTTATTGTGATACAAGAGAGTCGGTTTTTGCATGTCTATTAAGTGCTATAAGAAAACGCTGCAGAGGTACCGCCTCGCTACAGACGGCAAGAGGATCATTGGTAAGTCTTATGTAGGTGCAAGAGAGTCGGTTTTTGCATGTATATTACGTACTAGAAGAAAACGCTGCAGAGGGGCCACCTCGCTACGGATGGGAAGAGAATCATGGTAAGTTTTATGTAGGTGCAAAAGAGTCGGTTTTTGCATGTCTTTTGCATACTAACAGAACCTGCTACTTACTTACTGGCTACAGACGGCAAGAGGATAATTGATAGGTCTTATTGTGATACAAAAGAGTCGGTTTTAGCATGACTATTGCTTGCTACAAGATCCTGCTTTCGCTTCGTGCTCATGCGCCTCCTGGAGTTAGAAGGCGACGGGCTGCTCACCGTCGCCGAGACCGAGCCCGGCAAGAACCTGCTGCTCACTCTACAGAAGGACCGTCTCGCTACAGACGGCAAGAGAATCATTGGTAAGTCTTATGTAGATGCAAGAGAGTCAGTTTTTGCATGTCTATTACGTGCTAGATGAAAACGGTGCAGAGGGACCGCCTCGTCGACGGCAAGAGATTCATTGGTAGGTCTTATTTACTTGCTAAAGAGTTGGTTTTAGCATATCTTTTGCATACTAAAAGAACCTGCTGCTCACTGGCTATAGGCCGCAAGATCATTGATAGGTCTTATTCTATTACACAAAACATGCCACTTATTGAGCTAAGTGAGCAAGTGTATCGTAACCACGTCGGCTTACGACGACTCCAGACGCGGGGTTGCGCTTGCCATACCGTGCACTAGCACGAGCGGTAACGCACCGTGCTTCGACACGACATCGAACTGTTCCACATTGACAACGTCGCGACGTGACGTGAAGATGTGGACAGGCCCTAGTCCAGGGATGGCGAACCTTTATGTCTCAACGTGCCACTTTTCAGAAAAAAATGTTTGATGTAGTCATAGACGTGCCATCAAATAACACCTAATGCTATCAATGAGGAGTATAGTACAAGTGGCGCCACTGGCGAGTGACAAGGCCTTACCACAGCCTTACTTTACAGTGGCACTAACGGACGACTTATTTACTATTTTATTTTATAGTGAATTTTGTGATTGGTGGCGTGCCCTCAATATTGTGGCGCGTGCCATTGGTTCGCCATCCCTGCCCTAGTCTATTTATCATTTCAAAATAACAACAGATTTGTTTAGATCTACTTTAAATTATTGTTTCATTGTTCTCGACGTTAATGATAGGAGGATTATAAAGAACCAATACCTGTAAAACCTGGTTTCCGCCAAAGTTTAGAGATGTGTTTGAATAAACAATCAGATTTCGTTATTTCTATTGATATACACTCGCGAGCAAAAGTATGGAATCACTTACATGAAGTTGTTTCCACGCGATCTTGTGTACTAACGAATTTGTTAGTAACAAATAAAAGTAGCACCATTTTAAAGATTAAACTTTTAACTTTAAATTGATACCAAATTCATTTAAATCACACCGGTATTTAAAAAGATATCCCGGCTGATGTGAAGAAGTAAGAAAAAAGACATGTACCAACTGTTTGATACGTCGCGAGTTGCGGCTTATTTACCCCCTATAAAAGCACGTGTTTTCGGATTTTTGCGTTCACACGTTGATCCATACACATCTCGGCTTCTTTTGACACTTTACCTGGGATTCTACACCTACAGATGCAGCACAAATCGTTGCACTGTTGCAAGAAGGGCTCAGCCAGCGGGCTGTCGCACGTCAGCTCCACATAAGCCAGTCCTGGGTTTCGAAAGTTTTAAGACGCTTTTGGGAGACTGGTGGCTTTATCCCGAGACCAAGTTCTCAACAGCACCGGTGCACATCGCAGAGGGATGACCGTTTTTTCATGTCAACCTCTCTATGAAATCGTCATTTGACTGGTATCGACGTCCAGCAAGAGCTCAGAAATGTTCGTAGGATAGCTGTTAGCGAGTGGACAGTTCGTCTAAGATATAAGCAATAAAATTTGACTCCAAATAGGCCTGCCACAGGCTGGAAACTGACGGCAGGTCACCGACAAGCACGCTTTTAATTAGCTCGTACTCGGAAGGCGAGTAATGGAGGCGAGTTTTGTTCTCCGATGAATGCAGACTGTTTTTGCAGTGCAGCAGTCGAAGAGGTCGGGTCTATAGACGGCCTGGGGAGCGATTTGTGCAGTGCTGGTACGCTAAAACATTGGCTTATGGGGGTGGCTTGCTCGACTTCCCATCGAGATGTGTAGGAGCAAATTGAAAGCGTGCTTATCGGTGACCTGCCGTCAGTTTCAAGCCTGTGGCAGGCCTTTTTGGAGTCAAATTCTATTGTTTATATCTTAGACGAACTGTCCACTTACTAACAGCTATCCTACGAACATTTCTGAGCTCTTGCTGGACGTTGATACCAGTCAAATGACGATTTCGTAGAGAAGTTGACATGAAAAAACTGTTTTCCCTCTGCGATGTGCACCGGCAATGTTCAGAACTTGGTCTCGGGATAAAGCCACCGGTATCCCGAAAGCGTCTTAAAACTTTCGAAACCCAGGACTGGCTTATGTGGAGCTGACGTGCGACAGCCCGCTGGCTGAGCCCTTCTTGCAATAGTGCAACGATTTATGCTGCTTCTGAAGGTGTAGAATCTCAGATAAAGTGTCTAAAGAAGCGGAGATGTGTATGGATCAACGTGTGAAAGCAAAAATCCGAAAACACTTGCTTTTATGAGGGGTAAATAGGCCGCAACTCGCGACGTATCAAACAGTTGATACATGCCTTTTTCCTTACTTTTTCACATCAGCCGGGATATCTTTTTAAATACTGGTATGATTTAAATGAATTTGGTATCAATTTAAAGTTAAAAGTTTAATCTTTAAAATGGTGCTACTTTTTTTGTTACTAACAAATTGGTTAGTACACAAGATCGCGTGGAAACAACTTCATGTAAGTGATTCCATACTTTTGCTCGCAAGTGTAGATCCTATATCAAGGTGATTCTCACTGTTCAACTTCGGATCCGAAATATTGGTTATTCAAGCACATCTTCCATTTTTCCCAAGCAATTACCCTCCACGTAAATTATTCGTTCCTTCCAGGTGACTTCCTGGTGAAGTTGCAGACCATCAAGGCTACAGGCGACGTGGCGAGCGGCGAGCAACTGTTCGACAAGTACAGTCGCCTGGACGGGGTATGGGCGCGCTGGCGGGACATCGTCATGCTGCACAAACAGCCGCGCAACATCTTCGTGCAGCCCAACACTACACATGAAGGTATGTGACTTCCTAGTGAAGGTACAGCAGACCATCAAAGTCACTAGTGATGTGGCGAGCGGCGAGCAACTGTTCGACAAGTAGTGTCCTGAACATCGTCATGCTGCACAAGCAGCCGCGCAACATCTTCGTGCAGCCCAACACTACACATGAAGGTAAGTGACTTCCTAGTCAAGGTACAGACCATCCAAGTTACTAAAGCCCGGTTCGTGAGCACGTAGAATTTTGTCCAATGACCCCTAGCTACCCATCCTTATCGCTCGCGCGTAATTATATTGCTGTCGCGACTGTGCGCCTGGCACCCGCAGTGAGTGTGCGAGCGCGATAACAACATAATTACGCGCGAGCGAAAGGGGGTAGCTTGGGGTCATTGGACAAAATTCTACGTGCTCACGGACCAGACTATAGTGACGTGGCGAGCGGCGAGCAACTGTTCGACAAGTAGTGTCCTGAACATCGTCATGCTGCACAAACAGCCGCGCAACATCTTCGTGCAGCCCAATACTACACATGAAGGTATATGACTTCCCAGTGAAGGTACAGACCATCAAATTACAGGCGACGTGGCGAGAGGCTAACAACAGCTGTTCGAAGCAGTGTCCTGGACGGCACCTAGGCGCGCGATCTTCAAAGTTACAGCGTGGAAACTATATCTGAAGTTTCGAATGTTGCCATCCCTCACGCATAGCGAGATGCCAGCATTAGCGACGGTGACAGATAGACCCGAAACTACGTGAATAGCGTTTCGGAGTAGGATACAGGCGACGTGGCGAGCGGCGAGCAACTGTTCGACAAGTACAGTCGCCTGGACGGGGTATGGGCGCGCTGGCGGGACATCGTCATGCTACACAAACAGCCGCGCAACATCTTCGTACAGCCCAACACTACACATGAAGGTAAGTGACTTCCTAGTGAAAGTACAGACCATCAAGGCTACAGGCCACGTGGCGAGAGGCAACTGTTCGACAAGTAGTGTCCTGAACATCGTCATGCTGCACAAACAGCCGTGCAACCCAAATCCCAATACTACACATGAAGGTATGTGACTTCCTAATGAAGGTACAGACCATCAAATTACAGGCGACGTGGCGAGAGGCTAGCAACAGCTGTTCGAAGCAGTGTCCTGGACGGCACCTAGGCGCGCGATCTTCAAAGTTACAGCGTGGAAACTATATCTGAAGTTTCGAATGTTGCCATCCCTCTCACGCAGAGCGAGATGCCAGCATTAGCGACGGTGACAGATAGACCCGAAACTACGTGAATAGCGTTTCGGAGTAGGCTACAGGCGACGTGGCGAGCGGCGAGCAACTGTTCGACAAGTACAGTCGCCTGGACGGGGTATGGGCGCGCTGGCGGGTCATCGTCATGCTGCACAAACAGCCGCGCAACATCTTCGTGCAACCCAATACTACGCACGAGGGTGAGTGGAGGGAGTTTAGCTCTTCCAGACTTCTTAGTGAACTGCACTGCAGACCATCAAGCTTATAGGCGACGTGGCGAGATTCATCGATAAGATTAGCTAGGAGTAATAATTTTTTACTTTTCAAAAAATGCGAAATAAGACTTTTCCTCTTATTTAATAGTACATACTTTTACTACAAACTTTAAGTACAAACTCCATAATTTTTCTAAGTCCCAATTCCATACAAAATTCGGCTGTGCGGCGGATTTTTTATTTATTTTTTTAATCCCTTTTGATCGCTGTTTTTCGCCATTTTCGTGAAAAAAAAAGTTAAGTGTAATTTTTATTACCACCTTTAAATGAGGGTTTTCGCCCATGAAAAATCCGCCAGATGTCAATACGTAGACGGGAGGTCCAAATGCTGCGTGATTGGTGGATTTTGACATAAATCTGTCAAAGTCATGTCAAAAATAACAAATCATGCAGCATTTGGACCTCCCGTCTACGTATTGGATTTTTCATGCGCGAAAACCCTTATTGCGACACCCGTACTCTAATTTTCGCATTTTACCTAATGAGGATGTTGTGTGTCGTTGCGTCTTTCCGTTCTATACATGGCCAGAACGCACCCATAGGAAACTGCTCGTGTATATTTTGTAGTGCCCGTTTGTAAATCTGTGACTCCAAACTATACACGAATTTTGCGTACTGATCGTGTATAGTTTGGAAGAGCTTAGTAAAAAAAGTCATATCCAAACTATACTCGATTAGTTTCTACTACACCACTTACACTTGACTAGAGTGTGTTTAGTTGATATTGATTTAGTAAAATATGGAATTATATTTAAAATTACATTTATTCGATATTATTACATAAAATATTATTATAACATAAAATATTATTATTTTACTGAATCTATAATAAATCTAGATTTTTAACACTATTGTAAGTGGTTTTTGAAATTAAATTGATTAGGTAGATTTCAAATTAAATAACAATTATTAGTGTAATCATAAATTCATTTAAAATGAGAGAGAGTGAGAGAAGAAAGTTCAACGTGCATTATTAATACATTATGCGAGACTTTAAATGCTAGGTTTGTATTATCGGCCGTTTGGTGTAGTGGTTCGAAACGGACTACTATTCCGGAGGTAGCGGGTTCGATTCCCGCACAGTACAAACATTTGTGTGCATGAACATATTTGTTTGTATTGGACTGGGTGTTTTCTATGTATAGTAAGTATGTATTTACAAAAAAAAAGTATTTAAGTATGTATGTTTAATACTTAGTATTATGTACAAGCTTTGCTTAGTTTGGGACTAGAAGCGCAGTGTAAAATGTATGGATATTTATTTATTATTTATTTTATTTATTAACTTTTATCTCAAGAACAAAATCATTTTGACATAATATTTCCATACCTACATAATTCTTAATTTAAGAGTTATTCGAGAATTGGTGAAAATTAAATATCAGCCCCAAAACAAATATCTTTTCTATGGCAGAATACGTGTCGAAAGATGATTCAATGTTTAAAGTAAACACGCAGATATGAATTAATATGTAATAGAAAGAGAGGTCAATAAGACAAAATGACTAGCATGCAACTACTCGCGTATAAATTGTAATCACGCACTTATTACAATACATACATGATTAGTCCGTATGCGTACTGGCGATGTATATTTTGGAGTAAGATAATTGACCTAAGTCACTACAAAGTATACGCGAGCAGTACGCAGCATATGCGTACTGGTCGTGTATAGTTTGGAGGAGCTTAGTAAAAAAAATCATCTCCAAACTATACTCGATTAGTTTCACACCCTTGCGTTCTGGCTATGTATAGAACGGAAAGACGCTGTGTCGTTATTCTACCATTTTTTTTAATCTTTCCAGGTGATGACGTAGTCCTGCACAGACACCCGGCCAGCGCAGAAGGCATGGTCGCGTCGTGGGTGCGTCGTTTCCCGCGCGCCACCGTGTCGGATGCCTTGGAACAACTGTCTGAAGCCGACGCGTCATACTTCGCAGACCTGAAGGCGCTCACCGAAGCCTCTTAGTATTGGATCTAATACATTTTATTATCACATGTAATAATGTATTTTATTTCTATACTAGCTTTTCCCGCGGCTTCGCTCGCATTAACCTCTTCATTACAAACCATGGTCGTAACCATTATTTAATATTTTTCGACATTCGGTTGAAATGTCTATGTTTTAAGGCCCTTCCAACTCTAGTTAATATTTAAACTATTTATAAATAAAAACACTGTTACTTTCAACTATTATAATTTATTCACATTCAATACAAAACGTGTGTGATAGCAGTTTTAATATTAATCCTCAAAACAATCACAGTCCGGGTCACTGCATAGCATTTACGAGAAATATTAAAAATCACCACACACTTAATAAATAAATTTATTAAATAGTTCACAGATGATAAATGAAAATGTCAAACTCATGTATATAGTTATATTGTTTTACACCTCTATTATTCAACAAGTCAATTTTATTGGCGCGTGTACAGGTATACAAAATGGCAACAAATATAATTTCATATAATAATACTTTACATTCGTGTGGATTTTATCTGTCGGTCTGGAAATCCAATTTCATATAAATCTATAACAATTAAAAACGCAAATCTGTTACTAAATGTAATAGTGTCAGTGAGTGATCCTATAACACGTCCAATCTATAAATACAAGTTATTCCTAACAAAATCATCTAAGCACCAACTATTCGATTACTGTTACAACGTGACTTAGCATTCAATACTATATGATTATGATAAAAAAAATAACTTACGTCTGACTTAGGGTCACATAAAAAATGTAAAATCGATAATTACTATGAAAAATTTATATTAAACATACTGAGTAAAACGTATTTGTGCAAACACACACTTAAAATCGTGTCATTTTATCATTTTCAATAAAATGGACTAATATCAAATCCAGTCACTTATGTTTTATAAAGGCACATAAGAATCAATTTACAATAAACGCTTAACAAACAAAGTCTGTTCTTTGCAAAATATAACATTTCAATAGTTAGTTATGTAATTAATAAAACTGTCCAGCTTTCAAAAAGCTGTCATAAAATACTTCGCAGTCTGTGCGCAGTTCGAGATGAAACTACGGTATAACAAATACTGTCAATAAATAAAATATAGTAATAATGTACAGAATTTTCAGAATACAATGAGACTGTGGATATACTTACTCCTATTCGATTTTTCAAAAATCAATTTTATAAGCCCTCATTACTCAATACGTGAAATAAGGAACTAAAAAATTTCGTGATTGCCTATACATACAAAATTTCGACGGAGATTCATTGAAATTTGAGTATACATCTACGTTTGCCACTAAAGACAGTCTTACGGTAAGCACGTGTCGTTGGTGAGATTCGTGTTACTAATACAACACTATAACATTTGTGCAGGGCTTTTGGCAAGATTTCATCGATTCCGCCTCGACTTCAGATCAAATCGCGTTTGTTAACACAACGGTCGCTAAACATAAGTGGGAGCCTTTTTGGGACTCCGTTAACTATTCTAAAAAACGTCAGACAAAAGTTTCAAATGGTGACTCGATAACAAATGCTTAAGTAAATCACAAAATTGATTCGTTTAGTGTTCGCGCTTCAATAGTTCCTCTCAGTCAGCTTTCTCAGAGCGTTCTGCACCGTCGCCTTCGCCTTTAGGTGAGACAGTGGATCTGGAAAGTAAAGTTGCCTCCGTTTCATATCTACAAACAATATTTACATCACTTACGATTGTTTGTGCGAATGTTGATGATATGTTGATTATTAGAAAGAAATACATAATATACATTAATAAATAATCTACTGACGATATAGTTTTGCTCGTTAATTTTGATCTATTTTAAGTTGAAGAGAAATCTATGAAGAATTTAAAATGAATAGAATATGAAATTCTAACTACAACTGATAGAATCGTTTTCTTTACACATACGATATCGATGCCTGCTGTATTCATGGTATACTAGATCTTTGTAAAAGCATTAGTGCTGTAAAATTTATTCAAAAGCGTGAAGCGTGCACAGATAAAATCGTATTATCTTTCACGGCGGGGAGTTATTGTCAATATATTATTTACGTGAACGCGTAAGTACAAGAGCAATACACACCTTGGCAGTGGGTCCTTTTCGGGGTCCGGTTTCCGAGTCACGCTGATCGATATCTTCTTTCTTTGTCTAATTTTTTCCAGTATATTTTCAGGGCTCGGTTCCTTTTCGCTTTCTTTCAGTATTATTGCAGAGTTCCGCGTCGTTCGCTTCGGTCTGTACGTAGCGTAACTTCCAGGGGAATACATGGAGAGGGTTCTGCTATATTTCAGCGGATCTCTGATCTGACCGAGACTCGGTTCGTCGGGTCCGTCGTCCAACAGAGACTTGGTTCTGGAATATCTGTGAGTTCCATACGAGGTGGGCTGATCGTAGTCCAAATAACTCCTGCTGCCGGGGTATTTTCTAAAATCGTTTCTGTCCAGCGATCGGTATGTGTCAATTTTATCGTTCAGTCCGTGATTATCGTACCTAATATTATTCCTATTGCTAATGGATAGATCCGTCAACAGAGTCCTGTAACGTTCCGTGGACGGCGACAGGTCGGAGGCGACGGAGTAGCCCGGGGACAGGTCGTGGATGCCGGGGGAGGTGGGAGAGGCGTCGAGCTTGGGCTCGGCGGGCGGCGAGTGTATCCTGGCCAGCGGGTCGTACTCGGCGGCGCCGGGGCCCACCAGGCTGCTCTTCCTGCGTTGCTTCTTTTCGTTAAACCTGGAGTAAAAGCTTTTCCTTCGTATTCTGTCAACTATATCTTCCTTTTCGGGCGTGGTCGACTCTCGATTCCGTAACGGATGGTGCGCGGTGGTCTCGGAAGGCGACACGGAATATTTGTCCGAGGGCTTGCCTTCTGCGCTGAGATCGGACTTGAGTTCTGAGTTGGAAACGGTGGACCTGCTGCGAGATCTGCTCCGGCTTTGCGCATCTTCGTTTTCGATATTAGAAATGCCGTCAGATATTGTGCCGTTCTTTTCGCATACACTTTTCTTTTCGGCGTCTTTATCTTCCGATGTCAAATTCATAACGTGCGGTTCTATCACAGGATTTGTAGGAACTATTTTTTTCACTCTTGGCAATCTGGAGAAGTCGAGTTTTAAAGTGTTTCTCAGGTTCTTAGGTTCGTCTTTTTTAAGTACCGGTGGGTCATCAGTTTCTGTATACGCTGCGGACACACTGTCACTCGCCGTCCTGCCATATTTGTTTTTGCGACTTAATCCGTTGAGCAATAAGGACGTCGGCCGCCTGGGCTTATCTTTCTCGGCGCTCTCTGAAATTAATTCTGCTACTATATCAGGTTTGCTGCTAGCCAAGTTGTTTATTTCTATCTTCTCTTTTTCCAGGTTTTCACTTAGCGACGTCTCAATGGGCGGTTTTGAGGGTTTTTCTTTGGGTTCAAACTTTTTGAAGAGACCCAGTACTTTTGAGACAGTGGTTTTGGTATTATTAGCAGGTTGCGTTTCTAAAGCAGCGACATCAGTAAGAGTGACGGCTCTTTTGATAAGATTCGACTCAGTGGGCGGGTCAGCTGTGACGGGCACAGACTGCTCTCTCTGAGTTCTACTAACTTTGGAATTATCGGTACTTTTACTAGCAGCAGCGCCACTGTCGGCTCCCTTTTCTGGGGAACTAGATTTTGTCGATGTGAACTTTTCTAACTTGTGCCCGATCGATTGCAGGACTGATTTCTTTTTTGTGACCGTACCGGGTTTAGTTCCATCCTCGGCAGGTTTTTCTTTCACTTTCTTTGTGACTTTTTTCTTCTCGGTCGGCGCTTTTCCCTCGCCGGCGTCTTGGCTACTTCCTAACTCAGTCTTTGATTTCGAGGAAACTTTCCTGATGATCTTTTTCTTTATCGTACCCTTCTTTTCACCAGCCTCTCCGTCGGTCTTCGCTTTCACCTCATCTTTCTTGGCGTTTGTGGTCGCCTTCTGCTTCGTTTTAGCTTCGTCAGCGTTCAAATTGGCTTTGTCAATGATGTCTTTCGACCCACCGTTACTGACGATACCGTTTTCAATCTTTTGGTCCGGTTTGTCATCGGCGCTATTGATTATCTGATACTTCCTAACGACAAGAGTGTCACTCGTAGATTTATCGCCGTCGACTTTCGCAGTCTCCACAGTTTGAGGCGAGGGCTCGCAAATTTCGAGCGAATCTAATTTGCTAATTTTTTCGGGTTTCTTCTTGGGTAAGGTAATACTAAAGCTAACTTCGACGTCGGCCGCGCCGCCCGCGTCACCCGCCGCCCGCGCCCCATCGCCTTTTACGTGCTCGCCGGCCTCTTTCCGAGACTCCTCGTCGGCCGCCGCCCGCGGCTCGTCTCTCTTGCTGAGGGTGCGGCTTATGTACACCTTTTCGGGAGAGGGACTGCTCGCGGGGTAGCTCTTCGGGCGGATCAGTTTGGATTCCCTCTGCAGACTCTTGTCCTGGCACTCGTTCTCCTCGTTGCTCTCGGCCGGGGTCAGGCCGGGCTCGTCGGCGGCGTCGAGGTTCTTGACCGGGTAGCTGCGCGGCCGCGTCAGCCGCGACTCCCGCCCGAGCGAGTCCTCGACGCGCGAGCGAGGCCGCTCGGCCGCCGCCCGGCGCTCGCGCGTGGCCGCCGGCGACGTGTCCGCCGCCGTCTCCTTGATGTTGTCCAGGATCGGGAAGAACGGCGTGTTCGACCTGCTGCGCTCCTTGCCGCCGAGCAGCGACACGGGCGACAGGCACTTCCTCGCCGGGTCGTCCGCCTCCGTCGGGCTCGCGACGCCGGCGGCCTCGAGGGACCTGTTCCTCTTCTCCCTGATCTCCCGGAGGATCTTCTGCGTCTCGAGCTCCTTCTCCTTGCGGCGGCGCGCGAGCGCGTTCTCGTCCGGCGGGGCGTCGAAGAAGTCCGAGCGCAGGAAGCGCGACACGCGGCGCCGCGCCGGCTCCCCCGCGAGGCGCATCGAGTGGCGCCGCGGCTCCGACGGCACGCTGCCCTCCGACGAGTGCGAGGAGTCGTCCAGCGACAGCGCGCGCTCCGGCGTCAGGTACTTGCTGAGCAGCGGGCGCGAGCGCGGCTCGGGCGGCTCGCGCGGCGGCGGCGCGGCCTCGCCGGGCGGGGACTTCTCGCGCGACGCCGACGAGCGGCGCCGGAGCCGCGGCAGCGTGCAGAACTGGGCGAGCGACGATTCGGTGTCGAGGTCGAGCGAGACGGAGCGCTCCGCCCCGGGCGGGCGGTCGGGCGCCGAGGGCGGCGGGTCGGCGGGCGCGGGGTCGGAGGTCGCAGGGTCGGCGGCGGGGTCGGCGGGGTCGGCGGCGGGGTCGCGCAGCGAGAGCGTGCGGCGCAGGCGCGTGGCGGCGCGCGGCGGCAGGTGTGCGAGCAGCTGGCGCTGCAGGCGGCGCGAGAGCGCGGGCGTGAGGCCGGACAGCGCGCGCATCTCGCGCTCGGAGAACTGTATCGCGCTGAGGTCGAGGTCGGACAGGTCGAGCGCGTCGCCGTCGTCGGCTCGCGCCCGCGGTTCCTTACTTTTCTTACTACCGCCTGAAATGTAACCGAAAAACACACGTTTCGATCATGCAGAATGCGCGCCGGGATGGTATTCACAGCGTCCTCGCGGGGCGCCCGCCCGTGGCGCGCCGACCGCGGTCGACGGCCGGGGCCGGGGCCGCGCCGGTGCGAACTCGGATGCGGACTGTTAGAAGTTAATAAAAAACTAGTCTAAATACGAGGTGATCGATTAGACATCAAACGAGAAGCTTTAGATGTGCGAAAACGGAACACAAAAGTATGCATTAAAATGTTGCTCTCGAGAAAAAAATAATACCAATGCGATCTAGTGACAGCTTCAGCGTAGTATACCACGATACGAGTGAAGGCATCTCTATTCGGAACGGCCGCGGCGCACGGTGCGAACACAAAACACATAAAAAATATGAGTAAAATAAAAAATATAGTTAAGTACCTATTCCTGCGTGGCGTTCGTGGCCGGTTTGTGGTTGCTGGTGCCGCTGTGAAGTGAAGATTTGGTCGGAGCATGCAGTGTAACGCGCAAGCCCACTGCAACCACACCATACAACTCACTGCGCGCCGTGGCTGCGGCGAGTGCTACCACATCCACTAGCTACACATGTACTATAACTTCCAAACAAATCAACTCTCTATTTGACATTTTGCCTGCTCGAGGTTAATCCTCTCTCACTGAAAATTACCGACAGTTAAAATATTTTTTACATTATCTACACTCTTTTTTATTGTGATGCTGAATGTAGCAAAGGCGACTGCGATGCGACACGTGATATGCCTTTTTACAGTTCATGCACTCTACTGAATGAGTCGAAACTTTATGATAATCGATTGCAACGCAACATTTTCCTGCTAGTGTTAGCGGGTAGGAGAAAGTCAACACCTGCACAAAGAATGCAATTTAAGTACATAAAACACTACAATGCAAAAAAGGTTAAATTGATTAATAAAAAGATGTTAATGAAAAAACATTACACACTGTTATATAATGGACTATCGATGAATAGTCAATTATACACGACGTTGTTAGAAAAAAAATAGAAAATCGACCGTTGGAAAACGTCGCAAATATCGAATTGATCGCGGACTATCTATTACTCTGGGGACATCGAAGGCAGCTCATGTGGTCGATAGTTAATTCGTTTGTTTAGTGCAAGCTTGTGAGTGACGTAGCCCGTGCCTCTATCTACTGCGCGTCGGCGGTGCATCGGCGATGTACAATGAATTTTGCATTTCATGCTCAAAACGGTGTTTTTGAAAAAAAGATTTTGTGCAATTTTAACATTTAATTAATTTCCAAAACTTAATTACAAACATGAACATTGAAAGCTTACAATTATGATTTAAATAATTTTGTGTATAAAAATATGTTTGACATCGAGATTCATGATAAACTAATTTAAAAAGCAACAAAATTTTATAACAGCAATGAATGAGTTCTATGTATTCAACAATAAATTAATATTTGATGTAAATGTTTTTAATTGATTTAGCGCGCGAGACTGATATTAACAAAATTTTATTTAAGTTATCATTTTAGCATTGATATGCTATTTCTTCACTGCGGTAGGCACAACCATCCTAAGATGGTCGCACATATAGCATTGAAGATATAAACATTTTGTATAATCTGCGAAAACAAAAAAAAATTGGAAATTAAGAAATCTAATCACAAGATCCAACCCAATTTGTTGTTTGCGCAAATTGTTTCATTTTCGCGTCATTTTATGTCGACAACTCGTCAAAGCGCTTGACACTTTACTTTTATTTATAAAATTTTCAAACACGATTTATAATCAATTAAATCCAAACAAAGCACAAAGCTACAATTCGATATGATTTTTGCACATAAAGAATTAACATCAATTTGTTTTTATAATTACATATTACGTCGGAACTTTACATTTAAGACGGGATTTCACAACAAACTATTTTGCTACTTTATGTAAATTTATACTTTATGGTGTATTCAATTCAATTCATCAACTTTATTCATCTCTCTCACTCAAGCCACTTTCGTAGGGTGAGTAAATAAGACGAATAAAGCTACTTATCAAAAAATCGAAAGTGCTTTATTGTGAAATCAGCAAGGCTACTCCGTAACACGACACCCGTAATTTCGTCTCAATACATTCCTTGTGGAGCCGAAAATGCGAGAATCGAATTCCAGATTAAACCGGTTTTAACCTCTCAGCCCCCAAGCGGTAGCCGGCTGCCGCGTAACAATTGATTATATTGTGTCTAGATTCGCGGAGCTTGAAGGATTAAGGTGCTACCTCGTTAAAGTTTTCGGCTGACTGAATGCCTCGCACACAGAGGGATAGAAATATGATTTCTCAGTGCGAGGAAAGGGACAGCAATAGCGCGCGCGGCGCGGAATAAAATAACGTAAGCGACAAAAATCGGAAATCATGTATTTATTGAAAAACCAAACACTATTTAAAGAAAATAACTCGACCAGTACTTAGAATATGTTATTACCTTACCAATATACAAAATTTGGTATTGAAATATTAACCTATCTGCTTATAAAACGAAAAACCGAGTAATAGAAGGGTCAACTTTGGATTTTTTTTCTATCGAGTAAATTTTTTCCATTCATGTTTCGGCTTCGACCAGACACTAGATTTATTAGTCAACTATGACATATTTCAAAATAAGAACATAAGTAATAAGAAAAGTACGATTAAAACTAATTCTGCGCTTCTTTAAAACGCCCAATATTCGAAATCGCAAGGCATCACCTTAAATGTGAAGTTCCATGTGTTTATTCGGTGCTTGTGTGTGTATCAGAGCTAGTGCTTGTGCGTGACATTGGCAACGTTTCCCGCGGCGGGGGCGGGGCGGGGCGGGCCGTGCGGGACTCACCTCGGGGCGCGTGACGCGGCTTGTTGAACATAGAGTCGAAGTTCGCGTGCAGGTCGCGCGCGCCCCAACCTTCGCGGCTGGAAATAGTATAGAAAGCATGTTAATATTAGACCTTAATGACAAAACAAATACAGTGGCTTGTCATTGTCAACACTTCTTTACTAAAATGACAGGCACATAAAAAATGTATTTATCTTGACTCGCTAGAAGCTATACATAACTATAGATCGTTTCATCCACGAAGACGCACCCCACCACCATTTGGTTGAGGGAAGCGCGGGGTGCGGGAAGTTTGATCCGAGCAATCCGAGCGTCATTATTGTAGTGTGCGTGTGCACTCTTGGATGCTATCATGTCTATGGATGACGTTTCCATAGAAACACATTGTTTACTAATAAAAAATGATGGATTAGCGGAATGCTGTATTATTTAATCATTGGCGACGTTGGACATGGAAATAAATATATTATAACGAATCAGAGCAGCCCTGAAGAGCAGAATTACACGGACACAGAATATAGGCCAGTAGAATTAAACACAAAAATTGATTAAATCGGAAATAATTCCTACAAAAGATTTTTTTGCTTTAATGGCTTCATTGGTTGCCCATTAAGACTCTCCTAAGTTTTCGACTTCGACGGAGTTGTGCTTAAGTGGTGGGGGCCCCCGAAAGGGGCGTTTTTTCGGTTTTCCGGTTACACCGCGTAAAGGACTTACTCTATCGAAAAGTGGTCTTCATGACGGTTAAAGGGCACTTAATCCTGCATTGAATAAGACCAGATTCATATGTTTTGGACAAACCGTTCTCGCGCTAAAGTTCGGCAAAGTAGAAAATATACGTATAATTAATGACCCTCTCCACGTCCAATGGCTTGTTACCCACATGCTTCCAAGCCTTGTAAAGGGTCGCCTTAACCAGTGTAACCCTAACAAGGCTCACGAGTTTGATTCGCTTATCCTTGTTCGTCCCAGCCGTTCCTTAACTGCGGTTGCTGCACCTCTTCCTGGCACTCTCCTGAACGACTCTGTGTTACCTAATGTGGCTGCCCCTCTTCCTTGTACCCTCCTGTACGATTTCATTGCTTAGCCATATGCCTGGTCCAAGGTTCGACGCCACAAAATCAACTTCGTACGAGTGAAAATAGTTTAAATACTATTTCCCGTGCTTGCAACATTTTTCTTTACTGCTTCGCCTCTATTAGTCGTAGAGTGATTGTATATATCCTATAGCCTTCCTCAATGTATGAGCTATTCAACACAAAAATAATGATTTCAATCAAACTAGTAATTCTTAAGATTAGCGCGTTCAAACAAACAAACAAAAAACTCTTCAGTGTTTTAATATGAACTTGTTGTTGTTGATTTTTGGCGTCGAACCTTAGACCAGGCATACGGCTAGGCAACGTAGTCATGCAGGAGGACACAAGGAAGAGGGGCAGCCACAGTAGGTAACACAGAGTCGTTCAGGTGAGTGCCAGGAAGAGGTGCAGCAACCGCAGTTAAGGAACGGCTGGGACGAACAAGGATAGGCGCATCAAGCTCGTAAGCCTTGATAGGGTTACACTGGTTGAGGTGGCCCTTTTCAAGACTTGGAAGCCTGTGGGTAACAAACCATTGGACGTGGAGAGGGTCATTAAATATACGTATATTTTCTACTTTGCCGAACTTTAGCGCGAGAACGGTTTGTCCAAAACATATGAATTTGGTCTTATTCAATGCAGGATTAAGTGCCCTTCAACCGTCATGAAGACCACTTTTTGATAGGGTAAGTCCTTTACGCGGTATAACCGGAAAACCGAAAAAATGCCCCTTTCGGGGGCCCCCACCACTTAAGCACAACTCCGTCGAAGTCGAAAACTTAGGAGAGTCTTAATGGGCAACCAATGAAGCCATTAAAACAATAAAATCTTTTGTAGGAATTATTTCCGATTTAAAAGCTAATTCTACTGGACTAATATTGTAAGTACAGTGACTGAAATCTCCGACAAAGAGATTACATTACGAAACTCCCCGCACCCCGCGCTTCCCTCGACCAAAAAGTGGTGGGGCGCTCTTCATGAATGAAACACATTACTTTAGTTATTTAATGAATTTAAATAACTAAAGTAATGTGTACTGTCCAATAATTTGTACACTGTGCATTACTGCACTGTACATTACATATCATGATAATTTAATAAAATAGATCTATAAACTCACGTTTCCGAAACACTTCTTTTGTTTTCCACATATCTATGAGTGCTGCATGTAAATATAACAAATGATTGGTATACTAATGTTGAAATATGTAGAAAATTAACAATTTACAAAGTGTGGTCATAAAACTACAACTTATGAAAACTACTGAACATTTGTACCTATGTATCCTTGAAATAAAAATTTTTGGAGAATATTTAACAACTTGTTGAGTTATAAAACTAAAATACACTCAACATCAAATAAACCGCAACTTCCGCGACGCGAACTTCAAAGATTTTCTTCTGACACAATCATGGTACCCCAACAATATTGGTGTTATTTGAAAGCCCAATAAATATCCTTTAAGAAAAACGCATTTAATTTTTTAATAAATGATTAGCATATACCATAAATGTAACTTGAATAAAGACCTCACTTTGGGCTCACCTCTGGGATCAATTAGACCAAATTTTATGGTTATAAAACCAAATAATGATCACACGTGTCCTCTTTAACAGATGGATAGCAATTAATACCAACTTAACAGTTTTATAACCATAAAAGTTGGCTCAAGCGTAACTACCTATTTTTTGAAGAAGTGACCCTGGATCCTTCTAAAGACACATTTTTGGGGTAAAAACCTTTCCTTTAATGAAATGAAGTTTAGAACTAGGCTTTTAAATGGTGCCAATATTGGTGGGAAGTGGGGATGCATACGTTTGAAAGTGCTTGTCGCGGGAGGTGCGATTTATTTGATGCCGAGTGTAGTTTCATGAAGTTTAGGATGAAAAATTGTGTTACATGAAAATTAAATGTTGTGTCATTAAATTACGAGTGTGTGAATGTGTAATGTGTCGTGACGTAGTGTAGTAAGTAATAAAAGTGATACTCACAACAGATGTCTCCTGGGTAAGTGGGGGCTGCATGCGCAAAATTGAAAATATTAATAATTTAGTTGGAAATAAAATGTAGGAACCAAATAAACATGTTAATAAACGAAATAAGATAATTGTTTTTGATCCGTCATAATGAACAAAATTAAGTTATTTATGATTTTAAATAAATTAAAAGAAATTAAGAAAGGGTAATAAGTTCAATAAAATGCTGAGTGAATAGGTACGTAAGATTTGAATCAAGAGAGTGACTGAAATTGTGACAGTGTACAGTGGCCAGCCACGTTCCGCTAAATGGCAAGTCGATCTGCGAAACGCGGTCAACACAAGCACAGAATAAGTAATAGTACAGGTACAGAAGGATTACTCCGCAAGACGATTTAAATAAATGCGAGTCTTGCTACGACGCGATACAGTGGAATTCAGCTTGCACAGCACTACGTACCTACAATTTTATTCACCTACAAGTTTTATCTCTTTCTATCGCGTGCCTCTGAACTCTTCTTACGCTGTTAGGGTTGCTGTCTAGTGAAAAATTAATTAATCTACTTATATGTAATGAGGTACGTATGTAGGTAAGTACGCATTCATTATGGAAAACCTTGGGAGAGACCTTTGTCCAGCAGTGGACGTCATTTGGCTATAACGAACGAACGCATTCTGAGCAGTAGTCATGGTAGGTTAGGTTCCTATATCTACTACTATCTTAAGAATTATTGATTACCTACATGGCCAACATACCTTTCAGCAACTTTGGGAAGCGAAAAAAAATATAAATCCGGTGTAGATTTCTTTTCGAATTTAAACACCCGAACGCCGCACAATATTTCTTTCTATTTATGTCCATTTTTAAATAATACTTCGATCATAGAATTAGGTACATACTACAACGCACGCCAGCGTCCTGACGCACGGTGGTCCCGATTTAATAAAACATGGACATTGATGCTAGAAGCACGAAATTTTTTTTGATGGTTACTGCTATGATAACTAATAAGGCAAAAAAATATTACAATCCTACGACGTCTATTTCGTAGTAAAAAAAAATATGTAGATATTTTTTGTATGGAAGAAATTACGTTTCTGTAAATTTTTCGAAATTCTTAAACGATGTCAAAATGCCGATCACACATGTTATAAAACAAGTGATTCTGAGTATTTCATGCGAAGATACTTGTCACTTATCTCTGCGTACTTTTGAGTTATCGAGGGTTGAAAAATCGATTTTTTTATATTAAATATTTCCACGAAAAATTGCCAAAATTACAATATGGTGTATAAGGGACACCTTTGATGACACATAACAACGACTCACTCTCGCGCGCGCTCGTATGCATCAGCTTTTAATAAAATAAAATAAAAAATTAAGGGAAATACTTAATACAACATTGTATGTATAGGTCCGCTGGCCGTCAAAAAGTAGCTTATACGAGAGGTTGCCCAATTTACAATATGTCCATCATTGATAACTCACACAAATATCATCTCTCTCTGAAGGATAACAAGTTTTTTTTGTTTCCAGAAGCTTTTGATAGGATGGAAGCTCATAAATACTCTCTGAAGTGAGAATGAATCTCAATTTGCGATATTGCCATTTTGACAAATTACATGATGTAACTAGCGCTAACGTTTATCTTCAGGTAGACACAGTTTTAAGTTAAAAGATTGTCTACTATTTCACACTGTTTTTCGTTTTGGAACAGTTCTTTGATTATAGGTAGTCGCTAATTTCGTTTTGTTAGACTCTTTCGGTTTAGCAAATAAAGCGTAAACTAATTCCTCCTCAAAATGATCTAAAAGTGTTAGAGAGCGCCTCTTCTTCTGCAGAAGAAGAATTTTGCATAAATCTTCAAAAGGTTTTTTATTTATAACAGAAGTCGATGGTTGCACATCTACTTCCGCAGTCTCATCAACTGGAGCGTCTTCCTCGGTGTTAACGTTGTCTATGCGTTGTGTTAACTCGGTAAAAGAACATTTTTTAAATCTAATTTTTACATTTCGGCCAGACCATTTCAGACTAAAATGAGGAACGTATTGGCATTGAATTGTCTTCCGAAGATTTGAGTAATTATCAAATCATTAAGTCGTAATTTTTGCACCAGAATTCGAATTGGCTAGACTCTGAAATTGTCTGGCCGAATTGTAAAAATATTTATTTTTACCGAGTTAACACAACGCATAGACAACGTTAATACTGAGGAAGACGCTCCAGTTGATGAGACTGCGGAAGTAGATGTGCAACCATCGACTTTTAGTCCCTTGAAGACCTTGCAGAAGAAGAATTCTTCTTCTGCAGAAGAAGAGGCGCTCTCTAACACTTTTAGATCATTCTGAGGAGGAATTAGTTTACGCTTTATGTGCTAAACTGAAAGAGTCTAACAAAACGAAATTAGCGACTACCTATAATCAAAGAACTGTTCCAAAACGAAGAACAGTGTGAAATAGTAGACAATCTTTTAACTTAAAACTGTGTCTACCTGAAGATAAACGTTAGCGCTAGTTACATCATGTAATTTGTCAAAATGGCAATATCGCAATTTGAGATTCATTCTCGCTTCAGAGAGTATTTATGGGCTTCCATCCTATCAAGAGCTTCTGGAAACAAAAAAAACTTGTTATCCTTCAGAGAAAGACGATATTTGTGTGAGTTATCAATGATGGACATATTGTAAATTGGGCAACCTCTCGTATAAGCTAGGGTGATTGCTATAGTAATTGGCCTGTACATAGTTATTGGCCACCTTGGCTTAAATAAAAATAAACAAGCATAATGTACGTTATTAAGAGTGGAAAAGAGACACTTAATACTCTCTCTGAGCAATACGCTGTCCAATGTAGTATGTCAGAGTAAGAACAGATGGCACTCTAAACAGCAGAAGCTTTCTTTCGACAACGAGTCGTCCGAGTAGCCGCATGCTTGTCAAAATTTTAAGGTAAATATTTATGAGTATTGTTCGTAATTTAATTGTTTTTGCTTGTTATAGTAATTTTACTGTTTTTTTGTAAAGAGATAAATGGTAGCTTATGTAAATAGATTAAGTTACTTTGTTTTGGAATAAAATAACTTTAAAATTAGACCGGCCAATAACTATACCACGTTTCAATTTATTTCAGTTATTGGCCATGGGTGGCCAATAATTAAATTTTACTTTTATTGTATTTTTATTCAAGATTAAGTTAATTTAACCCTTAAATATTTGCTATTAAAATACTAACGTCCTAACCTATTAGGATCAGTAATTAGCCGGGGGGCCAATTACTGACACTTATGCACGGCCAATAACTATTTTTATTGATTTACTTTACCTAGATTGTTACAAGATGCCGTAGGTAACATAGTATACTAAGGTTGGTATAAGTAGTTGGAACAGAAACACTTAATCAGTTTAAAAAATAAAACAAATAATACCTGAAATGCAAAACAATGAATTTTTTTTATTCTCTATCGTTTGTGGGACTATTTATTATAAGCAAAATGGATTGGAAGCGGAAGTTACAGATGAACCTGAACCTATAAGTCGGGAGAAAGAATCAACATCGAGTGAAATAGGAGAACTTCAAACTAGAGATAAAGAAAGAGAGACAAAAGACCCTAAAACTGGGACCCAAGAAGATGAGATAGGTACTTGTAGACGAACGAGAACGACGAGATGAACCGTTACCGTAACCAGAATATCAGAGGATTCTGGAAGAAAAAGAAATCCTCGAGAAAGAAAAAAGGTAACGGAAAATTGAAAGAGAACATAAAAGAGAGGACAGAAAACGGAAAGCTGAAGAAAAGAAAACTGCTAAAATAAAAAAAGTAAGAATAATGTATCTGTATCCAATCAAATCTGTAATATTTGCAAAAAGCTTATAAAAATAGACTTAGTATGCTCTGAATGTCACCGTGTCTTTCATAAATCTTATGCAACAGCATATTCCTGAAGAAGAAGGAGACAGTTATCTTTGTCACAATTGTTACAATGTTACTGAATGTACTGACGATGATGAGATAGATGAAGAAATCGATAAGAGTGATACTGATGACGAATTCTTATATAATCTTAAGGAAAGACAAAATGAGTTAAGATTACAAAGCGTGAAGTTTCAGTGAATTTTATGGTTTTTTTTCGGTGGCTAATAACTGTACTTCTAGGAGCCAATTACTGTGTTTTTGGGGCCAATAGCTAAATTTAATGTGATCTCTGATATTTTTAAAATTATCATTGTAATTCTTATCGTATAACACCAAATAGGTACTAGCTTAAATAGCAGCAATATTGTTTTCTCATAATAAAATATAAATGGTAAACAAAAGTCGAGTTTTTGTTACATTTTACACAAGTTAACTTACACAACGCTCTTAAAGGGCCAATAACTGTAGCAATCACCCTACTTTTTGACGACCAGCGGACCTATACATACAACTTTGTATTTAGTATTTCCCTTAATTTTTTTTTTATTTTAGTAAAAGTTGATGCATACGAGCGCGCGCGAGTTCGAGTCGTTGTTATGTGTCATCAAAAGTGTCCCTTATACACCATATTGTAATTCTGGCAATTTTTCGTGGAAATATTTAATATAAAAAAATCGATTTTTCAACCCTCGATAACTCAAAAGTACGCAGAGATAAGTGACAAGTATCTTCGCATGAAATACTCAGAATCACTTGTTTTATAACATGTGTGATCGGCATCTTGACATCGTTAAAGAATTTCGAAAAATTGACAGAAACGTAATTTCTTCCATACAAAAAATATGTATATATTTTTTTTTACTACGAAATAGACGTCGTAGGATTGTAATATTTTTTTGCCTTATTAGTTATCATAGCAGTAACCATCAAAAAAAATTTCGTGCCTCTAGCATCAATGTCCATGTTTTATTAAATCGGGACCACTGTGTGACGGGCGCGCGCGTGACACTCGACTGATATAATACCCGCCGGCGGGGCGCTTCGCTGTAGGTAATTATCGGATGTACCGCGCGGAGTGAGCCAGGCCTGACACAAGCTAGTTTGTGTTTATGTATCTATCTGTATTCTTTTTTTCTCCGCGCAACATTACTTCAGTTTACTTGACACTGGCTATAAACAACCGCACGCAGCCATAATAAAATTGAAATAAAAACAATGACAAAACACTGTCACAAATCAGTCTTAGCCGGGTCCAGATGGGTGTAACGCGTAATGCAATGTATCGTGTAATGTAACGAAAATAGTATGGACAGCACTTTACATGTAATGCTCGTAGTGCCGTCCACACGTAGAGTTCGTGTTACATTACACGGTGGATTACATATAAAGTTGATATTCCTTCGGAATAGAGCGACAACCACGAGCTGTCAAACGAAACCAATTGGATGACACACTTGTATGTCAGTGTTAGAATTATTTAACTGTTTTATACAATAAATCGATCACTGAACCAGCCACCACGTTTCTGAAGCACTTTTTTCATAAACATCCACGATTTCACTCACGTAAAATCTGAAAATATATCGGAGAACAAAATTTTCAGCGTGCCACTGCGTGCCTCTGAACTATCAAATATTGTCAAAAAATGGTTCTGTTTGACGTGACGGCGACGGCATCACGCATTTCTTTTTATCACACAGTATTGCTGCTAATGACGTCTAGCTCTCTTAGTTCTGTTGATCTATTCCGCTAGGTTTATGAACTTGATGGGACTACATTTCACATTACACCCGTCTGGACCCGGCTGTACGTCCACGATAGCCACGGGGTGTGATATTATGACAAGCGGCACAACTAGTCGAGCGCTACACACGGATACCTGTTGAAGAAAGGCGACTGCAGGTTGTTGAACAGCGAGTGCGGGTGGTGCGGGAAGCCCGGCCCTTCCTCGCCGTTGAGCCGGTTGGTTAGCGCTCGAACCTAAAGATTATAAAGGTAAATTCAGTAGTCGTTTAAGAATTAATTATTCAAAATATATTATATTGTGAAGCAAATAGATTGTAAAACAATAATTGAAAATAGATCGGCTACGTGACGCCTCGGGGGCAAAGGCACAATATGATATGATAGAATAATAAATTTCAAGAAGCTAGCTTACATTTTGCTATCGTGTTTGTGTGCGATATAAATTTAGTCGAAAAAACGCAATGTATGCTAGCAAATGCAGGTCAAATCATGTAAGATCTTATGAAGGATGTCCTGAGGAACAAAATAATTATAAGATTCTAAGAATTATTTATTATTTATTTGCGTTTAGCTAATCTTGTGTTCGATTATGTTAGAAGTAGTTTCACAAAAACAGTGGTCACCGGGGATCGAAAGTCATCTAGAAATGGCAGTCTTAATCGCCTGTTAATGCACGCTCGACCCCCGCCACGGGTGTGGAAACCCATCGCATACGTCCGCGCCACATTGCACTGCTCATACTATTTTTCGATACAAGAACTTGCGCGAGTTCGAGCGTAGGCCCTTGGCCCGAATCCGTCAGTGAATGATGAAAAAGAAGAATTGTCTCATGAACTTACCCTGTGTAGCAGCGTGGAGAACAGGTTCTCAGCCGTGAGCAGGTGGAAGCCTTCGTCCTCCTCGTCCTCTTCGCCCGAGCTCACCGATTCCGCTCGGGCCGCGCGCGTCGACCTGCAGTGATAAATAAAAATATTGTCATAAGCTCTTTTTAGGTCGAATTTGCAGTAGGCTAGATGACAAAGTTTCAGTTACACCGGTCAACAAAAAAAAAATTTTTTTTGCGCATGGATTTTACTTATTATATTCTGATTATATAAGCAAATTTATATAAAAAAGAGCGATTACAAATCGAAAATATTTGCTTTTTAAAGAGTTATAGCGATTTGAATTTTCCATCTTCATAGTAGAATGTCTCTAAAGATGCACATCACATTCTAATTGGGATATATAAGGTGTTATTTTTTGTACTGATCATACTTTACCAACGCATCTAATAAAATCATACAAATACAACCCAAGTGTTTTTAAAAAAAAATTCAGGCTAGTTTTCGAGTAAAACGACAAAGAATGTTTCGAAAAAAATAAAAAATAAATCATCCTTTGAGCGCGGTGAGTATTCGTTTGTACGCACTATCGTAGTAGCCGGCCGAGGGCAACGACCTGCCACGTGCCGCGCCGCGTGAGTCGGCCATATTGATATCGCTCGCTGCCATGCCAGTCGCTCCGCGCCCACAGCCCGCGCCGAGCCGCCGATCGGCATGCGGGAGCGCAACAACATAAATAATCGTCCCAGTCCGTCCAATGCGCCCAAACGTATTGCAGTGTATGTGTGATTTATTACAATGCCGCGCTTGATCAATAACAAAACGCAGGTGAAATTATGTTTCGGGCACACTAACTGGCCGATGAGAAACATTGACGAGTCGAAAACCTTCATTGCTTGTTTGGAGCCGCGCAGCGCTTCAGGGAGCGCAGCCGTATCCTGACTTGACGAGATTCCGTGCGCTTCGAGGACGAAGTTCTGGATTTCAATTTCAATCACCGGCACAGTGCTGGCGGTACCCAGATGCGAGCGCCGCAGACGGCGGCTTTTGCGTAAAAATACGGAATGCCTTATCAAGGAGTTGTTGCCAAAGGGCCACGACCGCGACCTAGTTCTATCGATGGTTATTGCGGAAGTCTACCTAGGTACATACCTACAGTGTGATTTGGACAGATGAGTGCTTGTTTACGCGAAAGGGACTTTTTCCGTAAAAAAGTTAGTGCGCGAATTGTGAATACAACATCCGACGTGGTGTCTAGTGAACAGCAAGCAAGTGTGCAGCCCGAAAGCATTACCTCAATTCGATCGTGGCTAGATTAGACAGTGCAAGACAGTGTTTACGTGAACATTCAACAAAGGCTTGACGTTCAAAATGTATTGTGATTAGTGTAATAATAACCTAGGAACTTTAAATAACAACATTCAAAATAGGTAAATGTGTGAATAAGTAAAATCAATGAATCTAAAGTGTGATGGCAAATCATAATTTAGGAATTAAAACCAGGAAAATTGATCAGTGAGTTTTATTTACAACACCTATTCATATTCAATATTAGGGTGCATTTCCACTGAAGCGAAGCGAAGTAGTAATAGGTATGTACCTATCAATTTTTTATTACGTCTCTAAATAAATTGCGTAGGCATTACGAAACCGTAGATATTGAATTCCAATTTCTATCCTTTTTTAAATTTCTAGTTTAACGCGGATGATTCGCCTCGGTTCGTTGGAAAAGTCCCCCGCTATTACACTAATGAAAATACACTTATTTACCTACTTATGTAGCTAGATTTTGTTTCTCCCAGCGCGTAGTACCTATTAACATGACGTAACATCGTACATACTCACGAGTGATAATTTTTGGTAACGTAGGTTTAGTGTAATCTAACCTTTATGTGTGTGAACGTTGAATGAATGCGCGCGGCCATTGTTCGTACTCGTATGAATGAAATGAGTAAAGAAAGAGAGAGAGGCAGTGAGTGAAGACAGG
Source organism: Ostrinia nubilalis (assembly GCF_963855985.1). Taxonomy (NCBI): domain Eukaryota; kingdom Metazoa; phylum Arthropoda; class Insecta; order Lepidoptera; family Crambidae; genus Ostrinia; species Ostrinia nubilalis. The sequence continues at coordinate 5,545,106 of NC_087091.1, read as the reverse complement.
ATGGTTGTAAAAATAATATCTTTTTTTTGTTAGGAAAAGTAAAAACAAAAACTAGCCTGAATTTTTTTTTAAAAACACTTGGGTTGTATTTGTATGATTTTATTAGATGCGTTGGTAAAGTATGATCAGTACAAAAAATAACACCTTATATTTATAGATAATTATGGGGGCTTATTCGCAAGAACAAGAGGCACGCTTTCATCAAAATATAGTGGGATTTAAGAGACGACGTTACCAAGGCCAGTAAACTGTAAGCATGATAGGGTTAAATTTTTATGAGAAAAATCTTCTATGGAACATGACAGGAAATTAGAACTTTTCATTTTTAATAAATATTTGGACTCTATTTTAAATTTTCTCTTGTGAGAATGAATCTTAAATGGATGTTTGGTGTGTTTTAATAATTAGAAAGAATGAAAGAAAGAAAGAAAAAAATATATTTGGCAACAAATTAAATCATCTCTATGTTCATGTTTCATACATTCATTGATATGAGTTTTTCTATTTTTTACACATAAAAGCAAATTCAGAATTTTTTTTTGTTGTTATTCTTATTTCTAGGTATTAAAGCAATAAAAATAAGCTATGCATAACCCGTGCGCAAAAATGCTGTAGACAGTTGTTATTTGTCCGTCAGACAGATAAGTAGAAAATATTAGACTCATATTTTTTACTTTCTTTCATAATCAAATCAAACAGTGCTACATCGAGTTGAAATGGCGCGTTACGTCACGCTTGAGTAAATTTTTTTACTGAAAAGTGACGTCACGCGACATTTCAACTCAATATAATACTGTAATTATCTGTCTGACGGACTAAATAGAATTTCGATTTCATTACCCAGTCATCATCCCTATTCTTTGCCCATGTAATGGCGCAGATACACTATGAGAGGAAGCGCGAGCTCGCACATCGAAGTCTGGGTGACGCACGACGAAACTAACCGAAGTGCGTGTTTAAACTATACATCTTAATCAATTTCTCATATAGTGTACCTGCTCCATAACTAAAGATTGTCCTTGACAATATTTTACAACTTACCGCAGTCTGTGCATGTGTGTATCGTCTTCTTCCTCTGATTCTCCACCGCTGACGAGGCTACTGTAATACACATGATTTCAAAATTAATATAATTTTAATCTTCTTATGTCACTTTGTAAAAATTACTGAAATAAAACGTTTTATTGTCAAAACGTCATCATAGCTTATTTTTAAGAAATGTGTACTGCAACTTCTTTTTTGTTTTATCATATAAGTATGCTAAATAAAGTTTTTCTTATCATAGCATTGGAACCTATTTTCATTCCATTAACAGTTACATTACCTAATCTGCCTCGTGTTTGGTGTCCTTGACACACGAGAAGTGGTAGAAGCGACTTCTGACTCAGAGTTTATCAGCCTCAGGGATGGCAACTTTCTTTTTATTTTATCATATAATAATATGCTAAATAAAGTTTTTCTTATCTTAGCATTGGAACCTATTTTCATTCCATTAACAGTCACATTACCTGATCCGCCTCGGTTTGGGTGTCCTTGGCACACGAGAAGTGGTAGAAGCGGCTTCTGGCTTCAGGCTTTTCTGGTGTGACGTGGATGGGGATAATTTCAATATTATGCCCTATTTTAAGCCTATAAATGTCATATTACCTGATCCGCCTCGGTTTGGGTGTCCTTGGCACACGAGAAGTGGTAGAAGCGGCTTCTGGCTCGAAGCTCCGCTGGCGCGGCGTGACGTAGCCCTTGCCATTTACCGCAATGGGGATAGTTTCAATATTGGAACCTATTGTCTGTGTGACACTTTCAAAATACCTGATCCGCCTCGGTTTGGGTGTCCTTGGCACACGAGAAGTGGTAGAAGCGGCCTCTGGCTCGAGGCTCCTTTGGCGCGGCGTGACGTAGCCCTTGCCCTCCACCGCGATAGGGATAATGAACTCGCGCGCAGACTTCTTGATCGGCTCGCCGGGGCTGGAGCACGCTTCGCTTGCGCTGGATTCGGATGATACCAGCCGCCTGGTAATAAAGATAAGAATTATTTTGTAACATGAAAATATAACGGTGACTTCCTATTTGCAAATAGGAGTGATTTCAGCCTAGCGTATTTTTCTGCGCTGCAAAAAACCGGACTAGCGTAAACGGGCATATTTCGGCGTGTTCGCTCGAACCGGTGGTGTCCTGTCAGCGGTGTTTGCGTTTATACGAGCTTTAGAAGCGCGTTAACGCTCGTACGAGTTGAGCGTGTGCCAAAAGGCGCACCTATACGCGTCTACATGCGCTTCAAAAAACGAGCCGAAACCTAGGGTGTAGGGTCGTTCTCAAAAGAAGTTAAACACTATTTACCCCGTTTACTGTCAATGAACACACGGCGATGTTAAGTGGGGCACCTTATGAGGTTATAATAGGTTTGATTTAAGAAAAAAACTACTAGACTCCGTGAACGTTAACACTAGGGCATGTTATGAGGTTGTTATAGATGCGTTTTTGCAACAAATGTATTTTGAAATTATAACTAAAAAATGTGTAATATATCTGTCAAGTCTCCCCTAATTTATATCTGTCAAGACAATGTCATTTATACCCGACAACTGTAAAGCGCTTATTAAAAGTCTACCTACAAAAAAGAAATTAGTTTTTTAAGACTACAATTCATTTTGCTTTATCGTAATTTCCCCATTGGATTTTGAACTTTAAACTAAGTACCTGAGAGGTGTTTGTGCGGGCCTGGGCGCGGCGGGCGGCGTGGCGGGCGGCGCCGGCTTCGGCGTGGGCGGCGTGACCGGCGCCGGCGCCTCTTCAGCCACATGGATGGGTATGATGCGCTCCACTGACACGCCCCTGGGGAAAGACAAGAGTGAGATGTTGAAGGTATGTTTATGTCGCCGAGTGACGAGCGCTGCGTATGAGATCAGATGTATGAATCAGCTCATAAAAACATCATGCATAGTTGTGAGTCATTCAACACCAAGGGAGTCCCTTCTCATCATCATTCAAGAAAAGATAAGTGACGCCACGACCACTATATGGCACAAGGGTAAGCTTTTTAATGACGTCAACCCTGACTTCAAATGCAACCCACCTGATCCGATCTTCAACGCAGTACTACACCTCGGCACTAGGAAAAGCGAGAGCGAAGACAACAGGTGGCAAGATAAAAGAAGCCACGCCCACTATACGGCAGCCAAGCTTTTAAGTTGCCGACTTCATATCAAACCCACCTGTTGCGATGGTGGATGCAAACCTCAGATCATAGAAGGGAATAGATGTGAAACGGGGGCGTGGCGCGTGTCTCCGCGATATGCCCAGAAACGAACATCGCCCGCGACGCCAGGTTAGTCGCGATTCAGTCGTACTGAGGAAATGTTCTCCGATATTGTTGGATAATGCGTCGTAACGTGCAATAACATAAGTGAAACGAAGAACTACAGGAACAATGAAGTCATTTACCACATGTAAGTATTGCAAATCCATTGGTATTTTGCTTATAAATAAAAAAAACTAAACATTTTTACGAACGAATTCAGTGCCGTGACATTTACTGCGATATCGAAATTAGTGGTGATAAAAATTCAAACACGTTGTACATTGACGATTTAGTTAGCAACCACTTTATGTCATGCGTAACTACTGCGCAATGTATTTTATTTCTTCCGATATCCACTGACGCGTGAAAATACACAGTACGGCCGCATGTGCCGGTCGTAACATAGTGCAGGGCTCGTGTTCTAATACGGTTTCCTATTATCGATAAATAAAAGTAAATTATTATTTTCTATTTTCTAATTTTGAATGAAAAAATCATGAGTTCCTTGCGATTTTTAAGTTTTTACAAAAACAATAACAATAGTAGAAGGGATTAGTAACTGTCAACTATGTAATTACTATAAGAGCTAGTTGAAAGCCTAATATAGGCATTATTTTTGATAAACATAGGCAGTATGAATTTCGCCATAATTAAAAAGTTAATGCGCGATAGTAGTTAATCTGGGGGCACGGCAGTGCCCCCACCAAGTCGAGCAAAAAAGCGGCACGGCCGTACCATCCTTTTCTCGAAGCAATTCAGGCCATTTTCGACCGCCTGTAACTTCGTTGTGGATAAAACTAGAAGGCTGAATTTTCATTAGCTATGCAGGCATTGTAAAGACACGGTATATTTAAAATTTCATTCAATTTGAACCAGTAGTTTAAGAATTATAACGGGTCAAAGTTACTTAATTTTGTCACTCACTGACTGACTCACTGACTGACTCACTGACTCACCGATCATCAAAATTCTAAGGCACTTCTAGCAGACCTAGAAGCTTCAAATTTGGAATATAAGTAGTGTTTGGTGTATGAATCAAGGAAAAACTAAAATATTTGGGGGCATGGTAGTGCAACCGCCAAGTCGAGTAAAATTTTTCAATTTCGGTCCAGTTTTCTAGATACATAACTGCTGTCTACAAAATACAAAAAGAAATGAGATTTGGGGGCACGGTAGTGCAACCGCCAAGTCAAGTAAAATTTTTCAATTTCGGTCCAGTTTTCTAGATACATAACTGCTGTCTACAAAATACAAAAAGAAATGAGATCCCATCAAAAACAATACTTGTCAAAAAAACCAAGTCTCGCAACTCAGTTGTTCTACGGTAAAAAGTTGTGAGATCCATGTAATACCAAGTCCAGGCCAGGAAATCTTTAACGTTTTACATAAATATATTGACTTGACCATCGCATGAAAACACGTGTAAATTAAATTATTTAGTGCGATGGCCAAGTCAATATATTTATGTAAAACGTTAAAGATTTCCTGGCCTGGACTTGGTATTACATGGATCTCACAACTTTTTACCGTAGAACAACTGAGTTGCGAGACTTGGTTTTTTTGACAAGTATTGTTTTTGATGGGATAATAATTACAGTGATCCTGTTATTATTATTAAAGTAAATAATAATTATATTACCAATATTGTAAATACTGGTAAAAATCGCAAGTACCTAAAAGTCATGGGTTAAGCCCATGACTTTTCATACAAACTTTGTCAGTCTATAACTTCTATACTCCATCGATAACGACATTGAGCTTTGGTTGGGGTAAATTAATATAAGGTAACTTCATTTAGTCCCAATAATTGATTCTGAGTTTTTCGTCCATACAAAATGGAACTGACTCCTTTATGCAAAAATCGTTAAAGAACATAATAATAACGTATAATAATAAAAAGGTTTTCATACAAGCATTTTTTAAACCAATTTCGAGCCTTGCCCCCAGGATTTAAAGTATCGATATCTTATCGACTCCATTTTATCTTTCTTCTCTCTAATTGCTTTTTTCAAAGTGTGCGTCACGTCACGCGGCCATTGATTGGCCATAAGGCACGCCTTCTGGCCAATCACAGCACTTTTAAGCCGGTTGCACATGTTGTCGTAGACTCTCAGTCGCTTTGTTTTTACACAGTTGAATGTGTGTGTGGGAGCTGTGGTGGGGGAAATGTGGGGACACTGGTTCTCGTTGTAGTTACGCGCGACTTCATATCTATTCTCTTTCTATGATCTGAGATGCAAACCCACAGCACGCGGTGCTGCGCCTCTGTGCGGAATACTCTTGGCGTGGAAGAAGGCGCGGCAGGCGGCGTGCCGGGCGGCGACACTAGAGACGCCACGCCCGCCGACGATGACCGCCCACTAACGCAAGCTTTTGAGTGACGTTACCATGTACATTTAAAAGCAACCCACCTATTGCGAAGTGAGGAACACGAGGGGTATAGCAGCAGGCGCTGTGGGTGGCGACACCACCAAGCCACGCCCACTATAAGACACTGGGGAAATCTTTTGAGTGACGTCATCATCTTTCCTATAACACCTACCTGTTGCGATGGTCTTCTACACGATGCTGCGCCTCTGTGCGGAATACTCTCGGCGTGGAAGAAGGCGCGGCAGGCGGCGTGCCGGGCGGCGATACTAGCGACGCCACGCCCGCCGACGACGACCGCCCATATGGCACTAACACAAGCTATTAAGTGACGTCATCATCGAACCTTGACTTCAAATAATACTCACCTATTGCGATGATCTTCAACGCGATATTATGCTCGTGCGGAACACGCGGGGCGTAGTAAAGGGCGCGGTGGGCGGCGACACGCTCGAAGCCACGCCCACTATACTACACTGGGACAACGTTTTGAGTGACGTCACCATCAACCCACCTGTTGCGATGGTCTTCTACACGATGCTGCGCCTCTGTGCGGAATACTCTTGGCGTGGAAGAAGGCGCGGCAGGCGGCGTGCCGGGCGGCGACACTAGCGACGCCACGCCCGCCGACGACGACCGCCCGTATGGCACTAACGCAAGCTATTAAGTGACGTCATCATCGAACCTTGACTTCAAATAATACTCACCTATTGCGATGATCTTCAACGCGATATTATGCTCGTGCGGAACACGCGGGGCGTAGTAAAGGGCGCGGTGGGCGGCGACAAGATCGAAGCCACGCCCACTATACTACACTGGGACAACCTTCTGAGTGACGTCACCATCAACCTACCTATTACGATGGTCTTCAACGCGGTGCTGCGCCTCTGTGCGGAATACTCTCGGCGTGGATGAAGGCGCGGCAGGCGGCGTGCCGGGCGGCGACACTAGCGACGCCACGCCCGCCGACGACGACCGCCCATATGGGACTGAGGCAAGCTATTGAGTGACGTCATCATCGACCCTTCAAAGTCACCCCACCTATTGCGAAGTGACGAACACGAGGGGTATAGCAACAGGCGTTGTGGGTGGCGACACCACTAAGCCACGCCCACTATAAGACACAGGGGAAATCTTTTGAGTAACGTCATCATCTTTCCTATAACACCTACCTATTACGATGGTCTTCCACACGATGCTGCGCCTCTGTGCGGAACACTCTCGGCGTGGAAGAAGGCGCGGCAGGCGGCGTGCCGGGCGGCGACACTAGCGACGCCACGCCCGCCGACGACGACCGCCCGTATGGCACTGAGGCAAGCTATTGAGTGACGTTACCACCGACTCTTTAAAAGCTACCCACCTATTGCGAAGTGAGGAACACGAGGGGTATAGCAACAGGCGTTGTGGGTGGCGACACCACTAAGCCACGCCCATTATAAGACACAGGGGAAATCTTTTCAGTGACGTCATCATCTTTCCTATAACACTTACCTATTACGATAGTCCTCAACACGATACTGCTCCAGTGCGGAACACGCGCGGCGTAGCAGCGGGCGCGGTGGGCGGCGACACGATCGAAGCCACGCCCACTATAAGACACCGGGAAAATCTTTTGAGTGACGTCATCATCTTTCCTATAACACTTACCTGTTGCGATGGTCTTCCACACGGTGCTGCGCCTCTGTGCGGAATACTCTCGGCGTGGAAGAAGGCGCGGCAGGCGGCGTGCCGGGCGGCGACACTAGCGACGCCACGCCCGCCGACGACGACCGCCCGTATGGCACTAACGCAAGCTATTGAGTGACGTTACCACCGACCCTTTAAAAGCAACCCACCTATTTCGAAGTGAGGAACACGAGGGGTATAGCAGCAGGCGTTGTGGGTGGCGACACCACCAAGCCACGCCCACTATAAGACACCGGGGAAATCTTTTGAGTGACGTCATCATCTTTCCTATAACACTTACCTGTTGCGATGGTCTTCTACACGGTGTTGCGCCTCTGTGCGGAATACTCTTGGCGTGGAAGAAGGCGCGGCAGGCGGCATGCCGGGCAGCGATACTAGCGACGCCACGTCCGCCGACGCCCGTATGGCACTGAGGCAAGCTTTTAAGTGACGTCATCATCGACCCTTCAAAAGCTACCCACCTATTGCGAAGTGAGGAACACGAGAGGTATAGCAGCAGGCCTTGTGGGTGGCGACACCACCAAGCCACGCCCACTATAAGACACTGAGGCAGTCTTTTGAGTGACGTCACCATCAACCTACCTGTTACGATGGTCTTCAACGCGGTGCTGCGCCTCTGTGCGGAATACTCTCGGCGTGGAAGAAGGCGCGGCAGGCGGCGTGCCGGGCGGCGACACTAGCGACGCCACGACGACCGCCCGTATGGCACTGAGGCAAGCTATTGAGTGACGTCATCATCGACTCTTTAAAAGCTACCTACCTATTGCGAAGTGAGGAACACGAGAGGTATAGCAGCAGGCCTTGTGGGTGGCGACACCACCAAGCCACGCCCACTATAAGACACTGAGGCAGTCTTTTGAGTGACGTCACCATCAACCTACCTGTTACGATGGTCTTCAACGCGGTGCTGCGCCTCTGTGCGAAATACTCTTGGCGTGGAAGAAGGCGCGGCAGGCGGCGTGCCGGGCGGCGATACTAGCGACGCCACGCCCGCCGACGACGACCGCCCATATGGCACTAACACAAGCTATTAAGTGACGTCATCATCGAACCTTGACTTCAAATAATACTCACCTATTGCGATGATCTTCAACGCGATATTATGCTCGTGCGGAACACGCGGGGCGTAGTAAAGGGCGCGGTGGGCGGCGACACGCTCGAAGCCACGCCCACTATACTACACTGGGACAACGTTTTGAGTGACGTCACCATCAACCCACCTGTTGCGATGGTCTTCTACACGATGCTGCGCCTCTGTGCGGAATACTCTTGGCGTGGAAGAAGGCGCGGCAGGCGGCGTGCCGGGCGGCGACACTAGCGACGCCACGCCCGCCGACGACGACCGCCCGTATGGCACTAACGCAAGCTATTGAGTGACGTCATCATCGAACCTTGACTTCAAATAATACTCACCTATTGCGATGATCGTCAACGCGATATTATGCTCGTGCGGAACACGCGGGGCGTAGTAAAGGGCGCGGTCGGCGGCGACAAGATCGAAGCCACGCCCACTATTATGACACTGGGACAACTTTTTGTGTGACGTCACCATCAACCTACCTGTTGCGATGGTCTTCTACACGATGCTGCGCCTCTGTGCGGAACACTCGTGGCGTGGAAGAAGGCGCGGCAGGCGGCGTGCCGGGCGGCGACACTAGCGACGCCACGCCCGCCGACGACGACCGCCCGTATGGGACTGAGGCAAGCTATTGAGTGACGTCACTATCGACCCTTCAAAAGCAACCCATCTATTGCGAAGTGACGAACACGTGGGGCGTACACCAAGCCACACCCACTATAAGACACCGGGGAAATCTTTTGAGTGACGTCATCATCTTTCCTATAACACTTACCTGTTGCGATGGTCTTCTACACGGTGTTGCGCCTCTGTGCGGAATACTCTTGGCGTGGAAGAAGGCGCGGCAGGCGGCATGCCGGGCAGCGATACTAGCGACGCCACGTCCGCCGACGCCCGTATGGCACTGAGGCAAGCTTTTAAGTGACGTCATCATCGACCCTTCAAAAGCTACCCACCTATTGCGAAGTGAGGAACACGAGAGGTATAGCAGCAGGCCTTGTGGGTGGCGACACCACCAAGCCACGCCCACTATAAGACACTGAGGCAGTCTTTTGAGTGACGTCACCATCAACCTACCTGTTACGATGGTCTTCAACGCGGTGCTGCGCCTCTGTGCGGAATACTCTCGGCGTGGAAGAAGGCGCGGCAGGCGGCGTGCCGGGCGGCGACACTAGCGACGCCACGACGACCGCCCGTATGGCACTGAGGCAAGCTATTGAGTGACGTCATCATCGACTCTTTAAAAGCTACCTACCTATTGCGAAGTGACGAACACGTGGGGCGTAGCAGGGGGCGCGGTGGGCGGCGACAAGATCGAAGCCACGCCCACTATATGACACTGAGGCAGTCTTTGGAGTGACGTCATCATCAACCCACCTATTGCGATGGTCTTCTACACGATGCTGCGCCTCTGTGCGAAATACTCTTGGCGTGGAAGAAGGCGCGGCAGGCGGCGTGCCGGGCGGCGACACTAGCGACGCCACGCCCGCCGACGACGACTGCCCGTATGGCACTGAGGCAAGCTATTGAGCGACGTCATCATCGACCCTTCAAAAGCTACCCACCTATTGCGAAGTGAGGAACACGCCGGGCGTATTAGCGGGCACGGTGGGCGGTGACATCATCTAAGCCACGCCCACTTTATGACACTGGGGCAAAATTTTGAATGACGTCACCATCGACCCTTCAAATGCAACCTACCTATTGCGATGATCCTCCACACGGTGCTGCGCCTCTGTGCGGAATACTCGTGGCGTGGAAGAAGGCGCGGCGGGTGGCGTGCCGGGCGGCGACACTAGCGACGCCACGCCCGCCGACGACGACCGCCCGTATGGCACTGGCGGCTTGCCTGGGGGATCCATAATAATATGCTATTGGTACACAAACGTCGACGTATAACTTTGGATCATTGAGCTCCAAAAAAAAAGTATCAATCTTATTTAGGCGGTTTAGGATTTGAAAATATACACTTTAACCATTATTGACCGACGACCTCATAAAGGTAGCAGGAAGGCGCTGGATGCAGGCCGCTGTAACAGCTGTAATACTAACCGGCCTGTGTAAATGATTGGGGAGGCATGTGTTCAGCAGTGGATGTCCTATGGCTGAAATGATGATAATGATGATGAACTATTTTTATTCTGTGTTCAAAATTTATCAATGGACAAAAACTACTTTTGTATTTCACTTAAATATACTTCGATTGATGCAGATCCTGAAATAACGTCTCTGGATCCAATCCCATAAAAATGAGACGTATTGACCGATTGCAACGTCGTATAATCATGATGCAAAATCGCAAATATTGATCTGCACAGTTGCGGACACAGCTGTGTTTCTAGGAACGTTCTTGCAACTCACGAAGGCGAGTGAGCTTTACTTGTGTGTGAACGTGCACATGTACATAACGATAGTGTAATGTCTATCAAAACTTTTGAAAAACGAACATTAGCGAGCCACCACACATGTAAAGCTAACTCGCCTTCGTGAATTGCTACAACTATAATTTAAATGGTTTTTTTTTCTATTTATTAACCGATTGAGTCCCAGACGGCATTAATTAATGTCATAACAATTGATTATCTATTGTGTCTAGATTCGCGGAGCTTGAAGGATTAATTTAGGACTTTTACATAGTATGTCAGTCCTATCATAACCTAATCGTAAACTCAATAACCAAAAACTTAAAAATAATTAAACAATAAAAAGAACGAGTAACTGTCACTGGAGAATCACAGAAACCATGTCGCAAATAAGTTTAGCAGCATCTGATGAAGGGTTGGCTAAAATGCTTTGAAATACTCCTACATTGAGCGTTTTAAGATTTAGTTGACTCACCAATGATAAAATGTTATTATGAAACGTTATATCACTCTTATTACCTGTACGTATGGCAGTAGAGATGATATCGCGAGCCGCTCGCCTGCGGTTTTCTTCACCGGCTTTCTCTTCAACGAGTTTTGCCATTGAGTTTTGCAGACTTCTGCAAATCATATCACAACATTTTAAAATAATAATTTATTTGAAGAGTTATTAAATAAGTTCTAAGCTCTTTTCTTAAATGAGGGCTCAGTGTGAGTTTACATCAAACGTCGTCACTAGTGAGCGCGTTAAAACAATATATGAAAATTTTAGTTCTTGAAAGTTTCCGCTAGGAGCGCTGTACAATCCGTCATACAAATAATGTCATTTTTTACGCGCTCATTAGTTGATGCAAACTCACACTAAGCCCTGATACAAATTCACAACACCCACTTTTATAGCTCCCAACTAATTCTGAATTCTATGTTCATAGCAGGCTCGGAGCACCTTGAGCTTAGTGTCAAGCAAATAAAGACCCTAATTAAGCTTATTCTAAAGTTGAATTTGCAACAAACCTCCTAGCGTCTTGCAGTAGAACGGAGGGGTCGACAGCGGGAGTGCCGTGCGAGGGTTCACTCTCGGTCTTCTTCACGCCGCCACGACTCGGCTCCTCTGTTGGTGTCTACAATAATAAAGAAAGGGCATTAGCTATTCTGTAAATAGTTAAATGAACTACACATTGTTGATGCTACATCACACCTACATTACAACTGGAAGGATAGAACAGCCTTTTCCTATTTCCGAAATAGTTTTTCGGCAAAAGTTATATCACATTAGGTATCGTTTGAAGGGATCATCATCCACTTGAAAGGGTCTAAATTAGAAAATGTATGTGTGTATGGGGCAAATAAACGATTCTTAATTTTAAATTAATAATTTAGGTGTGAAAATGCGCATGGCTTTGCAGTTAAGAAATAAAAAGTGAGTAAGAACATTTTAGACTGTTCACCGTATTTAAATGCTATACGCACGCTACAACTTTTTGAGATATGAACCAATTAACATCAGGTAGAAGCTTTCCACTAGGGCGCGTAGGCTACAATAAAACTCTAATAGTAAATAAACAAGTAATTACATAAGTAAGAAAAATGCTTACCGGCGAGGGCTCGATGCCGATCTGTTGCAAGCGAACAGAGCCGGGCTCAGGCCGCGGCGCCGATTCACGCTCCTCACTCTGCGCTTTGGGCTTGGCAATTTTGGACACTACTGCTAACAAAATAAGGTATATTATAACATGATCATTAACAATAAAGCGACCGTTTTGACTTAGGTACCTTAACTTTGAACTTCCTACGTTGGATTAAGTAGCCATTGATTCGAATAATAATTATGTATTACAAATGAGTAGGCCTTAGAAGGAGGCTCGTTCAAAAACTGGATGTATTTCTTAGTAGGCCGACAGAAAAGTTGTCTCGTCTGCATGTTTTTATATGTCCATGCTTACTAAAATGTATTTTACTAAGGTACATTTAAAATTAAAATAATACTAGCCTGGTTTGGGCACTATTCGTTTCGGCTCTGGTGGTGACGTCAGAGACGCTCTTCTCTCGAACTGATCCTTGAAGCTACCCACATTGCCGCCTAAGAACAAAGTAATTATTATAAACTCTGGGTCTTTGATAATAAAGCATATTTTAAGTGAGTGTATTTACCAGGTATGGAGAGTTTCTTGGGCTTAACCGGAGTCTGGTTGGCTGGGGTCGGCTGCGATAGAGATAGGGACGTCAGTTTGTCCGCGGCAGATGCTACAGCACTTGGCTTAGTTTCTTCGACCTGATAGAATAAAAATAAAAAGTGAAATTACAACAGATTTTCACTATTTATGAAGGTCAAGGTCAGTACGAAAGTATTACTGTTAAAATGACATCTAACATAAGAATTTAGTGCTTACAAAGTTTTGTAGTGTCTCATTGTCGATCTCCAGCATTTCGGGACAAATAATCTAGTATGATTACAAAATGTAATGCCAAGCGTTAGGGTCTATTAGAAACAGAAGGACGAATGAAAGTCTATTCTAATTGCTACACGTATATTTTTACGTCAATATTAAGCACTAATGACTCGTATATCACTTTAGTTTCTTGTAATATGCACCTTATCTCTAAGACAACTAGGCTCCTCCTTCTTCTCAGGCTTCTTTCTCCTCCTTAGTTTTCTCCCGCAGCGTGGACGTGGCGCGGACCATGGCGGGCTCTTTCACTGGTTTGGGCGCGGGTACAGGGGCGGGCGCGTGGGCGGGAGTCTTGTAATATACACCTTACCTCTAAGATAACACAGTCCACATTCATCGTCTCACCTTAGGCTCCTCCTTCTCAGGCTTCTCCTCCTTAGTTTTCTCCCGCGGCGTGGACGTGGCGCGGCCCTTAGCGGGCTCCTTCACTGGTTTAGGCGCGGGCGCGGACGCATGGGCTAGAGTCTTGTAATATGCACCTTATCTCTAAGACAACACAGTCCACATTCATCAACTCACCTTAGGCTCCTCCTTCTTGTCAGGCTTCTCCTCCTTAGTTTTCTCCCGCGGCGTGGACGTGGCGCGGCCCTTAGCGGGCTCCTTCACTGGTTTGGGCGCGGGCGCGGACGCATGGGCTAGAGTCTTGTAATATGCACCTTATCTCTAAGACAACACAGTCCACATTCATCATCTCACCTTAGGCTCCTCCTTCTTCTCAGGCTTCTCCTCCTTAGTTTTCTCCCGCGGCGTGGACGTGCCACGTACTTTAGCGGGCTCCTTCACTGGTTTAGGCGCGGGCGCGTGGGCGGGAGTCTTGTAGTATGCACCTTATCTCTAAGTATGCACCTTATCACTAAGACCACATGGTACACATTCATCGTCTCACCTTAGGCTCCTCCTTTTTCTCAGGCTTCTCCTCCTTAGTTTTCTCCCGCGGCGTGGACGTGGCGCGGCCCTTAGCGGGCTCTTTCACTGGTTTCGGCGCGGGCGCGGGCGCATGGGCGGGAGTCTTGTAATATGCACCTTATCTCTAAGACAACACAGTCCACATTGGTCATCTCACCTTAGGCTCCTCCTTTTTCTCAGGCTTTTCTTCCTTAGTTTTCTCCCGCGGCGTGGACGTGGCGCGGTCCTTAGCGGGCTCCTTCACTGGTTTAGGCGCGGGTGCGAGAGTCTTGTAATATGCACCTTATCTCTAAGACAACACAGTCCACATTGATCATCTCACCTTAGGCTCCTCCTTCTTCTCAGGCTTCTCCTCCTTAGTTTTCTCCCGCGGCGTGGACGTGGCGCGGTCCTTAGCGGGCTCCTTCACTGGTTTAGGCGCGAGCGCGTGGGCTGGAGTCTTGTAATATGCACCTTATCTCTAAGACAATACAGTCCACATTCATCATCTCACCTTAGGCTCCTCCTTCTTCTCAGGCTTCTCCTCCTTAGTTTTCTCCCGCGGCGTGGACGTGGCGCGTACTTTAGCGGGCTCCTTCACTGGTTTAAGCGCGGGCGCGGGCCCGTGGGCTCTTGTAATATGCACCTAATCTCTAAAACGACACAGTCCACATTCATCATCTCACCTTAGGCTCCTCCTTCTTCTCAGGCTTCTCCTCCTTAGTTTTCTCCCGCGGCGTGGACGTGGCGCGGCCCTTAGCGGGCTCCTTCACTGGTTTAGGCGCGGGCGCGGGCCCGTGGGCTCTTGTAATATGCACCTTATCTCTAAGACAACACAGTCCACATTCATCATCTCACCTTAGGCTCCTCCTTCTTCTCAGGCTTCTCCTCCTTAGTTTTCTCCCGCGGCGTGGACGTGGCGCAGACCTTAGCGGGCTCCTTCACTGGTTTAGGCTCGGGCGCGTGGGCGGGAGTCTTGCAATATGCACCTTATCTCTAAGACAACATGGTACACATTCAGCATCTCACCTTAGGATCCTCCTTCTTGTCAGGCTTCTCCTCCTTAGTTTTCTCCCGCGGCGTGGACGTGGCGCGGCCCTTAGCGGGCTCCTTCACTGGTTTGGGCGCGGGCGCGGACGTATGGGCTAGAGTCTTGTAATACGCACCTTATCTCTAAGACAACACAGTCCACATTCATCGTCTCACCTTAGGCTCCTCCTTCTTGTCAGGCTTCTCCTCCTTAGTTTTCTCCCGCGGCGTGGACGTGGCGCGGCCCTTAGCGGGCTCCTTCACTGGTTTAGGCGCAGGTGCGGGAGTCTTGTAATATGCACCTTATCTCTAAGACAACACAGTATACATTCATGATCTCACCTTAGGCTCCTCCTTCTTCTCAGGCTTCTCCTCCTTAGTTTTCTCCCGCGGCGTGGACGTGGCGCGGCCCTTAGCGGGCTCCTTCACTGGTTTGGGCGCGGGCGCGGGCCCGTGGGCTCTTGTAATATGCACCTTATCTCTAAGACAACACAGTCCACATTCATCATCTCACCTTAGGCTCCTCTTTCTTCTCAGGCTTCTCCTCCTTAGTTTTCTCCCGCGGCGTGGACGTGGCGCGGCCCTTAGCGGGCTCCTTCACTGGTTTAGGCGCGGGCGTATTGGCGGGAGTCTTGTAATATGCACCTTATCTCTAAAACAACACAGTCCATATTGGTCATCTCACCTTAGGCTCCTCCTTTTTCTCAGGCTTCTCCTCCTTAGTTTTCTCCCGCGGCGTGGACGTGGCGCGGCCCTTAGCGGGCTCCTTCACTGGTTTGGGCGCGGGTACAGGGGCGGGAGTCTTGTAATATGCACCATATCTCTAAGACAACATGGTACACATTCATCATCTCACCTTAGGCTCCTCCTTCTTCTCAGGCTTCTCCTCCTTAGTTTTCTCCCGCGGCGTGGACGTGGCGCGGCCCTTAGCGGGCTCCTTCACTGGTTTGGGCGCGGGCAGAGGGGCGGGCGCGGGGGCGGTGACAGAGGGGGCAGGGGCGGGCTCAGGCGCAGGCGAGGGAGCGATTGTGATTGTAGCTGATGACTTCAGGCCTGGCTGCACGCTCTGTGGGATAATCAAACAAAAATTAGAAAGAAAGAAAGATACATTTATTACAATGGACATCACACAAATACAGGCAATTACATAGACATGACAGTGGCACAAAATAATGGAAGAAGAAAAAAAACAAGAGTAAACTGAGCAGTGCCACCCATTCACCAACAAGATGCCCACTGCAACGGGGCCCCACTCAGCATATGCCGTGGCCCACGGTGACGATGGCCACGGCGCTGGTTTTCAGTGTGCCCCATGCCGAGTGAGGGCAAATTACGAAATACAATAGGCATTATAGATCGTGTCATCCACGAAGACGCGCCCCACCATTCTGCCGGTAATATTTGAGTGTTATCATTACACGCTAAATTATCCATGTGTGCACACACACACTACAATAATGACGCTCGGATTGCTCGGATCAAAATCAAATCTCAAATCTCCCTGCACCCCGCGCTTCCCTCGACCAAAAATTGGTGGGGCGCGTCTTCGTGGATGAAACGATCTATACATGGCATTAAGTTCGCCTTATGTACCAACTATATGGCATCAAAGAATAAATAATAAATACATGGCGTGCGACATGTAATTCACACCTACATGTGAATATTATCGTGTCGCTTATAAGTGTTAATTTTGTTCAGAGTACAATTAGGCCCGGTTTCCACCAAGGCGGAGCAGAGCGAAGTAAAAAGGAGATGTGTCGGGCACACGAATTTTTCTATAGAGTTTGAAACTGCGGCGGAGCGGAGAAAAGATATGTGGAAATAATGAAATCTGATTAGTTATTCAAAACACTTCTCCGCTTCGCCTTGGTGGAAACCGGCCTTAAGCGAACGTGTTTACTCGTTATACATGAAACCAACCGACTGTTTTTATGAATCATAAAATATGACGAATGTTGTGTTCCTACCGTCTCTGGTTCTGGTTCTGGCGGCGTGTCGGCGGAAGTTTCTTCTGGCACGGGCGCTTGTGGCGAGATGCTTGCACAGCTATAAGAAATAAACATAATAAACATGTGACATGACATCGGCCGTTTGGTGTAGTGGTTTCAATACGGACTACTATGCCGAGAGGCCCCGGGTTCGATTCCCGGCCGGGCAGAAATTGAAATGATGAATTTTAATTTCTGTGATGGGTCTGGGTGTTACTATGTATAATATGTATGTATTTACAAAAAAAAAGTATTTAAGTATGTTTATATCCGTTGTCTAGTACCCATAGTACAAAGCTTAGTTTGGGACTAGAAGCATCCAAGAAAATGTCCAAGGATAATAATTATTATTTATTTACATACTTAAATATCATCATTATACGAGTAGACAAATTGAAATGTCTTGCAAAACAAGACAGGTTTTTTTTATACCAGTATGCATTTTACCACCCAATCGAGTTAACTGCGTGTGCGCATCTGGCAACCGTGACGTCACATCGACGTTCTGGTTCGGACAGGGCGAACGAGGGGAAGTGTGCGGGTGAGTGCGAGGGAGAGTCGCATTCCAGCGATTTGCGCAGTTAGCTCGATCGAGCTAAGGCTGAGTTGCACCACCAAACTTTGACCGTAACTATAACGGTAACCGGTGATTTTTGTATGAAGTTGGCAGATTTTTGACGTCTGTTAAAGTCAAAGTAATATGGTGCAACCCAGCCTTTAATAGCTTTATGTTTATTTTACCTGGCAACACGTTCTTTCTTCCTCTGTAGACCGCTGGCAGACATAGCCAGTTCTAACTTCCGCTTGTTGTCGCTGGCCGACACTATTGTACGCGTTGGAGATGGTTTGATCGCGTCTTCACCACCCTCTGAAATTATTTAGTAAATTATTTATTAAATAAATTGCAAAACACTTTTATTAAAATGAAACTTTGTTTTAATCCCGCATGAAATAGCTAGTTTGTCAATAAAGTTGTCAATGCAAGTTCAGACCCCTCGCGTGATGCATTTTCTTAGAATTAGGCTGCGTTTCTACCAGTGATGTGCGAGGATGCATAGCGAGGGATGTGTTCAAATAGAATCGCTTCATTTACCTAGCCTCGGTAAAGCTAAGCCCAGTTTCGACCAAAGCACACATGAAATATGTTTTGAATAACATATTTCCGAACCGAAGATGAACGGAAAAACACGAAAATAACGAAATATGATTGGTGATTCAAAGACATCTCTCTAAGCTTTAGTGGAAGCCAGGCCTAAGGGCCGTTATACACCACTTTGGATATTAGAATACTGACCTGCCACCAGTTCAAGGATCCTCTTCTCAGCAGAATTGCTAGGCTCCACGGCCATAGACGCGGAGCTCGTGAGGTCTGCGCCGCTCTCCTCTGGGCCCAGTTCTGCTTGCTGCGATCACAACATGTGTTTATGAGCTGTTTAATGACGTAATCTATCGTCAGTATTCATTATTATAAAGAAAGAGAGAGACAAATTCAATAACATATGACTCGCAGACTAAGGACCGATTCGACCAAACTTTTATCCGAGAATAACTCCCGGTATAAACTGGCACATTGACAGTTTCAGTGTGGGAAATATGTCAAAATGACAAGTTTATTCTGAGGTTAATATTTACTCGTTTGGTCGAATCCGCCCTAAGAAAGATAAGGGATGAAATATGCTGCCTCTGCTTTTCTGTCTCAACTACAGGCTTTTCGAGCCCCCTCTAGAACTTGATTATGCACCTTTTGGTAGAATATTTGTTCTTGGTAAGTCTTACGTTTTAGGATTTCATATCAAATCATCAAAGTATGACGTAATACATTTTTTTTTTCATAACGATAATGTAATTTTAAGAAATCACCTTACTTCGAACAAAAATTTCGTTGTTGTTCAAATTGTCTGCTAGTTAGCATTATTATTCAGACACACTTGGCTGCAATTCCATTTACTACATGTCATACAATGTCATATTTCCGCAGCTGTTTAAATAAGTGATAAATATTTGTAGACTTAAAAATCAAGTCCCAATATCTATGAAATACTTACACTTCAACACATTTTCATTTTAAAAATAAGTCAGAAAGTTTTAAAATAGGTATGGTGGAAACATCATGATCATTTACTTGATCATTTTCATCATGCCATGTCAATTGACTTGTGTTAATGTAGATCGTGCCATCCACGAAGACGCGCCCCACCAATTTTTGGTCGAGGGAAACGCGGGGTGCGGGGAGTTTCATCCGAGCAATCCAAGCGTCATTATTGTAGTGTGCGTGTGCACTGATGGATAATTTAGCGTGTACCGATAACACTGAAACATTAGCGGAAGAATGGTGAGGCGCGTTTTCGTGGATAACACAATCTATAGAATAGAATGGATAACGTGAGAAGTGTAGGCCAAATTCTTCATTTGCAGAGGAAATTAGAGTTTCGTACTCCAGCAGTGGAGCTTTAACCCTTAACCACTGACGTGTCATTTTGTTACACTAACACTGACGTACGTACGGCGTACGTACGTAACTTTGAAGACCTCCTGATGTATCAATAGAGTGTAACTTTGGTGAAATTTGTATTTAAATTATTTACACATATTTATATTAAACAGAGATAGTAAAAAAACATAGTAACATTAATAGAATAGTGTGATATTGGTGAATTCCTCCAGATATAATTAAAGTTAGACAGGCATTTTTTAAAAAGCAACACAAAATTATTCGATAACACTAGGAACTTTTATTTTGGCCATATTAAAGATTAATAATAGTTTTAATCAGAAAAAAATCACAATAGCAGTAATTTACAAATTAAGTCACTTTTTAATACAGTTCATTTAGGAAGCCTATTTTCTATAGTCTTTCTTTGTTTGATGACCTGGTCACCAGTTTGCCGTGCTTCAAACTAGCTAGGAAATGTGAAAATATGGTAAACAATCTTCAGACGAAGTCAAATCCAAAGCCACGAACTAAAGCTCCTTCACCATCATGATGATTGTCCTCGAAATCCGCAACTAATATAAAAATTTTCATCCACTGGATTTTTTGCTAATTTGTTCGTCATTTGTAATAATTTTTGGCGTAAATAAGGTATAAGGCCAAGTAAATAAATTAGACTGCTAACAATTAATTTTATCTATGGACCAACATACAAAAGCGATGTTGAAAAAGTTACACTAACACTGACGTTACGTACCACATACGTCGGGTGGTCTAGCTCTCCTACTTAGGGACGTGCTAGCCATCTATTTTTTCCCGTCGCACACGCATCTCTGGCCACTAGGAAACTACCAAAAAGAACACGCAAAAATTCCCGCATAAAATGAAGTTTTGAACGAAAAACCGTTTGAGCGACGTACCACGTACGTACGTCAGTGGTTAAGGGTTAATGACCTGATGACAATGACAACATACCTCTGACGAGGGCACGACGACAGAGTTGGAGTTGGAAGGCGCAGCCGGCGCTAGAGACAGTAGCAGATCCAAGCGCACTGGTGTTTCAGCCGCTAGCAACTCTGCCATCTCCAGGCATGACGTCTCGCAACCGGCGTTCACCCATCTAAAATTTATAAAATAAAATTCATAAAATTCATTTATTTATGCAAATAGGCTTTTAAAAAGCACTTTTACACGTCCCAATATTAACCCTACCACTGCTTCGGGACAATAAATGGGCCAGTGCTGAGAAGAAGCAGCGCAAGAAACTCAGTCACTATTGTCAGCCTCCTTTTTGCCATCTGAGGGACAAAATGTAATCTTAGAACATCCTTAAATGTGTGGAATAATTGAATTTGAAAATACAGTTAAAGGAGAAGACTACAAGACGATTAGCTAGTTCTTGTATAATAAGACGATATTTTTGCCTATGGACAAGCTATATGTGGTATATTACAAGTTTTTTAATTGACAAATAACATGGCATACATTAAGAATAAGAATTTCTTTATTGCGGTGAATGTGGTACAAAATGGTAATCATAATAAATGTCCGTTACACACATTTAACCAACGCCAATTGGCATGCAACATAGAGTGAAACAGTAAGCACATAATTTATTATGTCTAAATATCTAAATAATAACACGTCATTAAAATTATAATAATACAGCCAAAATAATAAATTTATACTCAATTAAAAATAAAACAATTAAATACTTGTATTAAACATTAATTTTTACAGTTTAGAAATTCATGCTATAATAACATTTATCACTCAATAAATCAATTAACAATAATAAATTTCACTCAATAATATAATTAAAATACATTCCGATTAAAAAATTTAAATAAAATAATGAAAAGTCAATATCCTCAAATTTTACAATTAATAAATTCATTTATGCTATAAAACATTGTCGCGTCACAATTTATAAAGCAGGTATTTAAATTGTTTAGTGGGTAAGTCTTTCATTGCGTCCGGAAGTTTATTGTACAATTTTATAGACATAAAGTAGCAATTTCTTTGAAAATTCATCGTTGAACAAGACGGTACCACCAAACGATTAAGATACCGTGTAAAAAACGTACAAATACATCGTTTTGTTTTAAAAGAATCTATATTATTTTTTATTTTGAGTAAATGGACCATTTTGGCATAATTTGTTCTTTACTTGTACTTGATTACTACTGACATCATGTGACATACGATAATGTTGTGTATTTTTAAAATAATTTTATAAACTAGCTCGCTACCTCAAATAGCCGTCATATTATCACGAAAGGTAGTCAAAGGTTTTATTATTATACAGAAAACGAGTCAATCGCCGCTTGATTGAAGCAGGTAGCGTTATTTTTCAAAGGGTAACCTCCAGACCCATTCGCTCGGTTAATATCCACTCAAGCAAGAGCAACATGCTACGATATTAGACGGGGGTATGACCTTTGCCCTTTCCTTAGAAAAGGTTGGCGTTTTTGCTCGTTTTAAAATGAGACTTGCTGAACTTTAGCTTGGTAGGGTTAAGACTCCAACTTTAATCACTTTTCTGATGGTTTTGGACGTACAAGTACAATTTTCCGAGCACTATCGGGACTATTTCCACCTCTGCAACTCCTGTGTAGCCAGGATATACAGCTTGACCGCCAATAAAAAACCCCAACCAGTGAAGGTCAAGTTTGTCCCGGGGAAAGTTAAACTGTCATTAGTCCCGCAACAAAATAATCAGAAGAACATAGGAGGAGTTCGAAGTAAAGGTATATACGAGCACAAGTAAGTTCAATCAACGCTTACTAGAAATGGACTCTACCTAAAGAGCTTTAGAGCCCAATTTTAATTGCCAGATACTTACGGATTGTCGCAAATGTACGCGATGTCAGCACGTTTCAGCGGATCCACCGTGAGCATATCGCGAATGAGCGGTGACGCAGCTGCAACAAACAATCACTTGTCATTTCAGGACATTCTCAAACCATTATGACCTATATTTGCTTACACTTAAGAGCCTACTATTGCATGAACATGAGTGAACTATTCTGATCTATATTTCCATACTACTCGAGTCTACTATTGCATGTCAGTGGCAATTCTTATACCGATCATTGTTACAATAGTAAAGGAAATAACACTATTGGTTGTAACTACGTTGTTTATCATATCATCTTCATTCATAGTGGCGACGTTTATACGGTATAGTCTGATTGTTCTGGATTCTCCTTGGTTCCTATACATTGTAGGTCAATACCATTTGCAATAAACAAACATCACGACGTTATTTGTTCTTTGTTATCTATGTTAGTTTGTTTTGCATTGTGAAGTTTTCCTTCCGCGAGCTAATAATGCTTTTAATAATAAATTCCGATTTACATAGGTACCTACATTTTTTATGTACCAAGTTCAACACAGAATTTATATTTATGTACAGGATAATATAGCTAAAGCACTGTTTGTTTGATTGAATATAGTCGAAAAATGTATCAGCGTAATGAAATTAGATTTTCAATGCTACTTCTAAGTAAAAATTTTTCACAACAAAAAGTGCCTTTAAACAATACGCAGTATAATTTACTTTCTTTCTGCTTATCTATGTCGTAAACCAGTTACTTAATTGTTTGAATTACAATTATTATTCATGTTCGTCGAAAGTAGATGTACTGCTTTATAGTAAAGTAGCTCAGCGATCAGACAAGCAGACGCCCAGCAAGTGAAAGATCTAGTGTTCAATCAATTCCCACCAGAGGCAGTTCGTTATTTTTTTTTTCAAGTTTTTAAAGGACATCATCCACGTTTCATATATTTTTGGTCCAAAATCAAAAGTGCCGGCCAACAAAAAAAAGTGCTGTATTCTGACAGAATACGTCTGCCTTAGCATTTGTTACTATGGCACCAAAGCGGTAGCTCCACTGTGCGTCGAGTATTTGAGATCTAAAAGTCATCGACTTTTCATACATTTTTTGTTCAAAATCAAAAGTGTCGGCCAATAAAAAAAAAGTGCTGTATTCTGACAGAATACGTCCGCCTTAGCATTTGTTACTATGGCACCAAAGCTGTAGCACCACTATGCGTCGAGTATTTGAGATCTAAAATTCATCGACGATTCATACATTTTTTGTTCAAAATCAAAAGTGTCGGCCAATAAAAAAAAGTGCTGTCTTCTGACAGAATACGTCCGCCTTAGCATTTGTTACTATGGCACCAAAGCTGTAGCACCACTGTGCGTCGAGTATTTGAGATCTAAAATTCATCGACGATTCATACATTTTTTGTTCAAAATCAAAAATGTCGGCCAATAAAAAAAAAAGTGCTGTATTCTGACAGAATACGTCCGCCTTAGCATTTGTTACTGTGACACCAAAGCTGTAGCACCACTGTACGTCGTAGTATTTGAGATCAAAGTCAGTCGTTTCATATATTTTTAGAACTCAAATACTACGATGCACAGTGGTGCTACAGCTTTGGTGCCATAGTAATAAATGCTAAGGCGGACGTATTCTATCAGAATACAGCACTTTTATTTTTTGGCCGGCACTTTTGATTTTGGACCAAAATGGATGATGTCCTTTCCAAGTATTATACTCACACGAAGGATTCTTGGGCTCATAGTAGTCGCCATTGCTAATCTGTCGCACCAAGCGCTTGAAGTTGGAGCCGTCGAACGGCATGGCCCCGTAGACTAGAGTATAAAGAAGCACCCCCAACGACCAACAGTCCACCTGTAATACAAGAAAGGGTTTGAAAAAAATACGCCATACGGTCTTTCTGCATTTACTTTTTTACTTACCATGTTAAGAAATAAAAAAGTAATTGGAAAGAAAGATCCTAAAGGACATTGGGAACTTTAATATGAGAAAATGCCCCACGGCGGACAAAGATGAAACGTATTTTATTTCAAAGCTTTATACTTGTAGGTATATTCACTTAAAGCGCTATGTTGTGATATATGGGAATTCTGAGATATGACGAGTCTAAGTTGAAAATATATTTGTCTAAAATGATTTAAGTAAGTCATTTTAAGCCATAATCGATATAAGTACAACGTCATAAGGGCAATCTACTACTGGGCGTAAGCATCCCATATAGAGCGTCACAAAACACAATCGTTTTTATCCAGTCACTGTAATTTATACAGTAATTTGTAACTAAGATCTACCATTATAAGTTTATTTTTGCTAGCAATGTTTCATGTTGCCATACTGATAACTGAGTTCCCTTTAATAAAGACATTTTTAGGTGAAACGTAGGTACGTACGCAGTTTAACAAACAAAAAAAGAAATTCCAAGTAACGTTAAAGGATATACACTAGAGATGAAACGGATATCCGGTAACTATCCGGTAGGCCGGATATCCGGCCTATTTTTACTATCCGGCCGGATACCGGATAGTAACTCACTATCCGGCCGGATACCGGATATTAAAAAACTACGACAATTTCCTATAATAAAATGAAATACATTAATCGTTGAGGTAAATATCAATAAAAATGGCTTATGATAATGACAGCTTTTATTTAAAGTCCAAAAAGTTACAAAAAAACATATTGAGGCCTTTCAAAAAACTAATTTCTTTTTCTAGGCTATTCACTCTAATGACGAATACATTGTATAAATAGTAAATATCTGTTAATGTCGAAATATTGCCAAATAAAACAAGCGATCTTTTTTTCACTCATGCAGATGATCTGATGACATGATGGAGTTCAGTCAGATTACGCAGCGAGTAAACTAATTTAATTTTAGCTAGTCAATCAAACACTCACGATGGCAACCAAAATCACCCGAATTGATCTGTACACAAACAAGTGGTATAGTCTGCATTCTATTCCGACGGATTCGATTTTCGAAAAGTGTGACTTGTCCAGTCTACCAGACCCACTGATCGCGTTTGAAGCACCTGTGCGGCGCTAAACTCGTCACGACATGCAACAAGACAATGGGCCAACTATCCGGCCGCCGGATATCCGGCTATCCGGCCTAGCAGCTCGCCGGATATCCGGTATCCGGTATCCGGCCAAACAACTATCCGTTTCATCTCTAATATACACCAACATAAAATTATTAATGACTCCTTCGCCTAATTAAATTAGTACCCACCAAAGTGGTATTGATTGCATTACCTCAGGGCCAATGTACGGCGTCCCTTTAACGATTTCAGGCGACGCGTACAGCGGTGACCCGCAGAATGTGGACAGAAGCGATGTCTCTTTGAATACGTTTGAGAGACCGAAATCAGCAATCTGGAGGTCAATACAAAAAAAATAATTACTATATGAACAACTAGAGATTATATTTTTCTAATTTGTGAATTAATAATGTTGAATACCTTGGCACTACCAGTGTGATCGAGCAATACATTTTCCAACTTCAAATCTCTATGGCAAATTTTATGAATATGGCAATAATACACAGCAGTCGCTATCTGACGAAATAACCTGAAACATGAAGCTCGTTAATATTTCCAAAAATATCATGTCTTTTAACACTTGAAATAGGCAAAATCAGTGTGTCCAATCGCATGACTGCAGCCATAAAAGAATTAAAGCAACCATAGACGAACCTTCTAGCCTCTTCTTCTTGTAATACTTTTTTCTGACTAAGATAATCATACAGTTCTCCGCCGGAGCAATACTCCATCACGAGTATCATCTTTTCACTGTTTTCAAATACTGCAAAAGAAATTTGATATAATTAGATTGCATTATTGTTTATTATAATATCACTAGCTTTCCGCCCGCGGCTTCGCCCGCGTGGAATTTTGTCTGTCACAGAAAAACTTTATCGCGCGCGTCCCTGTTTCAAAAACCGGGATAAAAACTATCCTATGTTCTTTCCCGGGACTCAAACTATCTCTATGCCAAATTTCATCAAAATCGGTTGCGAGGTTTAAGCGGGAAAGCGTAACAGACAGACAGACAGACAGAGTTACTTTCGCATTTATAATATTAGTTGGGATTAATATTGATAGTTGTTTTAATGTATGCAAGCATTGTACGCTTCATTTTTAATAATGAGTTTCTAATATTTTCTCTATTATTATTCTTTCTATTATTATTCTTCTTTATATTTCGGCCTTGACAGACATACAACGTCATAATGGCTCATGTAATCATTGGTGATTAGACCACCAGAGGCAGAAATTAAAGAAAAAATCTAGACCAATCAAAATCTACGCGTGCAAAGGCGAATCATGAATTTAATACGTCTTTTCCTAGACTTCTTTCTTATGGTTGCACGTGCAAATAAACCAATTATAATTATCTTTCAAGGAAACATCCAATGAAAAGTTACTGCTTTATTATGCATAAAATAGTTACGAGCCTGTTGCTCGCAATCGTTACTCAGCGTTACATAAAAGTACATTTAAAGAGTTCTGATAACACTAGTTTACAAGGTTTTTTACCCAGAGATAAAACTGATATGTATCGTTAGAGTTATTAACCCTTACTTGAAAACTGAACTTAGAAAAAATTTAGGACGTCAGATTTTGTAAATATTGATTATTTTAATTATTATATTTTTTATACATTCATCTCTAAAAACAATCAAAAATGAGTCGTGTTACTCCTTCTTTTATACTAATTAGTATCAGTTTCCCTTATTATAGACCAGCAGCAATCCGCTAACATATTTTTATCCCAAATTCCTTGGTATCTTTCCTCAAAAACCTTCAAATCCTGGTGAAAACTTTCGCCATGCTCAACACTCACGCTGCCCAGGTTCTTAGGAAAAAAATCCAGGTGAGAATGTGAAAATTGAATTTTTAACGACTTATTCACACCCATTCTTTGGTAATTCCTCAATAATTTGGAAACAATTTCTGCATAATTCTGAGATAAATTTATAGTTTCCCAGGAAACTTTTCACTACTGCTTTAAATTAATACCAAGCATCTTTTGTTACTGCCCCTACTGGAATTGCTGGGTAATGACGGATAAAGGACTCCTTCAGATTGTAGCACAGGTTTTGTGACTGATGCAACATCAGGATATTGTATGTTCTTGGGTTTTGTTGTTAAAACCTGTAGTTTCAGTGAGGCAGAAGTAACAGTCATTAGTGTGATTTGTTGGTTCTCTCCATAACATTGGGGTGCCGAATCGTATGTTTTCTTTTTCCTGCAGCCTAGTGCAATAATATACTTCTCAAATTTTCGCACACTACACCAGGAACCCATTTTTTATCAGGTTTGTTACCGAGATTTGAAAGTAATAGAAATAGGCCCGTTTTACGGCCTCAGTGAATGGTCTCTTCTTTTTTGACAATATAATTTGACCACAAACTTAGCAAAAGTTATTTGGGCTTAATTTACACTGCCTTGGTGACATTTTAAAACAAGTGAAAATGTTAAAATAATACTTAAACGCAATTGAAACAAAGTAGAAACTCCGATACGGCTAACAAAACAGCTTACTTAGGTTAATGTGGATATCTCAAAAACTTGACGTGATAAAAATATGAGACATATATTTTTGTAATAAGGGGGCTGGTAGAAAACACAACCAATATGAATTATCTTTGGGTAAAAGAAAAACTTTTTTTTTGTAAACTAGTGTAATTATTAGCCACGTCACTTTGCTAATGTTAAAAAATGCGAGTCTCACATTTTCACAGGCTTATTGACGACTTCTCTACAACTAATTGGTCTAGATATGCCTTATTTATAGGATGTGTGAAAAACATAAACTGCACGGCACGGGTTGAGTAAGCAAGTATTACATCACAAACCTCAATGCAAGAGCATTAAAATGTGTCGTATAAAACCATGTGAGTATTTTTGAACGATTTTGATGTGTTGATGCATCGTTTGGGTCAATGAGAAATAAGATACGTCCAAATTAATGATCTCTTAAAATTGAGTATTGAACAAAATGGAATACTATAATGTATGGTTATTCAGTTGTTGCTTTATCCTGTAAAGTTGCTAATTTTGGTTTACGTTGAAGATATGTTTCCTCCACACTAACCTTCATAAATATGTACAATGTTCGGATGCCTCACGGAAGACATGATCTGCACCTCTCTCCGAATGCGGATCAGGTCCGCTTCAGATTCGATCTTGCATTTCTTTATGGTTTTTATGGCGACCTCCTGCCCAGTCTTCTTATTGATGCCAAGCTGAACTTTCCCGTACGTGCCTTGACCTAATTTTCTGACTATGTCAAACCTGAAAGGGAGTTAACAATGTTATTCATTCTCATCAATCAACGTAGGCAGGTCCCGTCCTACACATCTTTGGATATAAAACTCAGGTCATTCGGTTTCGTCAGCTTTTATAATGCTTACTCATCGTTTTAGGCGTTTTCCTGGTAATACATTTATTTTTAACCTGTTTGCAGATTAAACACCCTTTACCTGTTACAGAAGGAAGGATGAAATCATCAGACTAATTAAGAGAAATATTATTCCTTGACATATATCCATAATAATGATTATAATATTTATTTCCGTTCATCCTTTCAAAACCATGTCGTGAGATATGCAGCACGTTTTCTACACATAACTTAGACCACACGCACAATAGCGCTTTAAAAGATATAATTTTGAATGTCGTGTTAATAAAATGCGGGGAAACTGATTATTGAGCTAATGACCGCCGTGATTGTGGGCATAACGCCTCAATTGAGCGCCTGATTAGCGCCCGCCGTCTAATTGATCATGCAAATCGATGCGTCGCGGCGAGACTGACTAGTCACGAATGGGTGGCAAGGAGCCTGCTCCTTGCCACCCATTGAGGAGATAGCGTTTATAGAAAATAAAGAAGGAAAAAATATTTATTTGGTCTGTCCTGGCGTCGCAGAACGAGGAGAGCCGACCCCAAATAATGGGAAAGGGCAAAGAAGAAGATTTAGAAGAACATGTCCAATGGAAACGTTCTCCTAAGTTCTAGGGTACAGTAAGTATGCTGTGTGTATTTATTGTAAAGTCGCACTATAACAGAGATACTATACGTTGTTACAACTTACAAGTGTTTGGTTTGATGCTCCGTCATCTGTACAAACAATGACACAAAAATAAAACAGTCGATTCAAGTTAATCCCCTAAAAATCTCGACTGAGAAATATTTATTCTTAAACAGGAATAAACTCCCAACGCCGAAATATTCTCGTGGCCATATCGTATTTTTGTTGAACACTCGTAGAGAACAAAAGCAGCATGACTGTTGTTTTCAGAAGCCCGTAAATCATATTGAGAGAACCGTTGCGGAATATAAAAAGTTTTAACTATCGGACGTTAATGATGTTTTATTGGTAATATTGGAAACTCCTTTTGACTCTTACTTGGGGCTAGACAAGCACGAAAGCATCGCGCGCGATGTCTGCCCACGCGCAAGTCTTTGCATAAAACATTGCACGACCGATAGCGAGGGATTTGTGTTATGTATTTTAATAGTTTTATTGATATTTGTGAATGAAACGACCTCGAGCTCGCCTTAGGCATTCTCTTCCAAACGCCTTTTACCTTGTGTTTTCTTGGAAACCGATTCATTAAAGAGAGAACGATTCAAGTGTATCATTCATTCAGAGGAAGGTCAATAGACAAAATATACTTCAGGTGACCTGATTTTTGTTTACAAATTCTATTCTCATTGAAACGCCAAATGGGTTTTTTGCTTCATTTGTTCTTTCAGTAAAATAGTTTTTCAGAAACAAACTGATTTGAATTTATATAAAACTAGCTGACCCGGCGAACTTTGTTCCGCCTTAATGGCAATAAATAAACAGACTTTTTTATTTCGAACGGGATAAAAAGTATCCTATGTCCTTCTCCTGGCTCTAAACTACCTCCCCAACAATTTTCAGCTAAATCGGTTCAGCCGTTCTTGAGTTATAAGTGGAGTAACTAACACGACTTTCTTTTATATATATAGAAGATACAATAGAGTGTGTTCATGTTTTATCATGCGGGCTATTAGCATTAATTAACTATTTATTTATACTTCAATGAAAAAAATATTAACATTAGGCGAACTTAATGCCATAAGGCATGTGTATGTAACTAACATGTAACTATGTGTTAATTTAAACCGCGAAAAACTTGAATTACTTTGAATACGCAATTAAGGTTGGATAAGTTACTCATATCGTAATCATTCGTCACAAAAGGTGACGGATATTAGATGTAACAACAGTAACAATTCGTAGGTCGAATCTCAGCCTATTTATTTAGAAACATACGCTTCTAAGTTTATACGCGCTGGAGTGACGTAACTGGCAACCTTTACGCCCACTGCCAGAGTGTAGGTGAACGAATCGCCCTAAACTCGGTCACCGGCATATGACGGCGCTGTCAACGTATAACCTGCTCCGAGATTGGTAAAGGTAATAGTCAAAGACCGGAATTTGGCCACTCCTAGCTATGACTAGTCAGTCGAGAAATAATTTCCAAACTTCATTGACAGACTTGCAGTTGCACAAAATCGTGTACAAAGGCTTTGCGATATGAAATCATTGTGACAAAGTCTAGAAGTTTAAAGGAAGGTCGTATGATGAAACGACACTGAATTAATCTCGATTTAAACACTTTGAAGTTCAACCAATTACAGAAAAAGTCCGTTTTAGAATGCATGGTATAATGCAGGCCTGTATGTCACAATCATAAATTATGTGACGTCAAAGCTGTTTCCTATTTCCTTCACATCAGTCTTTTCACCTCGCTTACTTGTGCGTCAAATTGAACATTATACGCCCACCCGGCTGCTAGATAGGTCAGTACCTATCTGACGAGGAGCTACTTCTGACTATTCGAAGTGGGTTTAATGACCTATAATTTAGAATAAAGTGTACTAGTGAAGAAAAACTTATCTATCAAACAATTGAACCTGACTTGAAATAACAAACAATCAGTCGATAGGCATCAGCAGCACATATTTTATTGATGCATTCGAATTTTACGAAATGAACCTATTGAAACAATTCTTTTTTTTTCCTGACTTAAGACGAATGTTCATCATGCAACAGATAATTTGCATCTTCATCATCATTTCAGCCACAGGGCGTCCACTGCCGAACATAGGCCTCTCCCAATGACTGAATGAATGACAAGTTGGTCGCTACCAACTGTGCGATGTGGAAGTCAGGCCGCTGAGTGCCTCCAGCGCCTTCCTGCTACCTTTATCAAGTTATTTGCAATAATTTTTTAAATTCTCTAAAAATTGAGAGCGCCATTTCGATTGCAATGCAATATTTTCCATTCACAGACTTAATCTATGCTGACTTTGAAAAGAATATTGATTGTATCTTTAGAATACAAGACGTAATAGGTCTGAAAAGTATATTTACCTCTGTTTGAGCCGTAACCGGTGGTCGTGCAGCCGCACGTCCCCGGTGTTCTCTATCCCGTCCATGATATTGGTGGACCGTTTCACTTCGCCCACCACCATTGTGACTGCAACAAAATATGTACCCAAATTAGTCAAAAGGCACATGATCGATTCTTTGTCTAAAGTAAAGAGACACACACACATCGAAAAGCATTACTAAACTCTACTTGAACCTAAATGTAGAATATTATACGCACTTGCTAGGACAAGAAAAACTCTACATAGTTAACGCAGCGCAAAGATGACTCCATCCAAATAGTTTCAATACTGCAAAATGTCAATATCATCAACATTAATCAAGATGTACGTGTCAACGTGACCTGAACAGCCGACGCCGTTACATTTGACATTTGGCAACTCTACAATAAACATTTATGTGTTGAATCCCCGGTACAGTAGCAGTACGCTGGCCGATCCTGTAGTAATTTGCAAGTGGCAATTATTGGCAGTACACACACTGCTTCGGATTTGTGTTTTGGGACTGAGAATAGGTATTCCGTGCGACTGTCTTACCGAAGCACATTCTTTGCAGCAATTTGGGAAAACACCTCATTAGACTCATTTCGGAAGAATGCATTGCCAATTAGTTGTTCGAGTCGTTAGCGTGCGGGAGCCGGGTGCATGGTACATGACGTGCTATGAGATGTAGATGTGTGGATAGACAGCCGCTTGTCTGCCACGCTCGTTTATAGCTGGCATGAGTTCCGTTTTCCCGCCGACTGGGACCGTGTGATTTATTCACGCTGACTAGCATGCTAATAAGCTGATGGACCAGAGAAAGCGTAAGTGTTTCTATCACCATTGCCGGGATCGGTGATCCACAGCTTGATATCCAAAGCACATTTAATTTTGCAAAAAGAATTCAGTCTCTATTCCTCAAGAGGGAGTATACAAACAGAGATTATACATTTCCTTTCTGGATTTACCCATTGTATGCATCTACATAAAAATATTTTATTGCGCCTTCTCTACTGCGTACTCATCTTCAAAATCAGAAGTAAAATGCCAAGTGAAGAGAGGTCGATCGAAACGAAAATACAAATGTCACCAGTCCCCACAATGCACACTCATTGATCACTTGAGCATTCGGCGCACGTGCTATGGCGAGCGCCGGCGCAGCTTTCCATTGCACACGCTAAGAAAGTACCCACTTCGCTATTCTATGTTCATACAGAGCGCAAAAACAAACTGATTTATGAATAATTCTTTGGATATTTATCACGCGATTTGACTTTATTACCTGTTAGTAACAATAATTAAAAAATAAAGACTAATTAACACAATAGATAGACAGAAAAACACATAAAAATATCTTTCTACGAAACGTTGAAACCTAGAAAAGAGATCAGCAAAGATGATTCCAGATGTTTTTGAAGTGATTGAATATTTTTTTCTTGTGATGTGTGCACTATGCAATCAAATAATTTCCACTAGGTAAATGAAACACTATTAAATAAGAGGCTTTTAATGAGATATCTTTAATTAACACAAGGGGCTAACGGGACTATTAGTAATTGGTGCAATACAAATTGCTAATAATCTTTTAAAAAATAATAATATTCGAATCGTCTGAATTTAGGATTATTTAAAAACAGTACAATTGGTACAATTCAAAAAAATTTAACCAATCATAAGTTATACAATCATAATGTCAGATTCACAGTTCACCTAAATAACGATGAAGTACGTCGTAAAGCCACCTACATATTCGGTCCGTTTACGAAAATATCTGGACACGCATGAGACACGTACTAGTACGCTGACTCGGGTGTTATTTGAAGAAATACCCTTCTCAGAATTTAGTACATTCACGATTTACGAATGATTACGTGCATGCAATCAAAGACTGACTTCACCCAGATCAAGGTTTGAAAGGAAAATTAATTAGAAGGCTCTGTAGAATTTGGAGCAAACAGACTACAAAAACATTCAGAATTTAAGTAGGTTTTAGATTCTTTAGGTTAACAATAAAAATAAGTAAAACGCGTAATAATTTAGGAGTAAATTTATTAGACCTACCTAATTCCTACACATATGTAGAGTTTTATTTATTGGTAATTAGGTTAGTCGTGTGGTTTAGATTTTCACTGTTCTCAGAAAGTTTTAGGGACTGTTTCAATAAATCAGTAATGAGCTTTCTAGTTACGACCTACAATCAAATGAATGCCCTACATACTCTATCGTGTGGGTTTGTAACACACGTCCTACACCTTTTTTTCTAGTCTCATTTTATATCTTAACTTAGAACTTTAGTTTTCCCCTGAGACTGCTGTTCTAGTTTGTCGGATTTTTCAAGTAATTTTACCTGACTCTATAGAATACATTTTTTAAAATTTTTTTGATCTGTGAAAGTATTTTTCAGATAAAACTTAGATTAAGACAGATCAAAGTGCTTTCCACGAAAATTCTTTTGCATGCTAGAATATCGTGAATAACTTACAAGATTATCTATACTGCATTGCTACGAACAATAGCAAAATGATATTTTATTTTTATTTTCTTTGGATTCAAGCCATCTGAAATAGATTACAAATGTTTCTCTTTAAAAAGTTAAGATTAGGTATTATTGTTAATTAATTTTTCTGCCATTTCCATCTGAAACTTTACAAGGATGTCTAAATATTAATCTCCTTGATTTCAGGATTGCCATCACAGCTTCCAAGCTTCAGCTTCAGAAATTAATCACCCAATTTAATAAAGGTGTAAAGTTCCCATCATAATTACTTCATTCAATTAATTTACGTTAAGAAGAAATTACTTAACTAGTCAAATAAACAAATTGGCAAGTTTCCCGGCATTTTAATATTCAACAGGAGGGTTCACACCCTTGCCTTGGTTGCGTGCCGATTTTAATTAACTATTGATTAATGTTTGCACTAACCCCTCGTAGCAATATTAACATGTTAACTAGGCGAATACCAACTTCACGCCAACAATACGTTAGAAAGTTCTGCAAGCTACGTGGAACAATAAAACAATTCCGATGTCATTTGACATTGACTCATCGTTAACATCTCGGATATTTTGCTATTTTCGTCCACCTTGACAAATCGCAAATAATTTTAGATTCCAACGCCGCTGCGTCTATCAGTCTTAAGCACATTTTTCGTGGGGATTATATTGTGAACCACGGAAGCTATTAGCTACAAGAGTTGTGATGATTCTTTAAACTTCGGGCTGTATTATGAATCCTTCTGGAATTTCTAAATTCAGCAGTGTTAATAGCCTAAAAAGACTGACTTGATG
Organism: Ostrinia nubilalis; assembly: GCF_963855985.1. Taxonomy (NCBI): domain Eukaryota; kingdom Metazoa; phylum Arthropoda; class Insecta; order Lepidoptera; family Crambidae; genus Ostrinia; species Ostrinia nubilalis. Next base: position 5,509,975 of record NC_087091.1, on the reverse strand, counting down.
GGGATGGCTGCATTTTAGAATCCGAATAAGTATCATAGTATCAGGCAAGTTTAGTCTGCTGCATCTCTGGATCATGGCCTACTTCATAAATTATGAATTGTAAATGCTTAGTCCATCAATTGCCATATCATCGACAGCAGACGCGCTGCTCAGCATAGGGTAATTGCGCCGGTTTTCCGTCCAGCTCCTGTTTTCGTCCATTTGACCGACTTGCCACAAACAATAAAAAAAAAAAAAAAAAAAAAAAAAAAAAAACAAATACGGAAAATTAGAATACAAACCTAACTTTCCGTGCAAGTTTGGACTTGTTACAATCTATAATATCTAAGTAACAGTTCTACCTGCATGAAAATGTAATTTGACAAGTAATAACTCCAAAAAAATCTACGGAAGTTGCTGCTGCACACAGGTGAATGGAAAACGTCGTCAAGTTAGAAAAAAAAAGTGCCGGTAGGGAACTTTCATGGTATGTTCAATTACTGTTTTAGCTACTTTACGTAACGTTTTTGGCACGTATGTCTAATTATTAGCATAATTGTAGCGTTGCAGTTTTGGCTGTTTTTCACAAATTGATTTTCTTTCTCGATATTCTGATTTTGGATACCACTAGTGACATCTATTGGCGTGATTCAGAACTAATTTGCAATAGATGGCGCTTTTTGCTCAGTTAATTGAAATATATTTTGATGAAAAATTTCCCAGGGTTTTTATTTTGATTATTCTATTTTTTAATAGAATATTTTCAGTGTTCAGGAGATTGTTTTCATCATGGTTTTTATTAGTATTTGCTTTTTTTAATGGGCGGCGAAACGGAACGTCTCGCGACATCTCTATGAATCGCGGCTGTCAGTTGAGCTGTCAAATGACTTTGGAATTTTGGTCGATCTTGCGCAACCGCAATTTTATGATTTTCGGGGATGTAATCCTCTATGTTTCAAATCGTGTGTTGCAGAATGCATCCACGATAATTTCTTAATATAATTTAAAATAAACACACATGACAAATTTCCTAAACGTTATGTTGGACGAGGGCTGGGATGCTGAAGACTGCGAGTGAAGCTTAAATTAGCGAACAGTCTTCATGCGGGAATTTTACAATATTTTGTAGTTTAAACAATTTCAAATTTCATAATTTTACAAAATTTTATAGTTCAGATTTCAAATTTCAGATTTTACAATTTCATATTTTACATTGATTTTATAATTTAAACATAATGTTTTGATGATATTTCATATATCTTAATTTCTCTTCATTTCGAATGAAATATTTGTCCTTTCTAAACTGCTGATCTCTTCGCATTTCCTCCTTGTCATCAAACCTCTGTCTCTGCAAGAGTTTGAACGCTTACCTGTCGAAGAGATGCAAGAGCTTCATCTGGCACTGCGCGCTTGAGGCCGTGGAGGACGCTGCTTGGAGCTTAAAAGTGTGCGAGACCCGTTGGACCCCGGAAGAAGAGAGGAACGTTCAGGGTAACGGCTTATAACCGCATGGCTTCCAAGGTACCCACTTTTCCATCCTTCAAGTAGGAGTCTTTCCGACCTGACATCGTGCAGTTATCTTAACTATTAGAGTCTTTTAATATTTAGGCTGAGTTTTAAGAAATTTGTAGTGGCAATAATATTCACCAAACCGAACCTAATTAACGACCCTGAATCCCTTGAGGTTGGCACTATCTATTACAGTGGTTATAATATCTTAATTGTTAACTGTATACGAGCATACGAGATAAAAATAAATTGTGTCAATTGAGAGGGAGCTGTTTTATTTACATTTTCTAATTTCACACAAGGAACGGTAACTTATATAAATTTCTGCAAGCCGGACAACCTCTTTTTCACGTGCAGACAATTCACCATCTTCTCAGTCTGCACCGGTGGCGGTTCAATTCCAGTCACCAAGCCGCCAGGAAAAAATCTTTTCTTGCAGTGGCGCCCATCTTTTGGTGTTTATTATTGCCATCTTTTTTATGAAGTTTATGGGTGGAAAGCCAATAATAGAAGCAACATTGTATGCTGACTATCCGCTCATACACTTCTATTTTGTTGTTAAATATTTTTTTATTAGGGAATCTCTCATGTGTGTGCTGTTGTTTGTCTTGTTTTTTTTTATAATTTATTTTATTTGTGATGCCCACATAATTTTTTTAGGTTGTCAACTTTATACATATTATTATGTTAACCATTATAACAGAGCGTACTACTCTATATGAGGTTAGTTTACATGATGTTATGTTACATATTTTTTGTGTTGCAACTCTTATTTTGTATATTGTGTTGGGACAAGTAAGTAACATTTTTTTTTGTTAGGTTATATTTATTTTATACCTACACTGCTTTTGGGCTTTATAGCTTATAACTTTTAGTTACTTACTTTAGTTATCTGTTTTTTCATACAAGACAAACACAGTTTTAGTTTTAATTTTAGTGTTTATTTATTTAGTACTAATAATAAGTAAGTACATAATGTAGTTTATATTACCTACCCGGATATTTTGTTTAATTAATGCTAACTGAAATCTTTATTATTGTTTATGTACTTAGGTAACAAATTGCTTTTGTGTCACTATGGACATATAACTTTTGTTTCTTGTTACCTAGTACACATTATTTTGTATTAATTACATAATGTTAGCGTAATATTATAACTTTTATTAGTTTTGGCAAATATTTGTTAATACATTTGTTGAAATGTTTTGAATCATAAGTAATGGATTTTAATTAAGTAAATACAGTTATACCTATTAGTTATTTAGGTATTATACTGCAGTGCATCTTAATGTTTGGTACTTAATGTCATAATGTTATTACTGGCTAGTGAGTTGTTTGTGGGTACACTTACTAGCTTGTTGATTGTTATACGGGAATAACTTAATTGTTTATTATTATGGTTTTGATAACAATTAAAAGTTATTAATTTTAGTAAAGTGCCATTCTCTTAAATTTGTATAAATAATAATTAATTTTCAAATAATTTTTGGAAAATATTTTTGCCACTTAGTTTTTTTTTTTAAATATTTTTATTATGCTACCTTCTTCGAGGAAGTTTTATTTTAAATTATGGTTATACTGTGGTTATACCAAGGTTCTCAGTCGTAGGACTTAGGATTTTTTTTTCTGGGTAGGTAGGTACTTTGCTTTGGTAACTAACTTGAGTTTAGTTTTTAGTTTTTTTTTTTGGACACAATCGTATTGTGTAGTTTTTTTGTTGGGAATTTATTAACGGTAGATTCTTTTAGCAAAATTTTTTTTTGGACACATTCGAGTTGTCGGGTATCTGCTACAGTTTTGCCTCGGTGCTTTATTCTGTAACTTATAGTTCAGAAATTGTTTTCCAGAGATTTTATCTCTGTGTTTTTGTTTTGTTTTGTTTGAGTGCTATGTATCTCCTATATACATGCCTCGTTTGTTTTGTCTTTTCCAGGGATGACATCATGTGCTTTTATGCACTATTCCCTGTGTTTTGTGTTTTGTTGCGATGACGTCCAATTTATATTGTGGCCAGCGACGTTTTGTTCTGTGGTTTTTATAACCCAGACATTTTTTCTAGGGACGACATGTGTTGAAATATACACTTTCCCTAGGGCCCACTGGATGGCTATTCCAGAAAATATGTTCGTAATGGCCGAAATAGCCTTACAACGTTACTGGGGATTCGAGTACCACTGGTTCACAGTTGGGACTCTATGGGGAATTTTGAATGCAGGTGGCAAGCAGTGTAATTTGAAACTGATGCTTACAGGTATGAAAGAGAGGCATGAAAGATGATTGTACGTTAGTGTTGGGTTTTATTTATGCTCGGACAGCAGAGATTGTTTTAGGTTTGAAGAACATCAGTCCTGGTAGTTGGTTTTCATCTGGTTTGTTATGCTTAGTGAAAAGTCAGTTTGTTTTTGTTCCTGTTATGTCAGCATACCCTACAACTCGTTGTTTGTTTTCTATTTTTTTTTTCAGTTGAAGTTTCTGCTGGAACGTTTTCTTTTTGAGGTCTTTCTGCGTTTAGACACATTTTTTTTTTCTTTTTCAGTTTGTAGTTCGCTGAGGGCAGCTCAGATTCTTTCTCCGTGCGAATGTCTAGGGGGGAGGGTATTGTAGCGTTGCAGTTTTGGCTGTTTTTCACAAATTGATTTTCTTTCTCGATATTCTGATTTTGGATACCACTAGTGACATCTATTGGCGTGATTCAGAACTAATTTGCAATAGATGGCGCTTTTTGCTCAGTTAATTGAAATATATTTTGATGAAACATTTCCCAGGGTTTTTATTTTGATTATTCTATTTTTTAATAGAATATTTTCAGTGTTCAGGAGATTGTTTTCATCATGGTTTTTATTAGTATTTGCTTTTTTTAATGGGCGGCGAAACGGAACGTCTCGCGACATCTCTATGAATCGCGGCTGTCAGTTGAGCTGTCAAATGACTTTGGAATTTTGGTCGATCTTGCGCAACCGCAATTTTATGATTTTCGGGGATGTAATCCTCTATGTTTCAAATCGTGTGTTGCAGAATGCATCCACGATAATTTCTTAATATAATTTAAAATAAACACACATGAGAAATTTCCTAAACGTTATGTTGGACGAGGGCTGGGATGCTGAAGACTGCGAGTGAAGCTTAAATTAGCGAACAGTCTTCATGCGGGAATTTTACAATATTTTGTAGTTTAAACAATTTCAAATTTCATAATTTTACAAAATTTTATAGTTCAGATTTCAAATTTCAGATTTTACAATTTCATATTTTACATTGATTTTATAATTTAAACATAATGTTTTAATGATATTTCATATATCTTAATTTCTCTTCATTTCGAATGAAATATTTGTCCTTTCTAAACTGCTGATCTCTTCGCATTTCCTCCTTGTCATCAAACCTCTGTCTCTGCAAGAGTTTGAACGCTTACCTGTCGAAGAGATGCAAGAGCTTCATCTGGCACTGCGCGCTTGAGGCCGTGGAGGACGCTGCTTGGAGCTTAAAAGTGTGCGAGACCCGTTGGACCCCGGAAGAAGAGAGGAACGTTCAGGGTAACGGCTTATAACCGCATGGCTTCCAAGGTACCCACTTTTCCATCCTTCAAGTAGGAGTCTTTCCGACCTGACATCGTGCAGTTATCTTAACTATTAGAGTCTTTTAATATTTAGGCTGAGTTTTAAGAAATTTGTAGTGGCAATAATATTCACCAAACCGAACCTAATTAACGACCCTGAATCCCTTGAGGTTGGCACTATCTATTACAGTGGTTATAATATCTTAATTGTTAACTGTATACGAGCATACGAGATAAAAATAAATTGTGTCAATTGAGAGGGAGCTGTTTTATTTACATTTTCTAATTTCACACAAGGAACGGTAACTTATATAAATTTCTGCAAGCCGGACAACCTCTTTTTCACGTGCAGACAATTCACCATCTTCTCAGTCTGCACCGGTGGCGGTTCAATTCCAGTCACCAAGCCGCCAGGAAAAAATCCTTTCTTGCATAATAAACACTATTTTAAGGGCTTATTAAAGTTTTTGTATAGAAATCTTAGATAATTAAGTGGACTAATACTAGCATAACAATTTTCCAAGATTTTGGTTTTCGTCCACGTGGACGGAAACCCTGTCACCTAGTTAATATTTTTAATAATCATTTTACTTCAATGGACCTACAAAATACAATGTTTTTTCTTCCAATATGATCTTTATTGCTATTACATTAAACATTTTAGTTTACGTCCACTTTTTAACAGTGATAAACCCATAAAAACCGTTAAAAAGATGTGGACGAAAACAAAAAACAGCTTTAAACGTTGTTGTGTTTTCGTCCATGACGTCATGAGCAAACACTGGGGTGGACGAAAACCAAAATTAGCTATTCCTGTAGATTAGTTTTCGTCCATTTGTCCTTCGACCTATTGCAATATTTTCCTAAATTTAGGTAAGAAACTTATTTAAATCTTTTTGATATCATTTGAAAGCTAACAAAATTACCTTTCAAATTATATACCACAATCCATAGTTACTGTATTGTAGAATTGGTTTTAAGTTAATAATTCAACTGCACCCTTTTTTCTACACAGTGGTCGAAAACTAGCGTACACTAGGACGAAAACTGATTTTTTTGGACGAAAACTAGTGAAATCGCCTCTTTTGCATAAAATATTTTTTATAAAAAAACCCGTGGTATATACTTATTGTCATATAATATTAACGTAAAGTAGACTATATAAGGACTAAAATGACATATGATACATATGAGTAAGGGTATTTTAAGTTATTCATTTCGCATCACAAAGTTGGCAACTCCGATAATTGGACGAAAACTAGCGCACTTACCCTACATAATATCAAACAGAAAGCGTCTTGAACTGTCATCGCTGTTTATTTTCATGTGTCCAAAGCGTTCACACCTCGTGTCCTTGCGTTACTGGTTCAAACCGCGTGAGCCGTATCTAGGCCAGTTAGATAGGTGTCAATGTTTGTCGGTCGGATGCGACACGGCCGGTGCGATGGCATTGGCGTCGTGTGAACGGTCACGTCCAGAAAAAATGCGGCGCAAGTAGCCAATTAACATGTGGGATAGTGTGAGGCCGGCGTCTCGGCGCCTCTATAAATACGTGTCCCTCCCGGCCCGCGGCCGCAGCCGCGCCGCCGCCGTCTCCGCCCGGCACCGAGCACCGCAATAACATAAAGACAAGACATAAATCTCGACATCAAAATGCTGACGTCACAGCATGTTGTTGCATGGGCCCACGTAGCGTTTTATAGCCGAAGGAAACCTCGATTCATCCAAAATGTACTACTAGAATAACGACCGCTAAACAGAATTAGCGATAAATTTTTCAATATCCAAACGACATGATCTATTACTGTGGTACCTATCGTCGTGAATGTCAAATAATTTAGTTCCCGCACAATAATCCTAATCATTTTTTTCTTTTAACCTAACATTTTGAAATACCTTTGTACAATTTTAATTGAAATGCAAAGGACATGTTGGGAGGAAATTAGAATTACCTTCGTGGCAAGGCGTTTCCTATCGAAATTAACGACTTCAAAGAACGTCTGTCATTAAATTTGACGTCATGATTAAACGGGTTTCTCTGACAATAGGCCACGAATAGTGCAAAGGCGTATCATTGGACATGTGCGTTTGGCCAATGGGAATATATCCCGGAAGTGCGTTCAGTGCGGGCGAGTCCCGACTCCCGATGCTAGCCCAGCGCCCACCACGGCCGGCAGTGCGGACGTGGAGATCGCGCTATTTTTGTTCACTCACCAGTTGAATAACCTCCAATCAACTATTCGCACTTGCCTATGAATCCCACTAATGCATAGATCATCGCTCCTCCGTGCTAACCCACGCGCTCAGACTTGCCTGGTTATCGATGTTACTTTACTAATGGGTGTACTTTTGAATTTATCACCTATCGAATTCTAATGTTTAATATCTCTTGATTTATTTATCATTTTTGTTTATTTTTTTGGAACTTTGTTTCTAATACATATTACCGATCTTTATTTAGAGTCTTCTAAAAGCAGTCATAGAATTTATTTCTGACTATATTTTTTTTAATTTCTTTACTAAACCATAACTTAGCAACCGCCATTCAGCGCTACTTGGTGCCTGTTCGAACAAAGTCTATACGGCTAAAAATTGAATGCCAGCAAGTACAGGGAGAAATGCACTTGTGCACGAACGAGGGAAATTGTAAGAGGGATGACCTGACTTTGATACGTCGAGTTCCTTTTACTTGACACTTTTTGCAGTGTTTTCGCAGACATGCATGCTGCATGCTACTTCAAAGAGTTTAGTGAAGTTGAATATTGGCTGAATTCAGGTTAAAACGTTCCCACGTTTCTTTCCCTTTAAATTACAGCCATTTGATGGTTTGTTTCATGGATCGTCTTCGATTTGAGTAGGCAATCTCATAAAACCAGTTATTGACTAGACATTCGGTATCTATGACATTTATAAACAACGTAACGACATGACGCAGTTCTATGCATATTTTTGTCGTTAAACTTCATAATTTGGCACAGTTTAGGTCTTGGGAACGATGGTTGTAACAAAAATAGAACATAATTCCATTCTGCTTACTCAACGTTGCATTTTCATCTAGTACCAAACATTTACGCAATTAAACACAGTCAATCTTACAAACACAGTTAAACAAAATGATTCACCAGCTTTTTGACTTTCGCAACATGGCCAGTTTTAACTGTGGTTTTAACATTTCATCTTTTGTTATGGTCAGTTTATTTATTAATTTCAACTTATTTTGTCAAATTCAATTTGCCCTAACTGCGTTCATTGGGATTTATCACAAAAAATATTATGCAGCCAAAGGGCTGATTTTTCCATTCGGATATCTACGTTCGTTTCAGCCAAACGACGTTCACTGCTGGACAAAGGCTTCCTCCAAGGTATCGGTATCGTCGGATAACTTATAAGTGAAGAATAAAATAGTCAATTTGGCGAATTTCGCATACTGAAAGTATCAATGTGCCAAACTTATTCTTCAGTTAAAAGTTATCCAAGAATGGGATAAACGGTCTGCCTTTAGTACACTAATAACATTAGGACAATTACTAAATGAACTCTAAAATTTTAAGGGAACCATCACTTGGAAATGTGGGTTAATTAATGCAACACTTCTGCCCTCTTTAACAGAAAGATACAATCTGATCGATAAAATTAACTAGGTAATTTATGAAACATTAAGCACCAAATCATATGTAATTAATAAGCAGCATCTGTCTGCTGACAGAATAACAGTTTAAGTCTGGAAGAGAGCCAGAACAACTGATAGGCTGTAGCGGCTGGACATTAATATTACTAGGAAATAAAGCAGTGACGAGCCGATCGTTTATGACCAGTAAAAGTTTTGGCCAATGACACATTTTGCCCCTAAGATTGTTGGATGAGTCATTCTGGTATTGTAAACGAATTCGGATCACGTACCTAAATCCATTGATGCACGTTACGCAGTCTACACACCAAATCTGCCAATCCGCCGTCATGAGTCGTCGACATTTCATAGAAAAGTCATAGAAAGTACAAGTCGTTAGTCGTTGATATGATTCTTTTTGAAATAAAGCCGCCGACACTAGCCTGTCGGCTTCCTTAACTGTATGAAACCAGTATACACTGCCAAGGCTTTCTTTTGAAACCCATATAAAATTTAGTACCACTGGGACTTTATTTGACGAAAATTCCACGATGAAATTCAAAAGACGAGGACAAACATTTAAGTGCTCCACTTGCAAATAACTCTGAAATATTAAATTCCTGACCTCGTAATAACTTCCAACAAATTCCATTTTGGCGGAGTTTCTATTCGCACCCGTAAAATAATTTAGACAACTCACATACCAGTCCTTATTATCGTCCTTCAATAGTCGAAGGTGAAAAGTTTGCCTATTGGAATGTTTTATTGCAGTAGGTATGTAAGTGCTTTTATTAGGTCGTCGTGTACCTAACTAACTATGTAATGGAATCTAAGAATCGGAATTTACACGCATTTCTCAATTCTTGTACCACCAAGAAATTTAGCAATTACATGTTGTAGGTAGATTAGATGACAATACAATATTATGGTACCATCGAGCTGGTCTGATGATGGGACTGGAAGGTGGCCATCATAGGAACTTCTAAAGAAACGGCGGAATCGCATCGAGCTTGGGTTCGTTGGATTTGTCTTCAAATTCTAATTTTTTATTGCTCCAATGTTAGGCTTATACAAGGCTTCTCGAGCACTTTGGTGCTAAATGATGACCAGGGTCCTGATGATGGAGCGGGAGGTGGCCATAATTATGAACTCCTAAACGAAACGGCGGAAACTCCGTGAGTTTTAGTGCAGTAATTAAATGCGTGTTTTTAGTTTTTTAAACTATTATCTATTCTGCGTAGTCATGTTATTGGAAAATATGCTGACAGTTAGGTTCAATAAAGGAAGACGTAGCGTGGACAGGCCTCCTATTAGGTGGATCGACGATCTGGTAAAGGTCGCGGGACGAACCTGGATGCGGGCAGCGCAGGACCGTTCATTATGGAAAGCCTTGGGGGAGGCCTTTGTCCAGCAGTGGACGTCATTTGGCTGAAACGATGCTGACAGTCTCTATCACATTTTTCCTCTTCAATTAAGGACGGCATTAACTGTCTCTTCCTTGACCTTAGTTTCAATTGATTTTGGTTGTCAAGGTATTTAAAGATTCCGATATACTACATGAACTTTTCCAGTGTATTGTTCGACTTAAGGGTAATCTCTCTCTTAGATCATAAAATAATCTTCTAGAAAGGAAATCACCAATTTTCATATTTCCAGGATATAATGATCGGGCTACTCTCGCATTATTAGAAAGTCTCCACTTTCCTGAACACTAATATTTTTCGCAATGATATTCTTGTGTACGAACTTATTCTTAACTTGAAATCTGTGGTAAAAGTCAAATACTACCATCCCGTGGAGGAAGAGTCAGTTCCTGTTCATTGTTGATTTAATTTTGTTCTTTGATAGCACGGTTAATTAAAACTAATGCTTGATTAAAACCATTGACGACGAAACTTTGGAGCTGAGTTTCAAAACTTACGCTATTAGTTTCGTCGGGACAAATTCTACACATAATTTTGTCTAGGATGTTCATTAATTACCTAGTAGTACGCAGTTAAGCCTAATCAAAGTGTATGCTGTTTTTACATTATGCGGAAATTAGCCAAGTTTTTCATCCCCACCCCACTGTTCGGTTTGTGGTCACATTGACGTGACTTGGATAATTTCCGTATAATGTAAAAGCAGCATAAGAAAAGAATATGACAAGATCTGAGCGATTGTCAGCTATTAAAATGATCTAATAGAACTTTGTTTAACGCTGCTCTGCAATTTGTGAAAAGACTGATGGCCTTTTAAACTGTCTACAATATTTAGGGGGAAAGACGTGTAGAAGTGGACGGAAGGCCACTTGATGTAGTGACGACATTGTACGACATTGTGCTAGGTTCAATAAAGCAATCGTGGCCTATTAAATTTAAAGGAAACCTTGGCCTCTGCATCCCCAGATTCCAGCGACAAAAATATGTAAGGAATGCCGTCCTTCATCCTGCTTTTCTTGGCACAAGCTAGCATTATAAGTTAGTAGTAGTTGTAGCAGCTGGTATGCAAGCGTTGTATGTTTACCACAATACACGAGTCGACACAAAAACATGATATCTTTCAATTGTCGAAGAAAAGCTAAAAGATGAATATGCGGCGGACGTAATTTGGCGCGAGGCAGGAATTTAATAGTTTAAATACATCAGTGCTCATGTAAATCTGACATGAGAGTAATGAACTGTTCTAGCTGTATAGCTAGAAAAAACGTGAATAGAGCAGCCAGTTCTTCTTGTCGTGTCGACAACAAACCTACAGTGCTGCAGTGTCAGCCCAAAACTCCGCCACAAGAGTGGTCAGTAGCCTTAATTAAATCTTCCTGCGTGCAGTTGTTTGGGCACGCAGGGCATGACATCATGTGCTTCGTCGACTGGGGGACAAAACCACACTTGCACTCCAAGTTTGAGTCATCCAAGAATCCCCGCAGCTAGGTTTGGCACATGGGCCTCTTGTAATTTCTATCAGACCTGACCTGATTCAGGTCATACGTTCGTCTAGCAGTGGTCGTTCGACGTGAAATCGCAAGATGTTTCTATTTGACCAACTTTTTTCTTATTGCATTCACTCTCTGCGTCAGTAGCGGCGTAAGGGGGGGGGCGGTGGGGGCGGTCCGCCCCGGGTGCCAAGCATCAGGGGGTGACAAAGTCGCGCAGATTAGTACTCACTGACGCATCTGCATCGCAAGGACGGTCGTGATGTCATGACAGGGGAGGTGCCATTCTGGGGTGTCTTAGGCTATAATTTATATTATGACGGGGGGGGGGGGGGGGGGGGGGGTGCCGCCCCGGGTGCCAACCTATGCTACGCCGCCACTGCTCTGCGTACATGGATCCATCAATTATTTATTTATTCTACTTAACCAACTACAGGAAAGCTAGCTATGGGGGTCAAGTTCGGATTGGTATCTAGAAAGAAAGAAGCTTAGGTATGATAATTGCACGAAATGTCCGATCTCTGAACGATTCAGACCCGAATTTGTTGATTTCGAAAAGGAAGCTTATTTATCAGGGGAACTTTGATGAGATGAGGATCACGTCATGTTAGCCGATCCGAACGTTCAATTTTTTTTAAATGACAGTTCAGTATCAGCTGCTATTGTTTTACAATGCATTTTGCTGCTTTCACCACTCTGTCAAGTAAACTGTGAAGTACGAGGAACAGGAATGTACTGACCAGGCGTACGTTTTACAGAAAGTGAGGGAAATTATTGCACTTCTCATCAGTTCAGAGCCAAAATTATGACTAGGTTTCCGTTATTCAGCTGCAGCGTCTGTTATTATTACGATATTGTGGTCTTTAAGTATAGAAAAGCGTAAGATTTCCTTAACTAAGATTGAAAACGCATCGGCACTAGTGCTGCAGAGTAGGCTGTATGCAGTAGGCTTATAGTTAAAAATAGTGTTTAGCCACGATCTGAGGAAATCTGTAAGGATTAATAAATTCGTTAGAAGTACTCCATCAATAGAAGTGCTTAGGAATGGGCGATTTATTTTTAATGTGGTTTTATAATGCGTCAATTTTATGGCGAAATAAAACTGGCAACTTTCAATGAAAGAAAACAGAAGCCCTTTATAAGTAAGGGGAAAATAGAATTGAGATAGAAATTAAGCATGTAGTGTAGGTATCCATCCTAGGTTTGAACAGATAAGATTTAACTTTCCTGAAGGTTCAGGTTGAACCTTTAGAGTACCTTACATAGTGTAAAACTGCAATTTAATAAAAGAAATAGTTTAAAATCAATTTACTTAGATTAGTCTGTAAATAAATTACCTAGGTATTGCTTTTGAGTAAATATTTTCATCATTTTTTATTTGTACTGGATGAGGTAGATTATGTTTATGTGATTTCATCAATTTTCCTCTTCTGATTTGTATAAAATTTTATAAGATTAGATTAAAAACAATAAGAAAAAAACAATTAACAATATAGAATAGAAAGTAATGATTGAAAATCATTTCAGTTTTATTAATTAATTACTAGAAACACAAATCAAGCATGAGCAGAGAAACAATAAAAACAATCGGATTTAATTTTCTGCACAAAGCATCCCTTGGAAGCCTAAGGATAATTACATTACTGTTTATGTATTTTGCCAATAATTAAAATATAATTAATTATTATTAATATGTATTGCCATTGTATTTAATTAATTACACATAATCCATCAACCTAAATGCCTCTTTCAAGTTACCTCGACGCGCAAGATACGTACCCTTTTTAGTGCAGGGTTCCAGGAGCAACCTGGGTCACCATGCCACCATGAATAGGCTTCAGAGGCAATATAATGGGTGCAGCAAGGAGGGAGATATAGATATCTTTTCTGACACGCTGGGGAAATTTAAGAAAAAAATACAACTCTCATTTGCACATGTGTCCGTTTAGCCAAGATCTGCCAGTTAAATTTGAGGTTTAAAATTGTTCTGAATAGAAATAAATTAAATTGAATATTGTGTCAAAATCAGCTGTACGTTTAAGTTTCACATTCTGTCAAAGTCCACTTTTGCATGCCGTGGCAGCCTGTAATTAAGATAGCACCTAGTCCTAAGACAAAATTATGTATGTAAACCCCTTTGCTTGAATTTGTGACTGTCTTGTTGGTTGTCCTAATTAAATAAATAAATAAATTACTTTAATTATTTTAGATTCACCTAATGGCATTAAATAGGCCTGTAAGATATTGTTTACCCTTTTCACATAAAAGAAAACAGTACATCAAGTTTATTATTGGATTCTTATTAGAAAATAGAAAGTGATGAAGAAAGAATAGAAAGAAAAAACAAAGTTTTCTTATTAGGTCTATTTTTTAAACATTTCAATATTTTTATACAAAAGATGAGCTTCTTTGCTCCTAAATAGTTTGTAAATTTTTAAATTAATACAAAGGTTTCAGTAAGTTTGGCAAATAGGTACTACCTGTATTCATTTAGCCTTAACACAGCACAGCAAAACAACTGTCATCTGGCATGTGAATTTTTGTGGGATTGAATCCCTTACCAGAGACAATTTTTCCAATTAAAAATAATTTTACTAATCTATGAACCCTCAACAAATTTTCTTACCACATCGCTATTGTAAAGTAAATACTGTCTAAGGACAAATAATTGAGGCTAATTTTGGAATTGGGTTTACTGTAGTAAATTAAAAATACACTTGAAAATCAAAACTGAAATCTTGTTAGGCTTTCCATTTTATTTTTTTCACAATTTGGACATAGTGCATCTAATAATTGTTCTTGACATTCGCTGATTTAATAGTAATTTTTATGTATTGACCAGTTAAGACTATTACTTGTTTGTCGAGTAATAATTTAATTTTGAAACTTTCTTTGTTTGATTAATTACACTGAATTGTTAGCAGTTTTTTCATGAATATTAATAATATTCTTTATTTAATAGTTCATAAATTATAATTTAATAAAAGGAATATGAATATATTATGTGCGCATTTTATTATTTTGCGAAATGAACCGTCCTACAGTTGTAACCGTGAATTTATATGGCAGCTTATTGGATGATGATTCATTGCACTAAAGTTTACAGTAGTAAGCAATGCCTGCTGATGTCATACCAGCCCCGAATCGATCGACCACGGCTCCTGCAGTCGGTTTGTGATTTAGGCACGTACTATAATTCCAGGAACTTAAAATAAAACATATGCTACGAACAAGGTAGCCTCGTATGTAGAACAAGTCACTGACCAAGTGCGTATAAACTCTACATTCTTATGTAATATTCGCAAGATAGACTTTAATTATCAAAGTAAATAGAACAGGCAACAAGGGATATATGCTAAAATAAATATAAAAGCAGTAAATAATGCGTAGGAGGCCTAAATACCTTAACTTTAGGTGTAATCCAATATCCAGAAGAAAGTTGCAGTCCTATTGACACACGAATACACTGTCATTCATGTAAAACCACACGACATCACAAAGCAGCACTACACAAATTTTCACTTATAATTATTATATTATGTGAAAATATCACATAATGCGCCATTTTCGCATTAAAACCGAAGGACAGCAGTCGGCGATCGCTGCCATCTTTTTTGTCAAATGTCTAAAAACTAAATATAGCGCTTCGAACGAACTCTGGTGTTATTTTTAGAAAGTACAATGAAACTTTCTATACAAAACGTATACCGCCATCTATTAGCAGGTAGATTAGAATCAAATTATGTCAATAGATGGCGCTGTAAATACATTTGCTGTTGTTTGAAACCGTTCAGAGATGGCACATCAATACAAAACTATGTTCAACCATCTGAGAATAAAATAAAATACTTAAACATAATAATTTGCTGTTTTCAAAGTCATACAGATTCATAAATAATTAGCACTCTTCACTACAGAAGAAGAAGGTTGCTGTTATTTCTACTCAGCTTGGCTTGAGCTTCGGCTTAGGCCCGCCGCACACGCACGATTTGACTTGAAGATTTATAATATCAACTTGAAGGTATCTTAATAATTTCATGAACGATCAGCGAACCCTTCGACCTGTAATTCGATTCAAGTGTGTAGCCACAGATAATATAGTGTAGCTAATTACCCAATATTGTGATCTACTTACAAGAGCATTCAGCAGCTCTATGCGTCAGCCATGGCAAAATATCGACCTAGTTGCAATTGAAATCCTGTAGCAGAAAACAATTGATTGCTCATTTTTGCTCTACAGTTGACAAAGGCTGGTCGAAAAGATCACGTAATGTTACTTTTAAAACTTCGACAAAGCTAGTTAACTTCTAGCTAGCTAGTCAACTGTTATTTGATAAGTTTTCTCGCCACTAAAGTATTCTATCTATCTAGCTATCTAATCTACCAAACTAAGTCTGGTGGTTTATGTTGAACTTTAATATCTCATTCAAAACCTAGGTATTTTGTGCATAACCTATCTACTTAAGGTTCTTCTTCTTAGTCGGGCACTCTTCTCAGAGAGGTCGTGGTTGCGCTGACGAGGTACATGGTGAGGTGATGTCATCTCCGAGGGTAGCTCTCCTGGCGAGGTGCTTCCATTTCTGACGGTTAGAGGAGTCGCGGGTACACTGGACCATGGTGGACTCAGTGGCCTTTGTTACTACACAAAATTTATTGTACAGTACAAAAGTTTCGAAGATCAAGGTGCAATCAAGTTGAACGGTAGGTAGGTACAATGAGTGATGAAACAATTTTATAATACATTTACAAGAGTACAAATGTGAAAGAACTACCTAGATAATGTCTTGGTTACTATGGTAGGTATTGCCTTAGGTAGACTTATTTGATTGGTATCTATTTGCTGCCAATCCATGCACCAAAACGTAATCAACTGTTAACATTTCCTAGTTTCCACACTGCTGGGTAGGTGTCCATCTATTAGGTAAGTGTTATACCTACTTACCAATGACTTAACATTGTTGTCTAGGCTGTTGTAAATAATTTATGCTAAACCTTTTCTGTTTAAGTCGGTAAGGTAATGATTTTCAGTTCGTTAGTGTTGGTCGTTGGTGTTTCGATATTGAAGTATAAGTAATTAAGTAATCTCAGAATAAATTAGTAACTACTTAGTTAATGCCTCCTTGCTGCATTGTGGACCTATAAAAGAACTACATACCTACCTACTACATACAGGGTTTGTTTATTTATTTTCATTATAAATGTAGAGCTAAACTTACTACCTACTTTCATATTTTAACTACGTAGGTACAATAGGTAACAATTTTTTGTTTAATTAGTTACATAGGAATTTAAACCTGACTTCCTGAGTAGGAACTTGACAATTCAGCTCCGTTCTTTTCTTACTTCTCAAGCACTGTTTGCGTTTCAACAGTTTAGCTTGGGCATTGTTGCACGACATTTGCTCCGAGTGTGAGTAAAAGTGTTAATCTCAATGTACTGAGGTCCCCGGCTGAAAGTAAGAGGATGTCTGACGAAGCTACTGACGTCATCCGGATTTCGGTGGGCGCATAACGAGACATTTTTACAATCTCCGGCTTCGTCGTTGTTATTAGCCTGATTTCGTCATAGTTATGTCAAGGAGCAAACGCAAACTATACCTATAATACCTACCTAAAAACGAGTAAGAATTGAAGTCGATGTCAACCAATATTATGTATGACTCTTCAATTTGGGCTACTGTGTTGTGATTGTTGTGAAATAGCTGAGTCAGCCTTTAAGTTGTGGATATTATGTAGAGTGGTAGTCTATTCGCTGACTACTGCTAACATCTACATTTTATAACCAGTTCTTCGTAAAGTTTCTTAGAAGTCTCAAGCTACAATTGTTTTATGTTTATTTATGGAATAGCGTGTTGTAAACCACTAATAAACTATAACTTTACAACTGTGCCAATGCATTCAAATATGCAAACTAAGCGGCGAAAGCATTGTAAGTAATATCACAATGCAAATCTAATTGATGCCTTACTAACTTTGCAGTTGACTTTCGAAAAGATTTATTCATGAAACATAAACAATTCTTAGTTACTACACACAGTAAGGTATAAATAATAATTATTTCGACGAGCGACTAGACTAGCGAGGCAAGAAATATTGGCCAATGGTTATGTAGGGTATTCTACAAATTACCCATTTCCTTAGGGCGTGAGGTGCACTGTAGGTAGTGTGGGTACTTATATGAATCAAGCTGGACGCTTGAAAGTTTGATTTTTATGACCATACAACAAGAATTATAATAACGTAGGTAGTAGGTAGGTTTTGTAGGCTCCCCAGGACTTTGTCATTACGTGCTTTTCAACTTGTTCGTCCATGGTTCTCCGGTCATGTGGTGAAAGAAAACGTCTCGTTCTAAAAGAAAAACTTTATTTGCTACACGGGTCCTTTCCTTATCGCCTTTGGTGGCTTAACCCATTTACAAACTATACAGCATAACGATCAATGATATTAAGTTAAATTAGTTTAAAACTAAACGTCATTGTAGATAATGTTGAATCCCACTTCCCTTATTTTATATTAATGGCTTTGTCATAGTTTTCTTCTCTTGACCTCAATTTTGCTTCATGGGCTTATTGCGTGATGACGCGACCAAAATACAGTGTAGTTAGAAGGCTATTATTTATTCGCAAACTTGGAATGTCATGCTGCTTCCATAAAAACTGCATCAATTTATTCATATGATTGTAATTTTTATTGTAACCTACCAGTTTGGAACTTAAACCTGTCAGATAAACATCGCCTTTTTTTCTCCTGTCTGATTTAAGATATCCGACAGAAAAAAACTGTTTTGCCCACATTACCTACCTGGCAAGCCCATTTGTTTGTTTGTTGCGCTTGCGCTATATTTACGCTGCATTAACCACTCATGTAGAACCGTTAACTGGCTCTAACGTCACTCCCGCTGAAAAATCCTGAAAAAAGGATTGCAGCATTATTTCAGTGTGATATTTTGACGTAACGCTGCGTCAAGCGGCGCGGGCGCAGGCGCGAGGCGTGAGCGCCGCGTTTGCCGCTCGTTAGCGAGGGCCGGTGAAAGTCGTTGCGCAATGCTGCAGCCTGCAGCTGCATTGTGGGGGCTAACGGTTATCCTTCGCCTTCGCTGTGACTTAATAAACGACAGACGACAACGCTTAAGATCTTCAGACAATGTTGGTCACCACTTACGTAGTTATGCTTACCTATATTTATTTTTAATTTGGAAAATCAAACAGCCGTTTCCAATACCAAACCATTGAACTTTTTTAAACATTTGCCAAAAAAGATTCCATAAATCTACGAGTAGGTATCTTACATCAAAAGAAAAACAAAATAGCATACATATATTATTTGTTTGTAACCTAAGTTATAGCCTGACCTCGTTTCTTAGAGGCTTGAAGATGCCAATCCATCGAGCACCGCTAAGTTTCAGACAGAGTCTCAGAGGATAAATCACTTTTAGTTTCAGCACCTATTTCTTAAGAAACTTTTATTTAAATACTTTTATCATGTTATTTAACGCCACCGTGCTGTATGGACCAGTTCCAGGGTTATTTGTAGAGCGAAAAACTCTAAATGGCACATCTTATGCTCTACTAAGTTCCAGAAGGAACACTCAGTACATTTAAAGCCTAGTTAAACGTTGTTTGCTTATATTTTGTATTGAAGTAGTGAGAGTCCTAATACTAACTAATAAAACTTCTAAAATATTGAAAAGAAAATGTTACTTTTTATTTATTATTCAAGTAATGCTAACAATTACAATTAATTTTCATCAAAATCAATCATTATTGTAATCTACATACCTACTCGTACATTAAAAAAAAGCTTAGAGTGTTTAATTTTAAAATAGGTAGACAGGTTTTTTCAAAAGGCTGAAATTCTAGAACCGATCGCCTTACATCGTTAGTTACGTATGAAGTTTATGAACATACAATTAATTTGGGTCTATTACTCGATTCGATGGGCTTCCCGACCGCCACAGTCTCGCCACATAACCACTGCGATTACGCGGACTCTTAAGTACGAAAAAAGTTTACTTACTGGTTACAAAATGGACAAATAAGTAGCTTGTTTAGACACTGTTCAGAAACTTCTCTAATAGAGCAAGTTACCAAAAATAGCGGTTCGTTTAGGATTTCATTTGAAATATTTAGACCGCATGTAGAGACGCCTAATAATCACGCATACTTAAGTTGAACAAAAATTATATTATAAGTACGATATTATAATTTTTATATAAAAACTGATGATGACTAAGCTATTTTAAATACCTAATATAAAGCGAAGAAAAAGAGATTGTGTTTTAAGTTTAACGAATGGTTTAACTGTTGAGCATAAGTCGTACCTACCATATATTTACGGAAGCAAATGTGCTCGTCAATAAACGAGCAACTAACTATACTTACGTGGTGAAGCAGTTACATTAAACTACGTAAAAAATGAACGATATAGCAGACATAATCGTTGCGGTGTAGAGCGTTAAGTAATCTGTAAGGAAAATTACAAGAAAATAAAATAATGCGACAAACAGTATTTTAGTTCGTGTTGTTATTGTCACAGAATTACTTACTTAAGGTTCTATGCCTTCAATTATCTAGCTAGATAAATAAATATATAACAATAACCTATTATGGAATATAAATGGCGGAAGTAATAATAGAAATAGAACACTATTATTTTAGAGACTTCGGGTTTGTCGCTCTACCAGTGTATTCTTCCTACATTCAATAATTTATTCGAACATTTTTGATTAATTGGTGTAGTAAATAGTGATATCCAACTAATAATCACAGACATGTACTCGTATGAATCCATTCATTTAATTTTGGCTGTCATATCGATCGTGTCAATATACATGCATAACCATGGACCAGGTCCATGTGCATAACATTTAAAAATGCACCGGTCGGTTGATATTTTTTCGACCATAGCTGTTTGACATAGTCTTTTACATCTTCATTTTGCTCTTATTAGTAAACCGCTAGACAAAGTGCTATTATGTCATTAAACGATCGACATTAAATAAAGCCATTTCTTTTCAATTATGGCCAATCAACACGGCGTTACACCTTCATAATCTTTCGTAATCTTCCGGTTTGTCTGAAATGAGTTATTCATTACCCTTCGTTGAACAGTTTATGCAACCAATAAGCACATGTTATTGGTTTACGCAATAGGTTTTTACTCTACGGTTACCATACAATTTTGTTTTTAAATAATAAGGTTACTAGGTAAGCGCCTGAATCATCCGTCCCAAATAGGTTTGTTTAATGTTACGTATCTGCTCATTATTTACTTCCGTATCCGTAATGTAAAGTGCCTGAGTGTAGATTTAATATAAGGCTCTGCTCTGAAAAAAGGGACATTATATTTAGTTCTTCAATAAGACCCCGCTTCTATCAATCTTCGTGGCATTGCAATAGAATAGAAGATGGTAGTTAAATAAACTATTATGTGTTGTTAAATGTTTTTCTATTTCACAACCTAATTCAGACAAAAACATTTTGTAAATAATATGACAGTTTCACAATCAAGAAGATGAATGTCATGACAAAGTTGAGTACTTAGCACTCATAATAGAATGTGATACTGTACCTACTTCCTACCTTACGTCACATTATTCACAGGCAGCTCATTATAATAAATTGTATTGTGATGATGTTTACTTTGATAATTTTAATAGAGCTTGAAGTGGTATGAATAGAGCCTCTTCTGTAAGCGTTTCGGACAAATTAGCATCATCATTGTGGTAAGCAAAAGCAAACGCAACTCTATTAAGTGATCTTTTTCTCAGATAGTCTACGTTACGTTTGGCGGCCAATGGGTAGAGCGGAAGCTTTGGTTAAGTCTCGTTTATTAACAAAAACTGTCTTGCAGCGAACAATATCAGCACTGAGAGCATTGATGTAACCGGCTGATGTGGGGGCACTTTTCTCTTTAGTTTCTCCAAGTGCGCGCGCGCAGTCGATGTTGCTCCGTCGGGAAACGTGCGCGTCTCTACGTTTCAACACCGCGTTCGTGATTCCGCATTACATACCGCTGTGAACGTAAATAAAAACTTTCGTTTTCACCCTAACAAGAAAAAATAAATCAAACCCATTTTGTGTATGTGCAATTGGCAGTTAATAGAAAGTTCCTTGGTTACTGTTGCCTGGTTGAACAAACTACAGGCTCGCATTCACGAGTGCACCGAAGGCGTTGGAATAACTGTAAGGTTCACTTTGTATTAATAATTAATTAGCTCATTAATTATTTATTCGTTTACGACTAACATTGTTCTCGTAATTGTAGCTCTTATAAACATTTCACTTGCTTTAGGAGTGTGGTTTGGGTGTACAAATAAACGGTACAAGGTGCCGTATTGTTTCAACCGCAACAGCTGCACGCTTTTCAATTCCTGTAGTTACTGCCTTAAGTGAATGCACTATACTACCTAAAGTGAATGCATGGCGTGCTTGGAAAAACTACGGGTACATACTACGGGTACCGCCAATTAGTATTAGTTACACATATTTTTGAGATAATGTATAAACAAAATACCTACCAACCATAAATTTTTAACAGCTGTAAGTAATTCCGGTTATTCGATGTTTTATTTAAAGATCAAAAATTACCTATGTAGTAAATCGCATCGACAACTGACAATCGAATTGTACTTTCATAAGCAACATCCCAAGCACTACTAATATGGAAAAACATTCGCGATATAATCAAATGTGACAGATCTAATAAATAATACATACTTACCTAGTTATAAGAAATAAAAGTTAGTAACTAATGTGTGATTGTGTTTATACCTATTATCTAGATATATAATTTTATGTAGACGTGTAATAAAAGTTATGAGGATGGACGTGTATGTTTGTTACTCCTCACACCTTGCTCATCAAAAGTCAACTACGTTGACTGCAAAACAATTTTCATGCGTACGGAAATAAGATAAGCTGAAAACAGTCTAGAAGTGTGTCCACTCTCCTTCATGACGATTGGTCAAAAGAGAAATGCAGGTTATGGCGTAAGAGAGCTGATCTTCCCTGCCCTTTTGTCCCCGTTTTTAAGGAAGCACCAGCCTAGAGAAATACACTGTAACCTTGGAAATGGAAAGCAATCTCGGATTACCGCGATCATAACAGTCAACACCTCATCAAGCTGTCGAGGGCCCATTTAACCTGTAACAAAATGATAAATTCCCTGTAAATGTATCTTTATAACATAAGGTTTTGTGGTAAGTTTAAATGTATAGACATAAATCAATAAATGTGCCACCCAAACAGGCAATGAGATAAAGAAGAAAGGTATGGCAACCGTTGCTGTGAGCACCACCACACCAAACTGCAGTCCTTAGTAGACCCCTATCCTGTCCCACACACTGCAGGACCACTACATTTGACCTGGATTGACCTAACGAAATTAAGCTTAAAGTTTCCAAAATCTCTACTTGTTAAACTTGTCAACTGGACTAACAACTCCTGCAAAACATAACTTTCTAAACGTAACCAAATCGCAACCTGACTGATTCGGTACTTGTTTGATTTAATTAGGTAGAACACGACACGCGAATCAAAATAATATTAAAGTAACAACTTTATGGTATAATGTTAATGTGTATTAATATGACAATAAAGTTTAATTAATTTCATATTTTCATACGATTATATGATTGTTCAAATTACCTAAATTATAGCAATAATAAAGATTATCCGCAATTACTCGTTATATGTAATTAGCACATTATATTGTTTTATACATTAATTGATGTAGAAAAAGTAAAGTTAGTGATATCGTGTCTTATGCGAAGTTCCCATGTGATTGTTATTATTTCTCTCGATTAAAAAGTTGTGTTCTTTTCACGTCACGTGTTATCTACGAAATCTCTTCGCCTCAGCTTGGCGTGATTAGCTCAGATATATCAGTCGGCAGGCACACTTACGGAATGCGAACTTCATTGCTTTCAGCGAAAAAAGCGTCAATTTCTTTAGAAAAACGTCGTGGGACCAATTATTTTGAAACCGATAGGACAATCACTTTATAAACAATCGCCTAGTTGCCAAAGCTGCGAGCTGCGACCCCAATTTCTTTCGTGACCAATGCAGTTGAGACAATCACTAATTTTAATCGGATTTTGTTCCCACGACATATAAATGTCCTATGCGTAAAAAACTTGAACAGGCTTTGATTTTTCTCGAATGTTCAGTAATCAGACTTTTAATAGGCCTTGTTTAAAGGAATTGCATATTGCCTTTAAACAAAAAGACACATTCGCAACCCCATTATGCTATAATAATGTTTTTATTATATTTTTTATGGAACATTAATTTTCTTAATTCGCTAATTGTAAAACTAATTGAGAACTACTTATTAACTATTATGTGGCCTAAAAGACATAGGTAAACATTATGAGAATTTGATATGATAGCTTAATAGAACCGAAGTTTAGGGTTTCTGAACTTAACCTCATCTACGATCCCTGAATGCTGAGGCCCACTTCAATGTTTATCTAACGAAAGCCTGAAATAAATAGGTATGTAAATAAAAGTTTTTGCCAAAACATCTTATTTTTAGTTTCCTACCTACAGCAGTGCTTGCCTTGCTCATAGTT
Source organism: Ostrinia nubilalis (assembly GCF_963855985.1). Lineage (NCBI taxonomy): Eukaryota > Metazoa > Arthropoda > Insecta > Lepidoptera > Crambidae > Ostrinia > Ostrinia nubilalis. The sequence continues at coordinate 5,485,840 of NC_087091.1, read as the reverse complement.
AGGTAATTTAATTGAAGTGTAAAAATGCATCCCCTGAAAAACTAATAGTTTGTTCCTTCCGTCTCATTGAGTCGTCTCCCATTGTTCATCTTTCGACATCGCTCTAAATGTACAAAATACCGTAGGACTATTTCATTTTCAACACTTCCGTTAATTGTCTGAGGCGCGGAGGAAACGAACGTTTTTAATGTATTCATACTTTTTATAGCGCATTGTTTAGCTCAGAAATTGCAAATTGGAATGGACCACTTTTGCAACATTTTGAGCCTACATTCAAACAACTGGGTGCTTGTAAAATGTGTGCGCCATTTGCATTTTCCACAATGTTTTTCATAAGTGCCTTATAAATAACTAGTTTTTCTTTCTTTCTTAATATAAAAATATTTCCTAATGATATAAATATTTATGTAAACCTAATACAATACTTACAAGGCTGCAAGTGCTGCAATGCGAAACAGCTGAAAGGTCTTAGAAAAAGAGGCATAGAACAATTGAAATGCGCAACATAGAACAATCGCGGTGTTAGTAGCAGGCGCGGGCGCAGGCGGTGTCGAAACGCTGCTAGTGCTGCCACACGTGATATATTTATTAATCAGGCCGAACATTTGCGAAAGCAGTGGCCGAGGTAACGGTCGATGGGTCCACTGTGCCCCTTCGATACATCAATTATGGTAATACCAATCAAAACGAACTATTTAACCCACAACACAAGAATTTGTGTCAATTTTAAGAGTACCTATACTTGTTATTTGTCTGTTAAATTATCCGTAAGCTCTTAACGATGCCAGTATTTGTGCGTACGCTCTATTTAATAAATAAAAATTAATAAGCCCACCGGAGCAACCAAATACTTATAATTGATAGCTTAGTTAGTGTATCCGGAAAATCTAATAATGTTTGACTGTAACAATTGACAAACTTTTTTATAGTCGCTTGGACAGTTAGTTAATAACGAGACTTGCAGCTGTCTTATCAATTTAGGCTCCATATACTCGTAGTTAAAAAAAAACGTTGCTAAAAATGCGAAAAGTCGAACTTCCTATTCTGTGGAATGACGGAATGCAACTTTTTCCGACATATTTTATTGTTGTCGTTACAATTAATGCGCTACTAATCATTTTGTTATTTATATACGGGTTAAATATGTTACAACCGTTAATATAGGACGGATATTATTGGGTATAATACTCGTACAACTGTCTGTTTCAACGAGCATAGAGGTTATAATGTATAAACGGTCGGATCAGGTACACTGCCTGTCGTTGCGGTAAAATTTACCGATAAACTATAAAAACACCAAGACGGTCAATGGGTCAAGATCGACAAGGGAATACTGTAATTTTAAACGAATACTTATCATTATTTTAAATGATTCGACATTACGATATGGCTGATTGCAGTTCGCTATGATAGAGCGTTCGACTTGGCTATGTTTATTTCAATTATATCTACTTTCATTTATGTAGAACACAAACATTGTAACCATTTGAAAAGAGTAAAATTACTTGCCTACCCAGTTCACATGGTTTAATGTATGATAAACACGTATTTATCAAACTATAATCTTGCACAGGAAGTATTTAAAAATGACACAGTTTCAAGTGTTTAGAATAAACCGGATAGATTTAGAGCTAGTAGCTAATTTAACTATAATCGAAAAGTACAAAATTGGAAAAGCATTCAAATTTTTAATTAAATTCTGGTTGTAAACAATTTAAAAGTACCTAATCGATTAATAATTATAATGCTTCTAAAAATGGTTGAAGGTAAAAACAAACAGTCACATTAATTTAGATTTGCTTGAACTTTTTGTTATGTGATAGTAGAGTTGGTGTGAAATTATTATCTTATAATATTTTACTTTAATTATCCAGTAGTATCTTAGTATAATAACCTACAATATTAATGGTTAAAACTCATTTAGATAAAAATAACTTTAGACGAGTATAGCGGGGGTAATTAATGTCAATGATTAACATTATTAACCTTACAAATTATTGTTGTCATTGAACTTGACTAATCGTTACTGACAAGGTAAATTGTCAGCAGACGTTATTTAGCAGGCAGTAACTTAATCTTGATTTTATAGATAACTTTAATTCATTCATTTATCTAGATTAACCACTTCTTCATACTAAGTCCAGATTATCATTTAATGTTACAAATAATGTACCTACTCGTATTTGTAAGATTAGTTTACTCAAGTTTATTTTCCGGCGATAAAAGAACAAAATAATCAAAACACTAATATTATTTCTTTGTATCTTACTCTTAGCTCTGAAAATCAAGAAATCTCTTTAAATACACGGTGCCTTCTATTTCTTTCTCAAGTTAGTTTCTTTAAAAAACTACCAATTTAATCTTAATTGCTTAAAACCCAACCCAACTAACTACACTTCACAGGATTTGTATTTTGTATTGCACTACTTATAGTAACTAGGAACAAGCTAGATGTGGTGGTAGTTTACTTTCCTTTATTACATCTACTGCTACCTAGGTAATAGCAGGCGTACGTAATAAAAACAAACTGGAAAAATTACGTTCTGTTGCGCTTGCGCATCTCAACTACAAAGTCGAGTGAACCGCACTACAAACTAAATGGGGCCGAAAGAGTAAATTACGTGTAAAATTCGTGTCCATAAACATCATTAAGCTGAATACATTATGTGTTACGAAACAACTTTCTGCGGCTAATAATCGATGACACTTTCTAGCCGTTACTTATGCGAATCTGATATAATATGAATAATATTATCTAGCCTGCTAAAATAACGTGTTACTCAGACAGTAGCTGGAATTGTTTTATTTCAAAGCAGGAATTAATAAAGTTCAATCTACTGATTTTTTTTCAGCAATGAAACAACACTTACGAGTAAGTTACAAGTATCATGTGCCTACAGCGCACACCCGTAGCACTCAAGCACTTATCTTAATTTAGAATATTCATATTTTTATGCCTACCTGTACTTACCTGAATTACGAATGTACAGGAAATAGAGTCTTATAAATTATTATTTTAAACCATTTACGATTTTTTTATGTTTTCATTTCTTTTTATTAAAAGCAAAATCAAAGTCGGCGTGTTCGTGAATGTGGCCTAGACAAGAAGAGATGGTTTCACTTTTATGTACATGGCTTGGAATGTATCAAGATAAGGAAGGATAGTCAATCAATCATGCCTTACACTTGTAGTATTCGTGACTCGTAAGATTGTATGGTCCACGCCTAAAGAAACTGGCCATATTGGCCGTACTAGTATTTAATCAAATGAAGAATAAATACACCGAATTGTATACGAGTATATCCATGTCCCCAATAATCATTACTAAACTAAGAATCATTGAAGTAATATTACTACGTAGTACATTATAACTCAATGCTAAGAATAAGGCATGGCATATACAGTGTGAGTCACGTTAAAGTGTACATATGAAAATAGATGAAACTAGACCTATTTTTATCGACAAAAAAGAGGTCAAAAAATTTTTGAGATTTTTTTTTAATTTTTTATAGAATTTTTTTTCTTCCAATTACTTATTGTAAAGAAAACGTAATAACTTTTAAAGTAAGCGGTATATCCTGATAAAACAAAAACAGTAATAATGCTTAATAACAGGCGATACTAAAAAAATACATAAAATACACAAAAAAGAATAATAAAAAATTATACTTTTTGAAAAAAATCTGCTTTTAAATTCGTGTTTTTTTGGTTATTTGATAAATTTCTCCAAAAAATGTCCCTATAACAGGTGGTTTTTATTACTTTGTATTATTCTCTATCGTATTATCTTTGTAAAACCAAAAATCGCATGTCTCTATCCCTATCACAACATTTGCTATGATCGTTTGAACTAAGCCACTCCGGGCGCGCCATTCAACGCTTCGTTAACAACGAAACTGAAAATGGCTCTACATTTGTAATTTTGATAAAGACAAGTTAGATTTCAATTAAAAACAAAAGATTTCGAAGTAAAATAATCATTTTGGTTAAAATTAAAATTGTCTCTACCTGTAGCGGAGAATAATGTTGTGGCAGACCTTTGTTCAAACGATGATAGCAAATGTTTTGATAGAGATAGAGACATGAGATTTTTGGTTTTACAAAGGTAATACGATAGAGAATATTACAAAGTAATAAAAACCACCTGTTATAGGGGCATTTTTTGGAGAAATTTATCAAATAACCAAAAAAAACAAGAATTTAAAAGCAGATTTTTTTCAAAAAGTGTCATTTTTTATTATTTGATGGCATTTTTTGTGTATTTTATGTATTTTTTTAGTATCGCCTGTTATTTAGCATAATTACTGTTTTTATTTTATCAGGATATACCGCTTAGTTTAAAAGTTATTACGTTTTCTTTACAATAAGTAATTGGAAGAAAAAAAATTCTATAAAAAATTATAAAAAAATCTCAAAAAAATTTTGACCTCTTTTTTGTCGATAAAAATAGGTCTAGTTTCATCTATTTTCATATGTACACTTTAACGTGACTCACACTGTATTATAGATACGGTCAGTTTGGGCAATTAGTGCACAAAAGTAAAAATAGAAAACACGCGAAAATGTATTATAGCTTTGTTGGTAACATTTCTTCCGCAAGCGAAATATTTAGTTTTATTTTTGTAAACTTTTTTAAACTATACCAGCCCTATAATTATTGAAAATATAATATTTACCTATTTGCATTTTGGTTTCGAATAAGTAGATTTGATAGATGGCCGTCTAATCGCACAATTTCTCTCATACAACTTAAGAAATCTAAGTATCCTAACGCCATTATGTGTAAAAAATACATAAATATACACTAACTAAGTAATATAAATAAAACTGAAAAACCAATCCCTACGACACGTCTATAAATTCTCATTTAATTTTATTGATTGACTTGTTATTTGTTATAATAATCATTATTGTAATTATACCGGATAAAAATATCCAAACATGATAGATTTTGTATTGGTGCATTGAACAATATGAGTATTATTAAGTGAATGTAGATAGACATAGCATACTAGGCTTTTGAGTATTAGATATTGAAGAAAACTTCGGAAAAATAAAATTTTGGAAATTCCGAACTTTATTTATAATGGTATTCCCTTCCAGTCAACCATTGGCTCATACAGGTACAGGTATTCTAATTAGAATACCTTTTATGGATGGTATTATTGGATGATGTTTGACCATGAAAGTTAGAATACATTTAATGTCTTTACACGCGTTGAAGTCTTTTGTATGGAGCGCGTCTGACACACTTTCTTATCTCTACTTGTTTATTATTCTGTCTCTACATCGGACCGAAATAAAGTACCAGAGTAATTAAATTTATTAACACACTTTATAAACTCTCCCTTACTTTAAATTGCGCCACCATTTTCTATTTTGAAACAGTTTTAGCCAGAACGATGTAATTGGACACGCTTATTTTTAAATTAGTTTGTATCTGCAAATACTGGCGAAAATTAACGGTTTAATTTGGTTTTTATTGAGTCAGTGATTGTTTTGGTGATAAACTTTTATCATACATTTTTAAATAAACAAAGAATACTTTTATTAATGTTAGTTTGAGTGCCGTATAAAATGATATACCTAATTTTTTGAATGTGGATTAGTTTCAAATTAAATTGAAGTCAAACTTGCTTTAACAAACAGAAGCAGTGCTCTCAAATTGTATATGTTAGGGACAAACCTGTATCATACATAATCACTTCCTCCAAATGATTTTATCTTCATGAATTGTAATTTCAGTTTAACTCAATCATCTATTTTATGTATGTATTTATTTATTATACAGGGTGTTTGGCGCATCGTGTGCCAAAATGATTTCGCGGATAGAATGGGTCATTTCCTATATTTTCAGCCCCCATAACACGTTCCATGCCAGGCTGCTACTTTTATATTAATTTTTTTAGTAATTTCACCAAAATACCCAAATCGCATCATTTAATTTCGATTTTAAAAAAAAACTACTAGGCGTAGCCTCAAAGTAAATATTTTATTTTGACGTGCATTGATGTAGGGTTGCATCAAATCTAAATTTACTGGCAAATATCATCTAGTTTTTTTTTAATTCAGCTTTGAAGTTTTCCGAAAAGTTAAAAATGGACTGAACATTTAAGTTTACATGGCTATAAAAAAATAAATAAAAGAGATAGCGATCTTCGGATTTTATCAAAACTTCTCTAGTCTATCCCCATTCAAACGGTATACTAATCTTATTTAAATAATAACAATAACTTCACAAATTCCTTAAATTAGTGCATTGACTCTACTCGGACTGATTTGCGAAATTTGTGTTTAGAGCCCCTTTTTGTGTAATAGCACGTTATTAAACACCTAACAGGTAAAAATTATTTATCTTATGCAATGTAAAAACCTTTTCCCTATCGTTTTTCAATGTGGATTTCTTGAATTTAAAGACGAAAATAATTATTTTGATCGTTTATTAATTATTACAAATTTAGTTCAAAATGACCGCCTTGGAAACGTATACACTCACGACATCTTCTTCTAATTTCGACTGTTGTCGTATGCAGCCACATTTCTCTTTTTATTACTACAAAGGCATTTTTTATTCATTGTTGTAGTTCTTCTATTGTTTGAATCCGTTACGTACACCAGTTCTTTAGCTCGTCCCCAGACGTAAAAATCTAACGGAATTAGGTCTGGGGAATGTGCAGGCCACTGTATAGGGCCATCTCTTCTAATCCACGAGTAGAAAACGTCTTTGTAGTAATAAAAAGAGAAATGTGGCTGCATACGACAATAGTCAAAATTAGAAGAAGATGTCGTGAGTCTATACGTTGCCGAGGCGGTCATTTTGAACTAAATTTGTAATAATAAATAAACGATCAAAATAATTATTTTCGTCTTTAAATTCAAGAAATCCACATTGAAAAACGATAGGGAAAAGGTTTTTACATTGCATAAGATAAATAATTTTTACCTGTTAGGTGTTTAATAACGTGCTATTCACACAAAAAGGGGCTATAAACACAAATTTCGCAAATCAGTCCGAGTAGAGTCAATGCACTAATTTAAGGAATTTGTGAAGTTATTGTTATTATTTAAATAAGATTAGTATACCGTTTGAATGGGGATAGACTAGAGAAGTTTTGATAAAATCCGAAGATCGCTATCTCTTTTATTTATTTATTTTATAGCCATGTAAACTTAAATGTTCAGTCCATTTTTAACTTTTCGGAAAACTTCAAAGCTGAATTTAAAAGAAACTAGATGATATTTGCCAATAAATTTAGATTTGATGCAACCCTACATCAATGCACGTCAAAACAAAATATTTACTTTGAGGCTACGCCTAGTAGTTTTTTTTTAAATCGAAATTAAATGATGCGATTTGGGTATTTTGGTGAAATTACTAAAAAAAATAATATAAAAGTAGCCGCCTGGCATGGAACGTGTTATGGGGGCTGAAAATATAGGAAATGACCCATTCTATCTGCCAAATCATTTTGGCACACGAATACGATGCGCCAAACACCCTGTATATTTTATATATTATTTATGTATGTAGCATTTTTGTTTTTGTTTTTCTTTCCTGCACTAGAGGTACCGCCAAACAACCCAAAGGTAAACTGGTCGAGAATGCTTTAGTGCATTAAGTTCGCCTTATGTACAAACTTATTTTGGCATAAAAGTTTAAATAAATAAAAAAAAAACCATTTGTCGCCACAATAGAGGTAGAGGCGAGTGTTATGCTCCGGCGCACTTTCATTGTGCGCGCTCGGGCCGAGCTCGATACCGGCCATTAAGTGGAAATTAAAATTTTCAATCATTTAAATACAACGCAGCCAACGCAGGTAAACACAGTGAGTCCGCACGCGTGCGCGAAGTGGGTCACGCTCACATGGACACAGAGTATCGCGAAATCGCGACAAATTATTGTAGGTACAGTAAACAGCACATCGGAATACTTAAAAAAAAGCATCTATTACTATAACTTCAGATGCCGCAGTGTTTAGTTTGAAGTGCTGTCGTCTCTACATCAGGGTTTCCCAAACTATGGGTCGCGACCTAGTCGTGGGTCGCGAGTAAACATTGAGTGGGCCCTGACTGTAGAACGACACACCACCCTACCGATCCAAGGGCTGGGCAGCGGGCGAAATTTCCTATAGGTGGGTCCCGAGTTTGGGAACTTGTATTAGATGAGTCGTACGTAGCCCATACAACTTTGGGAACCACTGTTCTACATGGTACCACAAAATTAAATATTAAACATTATGATTTTCAAGCTGAAAAGACGTATTTTTCAATTACTCTATTGATCAACTGACTAAATAGAGATGTGGATAACATTTGAGAAAAATAAATGATTGAATTTCACTCGTACATTTTTACATGTCATTGTGTTGTTTATGTGAATATACTTTAATCCTTTTTTAGTAAAAACAGCCATATTATACCTGAAAAACACCCAATTACTTCAAATAGATATGATTTATATCAGACAATCAGTTACACGTGCTCGAACCGTTCTCTTAGTTTAAGTAGTATATTGCTCTAAATAGCTCTGAGTAAAATATTCAAGAGTATTATTATTGAGTTGTATCCGCAAATAAACCGTAACGTGAACAAGTTTCTTGAATAATTTATTCAAAGTGCTAAATACAAATGGTTTAATCGAAGTGACGTAAACGATATTTGCCGTGCAAGCACGCGGCTTATTCTGTTTATCTGTTTTCAATAATTGTCGATAACGTTGCTTACAGCAAACTCTTGCTGTATACTGAAAGTTTTGAAGAGTTTCAGGAGCTTATAACTTAAAATCTCACTTAACACCAGGCTATTGTGGTCAAATACCTGCCTAGTGATGCATAAAAAGAAATTATATGCTCCTAACAGATGACCAATGCTCTCAAATAAATAAATCCTACGTCCTAAGAATATTAAAATAATTATTAAAATAAACAATTATAGCATATTATGCTGGCTGCTTCTGTAATTTGTCGTAAAAAGTTTCAGTAAACTAAAACATTTTGTAATGAGACAGGTCTAGTCCTCCCAAACCCGTCTGGTCAGCGTGGAGAGTGTCGGCCATATCCTCCATTTGCCCCAATAAATAAGAGAGGGTCCTGCTCGTGCTCCTAGAGTGAAAACTAAATGACCCAATGATGATGATGAAAGCATGGCGACTGGTAGGGATTGACCCTGCTCTACCCATCGCTATTATAGCTAAAGATCCATGTAAGTACATGCACCCGTCTCGCTGGCCTTTCTTTTTTCTCGGCGAACCCGGTCAACCTCGTAATTGCGATTTCTGTTAGATTATAATGCGAGTAGAACGTGCTTTATGGCTCGGCATTGCATATTACTGATGAAGGATAAGATTATTTATTGCATATGAAATAGGAGCTTCATTTGCATGCCAATATACGTAGAATAAAGCAATGATGTAACATAATAATATAAATAAACCTTAGGGAAAAGCGAGTAATATTATATTACTCTGATTTAATATGTATTTCTAAACCTCTCCTCCATTTGCCTCTAGTAAATTGGAGAAGGTCGAGTTACTGCAGAAAATACTTTTTTATGTTCAAATTAGTAGAACTATGTTTGTTCCATCGCCTAAGCGGACTCCGAAATAGCACTATGATATTTTTTAGTTAATTGATGGCATAAGTAGAGTGTGTCGGTTCTGTTCAGTAAGCAATTGCAACGCTAAAAACGTAATCTTGTAATTGGAAAATTCGTTTGAATAAAATAAACAAAATAGGATCTATTACGTAATCACAATCATGTACCTTTAATTAAAGAAAGGGCTTCTTTAGAACCAGGTTAACATGAGACCAACAATAACGTAATACAGTTTACGCTTGTGTCATGGAAATAGCGCTAGAGTATTAAAATTTGATTTGTAACTTTGAAAGTCGTTTCAGAATACGCGCCCAAATGTCAAACGTACTTTAATAAAAACAAAACACTGATTATAAAGTCATTGACATCTAAAGTTCAAGACGCACGGTGTCATAAGGCATAATGCCCACTTTCTCTCGCGTTCCACTTGAGCAGAGTCCCCGAGCACGCGGTCGGTCCCGGCTGTCGGAAGGCTTCCCAGCCAACTCGAGGTCGCCGCGAGCATCGAGATGCGCAGTGAAAGTCGACGGACACCGCCGACAATAGCAGACCATAGCAAATTAACTCAAATTCGACTTCCATTTATAACAACTCTCCTTATTCACAACGGAATAAAACCGAGAAAGCGTTGGCAATGCCAGGCTTTATTTAATATTGCTTAATTCTACAAGTATGGCCACTTTCAAAATCAGCATCTTGAAATGTCATTTGATCATGTACGACTCTACGAAAGCGAAATTGATAAATTCGTTCTGAATACGTTCTTGAAGTCCATCGGAGAAAGTAACACTTCAGGTCATCTTCTTATGTGCTATTATTATGCTCGTAGTACATGTAAATATCAATATTTTGCAAACACAAACATTACACAATATTGAAACTGAAATGCTTCCAAATGAAACCTTGAAGCAGGTTATTTTAATCGTCTTTTATTTCTATGCACTTAACAGCTAAAATTTCTAGCAATTCTAGGTAACATTGCCAACGAATAAGTAGGATGAAAAAGTAATTAGGGCCACATAGAACGTAAATTGTTGCCTTCATTGTGTGGCAAATGATGGCTCACCTGTTCTACCGATTTTAAAATTGGTAACAAAAGATTATTTTATGCCTGCTAGCCTACTTTTACATCTCATTCTAACTTGAAATATACTGAATCCGACAAGTGATTCATGTGATAAAAAGTGGTTGTGGTCACCATTCGTAACAAAGGAACACAGTAAACGCGTGGTCGACTCTTCAAAAACTTCTTCACTTAATTATTTAGCTCTATATTGTAACGACTGCCACAAGTAGCACGTGTAAATCGCTATAGATAAGATCGTCATGACGGATCTGGGATTCTGGGGTTCCATTCCATAGGCATCAGACATGAGTAGTAATGAAAGCATTGTCTGGCGAAGGGTGGCCTATGAGTGCTGTAGTGGAAATCTAATACATCAATAATGGATCTTTCACGGGCTTTTTGTAACGTGTATCGCACACCATTTCAATTTGAGATCGCGATCATTCCACACTCACTAAGTAGGTACCATCTCAAAGCTAGGTATAGACGCCAGCACTGGACTAGGTATACATTTTTATTGCAAAATAGCACATAATACAACGGCACAAGACATAAATTCAACGTGCTGAAATAATGATTCAAAATTAATCAAGTGTTTCGAAATTTCTAGTTAGAAGTCTAGACCAGCTAAATAGCGTAGAGGCACGAAATACGCAAACTTTTGTTTGAAACTAAGGACAATTTAAAATGCAATTTCTCCGTTGAATATGAAAACTAAAAGAAGATAAATACTTAGCTGTCGTTTTAAAGATGGGAAAAGGTAAAAAAAGGTGTTTATAGAATAGATAAATCTTTTAAATAAGCGCTCTAGAACAAAGGTGGGATTCTGCCACGCGTTACTTAATAAATTTATCATTCCGTGGAATCTAATATCGTAATAATCTTAAATTAAACAAAACTAAAGTATAAACGTTGAATGCGCTATTGTATAACTGCATGCCGTTAGATAACATTACATTTAACGTTCAAATATCATTCTTAAGTCAGGGACATAAAGCAGAGCTTAAATATTGAACTTGATATACGAAAATAAAAAATATCAGAAAGTGGAAGCCTAAAAATAGCATTGCATAGCGTTGAATGGAACTTTTTATAAATTATTACGTTGTCTAAGCTGAAATGACAACAACAGTGACTCTTTATTTTTATGTTTCTCGGTTTCCAAATCAAGTGTTTCAATCTACTTATATGCTAAAATGGTTAGGCCATTTTAAATGTACAAAATTATACCTAAGTTACATTTAAAATTGTAATTGCTGACTTCCCCTTTAATACCATTACTACGACGACCGTTTCCTGGCAAATGACGACACTTCGGTGCGCTTGCGTGCTCGTACGGACGGAGCACTTAAACTATGCATTTTTGTTGCAAAGTCGCCTGTATCACAACTACATAAGATGCCACAGTGTTAGCTTGATGTGCTGTCGTTGTACCTCAACTGGCAATCACTGGAAATAGTGGAAATGGCGGTGGAATATCTAATGAGCTTTACACATGACCAATTGACCATACCGACATATTGTTGCTAATCAGTTGATTTGCTAGGTAGAGTAGGAACTCTGTTTCAACGGGTGGTGGTATATTTCAGTTCAATTCCTTATGAAAATCGTTATAATAAGTTAGCCTAAATTACTAAAAGTGCCTACCCAAAGTCATTATTCCACGCGAACGAAGTCGCGGGCACAGCTACCTAGTCATTCATAAACCTAAGTAACAGCAGGCCTGTTCATCTCCGCGAGTTTACATCGAAAACAAAACACGCACGATGGCCCACCTACAGGATACTATTCGACAAGGCCTCAAATACGAGCGAACATTGACTCACGCACGCGTATTCTTGTGTATGATGGAAGAAAATAAAGAAAATGGTGTACTAAATACTGTGCAGTATTTAACTGCCTAAATAATAATAAAAACACAGAATGTACTTTTTTAAGTTGCTTCAAAACACTGAGAGGTAAATAAGTAGTTAATATTATTCATGATAATTCATGCTAAATCATGTATTTCCTCCGCCATTTTCCGCAGTTTGGCACTTCAAGTCACATCTTTTTACCGAAGTCAGCCCTATAGCTTCGGCGCAGTGCCGATCACTGACGTTTGTCAACAAAATGGTGCTTGACTCTTGAGATATAGTTCCAAAATACTGAACTGTCCTATGCATGACATTGACAGTGGGGCGCCACCGTCTATACCGGATCGCTGGTTCCGATTTTTGCCATGTTGGAAACCTTAAAGTTTTGAACGATGGTAGCGCCCCCCTGTCATTGAGTTTGGTGGGACAGTTCAGCGTGGGTCATCTATAGGCTAAATTACACCATATTGTTAATGACATTGAGCATACGTTTTTTTAAATACACTCGCGAGCAAAAGTATGGAATCACTTACATGAATTTGTTTCCACGCGATCTTGTGTACTAACGAATTTGTTAGTAACAAAAAAAGTAGCACCATTTTAAAGAATAAACTTTTAGCTTTAAATTGATACCAAATTCATTTAAATCACATCAGTATTTAAAAAGATATCCCGGTTGAAGTGAAGAAGTAAGGAAAAAGACATTATTAACTGTTTGATACGTCGCGAGTTGCGGCCTATTTACCCCCTATAAAAGCACGTATTTTCGGATTTTTGCTTTCACACGTTGATTCATACACATCTCCGCTTCTTTTGACACTTTACCTGGGATTCTACACCTACAGAAGCAGCACAAATCGTTGCACTATTGCAAGAAGGGCTCAGCCAGCGGGCTGTCGCACGTCAGCTCCACATAAGCCAGTCCTGGGTTTCGAAAGTTTTAAGACGCATTCGGGAGACTGGTGGCTGTATCCCGAGACCAAGTTCTGAACATTGCCGGTGCACATCGCAGAGGGATGACCGTTTTTTCATGTGAACCTCTCTATAAAATCGTCATTTGCCTGGTATCGACGTCCAGCAAGAACTCAGAAATGTTCGTAGGATAGCTGTTAGCAAGTGGACAGTTCGTCTAAGATATAAGCAATAGAATTTGACTCCAAAAAGGCCTGTTACAGGCTCGAAACTGACGGCAAGTCACCGACAAGCACGCTGTTAATTAGCTCGCACTTATTTTGATGGGAAGGCAAGTAATGGAGGCGAGTTTTGTTCTCCTATGAATGCAGACTGTGTTTGCAGTGCAGCAGTCGAAGAGGTCGGGTGTATAGGCGGCCTGGGGAGCGATTTGTGCAGTGCTGGTTCGCTGAAACAGTAGCTTATGGGGGTGGCTTGCTCGACTTCCCATCGAGATGTGTACGAGCAAATTGAAAGCGTGCTTATCGGTGACTTGCCGTCAGTTTCGAGCCTGTGGCAGGCCTTTTTGAAGTCAAATTCTATTGCTTATATCTTAGACGAATTCTACGAACATTTCTGAGCTCTTGCTGGACGTCGATACCAGGCAAATGACGATTTTATAGAGAGGTTCACATGAAAAAATGGTCATCCCTCTGCGATGTGCACCGGCAATGTTCAGAACTTGGTCTCGGGATACAGCCACCAGTCTCCCGAATGCGTCTTAAAACTTTCGAAACCCAGGACTGGCTTATGTGGAGCTGACGTGCGACAGCCCGCTGGCTGAGCCCTTCTTGCAATAGTGCAATGATTTGTGCTGCTTCTGTAGGTGTAGAATCCCAGGTAAAGTGTCAAAAGAAGGGGAGATGTGTATGAATCAACGTGTGAAAGCAAAAATCCGAAAACACGTGCTTTTATAGGGGGTAAATAGGCCACAGCTCGCGACGTATCAAACAGTTGATACATGTCGTTTTCCTTACTTCTTCACATCAGCCGGGATATCTTTTTAAATACTGGTGTGATTTAAATGAATTTGGTATCAATTTAAAGCTAAAAGTTTAATCTTTAAAATGGTGCCACTTTTTTTGTTACTAAAAAATTCGTTAGTACACATGATCGCGTGGAAACAACTTCATGTAAGTGATTCCATAGTTTTGCTCGCGAGTGTAGTACCTTCGCGAAGTAAAACTTCTGTACGTAGTACTTATTATTATTCTGTGGTAACAGTAGCATTACGCTAAAACGGAACAATTAAAAGTAAAAACTTTTTACGGCAAGATTTTCGCGTTAAAAAGTCATATTAATACATGTAACATGTCTTTTTATTTAGGTATACCAAGTTGATAAATTAATTTTTAAAGACATTGAAAATTAAAGTAAAAGTGATGTACTCTATTCAGTGCAATTATAATAAAATATCTTACCTTACTTTAAAATGTATTGTATTTACAAATAGATTTTCAACTTTTGTATTTCCGTGTATTAGTACTAAATATTATAAATCTAACGACACTCTAAAATTGTATTCAAAATGGACCCATTTCCAGGGAACTCTAACATTAATCACTCGTGCAACATTCAACACAATATGCAATAAAATCGTAAGTGCTACTAAATTCTATGCAGAATAACCACAAAAAAGCCGTAAAAGTAAATTATGAGTAAAAACAAATGCTATTTTCCAGAACAGAGATACAATACAACTCGTGCCTATGATTCGCGATTTACAGCTTCAGACTCTTGACGTTTTTAATACTTTCTTATGTATCTACTCAGAATTCAAAGCTGAAGTGAAATTGCAATATGTGAGTGAATAATACTCTATACTAATATTTAAAGCTGAAGAGTTTGTTTGTTTCATTGAACGCGCTAATCTCAGGATTTGAAAAATTGTTTTTGTGTTGGATAGCCCGTTTATTGAGAAATGCTTAAGGTTAAATAACATCACCCTACAGCCTATAGGGGCGGAGCAGTAAATAAAAATGTTGCAAAACAGGAAATATAATTCTAACTATTTTCACACGCACGAAGTCGCGGGCACAGCTAGTGTATAACATAATGATAAAAACACCTTACTAATCATCCGCCTATGAAACTACTTATCTGAAAAAAAAGCAATCATGAAAACTTGAAAACCTTCATGGTATTTAGCTCTACCAAGCTAAAATCGCATAATTTGTCTTTTTATCATTAGTATTTTATTATTATCTGCCGTTTGGTGTAGTGGTTCGAAACGGACTACTATTCCGGAGGTTGCGGGTTCGATTCCCGCACAGTACAAACATTTGTGTGCATGAACATATTTGTTTGTATTGGACTGGGTGTTTTCTATGTATAATATGTATGTATTTACAAAAAAAAAAAGTATTTAAGTATATTATGTTTATATCCGTTGTCTAGTACCCATAGTACAAGCTTTGCTTAGTTTGGGACTAGAAGCGCAGTGTAAATTGTCCAAGGATATTTATTATTATTTATTATTATTATTATCTAGAGGTAGGTATATGAACAGCAAGGCTATTAGGTATTAGAAAAGATTTGATAATCTTTTATTGTCACCACCACCAAACATGTCGGCAATATCGGTCATAGCCATTGACCTGTAACGAAGCGATTTCGGCCCAATTCACGGTTCAATGGTGCCACCAAAATTAACAATGGAAACTCGTACTGTTGAATTTTCTGTGAATTACTGTACCTAGTCTTGTGCTTTACTTTACAAAAAAAAATTTTTTTTAGTCAAATTAGGTAAGTTAAAGTCGTTAATTTAAAGTTAAAAGTTTAAAGTTAAGTGGTCCAATACTGGCAACCTTACCCTATGAACACGAATCACGATTTTTTCAACTTTTTACTAACTAGTTTTCGATATTATTTATTCATTCATCAATTACTTAAATAATAAAATATTACGAATAAGTATTATTTAACCGATTACTCGTACATCCTAATTTTCCGGCTCACGGTTGATGCATTTAATTTTCTTGATTACCTATTCGAAAATACTCCATATTTTATTTCGTAATGCGAGTTTTGGTTACAACTTTACAAGAAATTAAACATGACATAATAATCAATGCGTCTTTCTAAACATTCCTGTTCCAAAATTAGCAAGGATTTTGCTTACTCTATCCTTTATTATAACTCTATGTTTACCGTAGACCAGGGTCTAATGACACTCAATGGGTGTCTACTACATATTGCGTGCGCTATTATACACAACATAATGAGATAATAGATAA
Organism: Ostrinia nubilalis; assembly: GCF_963855985.1. NCBI lineage: Eukaryota > Metazoa > Arthropoda > Insecta > Lepidoptera > Crambidae > Ostrinia > Ostrinia nubilalis. Next base: position 5,469,136 of record NC_087091.1, on the reverse strand, counting down.
TAGTCAATAATAAACTATGAATACTAAATCAATTGTCTAACTTGTTTTAATTGGCACAAGCGGACAATAATTAGTGTAATTATAAGAAATAAGATTGATTTACATGCTAGATTACAAGATTTATTAGTTTTATACTTGTGAGAAAAATACTAAACTTATGGAAAGAAACATTAACATTTACTTACGAGGTTCATCAAATTAGATAAAGTACGTAAAATGTATCCTTTAGATAGATTACTCATCTATATTTGTTTAGATATTCTAATCTGCAATATATTCGAATGAATTCATAAGAATCGTTTCAGAATAGGAGTCAGAGTGATCCGTAAATGTAGAGTCAAGAACATCAACTGTATAAATAAACATAAGCTCATTTAAAGTGGAAATGATACTTGTAATAATACCGTGTTGATACTGTTATTATGATGCAAAAAATAAATTGCAAGGGTGCAGGCCGAATGCCAATGCAGCCTGGCGCATTCAGCCTTGTGGGTTGCCAACCGATACCTTTCGCTTTGAGCCTAGCACTCGCAAACCTCATTTGTTTAATATAATTAACTCGCTCTATTTACATTTATTATTATTGTGGAACTTGTTACAGACGGAAATGAATGTATCGTTCTTTCATAAACTGCAATGATATGCTGTAATGCTGATAAATAATTGAACTGAATTAATTTCCTTTTCATCAGAATTACAACATGTGTTGTATAGTAAGTAGTACAATCTTGTTGATTTCGATTTTTCGGCACTCATTTATCATTTGTTTTTCATTGAAAAATAAGTTAAAACTGACATTAATCGCGTCACGTAGGAATAATAAACTTTTTTTCTTCTCGTATAACCAATGTTTTTGACTGTCGAGGTCTCTCTCTCCTAGTCGTTTCAGATATAGCCCAGTAGAATTAGATTTTAAATCGGAAATAATTCCTACAAAAGATTTTATTGCTTTAATGGCTTCATTGATTGCCCATTAAGACTCTCCTAGGTTTTCGACTTCGACGGAGTTGTGCTTAAGTGGTGGGGGCCCCCGAAAGGGGCCCTATCGGAAAGTGGTCTTCCTGGTGGTTGAAGGGCATTTAATCCTGCATTAAATAAGACCAAATTCATATGTTTTGGACAAACCGTTCTCGTGCAAATGTTCGGCAAAGTAGAAAATATGTGTATAATTAATGACCCTCTCCACGTCCAATAGCTCGTCACCCGTAGGCTCCCAAGCCTTGTAAAGGGTCGCCTTAACCAGCGTATCCCTGTCAAGACTCACGAGTTGGATTCGCTTATCCTTGTTCGTCCCAGCCGTTCCTTAACTGCGGTTGCTGCACCTCTTCCTGGCACTCTCCTGAACGACTCTGTGTTACCTAATGTGGCTGCCCCTCTTCCTTGTATCCTCCTGTACGATTGCATTGCTTAGCCATATGCCTGGTCCAAGGTTCAACGTCACAAAATCAACTTCGTACGCGTGAAAATAGTTTAAATACTATTTTCCGTGCTTGCAACATTTTTCTTTACTGCTTCGCCTCTATTAGTCGTAGAGTGATTGTATATATTCTATAGCCTTCCTCAATTTATGAGCTATTCAACACAAAATAATTATTTCAATCAAACAAGTAATTCTTGAGATTAGCGCGTTCAAACAAACAAACAAAAAACTCTTCGACGTTTTAATATGAACTTGTTGTTGTTGATTTTTTTCGTCAAACCTTAGACCAGGCATACGGCTAGCCAACGTAGTCGTGCAGGAGGATACAAGAAAGAGGGACAGCCACAGTAGGTTACACAGAGTCGTTCAGGTGAGTCCCAGGAAGAGGTGCAGCAACTGCAGTTAAGGAACGGCTGGGACGAACAAGGATAGGCGCACCCAGCTCGTAAGCCTTGATAGGGTTACACTGGTTGAGGCGCTCCTTTTCGAGACTTGGAAGGATGCGGGTAACGAGCCATTGGACGTGGAGAGGGTCATTAATTATACACATATTTTCTACTTTGCCGAACATTTGCACGAGAACGGTTTGTTCAAAACATATGAATTTGGTCTTATTTAATGCAGGATTAAATGCCCTTCAACCGTCAGGAAGACCACTTTTCGATAGGGTAAGTCCTTTACGCGGTATAACCGGAAAACCGAAAAAGCGCCCCTTTCGGGGGCCCCCACCACTTAAGCACAACTCCGTCGAAGTCTTTATGGGCAACTAATGAAGCCATTAAAGCACTAAAATCTTTAGTAGGAATTATTTCCGATTTAATCCATTTTTGTGTTTAATTCTACTGGCCTAATAATATTATTGGCTTATTAACAATTTCTTAATACGTAAATATGTTTATTTCACAATAATACCTGCCTATTTAATTGTTCGTATGCCACTCAAACATGTCAGTTTTAAGTAGGTATAAGTGGTATAAGTTTGACGCGTAAATAAACGACAAAGTATTAAAAATAAACGTCCATTAAGATGCTGCTCACCGCCTTCAACCGACAAAAAGGTTTTTATTACTGTCCACAATAATAACCACTGAGGTGAATCATTGCGTTTTAAACAACGCAGTTAAGTACCTACTTACATATTAGCAGGTACTTACTATAGCCACAAAGTAAATTTTTAAGACGCCTGTTGACCGACCTTGGTAGAGTTTACATTGTTCTGGAAATTACACGTGTCCTCCTCTTAAAATATTTGTTCCAAGAAAGTCATAAAATGTTTTCATAAGTTACTTAAAATAAGATTATACCTAATGTAAAATAAACCCAATTTTACAACGGTCATTCTCACGAATAGGCGTTCTCAGCCTAATTACCATATCATTTTTGAAATTTGGCTTAATTGACTTAAACTCATTTAAATATAAAATACATGAAAAGTACGAATTTAACAATCGTAAAGGCGTCAAATTATTCAAAGCGGTTTTCGCGTAAATGAGATCCAAAAATTTTATGGTCACGGTAATTAGATAAGGCTAATACTTAATCTAACGGTAATTAGAAATAGCAAAAAAAACAACATCTTGCATAGATAAATTGTACGCAAATATATAGCATCATAAAAACGCTGTAGGTACTCTTAATAACCCTTTGGAAAAAGAAAAACACTAATTTATATTATTTATTGTATCAAGATTTTTTCAGTATAATCGAGGCTATAACAGGAACACTTAGTTTCAGCAAGAAGGGGCTACGTGTTACATTCAAATGAGAGCATTTAGCTGAATCAGAATCTGAATCATCATTTATTTGCTTTAAATGTGGTACAAACGATGAATACAGATAATGGATCAGGAGGTCTCACAAATTTGACTTTAAGGATATGCATATATCGAAAAATTAATTAATGATATTAGTGTTTTTTCCTCTTTTTAATCAGCGTTCACCCATTATCAGATTAAATTGAATTTGTAATAATGACAGTTCCAGCTCTGCATATCCCATGATTTGTCACCTCGATTCTTTTACAATAACTTTTCAGATTGATAATATTCGCTTTCTCCTGAGCCTGAATGTAGAGTTCTCAGAATTTAGAAGGGATGCAGCAAGTAGATTTCATGACGCTCTAGTCTTTGTTTGTAAGCTTTACATGAATTTTCTACAACCTCTTTGACGTTTGGTATCACTTCAGTGGACTTTGTAAACCAAGGTGCACAGCTCAAGATTTTTAATACTTTATTTTGAAAACGTTAAAGTATTTCTACATTTGCGAGGCTAAGTCGATGCTATAATATGTCTTACATGGGTCTTAGGATGCATTTGTATATAGTTTGTTCTCCAAGCTTCTTCTGCCCAGTATCCATTGCATATCACGAAGTTTTTTCTATGCATAAGAAAGCAGGTAGGATGCAGTCTAGGATGGTACAAAGTGCCTATACACTCTCGTCTTGAAAAGGCCCATTGTCTGTTCATTTGTTCCCTTTTGTTCTTAATGTGATCACGCCAGGTAGGGGTTACTGTTGGACAATCTTATCTTCTTAGGGCAAAGGTAATTTGGATAGATTTTAATGGTATTATATTAAAATTAATTAATGATTTAACATGTTAATATCAATGATATTAATAGAAAAAATAAATATCTGGTACGAGACATGTTTCACGCAGGGGTGACATCTCCTGGCCAACAGGAAGCCCCGATTTCACTCCAGCTATCTTCTTTTTGCGGGGTTATTACCTTAGGGGTTAAAATATACTTTAAAATCCAACAACCATGCAGCAACTGAAGCTGAACATTCGTCATGAAACCGAATCTTGAATTACTCTAACGAAAGCTTTTCAAAATTTTGATGTCAGATTGGAAGAAAAGTCCGCAAAAGTTGTTATGCGAAAGTCTAGGTATATTTCATATTTTATCATCATACTTATTCGATCGTCAGTGCAATTTGTAGGTAATAATTTCATACAACGGTGATTATAAATATATGGTAATTAGTACATGGAAATTATAAAACGATAGTTTTTCTTCAAAATTTCCAAAATCTGCAGGGTTTGCAAATACTGTCTTACTACAACGTATGGAGGCCAGAGTACTGATTCTATTTAAATTAACAACGTGGATCTACCTTCAAAAATCTATTATAAAAATAAGGATATGGTAAATAGAAAAATTGAAAACCAAAGATATGGTAATTATACTCTTACGCAATTCATCGACAGTACGCCAACGCAATAGACGTCTACTTGCTAACAGGTCATAGAACTAACTAAGGGCTCGCGCCGCGCGCGTAAATGATGTGTCAAATATTATTATTTAGGCTTGTGTGCCCAAAAACAGAAAACGTCACGGGAATTAGGACTTTTGCTCGGACAAGCAGTTTTTTAATTCTAATTATTTACAGAATGGTTCTATTGAATTGATATTTTGCTATGCATAAGACAATCTTTTATACTCTTGAAAATGTTAAATGGAGTAAACCAAATCTATACGACATAAAAATTACAGCCAACTTTTAAACTTAAGTCGGTGTGCGGACGCGTAACGGTAATTAGAGAACAAAGGTTCATGAAATTAATTTAGTCACAAATACATAAAATAGAGGCCTATAATTTTATGCACAACTGGATAGGGTTGTTAAGTAACATATAAAAATACTTGCATGTCTCTATTTTGTCATTTTTAACGATTTAACAGCCCGGACACGCAAAAACTAGCTCATCTGAGAATGGCCGACAAAAGTCCTAACATGAAATGCTTGATGAGGGTAGCGCACGACCTATTGTGAAAATCCTTTGGCTGAAACGATAAACATGGAATACTTATTTTACAAAAATGTAGGTTTATCAGGATAAACAAAAGAGTATCAACAAACCCAGTTACATTATTTGGCTAGTAAATAATTGTTTAAGACTTAAGTGGTATTTGTTGTGGTTTATTTAAACTCTTTTGACAAGTTATTACTTTTAAAAGCACCTCTCCTTGTTCTCTCAAAATTCCACTCGAGGAACACCTTTATTTCCATTTGTCCTACTGAAAAATAACTATCAATATAGAGCTAAAGTAAATCTGCAAGGGCATCTCTATTTAGGAAAACAAATGAATATCAGGAAACCACTAACAGAAAAACATGTTTACGGATAACCAAAATTCTAGAACCTGAACCACAGAATGAATAATAGTGCCTGAACCGTTAGCTACGTTTTCGCTCATATCAGCATTCTGCCCACGTGGCCGTGGTCTGGACAGAGTCATCTCATACTTAGCATTCAATAAGCAGGCAGCCACTAAACAAAACCTTGTTTCGTAACCAATTACTATGCGAAAGCAATCTCAGAATTGTTTAGGGACCAGGAAATTTTTGCTAATGATATAATTATTATTGTTGTGACTACACTTCTGGGGTTTTGTTATATCAATTACGCAGATCAGTTTGGCTGTTGTTTATTATCTTAATATATTATACTAATTACCTGCTACTTCCTTATAAAGTTACCGCGTAGTACTAGGTATTTTACTGTGAAACCTGAAAAGTCGTGATTATACATTATCTAAATAGGGCTTCAAACGTGCCTACGTAGCAGAATTTAAAAACTTCTTCAACTAAGTAGGATGAAGAGGATAGATGATAGACAGAAGCATATTGGCTTAAACTGGCTTGAACCCAGAGGAGAGCAGTAAAGCACAACACCTAGGGATGCTGAATGACATTCTTGATCTCCTCGATAAAGGACTAACTATTCCACTGCTTAATTATCAAGTAAATTCCGCTGCTTATTTATCAAGTAAATCCAACAGATGATTGAAACGATGTTGCTTATTTTCCACAGAATACGGTCGTGAATGCCGCGGCGCATGGATGGCGCACGCCTGGCGCTCGCTCGCCGTGCTGCTTGCTGCCCTCACTCTAGTCCTTGCTAAATGTATGTATAACATTTCCAAATACATAGGACCTAATATAAAAATAGTCTCAAATACTAAACTAGTACTTGTAGGCGACTTCGTTCCCGTTTCTGACCATTTTCGCTATACAAAGAAACGTGTCTTTTCATTTCTGTTTATAATTAATTAGTGTCTTACTTTTTTGCGTCTCCTACCAGTATTACCAACGATCTACCTGCCAAACAGCTTTACAAGTCAAGTAATTTTGGAGAATTCCTGTTTAGCCAGTCTTAAGCAGATGAAAGAGTGACCTTTCGCTTTCGTATGATACAATTTTATAGGTACCTACCTACTTGATACTATGTGTTAGCAAACGCGCCAATACCTTCTACCTATCCAAAAAAGTTTTCAGCCTATAAATTCCGTAATATCTAAATGGAAGAAAAAAGAAAAAGACAAATGCATGTTAATAGGGCGCCCGCTCAATTTTAGTTGGTTGGGACACCTTGTAGGATGTCCCGACACTGATTTTCAGCAGGAAGCCCTATTAACTACCTACTGCGCATCCCTATACCGGCGAGCCTGGTCTTAAAGAAGAAGTGGAAAAATAAATAAATTAATTATAAGAAGATATTCGTATAAGTTTAAATCAACACCTACTCATTACAAATATCTAGCCCAAAAAATGCCACCCACCCACGCCCATACCAGCCCCTTATGGCCCGTCACGTGCAAGCTTACCTACATTTACGCAACTAAATAATGTTGACAATAATCACGTCTTACGTCCATATGTACAGAAGACGTTGCATAAGTTACTGCTGACACACACCAATTGTCCAAAAGTGCAAAACAGATTCACCTTACATTCAAAGCATTTGCTCAACTCTTTCAGATACTCGTTTATTCAACTGACGTGCTACAACTACAATTTAATTTCATAAACTCTCGATACTGGATCTACTTATTTAAATTAAAATCTATCAAATATCGTGATGAGTTCACCGCAAGTACCTACTTTCCAATTGCCGTTGGCTGAATTAGTTTTTGATTAGCTACTTCCATGCCCGTGGATAATGAGGATCGTCGCTGGTTCGTACCGGTTTTGCTAGCATAATACCAGAACCTATCAAGACAGACGACAGACGGTCGGTCATTTACGAGTACATCCTTCGTCTGAGTATCTACTACCTATCTACATTTTCTACAAAAGCAGTTGCAGTATAAAATGTGCAGTGCCTACTTTCGGTACAATACCGGACACAGAAACACACTAACACATTGTGCTCCTCACCACGCTCATTACAAAGGCAATTTTGATGCGTTTCAAAGAAGTCCGCAGGAATGAGCATTGAATCATCAAGTAGACCTCGAGTTTCCCACCATTCTCGTGCTGGGAGCGGCCCGCTTTCGTAGCGGCCTTGCATCGCGCACACTGCCCTACAATGACGACTCGAATCAAGGCCAGTTTTAGCGGCAAAAAGCGCAGTCGTTCACCCGGAGGCAGACGTAGCTTTTAGGTTACCTACTGCACTCAACATCTGATAGTTACCATCATACTCGTATGATAAATAAATGTTACAATCCCACACACAGGTTATTTTATAAACACTGATTGCTAGTGGGCGCAGACTTACTCTGAGGTCAATTGTTGGTCTCGAGACGACTATAGACATTATCTTCGCTGCAAGGATCATAAAAAGAATCAAATAATTTTTAAATTGCGTAGGATTCCATTGTAATTGCTTTAATGGATGTCTTCAAAAGAAACCTTGCGGTCTGACGAATGAGACAAAGGTTCCCAGGGTATATTATATGCTCCGTAGATATAGGTATAAATAGGCACAAAGAGACCATACATTATTATGGTAAATGAAATCCGCTTCGGGGTTGAGCTTTGTACGAATAAGTCAATAAGCGTAACTTACGAACCTTACGATTCATTTAAAGTGGTAACTACCAATGGCACATAACATACGGAACTTAGGTTGCAGTCAATAAACACTTCACTTGTGTCTTCACTTCTTTAACTTTGAGGGTATACCTACACACTGTATGCGTTGTAAGTAGGTACATGGTATGTAGAGCTTTGGCAATTGTCATACATGAAAGGTATAATTAATATGCCAGTGTATATGTCGCAGTCGGATTGTATAATCCGCCGTTTTACATTACCACTAGGCATTTTACATTACAGCTCTGTTTTGTAATACGGCGGTTCAACGTTTAGGCGGATTGTCATTGCGATACGTTCTTCAATACGGCGGCCCACGTTTAGCCGCATCGTACTACTTTAGATTGTAGGGTGACCATACTTACAAAATAAAACAATGTTTAATGAAAATAAATTTTAATAAGACAGATTTTAAGAATTATTACCTTCGTCACTGTATACTAAATAATATATTTGGCTTCAGTATTTTTTTTTTACTTATTTATAAATCACAAGGGATAGCCATCTAAAAAAAAGTAACTCAAAACAATTTGACTTTTCTAAACATTTTAAGAATTAATTAGATATTTGGCTTAATAGTCTTTTTTAGACATTAAAAATGATCAAAGGGAACAGGTAACTCAAAACAATAAAGTTTTAGTTATTTTTTCTGGGTTATTTTTCTTTAAGATAAAATTATCTTCACCGGCCACAGCCATGATTTCATATTTTTACACTAATAATATTGTGTAGGATTCCGCCGAACACCAGAATCCATAGCCACTTTGTCCGGCAGCGCCACGGTATTGAAAATAGGAACTAAAAACTGTCAAAGCGGCGGGTAATGACACGCTGTTTTACATTACGGCTAGCCGTATTGAAGAACGTTTAGCGCCGAATACATTCCGGCGGATTTTCATTCAGTCGTATTCAATCCGACTAAACGTTAATCCGCCGTATTACAAAACAGAGCTGTAATGCAAAATGCCTAGCTGTAATGTAAAACGGCGGATTATACAATCTGACTGCGACATATAGACCATTGCCACTACTTATTGAACACATTATTCGCAGATGCAGAACTACAGGCATGGAGGGGCGCCGGGCGGCCGGCAACGGCATTCCAGGAGGCGGAGGACGAGCGCTATGACGCAGAAATGCTGGCGGCCGTCCGTGCCTCCATGCGCGATTGGGAGATAAGGAGATCGCGGACCAGGTACAGACATAGGGCAGCCTGAGGATACGTAAAGCCACGGCTTTAACTAATGAGGGCTATCGTTTTAGCGCTCACCAGTTTGCGCCACTGTAGAGTAAGGTCCTGTCACTTGCTAGTAGCGAAGACAGTGGCACCAACTGGTGAGTGCGAAAGTGGTAGGAGGACTATCGCATTTGCACTCATCAAGATGGCGCCACTGTAGAGTAAGGTCCTGTCAATCGCCAGGGATGCCAATTGTTAAGTATAAAAACGATAGCCCTCATTACAGGGGAAATTGGGACCGGGGGGAAAAAATAAACGGTGGGGCGACGGGCGGCCGGCGACGGCATTCCAGGAGGCGGAGGACGAGCGCCATGACGCAGAAATGCTGGCGGCCGTCCGTGCCTCCATGCAGGATTGGGAGATAAGGCGATCGCGGACCAGGTACAGCCTGGATAGCTTGAGGATACGTAAAGCCACTGCTTTGAAGTACATAATTAGTTACTAAGAGACGGAAGACGAGCGCGAGAAATACTGGCATCCGTCCGCTCCTCCATGCGCGACTGGGAGATGAGGCCAGAACGCGAGCGCCACGACACAGAAATACTGGGATATGCCACACCTACATAGGATATGCCAGAACGCGAGCGCCACGACACAGAAATACTGGGATATGCCACACCTACATAGGATATGCCAGAACGCGAGCGCCACGACACAGAAATACTGGGATATGCCACACCTACATAGGATATGCCAGAACGCGAGCGCCACGACACAGAAATACTGGCATCCGTCCGCTCCTACATGCGCGACTTGAGGCGTTTGCAGACCTACATACTATTGTACCTACATAGGATAGGCCAGAACGCTCAATAAGCTGTCTAGCTGTAGATCCTGGCTACACAGGAGTTATAGCGGTGGGGAAGAGAGGTGGGAATAGTCCCTTTATTAAAAAGCTGTCTAGCTACCTATCGGAACAATGCTTAGAGATTTATGGTAGAGTCCCATGCAACAACTGATAGGACTTCCTTGTGAGTCTAGGAAGTATAGTAAGCATGGACGGTAGCGGGATAGAGCGTAGGTGATGGGAGAAGCAATTTATAATATGCCTTTAAAGGGCTTAACAAGAAAAAAAGATACAACTGAATTGAAAATATTAAAAATATTGGCGCGACACATGGAAGCGTAGACTGAAAATGAGCTCAAGAAAAGTTAATATTTACATTGAAGACGTATCATTAGTTGTCGAAACAGGAACCACTTTTTAACGATTACAGGATACGCATGCGGCAGTGCTTTACCTATCTCCATAACATAATGCGCAATCCTCAAGAGTCATAATCGATTGATTACGAGACAATTGTAGCTAAGTAGCTATTCTTTTGTATTTTCGTAGTAGGTATAATCATTGCTCTTTTAAACGAAGAAGGCAGGTAGCTTCCTCCCATCTCTACCTCCAGAGTATGCGAAGAGTTTGCACTCTTTTAGCTTCTAGCTAGCACATTATGCGAAAACATGTAAATGGAGTTACTTGTAAGTTTCTTATGCAGTTGTTATTTGTCTATTATTGTATCACTGTATGTTTTCCTAATTAAATTAAATAATAAAATTCTAGCTTTTAGATAGACACGAATATCGCACATCATATTTTAATTACCTATGATGTAGGTATAACGATTTCCGAATAGAAACATTTATTGTATTTTAATAACTCAATTGCGGTAATTTAATTAAACGCAGTGATACGCGATTAGGGAATAATAAAATATTACGTTGTAGTTTAATTTTGAAACTTCTGCTGAAAAATAAGTACTTAGTTGAAACGTTTTTCTGAATAAAAAACATGCTGGTTGATTCATTTAATATCGCAAACAAAAATACTCTAATGGCGTAGAACTTAGAAGGGTTTTTGCGGAATATGTTTTTATTTGAAGTAGGTATACTAACTCTATTGTTAGGTATTTCTAGGCGGAGGACTGAAATTATTTACGGTGTCCATTGTGTATTGTTCGTCGGTTACAGCACTCCAACGCCTCTGAATACAAAGTTTCAATTTGAAAAGTGGCTTAACTGGTTGCTGACGAAATGTGTGGTTTTCTCTCTTTGTTTTGTTGTTAACTAACCAAAACAGGCCTTACATGATAAAAGGTGCCAATTACGATACTGTATGGACTCTATTACGTTTCCTATTATGTAGAAGGAAGTCTGATGTAGTTATACAGGGTGTTAGGTAAATGGGTATATGAGCCGACACTAGCCCATGTAGAGATTGCAATCCGGATTATTCGAAATTCGAAAATATCTGAAAAATCCGGATTTTGAGGCTATAAAAAAATCCGGATTTTTACTTTGAAATCCGGTTTTTTCGAATATTTTTACCCCAAAAATTTTATCATAAAATCATAAACCAAAATATCTATTGAATGCAACATGGATGCAAAACAAGCGAAGTTTTGATTGAAAGCACCCGCACTTCGTCGCACAACACTCACACCTGCACTGTGCCTGCACAATGACGCGTCATGCCGCATGCGTAAGTGAATTCGCTAGTCGGCCAGTGAGTTTTATACGAGACGCTGATTCTGAAACACCATATCGCGGAGTTTTAAAGAGCAGCTAAATCGGCAAATATCCCTTGCAAGTGTAAGTCATCATCATCATCTCAGCCATAGGACGTCAACTGCTGAACATAGGCCCCCCAATGCTTTCCATGTTACCTGGTTGGTAGCGACCTGCGTCCAGCGCCTTCCTGCTACCTTTATGATGTTATCGGTCCACCTTGTGTGGGTGGACATCCCACGCTGCGTTTTCCGGTACGCGGCCTCCACTTCAAATTCAAATTATTTATTGCATGTCACTCCAGAACCTTGCTGCCCCATCGGCCGTCAGTTCTGCGTACTATGTGCCCTGCCCATTGCCAATTCAGCTTGTATCCGTCGGGTTAGTATGTCAGCGACTTTAGTTCGTTTACGGATCTCCTCATTTCTGATTCGATCTTGTAAAGAAACACCGAGCATAGCCCTCTCCATAACACGCTGTGCAATTTGAGCTTCTGTATAAGGCCTATAGTGAGAGGCCACGTTTCCGAACCATAAGTCATCACTGGTAACACACATTGGCTGTAGACCTTAGTCTTCAGGCACTGAGGTATTTTGGATGAAAAGATGTTGCGTCGTTTCCCAAACGCTGCCCAGCCGAGTTGGATTCGACGATTCACCTCTTTCTCGAAATTGGACCTACCCAGCTTAATCGTTTGTCCGAGGTAGACATGCTTGTCAACAATCTCGAGAATTGAGCTCCTAACCGAAATTGGGTAGGGCGCAACATGGACATTGGACATAAGCTTTGTTTTCTCCATATTCATCCGCAGGCCAAGTGTAAGTAGAGATCTTCAACCTCGCCCATCAAATTCACCCAACGGATCCGATTTGCTTACATTAATTCATCTCGAAATGTTATTGTATGAGAATGGGGGTGATTGTGGAGAAATCCTTAAAAGAGTTCTAAACAGGTTGTTGGCTATACCGCCAACCATTTAGCTGGGTTGATGATGGAGTCAAGAGGTGACCATAGGAACTCTTAAACGAAACGGCGGAATCGCATCGAACTTGGGTTTGTTGGATTTGTCTTTTCGAGCACTTTAGTGCTAGATGATGCCCAGGGTCCTGATGATGGATTCTGGAGGTGGCCATAGGAACTCCTAAACGAAACGGTGGAAACTCATCGAATTTGGGTTTGTTGGATTTGTCTTTTCAAGCACTTAAGTGCTAGATGATGTTCAGGGTCCTGATGATGAAGTCAGGAGGTGGCCATAGGAACTCCTAACCGAAACGGCAGAAACTTATAGAGTTTGAGTTCGTTGGATTCGTCTTCCCGAGCACTTTGATCGTAAATAATTACCAGGGCCCTGAGATTGAAATTAAATACAACTTAAAAGTGTAAAATAAAATTATAATAAAAAAATTAGCTCCCCTGGCCTACCTGGAAATCTTTATAGACTTCGGACAGGTCTGCCGTAGTAAGGACAATCTGTTCAGGTGTCAGGTAGGGATTCTTAGATCGATCAAACTTGGAGTGCAAGTGTGGTTTTGTTCCCCAGTCGACGAAGCATATGATGTCGTGCCCTGCGTGCCCAAACAACTGCAAGCAGGAAGATTTAATGAAGGCTACTGACAACGCCACTCTTGTGGCGGAGTTTTGGGCTGACGCTGTGTAGGTTTGTTGTCGACACGACAAGAAGAAGAATAAAAAAATATTTTATAGGTACAAGCAAGTTTTTATTCTGAAATGCAGTTGTACTAAAACGAAAAAAATAATGCAAGGTTCAAATAATTTCGAAAGCTTGTAGCGCAAACCGAAAAAAAGAGGGATAAATTCCATGCGCGATAATAAAATAAAACGCTTTTCTTCAAATACTTACATCTTTTTGAAAAAAAAAACTAAGTTTTATTTAAATTAAATTGATGGTTTAAAAAATTTACCCAATATTCGAAAAATCCGGATAATCCGGATTTGTACGTAACACAAATCCTGAAAACCGGATTTAAGAAAAATCCGGATTTTGCAATCTCTAAGCCCATGTTAACATGGGCATATAAATGGTATGGTGAAGTCAGAAATTTGATATCATCATTTTATTTTTTTAATTTTCATACAAAATAAATTTTGTGAATTCCGATTTGTATGAAAATTAAAATAATTAAAATGAAGATATCAATTTTCTGACTTCACCATACCATTTATATGCCCATGTTAACATGGGCTAGTGTCGGCTCATATACCCATTTACCAAACACCCTGTATTATCAATAAATGAAAATATTTTGTAACAACAGCAAACGTTTATAAGAAAGAACCTACTATGTGGTTCATATAAGTTCTCTATTATTATGACACTTAACAAAATTAAAGTATAATTAAAGATCTAATTTGGTACTAGAGTACAAAAGTCATGTTTAGTTAAAGCATTTCAGCAAGAACTAAAAAAAATAGTACTTTCACCGTTTCACTTTGTCAAACTTTCTATAGGTAGAGCAAATTCATTAATTTCGCAACGACATACCATTTAATTATACATTTTATTCGTCCACAATATTGATATGATATAACGAAAGTTATTAATGTTTCGCAAAAAATAACCACCAAAGCGATTATTACTTTAAAATATACCTACTGTATAAAGTAATAAATACATTAAATAAATAAAACTTGAACGTAATAAAATAAAAACGCATAACTAATTGTGTTAGTTAACAATGTTCAATTTCCAACTTAAGTAGGTTTAGGAAATCGTGGATTTATCCATATCAAAAATTAGTAAACTAAACTCTATTGAATAATTTATTGATTCTTAACACACGTATAATGTTACCTCGTTTTATTAGAGCATTTTTTATTACCTAAAATACAAACAAGATAAATCAATATTTTGATAAATATGTATTTATCAATTAACTACCGGAGTACAATTAAATGTAATTAGCTAGCTAAACCGACGTTGACTTGTAAAATAACTCAATTTCATTTTGTCTGCAGTTTGTTAATTATACTTACATAACTAAATAAATATACTTTTTTACCAATAAAAGTAAGATCAAATACGACTATTATAGTCAAGTTCATTTATTTCTGCTATTAGGTATGTAACATTAATTAATGAAGAGTATCATATCATGAGATTTTAACATGAGTTAAGGCACAATAATCAGATGGTTCCACTGTAGAAATAAATACGATTTCTTTACTTACCTCACATGTAACGTAATCGTAACGACTTCGTGTAGGTACTGTGTATAGTCAGTGTACCTACTATTTCCAATGTCACTCATTAAACCTTAACCTGCTGTATGTAGAGGTCAAGAAGACTATTAATAGGCATACGTCAAAATATTATCATGTCACAAAGTTCAGAGATACAAAAAAATATGTTTATAAAATATGGGGCTAAGAAAATAACGCCCGTATTCACAAACATTACGAGGTCTCAGTGTGCTTGGACGCACAGGGTCACACACGAACCAATCACAGAGCTCTATTCAAAGCTGTGCGTTCGATTTTCTGCTTCACTTAAGTAAGCATCGTTTTAGCAATACGGGTGTAAGTATACAGGGTGGAAACGATAAGTGATCTCACTCGATTATTTCTAAACTATACAAGATATCAATAAACTAGTTACTGATCCTGAAAGTGCTTTAGGAGCTCTATCAAACGGTATTAATAAAAGGTTACAGAATTAACTGGATCTGTCCGAAAATTCAATGTTTCCATCTTCGATACATTTGGTAGTCACATTATTTTAAAAACTACACATGATATCGTAAAACTGATTACTGATTCTAAAAGCGCTTCACAAGCTTTATCCAATGGTTGTGAATGAAAAATTGAATTTTCAGATAGATCCAGTTTATTCTGTAAACTATTATTGGTTCCTATTAGTTCTTCATGAGCTCTTTCAGACCTGTATTTACCAACAAATCCTCTTTTCAGGAGCAAGAGATCCCAAGGCAGCGTGTGCTACGGCGAGTTCGGGTGCTTCGAGGATGCGGGCCCGTTCGCGTACCTCGAGACGCTGCCGAGCTCCCCGCAGGAGGTCGGCACTCACTTCCTCATGTACTCCACTCTCAGTCGGTACGACACTGCCACTTTTTGCTTCCATTACGCACTATCACCTACACACTCAGTTTTGCTTGTATCATCTACTAGCTTTTGCCCGCGGCTTCACCCGCGTGAAATTTAGTTTGTCCCAGATCGTCATAAATTATAGCCTTATGTTATTCTGGGTTATAAACAATAATACTATAGTTTCATCAAAATCCGTTCAGTAGTTTTTGCGTGAAAGAGTAACAAACATCCAGACATCCACACAAACTTTCGCATTTATAATGTTAGTAAGACTAGTAAGATCCTAATATAAAAAATGCGAAAGTAACTATGTATGAGTCGCTTTCACGCCTAAACCACTGAACCGATTTTGATGAAATTTGGCATAGAGAGAGATACTAGTTTGCGTCCCGGGAAAGGACATAGCATAGGATAGTTGTTATCCCGGTTTTTGAAACAAGTTTTTCTGCCACAGACAAATTTCCACGCGGGCTAAGCCGCGGGCGGAAAACTAGTGAGGTATAAGACACGGCTGCGAGACTGATATCCACTTTAAATTAGTAGCCACATGCTAATATCTACATGCACTGAGCTAACTACAGATCCTTGACACTTAAATGTATAAACAAGACGGTAATTTAGTTACCCATAAAATTGTAATGCACTAATGCAAATGGAATGTTGGCGGACTGTTACATAAGATCAAGGAAAGAATAAAGTGGAACTGTCAACCGAACTCGGCTTGCTAAGTGCGATTGGAGGTTAAGTAACTACTTGTGACTCAATATTGTGAATCCTAAGTGGAACAAGACTTTTGGCAAAGGTAGAAAGTTGATGTAACTCGCACAGTCCATGTGTCAACTTATTAGGAAGACAATGCGTCATCACTCCGTTCTATTCCCAGGATGTAGTTTACTAAAATGTCTAGACAGAAAGCTGTGGATAGGAGCCATCTTTTCACTCGCGATGCTCTAAAC
This sequence comes from Ostrinia nubilalis, assembly GCF_963855985.1. Classification (NCBI taxonomy): domain Eukaryota; kingdom Metazoa; phylum Arthropoda; class Insecta; order Lepidoptera; family Crambidae; genus Ostrinia; species Ostrinia nubilalis. The sequence goes on along the minus strand of NC_087091.1, from coordinate 5,452,138 downwards.
CAGCGGTTCCCAAACTTATTTTGTCTACTGCCCACTTTGAGAATAAATTCTTTTTAGCGCCCCCATTTGTAGTCGAGTGTCGAGTGCTCAGTCGGTGTCTAAGAGTCCTCCTAGTAAATGACGCCTCCCAAGCCTCTACACAACGTCCCATTTTTTTTCTGGGTCTTTTACCGCCCCCCTTTAAGCCTGCAGCACCCACAAGGGGGCGTTATCGCCCACTTTGGGAAAGACTGCCCTAAACAATCCAAAGCTCATTTATATCATTCATGGGAATTGATTATGAATTTGTCACTTAACAGAGGTGACCAGCCGTTGCTGGCTGTATCAGCGAGCAACATGTCTGCCGCGTGGGGCTGGGCGGCGCGGACCTTCGATACGGCGCGACCCACCCGCGTCATCGTCCACGGCTTCGGATCCAACTGCGATAACGTCTGGGTCTACGAGATGCGGTCGGCTCTGATGGCTGTGGTAAGCAATATGAATCTTAAATTCAATGAAGATTATGTGTCAAACTCAAAACTGTGCAATCTGTGCATTGACTGAAGCCCTTTGACAAATTTCCTCAATATGCATTTTTGGCATGCTAATAAATCAGAAGACCTTCCGCAGGCAAAACAATAATGGAAAATGTTATTCCATGTTGCAATTGAACTCTCTTATTGGTTATCTTTACAGGAAGAATGCAACGTAATCTGTGTTGACTGGGAAGGCGGGGCGACAATGCCAAATTATCTTCGAGCTGCCGCTAACACAAGGCTTGTAGGAAAACAGCTGGCAATGTTGTTACAAGGTAATCCGGCTCGAAGGACCAGATACATAATTTATATTGAATTTTATCTCTCAATCCCAATCATGAAGATTGGCACTATTTTTTCCAAAATGTTATAATTTTATACCTATGCTTATTTCAGGTTTAGCGGAACACATTGATTTACGATTTGAAGACATACACTTGATCGGATTCAGTTTGGGTGCGCACGTTGCCGGCTTTGCGGGCTCTGAACTGCGGAACATCAGCAGAATAACAGGTACCTACAACTTCTTTGGAAATTACTTTATTTTCATGGGTAGTCACGAGTTATCTATATTGATGATGTGCTTATTCCAGGTCTAGACCCAGCCGGTCCTCTATTCGAGTTTCAAGATCCCAGAGCACGATTGGACAAGTCAGATGCCAAGTTCGTAGATGTAATCCACTCGAATGGAGAGACGCTCATCTTTGGAGGACTCGGCGCTGCACAACCACTCGGCCATGTGGACTTCTACCCTAATGGGGGGAGGGTGCAACATGGCTGTTCGAACTTGTAAGTTTAATTAAGAGTATGTCGTGTATAAATGTAATAAAATATTATCTAGTGCATAACAATATTTTAAAGGAAGTATAAAAGGAATTTCAAGGGTGAACTTGTAGAATCTAAAAGCGATTACTGCAAGGTAACGACGATTCTAATTCCAATAGCTTCAAAATAACAATCCGTCTCCATTTGTTTGATAGTATACAGTCGCAATCCTTGTTGACTAATTATGTGTATTTACTTAGCAATTTAGTGCACGCGTAAGTGTTGTTGTCTTATGTAACACAACATTCCACGCCATATCAGTTGGCAGCTTTCTTGCATACTGGGTTATACCAAAATGGTGTTAACATCGATCGCAAGTAACATGTTTTCTGCGAATGACATTTTCTTATACAACAGACCCAAAAAGCGTTTTCCGATTACATCAATGTTTACATAAACACTGAGCTACCCATCGTCGCCTTAGAAGCTTCATCAAGCTGTCCAGGTATTTCTTGAGGTCCATTGTTTTCTAGTCCAGTCTGCTGGCTTTTCAAGTGTTATTTTTTATGCATGACAAGGCAGGTATTTGATTGCAATCGCACCTGGTGTTAAGTGAGATGCAGTCTAGGATGGTACATTTCTGCCTTGTAAGTGCCTATTCTCATTCCCATCACGTTTCCAGGTTCGTGGGTGCAGTTTCCGACCTGGTGCTGCCGTGGTCGGCGCCGTCGCCCGAGGGCCGGTCGCTGTGCAACCACCGACGCGCGTACAAATTCTTCACCGACTCTGTCTCGCCCAAGTGCCATTTCCCAGCCTTCCCTTGCGCCGACTACGATACTTTTCTCGAGGTAAGCATGACATAGGTATATCATGAATCATAAGTGAAGTGTTTCTTAATTACAAGTATTCTTTAATATCTTGTAAATTATTTGAAGAAACAGTAAGGCTTTCCGTGCATATGACGGTGTATGTATGGGAGCCCGCGCACTATGCAGCCAAGTGTTCCGAATTAGTTGCCGTGGGTGCGCGGGGTCGCTAATAAATTTTTTGACTGTCTTGCATAAATGAAAATGAATTTTAGACTCAGGTGAACAAAGTGGAATAATCCGTAAGTGCCATAATCCGTAGGAAGCAGTATTCACTCAAGTGGAATAAGGTTGTGTTGTCCACTTTGGATGTCACAAATATTAGACGCTGACTGTTCACTGTACCAACATTCTATCTCAATCTTTAACTGTAAACCATTGCATATATTCATCATAAATACTTATGTACGTGGAGTAATCAATACCATCTCATTTCCAGGGCCGATGTTTCCCATGCGACGGTCAGCGACGCTGCGGCAATATGGGCTACTACGCGGACCGGTCGCTGGGCCGCGGCCAGCTCTACTTGCTAACTAGGGAGGAAGAACCGTTCTGCGGTCAGTACCATGACGAAACCACGGTAACCCCGATGCTATTACGAGTAATCGGTTTGGCCTGCATATCAATGCTGTTATTCGGTTGAAAGCGTTTTTGGTTTGGATTACTTTATAGACTGTATTGAAATGATAGTTTTGAAGCTGAGCGTATACCGTGACCACCAAAAACCAAAACAGCAATAAGCATTTAGGCGGGTTTTAAAATCGCGCTGACCGATCGCTGATCGTCGGCGCTGACAGATCAATATGTATGTAATTGAAGGGAACGTTCCTGAGTGACGCTGATCGCTCGGCGCCGACACTTCATACATTTCGGCTGTCAGCGCTGACGGTCAGCGTGACTAAAACCAGCCTTAAATCAGAATAGGATCTTCCTATTCCTAATGGCATATGCATGCCAATTGCATTTTTTTTTATGCTGTGCGCATACTGACTGGCAAACTTCTTTAACGAACGTTATGCAAGTGCATACGTAATAAGCCAACTTATTGTTACAGCACACCAGTACCACGTGTCAGTGTGGACAAGGATTGAACCTGGCGAGAAACCTAACTTCGGCCGCATGACTCTGACGTTGCATGGAGACACCGGGCTCAACGAAACCTTCCCGATGACCAAGTAACATTTCAACATTATTATGTTGCAGTCAAATTCATAATCGGTTAAAACCACTTTTGCCTGGAAAAATCAGTCAAAAGTGATATCGACCAAGGGTAACTATCAGTCAAGTGTTTGACTGATTTTTGCAGTCAAAAGCTTAGACCGATTATGAGGAGTTTTGACTGTAACAATTATATTAATTTAAACTTTAACCTTACCAAAACATTTAGGGTTATGTTGCTACATAACCAATCGTTAGATTACCAAACATGTAAACCGGATGTTAGTATTTTGTGTATAATGCAACTAGCCCGCCCTAGCAGCGCATGCACACAACACTCGTATGTCCGCATTGTACAAATAGTTACAGACTCGTATTATGTGGTTCCGGAATAGCGTTTGAAGCGGTGACTATAAACAACACGCGCCATATGCGCACAACTGCAGACGATTTTGTATAGAATTGTGATGAAAATCGCTTAATGCCAAGCGCGAAGCGTGTGCATAGTGAATAGGTGTTTAACTAAAACTATTTATCTTTACAACAGCAAAAAACAGCAAACTAAACAAAAAAGAAATTGTGTGTCGAAAGGGCGCCCGGCCGCCCTGTTTTAGTCAGGCAATCATCGCAAATGATTTCCTAAGACTGATTTTCAGTGGGAAGCTAGTTTCTTACCAAATAAACAATACTTTCAGGCGTGAAAACACATCGTTCGGCGGCGCGCGGTTTTCCCGAGTGATAGTCCCGCACCCCGCCCTAGGCGTTCCACTGCGAGCCACATTGCAGTATGCTGCGTATTCCGGCTGGCTCAGCGCCGGAGCCAAAATCGTCAACGTGGACAAGCTGCTCATCGCCGATAGCTTCTCTAAAACGTAAGCATTTATACTTCTACTCAAGTACAATAAGGTCATAGCGCTCTGGGTGCTATACTTCTACTTAAGTACAATAAGGTCATAACACTCATCGCCGATAGCTTCTCCAAAACGTAAGCATCATAAGGGAGAGTCCGCTAATTTGGACCAGTTTTTTTCAATCCCATTTTACACATAGTTTTCTTTTGTTTTTGCTAATGTCCATGGTATATAATAAAAGATACATTATTCAACTTACTATTTCATAAGTATTAATTAACATGATTGTTGTATATTTAGCACAAATCAACAAAGTACGAGTTCAGAGCTTCGGTCCAATTTAGCCAACTGGTTCGATAATTTGTACCACAGGGTTACTAAATTGGATTTCAATAAATTTCAAGCCTATAAAAATACTATGGCAAAATATTATACGATACATTCTTAACAAATTAGGAAACGAAAAGAACAGTAGTTAATAACATAGACAATCCATATTGTTTTACACGTTATCACGATTTTGAGTACAAGTTTTGTAATTCCAATTATCGTAACGCACACTTGTAGGTATCTAATCTACTTTGCCAGTCTTTTGCTTTCATTTATTGTTAGTCAAACATAACTTTGCTATTATAACTTCAAAATATGATTTACTAAAAAAAATTTCAAAATCCTTTTGTAAAGTTCCATACAACTTGCTGTGGTACAATTTAGCCGACTAGGTGATAGTGCTTTTAAAAAATCGGTAAAAAATATAGCTTATAAATACCGAAAAATGTTTCAAATAATTGTAATCCACACTAATTTACGCTTCTAAATAATATATTAGAAACACCCTGTGATTAAATTTAACAAAATCACAAACTAAACATGTATTGTCAAAAGTTACTTGAAAACAATGAAAAAATACTTTTCAAAATAAAACACACGTGTTTGTTGTCACGGCAAAAACCACATGGCCGATAGTAATTGATTTTAGTTGTGTATCGCTGAGTGTTGCAATTACAGACATTCAATAAATACTTTACGAAATATGAGGGTGGTACAATTTACCCGGCGGTACAATATACCGAACTCTCCCCTAATACTTCTACTTAAGTACAATAAGGTCATAGCGCTCTGGACGCTTTGGGGCTGCCGCTGCAAGACACGCTGATCCAACCAAGATCGTTAAAGTGGACAAGCTGATCCCAGCACATCAAGCTAAACACAGTGGCGTCTTATCTCGTTGTGATACAGGCTATTTTGCAACAAAAATGTATAGTCTGATGAGCCTAGCGTACACATGATGTGGTCATTACGTACGTATGAGGATTCGTAATAGCGACACGCTTTAAAATTTGCAATTTCAACGACAGTTCTGCGCTAGCGCCAAGATCTATGAACTCGGACGGTTCAAACTGCTCATATGACAGCATTGCTACGTCTACGTGACGCGAAAATGCGCTTGACGCACGGTTCATAAAGGTCATTGTGATTGTCGATTACGTATGTAGTCTTGTAATGGACTAATCCTTTAAGTCAGCTTTTTTTAAATTCTTTAATGAATATTACAGATCATCATTCTGCAAAAGAGGACTACAGCTACAATCTGAAGAAGCTGTTGAATTGCCTTTGTATCCTGGAGACTGCCAAATACCAGAGGTATGCATGTGATAGTAATTAATCAAATAAAACAAAATCTCTATTTCTGTTCTAATATAATCAACCGTTCTCTGTTTACAGGATGACCGAACAAATTCTACAAGCGGAGACTACGAGTATGTAACTAAAGAAAATACAACTAAAAACGTAGTCGACCCGCTGGACAACGAGCTGCCCGAGGACTCGCCGCAGCGGCCCTTCGTGCTCGTCGACAACTCCGAGTGGACCGGCGCCGAGAACGGCCGCGCCTTCGGCATGACCAACATCAAGACGGCGCCCAGCGGGATCGTCGAGATCGCCGAGCCCGTGCTGCGCCCGCGGCCGCGCAAGACGCCGCGCCACCGCGCCGACGCGCCCGAGACCCACGAGATATCCGAGCCCATCCTCCGCGCCACGCAGCCGCCGCGCCCCACCGCGCCCCCCTCCCGCCGGGCCAAGAACTACGACGGCTCCACCTCGCCCGCCTACGAGGCGATGTCGTGGGGCGACCGCGCCGAGAAGGACGAGCCCAGCTTCGCGGTCCAGTTCCTCCCGTCGCGCCTCGCGTCCTTCATCTCGAGGGCCGAGAGATACGCCCGAGACACCCTGCTGCCGCTCGTCTCCGCGTACGCGCCTCGTCTGCCGATATTCGGCTCCCGGGAGGTCGCCAAACCGACCGCGAGGTACATCCCCACCGAGGACTTCAACGCGACGAGCTCGGTGCCCGTGCCGACGCCGACGCTGGAGATGAAGATCGAGACGCTGAGGTCGGTCGGGCCGCCCGGCGAGCGCCGGGAGGTCGAGACGCCGGAGGAGCCCGACATCCCGGTGGTGATATCGACGACGACGACGACGACGGCGGCGCCGACGACGACGACGGAGCGGCTGCGCGCGGCGCCGAGCGAGACGCTGCAGGTGGTGTCGGCGCCGGCCGCGTCCACCACGACCGCGCTGCCGCCGGTGGCGCTGCGCAGCGACAGCGAGAAGATCGTCATCGTGTACCCGAGCAACGCGCGCGACGAGCGCAAGATCCGCTCGCACTCGTACCCGGAGGAGCTGCAGTTCGAGGCGCTGTACCGGCGCACGGCCGCGCCTGCTCTACGCGTGGACCTGCCCACATTTGCGCCGCCCACACCGCCCGCCCCGGCCCCTCCACCCGCGCCCAGTCCCAGTGCCCCCGACTCCGACTCGGGTTTCGTCCCGATGCTCTTCACGAATTCGGAAAACAAATTGGACTCGAAAACGAAACCCACGTGAATTCGATATCAGTATTTTTAAGGTTCCGTGATCTTCGTTCTGTTACCTGACCGGGTACGATTAAATTATGCCAGTTGGAGGCTTCGTTTTGTACGGTTGACGTGAAAATTTGTTAACTTTTTTTAGACTACCGCACTGATGTTAGAAATTATTATTGTTTCCTGAAGTGATATTTAAATTCCCAGTGTAAAATAATGGTGAAATTGTTGAATTATAAATGTTGCCTTTGATATTATCGGTTAAGAAAAAGGTTGTAAATAAACTTAGATGTTATGTAGAGTTAAGAAAAGACTATTTTATAAAATAAAAATCTTATTTATTACCGTCGGTGCTTTCGCTTTTGAACATAAACATTATTTTTGGTAAAACAGGAAACTTAAAACAAAAAGACGAATTTGAAACAAAATAAATGATTGAATATGTCGACTATACGACAAACATCTTAATTCTCATCAAAAACTTAATTACATATTTTATCCTAATGAAGTTTGTAGCTAAATATTAGCACAATGTAGGTACGACGACTGTTCGGAATGCTATGTCATTATCATAAATTGACTTAGAGATTATTTCAAGAAGACATAATTTTACAACAACACATCGAGTATAGTTTTTAAGTATAAGATTGTTACTAACACAATGTATGGATCATAATGGTCTGATAATAAACGTATTATTATTATTATTATAGTGTTTAGTTGGGCTTGTTTTCATTAATTACATTTTATAGGATAACAAGTGCTATGACTTGTATCAAGGTATATTACGGTACCTAATTAAAATAAAGAAATACAAAGCAATGGGTACACAACACCTCGTGTACATTTCAGCAACCAAAATCTGTCAAAACGCCTATACTTTCCGACAACATTGTGGCCCGGTTGCGAACATTATATTGAAGAGCATCACAAATATCGTAACATGCCTACCAGAAACATGCAAGCCCTAAATGTTTACACACATCTTGAGATGATTGAGAGATGACACAGACGTAAGAATGAGTTTGACTGCGAAAAACAATGAGGGTTCTCGCGAATGAAAGATCCGCTAGATGGCGGGACGTGGATGTGGGGTCTGACTGCTGCGTGATTGGTGGATTTTGACATATCTGTCAATGTCATGTCAAAAATAACCAATCATGCAGCATTTGGACTTCGCGTCTACGTATTGCCATCTGGCGGATTTTTCATTCGCGAAAACCCTCATTCTGAGTAAATTCTGACTAAAGCCTGGTCCGTGAGCATGTAGAATTTTGTCCAATGACCCCAAGCTACCCATCCTTATTGCTCGCGCGTAATTATGTTGCTATCGCGCTCGCACACTCACTGCGGGCGCCCGTCGCACAGTCTCGATAGCAATATAATTACGCGCGATCGATAAGGATGGGTAGCTTGGGGTCATTGGACAAAATTCTACGTGCTCAAGGACCAGGCTTTACACATCGATAAAGAGAATTCTTTTAGAATAAACTCTCCGCTTAAAATGAACGAACGAACGAATGAATGAATGGGATTACTTCATGAACTTGTCGGATTGCTGCGTGAGGATGCGCGCCGAAGACTTGGCGTCGAGGAAGAGCGTGTGTACCGCGGATATGTGTCCCGGCGCGATGCGTGACGCGCCGTCCGCGCGCGCCGTCAGCGCTGCCGGCGTCAGCAGCTGGGCCGCATACCTGGACACAAAGGTTCAACTCCTTAGGCCCTTTTCACATGTTCCGGTTATCCGGTACCCGGTGGTGAAGTGTATGGGCATGCCGGATTAATGAGGGCTACCGTTTTAGCGCTCACCAGTTGGCGCCACTGTAGAGTAAGGTCCTGTCACTTGCTAGTCGCGAAGACAGTGGCGCCAGCTTGTGAGCGCTAAAGTGGTAGGACTATCGCATTTGCACTCATCAAGATGGCGCCACTGTAGAGTAAGGTCCTGTCAATCGCCAGGGGTGCCAACTGTTAAGTATAAAAACGATAGCCCTCATTACGCCGGAACATGTGAAAGCTACGTACCATGCCCATACACTTCACCACCGGATACCCGGCGCCGGTTAGCCGGCAACCGGGACGTGTGAAAAGGGCCTTAAGGTTCAGCCAAACCAACGCGATCAGCCGGCGTGCAGCGATGGCGATCGATGCATTTAAGTCTGATCGCCATCGCTGCACGCCGGCCGATCGCGTGTGATCGCGTTGGTTTGGCTGAAACTTAGGACTCGGCTACTTTTTCAAATAATTGATTAACAAGTGTTCTTTAAACTGGATGCAAAATAGGAGATGTCATTAAAACAAAGCATTAAAGTGGTTAGTGCAAATACCGGGCCCTTAACATAAAAGGCTGCAGGTACTCGGTAATGTCGGTATTCTCTATTGCTTCAAAATTTTTGTACTATGGGTTAAACTGCCGGACACCGGAGGTGGTGCAACTCAGCCTTAACCAGTTAATCAAACTTCTTTAAAAAATAATATTTATGCCGCTAACTGTATCGTTTCCGGCAGCACATCAGAATATACATTTTTGTTCCAAAATGACATCTATCACAACTACTTATGATGCCTCAGTGTTTACGTTGATATGCTGTCTACTGTAAATACATTTGAAGATAAAGACTATTGCTGCATAACGTACCTAAGGGTGCTGCTAGCACCGACTTCGGCGAGCGCAGCCAGGGCATCCTCGTCAATGGCGATTCCTTCTGTAGCTGCACGTAGTTTTAAAATCTGTAATGACACAACATAATAATTATTTAAAAAATCTGCAATCGTTTACAGGACAAACTCAATAAAGTGCAACATACCTGCAAAAGTTCGGCTTTGTTGTATGGCAAAGTACGAATTATTAGCAGCCTATCTAGAAGATCCAGTGGGATTCCGTGCGGTGATATAATGTCTTCCGTGCCTCTGAAATATAAGGCAATGTTAATATTACAAAACATCACTAGTAGATTTTAATTTCCTTTGCACACTAGCGATTTTTCACGACACGATCTCGCCTCGCCATGTAAGTATGTAAAAAGACTCTTAAGGTTAGTAATGAGCAAAATCTATCGCAAGTTTAAGATATAAAGCAGTCTATCCTTAGAATTATACATATATGACTGTATCAACTGCTCACCTAATTTGGCATTTTCCTCTATTGGTAGCGAATATTACAATAGGTGCAATCGCAGATTCTAGGGCGCGATGTAAGTATGTGAACGTTTCAATGTCTAACATGTGAACCTGTGAAAAAAATATAATTTAGTTTTTAAATTTAATCAGTTCTCAATCAATATTATTTAAAACATACAGAGACTATTTACTGACCTCATCAATGAATAATACTCCAGGAACTAATTCAGCAATGCCTTGATCAATGTATTTGTTGACCACTTTGTTTATTTCTTTCCTAAGTTTATCTGCAAAAAAACATAATAATAATTCTATCATACATACATTGTATTATCAAATCAAAAAGATGTTTGTTTTTTTAAATGGCATAAGTATTTTTTTTTACTATAAAATTGTAATTTCATCAAAAATAAACAAAGAAACAATTATTAAAGATATTCAACTAGTGATGGGAAATGCCTACAGAATGAGAATTGGGAATAGAACATCCATCTTCAACCTGGCATAAGTTCATAATATCTTCCTACCTAAAGGACATGCAAATCCAATAATAAGCTTATGTGTTAGAATAGGGATGTTTCCTGGGTCAAAAAGCAAGAGTTTTAATTAGTCCGTCAGTTAACTTATCAAAAAATACTCTACACGTATTTTTCACTTTTTCAAACTAATGAAAATTTAAAGAGATAAAGCGCGCCAAAGTTCATAAGAAGAGGCCCGTGACGTCAATGCGTGCATAAAAGTGCCGCACGTTGTGACGTCGTACGGAACTTCAACGTACCATAACTATGTAATTATTTGTAAGATTGACAAATAAAAATATATGTGTCCAATATTTTTTGATATTAAACATTACGGACTAAAAAAATTTTTTTAGGAAACTAGCCTATTGAGAATAGAACATTTTTAACGTGGCATAAGTTAATATCTTCTTACCTAAAGGACATACAAATTCAATAAGGTAATAAGGTAGTAATCACCTGTAATTTCAGTCTTCTTGGGCTTCATCAGCTGCCCCATCATGGACATGATGTCATGGCCACCCTGCGGTCTTGCGTTTGCGCAGTCCAAGTCGTGCAACGTTACGTCTTGCACTACCTCCTTCTTTTTGTGAACATCTCCTTTTGGCAGTGGCACATATTCCTCCGCCTAAGATATTAAGAAATTCAAATTATTTATTAGTGTGTAGGCCCTTTTTAGGACACTTATACTCATGTTCCAATATAGCCAGCCCTTCCACCACTTTGGGACAACCAGCTGTTGCTGAGAAGCTGTGGAAGAAACTCATTCAATATTACCAACTTTTCTCAAGAAAAAGGCTATGGGCTGACAGAAAAACCAGATAAATGCATCCCTTCAGATGTTAACTTTCATTTTAAGCAGATTATTTTAACTTGTTTACCTCTAAATCAAACTCGGTGGCAAATGTGTCACTTCTGCCTTGGCGCTTCACTGCACCAGAATTGGCTTCAATGTAGATTACGTCTCCAACCTCCACCTTCTCTTTCTGTAGAGATTCATATATTGTTGGATCTAGTTTCAGTTGTTTTGTTCCTTTAGCTGTTTTGAGACCGATGATAACATGTGAAACTGTTTTTCCATAACCTGAAATTTATTATCAGTATGTCACACATTCCCATCTCAAAATTTGTAAATCGTTTTCCAATTAATAAAATTAAATAAAGGTTGGTCATACCTCCTGCTGGATTTTCAGTTTCAACAGGTGTTAGCTCAGTGACCTCACCCTCGTAAACCTCTTTGGTCTCTCGGATACGTAGTCCTATGGCTCGGCGGAAATTCTCCATCAACACTTCTGTTTTCTTTATCTCGGTACTGTATACTTCACTGCCGACCATTGGGCAGAATGGAACCTATAAATGATACAAGATTTGCAAATAAAGGAAATACAGGACTTCAATATTTTAAGTACCTAATCAAAATGAAACTTACTTTGTTGCCAAGTTCCTGCGCTATGGCTAGAGCAATGGCAGTCTTGCCAGTTCCAGGTGGCCCAGCCAGCAACAAGGCACGCCCTGCCATTTTTTTGCTTCTAATCATGTCTACTACTATACCAGCAGCCTGAAAAACATTAATCATTGACAAAAAATTTTGACTTTCGAAGAACATTGCTGAAATAAAAATTTAATCGCCTGTCGATTATATTCGACTAATAATTCAAGGTACAAGTATCACTATCAGTACATATTACCAATTAAAGTGCATCCTAATCAAAAATTCCCCTAATGTGAGCACCATGGTAACCAAAAACATAACCTCATTGTTTGATCAATATGCAGTTACATTTATTAAAAATTTTGGATTTTATACTGCTATCTTAATCAAGAAAATAAAGAAAACTATGCTAAGCATCTACATAAACGCTGTTCTAAGCAAAAGATAGGATAAAACTTACTTCTCGGGCGGACTCTTGGCCCACGAGACCGGCTGCCATTTGAATAGGAACACCATTTTCGTCTAAACCCAAACCTTTTATGTGGGTGTGTGCTGATATTCTTTGCGTTTTCGCAGTACTCTTAACTTCTTCTATCTTCATTTTCAAAATCTATTGCAAAAATTTCCAACCACCACAACAACAACGATCAAGCAACTGCGAATGAATGAATGAGTGGGTTTAATATCAGTCAGTCGGACAATCAAAAACAAATGAACGAGGAGTGAACGATTGAGTAATATATGTATAGCAATTATAGCAAAATAAACTTTAAAGAAAGGGAATATGGTCGGTTTACAAATACTATTTAAAAATGCAGCATCTGCATGCTCAGTATCATTTTGAGAAATAAGATTAAATTTTTTAATTAAAATATAATTTTATAATGAATGTCATAGAAAATAATTAAAATTTTCATGGAAAACATTAATGCTTGAATCTCTTGAAAAGCATGAATGGGAAAATTACTTCGAATTAATTTCTTTGAACATGATTACATTCACAGTAAATGCAGTACACTGAACGCACTGATAAATATGTCAAAGGCAGCTGTGATAACCCTACCGAATTAAATCAAATCCCGATTATTATGCTATCTCTTTCACTCTCGTTTCTCCTGATATATGACTAATCTATTTTTACTAAAAGTGACAGTATTTTAACGTACTCTTGATTTTAATCGACGAATACCTGCAGTAGAAAATATTTTCCCCTTGATTTCATTTTCAAAAAGTAGGAATTATTTTGTATTTATAAAGGTTATTGAGATTTCGCAGCTGTTGCGAAAAATACGGTGATTATGTTTTGAAAAGCGACTGCTTCATTGCTGTTCTTAAGACTCAAGACAACGATGGAGTATACAGCACAGCATTTGGAATATGCTGTCTCAGTATTCTATAATGGAGAGCAAGCAGACCGAGCTAAAGCTCACGCGTGGCTCACAGCTGCCCAGAGGGTTCCTGAAGCATGGAACTTCGTGTGGGAATTACTTCAACCCACCAAGGTACTGAACATACCATGCTTCCTAAATGGTCAAATCATTACATCGTTTTTCTGAATTTGCATAGAATATACTGTGATCAACATCTTATAGCAGTCCACTGCTGGACATAGACGAAGGCCTATGTGAACTGGTGATGACCAGTATGTGCTATTTATCCTGAATCCGTAATCAATACTATGCTTAACTATAACTTATAACTTCATTTTGTGCACAGGGAACCGAAGTTCAATTTTATGGTGCCACGACTCTTCATACTAAGATCCTTCGATGCTGGAGTGAAGTGCCACCAGAGAGCCACGACGAACTAAAAGAAAAGATATTGCAAGCCGTCTTTGCATATTCAAAAGGACCTAAAATTGTTACAAACCGACTATGTATCAGTGTAAGTACAATATTATTTGATGATAAAATACATGACTGTGTATTGTTATGCTATAAGTATTGTAAAAGGTTTTATTTTATGCAGAAATACTTTTCATATTTTAAAAATACCCTACACCTACAGGGTCTATTTTTTATAGTAATTTTCAATTATTATGATTCATGTTGGTCATGAATCATAATAATTGATTACTACTACTAACCGCCCTCTGCAAACAAGAGGCTATTGAGTGGTGGAAGTCTACATCGGGACAAAAACACTCAAAAGCACTCATTCAGGGTTATAGCAATAAAGTAACTAAGGAACTGCTAAAGTTCAAAAGATACAAAGCCTGTGCAGTGACTAGAATACTGACCGGCCACTGCAAACTAAACAAACATAAATCGAACATGAACATGACCGAGGAAACTCTGTGCAGATTCTGCCATACAGAAGAAGAAACGGCCATGCATGTTCTTTGCTCATGCTTCCCGCTTATGAGCAAAAGAAGTATCCATCTCGGGCGACACATCATGCACCCGGATGAGATAGCAGATATCACGCTCCAAAGAATCTGGAAATTTATAGACTCAACGGGACTAAGCAGTGAACTTTAAAGACAAGGGCTGCCACAATAGATCAAACCTGGTCGAGTTGGCGCAAATAAAGGCCCAAAAACCAATAATAATAATAATTATTATGATTAATATTGAAAACTATTGTATATGTATATTATATCATAAAACAAGCTTATTTAGCTTAAACGATGGGCTAATTTAAAAATGGGACTATTAGTAATTTGGGCAATACAAATTGCTTTTAAAAATATTAAAAAATATATTTTTTTTTTTTTCAGTTAGCAGCATTCATTCTGCAGCAAGGCACAACAGACTTGGCCACGATATTAAGGCCCTTGGCGAGTGCAGAGAGCACATCTTTGCTTCTAGAAGTACTTACTGTGATACCAGAAGAAGTAAGAATTTTATAATACAATATCTTTAGACACAGCAAAAACATAAATGTATTTGTTAAAACTATGAAAATATAGTATTGTTATAAAACAAAAGTAGTAAAAAAGTCAAATTTGTAATAATATTTTTTTATTTCAGTATAATAGCATGACAATGGGATCAGCCCTGAGAGCTAAAAATCGTGCAGCGCTGCAGCAAGCTTGCCCAGCTGTTCTAGATGACATGCTAAGATACTTGCAAACTGTTTACAAGTAAGTGAAACATATTTTATCCTTGTTAGTCTCATCAATAAACTTTTTTTTTTCTTTATTAAGGAAACAAACAGCATGAATCAATACATAAAATATGAACTTAAAAATGCTTGTTGTCATATCTGCTAATCATGACTGTGCTCAGTCATGATTAGCAGATATGACAACAAGCGAGAAAGATTTTTAGAGATTTTTAAGTTTTTAAAAACTGATGTTCTTCTGATAAGCTGATTCAGATGTAGACTCCCTCTGGTTCAAGCAACCAACTTTAAAATACACTATTGAATAAAAATTCAAAAATCAAAGAAATCCGTGGTGAAAATATGCAATGGAACATTTTTTTTAAGTTTCAAAAAAAATGTAAAGGACATTTTTCTCTATTACAGTGACTACAGCAAAGAACCACCGTCCGATGAGATTATCCAGTCCTGGCAGAACGCAGCGACGTGCGCTTGTAGTTGGTTGACGCTCGGCGGCGAGGACTCGCTCGAGAGAGGACCGGGATCCCTCGCGGATCGCATGCCCTTGTGCCGCGCGCTGTTGACTGTTGTTCATCTGTTATATTCGTGAGTGAATATTGCAACTTTTATACTCGTAAGTAAACAGCCAGTTTTCTACAGTCAGTCCACTGCCGGAAACATAAGTAATTTATTTTTCAATTATTTACTCTCAGGAATGTCGTCTTTTTACATTATTAACGTTAATCATCTGCCTCCCTGAAAAACCGTGGTATGTATAAAATGTCCTTCTAACGATGAAAAAATGTGTGTCTTTGATTCACCAAACAAGTGCAAATATAGCAACTGTTTTCAGGTATTGGGGCCTAGCTTTAGGTCCGGTTTTCACTAAAGCGGAGCGTCCTAGTATCAGATATCATTCAGATTAAATGAAATTGATAGAATGAAAATGTATTGAATTACAACTATAAAGTACATTATTATTTACCTAACAATCTTTTGCCGTGCCGTCCCAATAATGTGCGTAATAATCCCTAACGTGTAACTCTACCTCACAGCATCAACGAGTAAGCATGCCTAGCGGTAGTAGTACAGAATAGTTTGACTTTGACCCTAATGTTTATCTATACCTCGCGTGACTGGCGACGGTGTGCAAATTTTTAACTTTGACCCTAACGTGTCTATACTCTCTATCCATACCTTGCAGCATCAACGAGTGCGTGAGTGACGTGGCGCTTGACGCTTGCGAAGCGTGTCTAGCGGCGGTACAGAATAGTTTGACTTTGACTTGAACCCTAAAGTTTATCTACTATACCTTGCAGCATCAACGAATGTGTGAGCGACATAGCGCTAGATGCGTGACTGGATAGTGCGGATATGTTTTACTATGAATTTAATCCTATGTGTATTTACCTTGCAGCATCAACGAGTGCGTGAGTGACGTGGCGCTTGACGCGTGCGAAGCGTGCCTAGCGGCGGTCCGCGCGGCGGGTGGCTCGCACGACGCGGCGCGTTTCCCGCACACGGCGTTAGAACTTATCGCTGAGCTGGCAAGCCTCGCCGCGCCCGTGATACAGCGGGATAACGTGCCCAACTCTATTAACGAGGCAAGTGTTAGCGTTCGTTCGTTCGCTCGTTTTAGCCAAATGACGTCCACTGCTGGACAAAGGCCTCCTCCAAGGTTTTCCACAATGAACGGTCCTGCGCTGCCCGCATCCAGGCTCTTCCCGCGACCTTTACCAGATCGTCGGTCCACCTAGTAGGAGGCCTGCCCACGCTACGTCTTCCAGCCCGTGGTCGCCACTCGAGAACTTTCCTGCCCCAACGGCCATCGTCTCTACGAGCTATGTGCCCCGCCCACTGCCACTCGATTTTAGCAATTCTGCGAGCTATGTCGGTTACTTTGGTTCTCCTGCGGATCTCCTCATTTCTGATTCGATCACGCAGGGAAACTCCGAGCATAGCCCGCTCCATCGCCCTTTGGGTGACCTTGAGCCTTCTTATGAGGCCCATAGTAAGCGACCACGTGTGTTAGCGACGTAACTGCTATAGGACGTGAGAGACAAGTGTGTGCTTGAAACGCGGCGCGCTTCCCGCACACGGCGTTAGAACTTATCGCTGAGCTGGCAAGCCTCGCCGCGCCCGTGATACAGCGGGATAACGTGCCCAACTCTATTAACGAGGCGAGTGTTAGCGACGTGACTACTAAAGGACGTGAGAGACAAGTGTGTGCTTGAAACGCGGCGCGTTTCCCGCACACGGCGTTAGAACTTATCGCTGAGCTGGCTAGCCTCGCCGCGCCCGTGATACAGCGGGATAACGTGCCCAACTCTATTAACGAGGCAAGTGTTAGCGACGTAACTGCTATAGGACGTGAGAGACTAGTGTGTGCTTGAAACGCGGCGCGCTTCCCGCACACGGCGTTAGAACTTATCGCTGAGCTGGCTAGCCTCGCCGCGCCCGTGATACAGCGGGATAACGTGCCCAACTCTATTAACGAGGCAAGTGTTAGCGACGTAACTGCTATAGGACGTGAGAGACTAGTGTGTGCTTGAAACGCGGCGCGCTTCCCGCACACGGCGTTAGAACTTATCGCTGAGCTGGCAAGCCTCGCCGCGCCCGTGATACAGCGGGATAACGTGCCCAACTCTATCAATGAGGCGAGTGTTAGCGACGTGACTGCTATAGGACGTGAGAGACTAGTGTGTGCTTAAAACGCGGCGCGCTTCCCGCACACGGTGTTAGAATTTATTGCTGAGCTTATATTTATTGTGATACAGCGGGATAATGTGCCCAATTCCATCAACGAAGTGATTCGAGATCCGAAACCTCATCATCAACATTTCAGCCATAGGACGTCCACTGCTGAACATAAGCCTCCCCCAATGATTCCTATGTTAATCGATTGGTAGCCTGCTTTCAGCACCTTCTTGCTACCTTTATGATGTCGTCGGTCTACCTGAGTAGATGTCCCACGCTGCGTTTTCCGATACGCGGTCTCCACACAGAATCTTGCTGCCCCATCAGCCGTCACTTCTGCGTACTATTTGCCCTGCCCATTGCCACTTCGGCTTGCTAATCCGTCGGGCTATGTACGCCCGAAACATAATCATTCATTTTTGCGGGCAGCGGGTTTTAGAATCGCGCTGAAAGCACGCTGATCGTCGGCGCTGCCAGATCAAATAAATATTAATATGTATGCCCATTCTTATAAGATACACCATACAAGAATGCATGGTAAATTCAGTGAACTGCTCCTGAATCGAATGTACCTACTACTACTATTTCTATTTATTTATATTAACCGGCAGACAGTGGTGACTGAGTTTGTTGCGGCGCTTCTTCTCAGCACTTGCCAAATGTTGGTCTCGAAGCGCTGGTAGGGTAAAAAGATTATGAGACATGTAGAGGCTCCTTAAGAGCAAAATGACGATTTGTAAGAACTATTTATTAGACCAAACAAATAAAGAAATTTTGACTTTGACTTTGACTTTATGTAATTAAAGGAAGCGTTCCTGAGTGATGCTGATCGTTCAACGTCAAAAAAGCGTCGGGCTTGTTAGATTTCAGCTGTCAATGCCAACGATCAGCGTGCGTCAGAGCGAATCTAAAACGAGCTTAACACAGACTTGTCAAGCACACCATCATGGCCATCAGGTCTTTTAGGCCCAGTACAGACGGTGAAACGCAACTGCAACGAAACTGCAACTGCTAGTTACTTTTGAGTTGCATCTAAGTTTCTGCCATAGTGTCCGTTGAGAGACCACACATGACGCGACCAGTTTGAAACTTTCAGTTTCAGTTTCATTCATAAGAATCATCAGAAAGTTGCAGTTTCGTTGCAGTTGCGTTTGTTAACGCCATCTATCGGCGCATCAGCGCACATAATACGTCTGAAGTTGTATACGAGCAAGGAGCCTGGAGGGGAGCGCGGGGGCGGCCCGCGTCAACTTCACTCGATTACCAGCAAGAAAACACGAACGAACAACGGTTGTAAATTAATCTGAAAAGTAATCGAAATACACGAATTATTTCTTCAATCAGCGTTATTAATTCAAATAAACGTCGAAACATTGGTCCTACGAGTCGGACGGAGCCTTGGACTCAAGATATTGCACGGAAGTCGTTGCCCGGCGCGTATCCTGAAACTGAAGCCAAAGACGAGGAACCAGGCCAAGACACATCAATCGGATCAACGGTCAGGTGTTATCCTTCCTTTTCACGTCCCATCCTAATCGATTAGTGCTGAAACAGTGTTATTTTTCAAAATTCCAGCCGTTTGTGGTGTTCGTGACAACTGCAACGTCACAGCCTACTGTGCGCCGTAAGCGAATAAGGTGATCCTGCAAAAAACCGTACGTACTCCTTGCTTTCTAATTTCTTCCCATAATGAGCGATGAGGAATATGTTTCTGCAAATTCTAAGCTTAGAATTCCTAAAACATCTTCTAGGGAGGGTAGTCGGTCAGCCTCCAAAGAACGTTCTACTTCTTTAAAAACATCCGTTACAGACCTAAAAAGGCAAAGAGGAGTACTCAAAGCTCGATTAACGTCTTTCGATAAATATATTTCAAAATTACAAAATATCGATTTGACAAAGCCTCAATTAATTGAATTAAAATTAAGAATTTCTCAATTGGAGTCTGTATTTGATGAATTTAATGCATTACAAAGTAAAATAGAGGAAATCTCTGATGAAAATGATCTTGTAAGTCTTATTGAATATCGAGAAAGTTTTGAGGAACAGTATTACGGATGTATTTCTCTTGCTAAATCGATTTTGGAAGACAATGGTGATGATATTGTTACGAATAGCGGTAATTTATGCAAAAAAGGTCAGTCGATGCAAATTAAATTACCTGATATTAAATTACCCACCTTTGACGGTTCTTATGACAACTGGCTAGAATTCAAAAATTCCTATTGTACTATGATTCATTGCCGTACCGATTTAGATGCGATTCAAAAGTTCCATTATTTGCGGTCATCGCTTAGCGGTAGTGCACTTCAGGTCATAGGCGCATTGGAATTAACAGATGCAAATTATGTTCATGCGTGGGAACTATTAGTCAATAGATTCCAAAACGATCGTCTTTTGATACACAACCATGTAAAGTCGTTGTTTTCTTTGCCAAATATGAATAGGGAATCACCTTTACTTATTAGAAAACTAATTGACACTATTTTGCGTAATTTACGTGCCCTAGAATCATTAGGAGAACCCACCAAGTCATGGGACACTCTGATTATGTATTTAATCGTATGTAAACTCGATTCATCCACTGAACGTGAGTGGGAGAATCACAAGGGCGCGTTAATTACAAATAGTTCTAACCGTAAGTTGAAACTGGACGATTTGCTGACCTTTCTCAAGAACCGAGCTGATTTATTAGAAATGATAAACGTGAATAATAATAATAGCAATTCTAATAACAGCAACTTTAATAAATTCAATAACAGTAATAAACAGTCTCAAAATGTGAAATCTCCAGCAGTGCAAGCACATAGTTATAGTTATGTGGCTGCGAAATCAGAAAACAATAAATCAGCTAAACGTAATCGTGTTTGTGTATTATGTCGTGGGAATCACGCGTTATACATATGTAGTATGTTTTTAAATTTGTCTGTTGAGGATCGACATAAATTAGTCAATGATAACAACCTTTGTCCCAATTGTTTACGTCCAGGTCACTTGATTAAAGACTGTTTTTTCGGCCCTTGTCAGCAATGTAAACAAAAACATAACAGCTTACTACATAAAGATTCCCTCAACTGTGTTAATACGTCATCACATAATGCATCCAGTACGTCACAATTAAAATCAACTGTATTGCATTCATCATTGAATCAAACACTAAATACACCTCTGCCGGTGTTGACGCGACCAGTTCTATTATCTACAGCGCTAATCGAAGTACTGGACGATAATAATAAGCGACACACGGCACGAGCGCTCCTAGATAACGGGAGCCAACATTGTTTCGTTTCGGAAACATTTTGTAAACGAATTAAGTATACGAAGTTTTTACAGTCCACTGTTCGAATATCAGGTGTGGGACAATCGGTGTCACACTCTAATAAATTATGCGATTTGATTATTCACTCAAAGTTAAACGATTTTTCTACGAGCGTTCAATGTTTTGTTTTACCGCGTATCACGTCATTCTTACCGCCCGTGAGTATCGATGTTGAGACTATACGAATTCCAAACAACATCGAGCTCGCTGATCCTACTTATTATCTACCTTCGGAAGTCGATTTATTAATAGGTGCGGACTTATTTTGGGAAATTTTAAACGATAATAAAATACGATTAAAAAGTGGTCCGTACCTTCAAGATACGAAATTGGGCTGGTTGATTTCCGGACCAATTTATACGAATAAAATGCGTTGTAAACAAAACATTCAATGCAATTTTACACAAACTATCAATTTACAATTACGTCAATTTTGGGAATTGGAGGATAGTGGCCCTCGCGAAAATATACTTACCTGTGATGAACGTAAATGCGAGGAAATATTTAAAAATACGACAAAACGGGAAATAGATGGTAGGTTTTCAGTTCGAATACCTCTAAAGGAGTCAGCTAATTTGTTGGGTGACTCATATTCGGTTGCCTATAAACGATTTCTCTCTTTAGAACGGAAGTTAGAACGTATGCCTCAATATAAACGTATGTATGCGGATTTTATACGAGAATATAGGGATTTAGGTCACATGACAAAAATAAACGAGTACAGTGATCCACACTATTTTTTACCGCATCACGGCGTATTTCGCGAGAGTAGTACTACAACTAAATTAAGGGTAGTATTTGACGCCAGCTGCGCCACTACCTCTGATAAATCCTTAAACGATTTACAGTTTACCGGACCTAGGCTTCAAAACGATATTTTCTCGATTTTATTACGCTTTAGGCAATATTATTGGGTAGCAAGCGCGGACGTCGAGAAGATGTTTCGACAGACGCTCATTCATGAAGACCAGCGTAATTTACAGCTTATACTTTGGAGAGAAAGCCCTTCGGATCCGATAGACGTGTATAGGTTAAATACCGTGACGTATGGCACTGCGTCAGCGCCGTACCTTAGTATGCGATGCCTACAACAGGTAGCACAGGAATGCGACGATGAAAAAATATCGCGCATTATCAAAGAGGACTTTTACGTTGATGATCTAATTACAGGATGCGATGATCCTGCTGAATTAATAAATATTTGCGAAAAAATATCACAAATTTTAAGGCAATATTGTTACCCATTACGTAAATGGACATTTAACTGTGACGTAACCTCGACAAACTCGTCAAAAGAGTTGGCAATAGGCGAGCATACACAAACAAAAACACTCGGTTTAGGATGGCATAATAAAAATGACCTACTTCATTTTACGTCCGAGTTAGGTAAGAACTGCGATAACACTCAATTAACTAAACGAAAGATGTTGTCAATCATTTCTCAAATTTATGACCCTTTAGGTCTCCTAGGCCCTGTTGTCATAATTTCTAAGATCATTTTACAAAAGCTGTGGCTATGTAAAATCGACTGGGATGACCTAGTACCGAGTGACGTCACAGAAAAATTCCATAAATTCATAGATTCGATTCAAAAACATTTACACGACATTAAAATTCCACGATGTGTTAGGGCAGCTCACACTCATCGTACGGAACTACATATTTTTTCAGACGCATCACAAGATGCATACGGCGCTTGTGCATATATTCGTACAATAGATGAGAATTCAGTAGTCTCGCTTAATCTACTATGTGCAAAAAGTAAGGTTGCTCCCTTGAAAACGATCAGTATCCCAAAATTAGAACTTTGTGGTGCTTTAATTGGTGCGAGATTGTACAAAAAGATTGTTGAGTCACTTAGATTAAAATTCGATTCTGTTTGCTTTTGGACGGACTCAACAATCGTGATGGGGTGGTTACGTATGTCCCCACATTTATTAAAAACTTTTGTACAAAATCGAATAACAGAAGTAAACGAGTTGACAGGCGATTCACTGTGGTTGCATATAGACGGCGATAAAAACCCAGCCGATCTAGTGTCAAGGGGCCTTTACATCGATGCACTAAAGAACAATAACCTGTGGTGGCACGGGCCTACCTTTTTACATTGTGCAGACTGGTCAAGGGATACTCAAGCGATACCTATCCGTGAAGATCTACCCGAGTTAAAACTTAAAATAGTTAGTGCAGTTTGTACAAATGCAGATAGCTTATTCGACTTCAAAAGGTTTTCACAGTTTAATAGATTGAAGCGGACTGGAGCGTACCTACTGAGGTTCATTCACAATACACGCAATAAGCAGGCGCGACGCACCGGTCCCTTATCAGTCGCCGAGTTACACGATGCAGAAATTATTGTGACACGCTGCGCGCAAGCCCAGATGTTTCCGACTGTATACAACAACTTATTAAACGAAATACCACTAACAAAATGTAAAGAAGCGAATGGTATTTTAAGTTTAAATGTATTTCTTGACGATAATAAATTAATTCGTGTGGGAGGTAGGTTATGCGATTCGTCCAGGTTTAATTATGATAAACGGCATCCTGCATTGTTGTGTAGCAAACATCATTTTACCGGTCTTTTATTTAAATATTATCATAAACATTTATTACACGCTGGACCCCAGCACCTATTGTGCACTATACGCGAAAGTTGGTGGCCGCTTTCTGGTAGGAATCTCGCTAGAAAAATAGTGCATGAATGCGTAAGGTGTTCACGCCTGAAAGGTAAAACTTTAACTCCAATAATGGGTAATTTACCTAAAGAACGTTTAGAGGCAGGTTTTCCTTTTATGTACACTGGCGTAGATTACGCGGGACCAGTTTTCATATTGAACCGCAAGGGTCGGGGGTCAAAATTAATAAAGGCATACATTTGTTTATTTGTTTGTTTTACAACTAGATGCATTCATTTAGAATTAGTAAGTGGCTTATCCACTAATGATTATATTTTAGCGTTAAAGAGATTTATTTCAAGACGCGGAAAACCCGCAGAAATACACTCTGACAACGGAAAAAATTTCGTTGGAGCAGAAAAAGAGTTTCCATTATTAATTCAAGATAATATCGATAAAATTATAGATTTTACTGCCAACGATGGCATAAAATTTAAACATATTCCAGTATACGCTGCTCATTTTGGGGGACTTTGGGAGGCAGGAGTTCGATCATGCAAGCATCATCTTAGACGTATAGTAGGCAATGCTCACCTAACATATGAGGAATTTAGCACTGTTTTAGTACTAATTGAAGCCATCCTGAATTCCCGTCCTCTATCAGCTATGTCTACAGATCCTTCCGACCTCTTACCCTTAACTCCTGCCCACTTTCTCATCGGCCGACCGTTGACCGCTCCAGCCTGTGAAGACATCACCGAGGTGCCGAGCAGTCGCCTGGCACGCTACGACCGAGTCGAGCAACTACGACAACATTTCTGGAGGCGCTGGTCGACAGAATACGTGGCAGAGCTTCAACTAAGAACAAAATGGAAAACGCAGAAGGACGACATAAAACTAGATAGTCTCGTCCTCATCAAAGACGATCATCAATCGCCTCTCAAGTGGTGCCTGGGGAGAATCATACGCGTCTTCCCTGGCAGAGACGGAGTTTCACGAGTCGCTGACATTCGCACCGCGACGGGGACAGTACAGCGGGCCTTTTCAAAGATCTGCCCACTACCACTGCCCACTGCAGCTGAAATGTCGACGCCTGCGATCTCGTCGACGCCTGCGACCTCGTCGAGACCTGCGGCATCATCGGGGAGCCCTTCGATGACACACGCATGAAGATTCGATCATCATCATTTTGGAAGCTTGGAGCTTCCAAGGCCGGCGGCATGTTAACGCCATCTATCGGCGCATCAGCGCACATAATACGTCTGAAGTTGTATACGAGCAAGGAGCCTGGAGGGGAGCGCGGGGGCGGCCCGCGTCAACTTCACTCGATTACCAGCAAGAAAACACGAACGAACAACGGTTGTAAATTAATCTGAAAAGTAATCGAAATACACGAATTATTTCTTCAATCAGCGTTATTAATTCAAATAAACGTCGAAACAGCGTTTCACCGTCTGTTCTGGGCCTTAGACTTCACTAATTTCCAGTTTGTTGTAACTTGCAATCCTTTACATTCTTAACGAACCTTAGTCACCGTGATAGTTCAGAGCGCGGTGGATCGTTCAATGTGCCTTCTATTCAAAATCTACACTATTTACAAACAGGAGCTGCTGTCAGCGCTGATCACGTGCTGCGTGGCGCTGAGCGAGTGCCACTCGCAGGCCATGGTCAAGGCGTGCGAGGGCGCCGGCGGGCTGGGCGCAGGCGCGGCGGGCGCGCGGCAGATGATAGAGCTGTTACTGGCTGCCCAGGGAGCGCCCGGCCACTACCCGCTGCACGAGAACAGGTCCAACCTGGTGTTCGGCTTCTGGTACTCGCTACAGGTAAGAAGACGTCACGCTCATGGTAGTTTCTTAGGATCCTCCCATAGTAAAGGCGTGTGAGGGCGCGGGCGCGCGTCAGATTATAAAGCTGTTGATAGCTGCGCAAGCGGCGCCCGGACACTGCCTGCTGCACGAGACTAGGTCTAATCTTGTGTTTGAATTCTGGTACTCGCTAAAGGTAAGAAGACGACACGCTTTTATGGTAGTTTCTAAGGCTACTCCAATGGTGAAGGCACGGGCGCGATACAGACGATAGAACTGTTGCTAGCTGCGCAAGCTATATGAGAACAGGTCCAATCTGGTGTTCGGCTTCTGGTACTCGCTACAGGTAAGATGACGTCACGCTTACAGTGGTTTCTAAAGGCGTGTGAGGGCGCCGGCGGGCTGGGCGCAGGCGCGGATTGCGCGACACAGATGATAGAACTACTATTAGCTGCGCAAGCGGCGCCGGGACACTACCCGCTGCACGAGACGTGATCTTATCTGGTGTTCGGCTTCTGGTACTCGCTACAGGTAAGAAGTCGTCACGCTTACAGTGGTTTCTAAAGGCGTGTGAGAGCGCCGGCGGGCTGGGCGTGGGCGCGGATGGCGCGACACAGATGATAGAACTTCTATTAGCTGCGCAAGCGGCGCCAGGACACAACCCGCTGTACGAGACGTGATCTTATCTGGTGTTCGGCTTCTGGTACTTACTACAGGTAAGAAGACGTCACGCTTATGGTAGCTTCTAGAGGCTCCTCCCATAGTAAAGGCGTGTGAGGGCGCGGGCGCGCGTCAGATTATAAAGCTGTTGCTAGCTGCGCAAGCGGCGCCCGGACACTGCCCGCTGCACGAGACCAGGTTTAATCTCGTGTTCGGCTTCTGGTACTCGCTAGTATGTACCTAGAGACTGTCACATTTTCGGTGGCTTCCAAAGACTCCTCCCATGGTGAAAGCACGCGAGGGTACCGGCGGGCTGGATGCGGGTAAACGATAGAACTGCTGCTATTTGCGCAAGTCGCGCCCGTTTGCTAACCGCTGCACGAGACTAGGTTCAATCTTGTGTTCGGCTGGATACGAAGGTCTGGTCTCGCTACAGACCTGGTACTCGCTACAGATATGTACCTAGAAAGAAGGCTGTCAGAAGATCGTCTTGAAATACATTACTAGGTAGAATAAGTATTGATGAAAATTCACACTGGTTTATGTATAATCTTGTCTTTTCTAAGTACACAAAACAACACGATATTCCTTGACTGCTGAGCGGTACAAAATTCACAGAGTTAGCTTCATACAGAAATCATGTTTGTTCCCAGGATGACGTCCTATTCGTAATGGAGGACACCAAGAAAGTGAGCTTCTTCTGGCGCGAGGTGTTCTCGCGACTGCTCGACGCGCTCGTATGCAAGTCCGAGGCGCCCGACGACGCTGCTATGTCACGTGATGACGTCGAGCTGCTGCGCTGCTATAGACAAGACATCGCTGACACAGTCGTAAGTGGAACCAATCAGTTTTATACCTGTTGTCTCTATTTTCAATGTGTACTTTTTCTAGCGCCATTGTACACGCGACGTGCTACATTTTAACCTAGTTGTCCTTCCAACTAGTCGTTGGAAGCCTCAATGATACGATAATTCACCGTTTTCTTATTAAGATTATTCTAATTTTTGTGACTTTGCGCCGACATAATTTATATTATTCGGCATGTGACGATGCACAGCATCTGGTGAGAGATGCGTCTACTTCCGGTGTAGTTTTTTACCATTTTATACCTTAAATGACGTCATTTCCGCAATTATTTAATAGGAATTGATTTGACTTACTTCCGTTTGCCGCCATTTTAGTCACCTGGGGGCAAGCTCATACCCATTTAAAAAGGCTCATTGTGCTCATAAAATAAAGCACCTACAAATGCTTTACCACATCAACAAAGCACTTTAAACTACAACTATTAGTAGACTGGGTGGCCACTAGGGCATGGAATACCGGAATAAGTTTTATACCGGTATTGATACCGGTATTGAAATTTCAATTACCGGTATACCGAAATTTCGGTATTTTTTCGGTATTTCTTGAGATGCTGCTATTTACTGTTTAAATGTTTCCAAGAACGATTAGTAAGTCTCGTTTGCGAAAAGTTATGAATAGGCCAGTAGAATAAGACGTGAAAATTAATCAAATCGGAAATAATTCCTAAAGGTTTTGTTTTAATAGCTTCATTTGTTGCTCATTAAGACTATCCTAAGTTTTCGACTTCGACGGAAGTGTGGTGGGGCCCCCCGAAAGGGTCATTTTTCCGGTTTTATGGTTATATCGTATAAATAAAAGACTTGCAGTATAGAAAATTGATCTTCATGGCAGGTGAAGGGCATTTAATCCTGCATTGAATAAGACGAAATTCATATATTTTAGACAAACCGTTTTCGTGTTTATCTTCGACAAAATAAAAAATATGCGTATAATTAATGACCCTCTCTAAGTTCAATGGCTCGTCACCCGCTGGCTCCCAAGCCTTGAAAAGGGCCACCTTAACCAGCGTATTCCTGTCAAGCCTCGCGAGTTGGATTCGCCTATCCTTATTCATCCCAGCCGTTCCTTTACTACGGTTGCTGCGCCTCTTCCTTGCTCTCTCTTGAACGACTTTCATGTTATCTACTGTGGCTGCCCCTCTTCCATGCACCCTCCTGTACGTCTGCGTTGCCTATTCTTATGCCTGGTCCAAGGTTCAACAACAACAGTTTCATATTAAAACGCTGAAGAGTTTGTTTGTTTGAATGCACTAATCTCAGGAACTACTAGTTTGATTTAAATAATTATTTTTGTGTGGGATAGCTCGTAAATTGAGGAAGGCTATCGGATATTATACGATCACGCTACGTCTAATAGGGGCGAATCAGTAAAGAAAAATGTTGCAAGCACGGGAAATAGTATTCAAACTATTTTCACGCGTACAAAGTTGATTTCGTGGCGTCGAACCTTGGACCAGGTATACGGCTAGGCAACGCAGTCGTGCAGTAGGGTGCAAGGAAGAGGAGCAGCCATAGTAGATAACACAGAGTCGTTCAAGAGAGTGCTGGGAAGAGTTTCAGCAACCGTAGTTAAGGATCGGCTGGAAACAAGGATAGGCAAATCCAACTCGTGTGGCTTGACAGGGATACGCTGGTTAAGACGGCCCTTTTCAAGATTTGGGAGCCGTGTGGTGACGAGCCATTGGACGTAGAGAGGGTCATTAATTAATACGTATATTTTCGTGCTTATTAAGATGCTCGTGCTCGCTTCAATGATATCAGCAGAACTGACTTGACTCAATCGATTATTGGAATCGATATGATGATTCGAATCATTATCATCTGAATCAATATTAAAAATAAGTATAAAAAAAAGAGATGATGTAAAACCTATGATGACTTTCCATTAGTTGAAAAACTGCCGATATTGCAAAATTAGATCACTTATTTCGAAAAACCGAAATACCGGTATTTTCCCCTTAAATGCCGGTATCAAAATACCGAAAATTTTGACCGGTATACCGGTATTTCGGTATACCGGTATACCGGTATCCATGCCCTAGTGGCCACCCCCAACACTGAGCCAGCTTACAGCTTTAATTATTAAATTCTAATGTTTTTTGCAAATCAAGAAGCTTAATAAGTATGAAAAAATGTGCTAAGTGCATCGAACATGTATACTTTTATTTTGCAACAACATATAAATTGTAATGTGACATGCAATAAACGTATTTGAATTTGAACATGTCACGAGCGTATCCTGGCTAAAATTCCTAATAAGCATTGTGCGAGGAGCACCCTCCCAGTGCTGGATTTTTGTTCGGCAAAATCACCCTGTGCTCATACTGGTGATATCTAAAAAATAATCCGACCTTGGTTCTCTAGCCGGTCACTTCAAGCAAAATCAAAACATAATAATATCTTTATTTGCTTAGACTGATTAAATTAGTTCTTACAAATCGTCAAATACTAATAAGTAAGTAACCTTTACCTACACATCTTATTATCTTTAAAGCAAATACATAAGCCTCAAAATAACTCCCTTTGATTTAGAACAAAAAGCCAAGGATTCCAAATCAGTCCCTTCAGGTCCCCTTGGGCATTGGCAGGCGTCATCATTCTGCGGAGGTCAACCTTTTACCTGACAACGGTTCCAGGGATGCGTCTGCCATTCACCTCCAAGCCGATGCTTGCCCCTGCAACGCCGTGCTTTATTCAGCGTCTTAACACTCTTGACTGTCTAGCGCTGACCAAATAAGAATAGCAAATTCAAGTGACTTTCCACTCAGCAAATTCTACGGAGGCTGCCTTTGAGCGTATCTTAGGCAGTGGTAGGCGTCATCAGACTGCGGAGGTCAACCTGTTACCTGACAATGGTTCCAGGGATGCGTCTGCCATTCACCTCCAAGCCGGTGCTTGCCCCTGCACCTGCAACGCCGTGCTTTATTCAGCGTCTCAACACTCTTGACTGTCTAGCGCTGACCAAATAAGAATAGCAAAGTCAAGTGACTTTCCACTCAGCAAATTCTACGGAGGCTGCCTTTGAGCGTATCTTAGGCAGTGGCAGGCGTCATCAGACTGCGGAGGTCAACCTGTTACCTGACAATGGTTCCAGGGATGCTTCTGCCATTCACCTCCAAGCCGGTGCTTGTCCCTTCAACGCCGTGCTTTATTCAGCGTTTTAACACTCTTGACTGTCTAACGCTGACCAAATAAACCGAAATCCTGTTAAAACAGGTGCTGAAATTACCAGATAAGGCACCGCTCAGCATGAGCCTGCTCCTCACAATATTCCTTCGCAAGAAGGACAGACCAAACAACCTATTCTATTAAACGTCCTAATCAGTAGATACAATTATGTAAGTATTGATGTGATCTGAAGTAGTTGAATGCTAAATTCTAAATCTGGATGCAGATACCGATCACAGAGACACCGCCGGCCTCTCCGCATGTCTTGTCAAGGTACCCTAAAATTATCAATCTCTCGTTCTCTACTGCATACCGAAAAACATTAATACAATCACAAACTACTTACTAAACCTCGTCACCTTTGACAAACCAGACGAGACAGCAACTACTAGAACGGAAGGTTAGTGTGTAACATTTTATCTTCTGGAACACTTTAAACCTTGTCAATTACGTGAACTCAGGTTCAACAAGTCGTCATCTCTAAGGATTTAGTCGGTAAATACGAAATCTATACGACTCAACAAGTGCCTATAATGGTAAGCTTGATCTCCAGTGAGGGCTCATCACAACTCGACCCCACACAACCGATCCAATACACAAGACTCCAGCTCAGCATCTCTTAACAACCATCTGGATGTCTACAAAATATCAGAAATCATAATCAGCGATGGGGGATTTCTCATTCTTTCATTCATTTCATGTGCGTTCACTAATTTTGCTATCGGACAATCAAAGCATAGCCTATACTCGAAACTAAGGGAGGAAGGGGCACATTCAGAGCCTCTATTGGAACTGTCTCTCTAACTTTTCAACTTGAAAAACATCACCTCCTTTCGGTTCAGTCGGGTAAAAATAGTTCTGACAGCGCAAAATATTATCTCCCAGGTCGATTCAATCAAATTTATCTGACGATCTAGGTCGATTTACGGGGAAAACAACCTACTTAGTGGCATCTCCTGGGTTCAAATCCAAAGGTAAATATTCCAAAAGTTCGGGAAACTGGATATCCAGAGACCCCACAGAGATTCACCAGCAGCCTTTGCAACGACTTCAACCAGGGTGGCTATGGTGGTAAACTAGGCTAAATCTTTGCTGTCCCGTTTCTCACCACAGCAAAAGGTACCTGCTTAGCACTTCGAAGTGACCTTTCTGGCTTTTCTTAGCAGGGTTCGAGGCCGACCCTCAAAATACAGAATCTCCACCATGTTCTTACCACATGGTGACCTCCACGTCAGGATCAGGTAACATGTAATTTTTTAGTATGTTGAGTTGGGGGTAATAAGGTATCGTTCCTAAAACATACCTGGCAAAAATCCACTTTAAAAACTTATAAAATAACCTGGCCTTGGTGGTTAAACTAATGGCCTAAGGAAAACAGTCGTAGCTATATACTTACCTCTTGAAGCTCGACAGCAAGATTTATTTGCTAGACTAAATCGTTTATATTATATTCTTCTACCTTTATGCCCTGTGGGTCTAGACAAAATTTACTTTAAAATCGCAAACCAGTCGAAGGATGGTCGATTAGCCTTCTTTTTTCTATATGAAGTTATAACATATCCAATTTTCGATTCGATCAAAAAGTGCTACTTGTCTAGTGGGGCTGGTATTACTAATCTAAAACTATATTAAAGATAACTTTAATTTTCTTACTAAGCATAAAAGCTTAACCAATTTCACTTCCTGATAAAGGCCTTAAACCCAACAGTAGATATCTAAAGTGTGACCTTTACGAGGCTTCTCGTAGACTAGCTTATGTATATTTTTCTCCTACCATCTACATCAGCTGCTGACATGACAAAACATAGTCTCACCTGAATAATTTCAAGGTTAAGTTAATAAACCTTGACCTACGAGTAAGTTCGGCACCGTTACGGCATCATACAAACAACTGGGAAAAATGACAGCAAATCCCAAAAAAACAACATAGGTATGCCCTTGCTACGGTTGCGTAAGTCACTGGAATCAGGCGAGCAGAGGCGAACAGCGGAATATAATAACACATTATTTATTTTTTTTTTTCAACACCAAGTAATGCTAGGAATCTACATGGATAAAAACAGTATAAAGGTTGTTGGATTTAAAACCTCTCCTGGCATTGTTGACTTCGTTGTGGCATCTTTAATTTGGGTGAAATTTAGCCATAGATGAAATTATTTGATGAGATATTGGTGTAGGCAGAACAATAATAGCAATATTATAAGGCAGACACTTTTATTAACTGATCTACGACCGATACACCAAATAACATATTATTTAATTAATAACTTTCAATCAACAGATCTAAAGCATGCATGTTGGATACTCTTCAATCACATCGTACGCCTGTATTATAAACTTATGTTGATGACTCGCATGAATCTTACTGCCATACGGGCGAATTATATCAATACACACTCAATCTGCATTTTAATGAGGAAAGAATTTCTGAATTCAGTTCAGTAGCTTTCTCATTTCAAACATACAAAAGTACAAACCCTCCTACTTTGTGATATTAGTGCTGCTCTCACTGTGCATTTAGAACAAAACATGTTAATACCCTGAAATTAATCATGTTCTAATCTAGTTCTGTTACAGAAACTCGAAAACTTTCATCACATAGCGCCATTGGTAAGTAGTCACCAGGAGCTAATAAACAAGTCTCTCACCAGATGCTGTGCATCGTCACATGCCGAATAATAGTACAAGTTTTACAAAACAATAAAACTTGTATTATTGAGCAGAGACGATGCACAGCATCCCAAGAAGGCCTCCTGGTGAGCTCTCTATGAAGAACTCCGAGCAAGCTCGCCCCCAGGTGACTAAAATGGCGGCAAACGGAAGTAAGTCAAATCAATTCCTATTAAATAATTGCGGAAATGACGTCATTTAAGGTATAAAATGGTAAAAAACTACACCGGAAGTAGACGCATCTCTCACCAGATGCTGTGCATCGTCTCTGCTCAATAATACAAGTTTTATTGTTTTGTAAAACTTGTACTATTATTTGAAAGATGTATTCTGCAGAATGGTTTTGCTAGTGTCTCCTTTTCTTTGCATTTGCCTTCAGGTTTAGCTTAGGATTTATCATACGCATTTTATCATTGGAATTAAGTCAGTTGCTTCTCTCCCCAGATGTACTGCTTCGGCATCCTAGGCGACTGGTGCTGGTCGCGCGTGGAAGCGGCGCTGACGTCATCCGAAACGGAGGCGCGGCGAGAAGCCGCTTTACACGTATTCGTGTCATTAGCTGACGCCGCACCGCATCAACGCGCGCCGGCGGGGCTGTTAGCGTTACTACAGCAAGCGGTGCAAGCGGCGCACACCGCAAGATCGACGCAGACGTTGCACACTGCGCTCGACTGCCTCGGTAAGTGATTTCGGTGACGTCTTCCGAAACGGAGGCGGCGCTACACGTGTTCGTGTCGCTAGCTGACGCCGCACCGCATCAACGCGCGCCGGCGGGGCTGTTAGCGCTACTACAGCAAGCAGTGCAAGCGGCGCATACCGCAAGATCGACACAGACGCTTCATACTGCGCTCGACTGCCTCGGTAAGTGATTGCGGTGACGTCACCAGAGACGGAGACGCGGAAGCGGCGCTACACGTATTCGTGTCATTGGCTGACGCTGCGCCACATCAACGCGCGCCGGCGGGGCTGTTAGCGCTACTACAGCAAGCAGTGCAGGTGGCGCATACCGACGGCGGTGACGTCATCAACAACAACAGGCCGCTTCACACGTGCCCATAACGCCGCGCTCGCAAGGATGTGAAGCTAACGTTGCACGTGGTAGTGCTGTAAATGACTTCCTAGAATCTCCGTTAACACCTATTTTACAGATAACTAAAATACATAGATAATGGTCCGGCAGCGTGAATAGAACGGCACATGATAAAAGTAAGACAACGCCTCAGTCAATTACAATTTAAAAAAAACCTATTAATACCGACCGACCCTAAATAATGGGAAACAGGGCTAAGGAAAAGAATAATAAAAACTATCACAACTGTTGTAATACAACAACGTGTCATTTCCAGGCAGTTACGCGTCGTGGCTGAGCTCAATACCGGGCACACGCGGCGCCGAACTCGGTGGAGAATGCGTACAAGCCGCGGGCGCCGCTTTACAGCGCTGTCCTGCGCCTGCAGCGCTCGCGTTACGAAAGCTCTGCTCAGATTGTACCGCGCCTGCGACCGCTGTGGCCTCGGATATCGTACAAATTGCGCAGACACATCTTGAAGTAAGCACCTACAGATATTCTTTTTTAGCAACAGCCCAATAGTGCAGCCTTACAACTTTTGTTGGCGCCCGCTGCGCTCGCCTTGCGGAAACTGTGCAGGTTGCCCGGCGCAAATAGCGCAGATGCATCTTGAGGTAAGCGATCTTGAGGTTCCCGAATTTTCTTTGCTATAAACCTCACGGAGCCCGAGACCTTTCCAACGAATGCAAAACCGTGGAAATCGGTTCGTGCGTTCTGGAGTTATAGCGTCAGGGAGGAAAACCCGACTTATTTTTATATAGTAGATAATAAATGCTGTCGCTTTATAGAGAGACTGCAATTATATTCGCACAACCCATTCGGTTGCTTTTTGACACACGTAACGTCACGCGTACGCGTCAATCGCATGCGTCTTCCGTTTCCGCAGCGTATGCCACAAAAAGCAACCGTGCGTTGTAACAGTTAATTTACCAACAGATGGCGCTGCCTCCTGATATTTTTTTTTTGTTTTTGTTACTATCATAGTCTGTTAGCGCTTACTGATTATACCAGGCCTGTTCATCTCCGCGAGTTTACATCGAAAACAAAACACGCACGATGGCCCACCTACAGGATACTATTCGACAAGGCCTCACATACGAGCGAACAATGACTCACGCACGCGTATTCTTGTGTATGATGGAAAAAAATGGTGTACTAAATACTGTGCAGTATTTAACTGCCTAAATAATAATAAAAATACAGAATGTACTTTTTTAAGTTGCCTCAAGACACTGAGAGGTAAATAAGTAGTTAATGTTATTCATGATAATTCATGCTAAATAATTTATTTCCTCCGCCATTTTCTGCAGTTTGGCACCTCACGTCACATCATATTACCGAAGTCAGCCCTATAGCTTCGGCGCAGAGCCGATCACTGACGTTTGTCAACAATATGGTGCTTGACTCAAGTCTTGAGACAGGCTAAATTACACCATATTGTTAATGACATTGAGCATACATTTTTTTAAATACCTTCGCGAAGTAAAACTTCTGTACGTAGTACTTATTATTATTCTGTGATTATACTTTCCATTTGCAGCAGAGCGAGCCGGGCAAATGCGACGTGTGGGTGGCGCGACAATTGGCGGGAGCGGCAGGTGCTGTGCTGGCGGCGTGTGAGCCTAGCGTAGCAGCCGCGCTGCTGCGGGGCCCGGCGGCCGCGCTGCACCGCTTGCTGCAGGCGCAGGTAAAGCAGATTACAGTTTGATGATTACAAAGGAGCAGCCAGTGCAGATCGTGCGGAGTTGTATCTGTCAACGTGAAATTGTGAACTCTGTCAGTTTATAATATAACGCGTTAGATTGTAAACTAACAGTGGGTTAGGTTAGGTTAGATTGTAATTTAACTACGTCAGATTATAATCTGACAGAATAGGGATGATGACTGGGTAATGAAATCGAAATTCTATTTAGTCCGTCAGACAGATAATTAGAAAATATTAGACTCATATTTTTTATTTTTTTCCATAATCGAATAATAACAGTATTACATTGAGTTGAAATGTCGCGTGACGTCACTTTTGAGTAAAAATTCTACTCAAGCGTGACGTATCGCGCCATTTCAACTCGATGTAGCACTGTTATTATTTAATTATGAAAGAAAATAAAAAATATGAGTCTAATATTTCCTAATTATCTGTCTGACGGACAAATAATTGAAATTTTGTCATCTAGCCTATTCACAATTTTACGGTGACATATCCGCCTCTACAACCTGTGAATCACGCCTCAACGTGACCACGACCGCTCGGCCAAGAGCGAAACGAATAAGAAAAAGCCAGTGCAGCATATGGGGGGCGTGGCCAAGGGTGGAAGCAATGGGTGGAGCTAGCGGAGGCAATGGTGGCCGTGGGCGGAGTCGGTGTAGTGACGGGCTGGCAACAAAATAATCATCTCGAAATTTTGAGACATTACAAATCATCCAGTGCTCTTCTTTTTGCACGTTTATCTATTTTTAATTAAATGTTCCATGATCCTAATGAACTCCACTCCATTTTCTTTAATTCATTATTAATAAACTCATTGAAACGTATCTTAAAACTCAGTTTACCATGAACCAATATTTTGTACCAGGCTTTGGAACCGCAGCGGTCCAACGGGTCGGGCGAGTGCGCGGCGGTGCTGATCGAGGCTCTGGGCGCACAACCAGCGCTGGCTGACGAGCTGTTCCGTCTACTGCTGCCTACGCTAGCCGCACTAGCACAACACCCGCCATTGGTCGAGGTGAGCACTCTTATTGTGAAGACACAAGGTCTAATATACAACGCCGCAGCGTTCAAAGGGTCGGGCGAGTGTGCGGCGGTGCTGATCGAGGCTCTGGGCGCACAACCAGCGCTGGCTGACGAGCTGTTTCGTCTTCTACTGCCTACGCTAGCCGCACTAGCCCAACACCCGCCATTGGTTGAGGTTAGCGCTCTTATTGCGAAGACACAAGGTCTAATATAGCACGCCGCAGCAATCCGACGGGTCGGGCGAGTGTGCAGCGGTGCTGATCGAGGCTCTGGGCGCACAACCAGCGCTGGCTGACGAGCTGTTCCGTCTTCTACTGCCTACGCTAGCCGCACTAGCCCAACACCCGCCATTGGTCGAGGTGAGCACTCTTATTGCGCGGATATAAGGTTTAATTTACCCGGCGTTAGAGCCGCAGCGATCTAACGGGTCGGGCGAATGCGCGGCGGTCCTAATTGAGGCGCTGTGGTGGTCACACTTATTGCGCGGACATAAGATCTAATGTCCATGCAGCCGGCGCTGGCCGACGAATTGTTTCGTCTACTGCTGCCCACGCTAGCCGCACTAGCCCAACACCCACCACTGGTCGAGGTGAGCGCTCTTATTACGAAGACACAAGGTCTAATATACCACGCCGCAGCGGTCCATCGGGTCGGGCGAGTGCGCGGCGGTGCTGATCGAGGCTCTGGGCGCGCAACCAGCGCTGGCTGACGAGCTGTTCCGTCTTCTACTGCCTACGCTAGCCGCACTAGCCCAACACCCGCCATTGATCGAGGTGAGCACTCTTATTGCGCGGACATAAGGTCTAATTTCCAATGTATAAACCGTGGACATAAGGTTCAATTTCCAATATATTATCCGCAAACAAAAGATCTAGTTTCCCACGAATTAATTTTCAAACGCTGTGTGTTTGATGGCAAAATAGTACCTGGGTAGTCGTTCCCATAGCTGTCGTAAAATGCGACTACGGGAGAAATATGCGAATATCAGACGACTGGCCAGCATGGAGTGTAGGCCAGGATTTGGTCTGTACCATTTGCCTTTGGTAAATGGGTCGGATGGGATCATCCTCCTGCAATGGAATGGAAGCCTATTATTTGAAAAGCACAGTATTTATTTATAAATCTTTATCTAAATTTTTCAAGTTATTGTTCCATTTCCTGCTCCATCTAGATAGAGGTCAAGTTCAGGTCGTAAAGTTGTATCTTTTTTCTTGCAGCCATTGTTCCAGATACTGAAACACACCGTGTTAACGTTATCAAACGAATGCAACGCTGTGATAGGAGACATAGCACAACTCACCATCACTAGTTTCAACACACAACCGTGTCCTACGGGCCTTGATGTCGTAAAACTGGTAAGGCTTTCAAAGATTATAACAAAACTGATTATAATAAGAATTTATATTTTTACTCAAGAAGAAAATAGGGGGTTTCATTATTTGTTGTTTGATGATTGTCGATGATGGCATTTACTATGCTGCGACCGATACGTACACGCATCCCACTTAACATCAGGTGCGATTGTGGTCAAATACCTGCCTTGTCATGCATAAAAAAAAAGGTTTTTTTTTTCGATTATAAAGGTTGGACTTTGAGAATGTCTTTTTCTTCGGTTTGGGACTCTACTAAAAATACTGAGCTAGAAAGATAAGACCGTTTACCAAAACACCTTTTGCAGTTCACCAGCCGATCGACTGAGAATAGTTGCTTCCCAACAGATAACCATGATCCACGGGCGCGAGTGGGCGGACGCAGGGCGGTTATTACACGCGTGCGTGGGCGCAGCGGCAAGAGCCGTATTACGCGAGCCCGGCGCCGCGCCTGAACTGGCTGAAGCGCTTTTTGCGCTGTTGCACACGCTTACTAAGAAGCGCCCGCAGTGTATGGACTGGCTTGAAGATCTACTGCCTGACTTGGTCGAGCTCGGTGAGTGGTTATAGTATAGGAGCATATGAAACTAGGCCCCGCCCTTCTAGCGAGGAGTCTCACATAATGAGACTAGGAAATCAGCGGACGCAAACGCCCGAGGCGCTGTTTGCGCTACTCCACACGCTAACGGCCGCAGTGTATGGACTGGCTCGAGGATCTGCTACCTGATCTGGTGGAGCTGGGTAAGTGGACGCAGCATAGAGTCAGACGAGACTAGGCCCCGCCCTTCTAGCGAGGAGAGTCTACGAGAGCCCGGCGCCGCGCCCGAGCTGGCTGAAGCGCTGTTTGCGCTGCTGCACACGCTTACTAAGAAGCGCCCGCAGTGCATGGACTGGCTTGAAGATCTACTACCCGATTTGGTGGAGCTGGGTGAGTGGTTACAGTATAGAGGCAGATGAGGCTAGGTCCCGCCTTTCTTGCGAGGAGTCTCGAATAATGGGACTAGGAAACCAACGGCGCGGGACGGTTATTACACGCGTGCGTGGGCGCAGCGGCAAGAGCCGTATTACGCGAGCCCGGCGCCGCGCCTGAGCTGGCTGACTACTACTCCATACACTTACTAAGAAACGCCCGCAGTGCATGGACTGGCTTGAAGATCTGCTACCTGATCTGGTGGAACTGGGTGAGTGGTTACAGTATGAGGAACAAATGAAACTAGGCCCCGCCCTTCTAGCGGGGAGAGTCTGCGAGAGATTGGCGCGCGCCCGAGCTGGTTGAGGCGCTGTTTGCATTGCTGCACAAGTGCACACGCTCACTCAGAAACGCCCGCAGTGCATGGACTGGCTTGAAGATCTACTACCCGATTTGGTGGAGCTGGGTGAGTGAAAGCAGCATTGGCTAAGCAGGAGAGTCCCGTATAATGCAACTGGGAAAGCAGCGGCGCGTGCGGTTCTGCTGCACGAGCCCGAGCTGGCTAAAGCGTTGTTTGCTCTGCTCCACACGCTTACTAAGAAGCGCCCGCAGTGTATGAACTGGCTCGAGGACTTACTGCCTGACCTTGTGGAGCTGGGTAAGTGGCTCTAGCGTCAGAGTCCCACATGACCCATGGTTGTCCGCATTGGCCAGTGGGTATGTGCAAATCACATCCCGATAGCTCGCGCAACGAGAGTCACCATTAACCCAAGCAAGTATGTTGTAATGTGGGGACCGGGATAAATATTTCACAGTTCAATTAATGTCTGCGCTGACGTCTTGCGTAGTGGAACTGACTAGTGCTATTTCGCTTATAGACATTTGACAAGAGCGAGCTAGTTTGAGTTCTGCATTCAAATATCATATCAGTGTGAAAAAGTTTTGGCCTCAATATTGCTCTATACCGCGCTTCAAAAGCCCTAATATCGTTTTCTCTCGCAGCGTGCGAGTGCGTGCGCATGTGGGAGGCGCGTGCGGCGCGCGCGGCGTGCGGCTGGCTGGCCGTGCTGGCGCTGCAGCGGCCCGCCGCGCTGCAGCCGCGCGCTCCAGCGCTTACAGCCGCCGCGCTGAGATGCATCGGTGAGTGCGAGTTCTTGGCTACTGTGATGACAGTGGCGACGTAGCATGGCTTGGCACCCAGGGTGGTCCGTCCACACCCACCCCCCTCAATAGGTCCTAAGGCACGGGTACCCCCAGGATTTTGGGGGTTACCTACCGATTCGATGATTGAAAAACAATCGCACCCCCTCTCCCCGTATCATGACATAAACCGCAGACTTGCCATGCAGATGTACGCCAGTGAGTACTAATCTAATCTGCGCGACTTGTGTCACCCCCTGAAGCTTGGCACCCGGGGCGGACCGCCGATACGCCGCTACTGTGTGGTGAAGTGCTTATTTAGTACTACGTGATATCTGTATCACTTCTTCAATCAACACATCTTTCAATATCGATGACTTAACAATCAATAATTCGATTAGAATAATAACCATTTCCTTTCACAAATCGAAGGGGCTCAATGATAACTACAGCGGGGTACTCGGAAAACGTTATACAAAGTTTCCAGCATGAACGACGGTGACAGATAGACCTGAATTCTAAAAATCTGACTAACTCTATCTTTAAACACGCTTATCATTACCGCGGATGGCTAAATCTAAACTCTTTGCTAACAGAGAATAGGCTAGCTGACAAAATTTCAATTATTTGTCCGTCAGACAGATAATTAGAATACAGTGTGAGTCACGTTAAAGTGTACATATGAATATAGATGAAACTTATTTTTATCGACAAAAAAGAGGTCAAATTTTTATTGTTTTTTTTTTTTTAATTTTTTATAGATTTTTTTTTCTTCCAATTACCTATTGTAAAGAAAACGTAATAACTTTAAAACTTAGAGGTATATCCTGATAAAATAAAAACAGCAATAATGCTAAATAACAGGCGTTACTAAAAAAATACATAAAATACACAAAAAATGCCAACAAATAATAAAAAATGATACTTTTTGAAAAAAATCTGCTTTTAAATTCGTGTTTTTTTTATTATTTGATAAATTTCTCCAAAAAATGCCCCTATAACAGGTGGTTTTTATTACTTTGTATTATTCTCTATCGTATTATCTTTGTAAAACCAAAAATCGCATGTCTCTATCCCTATCACAACATTTGCTATGATGAGTCACACTTTAACGTGACTCACACTGTATATTAGACTCATATTTTTTATTTTCTTTCATAATTAAATAATAACAGTGCTAAATCGAGTTGAAATGGCGCGATACGTCACGCTTGAGTAGAATTTTTACTCAAAAGTGACGTCACGCGACATTTCAACTCAATATAATACTGTAATTATTCGATTATGGAAAAAAATAAAAAATATGAGTCTAATATTTTCTAATTATCTGTCTGACGCACAGTGGTCTGAAAATGAAGCTCCCATACCATAGAAACTTAATGTCAGAAATTAATAAATAAAAATATGTATTGTGTTTAGTATACCTCCCTTTGTTTTACTAATATAGTATAAAGGGTATGAGTAGCTCCATGTGTGAGAAAAAAAATATTTTTATTTTTTTTGTATGGAAAAAAACACTTAAAGTGGATTTTTTTTAAACTGAATAGAACTGAAGGGCTGGTACTCACATGAGCTATTGCACCATACATGGCGATCAAGATGACATACAATTCTTGTGCCGTTGGGTGCCGCTTTGCACGTAGCAAGCTTTGGAAATTTTGAATTTTCGGTAGGTGATATTTCAAGTCTTTGATGTTATTTTATGAAGTTATTAACCGCTTTCAATACGAGAATAGTATGTAAATTAATACTCATTATAACTAGGAATATACTAGGGATATTTTTAAATAATTTTTATTTTG
Organism: Ostrinia nubilalis; assembly: GCF_963855985.1. Taxonomy (NCBI): domain Eukaryota; kingdom Metazoa; phylum Arthropoda; class Insecta; order Lepidoptera; family Crambidae; genus Ostrinia; species Ostrinia nubilalis. Next base: position 5,410,191 of record NC_087091.1, on the reverse strand, counting down.
AAAATATAAAAAAATAAAAAGTTTAATCATTGAATGAAGTAACCAACCAGTTGGTTGACATTGTTATTAGTTACTAACCTGCTACCAGTTACTAACCACTGACATTGTTATTAGTTACTAACCTGCTAATGACGTTTTAATGAAAATAATAGAAATCAATATTAATTAAATAAACAACTTAAAAAATCGAACTGCCTAATAGGCCAATAGAATTACATTTGAAATCGGAAATAATTCCTACAAAAGATTTTATTGTTTTAATGGCTTCATTTGTTACCCATTAAGACTATCCTAAATTTTCGACTTCGACGGTGTTGTGCTTAAGTGGTGGGGGCCCCCGAATGGCGTTTTTTCGGTTTTACGGTTATGTCGCGTAAAGGACTTACCCTATCAAAAACTGGTCTTCATGACGGTTGAAGGGCATTTAATAAGACTAAATTCATATGTTTTGGACAAACCGTTCTCGTGCTTATCTTCGAAAAAGTACAAAATGTGCGTATAATTAATGATCCTCTCCATGTCCAATGGCTCGATACTCGCAGGATTCCAAGTTTTGAAAAGGACCGCCTCAACCAGTGTAACCCTGTCAAGGCTTACGAGCTGGATGCGCCTATCCTTGTTCGTCCCAGCCATTCGATACCGTTGCCTTATCGATGCCTGGTAACACAGAGTTGTTCAGGAGAATGCAAAGAAGAGGTGCAGTAACCGCAGTTAAGGAATGGCTGGGACGAACAAGGATAGGTACGTCCAGCTCTTAAGCCTTGACAGGGTTAAACTGGTTGAGTCGGTCCTTTACAAGGCTTGGGAGCCTGCGAGTGACGAACTGACGAGCCATTGGACGTAGAGAGGTTCATTAATTTATACGTACATTTTGTACTTTTTCGAAGATAAGCACGCGAACGGTTTGTCCAAAATATATGAATTTAGTCTTATTCAATACAGGATTAAATGCCCTTCAACCGTCATGAAGACCAGTTTTTGATAGGGTAAGTCCTTTATGCGATACTAGCTTTCCGCCCGCGGCTTCACCCGCGTGGAATTTTGTCTGTCACAGAAAAACAATATCGCGCGCGTATTTGCTCACCGTTTAGACCTACCCTGGACTACGACAAACATTTTAAAACCAAAATCAGCTCAATCGGCCCAGCCGTTCTCGAGTTTTAATGAGACTAACGAACATCAGTTCATTTTTATTTATATAGATAGATAACCGTAAAACCGAAAGAACGCCCCTTTCGGGGGCCCCACCACTTAAGCACAACTCCGTCGAAGTCAAAAATTTAGGATAGTCTTAATGGGTAACAAATGAAGCCATTAAAACAATAAAATCTTTTGTAGGAATTATTTCCGATTTCAAATGTAATTCTATTGGGCAGTTCGATTTTTTAAGTTGTTTATTTAATCAATATTGATTTCTATTATTTTCATTAAAACGTCATTAGCAGGTTAGTAACTAATAACAATGTCAGTTACCAACTGGTTGGTTACTTCATTCAATGATTAAACTTTTTATTTTCAAAATAAAAATTATTTAAAAACATCCCTAGTATGTTCCTAGTTATATGAGTATTAATTTACATATTTATTCTCGTATTGAAAGCGGTTAATAACTTCATAAAATAACATCAAAGACTTGAAATATCACCTACCGAAAATTCAAAATTTCCAAAGCTTGCTACGTGCAAAGCGGCACCCAACGGCACAAGAATTGTATGTCATCTTGATCGCCATGTATGGTGCAATAGCTCATGTGAGTACCAGCCCTTCAGTTCTATTCAGTTTAAAAAAAATCCACTTTAAGTGTTTTTTTCCATACAAAAAAAATAAAAATATTTTTTTTCTCACACATGGAGCTACTCATACCCTTTATACTATATTAGTAAAACAAAGGGAGGTATACTAAACACAATACATATTTTTATTTATTAATTTCTGACATTAAGTTTCTATGGTATGGGAGCTTCATTTTCAGACCACTGTGTGACGGACTAAATAAAATTTTGATTTCATTACCCAGTCATCATCCCTATTAGGACACGTGGTTTTCATTAAAAATCAAAAATCAACAGCTCGTGTTTTCAACGCTCGCTATTCGCGATAGATGGAATATTTCGACTTCACACCTTCAACAATACAATAGTTAAAAACTTTAAAATCTACTAACCTGTCCTATGTGTGCATGCAGGCGGCGCCACTCCGCGCAACCACATTGAGCCGCTAGCGGAACTATTATTGGCTCTCAACCGCGCGCCCTGGGCGCTGGGCGGCGACCTGGGCGGCTGGCTGCGCGCCGCGCTCGCCGGCGACGGCTTCCCAACGCACCACGCCACGCCCGCCAGCAAGACCGCCTTCATCGCCAACGTCGTCAAGTGAGTGCGCGGTACTATTCTAACAAGACCGCCTTCATCGCCAACGTCGTCAAGTGAGTGCGCGGTACCATTCTAACAAGACCGCCTTCGTCGTCAAGTGAGTGCGCGGTACCATTCTAACAAGACCGCCTTCGTCGTCAAGTGAGTGCGCGGTACCATTCTAACAAGACCGCCTTCGTCGTCAAGTGAGTGTGCGGTACTAATCTAACAAGACCGCCTTCATCGCCAACGTCGTCAAGTGAGTGCGCGGTACTATTCTAACAAGACCGCCTTCGTCGTCAAGTGAGTGTGCGGTACTAATCTAACAAGACCGCCTTCATCGCCAACGTCGTCAAGTGAGTGCGCGGTACCATTCTAACAAGACAGCCTTCGTCGTCAAGTGAGTGTGCGGTACTAATCTAACAAGACCGCCTTCATCGCCAACGTCGTCAAGTGAGTGCGCGGTACCATTCTAACAAGACCGCCTTCGTCGTCAAGTGAGTGTGCGGTACCATTCTAACAAGACCGCCTTCATCGCCAACGTCAAGTGAGTGCGCGGTACCATTCTAACAAGACCGCCTTCGTCGTCAAGTGAGTGTGCGGTACTAATCTAACAAGACCGCCTTCATCGCCAACGTCGTCAAGTGAGTGCGCGGTACTATTCTAACAAGACCGCCTTCGTCGTCAAGTGAGTGTGCGGTACTAATCTAACAAGACCGCCTTCATCGCCAACGTCGTCAAGTGAGTGCGCGGTACCATTCTAACAAGACAGCCTTCGTCGTCAAGTGAGTGTGCGGTACTAATCTAACAAGACCGCCTTCATCGCCAACGTCGTCAAGTGAGTGCGCGGTACCATTCTAACAAGACCGCCTTCGTCGTCAAGTGAGTGCGCGGTACTATTCTAACAAGACCGCCTTCATCGCCAACGTCAAGTGAGTGCGCGGTACTATTCTAACACCACCCAATATGACATGTATAGCATGGCCACTCCACGCAACCATATCGAGCCGCTAGCAGAGTTGTCCAGGTCGTCAAGTGAGTGCGCGGTACTATTCTAACAAGACCGCCTTCATCGCCAACGTCGTCAAGTGAGTGCGCGGTACTAATCTAACACACCACCCAGTATGACACGTATAGCACGCGCCACTCCACGCGACATCAAGCCGCTAGCAGAGCTGTATAGTGTCGTCAAGTTAGTGCGCGGTACTAATGTAACACACCACCCAGTATGACACGTATGCCACGCTCCAATCCACGCGACGACATCGACCCGCTAGCAGAGTTGTCAGCGTCGTCAAGTGAGTGCACGGTACTATTCTAACAAGACCGCCTTCATCGCCAACGTCGTCAAGTGAGTGCGCGGTACCATTCTAACAAGACCGCCTTCTTCGTCAAGTGAGTGTGCGGTACTAATCTAACAAGACCGCCTTCATCGCCAACATCGTCAAGTGAGTACGCGGCACTAACACACCACCCAGTATGACACGTATAGCACGCGCCACGCCCGCCAGCAAGACCGCCTTCATCGCCAACATCGTCAAGTGAGTGCGCGGTACCATTCTAACAAGACCGCCTTCGTCGTCAAGTGAGTGTGCGGTACTAATCTAACAAGACCGCCTTCATCGCCAACGTCGTCAAGTGAGTGCGCGATACCATTCTAACACACAACCCAGTATGACACGTATAGCACGCGCCACTCCACGCAACCATATCGAGCCGCTAGCAGAGTTGTCCACGTCGTCAAGTGAGTGCGCGGTACTGTGTCCCGATTGCGCTATTTTTTAACGTCTCCAATTCATTGGCGCTTCTTCTCGTCCGTTGCGCTCCGTTTTTCATTCCAGCTGAGGTGCAAATTCGGTATCGCAGTAAAGTTCACGCGCAAACAAAGACACAAAACAACAGATTTAATCACTTTCCATTAAAAGTCCCAAAACCTTATTTTTTCACTAAAACAGCAAAATTATATGTTCGTGAAGGAAGAAGCAGTTGCGTTTTGTTTTCGTTTGAACTAGCTGTCAAAGCGACACCGCGATACGAATTTGTGATGTTCGTCGTCGTCTAGTCGCGTTGTAGTTGAAAATATTTAGCGCAATCGGAGCACTGCTCTAACACACCCTCCCTTTGTGACTGTGACATGCACGCAGCGTAAAGCAAAACATTTTTTTTTACACGTTTTACCTTACGCACGTGCGCACTACGCCACGCCCCCAAACAAAAACTTCATCGCCAATGTCGTCAAGTGAGTGTGCAATGCAATTCTACCGCTGGGTAGAAGCACACTGCGAAACAATAACTATGGTTTTCTTAATGAAGGAAAATAAAAATAAAACATCTGTTGGTCGCACACATAAGTCGGGAAGGCAGCAACAGCCTTCATTGCAAAACGCTTTTATCAATATCAGTGCGAGTTTACTAGGTACACGTTACATTTCTCACTGTAAGTGATGACGTTTGAAGAATTCACAATCTGATTATTTGTTTCAGGGAGAAGTGCAGCAAACGAAGGCTATTAGAAACAGTCCAAGAATTCTCGTTAGTTTGCCGCGGCCTTATCGGCACGGAGTACGCGCGGCAAACCCTCGCTTCCAAACAGCTCGTGACCTAAAACAAAACTAGTTTTTTATTGATCTCTTTTAATGGTTTCAGATCAGAAACAAATTCACTTATTTTGTACATTTATTATTAGGTTGACTATGAAATTGTGAATATTTAAATAACTATCCTATATTTTTCCTGAATGACGAAGAATTGAAAGAAAACTTTGGAAATAGTTTTTTGTAGAAATGACGTAGTATCCAATAAGCAATAGTGTGTTATTTATACACGTCGCTTTAAAGTATATTGTTTTATTACTATTTAATAAGTTATTTTAGAATACGTAAAAAGAAATAAAAGAACGTATTTAAGAATTTATTTGTTTTATTTGATGTTATATCAATCAAAATGATTAAATATTTTTATAACATTCAGACGTAATATTCGTGATTAATATTTGTGTAAAACTAATCTACTGTTTTTAAAATATCTTTTAATTTACAATCAATTACATATGTTACGGTTAATGTGATAAATTGAAAATTATTAATAATAACCGGTTATTATGAATAATTACCGACAGTCGCGGTAAAAGTGATAAATTAATCACATTTAACAGTGATTATTTGATAATTCAACCTTAGTACTAACAAATTTCATAAAAGAGAACAACATCTTGTGTACGTGCTCGTGTACAGCCAAACTTTTGAACGTTTTGATATCATATATTAATATAATTTGGCATAATGATTTTGGAATGTTTCTAGCATAATATTACTTTTCCATGATGCCTATAACATAATGTTTTGATTTAAAGTGAAAAATAGGTTAAGGTGCGGCGGGGGTGGCCCTTGGGCCACCCCTAAGCCGCCTATTTAGTTTTATACACACATAAATGAACTCATATTAATCACATTTACCAAATCATGCGGTAATTATTCATAATAACCGGCGATTATTCATAATTTTCACATTTATCACTTTGACCGTAACACATATACCAAAATGAGATCATATAAATAAATATTTTTGTAGAGTACCGTAAAAACATCCATCTTAATTTTATATGGGCACTAAAATAAGCATATGCAGATCCTGGGTGTATCCCACATTTTCATAGAAATTGAAACACAATGGGAAAAATGGTTTTAACATAATTAATTATATCCTACTAGCTTTCCGCCCGCGGCTTCGCCCGCGTGGAATTTTGTCTGTCACAGAAAAACTTTATCGCGCGCGTCCCTGTTTCAAAAACCGGGATTAAAACTATCCTATGTTCTTTCCCGGGACTCAAACTATCTCTATGCCAAATTTCATCAAAATCGGTTGCGAGGTTTAAGCGGGAAAGCGTAACAGACAGACAGACAGACAGAGTTACTTTCGCATTTATAATATTAGTTGGGATAAGTGAGAACGTATTCACAATATGGTGCGATAAAGGTGGGATAGGGGGTTTAAGTTCCCTTGTGGCGCTTATAACACTGACTTAAGACAAGGAAATAGTAGGATACACCCCAGTCGATGCAAACAAATACTGACTTATTTTATTACATACGAGAACGAGACGTTATGATGCGCACAAATCATAAGTAGTTTTTTACCATTTACATATATTTTGCTGCTTTTTCAAAACATGTCAAATAGGGGACTATTCTCAGATAATTCATTTAAAAATCGGTAATGTATGAGACACTGGCTCATTATCCGTGATGTCGAGTCCCCTATTAACGCATGCATTCGTCATATAAGACGAATATTCACGTTATAAAAGAATATTTGCATTCGCACTGATCAATATAGCATAATCGTATGACACTTTTCTTAACTTGGACTTCGCCATAATTTAAAAGTTGATTAATTAAGATCATATAATAAAATATTAAAATCTAGTTCTTCTAAACGCCAACTACATAATAGGTATATGAATATTGTATAATATAATCTAATAACTAAACTAAAGCCTTATAACAGCTCTAGACACTTAGTTGAATAACTATAGAAATTAATCATCTATTGTTCACTAATCATAAAACGGCTATTGCAAACTAACAGCTGTTACATAATAGCTTATATGATAGTTATGTTAGGATCTTCTATAAATTATCCTCTTTGGTTATATTTACAGTTACTCATTAAAAAGGGTTAGTACATACTGGTTTTGTATTAAAACAAGTACCTGATTCAAGTGTCTTAATGTTAGTATGGTTTTCTTATGCACACAAAATAAGGTCTTACGGCCAAAATCTTAAAACATTGTATCTCGTAGTCGATAGAAAAGTTTTTGAAATAGCCTACATTTTATTTAATATCGATAAAATGTAAGTGGCCCTTAGATTCACTATTCCATTAAGATGTTATAAACTTAACATTATGTATTAATAAAAATTTAACAAACTCCGAATTTTTAAACGAAACGATATAAATTAACATGCGTGTAAAATAACATTATATGGATTTCTCTATTTACCAATAAATCGATGATGATAATTTATAGCCCGGGTGCATGATAATAAAAACTTATTTAAGACAGGCAGGACAGTTGTGAACTGCCTTTTCTATTATTTCATAAAATACAATTAACTAAAGGCCGTAATATACGTGCCAGTACTGTGAACGTAGTTACTTTAATGTGTTTTAATAAGATAAACGGCTAGTCAGTCTCTGGCATGCGAGAAGAATGCAAAGATTTGATTTTCTGACATGCAATATGCGTAATCAAGGTGTTACAAACGACATACGTGAGCAATGAACGTACAACCGTAAAGATGAAGGGTTTGCTGCTTACATTTCTGATAAAATATGTTATTCAAATACACTTTAAAACCGTCGGTTGCGCTGGCACATATCTCTAGCGAGAAACACATGCCATCAACTGACATGCAAGTTGCAAGTTACTATTCCATTATACTGGCATATTTATTTTGGCCTATCCCAAGGCGGACGATGCACAAGTTTTCTGTCTGACTAAATTATACAGTTAACTTGTCTAAAATATATGACAGTATTGAACTTATACTAAAAGTTATGTAAAGTCCATTTCTTTGCCAAGCGGCTCAATAACGTATACGTCACAACAATCACTGCAGAATTTCATCACCTGTGAGTGTGTCACGCCAACGCCCCATTTCTAGACAAGTATCGCAATTTCTTGTGTGCGTTACCCCCGCAAAACGTTACCTCTTACCAAAAATTTAAATGAATGACTAGAGCACTCAAGTAAATGTACCGAGAGGTGTTTTCACAAGTATTCAAGAAAATAGATTTGACTGAAGTGACTATAATCCAGAAAATACCTATAATAAAAAATAAAAAAAATGCTACGAGTTCATCTGAATACAAATAAATCGGCATTTTGCTGGGGTTACACATGAAACGGTCATGGCTACGGTATATCATCACACAAACTTTAAAGAAGAAAGGTGAAAAACAATACCGCTTAACGTCCTACGAAGAAGATAGCAACCAATAACGATACCTCGTATTCGAGAGCGGACACACATCACAGTTCACTGCATCACTTCCTTGATCATCTCGGGCCATTGTTTCTTGAATTTGGTGCGCCGAGCCATTTTAGTGGCCTTGGCGATGCGCCGCCGGAGCATTTGATTTATGGATCCGAATCAGGAGTCCGAGTCTCTGTTCTCCGTGTCAATCTCGTTGATCTCGACGTGGAAGACGAGGAACTTGTCTGGCTCGCTGTGGCGGTTCTTGATGCGAAGGAAAGCTAATGCCTGGTCGATGGTGAGGTGGAAGCAGTCTTGGGAACTGACGTTGAGCGAGTAGTTCTCGAGATCGCTGTGGGTGGCGCGCGTGTATGAGAGCTTGCGGGAGTTGTTCTGCCCGACTATGGACACCTGGAAATTATTCAATTTGGTTTGGTTGATACAAGTAAACAGTAAGTACTCGTATTTTCGAAACACTACTTTTTATAAAAAGTTTCATTGGCTATAAAATTCGATGGCTTTGAAATCAATAAATTGTTGTTCAATGTTCGGTACCTGATGAAGTCATAGTACCAACTGTCATATAAAATCTATAGGTGTCGCATTTTGAGAGCTCAAAAATTATGTTAAAATTGGCTAGGGTGTCAAATACCCTATTCAACAAACATACTTATGACGAGATTTCCCGTAGATTTTGTACGGCTGACAAGTTATTCCGTCACTTTTTCTTGACGAACTGTTTATTAATTTCAAACTTTTGAGTTTTTAACATTTAAAACTAAGGCTGAGTTGCACCACCTAACTTTGACCGTGCCTATAACGATGCACAGTGTTTTTCGTATAGAGTTTGACAGATTTTTAACGTTTGTCAAAGTTAAAGTAAGATGATGCAACCCAGTCTTAGTGGATTGTGTTCTTTTTGTAGTTTTCTTTGAAATTATTGGGTTGTTTCCACTTTGCCAGCTACTTAATTTGGGTAACCCAATAAAAAATAGAATAGCATTGTCTAATAAAATTAGTACCCTATTGCAATCAAGTATACCACCTCACCTCGTAGGTGTAGTGCTTGGCGTGGCACTTGGGCCCGATGTAGGCCACGTGCACGTGCACGCCCCACGCGCGCAGGTCGGCGTCCACGCGCAGCGAGAAGTACTCGTGCAGCGCCGCCACCAGCCACGACTCGTGCTGCTCCGAGTTCACCTTCAGCGAGAACTTGTGCTTGCTGCCCGTCTTGATCATGGCGGGGTGCTTGCTCTGGAAAGGAAGGTGTTGGTAAAACCACTGTCAAGATTGACCACAATGTGATTACACATCATCACAACACATTGGGGACGTTTCACTATGTGACGAAAGGCCGATCTAGATGGACAAAAAGGGTTAATTCAAATCTCCAATAATACTAGCAAAATCGATAGTCGACAATCTGGAGGTCACGATTCTGGTGATAATTTTGTGCAAGTACCCTCCAATAAATTAATAAATATTTTTGAAGTGTCATTACGGGTGGAATTCATGAAGAAATCATTCACTTTTCTGCATTTGGTCTGTCGCTATTTCAAAGTGTTTATAAAATTAATAGTGCTAAAGTTAATGATGGATCGTGAAGTTGATGGTAAGAACTACCATTTTTATTCATTCACATTGCAAATAACTTTACAGTTGCCGAAAACATAGCTGTCGAATGTGATGGATATTACATTTTTAATGCGAACTTTGTGTTTGTTGGACCAGAAACTACATGTACTTTGTTGTACCATGGCTGCAACTTATATATGTTGTAGTCTCATTCATATTGTATTGCTCAAAGTAAATTAGAAAGTGCGGACTGGTGCGGAACCTTGTCAATTTTTTTAGTAAAGCTGATGCCAACATTTTTTTTTCGTTCTTTTTTTTTCAGAATACGTAATATTTATATCCCGAAGGGAGTTCTACGAACAATGGATAAAATATCCCAAAAATGAAAAAAATAAACGGAATGAATATTTCGATAAAATACGAAACTTACGAGGTAACGGAAGAGTTATGAAATATTGAAATGAACATTTTCGGAATTGGTTGTAACAATTGGCTGGAAAGTGGCTGGCATGGCATTCTATATTTTTATTCACTCATCCTTTTTATTTATTTTCAATTGCCATAAAGAATTCAGCTTTGTTTTTCTTCTTAGAAACATGTCCATTTTAAGCTGACCTCCTATCAGGTAGTAATTCTTTATAACCGTGTATCAACGTATACTGGTTTATGTATTAAAGCATTAAATGTACCAAAACTAAATGCAATTATGACTGTTTTTGCTATATATAGTCAAATCATCAATAGGTACCGCCTTTAAAGCTAATTAATATTGTCAAATAATATTGTCCATCTAGATCGGCCTTTCGTCACATAGTGCGTTTGGCGGAAAATAGCGCTAGCTAGCGCTAATTAGTAAGCTATTAAGTGGCGTCCTTTTAGCGGTAAGTGCTGTCACTGTCAAAAAAATGTATGGGAAACGTCACTTTTGAAGATTAGCAAACGTGTCCTAGCCGAAAACATGCTAAAGTTTTCGGCGGTTGCCATGGCAATCGCCATTTTGCTAGCAAATTCTAATGGTGCGTCCACATTTGGCAAACGGGCTCGCGCGGCAAACTCGAAATCCTGCTCACTCAAGAGCAGGGTGAGCAGGATGACCAGCGTGGACGCACCATAAGAATAATAGCAGCCAATAAATACTTGACGTACCGCTCTGACGTCTCCGCGCATTCACTTTTCCCGCCTTTTCTCGGTGGTTGCAAGTTTGGTGCGGCGCCGCAGCGCACACGCCCCAGATATTTCTATGTAAAACGACGCAGTGATACAGCTCTGGTATCGCTATGCGTCCTGTGTTTTGGCTCTTAATTATTTAGTATTCAGTCCTTAACCTGAAAATGCTGGTGCAGGCTAACCCGTGGCAGCGGCGCGCAATCGCCGCGCTTCTCACGCCTCGTGGCCGTAGCCGTGCCAGCACGGCTGAGACGAAGACCTTCGAAAGACGCTAGAATGGGGAATGCCTTAGCCACTGACAAAGTGCGGTTCAGGTCACTGACCTGAAAGTGCTGATGCAGGCTATCCATGCGCACGACGCCTCTTGCGCCGCGCTATGAGACGATAACGTTCGAGTGACGCTAGTGTGGTCGGGGCCTCAGCCACTGACCTGGAAGTGCTGGTGCAGGCTGTCCCTCGGCAGCGGCGCGCGGTCGGCGCAGCCCGGCGCGGGGCAGTTGTAGCGGCGCGCCTCGCACGACGCCTCGTGCGCCGCGCTATGAGACGATGACGTCCGAGTGACGCCAGTGTGGTCGGGGCCTCAGCCACTGACCTGGAAGTGCTGGTGCAGGCTGTCCCTCGGCAGCGGCGCGCGGTCGGCGCAGCCCGGCGCGGGGCAGTTGTAGCGGCGCGCCTCGCACGACGCCTCGTGCGCCGCGCTATGAGACGATGACGTCCGAGTGACGCCAGTGTGGTCGGGGCCTCAGCCACTGACCTGGAAGTGCTGGTGCAGGCTGTCCCTCGGCAGCGGCGCGCGGTCGGCGCAGCCCGGCGCGGGGCAGTTGTAGCGGCGCGCCTCGCACGACGCCTCGTGCGCCGCGCTATGAGACGATGACGTCCGAGTGACGCCAGTGTGGTCGGGGCCTCAGCCACTGACCTGGAAGTGCTGGTGCAGGCTGTCCCTCGGCAGCGGCGCGCGGTCGGCGCAGCCCGGCGCGGGGCAGTTGTAGCGGCGCGCCTCGCACGACGCCTCGTGCGCCGCGCTATGAGACGATGACGTCCGAGTGACGCCAGTGTGGTCGGGGCCTCAGCCACTGACCTGGAAGTGCTGGTGCAGGCTGTCCCTCGGCAGCGGCGCGCGGTCGGCGCAGCCCGGCGCGGGGCAGTTGTAGCGGCGCGCCTCGCACGACGCCTCGTGCGCCGCGCTATGAGACGATGACGTCCGAGTGACGCCAGTGTGGTCGGGGCCTCAGCCACTGACCTGGAAGTGCTGGTGCAGGCTGTCCCTCGGCAGCGGCGCGCGGTCGGCGCAGCCCGGCGCGGGGCAGTTGTAGCGGCGCGCCTCGCACGACGCCTCGTGCGCCGCGCTATGAGACGATGACGTCCGAGTGACGCCAGTGTGGTCGGGGCCTCAGCCACTGACCTGGAAGTGCTGGTGCAGGCTGTCCCTCGGCAGCGGCGCGCGGTCGGCGCAGCCCGGCGCGGGGCAGTTGTAGCGGCGCGCCTCGCACGACGCCTCGTGCGCCGCGCTATGAGACGATGACGTCCGAGTGACGCCAGTGTGGTCGGGGCCTCAGCCACTGACCTGGAAGTGCTGGTGCAGGCTGTCCCTCGGCAGCGGCGCGCGGTCGGCGCAGCCCGGCGCGGGGCAGTTGTAGCGGCGCGCCTCGCACGACGCCTCGTGCGCCGCGCTATGAGACGATGACGTCCGAGTGACGCCAGTGTGGTCGGGGCCTCAGCCACTGACCTGGAAGTGCTGGTGCAGGCTGTCCCTCGGCAGCGGCGCGCGGTCGGCGCAGCCCGGCGCGGGGCAGTTGTAGCGGCGCGCCTCGCACGACGCCTCGTGCGCCGCGCTATGAGACGATGACGTCCGAGTGACGCCAGTGTGGTCGGGGCCTCAGCCACTGACCTGGAAGTGCTGGTGCAGGCTGTCCCTCGGCAGCGGCGCGCGGTCGGCGCAGCCCGGCGCGGGGCAGTTGTAGCGGCGCGCCTCGCACGACGCCTCGTGCGCCGCGCTATGAGACGATGACGTCCGAGTGACGCCAGTGTGGTCGGGGCCTCAGCCACTGACCTGGAAGTGCTGGTGCAGGCTGTCCCTCGGCAGCGGCGCGCGGTCGGCGCAGCCCGGCGCGGGGCAGTTGTAGCGGCGCGCCTCGCACGACGCCTCGTGCGCCGCGCTATGAGACGATGACGTCCGAGTGACGCCAGTGTGGTCGGGGCCTCAGCCACTGACCTGGAAGTGCTGGTGCAGGCTGTCCCTCGGCAGCGGCGCGCGGTCGGCGCAGCCCGGCGCGGGGCAGTTGTAGCGGCGCGCCTCGCACGACGCCTCGTGCGCCGCGCTATGAGACGATGACGTCCGAGTGACGCCAGTGTGGTCGGGGCCTCAGCCACTGACCTGGAAGTGCTGGTGCAGGCTGTCCCTCGGCAGCGGCGCGCGGTCGGCGCAGCCCGGCGCGGGGCAGTTGTAGCGGCGCGCCTCGCACGACGCCTCGTGCGCCGCGCGCCGCCGCAGGCGCACCTCGCGCCCGCAGCCGTGACGGCACGGGTAGCGCACCATCTCAGCCACCTGCACAACACAAGTCTAGAGAGCTTGCACCACGCGTAACACGAGTCCAGTAGGCCAAAGATGCGCGCCGTGATAACTTTTATCGACGTCAAAATGTATGGGCAAAATCGATTAAATGGTGTGATAACCGCTTATCGCGGCGCGCATCTTAGGCCTACAGGCGTGAGATAAGGTGCCCGCGACAACTCAGCAACTTGGAAATGAGATACTCTTTCGCATTCAAACACCTAAACAGTTGGAAGAGTAGTCGCCCGGAAAGCGAAAGGTCGTTCGATTCCCGCCTTAGGCAGTTCGATTTTATCAAGTTGTTTATTTAAAACCCCGAGTTTTTACGTTGAACACTCGTGAAATTGCGTTAAATATCCCCCACGCCGGACTGTGCCCTCGGCTCCGTCCGCTCCGGGTGTACCAGCGGCGCTATACTGACCCCCTCCATGGCGCGGTTGCGCACGGACGAGAAGGTGGTCCGGCAGACGGGGCAGGAGGCGAGGCGCGCGCGGCAGCGGCCGCACACCAGGTGCCCGCGCCGGCACTGCGCCATCGGCTCCGTCCGCTCCGGGTGTACCAGCGGCGCTATACTGACCCCCTCCATGGCGCGGTTGCGCACGGACGAGAAGGTGGTCCGGCAGACGGGGCAGGAGGCGAGGCGCGCGCGGCAGCGGCCGCACACCAGGTGCCCGCGCCGGCACTGCGCCATCGGCTCCGTCCGCTCCGGGTGTACCAGCGGCGCTATACTGACCCCCTCCATGGCGCGGTTGCGCACGGACGAGAAGGTGGTCCGGCAGACGGGGCAGGAGGCGAGGCGCGCGCGGCAGCGGCCGCACACCAGGTGCCCGCGCCGGCACTGCGCCATCGGCTCCGTCCGCTCCGGGTGTACCAGCGGCGCTATACTGACCCCCTCCATGGCGCGGTTGCGCACGGACGAGAAGGTGGTCCGGCAGACGGGGCAGGAGGCGAGGCGCGCGCGGCAGCGGCCGCACACCAGGTGCCCGCGCCGGCACTGCGCCATCGGCTCCGTCCGCTCCGGGTGTACCAGCGGCGCTATACTGACCCCCTCCATGGCGCGGTTGCGCACGGACGAGAAGGTGGTCCGGCAGACGGGGCAGGAGGCGAGGCGCGCGCGGCAGCGGCCGCACACCAGGTGCCCGCGCCGGCACTGCGCCATCGGCTCCGTCCGCTCCGGGTGTACCAGCGGCGCTATACTGACCCCCTCCATGGCGCGGTTGCGCACGGACGAGAAGGTGGTCCGGCAGACGGGGCAGGAGGCGAGGCGCGCGCGGCAGCGGCCGCACACCAGGTGCCCGCGCCGGCACTGCGACATCGGCGGCTCCATCCACTCCAGGCACACCGGGCACTCCAGCAGACGAAGCAGGCTCTGCAATTTGAAAGCACAAATTGTTACGAAAATACTGATGCAATTTTGCTCAATAAAGGCCAGGGCAGACCTGGACAGGTGCAGCGAAGCGTCGCAAAGTTTGAGATTCCAAACGTCTTTTCGCTTTGACTTACCAGAGTTACCAGATCTACTTTGGTCCTTAGGCTGCTGGCTCAAATTTCGCGAGCAACGGGACGGCAGCGGCGGCGCGGAAGCAGCAGGATTTTTTGGGTAAAATCAAATACATCGGACCTCTAATACAGCGGCGCGGCAGCGAGCGACGAGCGGTGGACTCAGTAAAGCGGTGACAGCCCATGTGTCTGGGCGCGTTAGAAATTTCGTTCCCGAATATAAACAATTACCTTGATGACCGCTATAGTGTCGCGCGATCTACCCGCTGGTTTCTGGCCGCCGCCGCCGCGCCGCTGCCCGCAAAATTCGAGGCAGAGCAGCCTAATAGGACTTGTTGAACTTTTCTTGAAAGTTTCAAGTTCCGATAATATTGGATATTTTCGAAACTGTGCTTGAAACACACCTGATTGAATTCCTTTACGGTGACGGGCTCTCCTTCCTCTGGAGCGGTGAAGGAGTTGCTTGCTTCCCTCTTTCTCTTTCGCTCCGGGCTTTGCAGCCCATCAGTAGCATCCACTTCATTTGTAGCTGCAGCTCCCTAAAATAAATTAAAAATGTATTGTTTTAACTTCCATCCAATTAAGTAAATACTAGTATACTCATGGTCGCTCAACGGGATAAAGTAGTGAAAAAAGCTGGATTAGACTTATGGGGCGTGTAAAAGCGCTTTAAAAGCCTATTTGCAGAAACAAATATTTTTTGACGTCACGGCGTGTCAATGGAGTGGTTAGCGGTTACCTCGTTGAGAACCACGACGGAGCTAACGACATTGTCGTTGTTATTGTTGTTGTTTTCCTCGGTCGTGGCGTTTGCTTCCGTCTCATCGGGTGCGTCTATTTCGACGATTTCTTCCTCTAACGAGACGCCTCCATTTGAGGAGTTGTTTGATATTTCCACTGCAAAATAGACGAATAGATGGATAAATACTATAATGCACACTACACAATATAAGAAAATAAAGAAATACACAAAAGAAACGACACTATTGAGGCGGTTTTACGCTCTGAAAATATAAAACGAATAAATGTAATTATTTATCGACGCGTGTACTTTATTTTAATTTAATTATGGTAAAGGTATGAATCAATTTACCATCAATAGGCTCATCTGATGCGTCAGCGATAACTTCGGCTTCGGCAGCGGGGGTGGTTGTGTTGGTTTCAGGGACATCTGAAACAAAAGCACTGATAGTAGGAATGATATTTGAAGTACCTAACAAATTATAAGACATACCCAACTATTGTCCTGCCTGAGACCGATAAATGGACTATCATCTCTCGGCCGGTTTGGCCGTCAATGAAGCTCATAAACTAGTGAAGACCGAGTAGTCCTGGGGGACAGTTCTATACCAAAATGTATACATCATGCTTGGCTTGAGTTTTTCTCACTATCTTCTAGTAAGATGTACTGAAATTATTTTCATGTCGCGCGCCATTTCAAAGAGTTTCCCGCGTCACAAGTTGTCGCGGACCCCACCAAGGCGGAGCGGAACGGAGAAATGTATTGAATAACCAATCAGATTTTATTGAGATTGAATGAAATTGACAGAATGAAATCTGAATCTTAGCTCCCCCTTTGTGGAAACCGGGCCTTAGGTTAATAAAGGTTAGATCAACGAAGTGTCACCTCACCTTCAATCTCGACGACAGGAATCGGCGGAGGCGGCGGCGGCGGCGGCGCGGCCGGCATCGTGAAGAGCTGGCGCGTCTCGCCGGCCGCGGGCGCCGTGCTCTGCCGAAGCGCGCGCGCCCCGCCCGAGGCTTGCACCTGCTCCGGCCGCGCGCTTGCTGCACTTAACATCCACCGCTCTGTACCACACGCCTTCGTCAGTCAACACCATAAAGGTACAAGCACAAAATATAACAGAAGGTAAACTCCATTCTAAACGCGCTCGAGGTACGCACACATTGACACCGCTCACGTACGCGTTATCTTGGAATGTCTCGGACGAATGCAAGCGCGACTGACGTTCGCTTATGAGTTACGCGGCTCACGCGTTTGAGAAATTATTTTGTTTGTGCGAAAATGAGTGAACTACAAAAAGGTGTATTACAATATTTGTTCAGTAGACGGTTGCTTATACTCAACATTAAATACTGAATTTTCGTTTTTTACATTACCAGTTGATTCCAGGAGGTAAGTAAGGTATTTATTTGTATTTCAATAGTTCGTTTAACGTTGACAAATTGAAAACCAACTCAATGATTAGGAATTTTGAAGTGTTTTAAAGAGGTTTTAGGAATTATTGAAATAAAAGTACCACAAAACAAGACAACTCTAGCGCGACGGCCGAGCGTAGGTATGCAAAGCAAAGTACATACATGAGTTTACCTTCTGTTATAATTTGTGGTACAAGTCCAAGATGGACTGCAGAACGAGACTGCAATCGCAAACTGCAAACCTCTATGAAATCTGCAACGCTACGCGCGCTGCAGCTGCAAGCCGCAATGGGGATTTCATAGAGATTTGCTGTTTGCGGTTGCAGTCTGCGGTCTGCAGTCCATCTTTGACTTGTACCTTAAAGTTCATATACCTAGCGGAATAGGGCAACGAAGGCTCAGCCGAGCGAGCTGAGGTTGAGAGCTATCTGCTCTCACCTATTGTCCGGTGAAGCTGAAAAAGCCGCTCACGGCTATCAGCAAGGTCCATCCGAAAAAAAAAGCCGAGCGAGCGAGATGCCACTAGCAGCGACACTGCGTGATAAAAAGAGATGCGTGATGCGACGTCACAGAACCGTTTTTGCAACTATTTGACAGTTCGTATGCCACTCATTGGCACGCTGAAGAGCTCTGAGATTTTTTACAGATTTTACGTGAGTGAAATCGTGGAAGTTTATGAGAAATGGTGTTTCAGAAACGTGGTGATTGGTTCAGTGATTGATTATTGTACAAAACAGTGAAATAATCCTGAAAACTGACACACAAATGACATCCAGTGACATCATGAAATCGGTTTCGTTTGACAGTTCGTGGTTGTTGCTCTATTCCGAAGGAATATTAACTTTATGGTCATAACGGTGTTTCAAAACTAGACCACCTGTCTCAGACCCAACCTTGCAAAACACATACACACATTAAGCACTAAAGTTGACGTTTAATGTGGAAACAGCATTTTAAACTATACCCCGCTCCAAACAGTGGTCTAGAGCTAGACCACTGAAGCAGCAGTTTCATTTCTGCTAGCGACTAGCGTGCAGAGCTGTAAGAACTGAATACGTTACTGCGAACGTCACGTGTCACCAATATTTCTTTATATTAGAGATGAGACGTATTTACTAGAACAGATCCACACACTAGGTATTTTACAGTACTAGGCGGCACCTATTCCAATTTTTAAAATACTTGATCCACCTAGTATTTTATAAATTACACGATTTCCGACCCTACCATCAAAGTAATAAAGGTTATTATTGCGTAATCCGTAGTCGTGTATTACGCGCACCTAGTATTTCTCGCTAAGCTTATGTGCGAACGTAGAGATTCACTCCGTCTCTGTCTGACCAAACAAAGGATGATGGGCATATTGGGCGTTAAACCAACAGAAACAAAAAGTATACTAAATTAAAGCTTAATACTAGTACTTCATTTCATAGTATGACAACAACCCTGAAATACGCCGGGATACGGAGATAGAGGTCGTTGAATATGCAAAGTTTCCATAGTATTTCACATCACATTAGGGTAATAAAAATAGTATTAGGTCAATTAGATTGCTTTTATCGATCATATTGAGAGTATTGTATCATATTTTACTATCGATTCTATCGATTTAGTAAGTATGTATACCGAATAAATCATAATCGATTATTCGATTGCAATAATCGATTATATTGCTGAAAATAAGGAATTGAATTAACAATCAAATGATAGTAATGATGGTAATCAATAAAATCGATTAATCGAATTGTTAATCGATAAATCGTTATTTGGCAATATCGATTAATAATCGATCCGTGATCGATTATGCGACAACACTACAACTTAACTGGTAGAAATCCCATTGAAACATGACTGTGTTTATGTCATTTCTCTAAATGGTACCTGGGTATGGTCCTACGTTTATAATGTAGAACATGGTTTAAATATACAATTTTTTGGCCCCACTCCTGAACTGTTGGACATAATAATGGACAAATAACTTAATGTATTTAAAATGTAAGTAGATAAGTATATTAATTAATAATATTTTTTGTTTGCGCAATAAAGCACCTATTACTATTACACATAATGTCAATTTCCAAGCAAACCCGGGAGTTTTTGGTAGTTTTTTATATGAAAATATATTTCTGATATTAAGTCCTAACAAATAATAGTAGTTACATTTCTGTTGGTTTTACGCCCAGATTCCATAGAAAAGTGCCCATCATCCTTTGAGCGCGACGAAGCAAACGCACACAAACGTAGTCAAACCATATTCATGTAAATAAGAAAAAATATGTAAATATTTTTATGAAATTGATATCTTTTAAATACGCCAACTTTTAAGTTGACAGTCCAAAGACTGTTGAAGTATGAAGGGAGGAATTATTATTCAATTTCAAATTGCATTATTCATACTACGGTTATATCTTTTCAAAAAAATATATTGTATTTTAAAGTCATATTACGTGGATTAGTCCGCACTAGTCGCGTCAAGTATGCTAATTTACTACGTACTAGGTGGAATAGGTATTTGGATCGAGTATTAATAAATACTAGGAATAGGTGCACCTAGTATCAAATTTACCTAGTATAACCCATCTCTACTTTATATACATTCAATATCAAAAATACAATTATTTGTATATAATTTTAAAATTTTGGAATAAGACTGTCCAACGCTAAGTTGACATGTTATTATTTATTATTATTAAAAAGAAAAAGACAACGAACCGCATCTATGGCTGTCCCAGCTCACTGTGCTGCGGCTATTTTGAAGCCGCTTCAGCGCCAGTTGGGCCCTGTTCTTCGTCAAGGTCAGGTGGGTCACTTCTGGCGTACTCGTCGACGCAAAAACTGGATTACGCGTTGTGGTTGCTAAAAAGACCGTAAAATACCGTTAAATTTTGAATAAACTTGAAAAAATCGGATTGCCTAAGGTGGGAAACGAATCTCTCACCATCTGAGCTGCTTAGACACATTCCCACTTTAGGCAATTCAAGTTTATTTAAAATTTACTTTGAAATGCGACTCTTAACGCTAGAAATTTATTATAGCTAAATGCCGTTAATTTTGTTTTCAGCGCTTGGTTAACTAAGAGTGGTAACGATAAACTGAGAGTTTTTGAGTTTAAGAGCAATGAGATTGTTTAGTTTGCTGGTGAGCTATTTTTAAATATTCTAATAACAAAGTAGGATGTATCACAATGGTTAACATGGAATCTATTTCACAGTAAAAATGGAATCTATTAGTTTATAAATGAGGCGCCTGTCTTTATTAGTTGGACCTGGGCACACAGTTGTTTGATTTGTTAGTAGGCATTATGAACTTGAAGAGAGCTGTATATTATAAGTAAGTAAGCCATGATGCAAATCTAGAATAAATTTTAATGGTTGTATTTATGATTATGTTATAATGTCGTGTGCCCCGTGACGTTCGCAGTGGCAAAGCAAAACAAAGCAACCACCACTAAAAAGTAGCTTTTAGAAGCTAATATGATACAATGAATGTTGTTAGATCAAGTCATTCAAGAAAACTTTCCAGATAAAAAAGCCAAAATAAGAATTTTATAATTTTTCCAGTTTTGAAAAAAACACTTTTTGACAACTGCAGTCGAGGGCATACACACCTTTTAGTGTCACCAGCTTAGACAGTTTTTGCTGGGTTTTGAAATAAGAAACTGAAGAGACAACGATAAAATAAAAGCTGCATGCACAAGACACTGGTTGCCGACCCCTGCATTAGATGAAAAATATCTAATTCTAAACTCGGCGCAAAGACTCGTGGCAGGCGACGTAATTATTAAAACAGCTATTAACGTTTTCTCTCGCACTCACACTGGTTATGGGTGACGTTACACAGAATCAGGCAATTTATAATCCTACTAATAGTATGGATGTCTGCTCTGGATGTCAACATGTTTGTTAAATTGTTACTCTTTTACGCAAAAACTACTGAACGGATTTCGACGAAACTTTACAGTATTATTGTTTATAACCCAGAATAACATATAGGCTATAATTTATGACGATATGTGACAAACCTTTCAATAAATAAAGACGTGAAATATTTACATAAAAGCGCCATCTTTCAACATTGCTTTTGACGTTCGTAAATATTCATGCGGACGACGAAGCCGTGCAACGCCATCTATCAAGCGCTGTTCAAACTACTGTTTTTGACGTTCGTAAATAATATTGAAATATTATTAAATAAAGAAAGGACATCATCCATTTTGGTCCAAAATCAAAAGTGCCGGCCAAAAAATAAAAGTGCTGTATTCTGATAGAATACGTCCGCCTTAGCATTTATTACTATGGCACCAAAGCTGTAGCACCACTGTGCATCGTAGTATTTGAGTTCTAAAAATATATGAAACGACTGACTTTGATCTCAAATACGACAAATACGACGCACAGTGGTGCTACAGCTTTGGTGTCATAGTAACAAATGCTAAGGCGGACGTATTCTGTCAGAATACAGCACTTTTTTTTATTGGCCGACATTTTTGATTGCGAACAAAAAATGTATGAATCGTCGATGAATTTTAGATCTCAAATACTCGACGCACAGTGGTGCTACAGCTTTGGTGTCATAGTAACAAATGCTAAGGCGGACGTATTCTGTCAGAATACAGCACTTTTTTTTTATTGGCCGACATTTTTGATTTTGAACAAAAAATGTATGAATCGTCGATGAATTTTAGATCTCAAATACTCGACGCACAGTGGTGCTACAGCTTTGGTGCCATAGTAACAAATGCTAAGGCGGACGTATTCTGTCAGAATACAGCACTTTATTTTTTATTGGCCGACACTTTTGATTTTGAACAAAAAATGTATGAATAGTCGATGACTTTTAGATCTCAAATACTCGACGCACAGTGGAGCTACGGCTTTAGTGCCATAGTAACAAATGCTAAGGCAGACGTATTCTATCAGAATACAGCACTTTTTTTTGTTGGCCGGCACTTTTGATTTTGGACCAAAAATATATGAAACGTGGATGATGTCCTTTCATGTATTTGAATCACAGTGTACCATCGGTTAAAACGGGGTCCACGCATACGAAGTCGCGGGCGGCCGCTAGTTCGTAATAATTAATAAAATATTGGCGAGTGTGCATCTGTTTCAAATTACTTATGGCCCCGCCAGACACGAGTCTTTGCATCAAGTATAATCACTTACCACGCGTCGCCGTACCGGCATTGGCGGCGCGGTTCTGCCGTGGGAGTATCTTGGTGAGCTTCTTGAAAGCGAACAGCCGTTGCATGTTCTCAGCGGGCGTAGGGCGCACCTCGCGAAGTTCTGCGGCCGGCGTGTGGATCACAGAGCGCATCGGCATCGGGAACGGCTGGCTTATTGGCTGGATGTCCAGCATCCTGGCACCGCATGTACTGTAAACAGTTAGGTCGAAAATGGCCTGAACTGCTTCGAGAAAAGGAAATGGCCTGAATGAGGGCTATCGTTTTAGCGCTCACCAGTTAGCGCCACTGTAGAGTAAGGTCCTATCACTTGCTAATAGCGAAGACAGTGGCGCCAACTTGTGAGCGCTAAAGTGGTAGGAGGACTATCGTATTTGCACTCATCAAGATGGCGCCTCTGTAGAGTAAGGTCCTGTCAATCGCCAGGGGTGCCAACTGTTAAGTATAAAAACGTCCTCATTGCTTCGAAAAAAGGATGGTACGGCCGTGCCGCTCTTTTGCTCGACTTGGTGGGGGCACGGCAGATAAATGTATCCATGGCCAACCTGGAAATTATTTTAGCACATGGACTGCAAAGAGATATAAATGTAGCCTTGGCTAATCTGGAAATCTTTGGGGACGGCCTATGTTCAGCAGAGGATGTCCTGTGGCTCAAATGATGATGATATCCTTGGACGTTTTACACTGCGCCGCCTAAACCCAAACTAAGTAAAGCCTGCATTATGGGTACCATAAAATAGATAAAAACATTTAGTACTCTCTAAAACATAAATGTATGAGCAAAGCAGTTGGTCATCAAAGGTCAAATTGTTTTTATAGTGAATTCGCTTTAGCTTTTATCATTCAAGTTAAAAAAAAAACAAAGATATTATATTACAGAAATACTTACTGTGTTCCAGCAATCGGTTTATGAGCATGAGCATGAGTATGTGTATGAGTGTGTGTGTGTGTGTGTAATGGCCAGTATAAGTCTCTCTCTTGCTTCACTTGGACCCTTTGAACCGGTATAATCGGTGATGTTGGCAGTGTAGGCAGCTGTTGTAGACCTGAATTTAAAAAATATTAGTGTAAATATTGTAATTTTAATGATGCAAAACAATATTTAATTTTAAACTTTTGTGTTGCATACATCAGGCAAATACAGGTAATATTCAGTATTACCTGCATATCGCGTTAAAACCTGTTTAAATTAACAAAACAATATTATAGTTGAGTTTAGGTTGTGTACACTTACCACTAGTACCAGGCATATCTGCAACGCTGGTCCGATTCTCGTAGGTTGTCCTCAACAGCATATTCACTTCTGACATATGAGGATCTTCGTCATCTGTAACATTTTTAACAACCCTCTTTAATCTTAATTATAGTCATTTTTGCCTCTAAGAAGTGGTCAAAAATAATTAAGTCTTCTTGTCAGCTTATTGACTAGTACAAGGAATTTAGTCAAGAATGATGTAGAATACAAGCATGCAAGCTAGGCAAGTGAAGTTCATACTATGTAGGTAGGTATTTTGTGTTTTAAATACTCATACACTTTGAGCCTTCTTTAAATAGGTAAAATAAAGACACATTGTTTTGAAATATCATAAAAATTATGTCAATTAATTGCTGCTAGTAACAAAATGAACTGCATTTATGGGTGTATCTAACCACCACAACATGTCTTTTAAGTACAGACATTTACTCTATCTTTACATCATTACAATTTTTTAACAATATCTGCTCACAGTTTTTCTAAGTTTTACATCTACCTTTTCATCAGTTCTATGTGTGGGTAGTACACATAGAAACTGAATAGTCTATTATTTTTTTAAATACTAAAAAAGTAAAGAAAATAATCCCCAACCCTCTAACCAAACAAAATGTCTTCAGAACAACAAAATCGATTTTATGATAGGTAGGTACTTCACATGAACTCAATAAACATCAAATATTGTTTTAGTTCTAGTTACTGACTAGCAGTAATTTAAGTGTGTTTAGCTTTAAGCGAATAAATGTTATTAATCGATAAATATTACGGAAAATGGGTACCTATTTTACTAAAATAATTTGTGTCAAAATTTTAATACCATTTTTCCAACCCTCATCCCTCCCAAGCTTAATTATTAACCATTCATATTCCCATAGCGTTTTTAATTCAATGTAAGATATTTAAGTAAGTAAATTTGAAAATTTAATGCCAATAAATACGCATTTATGCATAATACGCACCAGAACTCCATGGGTACTCGGTTATACCAAGAGATTTTTTCAAATGCTCTTTTCTGCTCATTCTAGTTCTAAACTATTATTGACTATTATTGATTACTTTCTAAATATAAAACGCTGGATATTTGAACACCAATGTAAGATATTTAATACAAAATTGGCACCTCGGCAAAAAGAAAAATTGAGATCCCAAAATACCTATCCGTGCAAAATACAGAAAATTGATTGATGCAGCAAATTGACATTTGACGTTTTGTTTTGTTGTTGTTGTCATGATGCTCTATGGTTGTTGTGTTCTACCACACCACAGAAAATAAATAATGCACGAAAAATGAGCGTGTGAGCTCTCACGTCTCACTTTTCTCATGAAAATCTCCTTGACAAAAAATAGTGCAAAATAGGGTGCAGTCCTGTTGTCCCCCCTGCTTGGCCCCCCTGGGGGAGCCAACAGGATTTCGAAATCCTGTTGTCCCCCCTGGCTAGGGGAGACAACAGGACTAGATTTTTAGTCAATGATTTGAGGACTGTTGTCCCCCCTGGCAAAAATTATTTAAAAGCCATAAATATTTATAGCATAATTTATGAAAAACTGTACTATTTTACTGAATGCCAAATTGCCAAACTGAATACCTAAACGTTTGTCAAGCAGGTAATAATTACAATTTTGATAGGTATTATTGCCGGCCGGTATTAACTAACACCTACAAACTTGAAATTTGGCAGGTAGGTTCCTTATAGGGTGTAGACATCCACTAAGAACGGAATTTATTTATAATATGACGAAATAATATGACGAAATCGCGGGCGGCCACTAGTTGAATCACTGTCACTAAGCAAGTAATTTGTTGAATATTATGATTAATTTAAAATTATTCAGTTTTAGCATCCTACCTACTAATGTTGTAAGTAAATGCGGAAGTTTGTGAGTATGGATGTTTGATACTCTTTCACGTAAAATAAACGGATTTTTACTTAGGTACACTTGATAAACTTTACAGTAGATAATATTTTTTATACATGAGATGAGAATAGCATAATAGAGGTACTTAGCTTTTGCCTACGGCTTTGTCCGTGTAAAATTTGGTCTGTCACTGAAAAAATATAGAGCGCACCACTGTTTCAAAAACCGGGATAAAAACTGTCCAACGACTTTTCCCAGGACTCAAAACTATCTAAATATCAAAATCGGTTCAATGGTTTAGGCGTGAATTCGTAACAAACAGACAGATAGAGTTACTTTCGAATTTATAATATTATTTAGTAGGGATAATTCATAACGATCAGTTAAAAGCAAGTAAAGCAGATTTTGAAATATTCTAAAATAGTACCTTTACCAAGAACTTATATTTTTTTCGTTATCCAAATGTTAATTATTAATTGACATACGTTTAGGTATTCAGTTTGGCAATTTGGCATTCATTCAGTTACTCCAGTCCTTCTTAAATGTTATAAAAATTTATGGCTTTTAAATAATTTTTGCCAGGGGGGACAACAGTCCTCAAATCATTGATTAAAAATCTAGTCCTGTTGTCTCCCCTAGCCAGGGGGGACAACAGGATTTCAAAATCCTGTTGGCTCCCCCAGGGGGGCCAAGCAGGGGGGACAACAGGACTGCACCCAAAATAGTCGTTTATCTTAAGGCTTGGTATTTCTGCTAAAGTAGGTATTTCGCGCTGTCAAAATCTGCGCGCGCAATACTTCGCCGAAGACAGCGCGCCAAAGAGCTCTTGCGGCTACACAGTATAGAAATACGCAGTTTGGAAATACGCAGTTGGTTAGGTTAGGTTGACTTCCTTTTTTTTTTTTTTTTTTTATGTGATAGGAGGCAAACGAGCAGACGGATCACCTGATGGTAAGCAATTGCCGTCGCCCATGTACACCCGCAACATCAGTGAAGTCACAAGTGCGCTGCCAACCTTTTAAATCCCATTCCCCCCCAATTGGGCCTCCGGTATCCTCACTCACTCGGCGAAACACAGCGCAAGCGCTGCTTCATGCCGGTTTTTTGTGAGGCCGTGGTATCACTCCGGTCGAGCCGGCCCATTCATGCCGAAGCGTGGCTCTCCCCTTCCGTTCAAGCGTCACACTCACAGCACTTTCTAATACAAATCATATCCAAGTGATACACATTAAAACAACTTTCAAAAATTTTGGAAATATATTTTAGAATCGAATAAATATAGAATATAACTGCCAAAGTAAACACGGTTCAAAGAGGCGTGGCGTCACCCGACCTTCCGGAAGTTCCGCGCCGGCTAAAAGAATTTCAAGATTACGTCACCCGACCTATCGGTAGATCCTCGGGAGCTTGAGCGATTGGAAAAACATTTTATGATCAGTTACTCGTAGTAGCGATTATTTAGAGCTTGGATAATAAATTATAGTTGTTACAATTCACAAAGCTTTGCATGTGGTTAATTACATTAATCAGTACACGCATCAATTTTGTTCAGTCTTTTTGTTTATTAATAAATAAAAAATATCATACTAAAATTGCATACATATTTGTTTGTATTGGTCTGGGTGTTTTCTTTCCATAATTTATGTATAACGTATGTACGGGGCTCTGTATCGAAAATCACTATGAGCAATAAGCATCACACACGGTTACCTGGAGTGCATTACCGCAGCAAAAAGCTTGCCATCTTAAATGAACGGTATAATATCGAGGTTTCGTCAGTACAGTTGCGAACAAAGGTGTTTGTGTAGTGTAGTTGAGTTGAGAGGTCATTGAAATAATAAAACGAACATTTTATTTTTTAAATAAATTTTAAAAATAATTTACATTACAGATAACAATGAGAGGATGACATTGCAAGGTGGTGCCAGTCCAGTCTTAAATCCGTTGATATATGCTGCATCTGCCATGTTTTTGGCTAAAAGATTCTTCTATCTTGCAGTTTAGACTTTTATTACAGACCTCAGACAGTATTTTTGGAAAACTTTTACACATGGTGGAGGAAGGGACGCTCTAGAGACTCAAGTCTAGAAGGAGTCACATGAACTCCAAGTTTTAAATCCGTTGACATCTGCTGCATCTGCCATCTTTTTGGCTAGAAGATTCTTCTATCTTGCAGCTTAGACCTTTAGCTACAGACCTTAGACAGTATTTTTGAAACATTCTTACGCATGGTGGAGGAAGGGACGCTCTAGAGACTCAAGTCTACAAGGAGTCATATGAACTCCAGTTTTAAATCCGTTGACATCTGCTGCATCTGCCATCTTTTCAACCGACTTCAAAAAAAGGAGGAGGTTCTCAATTCGACCCGTATGTTTTTTTTTCTATGTTTGTTACGCGATAACTCCGCCAATTATGAACCGATTTGAACAAATCTTTTTTCGGCGTATAAGTAATACCTCAAGGGTGGTCCCATTTAAATTTAATAATAAAAAAACAACCCCCAAGGGTGGAAAATTGGGGATAAACTTTTTATACGCAATATCTCCGCCGATTATAAACCAATTTGAACGATAATTTTTTTGTTGAATAGGTATTATCAAAAGGGTGGTTTCATGCGAATTTGAAGAAAATATTTCACCCCGAAGGTTGGAAAATTGGGGATAAACTTTTTTATACGCAATATCTCCGCCGATTATGAACCAATTTGAACGATTATTTTTTTGTTGAATAGGTATTATTTGTGTTCACGCATTTGAAGTCGGTTTTTTTTTTTTTTAAAGTTATATTATTGGTTAGAAGATTCTTCCATCTTGCAGCGTAGACCTTTAGCTACGGACCTTAGACAGCATTTTTGTGAAAATTCTTACGCATGGTGGAGGAAGGGACGCTCTAGACACTCAAGTCTACAAGGAGTCACATGAACTCCAGTTTTAAATCCGTTGACATCTGCTGCATCTGCCATCTTTTTGGCTAGAAGATTCTTCTATCTTGCAGCTTAGACCTTTAGCTACAGACCTTAGACAGTATTTTTGTGAAAATTCTTACGCATGGTGGAGGAAGGGACGCTCTAGAGACTCAAGTCTACAAGGAGTCATATGAACTCCAGTTTTAAATCCGTTGACATCTGCTGCATCTGCCATCTTTTTGGCTAGAAGATTCTTCTATCTTACAGCTTAGACCTTTAGCTACAGACCTTAGACAGTATTTTTTATTATTTATTTGTGTCAGTGTGCTCTTCTAAAGAGTGTAAGACGATTGTATGTAGGTACTATTAAAATGTAATTTTAACTCATTGGTTTTGTCTCATATTTGAGGAATGTACTATGTATCATGAGTAGAGTCTTCGTTTAAAAGGATGCGAACGATTTAAATTTCAATAGGTAGACAAAATTGATAATTTTTAATTATCAAAAATTTAAGCTTTCTCCAGTAACACTGATATTATTATACTGTGACTCATCAAAGTCATCATTGTCAAAAATATTGACAAATCGCGAACTGTCACGGCCAAAAAACTGACACGCGTCCGTCCTCCGTAAGCGCCACCGCGCGACTGATTGAGATTGTCCAAGCCGTCATGGACGTTTTGTTCCACATTTTTTAACATAGTAACTAAATAAGACGCAATATAAAAATTTCATCCGTTAAAAGCCCTCAAGTTATTTCTGAACTTTAGTTTAGTAAAAGATTTAGAATCTCAAATCGCTTATTTTAAAAATAAAACCATAAATAGAAAACGAATAGAGGTAACTTTGGGAATTTATTCTATCGAGTCAACTTCATCAAATCGTGTTTCCATCCGTTAATATAGATGACCCACGCTGAACTGTCCCGCCAAACTCAATGACAGGGGGGCGCTACCATCGTTCAACTATATGGTTTCCAACATGGCAAAAATCTGAATCAGCGATCCGGTATTGACGGTGGCGCCCCACTGTCAATGTCATCGACAGGACAGTCCAGTATTTTGGAACTATAGCCCTAGAAAATAGCCTCAACTATGTCCAATAAAAATCTTAGCCTTTAATTTTACTGTTTAGTACCTCAAAAATGAAAAATGAAAACCTCATTTTCGCCATTTTCTCTGCTACCCGGCCTTAATCCCTCATGTAATTACAGACGAATATAAGGCGACAATTAATTATACTTGCTCAGTGAAGGCGATTTTTATAAATTATTGAGAGATTTGAGAGGATCGAGCTCACTCTCAGTATACTTTTTATCTGTGCTTTAGTCTATTGCTTGCTGTCATTTCTGTCAACAAACATTTCCGTTTTTCTTCGATCGTATCGTGATTCGTGCGGATGTTTTGCGCGCCGGCCGCCGGTTAATGCTGATCAAGATACAAGTGTTTGATAAAAGCAATATTCTACTATCAGAATGGCTGATCTTCCTTTTCAAGCGGAATATGCTAAATCAGGGCGAGCCTCATGTAAAAATTGTAAACAGAAAATTGATCAAGGGACCTTACGCATAGCTCGTATGGTGCAGGTTAGTACATGAATCCGTGAATCCGGTATTCTACGTAGTAAGAAAAATAACATTTATTATGATTTACTTAGATAATGTAGCTTTAATATGTATTTGAAAGCAATTGATTTTATTTCATTTAAGATGGCTTTTATTGCCAAATCTGCATGCAGTCAATAGAAGTCTTTGTTATTTTTTATGACTTGTTTTTGTTGACCAAAATCATACACATTTTAGTAAAATCAATGGTAAAGGTTCAGCAGTGGCCGTCCTATGGCTGAAATGATGATGCTGAAAGGTTTATCAGATTGATTTACATGGAAAGGACCCTTAATATAATTAATAATGTCTTTTAAATACCTGTATCGAAAAAACATTATACCTAATTACTATTCTAAAACATTATTAAGATTTTTTTATAACAATTTGTAATAACCAATAACTATGAATATACAAGAATTACAAGTATTTGTTTCCTACTGAATATGAATAAATATTGAAATAAATAAATAATGTATTTATTGCCTTCGAACCTGCAATTTAATGAAGAAAATACTGTTGAGTTTAAGGATTTCCAAATCAAATAATCTATTTCCATCATGAATGCCAACACTTAACACTAGAGTACACGCGTGGCCTACTATAGTAGACCAGAGTAACGGGGTAAGATTTGCAACAAATGGATTTACCACGTGTAGCAGGCAGCAAAAAGTCTTGAATACTATGACAGATAAAAAATCATATTTTTCCTGTAATTTTTTATTGTTGATATTGTTGATCTCAGAGTGCAATTTTAGTCCAAAAATGTTTGATTCCAAATGGTTATTTAGAATTTTAGAGAATCTATCATAAATTAAAGAACTATAATAAATACTTTTATCATTTACATAGTAGTTTTATTCATTATTTTTAAAGATTAGCCCCTCGTACTAAGCTAAATATGCTTGATCCACGAGTGAGCTCACCACAGTAGTCGAGCGGCGGCGGGGACCGAACCCGCGTTCCCCGGATCACGAGTCGGCCAGTCCGACCCTTTACGTTCGGCTATCGTGGCTTTTAAATTGCTTACAAACTGATTTACAGTGTTTTAAATTGGCTTACCAGGGTAGGCCGCGCTTGTATTGTGGTGTAAAAAAAGGGGGCGCGTGTACTGTACGGCGTTTCTTCTCAGCACTTGCCATATGTTTGTCTCGAAGCGCTGGTAGGGCCCAAAAGATAAGGAGACATGTAAAGTGCCCCATAAGGGCTACCTTTTCTTTTTTTATGTAAATAACATTTTGACGTTCATAAGTGCCACTTGTGGTCTAAACTGAATAAATATTTTTGATTTTGATTTTGTAGTGTTAACTATGTACTCTCACTTATTTACTGTTTGTAGAGTGCTTTCCATGATGGTATGCAGCCCAACTGGTACCATGAGGACTGCTTCTTCAACAAGCAGAGACCCACCAGCCACACTGAGATCGGCAACTTCAATAGACTCAAAATGCAGGATCAGAAGAACCTCAAAGCTAAGATAGGTAAGCATTGTTTAGCTTTATTCTTCGGCAGCAGCTTTATACAGGGTGTTTGTTTATAGTTGATCAAACAAAAAGGGTTTATACTTCCACTACTTGAGTAGTGCTAACTACTATTTCTATATCTGAATTGTAAAATTTTTTGTTATCCTAAATAAAAATAAAATAAATAAATATTAATATCAAATTCTGAAAAAAAAAACATTTCTTTACTAAATGACTGAAAAGAAAGATAATTTTTTTGATTAATTGTACTTCAGTACCTTGACAAAAGTAACTTTTGAGCAGTAAATAAAATCAATCAAGTGTGATTGAATTAACCTTTAAAAAATACTTTTAGTATTGTGTATTATATTAACCTATAAAAATACTTTTAATATTGTTTTAAATTGGTTTTGAACATGAGATACACTCATATCTAATTTGTAGAAGAGTCATCTGGCATTGTAATGCCAGAAACAAGTGCGAAAGGAAAAAAAGGGAAGGCAGCTAAAAGACCTGCATCTGCTGCGCCAACTGGCGCGCTTAGAGACTTCGCTGTTGAATACTCTAAGAGTAGCCGGGCGACCTGCAGGCATTGTGAGATTAAGATTTGTAAGGTAACTAAGAATGTTGTTTTTTTCTGTTCTTTATACTTTATCTGCAATCAGTCTCATGACTATGAGCGGATGAGTTGTAGTGTCCCTTGCATGTTATGTGTCTTCTCCACTGAGAATACTACTTATTTATGTATTTCTACCAGGGTTCGAGGATATATATCAAGGGATATATATCAAGATATACAGGGTGTTAGGTAAATGGGTATATGAGCCGACATTAGCCCATGTTAACATGGTCATATAGATGGTATGGTGAAGTCAGAAAATTGATATCTTCATTTTAATCATTTTAATTTTCATACAAATCGGATTTTATAAAATTTATTTTGTATGAAAATTAAAAAAATTAAAATTATGATATCAAATTTCTGACTTCACCATACCATTTATATGACCATGTTAACATGGGCTAGTGTCGGCTCATATACCCATTTACCTAACACCCTGTATATCGGATATATATCCGATATATATCAAGCCGGTTTTGATGATATATATCAACTTTTAAAATTTGTTACTGTATTTGTACTTTTTGACATAAGATTTTTATTTTTTTAGTTGATTTTGCCGTATTTCAAAGATATTTTATGTTTTTGCTTTATTTGTCTGATTTTAAATTTTAAAAACATTAAAAACATGTTTATGTAACACATATGCAATAGTATTCATGAATAATACAATAAAATAATACTATGGCTTTCATACAAAATTGATATATATCAAAGTTGATATATATCGGATATATATCATAAATATCCGATATTTTGATATTTATAATAAATATCGGATATTTTCGAACCCTGATTTCTACATTCTCCAGTGCAGATTTAGGATGTCATGCCTCTAAATAAAATAAATAATAATGGTTGTATGTGGAACATATTCATGAAGTAGTTTCCATCATTCGTTTTCAGCCAAATGACGTCCACTGCTGGACAAAGGCCTCTCCCAAGGTTTTCCACAGTTTCCATCATTATGTAATAAATTTTTGCTGGTGGCCAAGGAAATAATAATTACTAATTTGCTGGTCTATAGAAAGTTCAAGGTTTATTAAACTTTGACTTAGTAGGATTAATAACAAATCTCTAGATGTAATCTAACAAACCTCACTTCAATATAGACTGTCTACAAGGTGTTAAATAATTTTAGGATGAAGTTCGCATAAGTAAAACTGTGTTTGACACAGAAGTGGGCAGTAAATACGGCGGGCAGCCGCTGTGGCACCATGTGAAATGCTTCGCCGAATGCAGGAATGACCTATTGTTCTTTGCGGGAGGAGAAAGTCTGCCAGGTTTCAAAACCTTATCTAGTGACGATCAGAAGATGGTTTGTGAAGAAATCAAGTAAGCGTAGTTTATTAAAATTTGCATCTTTTAGTTAGCTTTGATGCTGTCTTATAATATTTGAAATTATCTTTTTTCTCAACAGACCATTGAAAACAGATGAAGTTCCAGTGAAGAAATTGAAGGACGAACCTAAAGATGCTGCAGAGTTGAAGGAAGAACAAAAGAAAGAGAAAAAGATGGAAAAACAAAACAAATTATACTTCAAGTATCGTAATTCGTTGAGCCAACTATCAAAGAGTGATTTGCATGAGTTACTAGAAGAAAATTCTCAAGCGCTTCCTGCAGGCAAGGATGAGGTATTACGCAATTAATTTTTATATATGTAAAGAAACTAGTTTCTTAATTACTGACTATCTTCGTAAACGCGACTATTGTTTATTATTCACGATCTTCTAAAATGTCAGTATTATAAAATTAAACTTGCTTCGTAAATGACACTGATGTGTCAGATCGGAAATAAACGTGATTTGCAAGAAATAATTTATTGTAAAGATTTTAAAAAGGAATTGACAATTTAAATAATAAACTTTGAATGTCGTTTCTTTGTTTTCAGGTGAGGTTAATAGTTTTAAGTTGAACAGTGAAATTACATTGTATATTAGTGCTAATTAACAAAATAAATAAAATCTTTGTTTTCAGAGCAACACAATCTTTTAAATTGTACAATTCCCTATAAACGTCTTATAAAACGACATTTATAGTTAGAAATAAGATAAATATGGAGAAACTACGATTTAAATTTGAAGTTCAAGGGTCGGCAGATGGAAAAACCAATGTGATCTGCATAACCTCTATCGAGACACCAGACGGCCGTGTTTACGAGATTCCAGACGAGTTAAAACCAGCAAGTAAGCACAATGTCATATTAACTACGGAATTATTTACGAAAATTAAGAATACGCTTAAAAAGAGACATCAGACACGATCCTTATGGATCCCTCTTAATACGGAACTGAGAAAAACATATCTAGATGAGGGTGAAAATGTGCAATTTGGGAACCAATATTTGGATGAGACCACAGGAGAGGCAAATGCTTCATATAAAAATTCTAGTATGTCAGAAAATAAAAACCTAGGAAAAACCGCAGAACGGTTTGTAATCGAAAAATTTTCAAACAAATCATCCAGCGCTGACCAATGGATAAATGATTTCGAGAGTGAATGTGAAAGATTCCAAATTCGACACGATGAAGAGAAAATTGGGATTCTTAAACACCTCCTAGAAAAACAATGTTTGGATTGGTATGCCAGTATGCTAATAAAGATGAGTATGAATTCTGACTGGGCAAAATGGAAGAATGCCTTTTGTGAAACTTATGGTAATAAAGGTTGGTCTCAAATTAAATACGCATTTATTTTTAAATATCAGAGTGGATCTTTATTAGAATATGCTACAAAAAAGGAAAGGCTATTATTAGAGGCCAATAAGAACATTGACACGAAAACCCTGATAACTCTTATTGTCATAGGATTACCAGATTATGTAATGGACAAAATTGATAAAGAAACTATTAAAACAACGGAAAACCTTTATAATGAAATAGGGAAACATGAATCATTGATTAAAAAGAAATACAACAACAACTACAGGAAGAATACATACGAAAAGAATAATTATGAATATAAAGGAAAGATGGAGAATGAAAAAAAACCATGCAAGATATGTGAAAAATTAAATAAAGGTTCTCGATTTCATCCGGAAGAAAAATGCTGGTTCAAACAAACAGAAGAATATAATCAAAAGAGAAATAGTGGTAGAACCATAAACAATACAGTATTAGATGTGGAACTAAGTAATGAAGAAAAAAAAAACGAGTAGTAACACCATTAATTAAAATTAAACTATTATTAAATTCACAACTAGAAATATCCGGAATATATGATTCTGGTTCAAATATTTCTATAATTAACTCAAAATTAGTAAGATGGAGTGGAGAAGAAGAAGATGATTCAAAAAGAGATAGTTTAATCACGATTAATGGTGTTAAAAAGACAATTGGCTTAACAACTATTAAAATAAAAATATTTGATATAGAAGATAATGCAGATGTCTATATTATAGACGGAGAAGATTTCAAATATGATTTCCTAATTGGATTAAATCTCATACAGCAATTTCGATTGATTCAAGATGAGAATATGAAAATTACACAGAAGAAAGAGAAAATAAAAGAAGAAAAAGAATTTAGAAATGATAAAGAGAAAAATAAAGAATACCAAAACCCAGGTTCGGTGAATTTCAATGAACATATAAAAGAAGAAGATTTCAAAATAAGTATGGGAAATTTGAATACACAACAAGAAGCAGAAATACATAAACTGATAGATAAATATAAATCAATCTTTGCAAAAGATAAATATGATATTGGTACAGTAGAAAAATATGAAGCACGCATTGATTTACTAATGGACAAATACTGCAGCAAAAGGCCATATAGATGTTCAGTAGAGGACAAAAAAGAAATAGAAGAACAAGTTGCAAAACTTCTTGACAAAAAGCTAATAGAAGAATCTTATAGTCCTTTTGCAGCACCAGTAACGTTAGCTTTCAAAAAAGAAGACAATAGAAAATCAAGATTATGTATTGACTTTAGAGACCTGAATAAGATAGTCGTTCCACAAGCTCAACCATTTCCAGTCATTGATGATCTAGTAGTTAAGACAAGAAACTCAAGATATTTTACGACACTTGATATCAACTCAGCATTTTGGTCAATCCCGCTAAGAATTGAAGATAGAAAGAAAACTGCGTTTGTGACACAAGAAGGTCATTTTCAATGGACGTGTTTACCTTTCGGTCTGAAGACGTCACCAGCCATATTTCAAAGGATACTTAGTAACATATTAAGGAGATATAAACTCACGGATTTTGCAGTTAATTACATAGACGATATTTTAATATTTTCAAAAACATTTTCAGAACATATTGAACATATTACACAATTATTAGATGCTATAAAAACAGAGGGATTTAGACTTAAATTTACAAAATGTACATTTGCTTCAAATTCAGTGAAATACCTCGGTCATATAATACATAACAATACAGTGCGCCCAATAAGAGATAATTTAATATCAATTAGAGATTTTCCAATACCAAAATCACAAAAAAATATCAGACAATTTTTAGGAAAAGTAAACTTCTACCACGAATATATTCCAAATAGTACTATACTTTTAGAACCTCTACATAAATTACTAAGAAAAAATCAAAAATTTATTTGGTCTGCAGAGTGTCAACAATCATTTGAAAGTGTGAAAAAGTTATTATGCTCACAGCCTATATTAGAAATATTTGATCAAAATTTGCCAATTGAAATATATACAGACGCATCTTTAAATGGTATTGGAGCAGTGCTAAAACAAACACAACCGAACGGAAATAAAAAACCAGTTGCTTACTTTTCAAAAAAACTAAATGAAACACAAAAGAAAAAGAAAGCAGTTTATTTAGAATGTTTAGCAATAAAAGAAGCCATTAGATACTGGCAATATTGGCTAATAGGTAAATCGTTTACTGTATATTCAGACCATAAACCATTGGAAAATTTAAATATTAAGTCGAGGACAGATGAGGAATTAGGAGAATTAACATTTTATTTGTCACAGTATGATTTTAAAATTAAATACGCACCAGGGAAAGAAAATATAGAAGCAGATTGCTTAAGCAGGAACCCAGTTTTATATGCTAATGAGGATACAGATGAACAATTAAAAATTATAAATATGATAACGTTAAATGATATAATTACAGATCAGGGAGATAATGAATACATACAAAATAATAAAACAAAATTAGTGTTGAAAAATAATGTCTTTTACAAAAAAGGGAAAAAACAGGAAAAAATAATTTTAACAGAAAAATACAGCAAAGAATTAATAAAAAAAGTTCATGAGAATATGTGTCATCTAGGTGTAAAACAAATGCAAAACATAATTAGTACGTCATATACAGCAAATAACTTAACAAAAAATATAACAGAATGTTGTAAAACTTGTGATATATGTATTAAAAATAAATCAAGAGGACAAAAAAATTATGGTTTAATGTCACAATTAGGTCCGGCCACAAAACCTTTTGAAATAGTCTCAATAGACACGATTGGAGGTTTTGGAGGGTCACGATCAACAAAAAAATATTTACATCTTCTTGTAGACCACTTTTCACGATATGCTTATATTGTTACGTCTAAAACTCAAAATGCTAATGATTTCATAAAATTAATTAATAGTGTACCAGATTCAGATTCAATTATGTTTCTACTCTCTGACCAATACCCGGGAATCAATTCTAAGGAATTTAAAACTTTTTTAAATGAAAAATCAATACAAATGATCTTCACTGCAGTAAATACTCCCTTTTCTAATGGTCTAAACGAAAGACTAAATCAAACACTTGTAAATAAGATAAGATGTAAAATAAATGAAAGAAAAAATAAATTAGCTTGGACTACTGCTGCACACATTTGTGTGGAAAATTATAACAACACGGAACATACAGTTACAGGTTTTGCACCAAAATACATTTTGGACGGTACAAATATTTCATTACTGCCAGAAGAACTAAAAAAAGATATATCTGAAGATGAATGGATTAGGGATAGGAAAATAGCATTGGAAAATTCAAAAATAAACCATACATATAATAAACAATTATTCGATAAAAATAGAATACAAATAGATTTTCACATAGGAGATATGGTATATGTTGAAAATGGAAATAAACTCAATAGAAAAAAATTAGATGAACTAAAAATTGGTCCCTTTAAAATAATCGAAAAAATATCAAATTCATTATACAAAATTGATTCAGGACATAAAAAGACAGAATCAAACCTCTTTCACATTTCAAAGATTATACCAATACCAACAAAAACTAAGTAAATAAGTATAAAATAGATACATAATATATATATAAATGTTTAAGTAACATAGGTATTAGCTTATTAATCTTTATTGTAAATGAAAATTTTAGCAAAAATTTTCTCTGTCGTGGGGCGGAGATGTAAAGAAACTAGTTTCTTAATTACTGACTATCTTCGTAAACGCGACTATTGTTTATTATTCACGATCTTCTAAAATGTCAGTATTATAAAATTAAACTTGCTTCGTAAATGACACTGATGTGTCAGATCGGAAATAAACGTGATTTGCAAGAAATAATTTATTGTAAAGATTTTAAAAAGGAATTGACAATTTAAATAATAAACTTTGAATGTCGTTTCTTTGTTTTCAGGTGAGGTTAATAGTTTTAAGTTGAACAGTGAAATTACATTGTATATTAGTGCTAATTAACAAAATAAATAAAATCTTTGTTTTCAGAGCAACACAATCTTTTAAATTGTACAATTCCCTATAAACGTCTTATATATATTTTTAAATAATTAGTTTAGTATACAAAACTTTTTTCTATTATTTAACGATTTGTTCCAGTGTTTGGACCGTCTAGCAGATTGCATGGCATTTGGCGCTCTTGAAGCTTGCCCAGAATGTAGAGAAGGACAACTTGTACTAGAAACTTATGGATATAAATGCACAGGTACTGCCTTTTATTTATATTCTTTATCTAAATAGAACAAAGCATTTTGACCCCTATTTAAAATTACATTTTATTTTACAGGTAGTGTCAGTGAATGGACAAAATGTACCTACACCACCCAAAACCCAAAGAGGAAGCCAATGATAGTGCCGAGTGCATACAAAGAAGGTTCCATATTCAACAAGTATAAACCAAAAGTGGACGTTCGTGAATTCATGGCTGCACCGCCGCCACCAGTGATTTTGACTGTAAAGTCAGAGGCAGGACCAAGGTAATGACTTATACAGGGTGATTTGTAACAAGTGATCATTTTGTAAGGGATTATAGTACATTTCATATGCAACCAATTTTGTTATGTATATGCCTTGGCAAAAGTCAACCATTTATAAGATATTTTGATTTTAATTTTGTATGGAAAAGTCGTAAGTTGTCTCCTTATGATTTTACTATAATCCCTTACAAGAATGTTCACTTGTAACATATCACCCTGTATAAATCTAAGCTCTTATTAGCACTATGCCTTTCGATCATTTATAGCCCTGACAAAAAAATCATTAAATCCTGTTACTTCGCGCAAGCGAGTGTACGAAGCGGACGTGTTGCAAATTTCTCTCAAAATATTTAAATATTAGTCAAAGTAAACTAAACTCAATAGTGAAAGAAACGGAGTTCATTATCAACTGAACGCAGTAAGTGACATAAGTCGTTGTCACATCAGCGAGCCAGACAAGAAGACCCTCTTCACCCCCTCGGGTGAACGAAACAGACTGCGATAATTCATCTCGCTTGTTTACCAGCGCAGTGCCACAACATGAGCGTGCGTCACTCACCAAGCAAGGGGCTCATTACGTATGGCGACAGCGACGGTTTGATGGCAACTCATACGATTGTGGCCAGTGGATCACAGCCCGACCTAAGACAACCACAACTGTTTGACTCCGAATTACAGCAAGTAACGCTAAGAAATAAAAGAAAACACTACGATGATGATTTGAGTGCCAAATTTGATGCCTTTGAAAGCAGAGTAATGGCAATTTTGACTACGATGACAGAAAAACAAAACGAAAAACTGAACACAATATCGCAAGATATATCGCAGATAAAAGATCAAGTTAGCCAGATGAAATATACAACTGATCGCCTAGCTGAAGAGCAAAATGAAATGAAAAAAGAACTACTAAAAGTCACAAAGTTCAACAAAGATACTGACAACCGAATCAAAACAATAGAAACTAACATTGATAAATTGAAATCAACTTCTCCGAGCAAGAGTTTGCAAAGTGAATATGATAATCTAATATCCGAAGTTCACGAGCGTTCAGAAAGGGCTAAAAATCTGATTATAAGTGGATTTGATGAATTGTCTTCTAAAAACGCTGAAGAAAGACGCAACTACGATATGGATCAAGTAAATAAAGCTATCAATATGATTGTTCCAGAATGTGAGGCACCTGTAAAAGTGATGAGACTGGGCAAGTTTGATATCAATAGAACTCGTCCCATCAAAGCATTTTTTGCAACGCCAGAAACACCAAAGAAAATCCTACGAAATAAAAACACTATACAAAAAGAATCTTCTAAAATCAAAATATACTCTGACGAAACACCTATTCAGAAAAAGGCGATGGAAACTTTAAGAAATGAACTTAAACAGCGAACAGAATTAGGTGAAAAAGACCTAATTATCAAATACGTCAAAGGCACTCCAAGAATAATAAAAACAGTTGCAAAAAACTAAGCAATTCAGATACCCAAACCCAGCGCTCAAATAATAATGATACTATAACTTATGAACTCACAAAGGACCACGTTAGTATAAACCAAACTGCGAAATCACTGAAGTTCCTGTATGCAAATATTAGAAGTATTGTCAAACCAGGTAAACTAGACGAATTGAGATGCCTTATAAGCTCAACAAAGCATCAAATTCATGTGATTGTATTGGTTGAAACCTGGATAAAAACAGAAGCAGAAGGACAGAGTATACAACTTCCAAATTATGCACATTATTATAATTACCGAAGTGGAATGAGGGGAGGTGGAGTTTCGATATTTGTGCACAAGAACTTAAAACATAATTACATCCACGATCTTTGTGAAGACGACAATCATTTTCTATGGGTACACCTGGATAGATTTTCTGTGGACATAGGCGCCGTATACAAACCAGAGAGAACTAATAACCCTAAATTTCTCGAAACGTACTCCGAGCAATTATTACAACGAAAAAGAGCACTGGTGTTTGGAGACGTTAACTACAATCTACTTAAAAGAAATCGACCGTCCACAGCCTATAAGCAGATGTTAAAAGAGACTGGATTCTTGATATTAAACAAAGTAGATTCCGAGTATTGCACACGTGAGTCTGAAAGCTCGAAAACAATACTTGATCATGTCTGCTCTAATATAAAGAATAACACTTTCCACTTAGCCATTGTGGAATCAGTAATATCAGACCATAAACAGATTTACTTAGAGATTCACCAACTTCAACCAGAAAAGAATTTGAAAATTGAATATCAAAGTATCAACTATAATAAACTACCCGGAGAACTGAACACGATGAAGCTCGGTGACTGCAATGGTGATTATGATAAGCTGGAAAAAATGCTACTTGAAGCCATTACCAAATGCAAGATAACAAAAACTAAGGTACTCAACCCTCTTAATAAAGACTGGATAAATAAAGATGTCATAAAAGCAATAATCACAAGAGACAAACTAGGATACAATCACATTAGAAGACCGAATGATGAAATAGCTAAAGAAGAATACTTTGCAGAGAAGAGAAGAGTGCGAAGATACATACAGAAGACAAAATCTAACTATTACCTGAAACTATTTGAACACTGTGTAAACAAACCGCTTAAAATGTGGCAACTTATTAACAACCTAAACAATAGGAAAGTTAAAACCCACGCTGCCCCTGCTAAACTTGTAACCTGTTCAGGTGAGATTACCGAAGTTGCAGATATACAGGGTGGAAACGATAAGTGATCTCACTTGATTATTTCTAAACTATACAAGATATCCAAAAACTGGTTACTGATCCTGAAAGTGCTTCACGAGTTCTATCCAACGGTACCAATAATAGGTTACAAAATAAATTGGATCTATCTGAAAATTAATTGTTTCCAGCCTCCATACATTTAGTAAAAGCACATAATATTAAAAACTATTCAAGATATCCAAAAACTGGTTACTGATCCTGAAAGTGCTCCACGAGCTCTATCCAACGACACCAATAATAAGTTATAAAATAAACTGGATCGAAGATTCAATGTTTCTAGTTTCCATACATTTACTACTGCCACAGTCATGGCACTCATGTCTTGATAATATTATAGCAAGTAAAGCCTAAAACCAATGTTTTCCATGAATAATTTTAAATAAAAATGCAATTTACGAGTTAATTTTAAGTGTTTATGATTTAAAATAAAAAAATAACACTTCTTATGTTGTGTGGCTGGCATAGTGGCATACATTTAGTATGGAGGCTGAAAACATTGAATTTTCGGATAGATCCAGTTAATTATGTAACCTATTACTGATATCGTTTGAAAGAGCTCGTGAAGCACTTTCAGGATCAGTAATCAGTTTTTCGATATCTTGTATAGTTTAGAAATAATCGAATGAGATCACTTATCGTTTCCACCCTGTATGTAACCATTTTAATTCGTTTTTTGCTAGCATAGGTTCTACATTGGCTAATCAGATACCTACTTTAAATAATATACCAGTGTATCATAGGCAGAATTCCCAATGTGAGTTTTCCATTTTTGACCCCGTTGCATCTGACGAAATCGGAAAAATAATTGATAATTTAAATCCAAATACCAGCAGCGGTTTAGACGGCATAACATGTAAAGTTGTTAAGAGTATTAAGCCATGTATCTTGGTTGAATTAACTAAATGTATTAACCAGTGCCTAGTGAGAGGTTGTTTCCCTGATTCACTGAAAATAGCCAAGGTTAGTCCAATTTTTAAGTCGGGTAATAGAACTGATGCAGGCAACTACAGGCCCATATCTGTATTGCCTGTTATATCTAAAGTGTTTGAGAAGG
The DNA here is from genome assembly GCF_963855985.1 of Ostrinia nubilalis. NCBI lineage: Eukaryota > Metazoa > Arthropoda > Insecta > Lepidoptera > Crambidae > Ostrinia > Ostrinia nubilalis. The sequence goes on along the minus strand of NC_087091.1, from coordinate 5,367,086 downwards.
TTATTTATACACAACTGGAACGATACCTAAATTCCATTAATTTTCTCTTTAGTAAGCAATACGGTTTTCGTCCAAAATCCAATACCCTGTCCGCATGTATAGATCTTACAACTAGAATTAAAACGGAAATCGACCACAAAAAGATTGCCCTTGGTATATTCATCGATCTTAAGAAGGCGTTCGATACGATAAGTCACAAATTACTATTACAAAAATTGGAATCGATCGGCGTTAAGGGAATGGTACATAAAATGCTCCAGTCCTATCTCACAAATAGATACCAGATTGTTAGGATCGATAATATGCAGAGTTCAGCAGAATCAATCATATATGGTGTTCCGCAGGGATCTATTCTGGGGCCACTATTGTTCCTTATTTATGTAAACGGTATTGGCGATCTGGGTCTATGCGGTGATGTTTCTCTGTATGCCGATGACACTTGTTTGTTTTACTTTGGAGATGATATTGTTTCTACGGCGCAAGTAGCACAAAAAGACTTAGACGCTTTGTTTGGTTGGTTTCAGTGTAACTTATTAACTCTAAATATAGCCAACCAATTACATAATATTTAGCGCCAAAAATAAGCAAATCTCCCATTTTGATCCGTTAACCATCAATAACGAACCATTAAACCAAGTAAAATCTGAGAAATATCTGGGTCTTACGCTTGACAACCGCCTCACCTGGAAACCTCACATCGAAAAGACTCGTTCTAAATTAACATCCCTTATGTCTATTCCCCGTGGCAACGTTCGCTGCTTCCCCATGTCTGTTCGGTACACTATATACAACTCCTTAGTGAAACCCCACCTGGATTATTTGATCGAAGTTTACGGTAGCGCTCCCAAAACGAACTTGAAAAAACTACAAACATCGCAAAACAAAATTATAAAACTACTGTTCCAATTTCCCTACTTAACACCAACAACAGAAGTCTATAGGAAAACCGGCTTAATGTCAATAGCTCAAATGTATAAATTTAATACATGTTTACTTGTACATAAAATATTAAGAAAAACTATTCACACACAACTATCATTTATAACAAAATCACAATCACAAAAGCGTTCCTTAAGAAGACCTTACGATATTCAATTACCGTCACCTAGAACCAATTATGGCAAGAAAAATATAATGTACGAGGGGGCACAACTATTTAACGGGCTGCCAAATGATATAAAAAATACGCAATCTTTTTTCTCGTTTAAAAAGAAATTAAAGCACTACATTACAAAACACTTTTTAGAATTCTCGTGAAAAAAAAAAAAAAAAAAAAAACAATCTGGTTCATTGTACGAGCACATTCATTCATTCACATTCTCGCGTTTTTATTAAAAATTCTACTCGTAATGTAAGAAAAAAAAAAAAAAAACCGGTCACATAGCAACTGTGATAGCAACTGTTGAGCGTTACGTAATGGAAGCCAAGCAGGTTGCTGGTTTTGTAGTTGCAGTGTGGGTAGGTTAAGAATAAAACTACACTTGAATTTGAAAAAATATAGCATTTGAGCGGTTTGTTATTATTTTATTTTATTTTAACTTCATTATTTTCTGTACCTAGTTTCATTTAATACATAAATGAAACGAGCTTGTCTGTTGCGTGCACTTGCTGCTTATTTATTATAAAGTGTATTCTGTATTTTTCTTATAAGTGAATATAATTGTATTCTTTTAGAAAAATAAATATCTAAAACCATAAACCAAACCATATTTTTAATGTTTAAACTTTTTTACCAGCGTTAAAAAAGATATCCCGATTCCGCCGTTGAAAAACTTGCAATTCTTCATATACGGCAAGCTGAAGACGCCCAAAGAGGAGATGAAGAATCGCATCCTGAAGTTGGGCGGGCTCGTGGTCAACAAGCTGACTGACACGCTCGCGGCCGTCGTCTCCACAGAGAAGGATGTTGAGAGGATGCCCAATAAGATGGACGAGATTAAAGAGAAAGACGTGGAGGTAATTCATCTTCAAAATGGATACATAATATTCATTTTACATTACGCTTAATAGTCTTGGCATGGGTGAGACATGCAACCTGTAGGCCTAAGATGCGCGCCGTGATAGGCGGTTATCACGCCATTTTATCGATATTGCCCATACAAATTGACGTCGATAAAAGTTATCACGGCGCGCATCTTAGGCCTACTGATCGAGCTAATTGTGCACCTCGCTGAAATGCGACTTTCCCGCGATTTCCCCGTCCGTACCAGAGCGTCGATGTGACGTCACGGCTACCAGGTTACCAGGTACCAGTTAACTAGATCGGGTTGTAACTCACCCACGGTCTTAGGCCGCTTTCACATTAGGGCGTGAGAAGCGTGACAGCAGCGCGGCAGCGGCATTTTTATAATGTTAAGGCAGGCATCCGCACTGTCATATAGTACGAAATTATCGGCAGTGCGTCTGTCGCGCGTTTGTCGCACTGCTAAAGTCGCCTAAATGTGAAAGCGCTCTTATATTCTCCTAGTAAATGCTCTAACACTGAGTTACTCAGTAGCTCATTTAACTTATTGTTTCCTTTTTATTGTTCAGGTTGTTGATGAGGCTTTCTTCGATCTCATTGACCCAAAGACAGGAACCGTCTCCAACACGTTGGAATTAATCAAGCAGCATAATATCGCTGAATGGGGATCTGGTGTAAGTTTTCTGGACGATTAAATAATCAATTTCATTGGATTTTTTTGTAAACTGCAAGAAGTCGTGGTTTGAAACTAAAGATGCACTTATTTTGTTTTTATTTTATTTTTATTTTGTTATTCAGCCAGAGAGACGTATTCCGCAAGATGTCGTTGACGGGAAATCGATTCCTAAATCTGGCAGCATGTACGTTAAGTCTTCAAAATCGGCAGTCAAATTAAAGATTCAAGGTATCTAATCAAGCTTAAAATGTACTCACTTTTCATTTGTATCGTTTTATTGTGTACTTAAGAGCGTTGTAGCAAAAAGTTGGCGTTCGAATTTTAGGTTTTTATTGCTTGACGTCGCGTAGTGAGTGCGCAAACTGCATTTATCTGTACAATTTCAACGCTGCGTCGACTAAACGATCTTAATCCGTAGTTGTATCGTACCTAAGACAGTACATCATACATAATAATAAAGAAATAATATATAATTTACCTATTTGATTTTTTCTCAGATTAGACTTTTAGCAAAATCAAGTTACGTAATTAATGTATTTTTTACACTAGTAAATCCCGCGACATGTTTTTAATCTTTAAATTGAGTAAAGTAATAAGTTGATGGGTTTGAAAGAATTTATGTTTTATTTTATTCTTTTTACAGCATCAAAAGCTTGTTTATGAAAAATATTCACTATTTAAATTTTACTTTTGACTTTTTAGTTTTTATGATGCGGGATGGAAAAATTAAAAATTATTCTGATTTTGAGACATTTCCGCACATAAATATGGATAGGTTAAATAAATAGAATGAAATGTATGAAAACGAGCGTGCCATTTTTTAAACGTTATCTATAATATCTGTGTCCATCAAAGAGCTCGTAACTAAACATCGTAAGCGCCATTCACATTATTATCTAAAAGTTAATAATAAATATTTAGTTTTTGTAAATCTAAACAAGTCAGGAAATCAAAGAGGTAAATACTGATATCATTGTGATTTTATAGAATTTATTATTATAAACCACGGTCGTATAATGCTAAAAAATCAGAGGTAACTTTAAGATTTTTATCCATAGAGCAAAATTTATCTAATCGTGTTTTTAAACAGTTATCCCATTAGGTACACATGCGTTCTGTAATACAAACCCATCAAAAACAATACTTGTCAAAAAACCAAGTCTCACTACTCAGTTGTTCTACGGTAAAAAGTTGTGAGATCCATGTAATACCAAGTCCAGTCCAGGAAATCATTAACGTTTTTCATAAATATTTGACTTGGCCATCGCATAAAAACACGTGTAAATTAAATTATTTAGTGCGAAATGAAACGAAATTTTGCATGCCTGTGTAGACGTGCAAAATTTCAGCTCAATGGGAAAACGGGAAGTAAGTAAATTTTAAGTTGCAAGATTTTACAACTCTAGATGTCAAAGAAAATAAAAGCTTGTAGATAGCTTTACAAAGAAAAGAAAGATTTATGAAGAAAATAAAAAGTACTGTCTACGATACATTTGTTAGGCCGTGTTGCACCGTCTTACTTTAACATTCACATCAAAATTTTGGATGTCAAAAATCTGTCTAACATAAAACACCGGTTATTGTCAGTTAGGGCACAGAATAATAATAAGTACTACGTACAGAAGTTTTACTTCGCGAAGGTATTTAAAAAAATGTATGCTCAATGTCATTAACAATATGGTGTAATTTAGCCTGTCTCAATAGTCAAGCACCATTTTGTTGACAAACGTCAGTGATCGGCACTGCGCCGAAGCTATAGGCTGACTTCGGTAAAATGATGTGACGTGAGGTGCCAAACTGCGAAAAATGGCGGAGGAAATACATGATTTAGCATGAATTATCATGAATAATATTAACTACTTATTTACCTCTCAGTGTCTTGAGGCAACTTAAAAAAGTACATTCTGTGTTTTTATTATTATTTAGGCAGTTAAATACTGCACAGTATTTAGTACACCATTTTCTTTATTTTCTTCCATCATACACAAGAATACGCGTGCGTGAGTCAATGTTCGCTCGTATGTGAGTGAAGCCTTGTCGAATAGTATCCTGTAGGTGGGCCATCGTGCGTGTTTTGTTTTCGATGATTAAACTCGCGGAGATGAACAGGCCTGGTTAGGGTCAAAGTTAGGTGGTGCATCTCAGCCTTAGTGTATTTTAATTAAATTTAATACAAATAAGGATGACGAAAATAATCGATAAGTGATCTCACTCGAATATTTCTTATAGTAGGTATACAAGATGTGGAACAAATGGTTACTTACTGAAAAAGTGCTTCATGAGACCTAGCAAACGGCATCAATAATATGTTTAAGAACGAACTGAATCTATTCAAAAAACCTATATTTCCAGCTTTCATACATTTAATACAGTTACAAACAAACACGAAATCAATGGTTTCTGAGAATTCTGAGTGCCTTAATGCCGTCCCCTTTATCTGTTTATTTAGTATTTATTAATTAGTATCTCTTGATGATATTGTAGCAAGTTAAACCTAAAATCATGTTTTCCGTAAATAATTTAAATAAGAATGCAATTTACGAGTTTGTTGTTTGATTATTACATATTACTCAATTAAAAATTTAAATTTAAAAAAATAACACTTCTAATATGGTAGGTATGGCTGGCGGCATACATTTAGTATGAAATTCGGAAACATTGAATTTTTGCATAGATCCAGTTTATTCTTTGACCTATTTATTGTTATTGTTTTAAAGAGCTCATGAAGCACTTACAGGAACAGTAAAAAGTTTCTCGATATCTTGTATAATTAAAAATCAAGTGAAATCACTTATCATTTCCACCCTGTACCTATACTTTTAAAAATAAACTCATTTTATACGTTCATTTGTATAAGTATCTACAATACAAATACCTAACCAACTTAGTTGAAGTTTTATAAAACTATTGGTCTAAGTGTCATCGAGCGACCGCTGGTGGATTTGCCATTTACCTGACCTACCCCTTTATTACTAAACGTTTAATATCAGATGAATAGTTACGCACCAATTTCTTTCATTCAGTCGTGAGTAATTGAACTTTCGGAACGCTATTCAACTTTTATTAGTAAGGAAGAGTATTTTTATGTTGGTAGAAACACAATAGCATAGACTAATGTTTTGAAACCCTGTTAAAATTTTTATTAGTCATTTATTTTTTTCTGACCAAACAGATACCATAATAATATCTTTTGTCTATTCTACCCATATTCTGTAAGTAAAATAATAAAAAGTTTGAAAAGAAAGAAATTACAAGTCCGATTTACCTAAACAAATAAATTAAAAATACTTGCGGATCAAAAGTACTCAATCATACTACAATTTACGAAAAAATCACGCGTGACGCATATACGTCAGTGGGCAGTCAACTGACATAGACCCGGCGTCTACGAGTGCCAAAGCACGACTGATTTATGCCATTTGATGCACCCGATTTTATAGTATTTTCAAATTAATTTTTCATTTGAAGATTGAAGATAGATATTTTTTCTTTATCACACAATAATAGTACTATGTTTCTTCTTAAGTATAAAGTAGTTTATGTTGCCAAATGACTTTTAGATTATGAGATGTGACCTGTTTTCTTGCAGTAATTTTCTCGAATTTTGACTATCTTAGACATGATAAAAATGCATTTTCATGAATTAAACATCAAAATTTTCTCAATACACTTTCTTCTTCAGGGTATGCTTATTCTAATGAATACATTATATCTTCTTACTTAGAAATAAATTTGTTGTAATATTAGTTCAAAGTTGTGCCTTCGCGAGTTACCTGGAAATCGGGCTTTCGAAATTCGCTGTTTTCGTAGGCAAAAATCCAATTTGAACGAGATTTTGTCAATAGACATTCCGTAAAAACGTATGATAATTACGATGATATAAGTCAAAAGAAGCTATAGCAATAAATTATATGACTAAAATCATTTCGAAATCTGCCAAATTCTCGATTTCTGCATGAAAAATGTGACAACGCTCTTAACCTTTTTTCGTTTTTCCTGCTCTACTTTCTATGGTCATCATGTCAGGTTTTCTTATATTTTTTCACGTCTTATGTTCAGCTATATGTATGTACCGACTTCTTTTTGAGCCTTTAAAATTTACTCCAACAAGTTTATAATCTTGCTTCTTCTTTCGTAAATGTGCATATCAACTTTTTTTTTATAAAAAGATTATTAGCAATTTGTGTTGCACAAATTACTAATAGTCCCGTTAGCCCCTCGTGTTAAGCTAAATAAGCTTGTGTTACGAGTGGGCTCACCGCAATAGTCGAGCGGCGGTGGGATTCGAACCCGCGTTCCTCGGATCTCGAGTTGGCCAATCCGACCACTTCACCGTTGGGCTATCGTGGCTATAACTTGCGGTCTCATTATAATTACCTCTCTCATTGTTTAATTGTATCCTACTTTTAGCTGATTTTCTTCAAGGGTGTCGCACACCAGTGTGTGTACGACAATACTGTAAAAAGACACAAGTACTATCAGTCAACTGCTGAGTTGAGAAGTGTCCGAAAGTAAAGCTTTGTATCTAACAAAACCAATTTTTTATCTATTTACTTCCAATTTTAGGAGGCACCGCAGTGGATCCCGATTCGGGCCTGGCTGAAACCGCCCACGTATACAAGGACCAAGACGGCACAAAGTATTCTGTGGTTTTGTCCAAAACTGATATCGTTGCAAAGAAGAACTCCTACTACAAGCTACAAATATTGAAGCACAACTCAAATCAGAAGTAAGTTTATACATCTACTTGGAATAAAAATAAAGGACTTTATTTTATTAGAACTTATTTTCACTTATTTAACATCCTTTATACTGCACAATAACCCCAACGCTCGCACACTCACTGCGGGCGCCCGTCCCAAAGTCGCGACTGCAATATAATTACGCGCGAGCGATAAGGATGGGTAGCTTGGGGTCATTGGCCAAAATTCTACGTGCTCCCGGACCAGACTATAGAAATTAAATAAGTTATGTACTTAGATAGCCCGATAACAGACAAGAAGTATTTATAACTAAAATGTTATCTCGTTTTGTCTTTTAGATTCTGGGTGTTCCGCTCATGGGGCCGCATCGGAACTACCATTGGAGGTAACAAGGTCGAGGATTGCTCGTCTGTTCATGACGCCATCCACAAGTTTGAGGAACTCTACTTGGAGAAAACTCAAAACCCATGGGAGGCACGCCACCACTTTGTAAAGGTGAGTTTAGTTGTTTCCAGAACGTCACGACAATTCTTTATTATCCACAGATGGTATTTATTTTATTTACTTACAATAAATAAAATGCTTGAAAGCTCACAGAAAGTCCAAAGTGCAAAGGTATACTATCGGTTTTTTATATTACTAGCTTTTATCTGCGGCTTCACCCGTGTGAATTTTGGCCAGTCACAGAAAGTCTTTTTCGCTCGCAACTCGAGGGATTAAAAAACTATCCCAAGTTTTACGAAATATCATCGTCGCTGGGGCAGAAAAGTTCTCGAGTGGCGACCACGAGCCGCAAGATGTAGTGTGGGCAGACCTCCTACTAGTTGGACCGACGATCTGGTGAAGGTCGCGGGAAGTGCCTAGGCCCTGGATGGGGGCGGCGCAAGACCGATCATTCACTGTGGAAATCCTTGGGGGAGACATTTGACCAGCAATAGACGTCATTTGGGTGAAACGAACGTTCGTTCGTTCATTTCAGCCGAAAGACGTCCACTGCTGGACAAAGGCCTCCCCCAAGGATTTTCACGAAGAACGGTCCTACGCCGCTCGCATCCAGGCACCTCCCGCGACCTTCAGCAGATCGTCGGTCCACCTAGTGGGAGTCCTGCCCACGCTACGTATTCCGGCGCGTGGTTGCCACTCAAGTCAAGAAACGAACGACGAAGTGTCAAATAACTGGTCAAAATTTAATATAGATATCCTATACTGAACCGTCCCAGTGACATTGAAAGGGGGGCGCCACTGTCGATACCGGATCGCTGGTTCCGATTTTTGCCACGTCTGGACAATACTAAAATATCATTTGCAGGAAGGCGCTACTATCAAAGCGGGTTACTATTTCCGATCTTTGCCATTTGACGTTTCAAAATCGTTTCATTGGATTTAACATTTCAATGGACATTTTTAAGTGTACAATGTACACTTAAAAATGTCCAATGTTGTTATGTAACAATGTTGGTAGACCTAATAAATAAATAAAATCATTTTGCGTTGCCTTAACAGTTCCCCGAGTGCTATTACCCCATTGACGTGGACTACGGCGACGAGGAGGCGGCGCCGGCGGCCCTGGCCGAGGACCGCGCGTGCGCGCTGCCCGCGCCCGTGCAACAGCTCATCGTCAAGATCTTCAACGTGGATACTATGAAGAAGGTGCTGCTGGAGTTTGAGGTACGTTGCATTTATACAGGATTCTTTTTAAGCAGGTGGTGTTAGATGAGTGGAGTTTGAGGTACGTTTCATGAGTGCAAAGGTGTCTATCTATCTATAGCAGCCTTTGGGTTCGCCTTCGAACATAGGCCTCCTCTTCAACCCTCCACCGACTTCTGTCCCTGGCCACACGCATCCAGTTCACTTCAGCCTGTTGCCGGATATCGTCTGTCCACCGTTTAGGCGGTCTTCCCCTGCCGCGGGTGTTGTTGCGGGGTCTCCACTCCAGGGTCTTTCGGGCCCTGCGATCCTGGTTCATCCGTGCAATGTGCCCTGCCCATCTCCATTCCATCCCCATCTCCATCTCCATCGACGCTGACAGAAAAGTCTGCTGAGAGACTCCGAGTCGCACAACGAGCAATGGAAAGACAGATGCTTGGCGTTTCCCTACAAGATCACAAAAGGAACGAGTGGATCAGAGAAAAGACGGGGGTTAGAGACGTGGTAGAAGTGATTGAGAGCCGCAAAGGTGTAATGTATACAATTAGGTTTCTACCAAGGCGGAGCGGTGCGAAGACGAGAGAGTGCGACGAAGCTGGCAGGCTATTTCCACCAATGCGGAGCGGAGACGGAGGAAATGTGTGATCTATGAGGAGTAGCTGTCAGTCTATTGCCGCGCCGCACCGCCGCCGCTGTCAAATTCTATATAGAAAAACATGATGTGCGCCCGGTACTTCTCCGCTCGATCCATTTCCGCCGAAGCGGAGAAGAGTGGAGATATGCAAATAATGGAATCTGATTGGTTATTCAAAAAACTTATCTATTCCGCGCCGCCTTGGTAGGTACCGGGCCTTACACACGCGTGTTATGTGTTTGGTTTTGGCGGGATACGGTAAAGAAAACGCATTGCAGTTAATGCGCACTTGCCGTGGATTGCCGTGTTGAAACATTGTTAAACAAATAAATAAAATAAAATTATGTGGAACCGCAATGCAATGCGCGTTAATCGCTATGCATCTTATGCAGGAATCGGCGAAAAAAGAAACTGCGCTCTTTAAAACATTGTCAAGTTGATGCAAGGTTCAACTTCTCCTAACACCAGTTTTAGACCTTATAAGAAACACACTGTATTATTCATTGTCTTTTCACACTTTTTACAGCTTGACACAGAGAAAATGCCACTGGGAAAACTATCAAAGAAGCAAATTAAAGCTGGATATCAAGTATTATCGGAACTGATCAAACTCCTTGAAAAAGGGCAAATCAACCAGAACAAAGTAGTCGACGCTACAAATAGGTATGTACAAATTATTAATGTTTGTTATTTTGTGTATTTGTTATGATATTTTTAATTACAATCAAGGATAAAAATTAAAATGTTGATACTTGTTGCAGATTCTTCACATTGATTCCACATGACTTCGGAGTGAACAACCCGCCGTTGTTGGACAACGTCGATTTGATTAGAAGCAAAACAGAAATGCTGGATAACTTGCTGGAAATAGAGATTGCTTACAGTCTAATGAAAACGGGTAAGTTTTTTACGGTATGGAAGGATCCTATCACTCTAGCTCTAACAAATATGGATACGCAATTTAACGCTTCAGTCGTCAACTTTCGTCGTCAGTCGATACATAGCAATGTTTCGTGCTGTTGCATGCTAATGTTTGTCGATCGTTTGGTGTAGTGGTTCTAAAACGGACTATATTAGTCCGTTTTAGAACCACTACACCAAACGGTCCCGGGTTCGATTCCCGGCCGGGCAGAAATTGAAATGATGAATTTTAATTTCTGTGATGGGTCTGGGTGTTACTATGTATAATATGTATGTATTTAAAAAGTATATATGTAGTATATCCGTTAAACTAGCACCCATAACACAAGCATATTAATTGCTTACTTTGGGGCTAGATAGCGCTGTGTGAAATTGTCGAAAGATATTTATTTATATTTAATGTGTATTTTTAATGTGAATAGTATAATCGTTTTTAATCCGTTGATACACCACGAAAATGCTGGGGTACTGTGCTTCTAATGCCTGTTTTCACCACCAATCCCTAATTTTTAAGTGATCCCTATGGTTACACACAACAGGAATTTTGTTTTCTTAAAAATTAGTGATTAATGATGAAAAAGGGCTTAAGACAGTTTATTTCCTTAACTGAGGAGACCTTATAACTTGTTTCAGAGCCTCAAGAAGGCGACAGTCCCCTAGATGCGCACTACAAGAAGCTGAAGGCCGAGATCGGGCCCCTAGACTGCTCTTCCGAGGAGTACCAGATGATCGCCACTTATCTGTCCAACACGCACGCCGCCACCCACTCGCACTACAAGCTGGAAATTGACCACGTGAGCACTCATCATCATAGTTTTTCAGCCATAGGACGTCTACTTCTGAACATAGTTCTCCCCCAATGATTTCCAGATCGGTCTGTTGGTAGCGGCCTGAATTCAGCGCCTTCCTGCAAGCTTTAAACCAGTGTGCAGGCTCGAATCTGTCCATCCATCCCTCAAAAATAGTTGTGGTCACATCAAAGCCACCCGAAAATCCATCTCAAGGTGCGTACGGTTTGCGCGATCCTGTGTTACGCGTAGTTGGAAAACTCTGTCCACGCGTACATTGGATACGCGTACAGCTCCTGTACGGACCGCCGCGAACCTGTACGCGAGGTCAATCGATCCAAAGCGCTCCGCGAGCCCCAGTCATTCGCCATGACTCCGACAAACTTAGCTGTATTTTCATTATTGAAACTCGAAGAACACGCGTGTTTATTCATTTTGCCGTCCAAATATTCGACTCGGACTCGCGACAGCGCAGCGTGCACACGCACCTCGTGGCGCTCGTCGTTAAAAAATCTCGCAAAGTGGTATTTTGTTAACAAATCTACTTGAGTGTTATACCAATCGAAAGTGCAACATCTAACCCTTGTAGTGATCAACTCAGAATAACATAAAAACTAAACGCCAATTCACTAATTCACTTTAAAATCTCGTCCTCGCGCTCGCACACAGGACGCTTCACGCGACGCGGATAGCCCGCGCGCTAAGGTCATTCAACCCTCCGGCCGCTCGCGGACTTAATTTTGGCGCTTAGTGAATCAAGTATTTGTGTTCTACGTTCGTCATAATAAAATGCGGCCTACACGCTCGGGAACGAAGACATGTTCTGTTTGCCAGAACTATATCTCTGACAAAAACTACATTGGATGTACATACAAGACCTGCAACAAAACCTTTCACCTGCAATGCCTCAATGGAGATGGTAAGGCTCCTCAAGATAAGGCAACTTGGATATGCCCGGACTGCAAATGGACTGTCAACAAAAAAAGCGGTGATAAGTCGGCCACTCCCGCCACCTCACGCCACGACTCAGAGGCCTTGATGGTTCGAAACCCCTCTGATATGCAAGCCCTCACCTTAGAATTACGCCAATGTCGGGAAGAAATGGCTTCACTGAAACAGCAATTAACACAAGCAGTCAACTCTATCTCAAACTGTAACGAGCGCTTAGATGAGATCACCAATCAGCTGTTTCAATCGAACCAAAAAATTACTTACCTAGAAGAACGTAACTTGGAACAAGAAAACACAATACAACTTCTACAAGAACAATTAAATATTCAGTCACAAGCACAGCTCCGTAACGAGATCGAGATCGTCGGTGTCCCAGAACACAAAATGGAAAACCTATATCACGTGGTGCTGACAACTGCATGCAAGATCGGAGTCACACTTAACGAGGCTGACTTGGACGACGTCAAGAGGGCTAGCATTGGCCGCCCACCTAAAGCTACAGATCATAAGCAACTACCTCGGCCCATCGTGGTGCGATTCACACGCAAACAAAAACGAGACGAGTTTATTAAATCGGCCAAAACAAGACGCAATCTCAACGCAAAGGACATTGACCCCAACAACTCAGAATCCACGATTTACGTCAACGATCGACTGACCCGAGAAAATCGACAGTTATTTCGAGAAACAAGAATTCGTGCTAAACAACTCGAATACAAACACTGCTGGACCAACGGAGGAAACATCTTCGTCCGCAAAAGGGACGGTGCGGGGCCCATTCATATTCGCCGCCACTCTGACCTGGATCGCTACCTGGCTGTTAATACATCCTCATCGAGCCCCCGGCCTCCTGCTCAGTCAGCTGCTGCCGCGTCAAGTCCCCGCTAAAATTATCAGCTTTCCATTATTAACAGATACAGCCTGCTACATTAGTATGTACCTTTTATTTTTGTTATTATTAATTGCTCATTTAAATTTTGGTAAGTTAATCTTAAGGAAAGATCTCATAATGTTAAGTTTTCAAGTTAAATTTAATAATTTATATATGAATGTGTATTATGCTGTTTGTTTAGAGAAAAAGCTGGAGCATAACTGTGCTTTAATCACTAACAAATTATCAATAAGAACATATTTAAACTGTTACTATAGTATGTACCTAACCATTTTATTATTATTAATTGCTCTTTTAAATTGTGGTAAGTTGAACATAAGAAAAGTCCTTAGAGTATTATTTTTTCAAGTTAAATTAATTAACTTACATATGAATGTATATGCTGTTCGTTTGACTATAATTACTACTATTAATTATTATGCTATACGCTTAGTACTTATGTCAAAATATCGTACCGAACACATGTTATTATTAGTTGGCTTCTTTCTCTTACGCATGTCAAATAGAAATTGCAAGCAGCTAAATATAAAAATGAACTGTACTAAATGTTCACTAAGCTTCATGTTAACTAACAGTATAACTCCAGTACTCGTTACAAAAAACAAATTGAAAACTCTCACTTCATACTTATACCTACAGCAACACTCTAATGCACTTGTTTCTTCTTCACAACACTACCAACAACCTCAGAACATCTTGACATGTAGTAGCCGAACTTGTTTATATGAATTTTTATCTGCAATTAGTCCCGACTCTTATATGGAGTATTCACATCAGATCTCAGGTCACAAAACACCAGTTAACTTTGTTTGTGTTACTCAGTTCCCTCTGCGACATCAAACTTACTTAATCTACAAATGTGTGGTTTTTCTCATCTGTTTTATGAATAAGACGTTACATAAATATGACTTTTAAAATGAATCCCTTACAGATAGCTCAGGATATAGATGATACCTGTAATGTAGAATGCCACACATTAGACTACCCGGAATTGTGTAAAAAAGTACTAAATGACCTGTATACATTTAAAATACTTACTATAAGTAAAACGAGTCAGTTGCTGACTTACGACTGTCTTTTATTTTTATTTTTTTAATTACCATATACTATTTTGATATACATACTTTCCAACACCCCCACTATATCAAAATAGCAAATAATCTAAATATCTATTACACTATACATTTACAATCTCACAGTCTATACAAACACAAAACTAGGAAATAATAATTAAATTTACTTTTATCAAAACAATACCAAGTGCTTGCATAAACTCATTGTAACAACCTATCAATTCACATTACAAATTTTGCAAATATATAACCTCTCTCTACATGCTTCTGACAAAGCCATGTACTCTGCCTCACAGCTACTGAGAGTTTCTCTGCAGTTCTTTGCTTTTTACTTTAGAACATCTCAAACAATAACTTTTGTTTTTTAACAAATACTCTAAAATTATCTTTGCATAATTCCAATGCAATCCTGAACACTTTACTATTGTATTCAGATTCCTTATTAAATAACCATTTGCACTGTACTACGCTAGCGCCATCTGGAGCGTCGACAATCTCCCAAACTTGGTTGTCGTCAAATGACTGCAGCTCTTCCGCCATCGCCTGCAACCACTGTTGTTTCTCGGGACCACTGACAGCTTCAGCATAAGTCATGCTATCTTCTCCTATAGACGTAGTACGAAAATTTGCACAACCATACCTTTCTGGCTTTTTTCTTTGCCTTTTCTTTGGTTCTTCACAGTCTGGCTTATCTTTACACCCACTGGAACTCGACTGAACAAAAGAGTGTTCTGGATTCACCGCAGATTCCTCCAGCAACTCCCCCACTGAATCTGTGGTCTCTACTGGAACAGTAACAGCTTCTACCAATCCATAGCTCTTCATCTTGTTCATGTCCGTGCTATTAACATGACCAAACCGTCTGTGCCATGTGACTCCACCGACTGTTGTCAATAAGCAATTCTGTGCTTTTACTCTCACCTTATATACTCCATCAACCAGATCAGCTACTGCAACCAACTTGTTCAGTCTGTTCTTTACGAGACATTTATTCGGCTTAAATACGACGCTGTTCCCGTTTTTAATCAACTCGCTCACCGACAAGAGGTTAGTCGTGAGACTCGGTACACACAACGCATTCTTCACAGTTATGTCGTAATTGCAACTTGTCGTTATTTCTATGTCACCTGAACATAAAACAGGAATTTTCGTCTTATTGGCAACGATGATCTCTGGTAAACTTGATGAGTGTTGAGGATTTTTCAGCCAACATTCATTCGGTGTCATGTGCATACTTGCACCGGAGTCGATGTAAAAATCACTTTTACTGAAACCTCCACTGAGAAATACAACGTTGAAAGCATTATTCTGTTTCTTAGTTTCTGTTTTCTCCTCTAAAAGTGGACACTGGTTACGGTAATGACCAATTTCTCTGCAACGATAACAAATTATTGTTTTCGTGTTGTTGACATTTCCCGACTTTGACGTACTGGTTGTCTGTCCGCCATGTTTGCTAGTGCTGTTCTGTTTAACCGGTTTTTTCTGCCATTTCGCTGCTAATGCCGAGCTACGTTCCGTTTCACTTAGATCTTCCACTTCCATATCAAGTAATTTCGACTTGATCGAGTCCGCGGTTATTTGAATCCCGGAGTGCTCTATCGCCATTATCATAGGCATGAATCGCTCAGGTAAACCAGCAAGTAACAATGAACCAACCCATTCATCATTTATAGCGAATCCTGTTCCGCTTAAACGTTGAGACGTTTCAACTATTTGTGTCACATAATTCGTCATATTTTCACAGCTTTCCAATCTTATAGAAATCAGGTGACGAAGTAACGTTATTCTCCGTGAAAATCCTGAATCGTCGAACAAAGAATGCAGTTTTGTCCACAATTCCTTCGCGGTCGTTGTATCCTTTATGTGCACAAATAATGATGAATCAATCGTCAAAATCATTTTTGCTCGAGTCTTTGCATCTGCCGCTTCTGCGACTGCACCCGTTCCTTCTTGCTTTAGGTACTTCTCTGCACCCTCCAGAACTAGCAAGTTCTCCACTGCGAACGCCCAATCGTCGAAATTTTCGCGACCTTTTAACTTTGGCACGTTAGCGAGATAACTGGAACTCATTTTAACTGACTCAACACGAAAAATACTACAATAAAACTATTTTTTCACTTAAAATGGGTCTGGGCCCATAACCTATAAGTAAAACGAGTCAGTTGCTGACTTACGACTGTCTTTTATTTTTATTTTTTTAATTACCATATACTATTTTGATATACATACTTTCCAACACTTACCTTTAATATAAGAAGCATACAAAAGAATTTTGATAATTTTATCATCACTCTCGGGCGATTTGACATCAAATTTGATATTCTCATCTTAACGGAATGCTGGTTAAATGAAAATTCTCTAATCCATTCACTCGAAGGTTACACCTGCTATCGTACGGAAAAATATATTAACCAAGCTGGAGGCGTTGTCGCTTTTGTGAAATCGGAACTAAACCCTACCTTTTATGAACCTGAACTCCAAGATGCAAACTGTTTAGGCGTAGATATACCTAATCAGCCATCTATCCTAGGCATTTATCGTCCACCTTCGTTTTCGAATATCTCACCTTTTTTAAGCTCACTAGAGTCCTTATTAGAAATTACCAAACACAAATCCGAATTTATTCTCACCGGTGACATTAACATTAATATAAACAACACTGATCTAAGTGCACCGTATATTTGTCTCATGGCAGAACATGCCTTATTTCCTGCGGTTAACAAGCCCACACGGGGAAATTCTTGTCTTGATCATGTCTTTGTCCGATCTAAACGTAAAGCCACTTCTGTTGTCTGCCATAGTAGTGTTACTGATCACGATATTGTTTTAACCGGTTTATTGAGCAAATCATACTTATACCCACGTAATCAGAAATCCCGCATAACTCTTAACTATGGCAATATTATAGAAGAACTGAAAGAATATGACTGGTCTACCCTAATGAATAATACAGATGCTACAGATGCCGCGAATACCTTAGATTCAGTGTTGAAATTAGTAATTGAAAAGCATTCACACACTACTCTCGTTAGTCGCTCAAAAAATAACCTTAAGCCATGGATGACCCCCGGATTGATTAAATGCTCCAAACATAAAGACAAATTACACCTGACTGCTCGAAAAAACCCAAATGATCCAATACAGCAAAAAATATACACTAGATACAGAAACTTCTACATTGACTTAATTCGGAAAGTAAAGACGAAATATGAAAAAGATGAGCTTGAAAAACACAAAACTAACCCTAAATTACTCTGGAAAACAATAAAACAAATAACCCATACTAACAAAACTAAAAACCCCACAATAAACATGGTAAATAATACTTCAGACGGAGAAAACTGCTTGGACTCTTTCAACAATTTTTTCTCGACAGTCGGTGAAAATCTCTCTAGTAAAATATTGGAATATCTTAATGAAACTGAAGATACATTAGCTGCCAAAGTTGTTAACCCGAACTCTCCATCTAATTCATTTTTCTTAGAACCCACAGATTGCTATGAAGTTGAAGGGATAATTATGGGCCTAAAAACTGACAGTGCTCCAGGGCTTGATGGCATCTCCAACCGCCTTTTAAAAGTAATTAAACCATATATAATTGAACCTCTCACACATGTACTAAATACTAGCCTCTCCTCAGGGGTTTTCCCTAACAACTGGAAAACAGCTTCTGTCACCCCAATTCACAAAGGTGGCAACAAAGAATCTCCAAGCAATTATCGTCCCATTTCTTTACTGAGCACTTTCTCTAAAATTCTGGAGAAAATTGTTAATAAGAAACTTGCAAAATTTCTCGAAGATAATGGACTCTTAAGTGACCGGCAATACGGTTTTCGTCGACAAAGGTCAACTGAACAAGCGGTAAACCTCTTGACTAACACTATCGTAGATAATCTTGACAAAGGAAATGCTTGTATAGGTGTTTTCCTGGATCTGGCAAAAGCCTTCGACTCAGTCTCAATTCCTATCCTACTTAAAAAACTAGACCTTGCTGGTATACGCGGCATAGCATTAGACTGGTTTAGAAGCTACTTAACTGATAGACAACAATGTGTCAAAATTGATTCGCGAGTCAGTAGCTACCAACCCATCTCATTTGGAGTCCCACAAGGTAGCATACTTGGTCCAACTTTATTTCTGCTATACATTAACGATATCACCTCCCTTGACCTTAAGAATGCCGACGTAATCTGTTACGCAGACGATACTGCTATCGTTTTCCATGACAAATCCTGGGAGACCGTTCATCGTAGTGCAGAAGCTGGTATAGCTACCCTAAGCAATTGGCTCAACAACAATCTTCTCTCACTTAATACCTCTAAAACAAAATTTATTAGTTTTCACAAAACCCTAGCTTCTGCACCCACAAATACAATGCCTATAAAAATACACTCCGATCACTGCCCAAACAGTCCTCTCTTTCTAAATTGTAGTCCCGATATCAATAAGCCGTGTAACTGCAACACGATTTCTAGAACCGAATTTATTAGATATCTTGGTATCATTATTGATGAAAAGTTAAATTTTAAAAAGCACATTGACGTCGTATCTGCAAGGGTTAGGAAGATTGTAAGTATTATGAGGCTACTGAGGTCCTCGGCTGATAAAGAACTGCTCAAGTCCGTATACACCGCCCTATGCCAATCGCTTATTACGTACTGCATCACAGCTTGGGGTGGTACAGCAACTTCTACACTACTACAACTAGAAAGATCTCAGCGCTCAGTTCTAAAGGTGATGCTATTTAAAAACCGCCTATTTCCAACAGATCTTCTTTACCTAGAATGTAACCTGCTTAGCGTCAGACAACTCTTTATACAACTAACCTCTACCTCAGTCCACAAATCTGTATTAAACTCCGATTTAAACAACTCCTGTCAAAAAAGATTTTTTACAATCCCAGTCCCATTAACTAAAACTTCATTTGCCCATCGATTCAACACGTTTCTCAGCCCATTTATTTATAATAAAATAGTAAAATTCTGCAACATAAAAGACAAACCTACTAGAGAGGCTAAACACAAAATAGGAACATGGCTTACCTCACTAAATTACGAAAACACAGAGCATTTCATACGAATAGTACAATAAACAAAATGTGAAACCTACGACATACCTACACTTCATAATATTTTATCATCAATCACTAATTACTTAATACACGACACATACATAACCCATACTTATAAAACATACAGCACAATTATTGATTTTTTTTTTATTGTTTTTATGTTCTAATTATAGTTTTAATAGTTTTAAGTACCCAAAATATTGTAAAGTTATCTCCTGGCCTCCACGAGACAGGCTTGCCTAGTGTGGAGTCCAAGATTAATATGAAAAATGTAATTGTTTTTCTTGCAATAAACGATTTTATTATTATTATTATTATTATTATATAGCGTAGTCGGCCGCGTGAGTCTTCTTTGACGCGCGACCAAAAACGGTGGCTCGCGCTGCGAGTTGGTACGCGTACCCCAAGTGAACGCGTAGCTGCAGGTATGGACTAGGCGTTCCGGATACGCGTAAACTGAGTACGCCTACCAGGGTACGCGCAATCCGTATGCACCTTTACGTGAAAGTATGACGTCACAAGTTGTGGGCATGCCCATCCTGGTGAAATTTATTTTGTTATTATGTTGCCCCTGGAGTCATTTAGTCTCCTGTTCTCCACTGCAGGGGCACGGCCCTCTAATTTACCCGAAGCAAATGGAGGATTTGGCCTGATGTTGGGGAGGCCTGATGTACGCATATTTCTCTCTTATCTTCTCTCACGACATTTATCAATGATCTGATGATCGCAGAGTTGCAAACCAATAAAAAAAACATCAACATCTCTTAATAGAACTAGTGCAGACTATGTTCTTTTTTCTTTCTTGCATCAACTGTAACAAATATTGACCGTGACCCTCGCGGGGCGTCAGGTGTTCAAGGTGCTGCGCGAGGGCGAGGACAAGCGCTACAAGCCGTTCAAGAAGCTGCACAACCGCCGCCTGCTGTGGCACGGCTCGCGCGTCACCAACTTCGCAGGCATCATCTCGCAAGGTACGCCACTTGATAGTTGTAAAGTAAAGGCCTTGCCACACTGGCGGATTGCGTTTTCTGGGCAGCGGCGCGGCGCGTTACGCCGCACAGTGGTCTGAAAATGAAGCTCCCATACCATAGAAACTTAATGTCAGAAATTAATAAATAAAAATATGTATTGTGTTTAGTATACCTCCCTTTGTTTTACTAATATTGTATGAAGGGTATGAGTAGCTCCATGTGTGAGAAAAAAATTATTTTTATTTTTTTGTATGGAAAAAAACACTTAATGTGGATTTTTTTTAAACTGAATAGAACTGAAGGGCTGGTACTCACATGAGCTATTGCACCATACATGGCGATCAAGATGACATACAATTCTTGTGCCGTTGGGTGCCGCTTTGCACGTAGCAAGCTTTGGAAATTTTGAATTTTCGGTAGGTGATCTTTCAAGTCTTTGATGTTATTTTATGAAGTTATCAACCGCTTTCAATACGAGAATAGTATGTAAATTAATACTGATATAACTAGGAACATACTAGGGATATTTTTAAATAATTTTTATTTTGAAAATATAAAAAAATAAAAAGTTTAATCATTGAATGAAGTAACCAACCAGTTGGTAACTGACATTGTTATTAGTTACTAACCTGCTAATGACGTTTTAATGAAAATAATAGAAATCAATATTGATTAAATAAACAACTTAAAAAATCGAACTGCCTCACAGGCCAAATAGAATTACATTTGAAATCGGAAATAATTCCTACATAAGATTTTATTGTTTTAATGGCTTCATTTGTTACCCATTAAGACTATCCTAAATTTTCGACTTCGACGGAGTTGTGCTTAAGTGGTGGGGGCCCCCGAAAGGGGCGTTTTTTCGGTTTTACGGTTATATCGCGTAAAGGACTTACCCTATCAAAAACTGGTCTTCATGACGGTTGAAGGGAATTTAATCCTGCATTGAATAAGACTAAATTCATATGTTTTGGACAAACCGTTCTCGTGCTTATCTTCGAAAAAGTACAAAATGTACGTATAATTAATTAATGATCCTCTCCACGTCCAATGGCTCGTCACTCGCAGGCTCCCAAGCCTTGTAAAGGGCCGACTTAACCAGTTTAACCCTGTCAAGGCTTAAGAGCTGGATGTACCTATCCTTGTTCGTCCCAGCCATTCCTTAACTGCGGTTACTGCACCTCTTCCTTGCACTCTCCTGAACCGAAACCTGAACCACTCTGTGTTACCAGGCATCGATTAGGCAACGGTATCGAATGGCTGGGACGAACAAGAATAAGCGCATCCAGCTCGTAAGCCTTGACAGGGTTACACTGGTTGAGGCGGTCCTTTTCGCATTAGTAAACATACAAACACTCAACACGTCACCCACACTAACGCCTTGATGGCACGTTCAGGAGCACACACACAACACACTTACACATTCTTCATTTAGTATTTTTCTTGATTTTGTCTTTAGCTTAGTGTCTGTAATATTATTTTATTTTAATTGTTTGTTTATATGTTAGCAGAGCGCCACGCGGGGCCTCGACTGTTGGGCATCCCCTCTCCGCTCTTGAATCTATTAAAGTTTTAATAATTAGTTTATGTTTGGCGGACGCGGTTTGGGTCCCAACAGCCGAGGCCTAGGAAAGGGTACTCGCTGAAAATCAGCGTCGGGACATTCACTTATGTCCCGAGTATCGCTGAGCGGGCGCCTTTTTGGCTCGGGATTTTTACTGGTCTGGCTGGATTATGTTACTGTTTTTTATTTATTTATTTTTTCTTCTTTATGTACCTTTTTATACTTGTAATTGTCATTTTTTGTCCCGTGCCAAATAAAGATTTATTATTATTATATTATTATTTTCAAAACTCGGAATCCTGCGGGTATCGAGCCATTGGACGTGGAGAGGATCATTAATTAATTATACGTACATTTTGTACTTTTTCGAAGATAAGCACGAGAATGGTTTGTCCAAACATATGAATTTAGTCTTATTCAATGCAGGATTAAATGCCCTTCAACCGTCATGAAGACCAGTTTTTGATAGGGTAAGTCCTTTACGCGATATAACCGTAAAACCGAAAAAACGCCCCTTTCGGGGGCCCCCACCACTTAAGCTCAACTCCGTCGAATTCGAAAATTTAGGATAGTCTTAATGGGTAACAAATGAAGCCATTAAAACAATAAAATCTTATGTAGGAATTATTTCCGATTTCAAATGTAATTCTATTTGGCCTGTGAGGCAGTTCGATTTTTTAAGTTGTTTATTTAATCAATATTGATTTCTATTATTTTCATTAAAACGTCATTAGCAGGTTAGTAACTAATAACAATGTCAGTTACCAACTGGTTGGTTACTTCATTCAATGATTAAACTTTTTATTTTTTTTATATTTTCAAAATAAAAATTATTTAAAAATATCCCTAGTATATTCCTAGTTATATCAGTATTAATTTACATACTATTTTCGTATTGAAAGCGGTTGATAACCTCATAAAATAACATCAAAGACTTGAAAGATCACCTACCGAAAATTCAAAATTTCCAAAGCTTGCTACGTGCAAAGCGGCACCCAACGGCACAAGAATTGTATGTCATCTTGATCGCCATGTATGGTGCAATAGCTCATGTGAGTACCAGCCCTTCAGTTCTATTCAGTTTTAAAAAAATCCACTTTAAGTGTTATTTTCCATACAAAAAAAATAAACATAATTTTTTTCTCACACATGGAGCTACTCATACCCTTCATACAATATTAGTAAAACAAAGGGAGGTATACTAAACACAATACATATTTTTATTTATTAATTTCTGACATTAAGTTTCTATGGTATGGGAGCTTCATTTTCAGACCACTGTGCGCCGCGGCATTTTGCAAGCATTTTGGCGACCGCGGCGTGCCGCTTGCAATCCGCCAGTGTGGCAAGGCCTTAACATAAAATGTACATTACACAACTCTTTCCAGTATTAGCTATAGCTTCCAGTAGATATCACCATAACAATATCGTATCGTTTAAGAAATTAGTCAACTGTACCATGATACTACTGCTGGCGCTCTGGGAAATCCTTGCATCCTTTATTTTATTATATTTACAACCGCTGCTCCCCGCTCATACATGAAATAACTGCAATGTAACCAGAGTAAATACAAATGAGTAGGTCATCTTCATAGAAACGCACGGGCGCGGTTTGTATGTGAGCGAGCCAATACGTATGCGGCGCGCACGCACACACTGACAAAATTTAGCGGGGAGCCAGTCGTGGTTGCGCCGAATTTTGTCAGTGTGTGCGTGCGCGCCGCATACGTATATTGGCGCGCTCACATACAAGCCGCGCTCGGTGCGTTTCTATGAAGATAACCTATTCATTTGTATTTACTCTGATGTAACTATCCCCAGGTCTCCGCATCGCGCCGCCCGAGGCTCCAGTGACGGGCTACATGTTCGGCAAAGGCGTGTACTTCGCCGACATGGTCTCAAAGTCGGCCAACTACTGCTGTGCGCACCCCAGCAGCCCCGCCGGCCTGCTGCTACTGTGCGAGGTCGCGCTCGGGAACATGTTAGTATGACCAGGCCTGTTCATCTCCGCGAGTTTACATCGAAAACAAAACACGCACGATGGCCCACCTACAGGATACTATTCGACAAGGCCTCACATACGAGCGAACATTGACTCACGCACGCGTATTCTTGTGTTAGTCCAGTAGAATTAGCTTTTAAATCGGAAATAATTCCTACAAAAGATTTTATTGTTTTAATGGCTTCATTGGTTGCCCATTAAGACTCTCCTAAGTTTTCGACTTCGACGGAGTTGTGCTTAAGTGGTGGGGGCCCCCGAAAGGGGCATTTTTTCGGTTTTCCGGTTATACCGCGTAAAGGACTTACCCTATCAAAAAGTGGTCTTCATGACGCTTGAAGGGCACTTAATCCTGCATTGAATAAGACCAAATTCATATGTTTTGGACAAACCGTTCTCGCGCTAAAGTTCGGCAAAGTAGAAAATATACGTATAATTAATGACCCTCTCCACGTCCAATGGTTGATTGATGTCGGATATGACGAATGGTTGATGTCAATTGATTTTGTGGCGTCGAACCTTGGACCAGGCATATGGCTAAGCAATGAAATCGTACAGGAGGGTACAAGGAAGAGGGGCAGCCACATTAGGTAACACAGAGTCGTTCAGGAGAGTGCCAGGAAGAGGTGCAGCAACCGCAGTTAAGGAACGGCTGGGACGAACAAGGATAAGCGAATCAAACTCGTGAGCCTTGTTAGGGTTACACTGGTTAAGGCTACCCTTTACTAGGCTTGGAAGCATGTGGGTAACAAGCCATTGGACGTGGAGAGGGTCATTAATTATACGTATATTTTCTACTTTGCCGAACTTTAGCGCGAGAACGGTTTGTCCAAAACATATGAATTTGGTCTTATTCAATGCAGGATTAAGTGCCCTTTAACCGTCATGAAGACCACTTTTCGATAGGGTAAGTCCTTTACGCGGTATAACCGGAAAACCGAAAAAACGCCCCTTTCGGGGGCCCCCACCACTTAAGCACAACTCCGTCGAAATCGAAAACTTAGGAGAGTCTTAATGGGCAACCAATGAAGCCATTAAAGCAAAAAAATCTTTTGTAGGAATTATTTCCGATTTAATCAATTTTTGTGTTTAATTCTACTGGCCTATGTATGATGGAAGAAAATAAAGAAAATGGTGTACTAAATACTGTGCAGTATTTAAGGCCGGGTAGCAGAGAAAATGGCGAAAATGAGGTTTTCATTTTTCATTTTTGAGGTACTAAACAGTAAAATTAAAGGCTAAGATTTTTATTGGGCATAGTTGAGGATATTTTCTAGGGCTATTAACGGATGGAAACACGATTTGATGAAGTTGACTCGATAGAATAAATTCCCAAAGTTACCTCTATTCGTTTTCTATTTATGGTTTTATTTTTAAAATAAGCGATTTGAGATTCTAAATCTTTTACTAAACTAAAGTTCAGAAATAACTTGAGGGCTTTTAACGGATGAAATTTTTATATTGCGTCTTATTTAGTTACTATGTTAAAAAATGTGGAAAAAATCGTCCATGTCAAAAAAAAAAAAGTCAAAATTTCTTTATTTGTTTAGACTAATAAATAGTTCTTACAAATCGTCATTTTGCTCTTAAGGAGCCTCTACATGTCTCATAATCTTTTTACCCTACCAGCGCTTCGAGACCAACATTTGGCAAGTGCTGAGAAGAAGCGCCGCAACAAACTCAGTCACCACTGTCTGCCGGTTAATATAAATAAATAGAAATAGCAGTAGTAGGTACATTCGATTCAGGAGCAGTTCACTGAATTTACCATGCATTCTTGTATAGTGTATCTTATAAGAATGGGTATACAAAATTGCGTGGCATATTAAACAAGGTAGTGACGTGCTAATATCTAGACTTACAGATTACATACTCAAATACTAGTAGAAATGACTCGCATACATAAGTTGGAATAACTTGGATTGACCAGTCCCCGAAAGCAGCGCCTGTTCACAGACATGACGAGTGAACCAGCCATCGCTTCACTCGACCATATTAGAGGGAATGTAACGACCCGCCTCACTACGCCACCACCCCAGAGACATTTTAGTGAGAATGACAATACCAAGTTATCTCTTAGAGAAAAAAAAAACTAATAATAAAGCTAAGTAACAGTCCAGATTGAGAAGCATGACACTATAACATTTTAGAAAATTAGATTAGTTTATACATTACTTTTCATAGCACGATTTTAATTCTTTTTAGTGCGAGCATGAGAGGACCATAATCCTACTCCCAGGATGACTTATCATTAAGAAAATCTCGAGTTGTATAATAGGCTTTTTTAAGCATGTGATCTTTAACTATACCTTTAAATTTATTGTACGGTAGCTCTTTATATTTATCAGGGACTTTGTTATAAAAATGGATACCTTGTCCCATAAAGGTGGCAAACACTTTATTAAGTCTAAAAGCGGGTATAGCCAATTTATTTTTATTTCTAGTATTGATTTGGTGAATATCACTTTTCTTTTTGAAATCATTAATATTTTGTTGAATAAATAGAATACAGTTTAAGATGTATTGTGAAGCGGCCGTGAGAATGCCAATTTCTTTAAACAATTCTCTAAGGGACGCTCTTGCTTTCATTTTATACAAGTATCTTATGGCACGTTTTTGCAGAATAAATATTGTTTCAAAATCTGCAGCTTTGCCCCATAGCATGATTCCATATGACATTAGGCTATGAAAGTAGCTAAAGTAGACTAAGCGAGCTGTTGAATCATCGGTTAATGACCGTATCCTTTTTATTGCAAAAGCCGCTGAGCTGAGCTTTCCCGCCAGAGTTTCTATATGGGAGCCCCACTGGAGTTTTGAATCCAGGGTAATTCCCAGAAATACAGTAGATTCTACCAGATCGATTGCATTATTATTAAGTTCTATTTGGGTACTAACTGTTTTTACGTTAGGCAAAGAGAATTTTATACATTTTGTTTTCTTTGCATTCAGTTGTAGATTATTTGTAGTGAACCAACTTAAAACTCTTGTTAGTGCATTATTTACATCGTCAAAGTTATTTTTACTTCTATCAATATTAAAAATCAAAGATGTGTCATCAGCAAATAACACGATTTCGCAAGAGTCTTTAACAAAATATGGTAGATCATTAATGTATATTAATCCAAGTAATTGTCCAAGCCGAACGGCTTGGACAATCTCAATCAGTCGCGCGGTGGCGCTTACGGAGGACGGACGCGTGTCACTTTTTTGGCCGTGACAGTTCGCGATTTGTCAATATTTTTGACAATGATGACTTTGATGAGTCACAGTATAATAATATCAGTGTTACTGGAGAAAGCTAAAATTTTTTATAATTAAGAATTATCAATTTTGTCTACCTAATGAAATTTAAATCGTTTGCATCCTTTTAAACGAAGACTCTACTCTACTCTACTCATAGTACATTCCTCAAATATGAGACAAAACCAATAAGTTAAAATTACATTTTAATAGTACCTACATTACAATACAATCGTCTTACACTCTTTAGAAGAGCACACTGATACAAATAAATAATAAAAAATTAGGTCAGTGGGTCAAATATAGGGGCAGCTGCACATCACTGAAAGACGATTCTGTTTACTCGGCATCTGGGCTGGAGAACATGAACCCTTGTTTACAGATGCAGTTGTAAATGGAGTTATAACTGGACAAATTTTACATGAAATGTTTAACAGAAATCAGTTAAAAGACACATACATGGAATACCAATAAGGTTGCGGAGGGAAAGCTACCTATTATAAACTAGCGGCCGCCCGCGACTTCGTTCGCGTGGACCTCGTTTTACCCCCGTTAGATATCATGTTGATAGATGGCGTTTCACGGTTTCCCCCGAATGAATATTTACGCACGTCATACAGTTTGTCCAGCGCTGTAGATTTTAACCAATGACGATAGGTAGATAGCGCTTTTTAGACACGTCTTATTTATTTATTGAAATTTATTTGTCACATATCGTCATAAGTTAGCCTATATGTTAATCTGGGTTATAAACAATAATACTGTAAAGTTTCAACAAAATCCGTTCAGTAGTTTTTGCGTGAAAGAGTAACAAACATCCAGACATCCAGACATCATGACATCCAGACATCCAAACTTTCGCCTTTATAATATTAGTAGGATTAGTAGGATAGGATATTTCACAATCCAAACTAATATTTACTATTTAGCATTTACTTACAGTAAATATTAGTTTGGATTGTGAAATATTTAAAATAAAAAAAAAGAACAAAACAAAATAGGGTTTCAAATTACCTATCTTTTTCTAATTTATAAAGAGGTAAAGTTTGTGTGTTTGTGTATTTGTTAAATTGTAAGGAGTAATCTCGGGATCTGCTGAACCGATTTTAAAAAATCTTTCACCAATAGAAAGCCACATCTGAGTGTAATAGGTTATATTAAAACCGAAAAATTCCACACTGGCGAAGCGGCGGGCGGAAAGCTAGTTTATTTATAATTATGTAAGAGCATAATTATTAAAGTCGAAGTCTAACATTATTTATTTGTGTGGACCTATTAACGAGAGATTACAAGGCGTCAAATATTTCAAGAAAAAAATTAAAAACTATTATAAAGCTAAATTTTGCTCTCATGGAGCCTTTACCTACTCTGACAAATTAAGACTTAGAGAAGAATTTCATAATAAAACTATTTAACTGTTCTACATTGAAAAGCTTGATCGGGTACAACACCTCAAGTTATTTCAGAACTTGATTTCATTAAAAGACTCCGAATATCAAATCGCTTAGGTACCTAAAGTCAAACGATTCTGAAATGTCAAGTGGCATAAAGTTGGGACTTATGAATAACCCATTCAGATAGTAGCGCCCTCCTGTCAATGACATACCTGGAACATGGTATGGGAGTGTGGGACAACTAATAAAAATGACTGACGGATATCGTAGAGACCTAAATGATGGAAGGTGTGTTCTTTGTATGACGTAGGCATCTCATAAGAAAAGATTTTCCAAAATGGGGTCATGAAATGAAGGGGGTGAAAAAAGGGGGCAAAGTTTGTATGGGACAAAGTGATTCCTTGGTTCAATCTACTTGAAATTTAGCTAAACAATTCCTTAATATATGTAATTCATGAAAGACGTGTGGAACGGGTAGAAAGTAATTTTGGCAGTCATTTTCTTCGAAGTTGATATCAATACTACTTAGTGCCTTTGATTTAATTACTTTTTATTTTTACAAGTGTTTGAAAACTCCATGTCAGATTGTGTTCAATGTCAAGTGAAATCTCAAATTGAAATGTCTCAATCTCAATGAGGAGACTGTATTTATTCCTAGAATTCCCCTAACACCGTCAAATTTCCCTTTCGAATTCAAGACAGTGCAGTTTCCCATCAGTCTGCTTCGTAATGACTATAATATTAAACAAAGCTCAAAGTCAAACTCTAGGGATCTCTGCTTGAACTGCCATGAGTGCACAGAGGTATGCAGGTAACCGCGTGTGATGCTCATAGTAATTTTCGATACAGAACCCCGTACATACGTCATACATATTATAGATAGAAAACACCCATACCAATACAAACAAATATGTTTCTGCAATTTTAGTATGATATTTTTATTTATTAATAAACAAAGTGACTGAACAAAATTGATGCGTTTACTGATTAATGTTATTAACCACATGCAAAGCTTCGTGAATTGCAACAACTATAATTTATTATCTAAGCTCTAAATAATCGCTACTAAGAATAACTTATCATAAAATGTTTTTCCAATCGCTCAAGCTCCCAAGGGCCTACCGATAGGTCGGGTGACGTAATCTTGAAATTCTTTAAGCCGGCGCAGAACTTCTAGAAGATCGGGCGACGCCACGGCCACTTTGAACCGTGTTTAGTTCTGCAGTTATATTTTATATTTATTCGATTTTAGAATATATTCCCAAAAAGTCTGAAAGGTGTTTTAATTTTATCACTTGGATATGATTTGTATTAGAAAGTGTTGTGAGTGTGACGCTTGAAGGGAAGGAAGTCAACCTAACCTAACCAACTGCGTATTTTTCTATACTATGTAGCTGGAAATTGTGGCGGGAGCTC
The DNA here is from genome assembly GCF_963855985.1 of Ostrinia nubilalis. Taxonomy (NCBI): domain Eukaryota; kingdom Metazoa; phylum Arthropoda; class Insecta; order Lepidoptera; family Crambidae; genus Ostrinia; species Ostrinia nubilalis. The sequence continues at coordinate 5,337,183 of NC_087091.1, read as the reverse complement.
TTTGGCGCGCTGTCTTCGGCGAAGAATTGCGCGCGCAGATTTTGACAGCGCGAAATACCTACTTTAGCAGAAATACCAAGCCTTAACTGCCTAAATAATAATAAAAACACAGAATGTACTTTTTAAGTTGCCTCAAGACACTGAGAGGTAAATAAGTAGTTAATATTATTAATGATAATTCATGCTAAATCATGTATTTCCTCCGCCATTTTCCGCAGTTTGGCACCTCACGTCACATCATTTTACCGAAGTCAGCCCTATAGCTTCGGCGCAGTGCCGATCACTGACGTTTGTCAACAAAATGGTGCTTGACTCTTGAGACAGGCTAAATTACACCATATTGTTAATGACATTGAGCATACAGTTTTTTAAATACCTTCGCGAAGTAAAACTTCTGTACGTAGTACTTATTATTATTCTGTGGTATGACGCGCGACATGTCGGGACATACACTCGCGGACATGTGTCGCAGGCCGCCAACTACTGCTGTGCGAGGTCGCGCTCGGGAACATGTTAGTATGACGCGCGACATGTCGGGACATATACTCGCGGACACGTGTCGCAGGCCGCCAACTACTGCTGTGCGAGGTCGCGCTCGGGAACATGTTAGTATGACGCGCGACATGTCGCTTACTGCTGCGCGCATCCCAGCATCCCTATTCGCCCCATTCCTGAGCCAAAATGCAGTGTTTTTGGCGTTGGCACTTGGCACCACTGGGTCCACTGGCGAGTCACGGGAGCTCTTTCTACAGGTGGCGCCGACCAGTGAGCGCAGATTCGGTTGACTTCATCTAGGTACACTTTATGAGCTTTCAAAGCTCTATTTCAAGGATATACCCACATTACCCACATTAATTTGACGTCACTTCTGGCTGCTGTTTTTACGCTGCCAACCTATACAGCTCAACCGCACAATAAAAGGAGTTTCAGGCACTCACCGTCAAACCAGGGTTCGAAAATATCCGATATTTATTATAAATATCAAAATATCGGATATTTATGATATATATCCGATATATATCAACTTTGATATATATCAATTTTGTATGAAAGCCATACTATTATTTTATTGTATAATTTATGAATACTATTGCATATGTGTTACATAAACATGTTTTAATGTTTTTAATACTTAAAATGAGACAAATAATGCAAAATCATACATTTTCTTTTAAATACGGCAAAATCAACTAAAAAAATAAAAATCTTATGTCAAAAAGTACAAATACAGTCACAAATTTTAAAAATTGATATACAGGGTGTTAGGTAAATGGGTATATGAGCCGACACTAGCCCATGTTAACATGGTCATATAAATGGTATGGTGAAGTCAGAAAATTGATATCTTCATTTTAATCATTTTATTTTTCATACAAATCGGATTTTATAAAATTTATTTTGTATGAAAATTAAAAATAATAAAATGATGATATCAAATTTCTGACTTCACCATACCATTTATATGACCATGTTAACATGGGCTAGTGTCGGCTCATATACCCATTTACCTAACACCCTGTATATCGTCAAAACCGGCTTGATATATATCGGATATATATCCGATATATATCCTCGAACCCTGCGTCAAACCGTGCAAAATCTTTTTAATGCGAAAAAGTAAAGCCAAGCCTATTTGCAAGAAATACAATAATAATTCTAACCTCCATTTACAACCTACAGGAAAGAGTGCACCCAAGCCGAGTACGTAGAGAAAGCGCCGGCAGGCAAGCATTCTCTGTGGGGCCGCGGACGCACGGAGCCCGACCCGGCGGCGGCTCGCACGCTGCCCGACGGCACGCTGGTTCCGCTGGGCGCGCCCGTCACCAGGAACATCAACACCTCGCTGCTGTACAACGAGTATCCTTTTGTAATACAGGCTGTTGTAGGACTTGTAGGGTCGCGGCGACCGGCGCCGTGATGTTTCTATAGAAGCTACAGGGTGTTAGGTAAAGGGGCTTATAAGCCGACACTAGCCCATGTTAACATTATGCACAGGGTTCGAAATTATCAAGATAATTACGCTTCATGATAATTATCAGATAATTATCAACATTATAAGATACATTTTTTGTACATAAGAAATTCTGATTGCGAATGTTGCTTTGTTTTTGGTTGGTGATTGTTGTCAAGTTATCCCTCGCTAGTCACATAAATCTTGGAAAATAGATAAATATTTTGACGCTAGATAACTGATCATCGTGGAGCTAAATAGTAGGTTTTATAACTATCTATGTTGACTAACGCCCACCACTAGACGTAAGTGCGGAAATACACGTTCGAAAACTTCGAATACAGTTCATTTTCATGAGCGCATTTTTTTGTTATTATCAACCGATAATTTATTATCCATCTGTTAATTGATGACATATGATAATTATCACGATGATTATCGTGATAATTATCATTGATAATTTTAATTATCCTTTCGAACCCTGATTATGCATATAAATGGTATGGTGTAGTCAGAAATTTGATATCATCATTTTAATTTTTTTAATTTTCATACAAAATAAATTTTATAAAATCCGATTTTAATCGATTTTGAGTCGAGCGCTCATTTTGCGAAGTGCACATTCTGCGTCATATCCGACTGGGGGAGACTTGTCATGGAGATTGTGGGGGGGTCTGCCAAAAAAACTGATTTCCCTAGGGTACACCCATTTATAACGTGTTACGTGATAGCGCTACATATTTTAATTACAATATTTTCCTGAGCACGCATTTACAGATTCATCGTGTACGACGTGGCACAAGTGAACGTCAAGTACCTGATTCAAGTGAAGTTCAACTTCAAGTAATTGTCGACTCGCGGTTTCTTTCAATCCATTTAATTTTCTTTCAAGAATCTTTCAACAAACTCATTATTTTGTTTTTATTATTTAAGTGTGTAATAATAATTAAGTCCGCCGTATTCGTGGTTATGTGATATTCGATTGTTAATGTTAATTGTATTGCATTTTAAGTGTCATTCCGTACCATATTGTTAATTAAACTAAATAATGTTGATTTTTATTGAGGTATGATTATTAAGTTTCTTATTATTGTAATGAAAAAATTCCCAGTTTTAATCTTAATTTGTATTGTTTCGTAATAAATCTTATTTTTCTTAAATAATTCTGAATGAATTTTCGTTGTTTTGCTTACTTTTTACCTGCTTCCTGCACCGCTCGCACTTAACCAAAAAGGCTGAATCTCTAAGCTCATAGTCAAAGTGAAAAGGTATCATTGCATTGGCGGCCGCTGGCTGCCACTGCTTACTTTCTCAGGGCCACTCGGGAGCAGGATTTCTCTGAAGCCGCTAAAAAGTCTGCGACTTCTAGAGACGTCTGTTTAGAGTAGGCGCACACCGTTGATTTTTCGTCGGCCGATAGTTTAGTTGGGCAGTCTGTTGATCAGTATGGGCACGGTAATAATAGATAGTATTACCGTGGTATGGGCATGTATGGGTGGGAGTGCGCACACTACGCCGATTCGATTTGGCCGATTCTTCATACAATTTAAAGTCGGGCACAACTATCGGCCAACTAAAAATCAACGGTGTGTGCCTACTCTTAGGTTTAGTAGCAGTTGTAATGTAAGAGGTTGATGATTGGCAAAAGAAAAGAACGAGTTATATTGTGTTTGAAAAAAGTAAAAGGCTCTATAATGATACTTTCTCTGCCAACATACAAGATATTATTGGAAAAAAGTAAAATGTCAAATTGTCAAACAAAAGTCGTCATTCCATCTGTCAATACTGTCTGTGTCAGTTTGGTTTGCATTGCATTTGCAAGGGAATTTCTAAATTTTAAATAAATTAAGTACAGTTACTTAGTAAACTTCATTGTATCTTTAGACTTGATAGTTTCTACTACAGTAAATTTATTCAAGGAAAATATTTAAAGTGCAAATGTGCGTCTAAGACAATTACCAATACATAAGTTCAGCCACAATGGAATCGGATATCATCAACTGGACTAACAAAGAAGTGCAAGATTTATTACATAAAGAGAAGATTTCCGGCCTTGTGACAGATATCTGTAGAACTCATGATTTAGATGGACAGTGTCTTTTATCTTTCGTGGATCGGGACTTTTATGAATATCCTTTTGATCAGCTCAAGTTGGGCGAAAGGAAACGTTTCATACTTCTCGTTAAAAAGTTACAAAGAAATAATCGCAATGCTATGTACGAACTAGGTTTATGTGACGATCAAATGCTCGCCAGTGCGTCAACAAATATAAATTTTCTGGGTACTAATTTGTCACATTTAAGTTACAATCTTCATAACAAAATTCCGACGGAATATTCACGTGGAAGAAATCCAGAATTTGTGTCGACATTCACCCCAGATGTAAAGGCTTCCAAGTTGAAGCCTGAAGTGTGGAAGACAGCGATAGCCTTGGGTAAATATAACTTTTCCTGCAGTATAATTTTACAAATAATCGTGTGATTAATAAACTGGGATTGTGTCCAAGATGCCATCTACAATGTCAATGTCTCGCAAGTGTAAACAAACATGATTTGATATTTTGTAAACTTCCTATTTGAGTTCTATCTGTTGTCTGTTGGCAGGCTATGTGTTCCTTGTGACGTGGGTGACCGCGGTTGTGATGGTGATAGTGCACGACAAGGTGCCCGACATGAAGAAGTATCCGCCGCTGCCGGATTTATTTTTGGACAACGTTCCACACATTCCTTGGGCTTTTGACATGTGTGAGATCACTGGCTCTTTGTTATTGGCCATATGGCTTACTGTTTTGTTCTTCCATAAACATAGGTAAATATTGTGATACATTAATTAATTCTTTATCTTATTTGTTACACTGTATGAAAATATTTTAGTTAATTGCCTCAAATGTGTATTTATAGAGCCCTTGTTTATACAGATAAGAAACTAAAATATCTACAAGTCTTTTAGTACAGTAGCATGATGTAACTTTTTATTGTATAAACACTTTGGTATTCAGAGATCAATAAAATGTGAAAACAATGGCTGACAAAACAATTGTATGCAGTCTGAACACAAAGGTGAAAGAGTACCTACCTATACTTGAATTGTTTTTCTAAGTATTCCTAAACAATAGCCTTTAAAATAAAATCAGATTGTGTATAATAACCTTGAACATTTAATATACCATAGTAACGGTTTACAGATAAGCATAGTGGAATAGTTTAGAAAACTTTTGGTCTTATACTTACCTACTTTCCAAGAAAAAATAAAAATAAATATCCCTGGACGTTTTACACTACGCTTCTAGTCCCAAACTAAGCAAAGCTTGAACTATGGGTAGGTACTAGACAATGGATATAACTTTCCAAGAAAACGTTTATCATGTATGATACTGTTCTTCGGTTTTATGATTGCACTGTTAATAGTGGATAGGTTATTAATAAATCTAAATGCAAAAAGGAAATCATGAATTGGTAAATCAGTATGATTAGTATCTTACAGACTTTCATGTTATGTTATCCTTGAATCGACAACAATTTATTAATTTCGACATTTCGTTGCAGGTTTATTATCCTCCGGCGGTTTTTCGCCCTAGCCGGAACTGTGTTCCTGCTGCGTTGTTTTACAATGCTGATAACGTCTCTATCGGTGCCGGGGTCGCACTTGAAGTGCGAGCCTCGGTCTTACCCGCCGGCGGACGACCTGACGGTGTGGGGCCGGCGCCTGCGGCAGGCCTACGACATATGGAGCGGCGCCGGCATGTCGGTCCGCGGCGTGCGCACCTGTGGCGACTACATGTTCTCAGGACACACTGTAGCGCTGACTCTGCTCAATTTCTTCATCACTGAATGTGAGTAGTTCTTTCTTTTAAAGGTTTTATGACATTGTTTGTATTTGTGTTATTCTTGAATCTAATTGTAAGGCTTTGACTTTGTATATTTTAACTTTGTTTGACATTGACATTGTTAATTTAACAACGCGAAATTGCCTACCAAAATCACTTGATTGAAAAGTGTTTTTAATTTGAAGTCAATCTATAAAAAAACTGACTAAACCAAACCAGATTTTTCCGAGCTGACTGGGAATCGAACCTGGTAGCACTAGGGTTAGCGATCCACCGCGCCACTACACCATCGGACTGTGAGATAGTTGAAAAACTAATGAGTTTTCGTTAACCTAAACAAGCTCTGCTTAGTTTGGGATTAGAGGCGCAGTGTAAAATGTCCAAGGATATTTATTTATTTACTTATCTAGGAGCGACACGCTTTAATACCATGCGCAGTTGTCTTGTCAATAAGTTATCTGGGTATTGGGTTAATGTTTACATTGTCGTTAATGTATACCTGTTCGCTTTAAGGTCACACACAAAATTGGAGCATATCACGTCGCGTGAACACACTGAGCACGCGACAGATCATTTTAATGTCAAAGTATGCGCTACACCGGGGCGCGGCATCAATTAGGCGGCGTAATAATAAGGGCGTACCTACATAAAACCCTTCAGGTTCAGAATGTCCAATTCCCAAAATGTCCAACGGTTTCAAAACGTCCAATTCCCGGAATGTCCAATTCCCAAAATGTCCAATTCTCAAAATGTCCAATTCCCGAAATGTCCAATTCCTGGAATGTCCAGTTCCCGAAACGTCCAATTCCCAAAATGTCCAATCCACTATTATGATGGGTTTGTTAAATAAGTCCTCATAGGCTTTCTTAAAAATATTTTATAAATAACCATACTTAAATTTAAATAATCATTTATTTATTTACAAATTATTCTTTCCTTTTTAGGTCAATAGAAAAAAATATAAATAACTATACATACTTGTATGAGTATAAAGTGCAGTAGCTTCAAATTTTTTCTACGTACTTTTTGCAAATAATACAATTTTTCTATGTTTATATGCCGATTTTGCAAAAACTAAACGCATTCGTACAGAAATATATTAATTACTAATTTTTAAGAAAGGCTATGAGGACTTATTTAATAAACCCATCATAATAGTACATTGGACATTTTGAGAATTGGACGTTTCGGGAACTGGACATTTCAGGAATTGGACATTTCGGGAATTGGACATTTCGGGAAATTGACATTTTGGGAATTGGACATTCTGGGAATTGGACATTTTGAAACCGTTGGACATTTCGGGAATTGGACATTCTGAACCTGAAGGCATAAAACGCACGCGGGTCAAGTCGTTTGGTGTTGAGAAATTATGACGGCGCAACTGGCGCGGCTGCGTGTGACGGTTTTAGCATAAGCATACCTCCTAAATACCGCTTGCAATTCAAGGCCGTATTACTAGGGCGAGCCCATGGAGTACTAAAAATGAGGTGGGAGCAACAAAAACTAGTCCAAGTCCGGCGGGGATCTAGGTCTCTTCGATAAGGAATAACGCAAAGCAGTACGTCGAAAGTACAGCTCATGCCGAAAGTGTGGCGGGGGTAGGTGAAGGTGGACCCTGCCCACGACCTAATCACAGGAGTCTCAGGACAAGGCCCTTTACTATGTCCTTAAAAACTTAATCATAGATTAGACTATAAGTAAATATTCACAATATATATAGAGCCGAGAAAACTTTATGACTTCTGCGCAAAACTGGAAATGTATCCTATTGGCGTAAATGATTCATCATCTTCAAAAACATGAATAACCGAATATTCATAAGTTCACTAAAACTTGGTTTAAGTTGTAATTACAGTTACGAAAAACAGAGTTTCTCAGGTCATAGCTGTAAATAATCGCCGCGGTTAGATTTCAGTTCAGGAATACTTGACTTTGCGCAAAATAATTAGGTAGGTACTAGGTAGTTGCATAATTACGCTCAGTAGAATTTCACCAATGGAAAATCAAGTTAGAAATTATTTTCATAAATTGCGTCGTAAAAAGTCTAAGGTGGTCTAATAATTTTCACCGCGCTCTGTTGATTACGTAAACGATAATGTTGGTAAATGACGAAACTTACTACTAATTTAAGAGTAGCTGTGTTTTAGATAACCACGTAGTTATGATAATGAACATAGATTTGTATGAATTGAGATGATAGCAATTTGGAATCCTAATATGACGAAGTCACGCACCCATTTTACAATAATTTCTCTACATTTATAAAAAAAAGCTCATCAAAAGCATCCGATTTCTATTGGTTATAAGTCTTTTTTTGCGAAGAAAACGAAAAATTACGCTTTGTTATGGTGGATTTATTTTCAATAGCCGATCATTGAACCTTCCATATTTTCAAACAAAGAAAGGGTCTCACTTCTTTACTGGTATCAGTATTTGTAGACAGTTTATGTATAAATATCGGACAAAACGGTTACAAAAGTGGTACAATTTATATTGAGTATAATAATATGTATGTAGAGATTTTACCGTTTTACACGTGTCTTTGTTTCAAGTTATTTACTTACTCCTTTGTTTTATCAATTTCTTTGTGTTTGCGATCATTTTTATGTCGACGATCTTTTAAAGTCATGAGGTAAAACATGAATATTGATTGTTGTGCCAGTATCTATAATCCAGAGTTAGCCTCATTAGGGATTAAAACATCATTAATACTGACTCTATCTTAAATCCACTTAATGTCCATCTTAGATTACAGAAAGTGGCACAACTATGCGTATGGTGCAGTGAAATTAAAAGTTTTGTTCGCTTTACCGACAAAATGTCTTCACATAGCTTTGACATACGAAATATAGAGTGTGAGGTTCCTGTAGAGCACATAGTTCTCTGCACAATAATATTACTTACCTAAAGGAGATGACATCTTCTACAGAAAAATGTCTCTCAGCTCGGTCGGATATGAACTCACAGTATTAGCTTATGTTATTTCGATACAAAACAGTTAAACACGTACCTATCTTCCTAAAATGAAACGTCCTTTTGTCCTGTTAAAAATAACAGGATGTATTAATAGCATGCGTGAAGATGTTTTAGCGGTTGTTGTTACTCAAATTATTTATTCTGAGATGTTTATAATACGTAATTTTTTGAATAAAAACCATTTATTAAAAAAATTCTAGATTCTGAAAAGTGTAGGTTAACTTAGCAGTAAAACGTAGCAAATTAATGTGAAGTGTAAACAACATAAAAATATAAATGTAAGGTATTAAGAATGTGTTCAGGGTCGCATAGTATTTTATGCGTCTAATTTTCGTTCCTTGCAAATAAATAAGCTTTGCAAAATCGTATTTATGTTATTGTCTTCTACCTACATAACATAAAAACAAGGAAGCGATATCGTAGCTCGGTGACGCATTTAATGTTTACATTAGATATTTTATCGCTGAAGTTGTGCCCTATTATTTAACGACTTATAGTATTTACACTTGGAGTGGTATTGATAAAAGAAATATTTTATCAATGACATAAATTTTAGTTGTCATACAATTTCCATTGTATTTTGCACTTTTTTGATAAAGAGAATGAGCACTGGCAGGCCACAAGCGAGCTTTTTGATTCGATCGAATAAATAGAAAATAAATAGGTGTCTTTTGCAAACAGATAATGGCTAGAACTCCCGATTTTTAAAGTTATCTTTTAGCTGACTTTAGTAATCCCCAATTCCCCACCCGACGTTAATAAACTGTTTACAAGCAATTTTATTAGAGTTTCAGTGGTATTTCGCAATCTGCGGCACTTCACAGCTTATAGCCTTTCAGATCCAGAGATTTTAATATCATAAACGACTCTAGAATTGATACTTTTCGAAACTTTTCTTTAGTCTAGGGCGCTAAAGTAGAAGTAAGAAGTACACCACTGTCACTGACCACACCATTGATTGAAGTCACTCTTCCTTCTCAAAGATTCGTGTTACAACTTTAGAAACATAAGTAATGCTTGCTGCCCGCTCCCGCCCGCCAATTCATTAAACTGAACTTCAGTATAAACTGAAGAGTTAATATTTTTTGTAAACCTATCGAATCTGTCGAGTTGGAAATGGAGGGATTTTTACTAATTATACAATGGCCAACTTAGCGAATTCTTTTTACCATACAGGAAAATCGATTTTCCTCGAACTACAATGACCTTTGTAGTGGTCTTAAATAATCGAAATGTTTACACTACGCTCTGCGCACAAGAAAGACAAATATTGTAGTTAAATCATACCTACGTGTTTTTGTTTTCTGAATAAGACGACACGTACGTCTATTCACCATCTTAAATTATTATTATACATAACGTTAAGTTCTTATCGGTTGTTGTTAACTGCATGCGCATATAATAATCGGCCATCATTAATATGAATGATAAAGATAATACTGATACAAAGTTGTTGTGAACGCGCAAATCGCATCCAGCGTGACTAAACATGTGCTTTTACAGTTTCATCGTAGAAACGAAATCAACCGAGCGAGATTGGCGATAAATTCTACCACTTATCGCAGATTTTTATTGCCGATCAATTGTACAATAACACGAATCGGTACCGTCACTATATGTTTGGTGAAAACTAACTTTAGAAATAGTAAAGAAATACACAAATAACAAAAGAAATGCATGTCTCTTGAGATTTTAGCTTCACATTGCAGATGTATGAATGTCGGTCAAATTCTGGTGATTTATCCAATAAATATCAGGTTCAAAGAGCAATGGAACAGTTACCGCTGCTGGTGTGTCAGCAAGTGACTCAGCCGCAGACAAATACATCCGCTTTGTTCTTCGACCCTTATTTAATTAAATGATATTATAAGTTACTTTAGGGCAACTGGGCAACGCCATAGTCCGTGTTTTGGGATACCTTCCTTCGTCCCTGTAAACTTATGATAATATACTGCCACTGTTCGAAAGTAATAGATAAAGCCATGATATCTTTGTTAGAGTCCATTCAAAATAAAATCCTAATATAACGGGGATTAATGAACTTTTTAGTTCATTATTCCCCATTATAAGCTCCAATTGGCGTTAACGGGGATTGTCAATGGGGAATAGTGGAATAAGCCTCATTCTGGTCTATACTCTTAAATAAAAATTGGTGGAATTGTTATCTACGAGTACTAGAGCAATCACTTCAATATTTTAATTGAAAAGGACGCACCTACATGTGCGTGTGCTGTGCGATATTTAGGATTATAGCCTATGACCTAAGATGTTTATGATATATGTCATTGCCTATGACGCGACGTTAAGTTCGCATCTTTTATGTGGCATTAACTTTTAAACAAATAAATAGATTAGCATATAAGTCTAGGCGCAGACCACCGACTTTTAGTTGGGTGATAGGCCCGATTCTACTTTGTATTCAGAATCAGCCGATACCAAATCGGTGGTGTCGCACTTTCATACATATCCATACTGATTATCAGCCCAACAAAAAGTCTGTAGTCTGCGGCTAGGGATTAGGGAATAAATAAATGAAAGCTTTTTGAATACTCACATCCATTAATCGTTGCAGACACGTCGCGCAACCTTTACCTGCTGCACATCCTGACGTGGGTGATGAACATGTTCGGCATCTTCTTCATCCTGGCGGCGCACGAGCACTACTCCATCGACGTCTTCATCGCGTTTTACATCACCTCGCGACTGTTCCTTTACTACCACACGCTGTCCAACAACCAGGCGCTCATGCAGAACGACTCCTCTAGGTTGGTTGAACGTTGTTTTACTTCTATATGTTGTTTAGCTACCTACAATAATTGGTAGTGGCATCTTCTTCATCCTAGCGGCGCACGCGCACTACTCCATCGACGTCTTCATCGCGTTTTACATCACCTCGCGCCTCTTCCTTTACTACCACACGCTGTCCAACAATCAGGCACTCATGCAGAACGACTCCTCTAGGTTGGTTGAACGTTGTTTTACTTCTATATTTTGATTAGCTACCTACAATAATTGGTAGTGGCATCTTCTTCTTCCTGGCGGCGCACGAGCACTACTCCATCGCCTTCTACATCACCTCGCGCCTCTTCCTTTACTACCACACGCTGTCCAACAGAGTGCAGTGGCTTGACTTGACTTGTCTTGATTTCTCATAAAATTGACTCTCTTCCCTCGACGTAGCACATTAGCACCACTAAGATTGTATATAATTAATTGACATCGTAATGACATCTATCTGACATAATTATTTTTAAATATGCGTAAATGAATTTTATTTAATTTACTTGATCTTACACTAATGATGTACTTTATTTTGTTTGTTTTTTTTTCTGTATTGTGGGTAGGCGATGCGACTAACGCGCTCAGGATTATGGGCCAATCTGATTTACCTACCTGATGCTATGAATAGACACAACCACGCAAAATGGTTCGATCGCACGTGACGGTTTGGTCGTCGAGACACACACAAGCACTGTATACACAAACACTTTATTACATTACAATTTATTTATTATGTACACCCACACAGTTTTGTTTTTCAAATATTATCGTTTTATTTATAATATCTTATTACATCTTTCCTTTACAATAATATTATACTGTACTTACACTTAAAACTTATACGCGCACTATTATTATTATTATTTATGTATGTATATTTTATGCAGTATAGGTTAGTGTCCGTGACTCCCACTCGGCATGGGGCACACTGAAAACCAGCGTCGTGGCCTCCCTCACCGGGGGCCATGGCATATGCTGAGTGGGGTCCCATTGCGATGGACATCGCTGTGCGACAGGGTGGCACTGCTCAGTTTTACTTTCACTTTCATTGTATGTTTTATTTTATGTCACCTATGTCTTATTTACTTTTTTTTTTCTATTATTTACATCTTTTGTCTTCTGTGATGTCCATGGCAATAAATGTTTCTTTCTTTCTTTCTTTCTTTCTTTCAACAACCAGGCGCTCATGCAGAACGACTCCTCTAGGTTGGTTGAACGTTGTTTTACTTGTATATTTTGTTTAGCTACCTACAATAATTGGTAGTCGCATCTTCTTCATCCTGGCGGCGCACGAGCACTACTCCATCGCCTTCTACATCACCTCGCGCCTCTTCCTTTACTACCACACGCTGTCCAACAACCAGGCGCTCATGCAGAACGACTCCTCTAGGTTGGTTGAACGTTGTTTTACTTGTATATTTTGTTTAGCTACCTACAATAATTGGTAGTCGCATCTTCTTCATCCTGGCGGCGCACGAGCACTACTCCATCGCCTTCTACATCACCTCGCGCCTCTTCCTTTACTACCACACGCTGTCCAACAATCAGGCGCTCATGCAGAACGACTCCTCTAGGTTGGTTGAACGTTGTTTTACTTCTATATTTTGTTTAGCTACCTACAATAATTGGTAGTGGCATCTTCTTCATCCTGGCGGCGCACGAGCACTACTCCATCGACGTCTTCATCGCGTTTTACATCACCACGCGCCTCTTCCTTTACTACCACACGCTGTCCAACAACCAGGCGCTCATGCAGAACGACTCCTCTAGGTTGGTTGAACGTTTTATCACCTCGCGCCTGTTCCTCTACTACCTACTACATGCTATCCACCAACCGGCGTTTATGCAGGACGACTCCTCTAAGTTGGTCATATGTTGTTTTATTCATCAGCTGCATTCTCTTCGTGCTTCGTGACCACTAGGTATAATAGATCTGCGCCTGCTTCTACTATCTTCTATTTTGTTGAAAATAAAGTGGGAATGGGCCAGGCAAAGATCTACCCGCAATTTGGGTAATTGGTAGTGACGTCACTTGTTCAAAAGATTCGACGTTATTTATTTCAAAACAACAAAATTATACCAATTAATTAACAATTGTCTTTAACGAAGAAGGTCAACTACCCACTGTTATTGCAATTAAAGTGTTTTTTCTTATATTCCAGGACGAGAATATGGTTTCCGTTGCTCTCATTCTTCGAGTCTGAAGTGGACGGCATCGTGCCCAACGAGTACGAGGGCCCCGTGACCGTCATGAGCAACCTGCGCCAGTGGGCAGTGCAGCTGTTGGCCGACGTCAAGGACTCCTCCATGGCCAAGATCGCCGGCTCTAAGCTACAAGAGGGCGCTGCTATGGGAGAATACTCCGTCGTGCGTCTAGTGGACGGTATCAAGCGCAACCTCAGCCTCGTCGAAGAGTACAAAAACACCCGCCAGAGACTCGTCACCCTGGACAAAAACATCCAAGCCTGCATGCTCGACGACCAGCTCGACTCCGAGATACGCCACCGAAACATAGCGGAGCTCGCCGGCGAGTCCCTCCTCAAAGACTTCAGCGATCCCCCGTCACCGGTCCTAAAAAAGAATATATGAAATATTGTTTTGTACACTTCCTAGAGGCTATATTTTATAGAAAATGATCATTGTAGTTGTATTTGTACAATGAAATTATTAGATACCTGATGTTTTACATTTCCATTATAGATTTTATATCGTGTTATTCCGTAATTTATTTTACTATGATAAGTTAAACGTTATTACAAATTATTAAGGAGATTTATTTGCTCAAATAATCAAATAAAAATAATTTCGCTTATTTGGTCGTTTCATTTCTTATTACACTGTTCTGTAATGATTTTATCTTCTGTGATATACACTCAAATGACGTGCAATCCTGTAACATAAGGAATTGAATAAAATAATTATTAACCCAAAAGCTGTTTGTTGTGGCAGAGCGCTGTATAAAGCATCATCCACCACTTTTTAACTGATTTCATACTTCCCATAACACTTTTTCTTTAGTTAAAGCTATACAACAATAAATTGGAATGGAATAAATGGGTCCACAAATTAGTAAATGAAAAGAACTGGTTTTAAATAATTTTATATTATAATTCGTATGAAAATTAGTTTAAAAACTGTCTTTAATAACTTAAAATGTGTTAAATATGTCATGAAAATGCCTAAAAGATCATTACAACCAAAAGAAATGATTTTAAAAGAATGCTCAATCAAAAAATACACAGCGTATTAAAGATAGCACCTACCAGACCTAGCGAACATCATCTTATGATTAAATCTTAATTAAATAATGCAGATGATTTTTAACACGATGATCACTAGATTATGTTCAAAAACAGTGATAAGAGCACTCTTAACAGCATTTTAATCTAACAAGTATAAATAACTTTTAATACTTTTTATAAATAAAATTTTGACTAAAGAAAAGTCCATTAATGTGTAAAAAAAAGAATATTATTAATACTTTAAAATAATACAAGCCTTAATGAAAGATAAAAATGTTAAATAGAAATCTTATTCTGGAACTTCATATAAAATTGATTAATATATCTAATGATAATGACATCTTCGTGTAAATAGGCCACTTTTGTAACTGTACATCGCCACATAAAACAAGTCCTCAACAAACTCTTCTTTGTGTTATTTACAATGACTAATTATATCAAAGAAGTGAGAGATGCATCATAAATAACAGAACAGACTTAATGAATAGTGCTCGCTTAGTGCTAATGGGGCTTAATTTGAGCTGAGAAGCAAAGATTAAAGTCCAGTCGTTTATTCCGCAGAAGCAGCTTGCTCGCTTGCGATTAGAGCTTCTGAAGGGTTATCTTTTTTGCTTTCCACAACATCTTCTGTGGCTTCTTTCTCCTCAGATTGCTCACGAGAACTTACAGTACCATTTTCATTGACAGATTCATTTTTTTCTGGAGTATTCTCCTTTGTCGATGGCTTAGACTCTACCTGGGATTCTTTTTCTGGAGAACTTTCTTTTTCGATTGGGGTTTCTTCTTTCTCAACAGACTTTTGCCTCTCTGGAGACGCCTCCTTGGATGGAGATGCTTCCTTAGCTGGAGAGCCCTCCTTTGCTGGCGAGGCCTCCTTGGCTGGAGATTCCTCCTTAGCAGGTTGTTCATCATCTTCCTTGGCAGGAGAGTGTTCTTTTGAGGCGACCCTGTCAGCAGGAGTGGCCTCCCTACTGGGAGTCTTCTCTTTGACCTCAGCCTCAGCACTTTCATCTGCTTTATCGCCATCACCAGCTTCTGAATCTTGTGTGTTTTCTTTTGATTCGGTATCTTCAGCTGGCTTTTCAACATCTCCATTAACCACCTTTTCCTGAAATGAAAGAGTATGATTATAACATTGATTTTGATCCCAATGTTATATGAAAGTTCACATTCTAAGGCTGGGTTGCAACATCTAACTTTAACTTTCACAAACGTCAAAATTTACCGGTTCAGTCTCTGGTGCTGGTGGGTCTTCAGGTGGCACTTCCACTTTTAAGAATTGCTCCAAAGTGTCTACCTCATTTGCTAGATCAAACTGATCATAGTCCTGCAAACATAAGTCTTGTGTTAGTTTAGCAGTTGAACAAAAACTAATAATGTGACCTATGAAACACTTCTCTACATACCCCACAGTACTCTTCATCGTTGAAAATCTGAGGAGGTAAAGGCGAACGCGGATTTGGATCGCTCACTGTACCACCATTCGACTTAGAATTGTTTTGCATGAAATCTTTGTCAGTCTCTCTTCCTGGTTCCGTTATGTCAATGACATCATATTTTATGTTTTTAGAATCTAGTATCATCAATACACGTTGTTGTCTCTTCTTCACCTAGAAACATGAATATTCACGTAATCAAAAACAACAATTCGTGAATCAGCCGTACAGTGTCGTGATAAGCACCCGGCCGACCCAGGAATTTTCTAATATTATCTTACCTCCTTGTTTCCGGAAATACCACTTATGTATATTTTGACAACCATATTTGATAATTTGTCTTCTCAAATTACAATATTAATTAATAAAATCGTACAAAAATTTAAATAAAAAAATAGGCTTGGCCATTCGTCAATCTGAAATAATAATAATTAGTGGATGGGTGACAGTTGCAGTGTTGTCATCAGTGAAACAAAAACTTGCAAAAACTACTAACGAAACCAAACGAATTATTTTTTTTGGACTGCATCCCGCAGAAAATCCTTTAGAACAATCTGAACAATACCTTTCGTGGTTATTATAGGTATGAATGTGAAATACATTTTTTAACATTCAGTAAAAAGAAACATTATTGTAATACATTTACTAAGCAAAAATAAATAGTTATTGTTGTTAAATAACATCAGCGTGATGCAGTTATTTGACAATAGTTCAAATAAATAATTCCGTTAAATCACTATGAAACCGTGCTATATGAATGCTATGTATAGCCTGACCAGGAACATAAAAACCCTCGCCATGTTGCGGAAAACTAATGGTACTAATTTCTTTTAATGGCAACAGTAACTGAAAACTTCATTGACATGTCACCTTGCATGTCAGTCTATTGCTGTCAAAGTGTAAACAAAGTTTATTTTAAATGTGCGCAATTGGTTTTATGAATTAAATTGCTAAAATATTTTTATAGTCGTGAAAGAAAAGTGGTTCACAATGTGTTAAAGTATTTGTCGAAGAGAAATACTAAGGGTTCGGACAATATTTTCATTGAATAATGTTTCCGACAAAGGTTGTCAAATTGACTGACATGTTTATCGTATAGTACAGTCCACTATGAAAATTAGCTGTGGTTTGTTTCAACTACCTATTTTAAAATTTTTTGTCACTTTCTAAGTGTTGAATTTTATGGGATTGGGAAAGAAGTACCGACTTTGAAGCGTTCATGAGCAGACATTGCAGTTGAATATTCAAGTTCTGAATTTGATTATTGATGAATAATAAAATAAATTCTACTAGCTCGATTGATGGTTTCATTTCATTTATTTAAATCAGGTTACCTATAATAATATTCTTTCGTTAATTTATGAAAATATCAAATTAGCCCGTAATCCTGAATCCTGATACATAAAGTTAGCCTATTAATTTAACACAGGTACGACTATACTCAGTGTTGCACTATCAAATGCAATTGACGCGCCTCTATGCCAGGGTTTTTATGTTCCTGGTCAGGCTATAAAGCATGAAAATTGAAAACTATTTAGGGAATAGAGTCAAAATTTTAATGTTACTACCAAAATGCAGTTAATGATGTCAGCGTTTGGCAACATTGGTTAAGTTTCGGTTTACGCAAAAAATGTTTCTTAGAAGTAAATAAAAAATCAAAATACATTATTTTAATACATCTATGATTTGAAATAAAAATTAACTTATTGAGTTGGCAATAAAATCTTGCCGTTTAAGAATAAAGACCTTCAACATGGGTTCATGGCTCCAACAACAAAGCCTTGGGTGGTCATGATCACACACAGGTTCGAATCCAGGGGAAAGTAATAAACAGTCGTACTTTGTGATAATTATAATCGTTTGGATTTCATTAATGTATTATTCTATTCCTATGGCAAAATAAATGGCTTTGCTTAAGTGAATAAACTTATTTTAAACAAAGCGGAGTCATGTTTTGTTGTAATAGGGTTTTACAATAAACATATTTGTCGCCGTACATTTATGTGAGAGCTGAACCGCAAATGAAACACTTTGATATAGGTACAAATTTAATACATATTATAAGTATAATACATAGGCGTATTGTCCTGTAAATATGAAAAACGGTGTGCACTATCGCGGCAAATCAAGGCGATGCATCGCGAACTTGTGGAATGCCCTGCGCAGACTTCATACACAAATACACTTTGAAAAATTCCTAACGATCCATTCACGCTCTTCATAGTTTAATTAATTACATACATCAATTTATTTCTATTTTGCATATAAAAAAAAAGGAAATTTGATAATTACTATCCACTAGTTTACATTAACAACTTTCCAACATTATTCCAAACACATTTTATACATTTTTACAATCACATTATTAAATAAATTTGATAATACTTTTAAATCATTTCTAATTCCGATTCAAGATCTACATTCATGATATGGACACAACGAAATGTATCAGTAAACAAGCAGACTTCTGGTTCGGTAATCTCAGTAAATCGTTTTACAAACAAACCTTTCTACAACGTCGTAAGCAGAATGGTGTGAATACCTCATCAAGGTGATCGCACACCTGTCCTATCGCAAGAAGCGTACACGCATCGCAGTGATAGATTACTGTTATATTTTACTAAGTCATATGGAGTGACGCGCACTAAAGGCGCCGAGTTAGAAGCACGAAATTGCCAAGGAAGACTGCTTTAGCGCGGTTGGCGTGGTCAAGTGTACGTCCACCTTTGTGCATTCGCGTTACTAGGAGATCGGCTGGCGCGCGGCCAGGCGCGGCGGCCGCGTGACGCTCTAACTATTTATCGTAATAATAGATCCAATTAACGATGCGACAACCATTTAGCTGACGGGGTTCGTCGTTGCCGATGGCGACGTCAATTTTCTACCAACACTCATTAACGCCGATTTAATAATATAAGTTTAATTTAATAATAAGAATACAAATAAAGAATAAATAATAAATACATTCGTGAAAGGAATGACTGCACTGGAATGCTTCTAGCTTCATCCAATTTCGCAGTAGGATGTCGTGCCAATTTTACGATGAGATCATATCATACAGTAAATCATTATAAAAATAATATAATTATAAAATACAAGAAATATAGCAGCGTAAAAATACACATAATTAACTAAAATAATAACATTTGGTAACAAAATAAAATTGCGATTGGATATCAATATAGCACACATTATCACTAGATTTATTTCACAGATTTCGAAAGTGAATGATTAATTGATAATGTTTGCGATTGCATTTATTGCTATAATTGGTTTATTCACCCCTCATTTACTTAACTAAATTTATTGACAAAGTCTAACATATAAATAAATATGTATTTGATGTCGTTATTTGTGCAGCAAGAGTGCACACTCTTGCGTGACTCTTTATCAAGCCACATTGGGACAAGCATGACCATTTAATCAATATGATGAGGAGTCGAGGATTTTGTACTGTATAACATTTTCATCTATTCACAGCATTTTAATGACAATTCTCGCATGGGGCAACATTATTCACCGTCAATGTCATGATGATGACTCATCCCATTACATAAATAAATACTGCATGATGCGACTTTGCACTACGCAGTAATTACAAAAACTAAATTTATCATGATAATCTTGATTACTTTTACGAAAATACTAACCAACCACAAAAAATACAATGTAAAAGTATGTACAGAAGACAGCACATCAAGCTGTGTACTGTTGACTGTACTTCAAAGGACTTTGAAGTTCATTCATAATGGACAACACGCATAAGTAGTAATATTAAGTTAAATTATGACTTAATTTAAAGTTTAGATCACACACATTACACTAGTTTTTATTTCACCTCAAGCCATCCAGTATTACCGAAGATAGAGCCTCGAGAAGTTTACGGACTTTTTAAAATTTTCAAAAATTTCCAATATTCGCGCGTGACGTCACAACATGATTTTGCAGCCCCCGCACGTTAACCCATTTACCACTTTTTGTCTTTTTCCAACTAAAATAAAATTTTACCTAACTGACAACTGTTGTTAGTTGTCATCGTTCAATCACATTTCAAACTAGGCGCTATAAAAGTACCCATTATTATGCCACCTATTGCCAATTGTGTGCACTATGAAGCCATTTTTACATTTATGCACTTAAATATATTTTTTCTGGAAAAATAACCAAGTTTGTGTATCTGTGCTCAATAACGAGTAAATAGTCCAGTTATTTGTTAATTTTACTTGGAAAGTTTTCCGGAATTTTTGAAAATTGGTGAATAAATAGATTTCGCTATGTTCTTTCCGAATTTTGTGCCTCGTTTATAGCCGCGCGCGCGCCCGCCTTATTGAAAAAAATCCGCCTTAAAAAAGGTTTTTGACAACTACTTTTTTCATTTTATAATTTTTGGGACATAGACAAGCTAAGAAGCTTTGATAAATGTGATAAATTTCATGTAATGTAAGTTAAATAGATTAAGAGTTGTGAAACAGTCAAATTAATGTACCTACCTGCTAAATTGCGAGTTCTTTTTTCTTTGATCATGGCAGGACACGCTGCCGGGTGTCCTAAATATGCTGAAGTATAAAAAAATTCGCGTTGCTGAAGTATACATTTTTTTTTGTCTTGTTTGTTTCTACATTACATAATTGTATCCTACTATTATTATAAATGCGAAAGTTTGGATGTCTGGAAGTTTAAAATAAAGTAAAGTAATGTTTATTTCTCACCAACATAACAGATAATATTATGATAACAAACAATCAGGAAAAACAAAAAGTAAGAATGTTGGTGGGTTGATACCTGAACTAGGAAGATTCCTGTGTCTCAGGTTTGTTACTCTTTCACGCAAAAAGTACTCAACGGATTTTGTTGAAACTGTACAATATTATTGTTTGTAACCCAGATTAACATATAGGCTATAATTTATGCCGATCTGTGACACTAAATTTCACGCGGGTGAAGCCGCAGGCAAAAGCTAGTCGTGAAATAAATAGGAAAGTTTAAGGTTCTGAAACGTGGTCGCTTACTATGGGCCTCATAAGAAGGCTCAAGGTCACCCAAAGGGCAATGGAGCGGGCTATGTTCGGGGTTTCCCTGCGTGATCGAATCAGAAATGAGGAGATCCGCAGGAGAACCAAAGTGACCGACAGACATAGCACGCAGAATTGCTAAAATCAAGTGGCAGTGGGCGGGACACATAGCTCGTAGAGACGATGGCCATTGGGGCAGAAAATTTCTTAAGTGGCCACCACGGGCTGGAAGACGTAGCGTGGGCAGGCCTCCTATTAGGTGGACCGACGATCTGGTAAAGGTCGCGGGAAGAACCTGAATGCGGGCAGCGCAGGACTGTTCATTATGAAAAACCTATGGAAAACCCAAAGGCCTCTCGCCTTTGTCCAGCAGTGAACGTCATTTGGAACGACGAAATAGGAAAGAATGTAACTATCAAAAATCTTCTCTAAGGCAGCAATTTTCCAATTTCGCAACGAGCGCGGCAATCACACTTAACTAACAGACTAACAGAGAGCATAGCGAAATCTATTTAATTAATCACCAATTTTCAAAACTCACGGAACACTTTCCAGGTAACCACGTTAATTTGTACCAAACGACTGGACTATAATTAAATTGATATAAAAATTTGGGTACATCTTCTCAAAAACAAAAGAACTGGTGCTAAAAGGGTTAAGTGACGTTTTGACATTTGTAGAGGGCCTTGTAGAAGGGGAGGCTATGGTGCTGAATGTGGATTAACTCGAGTGTCATAGTAACTTATTAGACTGCTAAGCTTGATGATAAAAAGAAAAATATTTTATTCAATGTACATAGTCTGGTCATAAGTTCTGTCATATGATAATATCTTTTGAATTTTGAATGAAGGTTTCAAAAACATTTTTTACTGAATTAGAATTAAAAAAAAAAATGTGCGATAGTTCGAATTGTATTTTATGTGTAGTGGACGCATAAAGAAGTCCGAACTGTAGTTGTCACGTTGCATTGCTACGCGCCAAAGCAGATTTTCGTTGTGCTGAAAAAATTTAGTTTATCTTTTCATTAAATGATAGGTATAGGTGTACCAGAATCTCATGGCAAACAAAAATATTGGAAAAGTGTGTCTTTCATATGGCAAATGTCTATGGCTTTATTGTCACCTGTCAACGTAAATCAAGTGAACTGTCAGTCGCTGCAGAAATTTTGTAATCTCTTCATGCCTATTTGTTATTTTTGTAAAAAAGTCGAAAAAGCTCAAGCAAGTCATATTGTTTTCAATGTGTATTGTAAAATAAGGCATAATTCAAAGTCAATCTTTGATTTTAAAGCGCGTCGTTGAGTTGACAGTAAGTTGGAGTGAAATTGGATACATTTAGTTTATTACCTAACTGCGTCAGAAAAAGGGTTTTTTTTAATACTATTCTTATAATAGCTGCTTTATCGGGGGTTTCAGGTGTACCTCACAAATTGGTGCAGAGGAATGGTGAAAATGTTATGACCATGTAAATAAAATTGAAAAAGATTTCATTAAGTAAGATGTAATTGAAATGGTGGAAGAGCAATTTATAATAAATAACTCTTTATCTTGATCATCTATTGAAGAAAAGTGGAATCCTTGGAATCGTTTTCTAGTTCTGAATGAAGTGATTAGTTATAATTATGATACATAATAAAATTAGTTACATGTAATATACGATTTACTTATTTTTCAAGACATTTTCCTATTATATTACTGACGGGATTGCTACCATGTACCTTAGTTTTGGTCACGGAGTAAATGAAGAAATTAAAACTAGACATCGTTCAGATGTGCGTTCAAAAGACCTGGGATTTAAAAAAATCCCACGTTTTGTTTAAACAGTAAGCGAAAAAAAAGTGACTTGAAAATGGAATACAAAATGATAAGGTATGGTAAATGATAAGTCTTTATCAATGAAGAAGCAGAAGTTCAATTTCATGTGACCTCCATCTAGGCTAGTTTCCATCGTCACTCAAAGTTTGGCTGCGGTCTCAAATTTGGGCTTAATTGAGGTATTTTTTGGGTGAGAGGCATAAGAACTAATGCCGTTTTATATCAAAAATTCATACTTAGAGGTAATCAACCAGGTACAAAGTATTTCCTTGTATGTTAGTCTGCCACTCTTTAGTAAGTCCCGAAATCCCCGCTTCGGCTCCCCTACTAACCATTCTAACCATTGCACACAGATAATATCTTACATGCTGCTTTTCATGTTACTACGTCACATTTTCTAAATCCGCGCGGAAAATCGCTCCTAGCGGAAGAGCGCACTTTGAGCTTGAATATTTCAGTCATTTTTAAAGATATCAAAAAAGTAAAAATACAGTATTCATTCTAATTTTTTGTAGTTTTTTTTGGCATCTTCAACAAAAATTGTGCGCCATGTCCATTGCCACAGAGCGTTTCTTCGCACGTAACAATGTATTCAGCTACGAATTGTTGCTAAAACATTTTAAAGTACTATCAGCAACAGTGTTAACTGCCTATTGCCAGTCATGCCATCTCGTTCTATCGCAAAGAATCACCATTTGATTAGAGCGAGAGCAAAAACGGAAATGTTTAGTTAACAGTGTGGCCGTGTATACGTAAACATGAGTTGAACCGCAAATGAAACACTTTGATATAGGTACAAATTTAATACATATTATAAGTATAATACATAGGCGTATTGTCCTGTAAATATGAAAAACGGTGTGCACTATCGCGGCAAATCAAGGCGATGCATCGCGAACTTGTGGAATGCCCTGCGCAGACTTCATACACAAATACACTTTGAAAAATTCCTAACGATCCATTCACGCTCTTCATAGTTTCATTAATTACATACATTAATTTATTTCTATTTTGCATATAAAAAAAAGGAAATTTGATAATTACTATCCACTAGTTTACATTAACAACTTTCCAACATTATTCCAAACACATTTTATACATTTTTACAATCACATTATTAAATAAATTTGATAATACTTTTAAATCATTTCTAATTCCGATTCAAGATCTACATTCATGATATGGACACAACGAAATGTATCAGTAAACAAGCAGACTTCTGGTTCGGTAATCTCAGTAAATCGTTTTACAAACAAACCTTTCTACAACGTCGTAAGCAGAATGGTGTGAAATTGTGAATACCTCATTAAGGTGATCGCACACCTGTCCTATCGCAAGAAGCGTACACGCATCGCAGTGATAGATTGCTGTTACATTTTACTTAGTCTTATGGAGTGACGCGTACTAAAGGCGCCGAGTTAGAAGCACGAAATTGCCAAGGAAGATTGCTTTAGCGCTGTTGGCGTGGTCGAGTGTACGTCCACCTTTGTGCATTCGCGTTACTAGGAGTGTCGGCTGGCTGGCGCGCGGCCAGGCACGGCGGCCGCGTGACGCTCTAACTATTTATCGTAATAATAGATCCAATTAACGATGCGACAACCATTTAGCTGACGGGGTTCGTCGTTGCCGACGGCGACGTCAATTTTCTACCAACACTCATTAACGCCGATTTAATAATATAAGTTTGATTTAAAAATAAGAATACAAATAAAGAATATATACATTCGTAAAAGGAATGACTGCACTGGAATGCTTCTAGCTTCATCCAATTTCGCAGTAGGATGTCGTGCCAATTTTACGATGAGATCATATCATACAGTAAATCATTATACAAAAATAATATAATTATAAAAATACAAGAAATATAGCAGCGTAAAAATACACATAATTAACTAAAATAAAAACATTTGGTAACAAAATAAAATTGCGATTGGATATCAATATAGCACACATATCACTAGATTTATTTCACAGATTTCGAAAGTGAATGATTAATTGATAATGTTTGCGATTGCATTTATTGCTATAATTGGTTTATTCACCCCTCATTTAACTAAATTTATTGACAAAGTCTAACATATAAATAAATATGTACCTATTTGATGTCGTTATTTGTGCAGCAAGAGTGCACACTCTTGCGTGACTCTTTATCAAGCCACATTGGGACAAGCATGACCACCATTTAATCAATATGATGAGGAGTCGAGGATTTTGTACTGTATAACATTTTCATCTATTCACAGCATTTTAATGACAATTCTCGCATGGGGCAACATTATTCACCGTCAATGTCATGATGATGACTCATCCCATCACATAAATAAATACTGCGTGATGCGACTTTGCACTACGCAGTAATTACAAAAACTAAATTTATCACGATAATCTTGATTACTTTTACGAAAATACTAACCAACCACAAAAAATACAACGTGAAAGTATGTACAGACGACAGCACATCAAGCTGTGTGCTGTTGACTGTACCTACTTCAAAGGACTTTGAAGTTCATTCATAATTGCCACAGAGCGTTTCTTCGCACGTAACAATGTATTCAGCTACGAATTGTTGCTAAAACATTTCAAAGTACGTAAACATGACAATGTATTAGTCTATGGCTTGTTTACTCTAAAAGTTGTCAAGAAAAAGTATAGTTATATCTAAAAAAATAAAATAAGCAACAAAAGAAAATTACATTCGAGCGATCACTACTCACATCGGACTCGATAGGCCGCTAGGCAGAGCGTCTAGGCTTCGATTCTCGACTACTATCAAAATATACACTCATTGACATGGCTATACACAATAAATAATAACTTAATTTTGTGATGTTAATCAATATATTAAATTCATAAATAATTTTATACAATATCTCAAAAGGGAATACATATTAACATCACCGCATACATTCTAAAAGATAGATATTTTTATAGTTACATGTTTCCATTTGGGAGACTTTATGCGGATAGTTTATTTTTTTAAATAGATAATTTCCCCAATTACTTCACAGACCAGTTCAATATTCATTATTATTTTGCATATTACTATCCAAACACAAATCCAGGTAAGCAGATCCTAATTCTTATTTACAAAATTGCTCATTTCATCATAAAGGAGTGACGTCATCCTTCTTAACTTTTATTCTAAAAATCACTCGTAAATGCCTCCAGGCAACCGCGCGAGCGTTAGAGCCAAAGGACACGATGCGTTACGGCGCTATACCGCAAAGATTTCACCGTATCGCGCGACATGTGTCGTAAGACATATGTATGTAAGACAACGCAGCGACACCGCTCCGGCGTCGTACCGCCGCCGCATCACATCGTGTGCTTCGGCTCTTATTGTGTATCTAACAGCACCACGTGCTACAAAACTTAGTTTTAGCTAGCTAGTCCTATTACTGCTATTTGACGAGGTAAGCGGCAATTCTATTTTGTCTGTGCGTTTCAAAGAGGCACCGGGCAACATACCGAGTGTTTGAACGAGCTGTTACCATAGAATATTCTCACTTTAGGCCGATATTCACTTGTTCTTCACAGACCTCCTGCGCAAAACGATTTCGAGACGGTGTAAGATCCCGCATACATAGAACTTTGAATATTAACCGAAGGAATATTTTTGGATACAGTTTCATCAGTTCCTGATAGCTATTGGACATAAATGTTGCATGACCTAATCTGTAAGATGTCTATGAAGGAGAAATATGAAACCAAAAGTTGTAGTGTATATGAAGAAGAAATTCCTAATAGGCTATCAGGGACTTTGTTATGAAATGGTGAAACATTCCCTAATAAAAGGAAGAAAATACAATGCAAAGATTGCTTAGATATATCATAGATATTCTCAAAGTTAAATGAAGCATTGAAATATTCATACAATGTGTAATTTAATTAACGCAAAACATGAATCGAGAGTGAAATCACATTGCTTTCAATTATAGATTACTTTTACAACATTCTGAGTCTTAAAGTTGATTGGCGCGAGAAGCGCAAATACAGCTATCGACATCTGTGAACGTGCGTCTGACATTTTAGCTACTGATGAATGTTATTGTAGACTAAATAAAAAAGTAAACAGATCTTGAACAAATAATAGTCTGTGTATCAGTTTAGTTTTGCGTCATTTTAGTTACACATTGTAAAGACAAAATCAATAACATACCCAAATTCGATTTAGAGTTGAAAATTGCGGAATCTTACACTGCACAGTTATACTCGTACATCCGCCGCTCTCATCGACCATCCATAGAAGATAGAGCAGGATGGAATCAAAGACTTCTAAGTATACTACTAGACAAGTTTTCGATGAAAAATGTACAAATATTGACAGTGTTATCGGTCATATTCAACTATTGTTAAGTTAGTCTACAACTAACCTTCGCGGTGAGCTTCTCAGTTCAACACTTCCCGTCTAGTAGTACCAACGACATCACATCAAGCTAAATGGCATCTAACAAAGTTGTAATAAATGTTCTGATGTGTTGTCGAATGTACGTAGAAGTGTTTGGATGCACGCATCGAAACTGTTTTGCCCGGGTCAAGGGATGCAGCGGTTCAAACCGGCGTGCCGAAGTCCGGGTCTCCGTCGCCGGCCAACAGCCGCGCCGGAAACTTGCCGCGTTCGGCGTCGCCGTTCGTGACCACGCCGCCCGCCGCCGCCGCCGCCATCGCGTCAGTCACGCGCCGCGCTGAGCCTATCCTGTGGGTAAAATAAACGGATGAGGCTTTTGAAATAAAGTAAGAGTAATGTATTGGCCTTGGGGGCTTATGTCTAGCAGTGGACGTCATTTGGCTGAAACGAACGAATTTATATGGCACAATAAGAAAAAAGTTAAAGGAATAAAAAGAGCGAAAATAGAGCAGGAATAATAGCTTCTGCAAAGTAAAGGTCATTTCAATTTCTTAACACCTTTGTGAAATATTTTATTAAAACAGCATTTTTAAAATTTGATAAAACTGAAGTGGGAAGTCTAATGTTCACATAGTGTAACTACAATACTATGAAGGTTTGGAATCATACCTAAATCCCTTAGTTTCTCTCCGCTGTGGTTTGACGTCGCCATTGGTGGTACGGGTCGGTTTGTGTTCCGCGTCCGGCGGCGCTTCGGGCGCAGGCGGCGGCGGCGTCTCAACAGATGAGCCCAACGGCGTAGGGGCTGCAGTCGCTGGGACCGCTGGGGCGGGGGCCACTGGGGCGGGGGCCACTGACGATGGGGCCACCGGGGGGGCCACGAAGGACATATGCTCGGGGGTCATATCCGAAGACGTCATGTGCGCGTGGATTCCATAGGGGTCCGAGGGGGCCAATTGCGCGGGGGCCAGATGCGCGGAAGCCAGGTGTGCGGAGGACAGATGCGCGGGGGCCATGTGTGCGGGAACCGAAGGCGCTGGGGCCATCGCCGGCGCGGGCACTATGATGGGAGCTGCTGGCAACGGCGCGGTGACAGGCGACCCACCAACTGCTGTGGAATTGTACATTTTTGTTACAACCTACAACCCAGTTTGACACAACATTATTATAAAAAGATTAATATGGCAATTTGTTTTTGAACCAAAAAATACAGCCCTATCTAAAACGTAGGCGAATAAAGTTCTACAAAATCAGTAACTTGTCGGTAAAAGAGATTTATACGATTTTGCTTTATCCCTGTCGATGATCATGGATCATGGTATTAACAATAACAAAAACATTATCACTTCAAAAGATATTGCAACTGCTGCTTAACGTACGGCATTAGTATGAGAGGTGGATAATAATCATCTTTATTTATTTCAAAATGTTACATGATATCAGTTAAGTTAGGCACTGGCACTGGTTCCCACACTAAGATTTCCTGTGTTGTGGGATCCAGTCTCTTTCAACTCATCATCATTAGGTCATTTAGTCTCCACTGCAGGATCACGATCACGACCCTCTGTAATTTACCAGAGACAAATGGAGGAATTGGCCTACACTCCCCACGCTGGCCAAGCGGTGATCTTTCAACTGAATAAATCAAAATAGGATAGACTAACGCCCGTATTCACAAACGATGCTTGCTTGCTTAGTTCTGTGTTTGGTTCGTGTGACACCCTGTGCGTCCACGTGCACTGTGAGACCTCATAATAATGTTTGTGAATACGGGCGTTAAGCATCAAGCCTTACCCTTGTCCACGATGGCTATATCGCGCGGCCGCTCGCGAGGAAGCTCGAGAGGTTCGTCTGACGACGCGGCGTCCGGTTCCACCGCTCGATACGCTCCCTTGGTGCGCCAGTCCTAGCGTAGCCAACAAATACGAACCGTCAAACCTATAGCCAACTCACTTTAGGGCTATTTTTCAATCGCCAGGCAACTTCTAAACATATTAACAGCTATTTCTGCGAGGGAAATGTCTAAATAACAATTTTAGTAATTTTATTTCAGTTAAGTTATCTAAAGATTGAAAAATCAACCCTCAGAAACATAAATTCACATCGCCACATCATGGTAAACGTTATACGAATGTGGTTCGTTCACAGCGCGCACAAGCGTACATTTACGAGAGCAATCTATTCCTCATTTGATTCGATCTGTTTCACACCAAATAGATATGAAATGAATAATGAATCTGAATATTAGTGAGTGAAGGGGGTAAAAAAAACAATAAAATGAATGAGAATGAATGCATTATATGGAAACGGATACGACTGAACAGGAATTAAATAATTCGACATTTACTGACCGGATTGTGTAGAAGAGTTGTCGTCAAGTCCAGATGACCGACGATAAGGATATGCAAATGATGATTTCACGTGTCCTGGCTGGCAGTGAAAATAATTACAATCATCGCTCCGTGAAATTTTAATGTGTATATTAACCCTAGATCGGTACAACGTAAATGTCTTCTATTGTAAACTATTTTTATAGATGGTTTACTACTTTAATTTTACCATGTGCTTAGATTGTGATTGTGTAGCACCCAGCAGCGACCATTTTCTTAATAAAAGTCGATACTTTACAAATTTCGTAGGCGTTTTTAAGCGTACCCAACTGCGTATACGCATTGCATACACGCCCTCGTTAACAACGAACCACGTTTACGCCACTAGTATCGTTTCACGTACGTACTTCTAGTAGTAACGATCTACATGTATGCAAAGCGTACC
This sequence comes from Ostrinia nubilalis, assembly GCF_963855985.1. NCBI lineage: Eukaryota > Metazoa > Arthropoda > Insecta > Lepidoptera > Crambidae > Ostrinia > Ostrinia nubilalis. The sequence goes on along the minus strand of NC_087091.1, from coordinate 5,307,019 downwards.
TACACGCCCCTAAGTAGCAACGTGCCACGTATAAGTATCACGTGTATCACGTATACATCCCTAGTAGTAGTAGTAACGTTCCAAAGATAATTATAACTAAAACATCTTACCACGATTAGGCACCTCGTACACGCCCCTAGCAGTAACGTTGCCGATATATCCACCGCATACACCCCCATAGTATGCGGTGGCTATAATAGGTACGCACCACGTATATTATTATGCTCCTAATATCCCTAATACTAACGTTCCTCATAATAACACCCTCACAGTAGTGACGCACCACGTTTACATGTACCATTAGCAAAGTTGACGTATGGCCACCTTAAGACTTATATTTCTGGTTATTTCGTGGAAATGAGAAGTAGTCATCATAAGTCGACTTTGTTGATGGTATAGGCCTAGTTCAAAATTCAGTTAGTGCCTGAGGTATGGGAACGGGACGGGAGGAGGGTGTTGTTGCCGTAAAACTTCAGGGAGACTTCAAATGTACTTTAGATCTGTATGTTTCGTTACGTCATAAGGGGGCGTTCATTAATTACGTGAGACAATTTTGGCAATTTTTCAACCCCCTCGCCCCCCTTGGTGAGATTTGGTGAGATTTTTCTAGACCCCCTACACCTCCCCACAATCTCAAGTGAGATTTCTTAAACATGTTTGCAATGTAAATGGGTAATTCGATTAGGATTTAATATTAAAAAAAACTTTTTCTTCTAATTTATTTCATGTAAAGACGCTTCAGAATAAAAAATGAATTATTTTTCATTATCATCTTAAAATACATATTATATTTATTTTTTTAATTTAAAATAACCCAGTTCTCTCGAAATTTGACCTTTTTTGTTGCTGTAAAAAATTACGTGATATTTGTCGAGAGCCCCCCTCTCCCCTACGTGAGATTTAGTGAGGTTTTTATTGAACCCCTCCCCCCCTAAACGTCTCACGTAATTAATGGACGCCCCCTAATGTATTAATGACAACCCTCCCGTGCCGCTCCCATATCCCAGGTAGTCCAGGTACTGATAGTGAAGCGCTAAACCTATGAAATCACGATCACAAAAATGTATTCATGAACTACTTAACCTATTCCGCTGTATCAAGGTTCAAATTCGAAGAACAGTCCAGATCCCTAGCAGAAGCGTGACGTACCTGCGGCTTGCGCTTCTTCTTGCCGCGCTTGTGGACGGGCGTGGAGTGCGGCGAGTCGGACGAGCCCACGGCCGCGTAGCCGCCGCGCGACAGTCCCGGCTGGCGTAATGACAACGCTACGTGAGTGACGCTATACTAGTATACAGCTACTTATAAGTTATAGGTCGCGCAACGAAAGTTGAGGCGAATACATAATCCCACTGATGTATTTGAATACAGAACATAAAGTACGGAAGCGATACCAAATGTAAACAAACCCAATGTCATTGTCATTTGGAATAGTAGGGGTGGGTTGCACCACCTATCTTTAACGGTAACTATGACGATAACCGGTGCTTTTTGTATGGAATTTGACGATTTTTGACGTTTTTCAAAGTTAAAGTAAGATGGTGCAACCCAACCTAAGGGTTTGACTTTGACATATTTTGGCGGGAGAACGAGACATTACGACAAATACACAAGATAGGAAGAGACAGAATAGATTGTCAATTCGAAAGTCGAATCGACCTTTTGTATCGCTTCTCGTTGGCCGTACTTTACAAATAAATCGAATACGTCAGCGTTTTATTCGTTTGTGTTGATCGCCTCAACTCTTGCTGTGCGACCTATACCATAGTGATTGGATATTGAAGAGGGTAATTTTGTCTTGGACGACATGAAAGAATATTGACAACTTACAAGTATTCGGCCAATGGTACAAATTTCCAGGCCAGGAAGGGGTTTAAAAAAAAAAATTGCAAACAAGCAACATTTATTGGCAAATTGGCAGCAACATTGGATCAATACGGCACTCAGATTCAGTGTTATATTGCCTATGAATGCAGCTATCTATCACGAGGATACGAGATTACATTAAGCCAATCAATAAATTGCCAAAATTTTGCTCGTCCATAGCACGATTCCAATCACATGTACATACTAAAGTTGACCTGGCAGGGATGGAAACTAAATGAATGAATCTATCAAATCATGTTCTACTTTGTACGTTTATACGAGTATATTGTTGTTGTTGTTACTTAGTGTAGGTATCCAACTTTCAAGATTCAAGACTACTACGGATAGACGATTCACAATGTGCCAAAACGGGAGTTGGATCCACTATACTAGATGCTTGTTGCACTTATTCAATAAAAGTTTTGATTTCTTTGACATTGTATATGAAGTACTTACAATCAATTGTCAGTGACGTTTTCACATACAAGAACAATAGACAATACAATGCAAAATGCACGACAACCATAGACTAGGATAATCTTAGGATTGCTACACACATAAGCGGGCCGGCATTTTTGCCGCACAAAGCCGGCCCGAAGAAATTACTTTACTCGTTCGGCATACATTGGCTAATACGTGAGTAAGCGGCAAAGTCGAGCGCCAATTTTTCTCGAGCATTCATTCACATATACACGATTTTATTGCCCGCTTTTGTGTGTAGCAGTTCTTATTTTATCACTATAATGCTGGTTCTCACCTCAAGGCTCACCTCGAGCCGGGCCTCGATCTTGATGTTGTCGTCATCCATGTCGAGTATGGCCAGGTTGTTGTTGATGTGGTTGTAGTCGGGGTAGCGTCGCGTGGGAGACCGGCCTTCCGAGCTGGGTGATGCTGACCGCGCGTCCGATGTACGTCTGCGCATTCGAGGAAAAATAGTGCATATTACAACTACGTAAGACTGCGTTTATGTGACACGAGATAATAGCAAGATTGTTGATTTGATTGTAGTCGGGGTAGCGCTGCACCAGCGAGCGGCGGCCCTCTGAGCTGGGTGATGCCGAGCGCGCGTCCGATGTGCGCCTGCGCATACGAGGGAAAATAGCGCTTATTACCACTACGTAAAGCTGCGTTAAATTATACGAGAGGCAGGTCTGTCTGACGCTCAGCGCGCGTCCTTAAAATAACGCCTAATGCAACTGTTTAAGGTTGAGTTTATGTGACACGAGAGGCTGGTAAGGTTGTGGTTTATATTATGTAGTGGACTAGCGTCGCGCCGGCGAGTGGTCCTCCGAGCCGGGTGATGCCAAGCCCGCAACCGCATTCAAAAAATCGCACTTATTATAACTGCGTAAGGTTGCGTTTAGATGACACGAGATCACAGGCACTGGTCAAACGATCGACTTGTATGGCATAATGCACGCTGTTACGCGCAAGTGTTTTCTTATGTATCACAATCGCTATGATTAAAGCCTGGTCCGTGAGCACGTAGAATTTTCGCGACTAAGCGACGCGCGCCCGCAGTGAGTGTGCGAGCGCGACAGCAACATAATTACGCGCGAGCGATAAGCATGGGTAGCTTGGGGTCATTGGACAAAATTCTACGTGCTCACGGACCAGGCTTTAGTTGAAATGAAATGATGATTAAGATGACTGACCGATTGTAGTCGGGCGTCCTTGGCGCGGTGGGCGTGGCGCCGGAGCCGTCGGGCTCCACCCCAAACACTTCGCCGTCTTCTGGGTACAGTGGAAATCTGGAAACAAACAACGAGACATTTGCAAATGGCAATGCCAGATTTTGTATGGAAGGTGGCGTCTTTTTTTTTTCGCGCGGCCATCGACCAACCTTTGTTTTTTGATTACAAAATAGTGTAATAAACCAAACTTACTATGACATGTATACCTCTAAACTCAGTCTGAACTGAGTTACGAGCATCAGAAGTTTGATGATTTTCATACTAGATTTGCTGTTTGCGCGCAAGTTTTGTAAGAAATTGCAACAAAATAATGACATTGTATGTGTAAACAAACAATACCATCCATTAAAGGCTCCAGACATCAGTATGCAGCAGAATCAGCGCAATAAAAAAATAGCGCAATATTTTGTTGCAATTTCTTACAAATCTTGCGCGCAAAAAGCAAATCTAGTATGATAATCATTAAACTTCTAATGCTCGTAACTCAGATCAGACTGAGTTTAGAGGTATACATGCCATAGTAAGTTTGGTTTATTACACTATTTTGTAATCTTAAAACAAGGTTCGGTCGATGGCCGCGCGAAAAAAAAAAAGACGCCACCTTCCATACAAAATCTGGCATTGCCATTTGACTGTTATTGATTCCTTAATAAGGCAGCATTTTCCACACACAGTATTGTTACATGTGAATCTACTAGATTAGAGTTATGGACCATTTTCAACCGATTATAGCGGTAGATAAACCATATCAGAAGAAGAATAAAATGATCTGTTTTAATCGTCAATTAGCAATTTTACCAGGAACATATTGTTTTAAACTTTCATTGTCACTAACAAAATTATTATTAAGGTACTACATAACTCAAAATTAAGATACATGGTAGTAATCCCGTCAGTAATAATAATTTTACCAGGAACTTTTTCAACAGACTGTGTCAGTATAAATAATGAAACATACATACCTGTAATTGTCCTCCGAGAGCCGGTCGTCGTCGTCGGTGGCTATAAACTGGACGCACAGAGCGCAGTCACCCTTCACGCTCTGCAGCGCTTGGACCGCTTCTTTGTGGCACGCCTGAAGAACATTCACAATGGTGCTTTATTTTACCTTTTACTACGCAATGTGAGCAGGGGCAGTGTGTTTAAATCAAACGTCTTCACTAGTGACTGCGAAAAAAATTACATTAAATGTATGACGGATTGTACAGCGCCCCTAGCGGAAACTTTGAAGAACTAAAATCTTCATATACACTGGTCATCACAAAAATCGGCCCACCTACGTTTTACAGGAAAACTCGTTTCTACTGACACAATCATGGGGCCCCAACAATATTGGTGTTATTTGAAAGCCCAATAAATATCCTTAAAGAAAAACACATTTAATTTCCTAATAAACGATTAACATATACAATAAATGTGACTTGAAAAACTTGAAAAAAGACCTCACTTTGGGCTCACCTCTGGGATCAATTAGACCAATTTTTATGGTTATAAAACCAAATAATGATCTCAAGTGTCCTCTTTAACAGATGGATAGCGATTAATCCCAACTTAACAGTTTTATAGCCATAAAAGTTGGCTCAAGCGCGTAAGCGTAACTACCTATTTTTTGAAGAAGTGACTCTGGATTCTTCTACAGACACATTTTTGGGGTAAAAACCTTTCCTTTAATGAAATGAAGTTTAGAACTAGGCTTTTAAATGGTAATAGTATAGTAATATTGGTGGGAAGTGGGGATGCATACGTTTGAAAGTGCTTGTCGCGGGTGGGTCGATTTTTATGATGACCAGTGTATTTTTTAACGCGCTCCCTAGTGAAGACGTTTGATATAAACTCACACTAAGCCCTCGGGGCCGTTTTAACCTACCTTCCCTAGTGACTAGGCCCAGAACTCTCAGCAATGAGGCTCCCTTATCCTACTAGGGATTCCCGCTGGGAAAAAAAAAACCTGATAGCGGGTATTTCAATAAACAACAAGGCTGCGTTCCCACCAGAGATGTGCGAGGATGCGTAGCAAAGGATGTTGGTGAAGAACAAACAATCGCTTCTATCTCTAAAAGATCTAAACATACAAATTGCAGGACCGACTGTTTTATATGAAGTAAAGAAACAGGGACTGGAAGACGTAGCGTGGGCCGGCCTCCTATTTGTTAGGTGGACCGACGATCCGGTAACGGTCGCGGGAGGAACCTGGATACGGGCAGCGCCAGACCGTTCATTGTGGAAAACCTTGGGGGAGGCCTTTGTCCAGCAGTGGACGTCATTTAGAGTAGGCGCACACCGTTGATTTTTCGTCGGCCGATAGTTTAGTCGGGCAGTTGATCAGTATGGGCATGTATGGGAGTGCGCACACTACGCCGATTCAATTTGGCCGATTCTTCATACAAATTAAAATCGGGCACAACTATCGGCCAACTAAAAATCAACGGTGTGCGCCTACTCTTAGATGGAACGAACGAAAGAAATAGGGGCCTTACCTGTGTGAGATCAACGTCATTGATGGCTAGGATGGCATCTCCCACATATAGCTCGCCGGTGAGCGCGGCGGGCCCTCCCGCTTCCAGCTCTGAGATCAGAATCGGCACGCCGTGCTCGCGCCCACCCTGAAACAAAAGCAATGTATGCAGGAATGAATAAGTGATAGCTGCATATGTCATTCAGTGGCATTCTTTATAAGGCGCTCGTTTACAACTTAACACATTGCTTGTGGAATTATTAGGGATATACGGTAATTAGTGGTGAGCGAAACGAAGAAACAGCATCTTCAGATCTGCCTATGGTATCACGCTCTGTTCTTTTGAAAGTTATAATTGGGGGCGTACAAAAATACCCTGAAAAGTACCTACATAAACAGGCTGAAGCACGTTTCCATTTTTGACCTGACTATCACTCTTCATTAGGTGAGATTCAGGCCAAGAGTTTCTACTGGGTAAAAAAGTAAACAATTTCAATATTTTTCCACGCCAGTTTCTTGGGCCGGCCGTTAGGGAGAAGCCACACTGTGCGGTGCGGCGCCGCACCGCAAACATTTTGTCGCATCACTGTACATATTATGGTGGTATGCGGCGCCGCAACAACACCGTCTCGGTCAATCGAAGTGCGGGGCGTACCTGCAATGCGGCGCCGGAACGCACCGTCTAGCAGCAGTGGTTCCCAAACTTATTTAGTCTACTGCCCACTTTGAGAATAAATTATTTTTAGCGCCCCCCATTTTTGTAGTCAAGAGTCGAGCTCAGTCGATGTCTAAGAGTCCTCCTAGTAGATGACGCCTCCCAAGCCTCTACACAACGTCCCGATTTTTTTTCTGGGTCTCTTACCGCGCGCCCCCCTTTAAGCCTGCAGCGCCCACAAGGGGGCGTTATCGCCCACTTTGGGAAAGACTGGTCTAGCATATCATTGATTTTTATATGCAGGACCCTTACATAAGAACTCTGTACCTACATACATTAAAGCACACGGCGGGCAGCGGGTACTGCAATATGCAAGCTCCAGCTCAGCTCTGCACTCACCGTAACGGAGATGCCGAGCCCGAGGTGTGGCGAGCGGCGCACGCGCACGGTGCGCGGACGCGGCCGGTGCGGGCGGCACACGCGGCTAGTGTCTTGTGACGCTGCAGCAGTATAAGCTCTCGGCTACCCACCGTGACGCTGTGCGAGTCTGCACTATGCCCATGCGGCGAGGAAGTCGAAGAGAGCCGCGATCACGCACTTTGGGAATGTAACCTCTATGACGAAGCTCGACAGAAGATGCTGGATGCGATACGGAGAGCCGAGCAAGGACCTGTTAATCACCAGGACCTCACGAGTAGTCGCAGTAACTGGATCGCGCTGCGCGAGTTCGCGCACTCCTGGCACACAATCAGGCGAAGTTATGAGAAGAAGTGATGACATTTATCAACGATAGCAGCCCGACGCGAAGTACCGTGTTTGTGGTGTCAAGCCCCAGAAGGGGGAGAATTGACTATGAGAAGGGACATGGATCAGAGAAATTTGTAGGGAGTCAAGCAAAGCGCCCGGGGAAAAGAGCCCAGAGCGAGTACCCGCGCGCTCTCCCGAGATTCGATTCGTACGCCGTGAGGCAGATAGAACCATGGGTGGTGGTGAACTGGTGAGTAATACCACAGAATAATAATAATAAGTACTACGTAAAGAAGTTTTACTTCAAGTTTTACTTTCAGTTTTACAGTAATGTCATTAACAATATGGTGTAATTTAGCCTGTCTCAAGAGTCAAGCACCATTTTGTTGACAAACGTCAGAGATCGGCACTGCGCCGAAGCTATAGGACTGACTTCGGTAAAATGATGTGTGGCGACTACGTCCCACTTACGCCTCATACCAATTGATTAAAATATACTTAATTGTAATACTTCTCGTACAAACTTAAGATGTAAATGCTTTGTTAGTTCTAGCGTGTTAATTTTAGAGCATGGTAATTTTAGTTTCTCACGCACCTGCAATTTTAGGATTTTATTGTCGGAATGTTAAACCCAAGTCTTTTTAGTGTTTCGCCGACGTAACATGTGGTCCATTGTTAGTCTATATAATTATTGCAGGTGTCTGTGTATCAAGCAACACCAACCTTTGTAATGTATTTCTATTGTTTGTTGTTTACTTTGTATTATGTTTGAGCCAACCTTTGCCATGTGTTTCATGCTAATTGTTTTGTTTGTATCTTCGTGGTATTTTCACTTTGTTTTACGATGGTTACCTGAAAAGGCCGCCGACCGTCGAGAGAAAAACCAATGTTTAGTTTAGTCAGTCAGTACGCAACCTCGGTACCGGTCGGACGCCTTGAAGGCCCATCCTCGCGCTTACACAATACAGTTACCGTCTTACCAGTCTATATGAACTTTTATTTCTAAAAACCTACGAACCCTGCTACCCGAGTATAGAGCGCCGACAGTGGTGACCCCGACGTGATTGGAACGTGACCTTCCATCACCACCATCTTCGGCATCAGCCTCCGCCATCCTCACCATCTCCGCCACACCGTCATCAGCTCCAGTCTTCAACAAGCCAGCATCCAGCCTTCAGGGACCATCGCAGATCGCAACCGACCTTCCTGGTTCCTCGGCAGCAAGCAACCGTCACTTCACTGGTCACGGGTACAGCCTTGGCCCAGCTCCACGCCCGACCATCGAAGACGCCTCCGCTCACTATCCCGACTCACCGTGGATAGAGCACCGCAACCTGCTCGTCTCGACTCACCGCAGACTTGAGCACACTGGCACTTGTAAGCTCATCACGCACAGACTGCTGAGCTCATCCTGACGTCATCCACCTCCGGTTCTTCCGGGGGGAGTGGTGTGGCGACGCCACTACAAACTAGTGACCAACAGATGGCGCTGTTATACTTCACTATGGCACACTCCGCCGCTCATACAAACCTGCATCGCGGTGACGGAGTTTTAGATCCTGCCAAGTATATATAGACAAACCAAGATGGTGTAAATTGGACCTTGGTCCCCGAGCACAACACCCGCTCGGAAGGAAGCACTAACATCTAGCTTCCTTATTGTGGTTGAGCATCATATCCCACAGATGTGACGTGAGGTGCCAAACTGCGGAAAATGGCGGAGGAAATACATGATTTAGCATGAATTATCGTGAATAATATTAACTACTTATTTACCTCTCAGTGTATTGAGGCAACTTAAAAAGTACATTCTGTGTTTTTATTAATATTTAGGCAGTTAAATACTGCACAGTATTTAGTACACCATTTTCTTTATTTTCTTCCATCATACCTCATCATACACAAGAATACGCGTGCGTGAGTCAATGTTCACTCGTATGTGAGGACTTGTCGAATAGTATCCTGTAGGTGGGCCATCGTGCGTGTTTTGTTTTCGATGTAAACTCGAGGAGATGAACAGGCCTGGTAATACCCACCGTGACGGAGATGCCGAGCCCGAGGTGCGGCGAGCGGCGCACGCGCACGGTGCGCGGACGCGGCCGGTGCGGGCGGCACACGCGGCTAGTGTCTTGTGGCGCTGCAGCAGTATAAACTCTCGGCTACCCACCGTGACGCTGTGCGAGTCTGCACTATGCCCATGCGGCGAGGAAGTCGAAGAGAGCCGCGAGCACGCACTTTGGGAATGTAACCTCTATGACGAAGCTCGACAGAATTGTACACAGTTTTGGCAATAAAGATTATTCTATTCTATTAGAAGATGCTGGATGCGATACGGAGAGCCGAGCAAGGACCTGTTAATCACCAGGACCTCACGAGTAGTCGCAGTAACTGGATTGCGCTGCGCGAGTTCGCGCACTCCTGGCACACAATCAGGCGAAGTTATGAGAAGAAGCGATGACATTTATCAACGATAGCAGCCCGACGCGAAGTTCCGTATTTGTGGTGTCAAGCGCCAGAAGGGGGAGAATTGACTATGAGAAGGGACATGGATCAGAGAAAAGACAATGCCGGAAATTGGCGTCTTTTTTTTTTCGCGCGGCCATCGACCAAACCTTGTTTTTTGATTACAAAATAGTATAATAAACCAAACTTACTATGACATGTATACCTCTAAACTCAGTCTGAACTGAGTTACGAGCATTAGAAGTTTGATGATTTTCATACTAGATTTGCTTTTTGCGCGCAAGTTTTGTAAGAAATTGCAACAAAATAGTGACATTGTATGTGTAAACAAACAATATCATCCATTAAAGGCTCCAGACATCAGTATGCAGCAGAATCAGCGCAATAAAAAAATAGCGCAATATTTTGTTGCAATTTCTTACAAAACTTGCGCGCAAAAAGCAAATCTAGTACGAAAATCATCAAACTTCTAATGTTCATAACTTAGTTCAGACTGAGTTTAGAGGTATATATGCCATAGTAAGTTTGGTTTATTACACTATTTTGTAATCAAAAAACAAGTTTGGTCGATGGCCGCGCGAAAAAAAAAAAGACGCCACCTTCCATACAAAATCTGGCATTGCCATTTGTAGGGAGTCAAGCAAAGCGCCCGGGGAATAGAGCCCGGAGTAAGTACCCGCGCGCTCTCCCGAGATTCGGTTCGTACGCCGTGAGGCAGATAGAACCATGGGTGGTGGTGAGTAATACCCACCGTGACGGAGATGCCGAGCCCGAGGTGCGGCGAGCGGCGCACGCGCACGGTGCGTGGCCGCGGCCGGTGCGGGCGGCACACGCGGCTAGTGTCTTGTGACGCTGCAGCAGTATAAACTCTCGGCTACCCACCGTGACGCTGTGCGAGTCTGCACTATGCCCATGCGGCGAAAGTCGAAGAGAGCCGCGATCACGCACTTTGGGAATGTAACCTCTATGACGAAGCTCGACAGAAGATGCTGGATGCGATACGGAGAGCTGAGCAAGGACCTGTTAATCATCAGGACCTCACGAGTGGTCGCAGTAACTGGATCGCGCTGCGCGAGTTCGCGCACTCCTGGCACACAATCGGGCGAAGTTATGAGAAGAAGTGATGACATTTATCAACGATAGCAGCCCGACGCGAAGTACCGTATTTGTGGTGTCAAGCGCCAGAAGGGGGAGAATTGACTATGAGAAGGGACATGGATCAGAGAAATTTGTAGGGAGTCAAGCAAAGCGCCCGGGGAAAAGAGCCCAGAGCGAGTACCAAAGTCAAAGTCAAAGTCAAAATTTCTTTATTTGTTTGGACTAATAAATAGTTCTTACAAATCGTCATTTTGCTCTTAAGGAGCCTCTACATGTCTCATAATCTTTTTACCCTACCAGCGCTTCGAGACCAACATTTGGCAAGTGCTGAGAAGAAGCGCCGCAACAAACTCAGTCACCACTGTCTGCCGGTTAATATAAATAAATAGAAATAGTAGTAGTAGGTACATTCGATTCAGGAGCAGTTCACTGAATTTACCATGCATTCTTGTATGGTGTATCTTATAAGAATGGGTATACAAGATTGCGTGGTATATTAAACAAGGTAGTGACGTGCTAATATCTAGACTTACATATTAAGATACTAGTAGAAATGACTCGCATACATAAATTTGAATAACTTGGATTGACCAGTCCCCGAAAGCAGCGCCTGTTCACAGACATGACGAGTGAACCAGCCATCGCTTCACTCGACCATATTAGAGGGAATGTAACGACCCGCCTCACTACGCCACCACCCCAGAGACATTTTAGTGAGAATGACAATTCCAAGTTATCTCTTTAAAAAAAAAACTAATAATTAAAGCTAAGTAACAGTCCAGATTGAGAAGCATGACACTATAACATTTGAGAAATTATTATTAGTTTATACATTACTTTTCATTTTAATTCTTTTTAGTGCGAGCATGAGAGGACCATAATCCTACTCCCAGGATGACTTATCATTAAGAAAATCTCGAGTTGTATAATAGGCTTTTTTAAGCATGTGATCTTTAACTATATCTTTAAATTTATTATACGGTAGCTCTTTATATTTATCAGGGACTTTGTTATAAAAATGGATACCTTGTCCCATAAAAGTAGCAAACACTTTATTAAGTCTAAAAGCGGGTATAGCCAATTTATTTTTATTTCTAGTGTTAATTTGGTGAATATCACTTTTCTTTTTGAATTCAGTAATATTTTTTTGAATAAATAGAATACAGTTTAAGATGTATTGTGAAGCGGCCGTGAGAATGCCAATTTCTTTAAACAATTCTCTAAGGGATGCTCTTGCTTTCATTTTATACAAGTATCTTATCGCACGTTTTTGCAAAATAAATATTGTTTCAAAATCTGCAGCTTTGCCCCATAGCATGATTCCATATGACATTAGGCTATGAAAGTAGCTAAAGTAGACTAAGCGAGCTGTTGAAACATCGGTTAATGACCGTATCCTTTTTATTGCAAAAGCCGCTGAGCTGAGCTTTCCCGCCAGAGTTTCTATATGGGGGCCCCACTGGAGTTTTGAATCCAGGGTAATTCCCAGAAATACAGTAGAGTCTACCAGATCGATTGCATTATTATTAAGTTCTATTTGTGTACTAACTGTTTTTATGTTAGGCAAAGAGAATTTTATACATTTTGTTTTCTTTGCATTGAGTTGTAAATTATTTGTAGTGAACCAACTTAAAACTCTTGTTAGTGCATTATTTACATCGTCAAAGTTATTTTTACTTCTATCGATATTAAAAATCAAAGATGTGTCATCAGCAAATAACACGATTTCGCAAGAGTCCTTAACAAAATATGGTAGATCATTAATGTATATAAGAAACAAGAATGGACCCAGAATGGACCCCTGCGGAACTCCCATTTTATTACCCGCGCGCTCTCCCGAGATTCGGTTCGTACGCTGTGAGGCAGATAGAACCATGGGTGGTGGTGAACTGGTGAGTAATACCACAGAATAATAATAAGTACTACGTACAGAAGTTTTACTTCGCGAAGGTATTTAAAAAAATGTATGCTCAATGTCACCATATTGTTATGGTGTAATTTAGCCTGTCTCAAGAGTCAAGCACCATTTTGTTGACAAACGTCAGAGATCGGCACTGCGCCGAAGCTATAGGACTGACTTCGGTAAAATGATGTGACGTGAGGTGCCAAACTGCGGAAAATGGCGGAGGAAATACATGATTTAGCATGAATTATCGTGAATAATATTAACTACTTATTTACCTCTCAGTGTCTTGAGGCAACTTAAAAAAGTACATTCTGTATTTTTATTATTATTTAGGCAGTTAAATACTGCACAGTATTTAGTACACCATTTTCTTTATTTTCTTCCATCATACACAAGAATACGCGTGCGTGAGTCAATGTTCTCTCGTATGTGAGGCCTTGTCGAATAGTATCCTGTAGGTGGGCCATCGTGCGTGTTTTGTTTTCGATGTAAATAAAATACCCACCGTGACAGAGATGCCGAGCCCGAGATGCGGCGAGCGGCGCACGCGCACGGTGCGCGGCCGCGGCCGGTGCGGGCGGGGCGCGGGCGGCGCGGGCGCGGCTGGTCGGGGCGCGACGCCGCGGCACACGCGGACTAGTGTCTTGTGGCGCTGCAGCAGGATCTCTGCTTCCACCTGCAAATATTTATCGTTATGACATAGCCCGACGGATTACCAGAGTAAATACAAATGAGTAGGGCATCTTCATAGAAACGCACCGGGCGCGGTTTGTATGTGAGCGCGCCAATACGTATGCGCACGCACACACTGACAAAATTTAGCGTGGATTAGCGGGATGTTGCGCCGAATTTTGTCAGTGTGTGCGTGCGCGCCGCATACATATTGGCGCGCGCTCACATACAAACCGCGCTCGGTGTGTTTCTATGAAGATGACCTTGATTTGTATTTACTCTGGGATTACCAAGCTGAAGTGGCAATGGGTAGGGCACGTACGCAGAACTGACGGCCGATGGGGCAGCTAGGTTCTGGAGTGGAGGCCGCGTACCGAAAAACGCAGCGTGGGACGTCCACCCACAAGGTGGACCGACGACATCATAAAGGTAGCAGGAAAGCGCTGGACGCAGGCCACTACCAACCGGGTAACATGGAAAGCATTGGGGGAGGTCTATGTTCAGCAGTGGACGTCTTATGGCTGAGATGATGATGATGATGATTAAAATTGGGGCCATGACAGTATATTTTCTGTTTCTCCATGTTTCTTTCTTCTATTACTGACATACAGCTATTTCCTCTCCCCGGGACTACTTGGATCCGAGGCCAAACTGTAAACCCTGGCTATACTGGAAGTGAAGGAAATAGCGATGGGAATAGTACCGTTCTTTATCACAGACTTTGTATAAAGCGTGTTTTAGGGCCTCATGCCACGTTTTCTTCAGATTAGTTTCACGCAATCAAAAATGCGCTGTGTACGTGATCGTTACAGTTTCAATTCAAAACAAAGCACAAGGTTTTTTTACGTTTAGAGCAGCGCAGTTAATGCACACTTGTAAAACGGGCCTAAAAACATAGTGTACACGGGTCTCTAAAAATTTGCTTTAACTAGGTCGTATACTTCTTGGACTATCCATCATAGTCTTTCTGCTGTCTGCTATTTAAAATTTAATAATAAAATTGATGAATGACTAAGCCTTGATAAACGACAGATTGTTCAACGACAAGGTAGCTGACCGTAAAGTGCTGTAACTAAGCAGAGCTTTCACTTTCCAACATAACGTTATTGTAGGTTTTGTTTAAACTTTAAAGGCATGTAATTTATCACGCATTACCATATCCAAAGTAAAATCCTGACCTAGCAATTTTCGCAGGCCGCCACAACATGAAAGAGTATAAATTAGGACCATTACACGCTGCGCTTGTCAATCAATCAATATCCAACACTTATGAGATAATGTTTGCATAAGAGCTCTATTATTAGCACTTGCCAAGTCAAATATAACGCGTATGCAGTAAAACTTCTACCATAATAATAAGTTGGATATTTCAAAAGCAAACTAAATGTTGTCCCTTGCAGTTATTTGTATACACTGTGCATCTTTTAAAGTAATAATAGGTGCTATTTTCTAACAGCATGACAGTCCGATGTGCTGTCAAATGAACATAATTTTAATTTCAAAATAATAATACCTGTGCCCATAGAGAATCTCTAATATCAGACCGCATATCCCTCCCGAGGAGTTGGAGCTGTTGTATCCTGCCTGCCAGTTCCTTATCCAGGTATTTTGTTGCTAATCTGCAAAATTAATATGTGCACTGTTAAAATCTTTGAATCTTCAAACCTAAGACTTGAACAGGAGCTGTTGAAATTAATTTAGAGCATAATACACAGTAGTGGTAATATTGAAAAGCAAATGCCTTGAAGACGCAATGCGAGCTGGAACGCTTAGAGCTTTGTAGCAGAAGTAAGAGTCCTCCCACACTACCGTTTTTAAGCGTCAGCAAGTTAATTTCCTCTCATCATATTTTTTCTGAATGAGCTATACTGGAAGCAGAAATCGGTTTCTCCAGCTTCACCGGGCAATCCCAACTAATATTATAAATGCGAAAGTAACTCTGTCTGTCTGTCTGTCTGTCTGTTACGCTTTCCCGCTTAAACCTCGCAACCGATTTTGATGAAATTTGGCATAGAGATAGTTTGAGTCCCGGGAAAGAACATAGGATAGTTTTTATCCCGGTTTTTGAAACAGGGACGCGCGCGATAAAGTTTTTCTGTGACAGACAAAATTCCACGCGGGCGAAGCCGCGGGCGGAAAGCTAGTAGTGTAATAAACCATACGAATACCTCCGGGACTGCTCAACCTCCACTGGTTGGGTTTTAATTGGAGGCCAAGCTGTAGATCCAGGCTATACAGGAGATGCAATGGTGGAAAAGATTCAAGGGCTCTCATGCTCAAAATTCAGGTAGGAACCAGTTTAGTTATAGTACTTACCTAGCTCCGAAGAGTTCGGAGTGCAAAGCGAGTACGGTTTCGCGGAGCGCGGCGTTCTCTCGCGCGAGCTGAGCGGCCTCGGAGCGCGCGCGCGCCGCCTCCGGCACGTTGCCGGCGCCGTCGCCGCCGTCCTGGCAGCCGCCTGCGCGACCAACAACGGGGGGTAGCAGAAATACTTTTCTATAGCAGTAGGCCTAAGATGCGCGACGCGATAAACGGTTTTCACGCCATTTTATCGATTTTCCCCATACATTTTGACGTCGATAAAAGTTATCACGGCGTGAATCTTAGGCCTACTGTAGATCCTGATTATACAGGAGTTGCAGCGGTGGAAACTCTAGGTGGTAATAGTAATAGCTAGTCCCGAAGCGGAAATCTATTCTAATTGTTCTGGATGCGCGCCACATTACAATCTTAAACGATAGACAAAACATATATGGGCGTATGGTTTCTTGTTCTCGTTTCAGCTAAATGACGTTCACTGCTGGATCCTGGTAATTTCCGCGACCTTCACCACATCATCGGTCCAGCTAGTGGGGGGCTTGCCCCACTACATCTTCGGGCTCGTGGTCGTCACTCAAGAACTTTTCTGCCCCAGAGGCTATTTATTAGCTTTACGAGCTATGAGTCCTATCCACTGCCACACGATTTTAACAATTCTGCGGTGTAGGTAAGATTATATCATTAAGTGAATAACATCATTGTATCTAAGCTAAGTAATGCAATAAATTGCATCTAGAAATCGTAACGTCAGACTTTGCTATGAAAACAGATTATTTTTAGGGAAAATCCCAGGATATTATTTTCACTACTATTTATCATTAATTTATGTAAAGTAAACGTTAATTTATTATTGATGACAAAATAACATTAGCACTTAGACAGCCTTCCAAGCAATTAACATGCACGATGATTTGGTTCCGTGAAGATTTATTGGACGCGATAAAAGTGACAAACGGTGATAAATCATTAGTGGTCAAGCGCGAGGAGCAATGCTCACCTGCGGAGGCCGCCCGCGCGTGAACCAGTTCTGCCCGCATGTCCACCAGCTCCGCCTGGAATGTCAATCAATAAATATTTATTGCAGGGAATTTCATATTTTGTCACGATGAAAAAAGGTTGAGTTGTCAGTGAATTCATTAATGTTTAATTATTTTTAAGGCGCGTTTCCTTTCGATTCTGCTAATTCCAATAAGAACTCAAGAATAATAATGAAAAAAAAATACCATAAGAATAATTAATAGTTTTCCGTCAGAACATTGACAAGACACAGTACCTAAGCCTAACAATGGGCAATATTTTGAACAAAATTAAAGTGGAAGTGATCGATCGAGATATAGTTTTTTTTTCTGTTAAAACTAGTTCTATGTGTCAGGAACTACTGGACTGATTAAATATAATTTATCTAACTCGTGGGTTGTGCATTTGAAGGTGTAATTGGTATCTTGCAGGTGAAATATTGCACGGACACAGACAAGCAATCACAAACCCACAAAATACAGAGAAATCCGCTTCCAGACTTTTATGATGTTATTAGGGTTCAATAAATTCGATATGGAATAGTTGTGTCATAATGATAATGGAAATCCGCAAGCTTTCCAAACAACCCAAATATCAAATAACAGATTCCGTATACGGACGCGAGCGGCAAGAATAAACCGGGTCATATATCACGCCAATTGTTATGGGATTCATGTTCATGGAGGCAATTCGATAGGTCACGTTCAACAGGGCTACTTCGAAACGCTGTTTACGTAGATTCAGGTCTATTTCTATCTATCACCGTCGCTCTTGTTGGCATCTGGCTTTGCGTGAGAGAGATGGTAACAATCGAAACTTCGGATAACGTTCTTCGGAGTAACCCCACAGTAATCCGGGCGCAGTCAATGGAGTAGGCGTAAATCCAAATTACTGTCCCCTCGGACAGATGGCGCTTGTGGGCAATGACAAACGCGTAAATCTTACCAATTCAGCACCCCTTGTCTACCGAGTATTTAACGCACCTACTTTATCCCTATTGACTCATTGATTATTGCCTCTTCACAGCCGTTAGCTTTGGAACATTAGCAGTAATAGCTTACAATTTAACGCTAAATTAAACTTTGAAATTAATTTAACCCATTGCGTACGTATAGTTAAAGCATAAGAATAAAACCTATGTTACATTAGTCATTAAGTTCAGGCTTTGGACATTTTCCGTTTTTCCCGATTGTGGCAAATCATGCGGTAACAGATAACTTAAGTAGTTTAATACTAGTATCAATACTATTAAGGGATAAGTAAGTATGTATTAAAAATAACACGATAATAAGATGACGAGACAATACTACAGTTAAAGATGACTAATGCACGCCCTTGCTTGCGCGCACAAATAGAATCGCAGCGCCCTCATTGACTCATCATATTTATCACCCCAACCTAACTGCTTGACTGGACTGTTTAAACTTGAACCTGTAAATACGCAATAAAGTAAAAAGAAAATCTAAATCCCTCTCACCACCTCATAATATGCACACGTATGTACAAAGAAATTTGATGATGCAACTTTGTAGCACATCTAACATACTGTCCAAGTCCATATCAAATTCCAACTCCTTGCGAAGACAGAAAAGCGAAGAAATCGTTATCCAGAGATTTCACATCATGACACATAGCAATAGTAAAACATCACTTTCGAACCAATACAAGTACTTAAGTCAGCCTAAGTTTTGTCAGAAGGTGGAAAACTAAAACTCATTAAAAAAAACTCATTAAAACTCATTTATTTCTGTAAATAGGCTTAAAAAAAGCACTTTTACACGTCCTAGTATTAACCCTACCACTGCTTCAGGACTATAAATGGGCCAGTGCTGAGAAGAAGCAGCGCAAGAAACTCAGTCACTATTGTCAGCCTCTTTTTCAAAGGTTTACATGTTTTAAAATGTACAAAGTTATAAATATTTATGCGAGCTAGGCAGTAACGTATCCCAAACATTTTTATCTTTTAAATAATCATCGACTTTATAGTAGCCCTTTTTCATTAAGGTACTTTTAATATGTGCTTTGAATTTATGAATGGGTAGTTCTACAACAGTTTGTGGTAATTTATTAAAGAATTTAATACATTTTCCCATAAATGAATTACCAATCTTATGCAATCTGAAATTTGGAACGGCAAGTTTATTTTTGTTTCTTGTATTAAAGTTATGCAAATCGCTCTTTTTCGTGAATTGCTCTATATTTTTGCGGACAATGTATAATTCCCTCAAAACCGTCATTGATTAATTTATTTAAGAGACTTGTGACAACAACAGCAAAAGTCCCAAAAGCTCAAAAGCCTCCAGATCGCGAAAAGACCCTAAAGACAATCGAACAATATTATTCTTAATTTTTACTTGATATGACAAGACTTGTTCGAAGTTGGATAAACAAACAAGCCATACGAGGTTGGTATTTGAATTAAAAAAACAACAGGCCACAGGACGCTATCTATTTTAGGATGAAGATGTAGCGTCCGATCGTGGCATCTTGCAGATTGAGGGTTAAGCATTGTAGTAATTGTAAATAGCATAACAATCTGTGTGGGCCGCGATCCGGAGATAACTGTTTGTGTAATATCGGTGTCTGTAACACGGAAGCGTAATCCCATCGCTCGCTAGGCGGGCGGCGCGGGCGCATCTTACTATGAGTGGATCACTAGCATGCCAATCGGTTTAAACGTCTATTTCATAAATTTTTAACAAGCGAATTAGCTTAAAAACAGTTAAATGTTAATTTTTATAACAGCCTAGGATTAAAAATGTACACTAGAACTGTTTTAATGTAACATTATTTTACGAAATAAAGATATTTTGAAATTGAATTGAAAAATTGGTTTAAACGTCTTACGCCCGATCGCGCGTTATATACGCTTGTATTTTAAAGCCAAGATAGCAAACTAGTGCCAGTTTTGTTGACCAGTGAAACCAGCTTAATATTGAGCTTTTATAGGTAGTAAAGGTAGAGATCTGTTTTAACGATTAGACCACCTAGATCGGGTTGTTTTATCTGTTATACTGTCTAACCGTTTATTTAGTGTATTGTAGCATAAAGAGCTTCTACTATAACTAGAATAAGGAATCATTATTTTGATTTCTGATTTCTCGCTCGACTCTACTTTTCTGATCATTTCCTGATTTTGATTAAAATTGTATTATACTTGTGTATCGCTGGCGTTGGGATTTCCGGGACGCCTCCGTAGACTAGTGGTTGTAAAAAGGGTCTCTGCATCCGTTAGTCTTAGGTTCGATTTTCAGGTGAGAAAAATCACTTGTCAATCGTGATTGGGCAAAATATGGTTTTAACCTCAGTGGGCATGTTCAGCGGTCTGATTATTTACCTTTTCAAATGCCAGTAAAAGTCAGACACGAAGGTTTCCGCCGAAGGAATAAAAAAAGAATGTTGGATTTTTAATGTTAACTTTATAGATAACTTTCAAAATTCTTTTCATAGCGTATTTGAATAAGGAGGTACTACTAAAATTCCGAAAGTCCCGAGTTAAAATTCGTAAACGGTTGACCTACGTAACTGCAATGTGAGACATGACGGCTGCGTGCAATCGGTGGTCCTTCCCCATTCATACTTGCACATACAAACGAGTTCGAGACCAGCGTAACATAATGCACGCTGACTCGACGAATGATTTCAAAACATTGTGCCGTTTTCGAAGATTCCATTTAACTTTTAGCTAAACGTATATCACGATAATCTGCTGAGGAGACTCATATTGCAAGGTAATTAAGTGGGTTTAACTGTGTAGGCACTTATCAGATTAACTCATCATTAAAACAAAGTACTGATTGCAAAAAAACTATGTATCCATTTAACTATATGTTTTTATCAACGAACCATGATACATAATAAAAAATAAGAGAGATAATAAAATAATTTTCTTGCAATACATTATTTTATTATTGATTAAAAGTGGTAAAGGAACACGGTTGCCTTGTTAAAGTTAAACGGATTTCACTTTCAGCACCACACCCTGCAACCGTTATCCTTGGCACGCATGATTACGCACCAAGATGCAAGCTTGTAACAATGTTAGTACACAAACAAGGCCACCAGTTTTCCATGATTTGTATCAATATTGTCTGGAGTGAAGCTCACGGTAATATCAACAACCAATAAACACAGCCTACGCAGGCTTCATCTAAGACCATTATCCGGATATCGCGTAGGAGGCTGATATAACGAGCGATTGTGAATATTATAACAATGTGAAAAAATAAAACCAAGACAGACACAATAATATGCAATATAAAAACATTACAATAAATGAACAGTTAACTCGTATTCGAGACAATGAATACGGTTCATTAGGGCCTCTATAAAATGCATGTTACATGTACCGGAGAGCCGCAGGCCGTATAAATACCATGTTCGATGACAACGTGCCTAGTTATACTTTCGTCTCGTCCCTAATTAACTGGCAAGTTATTGCGATATGCATCCGATAGACAGATGATAGAAAAGCGGCTTCAGCGATGTGTGCAGCGGCTGGCGCTGAGTCCACGAGGGACGTGCGCCAAGTGCTGAGTGATTGACGAAAGCTCTTTCTTCGCGGCCGAGTGGGCGCTGATCTGAGATAACGTCGGCCGGTCGTAAGATTGATTCACCACGGCTGTGTATCGATGCATGTATCTAAGATGCGCGAACGATTCTATCGTCTAGCGGGCAGCGCCAGCGCACGCGCCGTCCACCAGGTGTGGATTTCACAATTAATGCTGCGTCACAGAAATAAATCTCTTAACATTTCGTGACGACAGTCTTATTCGATGCATTTCTTACATGCATGAAATTTGATAGCCCTCTGGATAACAGACGTATAAAATTTTATTAGAAATAACATAATGCATGCAACATAGAAACTGGCGACCTCACAAGATGGATAAGTTGGGAAAAACTGGCCAATTTCAAGTCAAATGACTTACATTACATTATTTCTCTATCACGTTAGTGAGCTTTTCTGAAGCTTTTCTCAAGCTGACTTTGATCCCCTCGTTTATAAAAATTATTCACACTATACGGCCTGAAGCAGACCTTTTTCGATCTTTATGAGGGTTGTTGTTGTTGAAGTACAAGTTGTGTCATAAGATTATAATTATTTACAGAAATGCCTACAAGCGAGATAATTTTACGTTAATTAGAGCACATTTGCTTGTGAACGTGCCTACGCTCAGCTCGAGCACCACGTTTTTAACGGCCTACATCTTGGAAACGTACGCGTTCACAAGCGCCTCATTTGCATGCCTCTCGGGTGCGCTACAGTCTCATCACGAGGACAACGTTCCTCCGTCTTTTCACTCATTGCGAGTCAATATGCAAATGCTCCCGCGCTAACTGTTCAACGACCACATAAATAAAGGATGCCTAAGGTTAATTGTTTGCTAGATACCATCGCAAAACTGGCATACATTTCAAATTATTTTTCGCAATTGCAATGCCATAAAGGGTTATGAAGA
This sequence comes from Ostrinia nubilalis, assembly GCF_963855985.1. Lineage (NCBI taxonomy): Eukaryota > Metazoa > Arthropoda > Insecta > Lepidoptera > Crambidae > Ostrinia > Ostrinia nubilalis. The sequence goes on along the minus strand of NC_087091.1, from coordinate 5,284,668 downwards.
AATCAGGCTGGCATATTAAAGATACGATTCGATCTGTCGCGGATAACCGATAATGCTAATGCTGATCGAATCTATTTACTTGAGCGCACCCACGCCCTGCGACACTTGACGCTTGTGCAACTGCCGCGATCCCTAAACTTGCATTTGAATTCGAAAAGTACGGTTCGACTTTTTGTAATGTTGCAACGGATGCATTACCATAAAATTTATTTACAAGCAATCTCGGTGCATGTACGAAGCGATCGATTTGAAAGTTTTATGAATGGATTGAGATGACCCAATGAACCTGAACAATGGTGAGAGTTTCAAGTTAACGCCGATGGATCGCCACCCAGGAAACAGACGTTATCTCACTGACAATATGGGGGAAGATGAGAACGCGGCAGGGAGCGCGCTTCTACTCATTTATTTACAGATAAGTACTACAAATACATATCGTTTTGTTCTCCAAGTGGCATTTCCATATAGACACAAACCAGTTGAATATTGAATGATAGATGGAATTCTGTTGAATGGTTAGCTTTTAACATGTAGTACTGGGAAATTCTGTTACTGTTTTAGGATGCATCGTCACGGGTCCGTATGAAAATTAACTAACGCGGTCACAGAATACATTGGCAATTGGCATCTTGGAACATTAAATGTGCCGTGTAGAAATGGACACGCGATAATTCATCGGAGATGCACTAGACTCGGCTCGGTATCGATATAACAAATGTCGCTTTTGTTATCCTTGTCACAATCTAACCAGGCTAGTCGTGGCGCTACTTGGGCCCGCTCCAACAGTTTATCTTGTTTTATTCGACTTTATCTAACATTTAACACCATCATTTTTATGGACTAACGGTAGTTTAGAGACACTATTGTCTTGACAACAAGCTTTCGTGCGGCGTGAAGTATTAGTAAGCAAGATTTTATTTTGGATTCGAAGTTCAGTTTTTGTGAGCATTATCTGTTGACCCAACAGTCTAATTTAATTGCGAAACGAATCGAAAGTCACTTCTTTAGATGGTAAAAGCTTTTATTGCACCATAACATATTTGATACGCCTGCCTACACCAGTTTTATAGAGCTAGTGGGATACGTACAAGAACTTCAGTTTTCATAATATTGTAGAGACAAGAACCACTTTGCTTGCGGACATCATTTCTCAGGTCAACAACATCTAAGGTAATCTGCGAGACAAATATTTATTGCAGTCTGATGAATGTTTATTTGCATACTGAATTATGTATTCGGTGTGCAATGTGCATGCGTGTGATGTTAGTCGTGATCGCACCTGGCGGCGCGGGCGCAGCCGTCGAGTCTACGGCAGTTTCGCTACAAGATTCTCGGAACGCCGATGCAGCGGATGAACTGCACCATGAATGACGATATGCCATCGTCATGCGTTCTTATAAATGATCGGTCTTAAATTACCCCTGTCAGGTGTTAAGCTCGGTTTACATGAGCTGCGCCATGTTTTACTTTGCAGGTTTTATTAAGGCCGGGTAACAGAGAAAATGGCGAAAATGAGGTTTTCATTTTTCATTTTTGAGGTACTAAACAGTAAAATAAAAGGCTAAGATTTTTTTTGGGCATAGTTGAGGATATTTTCTAGGGCTATTAACGGATGGAAACACGATTTGATGAAGTTGACTCGATAGAATAAATTCCCAAAGTTACCTCTATTCGTTTTCTAATTATGGTTTTATTTTTAAAATAAGCGATTTGAGATTCTGAATCTTTTACTAAACTAAAGTTCAGAAATAACTTGAGGGCTTTTAACGGATGAAATTTTTATATTGCGTCTTATTTAGTTACTATGTTAAAAAATGTGGAAAAAATCGCCCATGACGGCTTGGACAATCTCAATCAGTCGCGCGGTGGCGCTTACGGAGGACGGACGCGTGCCAGTTTTTTGGACGTGACAGTTCTCGATTTGTCAATATTTTTGACAATGATGACTTTGATGAGTCACAGTATAATAATACCAGTGTTACTGGAGAAAGCTAAAATTTTTGATAATTAAGAATTCTGAATTTTGTCTACCTATTGAAATTTAAATCGTTGGCATCCTTTTAAACTAAGACTCTACTCATGATACATTCCTCAAATATGAGACAAAACCAATGAGTTAAAATTACATTTTAATAGTACCTACATACAATCGTCTTCACTCTTTAGAAGAGCACACTGACACAAATAAATAATAAAAAATTAGGTCAGTGGGTCAAATATAGGGGCAGCTGCACGTCACTGAAAGATGATTCTGTTTACTCGGCATCTGGGCTGGAGAACATGAATCCTTGCTTACAGATGCAGATGTAAATAGAGTTATAATTGAACAAATTTTACATGAAATGTTTAACAGAACTCAGTTAAAAGACTTATACATGGAATACCAATAAGGTTGCAGAGGGAAAGCTACCTATTATAAACTAGCGGCCGCCCGCGACTTCGTTCGCGTGGACCTCGTTTTACCCCCGTTAGATATGATGTTTTAAATCATTTTACCCATGTTGATAGATGGCGTTTCACGGTTTCCCCCGAATGAATATTTACGAACGTCATACCGTAGTTTGTCCAGTGCTGTAGATTTTAACCAATGACGATAGATGGCGCTTTAAGACACGTCTTATTTATTTATTGAAATTTATTTGCCACATATCGTCATAATGTTAATCTGGGTTATTATAAACAATAATACTGTAAAGTTTCAACAAAATCCGTTCAGTAGTTTTTGCGTGAAAGAGTAACAAACATCCAGACATCCAGACATCATGACATCCAAACTTTCGCCTTTATAATATTAGTAAGATATTTCACAATCCAAACTAATATTTACTATTTAGCATTTACTTACAGTAAATATTAGTTTGGATCGTGAAATATTTAAAATAAAAAAAAGAATAAAACAAAATAGGGTTTCAAATTACCTATCTATAATCTAATATTATAAAGAGGTAAAGTTTGTGTGTTTGTATATTTGTTAAATTGTAAGGGGTAATCTCGGGATCTACTGAACTGATTTTAAAAAATCTTTCACCAATAGAAAGCCACATTATATATGAGTGTAATAATAGGTTATATAAAAACCAAAAAATTCCACGCTGGCGAAGCGGCGGGCGGAAAGCTAGTTTATTTATAATTATGTAAGAGCATAATTATTAAAGTCGAAGTCAAACATTCTTTATTTGTGTGGACCTATATTAACGAGAGATTACAAGGCGTCAAATATTTCAAGAAAAAAATTAAAAACTATTATAAAGCTAAATTTTGCTCTCATGGAGCCTTTACCTACTCTGACAAATTAAGACTTAGAGAAGAAACTAATAATAAAACTATTTAACTGTCCTGCAATGAAAAGCTTGATCGGGTACAACACCTCAAGTTATTTCAGAACTTGATTTCATTAAAAGACTCCGAATATCAAATCGGTTAGGTATCTAAAGTCAAACGATTCTGAAATGTCAAGTGGACTAATGAATAACCCATTAAGATAGTAGCGCCCTCCTGTCAATGACATACCTGGAACGATAGAGTTTTGAACAACTAATAAAAATGCTTTGTCCTAAATGACTGACGGATATCGTAGAGACCTGAAAGTTGGAAGGTGTGTTCTTTTTATGACGTAGACATCTCATAAGAAAAGATTTTCCGAAATGGGGTCATGAAATGAAGGGGGTGAAAAAAGGGGGCAAAGTTTGTATGGGACAAAGTGATTCCTTGGTTCAATCTACTTGAAATTTAGTTTAACAATACCTTAATATAATTCATGAAAGACGTGTGGAACGGGTAGAAAGGTAATTTTGGCAGTCATTTTCTTCGAAGTTGATATCAATACTACTTAGTGCCTTTGATTTAATTACTTTTTATTTTTACAAGTGTTTGAAAACTCCATTTCAGATTGTGTTCAATGTCAAGTGAAATCTCAAATTGAAATGTCTCAATCTCAATGAGGAGACTCTGTATTTATTCCTAGAATTCCCCAAACACCGTCAAATTACCCTTTCGAATTCAAGACAGTGCAGTTTCCCATCAGTCTGCTTCGTAATGACTATAAACAAAGCTCAAAGTCAAACTCTAGGGACCTCTGCTTAAACTCCCATGAGTGCACAGAGGTACGCAGGTAACCGCGTGTGATGCTCATAGCAATTTTCGATAGGTACAGAACCCCGTACATACGTCATACATATTATAGAAAGAAAACACCCAGACCAATACAAACAAATATATGTTTCTGCAATTTTTGTATGATATTTTTATTTATTAATAAACAAAGAGACTGAACAAAATTGATGCGTACCTATACTGATTAATGTTATTAACCACATGCAAAGCTTCGTGAATTGCAACAACTATAATTAAATTTATTATCCAAGCTCTAAATAATCGCTACTAAGAGTAACTTATCATAAAAAAAAATCCAATCGCTCAAGCTCCCAAGGGCCTACCGATAGGTCGGGTGACGTAATCTTGAAATTCTTTAAGCCGGCGCAGCACTTCCAGAAGGTCGGGCGACGCCACGGCCACTTTGAACCGTGTTTACTTCTGCAGTTATATTTTATATTTATTCGATTCTAGAATATATTCCCAAAAAGTCTGAAAGGTGTTTTAATTTGTATCACTTAGATATGATTTGTATTAGAAAGTGTTGTGAGTGTGACGCTTGAAGGGAAGGAAGTCAACCTAACCTAACCAACTGCGTATTTCTATACTGTGTAGCTGGAAATTGTGGCGGGAGCTCTTTGACGCGCTGTTTTCGGCGAAGAATTGCGCGCGCAGATTTTGACAGCGCGAAATACCTACTTTAGAAGAAATACCAAGCCTTAATACAATAAATAGTTTGTTGAATACAGCTGTTTATACGTACGTTCCTTTACTGTTCTTGACTGCTTGTTTTATTTTGAATTAATGTAATGTTTTTAATTACGTTTTTTTTATTTTTGTTATGGCACAGATTCAGAGTTATGACTACTTAATTTTGACGTATCTTTCTAATTTGTATGTATCTATCAGTGTTGCTTAATTATGCTAGTTAACAAGTAAGGCCGTAGCAATTAATTATCGGTGTTAACGAGTAGATATAACTTGCTAACGGTAACTCCGAACTTCACAAAATGATTGCACATCTGCGTCGCACTCTTGACACGGACCTCCCACTGGCGTCATTGAATTTGACTTCGCTAACATACGACCACGGTCCACGGTGCGTAATAAAACTATAATCGTAGTCTAGACCTAGCTAAAACCTACAAGTACTGAAATAATTCAAAGCAATAAACACATACGAGTGGTTTATGTGCGTTCTAGTCCGCAGTAAAATTGGCATCGAGATTAGGGCACACTAACCGAGCAAATGAATCATCGCTGCCGTCTCGGTTGTATGGTGCGCGCATCGAATGAGAGCAAAGATACCGATTCAGCGGTGCATAATGTCTGGTGCCCCGAACTTCTTCGTAACATAAATTACGCGTTATCTGCGATGTGGCGTTTTAATATCGAGTCGTTTAAGATTTCCTTTGAATTCCGCTCTCATTATCAATTCTGCGGTGGTCACAACTCGCAATCGCGGCTCGCCTGAGAGCAATGTTCAATGAGCCCGTCGGTAGAGCGAACTGATACTTCAAAAAACAGGTTCGCACGTCTAAGGCGATGTTTGCGGTCTCAACGGTCGACCGTGGTGGCACGCCCGAGTGAACCACAAAGTGGACCGCAGGGAGTCATCCCCGATCGCGTCCTGCCGCCAAACGCCATCCACTAAACCTCATCCTCTTTACACGGCATTCGTATGTTCAGCGCGCGCGTATCGAATAACGACCCAAATGGGGGAAACACAATAGTAACCATGACGTTCAGTTTTCGAGATAAGCGCCGAGGGACAAAGCTGCTGCGTGTGCATATGTCGATTAGATGAGTCTTCGTCTATTGAGCAGTCACGTACGTAACACTAATCCCGGCGCTCGACCCGAACGATTCGCAAAATCTAGGATTACATTCATTTGCAAAAACGTTTCATATTTCAAAGCTACCAAGTTTAGCGAATGAGTAATGAATTTACCTAACCGAAATGTGTAATTGAAATTCAACGTTCGTGACTTATCTCGCAAACTCAAAAATGAAATTTCCTGTATACGTAAGGCTCTATTTGCCTACCATGAACAAACATCAAATAATTTATCACCTCTGTACAACACGATGTCTATTTACATGAAGTTACTTTTATCGCTATCTATGAATAATATTGTTCTTCAGTTAGTTAAATCAGTTGTAAAAAGTTTTGAGAAAGTTTAATTTGCATCAAGGCAACCTCACTCGATTATGAAGTTACGTAAATTGTATTAACACCCATAGTGCCCATAGATATAACTATATTATTATTTTAACTACTTAACTCAATCTCAAAACTAAAGCAATGTAAACCTGCGATTGCCTCAAGTCCCAAGGTAATAGAAATAACATAAACCGCACGCTAATCAAACACCCATTTCTCCGAGAGAAGTAATTGTGAAAATAATGGTTATTGCCAATGGGCAAAATGGACGCGGTGCCGTGGTCATTACCCCTTTATGTCTCTCAATCTAATTGCATTCTATTTCACAACGCTGCAAAAGATAGCTCATTACTCCGGCCAGTTCCAAGTAATCTCTTTCGTGAAATATAATTTTACGATGCAACAATAATTGGTTTGTGAGACGAGGATAATATCCAGATAAAAATAGAACGAAAAAGATTAAAATAATGGGACGGAGGGAACGGTGATTTTGCATGAACGTGACTTCCACGTTACGTACAGAATGGGCTTGGAAGAGACAATCGCGCGCGGCCATCCTTTCACTGAATGTCACTCTACACGTCGCGTTGCGACAAGGCAGCAGGAGCATAGACCCTTGACTTTTAACAGTAATAATGCAACAGTTAGCTTTAACGATGGTTACAATTTGCCAAGGCTTGCTATGGTGCCTGTGGTAGGTACGCTAAATTTTACCGTTCAAATAAATTAATTAAATATGAAATTGGGTAATTTCCAGTCTGATAACGCAGTAGGCCTACATGGATGTAGGTAGGGAAAATAAATTCATACTTTCCCTGTGAAACTTTTAATTAATTACGAGGTTTTTTGGCCTGGATATTAAAGCATTACCTATAAAATTTACATTGAAATTCTTTATTAAATGTAAATATAATGAACAAACTGTTATTTACATTATCAATACTAAACAAATAACTGGATTTTCCTAATTCCAAAATGAACAAGGAAACTCAAATGTTTGATTCAAAGTTAATAACCACGCCCAGCTAAAATTATCTTATCTACACTATATACGTTGGTCTGAAAGATACCTAGTACTGAAATACAGAAATTACACGCTTTTATTTAATAGCCCACAAAATGTGACAACCAACACCGTCGCATCGTTCACGCATCCAGGGTTGTCGAAGTTTTATAACAATTTTACTGACTAGCCATGTCCGAAAATGGTCGAAGTTCTGGCTCCAGAGATCATCTAAATTCTGGGTTGCCTTACTCTACTGGACATACCCGTATTGTCGCTTGCTATAAATGATTATTCTATATCACCTTACTCAAGTAGATATACGCGATTGACGGTGGTCGTAGTAGACCTATGTCCTATGCAGATGCAATTATAAAGAACAAATACTTCAATCAACGCGATACTCGAGCGGCATGCGCAGGCGCACGCGCAACAAAAGGAAAGCTTCGTGATTTTCTTTTTACAGCCGGATGGGATCCTGTACCACTATAACATTTAATAGCTTTAGATTTGCGGAAAGTATTTAACTGCTGGTAGGTATCTACCAGGAATAAAGCAGGTATTTATTACTTACGTATCTAACCTTAATATAAACCAGTGCATTAAAATCGCTATCAAGTCGTAATTTAAGCTTAAACAGACATTAATGTTAAGTAATAATAATAAAGGAAGGTCAAATGTCAGTTAAAATTAATAGCGGATCCTTGTTTATTACGTTTAGATGTTGTTTACAATGCAAGCGCTGATATTAAAATTGAAATCTAGGTACCTCGAATAGATGAGCGTAGATATTCATATAGCGCACTGCATAATGATTATAGCGCGAATATACGAGTAATTGGTGATTCAGTCGATTACGAGTGGGCTGTGCTGTGATCAGACGAAGGTACGCGAGCAGTTTATCCTGCGGTGGATGATTCCCACGGGCGCGGGCAGACGTTGACTTGTCGCATTATCATATAGAACGCAAATCGTGTCCGAGCGTGACTGCGGCGAGGACGAGCTCATTGCCGCTTACGGCTTACAATTCATCAACGACCACCGGTAGTTATAATAATTTTATAATATGAAAGAAATTGTGCGACTATTTTAGTCTGCATGATCAGAATTAGTTGAAGGTAATCTAGACTGCCTTTTGCACACGACTTCGCCAGCATGAATGTGTCACTGAAGATAAATTAGTGTAGAAGATAAATAAACGCACAAATTCAATTGCTATTACTTGTATCAACAGAATTCAAATGAATGTATGAAAGTGGCAAAATAATGCAACAAGCAAAATGTCATGCGCATGCGCATCCATATCTTGCAAGAGCTTAAAACGTCGGCCAATACATAAGTGATGGACCTTGGCCACTTTACCTCTCAGCTCTGTGTTAAAACATCTGTCACCGCTATTGCTGGCAAAATAAACAGTCTAGGTACATTGCAATACATACGACTTATTTATAAACAGGACAAAGATATGCTTTAAGAACACATATCCTCACTAAATCTTCTCTCCAATATTGCTTCTGCTTTGATGGTAGTAAATCCGGAACAAAACATAGTTCAAGTTACTCAAATAGTCACATACATATTTGTTATATTTGAAGTCTCAACCATTAGAAATTAAACACCCATGCATTTACTAGCAGACATAACAATGCACGAGTGCAATTTTATCATCCGCACTACTACACGTGATAAACTTTCACACCCATCTATATGGTCTTGAAACATTGTATCAACACCGCGAACCAATAAAGCGGAGTGCAATCAGTGCCGTAACTAGGGCGGTGCCAGCGGTGCCCAGGCACAGGGCGCAGACCCTGGAGGGGCGCAGAAATGACCAGACCAGTATCTAGTTTTGTTTCATGCATGGTAGTTAGTAGGTACATTTTGTTTTATTGCGAATATGGTGTAGACGCGCCCTCTGTACTATCTATATCTATATGGCATTTTTCAAGCGATCTTGAAACAACAACACTTGTAAAGGTGGTTTTATACAGGGTGTTAGGTAAATGGGTATATGAGCCGACACTAGCCCATGTTAACATGGTCATATAAATGGTATGGTGAAGTCAGAAATTTGATATCATCATTTTAATTTTTTTAATTTTCATACAAAATAAATGTTATAAAATCCGATTTGTATGAAAATTAAAATAATTAAAATGAAGATATCAATTTTCTGACTTCACCATACCATTTATATGCCCATGTTAACATGGGCTAGTGTCGGCTCATATACCCATTTACCTAACACCATGTATTTGTCTGATGTGTCGTGACGTGACGCGTCAGAACGGTATCGGTTTCATACATTTAGTACTAGCTGGTGCCCGCGACTTCGTCTGCGCAGGATTAGTATTTCGAACAATATGTTTATAAATTGTAGCCTATGTGTTATTCTGATGTATAAGCTATATTATTGTAAAGTTTCATTAAAATCCATTCAGTAGTTTTTGCGTGAAAGAGTAACAAACATCCATCCATAATCCATACAAACTTTCGCGTTTATAATATTAGTAGGATGGTAACGTTCACACTAGTGCGTAACGTGTTGTGTTGTAATGGCTTATGTATGGAATCGATACAGTTCTGACGCGTCACGTCACGACACACCAGACAAATATAAATCCACCTTGTCTTGCTCGCAATATTACATACACAAACAAAAGTACCTATACCGTAACTATGAGACAATTTCTGTCTACAATTGCTCCGCCCCCCCCCCCCCCCCCCCCCCGTAGAAGGTTACTTTTTATTCAAAAAGGTTACATTTTTTTATATTTCTCGCACCGGGCGCATAAAAGGCTAGTTACGGCACTGAGTGCAATATCAATCAGGAAACTCTCGGGTTTATGAATCGTAAAACATGACGCTGTATCAACAGAAAACGGAATTATTTTCAATATAGGTTATAGTTAATTAAGCTTACACCAATATTGAGATGAGAATTGAGGAACATAAGTATACACATAACATACAACAAATACCCAGTTGCAAATTAAACAGTCTACTTATTTCGTACGGGATTTTGTTTTTCGTAAACGAACCACAATTATTCTTGAATACGAGAACACTGTTTCAGTGTCGCATTAAATTATCAAGAAAAAGCCTCGCCCGGAAGTTAGTTAATTTAAAAAGGCAACGTAAAATTAAATGTAAATTAAATTTAGCCTGCCTTACAGTAAACAATAATTCCAGTATCGAATATTAACTACAATTTAGTGTTAAACTTCGTGACGGATGTAGATACAACAAAGTTACTTAGGTATCATAAGCTTGGGCTAGTTCAGTGTCACCGCTTGAAGGCATACGCACGATTTCGCTAAATCGCACACTGATACCATCAATAACTCATTCCCATTTGAATGATACAAACTAGCTGCTAACAAGTTACATGGCTGAATTCCAAATTGTAATAGATAATATTAAGGCCTAAGCGTAGATTTAACCAGATAATAACGCTATATTTGGCATCCAGCTTCAGCTAATGCTTGTCATACAATAGGAACGCGAGATATAAATTGCTTTGTTATCACATTTATGGGGAACAAAACTAATATTGTAGGTGGATTTAATTTGCATGACAATGGACATGGCGCACAATTTTTGTTGAAGATGCCAAAAAAAACTACAAAAAATTTGAATGAATACTTACTGTATTTTTACTTTTTTGATATCTTTAAAAATGACTGAAATATTCAAGCTCAAAGTGCGCTCTTCCGCTAGGAGCGATTTTCCGCGCGGATTTTGAAAATGTGACGTAGTAACATGAAAAGCTGCATGTAAGATATTATCTGTGTACAATGGTTAGAATGGTTAGTAGGGGAGCCGAAGCGGGGATTTCGGGACTTACTAAAGAGTGGCAGACTAACATACAAGGAAATACTTTGTACCTGGTTGATTACCTTTAAGTATGAATTTTTGATATAAAACGGCATTAGTTCTTATGCCTCTCACCAAAAAAATACCTCAATTAAGCCCAAATTTGAGACCGCAGCCAAACTTTGAGTGACGATGGAAACTAGCCTAGATGGAGGACACATGAAATTGAACTTCTGCTTCTTCATTGATAAAGATTTATCATTTACCATACCTTATCATTTTGTATTCCATTTTCAAGTCACTTTTTTTTCGCTTACTGTTTAAACAAAACGTGGGATTTTTTAAAATCTCAGGTCTTTTGATGTGCGTTCAAAAGACCTGAGATTTAAAAAAATCCCACGTTTTGTTTAAACAGTATATATTATAAGAATAATATTTAAAAAAACCCTCCTTCTGACGCAGTTAGGTAATAAACTAAATGTATCCAATTTCACTCCAACTTACTGTCAACTCAACGACGCGCTTTAAAATCAAAGATTGACTTTGAATTATGCCTTATTTTACAATACACATTGAAAACAATATGACTTGCTTGAGCTTTTTCGACTTTTTCACAAAAATAACAAATAGGCATGAAGAGATTACAAAATTTCTGCAGCGACTGACAGTTCACTTGATTTACTTTGACAGGTGACAATAAAGCCATAGACATTTGCCATATGAAAGACACACTTTTCCAATATTTTTGTTTGCCATGAGATTCTGGTGCACCTATACCTATCATTTAATGAAAAGATAAACTAAACTTTTTCAGCACAACGAAAATCTGCTTTGGCGCGTAGCAATGCAACGTGGCAACTGCAGTTCGGACTTCTTTATGCGTCCACTACACAATACACATACAATAAAATTCGAACTATCGCACATTTTTTCTTTTTAATTCTAATTCAGTAAAAAATGTTTTTGAAACCTTCATTCAAAATTCAAAAGTTATTATCATATGACAGAACTTATGACCAGACTATGTACATTGAATAAAATATTTTTCTTTTTATCATCAAGCTTAGCAGTCTAATAAGTTACTATGACACTCGAGTTAATCCACATTCAGCACCATAGCCTCCCCTTCTACAAGGCCCTCTACAAATGTCAAAACGTCACTTAACCCTTTTAGCACCAGTTCTTTTGTTTTTGAGAAGATGTACCCAAATTTTTATATCAATTTAATTATTATAGTCCAGTCGTTTGGTACAAATTAACGTGGTTACCTGGAAAGTGTTCCGGGAGTTTTGAAAATTGGTGATTAAAATAGATTTCGCTATGCTCTCTGTTAGTCTGTTAATTAAGTGTGATTGCCGCGCTCGTTGCGAAATTGGAAAAATGCTGCCTTAGAGAAGATTTTTGATAGTTACATTCTTTCCTATTTCGTCGTTACAGCCAAATGACGTTCACTGCTGGACAAAGGCAAGAGGCCTTTGGGTTTTCCATAGGTTTTTTATAATGAACAGTCCTGCGCTGCCCGCATTCAGGTTCTTCCCGCGATCTTTACCAGATCGTCGGTCCACCTAGTAGGAGGCCTGCCCACGCTACGTTACGCCCACAAACTTGGTTATTTTTCCAGAAAAGGACAGTGCCAATCCATGTATGGAAGTTGGACCAAGTGCTGCCCAGAACGAAACCATAGTGCATTTTGTTCCTCAGGCCAATACTAATTTGTAAACCGAAGCGCTCTGAAATCTATCCCTGGAGTTAAGAGAAAAAAAGAGTTTTGTTTTGAATTATTTACATACAAAATATCATCGATGTATACGTACTACGCATAAGATTTTGCGATTGTGACATTAAATAACACTTGCTATGTTGAACTTAACCATACTGCATCCATACACCTTACTTTAGTAAGACTTCGACATTCTTTATAAGCGATCAAGCGCTGTTGCAGTAGTTTGGTTACTTGACAGAAATTAATTATTTCCAAAATGGAGCAAGAAGTTTTAGCTTACAATAACTTCAATAATCGATTGTAATACACCAATAAATTGATTTTTTGCAAGGATAGAGAACTAAAAGTTCTTGCTTCATTGTAGAAATAATCAATTTCTGTCAACTTACCAAACAATTAAAACAGCGCTAGATCGTTTATAAAGAATGTCTAAATCGCACTAAAGTAACATGTACGGAGGCAGTATGGTTAAGTTCAACATAGCGAGTGTTATCTAATGCCATAATCGTGAAATCTTATGCGTAGTACGTATACATCGATGATATTTTGTATGTAAATAGGGGAAGGGGGGGCATAGTGGAGTACTTAACTTCAATCGAAAAAATAAAAAGAACCAGATAAGTTACGAAGACTAGTTTTAATCGAAATGATACTACAAGTATTGTATTATAGATAACTCTAAAAAAATTTTACGAATTATTAACTATTTTGGCATAAAATAACTTTTTTTTATAGTCTGTAATTTTCCGCTTTGCCCTTATCACAAGGGTAAAGTGGAATTGCACTTTGGGCAAAGTGAAAAAGGCACTTATTAAGCGTTTATCTACTCTATTTGAGCATTTTGCTAATGAGGTCAATTAAATGAAATAACATAAACAACTTATTTGGTAATTAGGAACTGTTTTAGGCCATAAAAAACCTTGTCCCTTACTACTGCAAGATCATATATTTTTTGCTCCAGTTTTTTTGAAAAATACTGGACGAAACCTATCAATCTTCTTCGATGCATCACCAGATTTCAAATGACAATGAAGAGTTCCAATTAGGATACCATATTTTTTGATGCCGAACTAATCGTAGTAAGACTCGCTTCCTCCATCGCTCTTCTCATTTGATCTTCTGTCCATGAGCCTTGGTTCGTTTTACTTTTGTAATAATTATGAACCATCTGAAAAAACAAATTAAATATTTCTATGTGGGAATCATTCCACTTTGCCCCCTTGTAATTTTTTCCACTTTGCCTTTTTGATAATAATTACAGTTTTCAATTGATAACTAAGAAAGTATTAAAATTTGTTTAATCTACAAAATGTCAAAGGAATCTATGATAAACAGATATTAGATTTAAATAATAAAAATACCATCACTACTCACTTTTCACAATAATATCCAGTCTCCAAAATCCTTGAATTTCGTAAGAAACTCACTCGATCTACATCGCGCAGTCATGTAGCCTGCTCGGTGGCGCTAGCCGGACTGATTTTGGTCAATGACCTTGGTCGGCCCTGTGCTTGGCTTACGTGAAGCACGAGTGCCGTTGAGTGAAAGAGTGTTGGTAAAATCAAATTTTTCGCTTTGCCCACCCCTTCCACTATGCCCCCCTCTCCCCTAATTCAAAACAAAACTCTTTTTTTCTCTTAACTCCAGGGATAGATTTCAGTGCGCTTCGGTTTACACATTAGTATAAGCCTGAGGAACAAAATGCACTATGGGTTGATTCTGGGCAACACTTGGTCCAGACCCTGGCACTATCCTTTATATTTAAGTGCATAAATGTAAAAATGGCTTCATAGTGCACAAAATTGGCAATAGGTGGCATAATAATGGTTACTTTTTTAGCGCCTAGTTTGAAATGTGATTGAACGATGACAACTAACAACAGTTGTCAGTTAGGTAAAATTTTATTTTAGTTGGAAAAAGACAAAAAGTGGTAAATGGGTTAACGTGCGGGGGCTGCAAAATCATGTTGTGACGTCACGCGCAAATATTGGAAATTTTTGAAAATTTTAAAAAGTCCGTAAACTTCTCGAGGCTCTATCTTCGGTAATACTGGATGGATTGAGGTGAAATAAAAACTAGTGTAATGTGTGTGATCTAAACTTTAAATTAAGTCATAATTTAACTTAATATTACAACTTATGCGTGTTGTCCATTATAGTGATAAATTTTAGATTGGTTGGGAGGTAATATGATATTACGCTTTATGATTGCTATTAAGATCGGGAGCAATTATTTATAAAATTATGTGAGAGAGATGCAAGTACACAATTATTGTTACAGGAGATTTAACTTAAGTTTATTTTGATTTACAAACGATTGAAGAATAAAAGATATAGGTACACTTATTTTTTTTTGGTCAGATAGTAAAGCTTTTTATAACTTGAATACTTTAATCTCATTAAAAACAAAGTAAATAAAATAAACCCATAATGATCGGTCAATAAATCGATCCAGCAATTGACTGCGTTTAACGAGACATCAAAACAAACTGCATTCAACCCTGTCCGGCCGTCAGTCGTAATCGTAGGTCCGCAATCCTATTCAAATTGCCCATAAACTTGCATCTCACCAGTTATTTATAGACATCGCGACACGTCATCGGCAAACACATCGCAGTATATTACTAAAATATTTATTCACTCCAACGTCAACATAAGATAAATGATAGTTATCATCTAAATGAAAGTTTAGAAACTAAGACTACGGCTGAAGGCAATTAATAAAGCACAGTTGTCAATAAAACTATAACTCTCGGACATAAGTGAGTCGGTATGGAACTTACTCGGGATAGTAAGGCTTACAGCACGAGCTTTCTAGAGCGTGACTTATAAATCACAGTGCGATCGTGCCATTGAAGAAATTCGCGATATGGAGCACCAATGAGGAACAAGTGCGTGGCGATGACCGCTAGCCAACTACACCCGCTCGATGTAAATTGATTTATTATCGGTCGCGCTCCATGCAAACATTTGACGTGAGATGAGTTTCTGACATGCCCATAAATTATTACATTGCGAAGAGCCACCGTCTCGCCTTTCAAATTGATTGGCTGCACGCGTCCTGATATGGTTACCCACTAATTTAAACTAAGGATGTCAAGTAAACCAAAGCAAAGCAGAACGTCAGGTTTCCGAAATAGTTATGTTAATAATAGAACCGGTGAATATATTTATTGTGAGTCATCACGAGATTGCAGAAGTGGCGAGCGCCTCAACACCAGTGCAATGCACTTCAAGATCATAGAGTCAAACATGGGTCCAAGGGAAGTCTAGGAACACTACCAATTATTCCATACTGTTTCATATGACACAACCGCAATTAAGTCTAAATAAAGATGACAAAATGCAAATGGCTATTGGGCAAAATGTCTATCTTTGGCCACCCGTACGCGCTCCCTCAGGGGCAGGCGCGTAAGGTAAACCTACAAAACCTGTCGGCGACCGGGCTGCTGCCTCTGCGGAACGCCTGTGGACGGTCACGGTTCATACGTGTAGATAATCGAAAATTGTGATTGGCTAATTGATACGCATAAATAAACATGCACCAGCCCTTTTTTAAAACTCATCAAGGACTTCAAGTCAACGGTAATTTTCAGTGCTTCCTTTTAATGCTATTTTAAGAAAAGATAATATATTACTACCAACCAGTATTTACTTATTTATTAAGCAAACAAATGTTAAGATTTCTAGCGATATGAATATCTCGAGGAGTCTTTCAACTCACCACTTTAAGCACATAACGGAATGAAGTAGACAAACTTTATATTTGCACAAAGCCTTAACGTTTACAAATGACAAACACGTCAAAACTAGAGATATAAAATGTACCGACAAATTAATGTGAACGTTACATACCTAATTGACAAATTAATAGGTTTATAAAACTAACACTTGAACTAATGGATGTAATCAAATTTTCAAGATGCACTACTGATGAAGGTGAAAGTACATTTATGTAACTGAAAGCAGCACTAACAAACATAGCCGATACTGATTACGATGATCAATGATGATTGGGAACTTTAAATTTACGACGTGATGCAAGCGAACGGGACAAGTGATTATATCGTCTATAAGCTACCGTGCACGCTATATGTATGCGACATTATTTCACCATAAAATAACTTTTACCACAAAGCACGTCTTCTTTCTTAATTAGCATCTAATCAAGGGATTCATTTAGTAGCGTCCAATACACGATTTACGAGCTACGGACGGCGAACTTTCTCACGCGTCTAATGCAGCGGTTCAGCACATCTTGCTTTACTTTTCCTCGCACGTCTGAGAAAGTTCAGTTTACAGTGAAGCTTTATTTACGGCTAATTAGTGAAAACTAGCGAAACGGAGCGCTAGTGAAATGACATTCTCACGTGGAATTTGACGATTTTACGTCGGATTAAAGTTTGATAATTTTATTGGTAAAAAAGTTCGGGTGGAAAACTGCTGAAAACGCTGGAAGGCTTCAGAGGTCGGGCGGGCGGGGAGGTGCGCGCACGCACGCCGCACGGGGCGTGGCGCAGAGCCGCTGCGGATGCTGCGGCGCGCGCACCTGCTCACGCTCGCGCAGTGCTCGCCGCGCCGGGACACGCGCGACCGCTTACGAATTACCAACACTAATGTGATATGACCTGTGTGAATATTGTGATACCGTCAAAATTGAGTTAGCGTCTGCGCATCGCTGGATCAACCCTAGCCGGTAGGTAGCGCGATCTGCGCAATGTTTTATCTGCTTATCACACTACCGCATGTTTTGATTGCAGCCGCAATATCCGCCGTTGCGAATTCCGAAATTGTCTTTTGGATTCTTGAGATATCCAACTAAAGTGGTCGTAAAGTGCCAGTTACAGTATTGAAATTTTCATAAATCTTTCAGCTTGTACAGCAGTTTAATGAAGGATGTAAAATATTTATGACAGTCATTACGAAAATTATGCTAATCTAGGCAAGAGTAGGTAATTAGTGCAGATAGAGCAAAGCAATAAAATGTAAGAGAACTGCAATAAACTCATCCGATTGCATAGAGGACGCATGCCAAACCTCATCAAACATTATAGCAACCCGCAAAGTTGCTTTAGACATCTCGTATGTCGAAATACTGCGCAGAAATATATTGCTTCTTACTGTAATTACACTACTAAAAGCTATTTTGAAAAGCTTCTGAGTAATTGCGTACGACCGGCTTAGGTATAAGTACATATTTGGTCATTGAAATAAAATTACAAGGTAGAACATCAAGGATGTTGCCTGGTTACTTAAAAGAAGAATCAGAAAATATCAGAGCACATTTTCCAGAACAACTCATTAGCCAGTGCACATTGCCTGTATACTTCATCCACGGAAGGTGGACCAAAAAGGCTAATCATACGTAAATGCACGCGCATCTACTTTTTACATAGAATGCAAAGAAATAGTTCTGCCCGCATTTCATTCATACAGGGTTTTATTTACGTTACACAGCCGGCCGTAAACACTACTGCGATAATGTTTATGTTGAAAAAAAAAATTTGTATAAGTAGTCAGTATAAATTACGCACAATTCGATTAACATAATTATTGGATAAGCTAATATTTTATTTATTCAATCTTTTAATTTTTCAAACCTTTCATTACTTCTCTCTCACTCAATGAATTTAATACATTGATGGAATTATTGGATAATAAGGGTACAGATATCATAAGTGGAAAAACAAAACATAATGGGGGTGAGATCAAAGTTTGTATGAGGAACTCATCATTTCCCAAGTCAAAGATATTAAATTTCATATTTATGCATTTGGTAAGAAATGGGTGTTTCAGAATAGCTTCGATTTTACGACCGCATTATTAATCGCGGGACGCGCGTCAAGATCTTTCTATGACAGGCCAAAAACCACGCAAGCAAAGCCGGGGGCATAGACTAAGTAGTAAATAATAAATTTAGGTTTATTTTCATGAATTTTAATGCACTTTGAAAAAACTATAAAGTTTCTAAACATTCAGGTTCAATTGTACAAACTTATTAAACGTCACGTTAAGCTATGAATTGTAAATTGGAAGTTATGACTATAAAAATACCTACACACATAATTTTACATACTCAATCGATAGTCCATGTTGTGGTGATTTAGTGCACCTGTACACTGATCGAGAGATCATAAATATCTTTTTTGATGTAACTGTAAGTGTGATATCGGCACACATAGCTGCGCCTGCGACGCCAAGTTACACGAATACAACGTAGCGCATAGCAAGGCTTGAATTACGATTAAACTATGAAAAACTACACCGGCAGTTTACCAAGTAAAATGTTAAATAACATGTCGTCGGTATTTCCAGTTTTAGGTTTAATGTTTGAACCTTCCAGATTAAAATGACACCATGTAATTCGATAATTTATCACATAACTCGTACGAATATATTTGTATATACGTAGTAATTTGCAATATACATATACATAAAGGAAAAACGTATAATTAAATTCTGATCTAATTAGGACTTCCTATTTTTATCAAGTTGTCTGTCTTGTAAGTAAAGCCAGCTGCGGAAGCGGGTTCGAATCCCGTTGGAGACAATAATGTTTATTGTGATGGGCATCTATACCCGGAGTTGTTGCTGTTGAAATAATAAATCATTTGTTAATATCGAGTAATGTTCATGTTTTACAATAAACTTGACAATTAGGGTAATGTGACAAGCTCGCCTGACTCTATCCTATGATCTGGAAGATAAGAACAAACATGACACTTCGCGCCCTGTAACCAGAACACTTCTTACCAGAAGACTACTTATTAGTAGCGTTTACTCTGATGGATAAGACGCTCCAGGCGCAACACCATTAACTTGTTAATGTGACATTAGCATTAAAGGACCTCGCGAGTCCAAGGGCGATTATTAGAACACTTAAAGGCGAGCAAATGTGAACGAACTAGTGTGACGGCGGCATAAATCATAGCATTAGTGGGCCGACATTACTTAACAGGCGAAGCGCAGCCCGCGCTGGATATCATAATCACCCGAGCGGGCACGGCCGGCGCTAATTGCCGGTGGCCATCGCCTGTGGCTCCTGGAGCCACTCGCAGCCGCGGGCCCTATCATTGCATAACGACGTGGGAAGCAATCAGTGAAGGGCAATATGAGAGCAAACACTCGATAACTCGCCAACGATGATTTCATACCGGTCAAGGAAACGATTGAAGGAAAACCGTGTACGCATATCGTAAGTGCTTTTCTATAGTTAATTAAACGTACGTAATATATTGCTTGCCGCTGTAATAAAATTGTTATTACGTGTTATTAATCTGGCGGGTATGCGCAAGCGCACATAGAGGCTCTTGATTGAGGGCTCGCCTTGATAGATTTTGGGTGAGGCTCGTCTATTACTAAACTTCATCAAATGCAACCCAAATAAAAAGTAATAGATATCGAATAGTGCCAATAAAGAGCGAAATTGTCAGTCACAAGACTGTTAGCTCTAGCTAGAGCCTCGATGAATGTAATTAACTAGGTGGATCCCACAAGCTTAAATTTCGTTATTTAGTAACAGCTCTTACGAAGATACTTCCTTTCATAAAAGCAAAACCGTGTTCGGTTCGTAAAGCAAATTCAATTATCCAGCGTACGATTATAATTAACGGCCATAAATTTTGTGCATACGCAAATATGTCCGCGTCTGGTCCTGAGACTGCAATGGACTTTCTCGCCTGTAAATTGTGTTTTAAGCAAATAAAGGATGTAAGACTTATTATCCTGGCTGTAATGGTAGAGCAATATAATTGTAAGGAAAATAAAAATAATAATTTAACAGGCAGAATTTTCTTAATACCTACATATGTGCATCGTAATGCCACATACAGATCATGTGGGAACAGTGCGAAGCGTCAATAAAAATATGTAAACATTACATAACCTATCCTAAGCTGCAGCACCGCTACCGTACAGTTTAAACTGTACGGTAGCGGTGTGGTCGTTTTAAGGCACGCGCCATTAGGGTCCGCTATTAAATCGGGAGGTATGCGTGTCAACGCGAGTAAATAACACGGTGGTGGTGCTCCCGGGTGCCACAAGTGCGTTGTATTTGCGCTGTACAAACAAACGCCAGTCGCGTCTGGTGGGATGCACGAGACATAATACCACAGATCATAGGATAACGCACTTCCAACGCAAGGTCAAACATTGACGCCGTACTTGCTAAAGCAGACACGACTCTTCTTTTGTCGAGAAACAAAAGTTCCCACCGTGAAAGAATAAGACCTGCGTGGAAACGTTTCATGGAATATGTAAATATTATTAGGTAGACGTTCTTTATTATTACCCTTGAATTTATGTAAAATGCTTATTCTGTGTGATATTTCAAGAACAAATAAACATTCGCCACACCAAAGCGTCGAGTGAACGTTGCAAAACCAGTTGCCAAACGAAATTTATTTAGCTTACCATCGTTTGGATTAGAAACTTGAATATGGCGACGATTATTTATGGATTATGACACTATTATAGGGCTTAGCATCCTATATCTGAGTGAAGATGTAACTTTGTTTTCTTAACCTCCATACTAACGCGCGTATCAGTTGCTGCGACGCGAGAGAAAGTAAACGCTTCATTTCGTAACTTTTGAAACATGGAAAATCGATATTTGTATGAATTGTTTTCTCAGCATACACAAGTTTGCACAGACTGGCACAAAGGAATGCTTAATTAACGTTCACCAGCTTTCGGTGGTCACTTTTACATAAGTAAGACCGATAACATCTGCTCGAGCCTTCCTACCATCCCTAGACAAATCGTCGTGCACCACGACGACTAATTTGATCGGTATACAGGGTGGAAACGATAAGTGATCTCACTCGATTATTTGTAAACTATACAAGATATCGAAAAACTGGTTACTGATCTTGAAAGTACTTGACGAGTTCTTTCAAACAGTACTAATAATAGGTTACAGAATAAACTGGAACTATCCGAAAATTCAATGTTTCCAGCTTCCATACATTTGGTAAAGTTACATAATATTAAAAACTACACAAGATATCGCAAAACTAGTTACTGATCCTAAAAGTGCTTCACGAGCTCTATCCAACGGTATCAACAATAGCTTACAAAATAAATTGGATCTATCCAAAAATTCAATGTTTCCATCTTCCATACATTTAGTACTATCACAGTCATGGCACTCATCTCTTGATAATATTATAGCAAGTAAAGCCTAAAACTTATGTTTACCACAAATAATTTCAAATAAGATGCAAGTTACGAGTTTATTTAACCGACTTTTTAAGTTTATTATTTAACAAAAAAAAATGACACTTCTAATATTGTGTGGTTGGCATACATTTAGTATGGAAGCTGGAAACATTGAATTTTCGGATAGTTCCAGTTTATTCTGCAACCTATTATTGGTACCATTTGAAAGAGCTCGTGAAGCACTTTCAGAATCAGTAACCAGTTTTTCAATACCTTGTATAGTTTAGAAATAATCGAGTGAGATCACTTATCGTTTCCACCCTGTATAGGATTATACATTAATAAACCTGGACTAAAACAGTTCAAGTTCTGTGATACCTAATTGCCACATCATTTGGCCACTCGCTTTGATAACTCTGAATCTGTATCACATTAACCAGTTTGGCAATTTATTATAATTTGGTGCTAAATACTGGACAGTTAATTTTAAATAATTTTACGCAAAACTACGACAGTTATAATAAACCGGATATTTTATTCGCAGTTGGAACTCTAAAATCACTAGTTACACTGCTAATGTAACAAATAGGATGATTAATAAATCAACTAAAAATAGAGAAGATTATTTGCACGTGTATGGTACTGATTGTGTGTGATCTTCACCTCCAGTCACCTTTGCATAGACATCATCATCATCAATATAAGTCAGCCGGAGACCTCGGTGCGGTCGTCATTTGAATATGGAGCGCAAATTATAGCGCTCTACATGTCGGTCGTGACAACTTCGCCTAATGTAAATTCAGAGCGAATCATCGCCATGCTAATAATGTGATTCCGGAGCCGGTTCGCTAACATTTGCAAGACATTATAACGACCCCACCGATGGCAGAGGTGAGCGAGGCCGAGCTTCCAAATATTTTAAGATAAACAAATACGCACCAAATCGGATTATTCGAAAAACCCTTCCTCGATGCGGACCGTCTGTCGAATGCATTCCTTCCCCAACGGGAGCACTTAACTCTGCGGCACATTATCTATTTTCCAACCATTTACGTTGTATTGTTTAAAAGTTTTGTAGCGACACAATGCATTAACGCGAAGACATTGAACCTGGCTGTGTTGAGGTTGACCCCCTTGACATGCCGGAGTCGCGCCTCGGGTATACCACAACTATGAATCAGTCTCCTTTCTAAACATTTATTATGTCGCTTGGTAATAAAGTAACCGATGATATCATACGGAGTTTCTTAGGAACGTTAAATAAAAATTACGCACGTAAAATTATCTAGAAAGACATTGTTTACTGTCATTACAGGTGCGAAAGGAGGTTTTCACTCAGAAAGGTGTCGCCGCGAGTCGCTAAGCAAGCGGAGCTCATCTATAACAAAGCGATATTGATCCGGTTTGAAAATCGAATTTCATTAAGCAATAGACATTATCTCGGCTGATTTTATCTGGTTCGGAGGCACGCGTGTGCCGGGCCCGCACGAGGTCCCAGATTAGAGCGGCGCACATACAGGCTGCCTCATGCCAAAAGTAGTGACAACTGCAACTTGACAAGCGGAAGTCCAAAGGCAGAAACCATTGACGTACCAGGAATACCGCGATGACTATAGGAAAGTATTATTCGTGTTTATTATTCAGCAGTTTCTCTATCTAACTGGTGTCTCTAAAGTCGTCAGAAACATTAACTATTGTGGCTTATGAACATAAACATACATTCACGTTTCACTATAAAATTTTCTTAACTCTTCTGTTTTCTTTTCAATCTTACTGCTCTACTTTAATTTTCATGTGGACTTGTCTACTTTTAGCACATCCTGTACACGCAGTAGTCTCCCAACATTGCACAATGCGAGGTGCAACCACCCACAGGCTTCGGGACACTGCTATTTCTACTAGAGATAAGCTTATACGTGTTTCTGATTTCATCATCATAATTATTTTAATTGCTCCAAAGCAAACAATTCCATTTGGTATATTATAATCAAAACGAGATAACCGTACTCACGATTCGAATTAATTATGAAGATTTTTAAGTAATTTCAGATACGAAAGTTCGCTTCAAAGAAACTAATAAAAGGAGATAAATGTGTAATCGGAGTGAACAGTGAAGTGCCATTATAAAATACTTTGTAGGTTGTTTTTCTATCTACACGGTATCAAACAATTGAAAGAAATATATTATTACCTTTAATAGATTTGGTATTAAATAATAATTTACAAGCTGCCTACGGGGGAATCACGCAATATTCTGACGTTTTTGGGATCCATTAAATCTGAGACCACTTTCATTTATGACCGTAAATCCCACAGTTACGCAGTCCATAGCCGATATAGGATCGATATCAAACCTCATAAAAAAGTTGAACGTTTAAACGGTAGCAGCACGTTCACGCAACAACAATTACATAAGTATCTTCGGTGATTTAAACGATTTTACCATAATTGTAACTTCAAACTAAGCAGAACGCGTACTACGATGACCTGATAACGGACATACGTAAATAGATAGATTTAAGTCTTACTGCTGATTCAAAGTCTCTTTCTCATCACATTTTCGCGAACGTCGAACTCTAAACAAATCCGTCAATACGTATAAAACGACTCCAAAGATTTTTAGAATAGAATAGAATTTTGCAGCATTTATCTAAAAAATGTTATGATCGTGAACTTTGCAACCCTGCAATAATAACAAATCCATAATGACAAGCATAAAATGTACGGTAAAATAGAAAACTATAACCACTGGCAAAATAATAACAACTAACCTCAGAACCTAATAAATTCATAACATAAATCGCTTAGAGAACGCAATGAATAATATGGGCTATAACCTAATTTCTTACTGTTATTTACGACTAATAGATAAACCTAGAGTAGAGACATCCACAAGTCTTCGTCGTATTGCTTTGATTAAATTTATTCTTAGATTATTGTACTTGTCATCTATAACTTCTATAACTAAGGGTCGATTTTCAATCACCTGTTTTTGTTTACTGGTTAAGTTCGACATAACTTATTAATATTTTTTCTAGGCGATTAGAAAACATTTTAGAGCTTTAACTTCACTAAGCGGTAAAAAGTTATCTACAACCCTATGCATAGAGTATGGAATGCTGTAGGTAGAGTTTGGCTAGTGGCACTCGCAAAATTCCGAATAGGTTAAATCTATCAACTTAGTGGCTGATACCAATTAATTGGCAGCCGGTCCGGGCGAGTGGTCGCCGCGCCGTCTGCGCGCGCGCCGCGGTAACCCACTTGGGTGAAGAAGTTGACACTAGCCAGTTCAAGGACCTTTACCACATACCATTGTTTGAACAAAACACCCAAGATACTCACCTGAGGCTCACTTCTTTCAATATCCATTCCAGAATATCCATTGGTGTTACGATAACAGGCGACGGCGATGAGGCAACATTGACACGAAACGTTAAAACTATGCACAGACAAACATGATTCAACAGAAGCAAAACTTCTGAAAGGAGGACAAACGATGAAGTGACGCGAACTGATAACAGACGTACAAGAACATACCATCAACCACTATTAATAACATGAAGATAGTTTGTAGAAATTGATACTGCAACTAGTAGTAAGTAGTATTAAACTGTAATATGGCAACAGACACAAAAGTTACTGTTTGTTCATCAAGAGAAGACAGTTTAGACAGTTCGCTTACATCATATCACCCACAAGTCTTTAACGTAAATACATGTCATCAAGTGGATTAACAAGCTCCGTTGTGGGAGTGATGGTGGCAGACACACATGTCAAGTACGTCATATTTTGGAAGTGGGCTGGTACTGATGATACCTGGTGACCGGAAAGGCCTGTCTCGAAACACAAAAGCTAATTATGCAGTCCCTTCAATCTGTAATTTACAATATTAATTTTTTACCTTCAAGTCGAATTCATCAATGACGAAGTAATTTTAAAACGGCTGGAGAAGTAATTAAGGGCGGCTTTTTGCATTAAAAAACTTGAATTGTAAAGAGAAAATTTTAAAACTGGTGAGTCATGGAATTGCAACATAAAGGCAAATTTATAATCAGCTACCCGACGACATTCCACGAAGCTCGCGTAGTCGCGCAGAGGTAAAGTTGGCGGGACATGCCCCCGCGCCCAGCAGATCGTGGTGACTGACACAATAAACATCTACGACTAAATTCCTCGGGCGTTGTTGTCTGATGAATACTAAGTCTTAAACGAATTAGCCAAGTAAAATCCATGGCCTAAATCTGTTGACATGGAAATGGTTATTTATTGACTCCACTTTCATTCAATCGATAGCATACCCAGCCATAGAGATGTCTCACTGACCTCCTTCCGACGTCATCGCTACGAATTGGATATCGAAGGGCATACCATGCTGAACGAGAAAAGGATTTAACTAGTACATGACATGATCCGCTATTTATCTTTATTAAGATCTACGACATTAGCCCGACGGAGTGGTGGGTAAACCATTCAACACGGATTATGATATCTTGTTACGCGACTGGTGTGACTTTTGTGCATGAGGAGTTACAAACTAGTATTCGTGTAGTCATTGTACAGCCTCGTCACTATCGTGGTGCATTTAATAAATCAGACGACTGTGGAGAGAATTAAAAATAAACTTAAGACGGGCAGTGATCTCGGGTGGTCTTTCCTTTTCATTTTGTGTACATGTAAGAATCTCCGAGATGCATTAGAAAAAAAATAATAGGACATCTTCCTTCCCTACATTTTAATTTAACAACGGAAGCCGCATGACTCGGCAAGAAAAAATCAGATTAATGTTCACCGTTACTACGCCGCACCGACTACTGTTGAAATAAATTGCTTCAATGAAGCAGCTTAGATTTAGAAAAACCGAAAAAGGTAAAGAACTTACATGTTTTTGTAAGTAAAGATAATTAAAGAATTCGTGGTAATATCTGACAAAGGATAAGAAACCTAGGAACAAAAAACCCAATTCCTATGTTTTGCTTTAATCATCTCTAGCTGTCTCATAAAAATCTCTAGGACTATAAGGAACATTAACTTGTTTTGAAACTTGATCCGGGAAATGTCCAGCTGGGATTACAGCGATAAATAGACGCAAAATTATAAACTCCGCGTCTAGACGTTAATTAGGTTTCATTAGAACGTTTGTGTTCCAATAAGAGCAATGAAAGTGTGTTTTAGCACCTGGAAGTGAGCGCTCTGTAGCCGCTTTGGCTCCGTTCCAGCTCCACTGAACTTTGACAAGCTCCGCTGTATTCGCCACAGGAAATCTAAGTCAGCGCGATGACTTTCTACTCACAATACATCAATATTCAGTGACACCAAAATGTCATATATCGTACTTGCACATTTATTGCAATCTGCAATGCACGAATTGCATTCACGAAGGTCAATGCACCACAGGAACGTCCATTATTTTCCCTTTCCGAATTTTCGATTGCCTCCAGGTATGTAACAGGAACAAAAAATTAATGAGGGGTTCCGTCAATTGAACTGCACTTAACAATATTTCTTTACGAGTTGTCTCGACATATTCAACGAGGCCCAGTAAAGAGAGGCGTCTTGAATTAAGGAGTGTTTTCTTTTTAGATTTATAAGTATGTGGGGCGCCTTTTGATTTCGTCTCATTAAGGCGCTATCATTCATTGATCATGATTATTTAGCTGTCAATGATCAGTGTTAAATCATCGTCTAGTCTGGCAAGCGCTTGGTAGTCGGAATCGAACGTCAATTATCAGATACAATCTCCCTGGCGGAGGGGCCGTGACGAATGCTCCCAGGCACCGAAAGGAGCGCGGCTACGTGACGTGACGACTGTCTACCGGCTGCCCACACCATCAATACATTTCTTACCACATGCAATCGGGGTCTAATAACCGTCACTTTTAATACATTGACCTACTGTCAATACTGTATCTAATTGCATCCTTTCCTCTTTGGATGCTGCGTTAATAGTCCAGTAGAATTAGCTTTTAAATCGGAAATAATTCCTACAAAAGATTTTATTGCTTTAATGGCTTCATTGGTTGCCCATTAAGACTCTCCTAAGTTTTCGACTTCGACGGAGTTGTGCTTAAGTGGTGGGGGCCCCCGAAAGGGGCGCTTTTTCGGTTTTCCAGTTATACCGCGTAAAGGACTTACCCTATCGAAAAGTGGTCTTCCTGATGGTTGAAGGGCATTTAATTCTGCATTAAATAAGACCAAATTCATATGTTTTGAACAAACCGTTCTCGTGCAAATGTTCGGCAAAGTAGAAAATATGTGTATAATTAATGACCCTCTCCACGTCCAATGGCTCGTTACCCGCAGGCTTCCAAGTCTTGAAAAGGAGCGCCTCAACCAGTGTAACCCTATCAAGGCATACGAGCTGGATTCGCCGATCCTTGTTCGTCCCAGCCGTTCCTTAACTGCGGTTGCTGCACCTCTTCCTGGCACTCACCTGAACGACTCTGTGTTACCTACTGTGGCTGCCCCTCTTCCTTGTATCCTCCTGCACGACTACGTTGCCTAGCCGTATGCCTGGTCTAAGGTTTGACGCCAAAAATCAACAACAACAAGTTCATATTAAAACGCTGAAGAGTTTTTTGATTGTTTGTTTGAACGCGCTAATCTCAAGAATTACTAGTTTGATTGAAATAATAATGTTTGTGTTGAATAGCTCATAAATTGAGGAAGGCTATAGGATATATACAATCACTCTACGACTAATAGAGCCGAAGCAGTAAAGAAAAATGTTGCAAGCACGGAAAATAGTATTTAAACTATTTTCACGCGTGCGAAGTTGATTTTGTGGCGTCGAACCTTGGACCCGGCATACGGCTAGGCAACGTAGTCGTGCAGGAGGCTGCAAGGAAGAGGGACAGCCACAGTAAGTAACACAGGGTCGTTCAGGAGAGTGCAAGGAAGAGGTGCACCAACCGCAGTTAAGGAACGGCTGAGACGCACAAGGATAGGCGCATCAAGCTCGTAAGCCTTGATAGGGTTACACTGGTTGAGGTGGCCCTTTTCAAGACTTGGAAGCCTGTGGGTAACAAGCCATTGGACGTGGAGAGGGTCATTAATTATACGTATATTTTCTACTTTTCCGAACTTTAGCGCGGGAACGGTTTATCCAAAACATTTGAATTTGGTCTTATTCAATGCAGGATTAAGTGCCCTTCAACCGTCATGAAGACCACTTTTCGATAGGGTAAGTCCTTTACGCGGTATAACCGGAAAACCGAAAAAACGCCCCTTTCGGGGGCCCCCACCACTTAAGCACAACTCCGTCGAAGTCGAAAACTTAGGAGAGTCTTAATGGGCAACCAATGAAGCCATTAAAGCAAAAAAATCTTTTGTAGGAATTATTTCCGATTTAATCAATTTTTGTGTTTAATTCTACTGGCCTATAATTAGAACTTTGAAAGCATGCCAATGATACGCAATTTGCTTGTGTTTACAAGTTGAATTGAAGAACCTGAAATTACCAATACTAGTAATCTTCATAGTGAAGTAGAATTAGATTAGATTAGACCTCGTCGATTCTCTTCTTTCTTCAAGTCTTAGCAATACAATTTCCAAAAATATAGTCATAATAATAGCAAGCGGGGTTATGTAATCATGTAAACGTCAAAGTCTGACGAGGCTGACCCCTCGGGCGTGGGCGTTGGTAGACAATGATAATCCCGGGGTCCACGAACGGCAACGGAATGCAAATAAATAGATGCACATAAACAGGACGAGACGGCACACCTGCCGTTGATCGGTGAAATAAACAATGCATGTCATCGCGCCGCGAATGATCATGCGCGAGCGCGAACAAAAGCACCTTTCACGCGTCAAAATTATAATTACACCTTTCAAAACAAATATTGTAATTGATATGAGAATTGTCGAACACGATTTCATAACCTGATTATCCCTGACGCCTATTTATGATTCAAGTATTTCACAGCAAGTGCAAAGATTTGTGGGAGGCAACTGGTTTTAACCAACTGGACAGTTCTAGGTACTTCGTTGATTCCACTTTCGTTAATCTTATTTTGAATGAAAAACAAAATCAGAAGCTTCTTACGTCAATGTATGCTGCACATTCCCAACTTTTAATATTTGAATTCTCTTTATTTTAATATTTGTACTGAGGTGTCCTCACCCGGTGACCTTATTTGTGTACTTTAAAGTTCCGTTAGCATCGGTTTTACTTATTGGCACTTTCTTCAACACTGTCTTGAGTGGTAATAACTGCACAAGATGATATCATAAGATTAAAAACGTTATTTATAATTGCTGTCCAATATACGGTGCAGACAGCAGCGTGTCGGATCCCCGTTGCAAATGGGAGCAGACTGATATGCAGTAAAAATTGCGTGTGCATTCCCTCGGTGCCGCGCGCGATGTTTATTTTATTTACGGCCTCGTTGATGTAGATAACAATGCCATCAGCCGCAATAAAAAACAATAAAGACGACCAGATTACCAGAATCTTAATGGAGAGCTTTGGTCAAATGTTTGTTTTAAATATGTAAATTAAACTTTTTAAAACATTTTATAAAATCGATGAAAGAGATGACAAATGCGTGTTAGCATACATACTTCTAGATGAATTGTGATGAAAGTCAGCTAGTAATGCTATAATTTTGTACCGAAATGGCAAAGACGTTAGTTAAAAGTTAAACTTACGCACGGGAAGAGTTAATGAAGTGGTAAGAGAAAGAGAACTAAAATTATTAACGAAATAAGAATTTTAACGATTACCGCATAAAGCAAAGCCTCCTGCCTCATATCAATAACCCGGCACGCGAGACGTCCCACCGTGTTTGTTTAGCCAAGAACTGTGCTGGCAGACAAAGGAAGGCAGTAATAACAACAGATTACATTAATGCACGACTTGCGGAGGTGTAAACGCTTTGCATCATAATGCCCATTCATACAACCGCTCGTACAAAACGCACATTTAACAGACCAGAGGAATTCCACTTCACAAATTTTACTGAGATTTTAGTGGAAATGTGGTGAACAAGTTTTCCTTTCCTTATCAGTCAACGCTGAAAGATAATTAAACTTGACATAATTTACATGACTTCCACGAATAGATAAGAAAAGTACAACAATTATGTTACAGCATATGTTTCACTTATCTATGTATTTTCTTAACATTAGATCAAAATCTTAAATTTAAAAAATTCAAAACCGAAGTCAGTCGTACACAACGATTGGATAAAAAGCTCTACGATAAAATTTATGAGAACAAGCAGTAAAGCTTTCCGTTTAGTACTTTCTGCGTTGCTCAAGGGATGGCATCAATCTTAAAACTAGGTCTATGAACAAACAGTTCAGCTTTAGATTCAGAGCTTTCATCGGTGCTCAAGGGATGGGCATCCCCAGCCTTAAAACTAGGTCTGCCAGGTTAACGTGTTACAAAGTCGTCGGATTTTTTTAATTTTAAACTTAGTAGTAGTTTAAGCCACGATAGCAGAACGGTGAAGGGGTCGGACTAGCCGACTCGTGATTCGGGGAACGCGGGTTCGGTCCTCGCCGCGGCTCGACTATTGTGGTGAGCTCACTCGTGACATAAGTATAAAATTGAAATGTAAAAAAGATTGATTGCATGTTCCAGACGAGGCGATGTTAAGCGCGACTGTGGCGGCGCTCGCGTGCCTCTGCTTGGCGCGCACCTCGCCCGCCGAGCCTCAAAACCTGCGTCTGTACGCCAAGACCATAGTCAACCAAAAGGTAACTATTATTTTGGCTTTGGCATCTTTAAATCATTAACTTTACACCTTCTTCATCCACTCTTGGAACCAGGATCGTTTTTCTGGGATTTTCTGAAAGGTAGCGCTCTCCGCTCGATTTGAGGCTCTATTGCTGAAGGATAAGAAATTCGTGATGAAACCTCCTCGTCCCTCTGTCACACCTCTGTATTTTAAGGTAGTTTTGTTCTTGCAGTAATTTGTATTTGTCTTTTTTTTTTTGTCAATACGAAAGTCATAACTAACGAACTAATGGACGGATTAACCTTCATCGTTATCCGATCTGTATCTAAACTTTAAAAAATCCCCGAAACGAATGCACCCATTAGCAGCGTGTACATTCTTCTATATCAAGGTTAAGGATAAGTCATTGGAGTCATCAAACCACCATAGGTTAAAATGTATAAGGAAAAAATTGGTCAAAAACCTTTACATTTAAAACAAAAGAACTAAATTACTTATGTAAATATAATATGTTGTACTCATTTCATATTTCCATATTTAGTAAAGATATTCCAACTAACTGTACAGCAAAGTGAAACAAACAAGGAACATTTCCGTTTGGTTAACAATTCATCATGCCGCCGGTCGGCAGTTGCGCCCGCGCGTGTAATTGTTTATTTAATGGTATTTAATTTGCTTCCCCAACCCGTCTGGCCAAATCCTCCATTAGCATCTCGTAAATTAAAGAGCGACGTGCTCCTGCACGACAAGACTCCCCGCAGATTACAGACTTTTAATCGGCCGATAGTTTGGTCAGCTTCCAATTTGTATGAGGAATCGGTGAATCGGTGTAAGGTGCGGACTGCGGACTTCAAAGTTCTATACAATGTTCAAGCCGAACGTCCACCGCCGGCTAAACTAGAACTACGTTGTCCGTCCACCAATAAATAAGCTAAAACTGCGTTAGTGATGGTCAGTTTGTGCTAGAACGTCGAGTTAACCCAGCTAAGTTAGTTCCTCTTAGCTGTACCCGTGGGCCGTTCAATGCGGTACCTTGGTTTGACACTAGACAGCCGCTGGGGATTTCAGGCACATTTTAAGAACCTTGTGCCGAAGTTGGTGAAAACCGCAGGTGCTCTTAGTCGCTTGCTCCCCAACACGGGAGGCCCAGACAGATTGTGCCGGAAGTTATATATATGGGCGTCGTCCGCTCCATGGCCCTTTACGGGGCCCCTGTGTGGTTTGACGCCCTTCCTGGAGATAACGCCAAAAGGCTCCTGGCTGTCCAACGGCTCATGGCAACAAGAGTGGTGCGAGTCTACCGCACCATTTCGACCGACGCAGCCCTGGCCTTAACCGGAACCCTACCCTGGGATCTTGACTCTCTGGTCCTCGCCGCAGTTTTTCAGTGGCGAGGAGACCAAAGAGCTCAGGATCAGCGACCAGCACCTAGAGAGGTCGAGGCACAGAGGACGAGACATGAAGATGTCGACATAGAGACATGGAAGCGCCGTCTGGCCCAGAGCAAAGCTGGCCGTCGTACCATATGCGCCATATATCCGGTGTTGGAGGAGTGGGTACGGCGGCAACACAGTCGTCTCTCTTATAGAGCGACCCAACTGCTAACTGGCCACGGCTGTTTCGGCGACTATCTATTTCGGATAGGACGGGAGCAAAGTGCCAACTGCTGGCATTGTCGAGAGGGCATTGAGGATTCCGCGCAGCACACACTCGAAGTGTGCCCAGCGTGGGTGGCAGAGCGCGAAATCCTCGTGGAACAAGTAGGACAAGATCTCTCCTTACGGGCCATCCTGCCTCGAATGCTAGAGAGCCCAGATGCATGGCATGCGGTGCTCCACTTCTGCGAGGAGATCATGTCGCAGAAAAAAGCGGCGGAGAGGGAGCGAGAGGCCTAACTAAACTAATGGCTAAACTAACTTAGTTTAGCCGGCGGTGGACGTTCGGCTTCACACTGATTATTATCAGCCCGACCAAACTATCAGCCTGTAGTTTGCGGGGTGTCTAACTAATGGAGACTAAATGACCTGAAGATAATGATGTAATTTGATTGTTTTCAGGACTTGAGCGGGGTCCTGGCGAGCATCGACGAGCGACTGCGGGTACTGGACGCTGTCAGTGCAGCGCAAGTCAAGCAGGCGCGGCGCCTCGACGTCATTCAGGACAAACTTGGTACGAAATGTGACTTTGTAATTGCATTTATCTCTTGTAAAGATGACCCTGAAAGTAATGTTTTGCATGTCTTAAGGAAGACAAGGCAAGGCAAACCGGTGTAGCTTACGCAGGGCCGGATCTACCTATGGGCTGATTGGGCTGCAGCCCAGGGCCCCGGGGTTACAAGGGGCCCCCAGATCCCGCTAAAAAGTAGGCAATAATTTGAAAAAAAAAAAAAAAAAAAAGATGTCTGTAATGTCGGTTTACGTGGACGATATTTTTACAACGTCATAAGAAAATATTGATTAAAAATTACATACTAAATTTTTGAGATTTTTTTTAAATTTCTTTTCTTCCAATTACTTCTTGTAAAGAAAACGTAATAATTTTTAAACTAAGAGGTATATCCTGATAAAATAAAAACAGTAATAATGCTAAATAACAGGCGATACTAAAAAAATACATAAAATACTCAGAAAATGGCAACAAATAATAAAAAATGATACATTTTTTATTAAATTTATAGGCAAATAATAAAAAATGATACATTTTTTATTATTTGCCTATAATTTTGTATTATTTATTTAAATATAATATATAATTTAAATTAAATTTAAATATATAATTTATTTAAAGTACAAAAAGTTACAAAAAAAACCATATTAAGGCCTTTCAAAACCAATTTATTTTTCTGGGCTATTCACTCTAATGACGAATACATAAAATAGGCGTTTTTTTTTTGTCACTAATGGTCTGATGATATTATGCAACTAATTAAATTTTCGCTATTCAGTCACACACTCACTATTGCAACCGAAATTAAATTGATCTGCTCCTTAGACAAGTGGCAAAATCTGATATTCTATTCGGACGGATTCGATTTTCGAAAAGTGTGACTGACTATAGGCCAGTAGAATTAAACACAAAAATTGATTAAATCGGAAATAATTCCTACAAAAGATTTTTTTGCTTTAATGGCTTCATTGGTTGCCCATTAAGACTCTCCTAAGTTTTCGACTTCGACGGAGTTGTGCTTAAGTGGTGGGGGCCCCCGAAAGGGGCGTTTTTTCGGTTTTCCGGTTATACCGCGTAAAGGACTTACCCTATCGAAAAGTGGTCTTCATGACGGTTGAAGGGCACTTAATCCTGCATTGAATAAGACCAAATTCAAATGTTTTGGACAAACCGTTCCCGCGCTAAAGTTCGGAAAAGTAGAAAATATACGTATAATTAATGACCCTCTCCACGTCCAATGGCTTGTTACCCACAGGCTTCCACGTCATGAAAAGGGCCACCTCAACCAGTGTAACCCTATCAAGGCTTACGAGCTTGATGCGCCTATCCTTGTGCGTCCCAGCCGTTCCTTAACTGCGGTTGGTGCACCTCTTCCTTGCACTCTCCTGAATGACCCTGTGTTACCTACTGTGGCTGTCCCTCTTCCTTGCAGCCTCCTGCACGACTACGTTGCCTAGCCGTATGCCTGGTCCAAGGTTCGACGCCACAAAATCAACTTCGCACGCGTGAAAATAGTTTAAATACTATTTTCCGTGCTTGCAACATTTTTCTTTACTGCTTCGGCTCTATTAGTCGTAGAGTGATTGTATATATCCTATAGCCTTCCTCAATTTATGAGCTATTCAACACAAAAATTATTATTTCAATCAAACTAGTAATTCTTGAGATTAGCGCGTTCAAACAAACAATCAAAAAACTCTTCAGCGTTTTAATATGAACTTGTTGTTTTTGATTTTTGGCGTCAAACCTTAGACCAGGCATACGGCTAGGCAACGTAGTCGTGCAGGAGGATACAAGGAAGAGGGGCAGCCACAGTAGGTAACACAGAGTCGTTCAGGTGAGTGCCAGGAAGAGGTGCAGCAACCGCAGTTAAGGAACGGCTGGGACGAACAAGGATCGGCGAATCCAGCTCGTATGCTTGATAGGGTTACACTGGTTGAGGCGCTCCTTTTCAAGACTTGGAAACCTGCGGGTAACGAGCCATTGGACGTGGAGAGGGTCATTAATTATACACATATTTTCTACTTTGCCGAACATTTGCACGAGAACGGTTTGTTCAAAACATATGAATTTGGTCTTATTTAATGCAGGATTCAATGCCCTTCAACCGTCAGGAAGACCACTTTTCGATAGGGTAAGTCCTTTACGCGGTATAACTGGAAAACCGAAAAAGTGCCCCTTTCGGGGGCCCCCACCACTTAAGCACAACTCCGTCGAAGTCGAAAACTTAGGAGAGTCTTAATGGGCAACCAATGAAGCCATTAAAGCAATAAAATCTTTTGTAGGAATTATTTCCGATTTAAAAGCTAATTCTACTGGACTATAGTCTAGTCTACTAATAGACCCACTGATCGCGTTCAAAGCACCTGTGCGGCGCTATACTCGTCACGACATGCAACGAGACAATGGGCCAACTATCCGGCCGCCGGATATCCGGCTATCCGGCCTAGCAGCTGGCCGGATATCCGGTATCCGGTATCCGGCCAAACCACTATCCGTTTCATCTCTAATCCAGAGTCACTTCTTCAAAAAATAGATAGTTACGCTTGAGCCAACTTTTGTGGCTATAAAACTGTTAAGTTGGGATTAATCGCTATCCATCTGTTAAAGAGGACACGTGTGATCATTATTTGGTTTTATAACCATAAAATTTGGTCTAATTGATCCCAGAGGTGAGCCCAAAGTGAGGTCTTTTTTCAAGTCACATTTATGGTATATGTTTTTTATTAAGAAATTAAATGTGTTTTTCTTTAAGGATATTTATTGGGCTTTCAAATAAAACCAATATTGTTGGGGCACCATTATTGTGTCAAAAGAAAATCTTTAAAGTTCGCGTCGCGGGTGGTGCGATTTATTTCCTGTCGAGTGTAGGTCAATATATGTGCACTTTATCGTGACTCACACTGTATGTATAAGAATAATAATATCATTATAGAAACAGTTTTTTGGCATGGCTATTAGTTGAGTACTAAGATAGGCCCCCAAGTAGTTTCAGCCCAGGGCCCCACAAACTCACGATCCGGCCCTGAGCTTACGACGAAAACACATAATTTTTTTGAGGATTTAACATTGCGTTTCCTATAGGTATCTCACATGTGAGTTCAAAAGAAAACTTTTAGGGTTTCATAGTTTAACAAACATTTTATGATCTCGTGCCCTATGGGGCATATACTCTAACCTCTAACTAAAGGAACATTATTATTTCTTATCTTAAAAATTAATAGCCGCTGCAAACTCTGTCTATTAAATGGTATTTTATGGCATATTCACCGAACAAATGACTCATAGAGCATAATCTTATTGTGTCATATCCTATTTTAGAATGTACACGTTAGTCTAACTTTCGCAATATTGCTCCAACATCACCCGCAATTGACCAAACAAGAGCAACGTTTAATCAATTGGTTAAAAGATCCGCTTATATCGGACGTCTAGTTTGCCTACATTAACCACAGCCCTTTTATGAGTAATTGAAAACGAATAGGAAATGGTAATAATCGAATCGTTTACGTTTCAGATCGAGTAGAGACGGCTCTATCTCTGAAGCTGGAGAGGGCACAGTTAGCTGCAGAGCGATTGGAACATCGCTTGCATATGCTCCAAACGAGTGTACAGGTAATATACCTACGTAGATTTTATATCAAAAACATCTCGCTATCAACAAAAAACAGATAAAATAAAGCTGCATAATACTATGTTTTTCTTTACAGACATCAATTAAGGAGAGCAGTGACAAATTAGAACGCACTCAGACGAGTCTGGTGGAGTTGGCGCAGAATCTGACGAGTCAAATCGATTTACATCGACGTCTTTTAGACAAGGTAATTTGCGGAAAATAAACAATTTTTGTTTTGAGCTGTTTTTCCTGCTAAGGCTCTGTTTAAGACTCTTTCTTTGTTCTGTTCCACAAAAAATTGTAAATTGTGGTTCTTGTAGCAAAAAATATCGCACTTTATGCCTGCGCACTTGATAACCATCGGTTGCAAAATCCCTATTAGACATTTTAATTTTACTCTATCAAGTTTTGTTCATCGACTAGGTCTATGATTCAAGCGATTTATTTGTGTTGTATAAATTTCAGGTTAACGGCGCGTATGCGGACACGTGGCACCGCGGCCTGGTGCTAGAGTCGCTGATGAGGGACGGGCTCTCGCTGGTGAACGTGACGCGGCGCGAGCTGGCCGACGGGCTGCGAGCACTGGCCCGGCGCCAAGGACACGCGCGCTTTGCCCCCCTCGATACCGGCCTCGCGAGGCAGATCAACGACAACACGAACAAGATTGATGCTAAGGTAACATCACTAGTTGAGTATTTAGCTCGCCGATGGGCTGCGCAAGTTGATCAGGCACCAGGGACACGCGCGCTTCGCCCCCCTCGATACCGGCCTCGCGAGGCAGATCAACGACAACACCAACAAGATTGATGCTAAGGTAACATCACTAGTTGAGTATTTAGCTCGCTGATGGGCTGCGCAATTTGATCAGGCGCCAGGGACACGCGCGCTTCGCTCCCCTCGATACCGGTCTCGCGAGGCAGATCAACGACAACACCAACAAGATTGATGTTAAGGTAACATCACTAGTTGAGTATTTAGCTCAGCGATGGACTGCGCAAGTTTGATCAGGCGCCAGGGACACGTGCGCTTCGCCTCCCTCGATACCGGCCTCGCGAGGCAGATCAACGACAACAGCAACAAAATCGATGCTAAGGTAATGTCATGTTTCAGTCAATTGGACTCCACTACAGGAGCACCAGGAGAGGGTCTCTCTCTAATATGGAGGATTTGGCCTACACTTCGTTGGCTAGACGGCTTCAGGAGGCTTGATGTTCACCTATTTGCCCCTCGGCGCTCCCTTGTAAAGCGGTGCAACCTTCTTTTCACACTTTACAGTGCAAACTTTGGGATGGTCCTCGAACTCTCGCACCATCAAAATTGTTGCTATGCTAGGTTTCGAAGAAACTTCTTTAGGGGAACTTTTGTAGTGTAAATAGGAATGTAAGAGTTAAGGCCTATTCAAACCTGAGCGATATTCGCTGCCGCTGTGGGTAGAGGTACATACCGCGCGGGTTTCGCTCAGGTATTTAGTATCAAGTATCGCGGCTAGAGCGACCTGAGCGATATTCGCTGCCGCTGTGGGTAAAGGTACATAACCACGCAGGTTTCACTCAGGTATTTAGTATCAAGTACCGCGGCTACAGTGTTTTCTCTGCCGCAGACGGTAGCGAATACCGCTTAGGTCTGAACAGTATTATTACCGCATACCCACTGGGTTTTCTCTGCCGCAGACGGTAGCGAATACCGCTTAGGTCTGAATAGGCCTTTACAACGGCTAGGCGTAAAGGACCTGATACCTGTTGAAAATAACATTTCTTTTTTGCATTTCAGATGAACGTATTATTGGATGCCCAAAAGCGTTACGTCGATTCTTGCCAACGAGTACAACTTGACGATCCCAATCAAGTCGCCGATGTTTTGGGAAAATTGATCGACACACTAATAAATAAGTATGTTTTTTTTTCATACATAAACCAATTTTAAAAAATTGGTTTAATTGATATTATGGAATACTAATACCTAATAACTGTTTCAGGACTGCGTCAACATTCCATGAACTTCAAAACATTCAAGTCACTATAAAGAACCACGACACGAAAGTGACTAAATTGCTAAATTCTGCCCGTAATAATGTACAGGTACGTCTTTAGTCAAGTCAAAGCTTTTTAAGCGATAGTTAAATGGTGCGTCATTCAAAGACATTCTTCCAGAATGATACAAAGATAAGCTGATTAATCATCTAAGTGTATCAAAATTATTTTCCTGAGAAGGGTTTCAAAATATAGGAACCTACTAAAACATCCTTCAATATTTAGCATACTTTGAATTCTGAGTCAATCCTTAATTTGCGGAATTCAGAGATAAAACCTAAAAGGACTATTCCGCAACTAGACACCTATTTGCAAATACACGTTCTTTCCAGAGCGATTCCACCTGTCGCCGCCTCGAGACCATCATGCGCAACTCAACGAAGCCGTCGTTCAAAGAGACTGAACTTCAGCAGCTGACGGAGAAACTGGTGGACCTCACGAACCGCGCGGACGCGGCCCTGCAACGGCTTGAGACGAGACTCAAGGACGACGGCGACGGGCCGGCGCCCAACATCACCGCTGCTGCAGACCAACTTCTGCTGAAGCTGAATAGCATCAAGTAAGAGATAAATATTTACATGAAGGTAAAAGCTATATTTTTAAGTAATGTTCCAACTACCTCCGATCCTTCAAGGCAGTAGTGAATAGGCATTTTAGAAAATACTTGCTTTTCTACAGATTGCATCTCCCACCCCTTAGCAGATGATATTGATTTATGAATAAACATTTCGCCCCAGAAATCAAGCTTAAAGAACATTGTTTTTACAAATGTAAACTACATTAGTATAGACTTAAATTATCAACAACAACATTTACTCCTTGCGAAATCAATGAAATACTTAGCAAGATTTAGATAGACTTACATTTATCAGCCAAAATGAAATCAAAGAATAAATGTTTTTCTTTCACAGAGGTGAGCAAGAATATGACGATGAATTTAATTGGGAGGATGACGACCCAGAGTACAGCTTTTACGACGATGGCGGCGGCGGTGACATGATGGACGAGGATAAAAAGATTCTCAGCAGCAGAAGCTTGGACAAGGGCACAGAGAGCCCAACGGAGCGGCCACCACACCGAAGACATCTCCACAAACACCCATATGATCGCGGTCCAAGTCGAGGGAACTAGCCACTATAATTTTTTTATGTGAAAATGTGTCATTTGTATAAGAACTGTATTATAATGTTTTAATACTATATTAATTAAGTATTACTTGATATAAATTGATATAAAACCGTATTTTGAAATTTTACCCCTGTGTTTATTTATCCAGTTCCCAGTCATAGTATTTTTAATTACAACGTTTTAACTTCTAAAACCTAAAATTTGACAAGTTCATTAACATTATTTAAATAACCATTTCATGTAGTACCAGTCATCTTCATGACCATATAATTAATTATTTGGGGCTTTAAATAGTAAAAGTTGTCAAATAATACAAGGTTAAGTGATCTTTTCTAACATCCTATATTGTTAAAGCTGTATACCTTTATTTTATTATAACTTAAGACACACAACCCATACAGGAGATTGTATGGTAAATTATACTATTAATGAAAATAGGTAGAATCAAAGTTCATTAATTTTAAGTAAAATTCTTATACACTTACCTCTAATTTGGCACTATTCTGAAATATAGTCAGTGATTTGTGTGAGAGTTGTGCAAAGCAAGAGCTCAGTGTAGCTATCTTCTGCCGGGCTGAGAACACTATGTCAGGCTCCTCCGTCTCCAAATCCGCTGAAATTATTAATAATATTGTATTACATTAATTATATTTCATATTAATATTATCTCAGGGAAAATTTAATAAAAGTTAAATAATTTTTAACATGTTAATAACCAATGAACAAAGTCTAATTGGAACATTCAATATTCAGCATGGTTTATTGATTTACAGTCTTGATATCCAAAATCATCATATTATTTGAACCGTCTGGTTTTTGGCACTCAACTAAAACGCTTGTAAAGTCAAGTTATCTTGAATTACTTTGATAGCTTACAAAACTAACTAACTAATAGGAGAAATGTCGGTAAATAACGTTAACAGTTTGTACTCCAAGGATTACTAATAATCATTTAGTCATATAAATTTCAATAAACATTGGCGTTAAGGTGTCTTTCTTTAGTGTAGTTAATTCCTTACAAAATAATAATCAATTGAGTCATAGTAATAACAAAAGAATGAAATATAGAAACAATAAAATTGCTAAAACATGATAAAGGTACATAATGTATCATCGTATGCTTGAAGAAGGCTGGTCTTCTCCTGCTGTTAATATTTATAAATGTGTGCAATTCGCTTTAGAATAAACGTTTCTATAGATAAATTACATAAACAATTGATAAACAATTTGATTTGATTGATTTGAAAGGAAATAAATCGTCAATCTTGGTGCAAGCTAAAAATGATCAGTGGAGAGTAAGGTTACGGTTATGGTATATTAATAACTGACTCATTGAAAATTATACTTACTTAAAGACGTGTCGAGTTCGACACATGCTTTATCGAATTCCTTTTCTAATATATCTAACCACCGAAAACCAACCCCGGTAGTCGCCATTTTCACAATAAAAAGTTGTTGTGTGTGTTGACATGTGAAACGTCAAATAGACATTTTATCTTTTTTGGCGTTAGTGCATGGAATATAGTGTTATAATCACAGAGCACTTTATGTTATATTAATATTCCTAAATACACTCGACATCAAATAAATCGCACCTCCTGCAACAAGCATTTTCAAACGAATGCTTCCCCACTTCCCACCAATATTGGTACCATTTGAAAGCCTAGTTCTAGCCTTCATTTCATTAAAGGAAAGGTTTTTACCCCAAAAATGTGTCTCTAGAAGGATCCAGAGTCATATCTTCAAAAAATAGGTAGTTACGCTAGAGCCAACTTTTATGGCTATAAAACTGTTAAGTTGGGATTAATCGCTATCCATCTGTTAAAGAGGACACGTGAAATCATTATTTGGTTTTATAACCATAAAAATTGGTCTAATTGATCCCATAGGTGGGCCCAAAGTGAGGTATTTTTTCAAGTCACATTTATGGTATATGTTAATCATTTATTAAGAAATTAAATGTGTTTTTCTTTAATGATATTTATTGGGCTTTCAAATAACACCAATATTGTTGGGGCACCATGATTGTGTCAGAAGAAAATCGTTAAAGTTCGCGTCGCGGAAGGTGCGGTTTATTTGATGTTGAGTATATTATCAAACATTCCCCAAAATCAAAAGTTGGTGAGAACCAGTCAAGATTTTTTTTTCTGAAGTCGATCTGAGTCAAGTAGGTATGCTAGGCTAGGCTAGGTACTATAAATGCTGATTTTACAAAGGAGAATGCCCAAGTGACTATGGGAGTTGGTATCGCTATCAAATTCATTGTACATTAATCGAATAAAGCTTAATTTATAGTATGCATACAGAACTATTTGGCACAGTTATTTTTTTTTTTATAAAACTCCGGACTTTGACGTAATTTTGCAAAGAGCATAAAAGAGTAAGAGACGGCACTCCATAGATATTTTTTGAGCTCACGCACACATATGCATTTTAGAGAACGACCCGCAAATCTTTACCAACCGCACAAACTACAGGCGGAGCTACCAACATAATGCCTTATTTTCTGACAGTATTAGTGACGTTCGTAATAACTTATCGATTATCGATACTTTGCTAGGGTTGTAATTGCATATCGATATCTAGTATAGGAACCTTCAATATTTAAATGATTACTATTTTTATTTTATACTATGTGTAAGTAAAACGAAGTTTTGTAACGTAAATTATTTATTTCGAAATAAAATAGGTATATTACAATAAGTATTGAACATGACATAGCAGTTGTAGGCATGAGGAATTATTGAAAATTATAACAAAGTACAGAAATGATAATTTTGTAAACTTTTATTTTCACAACTTTTTCTAAGAAAAAATAGGATTTTTATTTATAAACATCTTTAATTTTCTTATCAGCTGATCGAACCTCAGCCCTAAGATTACTTTTCAATGCTTTGTTGCTGTGCTTTTTTACTTTTGTCAGCAAAATTGTTTTCACTTTTTATGAAGCTGTCATTAATGATTTTACAACTTTTTCTTAGAAAAAGGTAACTTAATATGTTAAACATCTTATCATAAATTTCTTTATTATGTTGTTGACATTTAAACCAACTAAAATTA
Organism: Ostrinia nubilalis; assembly: GCF_963855985.1. Lineage (NCBI taxonomy): Eukaryota > Metazoa > Arthropoda > Insecta > Lepidoptera > Crambidae > Ostrinia > Ostrinia nubilalis. Next base: position 5,241,029 of record NC_087091.1, on the reverse strand, counting down.
CAATTTGTACTCAACATTAAGAAAATGAATTTTCCAACATTTTCCATATATATCTGGTCGGCAATATGGTCATGATAAAATTGTTTAGCTTCATTTACGGTGGTACATAATTGAATTGTTGGATAAACGAGACTTTTTTTATCATGCCACCATTCGCGAAGAGATATATATGCATACAAATCATTGTCAACAGGAGTTTTCACGCTCAAACACTCTTCACAAATTAAACAAGAACTGTTCTGTAATAGTTTGGCAGCTAAATACCCGCTTACATATACTACTGGTTGGTTTTCAAGGCTACACAAATTTTCAATGGGCTGTTCTAAGTTTTCAGGGTCCGGGATAGACAACACAGGATAAAATTCAGTGTCTGTGGAATCTTGAACATTAATTTTTATTTCTGTTGTTTTTAAATTAGTTTTTAAAATGTCTTTATATTCCAGCATATGTTTATTGTTGTCTGCTTCACAATTAGCACTTCTGCTATGAGGCACTTTCAGCCCAGTAACCATGCTTGTTTTAAGCGCTGCAGTAAAGTGCGTGATAGTGGGATTTCTATTGGTTACACTGTGTTGCCTAATGATTCCAAATAAGTTTTCCAGAGAGTCTTGGTTAAACTGTCTAAGGTTCATATATTTAAACCCTTCATTCTTTAACTTTTCCCAAATATCGTTTAAGGATTTGATAGATATTTGAAATCCCTTTACGCATTTAACATTTTTTAGTATCGTGTTTTCTGCTGTTATAAATTTTATGGTTTTTAACTTATCAGTATAAAAGGTCCAAGACTCAATGTGATTACTTGATGTGGAAACATTTTCCCGGATCCCTTTCTTTACGTCATTTAAAGATGATGGACCATTTGTACAATCAAATAGTTTATCTAACTGTTCAATCACAAATGCTGTATCATTGCAATCAGAAACTTCTTTCCATGCCATCATTTTTAAAATAGCTGCCACGGTATTACTCAGAGCATGCGCAGCATACTTCACCCTCATCTTAGTTTTGAATGTTGGATTTACAATGGTACTATTCAGTTTTTTAAAATTTAAAAAATTTCTGTTGTGTTCTTCTGCAACTACCAAATGCCTCCATTGTGCAATTTTTCCATCGAAAGACATATTTCCACTTTTAAAGAAATTGTTTCGTAATGATTTGAACAAGTGAGGGATGTCATAGATTATAAAAATTTTGTCATTATTTACAGAGAAAAAGTTGCTATCTATGCCTTGTCCACAGTTTCTTTTTAACATGTTAAGAGCTCCTATATTTGTAGATCCCTGATCACAAACTGTTGTTAGAACCATAAATCCGATTTCTTTTAATTTTTTGATGATGTCCGATATAATTTTTGCCAGTTTTGCTGTTGATATTGTGCCTTCCACAAAATAGTGCGCAATATATTGCTTGTATTTATGTTTAGCACCCTGTATCATAAACACTAACGCATGGTCTGCAATTTTCTTTTCTCGTCCCATGTTCTCGCCCTCTCCATAATCCACGTAGCCATCCACTTTATCAGCAATTTCGTTATAAATTATCCGTTTCTTTAACGCCATCTCGTCAAATATTAACGAGCAATATTTATTTTCCTTTGGCATACTTGATGCTTTTGCCTCTAACATATCAATTATATTTTTATTTATACCAGGCTCCATTGGTATATTTTTTAAGATCCTTTGGAGCGTTTTAGTGCTTGGTAGCGTAAACAGCTTTTGCATATAGCGGTATGCTTTAGGGGACCGTTTAAATATAGCCAAAGCATATATTTTGTTGGCTAAAGTCCACCTTTTTCCTTGTGACTTCTTTTTGTTATTCTGCACTACATCCTTTACTAACGATGTCAGCACTTCCGAATCTAACTTGTCTAAATTCACTCTTGACTTCGCTATATTCCTTATTGTTTTTTTTGCATTTTGTAACTGTCGCCAAAGCCTCTTCTCTTTAATTGTAAATGTTGATGAAGTGTCTGTAATAAAAACATTTCCATTAGTAAAAAAAACAACATTAAAGCAAATTGAATTGAATATTGGTTAATTAATCAGCAATTTTACTTAGTTTTTTAAATTAGGTATGTTTTATCTTACCTTTCATTTCAATGTTTTTCTTAGGTCTTTTATAACTGTGGACTAATATTTCTGCCTGTGCATCTTGATGGCAAATGTTTTTATCATCTGAAATATTATAAATATGCAAATTAGTTTAAAATTTATTTTGTTGTTTTATGAAACATATTATTTCCAAATCAATCAATCATTATCAAGTTTTAAAAAAATGCAAAGACAGGATAATGATAGCTCTTCTCATAAAATATGAAGCGTGGGCCCACCTTCAATAACAATGACATAATATTAAATTAAAGGCATTTAGAGGTTTTAATGTTCTGCATTCTGGATGCGGTCTGCGGGTATGTCAAGACAATCTGTAAGTGGTCGTGATAAGGCAATCAGTCACGTGTGCTTTGCGTTCTTTGTTCGTATCCGCACGGTCAAATCGCATTAATATAAAATGTACAGAAACCTAGAATGTTGTACATATAAGTTCATTTTGACCTGACTGCAGACTGCAGAACGCATCCAGGGTGGCATTCTTTAGTTTGAGGGAAGGCATATTTTAGAAGGTAAATAATTAGTTTGTACACTTACCATGAGTAATGGGTTTATAGGTCATATGTTCTGGTGCATTGGAAGTAGAAGGAAGAGGTTCAAAAGTTGTTTTCGCAGAAATACCAGAATCTGGTATATCCACAGCTCCCAAACATGTTGAATTTAGTTGTTTGGTTGTAGTTGTAAGGGGAACTGAAAGCAGATAATGAAATGTGAATTGGGTAATAAAATGTCATGTTCTTACCCAACTTTAGGGTACAATCAGTCTAGTACATGTCTTGCTCACATTAAAAATTACTAGCTTATAAATATTATTAAACTAGCTGACCTGGCTAATTAATGTAGATGGCCTAAAATTTTTCAAATTGGTCCGGTACTTTTTTTGAAGAATTTGTATTACACAAATTACTAAAGTCCCTCTAACTCAACACACATTCTAAGCTAAATTGTGTTACGAGTGGGTTTACTACAATATTCAAGCTGTGGGGTTCTAACCCGCACTTTAGGCTATCTTGGCTTCGAGTTACGGAGCCGATCAAATACAAACAAACAATTAAATATTTCCTTTTTATATTATTAGTATAATTTTAGATAAACATACCTCGTTCAACTGGATTTGACTTCTTTGGAATGCAATATGAATGATCATAAAGAACTGTAACAAAGTATAGATATAATTAATAATTGAAATTATATATTATTTATTGATAAGCATACAACACATGTTTGTGGTTACAAAGAAAGAACCTTGTTAAATTGCATTCGGTTGGTTTGTTTTGGAAACCAAAGAAAATTAATTAAGACATCTAAATAATTCAGAAAAATTGATAGATAGTAAATTAAATTTTAAAAAAATAATTGAAGTCGTCATCATACCTGTCTTGAGGTTTTCTTTATTGGAGTCTTTTACATGAAGAGGAAACTCTGTCAAAACTTCATCTGGCAAGATGGGATTGCTCAATTCCAGTGTTGGAATAGCTGAGTTCTTCAGCCGAGTTCCTTTGGCATTGAAGGATTCAGGAGTGAAGTGCCCACCACAAACAAACTTCAGTTGGTGTAACTTTTCAATAGGTACATATGCTAAGTCTTCTATGCCAGCATTTTTAACCCATATTCGACAACTGAAATAAGAAATACCTATTAGAAAAGAAAAAGAATAACAAACTGAAATTTATTCATCAACTAATTTCTTTTAGTATTGTTATGCAATTCATTTTCAGAGTACGAAACAAAATACTGAAATTAAAAATTGGTTATGGTTATTTACTGTATGATTAAAAATATTAATCCCAGCCTTTAAGTTTACACAATCAGTAAAATTATCTTGTAATAAATGAGTGTTATTAGAAACTTACCGGTCAGAATCCAGAGGAAACCTACTCAAAAGTAAGGGTGATCCACCACGACTTCGCCTCTTATTACAAATAACGCACTTCTTGTTGTTTCTACTCTCCATTATCAGTAGAAGCCTAAAATGAAATAGGTATTAATTAAACAAAGCCTATAATTTCTCTCCAACCAGTGTCAATGCCCTGGTTCATGCATTTACCAGTTTTGAAAGTACATTTACATTTTCATCACATAGGGTTGTTTTTAATGAAAAATAGATTTGTAATAGATCTAATATTTCAAGTAAGTAGATAACATACCCATTAAACAGAAAAGTAAATAAGAGTTTAAACTTCTGTAGAAGTTGAAACACAGCTTATTTAAAAGAGTCTCTATCTCACAAAAAACATAACACTGAACAGCAAACTTTATCACGCCCGATACGGAGGAACTTAATCAACTCAACGTAAACGACAGAAAAGTTTATTTACAGTAATATTGCACCAAATCTGAGAAAATAACTTCACACGAATCAATTCGCCGGTTAAAAACACGGGGTGGAAACCACAGATTAGAGAGTATGTCTAAAGACAGATAGGAAACGGCCCTAGTATTGGTTAAACGATAAACAAACTGGTACCGAGCTAGATTGTCCAGTAGGTGGCGCTGAATACAATATGGCGTCTGCCGCCCACAGATTAAATATACCTGTCATACTTTTTTATGATCCGTTCCTTTTCATGTATTGCGGTTAAAAATAAAACTATTGAAGTATCAAATGAAACTTTATTGATGAAATATAACATGAAATATTTTGTTTACGAAAATCAATAAGCATTAAAACTATTGGATTTTAAAAGATTACAGTTACTGTTGTGATTACAGTAGGTACATTGTTTTAGTTTTTACATAATGTACTCACGGCTTGACATTTGTATGTAACTCATACAAAATAAGTTGCGTTATGACTTATAGTAAAATAGTTTTTAATGTTCTCCATAAATTCACACGTTCACTCTCACTTTGGTTCTGTCCAATCCAATAGCCACTGTAAGCAGGCCAGATCTACACGTTTCTCACCACCTGTAAAATATATGAAATATTTGTAAATTAAGAGCAAAAAGATGCGCATGTCACCGCAAGACTGTAATCTCCTACATCATCTACATTCTACACTAATATTATAAAGAGTACAGCAGATGAACAAGTGATCTGTCTTATCTACCATACCTATCTTACTGTCTGTTTTGTTTCTAGATTTGCACTACTTTGTTAAATAAAATTAATTTACCTTGTCAAATGTGTACTTGTCAATCAATTACATGTACATTCACAGAATCTGGATTCCACCAATCTGTAATTAAATAATTAACTTTTATTTGATCCTAGTCGAAAAGCGTCAGAGGATAGTGTTAGAATCATTTTGAGGGTATTTTAAATTTTAAAGGTACTTACCAAATGTTCTTATCAACAGAAGTTAATATTCATCTAATACAAATCTTCCTAATTTAATGCATTTATGTCATGGCATAACTTGCAAATGAAATGAGTTCATCGTTTGTAATCAAGCATTCTTGGTCTGGTTTTATTGTTTATATAGGTTTCTTCTAAACTTATTTGAATAGGAAGTAAAGGTTGGTTCATCTGGATTTTAAGTAACAGTTGACAATAATGATCAGCACCGGTGATTCCATAGCAAGCACTTTTATTGTAATTGCAGCTTAACACCTTATAAGTTCGATATTAACCTGAAACAAATAGGTACTTAGATTCACTGTATAAAACACGTATCATCATTCACTGTGTCCTGCAATCTATGCCTGCAATGTACCTACGTGTATTGTATTTTGGGTCCAAACTCCAAAGTATGTTGTTACTCCATGAAACGATCCATATTTAGTTTCCATTGATTTAAATGGAGTTATGAATGATATTGTAATGAAGATTTAATCCTTTGTGTGGTTCAATACTTGATAAAACATGATGTTGCTGCAAGCTGCAATAACCTTTCTCGAGTGGATATCTTACTTGAGAGAAATTTCTTCTTGAAACAAACATCAATCCAACTGGCAATCCATGCACATGTAGTTCTTATTAATATTGATTGAGAAATTATTGATTTTAGATAAAATTTGTTTAAAGAAAAACACGTTTTTTCGATGAAAATTTTTGACGTTTTTTTTTTTAATAATGTCACAGTTGTAGACTTGAGACGGAACTAAATTGATTAAAGTGAAAATTACGACTTTGAATTAATATACTTTTAAATAAACATTTCATTTATAGAATGCAAATAGATTCAATAAAATAATTTATAAATAAAAGTTGAAGTTGTAATTCGAAAATGTTTACTAACTTGATTCCAGACACGCAAAAGACCATTGCCATTGTCGCATAAAGGACAACTATAAAAAAAGTCACTTCCTCTCGGAACTGTCAAAAAAATTCACTCTCTATGGAGCTGTCAAACTCTATGGCGTTTCCACCCCGTGGTGGAAACGCAACTGTGACATTATTAAAAAAAAAAACGTCAAAAATTTTCATCGAAAAAACGTGTTTTTCTTTAAACAAATTTTATCTAAAATCAATAATTTCTCAATCAATATTAATAAGAACTACATGTGCATGGATTGCCAGTTGGATTGATGTTTGTTTTAAGAAGAAATTTCTCTCAAGTAAGATATCCACTCGAGAAAGGTTATTGCAGCTTGCAGCAACATCATGTTTTATCAAGTATTGAACCACACAAAGGATTAAATCTTCATTACAATATCATTCATAACTCCATTTAAATCAATGGAAACTAAATATGGATCGTTTCATGGAGTAACAACATACTTTGGAGTTTGGACCCAAAATACAATACACGTAGGTACATTGCAGGCATAGATTGCAGGACACAGTGAATGATGATACGTGTTTTATACAGTGAATCTAAGTACCTATTTGTTTCAGGTTAATATCAAACTTATAAGGTGTTAAGCTGCAATTACAATAAAAGTGCTTGCTATGGAATCACCAGTGCTGATCATTATTGTCAACTGTTACTTAAAATCCAGATGAACCAACCTTTACTTCCTATTCAAATAAGTTTAGAAGAAACCTATATAAGTAATAAAACCAGACCAAGAATGCTTGATTACAAACGATGAACTCATTTCATTTGCAAGTTATGCCATGACATAAATGCATTAAATTAGGAAGATTTGTATTAGATGAATATTAACTTCTGTTGATAAGAACATTTGGTAAGTACCTTTAAAATTTAAAACACCCTCAAAATGATTCTAACACTATCCTCTGACGCTTTTCGACTAGGATCAAATAAAAGTTAATTATTTAATTACAGATTGGTGGAATCCAGATTCTGTGAATGTACATGTAATTGATTGACAAGTACACATTTGACAAGGTAAATTAATTTTATTTAACAAAGTAGTGCAAATCTAGAAACAAAACAGACAGTAAGATAGGTATGGTAGATAAGACAGATCACTTGTTCATCTGCTGTACTCTTTATAATATTAGTGTAGAATGTAGATGATGTAGGAGATTACAGTCTTACGGTGACATGCGCATCTTTTTGCTCTTAATTTACAAATATTTCATATATTTTACAGGTGGTGAGAAACGTGTAGATCTGGCCTGCTTACAGTGGCTATTGGATTGGACAGAACCAAAGTGAGAGTGAACGTGTGAATTTATGGAGAACATTAAAAACTATTTTACTATAAGTCATAACGCAACTTATTTTGTATGAGTTACATACAAATGTCAAGCCGTGAGTACATTATCCCTTCATTTGGCAAGACACAAATTGTTTGATTTTTTCAATAAATTCTATTTAGACCTAATTGTTACTATCAAATAAAGTTAAGAAAAATAATAAAAAAAATATTTGGTTGGTATTTTCGCGAAAAACGATTGTTGCTTATTTACCACATTGCCAAATAGGGGTACTTAAATATAACATTGAGATATATTATAGAATTAATTTTTTTATATGAAAATCATAAAAAAAATCAATCGTATTTCACATTATATGCATTAAACTATTTTTTGGCCATTTTCGCAAAGTCGACAACGACCTTTTTCTCCAACATTTGATAGATGACGCATGTCATCATACTTCACGATCAATATGCCGAGCCAAGGTTGGCTTTTTATTTTCTCTTTAGCTTCTGAAACTGGTATGTTACCGTTATCTGCTATAGTTGTTGACTTCAACGCAAGAAAAATGTGTTTATCATTTAAATCAGTTCAGCGGTATAAGCTTGAAGACAGACAACACAGAGACAGACAGCAAATTCTTCCTCTCTCCTAAAATGATGTGCCCGACAGGGTCCATAATTGCATCAAAAGTAATTGTATACCATCTCTATAACATTATTCATGTAATACATGATTGATTTATTGGGTATTGACACTTTTTTGTATTAACAAAAAGATAAACCTATTTTGTTAGATGTTTGGCACTGATGCTTCTAGGCAACATCGAGGTTCGGAAGCATGTCATATATTAGAAAACACAGTTTCTACGCCAAATATTGCTTTACATGATTAGTTTGATTTATTATGAATAAAATTTAGACAAAACAAAAACAATTAGAGATGATAAAATAGTATAAAATCATAAAACTTCCGTCTTTGTTATTCTCATTGCGCGTCATCTTGGCGTCTGACAGAAATATGAATATGAAATCACTCAAAACTCAGTCGACGACCGATTTACTAGTGTTTTGCTGAACTAAGCTTCGTAACAAAATCGAATGATTTGCACAAAACTTATTATTTGGTGCTGTAGAAATATTCAAAGTGGTTGTTGCTTAAAAGCATCACTGCCAAATGAAGGGTTATGTAAAAACTAAAACAATGTACCTACTGTAATCACAACAGTAACTGTAATCTTTTAAAATCCAATAGTTTTAATGCTTATTGATTTTCGTAAACAAAATATTTCATGTTATATTTCATCAATAAAGTTTCATTTGATACTTCAATAGTTTTATTTTTAACCGCAATACATGAAAAGGAACGGATCATAAAAAAGTATGACAGGTATATTTAATCTGTGGGCGGCAGACGCCATATTGTATTCAGCGCCACCTACTGGACAATCTAGCTCGGTACCAGTTTGTTTATCGTTTAACCAATACTAGGGCCGTTTCCTATCTGTCTTTAGACATACTCTCTAATCTGTGGTTAAAAACTCAAACTCAATTGACAGACATTTTTTTTCATTTGTCAAACTAACAATACTACCAACATAAGGACACTAACAATTATTTTTAGTATGGTGGTATTGATCCGCGGGTTCCCCTGCTATAGTGAAATCAATCCAAAATGCACTTTATTGCTTAAGGGATAAGGTTGTATATCAATTGCTACATATAGAGACTAGTTTTTGTATGAGAAGTGTCTACCCACTGTAATTTTGGTTTAAGTGAAATGAATGGTGCCCATCACAGGTGCCCATTGGCATAGCTACAGGTTTTACCTTAGAATACTTGTTTTATATTTGTGGAGAGTTACCCTACCTAAAAAAAAAACCCTAGCTACGCCAAAGCTAGCGTTATTTGATAAGGATCAGATATAAACACAAAATAATCTTGCGTGCATACCAATGTTATTTATACCATTTTGCAAGGGGAAAGGGATTTGTGATTAGCCCTGACTACTTAAGGACAGGAAAAAATCAAATGATACCGCGAGCTAACTACGAACAGTGCCATCTATTGACAACCGTGCGAACTACGTAGTGTCATTGCTCGGTGATAGGTGTTGCTGATTGCAGCTCATTGTTACAATACTTTTTATTAAAATCGGATTTTATTCCGGAGGTTTTACAATTTCTTACTACTTTCGCAAATCATTACAAATGAAGAAAGGAATTTACGGTGTGGTACCCTCAATGTACAATTAGATTTCGAGCGATACCACTTTTGGGCATTCTCCTTTCGGCCAAACCAACGCGTGTAGTCTGCGTGGGCGATGGCGATGGCGATGATGGCGATCTGTAGGATCAAGTAGGATCGCCATCGCGCACTTTGGCCATAAGTTTTTTTCACTGCGCCCTAAGCATGGAGGTATTATACCTCCATGGCCCTAAGCTGCAAAATTTTTTTTTTTAATTTAGAAGTAGTAACTGGCGGGAAAAGTTTTAAAACTATACGTTGCCAAGAAAGAAGTGCACAGTATTTTAGTTATAATTATGGCTGCTGCGTACTGCTGCTTAACTATAATTACCTACTAACACTGAAACTTTTCAGATAATAAGCTGGACAGCAGAAGAAAATCTCATAAGGTAAGTTCTATTTTTTGTAACCTATTGAACTTCGATGAGCTGTTAAACAAGCGAATAATAAATTAATTTTAAAAATCGTTTTTAACTATTTATGTGGGTGGCAAAAGAAACAAGTTATATATCAGAAGCTATATTTTAATTTAATATTTACAAATAAAGTAGGTACACAACTTAACATAATTAATAATTACTTACTTTGATCGAGCTATAAATGAACCTAAAAGCGGTTGCAGAGCCGGGGTTTTAATTTGAGATTGTAAATTCGGTACACTACCTATGTTACTTTTAATCGGCCGATAGTTGAGTCTGCTTCCAATTTGTATGAGGAATCGGCCGATACCAAATCGGTGTGGTGTGCGCACTTCCATACATCTTCCTTCATACTGATGAATAACAGCCAGACCCAACTATCGGTCGACTAAAAATCTGTGGTCTGCGTGGAAGCTGAGGTACTGATATAATTAATAAGACCTACCTATTACCTATTTACCCATTGTTACTGACCACGTTTACAAGCAAATAAATTATTTTAAAGAAAAAGTGTAAGCTATTATAAAATAAAACACGGTGAAAAGTTTTGTACTCGTGTATTACAAAACTCCAGAAAAAACCCGACTTGGCATAGCATTATTTTTAAATGCACATTCCTGTGCAAGACATACAAGTTCTGGTAAGAGGCATAAAAAATAAAACATCCAAAATACACAATGAAACAGCAATTTTGTAATGATTTTTTTGTCAGTTTACAGCACATCACACTATACTTACTTTTTTTGTGCCAGTATCACACCTATTACCATTACTTAAGATGCCCACAGTAATTTTACCTTGATGAGTCATCGACCATTCTAGTCAACAATTGTATACACGCATTTTGTTTAAAAAATCTACAAATTTTACAGAATATTACATAATTAATTGTTATGTAATTTGCTTGAACGAACGCGTGACAAGTGCATATTAGTTATACCACGTTACTGTACAAATAATGAAAATATATATTTTACCCAGTTCATAAATAAAAAAAAGATAAAAAATAGTCGGATAAAACGGTAAGGAGAGGACTAGCTTTTAGCGAAAGTTTTACCTAAAAGTCCATGAGGAAAGTAGTGCGCCTTAGAACAGGGTGTGTTATAATAGAAACTATTTACAAAAAAAGTAATGGAGTCCATACGTTTATAAGGTTTACAATATTTACCTAGTTGCACATAACACCAGAAATGAAATAAAATACAGTAAAGGGATAGAGTAAGAAGATATAAAATTCACAATTATTTACATTAGAATCCAACGCAAACTCATATTTTCATGTAAAAATCAATACTCTATTTGGGCAAGTAATAATAACGAATCACACTACAAATATATTATTATTTACCCAACAAGTGTAAATCATTCCCATATTATCGAGTTCAAAGGTTCGACTGCACGTGATTGAGTAAACCGCAATGACTCACGTGAAATACGCATATCATAGATATCATACAAAAGGTCAGTAAATTTAAAATAATAACATGATTGAAAACTACCATTTTTAAATAATCAGGATGGAATTTTGTGATGTCATCTGCAGGAAAAATACTCTTGATACTGTAGATAGAAAATTTTAGTCAAAGAAAACATTTCTTTATGATTGAAAAGAAAGAACTGCATTCAAAGATTTCCAAAAATTCGTTCTTCACACACGGGAATCAAACCGACTAAAATCTGTTAAAATTACATCCTGACTTTTATTGCATCGATAGTTAGGGTCAATTATAAAAATCCTAGAATGCAGTTATCTTTCTTTTTAATAAAAATAAAGAAATGTTTTCTTCAAGTAAAATTTCTATCAACAGTCCCTTCAGGTGGAATTACAAAATCCATCCTAGTTACTTCGGTCCGGGTCCGTTATGCGATTTCGTTATTAGAACTGTCACAAATGTTACTGAGGTGCGATTTATTTGATGTCGAGTGTAGTTGGCTTGTATCGGATATTCTATCGCAAACACAACAACTTGCGACACCGCCGAATAAAGTTGTATGACCGTTACCTAGGTAACGACTATAAATGGAAAAAATATAAAAGACGAGTCTTTTTATTTCAATTAAAAGTTTTAGGAGGTTATCAACCTTACTAAAAATACTAATAAAGACTATCAATGGCATAAATTATTCGTAAGCGTACAATAATTTGACTGCAGAACCACGTGTGCTGGATTGATGGAGAAAACTTTGTTGCATGGAACGGTTTATAATTAATTAATACCTACAGTAAAATAATTTTAACCACGACCAAGTGCAGTCACTTACATACGTGCTTACATAGTATTTTGGATTGTTACAAAAATAAAATAAATTACATAAAATGTAGCATCAATATTCCTATAATGTGCGTTATTCGTCTAAAAATTAGGTAGGTGTAATAGGTATTTATGTCCGAGAAAATATCGAGGTTCTTTTTAAAAGAAAGTAGGTATTTTAGAGGTAATGCGGTTTTATGGTTAATCCTCTCTGCTAGTCACAGAAACTAAATTTGCGGAGCTGCGGGTGTATTGTATTATTTAAACAAATATTGTACATTTTATTGCTATCAAACTTATCATCCACACACCAAAGCGAATACTTACAAAAATACCAACCTACATATTTTATAATAGGTGTAGGTGGTGTACATTGTTTTGGTTAGTCGTTTAATGGCAATGCCAAATACAAGTACCTAAATAAAAAAAATGTTATGTATATTCGCGACTAAATACTAAGTACGAGAACACTTTGTAAGAAAGAACCAACACTATCTTTTGTTTGAACATTTGTAACGAATATCATCTTTAAGTAAATATTCATACGAATTTACGTCATAAAGGTTTTATAAATAACATAAAAATCTATAGTAACTAATTCAAAACATCAATCAGTTAAAACTGAAACAATTTTGAATCTAAAGCATAATAAGTATGACTACCAGTTGGGCGCCACCCTCTCCCCTACACCATTTGTATCTATCCCTGTCGCTCATACCAGAACCTTGCTATGAGTGAAAGGAAAAGATACATGCGAAAATACGGACGCGTTTGAAAATCCCGACCTATATGTATTTTACTAACCTTCGAAACTTCTATTTCATTGGTGCAGTTCTGTATCGTATCACTACATCTGCTTTTCGTTTTTCAATTACATATTTTATTTTATTGGCAGTATATAAATTCATTGTGTTCGCGCATGTTTCAGTGATATTATAGGTAAAATAGCTTATTTGGCATATAGCTTAACATTTTATCTTTGAATACAACAATAAGGTTGAGCGTAAGAAGAGAAGCAGGTGGACGTTCAGTGAAGAGCAGATAGGTAATCCAGCAAATATGGTCCGAATGCATACAGTGCATGTTTCAAGTCAAGTCGACAAACTGCGCGCAGTAATTCATATTACACCTCGAGTCGATGTACTATGCACCTTACGTCTTAGGCATTCAAGAGTACATTTTCTTGAACATAACTAGGATTATCTGCTCTTCAATGTTGTCTATATTCTGCATCGCAGCTTACGTGCAGCCGAGTTTAGATATCCAAACAGAATTGAAATTCCCTTGAACACTATCGTAAAAAAAAACTATTACATAACCAACACTAAATGCAAAATCTAAGAATTACACCTACATATCCTGTTTTTAAATATGTACACACATAAAATATACTATTTACACATTTTACAAATAAACCCAAGTTCTTTTCTTGCCTGAGAATCCTACTGTGTAGCTTAGAAATATTTTCCCCAACCTATAAATTAATGATCTTGGTTATGTAATTTCCAAAACTAAAAATATAATGGCTACGTTATTATTGATTACTAAAAGCTAATAAATATACATTATTACAAACGAATTGGACTTGTTATAAAAATATACATTTACATCATGTAATTAATCGGTAGATGTACAAAAATAATTCCAACTGAAAGTTATTGCAACTTGTTGTACTGTATGTATGTAATGATTTCTCCAATGCAAGACAACAAAGCAAGTGGTCCAGTGGCATATAAGAAAGTACGATTAGCTATTATTACATAAATATTTGAAATGCTTTGTCTGAAATTAAATCATCAAAGTATTTTTTAAGTGTGAGTGTTGGCCAAATCCAAAAAGACAGCGAACAGTTAAATAACTGGGCGATTCTGCGAATTTAAAAAAGAAATCTGCATCATTATATTTTGAAAAATAAATGACCCTACCTGACTTGAGCTCCTTGATTATGTAAAAAGATAATACAACAACCTGCGTAATTACATTAATCATTACTCATTAGATATAAGAATCCATTTCTAAGGATTCAATTACTGGTTAGGATTATTATTTTTCAAGTTCTAATAATGCAATTTTAGTTTTTGTCAAAAAACGTCCCTTACCCTTCTTCTTTTTTAGGATTGTCTATTATTTCTTATACTTTTGGATTAGACCAATCACACACATGAAAAATCTCTTTAGGCCACATAATATAGGTATGGAGTAAATTTTATACCCCACCTTTGCGATGCTATATCTCATATAAATCTCCCAAATCAGCATACAACTATCTTATTTGCACCATTTTACATTATAAATATGACAACACAGACTTAGTAAATAGTTTTGTGGAAATCACTTTGAAGCTAGAAATTATGTTGTATATTTCTAAATTTAGTTGGAACTGGCCGTGGCTTATTTAGCAATAATAAAAATATTTGACAGTTTATATTAAATAAAATGCTTCTCAGAAGATGCATTATAGCCTGACCAAGGTCTTACATTTTTGTAGTAAATGACAATCAACATCCTATAGAAAAGGGAAGAAAGTTTTGGAGATTTAATTGGATATTGACTTTAATCCCCAGGCCTTATGATTTTGGTCAGACTATACATACATTGGCAAATGTGACCTACTGAATGATATTTGAATTATGCCATTCCAACTTTTACAATGTATGTATAGGTATGACAGTAGCTTTTGTGCCTGACATCACATTTCATTAGAAAAAAATGCATTACATTCTTAATCACATTCGCCAATGGAGAAGCACTTATTTATGATATCATCATAGCTATGCACACAATCATTAGATCTAATTCACTTTTGCTTAAGTAAAAAGCACATTGTTCATAACCTATGCTCTTTTACGAGATAACACATCCGTTTTTTGCTTGTATATGTCCATCAGATCTCTCTATCTCTGACAATATTGCGTGAAACATATCCGTGACTGACTGAAAAGGAAAGATATTTTTTCAACTAACAAAATTTTTTATATAATACTTGTTTCTATTAAATAATAAATTATTTCACATCAGTAATAAGTATAACAAAGTTCAACATTACTGAACAATATCATTGTTTTCAATAAGAAAGAAAAAAAAAAAGATTCTTACCTCATTTCGTTTTGCACTGGTTTCCACAAAAGCAGCTTTCCATTTTTCAGCCAGTCTTTTCCCTTCTTCTGTACTGATTTTCCTTTCTAGATGAAGATCTGTTTTGTTTCCAACTAAAACTATGGGTACACTAGAAGATAAAAAAAATATGCATTAAAGTAAATCAATTAAATGTCAATGAAACTGTCTCAAGATTATATTTACAAGTAATTTTTAACTGAAAATTCAAAGATAAATGTTTATACATACTGTATTTTTCCAACCATATCCAGAAGCTTATCATAAATGATTTGTACTATTTGAAAACTTTTGCTTGAAGTGATAGAATATACTAGGACATAGCCATGAAAGTCCATGCTGTACTGTAGGGGAAATATGCTGTATTCATCCTGGCCTGCAGTGTCCACCAGCTTCACCTCATATTCAGTTGAATTTAACCGGATGAATTTTGTAAATGCTGAAAATATAACATTTTGAAACCTAAACAATCACACACGAAGGTAAGTTAATATTATAATGATAATGTGGTTTGAATGAGTAACTGACAGCTGCAATGTTATGACTATAATATTCACTTGGTAAAAAAAGGCAAAGAAAATTTTCTTAAAAATAATTATTACTTAACAACTTAACAATTTTATTTCAAATGACAATCTTATCTGTTTATAAACACTGTTTATTTACTAATTATTATGAAATAACATGAAATCCTAAAAGAACACATGGCCACTTCAGTGTTACAAAGAATTAATAGAAACCAAAACTCACTGTTTTCTATAGTTGGGTCGTAAGAATCCACAAATTGACCTTCAACGAACTGTATGATTAGAGATGATTTCCCTGAAAGTAATATTAAATAATGAGACGTCACAAACTTAAAAAATTAAGACGCACAAATGCGAGTAAATGATGTTGTACTTTACCTACGGATCTATAACCCATCATGGCAATTTTTCTCTGTTTTGATGGCATTTTAGCAATATGTATAAATTTTTATCACACTAATTCACTGAATTGTTCCCCAGATTAATTGTATTATCCCAAAATAATGAAAATGTTACTCAAATTCATCGTAAACCTCTCCGTCGCAACTGACATTGACAATTGACAAATTGACAAATTATTGACATCAAACAAAAAAATATAAATTTAGCCATAGAGCAAAGAAGAAGGGACTCTTGGCAAGTCTTGGCAACGGTCTCGTACCGTCATCGTACTACACGGCCACAGTGTTACTATCCATTTCCGTTTTTGCTCTCGCTGTCATCAAATGGTGATTCTTTGCGATAGAACGAGACGACATGATCGGCAATGCACACGCCGACACGTGCACGGAATCACACACAACACACGACCATGACTATAAAAAATATTAATCCATTACCGAGTCTGCGTTGCTGTGATTTTTCATACAAGTTGTATTTCTTTGTTGTTTTAACGCATCTTAACGTATTTTATCTAGAAAGAAAAAGAATGCTAATAGAAAAATCGAAAGCGATCGTAAAATGATCGTATCGGTTACAAATGTTTCCACTATCATCGTCAATTTCCTCAATGGTGAGTAATGTGCTTTATGTCAAAACTCATAATTGACCACAGATTAGAGAGTATGTCTAATTGACAATCGCTGTCAAGTGTCACTGAATTAGATCATCATCAGCGTGACCACTTTTAGTAGATTTCTACTTTTTTGGTAGATTTGAGGCAAAGAGAACGATGATTTAGTAGTGCGAAATCGTTTAGTAGATTTTGGTAGATAATTGGTATTTTTAGAACATTGTTATAAATGGTAGTCCAAAATTAAATTGTAACCGAGTCCAGAATCCAGGCCAGAAAAAAAAGAACTCTAGGGTCCGTTTATGGTCACTATATGAAGGCGAACTAACTTGACAGTTCAATTCAATGCACACAATTAATGTTGCCACATATTGGCTAGTGTTGTTAATATCGACATAAAAAAATTCAAACGTTCAAACCAAGGGTTTATTTTATTTATCAATGAAATAGACATGTTGACACCACAGTCAACTGACGTACTTTTTAAAACTGTCAAAACGAAACTCTCCCATAGATTTTGTATGGCACTACAAGCAAGTGACGTCACTATTTTGTCAACCCAATTAAAATACTTTTTTCAATTAGAATTCGAACAAAAATCGAAATTTACAGGTAATTTCAAATAAATTAGGTTTTTAAGACCAGAATGAAGAGTCTTTGTAAAACAGTTGTGGTTTCGAATTATTGGGGTATGGTGTCAAACTGTCTATTAAACTTAAAACTTGTATTATTAAATAGTACTAATTTTAAAAGTGTTATTTATCTATACTAATATTATAAAGAGCGCTGGGAATTGCACAAATTTAAAACCTGAAGCATCCATGCTGCTACAAGTAATGAAAAATGACAAAAAATTGTATAAAAATGTTAAAAAAGACTATAATGATGATGATAAATAAATAAAAATACTATATTTTGTTCAAATTATATGTTTTATTTTATGTGGTAGAATTTAAGTAGAATTTTAAATAGGTCTTGGTAGATTTTGGTAGATTTGAGCATCGTTTTTGGTAGATTATCTGATGAAAAAGTGGTCACACTGATCATCATCCTTCGTCGTATTTTCGTTTACTAATTTCACAAAAAAAACAAATTTTGCTCTGCTTATAATAGTATTTGTGTTTTTCTAGTTACGAGCTCCTCAAATACCTTGCCATAATCGTGGGAAACTGAAGGTTAAAAAGGAAACTTTTGGGAATAACAAATCCAAAAATGCCTGTTAATATTCCGGATTGTCCTCCTAGTCTAAAATCCATTCAGCACTATCTTAAGACTGCTGCAGAACATGATGCTAGAGACCCAGTTGTGGCTTATTGGTGTAGACTGCATGCTTTGCAAGTTGGCTTGAAAATTACTACAAAGAAAACTCCGGAGGAAACGAAAGTTCTAATGGGTAAGTGTACAAAAGCTTAGTCTTTGATAGAACAGTAAATTTCGAGTATATCATTAACAATTCGTATCTTTATCCTGTTAGCAATAATGGACTGGTTAGAGGAAGCAAAAACTACTCACAAAGATAATGAAGCTGTGTCCAATGAAGTGGCAGCACAAGCACACCTGGAAAATTATGCATTGAAGTTGTTTTTATATGCAGACAAACAAGATAGAGAGCAGAACTATGGAAAGTAAGCATTTTACATTTCTACATTAAGAAGAATTCCATAAGCCTACTTTAACTTAAAAGGTTACACAAGGACACAAGAAAATGTTATGAAAAAATAAAAGACAGATTTGTCAATCTTTAACATGTTTCAAATATTTTAATTGAATGTTATAGTTACTACAATACATAATTTATGGTTTTCAGGAATGTTGTCAAAGCATTTTACACTGCCGGAATGATATATGATGTCCTGTGTACTTTTGGAGATCTAACAGATGAAGCGACACAAAACAGGAAATATGCCAAATGGAAAGCTGCGTACATCCACAACTGCCTTAAAAATGGAGAGACCCCTGTTCCAGGTATATGCAGTGACAGCACATTGTACTTTTTTGATAATCTGAAGTCCAAACAAAACATTATTTTTACAACCTTATTTTTACAAAAAAAATCCACTAAGCCGGTTTTCAAATTTAATTTTTAAATACATGGTATTCCCTTGATTGCATTGATGTTTTTAATATTGATATTCTGGCATGTAATCGATTTCATTTTATAGGTCCAATGCCCACCGAAGGTGACCAAAATGATGAGAATACCACCAGCGACAGCCAGCAAGCTCCCTCCGATTCCCCCCAAGTATCTGGCTTCACAGCTGTCACACCAGCTACTCCTCCAACTGTCCTCCCCACAATACCTACTAGCTTCAGCAATTCTCTACCAGACCCTAACGCTGCTATGAGAGCTGCTTCTCAGTTACCACCAGTACCATACACTCCTGACCCCAACCCTGGGGGGTTCGTGCCCTATGACCCCTCGCAGCAGCCGCAACAGCCGTCAACCGTCTACGGTGACAACTCAACTGCTGTAGCTCAGCTCACTCCTGACCAAATTGCTAAAGCTCAGAAGTACTGCAAGTGGGCCAGCAGCGCTCTCAACTACGACGACGTCAAAACTGCAATCGGCAACCTCAGGAATGCTCTGGAGTTGCTCCAAACAGGACGAGACCCTGCTTAAAAGTGTGAGATTTATAAGATCAGGTTGGTAATCAATTAATTATTATTCAAATGTATTATAAGCATTATTTACACTAAACTTTAAAATTTAAATATTTTTTGTAAAATATGTTGCAGATTTCAATGTTTATCTGTAATGTACACTGTCCGTTAGTACACCAGCCTTTTCTTGTTGCTTGAAGTTATTAAAATATTGTGCATGGTAACCGCCATGCAGACATGCAAAAAAGACTTACATTCGGTTTCATTCAATTTACTAAGGCTTATATGTATAACTATCAGTCTCAGTAAATACTATTCAACTTGCATAGATCTAAAAAGTTCCAGAAAGATGTAAGCAAATATGACTGAAAAAGTGTTATAAACTCTACAGCAAACCATTATAGGCCTAAAAAAGATCTATTCTATTATTTATAAGTCACTATTTATAATATTATGTATAAAAACGCAAACACTCATTTATTATTATTATATTTAAGTAAGATAGACAGATCTATATTTTTTTTATGGAAATATGATGTGTTTTTAGTGGGCGTCACAAAATTAATAGAAAAGTGTGAAAATAATGTTATTATTTTATTTATTTATAATAGTATAAGTACATTAATCATACCTGCTGCAACAAAATATACTGGTTTGCTGTGATATAAATATATTTAATGAAAATATTTATGTTGTAAGTAAAAAATCGATTAAATTATATGTATTATTATTACTAAAATAAAACAATATAATAAAATGTACCTCTCATATTTTATTCAATGACCATCACACAACATTCGGCAAACACATTAATTCACACACCACATAAACAATGAGATAAAAATTACACAAAGGCAAACACAGTTTCACGCATCTGTGTTTTGCGGAATTAATAGCCTCATTCGGAAGTTGTTACATGACGTTTATGAAATACTTGCATCAAAAGTTAATTTTAATAAAAGTAGCAAACGGTATTTTAATTATGATTTGGATAATGTTGACCACTTTGTTATCGCAATCTAATAATTTGGGGAAGCCATTGATGGTCTACCTACTTTATTATAAATAGAAGCTTATTCGCTAGTATCTGTTCAATCTATAAATTAAAATATTAAAAAGCATTGTCATGATAAATTTTATATTTTTATTATTGAGCAAACAATATTTATATTCAGTGACCAATGTCGTGATAAGTATTAATATAGATAAATTACTAGTACACATATTTATTTTAAGCAGTGGCAGTTACTTATAAACCTACAATACAAATTATTTACGTTAGACACCACGTCTACATAGTTATACAAAATGAACCTAGCACAAGTCGCTTAAATTAATATCACTTTGGGTACAAAATATTTATTCGCGCGCTCCGGTCGGGCTACGCCTAGTTGGTGTCTAAATGGTATTTTTGTGGTATTCTAATTATAGCTTACCAGATGCTCGACATTATAATCAAGTTTGAACTACGCATACTGACTAGAAAGAAGTTAACATGATTTGACTAGGATAATCACAGTAAGGTGATGGATAAATTTAAAATAATTCAAAAGAATTTAACTAAATAAAGTTCAAAACCCTGTTTAATTTCATGTTGGCTGCAACATACAGCTGATTAGTACTAAATAAAAATAACTTTTCATGTATGAAACATGTCTTTAGCCATTGTGTTAGGTGTAAATATTTTGTCATGACATCAGCGACAATATTGTATATTTACATGAAAGTAAATAAATCAACATTGTAAATAAGTGCGATTCAAAATATTTTCCTACGAAAAATTAAATAAATATCAGCTACAGAACGATAGTAACATAATATTATTAAAATTATTCCCTTTTGAGCCCATTCCCGTTCTGAGTTGCAGCTGCTCTCTCCAGCTCTTCACGGCGGCTGGTCTGGTACCTATGAAAATAAATTTTAAATATTACATCAACTGCTCTTGAACAAGTCACCATTTCGGTGTCAGGTTTTTTAGTTCTAATTGAGTACCCTGAATAAAATTGAAAGTGGCAATGAAAATCACGGTTAGCGAATCTTTTAAACTTCGGCAATGAATAGCTCGTAATATCCAAATCAGCCGTGCGCTTTTATTCGCGCGACAAGAGTGTAGACGACTCACCGCGGATTCCTGGCTGTAAGCCAGAACAGCGTTCGACCACGAGATACTACTGAATTTATGTCGTAACCACTGTTTACATGGTAAAGAAATTGGTCAAGGTAAAATGATGGATTACCTTTATTGTCGGTGTATTAATCTTAAATTCTTTACATTCCTCATTCATTTAAGATATCCATCCTAATCCTACTAAGTTTTCAATGATTTCATTGAGTCAACATCGAGACTTCTATAAGTATTCCGCAGTTCCGCACCCACGATTTTTTATTAATACCCATTTTATTGCATTCATACTTATTTTAATATGAGTTGCCTCAGTTTCAGTGGCAGCATAACATGTTTTAAGGGTCATCTAAAGACACTATTTACGAGTATTTATATTTAGTCGCCATAGCACTAATCGTATTCAACCTTTACTTAGTTTGAGGCTATTTTTTAGCATTAACCCTGTGTGTTATGGATTTGAGGACCTTGGGAAGATATTAGGGTAAGGTGGGGCACAGTGTTACACGGGGTACAATGTTACAATGCATATTTCGCCGTCCCTTTCTATAGTTGTATGATGTTCAGCGGCTCAGTTCAGCAGCTCTTATGAGCTTGACAAACGTGTATACCAACATCATACAACTAATAGAAAGGGGCGGAGAAAATTATGCATTGTAACATTGTACCCCGTGGTCCCCGTGTAACATTGTGCCCCACTTTACCCTACAATCTATGCTAGTAAAATCAATAATCATAGAATTCAATGATGTCCTTGAATCGTGTTTATCATATTATTGCCAATATTTCAATCGTTACGTTACGTTGTTGGGTGAAACATAAGCATTAAGCATACAGAAAATTCAGCGCAACTTTGACGTCAAATCTACCCACGAAAACAGTAAATTGTTTATAACATAACTTGTCAGGTTTGTTGCCAAAAGCTTTGTCAGATTTGAATTATGCCTATTTAGAACTACATCACTGAGCAGATTTTTTTTATGCAGAACAAGGCAGGTGTTTGACCGCAATCGCACCTGACAAGTGAGATGCTGCCTAGGATGGTACATATCTGCCCAGTAAGTCCTTATTCACTCTTGCCTTAAAAAGCCCCGGATAGTGTTCGGGAAAGGAAAGATTTAAATGGAAGAACAAAAATACATTTGAAATTGAGCTACTTTGGGTAAAAAAGAAAAAGAAATTAAGAAAATAAAATGAGATTTACCAAACGACCAATCTTCCGCTTAGCATGAAGAAGAATACCAGAGCTGGTGCGCATCTGTCGAATGGATCCCCCACCATGATATGCGAGTAAGCAGCCAGGATCATCAGCGTCACCAGTCCTATGTTCGCAGCATTCTTTAGTTTGTCTAAAACATTGAAATACAAACACAAGTGAACATTGCCTAATATCGATGGGAAGAAATACACAGTTGTGGAATACCTACCTGCAGACTGATTGATATTTGACAGACATGGTCCAGCATAGGCGTAAGTAAGCCGCTGCCGATTGATACAAAAATTCGGAGGTAATCCAGTGAGCAATTGAGTATTGAGAGAAGGGTATATGACTAGAATTTGTAATGTTCTTTTGGCCCCATGGTTTACGCTCCGAATTTGGAACCCAAAGGTTGTGGGTTTGAATCCCGCATCAATTAGTAGGTAGGTAAGTACTACAACAATAACCTGATTGTTTTATAGAATGGTAGAGCAAGATAATGGTGAACTTGGAGTAATTTGAATAAGGGGTATATACAGGGTGGAAACGATAAGTGATCTCACTCGTTAATTTCTAAACTATACATACAAGATATCCAAAAACTGGTTACTGATCCTGAAAGTGCTTTATGAGCTCTATCGAACGGTATCAATAATAGGTTACAAAACAAACTGGATGTATCCACGTAACATTAAAAACTATACAAGATATCGACAAACTGGTTACTGATCCTGAAAGTGCTTCACGAGCTCTATTCAACGGTATCAATAATTAATTGCAGATTAAACAGGGTCTATCAAAAAATTCAATATTTCCAGTTTCCACACATTTAGTACATCCTCAGTCATGTCACTCATCTCTTGATATTATAGCAAGCAAAGCCAAGTTAAAGTTTATGCAAATAAACAATTATTCTATTCTATTCTATTCTATCGTTTTCACCCTGTAGGTAATATTGAAAAAAAAAATAGAGTAAAAATATTTAAATAATCTGATGTAAGGCATTAATTTAAATTTATACTTACGGCTGGGAATGATTGCTAGAATTAATCCAAAAATTATCTCGAGAGCGCCCACTGTCCTCCGGTACCATTTTGACGGCAACTTGAAGTCCAGCGTCTCCGTTAGAGGAAACACTTTGGCATATCTTACATATTCTTTTCTCTGAAATATGGACAACACAGTTAACATTCTTCATTTACTTGCATTTTTAAAGTTAATGGCTTACGAAAATTAATAGAGTGCTAAATTAAGCAGGCTCAAAATGCTCCATGGATTGCAAATTATTAGAACATGTCCTATTATTCCATCTCTGTTCTATTTTGTTGGTTTTCAGAACCTCTGATCGTATAGAATCATAATACTAGTACGCGTTTCCTCTACGCTTTTAAATTTATAAGTAATGCACTTCATAAGCGCTTGGCAGTCTTGGCACACATAAAAGTCATGTAAAGCTCGTTACTTTGTTACATTTACTATTCGGCTGGCCTAATTGTTTATAGCCTAAGGTACTAGGTTTGATTCGGGCACGCTATTGAAATTTATTTAGTTTGTTATTTCTGATGTTCTTTTTTTATCCACATTAGTCATAGCCTATGACTCATAGGAGTCCTATGATATGACATGCACTGCTGGATATAGCCCCTCCGAATCATTTCCAGATTGTTCTTTTTTCAATTTTTTTCCGCAACTCGCAATAATAATTCATTCGCGCTCCTGAAGAATAATTTCCTAATGCGTACTTAGGTATCATAATGAATTACCTAGGAATTAGAGTTTCCAATATTTATGATAAAATGGTGATCCATCCATAATGTAAATCACCTCTCGGACTCTGGCTCAGGGTTACTATTCCCTCTTCTTCAAGGCGACTCCGAAAGTAAAAAAAGTTTTTTTAGCAAAGTAAGGTTTTTCTTTACAGCTCCAAAAAAGAAGTTGATTTTATAAACTAATGTGACGGCCCTCCGTCGTCGTTCCTTGTCGGAAATAAATCAATTTCTTTGCCACCGGGTGGGCACGGGTCCGTGCGTGTCGAACGCGAGAGCTAATCGCTAGCGATTACCTCAACAATGTCAGTGGTAGTAGGTAAATTATCTTGTCGCGCACCCTTCTGTAGGGATTCGCGCACCCGAGTTTAAGACAAACAAAATAAAACACGCACTAATTAAAGAAATAACAAAAAAAATGGAACACAAATTCAAATCTAATTTCGAACTGCTAAAGAGCTGTCAATAACGTGAGCGGTAGCATTCGAATTTACTTTCTGGGACCAAGAAATATTCAGTAAAATCACGGTCCATAAAACAAAAGTAATTTTAACGTAGGGTCAAGGGTTCTTTTTATATCCTTCAGCTTTTGATCAGATGCAGGCTGGGGCGAAAGGGTATCAATCATTGCGTTCTGTTTGCTGAAGGCTAGCGGGCACCACTGTTGCCCGTAGCCTCGCAGGGGAGTCGCGTCGCGTCTCACTGTCGCAACGAGGCGACTCCGCGGTGGTATTAGGCGCCACGCCAAGTACTAAAATAGCAAGCTACATTGCTCCGCAACAAAAAAACTCGATGCATGCACCTAGCGACCTTTCAATAACTAATAAAATTATTGTAAACATTAAAAATATACTTACTAAGTCTTTGTGTAATTCCTTTGATATAAATGGAGTCAACTTTGTTATACCGACGAATATGAAGAACACCCCCAAAAGGATAGATAAACTTTTTAGCACGATAGAGCCCATTTTACAAACGTAAATTGGACGACACTATACACTTAAAACATTTATATTTCCTATCATAGACGAACTTTACGTAATTATCATCATCACACATTTATTCTCTCCGACAAACATAATATTTATGTAAGATAATTACATGTATAATCATATTTGTTACAAAATGTAAAAAATATTGTAAATCAATTTCAGGAAATTGGGTTCATAGAAATCTTGCACACGTTTCGCGCCGGCGCGAAAAAATCCATACCGACTGAAATTGTGTTGCCACTGCAAATAATTATAATGTGAAAATAAAAAGTGTTTTTTTTTTTAAGTTTTCTCAGAAAAATAATTGCAAATATGTATGCCTACTTTGTTGAATTAAAGCTAATCCCTAAAACCTGCGAATATTCCTTCAGAATTTTGTGAAAATATCGTTAACATCACGGGTTATGATACCGTTCCACATAAGCTCTGCTGCTGTTTTTGGTCTATGCTTGAAGTCGCGCACTCGTGGTCGCGGGAGTTTTGAATTATTTCATTGAGACGAATTTTACACCTATTGATAGTCGTAATTTCCATGATGATTGCTAAACTTCTGACCGAAACGCGTATTGACATTTTATTAGGATATTTGATTTTCCACAAATTCGAGTCTAAAAAATTTTTAAATATTCTTCGACTTCATCGTCTATAAAAATATTCACGACGTTTCTCGATTTTAATGATAAAAATATTATTTTTAGTTTAGATTCCCATTGCCATCTTGCTAAATAAGTGAACTAAAAGGTTCGATAATGCTACCACATGATTTAATTTCTAGTGAGACAATACATATGGGTCATTCCACAAAAATATGTCAACTCTTAGTCCGCGCCACATTTCACATGAAATATTTGTTAATATTTTATTCCAAAATTGTTAAATAACAGCTCGCTATGGGCTTTATTCATCACCCATTTATATTTTTTGAAACTATTTTTAAAACATCTTAAATTCCTTTTGAATGACCCAAAACGTCATTCCCTAGGCATGTCCGTACTCCAAAAGTTTGTGTTTTGGGACCCACATTTATAAAAACATCAACTTTATCCTTTGTTTTAATTAACGAATAATCTATTTAAATGTATATTACACCAAATTCTATTAATATTTTGCGGTTTCAATAAACAATAATTTGATTTTCTTTAGTTGAAAAAGAGTCTACAGCTTTTAGCGTCATTCCCTCGCCACGCACTGATTTTATAATTTTGCGCTTTAATATGTATTTAGAGTGAATGACATTTAGTTGAGTTTAAAGTACGATACGAAGTTATCCTCAGACCATACTGGCTTTGCGGTAGCCATTTTTTGAATTAGTGCAAACGTGCCAGTTGTTGCGGAAACATGTTTTAATCCAGTCACTTCGTCAGTCCCTAGTTGAGTAGCTTTATTGATTACAATAAGAAATTGTATATAATTTAATTAGTATTTACGTGTGGTTTTTTGGCTATTTTCGGCACATCGTATTAAGCATCTTATAATATAAAGTTAATCTGCATTTGTGTTAAGTTTTACTCCAAATCGTCAGTCCCTAGAGCGTCAGGCCCTAGTTTTAAACGGCACTTGGGACTAAATTACTAGTTAGGGAATGATGTTTTTTATATAGTGATAATAACAAAACAACTACATTATGTATATTAACTTATCTATAAATGTTAAGGTTATAAGTTTTATACTTTATTAGAAGTCATATAGGAGTAATGTAGTATGAAAAAATTGAAAATTATAATTTCTCCTAAAATAAAGCATAAAGTGACTGGCCCTTTTAGACATAACATAATTAATTAATAAACTATAATTTACACTAGTAAAGTATTCAAAAGCATCTTAAAAAAGTTACGGACAAAATGACGTCGAAAATATACAGATTTTTATGGAATGACCCATATAGGAGTTATTTTTCCTATTACTTACAATAAATTTTTAATTTACACTCCGTTGATTAATTCAAAAGACGGTGCGGTGATTGAAATCTATAAAAAGCCAATTGGGAAAAAGGATTTGTTGAAGATGGAAAAAATAAACAAAAGTATACTAAATTCATTTAATTACTGTCTTTCCAATTCCTCTAAAATATAAGGTGTTATTTTTTGTACTGATCATACTTTACCAACGCATCTAATAAAATCATACAAATACAACCCAAGTGTTTTTAAAAAAAAATTCAGGCTAGTTTTCGAGTAAAACGACAAAGAATGTTTCGAAAAAAATAAAAAATAAATCATCCTTTGAGCGCGGTGAGTATTCGTTTGTACGCACTATCGTAATAGTAGCCGGCCGAGGGCAACGACCACTGCCACGTGCCGCGCCGCGTGAGTCGGCCATATTGATATCGCTCGCTGCCAGTCGCTCCGCGCCCACAGCCCGCGCCGAGCCGCCGATCGGTATGCGGGAGCGCAACAACATAAATAATCGTCCCAGTCCGTCCAATGCGCCCCAACGTATTGCAGTGTATGTGTGATTTATTACAATGCCGCGCTTGATCAATAACAAAACGCAGGTGAAATTATGTTTCGGGCACACTAACTGGCCGACGAGAAACATTGACGAGTCGAAAACCTTCATACCTTGCTTGTTTGGAGCCGCGCAGCGCTTCAGGGAGCGCAGCCGTATCCTGACTTGACGAGATTCCGTGCGCTTCGAGGACGAAGTTCTGGATTTCAATTTCAATCACCGGCACAGTGCTGGCGGTACCCAGATGCGAGCGCCGCAGACGGCGGCTTTTGCGTAAAAATACGGAATGCCTTATCAAGGAGTTGTTGCCAGAGGGCCACGACCGCGACCTAGTTCTATCGATGGTTATTGCGGAAGTCTACCTAGGTACATACCTACAGTGTGATTTGGACAGATGAGTGCTTGTTTACGCGAAAGGGACTTTTTCCGTAAAAAAGTTAGTGCGCGAATTGTGAATACAACATCCGACGTGGTGTCTAGTGAACAGCAAGCAAGTGTGCAGCCCGAAAGCATTACCTCAATTCGATCGTGGCTAGATTAGACAGTGCAAGACAGTGTTTACGTGAACATTCAACAAAGGCTTGACGTTCAAAATGTATTGTGATTAGTGTAATAATAACCTAGGAACTTTAAATAACAACATTCAAAATAGGTAAATGTGTGAATAAGTAAAATCAATGAATCTAAAGTGTGATGGCAAATCATAATTTAGGAATTAAAACCAGGAAAATTGATCAGTGAGTTTTATTTACAACACCTATTAATATTCAATATTAGGGTGCATTTCCACTGAAGCGAAGCGAAGTAGTAATAGGTATGTACCTATCAATTTTTTATTACGTCTCTAAATAAATTGCGTAGGCATTACGAAACCGTAGATATTGAATTCCAATTTCTATCCTTTTTTAAATTTCTAGTTTAACGCGGATGATTCGCCTCGGTTCGTTGGAAAAGTCCCCCGCTATTACACTAATGAAAATACACTTATTTACCTACTTATGTAGCTAGATTTTGTTTCTCCCAGCGCGTAGTACCTATTAACATGACGTAACATCGTACATACTCACGAGTGATAATTTTTGGTAACGTAGGTTTAGTGTAATCTAACCTTTATGTGTGTGAACGTTGAATGAATGCGCGCGGCCATTGTTCGTACTCGTATGAATGAAATGAGTAAAGAAAGAGAGAGAGGCAGTGAGTGAAGACAGGATGGTTGTAAAAATAATATCTTTTTTTTGTTAGGAAAAGTAAAAACAAAAACTAGCCTGAATTTTTTTTTAAAAACACTTGGGTTGTATTTGTATGATTTTATTAGATGCGTTGGTAAAGTATGATCAGTACAAAAAATAACACCTTATATAGCTCTTCTCAATCAATATTGTTCTTTGATTCACATTATGGTGTTTTCTTCTCTCATGTGCGTGGCAAGGGAGGGCAGCTTGACGAGATTGTGAGCTGTTCATAGTACAATATTAAATAAATGAAACGTAAAAAGTCAAAATATAAACACATTATTCACTTCTTGAGTTTTTAACCACAACTTATAATAGTCCATAAAATTTGTGGATCCACACAAGAGAAACTGATCATTCTCACTAAAAGGAACAAATTGAAGAAAGTCATCTGGCCTCAATTTATGATTTATTATAGGTTCTTGGTACTTGTAAATTTCATTATAATTACTTTCACCCAAGAAAATCGTATAACTAAAATTCCAATAGCATTTCATGGAATACAATTCATTTCTCAATGGAATTGAATTAACGTTGTGACAACAATATAATAAAATGAGTTTGGTCATATCATCTTCGTTTTCTATAATATTTTCTATGATAGACATAAATGGTGTTATACCAGTACCTTGAGCTATCATAAAAATTCTGTTAAACTTATTTTGTATGATCTCATAGGCACCGTATGGACCACGCCATAGAGTTTCTTGTCCTGGTTTTAAATTGTAGAGATAATTTGAAACCACTCCTTTGTCATACCTTTTAACTATAATAAAAAAATCTATTTCAGTATTATTATTTTCTTTTAGAGGAGTGAAAGCTCGAGTACATGAAGGATTTTCTTCTTCTGTATATTTAAAAAGAAAGTGGTCCCCAGGTTTCCATACAACCTTAAAATTATTTTCGGACGATGATAGTTTAAAACTAAGGCGTTTGTGAGCTTCGCATAATTCAGTATTATCCACAAGCTTAAACTGAGTATAATTTAATTGAGATATAGCATTGACCAAAAGTGATTCTGAAATATTGTCACCTTCTTGATATTTCTTATACAATAACAATTGTTTTTCATAAACGTCGAATATACATGGATTACATCCACTATTGCAACAGTCTTCTTTATTTGGTTCTACAGGTCGATTCATCATTAGTTAGATAGGTATGTTTTATAAACGAATCAAACATAATTAAGCGATGGTGGTATAATACCTGAATCAATCCATAACCTAAAAATGGTTCTACATTTTCTTGAACTTTGATGATTAAGTTTACATTTCATTTTGTTCATGAAGTACAATCACTAGATACAAGTACGTACTCGCAACACTACAACGTAGCGCAACCTTTTTATTTTTAAATGGATCAGCAATTTTGTTTCTGTTTGATGAGGATTTTAGATTTTATTAATTAATTTTTTGTTCGTTCGTCCTAGTTCTTTTTTGTTTTATATTTCGTTTGACAGCGACATTTTACTTTTTCTTTGCAAAAAATAGAGTTATTTTGAATGCTTATTTTTATAATGTTGTTTATGTATATTTGGTTCGTTCTGTCTCACGTTAACTATTTTAATCAGTTTTATTTTGAGAAATTTTGATTTCAACATTAAAAATGTATAATTAAATTTTAATGTAACAATAGAGTGGTGTCAGTTTTTCATTTTGAAAATGGCAATTCTAAGATGCGATGGATAGGCGCCAAAGTTTGAAACAGGTACATTAGTTAAAAAATATATATTTAGAGACTTAATTTAAAAAAACCAACTAAATTTACTAAATATTTGCTACTAAAAACTATTATTTCCCTTAATTTATCACTAGTAATTAACTCTATTTAGCTCTACATACATTTTGCACTTTGTTACACTTTGACTCTTGGCGCCCTCTACAAAGACGCCAAACAACGCTTGTTCGTTTAGCCGCCCGCCGCCACCCGCCATAATAATTTCTTTGGACATAGCGATAGCGTACGCCGCTGTAAACAATTTGTGAGTATTAATTTTATTCTAACTAAAACCAGTGTTAATCAATATAATTATTTCATATATTTTTGCCATCGTTCAGCCAGTTTTAATCATTATAAAAGTGAATCCAATACGCGTCAACTATTCGTATTTACTCTAATCTAAGCGGACTCCATTATATTGGCTTGGTCCCTCCTCGTAAAATTACTTCTCTTGATAGTCATCAATAAGCCAGGGTGTTGGTATTTTTGCTGTGAAATTTAGGAATCAAGTGAATTGGTTAATTTGTGTATGACAATATTTTCGTTACATTACTGACTTTACCACTAAACTCCATAATTAGTTTACCCTGTGGCTTGGCGTCTTTACGCGGTTGTTGACATTTCCTTCATTCTTTTCTTTGTAAGTGCTTGCTGCGCAATGAATAAATACGTGACTGAATTTATGCAGCTTTAATTAAGTAGTTGCTGCTCTGTTCGTTTTTTTACATATTTGTTTTTATGTAAAGTCCACTTCCTGAAGCATCATTTCTTGTTCATACTGCATACTGTACTATAGGTACTCTGATATTAATCAGTAAAGGAGTCGTGTTTGAATGTACATAGCAGTAGTAGGTACATACTTTCACTTACATGGACATAAAAATAAAATTCTTTTTCAGATTTTTCCTAATTAGATAATAATAACTGACTGAAATGTCTGATGATGGATCAACAACTGTTGAGAAGAAGGGGCGTGGAAGACCTAAACCAAATGGAACACAAGCTGTATGTATTTACATGTAAAACAATACTGTTATTGATTAGTTGTAATGAATTAAATATTAAATTCATGTTGAATTTTTTTTCTTCAGGAAGCTAAAGGAGATACTAAAAAGCGAGGCCGAACACCAGCACCTGCTAAGGTCAAGGAATCTACGAAGTCATCTGATGATGAGCAGGCACCGGTAGCGAAAAGAGGGCGAGGCAGACCTAAGGGTTCTAAGAAAAAAGCTGCATCCAAGGCAAAGGTACTACTGATACTACAATTAGATCTGAATAATGTTTCGATCATTTTATTTGAATGTTCAGTGTTTTACTGTATTTTTTTTCACAGAGCGCACCCGTTGAAGGCAGAGGCCGCGGCAGACCGCGCAAGGACGCCGCGCCCCCCAAGAAGGATGCAGCCTCTTCGGACGAAGAACAAGAGGATGATGAAGAAGATGAAGGCTCTGACCAGTAAAATGTGTTTTATTTTCTGACACATTACACACATTTTAGTGTAATTTGTTTGTCATGATAACTCTTACTGTTTTTATAACCACATTAATTTGGTTGTAGATGTTTACATTTATGTAAAAGTTGGCACGAAGCAGTTTAAACACTGATAATAACACAAGGGGTTATCTTGACACTACAAAATTCTCAACCAAGATTGTCTATCCAAACTTTACTCATGTGAGAAAAGATTCAGAATATAATACACAACATACCTAGTTATATAAGAAGAAGTGTATCTGTGTGATTTAATGGCATTTATTTGATGTTACAAAAGTTCTTGCATGATTAAATGTTGGTCAGACTTAGCTCTCCCTAGACACGTACAACTTTAAGAAATAATTTGTAAGATTCTTTTTTGTAGATTTATTCTAATAGGTATTTTGTAATCTCTTGATTTATACTAAGAATTGATTCAATACAGTATGTAGATTTACAATTTTTGACGTTCAGTCAAGTATTATTTTCTATAATAAATATTTTCATTTTGATTTATTATATTATTTTTATTCCCTTACTCGTAAGTATCATAAGGTCAAAAATTTTACATTTGGAAATGGTTGAATCATTATTGTAAATTTGAAGATCTAGAAAATTGCTGTTCCCTATTATTATCATTGTAGTAGTGGTATGGTAGTGCCATTTTGTATTTTTTTTTTGTATTTGGAACAGACTGAAAATTGTTTCGAAATGACATTTACTGTGTGTATGTGCGTGAATGTAAAATTTTAGAGAAATATAAATAAATCTATGAAATTCTGTGTATATTTTTTATCCTTCGTCTGCGGTAAACATAATTTCCATCGTGAAAAAGCGTGAAAAGGGCGTAGAGTGGGGTTCTACTTCAAAACTGTTTTTTTACTGCTAGAAATGTAACGGAATATAAAAAACCGTTAATTTTTTACGGTTTTGCAACAACAGTTTGCTGTTGATCATTCCATTCCATTGGGTGGGTCACAGATATGGATTAGAGCGGTGAGTCGATAGGGATAAGGGACAAACTATACCTATATGTCATCCTTGCAAGGTGCAAGTTTAGCTCTTATTAAGTAAGGTAAGCGACGCATGCGTGCTACGCGTATTTCAGTGGTCATCAACCTTTTACATCGGACTTCGAAAACTACCTACTTGGTTTATTTCCGTGGTTTTCTTTTATGACTTGAAAATACCTAATTATGGGGCTACTTCTGCCATATCGAATAAAAAATGATCGAAAATCAAAATATCGAAAATGAATAAAGAGGTTTTAATTAAATTTCATAAAATATGATTAAGAGCCATTTTACATTTTCGTGCGAATTTCTAAGATTTTGGAAGCATGAATTACTATCTTAAGCAACACCCAGAGATTATTTAATAACTGCGAAAGATAGGTCAATCCTTGTTGTTGACCATTAATGAAACGGATTTACTAAAACTCTTTTGCTTAATTCACAGTGCCCCATCTCCCACAACCATTTTACGAAAAAATTGCCGCAGACTCATTTTCAAAGTCCTGTATCTATTATTTATGCCCATATAATAAGCTTAAAAATATATAGTAATCATCGGACATATATTCTTGTAGTCCATTAATGAAATAGATTCTTGAATTTCATTACCATTATTGAGTAAAATCTAAAAATAATTTGGCAAATTTGAAGATTAACGTCACATTTTGATCGTGTTTTTTGGTTTAAAAACACAGCATAAACTGCAATAAAAGTATCCCAAAATAAAGAATATTCATTGTAGAATTAATTTCTACAGTTATTGTTTAAATATTAGTAACCACTTTGTCAAAATATTGATGTGAATATCAGTATAAATTACAATGCGCAAGCCGACATCGATTAGTATGGCGCGAGCGCCCGTCAAGGCAGGACCTGTGTCATTTTTCCCGCCGTGACGTTTACGTGCGTTCGTGTCGTAAAGCGGTGATTTGTACGGCGACCAAATACATTTGATACTATGCCGAGAGGCTGTTTCGAGTCGGCCGGCCGAGCAGAAATTGAAATGATGAATTTTAATTTCTTTGACGGATCTGGGTGTAACTATGTATAATATGTAGGTACCATGTATTTAATTTAATAAATAAATTATAAAAAAGTATATCCATTATGATAGCACCCTTAACACAAGCATATTGGTTGCCTACTTTTGGACTAGATGACGCTGTGAAATTGTCCAAAGATTTGTTTATTTATTTATCCGCTTTGAGTTTTGTTTCGTGAAGAAGAAAAAGAAGCGTTTTGTTTTGTTGTTAAATCTATACTAATAAAAGAGGAAAGATTTAATTGTTTGTTTGTTTGTTTGGAGGCAATAGGCTCCGAAAAAAATTTCTTTCACGATTTAGAATCCTAATTTTTTTCTATGTAGGCTATAAAATATTTTCAAAAACTTTAGTCCAAAATCTTTGATAAAATTCGACGTTTAATAAATAAATTAGATAACATGTTAATACTTTTTTTTTCAGTACGATTTTAATACTTGTTTTTCAGAAATTCTACGATTTAACTAAACTTCTAAAGTGTTTATATTTTATGCATAATTTATTAACTTCTAAAATATACATATATCCTATTGATAGATGACGTGCTTCGTATTTTATTAAAATTATTACCTGACTAGGTTAAAAAGGTGTGGAATGTTATTTTGGAGATAACTTGGTTCCATAGAAATATAGAGAGATGCTAAGTAATGCGCTGAGTTCGAAACTCAGTGTCGTATTAGAAATTCACACACACAAAGAAATCAAATTATGTGCTCATTATCCATTGCGGTATCAGTATTCAACGTTCGAATAATCTTTAGTACTATGCAAGCAATATAAACTGTTTACATAATGACGTCGCTACTGTCATCATTGCTTTCACAAGCAATATGTTCCAATTTGTCCCTTGTCAAATTTCCCTTTAGTTTCTGTGATCTATGCTTGTTTCTAAGTTGATATCAATGAAATATTCCTTAGTACTTTTGATTTAAATTATTTTTTTTTATTTTGACACGTGTTTGAAAAATCAAGGGCAGATTACAATAAAATAACAAGTGAAAACGTAACATTGCATTGCAACTCGCAATTTCGCAATATTGATGAGGAGATTCCATTGGAAAGTCTGTATTAATTCCTAGGATTCCCCTAACACCATCAAATTCAAGAGAATTCAAGAGAGTGCAGTTTCCCATCTCATGCTTAGGGACCACGGTTTAAAATAGTGTGGTTGCATAGAGCCTGCAACGGGCAACCGCGTGCGCAGCTGCTCATACTAATTTTCGATACAAAAGCAAGTGTTGGCGCCCGCCGCCCACACGAGTTTTAGCGGAGTTCCATATGGTAGCGGGAGTAGACTTAATGGAAATCTATGCTTCTCCGACGACCAGTTGTATGTGGAATACTCCAGAGTATGCGCACACAATAGCCTGGTGATTTTAGCACCTGAAGGAAAAACAAAAAAACATTGTTTACAAAGAAATCTGCGGCAGGTGTAGTGTTTTAATTTTGTTTTAGAAAGATCTCATAATTTTGTAAGTATTCAAATATTTAAACATAATGATGTGTAGATTTTATATCAAAAAATATAATCATTTAACAAAATTAATTTTCTTAGAATATTTTAATTCTATTAGAACCATTTTCCACTTCATCGCAGAAGAAGTCGCGGGCAAAAAGCTAGTATGAAATATGTAGTATTGCCCGCGGCTTCACCCGCTTGAAATTTAGTTTGTCACAGATCTTCATAAATTATAGCCTATACATTGTTATTCTGGTCGACGCCAGGGATGGATGAGCGTCGCTGTCGCTGGCGACAGGGTCTTCTGGTTCAGGGTTCATGGCGTAGGTCTCAGGCAAAATGAAATCCACTCGTAGAAATTAATAAACTCAGTGTATTAACGAAAATAATTACACACAGCACTAGAGTCGTATCGGAACTGAGTGAACCAAAGGTCTTGCGATAGGAACGTCCGACCCGAGTGATAAGTTGAACACAGACTGCCTAGTACTGCTGTACTGTACTGTAAAGTTTCATCAAAATCTGTTCAGTAGTTTTTGCGTGAAAGTGTAACAAACATCCAGACATCCACACAAACTTTCGTATTTATAATATTAGTAAGACTAGTAAAAAGTAAGATAGTAAGATGAATTATTTTAGTTATTTGCTTACTTATAATAATATTTATTTATTTATTTCTTAGCTCTGTCTGATAATGGATCTGGAGGAGATGCAATGGCCACCTCCGTAACAAAACAATAGAACCATATGGAGTTTGGGCTTGTGTGATTCGCCTTGACGAATATTTCGTATCCAGGGTCCGATGATGGAGCTGTAAGGGGGCAGATTTTTTTTTTCACTATGTGACTGTCTTTATTTTGTACTTAATATATTTTACATATTATACCTATTCGTGTTTCATTATTCGTATCCAGGGTCCGATGATGGAGCTGTAAGGGGGCAGATTTATTTTTCACTATGTGACTGTCTTTATTTTGTACTTAATATATATTTTACATATTATACCTATTCGTGTTTCATTATGAATCGAAATATAAAAGACTTAATAAACTCTATTAAAAATTTAAATTAATTAATCAAGTTTGAATACCTCATTCTACCTTAAAATTAATAACTTAAATCAAGTCTTAATACGGTCACGGCTCAAGATTTTTTTGTCCATTTCAGCGTTCTTTTTACTATTTTGACGTTGCGTTGACAGCTTTTACCTAAATTCGCGCGGAATATTTTTGTGAAATGGCTCTTAATGTAAATAAAACATAATTTACAAACACATTTTTTTTTTACTGGGTTACCATAGTCAACAAGGAATCCTTACCTCCACCTTCCTAAAAATGTTATAAACGTTCGATCATTTGTAAATTCGATATGACGCGGATGGAGGTAAGCTATGATCTAACTTTCCCCCGGGACAAACTTGACCTTCACTGATTGGGTTTTTATTGGCGGTCAATCTGTAGATCCTGGCTACACAGGAGTTGCAGCGGTGGGAAAGAGGGTTGGGAATAGTACCTAGTTAGTTTGATATAAAATAGGCTAGGTACTCAACTACATGTTATACGAACTGTATGTTTCCCAAAAATAAATATAAAATTAATCTTAAAGCTATTAAAATTCTGTAACAATCTAGTACTCTCTCATCTGTGATTCTAGTTTCATCAAAATCCGTAAGCCGACGTCAGTGTTACCTAATGGTAAGGTCTGCCAGGGGTACAATTTCATAATTACCTATTTGATTAATTATAATTAAATAGGTAATGAGGATCATTTTGATTTTTAGCTGTGAATGCAGATTTATAGGGCTAAGAAATCCTTAATATACAGTCCAAAAATTTTTGTTCTACGACTAAAATTGACGAAGTTATGGCCAAATTACTAAAAAAGTTCACTGACCGCCCGGCGCGCGCGGGAACGATGACGTCACTATATCGGATCCGAACGCTGCCGGCGTACTGCGCGGATAGAAGATATTTTTTTCTAGCTAAACTATCAGTTTTAGAGAAAAACTTGTAATGACATTTATTCATCAGAATAAAGTAAGCTATCGATAGGTAATTTTTTAAAATAGAAATTGTGAAAAATATCCCAAAAAATCCGATTGGGGAACGCGGAAACGCGATTGGGGTCTTCGCGGTGGTATATTTGGCGATTTATTAAAATAAAGTGTTCATAAGTGTTGTTAGAGTCATATCTTCTTCCAAGTAAAATATAAAAATGTATAAATTAATTTATTTACTTCTAACAATAAGGTAATAGCTGAGGCAGATACACTCTGCCTAGGCTACAACACATTGCTATGTAGATCATTTCGATGTACACGCAATACCTACCTGTTATTTAGTTTTTCTGAGTTAAACCTACGTACTTAACTATCTATTCGCCGTTCCCATGGGCGAGCCAGCTGCTGCAGCAAAGGACAGCTGCTCCCTCCTGGAAAGCTGTTTAATCTTAGTATAGAAGCTGGGTATGACTCCCCCGCCCCCCTCCTCTCCCCAGGTGCAAAGCATGACTTCCCCCTCGGCCAGAAGTTGGGTATTA
Organism: Ostrinia nubilalis; assembly: GCF_963855985.1. Lineage (NCBI taxonomy): Eukaryota > Metazoa > Arthropoda > Insecta > Lepidoptera > Crambidae > Ostrinia > Ostrinia nubilalis. The sequence goes on along the minus strand of NC_087091.1, from coordinate 5,202,248 downwards.
TTCGACGACACATACTTTACTAAACATTGCTAACCATCTTCATAACACTACATAACAGTTTTTGGTGAGTAATGTTAATAAAAAAGCACTTATAAATTATAGGCTATAACTAATTAAGTAGGTGACTTACATAATTTAAGCAAAAAATATTTATCGCACTTAAAAGTAGCGGTTTCACACGTGTCTCGGGCTCTCGGCCTCGGTCAACCTACTTACTGGTAGGCGTTAGTTTAGTGCGTCAAAAAAGTTCAAACTTAAACTCAGGAACTCACAAATCACAATACAATACAATTTTCTTATCTTTAGAATTTACTACAGTAGATTCTAATTTAAGATGTACAAAGCTATTCCGTAAATTCGTTCGTTGCAAAAATGGCGGAAATGGAAATGGACCTAGTGCCCGGAAGTTACAATTTTAATTAGTTCTAAAATAACATTAGACTAGAACTATTTGTGTTGAATATTATATAAATATATATTTTTTCACTTTTTTTTTTTTAATTGAATGACGCTTAAATTACTTACAAATATATTATACAAAATATTGGAAGCAGAACTTACAACCGGAAGTTACAATACGTGTTTTACTTGAATTATAGCCCGACCAGGAACATAAAAACCCTCGCCATGTTGCGGAAAACTAATGGTACTAATTTCTTTTAATGGCAACAGTAACTGAAAACTTCATTGACATGTCACCTTGCATGTCAGTCTATTGCTGTCAAAGTGTAAACAAACTTTATTTTAAATGTGCACAGTTGATTTTGTGAATTAAATTGCTAAAATCTTTTTATAGTCGTGAAAGAAAAGTGGTTCATAATGTGTTAAAGTATTTGTCGAAGAGAAATACTAAGGGTTCGGACAATATTTTCATTGAATAATGTTTCCGACAAAGGTTGTCAAATTGACTGACATGTTTATCGCATAGTACAGTCCACTATGAAAATTAGCTGTGGTTTGTTTCAACTACCTATTTTAAAAATTTTTGTCACTTTCTAAGTGTTGAATTTAATGGAATTGGGAAAGAAGTACCGAGTTTGAAGCGTTCATGAGCAAACATTGCAGTTGAATATTCAAGTTCTGAATTTGATTATTGATGAATAATAAAATAAATCCTACTACCTCGATTGATGGTTTCATTTAATTTATTTAAACCAGGTTACCTATAATAATATTTTTTCGTTAATTTATGAAAATATCAAATTAGCCCGTAATCCTGAATCCTGATACATAAAGTTAGCCTATTAATTTAACACAGGTACGACTGTACTCAGTGTTGCACTATCAAATGCAACTGACGCGCCTCTATGCCAGGGTTTTTATGTTCCTGGTCAGGCTATAGTTAGATTATTTTGTTTAAAAGTTCTTACAGAACTGGAAATGTCTATACCTACGCAAAAGTGATTATGTACAAATTTTTTTTCATTGTAGGCTTGCAGAGTAATTTGCTCGTAAGGCAAGAGCAGATTAGGTATGTCATATTTACTGAGTTCAAAAATGAGCGTGCCCTATTAGGCTTAGATTGATCTTAAAATTTGTAATTATCTCCAATCAATTTATGAGCCTGTAGCTGCAGTCCATACTCTCATCTGTGCTGCAGCCGCTGCAGGGCTGCAGTCCAGTTGCATTGTTTTTTTTTAGTGGCGTAACCTAGCGCCCTCTGGTGATTGGTCAACAAAACATATTTTCTTTCTTTTTAATCTGTGCAAATGTCAAAGTGATACTAGTGCGTCCATGAGTTGAGGGCAGCCAATGATATTAAAGAACTTTTGTTTTTATATAATATCATTGAGGGCAGCGTACTAAAATACCACCTACTGTTCCAACATACTACATGATATTGTGATATTATCACTATAGGAGTATAATTATGCATGTTGAAAAAAGGGGACAAAGTACCAATGGTCATTTAAGCAAAATGATGGTTGATGTCACAGTTTACTCGGAATGAACTGAAACTTTATTATTGATAAAATCATTACAAACAACATATTTTATACAGTGTGTCCGGGCATGTAGTAATCAAACTTTAAGGGCGTATTCTATGGTCAATTTTATCGATGAAAATACTTCAAATTTGGGGCTTGACCCATTTCTCGCAAAATTACGAGGATTTAAGTTTTTAATTTTTAGTTTTCACCTCTTCCTTTAAAAACAAGTGAAAACGTGGGTAACTTAACATTAATAAGCAAATATTTTATATCATACGATAGCCAGTAAAATTATCTATTAGTAAAAGTAGAAAACAGACACAAGTTTCATACATTTTAAGGAAGTAAGAATGGATTTAATTAGAAAAAACATGACTTTTTTCACTTCTTTTTCAGTTATTTTCCAACACAAGAAAAACCAGGTCGTTAAGGTATGTTTTATTTGCATTGTATTATTAGTATTTGAGCTATTCTACAAAACGAATGTAAAGGACAATGACCAAAAGTGGTCCAAATGTCCACCACCAATGAGACCTATATTGGCTTATAGTCCATTAAATAGAGATTAACTTTCAATATGGGACGAAAAAAAAATGAGCTGTCAGTAAAAAGTTATAACTGTTTTAAAAATTGTAGTAGTTTACGCGCTAATCTCAGGAACTACTGGTCCGATTTGAAAAATTCTTTTTGTTATGGATAGCCCATTTACCAAGGATGGTTTTAGGATAAATAACATCACCCTACAACCAATAGGGGCGGAGCAGTAAATACAAATGTTGTAAAAATTAACTGAACCGGGAACTATTATTCAAACTATTTTCACGCGTAAAAGTCGTAAGCACAGTTAGTAATATTTAACAAAATTCATCTATAACATGCGTAGATTACTCTAAAATGTGCAATGGATAGAATGATATCAAGAACATTTTTCGGATGAAAAGGTAAAAAACAGACTTTTCATTCAGTCATAACTTTTTACTGACAGCATATTTTTGATTGCGGTTTGGTTATAATGAATCAGTATTTAGTAGACTATTTTACTACATAGGTCTCGTTAGTGGTGGACATTTGGACCACACTCCATACATTTTTGGTCATTGTCCTTTATTAGTCTACGTCAATTAGTTTCGACGTAATTGTTGAACAAAGATACTCCTTCCTTCAGAAATGGGTCAAATTTAAATTATTTAAATTTTCATACAAATCGGATTTTATAAAATTTATTTTGTATGAAAATTAAAAAAAATAAAATCATGATATCAAATTTCTGACTTCACCATACCATTTATATGACCATGTTAACATGGGCTAGTGTCGGCTCATATACCCATTTACCTAACACCCTGTATATTATTTTTAATTCTCAAATATTTTTTGACCTTTTTTTGTCGATAAAAATAGGTCTAGTTTCACCTATTTTCATATGTGCACTTTATCAAGACTCACACTGTATAAATAATCTCCATTAGATGTGAATTATGTTTATGAATAATACCACTTTGCTAAAATAACTTAATACCTAATTTAATATCACATGATGTCTTTACATCACTAAAGAAAGAGTACGTACACGCACAGATTAGAGAGTATGTCTAAAGACAGATAGGAAACGGCCCTAGTATTGGTTAAACGATAAACAAACTGGTACCGAGCTAGATTGTCCAGTAGGTGGCGCTGAATACAATATGGCGTCTGCCGCCCACAGATTAAATATACCTGTCATACTTTTTTATGATCCGTTCCTTTTCATGTATTGCGGTTAAAAATAAAACTATTGAAGTATCAAATGAAACTTTATTGATGAAATATAACATGAAATATTTTGTTTACGAAAATCAATAAGCATTAAAACTATTGGATTTTAAAAGATTACAGTTACTGTTGTGATTACAGTAGGAACATTGTTTTAGTTTTTACATAATGTACTCACGGCTTGACATTTGTATGTAACTCATACAAAATAAGTTGCGTTATGACTTATAGTAAAATAGTTTTTAATGTTCTCCATAAATTCACACGTTCACTCTCACTTTGGTTCTGTCCAATCCAATTGCCACTGTAAGCAGGCCAGATCTACACGTTTCTCACCACCTGTAAAATATATGAAATATTTGTAAAAATGTGTACTTGTCAATCAATTACATGTACATTCACAGAATCTGGATTCCACCAATCTGTAATTAAATAATTAACTTTTATTTGATCCTAGTTGAAAAGCGTCAGAGGATAGTGTTAGAATCATTTTGAGGGTGATTTAAATTTTAAGGGTACTTACCAAATGTTCTTATCAACAGAAGTATTAATACAAATCTTCCTAATTTAATGCATTTATGTCATGGCATAACTTGCAAATGAAATGAGTTCATTGTTTGTAATCAAGCATTCTTGGTCTGGTTTTATTGCTTATATAGGTTTCTTCTAAACTTATTTGAATAGGAAGTAAAGGTTGGTTCATCTGGATTTTAAGTAACAGTTGACAACAATGATCAGCACCGGTGATTCCATAGCAAGCACTTTTATTGTAATTGCAGCTTAACACCTTATAAGTTCGATATTAACCTGAAACAAATAGGTACTTAGATTCACTGCATAAAACACGTATCATCATTCACTGTGTCCTGCAATCTATGCCTGCAATGTACCTACGTGTATTGTATTTTGGGTCCAAACTACAAAGTATGTTGTTACTCCATGAAACGATCCATATTTAGTTTCCATTGATTTAAATGGAGTTATGAATGATATTGTAATGAAGATTTAATCCTTTGTGTGGTTCAATACTTGATAAAACATGATGTTGCTGCAAGCTGCAAATTGCAATAACCTTTCTCGAGTGGATATCTTAGTTGAGAGAAATTTCTTCTTAAAACAAACATCAATCCAACTGGCAATCCATGCACATGTAGTTCTTATTAATATTGATTGAGAAATTATTGATTTTAATTAGATAAAAAAACACGTTTTTTCGATGAAAATTTTTGACGTTTTTTTTTTTAATAATGTCACAGTTGTAGACTTGAGACGGAACTAAATTGATTAAAGTGAAAATTACGACTTTGAATTAATATACTTTTAAATAATCATTTCATTTACAGAATGCAAATAGATTCAATAAAATAATTTATAAATAAAAGTTGAAGTTGTAATTCGAAAATGTTTACTAACTTGATTCCAGACACGCAAAAGACCATTGTCGCATAAAGAACAACTATAAAAAAAGTCACTTCCTCTCGGAACTGTCAAAAAAATTCACTCTCTATGGAGCTGTCAAACTCTATGGCGTTTCCACCCCGTGCGTACACGCACGCCATCGTCGCGTTTGTGGTTGTGTTGCGCTGCGCAACACGTCTTGTTTCATGAAGTTTATTTTTGTCTGCGTCATTCGTGTTTTGTGATTACTTTTCGCTGAAATACCGACACATGCGATAATTATTTGTTTTTGTGCTTTATTACTTAATGTTCTTCAGTGGTTTCATTTTCTCTTCCAGACTTAGTGTAACTTCTACTGAACTTTGAAATGTGATAACGTTAGTGCCTTCAAGTTTTTGACAAATTCAAAGTTTACATGTGAAGATGTTTTTCATCTGCCGTTTTTATTAGTGAATTTGCTACGACTTTACAACCAGTGTATCGTGCTAATGTAAAATTCTTCAGGATGAAGACGTTAACTCTTACCAAGGTTTGTCCCTAAATTGTTTTTTTCTTACTGCTCTGCCAATAATCATTTCATCACACTGCTGAACTAAGTATTTTGTGTTCTACAATAATCAGAATGTGTTTTTTGTTTTACTGTAGTAAAATATTCATTGAATAAGATGCCCACCTGTAGAAAAACATCACATCCCATAACCACTAAGTATGTGCTTGTAAAAAACTTAAAACAAAGTTTGATTTAAGTTCCTTGTTTGAAGTATGGGTAAGTACAAATCTAATTAAAGTTAGTTATTTGTTACTAAAGAGGTAAATAGTGAGATTATAAACTATTCAATAATTTATATACAGATTTAACCACCATTCTGACAAATGTCCATATCAAGACATAAAATTCATGTATTTTGGGCTAGGTTGGCTAGGTTATATATTGGATCAGAATTTATTTTTGTGAAAACCTTACCTAAATAACCTCGAAGATCAGATATTTGTAGATCTATGTCCAAAACAAAAGATACACTTAACACATTGATGGACAGTAATGTCCACAGGCGTTCAGGTAGTAAAGGATGATATGACAGAATGCCTAAAGACGTCATAGTTTTTACTTATTTTACATTGACACTACTCACATAGGCAATGTATGTGAATAAGTAGTGTCGTATTGGGAAGTAATTCTTAACCTGTACTGTCCACCGAAGTGTTAAATCAAGGAATCTAAAATAATTTCTGCATTATATTGTAATATTGTATTAGTTCTCAATAATTTAACATCTTTACATATCCTGGACGTAATATATTGTTGAATAAATGTTTGAAAAGTCAATGATTGGTTGATTAATTATCATAATATGGGTCATTCCATGACAAATGTTACCGAGGGTGAAAAACTAAATATGTTCTTTCCGCATTTAATCTGATGAATTTTGAAAGTAAATATTCCAAATAATAATATGCAACAAAAAAAATCTGGGAGAAACAAGTAATTTTTAAGTTATTAGTCTTCAAAGTCTATACTTAAGTCAACTGTCTGAATGATCATTTTCTATCTAATTATTGGTAAGACAATTTAAAAAAAAACTATCAAACTGTAAACCGTTTTGCCACTATATGATTTGAGGGTATTTTTTTATCATGGTACTGGTAGATTGCGTCATACATAATCCCAAAAAAATTGATAATCATCAAGTTTAAAGCGTGTTTTCTTGTTACTTTGGCGATGTAACACCCGAAACAAATAAACAGGTATTTGTTATCGTATCATAGTTAGATTACAATCTAACCTAACCTAGCCCACTGTTATGTTTAGAAACTTAAAATTCACTAGATTTCAGTTTTTTGATGATTGTGATTACTTTTTCATCAACAGTATGAACGTACATCCATCACAGACAAGTCAGATTTATGTGTAGTAGTGTGATAAACTAGCTGTTCCCCACGATGTTACCCACAGTAAAACGTAGCCTATGTACTCCATACCAAATTTTATTAAAATTGCTTAGATGTGAAGAAGTAACAAACATACACACTCAGAAACTTTCGCCTTTATAATATTAGTGCGATTAGAGATTTTTGTGCTACTTCCATGGAGACCAGAAATGACCAGATGATATTATCTATACTATCTATTAATATTATAAATGCGAAAGTAACTCTGTCTGTCTGTCTTGCTTTCACGCCTAAACCACTGAACCGATTTTGATGAAATTTGGCATAGAGATAGTTTGATTCCCGGGAAAGGACATAGGATAGTTTTTATCTCGTTTTTTGAAACACGCGCGTGATAAAGTTTTTCTGTGGCAGACAAAATTCCATGCGGGTGAAGCCGCGGGCGGAGAGCTAGGAGAGCTAGTAATGATATAAGATATCCATTGGCGTATCTAGTTCTTTTTCAGGGCATAGAATAGCTCATGAATTAGGCCCAGAACACCGTGTGTTTTGGGCCTTAGTATTCTCAGCTACAATACGAACAATGGCCCAATCAAGAGGCTAAGTGTGGATTTGATTGTCCTACTAAATTAATTTACTAAGATCAGGGGGAGGGGGTGGTAAATAGCCTACTAACAGCAAAGTATATTCGCCTTACAAGGTCCTGGACTTTATTTCCACGTAGTAAGCAGTGTTAAATTGTGGTAACTGAAGTTAACCACAAGTATAATCCAGAGTTCATCTTAGGTGTAACTTTTTATTAATAAGGGGGCTAGTGTTAATGTGACGTAAACAAGAAACCAAATACATTGACACATATTCGTACTTCGTAGTGGTGTAACCGCGAGTAGACGTGCGTACATAATAGGTCGTACTTTGAATCAGGTCAGGCGCTACGACCTTTCCGTGTGCAGTTTTGGGTCTTTTCCATAGGGCACGTACCCGGGTTGCGGATAGGGGAACGCTCCCTGTCATTAGGGGTATTGGTTTACCGGCACAGACAGAAACCTAAACGCAGCAGCCGGGCTAGGATGCGCGCCGTGATATAGTTATAGTATTCTTTTCGACGTCACAATGTATTGGCAAAATCGACAAAATAGCGTGATAACCGCTTATCGCGGCGCGCATCCTAGGTCTACAGGTCTCGTCAACTCGGCGGGCCTGTCAGGCAACCCGTAACCCACAATTGAGTAGCATTTCCCGAGCCCACGATGCAGGGGATATCTTTAAAAACCCGTACAGGTGACTGATGGGGCATTTGCGCGCCTCAGCCTACTCCTCTGATCAGCAGAGCTGACTGAGCAGCGGCATAGAGCAGACCGTAACCCGCTACGGCGGGCTAGGGTTCCTGTTGTACTGGTGAAAACCTCTATAAAAAGCAACTGTAGAAACCGTCGAAGCCAGAAAGCCTGAGAGGCTCCGGTAGATACCGTTGGGTTTTAGTGGGTACTGAGTAGACCCTATGTGGGTAGGGGTCGTCCCCAACGGCCAGTGGATGCGTAAAGCATTTCCCACAGTCATTCGAGGTCCATATGTATGTCATACCAAATCACATATCATCACATAGAAAGAAGAAGTATAGAGTGGTAAGACGCCACACGGTTCCTCATTTGGGACCGCTTTCAATATTTTTTATCAACCGACCTACTTCATATTAGCACAAATATTAGCCCCTTTCGGGGTATTACTATTCGCATAGCCTCTGCTCCGCGTCAGGTGTCAAGTCAGTGTAGTGACAATACGTTCCGGTAGTGCATTCGTTGCGTTCGCGCACGCGACAATGTAATGCTTGTGTTTGCAGAAAGTTTTTGCTTTGTTGAGAATTGTATTTTCGTTCCAGTTATTTAAAGTTATTTATTTCTACATTATTAGGGTATGAAAACAACGTCAAAATGATGAAATTTTCATAAATGATTGAATGAATAAATAAAGCGAGCCTGAAATTTTCATCATTTTGACGTTGTTTTCATACCCTAATAATGTAGAAACATCCATTAAATGGTATGGAAGGTATGGAAATTTGTAATTCAATTACATATGTATTAATATTCACATCGTTTATCGAACTCAAAACTAAGCAAAACTTGTAATATGGTGACCTATGTAGAGTCGACTGAATTTTTTGACTGATCTCTTCACCCAAACATGTGCCCCAGTGTGGGATTCGAACCCACGATTTCCGCATTTGTTTACCATCTCTAATCTTCTTTTTAATTCATAGGCCCAGAAGCCTAGAACACCTATCAACGCATGACGTAAATGTACCTCTACCTAAATTAGTAAAAAATTTTGGTATCGATTTATTCCTAAACTAGTAAAGAAATTAAATTTTCCGCAGTCGGAATAGAGAAAAATCGATAGTCTTTAAAACCTTCAATGAGTCGTGCATGTCGTGTCCGTGTAACAATAATATCCATTGTCATTTACCATAAGAAGCCATGGAGTATGGATCGTATTGAATGGATACGCGACTTACAATCTAATTAGATTCACCGTCTTGTGTGTCTGTCATAGGTTACACTGGAAACTCGGCGAGTGCGTAGAGTTTACCTGTGTTATTATATGCGTCTTTTTATTATGTACGCCGTATTGTATTGTAAGGATTCATTTTGTCAATTCCTGCACGTACGGGATTTAGTGGTTCTACCTACTAACACCGCATAACTCCGTGCATTTTATTCTTATCGTCACGGAAGTTGTCAGTTTTTAATGATTTGCATCAAGTATACTCGTTGTAGAAACCATAGACGTTTCAATGAAGTTCAGATAGTTAAAAATCACCGTCCTTCCGTGCCGTTATCTTGTAGAATAGCAATTTGGCCCGTAGAACCTACCACCCGGTCGTTGCCTCAATGAGTCACAGATTGCACGCGGTGAGTTGACTCAATACAATGATTGCGACCAGTCTCAGGTACCAATTTTTAGCATCTTTTAACATTACTTAACTTCTAAGCTTGATTTACTAAACGTTAAAACGTCTGTCTTGACTGTGAATGTGATTCTCAGCTTCCACTTATACATGAAATGTGTATTGTTTCAGATGACTTAAACACGCATTTGCAAAAACATTGGCTGTACTGATTATTCCAACTCAGGTATGTATTTTATAGTTCTTTTTAATTGATTATGTATGTATGAAATTATGAATAATCGCTTCCCATTAATGCTGCGAAGGTACTGGTACTTGGATAGAAAAAAAACACTGGTTTCTCAGCTGAATATTGATATTTAATACATTATTCCTGCGATATTAATGTTCTAGTAAGGTCAGACAATCATCGAGATGTAAAGGATATCTTAGCTGTGCGAGTGGGTCATTCAGGCCTTGGTCCTGAATTTTTAAGTAGTCTATTAAGGCGGCAGTGCCCGACCTCGGTTCCCGTGCGCTTTTCACTCGCTGATTGCGTCTTTTTACTTTCTCACGGCGGTTTCACCATAAGAGGCCGCTTTATCAACACAGCGCTCGCGGCGGACACTTGCCTCGCTAAGATTTCCACCTGTGTACTCTGTACCTTCAATATTAACAGCTTACCGAGACAGCCTCAGCTCAACGTCTTGTCAGTCCGCGGATGCAATTCCCGTGATACGTACCAAACTCAAATTTTGCTCTACGTTATTCATGTTCAAGCTAGTTAAACGGAATTTGAATCCATCACACAAACTTATTTAAAGATATAACGTTATGTAGGTGCGCTTATGTGTATTTTGTGTAAAAATAATTATGTATCAATCAATAGACTTCAATGCAGTTTTGGACGTAGAACTTTTTACTATTGGGTAGCTTTATGTCTTCCACAATGACAATGACTGTGAAAAATATCTGCAACTTCCATGGATAAGCAAACACCGATTCAGTGAGTAGAAATTGCAACATTCGTGTTTATTTTAACATATTAATCACTATTTTTACTGCCCAACTCTGAATGACTGACCAGTTCTCTGTCGGGCAGTCGGGCTCGTCTAAACTTTCACGATTCTGTCTCGCACAGGCATTTGCTACAACCAGTTTTTGCCTGGTGCTTTCGTTTGTTTCTGCGGATCATGTTGCTCACCGCAAGGGTTACGCCCGTGACGCCGGAAGGCGGGTGATCTCTGGCTCAGGTCTCAGTGCGGATATTATCCTATTTCCAAGCAGTATTGGTTCCCAATTTATGTAGCTGAAACTTAAGTCTCATTAAAACATTAAAATAGATGTACATTTTGTACATATATTATGCTACTGATAATCTTGAATAGGTCAGTAGACTATTAATTATAAAACTATGTACTTAAAGTTCCAGTCCCAACCAATAGAGAGCCCACCATAATCAGTGAAAGTTTTTGTCAACTTTTGTCACGCTCGTACTTGTTATGTAGGCGCGGCCAAGTTTTCTACCACAAATAAAATGTACTTATGAAGTGGAATTCCACAAATGGCTAATTGTGGTAAAAGTTACAAATTCTAACGGAAAACACAGTGTAATCAATGTAGAGTCAATTATGGACCAGCAACTATTATTTTCGCTTGGTTGGTGGTATGGTGGACATATCCTATACTATAGGCCCTATGTATATTGCAAAGTAAGACTACTTTACAATACAATACGATACATATTCCTATTTCATCTCAAAGGTAATTGTATGTTAGATACCCGTAATATTTCTACAACTTCATTCTGAGAAGCAACACAACCCGCCAATTTCAAAATCATCAGAGAGACTCATGATACCTCATCGTAATGCTCAAAACAGGGACACCTGAAGCAAGATGTTCTTAATTAAGAGTTCTCATAATAACAAGTGGTAAGGAACAATGACCGTAGGGCGACACTAAGGGGGCGGCACCAGCATTGGCGCAGTACACCGCGTCATCGGAGCCGATTGCTTCTAATTCAATTAGGCTGCAAGTGGAGCACGCATCGGACTCCGACTTAGGCACACACAACACACACTTACACATTACATAAAACGAATATTTGCCTAGTGAAACGTCGACAATGAGCCAACATTTATGAATGGAAACCGATGTCGGCACGTTTTTGTTTGTTTTCTCTTTGACCATGCGTTTCCGTGCCGTTTGGCTTATGAAATGTGTGTAATACATTTACGGATACGCTTGTAAAGAAGCCCTCGTAGCCGGCATTCATTTAAAAATGATACGCTGCTTGAAACTCCGTTAAATACAACAATGCCAACACAACACAATGTGTGAAAATTTCGTTATACCCATCAAAACGTAAGAGGGTACTCTATATTGAAATAACGAAATTACGTATTATTTAACACTTACGAGCTGCAATACTAATTTGGGAAACAATGGCCTGTAACAACATCTCGCTTTGTGCAGGCCAAATGGCGTAAGACCAGTATTGTCCATGATTATCTTTTTTATTTTTGCTCTTTGCTATTTTGATTGCAAAACAATGATAGGGTTATCCAAGTAATAAATATTTCATGATTCCACCATAAATATGCTGAAAAGAAAACAAAATTGTAATGTAGGCTGTTACCGAAATCAGGCCAAATGACATTTTCCGTGTCAGGCTTAACATTGAAGGGAACCTGCGTGAGGTGAAACGGTTCCAATTGCATGGAGCACTCGGTACCAGGCTCCGCCCGACCCTCGTACGTGCCCGTGGTCGATATAATGTGTCGGACTGCTCTGTTGCCCGTTTAGCCCCTTTCTATCAAATAACGACTGTACATTGGGAGTCGCGAAACCTAACTGCTGAATGGCGATTAGCAAGCTTTGAGGACCCGTAGCCCCTTTCTATCAAATAACGACTACGTTGGGAGTCGCGAAACTTAGCTGCTGAATGGCGAGCTTTGAGGTCCCTTAGCTAGCCCTTTCGTATCAAGTAACGACTCTACATTGGGAGTCGCAAAACTCAGTTGCTGGATTGCGAACTTTGAGTTCCCGTATCCTTTTTCTGTCATGTAATGACTCTACATTAGGATTCGCAAAACTCAGCAGCTGAATTGAGAGTTTTGAGTTCCCGTAGCCTTTTTATCTCAAGTAATGACTCTACATTGGGATTCGCAAAACTCAGCAGCTGAATTGCGAGTTCTGAGTTCCAGTAGCCCCTTTCTATCAAGTAACGACTCTACATTGGGAGTCGCGAAATTCCGCAGTAGAATTGCGAGCTCCCGTAGCCCCTTTCCAGCAAATAGCGACTCTACATTAGGAGTCGCAAAACTCGGCAGCTGAACTGCGAGCTTTGAGAGCGAACGCGCCGTCCGGTCACGGTCATCCGTCCGAGCGCAAATACCGATGAAGTTAGTGCGTCACACTTTTCTCTTCGCCGAAGCCCAGTCTGAGAGACGTGACAGCGTGGCACCCGCAGTTGTGCGATCGGCCGAGTGCCAATGTTTCGTCCTCTCTCTGACGCACCGGAACGAAACCCGACTACTAACATTGCCCTACTATCACTTCGCCGACGACCAGCTCTCTAAATCTATTGCTAATAACATCTTGGAGACATTTTGTTTCTCAAATTTCCATCCGTTCTCCGATCCCATTCAAAATAATACGGTCTACAAAATACATATTCGTCTGAGCGCTCCATTGTAATTTGATTCCTCGCGTTATGTCACGTCCAGTTTGAATGGAATGCGCGGGTCACCAGCAGGCAGGTGCAGTTATTTGCAACTCGTTATAATCCCGCAGAGTATTGCAAATTATTGTGGTTGCGAAATACCACAATCAATTATTAGCCTCATAATCTTGCTTAAAACCGAAAAATTGTTCGCTAGGTTAGGTCATTAGAAACCTTTGAGTGTTCAATCAAACCAAGGGTATTTAAGAGAGCAAAAAATGCACACGGTAAGTGAAGTTCAGGGTGGAGCTCGGTGGTCGACGCCGAGTCTCGCGTGCCTTCAATGTGAGTCATATTACGCCTATAGGTTGGTGCCTTGGCATTCCACCTATTAATACGATGCGAACTCCTTAGTTATGCATATGCATCTATGGCTCTACATGCATTGCATTAAAGTCTTCATTTAAACTAGAGTCAATACGTATCATACCAATTAAACTAAATTTTGATCTCACGATTAGCAATCAGGTTAGTAGTTATTGCTGTAGTGACAAATTTCTAAAATATTTTTCTGCCAAGAATGCAGCAATGTACCTAGCAAAATATCATTGGTCGCCTGACATCACCCTTCCCATATTGATAAAGGTGATCTAAAAACTCGTTGTCCGTCTATAAATGAGGGCACCGTTGATACAAAAGCCGGTTTTAAAATATAAGCTGTCTCCGAGATAAGGAGTGAGCTGAGACGGAGCATCGATGTAAAGATGAGTATACGCCGTCAATTAGTATTGCGTGACAGACTATAACAGTACAGTCGCATTACATAACAGACATGGGAGCTTCACACAAGGGAGACAAGTTCTCAGGCCTGCAGTCTCGGCTACGAGTCGCGATAATCAACCGACCCGCACACATGAGTTTCACGATTCCCGTAACTTGACTTAGGTAGTTGAGCACGCGATTATATTAATGTCACATCCGCGTCGTGTAGCACACGATGCGTGCCCGGCAGGTTACTTGGGTCCCGTTACAAAAATATCACGATGAATAGAATCCATTTACTTTGGGCAGGTAGTGTTTATTCAATGTAACAGATGGATAAATTGGACATGGGGCCGTCCATAAATTACGTCATCGATTTTTTCAGATTTTAGACCCCCCCCCCCCCCTACAATCATCCTATCGTCATTTCTTAATGACCCCCCCCCCCCCCCCTCTCCCAAAATTGACGTCATTACCAGTTTGACGAAATTAAAACATTTTTTTAATAGATAGAGTGATTCTTAAGGAAGGTTTATACAGTGTGAGTCACGTTAAAGTGTACATATGAAAATAGATGAAACTAGACCTATTTTTATCGACAAAAAAAAAGGTCAAAAAATTTTTGAGACCTTTTTTTTCATTTTTTATACATTTTTTTTTCCAATTACTTATTGTAAAGAAAACGTAATAACTTTTAAACTAAGCGGTATATCCTGATAAAATAAAAACAATAATAATGCTAAATAACAGGCGATACTAAAAAAATATATAAAATACACAAAAAAGGCTAACAAATAATAAAAAATGATACTTTTTGAAAAAAATCTGCTTTTTAATTCGTGTTTTTTTGGTTATTTCATAAATTTCTCCAAAAAATGCCCCTATAACCGGTAGTTTTTATTACTTTGTATTATTCTCTATCGTATTACCTTCGTAAAACCAAAAATCGCATGTCTATCCCTATCACAACGTTTGCAATGATCGTTTGAACTAAGCCTCTCCGGGCGCGCCATTCAAAGCTTCGTTAACAACGAAACTGAAAATGGCTCTAGATTTGTAATTTTGATAAAGACAAGTTAGATTTCAAATAAAAACAAAAGATTTCGAAGTAAAATAAGCATTTTAGTTAAAATTAAAATTGTCTCTACCTGTAGCGGAGAATAATGTTGTGGCAGGCCTTTGTTCAAACGATCATAGCAAATGTTGTGATAGGGATAGAGACATGCGATTTTTGGTTTTACAAAGATAATACGATAGAGAGTAATACAAAGTAATAAAAACCACCTGTTATAGGGGCATTTTTTTGGAGAAATTTATCAAATAACCAAAAAAAACACGAATTTAAAAGCAGATTTTTTTCAAAAAGTATCATTTTTTATTATTTGTTGGCATTTATTGTGTATTTTATGTATCTTTTTAGTATCGCCTGTTATTTAGCATTATTTTTTATTATTTGTAAAAGTATCATTTTTTATTATTTGTTGGCATTTATTGTGTATTTTATGTATTTTTTTAGTATCGCCTGTTATTTAGCATTATTACTGTTTTTATTTTATCAGGATTACCGCTTAGTTTAAAAGTTATTACGTTTTCTTTACAATAAGTAATTGGAAAAAAAATGTATAAAAAAATTTAAAAAAAATCTCAAAAATTTTTTGACCTCTTTTTCTATCTATTATATAAAAGAAAGTCGTGTTAGTTACTCCACTTATAACTCAAGAACGGCTGAACCGATTTAGCTGAAAATTGTCAGGGAGGTAGTTTAGAGCCAGGAGAAGGACATAGGATACTTTTTATCCCGTTATTTATTGCCATTAAGGCGGAACAAAGTTCGCCGGGTCAGCTAGTTGTCGATAAAAATAGGTCTTGTTTCATTTATTTTCATATGTACACTTTAACGTGACTCACACTGTATGTATAATACATGTAAGTACCACGGGCGAAGCCGGGGCGGGGGCGGGCACCTAGTATTATATGTAATATTATTGTTAGAGTATTTTATCTGTAGTTATTACTGTATTTGTGTACATGTATGTTGCATGTATGTTTATTATGAGTTATTTTAGTATTGTACGCGCCTTAGCCGCCTCTCACATTTGCAGTCTCACTTACTAGGTGTGCTGGAAGAAATTTCTTTTTAGAAAAAAAATTTTTGTACGTGAACAAAAAACTATAAATAAATAAATAAGAATGACGTCAATTTCGAAACACCCCCCCCCCCCTATCTATCATTTACCGTCATCCGCAGACCGACCCCCCCCCCCCCCTAATTTAGAATGACGTAATATATGGACGGCCCCCATGTCAACAGAAATGTTGCCTTGAAATCGTTTACAAAACAAAATTACACAAGTTTACATGGTAGGGGTGGACTCTATCAATTACTAAGTATGGTACAATGTGTATCCAAGATAATTTCGTTACATAAACCGAATGCTAAAAATATTGCAGAGCAGATGTCGCATTCCAAGATTTTTTCAGTGGTTGCCTTGGAATAAGTGGGATAAGTGTATGCCAATAAATTATTAAAGGGCACTTGAAGCGGAAAGGGCGCGCTAGTGTGGGGTCGCGGATAGGTCCACTTGTTACGCCCCTATGCACTTGCCGTAGGGGTCGGTGCTCGGCTCACACTTTTTGCACCCATATCATTATTTTAACTCATGCTTTCCCACGCTGCACTTAAACGGAATTAACCTGTTCAATAGAAACTGGGTAGTGTTTATTATTTGGCTTCAGCGTGTTAGTCTCTTGTCTTGGTATTGGCATGCACCGGACTCTGTGAATGACAGTGAAGTATGTATGTACTCTCATTCGCCAACATATTGCAGTAAATGGCTGCGTTATCATATACTTAACTCGCATATCAAATGGGATAAGGCCAAAGTAATTCTCTACAATTAATTTCCTCTGGAACCTGACATGTAGTGCTCATTATTATGTGGTGCATTTTTATATACTCTACATTTCGTCATCTGTTTGGTGTTTTTAAAACTTCATTGTACTGCTGATGCTGCAAAGATTTCTTGCTTCTGGAATTTAGCATAATTTAGTTATGACTCTACCAAAACAAATATCAAATTTATGCAGCACTTTTTAGTATAAGGGCGTGAATGTTGTACTTAAATAATTCCCAACAAAAGATTTTAGAGTGCCATACAGTCAGCCAGATCTGTAAATCAGTATCAAAGAGGTATTTGAGGAAATTGGGAATAGAGTCGAATCGATCAATAGTTTTTTTGTGAATCGACAGTACTTTTCTCACCACTCTGCAGCTCTTGTTCTGCCAGGATACATACTTACACTTTTACTTCGAAAAGTTCCTGTTGAGAGGGGCTATGTGTGGTCAATTAAAGGCTGACTCCAAATTACAATGAACATTTATTTTGAAAACGGACGGTCTTATATAGGAAAATATTTACAATGTTAGACAAGGACAAAACATATACCTATTTCACAGATAACATCTACAAACTTTTTAGGGTGAGACAATAAAACGATTACCTACAAACATTATAATAAACGGTCAGAGTGAGACAGAAGGAGAACAGTATATCTATTTCACACTACACAAATATAAATAAGATGGAGGGTACACAAATTATTGATACTGAATTTAGAATGAGATAGCCTGAACTTACAAATACATCTGTTTCATACGACATGGAAATAACACTTAAAAGACGGTACACGAATATTAATTAATAAGCAAGATAGATAAGGACAGCAAGAAGTTAGTATAGGTTTGTTTCACACAACATAAATATTACACAAAAACAAGGGTACTTCAATAAATAAATAACAGATTACCGACATATTAAAATAAAAAGTCTAGTAGTAGTCTAGGGCAAAGCAGCTCTCATCGTCCAGTGCGGCGGTGCTGCCGGTATGATGCGGACGTATGTCATGTGGTGTCGCCACATAGCTCCCCCTCAAGCGAAGCGTACAACTGGTTTCACTATTCTTCCGGATCGTGTTCTCGTCGCGGTTGTAGTGGTTGCGGGCGTCTTCGTAGTGATGTCGGTAGTGATGTTGTGATCGGTAATGTCTTCGTTGAGTGTGTAAGCAGGCTTTAGTCGATCGATCGAGACGTTGACTTCGCGGTCGGGTAGTTTTATGCGAAATACTTTGTCATCTCGCCGTAGCACAGGATACGGGCCTTCATACGGCGCTTGCAGTGATCTTCGGCCGGAGTCGATGCGCAGAAATACACTTTCGCAGGATTGAAGATCTTTGTGCACTAAAGTTTTAGTGTTGTGTCTTACTGGTTCAGCGGCTTTGAATTCGTTGATAGTGTGACGTAATCGTTCCACGTAGGTGTAGTCCATATTTTGTAGTGACGTCATCGGGGTGTTATTGAAGAAATCTCCCGGTAATCTTATGTTAGTTCCGTAGGTCAGTTGTGCGGCGCTTACTCCGGTGTCTTGTCTTGTTGCAGCTCGTAGTCCCAGCAGAACGGTAGGTAAAGCGTCAAGCCATTTAGTGTTACGGCTGTTTAGGCTCGCAGTAAGGGCGGTCTTGAGAGTTCGGTGCCACCGTTCTACAATTCCATTGGACTGCGGATGATATGCGGTAGTTCTTGTCTTCTCTATGCCAAGTAGTTTAGTGAGTGATGTGAAAAGTTGGCTCTCGAACTGGCGTCCTTGGTCACTCGTCAGTGTAGAGGGACACCCAAATCGTGAGATCCATCCTTCGTAGACGTGTCTGGCTACTGTCTCGGCGGTTATCTCGTGCAGAGGTACGGCTTCTGGCCAACGGGTTGTGCGGTCTATCATTGTGAGTAGATATCTGTGGCCATGCTGTGAAGGCGGTAGTGGCCCGACGATATCGACGTGTAGGTGTTGAAATCTCTCAGTTGGTGGAAACGAGGTATAGTTGCTGCTGGTATGTCGATTTATCTTGGCCTTTTGACATGGTATGCACGCTTTGGTCCAGTTGCTGATGTCGGCGTTCATCGATGGCCAAAAGTATCTTTCAGTGAGCATTTTTCGGGTTGTGCGAATGCCAGGATGACTTAAGTTGTGTATTGCGTTGTATGCTATACGTCGAAAGTCTTGAGGTAGATACGGCCTTACGTTTGCAGTAGATGTCTCACAGTAGATACTTGCACTATTAGACATTGCAATTTTCTTGAAGTGTAAATTGTCTTGCTTCATAAGTGTTGTTAAGTTGCTGTCTTTTTCTTGTGCCAATGCAAGTTGATCGTAGTCAATAGTACTCGGGCATGTTATGTCTTCTATGCGAGAGAGCGAGTCGGCAACAATGTTCTCTTTCCCACTTATGTGACGAATATCACTTGTGAACTCACTGATAAATAGTAGCTGGCGGGTACGACGTGGAGTTTCAGTGTCAGATGTTTTCTTCAGCAGGGCGTAAGTGATTGGCTTGTGATCGGTGAATATAGTGAGCTGCCTGCCTTCAAACATTTTGCGAAAATGTTTTACTGCCATGTAAATTGACAGTAGTTCTCGGTCGAACGTCGAGTATCGTTGTTGCGTATCGGAGAATTTCTTTGAAAAGTAGCCCAGTGGTTGCCACTTGTCATGCTGGTATTGTTGTAGCACAGCTCCGGCGCAGGTGTTAGATGCGTCACACATAAGTGCTATCGGTGCGTCGTATGCGGGATGCGCCAGTAAAGCTGCGTTTTGAAGGCTAACTTTACACGCTTCGAATGCTTTTGTAGCTTCATCAGTCCATACAATCTTTGTTTTATCGTTTTTCTTGCTATTATGTAGGTACGCGTTCAGTGGAGCTTGTATAGATGCGGCTTGTGGTATGGCGTCTCTGTAGAAGTTGACAGTGCCGAGGAATCTTCTCAGTTCTTCGATAGTATTGGGGCGAGGGAATGCACTGATTGCACTCACTTTCTCTTCAGGTGGTTTAATGCCGTGCTGTGACACCATGTAGCCCAGAAACTTGACTTCTTCCTGGCCCAGTGTACATTTCGATGGATTGATAGTGATTCCGTATTCGTTCAGCTTACTCAACACGGTGCGAAGGTGGAGAATGTGGGCTTCTTCAGTTTCAGAACTGATCAGGACGTCATCAATGAATGGGAAAACGTAATCGAGCCCTTGTAACACTTCATTTATGAACCGTTGAAAGGTTTGTCCGGCGTTCTTCAAACCTGGGCACATTCTCGGGAACTCAAACAGGCCGAAGGGAGTAATTATTGCTGTCTTCTCGATGTGAGCGCTGAATACTGGCAGTTGCTGGTAGGCTCTGTTGAGGTCTATGGTGGAGAATATCTTCTTTCCGTTGAGTTGATAGGTGAAGTCTTTAAGACGTGGCACAGGGTAGCGGTCAGGTTTAGTGGTAGCGTTGAGTCTTCTATAATCACCGCATACCCTGATGTCACCGTTCTTCTTGGGCACTACGTGCAGTGCACTTGCCCACGGGCTTTTGCTCGGTCGGCATAGGCCCTGTTCCACCATGACCTCAAATTCTTTCTTCACAGCTGCGTAGCGATGAGGCGGGATGGGTCTTGCTTTGCAGTATAATGGTGGTCCGGTTGTTTCTATATAATGCTCGACGCAGTGTTTCGGTGTTTCTTTCATTGTTGATATCCGAGTTATTTCAGGAAATTCAGCTAATATATCGTGATATTTCTGACTGCTGTCGATGCTTCGAATTGTTGGTGTAGGGTAGTTTGAAATCTTTGTCTTCACTGATAAGTTTGTGACTTCATCTCTGAGGCTTCTACCCGCAATATCTACGAGTATCTTGTGATATTCTAAGAAATCAGCTCCAATTATCGGTTTGCTGACGGCGGCTATGATGAATTTCCATCTGAATGGACGACGTAGGCCAAGGTCCAACTCGAGCGTCTTCTCACCGTAGGTAGGTATTATAGTGTTGTTAGCTGCATACAAATTGAACGTTGTAGGCTTCATTTGCTGGCTACTTCTCTTGGGAATGACGGAGATGTTCGCACCGGTGTCGATCAAAAACATCAGTTTTGTTTTCTTGTCGGTAACGAAAAGACGGTGTGATTGAACTCTAGCGCTGGTGCCCGTCTCTGCCAACGCTAATGCTAGTTTTCCGGCACATTTTTCTTCATGAATGTACAATTGTCTGCACATTTTCTTGCGTTGTGGCCAAACTTGCGATGATAATAGCAGTACGGCGAGTTGCTGGGCGTCTGGCTTCGGGTGCGGCTGTTCGATCGAGATATTTGCCGATTCTGTCTCCAGTTTCGATAGGGCGAACGTCCTCGTTGGTTATTGTGCGTCACTAGTTGCGTAATAGCTTCTGTCAGCTTGTCGATCTTGTCTTCTAACGCGTTGTATCTTGAAGATGATGAGTGTGGACGGTCGATGGCGAAAACTTCTTGTTGTTGCGCAGCAGGGGGTAGATGTTGACGATGATTAATGGCTGATATCTCTCGCTGTGTGTGTAGATCCATCATTTTATCGGCCATCAATGCGATTTCACTGAGGCTGGTGTTTTCGCTGATAGCAATTATCGAACTCACGTAGGCTGGCAGTTGGTTGAGCCACATTGCTCGAAGCGTGACTGCAGACAGGTGATCACCAGCGAGGTTTTGCATTCTTCGTAGCAGCTGCGATGGTTTCAAATCGCCGAGCTCCATACCGGCGATGACACGTTGCACGTTTTTTTGCTCGGAATCTTCATAAACTTGCAGTAAGCGTTGTTTGATGGCGTTGTATTTGTTTTCCTCTGGCGGACGTAGCAAAATGTCGTATATTTCGTCGACGTCTTGTCGCTCCAGCTGGCCTAGTACTAGTTCGTACATTGCTTGATCGCCTTTCTTCTGTGATTTCATTATGGCTTCGAAGTGCGCGAACCATCCTCTGAGTTTGTCTCTCCAAATTGGCGGGATTCTGAGGCCAACAGAAACTCCAGACAGCTCTGGTTTTTCTTGCAGCACCGAGATGACAGTAGGTGGTACAGCAGGTGCAGGATCTTGTGGCAGCCGTCCCTCAGGGTTTGTGTTCATTTTGATGTTTGATGTGTTCGGTAGGGGTCACCACTGTTGAGAGGGGCTATGTGTGGTCAATTAAAGGCTGACTCCAAATTACTGTAATATTTGTATTATAAGTAGGTAGTTCTGAATAATAATGACAAGTATATTTTGTGAATGTCTCTGTAATACGAACCAGTTCAAATATAGATTTGGAACACAACGGACGTCTCATTCCACCTACCTTCTACAAGTCCTACACAGACACCGTACACTTTATTGGCGAACGAGGTTGATAAAATCTACGCAAAACGATGTCTTTCGGGAAGATCAACGAGTTTAACGTGAGTGCGGGGAATTGGTCACTGTACGTCGAGCGCCTGGAGATGTACTTCAAGGTGAATAAAGTGGAAACGGAATTGTGGCTACCTACACTTATTACGGCGATCGGAGACGAAACGTACGAAGTGTTGAGCAGCTTAGCGAGTCCTAAGAAGCCAGCGGAGCTCACCTATAAATCGGCGGTCACAATGCTACAAGATCATTTGCAACCGAAACCCTCCGTTATGGCCGAACGATATCGTTTTCGACAAAGAAGACAGCGGGAGGGCGAGTCAATTGCAACGTACATAACAGAATTGAAGAAATTGTCAAAATTGTGTGATTTTGGAGCCAACTTAGAAGACAGTTTACGTGACCAACTTGTTTGTGGGGTAGTCAGTGACGTCATACGGCAAAGACTGTTTGCGGAAGATAATTTGAACTATACGAGTGCAGTTAAGTTGGCGTGTGCG
This sequence comes from Ostrinia nubilalis, assembly GCF_963855985.1. Lineage (NCBI taxonomy): Eukaryota > Metazoa > Arthropoda > Insecta > Lepidoptera > Crambidae > Ostrinia > Ostrinia nubilalis. The sequence continues at coordinate 5,179,246 of NC_087091.1, read as the reverse complement.
TTGGAAGCGGCGGAACGTAACGCGGCAGTAGTAGATGTGTCATCATCGGGAACTACGGGAAGCGCGGCCGCGGTACACGCAGTAGGGGCGAAGCGCGAGCGCGGGCCGCGCGGGCAGCGCGCGCGTCCCTGGCAAGCCAACGGTTATAACAACTCGGAAAATTGCATAGTGTGCGGGAAAAATGGCCACAGCAGCGAGGAGTGTCGCTACAAGAAGTTCGTTTGCAGTAAATGTAAAAAAGTTGGACACCTGCGTAGGGTTTGTCCAAACTCAACCGGGGGCCCAGGCCCGGACCGGAGGCGGGTGAACCATGTCTCATGCCAAGACAACGGGTCAGATGAGGATTCCCGGTCGGAAGACTATGAAGAAATGTTAAACCAACTCAGTTTGAGCAGCTATAAACCGGTAAGCTTAGATCTTATCATTGATGGTGTTAAGTTAAAAATGGAAATTGATACCGGTTCCTCAGTTTCGTGCATAAGTAAAAAAACGTATGAAAAATATTTTAAGTTTAGAAGTATTGAAAAAGATAATTTAATTTTTAAATTTTATGACGGTAGTTGTATTAAGCCGTTAGGTATAATTAAACCAAAAGTGCAATGGAATAACAAGTTTAAAACATTGGAATTATTTGTAATCGATGGGGGAACTACTTCTTTACTTGGTAGACATTGGCTGACTGAATTAGGAATTAAAATTCCACCTTTTTATAATAATTCTATTAACATTGTAAAAGAGATTTGTAAAGAAAACAAGTGTGCTAATTTGGAAATGTTAATCGACAGGCATAAGGAATTGTTCAGCGGCGGGCTGGGGCGGTTCACGGGAGGCCAGGCGCGGCTGCGGGTGCGCGAGGGGGCGGCGCCCGTGTTCCACCGCGCGCGCCCGCTGCCCTACGCGCTCAAGGCGCAGGTGGACGCGGAGCTGGACTGCATGCTGCGCGACGGCATCATAGAACCGGTCGAGGTTTCCGACTGGGCTACGCCATTGGTACCGGTACGTAAAGCGGATGGTGGCCTACGCATTTGTGCGGATTACAAGGTTACGTTGAACCCTGTCCTGCTGGTCGATAGGTACCCTCTACCTAAAATTGAAGATTTGATGGTTAGTCTCAACGGGGCTCAGTTATTTTCTAAAATAGACTTATCGCAAGCATATAATCAGGTGGAGCTAGATGATACAAAAATGTACACTGTTATAAATACACACCGGGGATTATTTAAATATAATAGGTTAGTATTTGGACTTTCATCTAGTCCGGGGATATTTCAACGAATAATGTCTACTATTTTGAGTGATATACCGGGGGTAGAGGTGTTCTTAGACGATGTTATTATTGCCACTAAAGGGGACCGTTTGGTACATCTGGCTACATTAGAAAAGGTATTGAGTAGGCTCTCGAGTCATGGAATGAAACTTAAGAAAAGTAAATGTTCATTTTTAGTTGATGAAGTAAAATATTTAGGATACATTATTTCCAAGGACGGAGTGAAAGTAGATCAGGAAAAAGTGGCAGCTATTGTCAAAATTCCAAGACCCGAAGATATTTCCCAGCTGAGATCATTCCTAGGACTAGTTAATTTTTATGCTAAATTTGTGAAAAATATTAGTACTATTTTATTTCCACTATATAATTTACTTAAAAAAAGCGTAACATGGAAATGGTCTAAAGACTGTGAAATGGCTTTTATTAAAATTAAAAAGATTTTGACAAGTGCAGAGGTTTTAGCTCACTACGACGCCGATAAACCCTTAACTTTGACTTGTGATGCGAGCTCGAAGGGCATCGGAGGGGTTCTTACCCAGAGAGCGCGGGGGGGCGCGGAGCGGCCGGTCGTGTATGTGTCTCGCGCGCTCACAGAGGCGGAAAAACATTACTCGCAGATCGATCGCGAAGCTTTAGCTATCGTATTTTGTTTACAAAAATTACACCAATACTTATATGGTAGACGTTTTACTCTGCGAACTGATCATAAACCGTTAGTCAGCATTTTTGGGCCTAAACACGGAATACCGGCATTGGCCGCAAGTAGAATGCAGCGATGGGCGGTTATTCTATCGGCATATAGTTATGATATAGAATACATAAATACAAAACTAAACGGAGCGGACGGTCTGTCGCGGCTACCTGTGCGCTCTGCTGATAAGAATGACTCATCGTTAGAACCGCCCGAGCAAACTTATTTACACTTCGCACAGGACGCGTTGTTACTCGATTCTAACGATATTAAAAAGCAGACTTTGCGGGATCCGTCATTAAGTAGAATATTGTTATTCATTAGAGAGGGGTGGCCTACGGAAAATGAAATTAAAGCATTACAACCGTATTTTAATAGAAAAACCGAATTGTATGAAGAATTAGGATGTATTATGTGGGGTCATAGAATTGTAATACCCGAGAAATGTAGGAGTCAGGTTCTTAATGAACTTCATGAATCCCATATGGGTATTTGTAAGACTAAGGCCATGGCACGCAGCTATGTGTGGTGGCCTGGCATCGACGAGGCTGTGGAAGCGTTGTGTCGCAGCTGTGAGGTATGTGCAGCGGAGGCTGACGCGCCGCCCCGTCATGCTGTCACGCCGTGGCCATGGCCGGCGAAGCCTTGGTCGCGAATTCATGTAGACTTTTTGGGCCCTTTTCATGATAAGATTTACTTGGTTGTAATTGATGCTCGAACCAAATGGATTGAAGTTTTTCCGGTGCCAAGCACAGCAGCTCGTTATACGATAAGTAAACTAGAGGATTTGTTTGCTAGGTGGGGATTACCTAGGCAGCTAGTCAGTGATAACGGGCCTCCGTTCACAAGTTCTGATTTTTCATTTTTTATGCAGAACAATGGCATTGAACACATATTTTCAGCTCCCTACCACCCTGCTTCGAATGGGGCGGCGGAGAATGCAGTTCGAACAATTAAAAAAGTCATAAAGAAAGCCATTCGTAAAAAAGAAGATATCCAAAAGTTTTTAAATACGTTTTTACTTCACTATCGAAACACAGAACATTGTACTACAGGCGAAAGTCCAGCCACGTTAATGTTAGGAAGACAGTTAAGAATCAAACTAGATTTACTCAGGCCGGATAGAGGTAAAAAAGTTAGGGATGCGCAGGCTAGGCAAATAAAAATTGGAACAGAGGTAAGCAGAGTTTTAGAACCAGGAGAAGAAGTCTGGATCCGCCAATACCAGGGGGGAAACAAGTGGATACCGGGTAAGGTAGCTGAAAGATTAGGAACAACGGATTATAAGATATTAGATACTTCAGGTAGAGGGTCCCACAGACATATTGACCAGTTAAGACGGAGATCTTTGCGTAGCTCGCTTGTAGCCCCACCGCTCGAAATCGAGGAACCAACCACAGCGGCTCAAGTAGCGGTACCAATGTGCGAGGATCAGGTGCAGTCCGGCACCCGCCCATCTGTAGCTGACAATCCTTTGGACAGTAATATTTCTGTCGATGTGGACAAGGACTCTGATACCTTCTGCGATGCGAGCTCCTCTCCCGCGCCCGCAACCGATAAGCCCGCCACTCCTCCCCGATCTAGGCCAATACGAAAGTGTAGAATTGATAACCCACCACGATATGTTTTTCAATAATGTACTAACTATTATTATTAGTTATTAGTGTTTTATTGTTGTTGTTTGGAAGAGAGGATTGTAATATTTGTATTATAAGTAGGTAGTTCTGAATAATAATGACAAGTATATTTTGTGAATGTCTCTGTAATACGAACCAGTTCAAATATAGATTTGGAACACAACGGACGTCTCATTCCACCTACCTTCTACAAGTCCTACACAGACACCGTACACTTTAATTACAATGAACATTTATTTTGAAAACGGACGGTCTTATATAGGAAAATATTTACAATGTTAGACAAGGACAAAACATATACCTATTTCACAGATAACATCTACAAACTTTTTAGGGTGAGACAATAAAACGATTACCTACAAACATTATAATAAACGGTCAGAGTGAGACAGAAGGAGAACAGTATATCTATTTCACACTACACAAATATAAATAAGATGGAGGGTACACAAATTATTGATACTGAATTTAGAATGAGATAGCCTGAACTTACAAATACATCTGTTTCATACGACATGGAAATAACACTTAAAAGACGGTACACGAATATTAATTAATAAGCAAGATAGATAAGGACAGCAAGAAGTTAGTATAGGTTTGTTTCACACAACATAAATATTACACAAAAACAAGGGTACTTCAATAAATAAATAACAGATTACCGACATATTAAAATAAAAAGTCTAGTAGTAGTCTAGGGCAAAGCAGCTCTCATCGTCCAGTGCGGCGGTGCTGCCGGTATGATGCGGACGTATGTCATGTGGTGTCGCCACAGTTCCAATAGAATCAATCTCATCATCATTTGCAATTTGTAATCATGTAAAATTATGTAATAAATAAAATGATGAAGTTCTTATATCTTAGAACCGTTATAATGATGTCAAGCAAGATGTATCTTGTATAGTGCTGTGTAGTATCTAAAATAGCCTGTTCTGCGAGATCGTTTGGTGCGCTCAGCGCAGGAAGGGGCAAGGTCGGCGTCCAACCGTGAAGTTCCGCCACGATTGACAACTCCTTCATATTTATTTTAGGATCTAATATAATGAACGTCGTATTAAAATAGTTGACTATGATGCACATTATCTGTTTTGCATAGATGCCGGCCTTGTATGGTGATCGACAAATTAGCTAGTCTGGGTGCGCTCGGCAGTAATTACACAGAATTTGTTAGGATTGTTCAGTTGCATTCCTGGCGGCAAAAATATCATGCGCCTATGTTACGGTTAGAGCTGCGTGTTTATTTTTACGAGTCAACGATCCGTGTTTTGAACGGTTCGCAGTTCCTCGTTCATGCCCAAGTGTATGTGGCTCATGAGTCGCAGCAGCTACTCGCGTAGCGGAAGCGAGCCCAACCATAACAACGCTGACGGCTGTTTCGGTTTCCGACGGCTAACACTAATAAACTGGTTTCGGATGAAAATTGAAATAGGAACACGTTTCTCGGTAACGCGAAACGTACGCTGTACTAGGTAGGTACCAGAGAGCATGCATGGAATGCAGAGCGCCGCGTGCGCCGATGTTGAGGAATGATACCATATTATGCCGTCCTAAATAAAGCTTAGTAAGCTTGCATGAGAAATTGTTCGAAATGTTTGTGCGGTTCAGTACAATATTGATTACGTTTGCTTAATGTTTGCACTTTGCTATGTATTTACTGCAGTAGTATTTCATTAGTTCCTTATCATGTCGGCACGTTTATCATATTCACAACAAGCAGGTTAACTGGTTTAAATATCGATCAGATAAGTGGAGTAGCATAGGTTTGCTTGAATTATTGATGACGGGTTATATTTAGTGCAATCGATTGGTTGACCATAAATTCGCCGATGTTTACAGGAAACATTAAAAAGTGAGGAATTAACGGGCGTTGGTGTTTGGGTTGTTTCAGTGCCGTGGCGCGGGCCATATGTTTACGTTATAAATACGGACGCGTGCACGCGTAGGTGCGCCGGCGCATGATGTATGCCAGAAACGCCCACTTTCGATATTTTATAAAATTGACAATGTTAATAATATGTAGAAAAAATATTATGTTATTGACATGATGATAATAGAAAACGACCGGGAACGCTAGTGTTGAATGTAGTCAATATCTTTTGCTTCTGTATGTACCAAAATATAGTTAGTTACATACCTCGAAATAAATTGCTAATTCATTATTAAAATAATTATTATTAGTCGATTAATTTTGTAATAAAAAGTGCCAAAACAGTCGGTAACAACAGTTTAACTAAGACTCGATGGCACATTTTATTTGCTCTCAAGAACCGTGCCAAATTTTTAATTAAAACCGATCGCGGTAATTAAATCCCAGTCAGTTTGGTCCGTAATTGAAAGTATCTGATAATACCTCAAGCTGCGTGACCTCCTTCTTTGATTAGTATCTACAAACGGTTGCTATAGCCGTTGTTTGATTCAACAGTTTCACGATGTTTCACCTCTCCGTTGTTTTGTAAAGGCGGTGGTATCTCCAAGTACTTGCTTTACGGATGCAATGAAAACGAAGGAAAGTAGGTGAAGCTAAGGATATTCAAATTGAGCCAAAACATAACAAACAAAATATATTTTATTTTCATACCACCGTCATTTGAATACACTTGTTTGTAACACATTAATTTAATTAATCCGATAGATATCAATGAAACCCGATCGCACTGACATTCGATCACCTGGCAGTTAAAAATACATGTAGGCCCTTTTAGGGTACAACACGTAGACGTCATTTATTATTATTTATTTACTTATTTCACACTCGAACCGAGTAGTTAAAATGATAACAAATTATTTACCGCACTATCTAAACGTTATCTAAATTACACTGCAGATACCGATACCAATGTATGGGCTGGTCTGCGTCATAGCATTTAGTCATTTATTAATAAACTTGCATTTTTCATTTAGAAAATACTTTAACACTATGATGATGACTGTGCTTTGGAAATTACATCCAATAAGAAACAATTGTGCTCCTTAGCTCTATTGCTTCAGATCAAATAGTTTGGCCTAATACTAAATGATGTGTCATTCACTGGATAACATGACTGAGATGTGCATATGCCATTTAACGGAATTTTGCAAATGGGTATAAAAAATTGTGATTTAATAACATTGTGCAACACTTTTTTAATTATGTTAATGAAGATTAATCTAAAACTATTTGATGATTCTGTAATCAAACATATAAATAAGCAAACACTTTTAAGAATAATGTAAAATGTAATAAATATCTTCGACCTTTTCAAAGCTCGCTTCGCCTGACCTCGATTAATTGAATAAGTTAATGTTCTCGTACCATTTTCGCAGGCTGAATCAAAAGTGGGTCGGGATCTACCTATAGCATTATAATGGAATTAAACTAGTTCTACAATACCACACGATATATCAAGGTTAAACAGCTATAATAAATGGTTATTATATTGACTGAAGCTGAGGTACACTATAATTAGCTATAGTGGATTCACTGATTCACACGATACGACGAATAAAATTAGGATGTCTGTGATTGGTCATTTGAACAACAATATTAAGCAAGTTAAGTTATAAATCATTGTTACTCATGCCCTAAGAAAAACGGAATTGAATGGCATACTACGGGTAAAGCAAAAGTCGCGTAGGCGGATTAATATTAATTTGTGTAATCTAAAGGGTGTACTAGAAAACCATTCCCATAATCTTGCAATAAGTATTTCATGAACAATTACTTTATTAACACGAAAATCATAGAAATACTCGTAGTATTTGTGATCATTTTGTATCGATTTCGATATTATGAATGACCATCTGAAAAGTTTCCTCTATTTTCGAAATCTAAATATGTACTTTTCAGGACCTAAAGGTAGATATCGAAATTGCGGTGTGGAGACGCGTTTGTTTATCCACTTTCTACTTAAATATCGAGCATCCTCGCAATGTCGATAGTCACGCCAAAGGTCTTAAGGTGTTCTCCAAGGATTGATTTTATACCCAGTGTTAATTTCATCTATATCTATAAAAGCGAAACTTCACTGATTCACTCATCACGAAATCTCAGAATCTACAAGTGCTAGAAGTCTCTAATTTTGCATGGGGGTTCCTTTTAGAATGTAGGTGCTCACTAATACGGGATTTTGCAAAATTCATCCCCTAGGAGGTAAAACGGGATTCACGCGTACGAAGTCGCGGACGGCCGCTAGTTGCTAATAGTTTTGTTTATTTGTTTCCAGGAGGACTGGATGAGGTGACACGATGGACGCGGCCGACAAGCGCATGCTGGACCGCGAGGCGCTCCGAAACATGATCCAGCAGTGGAACGCCAACCGGCTCGATCTGTTCGAACTCAGCGAACCGAACGAGGTAACAACATTTACTAGTTTGTTCTATTGCTTCACCAGCTTCGGCTGGCAGCGCCTCTTGCGTGTCATTTACTTTGTCACAGCCAATATTCGGTTATTGTTGTACGCGCCTAAAATTATTGGTAGAAAAAGTCACATAAATGATAAAACAGTTCCACAGATTATTTTTACAACCTTTAAATGTGAACATAGATAAAATAATGTCTACCATTTGTAGCCCAGTCGAAATATCACAAATTCATTGCAGATAATGCAACTGAAATAAGATAACAATTTCGCTATCGTTACAATCTCACAATCTATTTTCTGATCGTGTAATTGACGTAGATAAAGAAATATAAATCAAGGTTTTTAAAATACACCTGTTTAAATCTCTACATAAATTATGAATTGAATTTGTTATTCATGAATCTCTTTGAATTGTGATTGGATCACAGTTAGTGATAAACTTGATAATACATATACCAATATACACTCACGATGATGAGCTAGTCAATGGAACATGTTATCTCACGGTCATTGTGTAATGTGTTGACTAATGACACACAATAGTCTTGCGAGTACATAGCTGAGCTTCAACGGAAGTAGAGAGTAAAACCCGTTGGATGTTACAGTAGAAAATCATATACCGAAGATCGGATTTTTTGTATAATAGAGATAGTTGTACCTAATTAGTTTTCTCAAATTAATTTCAACCTGTCTCAGGTGGAATAGGAACCGACGACTTTCCGAGTGCTGGACGACTGCTCTGGTTTAACCACTGAGCTACAGAATGTCAGAAATTCAAGTTATTTAGCTACGTTTCAGCTAGCGTCATTTGATTTTATTATTTTTAAAATATTATATTATTCAATATAGAATTGTAAAGAAAAATATCTAATTAATATTAATAGTTATTTGCGTGTCAATCAAATATAATATTGCACATGACCAATACCAGCTAAGATTATCCATTTATCTAAAATCGCAATTAATTAGACACGTATTAAACGTTTCATATCTTTTATTTATTATGATTTTCACTTCATTCTGATGATCGATCTGCATATAATTAGATATTATTACGTATGTTTTCAGTACCAGCATACATATAATGTTCTGCCGATAAATGCATCCGATATAATAAGCTGTCAATAGCAAGTGTCCGCAGGAAATGCGTGCGATACATGCAATTAACGTACATACTAACGTCGTTTGGCGCTAGCCGCACGGGAAACTAACTTTCATTGGATCTTGTTTAATGTTTGCAATATAATTAAAATCTAACACTAAGTTATTTTATTTTTAAATATCGCCGCGCAGACTGTAAATCTCTTTAACGAATCTATAAATCTGTATTTCATACGCGCTACGTTGTTGTTTTCTTGATTGGCTCATTGGCATGATACAATATTGCGAGGGATAAGGCCAATGAAAATAACGGATTTACATGATGCATTACATTTCCCTTTCAAGAAAGTTTTGAGTCACGCAAAGCGCTGTATAAACATTTTAGCATAGATAAACCTTTGTTAGCATTTCCTTATCTAAATGATAAGCGTTTTGTGTCTACCTGTTTTGTTGAACCTTTTGTGTGATATCTTGTTCTTATTTTAGCATTAAGTTGGGCTAAAATAGAACATTTGCAAAACTTAACCACATCCGATGATTCATAAATTTTAATATCATTTGTGAATCATCATAGAACTATTTATTGTAAATGTAGCGCATAATGCAACCATTATAAGATAGCGATACTTAACCATTAAATAAAAACTATTTTACTACTAGCCCCCACTGAAAATCAGTTTTGAGACATGACTCTCTCTGGCTGTCTCAAGCTTTGCTGAGCGGAGCTTTATTGGCTAAAGCGCATTAGCTTAGCACTTCTTTGCATGAAGAATGTTCATTTCTCTCTGGATGTGTGTCTTTATTGTTACTATGGTCAAATAAAATATGTAATATTCTACTCTATATGAACTTTCATGTGTAAATTTATAATGTTTGAACTATTTTGTTTCAGAACTTGGAGTTTCATGGGGTCATGCGCTTTTACTTCCAAGATTCCGGACAGAAGATAGCCACCAAATGCATCCGTGTCGCGTCCGATGCCACAGTTAGCGATGTCATAGGTAAAATAGCAATAATTCGTAATCATGAAACGAAATCGTCGTTGTTAATTTCGGAGTGAAGCCCAAAATATCTATGATGGAAATGAAATAAGAACGACATTTAGGCAGCTGAAACGTGTATATTTTTTAAGGACTACAATGTTCTTCATCAAACCTAAAGCTTAATGCTCTGTTTCTTTCTAATAATTATCATCGCTGTACGGACTTTTAACATGTTCAGTTTTTTTTTATTATGTCAACAGTCTGATATGATTAATTATAAGGAAATTAATAATTATGCACGTACATAATAAAATTATGCACGTAGGCACTTTCAAATGTCCGCTGGTCATTCAGTATGTTATTTGTTTCCTAACCCCGCGGCCTGTGTGGTTTCTTGGTAATTAGAAGTCATTACCTTGTTCTTAACTTGCATCATAAACGGACGGATACAGTTAAGTATACGACGAAAATTATCACCAGGAATTGAGTACACGCATATTAGCCTAGATAGTTGATAATTTCTTACAAACTTTGACTCTCGACATTAGTATCTCGATGTCAATGGGTTATCGAGTTCAGTATGCAACTAGGTAAAACATTATAATTGTTTATGATAGATAATATTAATTAAGTGGTGGTTCAGTGACCTATATTATCTTTATCTCCGTGTGATTGTTTAATTAACGGACAATTGGTCTAATTTTATTATTTAATTTAGTATTATTTTTAATATTTTAATTGATGTTGTACACAGAGACGCTGATCGAAAAGTTCCGTCCAGACATGCGTATGCTGTCTCTCGGCTCGTACTCTCTGTGGGAGACGCACGGGCCCGACGACGAGCGCCGCCTCGAGCCACACGAGAAGCCGCTTCTCGTGCAGCTCAACTGGCATACTGAGGACCGCGAAGGACGGTTCCTACTCAAGTGCCTTAGCAACAATGAGGTATGCATCTAAAACATACAGTATAGGTCCCAAATAGACCCCTGAGGTACTTCTTACGATGCCTATAGGTCCCAAAATAGACCCCTGAGGTACTCCTTACGTTGTCTGATGTTTTGAGCGGCAAAAGAAGCCGCTTTCGTCCGGCTCAACTGGCATACTGAGGACTGCGAAGGGCGGTTCCTACTCAAGTGCCTTAGCAACAATGAGGTATGCATCTAAAAACATACAGTATAGGCCCAAAGTAGACCCCTGAGGTACTCCTTACGATGCCCACGACGATATTTCGGAGCGGCAAGAGAAGCCGCTTCTCGTACAGCTCAACTGGCATACTGAGGACCGCGAAGGACGATTCCTACTCAAGTGCCTTAGCAACAATGAGGTACGCAACTAGCTGTATATGCATAGCCTAGGGCCCCAGATAGACCCCGCAGGAACTTCTTAGTATCAGTATAGTACATAGGCCCCAAATTAGACTCCTGAGGTACTCCTTACGTTGTCTGATGTTTTGAGCGGCAAAAGAAGCCGCTTTCGTCCGGCTCAACTGGCATACTGAGGACCGCGAAGGGCGGTTCCTACTCAAGTGCCTTAGCAACAATGAGGTATGCATCTAAAAACATACAGTATAGGCCCAAAGTAGACCCCTGAGGTACTCCTTACGATGCCCACGACGATATTTCGGAGCGGCAAGAGAAGCCGCTGCTCGTGCAGCTCAACTGGCATACTGAGGACCGCGAAGGACGGTTTCTACTCAAGTGCCTTAGCAACAATGAGGTATGCATCTAAAACATACAGTATAGGTCCCAAAATAGACCCCTGAGGTACTCCTTAAGATGCCCACGACGATGTTTCTGAGCTGTAAGAGAAGCCGCTCTTCTTGCAGCTCAACTGGTATAGTGAGGACCGCGTTTCCTAAGTGCCTTAGCAACAATGAGGTAAGAACACAGTAACATAAAGTATAATCCCCAATATGGACTCTTGTGGCACTCCCTAAAGTGCCTACCATGATGCCTCGAGCAGCCAGATAAGTCACTTCTCGTGCAACTCAACTGGTATACTGATGACCGTGATCCTACTCAAGTGCCTTAGAGTAGTCTCAAAATATACCCCTGAGGTACTCTCTAGTACGAGACCTTAAGCAGTAGAAACCGCTCGTATAGGATTGGGTCCCAACATGGATCCCTGTAGTATTCCCTTCGATTCACTAAGGTTTCGACTATTGGCTCGAGCCACACAATGATTTAGTACAAGCCCCAACACATACAGCCTAGCCCAGAGGTACTTACTACGACGCCGCCTCGGACCTCATGAGACGAGAAAAATTAATCTCCATTATTTTGTCGGCCCCAACATACCTAGTTTGTCGATTTATCGAAGGGCATTTTATATTTACTTACTAACAAAAACTTTCGTTATTAATTTAAATTTCATCTTGTTTGTTTCTCAGGTTCCACTCTCAGGGGTCAACGAAAAAGGTGACCAAAATTTCAAACGGAAATTGTCCAAACGAGAGAAGAAGGAACTAAAGAAGAAAGAAAAATTATCGAGATTAAAATCCGACACAAACGACGAAACTCGACCAGTAGCCGAAAAGCTTTATACAGGTAAATAAAGTGTAATCTGATTTGGATTTGATTGATTGATATTTCATTAGGTACGTACACAAACATGCCCGCGCCTTCACTTTTTGTGTTCCGAAGCAATAAATAATGAGTTTAATGGCCTCTGAAATTATGTAGAGTTATTTATTGTGAAAGAATCAGACAAGCATTTCTTTAAATTGACACAATGCATATTTTTATCAAAGAGTTGTTTTGCTTATATCACGAAGTTATTTCAATTATTCACTACCATGGTCAAATACGTCATGCAAGTCAGAAAAGAATTAATGTCGTTAGCCACAAAAACGCCGAACAAAGTGGATTACTTTTTTTTATTATTGGAAATACTACACCGTTTCATAATTTTGTATGTAAGCTGCAAGCAGGCGTACACTAATGCTGGATTTCTATATTCAATCTTAATCCAAATTGGACGGATTTGGATTGTCAACTGTCAAATTTTAAAATGTTTTTGGCCAAAATATCTGCGGTTTTTGATGTTTTTGCATTTTTATATTGTTTATAAGACTATTAAAACAATATTAGAGTGTAAATGCGTCGAACATTTTGGAAGTATAATCTAAAACTGAATTCAATTTGACGGTTGTAATCCGGATTTGGACAAGGATTGAACATAGGAATCGGGCGTAAGTTTATAACGGCGGAATATACGTCTATGAAACGACGCCTCCGTAGACGTAACACTTAATATCAGTGTGCTTATGCGGTTACTTTCAAGAACTAAAATTTTCATAGATTTATTGATACACTCACTAGCGATGCCGTTTAATGTAAAGTACCTGTACGTATTTGCATTTAGAATTGCCGGAGACATCATTCACGCGCAGCATCAGCAACCCGGAGGCGGTGATGCGCCGGCGCCGCCAGCAGAAGCTCGAGCGCAAGCTGCAGCAGTTCCGCAGCAAGGACGGCGGGCCCGACACCGGTGAGCTCACTCGTACTACACTCTAATAGTCCCCACACAGTAGTCACCTAGGTGCACGATCCAAAGTGGGCGTACCGCGCGCAATCGGAGCGCGATGTGACCCAGCCCAGCTAATTGACTTGAGCTGTTGAGCTGTTAAAACACGTCTCTCAGATTTTTTTGTTGCAAAGATAAGCTATGACGTCACTTTTTCGTCAACTCAACTGACTTATTATTTACTGACTTCAAATATACTAATTTTAAGGTCAATAGTCACAAATTGGTTTTATAACTCAATAGTTATGTATGTCAAATTGTCCAGCTATCGAGGAACATGCAGAAGTGCATGGCTAACACTCTTATGTGACCTATTTCTTGTGTGCCACTAGGCCCAGTGTATTTTGTGAAACTAGGCCGAGTACCGAGAGACTCGCACCTCAAACCATCACTATTATTACTTAATGAAATCTATATTTATTGTTACAGGCGGCACGCTGAAGATCTACGGATCATCTTTATGCCCTGACGTACCGTACAAGACACTGCTGCTCTCCGTGGGCGACTCGGCCGCGGCCGTGGTGCGCGAGATGCTGGACAAATACGGGCTGTCGCGCCAGGACCCGCAGCACTACTGCATCGTGCAGGTGCGCTTGTGTATAGCTCGCTCAACTAATGTTGAGGCGACAGGAGCCTCTAGGTCGGCGTGTGAGACACACGGGTCGTTGCTATGTCCCGACGTGTACAAGACACTACTGCTCTCCGTGGGCGACTCGGCGGCGGCCGTGGTGCGCGAGATGCTGGACAAGTACGGGCTGTCGCGCCAGGACCCGCAGCACTACTGCATCGTGCAGGTGCGCTTGTGTATAGCTCGCTCAACTAATGTTGAGGCGACAGGAGCCTCTAGGTCGGCGTGTGAGACACACGGGTCGTTGCTATGTCCCGACGTGTACAAGACACTACTGCTCTCCGTGGGCGACTCGGCGGCGGCCGTGGTGCGCGAGATGCTGGACAAGTACGGGCTGTCGCGCCAGGACCCGCAGCACTACTGCATCGTGCAGGTGCGCTTGTGTTATAGCTCGCTCAACTAATGTTGAGGCGACAGCAGCCTCTAGGTCGTACACGGGTCGTACAAGACTGCGGCTTTTAGTAGGCGACGCTGCATCGTGCAAGCTCAGTTGTTATAGGTTGTTCAACGAAACTTGAGGCGAACACGTACTCACACTGATGTAATATTTGAATACAGAACACAAACGTCACAGTCAAGTTCAAATATCGAACACATTAGCTACGCTCTTGCAAAATGTCTGCAAGCGAGACAGAAAGAACTTGTCAGTTCGACGTCAAGACGTCAGCTCAGACAGCGTATACAAATACAAATATTTGCTTGTGTTGATGGCCTCAACTCTCGTTGCGCGACCTATACCATCCATCACTATACTATACAGAATACAGAAGCCGTCTATGAGAGACATTTATGGGTCGCCCTGTGCAGTATCGAGAAGATATCTTTTCTCTTAAGAAGCTATGCTGGCAAGAGGAACTGTTACAGATAGTCTTGTCAATACAGAAACGACTTTATTGATAGCTCAACTGAAACGACACTTAAAACTAGAAGCCTGTGATCAATCACATCAATGTAAATTGTAAAGTAACTGGTCACAGAGTTGAAGCTATGCTCAAGTTGAATAAATTTATGAGTGGTAATTAAATAAGGACCGGAAGTTTTCCTTCGTTAGGTTTGTAAATTATAAAATGAAAACAAAAAATCCCATCTGAATTATTACACTCGCGGATAGTAATATTACACTTGTAATAAGGATTAAACTCTAGGAAGTAATGACATCCGGCAAAAAAAGATAGCTCATTATAACAAAACACTACAATTTTCTGACATTCATTAAATTAAACAGTCAACTAATTAAATAAGTTTTTTTTATCTATTGTTAACAAGTTGGTGGTCTATTCATCGTAAAGAAGTAATATAATTTTAAATTAGTTAAGAGTAATTAAAGAAAACTAGAAAATGTGAGGAACTGATGATGGTGACTCGTGAAATATAACACTAATACGAGAATATTTTTTATTAGACAAACCTACTATCTTCGGTCGAGCTGTTTTTATTTTTGGGACATAACGTTGCTTCCATGCAGTATACTGTGCGCATTTACATAAATTCAAGCAATTAAGTGACTTGCAAAGGATATTATAAAATGTCTCCGGGTATTAGATATAACAAAAGAAGTTTGGTTATGTAATCTCAGCAGTGAATTCGGAACCTCTAAAATATGCTTTGCTAGAGCTCTAAACTAAGCACCGCGTGCACATAACGTGGCCTTAATATAACATAATAAGATATAATAAATCAAACTCACAATTTCATTGCCGTTGAGGCAGAAAAGAAAGTGCTAATATGTAATGTAAAACAGCTTGTTATCACCATTTGTTGCACTTCATTAGTTATAAAAGAACTATTAATGCTTGTAAATTATGTAGGTATTAAGTCGTAGAACATTTATCGTTCACTAATATATCTAAATGATGTTAAAATAAAAATCAATTATTTTATTGATCTTCACTTTTAAGTAATAAGAAATAGCCTGTGTATTTTAAAATTTTGTGATATAAATTAGTATAAAATTATTGTATTTTATAAAGTAAAGTTTCAAGTAAAAGGGTGGTACATTTATGACTCTGAACAACGAGTATCTGTTAAACTTTTTTTTTTAACTTAAACGTTACTTTTGTTATTGATCCCACAATGTTCAGTGTTCCGTAATTAACAAAGAGCCCTAATAGTTTCACAATGTCCTGTCCTAGTCTTCTAACTTGTAGCAGGCCTGTTCATCTCCGCGAGTTTACATCGAAAACAAAACACGCACGATGGCCCACCTACAGGACACTATTCGACAAGGCCTCACATACGAGCGAACATTGACTCACGCACGCGTATTCTTGTGTATGATGGAAGAAAATAAAGAAAATGGTGTACTAAATACTGTGCAGTATTTAACTGCCTAAATAATAATAAAAACACAGAATGTACTTTTTTAAGTTGCTCAAGACACTGAGAGGTAAATAAGTAGTTAATATTATTCATGATAATTCATGCTAAATCATGTATTTCCTCCGCCATTTTCCGCAGTTTGGCACCTCACGTCACATCATTTTACCGAAGTCAGCCCTATAGCTTCGGCGCAGTGCCGATCACTAACGTTTGTCAACAAAATGGTGCTTGACTCTTGAGACAGGCTAAATTACACCATATTGTTAATGACATTGAGCATACATTTTTTTAAATACCTTCGCGAAGTAAAACTTCTGTACGTAGTACTTATTATTATTCTGTGCTTGTAGTCCCATATTTGTATAGTCTTGGTCATTTATAAATTAAATTTTAATAATGTCCTTTCTATCTCAGGTGGACACTGCTGACAACTCGGAGTACATACTGGATGACGACGAGTGCCCGCTAGCCATCGTGATGTCGCACCCCCACCATAGTAAGTACTTTTAATGGTATACTAGCTTTTGCCTGCGATCGGGGGGCGAAGTGTGAGTTTACGTCAAAGGCATTCGATATTTAAAAAAATATATTAAGATTTTAGTTCTTCAGTTTCTGCTAGGGGCGCTGTACAATCGGTTATACATTAATGTTACTTTTTACGCAGTCGATATCGAATGCGTTTGACGTAAACTCATACTACGCCCCCTCGCTAGCGTGCATTTCAGACACACATCGTAGTTCGTACGTGTCCACAAAATAGGGAAAAGAACTATCCTATATTTTCCAAAAGTCTCAAACTGTGTACCTCATCTAAATCGGTACAGTGGTTTATTCGTAAAATGTACTAACTGAACGCTGAGACGCATTACTATTTACTGTTCGGCGAATTACAAGGATTTTTTCAAGCACATCAAATAAAATAGTAACACTCAAACTTTACTTACACAACATTATCAGTTACTTAGTTCTTTTCAATTTGTTTCAAGACAAATACAATCGCTAAACTAGCTTGTTTTTGTTGTCCAAATACCACAAATCATATTAGTATTATTACTAGTATTATAAAAACTTTTACGTGAGTTATTCGCTTTGCCATATTGCTCTTGCTCTTACTTTTTGTAAAATACGTAATCAACCACGCTAGTTTCAGCGCAGTTAATAGCAGCTCTCGATAATATCTATATCGTAAATCGTAAACTCAGTAATTTAGTCATTCTTTAAATTATAAGGTTGTGTACGTAATAATCATACATTTTTATAACTTATTCATTTTCACTCGTATATTTTAAGGTTTAATTATGATTGTAAGTAGGTTTGTTAACCTCGTAAGACCGAAGAGTAAATTTTGTCGACTTCTAAGTATCGCCGAATGTGCTTTCAGAAGAACGAATAATTTGAAGTAGTAAACGCCGAGCACTTCGAGTAAAAAAATTTCTATGTTAGAGATTTTCTTTTGCATTCATATTTTCAGGGGCCCTATATAATAGTGTATAGAGCTTATTTTAGGTGAAAAATAATAAAAAAATGTTTTCTCTTAAAAGAACATTCGGTATTACAGACTTTAAAAAGGAATGTAAATAAATTGTATTTTATGCTTTAAAGTAAAACATAAATGTAACCTTCTTAATAAATTAATACTACATAAAGATACAATAATGATATTAATAAATGTAACTGAAAAGGTACAACGGTTCTTATTTTATTTAATGTTTCATAATTAGTACTTTTAAAAGTACTATCGGTTTTATAACATACACTAATGATAGGTTAGAATGTATAAGAAGTAAAGTGAAAATTCATGTTAATTATAATATTTACTAAACTAAAAATCAGAACGTTCTCATGGTAAATTTTCTCAATGATATCATAATTTTAAAAGTCCAATACTCAATTCCATCTCAATAGAAAAAATATACAAAAATAAAACTTTCACCATCAAGACCGAATGTTCCTTGCAAAGAACTATTATTTTCAAACCAAAAAAAATCTTACAAAACTACTTCAAATTAGGAAAAATAATTTTTTTGCTTGTTTAGCAGTATTTTAACTTAAATTATACTGATCAGTTTTGCAATTAAACTACGTTAACGCGAAGAAAAACAATTAATCGCACATCACGTCTTCTCGGACGAACCACCTTGTCAAAGGAAAATGATAATTTGACAGTGACGTTCTGTTTTTTTTATATTAATAAGTTTGGAAACCTGATTTTGAATACTTTAAGCCATAGACTATCACTCTTTTTTTTCGATAGGCGCGAATTTTTGAACTTAAATTTATCGCTGAAGTTTTAGTTCCTCTGAAGGCACATCCGGCGATACTTCGAAATCACCTCCGAAAATGTCTCGGCGTTACTGACTACAAAGTTTTAGTTCCTTCTGATGCACATCCGGGCTTACGAGGTTAAGCATTTAGTGGAATCGTTTAGTATTCGGTATTTAATATCAACAAAAATAGTATTTTCTACGAATTCGTGTTATTTGTTCAGTCCAGGTTGCAAGTTTAACGCAAACACCCTTAACTTTTGCGGTGACCAAAACTTTTGAGACCCACCTTAATTTCATAACATAATTTATGAAGTCACACGGCTCCGCTGCGCGTAGTTTGTGGTTCGTGACGAAAATACAAGTGCACATCCCCGGGGTCTTACGAATCATGAATATATCGAGTATCGAGTTACACCATGCTTGAAATTCAGACGTAACAGTGAATACATTTAAAGAATTGAATGCGGTTACAAAATTACTTCTTCATAATGTTACTAGAGATACTAGATAAATAGATGTATATTTTTTTATTTTAATAATTAGGGTGGATTCGACCAAACAAGTTAATATTAATCTCAGAATAAATCGTCAGTTTTGACATATTTCCCATACTGAAACTGTCAATGTGCCAGTTGTACCAGCAGTTATTCTCGGTTAAGAGTTTGGTCGAATCGGACCTTAATTATATTATTTTGAGCTAACACCGTTACAAACTTACAGACAGTAGGCACACTATTGGATACAAATAGATATAATCTTTTAATTTCACACTCTACGCTCGTAGAGCTTGTTATTGAAACACGCAAATCTAATCATACGGCTTTGTTGACTCCGTTGCACTCAAATCGATCTAATCGTGTCGCCCGATCCGTGTATGTGTGCAACGATAATTACTGCGGCCGCCATTCACTTACCGGCATCAGATAACCGTCCACGAATCAAGCGGCCGTCCGAAATCAATACCAGCAGATCTATCTTACACTGATACGTGAGAAATTGCACTAAAATGTTTTCGGCGCTATTCGAAAGTTGATAAGTGTTCGTTACACGTCTCGACCGGTGAAAGTTCTTAAAAACTTAATTAAGTGTGCAGTGGTATATCGAAGCCACTTCTTAATAAAGTAACATTTCATACGATGGCACCACGCTATAGTCTGTGATTGATTCACATTATCTCTAAATTATCTCTAATTTAAAATTACATTAACCAAAACATCGTAATGATTAATACGAGTATATTAGCTAAGGCAAGGCTTACGAGTCTTGCCTGTCTTTCTGCTTCTATAGAAAACATCTCGTATATTGCACACTTCACAACCCCCTGCGGGCTTCACCACCGGACAACTAGACGTGAATTGGGATTACTACCCTTCACAATTGACATCCCAAGACGAAGTAGATAAGCAATTGGATTTATCATATCGCTAGTTAATAATCTGGTTGTTTTTGAGACGCGAGTAAATTGGTATTTATTCACGTGTTTCACTTTAGATCGCATTTCTTACTTTTTACCTATTGGTGTGATTGAACACGAGTTTTTGTTTAGTGTAAAACCTGTGGTGAAACTAAATTAAATTATTGGATTAAGTCAGAATGATTTATAACTTGTTCAACGTTTGCAAAAAATATGTTATTTTCTTTCATAAACATAGTTCCAATACAAATTAATAAATTGCAATTATATTAAAAAGCGAGCACATTCATGTTAATAATTTATTGTATCAAGTACTATAAAAACCAAGCTGAAATCATAATCGTTTTCCATATAAAGCAGTGGAAATTGGAAAGTGGCTACAATTTTTGTGTCAAAGCTCAAAAGACAAAAGTAGTTTTTGTTCCGTGTCTTGAGGGTCGGTTTTCCCCAACCGTGAGTGTGGTACGGCACGCGAACGGAACTAGCAAGTATATTAGTTGCACTTTCAGTGGTTATCGGGCGTGCCGTCCCTCCCACAGCTTGGGGTGTCTTGTATGTTGAGAGAGTTTTATTTGGCTGGACAGACTGAAATGGAAACGTCGGCTGCGATTTCTCATGCAACTCTATTGTGTCTAACATTTTTGCTTTTGCTTTTGTTCAGGATATTGGAGAATTCAATAAAAATACAAGATTAAGGTTAATACACGATTCAAAACGTCATATCGTAGAACGATTTCACATTATTATCATATAATCCTTATTTTATTGAAGCACAAACTCTTTAGTAAAACAAATAAAGCTTTTACATGGTGGTTACAAAGTAATTAACAGAAAATACTCCTATTCTAGTCTATCGTTGTTTTGCCATCCCCTAAAAACCGACAGGCACTCACAGGCGCAAAAGAAAATGCAATATCATTGTGTTAATGACAACATTAGCAGCACTAGCAATTACTGCTTATTTCCAAACAAACGAATCCATAAAAATGCGTCAGTGATTGATGTCTGCCTAATTTTGTTAAGATGCCTATGATTGTATAAATATTAACCCATTCATTTATTTGTGTCTGTTCGCTACCATATTATACTAAAATTATCGACATTCCCTCCCAGTGGAGAGAGGCGTTTGTGATCCGCCATACATATCGCCACTAATTGACAACGCTACGTCTTCGTTAGTCAAATTGCTAATTCAATACTAACTCCAGCGAGACCGTTCTCTATCCATCCAGAAATTTATTAAATTAATTCAAATCAAATCAAATCAAATTTTCAAATCAAATTCGTTTATTTGTGGAACATAGGTAAATAGCATATTACAGGTGTTAAAAATTAAGTCGGTATCACTATGTTTGGCCCAAGGTCGGCGTACAAATTTACATAACATCATTGAGTCGTATTAGGTTAGTAGAAATTAAATAAAATAAAATTAAGTTAGTAATGTCCAATCAGTAACAATTTCATAAACATTTAAACATAAAAAAAAAAAGTCAAGAATCTTACAATTTGTCAGTTAAAAACTCTGTCAATGTATAGTAGGCTTTGCTTAATAATAAGGATAGCAGCTGCTTGCGAAATATCTGAATATTTGTGTCTTTTAGTGTCTGTGGTAATTTATTGTAAATTTTTGGAGCCATACTAAAGAAGCTTTTTTGTTTTAAAGCAGTTTTTGAGACAGGTGCACTTAAAATGTGACCATGACGTCTACTCTTTTTCAATTGCCCAAAGGATATTGTGGGAAACAAGTGTGGATTTCTCTTAACAAACATTGCAGTTTCAAAAATGTAGAGGGATGGTACTGTCAATATTTTTAGTTCTATAAAATGTGGTAGGCAGCTGTCCATTCTTTTTAGAGTTTTTATAGCTCTCACACATTTCTTTTGGGCTCTAAAGACTTGTAATATGTTTGTGGAGTTGCCCCAAAAAACTATTCCATAACGTAGAATAGAAGCGACGTATCCATTGTAGGCTGTAAGAACTGTCGCCAAATCAGCTACTTTAGATAGAGATTTTAGTGCATACACAAACTTGTTTATGCGGGTGCACAGATTGTTAGTATGAGTTATCCATTTAATTTGATAATCTATATTTAAGCCAAGAAACATTGTTGTTGAGACTGGTTCTATAATTACGTTTTTATATCGAATAGTAATGTTTGGTATTTGAGTGTACTGTCGGAAATGAATTATTTTAGTTTTATCTATATTAATGTTTAAGTTATTTGAGTCAAGCCATTTAATTATGTCAGTTAGCGCTATTGTAATTTCATTCTCATATGTCATTTTGTTTTTACATTTTATTATAATTGTACTGTCATCAGCAAACAATGTCATAGGATGTTCGATATTAGCTGGTAAATCATTTATATAAATTATGAATAGAAGAGGGCCTAGTATTGTTCCCTGGGGAACACCGTACTCAAGATCTCTGCATTCAGATAAGTATTCTTTTTCAAATAATGTTCGGTTAGACATACTTCTGATAGATGTTCGTTGTTTTCTGTTGCTAAGATATGACTCCAGTAGTTTCAGAGCAATTCCCCGTATGCCATAGTGATATAGCTTCTGTAAGAGTATATTATGGTTAACATAGTCAAAGGCTTTGGACATATCCATAAATATGGCACATACGCTCTCCCTTTGGTCCATAGAGTCAGTGACCAGTTTAAGTAAGTTAAAGATTGCCATACTTGTAGATTTATTTTGACGGAAGCCATATTGTTGTGAAGTAAATATATTATGTTTCTCAAAAAATGAGTTAAGTCTGTTGTGTATTATTTTTTCGAATACTTTTGATAAGACAGGCACAAGAGCTATAGGTCGGTAGTTCTTCATATCGGTTTTGTCTTCAAAGGAACAACTTCTATAAAATAACCATTTCAGTTCTTTGATTCGCGCTAATTGCCAATTTCAAACTAGGGGCATGCCAACAACAGCACGAGGTGCTTGAATTAATTAATAGTCCAGTCAATGAATGCCTTAACGACGGTGTAGAGAGAAATCCATGGAACACAATTTCTGACCTCGGGACTTTATTTAGCCTAGTTAGGTGGTGAACATAGCAAAAGTCCCCGCCCTTAGCCCTTGAGCCGGCGGGGAGAGGGGGGTTTAAAGGTACCACTTTTCGGTTTTTCGCTTAATCCTCGGAAACTATGCGTCCTAGTGACATGATTACTATGAACCAAAAAAAGCTTATTCAATTTGCTACAGGTGAGACAGTCAAGTTTTTCTATATCTTGTATAGTTTTTGCGGCATCTGCTCTAGAAGGTCTGTAAAATTGGAAATTTTCTTGTTGTCTTACATGTTCCTTTCAGGAGAAAATCGACTAAATCAACATTGAGCAAACACTATAGACATGCGGGAGCATGTTAAGCCTAGTTCCAGGGAGGGGACTGCACCGTGCGTATATTTAGACGAACCAATTAGAGCCACTTTTGACTCCTCATCATTCAAAAACTACTGTGCATTAACACTTCAAATTTGGCTCATGTATTGAGACTTGCAAGATGTACATCAGCTTCAAATTTCATAAATATACCTCAAACGGTTATTTAGGTATTGACGTTCAAAAATCGATATTTAGAGCACTACTATCTATCTATCACATGTGAAATGTTAAAATTTACTGGTTTTTTATTTGTTCCTTTGTATTTACATAACTACCTTTCTGGATGCCAAATTTGAACCTTCGAGGTCATCTGGAAGTGGTTAGAATTTGGTCTATAGGTCAGACATGTAGATTTTTGGACGTCAATATCTAAAGAACCGTTTGAGGCAGATTTATGAAATTTGAAACTGATGTATATCTTGTAAGTCTCAACACATGAGCCAAATTTGAAGTGTTAATGCACAGTAGTTTTTGAGTGATGAGGATCAAAAGTGGCTCAAAGTGATTCGTCTAAATATACGCACGGTGTAGTCCCCTCGCTGGAACTAGGCTTAACAAGCTCCCGCATGTCTAGAATGATTGCTCAATGTTGATTTAGTCGATTTTCTCCTGATGGTAACATGTAAGACAAAAATAAAATTTCCAATATTACAGACCTTCTAGAGCAGATGCCGCGAAAACTATACAATTTATAGAAAAACTTGTCCATCTCATCTGTAGCAAATTGAATATGCTTTTTTTGGTTCAAAGTAGTCATGTCACTAGGACGCATAGTTTCCGAGGATTAAGCGAAAAACCGAAAAGTGGCACCTTTAAACCCCCCTCTCCCCGCCGGCTCAAGGGCTAAGGGCGGGGACTTTTGCTATGTTCACCTCCTAACTAGTCTAAATTAAGTCCTGAAGTCAGAAATTGTGTTCTACAGTTTTCCATCTATAATGCTTTATTGACTGGACTATAAGTTTTCAGTGAAATGAAATTTTCAATATTTCGTCATTCTTCATTTTTCTTTTTTGATTTTGTACTATAGTGTTATATTCATGATATTATGTGCCTAATACTGACCATCGATAAATGTGATGATGGGATTGGGCAGGGAAAGGGATTAAACTCATTCAATGTGGGACAGAGCATATTAAATCAACCTTCTCTGTATGCGGAGCGTCACATTGATTTACATCGCAGATGGTTGATTGACTGAAAATTAAACTTCACTGAACAGTCCCGCTATTGTAGCAAACATTTTTGAACCAAAGTAAACATTTCGTACACATACACGTTTTTAATTCCAGTTTATATGAGGGTAAGCCAAACATTATTTATACACAGTACATTTCCATGCAAATTTTACCAGACAACAATATACATAGAACCGCAAGTGCGGTACGCTTTAATCTGCACGAGTCAAGTATAATCTCTTAATCAACGCGAGTTGTAATATGATTTTATTTTAATTGTGATTTATGTATTCCCTACAATAATATCAGACTTCTGACGTACGTAACCCAGTAATGCAAAGTAAACAATCGACTTCGTACAATATTAAATTTGAACTGCCTTCAGCGCGGGTTAGCTTCGTTAGAAGTTGGGTCACGGCAATTTACAAGTCAAATAAAGGAGTCTCAGAATTTTCAACATAAACGTATTTCGTTTGAACAAATCCACTGTTAAATGTTGAACTTGCATAGGTAAAATACAACGTGGTAGAGTTTACTTTCAGTTTTACAGCAACTTGAATATGGAATTTTAACCCCTCTTGCTATTAGAATGAGTACATGTTTACGTCCAACACTGGAAATTCAATAGATATGAGATTATAGGGTAGGTACTTCATCACTCCTTCTTCCACAACTTGAATGTTAACAATGATTTAACGAGCTGTTCATTTACACTAGTTCAGTAACCGGAGATAAGCTTTCGTGTTAGTTAGCGCAAACGTTTCGTGATAGAACATAACCTGTAATCTATAGCAATCAATGACGAACAATGTGTGGTGGACTTATGTTAATACTCCAAAGCTCGTGAAACTTACAAAATAGGAAAACACTACCGAATTTCACCCAAAACAGTCTGAAATCGAAGGTAATAAATTCGTTACCATGTCGCTTCCGACTCGGACTCTCTAATTTTTAATGACGGATTTATTCGAGCGCTCAGACATTCGGAACTGATGGTTAAATGTGCCTAATGTCGGGGCTTATGTATTTTATATGAAATATGCTTTTATAATTGAGGCATTTTACCGAACAAACGTAATAAATCGTATGGATTATTCAATCAGACGCTTTTAATCACATTTCTCAATAATTCGCAAACAGTGTTTGACATAGCAACATTTTATATGAATACAGTGTACTAAAGCTAGTACGTAATGGCAGTCGTTATTCCGATTCTAGGATCGTAAAGGCTGTTCGTAAACGTTTGACAAATAAAACGTAGCTAGATTTGTTTCAACGCTGAGGTTATGTGCTGGGGTTAAAGAAAGTCCTTACGTTTTCACATATAAAATGTATTTTCCCTTACTATTGTAGAAGCGAAAATTGGAATAATATTGGAACTAATTTATTTATTTACTTTCATTCACCTTTTTGTATTACGAAAAAAGTACAAGTCACTCTACCAATATAAAAATAGCAAATAACGAATACGTAGCGTAGAGCTCAGCCATATGTTTATTGCAGAGAACACTCTTATTTTCGGCCATCAAGATGACACACATTGTGTCCCCGTAATTCACCCGGGCTCTACCTAACCCAGTAATTGGGTCCTTTCTCTTTTTTCCTTATTGAAAGCAGAACAAACAGGTTATCGTAGACAAATTATAAAGTCAAATAAAGCTTTTAAACAATTTCACGAAATATTTTATAACCATGAGAACGAGATCACATAGCAAACAACTGAAAGTGGAACTATTATTTATGAGATCCTTTTCCCTGTTATTTTTTATTTACTTACATCAAATCAAATAAATTTTAGGGATAGAGTGAAAAATTTAAGATTGAGTAAATGCATTTGACTCATTGACCAATATTTTAAGTGTGTTCATTAACTCGCTAATATTGGGGGGCTAGAGGTCATATTCTGTTTGCATCGTAGGGGCAATTAGTCTTCGTTACGAGTGACGTGCAAGAGCTTTTTACGCGGACCATAAAGCTCAATCTAATTTCTAACGGGAAATGAATGGGTCGTTGCGAACTGTACGATAAGGCGGTCGTCAAATGAAACCCTCGAGCGGCCGTTAAAGTAAATGTCTCCTTTCCCGAGATTGACCTCTACAAAGAGGACATCCCTTTGTAAGGTAGATCGAAAACACTTAAATGAATTTAGATCAGTTTACATATTGTTGGGCTTAATCCGAATCAAATTATACTATGCCCAAATTGAGACGTTAATGAGGCTTCAGTTTCACGATCCGGACTTTTATACGATTTGCATTGTGGAATACGTCCCCCGCTCTAGATTTTGCTTACAACTCTCCTGAGTGTTGTAAATTGCGACCTCTTGCCGAACTGAAGTGCAACAGAAATATGCTCCTTGCTTTAATTACATACTTTGTGTTGTGTGGAGTGTTTCTCAACCACACTTCTCGAGTTGTACTACGTGTAAACTTAAAGTCGCGTGCTATTGTCGCATAATAATCATTCTGTTTGGGTACGATGTCCGAATGATATTGTAGACGGCGTGTGTTAGAGCCATTAGCCGCTCGTTATGTTGTTTCTGCATGTGTGCAATTTCCGTGTGAAGTCCTTCTGGCGATGGTGTGGATGGACATAATGCTCGTCGCGAGGCACAATGGGAACACACGAGCGGGAAGAGCGGGCGCAGGAGGCGGCAGTCGCCTCGCAGACGCCGCGCCGCGCGCCGCACGCTCCGCGGCGTGTCAGACATGGATTGGGGCATTCGCCGTAAGTTGGCTCGTACACAACTTTTTCACCAAAGCTCGCGATTCGGCTTGGCTGTCGACAGAGGCCACCTCTGCCGCCGGCGACGCCGTTGCCGATCGAACCCGATAGTAAACAAACGCATGTGGCTCCGAGGAGTAGTCTGACCGGTGTGCCCGCAGATGCCGGTCGACTGGCCGGTATTTTTAACTCGTTTCGCGGTTCGATGTCCGTTGCTTCGCCGAATCGATATGCATAATACCGTCCTTGAAAGTTTCAACTTTTGCAAAACTTAAAAAGTGTTTATTGTTCAATAGAATTATCTGGATTTCCCCCATCGATGGTTTGATCGGTTCGTAAGTTGCAAACTTGTTTGGACATTCGCCTGTAATTTCATTCATAAGCCGACACGGAACTTCGGAACTTTCTAAATCGTGTTACGACGTCGTTGCCAGTTATATTATACTATTTTGTGTTACAGTTAACCGGTTTATTTGGCGAAGAAATGTCAAGATATAGGGGAGTTTTACTGTCGGTCCATAAAGTGATGTGTCTACGAGTAATTCGACCTTTAGCATTATCTCGAATCGAGAGTAGTCCCTCAAGACGGCTTGTTAGTAGCGACAAGAGAGTGCTAGTGTGCGTGCCGAGAAAAAGGCAAAGTTAAGGTTGAGTAGTGCTATTTACACGTCACACACGAGGGAACTATTACGACTTTTGTTACATTCTTGTATAAACATTAATTATAAGTCTGACAAACGCAATATTTGTCTTTACCACTCCAAGTAATCCTGTCCCCTAATGATTTGAAAGTTCTCCAACTTTTGGTCTTCTGTTCTCGTTTTCCCTGAATTCCGCAAAGTTTATAACTCTACATGTGTGGTAAAACATCTGCGGCATATCATGCGAAAACATGATTATATTAAAATTCTTCCCAAACAACAATATTTCTTGCCTTACTTTCAAGGATTTTCTTTAGAACTTCTTTTATTTATCAATAAAGTGTAAAATAATCTTCATCAAAGACGAACTAAAACAAAGTTTTCAGTAGTATAAACACGAAATAGTATACAAAATTCCCATGAATATGGACAATATTTCGATAGATTCCCAATAGGTTAACTTTTATCGAGTCCCAATTAAAACTTTAACGAGTCATTAATTTCCTACTTCGATTTACATTAGGCAGTATTATTATTCTTTGAAGTTTCCCACATTGCTGGGTAGCTCTTGATTTTCTTTTGTATTTTTGTGCAGCGCTAATTTGAAGGCGCATTATGAATATTCTGCTGCAGCATAATGCTGAAGTAGGTCGTGCTTTCAATTACTTGCACGTCCGTCAAGATTTATTTAGGAAGTTCATGATAATATTCATATGAATAACATACTTAGTGTAATATAAATAAGAGTATTTTTTGTTCTTGCCAATTCTCGTTAATACAACTTTTAAAAAGTTTGCAAGGTAAACTCGTTCACACGTCTATTGTAGCTACATTGTAGTGTAAAAGTCAAGGTGGTTCGTAGTTACCGTCGCACCTGCCCCAATAACCTAATAGATGCCGAGACGGATGGCCTGTGTGCTCAAGTCGGGAACAAACTGCCCGTAATGGATGGTGGACTTCGCCTCCACCTTGCGACCCTGTTTACTCACACATCCACCCTGACCTGGTATAAATTAACCCTATATGAAGTCATTTACAAGCAAGGGTTGTTGTTCTTGTCTTCGCAGATCACTAATAGTCGGTAAAGCTAGCTAGAGGATATAACTTGAGCTCCACAAATTAATGTGCGATTAACTCTTCGGCGACAAAACTTTTGGACTATGAATCACCATTAATGTAAATTATTCACTTCGAAGTTAGGAGTTTAGTGCTTAAACTTATTCCTTTGAAATTAATAAGTATTGGGGCTCATTCATAATATTAATTAGATTTTAATTGGATTGGTACTTGTATACTACGCCAGAAACGGAATTTCAGTTTTTATTATAGGTCAGGGCATTCGTCGAATAGTACGTCAGAATCAGTAATTAAAAGTTTTTATTGGGTCAAGTTATTCATAGAATAAGTAGGTACGTAGTGCATCAGAGTCATAATGTCAAAGTTTTTAAAATCAGTTATAGCCATAGTTTGGTTAGATACTTGCAATTTTTTTACTTTTCTCTAGCGCGCTTTATTCATCTTTTTCTATCAGAATCTAAGGAAAATATTTATATTAAATAGGAATTACAATATACTTTAACAAGAAGTGTTTTCTTTCTTTTAGGTAGGTTTTTCGTATGTCAATTTTCATCCCACAAGTAATTTTCTGAAGATATTGATGAATGTAATCGCAGCCACTTCGAATACACTTAGTAGGTTTTTTCATTTCAAATAGATATGGATCATTAGTTCGGCCCGTAATGGAAGTGGAATTCATTATTGCTCATGTGAAAATGTACATAATATAATGGGGCACGAGGTCGTCGATGTAAAGAATACCTACATTCGTCTCTTGTCCCGTGCCTGTGCGTCGACATTATTTATTATGCACGAGCCCGTGTATAATGTATCTTCGGTGTACAGCTAAATATCTGCACACGCATTAAGTGACGCGTACCCATATAAATTCCACAGATTTTGAAATTCATTCTCATTATTCTTCATGTTTGATCGTTTTCGTATTTAGAAGTGACAGATACCTGAATGCTTGCGTTATGGTAGCTTTTGGTTTTTCGTGAGTAAATGAGTCGGCCACTTATTAAGTAACATAAATAATACTTATAGAGTTCAACAGCATCGAGTTTAGCCGTGAATATGTCGTATCGGCAATGACATCGGCAAAGGGCTCGGGCGACCAGCTCGTAAAGAACTGCCTTTATTATTTTGATGTTTAGGTGGGTTCCACGCGCGCCTGTCAATCAATACTAGGCTCGGTCGATGTTGAGCCACCGATTATGCTTTGACAGCACTGTTTACTTGACCTGTGGTTTGTCCAGTTTGCTTAGAGTAAAATGTTGAGTCAAGTTTGACAATAAATTGTACGTTGTAGCAACTGGACTGGAACTAGCGTAAACATTAGCACAACTTCGAAGTTGTGTTTTCATTCGGTGACTTGAACATAGTACACTAAAAGCGATCACTTACTACCTTATGGAAATCACCGCAGTTTTAGGAATGTAATTTAAATTGACTCTTGTAAAAAAATGATTCACATTGGTACTTTTATGTAACACTAAAATCACAACTAAAATGTATCACATGAAGCAATAAAGAATGCATTATTGTGAATGAATCATTATTGCATTTTTAACATCCTTTCGAAAGTATTGAGCCTCGAAGTGGGTTTTTACGCGAACATGACGCCGAATGTCTTGACAACAATGCATTGAGTAAGAGCATTGTATGGTAAATTTCGTTTTCATATCCTCAACACCTCATCCACATAATTCATACATATCAATACGGTCACGATGATTATTACCCATTATGATATCACGAATATTGTAAGCTAAATTAATAATTTTATTGAAATATCCTTTAAAAAAAGAGCGTCCAATATTCGATCATAGATAAAGCCTGCGATAAAGCCCTCTCCCAACAAAATGGAGCGATTCGTTCCTTTATAAATTAAATATCAAAGGATGTTTTGGTAACGATTCAAATTTATGATAATGTAAACACAGACTCTTCCGATGAAATCGTCTGTTTTTCTCGATAGTGTATCGATGCTAGGCAAAATGCTAATAGAGATTGAACTTTCCAATCCGTATTGTTGGGTCTAATCTATTCTTATGTATAAATTTTTACCTGCCTGTTTATTTACATTCCGTTTGTATTCACGCAAGTATCTAACTTATTTCTGAACCAGAAATACATAACGAAAACTGAAATATATTTCGTACATTTGGATATCCCTGTTATATCATTGGCGTTCTTTATTGTAGCGAAAGGCATCAAATCATCATATGAAAGCCTAGCACGTACCAACATTGGAAAGGTCACGGTAAAAGCCTTACAGTATAATGTAGCGTATTTTCTTTCGAATGTTTCCTCCGGGAAATTATTTATTTCACTGGGAAACTAAAGTATACCCCGCCGAACCCGATTTAACTCCCTTAAGTTTTCTTTAATACATATGTTCGTATTCGTCCCTATTTTAATGATGGACCTTTTTCAAAGGTAAAATTCAATTAACAGATTGCTGAAATTCATGAATAGATACGGAGATGTAAAAGATGTTTGGAGATGAACGTCATCAAACAATTGAACAAGGCGTGACGTAATGTCAAATGTTGATGTCTATTGAATGGGTATAGTAAGTAAATAATAACAAAACGATTGCTTAGGCAATCTTACCGTGGCTATTGTTTGAGGACGCGGAGCCGAACGGCGCGTCGTTGCGTGCCGTGTTGCGGCTCGTACGAGTCGCTGCACCCACATGACATGGTGTACGCACACATGTGGACTTATCGACCTTCCCATGGTCCCGGCTACTTAGCGCACCCACTACTTCATGAGTACCATGTACATTTAGAACCTATAGCTATGGAATGAAACTGTTTTAGAAGCTTCATGATTATTTTATGTAACGCAATCTTAAAAGCTTGTTTTATCATTGAATACCTACTCGCTCAGGTTTCTCTATGATTTGTATTAACAACAACTAGAGTTAGGTTTTATCATTTAACTGACACAATTCCCAATTTTCGCTCTGCTACAAGGCAGACGTACACTAGAGAAATTCAATTTATGATCTATTTTTAATTCACCTGAAAGTTTTAAAGGTTATAAAACTTCGTAGGTAACTAGTTCGGAACAAACTTTGAAACCTCCAACACGAGCACGCAGCTAATTTTGAAGCAAGCTTCGCGCTGCAATTGTTCTCTATTCGAGTCCATAGTATGAAAACTTTCTTGCTGCTCCAAATAATTCTTTCGGGGATGTTCCGAGCTGAATAGAGTCGCCTGAATGCCCGTGACGTCAGCCACGTTTATGTGCTAACCGGGTGATCGACAAAGGCGGCTTTGTTTACATAGATAGGCGCTACGGCTCCGAGTGCTATCTCGCTGCATTTCACTTGTTACGGAACGGGCGGCCGCGTCGGATGAGTTGAGTGGCCCTCCACGTCAGAATACCACCGCTGGGTGCACTCACCGACATCCCTATGTCTGTATACACTCAACTTAGCATACACAATACGTTTATGTTATTATTTCGAGGCTGCCGCTGGATTACCCTTCGAAGGGTATGCCTTATATTGTAGATAACATGATATCTAAACTACCCAGTGGTCAGTCCCATAGGTATGAGTACGTTATAAGTTTATTGATTTATTTTACTACGTTTTTAAAACTAGTCGACCTTGTATTGGTATTGACGAATAATGCTGCTCTCTTTTTGAGAAGGAAAGTTTTAGAACAGTTTTGCGTTCGTAGTTTAGTTTTCTATCGAGCTAATTTGCGTGGTATAGTGGATATAAAAAACTAGCTGTGGTCATTTAAATGTTTATTCTTAGTATTAAATGTCAGAGGGCATGAGGGTCAAGGACAACCAAAGGTATATTGTGAAAAAATTGACTATTTCACACTAAGTGTAACGAAAGATTCATCCATATCAACCCGTGCGTGACCTTTCAGAGGATAAGGTTTTCCCAATCTGAAGTGATCGCTACCGGGCTCACACGAAATTGTTGTAAATGTAGAGTGGCAGTTCAGGAAACCGGTCGCTATAAGAATTGGCGCTACGGTTATTATCTTACCGCTCTTGAATACGTAACGTTGATACCATTTCGCTGTTAGAGAAAAGTCTTTTTAAAGATGAAAGGGGAATTTGATACGGACGTATGTAGTAGGAAACTCAACGTTTATCGGGTTTCGGTTTTAACATACAAATGCGAAATTACTTGTGTCCCAGTTACGATGTGTCGCCCTTGCCAATGCAGTATCTGCATAGCGTCACTCCACATCATTACGTATGCTTAAGGCCAAAGTAACTTCAGTCGAAGGCATTCAGACAGTGTAATTTGAGTTCTTTTTAAAATTTTAATGTCGTTCAAACTGATTTCGGCTGGACAATTAGCTAAGGTAATTATCGTTCGATCGTGTTGTCGGATATGTCAAAATGTGTTTGTGTTTAGTGAGGGAGCAACAGGTACGCGTAGAGGTAGAGGTTTTATAGGTCTGGCGGTCACGCAAGCACGCGACGACAGGGCAGGCGCGGCCGCACGCCTCCCACCGTCGCAGGCAGTGCCATTGTTCTTTACAACACACCTATTAATTAGTGTCGGCCCTCGCAATGTTCTTCGCTGGACATTGTCGGCACACATCCGAAGAGCGACGCCAAAAATATTTGAAACTCGCGACCACCAGAGAACCGACTTACCAGGACATCTTCAAGCATGTGAAACTTATTTAAAAGTTTTGTGAAAATCATGCTTTTTATTGTGCGTATTATAGTGACTGTGAAACATCAAAAATCGTGTATCACCCAAATACTAAAGCACAGGTATTACTAATTCTATGGTAGTCGATTTACATGGCATTATCACTATAACAATTTAAATGAACTAACTGCATTTGTACCTATTAGGTTGACTTTATTTCAGTATCATTTTATGGAAAGTTTTAGTAGCTTATTTTTTCATGCGTGATCTAAACCAAGAATGACATAATTTGACAATCGATTCTGGTTTGTGAGTTTGAAATATTGAAAAGTTTTCTAATTAAAGTTTACAATTGATTTTGTCCTTTCATGAGATTAGGCTTTGAAGAAATTTCAAATTGAGTGGGCCCTTCTTTGCAGAAAGGGCACAAGAAGATATTAATTTTATTTTGTTTTACTTTTATGGCATTGACATGTATCTTATATTAATTAAAGTTAATTCCTATACACACACATGTAGTCGTATATTTACTGGTATTTATGACAACAAATAAATAATAATCTAGGATTTAACACAGCCTGACAGATTTTTGTTAATAACATCATACACAACCTGACGGAAGATATTGCGTGACTAAAGATCGTTAGCCTACAATTCGAAAAAATGTTTTTCGGACAACCTATTTAATTAAAGTACTATGTATCAAAGAGTTGTGGGGAAATTAACACGTGACACTGGATTGCTTGTGGCATGCAGAACTATTACAAAAGAAGACACATGGCATCAGCCTACTTTGACGTCATGGAGTGGTGTCCCAATATAAATCAAACCGCGATGGTTTGACACCACGTATCTCCTCACAAAACGGTCTAAGATTGAGGATATGGATCTGACAAAGTCACAATCGATCTCCGAGTATGCTGTTCAACAGATCCTATAGTTGGCGTCTCCGTAACGAAAAAAAGGAAGTCGTGCTTGGTAATTCAAACAATAAACATTTAAATGGTGACTTGTGCTTTTCGTTGTGAAATCGTCGTTTTATGCGTTTTTCTGTCTATAAAACATTGATACACTGTAGAACGATACCGTACTAAACTCACAAACGACACATCGTTACATTTTCTGAGTATTATCTTTCTCATTTTGTGTGGATGCGAACCAATACTCTTAAAATGGATATACATTTTATGAGCATTATAACGTTGTTGTAAAGATTTAGCTACATAATACAGCTTTTCGTTAAGATACGCGCCGATTTTACTCAAGATGCCATTGGATCTGAGTACATAATAAAGTATTCATCGAGAAACTACGTCTATTCAGGTCTTGACGGCTCGGCTAATATTGTGAGCCGCAGAGGCAGTTAATGTTTTAAATACATGGTGCCTATTGATTTTGCCATTCCATTGAACCATGCTGCATTCTTTGCTTTGAACGTGTTTTTATGTGCGATTAAACAATTACTTGCCTCCGCCTCCATAAAGAACATTGTTTGTTAATTTTTATTTTGCTTAGGCTCAGTCGATACTAAAAATGGTATAATGAAAATCAATCATGAACAAACATACTATACCGATGCCGTTATGATCGATCGTTTGTTTGTATTAAACTTTTATGAATACATGAATGAGTTTCAGATATCAACATTAATGAAGTTGATTTATTCAGTCTCGCGCCGATCAAAGCTAACGTGCGCTCAGCCGTTAATCACAGCACACCCGACTTAACAAGATAAACTTCCGGAAATTGTGTGAGAAAATTAGTGTGAACACGGGGAGGTTTGTGCAGCCGCTACGAAAGCTGTAGCCGTAGCCCGTAGCGGCTCTCGTAGCGGCGGCGGAGCGGGCGACAATGTACACGCTAATGATGTTGACACTACAGGCGCGCCCTCGCCCCACACCCGAGCGGGCCCTCCACTGCACTTAACCCCACACGTCACTAAATGTAGCGCTCCTAAAATGTTCCCAAACCACATTAAGACATTGTGCCGTGGGACTCGATGTAGAGCAGTTTGTTTTGAAGTTACCTACCTGTATTTAGTTTTGCTGTCTTGTCTTTGTGTCGATGTTTATATTTTATTATTACTGTATATTTAGCAAGGCAGGCATATCTATTCTCGAATCATTTTGGCTGGAGTGGTAAAAAAGAAAAAACATCCGAGGAAAAATAATAATGTCAATCTGAAACTTTTTAATTTATAGAGTGGAAATCTCGTTTCCTGCCTTCGTTTTTTTGGCTTACACAATATTACACAACTGTCAAACTTTTCCGTAAAGATGCCACTCAAGTCAATCTATTTCTATAAATGCCGTATTGCTGGGAAATTATTGATGAACGTATTCGATATCTTTGATCGAAGTTATATTGGACATAAACATTTGATATTTCGAGCGGGTCAATAGTGTTCGAGAGTAGAGTGGCAATTCATTAATATTCAAAACTCAAATGATGATGTATGATTATGAGTAGTTTCCGTAACAATGTTCGTTTCCATTAATTTCAATAAATTAATTAATCACGTGCCTGTTGGTGATATATTTGCTGCACCAAATGTTTTCGTTCACTAGTTGCTGTTTATAATAAGCGATTGTCGTTTGTTTTTCGTTGTGTCGTAATCGAGTGGTTTCCCGCAGGCTCCATCATGTTCCACGTGCGGCGGCGGCCGGCGGACGCGCAGCCGCGGCGGCGCAAGAAGAAGGCGGCCGGCGTCGGCGGCGGCGGCCGGCCCGGCACCGAGCCGGCTCTGGTGGAGGTTGCCCCGGACGGAGCCACGCTCGAGAACGGCCGCCGGTTGCGCATCACGGATGTGGTTGAGGTAGGTCGTCGTCATCGTCGTTTCAGCCGAAAGACGTCCACTGCTGGACAAAGGCCTCCCCCAAGGATTTCCACAAAGACCGGACCTGCGCCACTTGCATCCAGGTACCTCCCGCGACCTTCACCAGATCGTCGGTCCACCTAGTGGGAGGCCTGCCCACGCTACGTCTTCCACGGTTGAGGTAGGTGCACTGCCGTAACTGCTTATTATACTCCCGATTTGATCTATGACGGCGCCCTTCCTGCGGCCCTGGTCCGGTCTTTTCTGCGCTCTGTGACTGAGCATCGCTCGCACCGCTCGTAATGGTACTGCGTACTGGAAAAACCCCGCGTAATCCACATTACATGTAATATGAAATGCGCGGGGTTTTTCACAGTACGTGCGCATCATCTGTAACTATATGATGAGCTCACGACCTCTAGGCTTCTCTGATGGCGGTGAGCCAAGCCTATTTATTCTAAACTAGCGGCCGCCCGCGACTTCGTACGCGTGGATCCCGTTTTATCCCCTTTAAATTTTTCCTGAATTTTCTTTACTATAAACCTCACGGAGCCCGAGACCTTTCCAACCAATGCAAAACCGTGGAAAACGGTTCGTGCGTTCTGGAGTTATAGCGTCAGCGAGGAAAACCCGACTTATTTTTATATAGTAGATGAATATCAAAGACTATTAAAGACGGTACTGCACAAGGTTCCAGCAGTATTGAAAGTATTGAGTATTGAAGCTTGGAATTTGGAACATTTTACATCACGATATCAGAAAATCAGAGCTTGTTGTGACATTTTGACTTCCCGAGATATCTTGGGAAATCATATTTTTAAAGCATTATGTGTGGTCTGGTATACTGAAAAATTCATCGAACCAATTATGTTCGATTCCTGTGAATATTACTTTATGAAAAAAAATTTGATTGATTAGTGCATTAAATATGCCCTGTCATACTACCTGGAAATGCCAATAACACTTGTGAAGTTGTGCCTCATAAAAAATTCACCTGCCTGCAGTGACGCACTTCGGACGGTATGCGACGTCATGTGCACTTTATTGGTTCACCCAGGCCTTGGCAGCGACCATCGATTAGATGAGCTTTGGGCCTGTAAATTATCGAGGGTATATAAATTCAATGTCACCATATCTATAGTTAACATGTAATTATTTGGTAATTATTAATTTACTTTGCAATAAGCAGAAATAGCCGACTAATGATAGTTAATTTTCAATTGTAGATCGTTCTTTCTGTAATTAATTTTGCGTTAGGCTGCTATTCAAATTGGATGGCCTAAATATTAAATGTTCATACATTTTGTATCGATGAATTATAATATCATAGGTATTCTTCTGTCGTATGGGGTAAAGCAACGTATGTTCGATTTTACGAGTCGCCGGAGCAGGTTGGTATTATTGCTCGACGGCCTTCCGAACATCACAGAATTATTTTTCTTTTCGAACATCAGGTTAAATACTAAATTTTTTTTTTGTTTCTAGTAATGTGTACTTTCAGAATCATATCCAAATCTCTAAACGTTTAGGTCTTGACATTAATACCGTATACCTAAGTGATCTTTGTATTCAATGAACACATAACTTGTAGATCGGCTCCGGCAACGGCACCGCTCTCCAGCTGTACGGGCCGTCGATCCAGCCGCGACACTGCGTGGTGGCGCCGGCGGACGGCGGCGGGTACACCGTGACGCCGCTGCACGCCGACGCGCACGTCTACCTCAACGGCCGCCGCGTCTCGCACACGCAGCGGCTGCAGGTCAGTGTGTATCAGGCTCCGGCGACGGCGCCGCCCTCCAGCTGTACGGGCCGTCGATCCAGCCGCGGCACTGCGTGGTGGCGCCGGCGGACGGCGGCGGGTACACCGTGACGCCGCTGCACGCCGACGCGCACGTCTACCTCAACGGCCGCCGCGTCTCGCACACGCAGCGGCTGCAGGTCAGTGTGTATCAGGCTCCGGCGACGGCGCCGCCCTCCAGCTGTACGGGCCGTCGATCCAGCCGCGGCACTGCGTGGTGGCGCCGGCGGACGGCGGCGGGTACACCGTGACGCCGCTGCACGCCGACGCGCACGTCTACCTCAACGGCCGCCGCGTCTCGCACACGCAGCGGCTGCAGGTTAATATCAATAGCAGGAACACAGGAAGACTCACCACGCTTCGGTTACACGAAACACTTAAACCACACTAACGCGTGCAGATCACCATCGCCGGCGCGATCAAAGTGAAATGACAGGTCATGTGAACTGTCATGGGTCGCGCGACCTGTCATTGGGCTTTGATCGCGCCGGCGATGGCGATTTGCACGCGTTGGTGTGGTTGAAGCTTTAGTGCAAATCCAATGAGGACGTGGTGCACGCGCAAGCGACGTGGACCCAGATATTTAGGTTACGTCACTTTGTCGGATCTAAAACCAATCGATGCAAAGGCATCTTCGGCGGCGAGCAAACATTTTAATCAGGGGTCAGGAAAAATTAAAAGTATGTAGGACCAATTCTGTCTACCAGGAAATATGATCAAATTGTCTTTGTCCGATATGAGTCTACTTTCCGTTTTGGCAAGCCCCAATTAGTTCCTTTTTATCTCGTAATTAACTTTATTTACTAACCATAAAAAAGTATAAAAAGTAATCACTTCAAACTTTTACCGCTACATCCTATTTGAATCCCACCGGCAATGATGTTGCTTTATAATATAGAGTCTGATTTGCCATCACTTCACGCCACTTGAAATAAAGTATCCCGCTCGCTAGCATTCTCCCGAGACGTGCATCAGCTATTTATTGTCGCCCAGTTTTAGATTAATAATACATATTCACCAGCTTGCTTATTCCCATCCATTCCACCGCCTGGAGGGCTTCTAAACGGAGCGTGAACATAATGGAAACGCTGTACGAGGATTACATAAATATTTAAAGAAAAGTCCTTAGCGAGCAACTCGTGTATTTTTGTTTGCTTTAGCATTATTTCGATGTGCTCCCGCGGCCATTTCAATTGAACGCTATTTTGTTTTGCAGCATGGATGCTTGCTTAAGTTCGGGCGCGTGTCCACTTTCCGCTTCGTGGACCCGATGCAGGAGAGCATCCTGAACAGGAACCTTTCGCAGTCGCAGCACTTCGGCTCCGGCTCGATCTATGACAGGTGACCGAGCTAAATGTAACCCACCACTATAAATGTTGTGTTGTAGCAAAAGCCTTACAGAGCAATTTTGTTTATTAGTTTACAGATTAGAAGGCCCATTCTTACACCAGCAATTTTATGTTTTTGTAATGTAACTACTATACATAATTTTATTTTAACTATGAAACTGATATCAGACTATCAGCTCGAGCTTCTATTATCACTCAAGTTGTTTTTATGTTCGTCATCTATCATCGTCGTTTTCTTTTGCATGTTACTATCTCACTGGCTCACGACCATCCGCTTGTGTACGTTACCCCCGTTAGATCC
Organism: Ostrinia nubilalis; assembly: GCF_963855985.1. Lineage (NCBI taxonomy): Eukaryota > Metazoa > Arthropoda > Insecta > Lepidoptera > Crambidae > Ostrinia > Ostrinia nubilalis. Next base: position 5,139,182 of record NC_087091.1, on the reverse strand, counting down.
CCGACGTCGCCGGGCAGCAGCAGCGCGATGTCGCCGACGTCGGTCGCGTCGCACGAGCCGCACGCCGACGCCAACGCGAACACCGCCGACGACTACTCGCGGACCATGAGCCCCGTGTCGCAGGACACGTACTACCGCGACAACGACACGACGCCGCGCCCCTACCGCGACGCCGACGACAGCTCGAGGCAGTACCGCGACGATGACGTGACGCCCCGCCCGTACATGGACGATAACGGCCAGAGGCAGTATCGAGACGACGATGGGTCCCGCCCCTACAATAACAACACGCTGAAGCTCGACAGCGAGTCGCTGATGATGTCTCAACAAGTCATCGGCGCGGTTGACGATTACGCGCCCGACGAGCAGAGTGGCTCGGTCTACAACGACCAGGAACAAAATGCAACTCCGAACAGAACCGCAAACTCTCAGTACAAAGACAACTACGAAACCACTTTCGATCTAGATGGAAATGTAGAGACGAAAAGCATTTGCAGCGCGAAAAGCGGCGGCTCAGGACACGACAACAGGTATTCTGCACATTTTTGTTTATTTCTGTATATTCGTTTTGTTGTGTGTGCTTTTTGTACCCATCTTTCATTAGTGCTCGTTACTGACTCTGTATATTTAACACACCAACACATGTCTCTAAAATTTTAAATACAGTTTGCGCCCTTTTTACTGCAGGTTTTGTGACACTTCACAGAAATAATGTTTGGTTTGAATTGTTTGAAATAAAATGTTTTTATTGTCCATACCATACCCGAAAAGGTTAAAGTTTTGAAATAACAGCGTAGTTCATAGCCAACTTTTACTTTTATAATGAAGATTGATGAAACTTGCCCAGACTTCAATTCTGTATAAGAGCAGAGAGGATAGCGTATTATTTTAGGTCACACAATATCAAGTTCGTACTTTATCTTACTCACCTTGTCATCGACTGAAACTTACGGATGAACTTGGGACAAGTAAAATCTTACGTAATAGTTGACCGATGTAATTCTTGAGAATATGTGTCGCAGCAAGAGTTAGAGCGCTTGTAGACGTCCGTTTTTTTGACCGGACAACGGCCCGATTTTTTCACCGGATTTAGCGGTGGCGTATGGTTTATAATGAACGTGTGCACATGCATCGGACATAGGTCCGGCGAGAAAATTGACAGCAAACAAAGGATATCCGTTTTCTGACGGTCCGTCGTCCGGTGAAAAAACGGACGTCTACAAGCGCTCTTAGGCGATCAACAAAAGAAGACATTAAAAAAAAGATTTGTATCTGTATTCGCTTGGCGCGCTTCTTAATCTGACTGATTTATGTTCTGAATTCAAATATTACATCAGTATGACGGGACTATTCCTATCTCTCGTACCCATCACTGCAACTTCTGTGTAGCCAGGATCTACGACTTGACCGCCAAATAAAACCCAACCAGTGAAGGTCAACTTCAAGTTTGTCCCAGGGGAAAGATAAAACATCAGTGTGAGTGTGGTCGCCTCAACTTTCTTTGATCGATCTATACTGTTATAAACTGTCTTAGATCTCTCCACACGGGTTTTAACGTTGCGGTGCCGCTCCGTAGTGACTGTTAGGCAGGGCTAGGGCTCTAGGGACTTAGTGGCTTAGGGAATAGGGCTCTAGGCTCACTTGGGAGTTAGTTTCCTTCCTGACCGCATATCCCGGACACGGGAGCGGTGCCTTACAACCACTGCAACTGCAACCACTGCACGCCCGCCCGTACAATATAAATCTGATGTGAAGACGCAGTGCCGTTGGGACTCCGCTGTGGCACCGCAACGCAACGTTAACGCCCGAGTGACATCTCTCTTACTAGTTCATAACGCTTGTAGGATGAGCGCGTCAGTGGGCAGCGCTACACGGCCGGGGCAGGAAGCCATCTTGCCAGCGGTACTGGAGTTCCCGGAGCAGGGCCAGGCGCAGTTCCTGGCCGCCGTCGTGTCCAGGCTCGACCCGCACGCACCGGCCTTCAAGCTCGCACCCGTCTACACGCTGTACTTGTGCGCCAGGTAATTGATTGTACTATCGGCAAGAGTGTTAACTGTCCATTGCCGGTCATGTCGTCTTGTTCTATCGCAAAGAATCACCATTTGATGAGAGCGAGAGCAAAAACGGAAATGGATAGTTAACACTGTGGCCGATAGTATAAGTTGCATAGTTCAAAAGCTATCTTTACTTTTAATTTTGTGATAATGTGTAATAGGTGAAAAGCTATATTTATGGCATCTTGATGTCATGTTCCCAAAGTAAAGCTGGTCCCGGATACATCAAGGCCTATACGGCCGAAGCTGAAGTGTGTGTCGCGCCAAGTGGTCGCTAAACGTGTCAACGACAACAGAAAAAATTGTTCGACCACTGTAGATGTAAGGTTTATAAGTTCATCCACTGAGGACATATCATTTCATCGACCGAACGAGCCATATTGATGCGTAATTTCCTTTCCTTTTTACGTAATTTATAAAGACGCCTAGCCGATTTTTAATCTTCGCTTGATAAAAATCGCCCATAAATTGGAATGAACTACAGTTTTTTTCATTAATAAATTTTTGTCTCATCATTAGTTATGTACTGCAAGGTTCGTTAAAGTTATGGTTATTGCAAGAACTTTTCGCCTAAAAATACTTTTTAACAGAGTTTCGAGGCCAAGTTGTCGAGAGAACCTTATTTACGAAATAGCTTTTGTTGACAAATATTGCATGTGACTATACGCACACAAATAACATAGTCCTTCAGCTACTCAATGTCCTTGTATTCAAAATGATCAGTAAATAAATATGTTTGCACACAGAAGTTTTTGTATCCCGAAGCTGATTAGTGAGTGTAGAAAGATACATTCAATCATAGTCTTTATCCATATTTAGGAAGCTACTTCATGCATTTTATATTGTTCATTCAGTTCCAAAATAATAATAAATAAAGTTAATTTATTGTTTCACTGTAGATATCGTGCGTCAACCCACTATCGGCCGGAGCTAACCCCCACGGAGCGGGCGCACAAGCTCACTGCGTTCCTGCACCACGTGGCCACTTTAATACACGAAACTGTACAGGTAAATATATTTTTAATTAACTATTATTTTAACATTCATCCGTAGTTTTAAAGCCGTCTTTTTGGATATTCCTATAAGGGTGTTAGGCTCAGGTAAATGGGTATATGAGCCGACACTAGCCCATGTTAACATGGTCATATAAATGGTATGGTGAAGTCAGAAAATTGATATCTTCATTTTAATTATTTTAATTTTCTTTCAAATCAGATTTTATTAAATTTATTTTGTATGAAAATTAAAAAAAAAATCATGATATCAAATTTCTGACTTCACCATACCTTTTATATGCCTATGTTAACTAACATGGGCTAGTGTATATACATACTATATACATAACATTCCAATTTATTTATTATTCTTAAGATATTGTTTTGTTTTAAGAGCCCAAAGACTTATCTCCTAAGTATTATAAAAACATCTTTTTTTCTAGCAACGATGCAACGATTCGGCAGCTCAAGCTTTCTGGATGGCGAACGCTAGCGAATTACTTCACTTCCTGAAATGTGACCGACACATATCATCGTTTTCAACGCAAGCGCAGGATTTACTCCCTACAACTGTACAAAACGCCTTTAGGTAAATACTCTTTCATAATATCTTGCGATTCTAAGTGTAGGAATTTATAAATCACTAGCTTTCCGCCCGCGGCTTCGCGCGCGTGGACCACATTATCTACATATTTTACGGAACCCTATTTTTTTCCAAAATAAAATTTAGCCTATGTTACTCGTGGATAATGTAGCTTTCGAATGGAGAAAGAATTTTTAAAAACGGTCCAGTAGTTTTTGAGCCTATTCATTACAACCAAACAAACAAACGAACTTTCCTCTTTATAATATTAGTGTAGATTGTGAATTCTTGAAGCCACGAGACTTGATTCATTTTTGTTTGTGGAATTTCTTTAGCCTTGCATCCTTCGCCTGAGTACCACAAGCTTAGTTTTGTGTTTATCTCCTGGCTTCTTCAATTTCTTTAAATCCAAACTGTCTTATCAGCCATTTCTGAATCATCCCTTTCTTTCCAGTAACCTAGTGACCTGTTTCCAAGAGGAGTTATCCCGAGCTCTAGCGACGCTCAGTAGTCCGAGCATTACCGATTCGACCGAAGCTACAGCGCCCACGCTGCAAACTCTAGCGGCTGCTATGGTTCTGCTGCGACGCTGTCGGGTCAACGCGGCGCTCACGATCCAGCTGTTCTCGCATCTGTTCCACTACATCAACGCCGTGTGCTTCAACAAGGTGAGTCACGTTGGGTGTTACAGCGCGAACATTCGGCTACGAGTATGTCCACCCTCACTGTTACAGCATGAGCGTTGGCTCCTAGCAAGGCATAGCGCCCGCTCTACAGACGCCGCGGCCGCCATGGCTCTGCCGCTGTCACCGTAGTTACGGCGTGAATTTTGCACGATTACCGCCTTAATACATCACCAATGAAAACCAGCAAAAAACTGCGCGGTTATTGCTTCGCTTTCTCTAAAAGAAAAGCGTTAACATCTGCAAGTATTGCAGCGTACATGTATACCTATAGCGGTGACATCGTCAATTGGTTAACAACACTGTCAACATACCTACTAAGAATAATATTTTCCAGCTGGTGACGGAGGCGGGCAGCATCAGCGCGCGGTGGGGCGGCGCGCTGTCGGCGCGGTTCGCGCTGCTGGCCGCGTGGGCCGAGCGCCAGGGGCTGGAGATCGCCGCCGACTGCCACCTGGCGCGCACCATGCAGGCCGGTCAGTACACCAGCAGGGGACGGCCGCTGTCGGCGCGGTTCGCGCTGCTGGCCGCGTGGGCCGAGCGCCAGGGGCTGGAGATCGCCGCCGACTGCCACCTGGCGCGCACCATGCAGGCCGGTCAGTACACCAGCAGGGGACGGCCGCTGTCGGCGCGGTTCGCGCTGCTGGCCGCGTGGGCCGAGCGCCAGGGGCTGGAGATCGCCGCCGACTGCCACCTGGCGCGCACCATGCAGGCCGGTCAGTACACCAGCAGGGGACGGCCGCTGTCGGCGCGGTTCGCGCTGCTGGCCGCGTGGGCCGAGCGCCAGGGGCTGGAGATCGCCGCCGACTGCCACCTGGCGCGCACCATGCAGGCCGGTCAGTACACCAGCAGGGGACGGCCGCTGTCGGCGCGGTTCGCGCTGCTGGCCGCGTGGGCCGAGCGCCAGGGGCTGGAGATCGCCGCCGACTGCCACCTGGCGCGCACCATGCAGGCCGGTCAGTACACCAGCAGGGGACGGCCGCTGTCGGCGCGGTTCGCGCTGCTGGCCGCGTGGGCCGAGCGCCAGGGGCTGGAGATCGCCGCCGACTGCCACCTGGCGCGCACCATGCAGGCCGGTCAGTACACCAGCAGGGGACGGCCGCTGTCGGCGCGGTTCGCGCTGCTGGCCGCGTGGGCCGAGCGCCAGGGGCTGGAGATCGCCGCCGACTGCCACCTGGCGCGCACCATGCAGGCCGGTCAGTACACCAGCAGGGGACGGCCGCTGTCGGCGCGGTTCGCGCTGCTGGCCGCGTGGGCCGAGCGCCAGGGGCTGGAGATCGCCGCCGACTGCCACCTGGCGCGCACCATGCAGGCCGGTCAGTACACCAGCAGGGGACGGCCGCTGTCGGCGCGGTTCGCGCTGCTGGCCGCGTGGGCCGAGCGCCAGGGGCTGGAGATCGCCGCCGACTGCCACCTGGCGCGCACCATGCAGGCCGGTCAGTACACCAGCAGGGGACGGCCGCTGTCGGCGCGGTTCGCGCTGCTGGCCGCGTGGGCCGAGCGCCAGGGGCTGGAGATCGCCGCCGACTGCCACCTGGCGCGCACCATGCAGGCCGGTCAGTACACCAGCAGGGGACGGCCGCTGTCGGCGCGGTTCGCGCTGCTGGCCGCGTGGGCCGAGCGCCAGGGGCTGGAGATCGCCGCCGACTGCCACCTGGCGCGCACCATGCAGGCCGGTCAGTACACCAGCAGGGGACGGTTACTAATAGTCCCAGTAGCCCCTCGTACTAAGCTAAAATATGCTTGTATCACGAGTGAGCTCACCACAATGCGGGGACTGAACCGGCATTCCCTGGATCACGAGTCGGCCAGTCCGACCCCTTCACCGTCCGGCTATCGTGGCTTCAAGATGCCTGAAAAAAAGTCGACGCGCTCATGACTTTCATGAACGAGTAAATAGATTTTAACAGTCGATAAAATAACTTGCGATGACATTGTTTAATTGAGATTTTGTTTGTCACAGCCCGGCTAATCCAAGGCACGTACCGCACGGCAGACGAGGTGCGGGCGGCGCTCTCAGCCTGTTTCAAGCTCAACTCCGTCCAGGTAATACAATAATCTCATTCATACTTTATTAAAAGACACCTCAGAGTAGTCAAACTCCTGTTTGCCGAAGAGATAAGCACTTTCTGTAGAATTTTTGCAATAAAATTTAATTAAATGATTCGTCTTTAGGTTCGAGCGCTGCTCACGCCTCTGGCCTCGCCCGACATAGTGGAAGCAGCTGTGGCCCACGCCCGTGCCTTGTCCGACGAACTGCACAGATCTGATGGCAGAGAGGTAAGTTCGCTCCTCAAATAATATTTTATACTTATCTGAGTTTTATTCATAGTACAAAATCATAAAAAACAATCATTTGGGAAAATAACGTGTATAATAAGTATAAGTAGTTCGCCAAAACACTATTTAACTAGATACGCTGCATACTTATTTCTTGTGACCTAACATAATAGCTTGTTCCTCAGTAAGAACAAAATAAGCAACTCTACCAAATAACACAAACATTCGAGCTTAGAATCGGTCATAAAATCTGGTTCTTCTTTTTTAGATCCGCCTAGAAGAAAGCGTATGGCTAGGCACGGGCCTCCTCATACCGGGTGACGGGTTCAGCGCAGAAGTCGTCCGCGGTGTGCCTCCTGGACTCGCCGAGTTCGTTGCCCCATTACAAAGGGGAGGGTTATGTCGTCTAGCGCACCAACCGCACGCGATCGGCGTGTGGACCGTGTATATGGGAGGCCACGCCCCCGCGAGACCGAGGCCCGACCCGAGGGTGCATATTATACAGCTGAATAAAAACTCCGCTGGGATGGGACTCAGCATAGTCGCTGCTAAGGTTTGTTATGTTTCATTACGTAAATGTAGATAATAATATGTACCATACTAGACTGCATCTCACTTGACACCAGGTGCGATTGCGGTCAAATGTCTGCCTTGTCTTGCATAAAAAATCATTTGTTGTTAATATTGTACAGATGACAGTACATCAAGCTAAATACTGCAGCATCTTATGCAATTGTTTTTTTTTTTTTTTCAATAAAATTGTAGTCTGATGACAAAGACATAATATGCTGCAGTGTCAAGTCAAGTATCCCTTGGATATTACTTAGAACTTACTTACTTACTTAGAAGTCACCCTTTACAATTAAGAAATGTGTTATGTAGGAAATTATTGTTTCAAAAACAGTTGGATAGCGAGTAAAAAGTTTTGGACGCTCGGCTCAGTCGGGCAAAATCGTCTCAATTTTCAACCTTATTCCCCAGGGTTACGGTCAAAACAAGTTGGGCATCTACATAAAATCAGTGGTGGCAGGCGGCGCGGCGGCGGCGGACGGAAGACTCGCGGCCGGAGACCAACTGCTGTCGGTCGACGGGCAGTCACTTGTCGGCATTACCCAGGAAAAGGTAAGGGATCAATTAACAAAAAAATTAGCGCTATAGCTCTCCACATGACTGTACTAGCAAGTAAGGTCCTATAAGATATTGTTTTAAGCGAGTTCAAATGCAAATTAAAGTTTGACATTTCGAAGATCTAATAAAAAACTTCGTCCATAAACGTGTTATGGAACGGTGCGGACATGTCCGAAGATATGCTCTCAACAGGGTACAGGTCAGTTAACTAAAGCTGGCACGTTCACAGTACTCACACTTACGCAATTTCACTATACAGTATGTTTAAAAATAAATGATTCTGATTCATAAGTAGATTAGAGTTAGTTTCTAGTAAAATGGGTGCGCCGCGCGCTTATTCACAGACACTACACAATCGCAATGTGTAAATGTGTTAATCGTGCCAGCTTTAGTTAACTGACCTGTAAGCAGACAATTAGTGAAGGTCGCGAGAAGCACTTGTATGTGAGCATCGCATCGGTCGTTGTAGCTTTTATCCAGCTGTAGGCGTCATTTGGTTGAAACAAACGAACGATGTTGTTTTGTGGCTATTTACAAACCTATTGACTTTGTCTATTATGGCACAATCTATCTTATCTATATATATAAAAGAAAGTCGTGTTAGTTACTTCGCTTATAACTTAAGAACGGCTGAACCGATTTAGCTGAAAATTGTCAGGGAGGTAGTTTAGAGCCAGGAGAAGGACATAGGATACTTTTTATCCCGTTCGAAATAAAAAAAAAGTCTGCTTATTTATTGCCATTAAGGCGGAACAAAGTTCGCCGGGTCAGCTAGTATATATATATAAAAGAAAGTCGTGTTAGTTACTCCACTTATAACTCAAGAACGGCTGAACCGATTTAGCTGAAAATTGTCAGGGAGGTAGTTTAGAGCCAGGAGAAGGACATAGGATACTTTTTATCCCGTTCGAAATAAAAAAAAAGTCTGCTTATTTATTGCCATTAAGGCGGAACAAAGTTCGCCGGGTCAGCTAGTCTAAAATAAATTATTCTTTCTTAGGCGGCGGAATACCTGATGCGTACGGGCCCGGTGGTGACGCTAGAGGTGGCCAAGCAGGGCGCCGTATTGCACGGGCTCGCCACGCTGCTCCACCAGCCCGCCTACAACAAGCAAGGTAGGTGCCGCCGCGATAGGGTCAACCGTAGAAAGAAACAAATCATGAGGCTGGTTTTAGAATCACGCTGACCGCTGGTTTTAGAATCACGCTGACCGCTTCATACATTTCGCTGACAACCCACCACCACCCATGGCCATGCCAACCTTGCGGTTATAACTGGCCGAATCGCGGGAGATGCGCGCGGAACTGCGTCTGCCGTAGCAGGTTGCACTCTGCCGCGCGCAACGCTTGACTCCCTACAATATCTTTGATCTAATTCCTTGTCCCTATGCGCTACTCTCCCCGTTCTGGGGCTGCGACTATCACATAACGGGTGGCACCCTATGGCGCCGAACTGTCCGGTGCTTTCCTCCTCACATGCCACTTGTACGCGAACGCCTTGAGCCGTTTGAAGTTCGCCTCTGACGCAACTAGATCGGGGTACCAAGCGGGGCCGTGCGTCGTGCCGCGATAGGGTCAACCGTAGAAAGAAACAAATCATTAGGCTGGTTTTAGAATTACGCTGACCGTCAGCGCTGACAGCCGAAATGTATGAAGCGTCGGCGCCGAGCGATCAGCGTCCCTCAGGAACGTTCCCTACAATGAGGGTTTTTGCGATTGAAAAATCCGCCACATGGTAATACGTAGACGCGAGGTCCAAATGCTGCATGATTGGTTGTTTTTTTTTTTTTTTTTATGCATAACAAGGCAAGTATTTGACCACAATCGCACCTGATGTTAAGTGGGATGCAGTCTAGGATGGTACATATCTGCCCTGTAAGTGCCTATTCACTCTCGCCTTGAAGAGGCCCGGATTATAGTTTTCGGGAAAGACAGCAGCAGGCAACGAATTCCAGTCCCTAGCAGTTCGCATTATAAAAGAGTCTTATTTATTTATTTTTGACATGACATTGACAGATATATCAAAATCCACCAATCACGCAGCAGTCAGACCCTACATCCACGTCCCGCCATCTGGCGGATTTTTCAATCGCGAAAACCCTCATTACATACATATTGATATGTCAGCGCCGACGATCAGCGAGCAGTTAGCGCGATTCTAAAACCCGCCTTATTGAGTGTCAAAAAATCCGGGCATACGATACGCGTACTAAAAGGGACAGCTGTTTAGTATATTTCGGCAGCGGCGTGACGAGCATTTCCTTGCGGTGTTTTACTTGTAAAATAATTCTCATCAACACCTTTCATCGTTGCTGTGAGTGCTGGGACGCCGCGACGCTACAACCGCACATCGGACGTGTATGTTGTAAAGAAACATCTATCACAACTTAAGAAGATGCCACTGTGGTTAACTTATAGTGCTGTTGTCTGTATTAGACATAATACTTCTTTATCGATGCCAAGCGAATATTATGATGATTAATATTTCAGGTTGCTTATATCTAAAATCAGTCGTCTGTATTACAAACCTTTTAATTTAGGTGACAGCAAATATTATAGTTAAATTAAGTACGTAATCAAAGAACAGGCGATAATTTGAGGATAATTAATCGGTGTGCGCTCAGAGGAGGTGCAGTACGAGGACCGGCTGCGGCGCAACTCGGGCACGTTCACCAACACGCACCCCGCGCTGCTGCGGCCCGCCTCGCCGCGCACCGAGCTCGCCACCGCAGGCACGATATATCGATACTCGATGTTGTCGCCCCGTAAGTGCTTGTTCACGTAGGTACGCGCGGGCGCGGGAAACGTTGCGAGCTCCCGTTCACATTAACCACCAGGCGTTCGCGCGAGTGTGACGTACTATCGTTTCTAGCGACAAGTTCAAACTGGTTGAACTTACCTGACGTCGCGAGTGAAACGCGCGCGCCGCCGCTAGTTTGACATGAACACACACGAACATCTTCACGCGTTGAAATTACCGCGAGCGCTCCGCGCGCACCAGTCGCTAGCTTGCCCGCTAGTTAGACCGCACGTGCGTTTCGTACGTGAACACTTGGAATCACTACATATATTTGATATTTCGTCACCGCGCCCGCGAGTCAACGTGAACAAGCACTAATACATGTCCCAGCCCTACGCGGCGCTTGCACAACACTCGATAAGCCTTGATCACACGTACGGAGTAAACCGGGCGAGACAGTAAAATTTTTACTCGGTCGAGACAGTTGGGTGAGCGAGTCACATACTCAAGCGCTCGGTCGAGCACTCGGCGTAATGTTCATACACACCGAGTACTCGGCCGAGAGGTACGTGTGATCAAGGCATTAGTGTCAATTATATTTGCGCGTCAGAATACGCTTCAGTTGAATGATCGGTGATAAGAATCGGATTGAGTAGGCTGTAACAAACGGTACTTATTATAATTCAATGTAGCTCAAAATTAACTGTCATTTTACGAAATTGGTTTATTTCAAAATGAAGCTCCAAACAGAGGCTAGGAGGGCTTAGCCTCATTTTCTGTGAACGCTTTATCACATAGCATAGTTCTCGGCAACTATTCAACATTATTATTCTCGATTTCGAGTCTTGTGCAACGTCAATTACATTCCAACAATTTCAAGCTTTTGTTTGTGTTGTTGCTGCCGAAACAATTACTCCCCGCAATTATGTTTTTTTTTGTTCAACATCGATCGTAGGATCGAGGAAATTCCCTCGTTTTGTTTGCAGTTACGGTTAGTATTTTTTTTATTTTCGGTTTGAATTTATTTCGCTTTATTATTCTGCTTTTTATCTGATGGCTATTGTGAATTTGAGTAAGTATTAGGAGTGGAATAATACAACGCCATCGACGTTGCAGGCTACGGCCGGCGGCCATGCGGCGACCGCTGCCATCTACGCGACGAATCCAGCGAGACCAGCTCTGACGAGAGCGAGCCCTGTTACCCGCACTACCACGGCTCCATACCCCGCCTCATCATCACCCTAGATAGGGAAACTGAGCAGCTCCAAGAAGATTTATCACCGGACACTCCCGGCTGCCCCCTCGAGCTCAAGTGCGAGGGCCCGCCGCGATCCATACCAGTGTTCACATTCACGTGCGAGGACTTCGACGAGCAGAACATCGGCAGCGACACCACCACGTACGACAGCCACGAGCCACCACCAGTCCCCGCCCCGCCCCCTCCGCCGCCGCCCCCTCCTCGGCCCTGCGCCTGCGACCAGTCCAGCGAGAGTGGAGAACCCATCTGCCTCCCCCCACAGATGAGGCCCATCGACACGAAGCTCACCCTAGACCTCTTCAACGCTCGCCCAAAGGACCACGACTACTACCGCGGGCGCTGCACCGGCGTCGACGAGTGCGTCAGCGCCTGCGACTGCTGCCGCACGCCGCAGCCGGAGACGCAGCCGATCCCCTTCATAGACGAACCCAACTCCGAACCGGTCATCTTCGAAAACGACGGCGCTCCCCCCGAAGTCGCCACGCCCAAAATTCGCCGAATACTTCCGTCTTTATCCTTGGACCAACCCGACGAGGTGAAAAAGGAGACCGCCGACGCCGTTTGTCAAACGCCCTCCTCCCCTTTAGAAGAGAAACTGGTACCGACGCCCGCTCCTAGAAAAATAGAATTAAGCTTAGATGTAAAAAGAGAAGCTAGGGAATTTAATAATATTCATTGTAGACTGAGAAGGGCTCTGTTTAATATGTCGAAGTCGTTTTCGAGCAAATCGGAGGACACCGACGGTCCGTCCACTTACTCCACGTCCGAGTCCTGTGGTGATACGTCGAATGTTCCGCCAGCCAAAAGCCCGGCGCAGACGCCGCTCGAGACCGGTGCCAAACAGATACTAGACTGCGTCGATAGAAAATCCTGGAAATCGCCGGACGAGTACAGGCCGTCGTTCGGTAAAGTCAAAGCTCTAACGAAGCACTTTAACGATATTAATTTAAGCTACAGCGTCATGAATTACAAACGAAACTGCCAATCTAGTCCAAACTTAAGCGGTCGCATCGAAAAGTCGTTTAAAGTTATAGATAACATACAAAGTAGTGCTAGTTTAGCGGATATCCACTATGAGTCTAATAAAACCGATACCACCGACACGAGAGGGGAGAAAATGTCGGACGATGAAGTGAAGAGCATTCTCATTCAACTGGAAGACTGGTCGAGGTATGGCTCGCGAGGGAGCGAGGACACATTGGCTCAGGGTAACGAGTTCGAACTACCTAATCTGCCATCGGAGGAGCACGCCGAGGGCACAGCAGGCTTCGTTTTTAATGAGATAATTGACAAGAAGCCGCGGGTGATAACCCTCGAGAACATCAAACTGAAGTCGAACCAATCCAGCGTGAACTCTGAACAAGTGAAAACAAGTAAAGAGTCGGTTCGGAGCGACAGTTCGGACAGTCGATTGCCGAGAGTGGTGGGGACGACGGAGAAAGGGTCGGTGTCTCTTCTCGACGTGTCGAAGGTAGAATCGCGGCGGGAGTCGTATTCAACGGTGGTGCAGAGCTGTCCGAATATCAGCAGCAGTGCTCGCGGCCGCAGCGCGTGCGCCGGCGGCAGCTTGCACCACAGCTGCCCGGCGCTGCGCCCCCCGCCCCCCTCGCGTAAGACCCCACACCACGCATGATATAGGTGTGTTATAGCAGAGTAAATACAAATGAGTAGGTCATCTTCATAGAAACGCCCGAGCGCTGTTTGTATGTGAGCGCGCCAATACGCGCACGCACACACTAACTAAATTTAGCGTGGATTAGCGATGAGGTGCGCTGAATTTTGTCACGCTGAACGTATTGGCACGCGCTCACATACAAACCGCGCTCGGTGCGTTTCTATGATGATGACCTACTCATTTGTATTTACTCTGGTTATAGTTCCGCACTTGCGATGTTATCTGTGTACGTTCAACCGCACTCACACTTTTTATTTTCAGGCATGACGTCGTTTTATTTTTTATCAGCACAGTTACAGTACTTTTCAACAGGTCGTTATTTTATTTGCGAATGTATCACGCCTTTTCTAGTCATTTTGTTAAGAGTTCCACTTGAGCCTTAAAACTTTTCCCAAATCCCTACGAAATTGGACAATAACAAACTAGGTGCAAGTGGAGCTATTTTTATTTCCTGTATAATTATTTATTTTAATAAAGAAAATTAGTCAAATTATTATTTCTATTTCTTTTTGTTTATAGTTTTAGATCCTACTTTATTGGTTACCGTAGTCGTTCTAATTGCTGTAGGAAACTCTGGCATACTGCAGGTTTCTGCGAGGGCTTCATTGAAAATAATTCACATACGTACTCGTAAAAAAATGAAAACGTAGCTTTATAGCCTTAAGTACTTAATTTTAAGCTTTTGTAATATTGGTAGTAATTAGTTATTTGTTGCTTTATGTTAGCACAATAAGTTATCGTATATTTTGGTTTGTTTTATACCTCAGCTACACCACTCGCTTCGGTGCTTCGACGAATTACCAAAGTTATTCAAGTAATGTAGTCAGACACACTTGTTTTTACTTCAAAACGCTTTCGGCTCTTTGACTCGGTCGCAATACCGACAACAATATAATTGGAAGTCGGGCGAAGCGAGATAAGATTGCTCAAACTGAAGTAAACTTCGCGAGTCGTCTAAAGCCCGGTCTGTGAGCGCATAGAATTTCGCGACTGTGCGACGGGCGCCCGCAGTGAGTGTGCGAGCGCGACAGCAACATAATTACGCGCGAGTGATAAGGATGGGTAGCTTGGGGTCATTGGACAAAATTCTTAGTGCTCACAGACCGGGCTTTAGTCAGACACACTTGTTTTTACTTCAAAACGCTTTCGGCTCTTTGACTCGGTCGCAATACCGACAACAATATAATGGGAAGTTGGGCGAAGCGAGATACGATTGCTCAAACTGAAGTAAACTTCGCGAGTCGTCTAAAGCCCGGTCTGTGAGCAAGTAGAATTTTGTCCAGCTACCCTTCCTTATCGCTCGCGCGTAATTATGTTGCTATCGCGCTCGCACACTCACTGCAGGCGCCCGTCGCACAGTCGCGACAGCAATATAATTACGCGCGAGCGATAAGGAAGGGTAGCTTGGGGTCATTGGACAAAATTATTAGTGCTCACAGACCGGGCTTTAGTCAGACACACTTGTTTTTACTTCAAAACGCTTTCGGCTCTTTGACTCGGTCGCAATACCGACAACAATATAATGGGAAGTTGGGCGAAGCGAGACACGATTGCTCTAACTGAAGTAAACTTCGCGAGTCGTCTAAAGCCCGGTCTGTGAGCACGTAGAATTTTGTCCAATGACCCCAAGCTACCCATCCTTATCGCTCGCGCGTAATTATGTTGCTGTCGCGCTCGCACTCACTGCAGGCGCCCGTCGCACAGTCGCGACAGCAATATAATTACGCGCGAGCGATAAGGAAGGGTAGCTTGGGGTCATTGGACAAAATTCTACGTGCTCGCAGACCAGACTATAGCTGAGGTATTTAAATGGCATGAAAGCCTGTTCTAACCTGTCCATCGTACAGGAGCCGGCAGCGCGTCGGGCGTAGGCGGCGCGCGGCGCTTATCGGAGCGGGACTTACCGTCGCGGCTGGCGGCCGAGCCCGTGAAGCCCAGCAAGAGCACGCCCGCGCTGCACCACGCCGCCCAGCCGCCGCACGCGCACCCCGCCTACCTGCAGCACAGGTAAGAGAATACTTTTATACCTACAGCCAGTAGCGGCGTAAGGGGGGGGCGGTGGGGGCGGTCCGCCCCGGGTGCCAAGCATCAGGGGGTGACACAAGTCGCGCAGATTAGTACTCACTGGCGCATCTGCATGGCAAATCTGCGGTCTATGTCATGATAGGGGGGGTGCGATTGTCTTTCAATCTTCGAATCGGTAGGTAACCCCAAAACCCTGGGGGGTATCAGGGGGTGCCTTAGGACTTATGACGGGGGGGGGGGGGGGGGTGACCGCCCCGGCTACGCCGCCACTGCCTACAGCACTGGTGATGGAACACTCCTTATACAGACGACAGGACATCAAACTATACATTTTTATTGCAAATTCGCTCCTATAATAGCTGTATCCCAATCCCTGGACTGAATCCTAGTGTTTGATACCTTGACGTGCCGTCGTCTGTATCTGCAGCACAGGTAAGATAACACTTCGCATACCTATAACACAGGTATTGAAACACTATGTGCCTATGGTACAGGTAACAAAATACTCCATCTTTCTATGAAAAAATAGAACATACCTAATTTACTTTTTTAAAGAAACAAAAGATGTGATACGTGTATCGCAATTTTATTCCTCCTCCTACCAAAAGCACAGCTGCAAAAGTGAGAGAACAATCAACAACACAGGTACACTCAACCTACCGAAAAAGTAGGTTAAATAATAGTGTAACACTATAACAAAGTTAAAATAAACATCCTGCCTACCGCAATCTCAGAAAAAAGCTAAATCAAGCTTTGGAGACACACTTCATTCATTCGTCTGAACTTTCACCGATGTTTAGTATCACAGCAGCACACACACACAGTAAAACAATTTATATCATGTGCATACAGCTAATATAATAAGATGATAAAATAAATAATAACAAAGTACAATTTGCATTGCAGTGCAACGTTGAACCCATCGCAAACGTCGGGGCCTGGGTCGCCCAACGCGTGGGCCAACAAATCGCGCAGCAGCCACAACTTATCGGCGCCGCACGACGGCGGTTTCTACCAGAACTTATCCACTGTGCACGCGTCCCACCACCACACGCTGCAAGACAGGTAAACTACGTCATTCACCACCGGTGTAGAGGAACAAGATTTGACGGTAGATTGTAGTAGAGATGCGATGCGTTTGGTAAAACAGAAATGCACCATCCTAGACTGCATCTTACTTAACATCAAGTGTGATTACAGTGAAATACCTGCTTTGTGCTGCATAAAAAGAAACATTTCTAAAACATAAAACAATGTTATATTACTAGTATCGAAAGTTGTGGGTGCTGCTGACACAGCACACAGTATGCTCACCGCCCATATTAGGTAGTGTATTGTAGCCAGATGGGACCGCGCGCCGGTGGCCGGTCGGCGGGATTTCATTGTAAAGTCAGTAGTTTATAGAGATGTAGAGAGTGAACAACACGTTAACCTATCTTAACCTAAAATAACTTAAAGTGTATCGTCTAAAGTCGACTCCGTGTTCTCATTCACCCCCCTACACAAGCCTTCTCTACATACATACCATTCCAACAAAGTAATTGTTCAATTGATAGGTGGTCATCGCTGCGTAGTTCAACGGGCAGCAATCGTCCTCAATCGGCGCACTTCTCGGCCGCCGCCGCGGAGCAAGCTCCGGAGTCACCGTTGCACCAACAGGTATGTTAAACTCTTTCCCTAGCAGTTAAGGAACATTAAGGTTAAGAACTCACGGCGCGATTTTCACCCGCGCCCGCGGCGGTTGTGGAATTGCGGTTTTATTTCAAAACTCACGGGAGTGGTTATTTGCGCGGTTATTCTAAGAACTCACGGCGCGATTTTAAATCGCGCCGCGAGTTCTAAAGTTAATGGTACAAAATGGTCGCGGTTCGCGCAGGCGTAAACCGCCGAGCGGGACCCGATTACAACCGCGCCCGCTGCGGGCAAAAACCGCGTCGTGAGTTTGTGCATTAGTATTTACATAAGTATCTGGATTCTACAGAAGCTGCGGGCCCGCAACCGCCGCGGGCGCGGGTGAAAATCGCGCCATGAGTTCTTAGCCTAATTGTTTTCCTAGTGTATTTTCATGGTTCACTTCCATTTCTTATCTAATACAAAACAATACCTTGCTTTGGCCAGGTGCCAAACACGATGACAGTGCGCGCGGCGAAGCTAGCAGAGATGTCAGAAGAAGTTTCTAGGCGGATGCAAGCACAGTTGCCGCTCAAGCCCGGCCAGCTGCAGCACTCGCCCGCCCCACATCAACACCTCGCCCAGAACCAGCATCTTGGCCAGAATCAGCACCCTGGTCACCAACATCCCATGAACCAGCATAACCATCAACAGGTAGATGTTGTTGCTTATGTTGACAATAAATACACTATTTTTTCGTTGATACCACCTTATGGGGGGCATTTTCAAGCGAAGCGGACAGCGAAAATCAAGTCAGGTTTTGAATTTTGTTCATATTTAGATTACATGTACTGCTATATGACCTGAATGGATGTGCATCATTATTATTTTTTTATGAAGCTTAGTTTATTTTTTATGAGCGTTCAAAAAATTGGTAAAATTTTAAGAACAGATTTTTCGGAAGCTGTTACTGCTATTATTACATTTGATTAAAAATAAATGAACTATTGGACTTTTGAGAATAAATAACAGTGTTTCTTACTATTTACTACAAAGAAGAACGGTCATCTGTGACCCAGACCCGACAGAAACGAGACATACCTCAGTTTTTTTGTCTAGTCTTATTTAGTTAAATTATATATTTTTAATATTCGAAATCTATGTATAACACCAAAATATAACCCTTTGTTTTTGTTCAGGCGTAATACAAAAACTAATACAAAATGCCTATTTATCACCAAAATTGGTAAATGTATGTACCTAAATGTCTATTACAGCTGCTATGGAATGTATCTAGGTGACCTGGAGATACAGCCGGATTATACAGGTTGGAAACGATAAGTGATCTCACTCGATTATTTCTAAACTATACAAGATATCGAAAAACTAGTTACTGATTCTGAAAGTGCTTCACGAGCTCTTTCAAATGGTACCAAACAGTAGGTTACAGATTATGGAAGCTGGTAACATAGAATTTTTGGATTTTGTAACTTCTCGTTTCCACCCTGTATAATCCGGCTGTATCTCCAGGTCAGCTAGATACATTCCATAGCAGCTGTAATAGTCATTTAGATACATACATTTACCAATTTTGGTGATAAATAGGCATTTTGTATTAGTTTTTGTATAACGCCTGAACAAAAACAAAGGGTAATATTTTGGTGTTATACATGGATTTCGAATATAAAAAATATATAATTTAACTAATTAAGACATGACAAAAAAACTGAGGTATGTCTCGTTTCTGTCGGGTCTGGGTTTTTTTTTGTATGGGGCGTGACCGTTCTTCTTTGAAATTTCTTTTTTGTTCACATAGAAAACCGGAAGTAAAGTTTTAAAATCGAATTTTACAAAACTTCGGGATTTTTTAAATTTTTATTTTAAAATATACCTAGTAGTCTATAAATAACGTGTGTAAAGTTGTAGAATGGAGTCTGTATTGGTTATTTAGACGCAGTACAGTGCGAGCGCGCCGCAATGAGCGTCATACTGGCTATCGACATTTGGCTACTGTATAAAAATTATTTGTTCGAAAATAACTGAAACGTTAATATTGTTGCATGCATACTCTTATAATTATAATTTTGTCTCGGAGAACTTTGTACCGCCTAAAAACAATGATTGGGTTGGTGGGGTCGGTCAGTGGAATGAGTGACGTCACATATAACATTGTTTGTTTCCAGCAGATGGGCAGCCAGCAGCAGCTCTTACAAGGCGCGCCGCAGCAGCCGCAGTCGCCGCCGCCGCACCCGCACCAGAACGCCAAGCCTTCGAGGTAATACCACAGAATAATAATAAGTACTACGTACAGAAGTTTTACTTCGCGAAGGTATTTAAAAAAAATGAATGCTCAATGTCATTAACAATATGGTGTAATTTAGCCTGTCTCAAGAATCAAGCACCATTTTGTTGACAAACGTCAGTGATCGGCACTGCGCCGAAGCTATAGGGTTGACTTCGGTAAAATGATGTGACGTGAGGTGCCAAACTGCGGAAAATGGCGGAGGAAATACATGATTTAGCATGAATTATTATGAATAATATTAACTACTTATTTACCTCTCAGTGTCTTGAGGCAACTTAAAAAAGTACATTCTGTGTTTTTATTATTATTTAGGCAGTTAAATACTGCCAGGGCCGCCGCAAGCGGGCGTGCAATGCGTGCACCGCACGCGGGCGGCACGCCCAGGGGGGCGGCAAATCGGGCGCTCAGAGCTTCCGAGAAGAGAAGCTCAGGGCGCTTAGAACAGCTGGGATCACGCAGCTGTTCCCGTCTGACGGAAGAGATGGTGTGTGCAATGCAGGCGGGGGCACCCCCACACTATCAGCCGCTGACCATCATCGTGGAGGGGAATCAGGAAGCGATCATATTGTCCCCTCCTCTGACCCCTCCGCCGCCGACGGAGTGAGGGCGCGTTTGGTTCGTCCTCGTGCTCTCGCTCCGAGGACTCATTTTGCAACATGACGTTTTTGCAGAAGGAGGCTATGGCCGCCCAGGCCTCATTACTGTCCAGCATTGCTTTGACTATGCTAGCCAGCACGAGGTCCCGGCCCAGCGCCTCGAGCCCACGCCGCACACACTGCGAGGGTATCGTGCGCCTCGTCCTCCGAGCCACGCGGCGGACCACCTCTCTTCTCGAGCGGGCCTCTCGACTTCTGTCGAGAATGTCAACCCATATGAGAGCCCCGTAAAGCGCAATGCTTTTCAAAATGCTGGCGTAAAGGAGCCGCCATTTGGCTCTCGAACCCCCCCACGATAAAGCATCCGCGGCCTTAAGCAGGCGCTATGACAGTATGGCAAAATGAGGGTCAAACTGACACCGGCTATCCGACTATCAGGCCCAGACAATTGCTCTGAACCTTAACTTCTATCCTGACTCCATCCACGGTAAAATAATATGGGCGTTAGGAGAAACACTCCAGTCTCCAGACGCGCGCAGGCAATTTAAGTACTGGCAGTGGTCGCCAAATTGGCCGCGTCCATACAATCCCTCAGGCTGTGACGAGTGTCACCTGCATAACTGATAACATCTACGCCCGGGAGGAGGGCGCCGCTTTGTACCCAGTCATATCCGATGTTGAGTTACCTGGACGGCCTTCCTTGCGCAGCAGCATAGAGGTTGGTTAATAACTCTATGCGCAGCAGGCATAGTTATCCGGCCTAGGCAGGCAAAGAGGGGCTCCCTCCACAGCTGAGTTGACACTGCGGGAATCTATCATGGATGGTAGAGCGAAAAAGGCAAACTGGTTCGGGAAGAGCGCTCGCAAAACCTTGTCTAGCAGAGCCTGCTCTTTAGTCAGTGGAGGACCAATAGGCTGTAGTTGGTTTCTAGCATAAAATCTCCCACAGTTAGTATCGTCGTCCAAACTTGCGAGCATTTCTGCCCTCGCTCGGTCTTTGGCGGCTCCGATTTCATAAAGGCAAGCCATATGACGGGTCTCGTGAACGTTTACGCCAGCTACGAGTGAACGCAGCTCAGCTAGTTCAGCCGACCACCAGTAGACAGCACGACAAGGTGTGCGGTAGCGTTATCGAGGCATGTTAACATCACACACCTCAATTAACGATTTTCTTAATTGGTTGGCCGCCATATCACCGTCCGTGACTATCGCATACGAATGCAGCCTCCTTGGCCATCTCCCGATCAAAGCGGGTAAGCGCCCATCTGGGTAAGGGAGAGGAAATTGAGCGGGTCGCTCCCGCGCCCTTCATTGCTCCAGTGCGGTTAGAGCGGGAGTAGCACACGAAACGTCCACCACTAACCCTCCCTGCTATCGCACACTCGTGTGCACCGTCCCTCTACCCAAGAGGGATGGGGAGGCTACTACAATGATTTTTGTGCAAATGAAAATTTTCTACCTTGTATAACTTTTTATCAACGCGACGTACAGAATAAATAAAAATACTTAAACAATTGAAATTTTATCGTCTTTATACTTCTCAAAGACATTTTCCTCATATACTTAGTCAACTATTGAAGCGTTAAATGTAAAAAATAATTAATGTTCGGCCCTTTAACTCAAGATGGTGACTAACGCTCTGACCTCTCGAGTTCGAAAACATACTTTTTTCATAACTGTATGTTTTCCAAACAAAATAAAATAAAATAAAATAAAATAAATAAAATAAAATAACTAGCCCATACATAAAAATATACTTAATACAAATTAAAACATTTTACTTTCCACCTTTTGCAGGAAAAAAATACCAATTGATTGGACTATTAAGTTTAAGAAAATATGTCATAGCATGAAAAATGAGAAAACATCAATTAAATTAGCCTTTTTTTGACAAAACTCATTAAGTAGGTAGTCGTAGGGCGGCATAATCGGTTTTGCACGCGGGCGACGAAACAGCTAGCGGCGGGCCTGAATACTGCACAGTATTTAGTACACCATTTTCTTTATTTTCTTCCATCATACACAAGAATACGCGTGCGTGAGTCAATGTTCGCTCGTATGTGAGGCCTTGTCGAATAGTATCCTGTAGGTGGGCCATCGTGCGTGTTTTGTTTTCGATGTAAACTCGCGGAGATGAACAGGCCTGGTAATTTCACCGCCATTTTCACCACATTAACATTTACGGCTATATTACATTGCGTCAATGTGGTAGCAATCTACATCAATATCGGATTTGGAAACATTTGATATTTTATGTATAACCGAAAAGTGGAAAAAGTTGATCAACTGTGTGACAAAAGTCGAAGTAATGTCTTCCAAGAACCGAATGAATGTTATATTAATTTTCATATTTCTGATTTGATTTGATAGATACGACTGGCACCCGCCTGGTCCTCCATCGCCGCAAAGGTCGCAACCGCCTGTCGCTCCTAAACCGCAAGTAAGTGGAACTGTTTATATTTAATTTCAATGGAAATATAAAACTTAAAAGTCCATATTTAAAAACTTATTATTTTCTTTAGCAGAACGTTCGAAGATCAGACAACGATTTGGACGAACAATTCCAACAAATGCAGCAGAATCAAACTACCGGCACTGTCCAACCGGAAGATGGTAAGAGATTTTTTGTACAGTTTATTTATTATTTTAGTTCATGAGCATTCATTTATCATTTGTAAATATTTTGTTAACTTAAACTCGGGAAAAATGTTCTAAATATTTAATAATTGAACGGAATGATGAGATACGGAATGAACTTAGTCTTCTCGTGGGTGTTGTAAAAGGCGTATATGGGAGAAATATGAAACATCGGGCTTCGTCGATGTTTGATTAGCGTGGGAAGCTTAGGTCAAATGCTCCAATTGCCTCTGGTAAATTGGATAGGGTTATGTTTCTGCAGTAGAGACTAAGGGCTCTTTCAAATAAGATGAAAACGTCAGTCCTTCGTCTGAAAGATCCCATACCAAAGACCCTAGCCATTAGTAAATTATTGTCATTTATTTCTAGCAACGAATTTTCAGTGTGCAGTCGACTAAAGTTAGGCTCAAAACGTTTTATTTGAAGGCTAAGAGCTCACGGCGCGATTTTCACCCGCGCCCGCGGCGGTTGTGGAATTGCGGTTTTATTTCAAAACTCACGGGTGCGGTTATTTGCGCGGTTATTCTAAGAACTCACGCGCGTGCTAAGTCACTGGTACAAAATGGTCGTCCGCCGATCTAGCGGTTTTCGCGCGGTAACCGCCGAGCGGGACCCGATTACAACCGCGCCCGCTGCGGGCGAAAACCTCGTCGTGAGTTGTGCATTTGTTTTTACATAAGTATCTGCATTCTACAGAAGCTGCGGGCCCGCAACCGCCGCGGGCGCGGGTGAAAATCACGCCATGAGTTCTTAGTGCTTGTTCACGTAGGTACGCGCGGGCGCGGGAAACGTTGCGAGCTCCCGTTCACATTAACCACCAGGCGTTCGCGCGAGTGTGACGTACTATCGTTTCTAGCGACAAGTTCAAACTGGTTGAACTTACCTGACGTCGCGAGTGAAACGCGCGCGCCGCCGCTAGTTTGACATGAACACACACGAACATCTTCACGCGTTGAAATTACCGCGAGCGCTCCGCGCGCACCAGTCGCTAGCTTGCCCGCTAGTTAGACCGCACCTGCGTTTCGTACGTGAACACTTGGAATCACTACATATGTTTGATATTTCGTCACCGCGCCCGCGAGTTAACGTGAACAAGCACTTAGCCTAAAGATCCTGAAAATAACGAGTCATATTTATTTTGTCGTGTAGAGCGCTACGTGGCGAGCGCGCTGGAGCCGCCGGCGGTGTCGGTGTACCCGGCGGGCGGCGGCGGCGGCGCGCGCGCTCAGCCCGCGCACAACCCGTGGCAGCGCGAGGAGCGCGAGCGCCAGGCCGAGGCGCGCCGCGCCGCCAACAGGGCAAGGAGGTGAGCTTATTGATAACGTCTTTATTCATTCGTCATCGTCCTCTAGCAAGGTGGAGTAGTTCGGACGGCTAACAGGGCCCGGAGGCAGGCCTGGCTCACTTCGCGCGGTACATCCGATAATTACCTACAGCGAAGCGCCCCGCCGGCGGGTATTATATCAGTCGAGTGTCACGCGCGCGCCCGTCAGGACGCTGGCGTGCGTTGTAGTAGGTACCTAATTCTATGATCGAAGTATTATTTAAAAATGGACATAAAGAGAAAGAAATATTGTGCGGCGTTCGGGTGTTTAAATTCGAAAAGAAATCTACCGGATTTATCTTTTTTTTCGCTTCCCAAAGATGCTGAAAGGTTTGCCATGTAGGTAATCAATAATTCTTAGGATAGTATAGGAACCTAACCTACCATGACTACTGCTCAGAATGCATTCGTTCGTTTTAGCCAAATGACGTCCACTGCTGGACAAAAGCCTTTCCCAAGGTTTTCCATAATGAATGCGTACTTACCTACATACGTACCTCATTACATATAAGTAGATTAATTATTTTTTCACTAGACAGCAACCCTAACAGCGTAAAGAAGAGTTCAGAGGCACGCGATAGAAAGAGACAAAACTTGTAGGTGAATAAAATTGTAGGTACGTAGTGCTGTGCGAGCTGAATTCCACTTTATCGCGTCGTAGCAAGGCTGGCATTTATTTAAATCGTCTTGCGGAGTAATCCTTCTGTACCTGTACTATTACTTATTCTGTGCCGGAGGTGAGCTTATCGCTAATGTCTTTATTCATTCGTCCTATAGCAAGGTGGAGTAGTTCGGACGGCTAACAGGGCCCGGAGGTGAGCTTATTGATAACGTCTTTACTCATTCGTCCTCTAGCAAGGTGGAGTAGTTCGGACGGCTAACAGGGCCCGGAGGTGAGCTTATTGATAACGTCTTTACTCATTCGTCCTCTAGCAAGGTGGAGTAGTTCGGACGGCTAACAGGGCCAGGAGGTGAGCTTATCGCTAATGTCTTTACTCATTCGTCCTATAGCAAGGTGGAGTAGTTCGGACGGCTAACAGGGCCCGGAGGTGAGCTTATTGATAACGTCTTTACTCATTCGTCCTCTAGCAAGGTGGAGTAGTTCGGACGGCTAACAGGGCCCGGAGGTGAGCTTATTGATAACGTCTTTACTCATTCGTCCTCTAGCAAGGTGGAGTAGTTCGGACGGCTAACAGGGCCCGGAGGTGAGCTTATTGATAACGTCTTTACTCATTCGTCCTCTAGCAAGGTGGAGTAGTTCGGACGGCTAACAGGGCCCGGAGGTGAGCTTATCGCTGTTTCAAATTAATCTTTGAAACAATTTATTTTAGCAAAATACGGGGACGATGAAAATTTGTGGGACTTGTCAAATTGACTTGACGTTTAAAATCATGTGTTATCTCCATGTTGTCTCTGGTTGTCTCTGACACATCAGTGTTGTAACTTGTATGTCATAGACAATAATCGGTTAATCTAATCGATTTTATTTCAATTATTCAATTATTTCTATTCCTGATTGCATTTAAATAGATTTAAATGGGTCTTAATCAACAATGTATTTTTTCTTCATTGAATGCACTACTAATTACTTAATGCACTGCTTTTTAAAGCATTATAGATTCTTTCTACAGATATGTAAGTACTACAATAATTTCAATTCGCGATTAACGAGAGGTTGTGTCGCCTCACTAGGGCACAGATTAAAAATATTTTTTTTGTTTAAGTTTCTGCTGAATTCTAAAAAATTCGACTGTAGTTCAGACGGCTAACAGGGCCCGGAGGTGAGCTGGAGAGATATTGCTAACGTCTTCTTGACTCATTCACCCTCTGGTAGCGGTTTCCTTCGTTCGTAAGTCATTTTCGGACAAATGACGTCCACTTTTGGATAATGGCCTCCCTCCTCCCAAGGATTGACATAAAGTTACTTGCAGACACTGCAGGAGTTGTTTTTTCTTTGAAATGTCACAAACATAGGTTAAAGCCCGAACAGGAACTTAAAAATCCTCATGTTGCGGAAAACTAATATTACTAATTTCTTTTAATGGCAACAGTAACTGAAAATTCATTGACATGTCACCTTGCATGTCAATAATTAAACTGTCTATTGCTGTCAAAGTGTAAACAAACTTTATTTTATATGTGTGTAATTGATTTTATGAATTGCTAAAAACTTTTTATAGTCGTGAAAGAAAAGTGGTTTACAATGTGTTAAAGTATTTGTCGAAAAGAAATACTAAGGGTTCGGACAATATTTTCATTGAATAATGTTTCCGACAAAGGTTGTCAAATTGACTGACATGTTTATCGTATAGTAGTCCACTATGAAAATTAGCTGTGGTTTGTTTCAACTACGAATAAAATAATTTGTATATTTCCAGGGACGCAACGATCGCGCAGCTACTGTCTCTGGGTGCGGCGCGCACCAGTGTACAGAACCAACAACTGCGCGCGTTGCAGCTCGAGCGAGACTTCGAGCGCCGCGCCACGCAGCAGGACCAGGTATATTTCTCAATGACTATACAGGGTGTTAGGTAAATGGGTATATGAGCCGACACTAGCCTATGTTAACATGGTCATATAAATGGTATGGTGAAGTCAGAAAATTGATATCTTCATTTTAATTATTTTAATTTTCATACAAATCGGATTTTATAAAATTAATTTTGTATGAAAATTAAAAAAAAACAAAATTATGATATCAAATTTCTGACTTCACCATACCATTTATATGACCATGTTAACATGGGCTAGTGTCGGCTCATATACCCATTTACCTAACACCCTGTATAACTATTTACCCAAGACTGCAACATGACTTCAAATTATAGTCTCCATCTATCCTCTATCTTTGACTTCTATAATTTTAATAAGTCTCCGTAATATGTAACATTTTCTAGAATTCAATAATCATTAAATAATATTTTGTTTGTGACATCCTGTAATACTCATGTTTATGAATGAATAAATGATTATGAATGAAAATGAAAGTCTCAAATTAAAAGTCCGAGCTAAATAACGTGTTTTTACATAACAGGAGGACGCCAACACAGAAGGCGTCGCCGACGACGACCGCGACTCACCTGAGCCTACCGCCCGGCCGCAGCCGCCATTTTCTCCGCCTTTACATCACCAGCCGCCCCAGTCCCTCCAACTACATCAGCCGCCTCAACAAATGCATCAGCACCATCAGCCCCCTTCACAGCATCATCAGCCCCCTCAGCCACATCATCAGCCACCCCAGCCACATCATCAGCCACCCCAGCCACATCATCAGCCACCTCCACAGCATCATCAGCCCCCCCAACATCACCAGCCGTCACCGGCGCCTCCTCAGGCGGCGTCGCCCGAGCCAAGAGTTCACCCCCATCCGCCTAAATCAATACTCAAGACCAATCGTACTGATATGTCTAATGGATATGCCACGGAAGCGGTAAGTTGCTGCAATACATTTTTAGACATAACTAGCTTTCCGCCCGCGGCTTCGCCCGCGTGGAATTTTGTTTGTTGAATTTTCCTAAATTTTCTTTGCTATAAACCTCACGGAGCCCGAGACCTTTCCAACGAATGCAAAACCGTGGAAATCGGTTCATGCGTTCTGGAGTTATAGCGTCAGGAAGGATTTTGAATTTGAACTCTAATTTCTATATAATTTAAGCTAAATAAGATTTAAATATCATTATGTTATTATTCATCAACAGCAAAATTTAGACCGAGTTTCACGCATACTTGTGATATTATTGTGAGCTCTATATTCGACTGTATATATTTTTTTTCTATGTATGTTCACTGAATACTCCATAAACTGTGGACCAATTTTTTATTAAAAAATTCATGTGTTCTCGTACACAAGCATGCTTTCTAAGTCAAGAGACAATAGTATCTCCTAAGAAATTGATATAGTAACATCTCATAAGAACTGATTACTGTAAATCGCTTTGATATGAGAAGGTTACAAACGGCCAATTCATCCTTTTTTGGAAAGAAGTTTCAATTTCTATTACTGCTTACAGCATGTCCAACCGCCGCAGCCGTCATCAGAAGAGCGTCGCGCTACCGAGATGTCTGCGAGTATGTCGGCGCTGCACATCGTTCCTGCCGCCGCGGCCGCCGGCCCGCAGTCGCCGGGCGCCGCGCCGCCCGCGCCGCCGGCCCGCGGCTCGTCCTTCGCCGTCATGGCGGGCCGCACCAGGCAGCATGCCGACCTGCTGCCGCCACAGCCACAGTCAGTAGCCTTTTAAAGTCCGATTTTTAATTCGACGGAATTCTGACAGCTGTCATTTTTTGACAATTCAGATGTAATAAGCCTTTTTTGCTTTGAATTAATAATAAATAATATGAAATTAAATTTCATCAAGTACAACTTTTAAGAATGAACTATTGTTTGTTTTGTGAATTCAAAGTTCTCTAATTATTATGTACATTTTAGAGACTTAATAGAAAAAAACGTGTTTTTAACACAGAAAAACGACATATTAACATAAACGAAAATATGTATTAATCATCAATCATCATTATCGTCATCTTAATCAACTTGGATTATAAAATTGGCATCTTGTTAAATTGATTATTTTATGAAGCTAAATTTTATTAACAAAAGGATTTTCATAAAAAAGGTTTGTAACCCATGGATTATTGACCAGGGAGTCCAGTAATAGAAAAATAATTTCCCAATTTTTTTTGTAACTTCAAAAATATGATAATAAAAATTCAAATGACCATTTTGAAAGGATCAGTACATTTTTAAGCCTTAGTTTTTCAAGTGAAACCTTAAATTCAAGAAAGGATTATTTTTTAATTTGTGAAAATGCTCTCCATTCTTAGTGGGAATGTTTCAATGTTGACAACACTTCTGAAATGTCAAAATTCCGTCGAATTAAAAATCAGAGTATAGTTCAGTTTTAAAATGATCATTAAATTGAACCAATCTTGTCGTCAATCGTTTCCAATTCATTTCCAAGCTAGTCTTTTTGTAGGCAAAGATTTATTCATGAGGGCTATCGTTTTTATATTTAACAGTTGGCACCACTGGTGATTGACATGACCCTACCCTACAGTAGCACCATCCTCTAGACCAGCGGTTCCCAAACTTATTTTGTCTACTGCCCACTTTGAGAAAAAATTCTTTTTAGCGCCCCCATTTGTAGTCGAGAGTCGAGTGCTCAGTCGATGTCTAAGAGTCCTCCTAGTAGATGACGCCTCCCAAGCCTCTACACAACGTCCCGATTTTTTTTCTGGGTCTCTTACCGCCCCCTTTTAAGCCTGCAGCGCCCACAAGGGTCGAAAGTGTGAAAAATAAATGGATCCTAGCAGTTGCCCTTACCAGTCTAAACTAAGAGCTAAAATGAGTGACGTTAGCTACTACTGGTAAGGGCCGCTGATTTAATGAATGTACAACAATGATGGAATCTGAAACATGTTCGGGTGGTACGATGACATGAGAAATGGGTGACTTGAAGCCTTTCCCGCAGGCCACTCACTGATTGGAGCTACTAAAAAGGTCTGGACATCGTGACTCAATGTTGCTCTAGGCCAATGATGGCCAAGAGGTGGACCGCGAAGACGAATTTAGTAGCCCGCGAGAGTTAAATAAACTGAACAGAATGATTGAAAATGAAAAATGATTTA
This sequence comes from Ostrinia nubilalis, assembly GCF_963855985.1. NCBI lineage: Eukaryota > Metazoa > Arthropoda > Insecta > Lepidoptera > Crambidae > Ostrinia > Ostrinia nubilalis. The sequence continues at coordinate 5,109,664 of NC_087091.1, read as the reverse complement.
TTTCACTCTTCTAAACTGTACCTTGCAGTCGACCGCAAGAAATATTTTCGAGCATAAGTAGACTTCACAAGTCAAACGTTTGGGCACCCCTGCTCTAGCTAGGCCTAGGATGCGCGCCGGAATAATCCGAGACATTTTGACGTCTCATCATCATCTCCTATCGCTGCAGGTTACCAGTTCGCACCACTGTCTTCGTCATTAGGAAATGAATGACAGTGACATTACAATGGCGCCAACTGATGATGAGCGATAAAACGATAGCCCTCATTAGCAAGTTGACGTAGGATATACTATGTAAGCATTGAATAAGGTATGAAAATCATTGATGTTCAGCAGTGGATGTCATGTGGCTGAAATGATGATGATACTCTGTACGTGTAACAATAAAATTAATGATGTGCGGTCTATTTTCCACCCACTGAAAATCAGTGTCTTGGCAGTTACAAGATGTTACTGAGTGGGTGACCTTTTTTGTTCATTTTTTTGTGTATGTCTTTTATTGGCTGAGTTTGTTGCCAAAATAAAGTTATTTTCTGTCATTTCGCATTTTAATACTGACATCGAATAATCTCCGTAGGTCGCCAGTGAGCGCGGGCCGCGACAAGCGCGTGTCGTTCCACGAGCGGCCCGCGCCCGCGTCCCCGCCGCCCGCGCCCGCGCCGCCCTCCTCCTCGCCGCCGCCGCTCGACCCGCCGCAAACGCCGCATTCACAGATTAGGGAGGATCCCGACGTAAGTAATGATATTATACGGGGTGGAATTTTGTTATGCCACCTGGAGGGAAAGTACTCTTAATACTGTATAGCCTGACCAGGAACATAAAAACCCTGGCATAGAGGCGCGCCAATTGCATTTGATAGTGCAACACTGAGTGCAGTCGTACCTGTGTTAAATTAATAGGCTATAATTTTATGTATCAGGATTCAGGATTACGGACTCATTTGATATTTTCATAAATTAACGAAAAAAGATTATAAGGTAACCTGGTTAAAATAAATTAAATGAAACCATCAATCAAGCTAGTAGGATTTATTTTATTTTTCATCAATAATCAAATTCAGAACTTGAATATTCAACTACAATGTCTGCTCATGAACGCTTCAAACTCGATACTTTTTCCCAATTCCATAAAATTCAACTCTTACAAAGTGACAAAAAACTTTAAAATAGGTAGTTGAAACAAACCACAGCTAATTTTCATAGTGGACTGTACTATACGATAAACATGTCAGTCAATTTGACAACCTTTGTTGGAAATTATTCAATGAAAATATTGTCCGAACCCTTGGTATTCTCTTCGACAAATACTTTAACACATTGTGAACCACTTTTCTTTCACGACTATAAAAAGATTTTAGCAATTTCATTCACATAATCAATTGCGCACATTTAAAATAAAGTTTGTTTACACTTTGACAGCAATAGACTGACATGCAAGGTGACATGTCAATGAAGTTTTCAGTTACTGTTGCCATTAAAAGAAATTAGTACCATTAGTTTTCCGCAACATGGCGAGGGTTTTTATGTTCCTGGTCGGGCTATAGATAGAAAATTTTACTCGAAAAAAACATTTCTTTATTTTTGAAAAGAAAGAGAACTGCACTTAAAGATTTTATAATTTTTTTTGAAAATTCGCCACCATACCACAAAATAATAATAAGTACTACCACAGAATAATAATAAGTACTTCGTACAGAAGATTTTCTTCGCGAAAGTATTTAAAAAAATGTTTGCTCAATGTCGTTAACAATATGGTGTAATTTAGCTTGTCTCAAGAGTCGAGCACCATTTTGTTGACAAACGTCAGTGATCGGTACTGCGCCGAAGACATAGGGCTGACTTCGGTAAAATGATGTGTGACGTGAGGTGCCAAACTGCGAAAAATGGCGGAGGAAATACATGAATAAGCATGAATTATATTTTGTGTTTCTAATATTATTCAGGCAGTTAAAAAATACTGCACAGTATTAATTGCACCACCGTTTTTACATTATGGTTTAATGTCTTTACAATGCAAATGGGTGAAGAATACGTGCGTGCGTCAATACTCGCTCGTGATTGTCCTGTCGATTTGGTATCTCAGGAGGGGTATTCGCGCGTGTTTTGTTTTCCATGCAAACTCGCGGAGATGAACAGGCCTGGTACTACGTACAGAAGTTTAACTTCGCGAAGGTATTTAAAAAAATGTATGCTCAATGTCATTAACAATATGGTGTAATTTAGCCTGTCTCAAGAGTCAAGCACCATTTTGTTGACAAACGTCAGTGATCGGCACTGCGCCGAGCTATAGGGCTGACTTCGGTAAATTGACGTGACATGAGGTGAGGCGGAAAATGGCGGAGGAAATACATGATTTAGCATGAATTATCATGAATAATATTAACTACTTATTTACCTCTCAGTGTCTTGAGGCAACTTAAAAAAGTACATTCTGTGTTTTTATTATTATTTAGGCAGTTAAATACTGCACAGTATTTAGTACACCATTTTCTTTATTTTCTTCCATTTATTATTAAGGTGGCATTACAAAATTCCACCCTGTATAACTCATATAAATAAATGTCGCGTTGAGATCCGGGTTTCTACATTTTAGGAAATAATTATATTCGATACTATAATTAACGCTTCCGCTACACGAAATTGATCGAAATAAATAGTTCGATATGATTTGATCCCAACTCTCGATTGCTGTCGGTAAAGCGCCCGAGTCAAAGGGCTTGTATTCTGTATGAACCTCTGTGGCCTGTGTACAAAATATAAATACTGTAATTCTTTTGCAAGTGAAAACTGAAAAGCTGAAAGTTTGTCTGCGTATATCGTTTATTGAAATCGGTTAAATACGATACTTTATATTCCTATGCCATCAAGTTTCATTAACTATTTCGTCCGTAGCGTTTCATCGAAGAGGCGGAGAGCATGCTGGCAGGGGGCGTGTCGCCCGCCGCGCCGCCCGCGCCCGCCGGCCACACGCCCGGCGTCATCGGCGCGCAGGAGGTCTACAGGTGAGCTCGCGGCCATTTTGGAACGGTTGCGCTCTACAACCGACCTTTGCCCCGATTGCGCTAAATATTTTCAACTACAACGCAACTGAACGACGAACGAAAATCACAAATTCGTATCACGGTGTTGCTTTGACAGCTAGTTCAAACGAAAACAAAACGCAACTGCTTCTTTGTGTAAAAGCTGATAGAAAGTTACTTTTTCTCAAACGCCTTCACGAACATTTGCTGTATTTTAGTGAAAAAATAAGGTTTTCGGACTTTTTTAATGGAAAGTGATTAAATCCGTTGTTTTGTCTTTGTTTGCGCGTGAACTTTACCGCGATACCGAATTTGCACCTCAGCTGGAATGAAAAAAATACGCTTCTTCGCGCAACTGGCGAAGAAGCGCCAATGAATTGGAGACGTTAAAAATTAGCGCAATCGGGGCACTGAGTACGTCGAATACCGATTTAGAAACTAGAAACATCAGATCTAATACAGTCAGCGTCAAATAGTTCGTGACACTCAAAGTAGCCAAAAGTTCTTCTTTTTACGGCCGGTTCACACATGTCTCCGTTTTACTGTTCCGTTTTATCGTGTACGTTTTTTTATCACTTATCGTTTCCACCCTTTATGCTCACTATTGCGTTGTGTGGCAGAGACCCGCGCGCGCGGCGGCTGGCCGAGCAGCAGGCGCGGGCGCCCGCGGCGCCGGTGCCGGAGCAGCTGTCCTTCAAGGAGAAGATGAAGATGTTCGCGCTCGAGTCCGGCGAGCACTCCACGCCCAAGGACAAGGTAAGCCCCTCCGACCTCCTATCATCATCATCATCATTTCAGCCATAGGACGTCCCCTGCTGAACATAGACTTCCCCCAATGCTTTCCATGTTGATCGATTGGTAGCGGCCTGCGTCCAGCGCTTCCCTATGATGTCATTGCAACTCACCTTGTGGGTGGACGTCATACGCTGCGTTTTCCGGTACGCGGCCTCCATTCCAGAACCTTGCTGCCCCATCGGCCGTCAGTTCTGCGTACTATGTATGCGTCCTCCTGTACTGGTTCTTAATTCGGAACTTTGACTGGGTATAGATCGTTTCATCCAAGAAGACGCGCCCCACCAATTTTTGGTCGAGGGAAGCGCGGGGTGCGGGGAGTTTGATCCGAGCGTCATTATTGTAGTGTACTGCACTCATGCCATGAGTCTCATGGGTAATTAATTTAGCGTGTACCGATAACACTCAAACATTAGCAAAAGAATGGGCGCGTCTTCGTGAATGAAACGATCTATAACTTAAGAGTACATATAAAAAAATACGATTTATTCCCATCTACCCCTTTCGGGCTTGCCACCGGGGTGGTGATTGGCACTAAAAGGTGGCGTTTGCCACCCCGGTGCTAAATGGCACCTATTCAGTTTCATCTGCCCCCTTCGAGCTTGCCACCGGGGTGGTGGTTGGCACTAATTGATGGCGTTTACCACCCCAGTGGTCAATGGCACCTATAATGTTTTATCTACCCCCTTCATAGTTAGAGTACAGGGGTATATTCGCATTTTGTATTGGACATTATTTTATTTTCAATACCTGTGTTGATTAGTTAAATTCGATATCAAATTATCCCGATTTCTGACAGTCTGGAAGAGAATATTCCGGGACCAAGAAACCCGAAGTTTGTGTAAATACTTTGCAAACGTTTAACGCATTGCGATTCCTATCATAACTGTAAGGAAAACACGATGTGCTTATTATTATTATTAACTTAACTTTTTAATTACTTTAAAGTAAAGAAACTTACCACTACAGTTTCATCACTCACGTCTATTCGTTCCAGGTGAAGATATCCCGCGCACAGCGGGACATCGATGCGGTCCACTGATCAACGTATGACATATTTTAACTCGAATCGCTACATCACTAATGATGGTACAATTATCACTCAAAATATTATAGAAATCGTAAGATATTAATATTGTAGCTGACGACGAAGTCTCCCGACATTATCACAGTATTAAATTAATTACGAAAAATATAGGAAACATTTGTCTCGCTGTTATCGTCAGCGAGCCTCGCGTCTGACGCGAGAGATCACGGTTGCGTTTGAACCCCGAACGAAAGGGATCGAGCTTTATGAATCAATGTATGTACCGAGACCAAAAGATTGCCTTCGACCGATCATAGTACCAATTTTAAATGTCTATTTTTAAGCGTCTTTGCTTCGAACGATAATATTTTTATGAATTTGGAGATAAATTTATATCATGTCGCCTTAGCAGCTAGAGCAACTTTTATTGTGATTCGATTATATCTACAGACCATTATTTGGTTATACCCAAGAGATAATATTTACAATGATTGTCATGTTTTATAATATTTAATGTTGCAATGGCACGTCGAGATCGATTTATTAAACTTTTACACACGTGCCATGACATTATTATGACTAAAATACCTACTGATATTATTATGTTTAATAATAATATAATTTATTGTCGATGGACCAATATTGAAGGCCATGCTGGTGGGTGCCTTTTGTATGTTTAGTGAATAATTTCACATATCCTTGATGTTTCCTAAACTGTGCTGCTCGTATCATTCATAATTTATATTTATATCTGAAGCTTCGTTACATTCCAAAGAATATTCTATATCGATTTCTACATTTTATAAGCATTCCTAATCCTCTTCCGAGTCATCCAGTGTAAAGTCTATGTGTAAAACACGATGTTGATGTTAAATGTTTGTATTTTGAACCAACAGAAAGCAATAACTCATTGTGACGCCTTTGTTGTATATAAATACTAAGTTTTTTTTACATAAATGTAAGCACATATTTGTGCCAAAATCGTATACATTGTGGCAAAGTATGAAGATCATCTCTTATTAATTGGCAGCTGAACGAATGTGTCGCCTGGTCACGACCCGGTGGTCAGGCTGTCGGCCGTTTCGTGTTAGTTAATTTGCAACCTATGGCACCAATTATTGTATATAATGTAGGTAGTAAAATCCATATAATTATGTTACGGTTTTGTACACCTGTTTGTATATGTACATGTTTATTTAAAGAATATATCATGACGAGTAAAGAGGCCTATTCAGGTAGCTTAGTTTAGTTCCTGAGAATGATTTAATGTTCTCAGTATTGACCCAACGATAGTCAATTAGCGAAAGATTGAGATTTATTTGTAGAATGGAGTATTAATTATTTTATGCTAAGATTGTATATAATCACAATTCAATGAACAATTAGTTATATAGTTTAAATTGTAATCTTTAGAAATGTAATTGAAATAGCCTACATACATACACAGATTCATTTTATCATCATTAACATTAATTAATGTACTTCATCTTTCGAGCAAATAAATAAAGTAACATTACGAATGTGTCTTTTCAATTCAATTCCTCAATTTTTGTATAATTGTATGCAAAAGGGTAAAGAATAGGTAAGAAAGAAAACTAAATTTTCAATTAACAGTGTTTATATTTGTTCTGAGGTTAATATTACGTGTGCCTTGTGGCTTTAGGTACCTTTAGGAAAAAGCACTAAAAAGATTTCTAAAACATTATCAACATCTTCAGTTAACATGTATTTTACATTACAATTAACCAGAACCGTTACAATATGTACACAATACAATACATTAGTGACGCGGCGCGCCGCTACCGGCGGCTCGCGGTCGGGAATTAGTGGATTTGTGCACTACAATTAATATAATATTACATTATGCCTATAAATATAAAACTTTAAAGTGCAACCAAGATGTACTTCTCGTTTACGTAATTTGGAGTGACTACCTAATTAATGAACATATTCGAGATACCTTGATTAACATTAGATAAGTGAACGTGTTATGGAAGATGTTCATGAATTGTCCAACAAGTGCTGTACTAAGTTTATAAAAACATTAATTTTAACCATACACTCACTGAACATTGAAATACAGGAAATAAAAACATTGAATAATACAAGAAACTAACCATATTCCATATTCATTCTTAAAATATAAAGAACGATTGTCAAAATATGAATCTCAACTTTCTTACACAAATTATTTTTGGATACCATACATACCTAAATCTATAACAAATGTACAGTACGCAACAATTACTACTTCCATAATTAACATATTTTAAAGCTCGCCATTATGTACACACAAAGTTGATGGAACAATATATTTTTGTCTTGTGTAAATGAAAATACTATACACATAAAAATAAAAGACAAAAATATTGTGATCAGAATTAAAATAGTTTTTTGTATCATTTATATGTATCTATTTTCATTTACACACTGTGAAATGTATACTAATATATACTATTATAGTTTTGGAAGCCATTTAAATCATAAATGCCAATAGAAATATCACAAAATGCTAAATAAAATATCACTTATCGCATGACTACCCGCAGAGGGCTTTTGTAAATAAGTTTATCGGATGACACTTTTGTATTATTAGAGGTACGCTAGTTGCATTTATACTTACATACAAAAATACTCATTTTCATCTTGAATTTCTTATACAAATAACTTTCATTTCATTTAAAATCAAATTTTACAAAGGTACTTACAGTTGACTATTATGTTATAATATGTCTTTGATGAAATAACAAAGATTGCAGAAGAATATTAGAAAAATAAGTTTTGTAGTTAACATTTCCTAGTGTTTATAAAATATTTTCTTATGACAATACGATAACTTTGAAAATAAAATATTTGTGTCGCCTGGCGCGCAAAGCGCGGCGCGCGGCGGCAGCAGTGGTCGTGTCGATACTAGTGTATATGAAGAAATACGTTTACCTATACTTATCATTATCATACTCATTCGCTCAATCTCGCACTCACATACATTTTTATAATCAACAACAATGGAAGAATCGTCAGAAGCCCTGTGTTACTAGAGAAATAATGTAAAACATACATAAATGTTACATCGATCATTTAGCGCTTAACAATTAACTCATATATTATACTAAAAATGCTTATGTAAACACTCAGGCCCGTATATGAAACGACACTCAAGTATGAAAGAACGTTCAAGATGAATTCCAGCCTGTGATCGGTTTCAACATTGAAATTGCACCGAACAGAGGCTTGAATCTACATATACTCACAAGTTTTGAGTGTCGTTCCACAATAAAGGCCTCAGATTAAGTTTAACGTATTATGTGGCACAATGAAACTCGGCCGGGCCGGCCTCCTCGTCCTCACAGAGGAAACAGATTCGGACAACACAATATCATTATTCGCTCGTTAACAAAAATACATCATATAAAAATAGTCTTGAAATAAATTCGAACGGACACAAAATGCATAACGTAACGGAAGATACAGTCGGGAATGCATTTTCATCTCGCATCCACGGTCCACTACGATCTATCGATATCAAACTTATAAAATTGACTTAAAAATAGGTATCGGAGCGCGCCCGCCGAGCGCGATACAATCCGTGGCACCGAAAGCGTAGCGTCGGGAGAGTGGATCCGGAGGGCTACCTAAGTAAACTCCGACAAACTTTACTTCGACATTACGTTACTCCGACATTTCTGAATATCGACATGACTTTACTTCGACACTACACTACTTAGACAAAGGCGAATATCCTTTGTCGGTCATGTCGATATTCAGTAGTGTCGGAGTAACGTAATGTCGAAGTAACGGTTGTCGGAGTTCAGTTTTTGAGCCGATCCGGAGCGTTTGGAGCGCACCGCTGACGCGCTAAGATCGCGACGGGCGCACAGCGGGCGCTCAGTCGTCGGCGCGCTCTTGCGGCGTGAAGAACTGTCATTGCGGCGTGTCCCTCGCGGCGCTCCAGCGGTCGAACTCGATGCCCGAGTCGGGCGACACGCCGGCCGGCGCGCGCGCGCACCCGCAGGCCGCCTCGCCCGCCGCCCGCGCCGCCGTCCCTGCTCCCGCGCCCGAGTCCGGCGCCTGCAGCTCAGCAACGCCCAGCTCCTCCAGCACCTAAGTAACAAATAAGGTCATCAGTACGTGCTTAACATCAATAGACATGTTGACACCACAGTCAATTGACGTACTTTTTAAAACTGTCAAAACGAAACTCTCCCTTAGATTTTTTATGGCACTACAAGGAAGTGACGTCACTACTTTGTCAACCCTATTATACTACTTTTTTCAGTTACAATTCGAACAAAAATCGAAATTTACAGGTAATTTAAAATAAATTAGGTTTTTAAGACCAGAATGAAGAGTCTTTTTAAAACAGTTGTGGTTTCGAATTATTGGGGTATGGTGTCAAACTGTCTATTCTATTCGTCTGAATACAGACGTATAGAAAGCGTAGGGACGCGTGTGGTCTCGAATCTTCCGAGTGGATTGATCAGCTCATGCTGTATCTTTGTAAATAGGGCGAAATTTCAAAGTTACAAAACATTCCAAAAACAATTATTATTTGAGCCAGGAGTTGAACCCGAAAATTTTATCAGCCTATCACACACCATAATTACGTGATTTTCTAATTTAGAAAAATCATCATTAAGTAAGGCATTATTTTAATAATAAATAAAAAAAAATGTAACACTCGCGAAGATTCGAACACGCGTAAAATGTATGTAAAAGCCGTGTAGGGATAGCCTCTCTTTATGATAGAATAAGTTAGAAAGCAAATAATATGTTACAAGTTTACAACAAATAATTAATTCAGATTAAACATTTACGCACACTTTTAAACACAAATACAAAATAAGCAGAATAGCATAAGAATAACTAATAAGTTCTGCATGTACACACGCCCACACTGTTAACTATCCATTTCCGTTTTTGCTCTCGCTCTAATCAAATGGCGATTCTTTGCGATAGAACGAGATGACATGACTTTCAATGGGCAGTTAACACTGTTGGCGAAGTACAGTCAGCGTCAAATAGTTCGTGACGCCCAAAGTAGCCAAAAAGTTCGCAACACGTCTTTGTTACAATTGAAATAAGGTTGTGTTATCAACTTTTTGTCTACTTTATGTACGTGATACATAACTATTTGACGCTGACTGTACCCCAAATACGGCCTGTCTGTTTTCTCTTTTCCATGCAAAACAAAGCGCTAACCATAATGAGGCGTTTTGGTACAAGTTTTTCTTCAAACACTTATTAGTTACTCCCATCATAAGTGTGCGGAATGAGCGCTCAAGAGAGGCTGCCCCGTGCGGGTGATAGGTAGCAGACCTTACTCAGGCTGGCGCTGCGCTCGTGGAGGCCGAGGTCCCGCTCGAAGCAGTGCAATTGCCGCATGAAGTGGAAGTTGGGCGCGATGTCGGTCTTGCGTGCGCGCACCAGTTCAAACGCGTCGCGCAGGCTCAGACGATGTCGCTGCATTAGGTACGCCAGCGTGACGGAAACGGAGCGAGACACGCCCGCCACGCAGTGGACTAGGACGCCGACGCGCGCTGACATTGCCTCCTCTGTGCAAGACAAAGTCATTATTAATACACTTAGGATTTTCGATACAATTTCGAACTCCTATGTTCTTCTAATTAATTTCGTTGCGGGTCCAATGACAGTTTAACTTTCCCCCGGGACAAACTTGACCTTCATTGGTTGGGTTTTTGTGGCGGTCAAGCTGTAGATCCTGGCTACACAGGAGTTGCAGTGGTGGGAGCGAGAGGTGCGAATAGTCATGAAAAGTTACTAAGATACTGTTGAAACCGTAGCTGTGCTCGTCGGTGCTAAAGATGAAACCTATTATGCTAACTAGTTGGTGGTATAGGCGAAACACAAAATACACAGCAGCAAGACAGCAAATGCGATAGTTCTCCTACCCCTTCGGCGTTCCACCGATTGTCACCAGGTTAACTATTAGCGAGTAACAGAAACTATAGTGGCCCTCATTCATTTTATAATGTAACGTTTAAGTTAGGACGAAGAAAATGATATATCGATGATTGAATATAATCAAAATATCATTCTATTGTATAAGCTTGAAAACAGTTCAAACCTTAATCAAGTCATGTCACTAAACTGAAAATATGGAATCTATTGTCAAATTCTCTCCTAAAGGAACCAACATTTTTGGCCAAGAGACACCATTTTACAAAATTGCAAAGATCATACTAACCAATAAAGCGTATGGCCTGCGGGAAGTGCACGGCGAGGTTCTGACTCCAGTGGTCGGCGATGGGGATCTTCAGGTAGTTGATGCCGCAGCCCTCCGCCTCGAACGTGTTGGGCAGGTCCGGCGTCACGTTCAGCACGTACTGAAGGAAATACAAGAAGGATAGGCTATAGTTAGTCCCGAAAATCCAAGGCTTCGGACGGATACTCAGACGGGGTAATGGAACGCCGCTTTGCTTTGCTAGAACTTTTTCAGGACGAAGCAGTGCCCTTTTTAGCACCATGCTGCTCCCGGGCAGTGGTAACGGTATGCAAAGCATTTTTTCCGCGTCAAAAAGTTTGTTAGTTATGCTGGGCTGTGTTCGATATGCCTTCTGATTGGGCCTTTGTGTGGGAATGCTGGGCCATGTTTAGACGCAGCGATAAATCAGTTTACATTTTTACGGGCAGTTCTCATATCCACTCATCTCTCCTGCCCAGAAATCGTGCGAATAACGTCTGAAAAATATTCTCTCGTAGTTCGAACAGATTTTGTACTTCCAAGAATCCTAATATTAACAAACTTTATACAAGAGTTAGTGAGTTATATCGAATGTTTCAGCTGTCATCCGGGATGAAGTAAGCCCGTACTACAACAGAAACCAATTTGGTGAACGGAATTAAATTACATAATTCTTATTAATGCCGTCATCGCGTTCGGCGATCATGTTATTTGCGCGGAAATGATGCAATGGCTGAGTATGATACATTTCTTTGTAATCCAGGGACCGTTCCCTCAGTGCATTCTTTGGGCTCGCGTCAGCAGGTTTAGTGATTCATCTTACGAGGATTTCTGCGTACAGGATATTATTTCAATAAATTTTATAACCTTTAAACGTTTGCGTAAATTGCTTTAGTGAGTCAATTAAAATAGCTTAATCTTAATAAAGGTATAAAAATTTAATTTGCCTCGGGAGTAATATTGCAATATTACATTATAGGCTATCAACTAACTCGTACATAATTTTAGTAACTAGACTCTTGAGACACGTATCGTAGGTATGTTAATAGCATGGTTGTGGCAATTAAAAACCTATTAAGGAACCAACTGAATGAATAGAATGCTAATTCTAGAGGTTGTTGTAAACCATTGATACGTCAGCGTTAATAGTTTACATGCACTTGTCATGGCCACGACATGTAAATAAGAAAATACAATTTCAAATTATTGCCTTGGCTAGAAACGTGATAGCTGCAGCCTGTTGAAGAAATTTAGAGGTTCTTTGCTCTCTCTTACTTGTTAGATTGCAAAAGTTTTTACAACACCCAGTTTTATTCGACAGGCGCGAGTCGTAAGATTCAATATTTAGAAATTTGCTTGCTGTTGCATCGAATTAATATGTTAATTAGAACCATTCGGAAACTATGGAATTAATTCAGCACCATCTACTCGGGCGCGAGTAAGAAGCTTTTGAAAAAAAGGATGCACAGATTTACCCAAACATTCAACTTTTCTGTCAAGATGGAACACGCATGGTTTGGATGTCCAGTTCTATTACTATTCATATTAAATTATGCTTAGCCCAATGATCGACTAATAAAGAATTTCACACAATTAGTCCATTCCACAGATTTAGTCAATCTCCAAGTATCACCGCCAGTACAATAGTTTCTTAATCTTATATGAACGAGGGGTAAAATGGGGGAAGAGTTCGGTAAGTTCCTCATATTTAATCAAACAATGTCGATACAGTTTCTAAGAGGTTTGTACGGTGCTACCAGTGCATACGCCACCACCAGTAATAGTTTTGTAATGTCTTCTGAAGGTTAAAGAAGTGCCTGCCTCACCTTTATGTTGTGTCTGGCGAGCGCATCACAGTCCTCGCTGTTGGTGGAGTTGCCGAGGTAGAGGTTGGGCAGGATCTCGATGGGGAACTCCTGCGGCGCGTGCGTGTGTGCCTCGTCGCACTCCGACGACGAGCCCGACGACAGCGACTCGTCGCAGCCCGACCCGCTGATGCGGAGCGACCTGGAAGTTTAGGATAACACTTTTTAGCCACGTGGTGCGGGACAAACTTAAATGGTTAAGTCTTTATTGGAGGTCAAGCTACAAATCCTGGTCACACGTCAGGAATTGCAGTGGTTATGTGAGATGTGACTGTAAACGACATGTTTTGATATTTCATCAAAAGTTTTACGATCAGAATTGACATAGAGATTCTAATGGCAACAAGTTGTTGCCAACAACGATGAGCTACATTTCAATGATTCCAGTGAGCATTCGGTTCCATTTCTATGATATTTGTGTCATTGTGTGCTCTGGGTTATTCAATCTACCCTAATATTAAGGGTCAAAGCCACATCCAACCTTCCATAATATCCAACAAATTGTACAGGTTAGTTATTCTTGGAATGAATGTGACACCCAAGTATTGACATTGAAAAACATCAATGAACTTTCGTGGCAGTCTAGCAAAACCTTGAGAGCGAACGCGAAGGGTTGATTGAATTTGTCGAACGCGCCGATTATGTGGGCCCGTTCACAGCGTTTGAGCGTAATTATGTTACGCAAGAGCCGGCGCTTCCGGGCCGAGCGTGTCTCGGCTGCCGGCGAAACCTAATGAACAAAATAATCCAATAACGAACGCTGCCATTAAACACATAGCTAATGCGTTTAGTATCAATCACGCGACCACGGCGTGCCCGGCCCGGCGGACGCCCGATGGAACAGACTCTAACTTAATTTACTACATGCCCTCGTCATATTGTCGTCTTCGGCCAACTGGGCTCCCGAATTATTCATGGAAACCATTAGGTGGCCCGTTGTAATAGCTTCATTACGACCACGCAATTATAATGGCTATCATGGAAGTTCAGAAAGGCAGATAGCCAATTAGAAATAGAAGCTCCTATATCTCATGTTATTAGGTACCTATCGTATCATGTATCAGGCAGGCGATCTCAAGACTACCACGTAATAATCATAATCTTTTAAGAATACGCGGAAACTCGTTCATATCTGTTACCCCGAAATAGTTTGCGAGTGTATGAAGACAGTCCAAAGTATGTCAATGGGCAACATAAGTTCAAGAGCATCGATAATAGCCGTTCAGTGTTCTTAATCTGTAAAAATGATCAAAGGGCTGCAAGCTCGTGCACGAGCCGTATCGCCGTGCGGGGGCTTAGGGCTCAATGTCGGCGCGGCCCGGGCGGAGGCGGCGATCGATCGCAGCCTGCTCAATGGGGGAAGAGGCCGGGGGTTCACCATTCACCTGCCCCCGCGGCTCAATGGCCGCCCACACAACGCGTCCTTCTCTCCTCCCCCCCGCGCCGCCCGCGCCAGAGGCTCCAACGCGTCTCATCCCACGCGACACTTTTCCAAATTCGCCCTCTCAATCGTCTCGCCGCCATTCAGTTTGCTGTTTTGAAAGCAATCAAATTAGGCGCACGCTCCTGTCAAGTCGCCGCACAGCCGATGTCTCGCCCACGCACCTCGGCATCGTCAATAAACCCCTGAAACATCAGCCACCTTGTGGATGGATATATCTCAAGTGCTTTTGTTTGAGCATTAAAACTACCTAAAAGGGTCGATTTGAAGAATGTCCTACTCATTTATTATCTGCCTCGTGTAATGACAGCTTGTGACGTATTCTCACTATCTTGACATGCTAATATTGAAAATTATAAACAACGAATTCTTAATCCGTTTAGCAAACACGATAAGCAAATTTTATCTTCTATTCAATATGCGAAAAAAAACAACACCGCTCCTAATCTGCTAACCAGTTCAAGATAGGAAAGCTCACAAATAAGGATCGTCATTTCATCATCATCAGGCAAACCTACACGTGGACTGACTCCTACCGAATGGCAAGCAATTAGATCAGTGTCAAGTAAATGGTCAGCTAGGCAATTAACTCGGCGTGCGAGTGGGCTCGGGCAGGGAGCAGCTATGTATAATAAAGTACTATGTCGAGCCGGCATATACATAGTAGGCAGCGTGGCCGTGGTGCGTGGGCGGCGCGTGGGAGCCCGATACGTCCATTCAGGGGAGCTCGCCCACGCACCGACGCCATACCCAATGATCTGATAATGGCATCGACAGTAGTCGCTTTGATTTTAGACTCATGTGGGTGAGCCGATCCCATTACGCAAACCTCGATAGTGTAAGCCTAGCGTGACATTACACAGTCATTCACAGAAATGTCGCCTCTTCGTTGAAACAATGGGAGCGTTCGCTACAATGAGTACCGAGTTACTAGCTACTTGTGGCGAGCATTGTGTGGGTGACAACGGCTTCGCGCGAATCCAATTCATATTATTATTTTGTATGGCGGCGAGCGCCGGAAGCCGCGACACGGCCGCTCGTGTTATTAATGAACGAGTCAAGTATGTATGGCCGGTGGCTCCACGAAGCGGTGCAAGCCGGCCGAGTGGTCGTGACAGGAGGTCTCTATGCGGCGAGGCGTGCGCCGGGGCCTCCGCGAGCCGGCCGGGTAGGCGTGGAGCGTGTAGGCGAGTGCTCCGGCGCACAGGAATGCGGCCCGACCCACCCGCTGCCAATGACCGCCTGCAAGGGACGGTTTTTTAATGCCGGACTCGTTAGTTCCCATCCTGGCAGGACTTTTAACGAGCCGAGCCACTCGGACAAAGGGACGTTTATAATGCGCTGTGTTATTTGATGGCTCCACGTCGAGAAATAACGACACGCGGTCTAATGAGAATGTTATTGTATTTTAGCAAGTGTGTCGAGGTCGTAGGCCACTCACACCTACGGATGCATATAATACGCAAGGTAGAGTAAGTGGTAGAATTACCAACGCTCTATTTTTTTAGTAACCTCACTAGCGACGTTTGAATATTAATGAGTAGGTACACGTATTACCTTCATGAAGGAAAAAAATACGCATTACTTTGTGGCTTACACTAGTTACTTTTTTAATGAGTTGATAAGTCGGGGAGGAATTGATTTGCGTGCATCCTTTCCTGAATAATGAGCTAGTAAACAGAATGTTTCATTTAAGAATTTTATTTCAAAATCTCAACCCATCTTAGCCTTGTTCTAACTGAGACATTTCTCCACTTCACATGATTAATGTGAGAGGAGGGAAACGAGCAGACGGATCACCTGATGGTGAGTAATTACTGCATAGACACCCGCAGTCCCAGTCACCAGGAATTCAGATGGGCGTTACAGGTTAATCCCATAATCTCCATCAAGTCGCTCATTGATTTTGAAAAAGGTTGTGTCGACGTCGACGGCATTTATTTTGAAAATGAACTTTGAATTGAGTTGTTTGATAAGATAAAGCAGGCAAACACATTCGGCGGCCGTGACCGTGGTCGGATAAAATTCGTGAATGAACTCACGCGAAACGACGGCTTGACGTCGGCGCCGGCGACGTCACCGCGATAATAACCTCCTCGCCACAACCAGGATCTTGTGTTTCATCATTTTTTACTCATCGCTACCAAGCTACATACAACAAAAATAAATTATTCAAAGAGGACTTATGACGCGACCTGTTTACCAGCGAAATGAACATCGCCACGAATTATACTTTCAACGAACCCCTCATTGTAATGTAAAATATGATATGGAATATGAAACTCCTAAATATACATTTAACATGAGCTTTCAAATTGAATTAATAAAGGAAGTCGTCTAAAAATACATCAAAATACAATTCAGCAAGACCCTCATTTTACCTGCGAGCCGGCGTTTGCCTAAAATATCAATAGCTGGTACCTGTGACCTCGTCTACGTAGAATAATTACTTGTCATTTCTTTCAAAATGTTTCAGCAATTTCAAACTACAATACATCAAGTTTAATCAAAGACCGGATTATGCGTACGTACATACAATAAAATTAATATTCTCTATCATATCAAAAAACACCTTGCCAAAAGCACTTCAAAATTTTCATATGCCGGCTGATGATCGGCTACCCTATTGAAATTTTCTTTCCCAATTTCACCCCTTTCCTGCTTGTGACAAAGGGATGTCTTGTCAAAAGATTTGGGAGGTCCATAATCTATTCTTATCTAATCGATACAACAAAATCCATTTCACAGATAGCGAATTACTTTCGCATTTATGATATTAGTAGAATAATGTGTGTGGCGGCTTCAAGCCATCAAGCATCGAATGACGTAGGTACACGCTGACGTCACGTTACAGATCGACAAGTCCTCCAGTTGCGTGACTGGCTCCTGTTCTGTCAAACATAAAAGGGCTAAACTTAGATTTAGAGTCCTTGTTAGCGAACGGCTTTCGATAAACATCTGTGACCTTTGATTTTTCCAAAGAATCACGGCATTGTAATGCTGTTACAGTTACAGTGTGTGTGCTGGTAAATGGATGAAAATGTCACAGCCTGTTAGCTGAGGCAGTGGTTGTAATGTGAATTTAATGAGGGTTGGCCATCTGGATCGGTGAGGCCGGGCTAACCCGCGCCAACCGTGCCAAGGCTTCGAGCTTCAGGGAACGACGAGCCACTTTTATTAATAACTACATCTAATTACTGAAAAATTGCAAAGCAAGCCTGTATAGGTAGAATAGGTACTACCCACTGGAGGAGAAAGGTCTCACTCCAACCATAATGGGGCGGATAAGCAAACTAGCTTAATTTCTATTCAATTTTGAAATGAACTATAGATTTAATTTAAGTGCGAAAAGACGCAGTGGGCTGAAGATTTGTACAGTGATTGCTACACCTACACGAGAAACTTTGCTGATTATCCCGAAACAACAGCGAACAGACTTGTCTCGTGGGCTGTGCTTATCATAACAATTGAAACTTGTTCAAAAACACATTTCTATAAATAAGTTAGTGTGAATTATGTTGATTTATGGCTCCAACTTCCCCGTATCGTCCTCCGCGGAGGATGGCCGGGCCCGGCCGGGTAGGTCCGCGTTTCCATTTATGGGATACGCGTTAAAAATAGAATTGTTGATTGATGTAATCGTAGCAGAGCCGAGTGGGCGCCGCCCGCCCCGCGCCTCGCCCGCCCGCCCCAGCCGTGGGCGTCATTACATTTACACCATTTTCAATGTTGCTATTTATAGTTATATATGTTATCGTGAAAGGAAACCGTCACGCGATTAGCAGGCGCCAGGAAACGGCTCTCTGCCCCTTGTTTTTAACTCTGGGATAGAAACTATGCGCCGGCAACGAGGGTCAATGTGTGAGACCGCTTAATTAACAAGGCTAAATGGAAAGAAAATATTGAAGTTCCCTTTAACAAGCGTGGAAGGTTGAAATATTTCATTTCTTTCCGACCTCAACTCAAGGTTGAATTCAAATTAAATGTTAAGGTAAAATCTTCATTTTGCATTTTTAACCGGCTCTTGATGTTTCATTGAATACACATTTTTCTTTTGTATCATGTAATTAAATTTTATTTAAAGATATTGTGGTGGTAAGTTTAAATAGACATGGTTTGAGAACAAAGTGAATGTCGATTAAGCGTACAAATTTAATTTTATGAATGTTAAAGTGAGAAGCTTCATAGTGGAGCTGGACAATATGTTCTGTGCGCTTAATCATAAAGGCTATTTTTGCAGACGCGCTGTTTCAACAGCGACGTCAGCAGCCTTGGCGGTTTCTGAATGATGTTACAGAAAGTATTATCATTCGCAATGAATCGTAGCAGCGTAGTTCATTGACTAAATAGTGGCAGCGGTGGCGCCGCCTCGCGGTTGCTGGTGGTAGTGGCGTATTCGCAAGCGGTAGTGAACGGCGCAAATGCGCATGCGGCCCGCTGGCATGAATGGAGCCGCCTCATTGAGTCGCAATCGCAATAGGTATCACCAGGGTTGCGAACTTGCGACGTTTTCGAATATTTTACAAAAGTGGTCACGATTGTTGCTAAGCAACGATGATGAACTGAATTCGATATTTGAGGGACTTGGCCTCAAACCACAGCTGGGTTTCATTTCTTTAAAGTCCTCTCTTGACAGAACTGAACCGGCGATAATGGTAGGTTTTTGAAGAATTTGAGTCAAAGTATTCATGCATGGAAACTAGGTTTAATGTAAGGTAACTTTTAATAATTTCAAAGCAACAGGTGTGAAAATTGTGCCATGCTTTACTGATTATGTTTAATGTTCGATTGTACGATCCGCAGAGGCATTCGGAACTCGAATTCCTCAAAAATACTTGCTCAGGGTATTCCGCAACCCTAGTTCCGCCGCTCTAATGCAATACACTCGGTTAGCTAACTCCATCGACGCCACAGCGCCACTCACAAATGATGAATGAGTTTATTAACCAAGGTTTTTACGTGCCGATTGCCGCCTGCAATGCGTCAACCGCTCGCTTCTGAGCGTTTCATCAATGATCATTGTTGCTTACGAACTCAACCGAGTTCATATTCATTCCCATGGAACAATTGCCTACGCTCTCTTTTACCTGCCTCGATCTGATTGCATGGTACAGTTAATAATGCGTCTAAGTGTCGAGCAATCGTTGAAGTGTATCAGCATTAATTATGGCATTACGCCTGTTATTAGTTGTTATTGTTAAATTGATAATGCTTCTGGCTTTATAAAAACAATTTACACAATAGACTCTCAAAGAATGCGTTCGCTATACTTGTGTATTTAACAGGTATAGTAATTTTAGCCATGTTATGTTAATTCACGTGAACAGCCTCATTGTTGTACTTAACAACTACTAAACAAACATCTGCATTGGTATTCCAATGAGAATAGAGGTCAATTTTGAACAAATTCCAACTGAGTTTGAGCTACCCAGACCAGCTGAACAAATGTAGCGACGTAGAATCGAAATATTATTTGACATTGACGTATTGTACCTACGCGCCGGTGAGCATGCTACCCATCTATTGACATGCGCTGGTATCATGAACATGACATGGTGCTCGCACACAAGAACGCTTAGTATAAAACGCTGGCATTTTCCACATAACAAAAACAAGAATCACTTACATCAACCCAACCTGTTAATGCTATGAGTAACATTAGCCATCATCGCCACTCATTACAACATGAATTCTGAGAAAACGTTTTTAAGTTTACTTTTGCACCCACACGTTCTGATCAAAGTACGGAAAATATACAAACGATTGAGATTTGAGAGGAGTCACGTCTTATTTTGTATTGCCGATTCAAAAAGTAAATATTAATGAATCAAGCCGTGATCGAATTCTCGCAATGGAGACTACAAGACAAGAATGTATCGGTAAATAATCGTAAATCGCCAGTAACTGCTTATTCCGGCACCGATGGGAACTGGCCTCAATGATCATCGACCTCGTGTCATTAATTTTAGTATTCCAAAAAAGATCTGCCTACATCCTCAAATTAAGTGCTCAAACATCCGCGTTGTTATCAAAATTAGTGCTTTGAAATGTGACACCAGCGAAATCAGACCACTAACACAGTAGCCACTAATGAGAATGAGGTCCGTGTTACTAAATGGAAGTCAATTTATAGACGACGATAGATCAAAATTCAAAGCTAATGAATTATGTACTAAATCATAATCCAATGGTAGGTTAAAAAGAAACTGACAGCAGTTTTTGCCAAAAAACCCATTGCACTGAATATGGAATCAAAGAAAACAAAGATGTTATACAGGGTGTCCCAAAAACAATGGATAACCCTGTAACCATCGATAGCCCTCGCCATGGTCTCCCTAACGTCCAGTTTTGACCCCAGTAAAAATATCACCGTTTTCAAGATTTTTAAGTTTTTGTGCATTTTTAGAAAATTGCCACCTGCGATTACTTTTTCACATGCCATTTCTACAAATGAGGATACTTTTCAATCTAGTTTTTTTCTTTATCACAAGGGATAGTTGGGCTATCAAAAGAAAAGATCAAAGTTCAACAAACTAGTTTGAAAGTATGAAAATTTTAAGAAATTGCAGAAGAGAAGGAAAAATTAATTCATTGTCTTGCACTTTTGATCAGCCATCGTGTAAAAAAAAATGTAGGAAGACCATCGTGCCCATTACCTTAAAAACTTCCTTGGTTAATTGAGATTCTAAAAAGGTATCACAAACCTACAGTATTCTGTATTATTTTTATCTTATGGCTACTTGAATAGCAACTAGTATGAAAACTGCAAAAATGGGTTTTTCTCGTAATAGTTAAACTAGGACTGCATAGTGGCATTAAATACAAATGGATAATTTTTAGCGTAGGAATTTTAATAAAGCAACATTTTATCATCATCATCATCATCATTTCAGCCATAGGACGTCCACTGCTGAACATAGGCCTGTACCCCAATGATTTTCATAATGACCGCTTGGTAGCGGCCTGTATCCAGCACCTTCCTGCTTACCTTTATGAGGTCGTCGGTCCACTTTGTAGGTGGACGTCCTACGATGCGCTTTCCGGTACGTAGCCTCCACTTGAACCCTGTTGCCCCATTGGCCGTCCGTTCTGCGTTTTTGTGATTACTTAATTTTTGTTTTACACCTTATAACCGGCTCGGAAACGTGGATTTTTTGCACAGCGAGCTATGGAAGGGGCTATGCTCGGGTTTCTTTACGAAACCGTATCAGAAATTAAGAGACCTGTAAACGAACTAAAGTCGCTGACATACCCCGACGGATCAGCAAGCTGAAGTGGCAAAGGGCAAGGCACAGTAGTTCGCAGAACTGAGGCAGCAGGGTTCAAGTGGAGGCTACGTACCGGAGAGCGCATCGTAGGACGTCCACCTACAAAGTGGACCGACGACCTCATAAAGTTAAGCAGGAAGGTGCTGTATGCAGGCCGCTACCAAGCGGTCATTATGAAAATCATTAGGGTACAGGCCTATGTTCGTGTGGACGTCCTATGGCTGAAATGATGATGATGATAAAATGTTGCTTTATTTAAATTCCTACGCCAAAAATTATCCATTTGTATTTAATGCCACTATGCAGTCCTAGTTTAACTATTACGAGAAAAACTCATTTTTTCAGTTTTCATACTAGTTGTTATTCAAGTAGCCATAAGAGAAAAATAATACAGAATACATAGGCTTGTGATACCTTTTTAGAATCTCAATTAACCAAGGAAGTTTTTGAGGTAATGGGCACGATGGTCTTCCTACATTTTTTTTACACGATGGCTGATCAAAAGTGCAAGACAATGAATTAATTTTTCCTTCTCATCTGCAATTTCTTAAAATTTTCATACTTTCAAACTAGTTTGTTAAACTTTGATCTTTTCTTTTGATAGCCCAACTATCCCTTGTGATAAGGAAAAAACTAGATTGAAAAGTATCCTCATTTGTAGAAATGGCATGAGAAAAAGTAATTGCAGATGGCAATTTTCTAAAAATGCACAAAAACTTAAAAATCTTGAAAACAGTGATATTTTTACTGGGGACAAAAATGGACGTTAGGGAGATCATGGCGAGGCCTATCGATGGTTACAGGGTTATCCATTGTTTTTGGGACACCCTGTATCTGAATTCATCTAGTCAGTTTTTTTTTTCGTTTTGTAATTCTGCATTGCGCCTTGAGCTGTCCATTGCATTATTCCAAGTTTCCAACAACCGTGCGCTTCTCATGGGCAGGTAAATTAAATAGCTCATCAACAAGATCGCATTGAGAAAGCCGGTATCGGTATCCAGTCGCGCCGGAATCGCTCGGTCGCCCAGCGGCTTTTTCCGTAGTTCGCGAGGTGATTAAGGGAAACGTCTCACGCGCAAGAAATCGGATTCCCACGCGTGCGCGAGTTTCCTCGTTCACGTAATTAATGTTGCTAGAGGTTTCGTTTTAACGTTGGTATTTAATAGATCTAGTTAATTTACTACTGATCATCCCTATTATTCCCTATAATACCCATAATCACCTTAGAAGCCCACTGCTACACATAGGAAAATACCATTTATTCCCAGTAAGAACTATTCACGACAGCCTGCACCCATTGGAAGCCATTTCAATGAATAAACGTTGATGAATATCTTCATTACCATTAGACACGACTCGACACTGAACAGAAGGTACATTGGTATAATAAACAATGTGTTGAATAAACACGTGTCGTGTAGTACTTGAGAAAGAGCATCCACTAGGTTTGTACTTTTGTCAACCATAATGAAGTTAAACAAGCTACAGTTTGTCAACAACGCTTGAAAACAATCACGTGTAAGACAAAACAATTCGTTTAACAAATCAGAGCTACTAGGACTAGTTATTGAGGAAATGACGCGTCTGTTGTGTACATGTTCACGTGTATGTAACCGAATGACCTCTCTAGGTCGTCAGCGATGACATCACCCGTTTTATCGCTGTACAAAAATTGCTGTGCGGATGGATAGCCCATTGTGTGGTGATAATGATATGCGAGATATCCCTCGTTAGCATATTCGCTCACAACTGGCAGAATACAGACCACATTTATTGATAAATCTGTGTTACGTGCCTTGTAGTCTATTGCGATGTCTCTTTGTATTCGTACATAATATTCCTTAATGAAAAGAAACTAGAAAAGAAAAGCAGCACTGAAGTCACTTGAGAAAGACGACTGTGTCTACAGAACTGGATTGCATTTATCGTGGGAAAATAACAGAGAATAGTAGCATAGAGCAGGATTGTAATGTTACTCGTTTGCAATTAATTCGATTGGGTATCGACTCTGCCTAACAATGTGCTTCTTTATCAAGAATTGCAATTCTGTTTACCTTCTTTAAGTGTTTAATTAGGGCATAACGCCATTATTATCTAGGATTCCTGTGTTAGTTTAAAGGGTAAAAGTTTTCAGATTGGTGAGGACACTCCCAAAAGAAACATTATTCCGTGCTACAGTTATGGGACACATTAATAGGCCAGTAGAATTAGCTTTTAAATCGGAAATAATTCCTACAAAAAAAAAATATTGCTTTAATGGCTTCTTTGGTTGCCCATTAAGACTCTCCTAGGTTTTCGACTTCGACGGAGTTGTGCTTAAGTGGTGGGTACCCCCGAAAAGGGCGCTTTTTAGGTTTTCCGGTTATACCGCGTAAAGGACTTACCCTATCGAAAAGTGGTCTTCCTGACGGTTGAAGGGCATTTAATCCTGCATTAAATAAGACCAAATTCATATGTTTTGAACAAACCGTTCTCGTGCAAATGTTCGGCATAGTAGAAAATATGTGTATAATTAATGACCCTCTCCACGTCCAATAGCTCGTCACCCGTAGGCTCCTAAGCCTTGTAAAGGGTCGCCTTAACCAGGTATTCTGGTACACACATTGTATTCTCTATGGTGTTCTGGTACTGACCTCAGCCCCATGAGCGGCAGGTGCGGCACGTGCTGCGCTCCCGCCTCTGCGCACCACTCGGGGTACGCGCGGTGGAATTCCGCGAAGTTTTATGGTATTCTTGTACATGTATCCTAGTCCCTATGGTATTCTTTCATTTTTATTGTATTCCCTATGGTATTCTGGTACACACATTGTATTTTCTATGGTATTCTGGTACTGACCTCAGCCCCATGAGCGGCAGATGCGGCACGTGCTGAGCGCCCGCCTCTGCACACCACTCAGGGTACGCGCGGTGGAACTCGGCGAAGTCACCTGCAAATAATGGCCACTTTAAAACGATCTCAAGGTATTCACTGAAGAAGACAGCGCTCTATGCTTTCATTGTAGCTAATTTAGGAGCTTACATGGGTGAAATCGAATGTCAATCATGGAATTGTCGAATTCTCATCGCTAAGGTAACATTCCGTTCTGTAATCTGTTCCCTTTAAAGTTCTAAGTTCCCGTGCAGTGGCAGGAAGCAGCCAGCATTCAAATTTTTTTTAACAGGTCAATCATGGAATTCCCATTGCTAAACTTAGTTTCTGTTCTGTTCTTTTAGTTAATTTTCTAAAAAATGTGAGCTTAGTTCATTTAAAATTATTCCTAATTAATCCAAAGAGAATTGAGCGTATAATAAATTAACTGTCTCTTGGACTACTGCCGCTCTAGTTTAACTAGACTACTATATTATTATAGGCCACAAACAAGCGAGATAACATCAATGTTGACTCTACAATTGACTAACACAGTTTCAATACGTATTGAGATATGGACGCGATAATGCGCAAACAAACACGATAGTTCTAATTTGGCCCCACAAACGGTCGGTGTCAATTGATGCAAACAAGTTCGCGACTCATTGCAGTTGGACTAGTCTGTCTCGCTAACTATCGCGTTAATAAGTTTCAAGTTCGTTTCATTCATTCATTGTTTCGGACTCATTGATATTCTTTCATTAAGCGCGCACTGTTCAAAGTGACTTTGGAGACGGGCAGTGGGCCGGTGCCGCATCGCGCCGCCTCGATCTGATAACAAAGCGGATACGAAACTGATAAATTATGATGACGACAGTAACAAACAACTTTGAAGAAATCTAATGACAGTATCAGAGATTTACTGCCATAAAGACAATATTTATTTCTGATTACTATTAAATGGTATTTATCTATCAGAGCCAGTCATCGGTACCTAAATTAGACTGCAATGAGTATCAAGTTGCACTTATTCATGATGATAAAAAGGTGATAAACTTCTAGTAATTGTTTGCACCTTTTGTTCAGGTGATTGATGTGTTTTTCATGAGTAATGTAGCCAATGGATAAACAAGATCCACGGAAGGAAAGTAAATAATCTACGTAATCTAGTCCTGACATTTTCCAATAAATCGCGTAGGAGTGAAGGTTCACCGTATTTATTTGAGTGGCATTGGAAATGCATAGGGCACTGGAGGAACGTTAATATTCCTCGAACGACTCCTACTCGACTGATCTTTGCGAGTGCCATATCAAAATTCTATACACTGAATCTGTTCAATCGTTTCCGTCCACAGCCTTACTCTAAAGCGTAGATTTATTCCTTAATTTCTTTGGCAATCAAGATTAACGGCATTTTTTAGAATAACTAACAAAACCAGTTAAATAACAATCCGATGGTAGGTAATTATGTACCTAGTTCAAAATTTTAATGAACAGAAAATGGCTAATCATAAATGACCGCTCTGGTTCTGGTGTGCAGTGCGGTCTTATCATATCAAATGGCCGTCAGTGTAATTTATATTATTTGTTCGATAATTGAAATTGAGTCCTAGCTTTGTATAGTGAATAATGTAGTTGCTGAGCTGTGTCACGACGCCCATGGCAGCGGCGCGGGCGCCTGATACTAGCGTTTCCGCCGCAGCCAGCGTTTCCTGTCGCGCGGCCCACGGCCCATTGTCAACATGCTAATGCTGCTCTGGTTACGTCCATCGCATGATTATACCGGTCTGAATGTGCAATCCCTGCCTACATTGAGTGGCACGATTCTAGCTAATGGTTAACATATTTTAAAAGGGTTTTCATTGGACCCTACACAAGCATTCATCCCTGGATCATTAGTGCAATATGTCTGGTTTGTCAAAAAAAGCGACTTCGGTCGGGCTGGCTCGGCGCTCGCTCGCGGCGGGCGGCCTCCACGCAGCCGCAGCGCGGGGAGGCGGCATCGATCCGGTGACTCATGCGGCCCATTCATCCGCCGCACTCAATGAACCCGCCGCTCCCGCCCGCCCCGCACCACCCCGGCCGTGTCCTCGCCGACAAGGACTCCATAAAATCCGCCCCTCGCCGCGTGAAGCGAATCCTTCAGCCCATTACACCCACATAAACTAAAACGTGATCGTTTCGCCATTCTGCTCGTTTTGACCGCCGGCCGCCCACGAGTGGCCATACTGAGAACGACATTGTATGATAATAATAACAGAGGCCTAAACTCCATTTACGTAGGTCCGACGCGACACAACGTCAGGTTTTTAGCGATGTAAAGTAGAACGGATCAATTCGGCTCGGGCTCAAGGTCGGGGCGATAAGTGTGAGAGAAAAAAATTCTTTTTGAATAGGAATCGGTGTTCAGGTTGATGTGTGAGCCTGCGAGGTGAGGTGCGAGGTGGGATCCCGGGCGGGCGGGCGGCGTGGGCGGCAGGCGCGGGCCTTGGCCCGTCCTGTGTCCTTCTTTCCCGCAACGTTTATCAACAACCTTGCACGGCTTTAGCCAGCATACGCTATGCAGCACGAACTCCAAAGACCGTAAAGAGATGGGCACCTGACTGAATATTCCGTTTCCAAATGAAAAGCAACAAAATCCAATTTGCAAGGCGGTTACGGCCGAGCGCCGCGGCGTATCATGGAGGAAGCGTAAGCAAATGGAACATCATTGAAAGCTTAGTTGGATTCATAATAGAGTTTAATCAAGCCTGTTGGGACCGTTTGAACCAATTTAGTTTAGATGGTGGGCGACTTATTTATGGCCGCACATGATCGAGGCTCGGGCCGCGCAGAACCTACGTCAATTAGGGCATTAATTCTGTCAGTCCTAATAATCACTTGCTTACTCTGCGAGTTTACATAGTTAGCTGTAGTGAAGGCTTACACACTGATATCTTTGGTGACTAGATTTTGGTTTATTACATGATTACTTAATACTTTTAAATATCCAGAGAGACTGAAAAATCTAATATTCCAAGAATAAACTAAAGAGTTGTAGCCAATCTATCTAATAGGTAAACATTGAATTGTCATGTGCCATTGTCTACCTTTCATCAGTAACGTGATAGTGAGGTTATTATTAAACTAACGGTAAAAAAAAAAACTCTTCAATCTAATGGAATAAACAATGGAAATATTATACTAAAGAAAAGCTGGCCGTGTCTACTGCGTTGAAATCAATTACATACGTTTACGGCAAGAAGCCAGGGAAGGTGTATTTCCTATTCTTGGAATCCGAGATTAAGTTGAAGACAATGCACATAATTTAATCCATAAATCTGACGAGTATTGGCCGTCTTAAAGTTTATGCTCAGTCAGGAAGAAACCATAGCAAATAATATTTTTCCTACTCCAGACCTGAATGCTTTTTCATCAACTTTATTGTAAGTATTATATCTTTTATTTATAACAATAGAGGTAGAAAACACCAGGCAAATTCCGGGAATATAAAGGTATTGACGTCATCGGACTCCAAATCGATTCGGGTTCCGTGGAATGAGATATTCAAGACGAAACTAAAATAAGAAAACCTATTAAAGTGGCCGATGAAGATGAACAGGTTCAGAAAATCGGTAAATGTTCGATAGTATTTCAAGCGAGAGCATCATTAACTGACGTTCATGACGATTTCGAACAGATAAATGAGCGTGGTGTGACGGTAACTGATAAAAGTCACTGATAACCTCCCGGCTCACAAGCGATGGGCGCTCCGCGACCTGACATCATCGCTCGAACAAAACTACTTCACAACCGACTCTACATTTTGATAAAAAAGTGTGACCTCTATATGCTTCTACACCGTAACTAAGCCTTTTTTATTCAGGATCACCGTAGCGCAACGAGACATTAAATAAAATCAGAATACAATACGAGTAGCTCTAGGTGTAATCAGCGGATAGGACATTACATCAGCGCGCAAAAACAGTCAATGCCAATGTTACGACGTCGAGCTAATTAATAAACACGTTTATTCGGGCTCCATTCAATGTGCATGTTACGGAACCGATATTAATAAGATCAAAGGTGCAAGGTGCTCCGAAGCGCGTCACTGTGACAAAAATGCTAGCTTCAGAGCGACGCGACCATGACGTGACGTTTCCATACAATTCAAAAGATCAAAACCCGGCACCAAGAAAGAGGCCAGATGATTGTAAAATTCTATGAACACACACATCCACACATAGAGCTGCGTTCACGCAGTGCAGGCTGTGTCCCACCAAACTAAGCCAAGACAAGTCAGATTAAGGCTTGACATGGTCGTCATTTGTGCAGCAGCATCTTGTAAAGAAAACGTATTGTTTCCGTGCGGTTAAGCTAATTCTAGCGCGATTTAATTTTATGACAACTCACATCCTATTCCCATTTCATCTTCCTCTATGGGGCGCATGCGCATAATATTTGCACGACGGCCTCTCCCGCCAGATGCAAACGATTTCCTTCGTCGTTGTAGTTAAACACCAAAGAGTTTACATTCAACGCGGTGCAGATAGCATCCTGTTATTCGCACGCACGTGCCATTCATTTTACAACCGGCCTAAGTCATCGTATGTGAATTGCTTTTCCACTGGACATGTAATTTAAGCAGCTGTCGTCTAGCCTCAGAACTCTCATCAACAAATGGCTTTCGAAAAGTCTGCAAGTTACAAAAGCAAGGGTATGAATGGGATATCCTAGGTATTTTAAGTGAGGATCCTCTTCAGGTTCAGGTATTCACATTATTCCAGATTATGTAGGCAGTTTTATTGTTTGTAATAATAAAAGACAATAGTGAATTATCTAGTTGATTAAGGTTGCGGGGAACTATTGGATGCAAGCTGCTATGAAGTTCTCACTGGGGTAGACAATTATTCAGTCAAAGTCAAAGTCAAAGTCAAAATTTCTTTATTTGTTTAGACTAATAAATAGTTCTTACAAATCGTCATTTTGCTCTTAAGGAGCCTCTACATGTCTCATAATCTTTTTACCCTACCAGCGCTTCGAGACCAACATTTGGCAAGTGCTGAGAAGAAGCGCCGCAACAAACTCAGTCACCACTGTCTGCCGGTTAATATAAATAAATATAAATAGTAGTAGGTAGTAGGTACATTCGATTCAGGAGCAGTTCACTGAATTTACCATGCATTCTTGTATGGTGTATCTTATAAGAATGGGTATACAAGATTGCGTGGTATATTAAACAAGGTAGTGACGTGCTAATATCTAGACTTACATGTACTTATCAGTGTATTATAGTCTGAATGGATGCCACAAAACTAGTCCCAGCGAGGAAATGATAAAATGAATGAAAAACCTTCATAACAGAAAGTAGCTAACACGGTAATCGCTAGTAGTACACTATAGATTGTTGTTCAGAGAGACGATACTAATAAAGAGCTGGTGTTGAGTAGACGAGGACCAAGTGCATCATAATTATAATAAAATGGGTAAGACTTGAAGATTGAATAGATACATCGAAAAGGTCAATGGAATACACCCTGAAAGCTTGCTCTTGCTTCGATCAATGTTCATACAATGCCATGGATTTTTGTGGAGGGTCAATTTTAATGAAAATTATTTTTTAAATACTATAGTACAATGACTAAAGCATTGAAATTGGCAGGATGGGAGTGAAACAGGAACCTATTAATAAAATTGCGGCGCTCTTCCGTCGGGCGAACGCCGAAGCTGTATTCGCGTCCGCCCTCTTTTGATCATTCGGTTTATATTAGTCAGAATTAGTATAATACGCTGGTTTCTTTCATCGTTCCGTTTGTAGATGTTTACAACCCTTGTTTCCGTTTGAAGCGTTCTGGTTTACAGTTTTCACGAAGGCGATCCGGTATTGTAAGCAGAAGATAACTCACGCGCACATTCGCGGTATCGACTGATTGGCTTGTTCAGGATGCAAACTTTTTTGTCGTAAACAACCTACATAGAATTTTACTTACTTTTAGCGAGTCAATTTCAGAAACTCAATATTAGTCGTTAGCGTATTTTTATTATTCTTCAACTAATGGGTAATGAGCAGAGGCGAGTTTAACAGTCCATAAAATAACGCATAGTTGTTGAAACAAAGTGGCCCGCCGGCGATCGTAATCGCGCCTCGTCTCGGCGAGGAGCACAATAAGTAGCCGACTTCCTCTCCCACGTTTGGCGCGGCGGATGCCGGAGTCGCGACCTCCGGTGCCTGCCTCTGCCCTGCCACTCTTCACATAATAACCTGCCCACTCTTGCGCCGCCAACGGTCAAATATCATTTCTCAAGTTAGAGAATTCACAAAATACTCATTTTTTTCTTTTGACAAGACATACAGGCGAACAGGGGAGTAGATGCGACCTATGGTGGAGCAAGCTTGCTCAGAAAATATCAAGTTGCTCAGACTTTTCCATACTTTCTATGACATTTTTTTTATTCTTTATTTGGAAAACTTACAGCTTAAAGTTTATCACATCGTATAGTTTAACATCCGTGATCACTAGCTAAACATTTCGTTTTATTTATTTATTTATTTCCTTTCTTCCTTTCTTAGTTTTGTAGAAGTGTAATTACCTAAGTAAACTGTCTTTATCCCACTAATAGTTATTTATTTTTTCTATATTTATTTATTGCTCATTGATATTTTATAGTTAACACCTTGACATTCGCGTGTGCAGCCGGCGCCATCGAAGATTAATCTTCGATCGTGTCATTATCATATTAGGTTTGCGGTTTTTGAAGTGTTCAGTTTGATCAATATGCGTTGCGCGATACCGCTTTTTTGGATGGGCAACTCTAAAAGGAAAACATAAAATATCTATCAAGTTTTAAAATACTTCAATCTTTTTCTTGGAAATAAAACACCTACCAGTTTTCCTACTATTAAGATATCTATTCAATTTAAAAAGTAGGTAAATAGGTATCAAAGTTTATTTTGAGAAGTAACCAAAGGGCAACAGGAACATAATTTGTCTTTTATCTGTTAGCAACACCATCTAATAAGCTTCATTCATAAACAAGCTGAATTTGAATTTAAATAGGGTCAAAATAGTTAAAATATTCATCTCAGAAAAAGCAGAAATTACCATTGCAGAGGTCAAATCATAAACTAACTGATGTAGGCAGGTTAAAGTAAACTGGCTGAGGAAAAGGCCTAGCAAAAATGCAAATAGGGTGAGTCAAGAACGAAATGTTCCTCCACTGATACAAAACGATTCTTTAAGCAATACTATTAGCTCATTTTTAAGTAATAGCAGACGACGCACGGCACATCAAGCCAAACCTTGCGGCATCTTATGCAGTTGGGATAGACACTATAATGCAACGAAAATGTGTAGTCTGATGTGCCGTCACTGAACATTACGCGCCGCCAACCGGCGCCGACGCAACGCTGTTGTTTGAAAGTGACAAGGAGGTAGGTGCATTTTTTGTCAATGAACCATTACGAAATGACTGGCGCGTGGCAACTAGAATTACGTGTTTCGTACCACTTAGGTAACAGTGGGTGCAATGAATGAATATTGTTTGTAGGTACATACTGTAGTATATTGAAACTACAACTTTTTTAATTCATTGTTTTTGTAGGTGGCAAGAATAATACTAAAAATGATTTTATTATTATTATTATTATTTATAAAAAAGGTATAATAATTCCACCACATTTTTGACTGAAAAAAAAGTAGAAAAAAAAAGTCCAAGCTGAAACCAGCATTGGAGAGAAAACATAAGGGTTTAGTTGAAAGTTTACTTTTGAGAAAGAATGAAATTAAGATGTTTGGAAATAAACATGTTTGGTAAGTACGCTTTCCCAAAAAATACATTCCAGGGATGGGAATCAACATTCTGACATGAAAAGACTAGTGAAAACTTTAGTCTTTCTATCCTTGGAGAGCTTAACATAACCGACTGTGGGAAGTTGAGCTCAAACAGAATTCAAATAAGTTACGAACAGGGATTGCAAGAAAAATAAATTCAATTTTGTCTTATGAGCCTACATAAATGAAGAATGGTTTTTTAGTTAAAAGCTGGCATTGTAACGTAAATTAACTAAATAAATACATTTAAAAAACTTAGATAAATAAACAATTGTAACATAGAATAAGCATTTAAGGCTTGTAATTTTGTTTATTATTTAGTATTAGGCATTTTGTTAAATAAAAATTATATTAGACTTCCTATTAGCTGATGTTTTTCTAAGTAAATATTAAAATTGTGAATATTATACGCTCAAAATCATAGGACAGTTACTACTCATTAGGCTTGTAATAATATGACAATACTGCACTTGGAACGGGCTCAACAGTGCAATGAAATGAAAAATATGTTTTATAAAACAACTCTTGGAAGGAACTTACCATCTAAACATACTACTTGCACGCCGTCTTGCTTGAGCCTCTTCAGCAAGATCCAGTGGACAGAATCCTGCTCTTTCGAGGCTCCATCCCCGTACAATACAAAAATCCCTCTCGTACGACAGTGCGCAATCCTGGCTTTCAACTCTTTACATTGTACTGTCGATGACAGTTCGATTTTCCCCGCAGCCAAACGTCGTAGCATTATACTTGGAATGGAAAAATTCACGGCGGAACGTATGTGAGACACTGCATACTCATTTGATCCGCGACAGTCTATCAAGATCGTATCCCTCTCGTCAGACCGTAGCTTTGCCAGCAACCACTCTTTCGACACCAGATCGCACTCACATTCTGAGTCCGTAGGCATTTTGTTATGAGAATTATAGCTTCTGTTTACACAGAACCTTTGCTTCCAATCGCCTGTTGCACTAGTGCATGGAAACCATGCAAATCGTTGAGTCAAGACACAAAAACATTCTTGTCATCACTATTTATTTACCAGGGATAATCCAATTATAAGAAACGCTCACTAAACTGATTGAAACGGGTTGTGCGTTGTGCTGTGAGACAGCACCGTGGCGTGCACCGTATCACCGACCAAAGTCTCAACAAAATGTATGTGAGAATTTTAACTGGTGGTGAAGAAACAAACTACACAAGACGCGCGCGCTATCAACCTCACTCAACGGAACGAACGGGGAGCGGAGCCATTGGAGCCATCAAGCAACAACCACAAGCAGGCACGAGAGGGTCGAGAGGTGAGGAGGGCGACGGAGGGAGGGAGGCACAGATATCCATAATATTATCTGTGGGTAGCAGAGAAGCATGAAGCTACAGATAAAAATGGAGGCCACACTCCGAATACCTACTTGAAGCACAAACTAAGTATCACTATCTCGCTCTCTGTGGGCAGACTCGCTCTTTCTAAATAAACAAAAAATATAAAATTGCTCAAATTCAATGAAACCAATGTAAAATCTTTATTTCTTGACATAGGTATCATTAAAAATGATAAGTGTAATTACTGGTAAAACGTTTTAGGAAGAAATTACTGTAAAAAATGTGAAAAATGTTTACAATGATCCAATGTCGGAAATCACGAAATAAACACTTACGCGTGGAATCTTATGTCACTTCCAGGACACCACGTACTACCGCAACCACGCACTACAAAATTTTGCACCAATTCTTGT
Organism: Ostrinia nubilalis; assembly: GCF_963855985.1. NCBI lineage: Eukaryota > Metazoa > Arthropoda > Insecta > Lepidoptera > Crambidae > Ostrinia > Ostrinia nubilalis. Next base: position 5,075,658 of record NC_087091.1, on the reverse strand, counting down.
GATAAAACAATGATTATTTCCTGTAAACAATCTCAAACGAAATTAACTGCTTAATAAACGAAATAGTAAACAACCGCCATGATGGGCCGGATTGGGCCGATGTTGCCACATGGTACCGATTACCCAGGAATTGGGATTGTAATTCCCTGATTCGCCAACACATTAAGCCTAAATGGCCGACAATTTTGTGATTTTTTATTTAACTAGGAGATCTTAGTTTCAAATATTTATTATTTATTTGTTTAACTTCTGATTTGGTTAGTGAATTGGCTATTTCGAAGAATTTACAAGGAGATTTAAATCAGAAGATAGCAATACTACAGTTCACACTAAAAAGAGAGGTAGGGCCGCAGAGAGCGAGATAGATATAAGTAGGTATTTGACTCAAGTTTTTGTTCCAACTCTGCCCTCCATTTTTATCTTTAGCTTCATGCAGAGAAGCAGGCAGAAAGCAGGAAATGAATGAATGGCGATGAACCTTCTACAAACATGAACGAATGGTGTAAGGTATTTCGCCGAAACAGTAAATTTTCTGTGTCCAGGCAGGCGAACACATGTTTTTTTATATCTATCTGTATAAAACTATTTTAATGGGAAAGTTCATCAACAGTTTTATTTGTTTTTGCTATTACAATAGCAGAAACTACAAATAATACCGTAGAAAAACTTAATCAAAAGTCGTTTTTCTAATTTCCTTGTTATGTCCATTACTGTTGTTTGCCAAAATGAAGGCTCATTATAACAAATTGAAGCGTAATTTAATTCTAATAGCACTATCTTTACATTTGAGAAACGTTTGGCTATCGGAAAATAAAAACTTTAAATGTCAAATACTTATAGGAAGAAAATAAAGTGAAGTTAAGTTCTTGTCCAGGTCAAAAGTATAATTTCCCTGGGTCTTCGTTTCGACCATTGTTGTAACGAAACGAAAAAACTTAGAATGTAACGCACTGCACCACTGCACTCGGCCATTTCGTCCCAAGAGGCCATTGAGGCAGGACAGTACGTCGTTGATCAGTTTCGCGACAAATCGCATAAATATGTCCCTCCTTGGGTTTTTGTTTACTAAAAAGTCAATTTCTTTGGACGGTTTTTTGCAACTAAACAACGGATTAATTTTATTGTTTATTTACACAAATGTAGTGTCTGTAGGGGTAAACCCATGATTTAAATAGTAAATGCATAGGGTAAATAGGTTTTTGTCTGTGGTGTCTTTTAGGCATAAATCTAATTTCTTTGGTCCTAATTTCCTTGTTTTCCGTGGCATAAAATGACCTAGGAAATTATAAAAGACCATTAATAATTCGGCGTAAAGTCAAATTTTGAGTATTTCTTAATTGGAATAAGTTTAAAATTTACATTTTAAGAAATAGGTATCAGAATAGATATAGAAAAACTTGTTTTTAACTTTTAACTCAATCTACTGCATTTATCTTTCTTAGTTGTGTAAAAAGGTCGTAATGATATAATATTCATTGGCATCTTTGCTTGCGAAAGTACACAAAAATGGGTCGAACAAAAAAAAAGCAAACCACAGAAGAAAACTTAGAGAAAAAAATATTTATAATAATTTCCTTGGCTACCAAAAATTTATGACCTCATAACTTTGTTTCTATAGCCTGACCAGGAACATAAAAACCCTGGCATAGAGGCGCGTCAATTGCATTTGATAGTGCAACACTGGGTACAGTCGTACCTGTATTAAATTAATAGGTTAACTTTATGTATCAGGATTCAGGATTATAGGCTAATTTTATATTTTCATAAATTAACAAAAAAATATTATATTATAGGTAAACTGGTTTAAATAAATTAAATGAAACCATCAATCGAGCAAGTAGGATTTTATTATTATTCATCAATAATTAAATTCTGAACTTGAATATTCAACTACAATGTCTGCTCATGAACTCTTCAAACTCGGTACTTCTTTCCCAATTCCATAAAATTCAATACTTACAAAGTGACAAAAAACTTTAAAATAGGTAGTTGAAACAAACCACAGCTAATTTTCATAGTTGACTGTACTATACGATAAACATGTCAGTCAATTTGACAACCTTTGTCGGAAACATTATTCAATGAAAATATTGTCCGAACCCTTAGTATTTCTCTTCGACAAATTCTTTAACACATTGTGAACCACTTTTCTTTCACGACTATAAAAAGATTTTAGCAATTTAATTCACAAAATCAATTGCGCACATTTAAAATAAAGTTTGTTTACACTTTGACAGCAATAGACTGACATGCAAGGTGACATGTCAATGAAGTTTTCAGTTACTGTTGCCATTAAAAGAAATTAGTACCATTAATTTTCCGCAACATGGCGAGGGTTTTTATGTTCCTGGTCAGGCTATAAAACGAATTATGACACCCCTTCTAGATATATTAGCTTAGTTTTTACTACTTAATGCAATGGGAAACTAAAAATAGTTAAAAACAAAAATAAAATTCGTGCCAAGGAAATTAGGCAAAATTGACCATTTTTGGCGAAATACCCGTAAACGAGTGTAAAGCAAAGCTGTGTCGTGTCGTGCAAGTTTTTTAATTGCGTCAGTTGATTGACATTGGGGGCGCTTGGCCGAAAATAGCACTAGCTAGCGCTAGTAAGAAAAATGGCGTCCTTTTAGCGGTAAGCAGCGGCAAGTGCTGACCAGGGTTGCCAGACGTCCCGATTTTGGCGGGACGTCCCGATTTTTAAATCAAATGTAAATGTCCCGCTCGGGACAGGCTCTGTCCCGCTTTTCGGAGAGAGACACTGACTTCACCAGACTATTGTTTGAAACGCCATATTATTCTAAAAAATAATTTTTTTATTTCGATTTTTGTTTTTTTTTTCTTTTTTTATTCTAAAGACGAATTTAACGATAAAGTAAATCTGATTTAAAATATTATTTTTTTGTTAAAATACATTTTCTATGGCTACTTTTGCTATCTATTGTCACGTAAACGTAATTTTAAGTCAAATAAAAGGATAAATATTTGAAAACCTTTGATTATATACGTTTTTTTACTATGTCCCGCTTCTGACGGAAGAATACCGCTATTTTCACTCAAAAAGTACCAAAGTCCCGACTTGGCGAAAAAAAAAACTGGCAACGCTGGTGCTGACACATTTGTTTGAAGTTTAGCAAACGTGTCTTTTAGTCTCCTAGCTGAAAACATGCTAAAGTTTTGGCAATTGCCATGGTGATCGCCATTTTGCTAACAATTTCTAACAAGCGTTATTTTCCGCCAAACGCAGCCGTTGTTTGATTTTATGCTGCTTTTACACTATGCGGAAATTAGCCGAGTCAAGTCAAAAAAACAGAGGAGTGGGGATGAAATTCATTCATAATTCATTCCCCCTCCACTGTTTTTTTGACTTGACTTGGCTAATTTCCGCGCAGTGTAAACGCAGCATTAGCTTATTGGTATTAAGAAATAAAGAAGTGTTTATTTGACACTTTCTGAAACGGGTCATTAGGTCGAAGGCCGTAAAGTTCTTTTGTAGGAAATAGTCAATAAATCAATTCCCTGAAAATACCCTTTATAAAGAAAAGATTTCTAGAAACATTTTATACGTCGTGCACTCGAGCACGACACATCACTTAGTAATGTTAATGGTTTGGTTCAGTAATCATGTTCATTCATTCTGAATGAATAGTACAACCTTTTTATAGCCTAGCAACATTTAATTTCAAATGTCAATAGTGTCAGTTTACCGCTGTCAAATTGACATTTTCTACATCGCATCCGAGTCGAGGACATTATTTTCCGGAATTTATTAATTCTTTCCCTGCGTAGATTCGTGTTTAAATTGTTACTGAATAAAATAGACAACACATTATTAGTTTAATAATCATGGAAAGTATTTACGACGATTTAGATAACTACGAGGACATAAATAGAGTCGAAGAGGTGAGGAAACCATTTTAGCGCCAAATTATTGTCCGTTTTGCTTAGCTTTCACTATTCATTGAACAGAAACCTGGTTAATTTAAATCTGTAATGTAGTATAAAATGACTCTATTGTTAGAATTCTTTACAATGACTGGCTTCACTTATTTGTATACGCTTTTTTAGCTCAAGAAAGAAAACCATGACCTAAAGCTCAAACTGGAAGAGTACACAAATACCATGAGCAACTTACAAAAAGTAAGTAAATCTATAAATATTCCCTGTCTTTTTGTAAGGATGTAAAAATAATTTATACTTTTTGTAACCAATCTTGTTACTCTTATAACCTGCTGTTTGGTTTGTGTTGTCATCAGACAAGATAATAATGAAAATTTTATTGGTTGTTGATCAATGATCATTACTCTTATGCAGGCTCAAAAAAAAGTTATTGGTTTTTAATTTTAACCATACCTTCACAGCATAAAGTTCAAATTGATGTGGGCTTTATGGCCACTAGAGCCTGGTTAACATATTGATTGTAGTAGGTTACTCATTTGAATTATTTCAAGGATGGATGTGCATTGATATTTTAGAACATTTTGCAGGAGTTTGATAAGCTGTCATCTGATTTCAAAACATTGGAAATGAATTATTCATCTTTGTTAAAAACTGCCAAAGTAGAAATTGAAAGGAAAACCAAAATAATTACTGATCTTAACATTGAGTAAGTAGCTTTATTTGTATCCCAATGATAATAATAATTAAGGATACACTAAAATGAAGAAATAATTCTTTATGAGTTCCCATAAAACTTATTAATGCTCATTGTTGTAGGAAAGACATGATGATTATAAATGCATTAAAAAATGGTAATGTTAAAGACGTAAGAAGACTTAAAAGCATAACTAAGCCATTTGCAAAAGGTCCAGTTAATGCTAAAGAGAGAGGCAATGTTCCAAGGGCTGATAACATCAAGGACAAGAGTAGTGACAGTGGAAGGTAAGCCAGTTGACTTTGACAGTCACCAATAAAGTGCGAATTGTATTCCCAACTACCTGTGTTCACAATAATTAATAAGGAACAAATACCTATGTATCAATAGCTACTATACCATGAAACTAGTATTTTACTTATTCATTTCAGAAAAGAGGATATTCGCTTCTCTTCTGTAGAAACCTCAACAAGTGGAAACACAGATATTAATGCTAAATTGATACAATGTGCTAATTCTAACTCTGAAAAGGCAGAGTTGTGGAGTGGCCGGACCAGTGACACTAAAGAAAACATGTCACAAAGAAACAAAAATATGGAAAATAATGACAAACCTGCAACTCAAGCACTCAGTATTAAAAATAGACGAAAATCTATGCCAGTTGCAAGGTATGTACACTTGTGTACTTGCATACTTTTCTTCATAAATCTTTACAAACTGCTCTATAAAGAGTTTTAAATTCTTTCAGGTTGCATGGAAATTACAGTTCAGATGAAGAATGTGAGGAAAGACTTAAGTCAAATGATGCTAGAAAATCATCAAGAGATAGAAGAAAGAACATTAATCAAGGATATAGTGATAGGCACAGATACAAAGATTTAGAAGAGAGTCGGAAGTCACCTGACATGTCCAGAATGGACGATAAATATTATGGTTATGGTGAACCAAATAGAGATACATATCATAGGAGTAGAACAGATCGACATCATGGAAGTGACAAACATAGAAGACACAAACATGATTTTTCTCATAGACAAAGAAGGCATGGCAGTCCTGAAAGGTCACACAGGGGCTTTAAAAATGATGACAATCTAAAGCAGGAATACAACAGACACAGAGTATTAGAAAGTCCTCCTCCTGACAAATACCAGCATCATCATCAGAAGAAACCAGAAGCTCGATTCAAACGTGATCGAGATGATGCATATGAAGACAAAAGAGATGTTCACCATTATGACAAACACTCCTCGAAACATAAATCAAGTAGTGAACGCTTTGATGAACCTATAAGTAAAAGGCAAAGGACTGATTCATTTAATAAGTTTACTGAAGAAGATACAAGATGGAGCAGGGAGAAGCCACTGGAAAGACTTTTACCAGATGAAAACTTGCAACCAGGGTTGTCATGCCAGTCACCTGACTATACTTTTACTGATACAGTGTCTTCTCATCCAATTAGAGGTGAACTATATTATTTTTGAAATAAATAAACCTATGTTCTAAGTGCAGTCACATATTAGTAACCCGAAAAATAACATAGATTGTATCCCCTTCTATTTATTTATTTAAGACATCCAATAAGACTGACACAAATACTAGCAAAATGGATTTATAATGATTGCTTTATGTGAAATAGTTTGTAATATTTTCCTTTTGTCTAAATTGTGCTGTATCTTTTGTATATTCCTTTCTTCTTCTTTTCTTGTCTTGTATAGTGTACAATAAAGTGTGTTCTATCCATCTATAATTTTTTTATTTTGTGTGTTCATATTTGTGATTACTTATTCATAAAATGTTTTTACAGAAATAATGCATACAGCTACAAGTTCTGGAGAAGACCCCAGAAAACACAGTGAGAGGTATGTTTTAGAGAATTCTGACGGTATTATTGTGTGGAAAACTGTTGCTGATAGGAATGTCGATTTAAAAATGGTGGATACAACTCTTTGGAACACTTCGCCAGTAGAAGTACCTAAATCCTTGACGCGGAGACCGTCGCAGTGCAGTGAGGATATTGTCAAAGAAATATACATGGATATTGACAATCCAGTGTCTAATATGTCGTTAGAGTCAGGAGAAATCTTGCCATTTGATGAAGAAGTCAATATGACTGATATGAGACGAGTACCAAATGAAAGTGGTAGTCGGAGATATGACCAAACCACTGACACCGAATTGATGAAGCTAAACAAAAATGCTGACAATAATAGTTTATCCAGATATAAAATCCCAAAAATAAAAGGTGACAAAGATAACCGATCTTATACTGACCGCGACACAGAGTTTCGACAATCTGAGAAAAAGATAGCTCAACCATTTGGAAAATATCATAAAGCTACAAGCAGTGAAATAAGACCAGAAACTGATCTCAAAAACAAAGCTCAAGTTGAAAATGATAATTTATCTAAAAGTAAAATAAAAGATGATCATTTTGCAGTTAATTATGAAGAAAACTATAATGGGGTTGGAGTGGTTACTCCAAGCATGGAAGAATTAGTAGAAGGTGATTTACATCTCAGTGATGAAACAAGTGATAATGTTGAAATCATAAAAAGTACTGCAAATGAAAAAACTCATAGCAAGGATAAGTGCCATACTGGTCATGAAAATTTTGCCGCCTTACAAAAGAAAGTAGAACAGAAAGATAATTTCGTGGAAAAGACAATTGAAAAGGAAAAATCTCAAGAAAAACCGAGTGTTACAGCTCAGGATGATTGTAAAAAACGAAGTAGTAAGAAAAAACATTCTAAGCACAAAGAAACTAAGTTAGAAAAATCTGATTCAACCGATAACGACAAGGAGACGGATAAAGTAAAATCAAAGAAAGATTCAAAAGAGATAAAAACGAAATTTAGTGAGTTATTTGGAGACAGCAGTAGCCTAATATCACCAGAAGATTTAGGCATCTTAAGTGCGCAAGCTCAGACTCAATCCACAGCGCCATATATTCCTGTTTGTGAAGATGCACAAGATGCAGTTGATATTGCTGCTTCTAGTGTGGGAAAAGTGCAAACCCGATTATCAAAATTAAAGTCGGATCAGTTACAAGAAGGTAAAGACATTAATAAAGTTGAAACTGATAGAACAGAAATTAAATCTAATATTCAAACCAAATTACCTAGTGAAGCGAAAAAGAAAACAAGGAAGAACCCTGATAATGATAAATCGAAAATTAGAGAGGTTTATCAAAGTTTAGTTGCTAATAAACTAGTTGAAGAAAAGAAAGAATGGACTAGAAATTTAACAGTAAATGAACCAAACATAAATCAAATAGCTGCAGATACAATAGAAGCTGACCCAAACCAACAAATAACGCCGAGCTCCGAAGCAAATGAGCCACTAGGAAAACAAAAAGCGTCGGACACCATAAAAAATAAACAGGCAGTAAAACAGAGACGGTCAACCATCTACGACGATAAGCCTGTAGTAAAACAAATGACACCAGACCCCATAGAAGATAAGCCGCCAGTCATAGTAACTACAGCAGATACAGGAATAAAGCAAGTCATGTCAGAGACAACTAGCAAAGAACCATGTCAGCCAGTCTCAGAAAATGTTGATTTACGTGAACAACAGTCAATATTGATTGACAATCCTAAACAGTCTGTTGAAGAACACAAAGTACTAGTGTCTATACCTAAAAATGACGTACTTGATAAACCTAGTATACTGATGCGAGCTTTGGCAACATCCACGCCGCAGAAAGAGGTTCAGCCAAACGATTCTGGAATGAAGACAGTGGAAGGCGCGCAAGAATCGAGCAGCAAAGATGTAAGCAAAGATAACTTGATGGCCGACCAGTCGTCAAACAACGAAAGTGTGGACAACCAGAAAGACGCCGACATTCCCGACGTTCGGATATTTGTCAAAAGGAAAAGGAAAGTCAAAGCCCCTAAACAATAAGAAGCCAAGAATGAAGTGATTTCTAAATATTTCTCGTGGACAAGGAACATGATTGCCGTTATGCTTAAGTGTGTGCGCGCACGCAGGCAATGTGAAATGACTATTACAGCACACTAAAAGAATAAGAATTAACCAACTTGTGTCACAGGTGACTCTAATGTTATTTTTAATGGCATCATATTATTACCTTATTCATGTTTCTTTTTTTATTTTACTTAAGATTTGTAGAATTGGTTTACCCAATAAAAGGTAATATTTTCTTATTCTCACAAAGGTATTAAATTACATTTGTAAATATTGTAAATATTTAAAGCTACTGTTAAACCAGAGATTTAAATAAAAAACTTGATTATATTCCCATAACAGTCTTTATTGTCCTTAAAAATAGCTATAACTTACATTTATTATTTACAATTATTTATTTGTGTATTTATAAACATTTACAGGATGTTTTTTCGTTCCAATTTAATATAGTTTGATTACATAACGACATACAAGTAATTTATAAAAATATTAGCTATTCAACATTATTGCTTTGAACATAAATTAATATATAAAAAATTAATATAACGATTATTATTTTTTATACATCAATTAATAACCATGACGTCATGATAAGTCCATATGAAAATTGTTTCTGATTGTTTATAATAGTAGGGACAATAACATTATAAATCATTGACCTAAAAAACCAGCCAAGTCAAAGTGAAGTTCGTATGCCGATTTCTGTAACATTTTTATTGTATCACATGTTTTGTGTTACTCAGGCGGTTATCACACTGCGCCGCGCTCCGTCGCGGAGCGCGTGATTTTCATATAAAAAATAACGCGCGCGGACGCGTTGTCAGTGTGAAGTGCCGCGCGTGTTTTCTATACAAACTGAGGTACTTGCATACAATGATTAAATCTGTCGCCCCGCGCTCCGCGGCGGAGCGCGGCGCAGTGTGATAACCGCCTAAGTCAGATAGACACGTATTTTAGTATTTCAGTCAAGCCTATAACAGAGCCATAAGAATCGTCTCGACTGGAAGTCTTCCCACACAGGGAAGATTCAAGACGACATATCGGCTAGCTAGGCATAGCTTCGTCACAAAAATGACCAAAATGTTGCGTTAAAAATCAATTCAGTTTGGCCAGGAATTATTCACATAAAAAACAGCAGTATACATAAAATTGTATGTATTGTATTTACACGTCATAACTAATCAACATTAATGTCAGTATCTTCGAATACATAGCTTAAAATTATTGTAAACTTCAACATTCTCACACTTTCATTGGAGATAGCACTGCACATAATATGACACGTTCATTCTTATAACAGTTTAGTACATGACTTCTAATTTATTTCTAAGACATAAATAGACGATGGAAGTTGCTTTGTAAATTTTTATTTTGCCTATCTGAACAGAATATCTGGCAGAGTTCTTCCATCGTCTTTCTGGACTTTTTCTTTTCTCACAAAGTACTAATAATAAACTTACACTACTGGAATTCATTAATTAACATATCGATATATTTAAAATATTTGTTTCATTTAGGAGGTCGTTATTTAACGAACAAATGCCATCGATTCATTGTCTTATTTCATATATTCAGGTTACCATTTCATTGCGTTTGCGAAGCTTTTTTGAGCTTGTAAGACATTTCCAACTGACGTTTCAAGTTCAACTTATAATGACTGCGTCGGACAGACGCGTAGACGGTCATAGTGGGTGTATTTAGTAACGGGCAGTTATGCATCAGGTTTTTCAATGTATACTGGACGCAGTGAAATCAGTGAATGTAAGCACGGGTGGGCATCCGAAAGATTGTAACTCATCGTACATCTGCGTATCATCAACGAGCGGCTATAAAGGGTTCTAAGAATGCAGACTTACTGGTCTGTGTCCATAGTAATTATTGGGCTAAGTATAATTTCTATGCGGAAGGTGGTGGCTCGGGCAGCGAAGCAAGACGGCAAGTTGAGTGTTGTTGTTACGATGCGATGTCGATCATTGATACATCTTGTCTTACGCCCGTATTCACAAAAATTACTATGAGGTCTCACAGTGCACGTGAACGCACAGGGGGACATACGAACCAATCATAGAGCTCTATTCAACGCTGTGCGTTTGATTTGCTGCTTCACTTAAGCAAGCATTGTTTGTGAATACGGGTGTTCTATTAAATAAGCAGAAGGTAGATTCTAATTGAATATCTATTGCAGCGTCATAAAATACGCTGGATAGCGTTGTTAGTGCAATGTTGAATCTTCTGCGCATCATGCTGGATAATATAGTCTTCAGCATATACCTATGGGTGAGGTATATTGGATAATTTCCACCTCCCACTTACCTTGGCTTCTGGGTCATTGCTATAAGATTTTGTGTGATGCGAGTTCAAGCTTCTATTAATGATCCATAGCAAAATCGTCAGCACACTGAGGTACATTGGACAATTCCCACCAGGAAGGCTCCCTGTTTGCACCGTAGCTGGGATGGGAGTTTACGCTGTGTGCACTATTCCTGAGACAGGCGTCAGTGCGGGACGTGTGCTTTAAGATGTTGTGGGAGGCGGTGAATCTTCTGCGCTCCACAAAACGGTGCTATAATGATCCATAGCATAATCGGCAGCACGTATCTCCGGCTGAGGCATGTTAGATTTCCACCTGTGTTATGTACACCATACCTGAGAGTTTCAGGTGTGATCAACCGTCACTTTACATAGGGCATGTGCTATAAGATGTGGGAGGAGGTTGAAGCTTCTGCACGCCAGGAAACGGTGAATTATGCGTTAATGATCCATATAGCATAATCGTCAGCACACTTAGGTATACTGAACAATTTCCACCGGGAGGTCTCGCTGTTTGCACCGTAGCTGGAATGAGTTTCAGCTGTGATTAACCGTCGCTGTATACAGGGCGTGTGCTATAAGTTGTTGTGGGACAGCGTAGGGATGATGTTGTTGGCGGACGGGATGTCGTCGGCGCGCGAGGTGGAGGCGTGGTCGGGGCGGCGCGAGCGTCGGCGCAAAACTGCGGGCTGCGCGTCGACGCCTTCGGGCGGTGCCACGTGCTGCGAATGATAAGGTCAATAAGTTTTCGTCTAATATACTTCGAGGTACTGAGTATTTTATTTACAAGCTAAAATATGTCACTTCGTTAATTATTGAACTTCGGTCTCTTCTGGATTGTGAGAATTTGAATTCGAAACTAAGAATTATGATAAAAAATGAGGGAAAAAAAGAAAGAGCTCCACCGATTATATCAAGCATGAATCTTTCTGGGTAAATAAACTAGACAAACGCCAGCGTGGCTACTCCGAAAAACGTTATACGAAGTATCGAATGTTGCCATCCCTCTCATGCAAAGTGAGACGCGAGCATGAGCGACGATGACAAATCGACATGAAATTACGTAAACACCTCGGAGTACTCCGAAACGGAGTGAAATAATGGGTGCATTTAGCGGAAAATAGAAATTGTAAGCGAGTTTGGCGAGGACACGTTTGCTAACTTTAATAGTGATCGTGTTTTATTATTTTTTTCAGCAGTGACAATTCTTACCGCCATTTGGCTTATAACTACACTAGCTTTCCGCCCGCGGCTTCGCCCGCGTGGAATTTTGTCTGTCACAGAAAAACTTTATCGCGCGCGTCCCTGTTTCAAAAACCGGGATAAAAACTATCCTATGTTCTTTCCCGGGACTCAAACTATCTCTATGCCAAATTTCATCAAAATCGGTTGCGAGGTTTAAGCGGGAAAGCGTAACAGACAGACAGACAGACAGAGTTACTTTCGCATTTATAATATTAGTTGGGATTGTGAAGTGAATAAATAATATTGATTTATTCATATTTCCCGCCAATCGCACGAAATGAGTCTATTTCAATGGGTCACGCTCAACGCCCACGGTATAATAATGTCTTTGTTAGCGACGTCAACCGAGAAAATACGCTAATTTATTAATTAGAATTGATTAGCAACGTTAATAATCAGAAAATGTACTAAAATAATCATTTAGAGTCGATTAGAGATAAATATCATTCCATCTCTTTCTCACATTATCTGTCATCTCACTTGCACATCAAATTACTCTTCCACACACTTCTGGAATATTCGAGAGAAAAAGAAACAGGACGGCAATATCGGACCTCTCGCTTCGAACATTCTAGAACTATGGTCCAGAACATGAGAGACAGAGACAGGAATATCGGGAGAGAAAGGGATGGATATAGCCCGGGCCCTATAAATACGGAGCGAGGCGCTCCGGGAGACAAGTTTATTTAAAGTTAAGTCTATTTGATGTTGTGTTCTGATGTTGTTGTGTTCAGTTCAGAGAACAAGTGCTCCAAGCAACAAGTGATCTGAAGAAGCAAGAACTGAGAAAACGAAGCGAATAATAAACGCGAGAAGTATCAGCAAGTGAAATAGTGGTTTTATTCCTGCAAGTAGCACCTACTACGCCTGACATAGTAAGGGCAAGCTCTCAACGGCAGTCATCATCGTCCGGTCAGCGCTCTCGAACACACACAAACGCATACAGTCCACTGCAGTCCACCACAGTGTTAGTAAACGCGTACGCACCTGGTAGCAGACGGCGGAGGCGTGACCGGAGCGCGCGGAGGGCAGCGGCGTGCCGGGCCGCCACGCGTCCGCGCACGGCTCGTACACCTCCACGATGTTCAGGAACGACGTGCCGTCGTAGCCGCCTGGGAGGATACGCTTCAGTTAGACATTCAGCATCAAACATATTTTTACAATCGGGCCATAAAATAGCATTGAAGAGTATGCCAATGTGAGATGCAGGCCAAGAGCTTTTTCATTCTGGATAAAAAAAGTAACAAATATAAGCAGGGTTGCATGATTTAAATCAAGTTGATTTAAATCATGATTTTTATTACATGATTTTTTTAATAAAAATCATTGATTTAAATCAATGACCGAAAATGGGATTAATGAAAGGCTGGGAGTTAATATTAATCAACTGTAATGTTCGAAAACAATGTTAATATTAGGTGTTAATGTATGAAATTGTCGTTTTGTATGGAGAATCTGAAAAATTTAATTTTTCCATACAATCACATTTGCGATTTTTCAGATAACCACTTAATTAATATTTTTTGGCGGTGTTGCCTGCTCCATACCTACATCAATTCTACGTAAATAAAAATGTATTCCGTAAGAAAAACTAAAGAAATGATCGCAGAACCTAATAAAAATAAAAAAAATCAAATTAATCAAAAAAAATCGTGTTTTTTTTTTAAAAATCTGATTTTTTGATTAAAATAAAAAAATCGTGATTTTTATCCACCCTGAATATAAGTGTTCCTGTGATGCGGATTTCAGCACGCGTGCGGCCCTCATTTAATTATTTTTTACTTGTTTTTCCTATTACGCGGACTACACGCACACGGAACGCAGATTGGCTGCGAGCGACAATACGAAATCTTTGTCCTGCATGCAACCAGCAGCGTGATTTGACACGCACGCGGACTAGATCCGATCGCGTGCCGAAATCCGCATCACAAGAAAAAGTCATGTCTGCTTCGTGTCGTAGCATGTTAGCAACCGGCATATCCGTGGCTTGGTGTCGTTGCACTAAACCGACGTAATTGACTCAATCGTCACGGTTGTATCGTAACGCTTCAACATGGACGCGCTATGACTCCGGCCAGACGTTGCGTTCTGTCGTATCGCTCCACGGACGCGACTGATTCCCGTCTACGTAATTGACTCAGCCATGTCTCGTGTCTATGCGTCTACTAACTTCGTTGGTTAATTTCAGTAAAATTACGTCCACCGCTGGACAAAGGCCTCCCCGAAGGCTTTTCATAATGAACGGTCCTGCGCTGCCCGCGTCCAGGTTCTTCCCGCGACCTTTACCATATCGTCGGTCCACCTAGTAGGAGCTAGAGCCCACGCTACGTCTTCCAGTCCGTGGTCGCCACTCCAGAACTTTTCTGTCCCAACGGCCATCGTCTCTACGAGCTATTTGCCCCGCCCACTGCCACTTGATTTTAGTCTACTAACTTACCCATGGCGTAAAGCTTGTTGTCCAGCACGGTAAGCGAGAGCGCCGAGCGCGCGATGTTGACGGCCGCGACGGGCTCCCACACGTTACGTTCTGTGTCGTACCGCTTCACGGACGCGACTGATTCCCGTCTACGTAATTGACTCAGCCATGTCTCGTGTCTATGCGTCTACTAACTTCGTTCGTTAATTTCATCCAAATTACGTCCACCGCTGGACAAAGGCCTCCCCGAAGGCTTTTCATAATGAACGGTCCTGCGCTGCCCGCGTCCATGTTCTTCCCGCGACCTTTACCATATTGTCGGTCCACCTAGTAGGAGCTAGAGCCCACGCTACGTCTTCCAGTCCGTGGTCGCCACTCCAGAACTTTTCTGTCCCAACGGCCATCGTCTCTACGAGCTATTCGCCCCGCCCACTGCCACTTGATTTTAGTCTACTAACTTACCCATAGCGTAAAGCTTGTTGTCCAGCACGGTGAGCGAGAGCGCCGAGCGCGCGATATTGACGGCCGCGACGGGCTCCCACACGTTACGTTCTGTGTCGTATCGCTCCACCGACGCGAGTTGCTGCGAGCCGTCATAGCCGCCCACCACGTAGATGTACTGGTTTAGCGCTGCTACGCCTAGAAAGGAAAGAAGGAATTAGAAAACTTAATTACCACGGCCACGTTCAACAGTCTACTACGCACTTCACCAAAAGAGCCCAGTGTTATAGCGCGCATTTTGGCAAAGCTTAATCTCATGATATTAATCCGGATCAAGTTGCAAGCAGTTGTCGGATACACACGTGGATGTGACGTCATCATAGGTTTAGTCATTCTATTTTGATAAAATGTTCCAACTATGATCTCCATGTGTTTACTTTAGTTGTGTTTGGTAGCGACTGGGTAAAAAAATACACGAAATGTATAACAGATTATTTACACAACGCTAACAGTTACATTCAAGAAAAAAATATTTTTATAGATTTTTTGACGTACCATCGGCAACAGTGTTAACTATCCATTGCCTGTC
Source organism: Ostrinia nubilalis (assembly GCF_963855985.1). NCBI lineage: Eukaryota > Metazoa > Arthropoda > Insecta > Lepidoptera > Crambidae > Ostrinia > Ostrinia nubilalis. The sequence continues at coordinate 5,060,136 of NC_087091.1, read as the reverse complement.
ATGTCGTCTCGTTCTATCGCAAAGAATCACCATTTGATGAGACGGAAATGGATAGTTAACAGTGTGACCGTGTGTACCTTCTAATGTTGACATGTAATATTAGGCGCCGTCGAAGCCGCCCACTGAATACAGCAGGCGGTTGACTACCGTCACGCCTACCCCGTGGACGGCTTCCAAACTTCTGTCTCGCGTTTCTGTCTCCTGTTTCTTTTTCGCACTGTAAAACCGCCACAAAAGTAGGTGCAACGGCACTCATCGGCACCGCTGCGCGCCTGGCTCATGGGCGCGACTTCTGTCCAGCAGTTGTTCTCGGGGCGTCAGGGGGTTGTTCACGCCGACGGCGTACAGCAGGCGATTGACGACCGCCACGCCTACAACGTAGGCCGCTTCGAAACTCCTGTCTCGCGTTTCTGTCTCCTCTATCTTTCTTGCACTGTTAAATAAAGTCGAAGCCACCCACTGCTACAGCAGGCGGTTGACGACCGCTACGCTTACGCCGTGGTGGATTTCGAAACTTCTGTCTCGCGTTTCTGTCTCCTGTTTCATTCTCGCACTGTAAAACTGCCGCAAAAGTAGGTGCAAGTGCACTCACTTTTTGCACTGTTAAATAAATAGTAACAGTGTGTGCACTCACCGGCACCGCTGCGGGCTTGACTCATGGGCGCGACTTCCGTCCAGCAGTTGTTCTCGGGGTGGTAGCACTCGACGGAGCGCACGCGGCCGGCGCCGTCGAAGCCGCCGACTGCGTACAGAAGCTGCGTACGCCCACGCCATGGGTGGCTTTGAAACTCCTGTCTCGCGTTTCTGTCTCCTCTCTCTTTCTTGCACTGTTAAATAAAGTCGAAGCCACCCACTGCATACAGCAGGCGGTTGACTACCGCCACGCCCACGCCATGGGCGGCTTTAAAACTCCTGTCTCGCGTTTCTGTCTCCTCTCTCTTTCTTGCACTGTTAAACAAAGTCGAAGCCACCCACTGCTACAGCAGGCGGTTGACGACCGCTACGCTTACGCCGTGGTGGATTTCGAAACTTCTGTCTCGCGTTTCTGTCTCCTGTTTCATTCTCGCACTGTAAAACTGCCGCAAAAGTAGGTGCAAGTGCACTCACTTTTTGCACTGTTAAATAAATAGAAACAGTGCGTGCACTCACCGGCACCGCTGCGAGCCTGGCTCATGGGCTCTCTTTCTTGCACTGTTAAATAAAGTCGAAGCCACCCACTGCATACAGCAGGCGGTTGACGACCGCCACGCCCACGCCATGGGCGGCTTTAAAACTCCTGTCTCGCGTTTCTGTCTGCTATTTCTTTCTCGCACTGTGAAACCGCCGCAAAAGTAGATGCAACTGCACTCACCGGCACCGCTGCGGGCTTGACTCATGGGCGCGACTTCTGTCCAGCAGTTGTTCGCGGGGCGTCAGGGGATTGTTCACGCCGACGGCGTACAGCAGGCGATTGACGACCGCTACGCCTACACCGTGGGCCGCTTCCAAACTTCTGTCTCGCGTTTCTGTCTCCTCTCTTTTTTTGCACTGTTAAATAAATAGTAACAGTGCGTGCACTCACCGGCACCGCTGCGGGCTTGACTCATAGGCGCGACCTCGGTCCAGCAGTTGTTCTCGGGGTGGTAGCATTCGACCGAGCGCACGCGGCCGGCGCCGTCGAAGCCGCCGACTGCGTACAGCAAGCGGTTGACAACCGCTACGCCTACCCCGAGTCGCGCGCAACCCATTGGCGCTACTGGTGTCCACGTATCGCGTTCCGGGTCGTAGCTGGAACAAATGCAGCGTTAACGCTTTGACTAGCCGTGGGTCAATGAGGGCTATCGTTCTTATACTTAACAGTTGGCACCCCTGGCGATTGACAGGACCTTACTCTACAGTGGCGCCACCTTGATGAGTGCAAATGCGATAGTCCTCCTACCACTTTAGCGCTCACTAGTTGGCGCCACTGTCTTCGCTACTAGCAAGTGACAGGACCTTACTCTACAGTGGCGCTAACTGGTGAGCGCTAAAACGATAGCCCTCATTGATCACCGAGTCAACATTTTACTGGTGCACCGATTGATCACCGCTTGATTGATGACCGCTTGCCAAAAGACAGGGTCGACGAACAAAGAATTTGCAGAAAATCAAAATGTGGAGTGCAGTGGAGAGCAACTGCCCAAGGCAGTCTCAAGGGTAGTTGGCGCACTAGTCAATTATGAGTCGTCAAAAACGCCTTTCCCACAAATATAGTGCGAATAAATACAATCTATGACGTCATTTTTTTATAACTATCAAAACGCGATTTCCATATCTTATAATTATCTTCATGTGATAAGTTTTTAGTACTTACTATTCTACTGATTTGTGATAGTCTGAACCTGATGAGCCTCCAACTGCGTATAATAATCCGTCCATTACAGCTACTCCTACCTGAAAATAAATCATGCTCAATTAGTTATCGCGTACTCAAACATTGTATAAGTTTCTTTTTGTTAAATCGCATTAATATGCATGCACTTTGGCTTTTAAGTAAAAAAAAAATAGTGCAATTAAAGCATTTGGCAATTGACGTTTGATACGACGCTGCCATTCTGAAATCAAATTTTACATTGGTCCTTCGAGCCGGATGACATAATAATATAAGATGTGTGGACTTTCACAGACTTACAAGCTAGTCTGATGAGGAAAACGTATAATAATGGTTTACTTAGTTAAATTCGAAAATGTCAGTTTAGTAATAAGTTATTTACCCTATGTCGTGGCGTGGACATTGGGCTGCAGGGCCGCCAGAGGTCGGTGGCGGGGTTGTACACGTCCACCCAGTCGCTGTCGTACGACGAGCCCGGCGACGTGTTGCGACCGCCCACCGCGTAGAATAGGCCCTGAAACAACGACCAAAAAGTTCATATTTGAATGAAGGTAAACGGATAGCGTACTCACTGCCTGAACAATCGTAGGTTCTTCACTGCTTCGGTTTCTTATTAAATGTACACGTGACCAGGACCGTCTTTGACCTACCGGTTTGGGTATTGGGGCCATTTTAGAGTTGACGGGGTCACCTGGACTCGTGCCAAGAGTGCCCATTTGTGAAAGAGGGGCTTGTGCATGACGTCCGAGTTTATTAAAGTTTCCGATCGCACTCTGAACGTTGTCCATGCGCAGACGTTAGCATGTGAAAGAGACCGTAGATTTCTAACAAGCATCATGAGTCTCGACGTGGCGTCCGAACGTGACGCTGGAAATAGTAGATGTCGATGTTGAATTCCTCGAACACCCCGATGGAGTGGCGGGAGCGGCCGCGCGATATGGCACCTTATGCGGTCGCAGCAAGGGCCACGTTACCTTGAGGAAGGCAGCGCGGTCCAGCAGTTGTCGTCGATGTTGAACGCCTCGAACACCCGATGGAGTGGCGGGAGCGGCCGCGCGATATGGCACCTTATGCGGTCGCAGCAAGGGCCACGTTACCTTGAGGAAGGCAGCGCGGTTCAGCAGTTGTCGTCGATGTTGAAGGCTTCGAACACCCGATGGAGTGGCGGGAGCGGCCGCGTGATATGGCACCTTATGCGGTCGCAGCAAGGGCCACGTTACCTTGAGGAAGGCAGCGCGGTTCAGCAGTTGTCGTCGATGTTGAAGGCTTCGAACACCCGATGGAGTGGCGGGAGCGGCCGCGTGATATGGCACCTTATGCGGTCGCAGCAAGGGCCACGTTACCTTGAGGAAGGCAGCGCGGTCCAGCAGTTGTCGTCGATGTTGAAGGTTTCCAGATGGCGCTAGCCAGCTTCATCTCGGCTCCGCAAGGAAAACGTGTAAATAATTAAAATAAACAATAAACAAAAGTGATTTTACGTGAAAATCGAACAATAACAAATGATAAACAAGTGACAGTGTTATCTACGTGCGGAACAACGGATTATGCAGTGAAATTAACTATAAATAAAATTCATCTTGCAAATGTTTGTTTCGCATAAAACAAATACAAATGACAGATGTTTACAAACAGTGACTCAAAAACCAGTGAATTGACTTAAAGCAATACTAAATAACTTTACAAACAAATAAAAAGTGTACATAAATTGGATATCACAGTGAGGCAGTGAATTTTAAAAAGTGTGCACGGTAGATACATATTACTGGAAACGACTTTACTCATTCAAATATCCCGCTGATTACTGTGTACGAACTGATACCTAATATTCGCCACTACCATCACTAAGCTTCGTAGTACGCGAAGTGCAGACACTGTCCACGTAAAAATCTAGGAACCCAAGTTCGAATCTCAGTGGCTTCCGAAATTTTGTATTTTGTTGTTGAACAAATCACAACCACACATTATTTGAATCCATAACGCCATCTAACTGAACGATATTAAACTAAAAAAAAAATACACAATGGTTCTCAGGTGTAATAAATGTAAAAAAGTTATACAGAGCAGAGATTATTTGAGATGCAAAATCTGCGAAAAACACTATCATTTGGATTGCACAAACGTAACTGAACGAAGATTTTATCTTATGACGCGTCTTTCCATTCTATACATAGCCAGAACGCAAGGGTGTGAAACTAATCGAGTATAGTTTGGATATGACTTTTTTTACTAAGCTCCTCCAAACTATACACGACCAGTACGCATACGCTGCGTACTGCTCGCGTATACTTTGTAGTGACTTAGGTCAATTATCTTCCTCCAAAATATACATCGCCAGTACGCATACGGACTAATCATGTATGTATTGTAATAAGTGCGTGATTACAATTTATACGCGAGTAGTTGCATGCTAGTCATTTTGACTTATTGACCTCTCTTTCTATTACATACTAGCTTTCCGCCCGCGGCTTCGCTCGCGTGGAATTTTGTCTGTTACAGAAAAACAATATCGCGCGCGTATTTGCTCACCGTTTAGACCTACCCTGGACTACGACAAACATTTTAAAACCAAAATCAGCTCAATCGGCCCAGCCGTTCTCGAGTTTTAATCAGACTAACGAACATCAATTCATTTTTATTTATATAGATAGATTAATTCTTATCTGCGTGTCTACTTTAAACATTGAATCATCTTACGACACGTGTCATTGTTTTGATAAAGGATTTTTTGGTGTTTCTTATTCTGCCATAGAAAAGATATTTGTTTTGGGGCTGATATTTCACCAATTGTAGGTATGGAAATATGTCAAAATGATTTTGTTCTTGAGATAAAAGTTAATAAATAAAATAAATAATAAATAAATATCCTTAGACATTTTACACTGCGCTTCTAGTCCCAAACTAAGCAAAGCTTGTACTATGGGTACTAGACAACGGATATAAACATAATTAAATACTTTTTTTTTTAATACATACTTATTATACATAGAAAACACCCAGTCCAATACAAACAAATATGTTCATGCACACAAATGTTTGTACTGTGCGGGAATCGAACCCGCTACCACTTCGAACCACTACACCAAACGGCCGACAATACAAACCTAGCATTTAAAGTCTCGCATAATATTGTATTTAATGCGCGTTGAACTTTCTTCTCTCACTCTCTCTCATATTAATTAAATTGTTATTTAATTTGAAATCTACCTAATCAATTTAATTTAAAAAACCACTTACAATAGTTTTAAAAATCTAGATTTATTATAGATTCAGTAAAATAATAATATTTTATGTAATAATATCAAATAAATGTAATTTTAAATATAGTTCCATATTTTACTGAATTTTACTAAATCAATATCAACTAAACACACTCTAGTCAAGTGTAAGTGGTGTAGTATAGAAACTAATCGAGTATAGTTTGGAGATGACTTTTTTTACTAAGCTCCTCCAAACTGTACACGATCAGTACGCAAAATTCGTGTATAGTTTGGAGTCACAGATTTACAAACAGGCACTCCGAAATATACACGAGCAGTTTCCTATGGGTGCGTTCTGGCCATGTATAGAACGGAAAGACGCTCTTATGACACCGGAAAATAAAAAGAACTATAAGTGCTACTCTTGTATACCAAACTTAAAGGATAATCAACAACTGAATCAAAGCAATGTCACACAGCGAAATAAACATCGGCCAAATATTTCTATACATAACTCATTTGAGTCGCTATCAGAGGATGACATGACAAGCTCTTCACTGACATTGACTCCTGCGGGAACTCTCAATAGAAGTCTAATCGAATTGCATCAAAATGACAATCATGAAAATGAAGAACTAAAAGAAAAAAATAAAATCTTGGAGGAAAAGTTGGAAATAGCAAATGCAGAAATAATAAACCTGTTGGGAGACAACAAAGCCTTGAAAAAGAAAATTGACGAATATGAGCTCCAAATAAAAAAGCTAACACACATCTGTAAAACGACTCCATCAAAAAAATCTACAAATAAAAAACCTAGAGAAAATATGGACGAGCCATCCACACAATGCGACAAACACGAGAAACCCACTTCACTGACACCCTCGCGCACGAAATCGCAAGCAGCCAGCGCAACAACCAGCGCAGCCACAGGAACAAAAATAAACCACATGAAACCGATTTCACCCATCACCACAACAGATGGCGCAAAAAGCAGCAATCAAGAGATTACCAAACATATTTATATCATCGGGGACGAACAAGTAAGAGGATTGGCATCGCAAATTATTAAAGCAAGAAGAAACAAATTGGAAAACTCATACAATACTATTGCCCAAATTATGACTGAGGCAACGAGTACAGAAATATTGGAATATTGTAATGTATTAAGTAAAAAAATTACTAAAAATGATTTTGTTATTTTGAGTATTGGAACTCATGATAAAGACATTAATAAATTGCACTCGAACATTTGTATAATATTGCATACATTGAAAAATGCCCAAGTAATAATTGTACCTGTCAACTCAAATCGTTATTTAAATGAGAAAACTTTAAACTATAACTTACATATGTGGTCAAAAAATTTTAAAAACTGTACTTACATAGTTTTTAATCCAAGCCATGGTTTAAGTTTTACTAACTATTTACAGTATATTTAAGATAAATATATGCATCGATTTTGCCGACTATGATAAACGATTTTTATGTTTTGAAGTTATTAAAAGGCACTTAAAAAATTCTAAAAATATAGATAACAAAAAAAAGGTATGCACGCCATTAAAAAAGGGACAATACCTTATTATTTTCCAAAAATATGTAAGGATCAATCAATTAATCTAAACATACCTACAAAAGCAAGTGATTCATTTTTTCGAGTCTAATAGTCTAAAGTACTTTACAATCATGCACCAAAATATACATGGTTTGTTGTCAAAAAAGGAACTACTGGAACTTACTCTATTAGGTATAAGACGAAAAAATAGCAGCTCATGTAACCCCGATATACTATGTTTCACAGAAACATTTGTAAAAACGGGTGATGAAAAAAATATACATTTAAATGCTTATGATTTAGCTACTTTTTTCTCGAGACCAAGTAAAAGGGGGGGTTCATGTATTTTAATAAAAAAGGGGCTAGAATATAAACCCATTACTTGCTTTAACGATTTATGTTTAATTAATCACTTTGAATTTTGTGTAGTAAATCTGACTAACAATAATATGATCGTCATATGTATTTATCGTATACCTTCAAAAATTAACAGCCATATTGACATTTTTCTATCAAAACTTGACCTTCTCATATATAAATGTATTCATAAATATACAAAAAAACATATTATCTTGACGGGAGATTTTAATATAAATATGTGCGAAACCAATCAAACTTCTACAAGGTTACTTGACATTCTAAAAAAATACAATTTGAAATTACACATTACAGTACCTACCAGAGGAAATTCTTGTCTTGATCTCATAATTAGTAACATCCATCATGCGTCGGGATCGATACTGCCACTGTGGCTATCAGATCATGACACTGCACAGGTGTTGAAATTCCAGGTAGATTATAAAAATGAAAGTCCAAAAATTGTTTACACATACAATCGATGTTACTCAGATGAAAATATTGTGAAGTTTGGGCAACATTTAGGCAGTTTATCATTCTCAGATGTCTATAAACACAATAACTTAAATGAAGCATTTGATGAATTTTATGACATATTTTGTCTGCTCTATGAGCAATGCTTTCCAATAATTAGGATAAAACGGACGACTTCTAAAAAACTACCATGGATAACGAAAGGGTTACAAAAAAGTTGTAAAACCAAGCGCACACTTCGCTATAAATATTACTCGAATAAAACGATGGCAAATAAAACTAAATACTTAAAATTTAACAAGTTATTGAAAAAATGTACCAACTGTGCAAAAAGAATCACAAATAACACGTACGTTCTTAACAGTAAAAATAAATGCAAAGCCACTTGGAAGATTATACAATCCGAAGGGGGTGGTGTAAACAACGTAAATTATGTAGATAAAATAGAAGAGAACGGTACGGAAATAATAAATCCTAATGAAATTGCGTCTGCCTTTAATGACTACTTTATTGGTATAACTAGGGCAAACCCAAACACAACAAGTTACTCTCCACCCTCTACAGCAGCTTTATCGAACTCAATATTTCTCACACCTATAAATGAGAAAGATACAAGGAGAGTAATAATGTCATTGAATAATACACAAGCAGTAGGATATGATTCGGTGTGCACAAAAATAATTAAATCATGTGTAAATCAGGTGGTGGATGTTGTTACATTCTTAGTAAATTTATCACTGGAGTCAGGTACATTTCCGGAAAAACTAAAATTGACAAAAATAATACCCTTATTTAAGAAAGGAAATAAGGTTGATATTTCTAACTACAGACCTATTACATTGATCTCTGTGTTCTCAAAATTTTTTGAAAAGATTATGCATAGTCACATCTCATCTTTCTTCAATACTTTCAGGGTCATAAATAGTAACCAATATGGTTTTCAAAAGCAAAAATCCACAACTCAGGCAACTTACCAATTAGTTGATGACGTTCTAAGAAATGTAAATAGCGGTAAGTTTACGTCAGTATTACTTCTAGATTTATCAAAGGCTTTTGACCTGGTCTCACATGACAAACTTTTGAAAAAATTAGAAACTAATGGAATCAGAGGTCCTGCCTTAGAATGGTTAAAATCATACCTAAAAAATCGACAACAGTGCGTGGAAATAAAACAGGTCGATGAAAAACTTAATGTACAATCATACAACTCCAACTATAAAACAAATGGCGCTGGAGTTCCACAAGGAAGCGTTCTTGGACCACTCCTATTTCTATTGTACATAAACGACCTTCCAAACGTGATAAACCATAAAATGATATTATTTGCTGATGATGTTTCAGTGATAATAACAACTGACAAATGCCATACTTTAGAAAAACACAAAAAAGATATCACTGAAACTCTGACATTAATAGCGAAGTGGTTATCTAAAAACGATTTAAAACTAAATTTAAATAAAACAAAATTAATGAATTTTAATAATTTCAAGAATAATTCAGTTGACATAACCTTTAATAATCAAATAATTAAACATGACATAAATATGACTTTCTTAGGAATCATAATTGAACCATGCCTTAACTGGAAAGGGCAAATTGAAAAAGTTTGCAATAGAGTTAATGGGTTTGCATTCGCACTATACAAACTTAGCAAAATTGCTAATAAAGCTACAGCGGTTACAGCTTACTTTGCCTATGTAGAATCACTACTGAGGTATGGGCTCTTGATCTGGGGAAATGGAACAGATATACAAAAGGTTTTTATATCGCAAAAACGTTGCATACGTGCTATATGTGATATTGCACCGGACGTCTCCTGTAAACCTTACTTTAAGAAATTAAATATATTACCGCTTCCATGTTTATATATAATGGAGATAGCAACATTTGTTAAACAAAATTATCATAAGTTTACAAAAGCCAAAGATGTAACAAAGAGAAGTGTACGATTCCCTAATAAGTTATTATTGGAAACCCTTCCAAAAACAACTCGCTTTCTTTCAAATGCCCCAACAATGACTATTAAAATTTTTAATAAGATACCGGACGAAATTAAACAATTGCCTTATAATAATTTCAAAGCAACTATTAGAAAATGGCTTTTGGTGAATGCTTTTTACACTATTGACGAATTTATGAAGTATAACAAATGAGTGCACTGCTTGATAGGACACAGATTGACTGACTTTGAATTTATGTACCTATTATAGTATAAGTGACGACCATCTGGGATTTAATCATTGTGTTCTGTTTTATTATAATTTATCTTGAATGCTGACATTAATTATGAATGAAACAATTAATTGAAATGTAATTTAATTTAATGTAATTTATTAAAAACTGGTATTATCAATATTTGCATGCTATGACTTATGGCTGAACAGGCACTGACACTTCGAAACATGAAAATGTAAAAGACCCATTGTAACCCTGTTTTATGCAAATAAATAAATTTGAATTTGAATTTTAAAATTCGAACACCCGATGGAGTGGCGGGGTGGCCGCGCGATATGGCACCTTATGCGGTCGCAGCAAGGGCCACGTTACCTTGAGGAAGGCGGCGCCGAGGCCGGAGCGCGGCACCGTTAGCTGCGGCAGCGCGGTCCAGCAGTTGTCGTCGATGTTGAACGCCTCGAACACTCGATGGAGTGGCGGGAGCGGCCGCGCGATATGGCACCTTATGCGGTCGCAGCATGGGCCACGTTACCTTGAGGAAGGCGGCGCCGAGGCCGGAGCGCGGCACCGTAAGCTGAGGCAGCGCGGTCCAGCAGTTGTCGTCGATGTTGAACGCCTCGAACACCCGATGGAGCGGCGGGAGCGGCCGCGCGATATGGCACCTTATGCGGTCGCAGCAAGGGCCACGTTACCTTGAGGAAGGCGGCGCCGAGGCCGGAGCGCGGCACCGTAAGCTGCGGCAGAGCGGTCCAGCAGTTGTCGTCGATGTTGAACGCCTCGAACACCCGATGGAGTGGCGGGAGCGGCCGCGCGATATGGCACCTTATGCGGTCGCAGCAAGGGCCACGTTACCTTGAGGAAGGCGGCGCCGAGACCGGAGCGCGGTCCAGCAGTTGTCGTCGATGTTGAACGCCTCGAACACCCGATGGAGTGGCGGGAGCGGCCGCGTGATATGGCACCTTATGCGGTCGCAGCAAGGGCCACGTTACCTTGAGGAAGGCGGCGCCGAGGCCGGAGCGCGGCACCGTCAGCTGCGGCAGCGCGGTCCAGCAGTTGTCGTCGATGTTGAACGCCTCGAACACCCGATGGAGTGGCCGGAGCGGCCGCGCGATATGGCACCTTATGCGGTCGCAGCAAGGGCCACGTTACCTTGAGGAAGGCAGCGCGGTCCAGCAGTTGTCGTCGATGTTGAACGCCTCGAACACCCGATGGAGTGGCGGGAGCGGCCGCGCGATATGGCACCTTATGCGGTCGCAGCAAGGGCCACGTTACCTTGAGGAAGGCGGCGCCGAGGCCGGAGCGCGGCACCGTAAGCTGAGGCAGCGCGGTCCAGCAGTTGTCGTCGATGTTGAAGGTTTCGAACACCCGATGGAGAGGCGGGGTGGCCGCGCGATATGGCACCTTATGCGGTCGCAGCAAGGGCCACGTTACCTTGAGGAAGGCGGCGCCGAGGCCGGAGCGCGGCACCGTCAGCTGCGGCAGCGCGGTCCAGCAGTTGTCGTCGATGTTGAACGCCTCGAACACCCGATGGAGTGGCGGAAGCGGCCGCGCGATATGGCACCTTATGCGGTCGCAGCAAGGGCCATATTACCTTGAGGAAGGCGGCGCCGAGGCCGGAGCGCGGCACCGTCAGCTGCGGCAGCGCGGTCCAGCAGTTGTCGTCGTGTTGAACGCCTCGAACACCCGATGGAGTGGCGGGAGCGGCCGCGCGATATGGCACCTTATGCGGTCGCAGCAAGGGCCACGTTACCTTGAGGAAGGCGGCGCCGAGGCCGGAATGCGGCACCGTAAGCTGCGGCAGCGCGGTCCAGCAGTTGTCGTCGATGTTGAACGCCTCGAAAACCCGATGGAGTGGCGGGAGCGGCCGCGCGATATGGCACCTTATGCGGTCGCAGCAAGGGCCACGTTACCTTGAGGAAGGCAGCGCGTTCCAGCAGTTGTCGATGTTGAACGCCTCGAACACCCCGACGGAGAGGCGGGAGCGGCCGCGCGATATGGCACCTTATGCGGTCGCAGCAAGGGCCACTGTACCTTGAGGAAGGCAGCGCGGTCCAGCAGTTGTCGTCGATGTTGAACGCCTCGAACACCCGATGGAGTGGCCGGAGCGGCCGCGCGATATGGCACCTTATGCGGTCGCAGCAAGGGCCACGTTACCTTGAGGAAGGCAGCGCGGTCCAGCAGTTGTCGTCGATGTTGAACGCCTCGAACACCCGATGGAGTGGCGGGAGCGGCCGCGCGATATGGCACCTTATGCGGTCGCAGCAAGGGCCACGTTACCTTGAGGAAGGCGGCGCCGAGGCCGGAGCGCGGCACCGTAAGCTGAGGCAGCGCGGTCCAGCAGTTGTCGTCGATGTTGAAGGTTTCGAACACCCGATGGAGAGGCGGGGTGGCCGCGCGATATGGCACCTTATGCGGTCGCAGCAAGGGCCACGTTACCTTGAGGAAGGCGGCGCCGAGGCCGGAGCGCGGCACCGTCAGCTGCGGCAGCGCGGTCCAGCAGTTGTCGTCGATGTTGAACGCCTCGAACACCCGATGGAGTGGCGGAAGCGGCCGCGCGATATGGCACCTTATGCGGTCGCAGCAAGGGCCATATTACCTTGAGGAAGGCGGCGCCGAGGCCGGAGCGCGGCACCGTCAGCTGCGGCAGCGCGGTCCAGCAGTTGTCGTCGTGTTGAACGCCTCGAACACCCGATGGAGTGGCGGGAGCGGCCGCGCGATATGGCACCTTATGCGGTCGCAGCAAGGGCCACGTTACCTTGAGGAAGGCGGCGCCGAGGCCGGAATGCGGCACCGTAAGCTGCGGCAGCGCGGTCCAGCAGTTGTCGTCGATGTTGAACGCCTCGAACACTCGATCGAGTGGCGGGAGCGGCCGCGCGATATGGCACCTTATGCGGTCGCAGCAAGGGCCACGTTACCTTGAGGAAGGCGGCGCCGAGGCCGGAGCGCGGCACCGTCAGCTGCGGCAGCGCGGTCCAGCAGTTGTCGTCGATGTTGAAGGCCTCGAACACGCCGATGGAGTGGCGGGAGCGGCCGCGCGATATGGCACCTTATGCGGTATCAGCAAGGGCCACGTTACCTTGAGGAAGGCGGCGCCGAGGCCGGAGCGCGGCACCGTCAGCTGCGGCAGCGCGGTCCAGCAGTTGTCGTCGATGTTGAAGGCCTCGAACACCCCGATGGAGTGGCGGAAGTAGCCGCCCGCCACGTAGATGATGCGCGGCGTGTTCGGCCGCCGCTCCTTCACGACGGGCTTCTTGTGTAGTGTGAGATCCTGAATCAATGATCAACTATTGTTAACTAGCTTTTATGCGCAGTATCGCGAGCGAGAATTTCTAAAAACGAGGATAAAAACGATCATATTATATTCTCTGGGTCTCAAACAATCTCTATACCAAATTTCATCGAAATCGATTCAGTGGTTTAAGCGTGGAAGAGTAACAAACATACATCCATCCTCCTTATAAGGAGATCAGAAAAATCTATCAAACTTCCAGTCTGAAATACCTAATTATATCAAATAAGCGCCAAATTCTATCTGTCGTTTGAACCATTTAAGAAAGAAAGAAAGAAAGAAAGAAAGAAAGAAAGAAAGACACATTTATTACAATGGACATCACACAAATACAGGCAATTACATAGACATGACAGTGGCACATAATAATGGAAGAAGAAAAAATAAAAACAAGAGTAAACTGAGCAGTGCCACCCATCCACCAACAAGATGCCCACTGCAACGGGACCCCACTCAGCATATGCCGTGGCCCACGGTGACGAAGGCCACGGCGCTGGTTTTCAGTGTGCCCCATGCCGAGTGAGGGTCACGGACCATTGGTAAAATAAATAAAATACTAAGCTGCATAAAATTGTCTAGATAAACATACATAAATAGTAATATTAGTGCACAGATAAATACAAAAGGCGGTAAATCGGTAAGGATGATAAGACTACGTTTATTAAGAATACTAATGAAAAGAATACTAATAAAAAGATTAAAACTGTTTGTATAGGTGTGTGTGTAGTAATGGTAAAGTAATATTGTGTTAATGTGTAATATTCGTAAAGAGTGTCTCGACGCCCGCAAAACCGGTTTGTGCAATCGAATGATTGATTGCGCGCGATTAGACAATTTAGTTCATCCCATATTGTTCAGAGCGTTACAAGCGTACCCACAAACAAAAAATAAAATAAAAAATAAATAAATTCCAGCAGTATTGGTCGTCTAAACATATAATTCAATTTCAATTAGTGTCAAATATATAGTTATGATGTCATTAGAATTAAAATAACAATCATTTGAAATAATTCAAGATACAGATTTTACATTTTTATTCAATGTTTAAAATCGCTCTTATTACAACCTACATATGACGCTACAGTGTTTAGGCTTACCTTAAATATTTTCGCGAGGTACTCCCTACAGGCGGGCACTTTCCTTAACACTTGACACGTGCTCATCTGTTCCTTGAGGAAGCTGGGCGTGAGGTACTGGCATCGCACCGCTTGTAGGATGTGCTCCATTCGTCCATGCCTTCTGTCTTCGTCGTACTTTACCTGGACACAGGGATATGAGGACATTAACCCTTAACCAAGCATAAGGGAAAATTATGTTCTTTCATTGGTTTTCTACCGTTTGATTAAAGCATAAAGTTCAAATTGAAGTGGGGTTTATTTAACCCGATTAAGACCTGAACCTGAAACCTCACCTGACCATAATGCATTTTTATAGCTCATAAAATGGTATCATTTCATAAAGGATTCTTTGAATTATTTTATTACATGCCGTGAGTAATGTTTGTGTTTATCATCTAGGTACATCTTTTAATTACATTATCTATAAGATTTAGATACAAGCGCAATCTTTTTTTGCAAATAATGTTAATCTAGTGTATTAAACTTGAAACTTATATAAATGTAACTGTCGATTAAATTGCAAGCCGTTAAAGTTAAATTTTAAGTCGTTTCGCTTTTAGATATTCAATAAACATCAGATGATTTATATTGCCTTCGCCATAATTGCCAGTCATCATGAAAACGCTTTATTGGGTTCAAGGAAAGAGAAGATAACAATATTTTGTAATACAGATAACGTCAGTTCTGCGCCATACTATTTTGAAGGTATCTTTATGCACGTATGTATCTAAATTACGTATTGGGGAATATCTATGGCCTGCGATAAATGATAATAAAATGTATTTACCAATAACACAAGTTAACAGGACTCACTCAACATACTCCAGTATTGTACAAGTATTCTTGAATGGAAAGTATCAAGGGCATTACTTCGGTGTCAACAAAGAATTTAGTTTGTTTGTATGATATGACATTCAATTTTATTTGATATTTTATTAAGTTTAAAAGTTCAAACCAATTATAATTAATTGTGCAAGGAATGTGTATTTAAAGATAAGATATTTTTATTTATCAGAACATGTGTGACAATATTGCAATACAGAAATATATTGTTGGTGTTATTAATTTTTGCTCCGTCAGTTTAAACACTGATATCGTCGCACAAGTAGGTTAGAAACAAAACTCACCCAATTTAGAACTGCATTGTAGACTTCTCTTTCTTCTCTAACGTTTAATTCGTCTTTCCGTATGAGTGCTATAAGTTCTTGTAATGTCAGTTGCAGAAATTCTTCTTCTTGACAAATCTGTGAAAAACAATTAATATGAATACTCGTAATCTCCCAATTTATCTAATATTTATCGAAAGCATCTTTATCATTTACGTATTATATCGTTAATTCGGTCAACATCAACTTATGATAAGCAAAATGATTCAAGTAAGGCACGGTTTCTGGATTTAGGTATTTTCATTTTACATTTTGCCACGTTGAAAATGAGTCGTCACCATAGATTTATCAATGTTACATTACCTTTATCAAGTCGAGCCCTTGATAAGGTATTTAGTTTCGTGAATGACGACATTGCAATAGGTATTTTTGGCAAATGATTAAATATTTTGATCAACAAATACTTTTGAGTTCGCAGTAAACTTCTAAATATACCATTCAAGTTTCATTTAAATAAAAAAACGCTACGTGACCGCCGAATAAATAGCATTTGAAGAAAACAACATGACTCGCAATTTTCAAATTTGTTTTTCAGCTTTAGGAGCCGCTATTAGACGTCTGATATTGGCCAATCGGCGGCAACGATGAATATACATTTTACAGGCGTGAAATTGTAATTTTATGTAAACCCACTCGAACGATCGGCAACTTGGTGGCGTTTTTGGAAACATTTGTTGATTTCCTATATGAGCCTTTATGAACCGACGACCTGACGAATGTTGTGGGCAGCGCAGAACTAGTCGTTGTAGACATTCTTCTAGGAAGCCTTTGTTCAGCTTAGAAGGGTCAGAGACGGGCTTCATCATCATTAAGTCATTCAGTCTCTACTACAGTATGACCCTCTCTAACTTTCTAACTTACCAGAATCTAATTGAAGATTTGGCCCACACTCCCAACACTGGCCAGACAGATTAAGGATCATTGGTCGGACATTGTTCGGATCGGGGAAGAATGAGGGTGGTCCTATTATATTTTAAAGTACGTGGCTAAGGCAGAAAGGTTTGTTCACCTGAGTAAAGAAAGTGGAATTTTTAGTGTCCTCATTGCATCTCGGAACCGGCTTAGGACCATTTCGTAGCTGAATACGAAGTGAAAAAAAAAACCCATTTCGAAGACCACCCAGGTGAACAAAGTGGAATAATCCAGCAGAAAGGCTAAAAAGGCTTACTTGCGTGAAATGCCTCTCGATGAATTGGTTGGCCTTCTGCTTGAGTTCGGCGCATGCATGCTGCTCAGCAAAGTTGGCGATTCCAATCGCGTTGGACGGATCCAGCTGGCGCTCCAGGAACGCGCAGCAAGCCTCGATCACGTTAGATATCTGGCGGTGGAACACTATATCATATTTAGTTTGCGACAATTACACTTGGAATACATTATATTGGCAAAGTGTGAAAGAAATCAAGTGGCAGTGGGCGGGGCACATAGCTCGCAGAGACGATGGCCGTTGGGGCAGAAAAGTTCTCGAGTGGCGACCACGCTGGAAGATGTGGCGTGTGCAGGCCTCCTACTAGGTGGACCGACAATCTGGTAAAGGTCGCGGGAGGAATCTGGATGCGGGCAGCGCAGGACCGTTAATTATGGAAAACCTTGGGGGAGGCCTTTGTCCAGCAGTGGACGTCATTTGGCTGAAACGGCATTTTATTGGGTGCAGTCCTGTTCCCAGAGGAGCCATAAGGGCTACGTTTTAATAGTACGGTATGACATAAGGCTGGATATGCATGAGAACTCGCTATAGGTGGTAAAAGAGTATTTGACACCACAAACCAAATGACGTATTTTTATGGGCCGTCAATTCGATTTCGTTCTCAAGGGTAGGATATCAATCGTTGCTTACTTATCGGGTTATAAAGTTATATTGCCCTGAATGGCATGTATTATTTTTATTATTTACCTATTCAAAAAACATTCACTCAATATACTTATTATAATGCCATATTTAAATCAAATAGCCGGAAGTAAGTAAGTAGATAGGTTACCGAAGTTCAGATATTTAGGTAAACGCGAGTTCATGAGTCCAAGGTTGACTGTAATAAATGTTGAATGTAATAAATAAACTAGCTGAGTCACCGGGGCTTTCCATTATCTCGAGGGAATGTGATCATTTCATTGCGGTACTGCGTATAACGGCACAGAATAAGTAATAGTACAGGTACAGAAGGATTACTCCGCAAGACGATTTAAATAAATGCGAGTCTTGCTACGTCGCGATACAGTGGAATTCAGCTCGCACAGCACTACGTACCTACAATTTTATTCACCTACAAGTTTTGTCTCTTTCTATCGCGTGCCTCTGAACTCTTCTTACGCTGTTAGGGTTGCTGTCTAGTGAAAAAATAATTAATCTACTTATATGTCATGAGGTACGTATGTAGGTTTACGTACGTATTACGTACGTATGTACGTATGTAGTGTAACGCATTCATTATGGAAAACCTTGGGAGAGGCCTTTGTCCAGCAGTGGACATCATTTGGCTGAAACGAACGAACGCATTCTGAGCAGTAGTCATGCTCATGGTAGGTTAGGTTCCTATATTATCCTAAGAATTATTGATTACCTACATGGCCAACATACCTTTCAGCATCTTTGGGAAGCGAAAAAAAAGATAAATATTGCATGCCGTGGCAGCCTTTAATTAAGACAGCACTTAGTTTTAAGCACTATTAGTTATAGTAATTTCATGTATGCGTGTTTGTCTTGTTGGTTGTCCTAATAAATAAAATAAAATAAAAAATAAAATCCGGTAGATTTCTTTTCGAATTTAAACACCCGAACGCCGCACAATTTCTTTCTCTTTATGTCCATTTTTAAATAATACTTCGATCGTAGAATTAGGTACTACAACTCACGCCAGCGTCCTGACAGGCGCGCGCGTGACACTCGACTGATATAATACCCGCCGACGGGGCGCTTCGCTGTAGGTAATTATCGGATGTACCGCGCGGAGTGAGCCAGGCCTGATAACGGTAAATAATATGTATCATCGGCATGGATGGAAATGTTGAGTCAGTGAATTACATGACGAGAAAGGAAGAATAATCTTAACAACAACTACAACAAGTTATAAAAATGAGTATGTATTTAGCGTTCTTTGAATTAAAGAAAGAAATAAATTGACACAACTCCATAAATTCTATAAACATTTTCATGGAAGTAGCGAAATAAATAGTTAATTTGTTACTTTTGTAGTAGGTAATAGCACAGAATAATAATAAGTACTACGTACAGAAGTTTTACTTCGAGAAGGTATTTAAAAAAAAATATGCTCAATGTCATTAACAATATGGTGTAATTTAGCCTGTCTCAAGAGTCAAGCACCATTGTGTTGAAAAACGTCAGTGATCGGCACTGCGCCGAAGCTATAGGGCTGACTTCGGTAAAATGATGTGACGTGAGGTGCCAAACTGCGGAAAATGGCGGAGGAAATACATGATTTAGCATGAATTATAATGAATAATATTAACTACTTATTTACCTCTCAGTGTCTTGAGGCAACTTAAAAAAGTACATTCTGTGTTTTTATTATTATTTAGGCAGTTAAATACTGCACAGTATTTAGTACACCATTTTCTTTATTTTCTTCCATCGTACACAAGAATACGCGTGCGTGAGTCAATGTTCGCTCGTATGTGAGGCCTTGTCGAATAGTATCCTGTAGGTGGGCTATCGTGCGTGTTTTGTTTTTGATGTAAACTCGCGGAGATGATCAGGCCTGGTAATAGGTATACATTTATGTCACATTTCATTTGGTTGTCTATTCTGGTATGTATTATTGTATGTAAATGGAGCGGCAAGCATGGAGACTCCAATAACTTAAGTCATTTTACATGTGCGCCCGAATATTTTACGTCACGCTTCCAACAGTTGATATTTTTATGACAATTTTTTAAAATGCAGACCTTGCCCTTGTTTAGTTAGTTATCGTGCTCGACATTGCTTGCATGGCTTACAGCATAGTCAACTTACTTATCGTGTAGCATGACTGTTTGAAAAAAAAAACAACTGATAAGTAAAAATTAACTATCTAACGATTAGATTCTAATCGAATGAAAGAAGCTACAACAGCAAACACGGTAAATCTATGTTCAAAGTTCAACGGTGACGCCTAGTTTAATAGTTTATTCGTTATCTTTACATAGTAATAATAATATTCTTTATCTTTACATTGTATAAACATCTAATACCTAAACGCGCTGCTGTCATTGGATAATTAACGAGATTTACGTCACATATTTAACACAAAAATTAACGATTCATATCTACATAATTCAGAAATATTCAGAATCCGTGTGTATAATTTCATTAACTTATAATTTCATTCATGGAAAAAAGATCTTTTAAGTTTAACTATTACCGAAACACAAGTTCTATTCTGAGTTTCGGATATCTTTCTATCAACGCTGTGCGTTCGATTTGCTGCTTCATTAAAGCAAGCATCGTTTGTGAATACGGGTTACACTTGGACTACTTGTCCAAAGCAATGACAAATCAAAAAATTCTCATGTCATTAACAAAATATTAGAAGTAATGTTGAATTTGACAAGCTGCCCCTACCTGGAACATAGTGGCGGCGGGCAGGAGTTGGCAGACCGTCACCTCCGTGATGCGGACTTTGCCGGTGTACATGAAGTAGACGAGCCACGCCATCGCTGATGGACAGACGCCCTGGAGTCGGACCCTGGACATCTCGCTTTCCTTGAGCCCGCTCGTGAACATTGCCTGGGGATGGATAGTGAAAATCAGTCGAGCAGAGAAGACCATGCTTTTTGATTTGATGCTAGTTTATAGCAATTATGCAAGATATGTGGAACTTTAAAGTTCTTTTTAATAGTTGACTCTTCTCGTCAGATAAAATTTTAGTATTGCATCGCTACTACTTTTTTTTGTACAAAATTAACTTACTGCATACATGAAACGATCACAAAATTGAATTTGTCTCGAATGTAACTTTCTAGAAAGGCTGGCCTGTAGCGTTACCGGGTAATACCGCCTAGAGTGGCGGGTTATAGGAATACGTTTTGGTATTATGTTTCTCCGTTTTAACTAGTCCGCTTAGCGTAGGAAAAACACCTGATAATTGGAATAATTAACAATGATAGGTACTATAGTTAGGGTAAACAATGATTCCAATTAGTATGTTATGTATGTTTATTTCCTTCTTATCCTAATACTGCGGTAGATTGGAATTAATTAAAAAACCTTACCTTAAAATATGGACTGCCGGCTGCTAGCACAACTTTGTGGACATGAAAAAGCTCGTTCCCGACTTCTAGCACGACGTCTGTGAGCATGTGGTGCGACCTCATTGTGAACATCATCTGTCGACAACATAATTATTTAGCAACTTCGATTTAAGTTTATTATAAAATGAAAACTCAATTTATGACCACGTTATTTTAAAAGTCATTATTTTCTTTGTGCCCGTCAAGTCAATGGCCCTTTACATGTCTTTTGGTAGGTATATCTAGTAGCGCTTCGAAACAAACAATGCTTTCGTTGCAAACTCTTGAAAGGACTACGATCTACTTCGGCATTCATTAGCATTTTTTATGCATTTCCTAGAAAGGAAAATGTTTTTTTCATCTGTATAATCCAACTCGGGCTCGTATTCCCCCTCAAAAGCTTATTCATACTCTAATCTGTAGTTGGATGGGTTTTCCAACCAAACATATTTTTTAAAGATCGATCAGAAGTTCGAATGTAGGTGTAGATCTGTAGATTTATATTTGGAAGAAAACTAAGCGTCATTTCAGAACACAGGACTGAATCTTCATTTCGGAACACCTCCAAAAGTATTAACATAAACTCGTGTACCTATGTAATGTTTTGTATTAGGTACTTAGGCACAATAACAGTTTTTGCGGAACGTTTATGTAGATGTCATAGTCAAAGGTCGATATGCAGTCTCTTCGCGGAATGACTGGTCTATCCTAGGTTTGACCAAGGCCTTCAGGCAAACCCCGAAGTGAATTCTTATTTCGGCCTTTGACTAAGTCAAACCTAGAAGTGCCTAAACTGTTCAGTCAAACGTCGAAACTAAAATAATCTGTTTCGGGCTTTGCCTAGTCAATCCTAGAAACGACTGGCAGACTCGGTCAAAAGTAGACGGCAAATGGAAAACCGGCCAAGTGCGAGTCGGATTCGCTCACGAAGGGTTCCGTGAGACATTGTTGTTGTATGGGAGCCCCCCATAATATTTATTTTATTTTAATTTTATGATTTATTTTTAAAATAGATATGCAACTAAATATTATGTGAATATTTCAAGGGTTCACCTGTTTACGTTTTAATATCGAGTAGAAAACTGCAACAAGTCACTTTTGCTGTATGGGAGCCCCCCTCAAATATTTAAGTATTTTATTGAATTATTTATTTTTAAAGTGAATAAAAAACTAAATAATGATAAATTATGAGATACGAATCTCATGAATCATTCTCAAAATATTTAGTTACGTGCCTGGTGATAGATGACAACCTTTAGCGAAGTCATAGTAATAGGGTCGCGTTTTAACTCTTTATCCTTTAATTTAAGGTAACAGAACCCTAAAAATTAGTAATTTCAAGATCGATCTAGAAACACTGACAAACAACCTCAGTAAATAAGTTTAGTTACTCGTACCTTCACCTAAAGAGATAGCTGCGCGTGCGCGTGAAAACCGACCGTATTTTTTTTTTTTTATTTGTGTTGAGCGGCTATTCTAGTTCAATAAAGTCCTAGTATCACTGCGACCGTTATCGATCTATTGTGATCGCCGCTGTTTTCCTTACAGTTCGCCTCCGAGTCCTGCATCCATTAGGAAGTGCAGTATCTTTTGGGGGGCGATATGTTTTACATCTTGTGGGCTTAGGATGTGTTTGCCCAGGTGTAAGCTCCGCTTGCGCATCAGAGGTCCGCAGTCCGTGAGAATGTGTAGTGGCGTTTCATCTGCCTCTTGGCACATCCTGCACGTTCTTGTTTCGGACAGTCCCATAGTGGACAAGTGCTTGTTTAAGCTGCAGTGTCCAGTGAGGGCTCGAACTAAGATGCGCATTTTGGTCCTACTCAGTCCTATGATCTGCTTAGAGCTTTTTCGATCATAGGCTTTAATGAGAGCTTTGGAATGAGTTAATCCTGGCGTGTCTGACCATGCCATAAAGGATTTATTTAAATAGATGTTCTCCAGGGTCATTCGAGCGAGACTTTTGGGAACACCACAAAAGGGTTCTGGACCATATTGTGTTCCCTCCGCTCCCGCTCTGGCTAGTTCGTCGGCATTTTCATTGCCCTCGATTCCCGCATGACCTGGAACCCATCTCAGCGTTACTCTGTTCCGTTCTCCTAGAGTATTTAGTCGACTCATGCAGTTTTCTACCAACTTTGAGGTGATTAAGTTGGAGTTTAAGGCCAGCAGCGCGGCCTGACTGTCTGAGTTAATGTAAATTATGTGGTTGGCATAATTTTTTCGCAGGTTAGCTTCCGCACATTCAATAATGGCGTAGACTTCTGCCTGAAAGATAGAGGCAAATTCAAAACCGACCGTAACGCCTATGCAATAAGTTCAAGATCAGAATGAAGTATAGTTTAGTTTAAAGTCTTAATTGAGGTTTGACTAGTCAAACCCCGATTTCATTAAATTCAGTTTCGACGTTTGACTGACCAAATTAGTCTCTCCTAGGTTTGACTAACATTCTTTAGTCAAAGGCCGAAATGTTTGGGCTTTGACTAAGACTTCTAGTCAGACCTGAGGATTGACTAGTCAAACCTAGGAGCGCCTGAGCTTCGAGGTTTGACTATAACATAGACACTGTAAGCAGGTACCTAATAGGTGTAACGAAAACTTAGAACATAATCGTTTTGTAGAAGTAGGTGACATTAACAAGTTCATCAATATTAACTAGGTAATACAGAACGTCCTTGTCATTGTCTGGCCATTAAAGTAATGAGAAATACATATTCCGAATTTTGGACTGCACATGTGGAGTGAAAAAAAAACCGTTTTGTTGTATCAGTTTTCTTAATCTTGTATACTGAGTGGAATTACCACTGATAATATACATTATATGTACCTATCCTAAGTATGAAAAACTATCAATTAGTTAGTAGATTTTAATGACGTTTGTTTAGTTTGCAGATATGATGTAGGTACAGGAAGTAAAGAACGCTAAACGATATTGTATTCGATACGATGAATCAACGTTCAGCATGTAATTTATAAAACGTGTCATGAATGCACATAATGCCAAGTATATTATTTTTAATTTTAATGAATTAGAATACATTATTATGTATTTAATTAAAAAGCGAGAGAGGTAATAAGCTTTTAAGAACGTTACGTACACTTACGTACGTATGGAGAGTTGTTTAGTAGCCTGTCCTATACCTACTTATTACACCACTGGGAAAAGTCCAACGCTCTTTGAAAATAACTATTATAACTTTAAAAAAAAATAAGACCGACTTCAAATGCGTGAACACAAAAAAAAACTAAAAATTGAAAATATTGGGTATAAAAAAGTTCATCCCCAATTTTCCACCCTTGGGGGTAGAATATTTTCTTCAAATTCGCATGAAACCACCCTTTTGATAATACCTATTCAACAAAAAAAATATCGTTCAAATTGATTTATAATCGGCGGAGATATTGCGTATAAAAAAGTTCATCCCCAATTTTCCACCCTTGGGGGTTGTTTTTTCTATTATTAAATTTAAATGGGACCACCCTTGAGGTATTACCTATACGCAGAAAAAAGATTTGTTCAAATCGGTTCATAATTGGCGGAGTTATCGCGTAACAAACATAGAAAAAAAAAACATACGGGTCGAATTGAGAACCTCCTCCTTTTTTGAAGTCGGTTGAAAAAAAGTTACATGATGATTGATAACTAATGAGGGTTTTCGCGATTGAAAAATCCGCCAGATGGCGGGACGTGGATTTTGACATATCTGTCAATGTCATGTCAAAAATAACCAATCATGCAGCATTTGGACCTCGCGTCTACGTATTGCCATCTAGCGGATTTTTCAATCGCGAAAACCCTCATTAAAACAGCTTTTATAGACAAGCCCTTGAAATAAAAGTAAATACCGTTTATTTTTTATTTTCTTAATTTGCATGTGTTTTTTTTTAAATCAATGACCAAGAAAAACCTGCTTATGATAACGTCACCTCACACAAGTACAATGGAACGTTATCTTTGTAATATTATACATGACTTACAAAGATTTAAAAATTCTGGTGTATTGCTAACTACGTCACGTCATTGTATTTCAATACTAATACCATTTCGTCTCATGGATATCACTTTAACAAATGTTTTAAAGTTTTAAGATTCCTTTGTGATGTGACGTCATTTGACTCTACATCTTTTTATTTTATTAATGTTCTTTTTTCAGAAAATAATATCCGTACTCAGTAAGTACCTACAGACAGTTTTAAATACTTCTAAAGTTCTAACTATGGTGCCCATGACTAAAACTTCTTTATTTTGGTCCTAAATATTAAAAATAATGTACGTAGGTATGATGCCAAACAAAAACACAACAAACAACAACAAAAATTTAAATTCATGCCACACATCGTTATTGTTATCTGACAACCTGCTGTCGTCATTAATTTATGTATTTTTCTCGTACACGAGTTTGGTTGGTTTGTTTTCATTTAACACTAGCTTTGTCCCATAACATGGGTTTGCTCATCTATTATCAAAATGTAGAGACGCAAAGCAAAACTTACACATTTCGTAAAATACATAAACAAAATTGATAACAAATCAATGCTTAACTGAATAAACCCATACCAAAAAGGACCTTTGTGAAGGCGAGCGCGCAAAAACAGACAAAACAAATGTTTACGTTTTTAATATACACGTTATGTAATAGAGCTGATTATCAGATTAGATGCAAAGCGTAATCGTTTGAAGCCAAAACGTCACGCATTATTATGAACAATATTCAGCTCGTACATAAATAAATGAGCTTCATTATAAATTATACATAGATTTTAGAAAGATCAAAACTTTTAACTGTACTTTATGCTAAAAACACTATTTCCATTTCTTTTAACCTTTGAGAGTAGGTAATTAATAGCTTCCGAATGTCGATCCGAATCTGTGAAAATACGGTCCCGAGTTGTCGTAGAACTATAGATACGCATGATAGGTATCGATTTCCGTCATCCGATTCTCTAGTTTTCTAGATCCGGTTTTTTACGGATTCGGATTTCGGATCACGCGTAGTGCGAAACTGCTCATAAATAAAGTAAAGGCTTCTCTGTACCTGCAAAACAAGTAAGTACATAAACATTTTCTATGATTGGTGGACAAATGTATTGTGTCAAATGCTCACGCCGTGGGAGTTCTTACCTTCTTTTGTCCCTAAGAAACGCTACAGGAATGTTTCAATATGAATTTAAATGAAGAAAAATGCCTGTAGATGCAAAATGCAGTGTCTGTCTATATTTGTTAACAATGAATTCATAGGTAGGTAAATATTTAAAACTTATGCTTATATTACATGAGTATATTTTTTACTATTATTCATTTAGAGATAAGAAAATGCAATGTCACGCCGACTGGCAGTTTTGTAATGGACTAATGGCATCGACTATTTATAGTTAGCTTACCATAAGGTGAGCATTTACATTGTGAGAATTTGGAAACATTTTTGGAGAACTATTTATTTATTTATTAATTAACCATTACGTGATTGAGTTTTTGGAATGACTTCTACAGAGTGTTAGGTAAATGGGTATTATGAGCCGACATATCATCATTTTAATTATTTTAATTTTCATACAAATCTGATTTTATAAATTTTATTTTGTACTAGCTTTTGCCCGCGGCTTCACCCGCGTGAAATTTTGTGTCACGGATCGGAATAAATTGTAGCCTATATGTTAATCTGGGTTACAAACAATAATTAGGTACTGTAAAGTTTCAACAAAATCCGTTCAAAAGTTTTTGCGTGAAAGAGTAACAAACATCCAGACATCCAGACATCCAAACCTTCGCATTTATAATATTAGTAGGATAATTTCGTACAAACATTCTTCTATTAGTAGACAAATGATCTAATTGGGTTTGCTAAATTTGATTTCACCTATTACCTAATTTTCTTATTACCAAATAGGATTAGTTTTCTTTGTATAAGTCCTTGAACCATTCGTCTAATTAGGTATTAATTATATTTCGATACAAATGTACTAAGTTTAGTTCTAAGTACCTGAGCAGTATACAGCCTAATTGATTTTAACACAGCAAAATTATTACATAACTAGCGGCCGCCCGCGACTTCGTACGCGTGGATCCCGTTTTACCTCCTTCATCTATCTTACGCGGTTTAGATTTTTTCATACAAATGTTTTTTCCCACTAACTCCCGTTCCCGTGGGAATTTTGCAATATCCTGTTGTAACTAAGCTTTAAGTTTACTAAGGTACCTTTCTATAATTGCTAAATTTCAAGCATCTAACCTAAGCGGTTTAGATTTTTAATACAAAAGGATTTTCCCGCTAATTCCCGTTCCCATGGGAATTCCTAAGTATACTATAACCTGCCCAGGAGTATGAAGAATAATTGTACCAAGTTTCGTTAAAATCCGTCGAGTAGTTTTTGTTTCTATAAGGAACATACAGACAGACAGACAGACAAAAATTTTACTGATTGCATTTTTGGCATCAGTATCGATCACTAATCACCCCCTGATAGTTATTTTGAAAATATATTTAATGTACAGAATTGACCTCTACAGATTTATTATAAGTATAGATATAGATGAACAACAAAGTAGGAAGGCGCATCGGACAAGCTTGGGCGGCATTCGGGGCAAACCAGTGGCGGCGTAGCATAGGTTGGCACCCGGGGCGATCGGCACCCCCTACCCCCCAGGATTTTGGGGTTACCTACCGATTCGAAGATTGAAAGACAATCTTGTCATGGCAGATCCGCTAATCAGTACTAATCTGCGCGACTTGTGTCACCCCCTAAGGCTTGGCACCCGGGGCGGACCGCCCCCACCGCCCCCCCTTACGCCGCTAGTGGGGCAAACAGCCATGTTCTACGCTCTAAGAAAATTGCTCAACACCTAAAGACCAAGATCTTCAACCAGTGTGTACTGCCGGTCTTCGTGTATGGGATGGAGACCACGACGCTGACAGAAAAGTCTGCTGAGAGACTCCGAGTCGCACAACGAGCAATGGAAAGACAGATGCTTGGCGTTTCCCTACAAGATCACAAAAGGAACGAGTGGATCAGAGAAAAGACGGGGGTTAGCGACGTGGTAGAAGTGATTGAGAGCCGTAAATGGAGATGGGCAGGGCACATTGCACGGATGAACCAGGATCGCTGGGCCAGAAAGACCCTGGAGTGGAGACCCCGCAACAACACCCGCGGCAGGGGAAGACCGCCTAAACGGTGGACAGACGATATCCGGCAACAGGCTGGAGTGAACTGGATGCGTGTGGCCAGGGACAGAAGTCGGTAGAGGGTTGAAGAGGAGGCCTATGTTCGAAGGCGAACCCAAAGGCTGCTATAGATAGATGAACATTAAAAAAATTAAAATGATGATATCAAATTTCTGACTTCACCATACTATTTATATGCATATTATTATGTTAACATGGGCTAGTGTCTGCTCATAATATACCCATTTACCTAACACCCTGGACCCTGTATAAACACTATTCTACGAAATTATTAATAGATTTTGATGACTTGAAAGTACGGAGCTAAGAGCTATGTTTGGACGTTTCTTACGTATCAGCTTTTTGTTCCTTCAAAAAGTTCCTCTATTTAAAACTTTATGGCACACAATAGATTAGGTATAAAAGGCGAACCTAATGCCGTATGGAAATTTCTTCCAATAAGCTCCCAAACAATAAATTAAGAGTAGCTCTATGCGCTCTTTTTTAACCACAACGGGAAAACTCTTGGTCTGTATCTCATTTGATAGAAAGGCTGATCAGGCTGAAGGTAGAAGCGAGTTGCACACGGAAATCTCAACCACAGACTAACTGGCTATCTTACCACTAACTACCGGAACACAACAATGCCGTTAACATTGCTGTTAAATTGACAGATTATTGGCGCATTTTCATTAGTCGATAACTCATTCGGTATACAGCTACAGCATGCGGGGACTCCCCGCATGCGAGATACGAGATAACGACCAATGAAAGTTGCAAGTCGATACGCGTTCGGTACAATGCCTTCGGGGATTCCACGCATGCCTTATACCGACCGTGCTATCGACCAATGAAATTCATCATTCAGATTTTTTTCGGACGCGCCATGCTTATTTCTATTTTTAGTAAATTTCGCACCCAGATTGCGGGCCCTGTGGCACGCGTTCCAGAAATCTCTCGCACTCCGCATGCTATCGAAGTAGCGTCTTTCCGTTCTATACATGGCCAGAACGCACCCATAGGAAACTGCTCGTGTATATTTTGGAATGTCCCTTTGTAAATCGGTCACAACAAACTATACACGAATTTTGCGTACTGATCGTGTATAGTTTGTATCGTGGATGGATTCCGTCTTCGCTCCAAACTATACTACACCACTTACAGTTGACTAGAGTGTGTTTAGTTGATTTGATTTAGTAAAATATGGAATTATTACTTTTATTAGATATTATGCTCGTGCTTTGTCCTCGAGATTAGAAATAAGAACTACCTATGTAGTATCACGTACGGTGATGCCATTTTTAAATTAATTAATTATTACATAAAATATTATTATTTTACTGAATCTACATATAATAAATTTAGATTTATAACACTAATGTAAGTGGTTTCTGAAATTAAATTGATTAGGTAGATTTCAAATTAAATAACAATTATTTATTAGTGTAATCATAAGTTCATTTAAAATGAGAGAGAGTGAATGAAGAAAGTTAAACGTGCATTATTAACTAAAATTGTCGACCGTTTGGTGTAGTGGTTCGAAACGGATAACTGTTCCGGAGGTAGCGGGTTCGATTCCCGCACAGTACAAACATTAATTTGTGTGCATGAACATATTTGTTTGTATTGGACTGGGTGTCTTCTATGTATAATAAGTATGTATTTACAAAAAAAGTATTTAAGTATGTTTATATCCGTTATCTAGTACCCATAGTACAAGCTTTGCTTAGTTTGGGACTAGAAGCGCAGTGTAAAATGTCCAGGGATATTTATTTTTATTTATAAGCTTTTATCTCAAGAACAAAATCATTTTGACATACATAATTCTTAATTTTAGAGTTATTGGAGAATTGATAAAATATCAGCCCCAAAACAAATATATTTTCTATGGCAGAATACAAACACCAAAAAACTCAGTTATGAATTAATATGTAATAGAAAGAGAGGTAAATAAGTCAAAATAAGTAATCGCGAACTTATTACAATACATAAATGATTAGTCCGTATGCGTACTGACGATGTATATTTTGGAGGAAGATAATTGACCTAAGTCACTACAAAGTATACGCGAGCAGTACGCAGCGTATGCGTACTGGTCGTGTATAGTTTTGAGGAGCTTAGTAAAAAAAGTCATATCCAAACTATACTCAATTAGTTTCACACCCTTGCGTTCTGGCTACGTATAGAATGGAAAGACGCATCGAAGCACCCTATCGACTAGTGAAATTGCGCCATAAGGCTGAGTTCCACCATCTTACTTTAATTTAAAACGTAAACGTCAATGTCAAACTCCATACAAAATGCACCGGTTATTGTTATAGTTAAAGTAAGTTGGTGCAACTCAGATAATGTTGCTAGCTAGCCAATATTACTTCTATGTTTAAACGACGCCGATAAGTAATTTAATTTATATCGACAATTAGTATGTAACCCATGTAAAGAAACATTTCTCAGACCTATTCAAATCATAATACCGCGCTAATTAAATTATTAAACTAAATTAGGTACCTACTTTACGACTCTACTATAAAAATGCTTGTTGATTCTTGGGCGGAAAAGTTTTTAATTAATTCTACGATTTCTCACGTTGCTTATCATGAAATAATTCTTTCGTTAGGTAAGAGTTTACATATTTTATTTTATAAAATGAAATTTTATTAAAATACGAATGTTATTGTTGACATCGTTCGAAGGCTTTTCAAAGACGGGAGTTACTCGTAGTTCCCAAAAATACACAAAATATTGAAGATTTTAATTATTATCTCTGTTTAAACTGTGTTATTGTTTTTAATATAAATTAATCAAAATGTAAATATCACAATGCCTTCAAAAGTTAGGTTATTTGTGAAATGTTATTTGTATCAACACGCTGGAGGTTAAATAATGAATTGTTGCAGATTTTATGTTGGCTTAAAAATAACTATCATTATGACAAGCACAATTTTTTTGATTGTTATCAGCGCATGAACTTTTAAAACAGGTGTTCGATGTCTAAATCGATCAAGTCTACCGGTAAAAATAACAAGTTTGTTATTGCGATTTGCAAGATACTATTAATTGCTTAATTAATGTACAAAGCTTGCTTGAGTTTTGTTAATAATCCGGTTTACTTTACAGTTTATAAATTTAGCAAAAATGAAAAATGTATTTTCTCCAATATTATAAATTCGGTTTTGGGAACCTCTAGGCACCTTTTTAAATTTCACTGTCTTGAAAGAAATAAAAAAAAATTCATAAAATAGTTAAAAACAATAGTCCAGTCAATGAATGCTTTACCGACGGTGTAGAGAGAAATCCGTGGAACACAATTTCTGACCTCGGGACTTTATTTAGACTAGTTAGGAGGTGAACATAGCAAAAGTCCCCGCCCTTAGCCCTTGAGCCGGCGGGGTGAGGGGGGTTTAAAGGTACTACTTTTCGGTTTTTCGCTTAATCCTCGGAAACTATGCGTCCTAGTGACATGACTACTATGAACCAAAAAAAGCTTATTCCATTTGCTACAGGTGAGACAGTCAAGTTTTTCTATATCTTTTATAGTTTTCACGGCATCTGCTCTAGAAGGTCTGTAATATTGGAAATTTTATTTTTGTCTTACATGTTCCCATCAGGAGAAAGTCGACTAAATCAACATTAAGCAAACATTTTAAGCATGCGGGAGCATGTTAAGCCTAGTTCCAGGGAGGGGACTGCACCGTGCGTATATTTAGACAACCCAATTGAAACCACTTTTGACTCCTCATCACTCAAAAACTACTGTGCATTAACACTTCAAATTTGGCTCATGTGTTGAGACTTGCAAGTTAAACATCAGCTTCAAATTTCGTAAATATACCTCAAACGGTTATTTAGGTATTGACGTTCAAAAATCGACATTTAGAACACTAAAATCTATCTATCACCTGTGAAGTGTTAAAATTTACTGGTTTTTTATTTGTTCCTTTGTATTTACACATCTACCTATCTGGATGCCAAATTTGAACCTTCAAGGTCATCTGGTAGTGGTTACAATTTGGTCTATAGGTCAGATATGTAGATTTTTGGACGTCAATATCTAAAGAACCGTTTGAGGTATATTTATGAAATTTGAAGCTGATGTTTATCTTGCAAGTCTCAACACATGAGCCAAATTTGAAGTGTTAATGCACAGTAGTTTTTGAGTGATGAGGTGTCAAAAGTGGCTCCAATTGATTCGTCTAAATATACACACAGTGCAGTCCCCTCCCTGGAACTAGGCTTAACATGCTTCCGCATGTCTAAAATATTTGCTCAATGTTGAATTAGTCGATTTTCTCCTGATAGGAACATGTAAGACAAAAATAAAATTTCCAATATTACAGACCTTCTAGAGCAGATGCCGCAAAAACTATACAAGATATAGAAAAACTTGACTATCTCACTTGTAGCAAATTGAATAAGCTTTTTTTGGTTCATAGTAGTCATGTCTCTAAGACGCATAGTTTCCGAGGATTAAGCGAAAAACCGAAAAGTGGTACCTTTAAACCCCCCTCACCCCGCCGGCTCAAGGGCTAAGGGAGGGGACTTTTGCTATGTTCACCTCCTAACTAGTCTAAATAAAGTCCCGAAGTCAGAAATTGTGTTCCACGGATTTCCATCTGCAATGCTTTATTGACTGGACTACAAGATTAATTCTCGCTTGAATACAATTACTGAAGCAGTGAGTGAATCAGCCAGCAGTGACTAACCTGGTGAACAACTAGAGTATGCGACTACTCTAGTTGTTCACCAGGTTAGTAGCCGCAAGCATAATGTTGTGGGTTCAAGTCCTAGCGGAGGCAGTCAGAATTTTCATGCGAAACATTTTGATTGAGTTAAATTTGCAAAAAAAATACTGATTAAAAGTATGAAATAGTGATGAGTCATCAGTTAAAAGTCACAGAATTTACTCCGAAAAATACGCCAGTAATCGTAAACATTTGCAAGTGCGTAAATTGTTTGTCTGATTATCGAGATACGAGTTACCACCGGCAGATGAATTTTGGTCCTGATTGGCAATACAAATACGTAGCTGCGTAGAATATTTATTTGAATGTCTGCATGTCTTACGGTTTCATCTTGACTATAAATACGGTGCTTCCGGTGCTTATCTGAGAGGATGGTTTTACATTATTTAATACAAGATTTAACTACTAGATCGATTAATAACACTAGTTGACAAAAAAAAAGTTTTTCTTTTACCCAAAGATAATTCATATCGGATGTGTTTTCTACCAGCCCCCTTATTACAAAAAAATATGTCTCATATTTTTATCACGTCAAGTTTTTGAGATATCGATATTAACCTAAGTAAGCTGTCTTGTTAGCCGTGTCGGAGTTTCTACTTTATTTTAATTGCGTTTAAGTATTATTTTAACATTTTCACTTGTTTTAAAATGTCACCAAGGCAGTGTAAATTAAGCCCAAATAACTTTTGCTAAGTTTGTGGTCAAATTATATTGTCAAAAAAGAAGAGACCAATCACTGAGGCCATAAAACGGGCCTATTTCTATCACTTTCAAATCTCGGTAACAAACCTGATAAAAAATGGGTTTCTGGTTTGGTGTGCGAAAATTTGAGAAGTATATTATTGCACTAGGCTGCAGGAAAAAGAAAACATATACGATTCGGCACTCCAATGTTATGGAGAGAACCAACAAATCACACTAATGACTGTTACTTCTGCCTCACTGAAACTACAGGTTTTAACAACAAAAACCAAGAACATACAATGTCCTGATGTTGCATCAGTCACAAAACCTATGCTACAATCTCAAGGAGTTCTTTATCCGTCATTTCCCAGCAATTCCAGTAAGGGAAAGATGCTTGGTATTAATTTAAAGCAGTAGTGAAAAGTTTCATGGGAAACTATAAATTTATCTGAGAATCATGCAGATATTTATTCCAAATTATTGAGGAATTACCAAGAAATGGGTGTGAATAAGTCGTTAAAAATTCATTTTTTACATTCTCACCTGGATTTTTTTCCTGAGAACCTGGGAAGCGTGAGTGTTGAACATGGCGAAAGTTTTCACTAGGATTTGAAGGTTTTTGAGGAAAGATACCAAGGTATTTGGTATAAAAATATGTTAGCGGATTGCTGTTGGTCTATAATAAGGGAAACTGATACTTATCAGTATAAAAGAAGGAGTAACACGACTCATATTTGATTGTTTTTAGAGATAAATGTATAAAAATGATAAAAAATACTGTAGTCAATATTTACAAAATTTGACGTCCTAAATTTTTTCTAAGTTCAGTTTTTAAGTAAGGGTTAATAACTCTACCGATACATATCAGTTTCATCTCTCCCAAGTAGCAATTGGTATTAATGGCAAAATCTTACTTGTCTTAACTCTATCTAAATTTACACTTAAGCTAAAACCAAATTAACTCAGAATAGAGATTTTTTTCTTTAAGACTTTATATTCTTCATCGAGCGCTACTTAAGCAAATTAAGAATACCCAAAACCAAGTTAAGTATTATTTAGATAAATTGGTCTTAAGTTATTCTAAGCTTAAGTTAAAAAAATATTAATTTACTAAATTAAGTTTTTTTGTATGCTCACTTAATACTAAATAGTATAGATAAGGTATAATTTAAGTGTTGCAAAGTAAATAAAGTATTCGTAGATTTACTTAGGACTTTTTAAAGACCATTGTCTTAGAAATAGTTTTCTGAAGATTAAGTTAATTACTTTTTTACTAGAATTAGTACATTTTGAGAAAAAATCCACTTAACGGGACGATTTCGATAAAACAGGATCACGCATATTAATTCAAGGTAATGCACGAGCACCTGCGTGCGTATTAATCCCAACTAATATTATAAATGCGAAAGTAACTCTGTCTGTCTGTCTGTCTGTTACGCTTTCCCGCTTAAACCTCGCAACCGATTTTGATGAAATTTGGCATAGAGATAGTTTGAGTCCCGGGAAAGAACATAGGATAGTTTTTATCCCGGTTTTTGAAACAGGGACGCGCGCGATAAAGTTTTTCTGTGACAGACAAAATTCCACGCGGGCGAAGCCGCGGGCGGAAAGCTAGTTATTGATACAAAATGCGTGCGGTCGCCCGCAAACTAAATTATGCTATTATAAGTAAACTCAAAATATGATTTACTAATTAAGTATAATCTAAAATATTTTCGAAATTGTATGGTAAAGTTGGGTACAACATGATATTATACAATTTAACTAACTAGGTGACAGTAGGCCTACCTTTAAAAAATCTTAATAACTACCGAAAAATGTTTCTATTAATTGTAATCCACACTTATTTACGCTTCTCAATCTTCTCATTTAATAAATTAGAAACCCTGTGTAATTAAATTTAACAAAATCACAAATTGTTAAGTTCCATAAAAACAATTAAATAAAAACTTTTCTCAATAAATACGGCAAAAATCATATATCTGATATTCAATAAACTTAATTGCTTATCGCTGAGTGTTGCAATTACAGAGTTCAAAGAATACTTTACGACGACTTCCACACGGACAATCCGAGGGAGAAATCATGTAATTAATAAATCAGTTAGTAAATGAATTGTTCTTTAATGTATAGCAGCACCAATAATTTAGCAAGACTAAGACAGAATGAAAACTATCTAGTTTTAACTAAATAATACTAAAGATCTACTTGATACCATATGCACTTAAGTAATACTTCATCAAGTGAATTTTAAGTGTAAGTTAAATCTAATGTTTCTAAACTAATACTATGTAAAGTATAACTTGACTCAACTCTTTCTTAACTAAACTTACAAATTCAAAATCTTCTATACTCTTGCTACATTAAGACGAATTAGAATTACCGCCATTATGAGCTATGTGTAACAAAAAATAAATCAGAAATTAACCTATAATATTATATCAAGAGGACATTTAAATTGAAGTACGTCTTTGTTACACTTTTTCTAGTTGCATAAATGTCTAAGAACGTTTTCATAAAATAAAATATTATTTTATAACCTCAAAGTTTTCTTTATACAATACAATTTCGTAATATTTTATTTATCTTATTAGGTCTTTTTCAAGGCCCTCCTGTTTTATAACATTATCCATTGATTTTACACGAGAAACCACAATGCGTTTTATATTTCCTATGCAAAAATGACATTCACGGTCTATTCTAGACATAATATATATTAGTTATTAAAATAATTTAATCGCCATTTTCTAAAGTTGATTTAGTGTTAAAGATCACAATGTTTACTAAATTAAAGTTCCTCTTTAATAAAAAGTGTCTTACATAGTTCTTCATGAAGTTAAATAAACCTTAGCTGTAAAAATAATTATTACTCTTAAATAAGTATTCAAGATATCTTCAACTCTATTTCCTTGTCTAGAGTCATACTACAAGTTATATTATAGTACTTGTTTAGAAATTCTTAAAACTACACTCTTAATTAGGGTTTAAGTCTGCCTTAAGCGTTGTCTTAACTCTGTCTCAGTGATTTCCAAAGGATTGTGCCCTTTTTTGCTTACCATTGTCTTGGGGCATAACTTCAAGATTTCTTGAGTGCGACTATTGTCTTGGCCAAGACAACGGCTGGAATTAGGCTACTAGTCTTCAAGATATCTTCAATGCCTTATGAAGATAATCTGTTGCTACTTGGGCTGGGTAAAAAACCTTGTAAACTAGTGTAATCATACTCGAATTATCTTAGTTTTACATCAGAATAACGCTTTTTATTTCTGCGTTAGACTCCCTATAGACTACAGACTTTTAGTTGGCCAATATTTGGGCTACGTTTTAATTTGCATGAAGAATCGGCCGATACCAAATCGGTGTGATGTGCGCAATTTCATACATCTCTATACTGATTGACATAACCTAACTATCGGCCCACTAACTAACGTGCCTAGGCTTAATCAATACGGCTGTTTTTAAAACTAATAAACTATTTTTTCTGTGTGCTTCCGTTAGCGAATCGAATCAATTCAACTTCTATGATGAGTTCCACCAGTATATTACATATTCAACTATTTCAATTACCTACCCACCAGTTTATGTATAACGTGATTGGATCAATTATTATGTCTGAGCTTAGTTATTATCACCAATCAAGTCAAGGAATGCATTTATACAATACAACCTACTAGTACCTACCTATTATCCCGCAACTTCGTCCGCGTAGATTTAGATTATTCCCTTTGATTTAGAAAATGCTTTCTATCATAAGTTTAAGGAGCTTTATGCTTGTTTATTTGGATAAATACTTGTGTGCAATTTGATAGAATGACTAGCAGTTTTTTGTTTGCGCGGTAACCTTTCACAAAGTCCAAACTAACGAGCGACAGTTAGATAGTCTCGAATTCGACAGGGCAAGGTACAAAATTATATTTTATTTCTCAGCATTAAGTCCTCCTTCTGATAAGGGTTAGGGTACTGGAATAGACAACGAATCCTACTGTCGGGTTAAACATCAGAGAATAGATAAGAGCTCAGTGCTCAGATTTAAAGGTCCCTGAAAGTTTTGGCAAATGCTAGGAGTGGTAGAAGAATTTTTATAAATTATGTTTCTTAGTGTTTAAAAGAAAGCTTTGTGCCAAATTTCATGTCTTATTTCTTTCAGTTTGGGCTGTACGCTGATGATAAGTCAGGTTTCTTCTAGCTCCTTTAAAATATTTACCCGTTTGGACTTTAACACGATGACTAGCACTTTTATAAATTCTTGCAAAGTCCAAATTTAACGAGTGACAGTCAGATTGTCCGAAAACATTAGGTACAAGTTCCATTTCATTTCTCAGACTACAATGCGAAAGTCATTGTGTCTCGAACGAAAGGTTAATTAGACTTGGATGGAGGATCCATCTGATAGGAGTAGGGACTTAGGAAGCAAAGATAATTTCGAGTTAAACATGAAAGGAGGAGATGCTAAGAGGTCTTGGCAGAGGACTACCTATCTCATGGGGAAAGAAGGACGAATGGCAAAGAGATCGTTGGTGTTAAGTTACACTGTAGCATCATAGACGTAGTTGTGGTACGTGTATAATTAGCAGTGGATGACCTGCACCTACCTTCATGAAGTCGGTGATGTAATTGCCCATGCAGAAGGTCATGTCGCCGATTTCGTTGGAGCAGGTGCCCATGGCGCCTTCGAGGAGCGTCTCAGTCATGGGAGGCATGTCATCCAGCGCGTTTCCTCGGTATACGTCATCGTCAGTATCCATGTCCAGGCCTGCCAATAGAAGATTCAGATTCAGATTTTTATTGGAAGCAACATAATAATGATGGTACAAAGCAGGTAAGGCCCGGTTTCCACAAAGGCGAGGACGAATTTTTCTATAGAATTTGACAGCGGTGTTGTGCGGAGCGGAAAGATGTGGAAATAATGAAATTGATTGTTTATTCAAAACATACTCCCTGAAAGGGCACACGTGTGTATTCATTATCATTTGTGACTATGAAAAAAGCCGTGTGGTAGACAGAGAAAGAACCACTACAGCTTTCCATGGATGAAGTAAGAGCATGCGGATATACAGCGGGGGGAGGGGGGAGGAGGGGACGCCCCTTTGTGGGACGGACCATTTAGAAGCAGCTCCAAAAATTTCAATTGACTTATTTAGACAAAGTTGCAACATGATCATGACATGCAGTAAAGGAGGTTAATGTAATGCAGATGGATTACATTTTATAACACCTTAAAGTCATATAATCTCACTTATCAATTTGTTTAATTTATTGTTTGTCATTATGATTGTCTAATTGTAATAGTCCTTATTTAAATTATTTAATATAAAAAAGAGGGCTTGATTCAGGGATTTACTGGTAACCTAACTACCTTTATTTGTCATTAGACATTATAATGCAAGATCAAATCCAAATTTTTTAACTGGTGTCCAAAACACTAACTATGCAAAAACATTTTTTCAAAATTAATTTTTAACTTTTTTTAAATAATTTCAACTATTTTATTACCATCATCATGGCTATACAGTGGTGCAGCGTCAGCATTACTCAGTTTCATCCTGTTTACAAACACTTCAAACACTACACTTTCAAACTTTAAAACTTTTGCACAAAACTTGCAGCACTATCACAGTAAACTGAGATCATATAATCACAACATTGTGTTAAAAAAATGCAGTAGAATACCGCCGGTAATCACAACACTAATAATAAAAATAATAAATAAACAAAAATAATTGCGATAGCTAGGCGACTGTCGCGCGCGCCTTCGCGGTATGAGTGTTGAATAAAGAGAATAATAATTATTGAATGGCTGAGCCTCGTACGCCTCTCGACCGCCGGGCGGCCTCTGACGCGGAATGACGCAGCAAAAACCAAACCACAATACCATGAGAATGTGACCCACAACATAATAGTGATTATCGAAGTGACAATATACATTTATACATATTTGCACACCTACTTCTCGTGGTCATTATTACAGACTTGTGACAAAAGTAAAAGTATCACCGAATTTAATTGATAGCAAAGTTACTGGGTAGCTAAGTAATGCCCGGATTCTTCTATTGTTTTGTATACAATTTTTTTGTATTGTCTCAGATATTTATCTATACAGGGTGTTAGGTAAATGGGTATATGAGCCGACACTAGCCCATGTTAACATGGTCATATAAATGGTATGGTGAAGTCAGAAATTTGATATCATCATTTTAATTTTTTTAATTTTCATACAATAAATTTTATAAAAATCCGATTTGTATGAAAATTAAAATAATTAAAATGAAGATATGAATTTTCTGACTTCACCATACCATTTATATGATCATGTTAACATGGGCTAGTGTCGGCTCATATACCCATTTACCTAACACCCTGTATATATAAAAATGAAACCCGTTTTCCGTTGTCACGACATAACATGAAAACGGCTTGACCGATTTGGCTGATTTTTTTTTGTAGTTTTCTAATACTCTGTACAAGGTTTTTACGGAAAAAAATATAAAGAAAATCTCTACGCTAAGGCGGTACGAAGTTCGCCGGGTCAGCTAGTTAAAAAAAAAATTGGCAAAATTAAGATTTCATTGTTGTCAGGGGTTCATAAATGTATTTGATTGTTAAACAGAAAACAAACAGTTGTTGGATTCTTTCTAGAAAAAAATGTTATAAAAATAAATTTGTATTAATGTAAAAACTAATTAATTGAAATACATACCTTCAAGTAAGGTAAATAATAACCATCAATTAATAAATAGACAACACAAACATACGAAAGCTAACAATGTTTTGTTACTGTTTAACAGTAGTATTGTAAAAGCTATTTATACAGGGTGTCCCGTAATGTAACGTCAAGCCGGACTGGGTGTTGAGGCAAGTTATGCTGGTTATCAGAAAAATATAAAAAAAAATCTATGTGGCATTTTGTCAAAATATTAGGCATTTAAAAAAAAAACAAAAAAAAATCTACTCCCGGTGACGGTCTTTTTACTCGTGTTGCCACAAATCTTCACTTTTTCCAAATTTTTTTGTTGTTATGTAACCCTGAATAATGCTGCTTCTCTAAATTGTTATCAAAATTACAAAACCAGCTGCTCCAGATTGGATGAAAAAAATACATTATTCCCAAAAAATTTTTCAAAATAAACATTTTGCCTAGTTTAAACTGACTGTACTGAAAAAAAATTGTACTACGCGAGTGTGGCAAGTGACGTCATAATTTGGCGCATTTAGTAAGGATTCCAAAATGGTATAACACTTTTAAATTCTTGCTGTAATTCTCGTCAATTTTTGTTTTTTTGGAAATAATCCCGTTTTTAACTTTATGTACCTTGGTTAAAAATTATTATTCTAATGTGCCCAAAATTCAAGTTTCTGGCTTAAGTGAGGTGAAGAAGCCATTTTAAAAGGTATGAGCGGGACGGAGAGGGCCATTTTACCAAGCAGGGATGTTATGGATATCCGTAACCGTAACCGAAACTATCGGATATCCGAAATAAAAATATATCCATTACCGTAACCGAAACTGATTCAAAAGTTACGGATAGTTTCGGATAAAGGCGGAGTCTCAAGGGTACAATTCCAAACTGCAAAACTCTATGAAATCTGCAGTATACACGCCGCAGCTGCAATGCCGCGCTGCCGATTTCATAGAGTTTTGCAGTTTGCGGTTGCGGCACGTCTTGGAATTGTACCTTAAATCTTAATATTTGTTACCAACTTGTCTGGCATTCCCTGGCACCATCTAATATGCCAGCCTGTTTTACCTTTATCATACACTAGCTGTGCCCGCGACTTCGTCCGCGTGGAATGACTTTGGGTAGGCACTTTTAATAATTTAGTCTAATTATTTTACAAATAGCTTTTGCCCGCGACTTCGTCCGTGGAGAAGTCGAAAACGTTCTCATACGATTATTTTTAAATGTTTTAAGTTATTTTCTAAATGTTTGAATACTTTTAAAATATAAAAATCAGGTTAAATAAACATGAAAATATTTTTTTCTTATATTTTATGAATATGCAGCTCGGCCT
This sequence comes from Ostrinia nubilalis, assembly GCF_963855985.1. NCBI lineage: Eukaryota > Metazoa > Arthropoda > Insecta > Lepidoptera > Crambidae > Ostrinia > Ostrinia nubilalis. The sequence goes on along the minus strand of NC_087091.1, from coordinate 5,018,645 downwards.
TTGATCCGGTGAAAGTTACTCGGTGGTATTATTTTTTTACAACGAAATCGAAAACTACACCTACCGCAGTATTATTGGTAAACTTTTTTTTATATTTTCCTACGGGTGCTAGAATCACCAAGCTTCCAGCATGCCACTGGCCGTGGGAGAAGGAGCTTTTCCTCAAGACTACTCCCACTACCTCAAGGGCCTCCGCCAAAACTCTCGCGCGAAAATGAGTTTATGTATACAGCGCAAGCAGGTGCCCGCGGCATGACTTTCATGCATTACTTTGCATTGTTGGGCGAGCGCACGCAGCGGGCACCCACTCCGAGGTTTAAGTGGAGGCCCCTAGAGTATGGTAGTCGTTAACATGACGTCATGATTGTAAAAAAATGCACTAATGAGTAATTAATATCAACTTTGAAGCAAATCACCACTAAAATAACTTTCTACCCCTTTTTAACATAGTTAGGGGGTGCATTTCACTAAAATACGAAACACGTCTTCCATTAATTCTGTTATAGAATGCTTATGCAAAATTTTAAGTAGATTGAACGAAGGAATCTCGTTATTTCATACAAACTTTGCCCCTCCTTTTTACCTCCTTAGGGGTAGAATTTTGGAAAATCCTTTCTTATCAGATGCTTACGTCATACAAAGAACACACCGTCCAAGTTTCAGGTCTTTACGATCAGCGGTTTAGGCTGTGCATTGATCCATCAGTAGCGCGCGTAGTACTTGATCATTATTTTGCTGCGATGTGATTTTAAAACTGCGATATCTCCTAAGATATTTATTGAAATCGAATGGTGTAAAGGGCAAGAATGTTTAAAATTAAATACTTGTGGTGAATAATTTATTTATTTGGATAAGGATTAATATCATGTTTATAAAAACACCTTCGCAAATAATGCATTATTTTAAAACAGATTTTTTTTGCATAAAAATGGTTACTATGAGCCAACCTTAAAAGATAGACATAATAATATGCTACCGCGGACTTTTTTAAAGAACTTTTAAAGGGGAACAATCCTGTCATACATGATTTTTGCGAAACTTTAACCGTTTACGCAGCGTCAGCTCTCAAAAGGAAAAAATTCACTGATTTGAAATATTCTTGATTGGTGCTCCGCTCCTATTGGTCTTAGCGTGATGATAAATAGCCTAAAGCCTTCAGGAACTAACGGGCTATCCAACACAAAAATAATTTTTCAAATCGATCCAGTAGTTCCTGAGATTAGCGCGTTCAACCAAACAAACAAACAAACAAACAAACTCTTCAGCTTTATAATATTAATATAGATAGGTGTCGTCTTAGTTGGTACATAAAGTAGCTATGTGGGTCACGCAGCATCTTGCTATTTGAATTATACCTACATTTATGAAATTCTAATAATTCCGTAACCGAAATTATCCGAAACTTTCAGATAATCTGAAATGATTTCATATCCGTGACCGTAACCGAAACTGGTATAATATTATTCTAATATCCGTAACCGTATCCATAACCGAAACTTCATATCCTTATTATCTTTGTTACCAAGTACAAGTGCAGGCAGAGCAGGTAGTAAAGGCGCGCGCGCACGGGTGACTTTTGTCACAGTATGTCAACTACTAATTACTGTCATGATGACAAAAGTTTCTGTGACTGACTGTACGGTAGTCAGTCACAGAAACATGAATTTTGGGCACATTAGAACAATAATTTTTAACCAAGGTACATAAAGTTAAAAACGGGATTATTTCCAAAAAACCAAAAATTGTCGACAATCACAGCAAGAATTTACCAAGTGTTATACCATTTTGGAATCCTTACTAAATGCGCCAAATTATGACGACACTTGCCACACTCGCGTAGTACAATTTTTTTTCAGTACAGTCAGTTTAAACTAGGCAAAATTTTTATTTTGAAATTTTTTTTGGGAATAATGTATTTTTTTCATCCAAGCTGGAGCAGCTGGTTTTGTAATTTTGATAACAATTTAAAGAAGCATTATTCAGGGTTACATAACAAAAAAAAAATTTGGAAAAAAGTGAAGATTTGTGGCAACACGAGTAAAAAGACCGTCACCGGGAGTAGATTTTTTTGTTTTTTTTTTAAATGCCTATTATTTTGACAAAATGCCACATAGATTTTTTTTTATATTTTTCTGATAACCAGCATAACTTGCCTCAACACCCAGTTCCGGCTTGACGTTACATTACGGGACACCCTGTATATTTTTTTAGTATATAGTTGCAAGAGGATATTAAGTTAAAGATAATACTTTATTGGTATTAATTTATCTGTGTCCTGCAAATTTTCATAAATCTACAATCCTTCACTTTCCTCTTCTATCTTTCCAAACCTTAAAATGCAATTATAAAATCCCAAGTAGCAACAGATTATCTTCATAAGGCATTGAAGATATCTTGAAGACTAGTAGCCTAATTCCAGCCGTTGTCTTGGCCAAGACAATAGTCGCACTCAAGAAATCTTGAAGTTATGCCCCAAGACAATGGTAAGCAAAAAAGGGCACAATCCTTTGGAAATCACTGAGACAGAGTTAAGACAACGCTTAAGGCAGACTTAAACCCTAATTAAGAGTGTAGTTTTAAGAATTTCTAAACAAGTACTATAATATAACTTGTAGTATGACTGTAGACAAGGAAATAGAGTTGAAGATATCTTGAATACTTATTTAAGAGTAATAATTATTTTTACAGCTAAGGTTTATTTAACTTCATGAAGAACTATGTAAGACACTTTTTATTAAAGAGGAACTTTAATTTAGTAAACATTGTGATCTTTAACACTAAATCAACTTTAGATAAAGGTTAATGAAAATGGCGATTAAATTATTTTAATAACTAATTTCTATTATGTCTAGAATAGACCGTGAATGTCATTTTTGCATAGGAAATATAAAACGCATTGTGGTTTCTCGTGTAAAATCAATGGATAATGTTATAAAACAGGAGGGCCTTGAAAAAAACCTAATAAGATAAATAAAATATTACGAAATTGTATTGTATAATGAAAACTTTGAGGTTATAAAGTAAGATTTTATTTTATGCAAACGTTCTTAGACATTTATGCAACTAGAAAAAGTGTAACAAAGACGTACTTCAATTTAAATGTCCTCTTGTTATGATATTATTGGTTAATTTCTGATTTATTTTTTGTTACACATAGCTCATAATGGCGGTAATTCTAATTTGTCTTAATGTAGCAAGAGTATAGAAGATTTTTAATTTGTAAGTTTAGTGAAGAAAGAGTTGAGTCAAGTTATACTTTACATAGTATTAGTTTAGAAACATTAGATTTAACTTACACTTAAAATTCACTTGATGAAGTACTACTTAAGTGCATATGGTATCAAGTAGATCTTTAGTTTTATTTAGTTAAAACTATATAGTTTTCATTCTGTCTCAGTCTTGCTAAATTATTGGTCCTGCTATACATTAAAGAACAATCCATTTACTAACTAATTTATTAATTACATGATTTCTCCCTCGGATTGTCCGTGTGGAAGTCGAAAAAGGTTCTAATAGGATTTTAATTGGTTTTTACGTTTTTAGTTTTGTTATAACATATAGGGCGGGTAAATTGCACCACCCGCATATTTCGTAAAGTATTCTTTGAACTTTGTAATTGCGATACTCAGAGATAAGCAATTAAATTTATTGAATATCGGCCATATGATTTTGCCGTATTAATGAACACATGACGTATTTTATTGTGAAAAGTTTTTATTTAACTGTTTTTATGGAATTTTAACAATTTGTGATTTTGTTAAATTTTATCACACAGTGTTTCTAATTTATTAAATGAGAAGATTGAGAAGCGTAAATAAGTGTGGATTACAATTAATAGAAACATTTTTCGGTATTTATTATGTTAAGATTTTTTTAAAGGTAGGCCTACTGTCACCTAGTTAGTTAAATTGTATAATATCATGTTGTACCCAACTTTACCATACAATTTCGAAAAATTTTTAGACAATATTTTAGTAAATCATATTTTGAGTTTACTTATCTATAGGTACCTACTTTTAATAAATCTGTAGAGGTCAATTCTGTACATGGAATATATTTTCAAAATAACTATCAGGGGGTGATTAGTGATCGATACTGATGCCAAAAATGCAATCAGTAAAATTTTTGTCTGTCTGTCCGTCTGTATGTTCCTTATACACTCAGCGGCACGGAATTTGGCCCAAGCCTAAACACTCAGATATGAGGCCAAATAGGTGTTATATACCTAAGTTTCGTGTGACATATTAACAGAACATTAATTTGTTTTTGTTAATTTAAGAGGCTAGATTAATAAAAAAATGCGTCTGTTTAACTTTTTTGACTCTAGAAACGCATTTCTTTGTTGGAGCGTAAAGAGTACGGGTAAGTTTAAATTCGATATTAAATGTTGTAAGGGTTTGGCGTTTTGTTTTTTGTTTTTAAATTAATCTTAGGGTTATTCTCGTTTCCACAATTTAAGAATAATGCCCATTATTCCAGTTCAAGTTGCTCAAATAGTGTTGTTCAGAAGACAAGGGCGTATGCAGTGGGAGATGGCTGAAACTTTCAATTTATGGCGTACAAACTTACGATACACGTTAAAAAAGCATGACCAGACCGCCTTTTACACAAGAAGACCAAGAAATGGGGAATTAAGGTGTATGTCAGCGCGCGATGACCGATTATCGTGCTTGCAATATCAAGAAATCGGGTTCTCACTACGTTTGAGACACGCCAGCGTTTACAAACAGCAAGCCCAGTGAATGTCAGTGAGCACATAACAAGAAGAAGAATGGAGGATCATAACCTGCATACTCGAAGACCAGGTCGAGGACCAGACCTTCTCCGATACCTTCGCGAAGTGCGACTTACGTTTTCTAGAGAACATGCAAATTGGACGTTAGATTAATGGAGTAAACTCTTTATGAAAACTGTCTGTTTGCGTAGTAACTCTTCTCCGCACCTTCTCTATACACTTCCACGGCCGTCTGGAGCTCTTAAGGTGACTCTGCAATCATCGATCCATAGAACTTTACTCCATTAGCCTTGCGTCCAATTGGCATGTTCTCTAGAAAACGTAAGTCGCACTTCGCGAAGGTATCGGAGAAGTTCTGGTCCTCGAGCTGGTCTTCGAGTATGCAAGTTATGATCCTCCATTCTTCTTCTTGTTATGTGCTCACTGACATTCACTGGGCTTGCTGTTTGTAAACGCTGGCGTATCTCAAACGTAGTGAGAACCCGATTTCTTGATATTGCAAGCACCATAATCGGTCATCGCGCGCTGACATACACCTTAATTCTCCATTTCTTGGTCTTCTTGTGTAAAAGGCGGTCTGGTCATGCCTTTTTAACGTGTATCTTAAGTTTGTACGCCATAAATTGAAAGTTTCAGCCATCTCCCGCTGCATACGCCCTTGTCTTCTAAGCAACACTATTTGAGCAACTTGAACTGGAATAATGGGCATTATTCTTAAATTGTGGAAACGAGAATAACCCTAAGATTAATTTAAAAACAAAAAACAAAACGCCAAACCCTTACAACATTTAATATCGAATTTAAACTTACCCGTACTCTTTACGCTCCAACAACGAAATGCGTTTCTAGAGTCAAAAAAGTTAAACAGACGCATTTTTTTATTAATCTAGCCTCTTAAATTAACAAAAAGAAATGTTCTGTTAACATGTCACACGAAACTTAGGTATACAACACCTATTTTGCCTCATATCTGAGTGTTTAGGCTTGGGCCAAATTCCGTGCCGCTGAGTGTAGAAACAAAAACTACTCGACGGATTTTAACGAAACTTGGTACAATTATTTTTCGTACTCCTGGGCAGGTTATAGTATACTTAGGAATACCCACGGGAACGGGAATTAGCGGGAAAATCCTTTTGTATGAAAAATCTAAACCGCTTAAGGTAGACGCTTGAAATTTGGCATGCAGGTATCTTAGTAAACTTAAAGCTTAGTTACAACAGGATATTGCAAAATTCTCACGGTAACGGGAGTGAGCGGGAAAAACATTTGTATGAAAAAATCTAAACTGCGTAAGATAGATGAAGGGGGTAAAACGGGATCCACGCGTACGAAGTCGCGGGCGGCCGCTAGTAATAGCATAATGTAGTTTGCGGGCGACCGCACGCATTTTGTATCAAAAATTACTACAATAAGCTGCGCACGCAGGTGCATTACCTTGAATTAATAGGCGTGATCCTGTTTTATCGAAATCGTCCCGTTAAGAGTATTTTTTCTCAAAATGTACTAATTCTAGTCAAAAAGTAATTAACTTAATCTTCAGAAAACTATTTCTAAGACAATGGTCTTTAAAAAGTCCTAAGTAAATCTACGAATACTTTACTTACTTTGCAACACTTAAATAATACTTTATCTATACTATTTAGTATTAAGTGAGCATACAAAAAATCTTAATTTAGTAAAATAAGTTTTTTTTAACTTAAGCTAAGAATAACTTAAGATCAAATTATCTAAAGAATACTTAACTTGGTTTTGGGTATTCTTAATTTGCTTAAGTAGCGCTCGATGAAGAATATAAAGTCTTAAAGAAAAAAATCTCTATTCTAAGTTAATTTGGTTTTAGCTTAACCTTTTCGCTCGGAGCGATGACGTTTATCGCACTCCCTTTCGCTCGCGAGACTGTCATGGCGGAATGTCGCAAAAATTTTGGAAGTTACAAAACTAATTTGTTTATCTTTTTCATTCAGACCTAATTGCTGAAACTTGGTAGGTTTCATCCTGAATATATAAGGTGTTACTTATCAACTTTTACAGAAGTATTCAAATGATAAATAATACAAAAATATGTACCTAAAATTGAGCCTTGACCAAGGCGTGCACTTGCATTTATAAAAATGGTGATAACAATAATAAAACTTGACTAATCTTAGAGAAATATATAAAACTATGTTTAGAAATAAATAATAATTATGATAATATCACCAGATTTTTTCATTTCACACAAAATTTTAGTATTATCTTGAATGAAACAAATCCATACTTTTTGGTTTAGAGTTCTCTCAAGTTTCAGCAATTGTTTTTGAATTAATAAAGTATTGATTTGAAATGAAACTATGCAAAAATTGTTGAAAATATTCATTACGAGATCTATTTACAAATATTTGCACTAAATAATACTTGATAACAATAAAATTTGTCATGCAATATACGAAAGTCGCTAGAACCAATCCACCATGTTTAGGACATAATTTCACCATTACCACTACAAAGGAAGTAATAAATAACGACAACACAAAGAAATATTGTTTCTTTCTTATCCCTACACCCACTTGTGTTATTACAAAGCAAAAAAGCACTTGAAATCACGAAACAAAATATGCAAATAATGCAAGCACAAACGTGACCGAACTCGCGGGAAAGACTTGAACTGTCAGCACTTCATTTCTCAATATTTGTTTTTGAATGAATGAAAGTTTATGATGTCAAATTGAGGAGCAGTTCTTTGTCTCCTTTTTTCTCGTAATCACTTCGTATAAATAAGAAAGGAATAGAGAACTAGAAACGCATTTTTAAATCGGTAGCGTTCTCGCGCACATATGCGCGCGCCCCGAGCCAACGGATAGTAGCATTGTCGCGCGCACATTTGCGCGTTTCCCGAGCGAGAAGGTTAAGTGTAAATTTAGATAGGGTTAAGACAAGTAAGATTTTGCCATTAATACCAATTGCTACTTGGGATGTTTGTTTCGTTTTTATTCTATTTTTAAATATCTAGAGGGTGCATAAAAGTAATGTACCTCCTACCTACTTTAAAAATATAAATAATACTTTTCTTTGACTTTGGTAAGGGATTGATTAGCTATTATTTTATGTTGAGGACTGAATAGGCCTCCTTTGATATATTTCATGTTATGACCTCAAAAAGATTAGCATGGTTACTAAATAATAACAAATACCTACATCATAAAGTTTAAAGAGCTGCATGTTTGATCAGAAAGCACATAATTGTTTTATCTAATATTTGATCAATAATCAATAATAGCAACCGACTTGTAAAACAAACTTTTATAACTATGGTCTTACCTTCAATTATTACTGTCCAACGTGGAATTTATGCACTTACTTTCTTCGAGAGGGCTTTTACCCCTACTAATTTTATATAACTATTAGAGAACGACAAGAACAATTTTTTTATAAATGCTTTTGCAAATTAATAGCATATCGATATAAACTACTTTAGGTTGCAAATATTGTCTTATGATGCAAAAGCTTAGCCTATAAGTATATGTAAGTTATTGCAATCGTTTTTTTTAAGATTTGTATACTTATTCTTATCACAAAAATTGGAAAAATAGCGTCGAATTTCGGCTAAACTTTTTGACATTGATTGTTCAATGACAATTATGACAATGACAGACAGCTGGTCACATCTGACAGCTGACCACAGATTGTGCAGCTGACTGACTTTTTGGACGTTCCAAACTCCTGAAAATTAGTATTTTTCGTCTAGAAATCAAGACTAACGTCTATTAGGGCGTTGTGAGCGACTTACTCATAAAATGCGAAATGAACCTATGGAAATGAACGCTCGAACTATGGCCCGAAAGAATGAATCATGAATTTGTAATACTGGTAATACTTACAATTAGTTAAAAATACAATTGCCTTTTGGGATTCTAAATTTTGTAAAGTCAAACAAAATCTATGTAGGTATCATGATGAATAACGTCTTGAATCGTTTTTATGCCCTAATAGATTTTACGTCATTCTTCACACTCGCCATCTCGCCAAAAGGATCACACTGTGAACGAATGATGAATGACATGAACGAATGAATCGAAATGAGTGAATGATCTGCATGCGACATCAAAAAAAATTGTACAATGGCAGACGCAAAGCAAGGTATTTTTTAATTATTACTAATAATTCGATAAATCGTGTGTTGTTTATACGTTTAAAGTGATATTTCTTTACTTTACGGGTTCTTGATTTTGTTCGTTGATACTTTTATTCATATAAGTTCCACACTATTGAGAAATAAGGATACTCAGTGAGTCCTCATGCTGCATCATCAACGTAATTTTTTATTTCTATCACTTACTTAGCGAGTCTCGAGACTTACTTTATTTACCCTTTGTTTCCCTTTTTGAAATCTTTGTTGTCATAAAGATTTCATAATATTTGGTAGAGTTTTGCATTCTTAAAAAAACAATACCAATACCTATTCTTCAGGCTAGCTACTCAAGTGTAAGCAACACAATACACACTTGTTTGACTGTATTCGATGTGTAAGTCTAATTTTGTATTCTGCAAATTCTGAATTGTTCATTGAGATAGAAAATGGTGAGGAAAGTTGTAGATTTCGATAGTAACAGATGTAAAATATATTTTTCTGCAATTTGAATCCTGTTCAAGGCTTCAATTCAATTTTGATCATACCAATCTAACACTTAATGTACTCTTCTCTACACTATTATTATTATGCTGCTATACAATGACAAAACATGTTGGTAACTTTTTAGGCAAATCTCCAATGGAGGACTATTACAATGGATCCTCACAGTCCCGTGTGGTGCTGGCCAAGCCAAGGCTCGGTGGATTCGGATCGTCCAGTTTTGCTTCTAGTTCTAACAAAAGCTGCAACCCGTTTGGTAAGTGAAACTTGCGTATCCAAGAGGTATCTGATTTTATACTCAAATGTTTACAAGTTTCATTCTGTGCCCTATCTATGTCCTTGGAATAACATTTGCAGCTGTGTATTAAACATCTGACTCAATGCATAATAATAGGCATAAAACTAGAATGTTCTGTCTGAATCTGATAAGAATAAATTTGTTATTTTGTTTTCAGGCTCAGTATTGCGCCCACCACAGTTGAAACCGACCAGTAATCCATTTTTAAAAGTGACTGAGAATTTTGAGGCAGCTGAGAAAGATAAGGAAAAAGAAAAAGATAAGGATTCTGAAGGCACTTCTGAGGATAGGCTGAAAGATACTAAAGAGGAAACAGAGGCTCCTAAGTTCATCCCACTAGGTTCTGCTAATGTTACACCGAGGACTAGTAATCCAGTAGTAGCTCCAGCGCAAGCAACTGCCAGTTCCGCTGGATTTGTGTTTGGTCAGAATTTAAGTGAACGAGTAGTGATAAATGAGAATTTAAACAATGGGGAAGCATCATCAGTGGACCACAGTACAACCAATGGCGCATCCGAATTATTGTTTACAAGCGCTGCAGCATCCGTCAAAGAAAATAATCAGGTAGGAATATTCTAATTAAAACTTATCTATCCTTTAGACTGTGAGTCAGACTACAATTAGTTTATAATTACAGTATTAATTAGTGGTATAATTGCATTTTAGAGTTATAATTTCATACCATTTGTTGTTCCCAGTACATAAATGTTATTTTGATGGCTGATAGCTTTAGTTGCATTATGAAAACCACTAGATATGGTCATGGTCACACATTTTAGCACAATCAAATGACATCATTATTAGTGTAAACTTTGAGACCAAATGTTTAGCAGGAAATGTGATATTATTATGTCTAAAAGTTTTTATTGTGACATGTGTTTTATTTATTTATTTATTTAATGCACATAAATCCCAGTACATAAGGCAAACTTAATGCCATTCAGTAATATTTTACATATTTTATTAAATATTTCTAAGGCAAGTTATTGCAATTAAGTTGTGTACTACACCTAGGTAGGTGTACTAAGTCAGCGACGAGCGTGACGCGACGCATCAAGAGTGACGCACGCGTTCAAATCAATGCAATCCTTGTCACTGACTGACTTAGGATATCGCGTTGGAAGCCTAGTAGCGCCAACTTATACGGGCGATTAGGTAGTAGGCACCTCATTCAAAGCAATCAAGGCTATATTACTGTATTTAAATAATGGTTGGAGGACCCATGCTGCTCTTGCCTATATGTCTCCTCCATCGGCCGTCGAATCTGTGTGCTATGATGTGCCTTGCCTAGGTGGACAGATGGCCTCATAAATTTTGCAGGCTATGAATGTAGGCCATTGTCACCGGTCAATCTAGAAATAATTGGGGAAGGCTTATGCAGAAGTGTAGCAGATCAATCAATGGGCTTAAATACTCCATTTACCACATTGCTGTAAAAAACCTGAAGGGGCCTTGCTCTGCAAAACTATGTAGTGGTGGACGTCTTGTGGCTCAGCTGATGATAATAATTTGTTTATTTATTTATTTATTTTAAGGACAGCCAACAAAGCATACACCTTATCTAATATCATAAACTTAATACATCAAACATTATGTGGTGTTGCCTTACTTAAAGGCTGCCATGACATGCAAATAAGTGTACTACCAAAGAATAATAATAAGCAGTGGCGGGGCAACAACTAAATTTGATGTGGGCAAGACAGATTTCGCGAGGCCCTGTTCTATGGCGACCTGAAGACAATTATACGTTTCTATTATGCGCCTGGCGACTGCGTTGCGTACTTTGATTTGATTGGTTGACTTCCTAGTAAAGATTCTAAGTAAGTAAGTTCTAGTAAGTTTCCTAGAAAGAAGAAAAGGGGATTCCCCGCACTCTGGTCGGCGGCAAATGTTGCCAGACTAAGAAAACATGTTTCACAACAAAATTGATTATTTGATTTATATTTTCAACTTCCCGATAAGGGGAAGTTATTGTTTTCACCCCAAAAGTCGGAAGTAAAAATTTTGTGATATCTTCGCGTTTTAGTGTTTTTAGGGTCACTAAAATGATTATATGCTATTTTTAGAAAAATGTATGTATGTGTGTGTGTGTGTATGGATGGATGGATGTTCGGATTCAAATTTTGGCGAACGATTACTAATAGGGAAATGAAGCAATCGATTTAAAATTTTGACAGTAGGTTTGTCTATTAACTAACTAAAAACTATTGTCTGAAATGAAAAATGTATTGAAACTTTTTTGTGAAAAATTGGAATGTCTACAAAATTGATTATTAACGTTTTTTTCGTATTTATGATAGTTTACGAGTTACTGACGAATTACGAGAAAATCAAACATTTTCAATTTGTTGCAAATGCAAATATCTCGAAAACTGTAAGAGATACGACAAAAATAATGAAATTTTGGGGGTTTCCTGAAGGGGTGATGAACTTTAGCAGTACTAACAATGAGTCCTATGATATTTGCAATATTGCAAAAAATCAATTATTTATTCAATAGTTTCGTAAAATGTTTTTGAGTTATACATCTTGAGGTTCATAATATATGTAAGTACGAAGGACTCCCTATAATATTAATCGTATCGATACGCGCAGGTCATTTGCACACGCAGATATGTCGAAAACGGTAAGTGATACGGCAAAAATAATGGAATTTTGGGGACATTCCAGAGGAGAATGAATTCCGGCAGTACAAACGTTATGTATCAAAGAATTTGCGATATTCTGGAAAATCAACTGTAAACATCGTATAGTCCCGATTAATCGGGAAGTTTTTGCGATTTGCCATTAGGCAAGATGCCACCAAACCAGAATCACATCCATAACAAATAATATACTTTGCAGAGTCACACCCATCCAGAGTCGCACCCATTACGGCTTATTTTTGTTTTATTCTCGCTTTAAACATTTTTGAGTCGCGAGGCCCCTTGTACCGCGAGGCCGTAGGCGGTGGCCCACATCGCCCACGCTTAACGCCGCCTCTGATAATAAGTACTACGTACAGAAGTTTTACTTCGCGAAGGTATTTAAAAAAATGTATGCTCAATGTCATTAACAATAAGGTGTAATTTAGCCTGTCTCGAGAGTCAAGCACCATTTTGTTGACAAACGTCAGTGATCCGCACTGCGCCGAAGTTATAGGGCTGACTTCGGTAAAATGATGTGACGTGAGGTGCCAAATGCGGAAAATGGCGGAGGTAATACATGATTTAGCATGAATTATCATGAATAATATTAACTACTTATTTACCTCTCAGTGTCTTGAGGCAACTTAAAAAAAGGGGAATTAAAAAACGAGCGACTAAAAAAAAACTTTGCGACTGATGATGGCATACTGTTTTAATACCTTGAGCGGTATGAATTTGAGTAAGCGAAAAATTTACCAAACTAACGACGAATATTGATCAATAATAAAATCCAGAACGAGCTTACAAAATGTGGGTTTTGATTATTACATTTCAGACATAAAAATACTATCCGGGCGACTAAATTACTAAGTGAGCGACTAGAAATACAGAGAGGGCAACTTTAATATGAAGATACATTAGATTTTTCTAATTGAGGTTTTACTGAACGAACTACAAAAAAGTTAATTCTAAGCAAAGTTTTGTGAGCTGCTTTATTAATGATTATTGGTTACTGATATTATATTTGAGGTCTCATGTTTTTTATTTTGATACGCTTTATTAATGAAAACTACAGATTGTTACAGCGCGCGAATTCGAATGGGGGCGGGGTGACTGTCCCGAATTTTTAACAAAATATGTATGCAAACACGTTTTGGGTCTAGCAATTCAGCTCAAACTAACAACACCGCCACTGGAAGCAAAACTGATACCTACTTATTGGACAAAAAAGAAAACGAGGCCGGCCCGCTAAGTCCAAGCCAGCACTTATCATACAGTGACGATGAGTAGGTAGAGCCACGACAGAAGCGACTAATTTTATTTTGTTTTTTTTTTTGTTGATTCGATTTAAGAAAATACAAATTTATTTCATTTTTCGTAATACATTGTTTCATTTGATTACCTACCCTTAAATTTTAATGATTTATTTTTTTCGCTACTAGAATTAGTGTTCCGTCAAATATTTATTTCATAAGATCATTTTTTATTTAAATGTGGGCTCATAATACGCTGCTCATAATAGTATTTTTCAAAGTAGTTTTTGCATTCGAAACACTTCATTAAAGTTAAAAATACCGCTCAGTATAAAAAAAAGCATTTGCCAAATATTGAAAAAAATGCAGGACCTAACGTTGACACTCAATCAAATATTAGGTCGCTCAAATATTATGAAGCTTCTCATTTTGTATTATAAGGAACTCAATTTGTTTTTGTAAGTTGCTGTTCTTTTGATTTTTCGTCACTCGCACTCAGTCGCTCACTTAGTAATTCTTTAGCCCACATTAATTATTTTTGACACTTACAACATAAAGGACATTGTCAGAAACCGCCTAAAAAACCGCCCAAAAACATTAACCCATCATAATTATTTTCTATTTTTTTTAATACATTAAGCACCCTTTCATTCTAATGGACACTTAAGCATTGAAAAATTAAATAAATAAGTCTTTTAACGTTTATTCTATAATACTATTACAACTTCCGGACGTTTTGGTGCGTGGCATGGTCTAAAACCTATCAAGTTCCATAATTTTTGCCGATAAAATCTGTACGAGGCATTACCGTACTTTATTGCTGGGAGTCCATGTATAGTGATGTTCCTGCGGCCATCATAGACAATAAAATATCGATTTTGAAAATAAAATAAATCGATTAAACTGCTTTGAAGACAAGATTTGCGTTAAAAGCTAAAAAGATATTGACGCTATTACAAGAAGCTATCTAAAGTGTCCAACTGGTCGAAGGTCGTAAATAAAATAAAAATAATTAGGACCATAAACTGATATTCATGGTATCATAACTGTAAAAGTGTCAGAATCCGATGTTGAATCCAATGCCAGTTGAAGTGTGAGAAACATATATATTTTTTTTTTTATGTGACAGGAAGCAAACGAGCAGACGGATCACCTGATATCAACCTAGTATAGTTGCCAGTCTCTCATAATCTATGCCAATGAGGGTTTTCGCGATTGAAAAATCCGCCAGATGGCAATACGTAGACGTGAGGTCCAAATGCTGCATGATTGGTTATTTTTGACATGACATTGACAGATATCCACCAATCATGCAGCATTTGGACCTCGCGTCTACGTATTGCCATCTCGCGGATTTTTCAATCGCGAAAACCCTCATTCATAGCACATGTATAATAATAGACCAAATGAACTTTTATGGATTGTGAAAGAGAAGATAAAGATTTTATTATTTTATTAAAATCTTGCCACGAGGTAGTTTTTCAGTAGAAACCAGGATTGGATAATCGCTACAGGCAAGTATCAGAACATTTTATAAATATTTTTAATCGATTATATCCTTGTGAATCGTTTTAATAAATTGTCATTTTACTTTTTCAATTAAAACTTTTTCAATCCCTAGTCTTGTCAAACTGTCATAGTGTCAACAAATTATAAATGTCACGTCAGTTGACTCAATTTCAGTCTTCTGTGCGTTTATTGTATTTTTATTTCAATGAAATAGTGCTAAAGGGTTAGTACTAAAACTGAAAGCCTTTTTTCAGAAAGAAAACCAATGTGGTGCCCTTATTATTCATGCTGTTTGAAAGTTACAAGTCAGTGATACAGAGTTGCCGACATTATAACTCCGTAGTGATACCATACCAAAGAAGAAGTTTTCCTAAACACTTGTGTTGTTTTTATAAAATATGTGATCGAATAAAAAGGATTAATTCTACTGCTCAAATGGAATAACTTATCCCAAGAGACCGAATATAAAAAAAAACCTCTCCATAGAAATTATCACCATCACGAGGATGTGAATTTTTTTGAGAATTTGATATTGGTCCTGTAAGAAAAGTAGTTGTATCAGCATCAGCAAGAGTAAGTATAAAAACGCCCTGTAGGTAGGTATTATTAAGCTGAAGAGTTTGTTTAGTGTCAAAGACTGTCACACAGTGTAACTTAAATTGGCATATGATAATGAACATAAAAACATAAATAAATATTTATGTTATAATTTTTTCTATTTATTTATTTTCCCAAAGCTTCACAGTGACAGCTGAAACAGCAATACTGTTGTAAAACTAAACTTGGAACAAACTGTTACAAATATTTTACAAATTAAAATAAAACCGCATGTTGCTTTACTTTCTCGTATAGGTAATAAATGTAATTAATGGCTAGATTATTAATGTTACTTTGTTACCCTCAATAGTGAGGAGATCTTATAAAATGGTAACCCTGATTTTTATTGTCATTCAAGTGCTCTTTCTTCGCATAGGCTTCTGTGATTTGGCCAACACACATTGCGATAACATTATGCGACATTGATTTGACAGCAGCGGAGTGAAGTCTTGCGACTATGCAAAATGATACCCTGTAATCGTAGCGCATACAGACATAGACGGGGCGGGGCACATAGCTCGTAGAGCTGATGGCCGCTGGGGCAGGAAAGTTCTTGAGTGGCGACCACGAGCCGAAAGACGTAGCGTGGGCAGGCCTCCCACTAGGTGGACCGACGATCTGGTGAAGGTCGCGGGAGGTGCCTGTATGCGAGCGGTGCAGGATCGGTCTTCGTGGAAATCCTTGGGGGAGGCCTTTGTCCAGCAGTGGACGTCTTTTCGGCTGAAACGAACGAACGAACGATACGTATTACCACTATTTACCAGACATTACTATTTATTGCATACTCGCCGGATTACACGTAGGAGCACGCGCGTAACAGCTTCGGCCTTGCATTATTATAAGATCTTGTTCCGCCCTGTTACGAACTTCCTCCGTGAGGATATCCCCGCCGAATTCTATGATGAACCTATCAAAAGTCATATTCTGCAATGTCAACCCACCACAAGGTGGACCGACGACCTGATAAAGGTAGCGGGAAGGCGCTGGATGCAGGCCGCTACCAACCGTGCGATGTGGAAGTCATTGGGGGAGGCCTATGTTCAGTAGTGGACGTCCTGTGGCTGAAATGATGATGATGATGAAGAAATGAATGAAAATGACAAATCTTCGAACGTGTATAATACCGTGCCAAAGTAATCATATAATTTTGGCACCTTAATAACTATTGCCGTTTTTGTTGTAAAGATCATGCAGCGCTACTTGCGGATATTATTGGAAAGAAAACTATGTGGGCTCTAGATCTGAAGCCGCTTTAACGAACACGAAGTGCTCATACAATGCGGCGTATTTTCTTCCAGTCTTTAGTCAGGACTTTAGTCGAATTAAAACCCCGGTTGAACGTGATATAGCCGCACTAGAATACGATGCTTTTTTGCATAATCGCAAGACTTCGTTCCGGTGTCGACCGAATGTTATCATGATGTATGTGGCCCAGGGGTTACCGTAGCCGCTAAGGTTTGAAACTTCTTGCTTAAAATATTGTAGTCTTTGGCATAGACTACGATGGTAGTCATGGAGATAGGAGTTTGTTATCTTGTGTCAGATGTAAATGGTGAAAAGAAAACTCATGATTCGTGATATTTTTATGTAATATGTAGGTATTTTATAAAAGTGGAACCCCGAGTGATCTCCAAAACCCATTCTATTATTATATACGATTCGGCTTCGATATCTATAATACAATAGGAGTTTATTTCATGTGTCAGATGACAAGGGTGGAAACAACCTACGATTCATGTTGTTTATTTACGTGCAATATGTGGGCATATTATAAAAGTGGAATGCCGAGTTGTATTTCTAAAACTTGTTCTATTATTTTATACTATTTGGCTGCGACTCGGCGTGACGACAATACAAAACATTTTTCGCGAATCAGCGTTCATACATTCACACAATACATTAGACGCCATGTTGTCATAAACGACATATTATAAAATCGCTGTGATTTAATATTCTTAATCATTAATTTTATGGCAAGTGTCCATCAGGAATCATTGTTCTTACACACAGAATCGTATTATTTCGCTTTCGGGTAGTAATATGTCAAAATTGTTGGTTCTTAGGCGAACAATGTATGGAGAACGAACATTGTCCTTTACAGTCGCTCGTTTAAATACTACCCTTAAAAAAATACATTCTGTGTGTTACAGTATTTAGTACACCATTTTCTTTATTTTCTTCCATCATACACAAGAATACGCGTGCGTGAGTCAATGTTCGCTCGTATGTGAGGCCTTGTCGAATAGTATCCTGTAGGTGGGCCATCGTGTGTGTTTTGTTTTCGATGTAAACTCGCGGAGATGAACAGGCCTGGTACTACTAATAGAAGAAAAAAATTTTTTTTCTCTTTTACATAAATCATGTTTAGAGTCTACAGTTCGTTTCGGGTACATAGTCCAATCTTGATGATGATTGTTGTGTCGCGCAGGACGAGGCGAGCTCAGGCGAAGCGAGCAGCAGCGACGGCGGCAGCCTGGCGGCCGCGGCGGCGGAGTACGAGCGCTCGCACGCGCGCCCGCCGCCGCCCACTGCGCACTACAACGTCACCGGCGAAGAGGGCGAGACCAACGTGCTGCAGGTAACGCGGGCTTATGGCGTTGCAATAGGAGCGATAATGCAACGGCTGCGGTAGATGGAGGGCGAGACCAACGTGTTACAGGTAACGCTGGCTTATGGCGTTGGAATAGGAGCGATATTGCAACGGCTGCGGTAGATGGAGGGCGAGACCAACGTGCTGCAGGTAACGCGGGCTTATGGCGTTGCAATAGGAGCGATAATGCAACGGCTGCGGTAGATGGAGGGCGAGACCAACGTGTTACAGGTAACGCTGGCTTATGGCGTTGGAATAGGAGCGATATTGCAACGGCTGCGGTAGATGGAGGGCGAGACCAACGTGCTGCAGGTAACGCGGGCTTATGGCGTTGCAATAGGAGCGATAATGCAACGGCTGCGGTAGATGGAGCGCGAGACCAACGTGCTGCAGTAACGCGGGCTTATGGCGTTGGAATAGGAGCGATATTGCAACGGCTGCGGTAGATGGAGCGCGAGACCAACGTGCTGCAGTAACGCGGGCTTATGGCGTTGGAATAGGAGCGATATTGCAACGGCTGCGGTAGATGGAGCGCGAGACCAACGTGCTGCAGTAACGCGGGCTTATGGCGTTGCAATAGGAGCGATATTGCAACGGCTGCGGTAGATGGAGAGCTAGACCAACGTGCTGCAGGTAACGCGGGCTTATGGCGTGGGAATAGGAGCGATATTGCAACGGCTGCGGTAGATGGAGCGCGAGACCAACGTGCTGCAGGTAACGCGGGCTTATGGCGGTGGAATAGGAGCGATATTGCAACGGCTGCGGTAGACGGAGCGCGAGACCAACGTGCTGCAGTAACGCGGGCTTATGGCGTTGGAATAGGAGCGATATTGCAACGGCTGCGGTAGATGGAGGGCTAGACCAACGTGCTGCAGGTATCGCGGGCTTATGGCGTTGGAATAGGAGCGATATTGCAACGGCTGCGGTAGATGGAGCGCGAGACCAACGTGCTGCAGTAACGCGGGCTTATGGCGTTGGAATAGGAGCGATATTGCAACGGCTGCGGTAGATGGAGCGCGAGACCAACGTGCTGCAGGTAACGCTGCCTTATGGCGTTGGAATAGGAGCGATATTGCAACGGCCACGGTAGATGAAGCGCGAGACCAACGTGCTGCAGGTAACGCGGGCTTATGGCGTTGCAATAGGAGCGATATTGCAACGGCTGCGGTAGATGGAGCGCGAGACCAACGTGCTGCAGGTAACGCGGGCTTATGGCGTTGCAATAGGAGCGATATTGCAACGGCTGCGGTAGATGGAGCGCGAGACCAACGTGCTGCAGGTAACGCGGCCTTATGGCGTTGCAATAGGAGCGATATTGCAACGTCTGCGGTAGATGGAGCGCGAGACCAACGTGCTGCAGGTAACGCGGCCTTATGGCGTTGGAATAGGAGCGATATTGCAACGGCTGCGGTAGATGGAGGGCGAGACCAACGTGCTGCAGGTAATGCTAACTTTTGGTATCTTTGTAATAAGAGCGATTTTACAACATTAATGGCATAATCTGATTGTTCATATAAGCGCACGCACGCGCGCCTGCCGCGCATTACAATGTCAATGCTTCTTATGTAGTTTATGTGTAATAGATAGACGCTTTTGCAACATCAATAGTACAATCTTGTCGATGGAGCCGAAGCACGCGCGCCCGCCGCTCCCCACCGCCCACTATAACTGTATTGTTTACTAGCATACCATAAAGGGCGAGGAGGGCGAAACTAATGTGCTGCAGGTAATGTAAATTTGCCTTAGAGATACATTTTATTTGCTGATAAAACTACGCTAGCGCCCGTTGATTGTCTGGCGATGCTCGAGACGTACTTAGAGTGATGCCACACGGGCGACGTTGCGGTACGTCGCTCCAGCGGTGCCGCTACGTAGTCTACTAAAATAAAATAAAGTCGGGTTTTCCTCCCTGACGCTATAACTCCAGAACGCACGAACCGATTTCCACGGTTTTGCATTCGTTGGAAAGGTCTCGGGCTCCGTGAGGTTTATAGCAAAGAAAATTCAGGAAAAATTTCAACAGAAAAGCGGGAAGGGGGTAAAACGGGATCCACGCGTACGAAGTCGCGGGCGGCCGCTAGTTCTACATATAAATCTGAACCCTATGCCACACGGGCGTTGACGTAGAATGAGAAAGGGAGACAAGGCTGGACCGAGCATACGCCATAACGTTCGTGTGGCGTCTCTTTTAATGCATATTTTATCAAGAAAATAAAAAAGGAGGTGTGGTAAACTCCAATGATTAATTTGTTTGCTTATAAAATACAATACTCCAAATAAACAACCTATTTATCATTTGTTTGCAGATATCCTGCCGCCTTTTCGCGTGGGAGGCTGGCAGTTGGCGCGAGCGCGGCCGCGGCGTCCTAAGGCTCAACGACCCGCCATCGGGCACCACGGGCGGCGCCGCGCGACTAGTCGCACGAGTGTCGGGCTCGCTACGAGTCGTGCTCAATACCAAGCTGTGGCCCGGGATGGTGGTGGAGCGCGCCGGGACCAAGTCGCTGAGGATCACAGCCGCTGACGCGCAGCAGCAAGTCAAACTGTTCCTGATCATGGTGAGTAGTGGGACTAGTCACGACTAGTCGCACGAGTGTCGGGCTCGCTACGAGTCGTGCTCAATACCAAGCTGTGGCCCGGGATGGTGGTGGAGCGCGCCGGGACCAAGTCGCTGAGGATCACCGTCGCTGATGCACAGCAGCAAGTCAAACTGTTCCTGATCATGGTGAGTGGCGGGACTGGTTGCGACTAGTCGTGCACGTATCGAGCTTACTGCGAGTGGTATTGAACACTAAGCTGTGGCCCGGGATGGTAGTGGAGCGCGCCGGGACCAAGTCGCTTAGGATCACCGCGGCTGACGCGCAGCAGCAAGTCAAACTGTTCCTGATCATGGTGAGTGGTGGGACTAGTCACGACTAGTTGCACGAGTGTCGGGCTCGGTACGAGTCGTGCTCAATACTAAGCTATGGCCCGGGATGGTGGTGGAGCGCGCCGGGACCAAGTCGCTGAGGATCACCGCGGCCGACGCACAGCAGCAAGTCAAACTGTTCCTGATTATGGTGAGTGTGGGACTAGTCACGACTAGTTGTACGAGTGTCGGGCTTGCTACGGGTCGTGCTCAATACCAAGCTGTGGCCCGGGATGGTGGTGGAGCGCGCCGGGACCAAGTCGCTGAGGATCACCGCGGCTGATGCACAGCAGCAAGTCAAACTGTTCCTGATCATGGTGAGTGGCGGGACTGGTTGCGACTAGTCGTGCACGTATCGGGCTCGCTACGAGTCGTGCTCAATACTTAGCTGTGACCTGGGATGGTGGTGGAGCTCGCCGGGACCAAGTCGCTGAGGATCACCGCGGCCGACGCGCAGCAGCAAGTCAAACTGTTCCTGATCATGGTGAGTGTGGGACTAGTCACGACTAGTTGTACGAGTGTCGGGCTCGCTACGAGTAGTGCTCAATACTATAAGCTGTGGCCCGGGATGGTGGTGGAGCGCGCCGGGACCAAGTCGCTGAGGATCACCGCGGCTGACGCGCAGCAGCAAGTCAAACTGTTCCTGATCATGGTGAGTGGCGGGACTAGTTGCGACTAGTCGCACGAGTGTCGGGCTCGCTACGGGTCGTGCTCAATACCAAGCTATGGCCCGGGATGGTAGTGGAGCGCGCCGGGACCAAGTCGCTGAGGATCACCGCGGCTGACGCGCAGCAGCAAGTCAAACTGTTCCTGATCATGGTGAGTGGTGGGACTAGTCACGACTAGTCGTACGAGTGTCGGGCTTGCTACGGGTCGTGCTCAATACCAAGCTGTGGCCCGGGATGGTTGTGGAGCGCGCCGGGACCAAGTCGCTGAGGATCACCGCGGCCGACGCGCAGCAGCAAGTCAAACTGTTCCTGATTATGGTGAGTGTGGGACTAGTCACGACTAGTTGTACGAGTGTCGGGCTTGCTACGGGTCGTGCTCAATACCAAGCTGTGGCCCGGGATGGTGGTGGAGCGCGCCGGGACCAAGTCGCTGAGGATCACCGCGGCTGACGCGCAGCAGCAAGTCAAACTGTTCCTGATCATGGTAAGGGTCTGATCACAGCACATTACGCGGACTTCGATGATGACTATAGTCTGGTCCGGGAGCACGTAGAATTTTGTCCAATGACCCCAAGCTACCCATCCTTATCGCTCGCGCGTAATTATATTGCTGTCGCGACTGTGGGACAGGCGCCCGCAGTGAGTGTGCGAGCGTGACAGCAACATAATTACGCGCGAGCGATAAGGATGGGTAGCTTGGGGTCATTGGACAAAATTCTACGTGCTCCCGGACCAGACTATAGTAGCCTTTCTATGAGACTTATTGGAATCTTTTGATTCCTGATGAGCATTTACCAGAGAAAATCCTTCAATCTGAAGCTATAATTATATGATGCAAGTTTATACCTTTTAGCAAGTGACAAACTGATCCGGTACGCTTTAGAATCGGTATTTCGTAAACTAGATAGTAGATTTTATAGTAAAACTAGCTGACCCGGCGAACTTTGTTCCGCCTTAATGGCAATAAATAAGCAGACTTTTTTTTTAATTTCGAACGGGATAAAAAGTATCCTATGTCCTTCTCCTGGCTCTAAACTATCTCCCTGACAATTTTCAGCTAAATCGGTTCAGCCGTTCTTGAGTTATAAGTGGTGTAACTAACACGACTTTCTTTTATATATATAGAAGGCATGTAGTTGTTAGAAGACTAGAAAGTAAAGTTATTGTTTTATTCCAGGGCGCACCAGGCGACATCAACCAGCTGTACAGAACTCTAACCGCGCGCATAACCGTCAACAAGCGCGTGGGCAACTGCTCCCAGAACTCCACGTCGCAGAAGGCCGCCGAGCGACTCGAGGCCGCCGCCGACGAGGCCGAGTACTTAGACAAGGCCAACGACGACGTCTACGGCCGCGAGGAGACCCGATACGACGACAAGGAGACCACTGAAGCCCCCCAGGACACGCCCACAACCAGACTCGAAGCCCCGCCCCAACGAAAGACTGAGCCCGAAACCAGCGTCGACGACACCCCAGACAAGGAAACCAAGTCGCTCAAGCGGAAAGAACCGGCCGAGGACGAAACGTCGCCTAAGAGACAGTGCCCCGAAATATTAATAGAGTGATAACGAAGGACCCAGTGTAAAGATTGTGTTGTACGTAAACGTAGGTTCGTCCCACATCACGCGAGCTCTGGATTTCAAAATCTTATGTATCCGAGGAGATCTGTAGAGATATTTATGATTAAATTAATATAGCCTATTATGACATTGTTGATTATTAACGGAGCGTCCATTTCTGATGACGATCACTACCGCACGGGCAGTTAAATTTATATTAGTACAAAAACGTTGTAAAATATTTTTGGCTTAAAGTAATTTCACATTCCAATTGTTGCAAGTGAATGCATTGAAAAGCATGATCGGCCGGAGCTGACTACCAAATAAAACAACTAATGTGGTTTATTTTCTAATAGTTGATAAATAAATAATTTTACATTACAGTCATGTATCATTGTAAATACCTGCATGATTCCCACTTTGACTGTTGTACAAATAGATACATTGTTTAACATTTTAGTATTTCATAACCCATTTTCGAAGAAGAATATAATAATTTATTTGTAATCCGTGTCGTGCATATTATCTAATTACTTTGATACGGAACAGTCGTAGAAACCGTTTATTACAAACAAGTAAATTATTACCTTGTGTCGTTTCGTTTGTCTAATTGGTGCAGGTTAATTTCACAGATAAGTGTTAACGGAGACCAATCAAGTGCATCTAATTGATGTGTTGATTGGTAGTTATAATAAGTAACTTGAATATTATAAAGGGTGATGTATTTTACACAGGTTAAAACGAGTTATGATCGTAATAAATATTATCTGTTGTATTTGAAGTCCTTTAACTAAAAATCTAAAATCTAAAATGAAATTTGATGACACAGGGCTATGTCTACCTCTGTAACTAGCTATCTACAATACAGCTTTATTGCCTTACTAAACCCGATGAAGTCCATAAAACGAAATAAATCAATTAGAGAATAATAGGAAGGCTGAAACTATATCAACAAGTTTTTTATTATTACGGTTTGTTCATATCGTGCATCGTAAAAAATGTCATCACACTGTATAATGGGAATGTGTTTATTGTTTGGACACATGTTACTGTAGCACTAAACAAGGAAAAGTGACTGCTTTTCAATATATTTCAGGGTTTTAGTCAAGATGGAAGGTCCTTCGACTTACTCTACCTTCAGAGCCTTCACGCCCCACTTCAATGCTCTCGCTAGAGTAGGGTACTTCAAACTGATAACCCCGATTTCTCCCACTCGGTTAATATTACACAACTGTTATCGTGGGTTTATATGGTTGTTAGTTCTGTCGTACAACCTTCAGCAGCTGATAAGGATAGTTCAGGTATGACTCGTGAAAATCATCACCATCATACTAGAGGCAAGAAGAAAAAATCCTCCCGATTCCTACCTACATTCCCCACGGTTAGCCAGACGGGTTTGGGAAACCTGAACTTGATGATCGCATACTTGATATCGCATTTGTCCCATAATCGGCATTGCGGGAAGAGTGGGAGAGTTCCCTTTCTCCCCATTCTGTCGGAGGCACACTGCTGACGATTTGAAAAGTATTCGAACTACCAAACAGCAGTGTATTGGCAAGTGTTATAGTAGTATTTTAAAGAGTTATAAATGTTTGTGTATGTTTTTCGTTCATGGCTTTTAGACCCGGCACAGTACTGACGAGATGGTGGATACCTTGTTCATAATGCTGACTACCCTCAACACGCTGGGGAAGCAAGTGGCCCTAAATGCGCGCGTGCGCCGCGTGGATCGGATCCTCAACGTCATTAACGGTTAGAACTCTTTGTTCTAGGAGTTTTATAACCGTAACTTGTCGGGAAAGACTTCTATTGCTGCTAATATCTAGTCTATATTCGTTTTCAAAGGGTAATTCAATATCGATGTAGATACCTACTCTTGTTGCGATCGTGTGACCTTCATAAAGCAAATGTTATATTACTATTACATTGCTTTGGTACGGTCGTAACTTTTTAGTGGAGGCCGCGAATCATGCTT
This sequence comes from Ostrinia nubilalis, assembly GCF_963855985.1. Lineage (NCBI taxonomy): Eukaryota > Metazoa > Arthropoda > Insecta > Lepidoptera > Crambidae > Ostrinia > Ostrinia nubilalis. The sequence goes on along the minus strand of NC_087091.1, from coordinate 4,993,318 downwards.
GCTGATCTGAAGTTCGTGGCTAAGGTTACGCAAGCCGATGTAAGTAGATATTGAATTGAGAAGGTCGTTTTATATTTTAATTTGTTTCTTCTAGGTCCTATATTCGCTGCGAAAAATGTAGAGCACGTAGAACTGATGAAACTAAACGAAAAGACCATGGCACGCCTGTTATATTTTTTCCAAGGCATGGCGATGACGGGGTGCGTCATGCATGCTACTTACCCTTTGATCAACAAGGCCCTAGGCCAGGACGAGGTTGCTTCTTATTTTTCTTCTGAAACTAATGGATCCCTAACGTAAGTATTACACAACACACAAAGGAGTGGTAGTTGGTACATAGCTACTTGTAAAACTGATGGCAATTGGGGCAGATAAGTTCTAGAGTAGTGACCACAAACCGGAAAGTGAAAGGTCGCGGAAAGGTGACTGGATGCGCTTGCGAATCCTTTGAGGCGGCCTTTGTCCAGCAATGGACGTCTTTATTTGGCTAAAAAGAAGAGAAAAATATATTTGGTGTTATAATTTTAACTTTACAGCTATGAATTAGCGACATGGTACTTATCCATGGTACTCACAATCCAAGCCTATGGTAACATTACCATGGATTGTACTATTTCGGGGTTTTACGCAATGGCCAAAGCACAGCTTCAAGTGTTAAGATACAACCTAGAACATCTTGTGGATATTGATGAGGAGATGGAATCAAAAGATAGTAAGATGCAAGAAAGGTTTGCATACCAGGATAGTCAGGCTATACAGTCACGTTTAGTGCATTGTGTGCGACATCATCTACAGATTAAATGGTAAATAAGATCAGTTCCTACTTTAGGCATTATTAATTGCAAAATGTAGTCACATCCTATCAGTTGGTTCTCGGAACGAACTTATTTTTGCAGGTTTGTCAAAGAAGTAGAGTCAATCTTCTGTGAGGCGATGACTGTACAATTTTTGATAATGGCATTTGTTATTTGCATGACTGTTTACAAGATTGTTGGGGTAAGTCCTTATCCTCCTAAGACCCAGACTTGAAATAACAAGGTAGTCGTCAAGACCCACTGTCCAAAATTATGCACAAATTATTTTATTGCTGTCAGACCCAGAGATTTTCTTCTAGCTTGAGGCCGCCGCATAAACAACTTCATTTGACTACAAGCTATGCTACGAGAGTGCCTACGCTAATGTAACAATAATTTATAATATTGTATTTCATATTACATACTTTATGTTATTTTTTGTAGCTTAGTGCATCATCAGCAGAATTTTGGATGGTGTTTGTGTATCTAAACTGCATGCTGTCGCAACTTTTCATTTATTGTTATTTTGGGACTCAAGTAAAAGTTGAGGTGAGTACATAATGCAGTGGGGTGTTTTACTATATTGGAAATGCAATAAAAGAATAGTTAGTAGAATATTATTTGAATTATTTACGATTTTTAATCGAAAATAATATGTAGTCTGACTGAAGAGCTTTCGACTCTACGTGGAAGCTTTTAGGAGATAAAATGATTTTTCTAATGAATTAACTACCTACTTGTTACAGAGTGAATTTATAGCACAATCAGCGTACTGTAGTTCCTGGTCCCGTCTGTCCCCTGCATTTCGGAGACAGCTGGTGATTCTGATGCAGTGCGCGCGTCCCATCGTCCCTTGTGCCGCGAAAATCGTCCCCGTCTCTCTGGAGACTTACATCGCGGTAAAAAAACTAATTATTATCTAAGTACGTAGTAATCATTGACTTTACTAACCAAACCAGGAAAAGAGGGTGTACGTATGGTGGTCATAAGGATTCATAGTATTTTTTATAGCAAATGCTACCAAAATGTTTTCCCATTGAAACATGCCTGAAATTAAAGCTACGAATTTAAAATACAATCTTTCATCTTTTCAACAGGTGTTAAGAGCTTCGTACACACTGTTTACAATACTCGACAAGCAATAGAATTCCTGGAGCAATAAAACGTAGCTACAAATATGATAGATCTATATTTGACACAACTACTTTCATAAAGCTAGCAATATAAAAGATACACGGACGAAGAGTGGAGTCGAACAACACTGGGGTATTATAAATCGTTATTATTATGTTTTCACGCGCAATAAAGAATGTTAACAAATTGATCCGCTTTCATTTCCCAATTATATTCTAAGGTGAGTAAAAGATGATTTAAAACGTTGGTGTTAGTCGTAACGTAACTTTTAATGAGTTTAAACAGCAATTTCCTGAAGTAAAGGAACTTTTAAATGTGTGATTGTCCATAGTGCATTGCTGATGAGTCATTCTTTGTAGGTAGATGCCTACATAACACAAAAAAGTCACACAAATGGGTCTTACATGAAGAGAGCTATGGTGATTTTTATCTAGATATAATATAAAGCTGGTTTCAGGAGCCATATAGCTAGTTTCAGGAAATCAACCTATTTTACAAGATTTCATTTTCATCCCAATAGTGTCCGTTCATTCGGTATAAAAATGTAAGATAGAATAAAGTTAAATCTCTACTATGCCGTACTATTTGTGCAGTAACTATCAGCGGTCGTAAAATTGACCACGGAGCGGTCGATTGTCGCGAATCGTTGCGCGCGCGGCGGTGACGACACCGCGCGTTGTTGTGGCTGGATCCGAATTCCATTGTTTCATGATTCAGTTATTCTTATTTCGAATCGCTGTCAAGTATTTTCGTGTGAAATCCCATGGGATAGGGACGCGGGCTAGTAGTGGTTCGCTGTGTAACAAACTTTTTGTCAATCCACGGTAAATTAAGCTTTATTTTATTCATAACGAAACATTTTACTGTAATGCGTTTTTCAACTAACAAACAAAATGGTAAACAATACAAAACATTGTCGTCCGCTGTTGGAATTTGCAAAGGAGTAAACATTGAGGTCGTCCAAAAATATGTTTTATTTTCTATCATTTATCCGCTATAGCATTCTCGTGCTTGTAAAATAATTATTTTGAGCACCTTATTTTTGAGATCGTTTAAAGTGTTGTGCGATTCGGCGGGCGTCGGCCGTTGAGTCACGCGGACTCCGCCAGACGGTCCAGGAGGCTGAGCCCGCCTCTTCAGTGCTCCGTACGTCGTAAGTGCCGAAAGTCGTGTAAAAAGTTGTATCCGGCCGCGAATAGGTAGCGCCCGGAATTCCGTTTATAAATACGCGGTTCGTACGTGAGCGTGAAGCGGCGCAGCGGCCGAGGAGCGGCAGCGCCGGAGGGCCGGAGCGCGCCGCGATGCGCACGCGCCGCTCCCGCCGATGATATTCACCGGCGGGGGGCGCCGCCGCACCTCGCCCGCGCCCCGCGCCCGCCCGCGCCTCTTCCCCCCGCCCGCGCCCAGACAACATGCCAACAACGTAAGTATACAAATCCCTTTACCACCTAAAAACTCAAATACTTTTCATTGTAATCCCGAATCCTTGGTTTTCATCCGAATTTGTATCAAAGGCACACTCGTATCGCGTTTTTTCTGTCAATTAGCAAACGCGGATGATGTTTATTTATACGTTCATTCATGCTAATATGCAGCATGCTTCGGTTTATGACTCGTAGTAATCGTTTCGCGCATTAATTAGATACCATAATTTAAGCGAAATGTATCTGCAACCATTTTTTATAAACTTATACTAAATACAAGGTCTTTATTTGGAAAAACATGAAAGGAATTTTCACGTGGCGTGTAGTTGTGTGCATTTGGTCTAATTGCCTCGCGCGTTGGCAGAAGCGTGTTGATTGTAAACATAATTTCAGGAGTTTACGGTTATACCAAAACAAAGCTGTATTTTCCTATAATAATATGCATTAGCGTAGAACCGTGCATAGGAAGGGCAATTTAATTATCTGCTGGATATTTTAATAAAATCATGTAGTTGTTTATAAATAGGTCATAAGAGTTTCACGAAAATGCATCGGGAACGCTGCGCAGATCAACAACGCTACCTACAGACACCTGAATGAGTGCCGCGCTGGAGTTACAGTTCCATCGTTTAGCGCTTGCCTCGTCGTAGTACATCTATTTATACCCATGCATTTAGTCCGTGATCTGGTACCGCACTTAACCTTGGTGTTCAATCGGCTCCGATCAATAGGAGGTACCTACCTACACCTTTAGATACATAATAATATTTCACGCTCCAACTATTGCAGTATTGAGTAGATGTAGAGACAAGTAGGGCAGAGTATAGGTATTAGATTAAAATAAAGAGCTACTTATTAAGATTAAATACCTACTTATGAATGTATTATTTGTAACTAGGTAGGTACTTCTTTGAAAAAATACTTTCCTTAAACTGGGAAATACAATCGCATCACATAGGTACGAGTATCGCAGTGTTAATTTTATAGACTTCCGGAATACTTAACTTAATCTGAAGCTGTAAGTATGCTACGATTACCTACAATTAAATAATATTTAATTACTATAAACATCGGAAATACAATTCGAAAAATGATTTTATTTATTGTTAGAAACTGCAATTTAAAGTTGTAAGTGTGCTTGTAATTAAATAATATAAAGTAATAGTAATTGTTCACTGAAGTTTATTAACCAGAAATTATTTCTTACCGCGCGATCGAGGAGTTCGAGGACTTCCTGAGTTATTCTATACGTGATCACAATGAAACTAAGTACATAGTTAACTATAAGTTATGTCGGCCGTTTGGTGTAGTGGTTCAAAACGGACTACTATGCCGAGAGGTCCCGGGTTCGATTCCCGGCCGGGCAGAAATTAAAATGATGAATTTTAATTTCTGTGACGGGTCTGGGTGTAAATATGTATAATATGGTATGTATTTAATAAAAAAAAAGTATATAAGTAAGTAGTATATCCGTTAAGCTAGCACCCATAACACAAGCATTGAGTTGCTTACTTTGGGGCTAGCTGGCGCTGTGTGAAATTGTCCAAAGATTTATTTATTTATTTATTATTTATAAGTTGTTATTGTAGTACTATAGCGTGCTGTATGTATTATGGGCTTGCCCTTACAGGCCGGCTCGCAGCCCTCGTGAGTCACGCCACGCTTCACGTGTCCAGTTTCACGCCATCCAACCTGAATAACATGACAAACGAATTCTCAATTTTGCCATTAGCCATACATACTATAACTCAAAGCCGTAATCGCCCGGATCTATGCCAGGGAATGCGTACAAGAGACCTTGGTGCTCGAAGCAACGCTTTCTATGAATGCTGTTGCATCTAGTAGCGTCCCTTCTGCTGAAAGGGCGTTACATGAGTGCACGATTCGCCGTTGTTGGCTATGACACACATACTTGTCTGTCTTCGCTGGTGGTGACGTGAGTTGGCGATGCGGCGCGCCACCTCATCCGCGGCATGGCATCCTGGTTCTGGGTATGTCAATGTCCAATTTCTCATTTCGTGGAAATCGACGACCGGTTCACTCAATTAAATTTATCTCTGCAAGGTAAACGGATTTTATTTAAAACCAACACAAATTATTTTAGCAGGCATCAAGGTGCGCGCATCACTGCACTCCAACGATTGCCAAATTCAAATAATCATATGAAATCGTAGATAGATATTTACGCAATTCGAGCATTTAACGTATGGCTCGAAATTCGCATAAAAGTAAATCAACCGCATAACTGGCAACAATTTGTTGGTATAAATTCATAAAATGAAAGCATAAATTCATTCAATTTCACTCCACGTATTTTTCTACATCGACGTTCCGTGTTTACTGAAGTAAATGCATCTTTGTAATATTATTTATTGTTGTCTAGTCTTTTTAGTGGCGCACGATTGTTGGCAATCAGTCAAGTCCGCTAATCTTAATTGTTTTAACACACTCAATCTTGCTCTTCTAATTAAACCATACATACTTTAAAGACCACAGGAAATAATTTTGGTAAGTATGAAAGATAAAAGTAGTGGTTTCAATTAAACCACATGAGTAAATAGAACGGTCAAAACCATATAGCGTGAGTGATTTTATTACCACACCCCGTGTAATTTAACGATGAACGCACTGGAAATCACAAAGCAGGAAGCACTATAAAATAGTTAATATACTCCTATTGTATGGGCTGTTACTATAATCCGTGTCAAAGTTTATGAGCGAATACCGTGTATATGACAAGTCTCAAGCATAAAGGCCAACGTATATGAGTAATGTATCTACGAGTATGACGTTATATTTTATGATGATCTACAGTATAGTGTGGCGTATGGTCCAACTATGAAACCAAACCAGCAACCAAATTTTGAAAATTTTCTGATCATGGGTCTTTATACAATACGAGTAATAATAGTATCTTATCAATTTAAAAATAATTCTGCGTGGTAATAATCCTGTCAGCCTTTTGGGCACACATATCTAGTAGGAGGTCAGCCCACGCTACGTCTTCCAGCCCGTGGTCGCAACTCGAGAACTTTTCTGCTCCAACGGCCATCGTCTCTACGAGCTATGTGCCCCGCCCACTGCCACTTGATTTTAGCAATTCTAAGTCGCGGGAAGAGCCTGGATGCGGGCAGCGCAGGACCGTTCATTGTGGAAAACCTTGGGGAGGCCTTTGTCCAACAGTGGACGTCATTTGGCTGAAACGAACGAACGAACGAACTATGAAGATATTATAAATACTATTAACATTAGTACCTGTCAATTTCCAGTGGTTCCCGGGCGCGGCGTGCGGCGAGGGCGAAGCGCCGCGGCTCTCGCGCGCCAAGCGCATCACCCAGCGGCGTGGGGCCATCAAGCACCACAAGTGAGTACCCCACATAAACGTCAATCACAAATAGCTTTTTAGAGTAGGCGCACACCGTTGATTTTTCGTCGGCCGATAGTTTAGTCGGGTTGGGCTCTCAGTGCGCACACTGATTCAACTAAACGGTTGAATCAGGCGTGGGTGCGCAGACCGCTGATTTAAAATAGGGCCGGTTGGAAGGCAGTTGGGAATCGCATTCAACTATTTAGTCGGCCAAAACTATCTATCGGCCGACGAAAAATCAACGGTGGGCGCCTACTCTTATGCTTCAACCACACCAACGCGTGCAAATCGCCATCGCCGGCGCGATCACGGCGCGATCATAGGGAAATAAGGCGATCTACACGCGTTGGTGTGGAAGCATTCTGAAGTCAAAACTTTTCCTTAAAAAAGTACTTTAATTAAATTTTCATTATTCGGAATTACGGTTAGAGTGAAAACTGCTACGATTCGTAGCAGCGTAGAGGTCTCGTAGCCTGAGGGCGCTACGAGGCTACGTAAGCACCCGTTGATGTCTTTCGACAAGAAGGCAGCTACGGCTCGTAGCGGCGTAGAGGTCTCGTAGCCTAGGGCGCTACGAGGCTACGTAAGCACCCGTTGATGTCTTTCGACAAGAAGGCAGCTACGCCTCGTAGCGGCGTAGAGGTCTCGTAGCCTAAGGCGCTACGAGGCTACGTAAGCACCCGTTGATGTCTTTTGACAAGGCAGCTACGGTTCGTAGCGGCGTAGAGGTCTCGTAGCCTACGGGCGCTACGAGGCTATGTAAGCACCCGTTGATGTCTTTCGACAAGAAGGCAGCTACGGCTCGTAGCGGCGTAGAGGTCTCGTAGCCTGAGGGCGCTACGAGGCTACGTAAGCACCCGTTGATGTCTGTTCTATTCTAGAGAAAACAATTTGATTTTATACTGCTTAAAAATCAATAGTAGAATACTAACGAATCCGTGTACGGTGATTGATAACATTGTTATAGCTTAATTTATGTACTACCACAGGTACTACCTCAAATTAAACAAATAGTTCAAGAAATTTTGATTTGTTTTATAATTATGTAACTGCCGGTCATTGTGAATAGCAGTTTGCATAAAAGTGGTTTAATTTTTTCCCTCATCTATTTGTAGTTTTGTACACATGATCTTATAAGTAGCTATATGCATCTATATGGATCTACAGTTTAACAATATCTTTCTACTGATATAGGTACCTATACGGTTTTCTCTGTCGTAAACAGAATATACGGTCATTATTTTACGAAGCCGCTGTCTTGACTAAGCCAGATAGAACATAAAGCATGTCGCTTTATGTTCTATCCAATACACAGATTAAAATGATTTAACCACACAGACATTGCGTACCTATTTGTACTTACTAAATGTTTTGGATTTATTAAAAATGGAAGTTTGCCATTGTGATGCTATAAAAAAGCAGGGGGCGAACCAGACATTTCGTCATAAGAATGGCCAATAGATGTGCGATTAAAAAAATCTCTTGTATTCTAAAATGTCCGCACGTGAGGTGTTGTAAGTCTTAATCGCTTTGAACTGCGGCCAACCGTCTGTCATCGCGGAGACTTTTCACCTTTGTTGAAAGTATAATAGGTCTATTTACCCATCCGTACAATTCATATGGTGTGTGAAATTGGATGTTATGTCGGCCCAGTAATGTACAATACAGCTTGCCGCCCTCAGCAGTTAATTTTGTAATGTAAACGTTTGTAGACATAACACGCCCTTCAAAAGTACTTACATTCTCTTGTCTTGTCTTTGTAGTCAAACGCTTGACTGCTCAGTAGTTAATTGTGTAGGTACGCGAAAATCTGGATTTTTTGGACATGTTTCCAACGTGGATCCGTGATCGATCCGATTATCTTTTCAGATACCATACGATTTTTCAATATGTATGTAGATTAGTAATTGGATACTTACTTTTCTGTAATATTTTGAAATCAATAACAAAGATTTAACAGTAGAAGTGTAAGATAAATGCTTGTATTTTACGCCCTAAATGAAAATTATTTTATATGTAAACAGATAATATTTTATGCAAATGAGGTGTCAAAGAAGTGAAAAGCACAGCAGGATGGAGCTAACAGTAGTTTGTTGCCAAATAATTTATTTTCGTTTTCACCACAAATTCTCGCATAATATGTAGTACCTGCCCACATGAATGGTAAATTTAAATGTAACAAGTGTAATAAAGTGCCACAATTCGGTGCGGTCTTTCATCTGAACTTTCGTTATGTGTCTTGATGTTCAAAACATCAAAATACATTTTTGTTCCAAAATGCCATCTATTACGACTACGTAAGATTCCACCAAGTTTTAGCTTGATGTGCAGTCGTCGGTACATGTTTGGTTGTACAGTCAGCGTCAAATAGTTCGTGACGACCAACGTAGCCAAAAAGTTCGCAACACGTCTTTGTTCCAATTGGAATAAGGTTGTGTTGTCAATTTTTTGGGTCCGTGGCCGAGTCCCCCTGTGTTCGACGCACCCGTGGTCGACGCCCCCGGTCAGATAGAAGCAATTTTTAATCAAAAATGTACAGTCAGTCACAAAAATATTTATAAACGAATAAATATTTATACTGATCGTACAAATAAATGTTTAATATTATTTTACCATAGTGATACCTAAAAATATAATAGGTTTTATTTTAACCTATCATATTTTATCATAGGTTTTATTTACCTATAATAACATGTAAATCGTTTTACCTAATCAAAATAATTGTAACAATCAGTCTTTAAAATAACTCTACTCTCTCTACATTTAACTAACTACAAATAAAAGTTTTAATTATTAAAGTTTTAAGTATTTTTAACAAAAAATTAAATACATAATTTTAAATGGCGTCAAACATGCATGGTTTTCGTTGACTGTACTAAGTGCAAAAGCCGAAAAAAATATGATATTAAATTTATTTAAATCGGGGGCTTTAACCACGGGTGCGTCGAATACTGGGGGACTCGGCCACGGACCCAATTTTTTGGCCACTTTGGGTGTCACGAACTATTTGACGCTGACTGTACTTGTAAACAAAAAACATTGTCCAATGTGTCACACGCATGTTAACGACGTATCTTGGCATTCCGAAGACGAAGACGAATCTATAACGACTTGTCTGAAGCCAATATGTAAACCGTTTCAGTCACACACAGCAGATTTTTAAAATTACACAGTCTGGTTCACTGAATCACTGCAATGACATCGCTACTTCCCTAGTATAGTATAGTATAGTATAGCATAGAGATAGTTTGAGTCCCGGGAAAGGACATAGGATAGTTTTTATCCCGGTTTTTGAAAGAGGGACGCGCGCGATAAAGTGTTTCTGTGACGGACAAAATTTCACGCGGGCGAAGCTGCGGGCGGAAAGCTGGCGTTTCATAATTTTATCAAATTAATTCTATACTACCCTAACGTACTTCAAGTAAAATACGTATGGTAAAGTCGATGCTGTTTCCGACTGGAAGCGAATATTATTCCTGTCAGCCGACTGCATAATGTAGAAGTTTGTTTTCCACTTTATGCTTGTACTCCTTGACTCGTTATGCGCATCCTCGTGTTTCGCATTCTTGGCGCTGGCCAGCTATTATCATCAGCTATCCATCAAGTTCGGAGCCGCCTACGTGGTTTTTATATTACTGTGACAAACAAACTTATTTCATCGATTGACATAGATTAAGTATCGATTTTTTCGATCTAATAAAATATTGCTAAATCCAAATTAGATAGCGGAAGTCAATGCTCAATATTTTATTGTCATATTGTCACTTTTGACCATGGTAACAGAACAGTGTTTATTTTAGTCACTATCACTATCAATCACTACATAATTATAAAACAAAGTCGGTTTCCTGTCTGTCCCTATAGTAGGTAGGTATATGCTTAAATCTTTTAAACTACGCAACGGATTTTAATGTGTTTTTTTTTAAATAGAGTGATTCAAGAGGAAGCTTTTTAAGTATATTATTATAATATTTTGTAAGTGGTCATCTAGAAAATGAATAACCACTAGAGCGGGGGTTCTCAAATTTATTTGAGACGCGCCCCCTTTCGATCATAAAAAAATCCGTGCCCCCCTCTTCCAGTCCAGATTATTTATTGGTCGTATCAGAAGTCTGGAAAGTATCCTCTCAGGGATCGCAGGTTTATTAATACTTAACTATACAGATAGCCCTCGCCAATCTTTAAAGGTCCCAGCGCCCCTCACTTTGGCAACCCCTGCACTAGAGGATGTAACAGCTGCGCTATTTTCAGCTAGTACATAAGTTAGGCTACTTTTAATGATTAGGGTGAACACTATCGTGTAACCAACCAATCAACTGCTTAACAACTTTCACTGCAAACAAGTTTAACAATGCTCGATTAAAATAACTAGGTATATTTATTTTTCATTGTGGTTCGGTCGAATGATGTTTGAGTTGAGGAGATGTCTAATTTTAAGTGTTTGCTTGACTTCAGAATCCACGAAGTGAACGGTCACCGGTTCGTGGCGAAGTTCTTCCGAAAGCCGACGTTCTGTGCGTTCTGTAAGGAGTTCCTGTGGGGATTCGGGAAGCAGGGCTACCGCTGCGTGGTGTGCCAGACGGCTGTCCACAAGAGGTGCCACAACAAGCTGCTCGGGAAATGTCCTGGCTCACCGGCGTATTCCGATGCCACAGTGGTAAGAATGTGCGGTTACTAACGTTTTTTAATTAATAGGTATAGAATACGACTAGGTATTCGTATTAATTAAATGTAGGTATGTACCTACATTTAATTGTTTGACTAACATGATAAATATCGATTCGTTTAACTGGCATGATATATCGATAAAAGACACGCAAACATGAAGTTGAGTAATAGCACAGAATAAATAATAGTACAGGGTAATAGTTCTTGAAAACTTCTCACAAGTTGCTTTTTTTATAATACGGCCTACATTTTCTGCATACATATAAGTACTTGATTTATCAGCTCACTCTTTCTCGTTTCAAAAACTTCTATACGCTGCAGCGCTGTACCTACAGCTTCTTGTGGCCAATCTGGGGGCACGGCAGTGCCCCCACCAAGTCGAGCAAAAAAGCGGCACGGCCGTACCATCCTTTTCTCGAAGCAATTCAGGCCATTTTCGACCGCCTGTAACTTCGTTGTGGATAAAACTAGAAGGCTGAATTTTCATTAGCTATGCAGGCATTGTAAAGACACGGTATATTTAAAATTTCATTCAATTTGAACCAGTAGTTTAAGAATTATAACGGGTCAAAGTTACTTAATTTTGTCACTCACTGACTGACTCACTGACTCACTGACTCACCGATCATCAAAACTCTAAGGCACTTCTAGCAGACCTAGAAGCTTCAAATTTGGAATATAAGTAGTGTTTGGTGTATGAATCAAGGAAAAACTAAAATATTTGGGGGCACGGTAGTGCAACCGCCAAGTCGAGTAAAATTTTTCAATTTCGGTCCAGTTTTCTAGATACATAACTGCTGTCTACAAAATACAAAAAGAAATGATATTTGGGGGCACGGTAGTGCAACCGCCAAGTCGAGTAAAATTTTTCAATTTCGGTCCAGTTTTCTAGATACATAACTGCTGTCTACAAAATACAAAAAGAAATGAGATCCCATCAAAAACAATACTTGTCAAAAAAACCAAGTCTCGCAACTCAGTTGTTCTACGGTAAAAAGTTGTGAGATCCATGTAATACCAAGTCCAGGCCAGGAAATCTTTAACGTTTTCAACCGACTTCAAAAAAGGAGGAGGTTCTCAATTCGACCCGTATGTTTTTTTTTTTTTTTTTTTTTTTTTTTCTATGTTTGTTACGCGATAACTCCGCCAATTATGAACCGATTTGAACAAATCTTTTTTCGGCGTACAGGTAATACCTCAAGGGTGGTCCCATTTAAATTTAATAATAAAAAAAAACAACCCCCAAGGGTGGAAAATTGGGGATGAACTTTTTTATACGCAATATCTCCGCCGATTATAAACCAATTTGAACGATTATTTTTTTGTTGAATAGGTATTATCAAAAGGGTGGTTTCATGCGAATTTGAAGAAAATATTCCACCCCCAAGGGTGGAAAATTGGAGATGAACTTTTTTTTATACGCAATATCTCCGCCGATTATGAACCAATTTTTTTGGTCTCAGTGTACTGGCTACCTTCAGTGGTAACATCAAGGTAATAATTAGTTAACTAAAAAGCAAGAAATAAGTAAAATTTTATAAAAAAAAATAAAACCGACTCCAAAAAACCTACACTAAAACGTAGAAAAATAATTACTAATTACCTACTTATTTATTAGGACGAATTATTAATATTTATGTAGGTATACCATGATTGATACTTTTGGAGTCGGTGCAGGCAAACTTTACATGTTTCATAATCTTGGCACCGACTCCAGAAGTATCAATCATGGTATACCTACATAAATATTAATAATTCGTCCTAATAAATAAGTAGGTAATTAGTAATTATTTTTCTACGTTTTAGTGTAGGTTTTTTGGAGTCGGTTTTATTTTTTTTTATAAAATTTTACTTATTTCTTGCTTTTTAACGGGAGTATTAGTAATTTGTGTAATAACAAATTACTAATAATCTTTTTAAAAAAAAAAAAAAAATTTGTAATTATTTTTCTACGTTTTAGTGTAGGTTTTTTTACATAAATATATTGACTTGGTCATCGCATGAAAACACGTGTAAATAAAATTATTTAGTGCGATGGCCAAGTCAATATATTTATGTAAAACGTTAAAGATTTCCTGGCCTGGACTTGGTATTACATGGATCTCACAACTTTTTACCGTAGAACAACTGAGTTGCGAGACTTGGTTTTTTTGACAAGTATTGTTTTTGATGGGATATAAATATTACTGCAAGTGGTTTCTTCTTCTGTCTTCTTTGACATTTAAAAAGTTGTTTCAGTAGTTTAGCCTACAAATAACGTGAATGTGTACCTATAGCTAAATGTGTTTTTTTTTTAGTTTTTAGTTTGCGAATACCACTTTAATAACTGCGTACCTTTTCCTTTTGCAGTACCTCCGAGAGCGATTCAAGGTAGACGTGCCGCACCGCTTCCGTCCGCACCAGTTCATGTCGCCGACGTTCTGCGACCATTGCGGCGCTCTGCTCTATGGTTTCTTCCAGCAGGAGCTCAAATGTGAAGGTACCATCTAAAATCAGAAGAGCTTCGCTGCAAAATAAGGCTTGAAATGCATGAAAAAAAGCGAAATAAAGGAGGGTGATAAACAGTCAATAGGCTAGTTTCCTAAAAAATCTTTTAGTCCGTCAATTTTATGATCAAAAAATATTGGACACGTATATTTTACACGTATACAAGTAATTACGAAATTATGGTACGTTGAAGTTCCGCGTGACGTCACAGAGCTACACTTTCAAGCACTCCTTGACGTCACGTACCTACTTACCTCTTCTTTTGAACTTTGGCGCGTTTCATCTCTTTCAATTTTCATTATTTTGAAAAAGTAAAATACACGTATCGAGTAGGTACTATCGGGGACTCTTCCGCCTGACCACTTTGTAGAAATTTTAGCGTAAGCGCATCGCTCCGGTCACGTGCTCACCCCGTCTCTAATTGGTTACGCATTTTACTATATTTTTACTACGACCAATAAGAGACAATCAGGGCTTAGGTTGCAATACGAAATACCATTGTGCACTTTATTGTCATACGGTTAAGGTTTAAAACGAAAAGTTTCTTTTTCTTCCATCTTTCTTAGTTTTAGGCTGAGTTGCACCACCTAACTTTGACCGTAGCTATAACGGTAACCGGTGCTTTTTGTATGGAATTTGACAGACTTTTGACGTTTGTTAAAGTTAAAGTAAGATGGTGCAACTCAGCCTTAGAATTTTTGTAATAGAATTTGGTTACAAACAAATAGATATGTATTTTTTTAATATTGTGTTTTTATACGAGGTCTGTCTGCTTTTTACTTTGGCGAACTGTCGACATATTCTCTTCTTTGTTTTTTTGTGAAGTTTTGTGATCAATAACCGATTGATTTTGTTTTGTGTTGACCCGTGCTAGTAATTGGACTGTTTGATTGCCTTTTTATTGACCTCCGCGCGATTACTGAACCATGCCTCTCAAAATAAATCTTAATTCTTATACATAATATTTACTTACATACTTATCTATACATTGTTAACTGTTTAAGTATTATTACGTTTAAAGTTTAATTGTTATTGATTTAAGACCTTGTGTAAAGACACTTAATGTGCAATAAAAAATTGAATTTGAAATAAAACTAACATAATATTATAATATTTACGATAACCAATTACCTGGATCATTGCTACCTAGTGCAATATTTGTATTAAATTGTAATAACGTAGATAAGTGTTTCTTTAAAACGGAAAACAAAAGTTGCTAATGTATTAAAAATAAATAGAAACCTATTAGGTTTTTATTTACATTCAAGGATTTAAGAAAGTTATTATGTAGCCAGATCTTACAATAATTGTTTTTAAGCCACAAATATTCCTTAACTCTTTACTAATTAATTCAATAACATATTGTTTTAAATAAATTATAAGTTCCGAATAAATTAAATACCTATTAAATAAGTAGAATTCGAAAGTAACTGTATGATTTTGTATTTCTCGCCTTAACTAGCTAAACTAATATCATGAGATTTACACTCTTACTTAATATCAACAATAATTATAGAAAGGGCTACTTTTTTCTCGGGAAATTGCACAGTTACAATGTGCGATACCAATTTTGTGACCCGAGCGGGCAATCGCTAGTTCAAATTTTACACGAAGCCCCATATAATATTTTGTAGCGATTCTTTACTGGGTTTCAAATTGACTAAAATGCGACGTTGCCAAACGAGCGCTACGGATGCGGGTAATAAGCAATACTCAATCCTAAACGCTTTACATAGAGCTTGGTTTGCTAGGGCAAACATCTACAGTGGTGCGCCGACGCTGCTTAGACCCGAAACATGAATGAACGGGGGCGGAGCATAATCGAGCGTGTGTGTGCAAACAATTTAGGCCCTTAAGGTGTCAAGGCGTCCGAGTCCCCGATAGTACGTTTTGATAAGTTAACTGACGGACTAATACAAACTTGCTTTTTACCCAGGAAACATCTCTATTGCATAGAATTACTTTTAAAAAGAATTCGAACATCTTTCAAAATTAAGGGTATTATTAATGCCCCTTTTCTATCTAGCTTCACAGCAGTTGTTTTCGCCCGTATTCACATACATTACTATGAGGTCTTACAGTGCGCGTGGACGAACAGGGTGACAGATGAATCAATCACAGAGCGCTATTCAACGCTGTGCGTTTGATTTGCTGCTTCATTTAAGTAAGCATCGTTTGTGAATACGGGCGTAATTTCCTTAGATAATGAAAGAAATTAAATGAAAAATGAAAGTTTAACATACATTTTCTTTTTGTTAAATCAACAAAAAAAAGTAAAAAGGACATCTTTCATTATTGCAGTGGACACAAGTATGATACAAGTACTACATACTTGGAATTAAATAATAAATAGCTTTTCCGGTGTGTTTTTCCGTATACAAGGAGACACGCGTGCTTTATTTTGCGCTTTAATAAATCGAACACTTGCATCACAGCTTCAGCGTGCTTTTATACAAACTTATTAAAAGTTGAAAGCTTCAACCACACCAACGCGTGCAGATCGCCATCACTGCCGGCGCGATCAAAGGCAAATGAACAGCCCCCTTAGACAAAACGCACTTTTTGATTTTGAATTCTAAAAAAGGGGCTTTTCGACTGGTTTGCGATTATAATTTGCACTTTGTCTAGACCCACAGGTCGCGCGACCTTATGACAGTTCACGTGACCTGTCATTGGCCGCGTTGGTGTGGTTGTAGCTTTAGGAAATAGGGAACTAAAATACAGTGTGAGTCACGTTAAAGTGTACATATGAAAATAGATAAAACTAGACCTGATTTTATCGACAAAAAAGAGGGCAAAAAATTTTTGAGATTTTTTTAAAAAAATTTATAGAATTTTTTTTCTTCCAATTACTTATTGTAAAGAAAACGTAATAACTTTTAAACTAAGCGGTATATCCTGATAAAATAAAAACAGTAATAATGCTAAATAACAGGCGATACTAAAAAAATACATAAAATACACAAAAAAGGCCAAAAAATAATAAAAAATTATACTTTTTGAAAAAAATCTGCTTAAAAATTCGTGTTTTTTTGGTAATTTGATAAATTTCTTCAAAAAATGCCCCTATAACCGGTGGTTTTTATTACTTTGTATTATTTTCTATCGTATTATCTTTGTAAAACCAAAAATCGCATGTCTCTATCCCTATCACAACATTTGCTATGATCGTTTGAACAAAGGCCTGCCACAACATTATTCTCGGCTACAGGTGTCTCTACCTGTGTAATTTTAATTTTAACTAAAATGCTTATTTTACTTCAAATCTTTTGTTTTTATTTGAAATCTAACTTGTCTTTATCAAAATTACAAATCTAGAGTAATTTTCAGTTTTGTTGTTAACGAAGCGTTGAATGGCGCGCCCGGAGAGGCTTAGTTCAAACGATCATTGCAAACGTTGTGATAGGGATAGAGACATGCGATTTTTGGTTTTACGAAGGTAATACGATAGAGAATAATACAAAGTAATAAAAACCACCAGTTATAGGGGCATTTTTTGGAGAAATTTATCAAATAACCAAAAAAACACGAATTATTAAGCAGATTTTTTTCAAAAATTATCATTTTTTATTATTTGTTGGCCTTTTTTGTGTATTTTATGTATTTTTTTAGTATTGCCTGTTATTTAGCATTATTACTGTTTTTATTTTATCAGGATATACCGCTTAGTTTAAAAGTTATTACGTTTTCTTTACAATAAGTAATTGGAAGAAAAAAAATTCTATAAAAAATAAAAAAAAAATCTCAAAAATTTTTTGACCTCTTTTTTGTCGATAAAAATAGGTCTAGTTTCATCTATTTTCATATGTACACTTTAACGTGACTCACACTGTATATTAAAATTTACTTCAAGGCCCTGGAGGTAAATAATCTTAATTTCACTTAAATTACATGTAAAATAGCGAGATAATAAAATGGAGAGCTGAAAATTAATAAATCGTACTAATTTTGTTAGTTGTTTGTTTGTAACTTCTTATCTTTGCTGTATAATGTGTTCTTATTGTTCGATGCAATCTACATATTATTATGTACATTAAATCTAACCTTACATTCATGTTTAACCAGTATACATTATAAACTTCAGTGTCCGTAAATAAATGAGTTTTATTTTAACTAAACGCATACTTACCTACTAAATATTAGTTAAAAATGCATGGAAATTTACAAATGAGTGGCAATTCAGAAT
Organism: Ostrinia nubilalis; assembly: GCF_963855985.1. Classification (NCBI taxonomy): domain Eukaryota; kingdom Metazoa; phylum Arthropoda; class Insecta; order Lepidoptera; family Crambidae; genus Ostrinia; species Ostrinia nubilalis. The sequence goes on along the minus strand of NC_087091.1, from coordinate 4,975,258 downwards.
AAATAGTGCCCATAGTTTACACACATCGAATACATTCTTTAACATAAGGCAAACTTGAGTATAAAGGTTTTCGCAGGGATTTTTAGGTAAAGGCAGATATTTGAGATAAAATCAATGAGATCAGAGAATAAGAATAATAAGAATAAGAATACTTTATTCAGCATAGAAAAATAAAATAAAAATACAGTACATATAACATTAAACTACAAGCTATGCTGAAGAGGCGTCCGCTCAGCTATATTCACGACATAACAAGCGCCATGTCGAGAAGCTGGTTTTCAGCGGGAACCAACACGATGAAGATTGCGGATTGCGCACCCTCTTGACCGGGACCATATTGAGGCTACCAGTCAAGAAGGCGCGCAACAGGGGGCGTTATGGACGGTGATCACAAAAAAGAGAGAGAGAAAAAAACAAAACAAAAAAAGAAAACAATATAACACAAAACTAAACAGAATCAAAAACTAAATTAACTAAAAACTAATGTATTAAGAAATGCCACACCCGAGACACTAACAGGGGGACGCCACCGTCAATACCGAATCGCATGTTCCGCTATTCGCCAAATTAAAACTATTTACTTGAACGACGGTGGCGCCCCCCCGCCGTTCCGCCCATTTTACGACTGGTTTGCGATTACAAATTGCGCCTAGCAAATCAAGTTCCAGTTCAAGTTGTAATTAAAGTAAAAATATTATATTTTTACTTGCTGCATTTCGCGGCAGATCAGAGAAGACATCGGCAAATTTATTAAATACCGTCGGTGACTCAGCTGTCAGTGGTTTTGTATTTATGGTGTATCAGTTTATTTTCAGTAGATAAACCTACACAAATCGTAAGCAAGGACTTCGGTAGCTGCCGAAGATGGCAGTAGAAGTGGCAACTGGCAACCGAACCGCAGTCTCTCTAAGTAAAGCTGTCTTGCATAAAACATGTTTTGTATAAAATCAAATGGGTCATCAAACGTCGTACCTACTTTTAATGTCAAAGTATTTTTTTCAGGTGCCAATTACATAACTCCTAATATCTAATAGATCTCCGTTTCCTTTCTAAGAGAACGCGTTTCTCCCAGAAATGGATAGGTAACGAATGTGATCCAGGGCATTTTCCGCACTCGCATGTTATGACACGGACAGTTACTGTGGAAGAACTGCCCATGAAAATCATCAGGTTAAAAACATAACCCACCTTCTGTCTGACGCAGTAGGGTAAAAAAGAGATGCCACTTTAATTCAGTCATTTGTTTGACGTCAAGATGACGTAGAATGTTGATGTAGGTATATTAATATATCAAATTCCGGAGTAATGTACAGTCGCGGAATGAAAAGGTTCGTGACCTTAGTGTCGGTTTTCGCTTGCACTAGGTACTGTAAGAGTCAAACCTGCCAACATAACCGTGCAAGAAACAGTGCTGCTAACATTTAAATAAATATGACGTTTGCTAACGAATAAGGTTTTGCTTGTTTATTTTTCTATCCCATCAGTGCAATGTTACAAAATGTAGTTTTTTTAATTTAATAGATAATGGCAGGTTGAACCAACAAGAAGGTTTTAGTTTATCAATCATAATAATCTTCTTGACAAGTTAAATCGTCAAACAACTTTGATCTGAATAATTTTGAACTTTACTGACGAACAGTTAAAGATTATTTTTGTCTAACTCGAGATTATTCTGTAACATAGTTTCAAAAGGTAATATATTATTATTATGTGCTCGCGATTCAATGAACGAATCAATTTGAAAACTGACGAACCTTTTCATTCCGTGACTGTACATAATATTTGTTATCTTTTGTGTGATAGACGCTGCAGGTGTACAATAGGAAACAATAAAAATATCCTTGCATCACAGCTCTTTCCTTGCATCTATTGGTACGTGAACTAGAGAGGAAAAATACGAAGAAAAAATTAATGCCAGAAGTACTTTCTGTGTAATCATTAATGGGATTTGTATATTAAGTAATAATTAGATCGTTTCAGCCGAAAGACTGCTGGATCTGGATCCTCCCCCAAGGATTTCCACAAAGACTGGTCCTGCGCCGCTCGCATCCAGGCACCTTCCGCGACCTTCACCAGATCGTCGGTCCATCTAGTGGGAGACCTGCCCACGCTACATCTTCCGGCTCGTGATCGCCACTCAAGAACTTTCCTGCCCCAGCGGCCATCAGCTGTACGAGCTATGTGCCCCGCCCACTGCCACTTGATTTTAGCGATTCTGCGGGCTATGTCAGTCACTTTGGTTCTCCTGCGGATCTCCTCATTTCTGATTCGATCACGCAGGGAAACTCCGAGCATAGCACGCTCCATCGCCCTTTGGGTGACCCCATTCCAGTCGCGTCCTCTTAAACAATAATGTTTCTGATTGGACTTTCTTTTGGACACCAAACTACATAACGAAAATCAAGTCAAGTTCGAGACCACCGAAAAGACAGACAGAGGCAAAGATTAAGTGAGTAATGACTACATTTAAGGGTTTAATTTTGAACTTAACAGCTTAATTTTGAGCAGAGAGATTTTATAGAACATCATTTAGATCTAGTTTTGAAAACTTGTGTATGTAATACTTTACAGTTAAATAAATACTCATTTATATACGTTATAATATCTTTCATCACATCACATATAAGTATAACCGTTCAATTAGGTTTTGCAACTTTTCATATAAACAATTAATTACGTGGTTGATTAAGTAGAATGCGTTCATTAGTCCAAGACAAAGGTTGCAATCGTTACATAACTACTATATCGTTCATGTTTACAATGTTTGTTTGTACAAGCGTGTATGTGCGATGATTGGTATCTTTTCTGGCGCAATAAGTATTTATTTTGATATAGTGGTCTTCTGAGACATAAAGTTGTCCGTTGAAATGTAGAGCATTGCACTGCATCTAATTGAGAGATGGTTCATTACGAACATCATCCCGAAAGCTTCAAAGTGTCAGTTGTTGAGTAATAAATTAAATTATTATTTCCGCACCGCGCTGTACAAACCATATGTCATCTCTATCTGTTACGAGCGATTAAACCTCAGCGTTGGTATCGACTTGATTAATTTAATATAATATCATGAATATGACTGTGCTAAGTGCTTGTCTGCAAACCGAAACCGTGTTACATTTTTCGTCGGTGACAATAATTTGACTAAAAATAGACGCTTGAGTGTTATTCGTGTCAAGCATGTGCAAATAAGTTATTCAACGTAGGCGTTTCGACATTAGAAATAAAACTTCCTTCCGACCGATCGAAGAAGTCACGAGAGAACATTATTGTCTATTTATCATCGCGTATCGATCACCTGGCGGGCGACGGCGGCGGGCGGGCGGCGGCACCTGCGCGCGCGCCCAGTCTACGCGCGCCCGGCACCACGCGCGCCCGCGACGCGCCACCATGCCGCTCTACTCGGAGCATATATCGAACATGTACTTTAGTGGATCACCCTCGTATACCGGTTCGTCCTACAGTTATGGAAGTTCAGTGCCACCTTTCGGATCTTCGTACAGTGCATCCTATCTCAACCCCGGCGGGAGCTACAGTACCCACTCATCGCTCGGAGGCTACTCCCGAGCGCCCATATCTTCGAGATGGATATCCAGTTCTGGGAGAAATTATTCTCCCATTCTCAGCACGATCTCGGAAAGAGGTTCTGCGAGTCCGGTAAGAATAAACAGCCCACGAAGAATTCCTATTGCGAAGAGAACATATGGGACTCCAACTTACACTCCGCGCCCTATCAATATCAACACGGCTGATATTGATGTGTCTAAGGACAGGTATCGTCATAAAAATGAGCCCGCCCCTGTGATGAGTCCTAAGACATCTCCGAAACGAGAGGAGCCTAGCACTAGTAGTCCTAAAACATCTTTGAAACAAGAGGAACCTAGCACTAGTATAGAAAACGGTCCCTTCATGCCGCGAGTAGATGGAAAACCTGAAACAGGAATTGATTCGTCACCAGGTATACAAAGGAGTACGATAAAACGTGGTAGGACAGTAGTGAGGCTTCACACGATTAAAAGACGTGAAAGAGATTCTCCTCGAAAACCAAACGAAGATCTTCCAAAACAGGATAACGAAAATACAACAGATGAATCTAAAATACCAAATGTAGAAGATCCCACGGAAAATTTGTCATGGAGGGAAAGATTATCTGATGAATTAGTATATAAGGGTAAAAAAGAAAAGAAATCGTTAGGAACGAAGCTTGTTGAGAAATTTAAAATACGAAACGACGATGATGATGTACCTATTCAGGATACCTCTCAGCGTATATCAAAAGCTCCTGCTCAAGATACCGCTCAGAATATTTCTCAGAGTACTTCTAAGATAGAAGAAAGTGTTCAAAGCTTACCGACTCCTCCTGTGGCTAACACTACAGGTGGGCTTAGCAAATCTCCAGATCGGCGTTGTTCTATGGAGCTTTTAGCTGAACAAGCTAGTTTGTTGGACTCATTAATACGTAGTGAAAATCTCAGCACCACTAGTTTAGATTTAAGTAAAGTTGGTATCAGTGATAATGCTAAAAGAAATGATGAATTGTTCCAAGCAACTAAAAGAAGAAAAAGTAATGATGGAGAAAATCCCTTAAAAACGACAAAATCGGATCATTCCTTACATGATAGTTTTAAATCGTTTAGAGATGCCAGACAATTTCCTAAACGCCGAAGCTTAAAAAAATCTTCGTCAGGAGGATCAATTTGTAGATTAGATTCTATAACTGAGTTTCCAAAAGGAATATTGAATACTGATCTACCCTCCATTGAAGAGAGTAGACTTTCAATTAAAAACGAGACTCCTAAAACAAAACCAAAATTGAAAGCGAAGATTACCTCATCAGTAGACGTAGACGTGTCTCCGCCAAAAAGTCCTTTAAAATTCAAAGTGGAAAATGTTACAGTTGAAGAAATTCCACGAACACCTAAGAAAGAAATTGTGTATAGCAGTGTCATATACCCAGCTATAGAAACAGGGGACAAACTTGAAAAAGATATCGAAATCAATACTCCGCAAAGGACTAACAAAAATCGAAAAAGTATTAAGAAGAAATCAAAACCATCAACTGATGAAACATTATCACCAGAGCCAGATGACGGTAACTTCTGGGAAAAAATTGGAAAACGAGAAACAGTGTATTTATTGAAAAGAAAACAAAATATTGATGAAAGTCGAGAAAAACAACGAAGAGCATTATTTTGGTTTCCCGAAGAACATGAATTAAATGCAGACGATAATTATGAAATGGCCGAAAGTGGTTTGGAATGTAGGGTGAACTCAGCTCAACAGGAGGTTATAGAGAAAGAACTTAAACCATCGTCAGAAAATCAGACTGAAATAAATATAAATAAATCTGATTCAGTGGCATCTGCAGTTGAAAAACATATAGAACCTTTATGTTTGAATGTGGAAGTACCAAAAACTGATATTGGTTCAGAACAGCTAAAATCGGGCGTAAAAATAAAAGAAGATGAACCCAAAGAAGCATTGTCAGATAAAAATGAGGAACAGAGTTTAAAAATAGAAGAACATAATTCTTCTTCTAACTTTGAGAAAGATACAGTAAATGCAGAAAGTAGTGTGCCAAATGCTGAACCAATTTTCATTAAGTCAGTTGAAGTAAATGCTTGCGATAATATCGGGACACCTACTACTATACACGCTGAAACAAATAATTCAAAAACTGACCCAATAATGCCAGAAGAAAAGCCTACTAAAATTTGCCATGATAAGAAAACTGACAAAATTGCAGCTTCTAACGATAAAGTTAATGAAGATTCTGTCAGCAAAGTAAAAGATTCGGAAACCGACATTTCTGTTAAAAAAGAACAAAAAGAAGACACTGCACAGATGGGTAATTTGACTGACGATTCTCAGCTTAAAAAATCTAAGGATTCGTTAATACCTAGCAAAGAAGAAAATAAGGCAGTAAGCATGTCGACTTCGTCAAAGGAAACTTATCTTCAAGAAAAAGACGAGTCCCAAAATAAAAGTAATTTAAGTAAGAAAATAGAGTCGGAACCTCCTAATGACAGTAATAAGTCTCAATTGCTATCTAAGAATTCAAAAGAAAAAAAATCCAGTGGTGCTATGCCAGCCACCGAGAAAGTTCAGCATAAAAATGAGACAAAGGTTTCTCCAAGTGAACAATCTAAATTGAAAAGTAATGTCACATTGCCAACTCAAAAAGACTCGAAAGTTAAAGACGTATTAAAAAAACCTATTGGAAATGAAACTAAAGTCCAAAAACTTAAACCACCAGTGATATCAGCTGTACAAAACGTCGAATCTACTGCTAAGCCTTCCTCTTCTAACCAAGTTAAACAAGAAGAATGTGCAGTAACAAATGTTGCACCTACAGATACGACTACCAGTATTATTGCACTAGAAGATACATCCGATAAAAAAGATACAATTAGCAAGGAAGATGAAAAGGATTCTAAAGTTCTTGATGTAAATATTACGCCAGTTTTAGAAAACATTCCAAATGAAAACAATGAACTTAAAACTGAAGTATTAGTACAACAAGAAGGTATAGGAGAGGATAAAAAGGCTGAAAATGTTCCTAAGATTGAAGAAAAGTTAATAGAAGATGCGAAACCTCAACCTGAGGTAGCAGTGAAACCTGCACCAAGTCCTAGAAGACCTGTGAAAGAAGAAGCAGCCTTGAGGCCCTTGATTGCAACTCCACGTCCACTCCAAAAGAAATCTCCGCAAGTGATTCATTCAAGTTCCTCAGAATCATCGTCGGAAGATTCATCTGATGAAGAGGATGAGGATGAATCTGATTCGAGCGGGGATTCAAATGAATTTTATGAGTGCGAAAATAATCCGGATGGCAGAACCTCCACGGGATCCAACGACTCCGGGTTCGACTCATCAGCTCCAACTTCTCCTGCGGGATTTGTTCACATCAAGAAAGGTAGGTTTAGGATAGAGCTCTAGACAATAAAACACAAACACACGACACGATCAGAACTAACTTTCCACTAACTTGTACATATTCCTATCGAGTGCCCGAATGCTTTTGCACGGCTTAAAGCGGATTGGTTTAACTACTGCGGTCTTTGATGACCGCCCCGTAACTTAAGCCGCGAGTTGTTTTGTTTTAGACTGTGACGTAAACTGCCATCGCAAGTGTGAAAAGTTGACGGCGAACTTGTGCGGGGTGAACCAGCGGCTCCTGGTGGAGGCTTTGGCGGCGCGGCCCTCGTTTAGGAAAGGTGGGTATCGAAATTGAACAGCAGTAGAGGTCACATCTTGTACGGAATGTATCGGAAACGTTAGCGTCACTGATACGTCACGCGTCGCTCAAAATAAAGCTATGTTTTATTGGCTAGCTATCGTCTGTAACGGCTATTATTAGTTCCACGTGTAAAAATACACGAAATTGTGAGATAAAAGAATTGGTAACATCTTTTATCAACGTTATTCCAAAAAATTAAGTAATGAAAGTGAAACGGATTCTGAAACAGCATTAAATAAAATTTGAAAAGCACAAACTTATTTTTGAATAAATTTTTTTAAAAAAATACGATATTGGTTGTAAATAAAAATCTAAAATTCTGTTATACTCTTTTTAACGTGATGATAATAATATGAAACAAGAAAGTAATAAACGTATAATGAATTGTGCGTATTTGTTGTGCTCCGAGTATATTGCTGCGTAGGAGCGCGATGCGGTTGCTACAGTCTGGACAGCGGCCAATCACTCGCCTCTCACCTGTATACAGAATTAATAGCACCAATTGCTGCTGAAATTAACTTAAACAAATGGTTGACATCACATTTGGATCTAAATATACCTTTTGTAGAATACATTTGTACTGTAGTAAACATGATTTCGCGCGTCTTTTGTTTAAAGTAAATGAAATTCAACTTTCTGGATATACATTGTATATGAACTTGACTGTCAAGTTCATTGTAATTTGTCAGATTAATATTGATGATTATTAGTCAGATGTGCTACTTACAATTAATTAATCGACATCAAAGTCATGGTCTAAGCACTTTAAATTTGATTTAAGAGTACATAATATGCAAGTCCATTCATCGATGTCCAACAGTCTGCGATGGATGCGGATGCCAGCGTCCCATCAATAAATCGATGGTTTCCTAATAGTCGATTATCTGGCTCGGCTTCAAACGTCACCAGCGTATTTTTATTCCCAGTCGACTCACTGGCACTGGCTCGCGTTATGGCCGTTTTTGAATTCGTTTCTTGTTGCTTTTCAACTAAAGCAAAAAATTACATAACATCCCCCCGCTGTCCAAGACTTAAAAATTATAAATTTTATAAATGACGATCAAATTCATTTAAAATTCACATCTGGTGGACAATATACCTACCTACAACTCAATTATGAAATCGTCTACGTAAATCCCTACAAACGTCTAAAAATATAACTACGACAATCCGCATGAAATGAATACCTAATGATGTAAAACGCAAAGCTCTTTCTTACATGCTCTTACTTTTTCTTACAACTTCTTTCACTCTCTCTATATCTTGCACTACACTTCAAACAACTGTTTTCATTTTAATTTCTTCTATTACAATTCTGTCTATTTAAAAATAACTAATGGAATTATGGTTTCTTCCATTATCTTCGACAAAAGCTCATTTAAATACAACAAAACAAGTTCGATAAGTAGGAGAAGATGGCAGATTACTTAAAGTTGTTTACTTAGGTGGCGAGAGCCCTGGCTCCTCGGCGGGCGCTGCGCAAGCGCAAAGCGACGCCACCGACGTGCTAGAACAGGAGCTTGGTGAGAAATGCACAAATATAAACAATTTTTATCTACTTGTAACGTTGGGTCTGATTCCGAAATGCCGTCATTAAACATCACTGAAAGACGTACAAAGCAAAGCAAATTACGTTTTTTGTTAATGTTTACATCATAAGATCCTACCTACCTTAGACCTACTAGTGGAAAAGTTATTGCAGAACTACTTAAAAATTCATAAAATCAAGATGACTATACTAGTGGGAATAAATATATTTAACTAGGTTTACGGTCCACTTTCAGAATCGGCCCCAACACCAACTATCTGCTAGCTAGAATAAGATTTTAGAATAGTAAATTGGGGTTTATTATTGTAGTGTGTAGAGCATACCTGTGACAGCTTGAGTACATTTTGCTTGCAGCCGCTAACACACACTATTCACAAACCGCACACCGAGATTTTATAGTTCTTGCAAAATACGAGCGAGCATTTTGCGTGTGCTTTATGTGTTCTTTCACTCACACAACGTACATAATATTATAACTATAATAAATCCGTAATAAATATGGGCAGATACTTTATCCAGCCAGATATAATTTTAGTAGCGCTCATAAATTGCAAGGATTATAAATGGGCCATAAACTAGACGATTGTACTTACACTTGTTATTTATTTGTTTAATTTTGAGCAGATGAACCTAACATAAATATTATCCGGTCTTGATTGGGTAAAGTTAATCAGGTGAAGCCATTCTATTTTTCGTCCAAATAAACAAGACACTCAATAAATCTATTTTGAGGAATGCTTTTTCGTTCCGTGTGCTAATAAATTTTTATTTTCCGGTACAATCATCGACGAAAACGAATTGTGTTTGGCTTCTATAAATACTGGTGATGAAGCGTAGGCCTTTCGCTGAGAGAGCAGACCCCGATTCGTCTGAACAGGTTCCGCATTCCATATTTCTCCCAAGTTTAATTATAGGACACCCTTAATATGTCACATTGCGCTCTTACTGCGATGTAATATTTTACTCCGAACGTTGTACTGTCACGTAAATTTTGTGATACAAATAAGACGTTGAAATTTCGGGAAATGGTCTGAAATACATTTGCTTGTGTTTGGTGATAATTACAAACTATTATTGGGTTTCACAGTCCACTATCTAGTTATACTAAGAATATAATTTCAGCTTTAATTTAATGCAATAAACGAAAGCCAAGTCTTCTAACAACAAAACGATTCAGCAGTTCGTTACTTTTACTTGCAAGAAAAAAGATTCAACTTTATTTAACACATGCAAGTGTCAGCTAGTTGAGGAGTACCGCTCATTTGCAAAGTTTTCGTATTTAACGGCATTCGATTTTCGATTCGATTCGATTGTTAATATCACAAACAACGTCTTGTGTAAACGTTTATTTAATTAGATTCTAGACAATTTAACCAGTCATTGAGTATTCCTAGATTGTATTTTAGGTTTAAGAAAAGCTAATAGACGCGGTATTATGAACGCGTTAGTGACTATAAACAATGAATTATTACCCCGATCGTAACTCGTTAGTGGTAGATTTAATAGCTCGGTAAAAATAACATTTTACACTACGTTATTCCAGAACTAGCTTTACAAATTGGATTTAAAGGAAAAAGTGTTAAAAGAAACTGGTTGCTGCAAGCACAGCGGCGGAAAATGGCTGGTAATGACACAATGAAATAAAGTGAAATTTCGTAGCGTTTTCGTAGCACCGTAGCACAAACGACTTTATATTGACTACTGAAATTGCTAAATTATTACATAATGATGGTATAATTTTATCTAACTCATCGCAACATTGATTTACAAATATATAAAGCATGATATGAGGTACCAGCACTTCGGTGTGTATTGAAATTTAGAAAAGTGCGTCATCGGGAAGAAAAACAAATGAACTACAGCATCACGGGTCATCGACAACATGATGGTGGCTGTAGTATGACATAATCCGAGTACATGTGTGACATATTAATCTCTTTCACCTCGGTCGGGATCGAGCACGCTAAAAATATTGGCCGGCTCGGACAATATCAAGGTCGCGCGGTTTTATTTTGCCAAATTCACGGATTTGCGAGAATCACAGTTTCCAAAAGAGTTTTTGAATCCAGGACTTTGTACTTGTTATTTCACGGTATTTTTGAGCCCCAAAACTTGCAATATTTCGGGTATTAATTTAAATAAGCGTATTTTATTTAATTTCCGAAATCTATTGTTTTTTCAATTGCTGAACAAGGGACCATTTTGATTTATTTGTTGTCAGCTGGGACCATGAAAACAAGAAATATAGGTAAAGTGAATGATTAAAATCCGAAATATAAACTTACATAAGTAATCAATGTCCTATGTGTATTTACTTGTAAAGGAAAATAATTTCAAAAATAAACGGTAATTGTTTCAACCGCTTCGGTCGATTTAGATACTCGTAATTATTTGATTGGAATAATAAACTGATATTGAATTAAAATAATCAGTCTTGATTAAGGACCATGTTTCTAATCGGACTCGTTTGAACACTCGCTGTCAAAATAAATAATACTTACGATTAGTTTATTTGGCATCGAACCCGTCTGGGGGAAGTCTCGTGGCTCTTCTTAAATGCTGGGTTCGGCACACTGCTAACAAACAAGTATTTTCATATTATTAATTGGCCACTCTATTATAAGTTTTGGTGACGACAGCGGACATAGCGTTATGAAATGGGATTATTATGTCTGTCGTATAAATAATCTATTGTACGCACATTATATTACGTGCAAAACGTCCTAGAAATTTACTTTCGCTTGGGCACTCGCAATGGCGCTTGATAAATTACCTTGTTTTTTTTAAACAGACATGTTTTACAGATTTTATGTAAGTTCCATAAAAGTTCATGTTATGGCAATACGCAAATATATTTCCCATTAGGTAGGTATAATACAATAATATACTTATTATTTAAATAAAGTATGATTTACTTTTATCTGCTGCTTTACATAGAAAAGCCGAAAGTTTTGGGATCAAAACACGACGATAACTAGCTGCCTGTACGTCAGCTGTGTACAATTTATAAAGATGACATCAAAAAAGTTCGTCCACCGCTTAATTAATCATTCGACAAATCGAGTTAATGTTAACACGTCAAAAAATAAAACATAATTTGCGACAGAAATCGGAGCCAAGTTGTCTGGAATACTGGAGACGCGATGTTTGTTTGTAAAACTAAAAGATGATGCCTAGGTAAATAACTCTTTTAGAGGTCAATGGTAAAACACTCATTTTTTTGCTTTGAAAGTGACCGTTTGTCACCTGATAGGGATCGGTAGCGGGAAAGGATGTTTACGAAGATATAAATCTGAGAAGCAATGATGAGTTGCTTGAAACGAAATGCCAACACACGTGCGGTTGTAATTCATTTCACTCAAATCGTTTGAGCATTAATTGCAGTCTCTATGCAGCATAAAAACGCAATTATTTTGAAACAGCTTTTTCACTCGGCTCTATATTCGTAGATTTTGGTTTGGCTTAAAAATATTAAGTATAACGGGAGTCTTGCATACCTGTAATATTGTAAAGAAACCTCCAATTATGATGAGAACATTATGAGACGTAGCACTCTTATTTTGATTATTTTCGAAGTGGTTAGTTTATTATTAAAGATTTAAAATTAGATAGAGGAGATTCACAAAGAATTTCAAAACATAATCAGCAACTCTCTCTAATTCGCGAAAGCTAATTAAAGAAACTTTTCTGAATGTATTTTGGAACATTTCCCCGCTTCGTTAAACTAAAAATTTCCAATGGTTCGTTCACTTCTGTTTAGGTTCATATGTTTGTCCGCATGGAATTTGAAATTTCCCTTAAGACTGTTTATTTATATCTCATTTCAACACTATCTTAACATTTTGCTCGCTTCTGAAACAGTTTTTCGTGTGATTTTGAATATTTTATTTGTTTTTACAGAACAGTCCACAGCATACGGGTTATTCAAGAAGACAGGGCGGTTCACGCCCCCTGCGAGGTCCATTCCACGATTCCGAAAATATGCTATTGAAGACTTCCACTTCATCAAGGTCCTGGGCAAAGGCAGCTTTGGCAAGGTGAGTTTGAATGTGACAAGTTATGTACATGGCAAAGTCCTAGTCAGGGTGAATGAGCCGCTAAGTATATAGGCATATCTGGAAAAGACAGCTGCTTACTTTAAAATAAATAAGCTTGCAAATTTTTATGTACGTTTGCGTCACCAAAAACAAATATACTTATCATTCCAGATTAATGTTAAAATTATTTACGGACAAAAAACTCAAATATAACTCTTACATCAGATGCCGTGATGAAACCGTTGCTTTGACACGAATTCATAAAACTCATTGAGTGGCCTATTTCCCGGAAGAATGATAGTGACATTTATTTATTATTACTAAAGTCCCTTTAATAAAAAGAAAAGTAAATGATTTACCATTGAGCGTTTAAAAATAAACCTCAGTAGCTTTAAATTGTGATAACAATTAGTATTGTTTTCTTTCCGATGACCCAAATGTATGCAGTCGAGTGCCAGCCCGTCGACGTGACTGCGAGCGGCTTTATAAATGGCACGCAGTATCGGCACAACCTAACCCTAATTGATTTCAATTGAGATAATGGACCTATTAGCTGATCACTGAACTATAGATGTTAGGAACAGAAAAAAATGAAATTGAATACATTGAGACCTCGACTTGTAGCTGAGATATAGTACGTCTGTGTAATTAACAATTCTGCTTCGTTCACAAATGCTGTGAGTTCTTAAAGTATCATCAGCCAATATTATTCTAGCCTTTCGTAGAGATTCTACGATTGTAGTACTGTACCTCTAGTAGGAAAAACTTTCGAGTCCGTTTCGTTGCGTATTCAAAGTGTCATCGAAAAATTTTGTATGAAAAATTAAACAGCGCCCCCTATATTATAGCCGCCCTAGGGGGCGCTGTTTAATTTTTCATACAAAATTTTTCGATGACACTTTGAATACGCAACGAAACGAACTCGAAAGTTTTTCCTACTAGAGGTACTGTAGTTTGACGTCATGAGTTGTTCAGCTTCTCAGACCATGTGACACGATTTATGACAAAGCCACTGTTTCAAACACAATATTGTAAACGTGGGTAGTCAAAAATGCCAATAGCTCTATTAATAGAAACACAAATCAGTGGTTCATTACTTAAAAATTTGGAGTAGTGCCCCTATTTACTCCAATGCAAAAAGTTGAAAATGAAACAGTATTTTGAGCTTTCGTTACGAAGAAGCTATCTAATAAAGTGTCTGATAACTAGGTTTTTCGGGCTTTAATGATTAAAATATTTATTATGTAAGAAGTACAGAGACTGATAAAAATAAATTTCGTGGAAAGTTGTATTCAGCTTTTCTTGTTTTATAGTAGGCACACACAATAGATATTAAAATGCAAAATGTAAGCGAACTTCAGTCCCAAAATAAACGTACGCAACCGAAACAAGGAGGTTTTGCCAAGAAAAAAATCGCTTTTCGTATTCATAACAACATTGAACGACATCGCGAAGTCCGCGATGAGAGACGGCTCCTCGAACCAGTGCGACTGTACTGTACTGTGCTGGTAAAAATAAGTGGCGGTAACCGGTAAAATATGTGTTGTCAAACGAAATGATATTGATGTCTTATTTGTATTGGCATAAATATAAATGGGTCCGTTTTCAGTTGAAAGGAAAAACAAATGAAGCACGATCGTTGTAATTTCCGTGTTGACAAAAATTATAATATCTTTACAAGCTTCGTAGGCGCATATTATCTATGTCTGAATGAGCTATATCTGTCTATTCACGCAATTAAGAAAAAGTTTTATGTGTGATAGCAACGTTGTTACCGCAAGAAAATGCTATTCCCTGCAATGCTCTACCTTTCTTCATAGTGAATTTGATGCTATCTCTAAGTTCTTATTGCTGAAATTTACCATTTTGTGGTCGTATACACAATCAACATCCCCTGAGTCCGCCAATGAAGACGTTACCAATACGTTTAGTTTATTTCCCTCAATAAAACCACACGTAACAAATATTTATAAGCTCTCCATCGACGTCACGTCGCTACAGCTTTAATGGGTTTATTTGCACATGTCTAAATTGACTTAGCAACAGGCATTACATTAATATTCGGAAGCTTCATTCATTTGCAATCCGGGATGTGTATGTTAGAGAAGGAAGATAGTAAGCAGACATGCAGTTACATCCTAAGAGTTAAACGTCACACTATTTTGCAACACGGTCGTTTATTTGAAACAGCTTTCAGCCCACGGCTTCGCCCGAGCGGAATTTTGTCTGTCACAGAAAAACTTTATCGCGCGCGTCCCTGTTTCAAAAACCGGGATAAAAACTATGCTATGTCCTTTCCCAGGACTCAAACTATCTCTATACCAAATTTAATCAAAATCGGTTCAGTGGTTTAGGCGTGAAAGCAAGACAGAAAGACAGAGTTACTTTAGCATTTATAATATTAGTAAAGATAGTGTTAGGTAAACGTTTTTATTAAATTAAAAATTAACAACAGGAGAGCCGACCCCAAATAATTTATTAGAGGATCTATGTATATCTTCTATAAGAATAAAATGAAAATAAAGTTTATGGCGACAAGGATTGTATCAAAAATTGGATTTTAGATTTAAGTCATTTCAGACTTGTATTTGGTTTGCGATTCCTAAAAGCGACATTTTTTTTTTTTTTTTTTTATTAGGTCTGCAAAACTGGTTTTACAAAGTTACATACATAAAATAAACTTAACTTATTTGGCATTAATAATGTAAAACCTCCTAGATGCAAACACCGCATGCATATAATAATATTGTGTAAACAGAAAATGTTAGCAAAAAAGTTATTAGCCTATGTACTTAAAGTTTCATTTAACATTAGAGCAGCAATAAAATTTACTTAAAAGGTTGTTTTTGATAGAGGCGATAGAACCGTGAAAAATATCAACTTCGGTGCGAACAGAATTACAGCCCGACGCAATGCGATAGAGTGGTGAATGCTGACCGAGATTGGTTTTGCATAGAGGATTTTCGAAAGTTTTCCGATTCAGTAGGCGGCTGCTTGGGCGTGGGACGGAGAGTGACAGTCGCTCGAGGGTGTAAGAAGACTCCAAAGATCCACGAAGCAACTTGCAGGCAAAAACTACGTCAGACTTCCTACGTCGAATGTACAGTGGCTCCAATTTATAGTGCGAAAGGCGTTGAGTGTAGCACGTTAAATTACGGCATTTGTTGTCAGAATACGCAAGGTGGTATAGAAAACGTCTTTGAACTCTTTCCAATCGATCAATATGGACTTGATAACAGGGGCTCCAGACAACACTGCAATATTCAAGAATACCTCGTATCAGGGCGACGAATATCTTAATCGTCAGAGAAGGCTGGTTGAACAACTTCATCTGACGATTGACAAATCCAGAGAGTCGAGACGATTTGGCGATTATATGATCTAAATGATTTCGAAAACTAAGCGAGCTATCAACCATAACACCTTAATCTCGAATAACCGAAACCTCTTCTAGTTGAACACTTCCAATTGTGTATGACGCGATTTTCGGTATTTTTCTTCTAGTAAGTCTTAAAAAGAAACATTTGGTAGGGTTAAGACGCATGTCGTTAGCTTCGCACCAATCCATTATGACATTTATATCGTTTTGCAATATAGTAACGTCATGTTGATCCGAGATTATTCGGTATAGTTTAAGATCGTCTGCAAACATTTTAAAATTGCTCTGTATTCGAGTACAGAGGTCGTTGATGAAAATTAAGAAGAAAAGTGGCCCCAAGTGAGAACCCTGGGGCACCCCCGACGGTACAGGTGAAGCCTTCGACGAAAAACCAAGAAAAGCCACCAGCTGTGATCGATTTAATAAATACGACTCACACCAACGCAACAAGGAGCCATGTATACCCATATTGGCGAGTTTCGTAAGTAATAGATCGTGGTTAACTAGATCAAACGCCTTCTGAAAGTCTGTGTATATCGCATGCACTTCCTCCTGATTGTCAAGAGCCTGCGAAACATCGGTAATATATTCGACCAAGTTGGTGGAAGTTGATTTACGTGGGAGAAATCCATGTTGATTGGGATTTATCTGTCTCTGGACGTGAGGCAATATCTGTTTGTACACTATTGATTCCAAAATTTTACCGCTTATGGAGAGTATAGAAATGGGACGGTAATTTCTGACACTATTCTGGTCTCCAGACTTGTGAATGGGAGTAAGGTGGGCTAGCTTCCATTTACTTGGAAAAACCCCAGTCTCTAAGGACTGTTGAAAAAGTCTTGTTAGAGGCTTGCATAGGTTGTCTGCACAATTTTTGAGGAAAATTGGAGGTAGAAGATCTGGCCCAGGGCCCTTATTGCAGTCTAAATTCTGCAGAGACTTCAGAACCTCGTCCTCGGTTATGATGCATTTACTAAGAAGGAGAGGGCAATTATTCTTCAGCTCTTGATCAGCAATGATGGGATGAGTGGGTAAATTGTTGTGTTTTGTTATGGTTCCATACACAGATTGAAAGTAGTGAGAGAAAAGATCTGCCACTCCTTGTCCACCTTTTGCCACAACTTCATCGAGGCGCATCTCATTTGGAATGGAAGTGCAATTAGATTTCCTCTCCTTCACATATCTCCAAAAGTATTTAGGACAAGATCTCATATGTTCGTGCTATGACATGACATGCTATTTCTACGAGCTAGTTATCTAATGTTGTTTACTGACTCAATATGAAAACTATTATTAGGTAAGTAGTTCTCTAGTTAGTCGTCACATTTTCTCGAACACATGTTGCAGTATTATGCGCTATAAACGTCGCCTATATCACAATGCCGGCCGATGCCCCGCGTTGTTACGGATGAGAACTGTGTCAAACAGTTAGGAAATCAAATGAAAATAGACCTAACTACCTGTGCACCGGAATAGACGAAAACTGGGTCGCTGGAGAGATGTTACAGTGACACTTGAAATACTCAATGATATTTAAAAAATATTTTCAAATAGAATGAGAGTTACGACAGTTTCGCTCTCTTAGGGAATGACATCGTCATACGGTGAAGTTTGTATGATTGGCTATCATTTTAAAAGTACCAATGATTATCCTAAATCTTGTTGTTAGGAGATTTTTAAAGAAAATATGAAGAGTAATTATCTTAGAAGTGGCCTTTCAGATGTTTATGACAAATCTAGTTTCCATTCCATTGATCTTTGTGAGATCAATGCAGCTGAATATAGATTCGTAGTAAATCATTAAGTTGACTCACCTACTTTTGTAAAATATTGCGATATTTAAAAATAAGGAAAGTGTACTTGGCACGCGCTTACAGAGGATTGAGACAAATGTAGTATGATTAACTTCAAAGTCAACAGCACGGTGTATTTGTTTGTAAGAACAATGAACTTTGCTTGCATGAATCAGGTTGGGGGAACTGGCTAAAGTTTCGAGAAACGCCTCTACGTTTTATTTAAAATACGAGATTTACATGGAAAATGTCAGTCACAATTGCTCTGGTTGATAAAAGGTGATGATTGATTTCATATAAAATTTTATCATGTTGTTTCATCACATTACAGTCAAATGAAATGAGACGAGAGCCACGCGTAGTTACGCGTGTAGTGCATGAACTCATGCAATATGATTTTGAAAAAAGACAAGTAGGTTAAAACGGTTATCTTCAAAAGGGTAATCAAATCGGTGATAGCATCAGCGGTACACCACAATTACTGTTTTCCCTATTCAAATGTAAATGTTTACATTGACTGAAGAGGAAAATCAGAAATTTCAGAAATCAGTAGTCAAATCTTGCCTAGATTCTAGGTATTGATGCAATCTGTTTTCCTTATACCTGCTGTAGGAGTAAAAATGTGCGTAAGAGCAGTTATGAGAAAACAATGTTTATTGTCTTCTCTGAGCATCGATTAATCTTTTATCTACTTTGTTAGAACAAAGATTTAATAATTGATTACTTGTGTGTTATGTTTCATGTTCTTTTCAGTAACTGGAAAAAAATGCTTCATAAACAAAATGTTTTATTAGATAAAGATCCTCAGAAATTAAACCACTGAAGCACTTGATCATTTCTGTAGGACGATCGTAGAAAAAAAACGTGATAAATATTACAAGCTCTTTGGAAGAGTCTTATATCTTGAAATTTAATTTATATCGACAAATAAGGCGTGGTTTCTCGAAACAATCGCAGCCAACACAATGGCCGAAGCCAAGCATCACAAGCCCCAATTGCCGCTGACCGTAACCCCCGATGGCAGCGTGCCCGCTGCAAGCCGCGGTTCACCTGCGCTGCACCAGCCCACCGCGTCCCCGCTATTCTTGGCCCCTACATCACCGGCCACCTTTCGCGCGTCACCGACCACGTGTCATCGTTCCCACACTATCTATAGCCATATATATCACTATCACTCGTACATCAAACCGACATGTCACGTGACCGCACTTGGTGCGCCCCGTCGCGTCGATTCGAGTCTAATCGTCTATGTAATAGTTCCGATTAATAAGTTTTCTCTTTGTAAAAACGACAATCCAATTATTATTCGATTTCTTAATCTGACATCAAGGATGCCCAATCACAGCCAAAACAATGCTACAGGTATAGTGAGTAGTGACATGATGCAATAGCAATGTTTACAATTTGCTTCAAAAGCCGGAAGCCAAGGGATCTAGTGCGACATTTGTCGATGTCATTGGTTTATTCTTAATCCTACGGCACTCTAGTTCTGATTGGTAGGTATAATTACGCGCACTTAAGGCTCAGAATAATTAGCTGTTAGATATAAATCTTATCCAACACATGTTAATTATCAGAACATATTACAGGGATTCGTAATTTATATATACTGTAGGTCAAACTCTATGCGAAGTTGAAATGCGTGTTTCTAGGAAGAAGACACGTTCAATTTTAATTAGCTTTGACTGACACGTGTAACTAACTCTACATTTGCAACTAAATTCATGAAAACGTCTTCAAATAAGCTTACATTTCATTAAATACTATTTATGAGTCCCGTATTCCAACCTGTAATTGCAATTCGCGATGTAATCCGCTACGTGATGTGTACGTAATGGCCGTTGGATATACATTTAGCTTTTGTTACGGTATACATACAGCACACAAAAACACGGTCTTATACAGTTGTAATAGGTACTATTTTGCAGGAAGACTTTATATCAGTCGACTGTACAAAGATACTTTACTTTCTACTGGGCATCCCTATCTTCCTGATGGCACAAGCCCGCGGCCCAGTTGTGGTTGAGCCGACGCCAAGTGTACGGAGAAAGCGCGATATATATGTAGCGCAGCGTCACGGGTGTCATACGTTTCCTGAGACATTTATCAAAAGCTAATGTTACTAATTTTGTATATGACAATTTGTTAACTGGACATCTCGTGCGCGGATATAATTTTATCTAATTTTCTTTGGAACTTCAGAACTTTGAGCGCTCTTTTTAAATTATAAATAAGGGTCGTCGTACGTAGAATAATAAAAGTTCATAATTGTATGGTTAAAATATACATCAAAGTACTTAATTTTTACACGTAATAGGTGACGTTGGATTAAATTAGCCTTACTTTATTCCGGTACTTAAATAAGATGTAATTAATATAGAATTTCTATTTCACAACACCCATAAACAAAGGCAATTATCATGCAATAAGGAGAGACATGCACTTAAAGTCTTCATATAAATTAAGGAAGATAGATATATAAATAAGCTCAATTAATTAGTAGATTTACCGCAAACAGCAAATTGATTCTGAATGGTGATTTATTTGGGTAAGGCGCCAAATGCATGGAGATCCTTCTGATGCTGATTTAACATGTTCACTGGGACGTCCAAATGGCGGATCCCCAAGAATTCACTTATGCAGAAGGATTCATGCCAATTCAAGCCGCAAATGTTTGTGCGGAGAATTTATTCTCTCTAAGGAACAAAGAGAACATTGCGATTTTGGAAATGAAATTTCTCAATGACTAGCCCTTTTTTGGCATCGTTACCAATGACAGTCGACACAAAGAGTTAGTTGGATGACGTAATTCCAAGAAGAAATTTTCACATACAAATTGTGTAACTTGATGCAAGGTATTCCCCTGCTTGTGTTAGGGTGGCTCGTAATGGATCGCGTCGCTTTATTTTTCCTATAAGGAACGTTTTATACCTACTTCTAAGATCCGATTCGACCAAACTTTTATCCGAGAATAACTCCTGGTACCTATAACTGGCACATTGACAGTTTCAGGATAGGAAATATGTCATAACTGACGATTTAGGTATTCTGAGATTAATATTTATTCTTGTTTGGTCAAATCCACCCTAAGACCGTTAAATAAAGTCAATAAAGTGGGCACATAGTTGCCCTTAAGGCCTGCAAAACCTTTGTAAACTCTGTACAAAGCATAATGAGCGAGCTTTTTCAGATAATACGTTTGTTTTACAGGTATTACTGGCAGAGCTACGGGATACGGAGTACTACTACGCCGTGAAATGCCTGAAGAAGGACGTGGTGTTAGAAGACGACGACGTCGAGTGCACCCTCATAGAGAGAAAGGTGCTCGCACTGGGCACCAACCACCCGTATCTTTGCCATCTGTTTGCTACTTTTCAGACTGATGTGAGTATATTTTTAACCTTCAGAAAGACTGAACTTTTATTTTTGGTGGTCTATGGTAGCAGGGAAGCGCTGGACGCAGGCCGCTACCAATCGATCAACATGGAAAGCATTGGGGGAGGCCTATGTTCAGCAGTGGACATCCTATGGTTGAAATGATGATGATGCTGATTATGATGACGGGAAATAAAGGGTTGACAGCGAAGAAAGTAATTTAGGACATGACTTTCATACGGCTCTCTACTTCAAGTTCGATTCGATTTCAAGCATGAACTCAAGCTTTTGATAAGGTACTAAGGTACCTACACTAAACGTAAGTATTCAGTTGAATTTAAATATTTAGTAAGATATAATTTTACCAGACTTTTGAATGTCTTTTTGTAACGTGCGTAATGTAATCAATACCCTAAACATTTTTTGCTAAGTGCTGACGTCTTTCTTAGAACTAATAATACGTACCTACATAAGAAACTGACAGACTGTCTGTTAATTTTAATTGGCCCGTGAAATGTTTACAAAACGTGCCTACGTTTTACGATAACAAAATAACGTTATTTACTAGACTTTTGCATGGATTGTGGAAGCGAAAATATCTAAACGAATTATTATTGTTATTTGCAGTCTCACCTGTTCTTCGTGATGGAATACCTGAACGGCGGTGACCTCATGTTCCACATCCAGCAAAGCGGCCGCTTCCCTGAGTCGCGCGCGCGCTTCTACGCCGCAGAAATCGTGTCGGGACTCAAGTTCTTGCACAAGAGAGGCATTGTTTACAGGTAAAGTTATTTACTTTTGCCTAATAGGTAAGGGGTTTACTTTAGTCTTTAATAATGGCGGTAAAGTAGTTTTAAATGTGTCTTATTTTTCTTCTAATTAAAAAGTACCATATTTGGAAAACAATCTGTAGTTAGATAGGTTGTGTCACTGTTCTGTAAAATACTATCTTGTCTTGTTTACAATTTTCTGTAAAATATTCATCTGGATGTTATGAAAAGAAACTAAACTTAGTTATACGAATGGAGAAATGAGGATACCTAGCTGTTCATTCAGATATTTTTTATGACTTGTTGTTCTTGATCTTCGCACCCAAAGTACGTGCAGTAATAGTAAATATTAATAGATATGACCTTGCAATAGATTGCTTCTTTGTAGACGTGTTACGTGACTCGCATTTCAAAACATGACGAATAGTGTTGTTTTTCTGCGTATGTCACAAATAGGCACGCATTTAGATGATTTTCAACCGACTTCAAAAAAGGAGGAGGTTCTCAATTCGACCCGTATGTTTTTTTTTTCTATGTTTGTTACGCGATAACTCCGCCAATTATGAACCGATTTGAACTAATCTTTTTTCGGCGTATAGGTAATACCTCAAGGGTGGTCCCATTTAAATTTAATAATAGAAAAAACAACCCCCAAGGTTGGAAAATTGGGGATGAACTTTTTTATACGCAATATCTCCGCCGATTATAAATCAATTTGAACGATTATTTTTTTGTTGAATAGGTATTATCAAAAGGGTGGTTTCATGCGAATTTGAAGAAAATATTTCACCCTCAAGGGTGGAAAATTGGGGATGAACTTTTTTATACGCAATATTTTTAATTTTTAGTTTTGTTTGAAGTCGGTTTTATTTTTTAAAAAAGTTAATTATATCATGTACAGTCAGCGTCAAATAGTTCGTGACACCCAAACTGTCCAAAAAGTTGAAAACAAAGACGCGTTGCGAACTTTTTTGCTACTTTGGGTGTCACGAACTACACGCTGACTGTATTAATTACGAAGTATAATAACGAAACATGAGTGTTTTTTACCCTCAGGGATTTGAAACTGGATAATATCCTCCTGGACTTTGACGGGCACGTGCGGATAGCAGATTTCGGCATGTGCAAGCTACAGATTTACTTGGACAAGACCGCGGACACGTTCTGCGGCACCCCCGATTATATGGCCCCTGAGGTGAGGACTAAGGAAACATTTATTAAAGTCATGTTTGTAACTAGTAGACCAGAGACATTGTGCCCATCTCCAAGAAAAAGTTTGCTACTTGCAAGTGAGGTAGTTACTACGAGCACCTACGAGTAATACGTGTCATGTATGGCGTTTCTATAGGGGTAATTACGGTTACGTGACACAAGGTCTACTAGATGCTACATGGATCGATTTTGCTACGTAACGGAAAGGAAACCTTACTCAATGTCATTCTAAAAATATATATTGACTATTGGTTTAAATGTTAGCTAAGTTAATAGCAGTTCTGTTACATTAAATCCCGTCCTTTCGTAACTCTATTAAATCCCTTGCAGATAATCAAGGGGCTGAAGTACAACCAGACGGTAGATTGGTGGTCGTTCGGCGTGCTGCTGTACGAGATGCTGATCGGCCAGAGTCCTTTCAGCGGCTGTGATGAGGATGAGCTGTTCTGGTCCATTTGCAACGAGATGCCGTCCTACCCGCGCTTCCTATCGCAAGAGGCGCTCACCGTACTCACGCGGGTAAGTAGATAGCTGTTTCTAAAGTTGAATAAAATTTTCGGAATTTTGCTTTCTTTTTCTTCTTAATAAAATTACTATTTCACTAGCGGTCCGCGACTTCGCACGCGTGGATCCCTTTACCCTATTAGAGGTAGAGTTTTGCAAAGTCCCGTCTTAGTGAGCACCTTACGTTCTAAAAGTGACTTGCAAAATTTGAGACTCCTAGCAGTTGTAGTATATGAGATTTCATGATGAGTCAGTCACCTTTCGCTTATTAATATATATTGTAAACAAAAGTAAAACTTTAAGCTCAACAAATGTTGCCTAATGAATACATGGCTTTATGGTTATTTTTGTTCCCAGTTGTTGGACAAAGATGCGCGGACGCGGCTGGGCGGCGTGGAATGCATGCACGGGGATGTGCGGGACCAGGAGTTCTTCCGACCCATCCACTGGGACCGCTTGGAGCGCAGGGAGCTCGAGGCGCCCTTTAAGCCACGAGTGGTAAGTACAGCTGGCTACTAGTTGTTGGATAGAATTGGGTGGACGCGGCTGGGCGGCAGGATTAGGAGTTCTTCACACACCCTTAATAGTTTCTGAACCAGCGACTTTTCGTGTGCGTCAGAGTCACTAAGTACCCATATTTTACATCGAAACAAATATTTTAAATATTGCTTCCCAGTTGCTACTAATCGTTAGATAGTTGCTACCCTCGATTTAAAGAAAATAATCTACTTTCTTAGGTGACGCGCCATCCTAGCATCAGAATGGCTGGTCACCTATCCAGCGAGAACAAACTGCGCTAGTTAAAAGGGTTTGTTTTTAACCAACAGTTGCTACTAACTGCTACCTTCACCCGGAGATTTCTCGGGAGGCGTCACGGGTTCGATGCCCGTTGCTAAATCAGACCGTTAGTCAGGGAAAAAGTAATTAATTATTGTCTGGCGTCACCACTAGGATATAAATAGGTATGGCCCTCCATGAACCAAGCTTGTTATTTAAATTAAATTAATAACAATTTCTTTTACTTACTTCCAGAGGCACCCGCTAGACACGCAGTACTTCGACCGCGCGTTCACAGGCGAGCGGCCGCGGCTGACCGCCGTAGAGCCGCACGTCCTCCGCTCCATGGACCAAGAACCCTTCAGGGGATTCTCGTACACGAACCCCAACGCCACCGACCGCTAAAACCAACCCAATTTCTTTAGGGTGGTAGTTCGAATTCGCTCAGCTAACGACGGAGCCCCAGGCGAGTGTAGTTTGTTATACCACGCCTATAAAGCTTCGTGATTTCAGCTCTACAACGGAGCTATATGAGGCGGGTGAAATGTTAGCGCAAGGCGAAGATAAGTTGATAGAATTGAATTTTTCGCACGCACGAAAAACATTTAATTCGAGTAGTTTAACGAGAAAAGTTGTTGAAATACCCTCCGCGGGCGGATCAGGTTATTATTTCGTTTACAGATTACTATGCATCAATTTCATAGGTCTGTACATATTGCGTAATATAGTTGAAAACGTAATCATTAACGTCATTAAATATTGTTTTGTAGATTGCAAAAACATTGTAATTATTGTAAATCGTTTTTCAGCTCCTTGTGTTATTTGAAAGCTGAAAAAGACATCTATCAGTAAGCTAATTTTCACGTGTAGCTTATGAATTTTAATGTAAAACAATACTCATAGTTGCATGATACTTTAAAGGAACATCAGTTCCTCATCTAGTCGTAAAATAAAATTAATAAGTACCGAATCATTGCTTACGGTAAGTATTTCATTAGATAAAAAAATAAGTGTGAAATGTAATAGTGATTTAGCAAAATGTTAGTTTGTCAAAGAATCTCAGTTGTTGATTTAATCATTGATTTAAAATTATATTCAATGTTGTATCTTGCATATCACGAAAGTTCAAACAAAAAGTTTCGTTACATATTACATTGTTTGTTATGAATAAATTACTTTAATAAACAGCTGTTCGTTTTATTTTGAGAGAGATGGGGATTATAAATGATACAGAAGAAATAATTTACCCACATATATTGCAAACTTAATATTGTGTCATATTGAATAATAAATGTACTATTATCACTTAAAACAAATATTCATAATAATATGTATTTCATATCGAGAAGCTATTAAATAACATATAGTAATAATACGATGACGTACAATCAGCATCACTAATTAATGGTAACTTATTATATCATAAAATATCTCATATTTCATACGCAATAGCTTATTATCAATTGAGTATCGCTTAAAATAAAGTTTATTTACCCCTTAATAAAACCTAAAACAGTTTCATAAGACGGTTTAATATTGATCTTGAGATTATGTAGAAATCAACATTTGATAGAAATTGATATGCCATCAAGATCAACCGTTTATAGCACTGTTTCATTTTTTATTTAAAGTGGGTTAATCTAACAACATCGACAAGCTGCAACAAACACATTGATATAGTACAATGTACAGTCAGCATAATAAAATAATAGTAACAAATTAACTAACATAACATATAATATAACACTAAAAGTAGGTACTTAAATGCAGATCCATATCTTAAATACAGTGAACACAACTATTTACTAACCATACAACAATAAAAGCATTTGAAGAGGCGGAAAACAACGTCCTAGTTTATATCGTGGTCATACAGATAGTGTACACAAAATAGGTTTTAATCTGAGTTGTCCTGAAATGGGGACAAAGGCTACGGGGTTCGTTGGGACTTTTGTAGTATAAATATTTGCATTTTTTTGCTATGCACCTTAAAAATAGTTATTAATTTTTCTCCCTGTATCTACCAATTTTAAGCAAGGCTACAAGTTCCAACGAAACCCACGTGGAATGTGGTCAATTAGGAATAAAGGACGAAGCACACTTATCAACCCGGAAACGTAACCGTATCAACTCGAGGCGGTCAGTATTCTTTGTATGAAACTCTGAACTGCAACGCGCTTTTATCCGCACGTAACGACAATGTTTCGCCTCGCGGGGAAAGGCGATACGGTGTTGATCCTTTTTCGGATTGATAAGTGTGCTATGACTTTAACTCAGCCTATTTACTAAGAAGTATAAAGTGCATATTCTTGCATCTATTTTATCAATTCGCGTTAAAATATTGTCATAAGCATTAATTCTAAAGTATTTCGTAAACTCGTAGCTGCACACGGATAACAATAATTTATTTAACATTTGTTATGTTGTATAATTTAATATTCGATACTACGTTAAAACTAATGGCAAGTGAGAGTGCCAGTAGGAATCACAGATAATGAGATATTAAACCGTCATACATAGACGGACTAAACAACAACATCAAAAATTTAAAACTACTTCATATCAGCGACACAGATCATATCTTACTATTTACTAACATTTATAATAGAATGCATTTCTTTAAAATACAGAAAACGGTGCTTTTACAGGGGCAATTATATTGTTTTGTTAAGGACAGGTCTTGGAAACATGAAGACTTCATTATTTACAGTAATTGGGGCAATTTATGAAATCAATGCTTCCCCCACCCATCAAAACGGCCGGGCTTGCAGTGCGGTTCAGTTTCAGTTAAAAGCGAGACAGAAGTAGAAAGAAAATCGATAAAACCCAACCAAATGGATAGTAGCCTTTTAAACACAAAATAGAAACAACACACACAATAGAAATCAATATTAAAGGGTTTCACTAACTAATGTTGAATTAAATTAGAAACAATAGTATGTAGACAATGACTGCAATTTATTTATATTGCTCTAAATTCATTACCGAGCTATTTTTGGGAAAATAATTGCCCATGTTAATGCGCCCGTAAACACTTTGCGAAGGTGATATTTGTATTAACTAAGTAGACCTATTGTGAGATACTTTACTTATCTATGACCGTATTGATCAGTTAATACGGATTTTCAGCAGAAGGGCAGACAGCTACCTACCCCGAACAATGTTATCCGAATTTTCGAATGTTTCCATCCCTCTCCAGCATAGCGAATTGCATGCATGATCCACAGTTTATAAGTATATCAGAATAACAGATAGATTTATTTCACTATGGTACCCAATCGGGAACCAAAATCGGTTCGCAACACACAAACGATAAGTAAATTATAAAAAATAAAGTGGTCCCTAGTCAAAAAAAGGTTGACAACCACTACTTACTATTTAATACATTAACAATCTACGAAAAGGTCAGTAAACCGATACTGCATCGATTACTTAATTATGTCTACGTTTTACCAGGAAAGATTGAACACAAAATTAGACTTAATCTTTGCTTGTGGACTTTCGTTTACCTGATTGAGGCTACATCCAATTCTAGCAGTGAAATAGCCGGTGGTGGAGTGTGACCTGGTGGATGCGACTGCTAGTGACTATGACGAGGATGTGCCTCCCTTTCATCTCCGCCACCTCAAGGAACCTCACAGACGGGTCGGCATTCTCGTACGAACCTAGACTCTGCACGCTCAAAGTTACCTCAGGCTCCAAACGACTCATCTGAGTGAAGAAAAACTCTGGATTGTAAATATCAACCTGAAAGCACAAGCAAAAAGTATCAACACTTGTAAATGGATTGACCTATTTAAATCCTGGTTCAAGATTAAACTACTGCATTGACACTGCACTAGCCAGCAATCGGTGTCGCAAATTGACCTTAATAGCAAAATGGGCTACAAAACGACCATTAGAGCAGGGAGCAATACGCAAAGTGTACCTATAGGTCAGCTATACGTTTCTAAAGTTAGATAAGCATATACTGTACCACTATTAAAAAAATTAAATTATATTTACCTTTCCAGACTTATATCCAAGTATAAGCAGGTTCCCGTGCTTCAAGGTACACCTCAAACCTGGACACTCGAAAGTCCAGTAGGACCCATTGTAACCTACGCGTTGTGAGTGGCAACTGGGCACTGTCGAAATTGATAGGGGTTTTTATTTGTGACATATTTTCGAAAATACCCATTTTAAAGGTTTAACGAATAAAAATACAAAAGAATAAAAAAATATTAAAAATATAAGTACGTTTTGTAACTCGGTTTTTAGACCCTCAAACAGTAACTGTCGACAAGAGATCATTTTGTCACATACCCCTAACCCCTTGTATATCATACAAACCTCTAAAAGGGCTTGATGCAGAATGTGCACTTCACAAAATGTGCACTTTTCTATACAAATGTAAAAGGACATTGGGAACTTTAATATGAGAAAATGCCCCACGGCGGACAAAGATGAAACGTATTTTATTTCAAAGCTTTATACTTGTAGGTATATTCACTTAAAGCGCTATGTTGTGATTAGAGATGGGCCGACTAGTCGCCGACTAGTCGGGAAAGCCGACTATTCGGCATCATTTGTAGTCGGCCGACTAGTGACGACTATTCGGCAAAATATGCCGATTATAATCGGCGCATAACAAAATTAAATGTGTGAATGAAATAAAACTCATAATCACCAAGACGATTATGAGGTAGACCAAGGGCTTTTGTCTAAACCACTTTTGACTGCAAAAAATCAGTAAAAAGTGGTTTCACCATATTCAAAATTTTGGCAATCAGTCTAAATTCATACAAAGTTAAGATTAGTTAAAATTACCATGAAATCATCAAAAATGTGTAAAGTTTATGTAATTTGTCCATATAAAAATTATAACTTTTTTTTCGGGGAAAATATGCATGGAATTGCATACCTAACCTGCGGGGAAGTGGTAGATTATGTGGGGCTCCTCTCATCGGAAGGATGAGGAATACCCACATAAATAATAGCCCCTGAGCTCCGTCGATCGCCTTAGTGTGAAGAACTATGGGAATCCGGACAAAGCCATCAACTATCACAGTCCGTCCCGGCAATTGCCCACCTGTATGGCGGGCCCTGCCTATCCGACGGTGGTGGTAGTCCGTACATGCAGGCGGGGGTACCCCCACGCCCTCAACTCGCTGACCATAACCGTGGAGGGTGGAGAGGAATCAGTGGGCCTAGGATGCGTGCCGCGATAAGCGCAATTTTGCCCATACATTTGACGTTGATAAGTAAGAATAATATCACGGCGCGCATCCTAAACCAGCAGGAGGCGATCATATTGTCACCTCCTCTGACCCCTCCGCCGTCGAAAATTATAACATCTACCTCAGGTACTGTTAGGTGATTGTAATGTTGCTTTTTATTTTTTATCTTAATAAAAAAATCTCATTTCTTAAGAAGTTTTTATCTCTTTAGAAATCTAGATATTATTATTTCTTTGTGAAATCTAGATATTCTTATTTCTTTGAGAAATCTAGATATTATTCT
This sequence comes from Ostrinia nubilalis, assembly GCF_963855985.1. Lineage (NCBI taxonomy): Eukaryota > Metazoa > Arthropoda > Insecta > Lepidoptera > Crambidae > Ostrinia > Ostrinia nubilalis. The sequence goes on along the minus strand of NC_087091.1, from coordinate 4,945,123 downwards.
TCGGACAAGTAGGTATTAGAATGATCGGCATTGCCGATTAGTCGGCCGACTAGTCGGCAATTTGAAAACCGATTAGTCGGCTAGTCGGTTAGTCGGCAAATACCATAGTCGGCCCATCACTAGTTGTGATTAGAGATGGGCCGACTAGTCGCCGACTAGTCGGGAAAGCCGACTATTCGGCATCATTTGTAGTCGGCCGACTAGTGACGACTATTCGGCAAAATATGCCGATTATAATCGGCGCATAACAAAATTAAATGTGTGAATGAAATAAAACTCATAATCACCAAGACGATTATGAGGTAGACCAAGGGCTTTTGTCTAAACCACTTTTGACTGCAAAAAATCAGTAAAAAGTGGTTTCACCATATTCAAAATTTTGGCAATCAGTCTAAATTCACACAAAGTTAAGATTAGTTAAAATTACCATGAAATCATCAAAAATGTGTAAAGTTTATGTAATTTGTCCATATAAAAATTATAACTTTTTTTTCGGGGAAAATATGCATGGAATTGCATACCTAACCTGCGGGGAAGTGGTAGATTATGTGGGGCTCCTCTCATCGGAAGGATGAGGAATACCCACATAAATAATAGCCCCTGAGCTCCGTCGATCGCCTTAGTGTGAAGAACTATGGGAATCCGGACAAAGCCATCAACTATCACAGTCCGTCCCGGCAATTGCCCACCTGTATGGCGGGCCCTGCCTATCCGACGGTGGTGGTAGTCCGTACATGCAGGCGGGGGTACCCCCACGCCCTCAGCTCGCTGACCATAACCGTGGAGGGTGGAGAGGAATCAGTGGGCCTAGGATGCGTGCCGCGATAAGCGCAATTTTGCCCATACATTTGACGTTGATAAGTAAGAATAATATCACGGCGCGCATCCTAAACCAGCAGGAGGCGATCATATTGTCACCTCCTCTGACCCCTCCGCCGTCGAAAATTATAACATCTACCTCAGGTACTGTTAGGTGATTGTAATGTTGCTTTTTATTTTTTATCTTAATAAAAAAATCTCATTTCTTAAGAAGTTTTTATCTCTTTAGAAATCTAGATATTATTATTTCTTTGTGAAATCTAGATATTCTTATTTCTTTGAGAAATCTAGATATTATTCTTCGGACAAGTAGGTATTAGAATGATCGGCATTGCCGATTAGTCGGCCGACTAGTCGGCAATTTGAAAACCGATTAGTCGGCTAGTCGGTTAGTCGGCAAATACCATAGTCGGCCCATCACTAGTTGTGATATATGGGAATTCTGAGATATGACGAGTCTAAGTTGAAAATATATTTGTCTAAAATGATTTGATATTTTTATATGTTATGTTGTTTGGCATTGCAGAGTAACCAATAAAAGTAAATAAAATAATACAAATAAATAAAAAATATAAATAAAATAATATAAATAAATAAAATATTATAAATACTTAAATTAATATTAGACAACATCTCATATATTACTCCAACCCAAAATAAGTAGCTAAGGCATTTGTGTTATGGAAATCGGGAACGACGAACCACAACACACCCAAACCAGAGACAATGTGAAAAGATCGTTTTCTATATTGTCCCGGCCGGGAATCAAACCCGGGACCTCAGGATTGGCCCGGCACACCTTGAAAACCGGTGTGTGCGCCTCTCAGCCACCGAGGTCGTCAAAAATGTTACCTAAATGTAAAATAAAATAAAATATTAAAACTTAATTTTCTCAATATTCCCATATAAGAGAGAAAAAAAAAGTGCACGGAAATTCATTGGATATTAGTATGTATCATCTGTGATAGGTTTCGTTTGTGTCCGCTACTTTTCGAAAAGTGGGGCAAAAAGTTCCCAATGTCATTTGTTTCCATAAAATTACGGAAAAGTACCCCATTTTAGTAGACCCCTATAAAATAGAGAAATATTTACCTGTAACTATAGCACCATATCTCTCATATAATATCGATTTCGACGCATAAAATGGCAAGTCGAAGATAACGCTGGTCTTCGTTTTAGAGATCAGCTTTAGCTTGATATTTCCGATGTCTGCCATCAACATGCCCCCCCAATTCAGCAGCGCCACTATGTCGTCTTGGTGTACTATGACGTCAGTTATTGAGCCATAGCCGAAGTAACGGCCAACCATGAGCGGCATCCAACTATTGTTATGCCACTTCGCCACGAATATAGTAAATGCCCATGTGGTATAATAGCAGCAATTGTCATATATCCTAAAAAACATATATTTTTTGTGTCGAAGTAAAGTTTAAAGTACAGAGGGTGTACCAGTGTACACGAAACAAACACAGTTTATCACGTTGATACTGGCTTTTTGCTTAATATGTACCATACGCGAATCATGCACCATACGCGAATCAAAATCTCATATAATATTGCTACAATTTGCATGTACCACCACCACCCCTATTTTTTACGAATGAACCCTTCAGTCTGTCTACTACCACCTTCTAACTACTACAATTCGGGAAGTATGTGATGTTATTCTTTGATAACATTTTTAATATGGTACTGATACCAGTTGGCGTCATTGTCCAGTGACAGAAACATACGCCCCAGTGGCGCCAATTAGTATCGTTAAAAAAACTGGGATTAAAGTAAAGAGGAAGGTGAAAATATTGCCGCTCACAACGCCTAGGCTACAGTAGGTCCTATTGGACCTCGGAATGAGGGCTATTGTTTTATACTTGACAGTTGGCACCACTGGCGAGTGACAGGGCCTTACTCTATGTATAGTAGCGCCACCTTGGTGATTGCAAATACGGTAGACTACTACCGCTGCAGCGCTCATCAGTTGGCGTCACTGTCTTAGCCACTAGCAATGCCAGGAGCTTACTATACAGTGGCGCCAATTGGTGAGAGCTAAAACGATAGCCCTCATTAGTGAAACATTTTGAAAACGGCTTCGTTTTTGAGATGACCTGTTACACACATATACTTAACCTGTAATCAACCAACTTTATGCAACTTTATGACCTAGAACAGACTCCAGTTTAAATTCAAACAGTATTTCATGCACTAGTTGGCTACAAGTGTTAATAATAAAGGTACCCTTAACGAAGCCTAAAACTACGCATTATTCTATTACTAAGCAATTATAAAAAAGTGCGTGTGTAAAAAGGCGAAGGGCGTGATAATTCTATGTTAATTTGCTTTGCAACAAAATAAATTCGCATGTGCGTGTCCCTGCAGTCCTGCACTACATAAGACAAAAGGCACGTGCGACATACGCGCAATACAATAAAATGTTTTTTTATAACTTTTAATATGACTTCACGTGATGCAAAGAGTTTTCACATGTTAATAATAATACATAGTATTTGGCTTCATTAAAGATTTATCTTACTACCAATACCAGTCAAACCCCTTTTCAAATCTGCTAATGATCAGTCAAAATGTATGTTGTGTGAGAAATTGTATGCTACCTGAAAAACTTTATCTTGGCATTGAATCTTAGTCTGTCATCCAATGCATAATTGGAATCACTATGTTTCCCATACAAGGTCATCTCTTCAGAAACAAAATGTTGCATGTCAAATGTAGTATGTTCAATTTTGACAAACATATAATCATTTTCATCAAAGTCTAAACCTGAAATAAATTTATAAATTGATAATAACTGCATCAAGTGATTTTATTCTAACTTAAGGGAATATGTATGTAATATACAAGAAACAAAAACAATAAAAACTTAATAAAACTTCAATTAACTAAGGTATCATGTAATGTGCATGTTAAAAAATGAAGTTGAATAAATATTTAATTTTGTGTTTTTAATATTGCTTGCAGTTGTGTGGGTATGTGTAAAGTTCTTTAATAATTTTAATGATCTGTTCACTACAATAACTAACAACTTTTAAAAGAATAATCTCTCATTTAGCATACATTTATTGATAAGAGAGTAATTTCGCCATAGCAATTTATCCTGAAACTGTTACTAGGCAAGCCTAGTCAATAATATAAAAAGGCTTTATAATGGTTTTATACTCACATTTGACTGCTAATGTTTTTAACAGCTTATGAGTGGGCAGATGGTAATATCTCACATTCTTGTTTGTAATCACAATCAAGTTATCTGAAAATTAAAAAAGCAATATAGACACTAGTTGCTGCTTGTCACAAGTTGCTAGTTGACCAGTTAAGGATTCAGCTTAGGTGTTGTACCTAAATGTAGGGAGGAATTTAATACACACTGTGTATACAAAAAAAAAAATCCTTATTAGATCATATTATTATAACTTTATCTAATTAAAATTACAGAGTACTAAATTCATCAAATTATTGAGAAAAGTTACTTACTTCTGTATACATTTATATTCAGCACTTCAGTTATATCATAGGTATAAATATCTTGTACTTGAGTAAATTTTATGTCTTTCCAAAGACACATATTGAATAAAACATCTGATATTGTTGGTAGTTTACATCTTTTTCTAAAAGATGCTCCGCCATCAGAAACTGCTATCTTAAGGAAAGTGTGGAGACCAATACGATGCTGTAAATTGGAAAAACTAGTTAAAGTATGTATAAATAAATCATCTCATTTGTAAAAGAAATAGACAGCCACTTACCTTGATAAGAGAAGATGCAATATCAAACCATTTTTTGTTAACACACATGCAATTGATCAGGGTTTTTGCATTAGTCGCATTATTATGGGGATTAAAATAATCAAATATCATCAGAAGAAGTTCAGGTGGGCAGGCATCCCAGCTACTTTCATCAAAATCATCTACCGCCGCAGCTCCAGCCTCCACATGATCTTGCTGCATGATTACTTAAATTTTAAAGCTATTTTAAACCATTTGATACTTAAAAACCCAACCGACGGCTACTATCACTGCTACACCAAGAGGATGTAATGGTTTTATTGAAGTGGGTTTGCTCAGAATGGGGGTACTTTATAATTTTCTTCTGCCGGTGGTCCAATAAATTCATGTTGTTCTAAAATAATATTTTCAAAGCAGAATTCCTCAAAATTCAAAACAAATCACAATTTTGTTACACAAACTCATAGAGAAAAGTAATACATAGGAAATAGAGAACCCTCTCTGTCAAATTTTTGAACCTACTAATTGACAGCCTGGTGTTAAATTCCCTGTACTTAACCTACATACGTAACGCTCACATACATACATAGTACACGCACACATACATACATAAAGTCCACGCACACATACACACAGTTCACGCACACATAGGCCCTCATAACCTTCAAAGAATTATTGTTTTTATGATGTACAATGTAGAATTTTTTCAAATCCATTATTTTGAAAATATTTATCTTTATGGTGTACGTATTGTATTATTTTCAAAACAATGGATTTGGAAAAATTCTACATTGCACATGGAAATGCAAATAAGTAAACAAAAACTTTTGAATTTAATAATTTTACTTTATTTATGAACACACATAATATTATACACCAAAAGCGTCTTTTCGCAAAGTTTTCAACAACACAAAAAAGCATTTGCACATTGAGAAAACTCAGATCACTTGTGAACATAACAGAAAGTTTCTTCGCGATTCACGAAGGAACGAACAAAACTCCGATGAACCAGAACAGCAGCAGGTACGAAGGAATGAACTTGAATATGACTCGACGACTCTTCAATACTTTAATAGGGCCACAGAACACTTAAATGATGGCTAAGAAAACAAGAATGCATTTAACATAACAAAAACAACACCGGCCATTTTGGAAGAAAAACAAAGTTGCCATATGTTAAATAGTAATTTCTACTACTCTATTATGTAAATTATAACAAAAAATGTCAATGTTCAGTTTTAAATTAAAACAAATTAATTTCGTTTAAAAAAAGTTTTCACATTGTAATTAACAATATTCTCAAATATATTTTAATTAAGAAAAAAATGAAAATATGAAGGAAACAGGAGCAGCGACATCTAGAGCGTTTTAGGGTAGTTAAAAAGTATTTGAATTTATTCACCGATGTCGCTGTTTGGAAGCAAGTTTCACTTCGATGACCGTTGTATGGAAGTTTCCGCACCCTGCACAAACTTTTACTCTGATAAAATTTGACAGTTTGACACATGCCAAGCATGACATTACAAAAATTAGATAAAATCGATATCAATTAATCGTGGATAATCGATACGTAAAAGTTTTTACTGCACCGCTATGCACTGACCACACAGGGTCCACAGGAGTAACGAAGTCTGTTCTAATTTTTAGGTCTTGTTCTGCTGGGTGTCTGGATCCTTTCATCATTAGATTTGTATTCATCTGCACTATGATCTCTCTCTGGTGACTCTTCTCGTTCTCCGCTATCATTTTTTTTTATAGAAACGATTCTCTCGATTTCAAAATGTCTGTTTAATCTGTGAAAGAGAACCTTAACTGTCAAAATTGTCAAAACGTCAAAACAAAGTTTTGCTTTTGGTTTATTTTGAGGTTATGAACATTACGATAAGTTTTTTTAAGTTACAATTGGGTAGAAGAAATTAATTTGTTTGACTGTTTTAACGGTTCATATTGTGCATACAATAGTGGTTTAATTGTGCTCATAATATAGGCATCAGATTTTAGAAAAATGGTATGTAAGATGTTGTGAAATTCTATCACATTAACATTAATCGTATTCGCATTTTCTTATTAAAATCACTTATTTGTTGTTATTTATTTCAGGCTAGGAACGCAGAAAAAGCTATGTGAGTATAATGATAATAATTACTTACATCAATAAAAATAATTATTGAGTGAGAGTCACTTGATTTATCTATAATTATTCATATTTACTAAAACCACATATTGAAACTTTAAGTTATTGAGAATTCAATACATATTAGAAATCTTTAGAAGTCACAAAACATTGTTTCACTTCTGAAGCACAAATTTATTTTAAAGTATTAAACACATAATCATTTATTTTAAATTGTTTTTTTTTTTTTTTTTCATTTATTGGGGTCAACAAACAGCTTACACAATGAATGCTTATTAGCTATATACAATTCAGACTTAGATAATTGTGAAACCAACATAGTTAACCACATATTACAATATGAGTACTTAATTATAAGTATGTTGAGAAGCTATAATTAAAGAAAAACAATTATAACGTAACCCAGTCCAACATTCAAACCATTATGCCTTCTGTTAATTTATCCAATACAAGTTTTTTGTATGTGCTGATTTTAGAAGAGAATATATCTATATGATTAAAATACTTATTATATATCTGCGCTAGTCTATACGATGGTGAACGCTTTCCAGCATTAGTCCGACATATATCTTTAGCAAAAAGTTTAAAAGTACGGCAGGCTCTCATGCGTGGCCTACTCGGTACTTGATATCTTATCCTATCTGTAATACTGATACAATCATATTTATTATGACAAAAATCATAAAGCAGGGTAGCCTGCAATAACAGTCTCCTAGTTTCAAGGCAGGGCAACTCATACCTTTCCAATAATCCAGAATAAGGTAAACGGCCACGATAACATTTATAGTTCATACACTTTAGGTATTTTTTCTGTACTCTTTCTAGACTATCAGAATATTTATTATAATAAGGATCCCAAATAGATATGGCATATTCCAACTGAGAACGAATCAAAGATTTGTAAAGATGAAGATATGTAGCTGGTTTCCTAAAATTGTTAGCAGATCGCATGACAAAACCATACATTTTGTATGCTTTGTTACAAATATTTTCAATATGTGAATCCAGCGTAAGTTTACAGTCTAGTGTAACCCCTAGGTCCCTAATTTGCTGTACTCTATTAAGATTGACACCACAAATTGAGTAGTTGTACTCTGTAAATACTCTTTTTCTTGTAAAAGTTATGCAGTTACATTTATTCAAGCTTAGTTTTAATTTATTTTTATTACAGTATTCCGTAAATCGGTCCAGATCTTGTTGAAATTTGAGGTGGTCAGAAGTATTATTAATTGTACGATATATCTTAAGGTCGTCTGCATATAATAAAAAGTTGCAATGCTTAAAGCAGTCAGTGACGTCATTAATGAAAACAACAAAAAGGAATGGGCCCAAAATTGAGCCCTGTGGGACACCAGAAGTTACAGAGACAGTTTCGGATTCGTGCCCATTGATTACCACCTTTTGTGTTCTATTTGTCACATAAGATTTGAACCATCTCCACAGATTCCCCCGTATACCATTATAGGCTATTTTTTCTAGTAATATTTTATGATCTACCCTATCAAATGCCTTTTGAAAATCGGTGTACACACTGTCTGTCTGTTTGTTGGAGTCTATATTGTGAAATAAATCGTTGGTGTACACTACAAGATTGGTAACGGTAGAACGTCTACGGACGAATCCGTGTTGTTGTGGAAGTATGTTATTGTGGAGAAGAGGATATACGATATTATGTATAAGCCTCTCAAAAAGCTTCGCAAGAGTGGGTAAAATGGAGATAGGTCGATAGTTTGCGACGTCCTTCTTAGAACCGGCTTTGTGTACTGGTGTGATTCTGGCGACTTTCCATACTTTGGGACACACACCTTCCCTTAAGCACTTATTGTATAATTCGTGTAGCGGCTTACATATTGTTTTTGCAGTTCTAACCAAGAATATAGGTGGGATATTATCTGTACCTGCGCTTTTAGTAGTATCTAAATATTTAAGCTCTCTTAATACATTATCAGCTGATAAGACTATTTCGCTTATGATGTTTTCAGTACGAGTTTTTGAATCTAAGTCCTTAACATCCTCCGTGCTGTAGCTATCAGAAACTTGTGTTGGTTGAAATACAGAGTGAAAAAAGGCTGAAAAAAGATTGCAAACGGCTTCCGGGTTTTCAGCTGTAGTATTCATATATTGCATATTGTTAGGAATATCTGATGTATTTTTACGATTTTTAATATAAGTCCAAAAGAATTTTACATTATTTTTGATACTATCCTCGACATGTTTCATATATCTATTGTAACATAAATGTGATTCCTTTCGAAATCTATTTCGAAACATATTGAAAGTTATGTAATCCGATTCATTGCGATATTTTTTCCATTTTATCCAAGCATTCTTTTTATTTTTGAAGATATGAACAAGCGATGGAGTGAACCAAATTGGGAAATGTGAGTTTGAAATAGCCCTAGCAGGAACATGCTTGCGTACAATATTATAAATAGACTCGTAGAACAGATCCACACACGATTCAGCCGATTTATCGTGAAACAAAGTGTCCCAGTCAATACTTAAGATATCGCCATTAACCGATTCGTAGTCCGCATTTCTAAAACAGTATCTCGTCTGTGGCTTGCGAGGTATATGAGTCTCGCCGCTATCATGAGGAATTAAAACATAAAAAGGTGGATGATGTTTATCTATAGGTACTAGGGATATGGGTGTAGAATAAGCTAGACTATGAGGAATGGTCGTTATACATAAGTCAAGCAGTCTCTGTAAATCATTTTTTATTGTATTTATCTGTAAGCAGTTAAATAAAGACATAAAATTTAATAAATAAGAGCTAGGTGGTCTAGTACAGCTTGACTGTATAGGTTTCAAGTGTGCACCGTCTTCGTACCATTCAATAAACGGTAAATTGAAGTCTCCTATTATACAGAAATGAGTAATCTCTGCCATTTGTAAATAGTCCCGCATACTCTCAAAGTATTCATTGTATACCTCGTTATTTACTTGAGGGGGCACGTATAATGCGCCAATAATATATCGAGAATTCCCTACGCCTAGTTCTAAGAGTATCTGATCGATTACGGGAGGGAACGCGAGGGACGCGGAGGGGGGCAGCGGCGAGCAGGTAGCGGCACGGTGCACGCGCAGCACGGCCACCAGTACGCCGCCGCCGTCCCGCCTATGCGTGGACGCGCGGTCTCGATCGCTACGATATACAGTATAACGGGAGTCAATAAATTCGTTGTTAGATATGTCAGGGTGTAACCATGTCTCAGTTAGAATGATAACGTCGTAAGTATGTAATAGAATGTTCATATAGATCGTATTTAATTTGGTTCTTATTCCTCGGCAATTTTGGTAATAAATAGATAACGAGTTAGTGTTATTATGTGTATCGAATTTTATTACTGATAATAAACAGTTTTCTGTAAATAGTGTTCATAAGTTTACAGTTAAAATTGAAGAAGTAATTTGTTATACATGCCAAGGGAAAGTAAAGTGATATATAAGTTAGCGGATTTAATATGCTTAAAAAGTTAGACAGATTTAATTTTGTTGAGACAAAGTAGTTGGTGCCATTTACATTTGCATTAATTGTAATTGTCGGGTAGAAAAAAATTAAGGATAATGACAAGTAATTCCAATAATGTTTAACTACACACAGTGTACTTGATTTATTTAGTAAGGGATCCTTTGTTTTTAATAGCTTTAGTAACTGTAGACTATTTAGGTGATATTTACTAGTATTTATATGGAGGTTATTACTGCCGAGCTCTTTACTTTTGAGATATGAGCGACCCTGTACCTTGAAATATGAAATAAAGTTATCTTCACACTTTAGTTCACATGAGTTAGAGTTACAAAATAACTTACATTTAGTTAGTATTATATCAGTGACATTAAATAAGCTTAGGCATACAAAATGGAGGAATAATAATACAATAAACACATATTGTCTAGGTAGGTATGGCCAGTGTGTATGATTACGAGTATACCTTACTAGTTGAGGATTATTTGATTTTATTAGTGTCTTGTTCCATACGTATGGCGACCACCGGTGATGTATCTGACTTACGTGCCAGTATAACTCCGTGCTTAATCCATACGTATTTATACTCAAATTTTTTGGCCCTGTCACGACACTCTCGAAACAAACGCTTGTTTTGTAGGGTTAGATGTTCGTTCACAAATATTTTTTGTACCGACCCAGAGATACCTAGTTGCTCGGTACTCAGTCCTTTCATTGAGCGACTTGAGGAAAGAACATTGTCACGTAGCACCCTGGTTGTGAATTTGACCACGATGTTTTTAGGACGGGTGTCTTTATGGTCTGCGTGAGGTACTCGGTGTACTGCGACTATATCTGACGCCAGTATCTGTTGTTTGATTACTGTTCCAAGGTTCATGACGATATTGACAAGGTTTTCATTCCGTCTGTCCGGCAAGTTGACAATTTCTATGTTGCAGTCTCTTGCCTGTTGTTCCATTGTTGCTAACTTGTTCTCAAGTGTTTGTATAGAGTTAGGTAGATTAGCTGTTACAGATATTTGGTTTTCTACCTCCTTCATTCGTTTCTCTAATGTGTCCTGTCGCAGATCAACAGCCCCCAGCGATTTTTCCATCTCGGCTAATCGGGTATTTATGTCATTAAGTGATTCCTTGAAGCCAGCGTTGTCTGAACGCAGGCCAGTGATCGTCGCGTTCATGGCATCTATGGAGGTCGAGATTTTAGTAAGCTCAGAAGTTATAGTTGATTTTAAGGAGGCTGTAGTTTCATCAATCATACGAGTAAATTTTTCGAACATAAAATCCGTCTTTTTTTCTAGTAGTTTCATCCGTAAATCGATGTCATCATCCGGTTGCTTGCGTTTACGCATATTTATAAATGAGTCATCCATTGTCGCTTCAATAGTTGATAAGTTCGGGTTAGAGGCGAACTTCGGTGGTGTGCGTTCGGTCATATTCGCAAGCGAGCCGAGTATGTGCGAATGAAGCAGATGTATAGTGTTGTCTTCTAATCTTCGTTGAGTGGGGTAGGCTAAGCCGAACCGATTGTCAGACAATATCAACACTTATGTCACAAAGCACAATGACGAAAACTGAACCAGTCACTTTAAGGCACTCTTGTCACGACGAATAACACGTCTGCTCTCAACAAACTTTGCGGGCGAAGAATGATGATTGTTATAAATATAATGTTGTCAGCAAAACGATACACAATGGAAAACTATTTTTAGCATCTGAAGTGCTGAATATCTGATGCGCCTGCTTCTGTGTCTATGAGTTAAAAACCATCATTGATTGCTAGAAAAGACACTAAAATATTTTTTCATGGTCTATCTAAAATTTTTGAATTACTGTTGGAGTTGATTTCAAATTGGAAAAAAACTTAATTCTAGGAATTCAGTGCTAGAGGTTGCAGGTTTTCAATCTATTTGTTCAATCCATGCATCACCCTCTCTACAAAACATACAGAAATAAGTATTGCATATTGAATATTTCATTACTTATTATTATTCTGTGGTATTACCTTGTTTTCCTTCCTGTCTTTTTCAACTTAAAGATTATTTTAGTATCATTATGTGTAAAGTAAAAGGCTAAGTAACTTTCGTTATACTGATATGGTAGGTGCCCCTCAGTATACAAAGCGAATAAAATATCCTTGGACATTAAGGTCCTCTAATTAATTGGAAATCTTTGATGAAACAAAATATTTCACCGTTGTTTATGGTTTGTATTTGTACTTTAATTGTTGAGTTATGACCTTTATTGTTAGGTTTGTATTATTTTCTATAGTCGGGTCGCCGAGCACGTAGAATTTTGTCCAATGACCCCAAGCTACCTATCTTTATCGCTTGCGCGTAATTGTATTTCTGTCGCGCTCGCACACTCACTGCTGCCGTTCGTCGCACAGTCGCGACAGCAATATAAATAAAGCCACGATAGCCGAACGGTGAAGGGGTCGGAGTGGCCGACTCGAGATCGGGGTCATTGGATAAAATTCTACGTGCTCGGCGACCAGACTTTAAATTTTCTTTGTCACCAGGACGACACTAGCGCGGTGGCGCGCGGCGCAAGTGCAAGAGGCGGGCGGGCAGCGCGAGCGCAGGCCGTACCTCGCGTCAGAGTGCAACGACCTCCCGCAGGCTGAGAAGTGGCGGCTGCAGATCGTCAGGGAGATCGCCAAGAAGGTGGCGCAGATACAGAATGGTGAGTGACTTTAAGAGTCTAGTGCCCGTTTTCACCGTCAATCCCTAATTTTTAAGTGACCCCTACGGTAACAGGAATTTTGTTTTCATAGGGGTCACTTAAAAATTAGGGATTGATGATGAAAACTGGCATAGGTTTCTTTTACACAGTACTGTTTACTGTCTAGGCCAGGGGTTCCCAAAGTGTGCGTGCGTGTGGGAACCCCTGTAGGCCTAAGATGCGCGCCGTGATAACTTTTATTGACGCCTAAATGTATGGGCAAAATCGATAAAATGTCGTGATAACCGCTTATCGCGGCACGCATCCTAGGCCTACTGGTGTAGGCTCTTTTTATGCTCAAAGCGCACTTAAAATAGAGGTAGGAAAAGGCGGCCTGATCTCAATGCGCTCTTAAAAGAGATGGGCGGGAGAAGGATAAGTTAAATTGCGGACATACTATGTACTATTTTTATTTTCGCTTATGCAAACATGAAATTTGCTTAATAAACTCGGTAACTTATACATCCCTTACATTTAAAGCAACCGCGCACAACAAGTGAGTGAAGAACTGGTAGGTATTTGAAACTTGTACAACTAAACAATATCCAATGTGATTACAAAAAATTCAACTATTTGTCCTATAATCTATGTGGCCATGACACATTTTCAAATATGGCCCAACATTAACAAGTTCTGTAAATTTTAGTTTGATTCCAAAAGTAGATAAACCAGCCTAATCATTATGGAAGAATCAGAAATAGTGCAATCTCCGAAAGAGCCTAGCGTAAAGTCACAAAATGATCCAAGTATCAGATCTCAACCAGCCTCCATAGTACAAGAACTTGCATCAATAAAAGAGTCACCGTTACGATTACCTACAGGTTCTTTACAAAGGTCTCCAATAGTGTCTTCTCCGAAAGCAATGACACCGCCGGCACCCATCGGCTCCATTCAAAGTACAAGTTCCAGACAAGGATCCTTGAAAAGTGTAAGAAGTTACAAAAGCCCGTCGCCTAAAAGCCCTTCACCTAAAAGCCAGTCACCCAAAAACTCGTCACCTAAAAGCTCGTCACCCCTACTACAGCCTGAACAGAAAAGTCTAAGCGCAAAATCGAACAATGAAGAAAATATTGATGATACCATTGCAACTTTTGAACCGCAAAGTCAAAATATAAGTGAACATATTGATGAATTATCAAATACTATTAAAACACTAGCAAAAGATCTCAAAAGCCCACAGTCACCGAAATTATCTACAGGCAGCAACATAGACAAAATTGCTGAAATGAGCCAACAACTGACGAATGAAGCCAACGCGCTAAGAAAGTCCATCAAGAGTCTGTCGCAGGATATTGCTAAAACCAAAAATGAAAAGAACATAAACGTGAATTTCCCTTATCATCTATTCTTAATAGAAATTGTTGTTAACAAGATTCACATGAAATGCGAATGTTTTGAAATAGATTACAATAATTTAGTAATCTCAGCTAGTTTTTTAGGGAAACAGCCTATAGTGTTGTATGATCCCTCTTACGGAAAAATTGAGAATTTCAGTAAACTAAACGTGGGGAAGTCTACTCTTTTCGCTATGACCTACGACAAAATATGCTGCATTAAGAAGTTCGACATCATAATTCAGTTAACGAAGCAACCCCCGTGTTCGGAATGCGTCACGAAAATCGGCGAAACTCGCATGGACTATATGAAAGAATTTGTTACCCTGAGAGAAGACCTCTGCAAGAAATGGTCGGAAGAGAAACCCAATGACAACATACAGTGTACAACTTCCACGCAACTATCTAAGAACATGTATTACTTGTCATGTAGTGATGATGAAAATCATGATCCTATAGGTATCATTGAAGTTTCGGTGCGCATGTCCTTTCTTGGCAAAGAGATCACTACAGCATTTTGTTCTTCACCAAAACCGCAGACTGCGTCTTTTTTACTAAAACAAGATAACGGAATGACTATGTATTCGTGCCAGAAAGTAGAAATGGACGAACAAGGGAAAATACTTCTGGATGAAGATGTTATGACAAAAAAGGGATCGTCAAGAAATGTTCCAAATAGACATAGCAGCAGAAGATCGGAGAGTCCGATTTCTCAGCTATCTAGTATAGAATCGTCAAAACGTTCATATTATGATCGATGTCCTGTAACGTATCCAAACAATCAAGGTATTTAAAATCCAACATAACATAATTTTCAATTTTCTAATCACTGTGAATGTCTGATTGGTCACTTTGAAAATATTTTACTGTAATGTATTTTATCTTTTAGATGGAATGCCTAAATATGACGAAATTTTCACCAAAATGAATGCCAATGAGCTCAAAATAAGGGTTCCTAAGAGTACAAAAGTAGAGCGAATGGGAAAATACGATAAAATTCAAGAATTGTGTTCCTGCGAAAGTACTCCCTACAACACAGGGGAACAAATACAATTCGAGCTCCCAAGAGATGGCACATATCCTAATAAATATGGCACTCACACTTCAAATCTGAAATACACATACACTGGCTGTGATAATCGTAAAAATGTTGATAAAGACAGGAAAATCATAAATGTCACTCCAAGTAATTGTCCAGTCCCAGTTGATATGGAAAAAATGGTTCATCCCAATAAGGATGTTTTCATATTGAAAATTGGGAAAAAATTAGAGACGAAGGATAAAAAGACAGATCTTGAAATAGAATTTGTATCCCCAAAGGCACCATCTGATCAGCCAAAACCTATTGATAATGCCCACATTTCACAGCAGTGCAGTACTGGAGAGTTGAAAGATGGTAAACCCGCAGGAAAAAAGAAAAAAGGAAAGGGGAAAGGGAAGAAAGAAAAGTCGAAAAAGAAAGGAAAAGCCAAAAAGAAGAAATAAATTTATTTATGTATCAACACCCCAACTGCTATCCCGTTACATGCATTGAAAGAGCTGAATTTTATTATATCGTATCCGTTAATATAGCCATGAGTCTTTAGAAAATAAAGTTGTTCCTTATCTGTAGTTATTTATTTGATTTGCGTGAATGTTCTCTACAAACAGGTATCATTTGGAGTTTATTTTAGTTTGCAAAGTGTCCTATAAAACCTTACCGTGATTTTTTTTTCGTTGTAGCCGGTCTTGGAGAATTTAGGATAAGGGATTTGAACGATGAAATCAACAAACTGATGAGGGAAAAACGCCACTGGGAAGTCCAGATCAAATCACTAGGAGGGCCTGACCATGCGCGAGTCGGGCCCAAAATGTTGGACCAAGATGGAAAGGAGGTGCCAGGAAACAGAGGGTACAAATATTTCGGCGCAGCCAAAGATTTGCCTGGTAAGTTCAACTCTTATAATTCTATCTACGTTTTTCTTTAAGGATATTTATTGGGCTTTCAAATAACACCAATATTGTTGGGGCACCATGATTGTGTCAGTAGAAACGAGTTTTCCTGTAAAACGTAGGTGGGCCGATTTTTGTGATGACCAGTATATTATTATAGGCCTCGATTAGATTAGGCTAGGAATGTCCAATGAAATGGACAATACATTTGATTCACTTGACATAATGTTATCAGAACTGGATACCACTATATGGAAACAGCAACTTACTGCACTTTTCAAACAAAACAAAAGTCTTCTAGTTCTATTAGCGCCAACTTTTCAGCAAAACTGCAGCATATCTAAATTCGATGATCTAAATCTATTCACTTTTTCCAAGAATATAGGCTAGCAAACAAATATTTATCACCTAATTTATTCATCTATCAGGAGTCCGCGAGTTGTTCGAACAGGAACCGCCGCCGCCGCCGCGACGCACGCGCGCAGATCTAATGAGAGACGTCGACGCGGATTACTACGGGTATCGGGACGACGATGACGGTCTACTATTGCCCTTGGAACAGGAAGCGGAGAAGGATGGTAAGAGCATAACAATTGATGATGATGGTTTTCGCATTTTTACTCTCCAGTTGGCGCCACTGGCGACCTTACTTATTCTTATACTAGCTTTATGCTCGCGGCTTCGCCCGCGTTGAATTTTTTCTGTCACAGAAAAACTTTATCGCGTGCGTCCCTGTTTCAAAAACCGGGATAAAAACTATCCAATGTCCTTTCCCGGGACTGCAACTATCTCTATGCCAAATTTCATCAAAATCGGTTCAGTGGTTTAGGCATGAATGCAAGACAGACAGAGTTACTTTCGCATTTATAATATTAGTATAGATTTTAGTAAAAAAGTTGATTAAACATTTTGTTCTCTCTTTTTCAGCAATAGCTCGTGCAGTAGATGAATGGAAGAGTAACAAAGAACAAAATAAAGATCAAGATTTACCAGAAGAGGAAAATATTTATCCAGAAGACGTAAGTATGAGCTAGATAAGATACAGATAAAAAACCAATTTAAACTTAATTTTGTCTATGGCAGTCTCAAGTGTTTTTTACGGTTTCTGCTGCTCCCCATCATTGATGTCTCATAACATGTATTTCTCCATAGCCTGAAGACCGAAGAGTGGAAGATGACGACCTCAGCAAAGCCGGGCTGACGTCACACGTGGCGGTGCCATCGCAAAAGGACGTGGAGGAAGCCCTGCTCCGACGGAAAAAGCAGGAGCTGCTGGAGCGTTACGGCTGTCTCGACGTCAAAATGGAGAGCTGACGACGATCATAAACTTAAATATAGGCTATTTTTACTGAACTAAATGTGTTTCTTTTGTGAGTGTAAGTAACACCTACCGAACTTTTGCTACTTTAACTGTGTGCTTACCATGAGTTTACGTTAGGTGCGCTCGCTAGCGACTGCGTAAAAAAATGACATTAAATGTATGACATATTGTGCAGCGCCCCTAGCGGCTACTTTCAAAAAATAAAATCTTCATAGATTTTTTTGACGTATTCGCTAGCGAGCACACCTAACGTGAACTCATGGTAAGCACACGGATGTGTCGCTTGCGATGAAAAATACGGATTAAATTGCTCAGTACAAAGGTCCCATATTTTTTATTGGAGCACTAATTTTACGAGTAGTTCCTCAAAATTACTATAGGTCGCGCAACGAGTAGAAGTCTAGCGTAGTCGGTAAGAGCGAGATAGCTAGTGTATTCGATGTTTAGATTTGAATGTGTAATGTACTGTTAATGGTCTATATTTAAATATTATATCAGTGTGAGTACGCGTGTTCGCCTCAGCTTTCGTTGAGCGATCTATAGCAATGCGGTAAGCTACTTGACAGATTTTGTGGCTTGTGGTGATGGAATTAAAGACTCAAAACTTCTGCAATCTCTTTATTCATATTACTTTTGTCTATGTTTGGACATTTTTAAGCAAAATATACACAACAATAGTGATACATACTAAGTACATCCAATGCAACTAGGACTCACTGGCCTGAAATATTATACATCATATTTATAAATATTTAATATAGGCCAAAATTATATAAAACGATTGCACCAAAGCTACATAATAATTCAATAATTATTGCCTATTTATTTGTAGACTGGGTTGCCTGCCAGTATTATTATGATTGTTAAATGGGTACAAAAAAAGTGTACGTAATCTACGTGAAAATTAAATCTAGTTAAAATAGGAATGTACAAAATTAACGATAAATAAAATATGCTCTAAAGATTACATAGCATTATTGAGGAATATTAAGTCTGATCAAAGAAAGTGATTGATTAATTTTACGTCACTAACGGCCGAATACTGAAACGCCATTTAAATATTTGACGGCTTCTCAAATAGTTAAGCAGCTCCTAAACTTACATTTCGCATACTCAAAACAATATCTGAGCAGTTCTCAATTTTTAAGCACCTCTCAAATTAAGTTGCACTCAAACGCCACTCAAATGAATTTTCGCATACTGAAACGCCATTCAACGCTAAGCATTACTCAAACAACTGTCAAATCGTCTTAAGCAGCTGTTAAATTTGAGAGTGCTTGCGCGGTATCTTAAATCCTATTCTTATACCTAAATCGACCTAAATAGTGGTAAATAATGTGTGTCATCGTTATCATTTCTTTCGAGCCTCGAGGAAATACCTAGATCTAATCGCTGGAACGCAATAAGGCTGAACGCTATTGAAAAATATTATTATAATGACATGCAATTCCGAGCGAGGTTCCGCGTCTCTAAAGAAACGGTGTTGTTTCTGGATTCATAATTTGGAAGCTCTTTGAAACCCCTCACCAAACGCCATACAACCAGTGGACCAAATAATTATTTATAACCCTACTGTTCTACGCATTTCCAAGAGATGTTGATTTGTCAATTTGATGTAAATTTGATACTCTGTCAACAATGATAAATGTCAATTGTGGTTACGTTTCGGTCTACGATCGCCACTTAATAGATTTCAACAATAAAAAGTATCACCTTTAAAATTATTTTTTTAATTAAATAAAAATGCAAGCATTAATTTTTTTATATGATAAAACTAGATTTATATATAATAGAAACTAAAAATAAACTGTTCTATGTTAAGTTGATTGAGTATATTTCCATAAAAGACAATACATAACCAAACGATGCTGCGTGTAATGGATAAAAAACGTAAAGTTATCATTTGTGTAAATGAAAACATACTTTTTTTGGTAAATGTTGCCAGTAAGTAAACATTTGAGAGCTGCTTAGCTGATCACGGCTTCAAATCCGTTGAGTGGCGTTTGAGAATACCATTTAAAATTGAAGGATACTTAAATTTAGGAGCCCGTCAGCTGAGTGACAGATTTGAGTAGTGTTTCAGTATTCGGCCGTAAGGCGATTATCACACTGCACCGCGCTCCGCCGCGGAACGACAGATTTAATCATTGTATGCAAGTACCTCAGTTTGTGTAGAAAACACGCGCGGCACAACACACTGACAACGCGTCTGCGCGCGGGATTTTTTATATGTAATCACGCGTTTCGCGGCGGAGCGCGGCGCAGTGTGACAATCGCCTTATTCGGTGTTTCAAGTAACTGAAGATTTTATGCATTTTTGACAAGACTCAATATTTTACAAATCATTTCCAATAGCAAAAGATCCAAGAACTGAAGTTAATATGCCATCAACGAAATAATATTAAGTATTTATCTTAAGAAATACACATGAATTTTAATAAAATAAAACACATCAATAGAATTGAGTATGTAGATCAACTACTTTATAAATATACTATGGAATATATCAGAAATATAATACATTGCTTCTATTTTCTAATACTCTCGCCACTAAAATTTGCATCATTTATCTATTTATTTAATAACTATGAAGTGTACCAGAATCAAAATTTTATACCCATAAAATCCGATTTATATATTTATAACATCTTACGTGATTATTATATCTGTCTATATATTTCTTAGCGTCTGTTTGAATTGCTTAAACATAAATTAAAATTATAATAGTACACATTGAAATCTAATAGACAATTAGGATCAGCATTCCTTCATCATTTTCAGCAACTTTACACAGATACGTTTCAAAAAATGTACTATTACTTCGCTGCCAAACTGTTTTTAATAGTGATTATTTTATTTTAAGTAACAGCGCCCAATAAAATAGTTATTCAATACGTGATACTATTTTAATGAAATTTGACTAAGCAAAGAAAGGTATGATTTGATTTTAGTGGTTGCAAGAATTAAGTTTGAGCAAAACTTAATAAGCAAAAGTATAGTGTTGTATCGTTGCCTTCACTACGCTTAAAATATTATCAAGATTAAAATAACTATTCTATATCTAGTTACGATAAAACGTTTAACACCAATGCTGGGATGCTGCTATTAACAATTTTAAGCGTTAACAATTTCGAAACCTGTTATACAAGTGTTCTATCAGTACATAATATTTGTGTCACTTGGAGTATCAACTGAGATTTTTATAGAACTCGAGCCCGGACAATAAAGAAACAGGAATGATATTGGAGTGAACAGTGTGCGCATTCAAATTAATTTTTATGATTTGTTTACTATGCAACTATTACCAGTACGAAGAATTAATAGTGTTATAGACGACCGAAAGTATTACCTTTCCACTTTCCACACAATTCCACAGTGCAGCAGTTACATCACGCTGAGCCACTAACCATTAACACGCTTGCGAATGTCATTGACCAAGGAGAAAGTTCGAAGTTACTTTTGGATTTATAACATATTATGGAATTGTTATTACTTATCATACCACTCGGTTTATAAGTCAAAGTTACACAAATATTTTTAGAAGACAATAAGTGTAAGGGTCGAGCATTCAATCATTTCCTTTCTTCCTTCCTACAGTTACCCGTATCTTTTTATTTTTCCCGAGATGGATTAAGAAATTGAGGGAAATATGTTCGATTAGTTCAATCACTTCTCAAAATGACACCAGTTTTATTCAACAAGCTTGTTATAATTTTTACTTTGATCAAGATAATGATTGAAGCTCGGCCCTAAATAACAACTGACAAAGTGTCATACAAACGGAGTAAAGTAGTTCACTGGAACAAGTTCTGCTGCTTCGCGTCGTTCTCGAAGTCGCTCCACGCGTTGTTTAGCTCCATGAATATCATCTTAGCTATGTTCTCATTGGGAGTGCCCATTTGCTGGAAAGATACGTTTTAAATTTATACTTGAAGCTAGTAACAGGTGCTCAAACAGCAGGGTCCGATTAATAGGACAATAACTCGCGGCTCTGTTTTATTGGGCTCCAGTGGACAGTCTCAGGTTTTAATGGGTAGGCCCCGCCCTTTTAGCGGGGAATCCCACATAACCCACTGGTCGTCTCCGTCAGCCGACGTAAAAAAGGAACCCATCGCCTAGGCTGTGTGTGTGGTTCGGCACTATATCATCTTGCGTCAACTACTAAGTGACAAATGGAGATATTTGGATGAGTATTTTAATTTACTACAACAATAAGGTAGAAGGACAAAGTCCATATAAAAAGTTTAGCTTTGAAGTTTGTGAACATGCTTTTTCTATTCGCAGATTAGAAACAGGTCATTGTTTTTTCGGACTGACTGTGCTGACATCCGTGAGCGGCTTTCTCAGCTTCACCGGGCAATAGTTTAGCGTAGATGGCTCTCAACCTCAGTAGTAGAAACAAGTCAGAATGTCATTCCAATTCCGACTTTATACTAAAACAAATAGCGAATATTATAGTTTACTTTAAACCTACCTTATCAGGGTGCACAGCGAGGCAGGCCTTCCTATAGTTCCGCTTGACGTGGTCGGGCGTGACGAGCTGCGACATGTCACAACGCGTCCAGCGGCAATCCTCCCACACCACCGTGTGGAGCGAGCACAGGAGAGCGCGAATGTTCGCTTTCTTGCCTTCCGTCTGAAATATAGCATTTATTACGTTTACATAGAGTTCTTCGAAGGGACGCTGGTTCGGCTCGAAGGACCAAATGTTACAGAGTGGACTGTATAAAATTATAAGGACTGATAAAACCAGGATCGTTGATAAGAAGAACCATATATTGCAAGACGTAAGTGACCAAATAAGACACAGAATCAAAATAATAATTGTGACAACTTTTTTGAGGGCTGTGATTGGCTGATGATCAAACGTGTTGACAACAACATACTATACAGTTTAAAATAGCTCCGTGTTTCGAGCTCAGACTTTCGAGTATATTTGAAATAAAGGTCGGAGCTCGAAACATGGTCCTTCGAGCCGGATTTCATGCGTTGTTTTCTTGCCATAGGTGGCGCTAAAAGCCTAGAAAGCTCCATTATTGATTTTCAAAATGTAGTCCGATAGTAGATTCATCTGGTCTTCGTTTGGTTTTATTAATTACCTATTGAGGTACAATAGACTTGTTTTGTTCAAAAGTAGTTCCTATGACAACTACATAAAACGTTACAGTTTTTAGCATAACGTACCACCGCGTCATCCACCCGACATTTGAAGACGTCTTATTACATTTATTGTTTACTTACCCAATCCCGAATCTTGAGTTTCTCCGGGTCCATATCCTTGGCCACCTCCTCCCGCTTCATAGCGTTCATGGTCTTAGGCCCGGCCTCGCGCTTGGCGAAGTCGTACCCTTGGCTGCCGAGTAAATCGCCGAATACGTCCCCAGACTTCTTGGTTTTCTCGTCCGCTGGGGTCTTGGCTGGTTCGAAGTGCTGACGGCTGGTGAGATAAAGCCTTATTATAATTTGATGTTGTAATATTGCTTAGTGAAATCCCAAAAAAAATATATCGTAAACGGTAGTTATCTTACTATAATCTTGTAAGGGTGAGTTGCACCACCTAACTTTGACTGTAACTTTGACGATAACCGGTGTATTTTGCATGGAGTTTGACAGAATTTTGACGTTTGACAAAGTTAAAGTAAGATGGTGCAACCCAGCTTATGACTGGCGTCTAAAGACATCGATATACGTAATTTGGCCGCAATGGCTATGTAGTTATCACAGTATAGGCCACGCCCACTAATGAGGGCTATCGTTTTTATACTTAACAGTTGGCACCCCTGGCGATTGACAGGACCTTACTCTACAGTGGCGCCATCTTGATGAGTGCAAATGCGATAGTCCTCCTACCATTTTAGCACTCACCAGATGGTGCCACAGCCTTCGCTACTAGCAAGTGACAGGACCTTACTCTACAGTGGCGCTAACTGGTGAGCGCTAAAACGATAGCTTTCATTGTATCGTGGCGCCCATGGACACGGAGCCGCGCCCACACTAGATCACACTACAGCAGCCCTGCGCTCTAGTTACAGTCGCTACAGTACAGGCGACTGACCTGTAGTCGGGCTGGTGCGCGGGAGTATGGGCGGGCGAGGCGCCCATGGACACGGAGCCGCGCCCACACTAGATCACACTACAGCAGCCCTGCGCTCTAGTTACAGTCGCTACAGTACAGGCGACTGACCTGTAGTCGGGCTGGTGCGCGGGAGTATGGGCGGGCGAGGCGCCCATGGACACGGAGCCGCGCCCACACTAGATCACACTACAGCAGCCCTGCGCTCTAGTTACAGTCGCTACAGTACAGGCGACTGACCTGTAGTCGGGCTGGTGCGCGGGAGTATGGGCGGGCGAGGCGCCCATGGACACGGAGCCGCGCCCACACTAGATCACACTACAGCAGCCCTGCGCTCTAGTTACAGTCGCTACAGTACAGGCGACTGACCTGTAGTCGGGCTGGTGCGCGGGAGTATGGGCGGGCGAGGCGCCCATGGACACGGAGCCGCGCCCACACTAGATCACACTACAGCAGCCCTGCGCTCTAGTTACAGTCGCTACAGTACAGGCGACTGACCTGTAGTCGGGCTGGTGCGCGGGAGTATGGGCGGGCGAGGCGCCCATGGACACGGAGCCGCGCCCACACTAGATCACACTACAGCAGCCCTGCGCTCTAGTTACAGTCGCTACAGTACAGGCGACTGACCTGTAGTCGGGCTGGTGCGCGGGAGTATGGGCGGGCGAGGCGCCCATGGACACGGAGCCGGGAGCCACGGGCGGAGCTGCGCCTAGTACGCCCAGGTCGGCAAAGGGATCCTTCTTGGCTGGCTGCGCTTGTTCCAGCGGCACGCTATGTGGTCGCCCTGAAAGGCAAAGAAAACGGAGCTGTTCAACATCAAGTAATATGTCAAGCTTGAAAGGGCCCAGCTGAAACGGTATCGAGATAATATGAAATACTGATACTCGTCTTAATATTAGTAACGTAGACGACTAAAATTATAAGATAAGATATACATTGCGAGTTAAGATATTCGTGACGGAAGAGATAAAACAACTGACCGACACACACATTAACTCCTGATACATTTAATTTTGCTGCAGTCATGTTGCAGTAAACGCTATACAGTATCAATTAACTATCACAGCGGAAAAATTAAGATTAAGATCTGATATTTGTTGCAAAACCAAAGATATCAATCATTTTTTCAAGAATTAAATCCAAGTAAACCAATAAAACCAAGTTTTCTTAGTATTCGCATGGACCTATAGTAGCGTTTTAAACACAATAGAAACAACACACACAATAGAAATCAATATTAAAGAGTTCCACGAGCTAATGTTGAATTTAATTAGAAACAATAGTGTCCATACAATGACCGCAATTTATTTAAATGAATCAAAATTCATATACCGATCTATTTTTGGGAAAATAATTGTTTGTTTATGGCAACCGTAAACACTGTGTGAAGGTGATTTTTGTATTTAAACTTAGTAGACCTATTGTGAGATACTTACTTATCTATGACCGTATTCATCAGAATAACACGGATTTTCGGCAGAAGGGCAGACAGCTACCCCGAACAATTTTATCCGAATTTTTGAATGTTTTCATCTCTCTCCAACATAGTGAATTGCATGCATGATCCACAGTTTATACCTATGTATATCAGAATCCCAACTTAATATTATAAATGCGAAAGTAACTCTGTCTGTCTGTCTGTCTGTCTGTTACGCTTTCCCGCTTAAACCTCGCAACCGATTTTGATGAAATTTGGCATAGAGATAGTTTGAGTCCCGGGAAAGAACATAGGATAGTTTTTATCCCGGTTTTTGAAACAGGGACGCGCGCGTAAAAGTTTTTCTGTGACAGACAAAATTCCACGCGGGCGAAGCCGCGGGCGGAAAGCTAGTAACAGATAAATTTAATTTACTATGGTATGGTACCCAATCGTGCACCAAAATCGGTTCGCAACACACAAACGATAAGTAAATTATAAAAAATAAAGTGGTCCCTAGTCAAAAAAAGGTTGACAACCACTAGTAGTGGTTAATGTATTAAATAGTAAGTAGTGGTCCACTACTTACTATCACTTACTATTTAATACATTACCAATCTACGAAAAGGTCAGTAAACCGATACTGCATCGATTACTTAATTGTCTACGTTTTACCAGGAAAAATTGAACACAAAATTAGACTTAATCTTTGCTGTGGACTTTCGTTTACCTGGTCGAAGCTACATCCACTTTCCAATTCTAGCAGTGAAATAGCCGGTGGTGGAGGGTGACCTGGTGGATGCGACTGCTAGTGACTATGACGAGGATGTGCCTCCCTTTCATTTCCGCCACCTCAAGGAACCTCACAGACGGGTCGGCATTCTCGTACGAACCTAGACTCTGCACGCTCAAAGTTACCTCAGGCTCCAAACGACTCATCTGAGTGAAGAAAAACTCCGGATTGTAAATATCAACCTGAAAGCACAAGCAAAAACTATCAACAGTTGTAAATGGATTGACCTATTTAAATCCTGGTTCAAGATTAAACTACTGCATTGACACTGCACTAGCCAGCAATCGGTGTCGTAAATTGACCTTAATAGCAAAATGGGCTACAAAACGACCAATAGAGCAGGGAGGGAGCAATTCAAAGGATGATGGGCACAAATGTATGGAAAGTGGTACCCGCTCCAATAGCCATAACCAATATATATTTTAAAAGGCCTTTAGATGTAGGAAAATGTCTGCTATGGGGCCAGTTCTAATTCACGTTTTGAAAGCAGTAATTCCACTAAGTATTATAATGAAAGTATAACACAATCATCCATGTATACGAGTATGTATTATGACTACAATCCCAACTAATCCCAACTAATATTATAAATGCGAAAGTAACTCTGTCTGTCTGTTACGCTTTCCCGCTTAAACCTCGCAACCGATTTCGATGAAATTTGGCAGGGACATAGTTTGAGTCCCGGGAATGGACATAGGATAGTTTTTATCCCGGTTTTTGAAACAGGGACGCGCGCGATAAAGTTTTTCTGTGACAGACAAAATTACACGCGGGCGAAGCCGCGGGCAGAAAGCTATCTATTAATATAACTAAAAGAAGCATTGAAAAGGAAAGGATTATACCTACGATGAACTACCCGAGCTATTAGCCCTTTATTCGCTTTCATCATCATCATCATGATCATTTTAGCCATAGGACGTCCAGTTGAACATAGGCCTCCCCCAATGATTTCCACAATGGCCGGTTGGTGGCGGCCTGCATCCAGCGCCATCCCGCTACCTTTATGAGGTCGTCGGTCCATCTTGTGGGTGGACTTATTGGGTCTTGTGGGTTTATTCGCTTTAGCAACCCATAATAAAACCATTAAGAAGTAATAAAACTTTAACCCCTTTATTAATAAAAGTTACACCCTAGTTGAACTCTGGCTTAAATTGTCATTTGGTGTGGAAATGTCATTTTAATCCAAGGTTCTTCCTAGGTGTAACTTTTTATTAATAAGGGGGTTGTACTTCTTTAAATAAAAATATTTATTTCACAATTATCCCCATCAATAATTATAGAGTTAAGGAAGGATGCTGGAGCAGTAAACCCTTCCAGCCTCGCATAACCTAAGTACCATACGATGGACACTATTGATACTTCTTCTTCTTCTTCCTCGGTCCCTCACTGATGAGGATCGCGACCACAGATAGTGTTCATAAGCTGTGTGGACCGCACGATGCAAACTCCCGCCCACCGTCTTCCTCACCGTGTCCGACCATCTCGTCGGTGCCCTGCCCCGAGCGCGTCCCCCTTCATACTGTATGATACTTAGGTTACACAAAAAGTATCTTTATCTTCGAACGCAACCAGATCTGAGGCTGGTGGCCATAGTAAATGTTGTTCGTCTTGGTAAGACCTTTCAAATGACACTACAAACATAACTATTGGAGCCGGGTACCATTCTGCAAAAAAGTATGTATATCTTCGTAGACAACCAGATCTGAGCTTGGTGGTCATAGTAAAAGTTGTTCATCTTGGTAAGACCTTTCAAACGATACTAGACACATATCTATTGGAGCCGGGTACCATTTTGCCCATTGTCCTTTGTACCTATAGGTCAGCTATTCGCTGGGTGCGAAGTACTAGGTGGGGGTAACATGATCGATCGCAGCGCTCATGGTGGTCAAAAGTAGAAATAATGTAAGCTCTGTCATCAGATGTATCTGTCAATGGCAAAGCGATTCTACATAATACATTTTAATATCATTAATTAATCGCATGAAAAGGGTCCTACTGGGAACTTAAATAAAAGAGTGGACTGTTTTTCGATAGGGCTGGTTTAATAGCCGTTTACAATTTGGAAATAACTAGACTATACAACGTGGTAGTACAAAAATGAGTCACAGTACATTGAGTTATAATGTACTACGTACTAGAGAAGACATGTCAACTAGACTGTTTCTGGCACGCAAACAGGTCCATGGACCGAAATTCAATTAGTATGTGCTCAGCGGTTGCTGTGACAACACGCTTGAGTGCAGTTTTGTTTTTTGAAATATGCCATCCTATAGACGAAAATACTGTTCAAATAACTCCAGATACATATTAAGTAAAAATCAAGGAATGACTTTTTACCATTAAGTTGTACATTTATGCACTTTAAAACACTAATTTAATTTTAATTTGTTAATTACTTACAAGGCGTCACCGCGGCAGCAGCCATTTTACGAAAATTTCAAAGAATAAAAATCGCAGACTTGACACTGACGCATAAATTAGTATACGAAAGGAAGGTTAAATACAGCAATAAAAAGATTTTTTTAAAGATTATAAGCACTTTGTATTGCACAAACTACTAATAGTCCCGTCCAGCCCCTTGTGTTAAGCTAAATAAGCTTGGGTTACGGGTGGGCTCACACAATAGTCGTGCGGCATCATGGATCAAACTTGTTTGAATCTCACTGCTGTTGTTCGTATGCGACTGGTTAGTTAGTAAATCACCCTAATTATTGACACCTAGCTCACGAGATAGGCTAAAATTATAATAATTGTACAGTGTGTCTGGTCACCAGTGTCCGACCCGTTAGGGCGCAATAATATGATCAATTTAATCGACAAATCCAGTATTAAAAAATTACAGCTATTTTAATTTTTTTAGTTTCTGAGTCCGGATGGATTCATTTATTTACCAAATCTACCGATGTACAGGACCTATGAGTATAAAAGTGATTCGTTCGACAGCTGAAAAAGTAAGCAATACGTTGTCATCAAAAGCTTCCATTTGAATTTCTTAGAAACACTTGAACGTAAAAAAAATGATGCTTCTTTTTAGATTTTTCCATGTTACAAAAAACTAGAAAGTTTTACATTTTTAGATGCACTAAGTCATTACCTGAAAACTGATATAACTTGGCTTTAAATCAACTAGTCTAGGTGCTAGCTACACAGGAGATGCAGCGGTGAAAAGGAGAGGTGGGAATAGTCCCGTAACTTCTACTTCACAGCTATTATACGTGTATTCAACCACTGAGATAGCCAACAATAGAGACAATAAAATAACTGAAAGTTTCTGACTTTCAGTTATTTTATTGGTTCTGGAATGAAGGCGTGGGTCATCCCTAGCTTTGTTCCTACCGTGACGAGTGGGAATTTTTGTAAAATCTCAAGATGGACTGACTGAAGATAGCAGGAAGACGCTGGGTGCAGGCCACTATTAACTGGGCGATGTGGAAATCATTAGAGGAGGCCTTTGTTCAGCAGTGGACGTCGAGTAGCTAAAATGATGATGACGATGTTTCCTTACAGTATCCAATTCCATAGGCAGAAACTAAACGTAAACGAAGTGTCGCCTCTGTAATGGTATCATTATCTATAACTCATAATATTTCGTGCGCTGTTGGATGACAGTTTTAAACTAGAGATGGGTAATTTTTTTATCGAATTAGAAAATACCAGTTAACGATTCTCAAGGCGATTATCGATTACATTAGATTTTAATCGGGAAGAAAAATAATTAATGGCTTAAGCATCAGTATGAAGCCCATACGCACTTGTAGCACAAGTAACACGATTAGCCACAGTCCCCTCAGTTGTGAATTCGGAATCGCCAGTTGTAATTTTAAAATCGCATCACAGAGTGAAGTAACTAACACCAAAAAACGGCAGAGCGAAGTGATTTCGAATGTTTCAACTGCTACGTTTTGTCACTTGTCTAGGAGGGCTAATTTTAGTCTAAGGGAGGGGAGCTTAGATTACATTACAGGAAACGCACAATACAGTGTGAGTCACGTTAAAGTGTACATATGAAAATAGATGAAACTAGACCTATTTTTATCGACAAAAAAGAGGTCAAAAATTTTTTGAGATTTCTTTTAAATTTTTTATAGAATTTTTTTTCTTCCAATTACTTATTGTAAAGAAAACGTAATAACTTTTAAACTAAGTGGAACATCCTGATAAAATAAAAACAGTAATAATGCTAAATAGCAGGTGATACTAAAAAAATACATAAAATATACAAAAAATGCCAACAAATAATAAAAAATGATACTTTTTGAAAAAAAACTGCTTTTAAATTCGTGTTTTTTTGGTTATTTGATAAAATTCTCCAAAAAATGCCCCTATAACCGGTGGTTTTTATTACTTTGTATTATTCTCTATCGTATTATCTTTGTAAAATAAAAAATCGCATGTCTCTATCCCTATCACAACATTTGCTATGATCGTTTGAACAAAGGCCTGCCACAACATTATTCTCCGCTACAGGTAGAGACAATTTTAATTTTAACTAAAATGCTTATTTTACTTCGAAATCTTTTGTTTTTATTTGAAATCTAACTTGTCTTTATCAAAATTACAAATCTAGAGCCATTTTCAGTTTCGTTGTTAACGAAGCGTTGAATGGCGCGCCCGGAGAGGCTTAGTTCAAACGATCATTGCAAACGTTGTGATAGGGATAGAGACATGCTATTTTTGGTTTTACGAAGGTAATACAATAGATAATAACACAAAGTAATAAAAACCACCGGTTATAGGGGCATTTTTTGGAGAAATTTATCAAATAACCAAAAAAAACGCGAATTTAAAAGCAGATTTTTTTCAAAAAGTATCATTTTTTATTATTTGTTGGCTTTTTTTGTGTATTTTATGTATTTTTTTAGTATTGCCTGTTATTTAACATTATTGCTGTTTTTATTTTATCAGGATATACCGCTTAGTTTAAAAGTTATTACGTTTTCTTTACAATAAGTAATTGGAAGAAAAAAAATTCTATAAAAAATTAAAAAAAAATCTCAAAAATTTTTTGACCTCTTTTTTGTCGATAAAAATAGGTCTAGTTTCATCTATTTTCATATGTACACTTTAACGTGACTCACACTGTATAATAAAATAAAATAATGTAAGTAGCTGAACCTTTTTGCTATTGAGCACCATGAAAATTTAACACTATTTAGCCGATTTGTTTATTTTCACAATCGATTCACAATGTCTATGATGAGGCGACCGCAGGAACGTCACTATTCGTGCAATCCTATCAATGAAGTACGACATTTTCTGGTGCAGATTTTATCGCCATAAATTATGAAACTTGATAGTCATGGATTTGACTGACAGCTGTCCGTCAAATTCCCGCCCCGCACCCCGCACTGTACATATTTTGTTCGCGATGTCTGTTCTATACGTAGTAATATTACTTCAATGTCACAGTAGTTGTGCACAGATGTTTGCCTTATGATAAGAGCGTGAATTATTGAACTCTGCCCTTGTTTTGTTCTTAATTCTTCTACATCTCGGACTTGTCCAGCCAATACCAACAACTTTCCTATAAATACGGTTTGTAGTTGGAATTTGATATTGTAAAACTCACAAAACCTCTGATAAAACAATACTCATTTCGATCTGAAAACGATATTTAATTTATTACTAGCGATACAGGAACATTTAAATATATTTACTATTATACTATAATGAAACCGTTAAACTCAGAATACGGAACAAACCAGAAACCGTCAACGGGCGTAAATGTGTATTCATAAAACATACGGGTCGAATTGAGAACCTCCTCCTTTTTTGAAGTCGGTTGATAAATTACTCCGAATCGCACTAATTTGACTTTAGAGCAATTAGTCAATGGCCGGCGCGCGCATTGTTTACATATCCGTCAGATTGACACTTTATAATTAAATTATGCCGTCTTGTGCCGTTCCAACATGTAAGAATGCTACTGGAATTACGAAGAAAGTGCATGGGATCATGTTTTATCCGTAAGTAGCACATTTCCAATTCATTTTAATTAAATAATAATTTTCAAAAAAAATCACGGTTGTATTTTGTAAGTGTTGCCACAGGTCAACGGAATATTTTACCCTACTTTTTTATATTGAATTACATTTGTCTATAAAAAAATTCACGCGTTAATTTTGTTAGCGTTACCACAGAATAATGGAATATTTTCCCCATCCTTTTTGTTTTAATTAGTTTTTAGTGTAATTTCATCCATGACATGACAACCTGATTAATTAAATTATAAGTGCCACTTGTGGTCTAAACTGAATAAATATTTTTGATTTTGATTTGATTTTAATATTTGAATTAATTTATAATATTACTCCCTAAATAATGAGGAGATAATAAATTACTATCGTGAATTTCATACTTTCCCATTTATTCAAAAGTAAGGCATTGGTATCAACAGATCAGCAGCAGCAATATTTGTATATTTAATAATAATTTTAAGTAATTAATTATTGCTTACATACTTACTCTGATTTTCTTTCAGGATACACAGCCAGAGTTGCCTCGCAATCAAATTCAAGTATTGGTGATGTTTTTGATTTGGATTCTGTTTTTGACTCCAAGAAAAGTTAAACTAAAAGCACTACTGCGCCGTAAACAAATGTTTTGTTGTTGATATGTTTACATAATAAAGAACCTTAAGTTTCTTTTTTGTTTTACTTGGCATTCTAAAATTTATATTCGACTTTTGTAATTGACTTTTAAATAACATATTATACCTACATGTAGTATATTACACTATTTAATAGAAATAAATAATCATCTACACTTAGTTACTTCGGAGTAAAAATTAAATTCATAGGTAGGTAGGTACTATCTATGCCTATGGCCAGTCATGTCGTCTCGTTCTATCGCAAAGAATCACCATTTGATGAGAGCGAGAGCAAAAACGGAAATGGATAGTTAACACTGTGGCCGTGTGTACTTATTTCACTTACTTATTTTTTACTTGTTTAACATCTCTTTAAAAAATTACATAATTTTACCCCAAAAATGGGGGTGTCACACGGCGCTAGTAACACTAAAGGGGGTAGAGGGGCGCGGGAGGGGAAGTATTTTGGACACAAGTTGCCGCGTAGAAATGTTATCGAACACTCCTTCTGGTTTGTTCTGTATTCTGAGCCGTTAAAGTAGCTTTTTCTTTTTGTTTTACTGTAAAACTACAACTATAAATAAAGTAAACAAACCCTGACACAATCAAAATTAAACACACTTTTTGAACTTACCTCATTTGATTTGAATGACCAAAATTATTTCAAAACCTTTTTTCCACCCAAATCGTGGTATCACAACAATTTATTAGTTGAAAATATTTGTTATTTTTTCATTTCGATATTTTTTCACAAATATACGACCTAAATGTCAATGTGACAGCCCACAAAGTTGTGGACGCTAGTTGGCGCTGTAATCGTGCACAGAGCCAATACGTTTCTAAAGTTAGTTAAGTATGTACTGTACCACTAGTAAAAAATATAATTATAGTACAAGTTTTACAAAACAATAAAACTTGTATTATTGAGCAGAGACGATGCACAGCATCTGGTGAGAGATGCGTCTACTTCCGGTGTAGTTTTTAACCATTTTATACCTTAAATGACGTCATTTCCGCAATTATTTAATAGGAATTGATTTGACTTACTTCGGTTTGCCGCCATTTTAGTCACCTGGGGGCGAGCTTGCTCGGAGTTCTTCATAGAGAGCTCACCAGGAGGCCTTCTTGGGATGCTGTGCATCGTCTCTGCTCAATAATACAAGTTTTATTGTTTTGTAAAACTTGTACTATTATTCGGCATGTGACGATGCACAGCATCTGGTGAGAGACTTGTTTATTAGCTCCTGGTGACTACTTACCAGTGGCGCTATGTGATGAAAGTTTTCGAGTTTCTGTAACAGAACTAGATCAGAACATGATTAATTTCAGGGTATTAACATGTTTTGTTCTAAATGCCCAGTGAGAGCAGCACTAATATCACAAAGTAGGAGGAATAAACTGGAAAGCTACTGAACTGAATTCAGAAATTCTTTCCTCATTAAAATGCAGATTGAGTGTGTATTGATATAATTTGCCCGCATGGCAGTAAGATTCATGCGAGTCATCAACATAAGTTTATAATACAGGCGTACGATGTGATTGAAGAGTATCCAACATGCTTTAGATCTGTTGATTGAAAGTTATTAATTAAATAATATGTTATTTGGTGTATCGGTCGTAGATCAGTTAATAAAAGTGTCTGCCTTATAATATTGCTATTATTGTTCTGCCTACGCCAATATCTCATTAAATAATTTCATCTATGGCTAAATATCAACCCAAATTAAAGATCGACACAACGAAGTCGACAATGCCAGGAGAGGTTTTAAATCCAACAACCTTTATACTGTTTTTATTCATGTAGATTCCTAGTATTACTTGGTGTTGAAAAATAAATAAATAATGTGTTATTATATTCCGCTGTTCGCCTCTGCTCGCCTGATTCCAGTAACTTACGCAACCGTAGCAAGGGCATACCTATGTTGTTTTTTGGGATTTGCTGTCATTTTTCCCAGTTGTTTGTATGATGCCGTAACGGTGCCGAATTTACTCGTAGGTCAAGGTTTATTAACTTAATCTTGAAATTATTCAGGTGAGACTATGTTTTGTCATGTCAGCAGCTGATGTAGATGGTAGGAGAAAAATATACATAAGCTAGTCTGCGAGAAGCCTCGTAAAGGTCACATTTTAGATACCTACTGTTGGGTTTAAGGCCTTTATCAGGAAGTGAAATTGGTTAAGCTTTTATGCTTAGTAAGAAAATTAAAGTTATCTTTAATATAGTTTTAGATTAGTAATACCAGCCCCCCTAGATAAGTAGCACTTTTTGATCGAATCGAAAATTGGATACGTTATAACTTCGTATAGAAAAAAGAGGGCTAATCGACCATCCTCCGACTGGTTTGCCATTTTAAAGTGAATTTTGTTGAGACCCACAGGGCATAAAGGTAGTAGAAGAGTAGATAAACGATTTAGTCTAGCAGATAAATCTTGCTGTCGAGCTTCAAGAGGTGAGTATATAGCTACGACTGTTTTCCTTAGGCCATTAGTTTAACCACCAAGGCCAGGTTATTTTATAAGTTTTTAAAGTGGAATTTTGCCAGGTATGTTTTAGGAACGATACCTTATTACCCCCAACTCAACATACTAAAAAAATTACATGTTACCTGATCCTGACGATTCCGTATTTTGAGGGTCGGTCTCGAGCCCTGCTAAGAAAAGCCAGAAAGGTCACTTCGAGGTGCTAAGCAGGTACCTTTTGCTGTGGTGAGAAACGGGACAGCAAAGATTTAGCCTAGTTTACCACCATAGCCACCCTGGTAGAAGTCGTTGCAAAGGCTGCTGGTGAATGTCTGTGGGGTCTCTGGATATCCAATTTCCCGAACTTTTGGAATATTTACCTTTGGATCTGAACCCAGGAGATGCCACTAAGTAGGTTGTTTTCCCCGTAAATCGACCTAGATCATCGTCAGATAAAATTGATTGAATCGACCTGGGAGATAATATTTTGCGCTGTCAGAGCTATTTTTACCCGACTGAACCGGAAGGTGATGTTTTTCAAGTTGAAAAGTTAGAGAGACAGTTCCAATAGAGGCTCTGAATGTGCCCCTTCCTCCCTTAGTTTCGAGTATAGGCTATGCTTTGATTGTCCGATAGCAAAATTAGTGAACGCACATGAAATGAATGAAAGAATGAGAAACCCCTCATCGCTGATTATGATTTCTGATATTTTGTAGACATCCAGATGGTTGTTAAGAGATGCTGGGCTGGAGTCTTGTGTATTGGATCGGTTGTGTGGGGTCGAGTTGTGATGAGCCCTCACTGGAGATCAAGCTTACCATTATAGGCACTTGTTGAGTCGTATAGATTTCGTATTTACCGACAAAACCCTTAGAGATGACGACTTGTTGAACCTGAGTTCACGTAATTGACAAGGTTTAAAGTGTTCCAGAAGATAAAATGTTACACACTAACCTCCCGTTCTAGTAGTTGCTGTCTCGTCTGGTTTGTCAAAGGTGACGAGGTTTAGTAAGTAGTTTGTGATTGTATCAATGTTTTTCGGTATGCAGTAGAGAACGAGAGATTGATAATTTTAGGGTACCTTCACAAGACATGCGGAGAGGCCGGCGGTGTCTCTGTGATCGGTATCTGCATCCAGATTTAGAATTTAGCATTCAACTACTTCAGATCGGATCAATACTTACATAATTGTATCTACTGATTAGGACGTTTAATACAATAGGTTGTTTGGTCTGTCCTTCTTGCGAAGCATCATTGTGAGGGGCAGGCTCATGCTGAGCGGTGCCTTATCTGGTAATTTCAGCACCTGTTTTAACAGGATTTCGGTTTATTTGGTCAGCGTTAGACAGTCAAGAGTGTTAAAACGCTGAATAAAGCACGGCGTTGAAGGGACAAGCACCGGCTTGGAGGTGAATGGCAGACGCATCCCTGGAACCATTGTCAGGTAACAGGTTGACCTCCGCAGTCTGATGACGCCTGCCACTGCCTAAGATACGCTCAAAGGCAGCCTCCGTAGAATTTGCTGAGTGGAAAGTCACTTGACTTTGCTATTCTTATTTGGTCAGCGCTAGACAGTCAAGAGTGTTAAGACGCTGCATAAAGCACGGCGTTGCAGGTGCAGGGGCAAGCACCGGCTTGGAGGTGAATGGCAGACGCATCCCTGGAACCATTGTCAGGTAACAGGTTGACCTCCGCAGTCTGATGACGCCTACCACTGCCTAAGATACGCTCAAAGGCAGCCTCCGTAGAATTTGCTGAGTGGAAAGTCACTTGACTTTGCTATTCTTATTTGGTCAGCGCTAGACAGTCAAGAGTGTTAAGACGCTGAATAAAGCACGGCGTTGCAGGTGCAGGGGCAAGCACCGACTTGGAGGTGAATGGCAGACGCATCCCTGGAACCATTGTCAGGTAACAGGTTGACCTCCGCAGAATGATGACGCCTGCCAATGCCCAAGATAGGTACGCTCAAAGGCAGCTTCCACAGAAT
Organism: Ostrinia nubilalis; assembly: GCF_963855985.1. Taxonomy (NCBI): domain Eukaryota; kingdom Metazoa; phylum Arthropoda; class Insecta; order Lepidoptera; family Crambidae; genus Ostrinia; species Ostrinia nubilalis. Next base: position 4,908,341 of record NC_087091.1, on the reverse strand, counting down.
TTGCTGAGTGGATGGTCATTTGACTTATTGGTCGTCAAGGGGACATGAAGGGACTGATTTGGAATCCTTGGCTTTTTGTTCTAAATCAAAGGGAGTTATTTTGAGGCTTATGTATTTGCTTTAAAGATAATAAGATGTGTAGGTAAAGGTTACTTACTTATTAGTATTTGACGATTTGTAAAAACTAATTTAATCAGTCTAAGCAAATAAAGATATTATTATTATGTTTTGATTTTGCTTGAAGTGACCGGCTAGAGAACCAAGGTCGGATTATTTTTTAGATATCACCAGTACGAGCACAGGGTGATTTTGCCGAACAAAAATCCAGCACTGGGAGGGTGCTCCTCGCACAATGCTTATTAGGCATCTTCGCCAGGATACGCTCATGACATGTTCAAATTCAAAAAACGTTTATTGCATGTCACATTACAATTTGTTGTTGCAAAATAGAAGTATACATGTTCGATGCACTTAGCACATTTTGTCATACTTATTAAGCTTCTTTAATTTGCCAAAAAAAAATATTAGAATTTAATAATTCAAGCTGTAAGCTGGCTCAGTGTTGGGGGTGGCCGCCCAGTCTACTAATAGTTGTAGTTTAAAGTGCTTTGTTGATGTGGTAAAGCATTTGTAGGTGCTTTATTTTATGAGCACAATGAGCCTTTTCAAAGGGGTATTTATTAAGAAACTCGTACCAGAAAGAGTTATCGTTCGATTGTGGTGATGCTAACAACGTATTTTGATTGGTAATGTTTGCGATTGGGGCCGACGGGGCCGCCGTTAGAATTGTATAAGATGGTTGTGGGTACGTTATTCAATCTATTTATACAATGTAGAGATTCGCGAGAATGCTCATTTGATCGAAAAGAGTGTTAAAACTATCAGAATCCCACGTACCTCGTTTCATCCGTTTTGAATCTCGCCGGGGTCCGAGTTTCTCCGGTATCCGACGCTCTGGGTCCACCTGCTCGTCGTCCGGAAGACACTCGTCCCCTTTGGCGCCAACCACCATCACGTACATGTCGTTCGCGGTCACACACGCGCGGTCAAATGCACTTTTTAATTTTAAACTTAGTATAAGAACGTTGAGAAATAAATTATTTCAGTAAAAATCTGAGCAGAGTTTCTGCTTACGATGTTGCTAGTTTGGAAGTTAAAGACGCTATGAAGAACTCCGAGCAAGCTCGCCCCCAGGTGACTAAAATGGCGGCAAACCGAAGTAAGTCAAATCAATTCCTATTAAATAATTGCGGAAATGACGTCATTTAAGGTATAAAATGGTTAAAAACTACACCGGAAGTAGACGCATCTCTCACCAGATGCTGTGCATCGTCACATGCCGAATATATAATATTTACCTTTCCAGACTTATATCCAAGTATAAGCAGGTTCCAGTGCTTCAAGGTACACCTCAAACCTGGACACTCGAAAGTCCAGTAGGACCCATTGTAACCTACGCGTTGTGAGTGGCAACTGGGCACTGTCGAAATTGATAGGGGTTTTTATTTGTGACATATTTTCGAAAATACCCATTTTAAAGGCATGGACCTATAAAAAAAGTCGGACGGATTCTCATCAACAAAATACTGTGACATTAGGATACACCAGCTTGCCTGTACGTACAGGCCGGCACGCACACATTCACACCCTGATACACCACTTCGAGTGCAAACTTCACACAGTTGACACATTTAAGCAGCGAAAAAACAACACGAATACGACATGTCTTGTGTGATGAAATTGTGTAAAAACCGTTCTGTTCGAACAAACAAAAATTAAGGAATCACATTTCACAGGCAAAATAATAATCCAATCACTTATTTCCCGACATTAAAATATTGAAATTAATTGAAATCAAACGTCATTCACTCGAAAAAATAATACGTCAAAGACCAGTGTTCTCAGTTATTTACGTGGGAAAATTACCCGAAATATGGGAAATTAATAATAATTTTAGGACTTTTTACTTATTTATTACGCATACTATGGAAATAAAATAATTTATCGTAATAATTGTGTTTTAATGTGATATATTTTCATAGGCAAATTTGATCCTTCCCAAAAATGTGGAACTGCGAAATTCAAATTTTCTTACATTGATTGCAAGTCAGTGTCAGGTTGTATGTTAAAAAAAAACTATCAGAGATAATAATAATACATTGATGATGCATAAGATTATGATTATAATGTACACAAGATTCGTAATTTGTAACTGCGTGAATCATTTTTGATCAACATTATGTACCTACATACCCTGACACACTGACTTGCAAACAATGTAAGAAAATTTGAACATTGAAAATTTCGCGCCTACCTCACAACGCATTCACCTTTCATCCTTTTAAAATGGCACGGAATAATTCTGTCTACATTTCCAAGTAATATCTGCCGATCTATGTTTTTCTTAAAATAAATGGGTAAAATGTTTTGGCTAATATGGCATCCCTAAATTCACTCACACAATAGACAAACGCCAAAATTTTGCGTCACAGTTTTGTTGTAGCGCGAGTTCCGTCCGCCTTTTTTTATAGGTCCATGTTTAAAGGTTTAACAAATAAAAATACAAAAGAATAAAAAATATTAAAAATATATAAGGTGTTATTTTTTATACTGATCATACTTTACCAACGCATCTAATAAAATCATACAAATACAACCCAAGTGTTTTTAAAAAAAAATTCAGGCTAGTTTTCGAGTAAATCGACAAAGAATGTTTCGAAAAAAATAAAAAATAAATCATCCTTTGAGCGCGGTGAGTATTCGTTTACGCACTATCGTAGTAGCCGGCCGAGGGCAACGACCGCTGCCACGTGCCGCGCCGCGTGAGTCGGCCATATTGATGATATCGCTGCCAGTCGCTCCGCGCAACTCTATGCTCCGCGCCCACAGCCCGCGTCGAGCCGCCGATCGGCATGCGGGAGCGCAACAACATAAACAAAACAAACGTCCCAGTCCGTCCAATGCTGTGGTCCAATGTGCCCAAACGTATTGCAGTGTATGTGCGAGTTATTACAATGCCGCGCTTAATAAATAACAAAACGCATGTGAAATTATGTTTCGGGCACACTAACTGGCCGACGAGAAACATTGACGAGTCGAAAACCTTCACACCTTGCTTGTTTGGAGCCGCGCAGCGCTTCAGGGAGCGCAGCCGTATCCTGATTTGACGAGATCCCGTGCGCTTCGAGGACGAAGTTTTGGATTACAATTTCAATCACCGGCACAGTGCTGGCGGTACCCAGATGCGAGCGCCGCAGACGGCGGCTTTTGCGTAAAAATACGGAATGCCTTATCAAGGAGTTGTTGCCAGAGGGCCACGACCGCGACCGAGTTCTATCGATGGATATTGCGGAAGTCATACCTACAGTGTGATTTGGACAGATGAGTGCTTGCGAAAGGGACTTTTTCCGTAAAAAAGTTACTGCGCGAATTGTGAATACAACATCCGACGTGGTGTCTAGTGAACAGCAAGCAAGTGTGCAGCCCGGAAGCATTACCTCAATTCGATCGTGGCTAGATTAGACAGTGCAAGACAGTGTTTACGTGAACATTCAACAAAGGCTTGACGTTCAAAATGTATTGTGATTAGTGTAATAATAACCTAGGAACTTTAAATAACAACATTCAAAATAGGTAAATGTGTGAATAAGTAAAATCAATGAATCTAAAGTGTGATGGCAAATCATAATTTAGGAATTAAAACCAGGAAAATTGATCAGTGAGTTTTATTTACAACACCTATTCATATTCAATATTAGGGTGCATTTCCACTGAAGCGAAGCGAAGTAGTAATAGGTACACAGATATGGATTAGAGTAGATACAGCAAGTTGCTCGTCAAAGCGTGCCATTCCGATATGTCCAAATGGACATACATGGTCGAGTGATGTTCATGTAATCCGATTACAACAATCGGTTACGATGATTTTACGAGGACAGTAGTACGAACACGGTAGAAAGAAGAAATTATTTACGGATTGAGAATTGTAATTAACAGCACAAGTAACAAATAAATCAAGAAGTTAGGTCTGTGATCGCAGTATACGTCTATGTATACGACGGCACTGGAATTTGTCGTAAGAAAAAGTATTTGAAAAACTACGCATTTTTACATTTATCTATACTTATAATAAATCTGTAGAGAGGTCAATTCTGTACATGAAATATATTTTCAAAATAACTATCAGGGGGTGATTAGTGATCGATACTGATGCCAAAAATGCAATCAGTAAAATTTTTGTCTGTCTATCTGTCTGTCTGTCTGTCTGTCTGTCTGTCTGTATGTTCCTTATAGAAACAAAAACTACTCGACGGATTTTAACGAAACTTGGTACAATTATTCTTCATACTCCTGGGCAGGTTATAGGATACTTAGGAATTCCCACGGGAATGGGAATTAGCGGGAAAATCGTTTTGTATGAAAAATCTGAACCGCTTAAGTTAGACGCTTGAAATTCGGCATGCAGGTACCTTAGTAAACTTAAAGCTTAGTTGCAACAGGATATTGCAAAATTCCCACGGGAACGGGAGTTAGCGGGAAAAAACATTTGTATGAAAAATCTAAACCGCTTAAGTTAGACGCTTGAAATTTGGCATGCAGGTACCTTAGTAAACTTGAAGCTTAGTTACAACAGGATATTGCAAAATTCCCACGGGAACGGGAGTTAGCGGAAAAAAACATTTGTATGAAAAAATCTAAACCGTGTAAGATAGATGAAGGGGGTATAACGGGATCCACGCGTACGAAGTCGCGGGCGGCCGCTAGTTAATAATAAAAAGCTTGAGTTAATAGTAATAGTAGTCTTTATATTTTTATGAAACTAGGTCAGGTACTTACTAGGATATTTAAAAGTATGGAAATAAGTATGAATTACTAGTAGTACTATTCAACATAATGAAATAACGATCATTACTTTCATAAACATTTTTATGCAAATTAATAAGAAAATTAATAATGTAGAATAACGTTTTACGTTTACCGCGACAAAATTATTTTAATCCACAGTCAGACTAGCTATAAATTTAACAAAATATCAGTTTTATCGGAATTAATTAATTTTCGAATCGAGTCACACGATATCTTTCGATGACTTTGCGAATGCAGTACGATGATACGATTACTTTTACGTTGCGGCAATCACTAAAATTCGCTAAAATGACACTAATGACGTTTAAAAAGTGGCACGCTCGGCTTCATACAATTTTTGACACATGCTGCATCTATCCATATCTGTGAATAGGTATGTACCTATCATTTTTTTATTACGTCTCTAAATAAATTGCGTAGGCATTACGAAACCGTAGATATTGAATTCCAATTTCTATCCTTTTTTAAATATCTAGTTTAACGCGGATGATGCGCCTCGGTTAGTTGGAAAAGTCCCCCGCTATTACACTAATGAAAATACACTTATTTACCTACTTAAGTGGCTAGATTTTGTTTCTCCCAGCGCGTAGTACCTATTAACATGACGTAACTTCGTACATACTCACGAGTGATAATTTTTGGTAACGTAGGTTTAGTGTAATCTAACCTTTATGTGTGTGAACGTTGAATGAACGCGCGCGGCCATTGTTCGTACTCGTATGAATGAAATGAGTAAAGAAAGAGAGAGAGGCAGTGAGTGAAGACAGGATGGTTGTAAAAATAATATCTTTTTTTTGTTAGGAAAAGTAAAAACAAAAACTAGCCTGAATTTTTTTTTAAAACACTTGGGTTGTATTTGTATGATTTTATTAGATGCGTTGGTAAAGTATGATCAGTATAAAAAATAACACCTTATAATATGTATATTAATATAAGTACGTTTTCTAACTAGGTTTTTTAGAACCTTCAAACAGTAACTGTCACACACCCCTAACCCCTTGTATATCAAACAAACCCCTAAAAGGGCCTGATGCAGAATGTGCACTTCACAAAATGTGCACTTTTCTAAACAAACGTAAATTTTATGTGAAGTTTGTTTCCATAAAATTCTGGAAAAGTACGCATTTTGCGAAGTGCGAACATTTTACATCAGACCCCTCTAAAATAGTGAAATATATTACCTGTAACTATAGCACCATATCTCTCGTATAATATTGATTTCGACGCATAAAATGGCAAGTCAAAGATAACGCTGGTATTCGTTTTAGAGATAGGCTTTAGCTTGTTATTTCCGATGTCTGCCATCAACATGCCCCCCCAATTCAGCAGCGCCACTATGTCGTCTTGGTGTACTATGACGTCAGTTATTGAGCCATAACCGAAGTAACGGCCAACCATGAGCGGCATCCAACTATTGTTATGCCACTTCGCCACAAATATAGTAAATTCCCAATATGACCATGTGGTATAATAGCAGCAATTGTCATATATCCTAAAAAGACATTAATTTTCTGTGTCGAAGTAAAGTTTAAAGTACAGAGGTTGTACCAGAAAGTATACTGGAGAACCCAGTGTACACGAAACAAACACCGTTTATCACGTTGATACTGGCTTTTTGCTTAATATGTACCATACGCGAATCATGCACCATACGCGAATCAAAATCTCATATAATATTGCTACAATTTGCATGTACCACCCCTATTTTTTACGACTGGAAAATGAGCCCTTCAGTCTACTACCACCTTCTAACTACTACAATTCGGGACATATGTTACGTTATTCCTTGATAACATATTTATTATGGTACTGATACCAGTTGGCGCCATTATCCAGTGACAGAAACATACGCGTCTGTGGCGCCAATTAGTATCGTTAAAAAAACTGGGATTAAAGTAAAGAGGAAGGTGAAAATATTGCCGCTCACAACGCCTAGGTAACAGTGGGTCCTATTGGACCTCGGAATGAGGGCTATTGTTTTTATACTTGACAGTTGGCACCACTGGCGAGTGACAGGACCTTACTCTCTAGTGGCGCCAACCCGGTGAGTGCAAATGCGATAGACTAGTCCTACCGTTGCAGCGCTCATCAGTTGGCGTCACTGTCTTAGCCACTAGCAATGCCAGGAGCTTACTATACAGTGGCGCCAATTGGTGAGAGCTAAAACGATAGCCCTCATTAGTGAAACATTTTGAAAAGGGCTTCCTTTTTGAGATGACCTGTTACACACATACATATACTTAACCTGTAATCAACCAACTTTATGGCCTAGAACAGTCAACTCCAGTTTAAAATTGCAATTTATATTACTTTTGTATTTCATGCACTAGTTGTCTACAAGTGTTAATAATAAAGGAACCCTTAACGAAGCCTAAAACTAAGCATTATTCTATTACTAAGTTACTATTCTAAGCAATTATAAAAAAGTGTGTGTTTAAAAAGGCGAAGAGCGTGATAATTGTACCTAATGTTAATTTACTTTGCAACAAAATAAATTCGCATACGTGCATGTGCGACATACGTGCAATACAATAAAATGGTTTTTTTTTTTTACATTTAATATGACGTTAGTTACGTGACGCAAAGATTTTTCACATGTTAATAATAATAATACATAGTATTTGGCTTCATTAAAGATTTATCTTATTACCGATACCCATCAAACCCATTTCAAATCTGCTAATGATCAGTCAAAATGTATGTTGTGTGAGAAATTGTATGCTACCTGAAAAACTTTATCTTGGCATTGAATCTTAGTCTGTCATCCAATGCATAATTGGAATCACTATGTTTCCCATACAAGGTCATCTCTTCAGAAACATAATATTGCATGTCAAATGTATTTTGTTCAATTTTGACAAACATATAATCATTTTCATCAAAGTCTAAACCTGAAATAAATTTATAAATTGATAATAACTGCATCAAGTGATTTTATTCTACCTTAAGGGAATATGTATGTGAAGCTACTCCAATATACAAGAAACAAAAACAATAAAAACTTAATAAAACTTCAATTAACTAAGGTATCATGTAATGTGCATGTTAAAAAATGAAGTTGAATAAATATTTAATTTTGTGTTTTTAATATTGCTTGCAGTTGTGTGGGTATGTGTAAAGTTCTTTAATAATTTTAATGATCTGTTCACTACAATAACTAACAACTTTTAAAATAATAATCTCTCATTTAGCATACATTTATGTTTAATTTTGGTTTTTATTTATTATAATATATGCTATGGCAAAATTACTCTCTTATTATATTAAGAGAGTAATTTTGCCAAAGCAATTTATCCTGAAACTCTGCTACTAGGCAAGCCTATTCAATAATTTATAAAGGCTTTATAAAGGTTTTACACTTACATTTGACTTCCAATGTTTTTAACAGCTTATGAGTGGGCAGATGGTAATATCTCACATTCTTGTTTGTAATCACAATCAAGTTATCTGAAAATTGCAATATAGACACTAGTTGCAGCTTGTCACAAATTGCTAGTTGACCAGTTAAGGATTCAGCTTAGGTGTTGTACCTAACTGTATGGAGGAATTTAATACACACTGTGTATACAAAAAAAAATCCTTATTAGATCATATTATTATAACTTTATCTAATTAAAATTTTATCTAATTAAAATTAAAGTGTACTAAATTCATCAAATTATTGAGAAAAGTTACTTACTTCTGTATACATTTATATTCAGCACTTCAGTTATATCATAGGTATAAATATCTTGTACTTGAGTAAATTTTATGTTTTTCCAAAGACACATATTGAATAAAACATCTGATATTGTTGGTAGTTTACATCTTTTTCTAAAAGATGCTCCGCCATCAGAAACTGCTATCTTAAGGAAAGTGTGGAGACCAATACGATGCTGTAAATTGGAAAAACTAGTTAAAGTATGTATAAATAAATCATCTCATTTGTAAAAGAAATAGACAGCCACTTACCTTGATAAGAGAAGATGCAATATCAAACCATTTTTTGTTAACACACATGCAATTGATCAGGGTTTTTGCATTAGTCGCATTATTATGGGGATTAAAATAATCAAATATCATCAGAAGAAGTTCAGGTGGGCAGGCATCCCAGCTACTTTCATCAAAATCATCCACCGCCGCAGCTCCAGCCTCCACATGATCTTGCTGCATGATTACTTAAATTTTAAAGCTATTTTAAACCATTTGATACTTAAAAACCCAACCGACGGCTACTATCACTGCTACACCAAGAGGATGTAATGGTTTTATTGAAGTGGGTTTGCTCAGAATGGGGGTACTTTATAATTTTCTTCTGCCGGTGGTCCAATAAATTTATGTTGTTCTAAAATAATATTTCCAAAGCAGAATTCCTCAAAATTCAAACAAATCACAATTTTGTAACACAAACTTTTACTCTGATAAATTTTGACAGTTTGATTGCAGTGTTGCCAACGAAGTATCAAGCTCCCCACCAGAATTTCCTTTTGTACCCTTTGCACCACCGGCCTGCACCACTGGTGGTGCAAAGGGTATTTTTTAATCCCTTTTACACCACCAATAGTGCCGCGCTACAATTAACTGTAAAACGATTATCTATAATCTATATATATCTAATATTAATATTATAAAGAGGAAAGATTTGATCGTTTGTTTGTTCTGAATAGGCACCGAAACTACTGGACAGATTTGACAACATAAATATTTCACTATTAAAATCCAAATATTTTTCTGAGTATGTAACATAGGCTGTTAAATATTTTAAAAAGAGTTACTAAAAATTACAATCGGCTCCCGGGCATGCCCTAGTCCAAGCGTTTCTGGCCTCTGCGAGGTGAGCCAACTCCACTACCCCTAAAGAAGGGGACAGTAATTTATTAAAGAGTTCGGCTGTACCATACGCAGAAGACAGAAAAGCTGGAAGGGCAATATGCGATATCTGACGTGTGCCTAGTCCTCCGAAACGCACAGGGAGAGAGGCCTGTTTCCAGGTGTTATCGGTAAATGCACTATTTAGAATTTTGGAGAGTGTCTCCCTGAGCGAACTATCAATGGTTGACAGTAGTCCTGGAAAAAGCCAAAAATGGGTACTACGTAAAAAATATATAAATTTTGGGGCGTATGCGCAAAAACGGATTAAATACAAAGCCATGTGAGGGTTTATCTTTAGCATATTTTCGGAGGACTGCTGAAATTTGGAAATTTGTTCATTAATAAAAATCGGAATAGCCTCGTCAAAAATAGGGGAACCTAGAAGACGGAGTGACGTATTATTGAGAATTTTGATATTGGGAGCTAAAGCCGAAAATTTTGTAATAATGTCTTGTAACTGAACATGTGAAAATTTTGATTCTGGGATAAATAGCTCGCATTTTGAATAATTGAGATCAAGTCCGATACTTTTGAATTTATCAATGATGGAGTGGAAGTCTGAGAGAACGGATGAAATATCGCCAGCGATAGTTCCGTCATCTAGGTACCACACATTAAATTTTGAATTTAGTGAATCAATAATGGGTTGTATTGCCAAACTAAAAATAGCGGGCCCGAGAGGATCACCTTGCTGACAGCCGACAGATGAATATAATAGGTTGTTTTTGAAAATTAATTTTGTGGGTTTGCTATAGCATTGCCAAAGATAATTGTAAATATAAGGAACTTTTTGATGAATAGCTGAAAGCAAGGCACCTCTATCTACCGAGTTGAAGGCGTTCTTGACATCCACCTTCAGCACCACCTACTTATTTTTCAAGACATGTTCCTATGTTAAAAACCCGATGTATAACAACATTCTTCATACACATACCTAAAATGTATAGGTAGGCATTCGTACTTCATGTTCATTAATATTAGTCATAAATAAAAATTAAACAGTATCAAGATCGTTTTATCCAATTTCCCCAGTATTGCACTCAACAAAGTTTATTTTCCCCATTTGCCATGAGATTCTGGTACACCTATACCAGAGGGCCACGACCGCGACCGAGTTCTACTATCGATGGATATTGCGGAAGTCTACCTAGGTACATACCTACAGCACAGAATACATAATAGTAGCAACAGAAATTGCACTCCCTTGATCTGGATCAGATGCGGACATTTTAACGGTAATAATAATAATGCAAAATTTCCAACGAACCTGGTGCATTCGAAATCGCACCTTACTACTACGCTCACAAGAGCGCAATTTTTTTGTGATCAGAATTGATCTAGCTCGCAGCTCAAGCGTCAGGGTTGTTTAAGCAAAGTAAAATAAATATCAAAACTTAATTTTAAGAAGCAATTATTGTATTTACGATTAGTAAACGTTAATCTAGTGGTGTTTGTATTTCGTACCTACCATCTCCAAAGTACCTATTAATAAACTTCAGTGTTGCGATAATTCGAAATTGGACAAACAGTTTTAAAAGGTGTAGTGTCGGAAAATAGACACGGTGAAGTAAAGTTAATGTTTTATTAGCTAAAATAATGTTTTTGCTATAGCTTTTTGCCATAAGTATTTCAAATTTATTTAAAAAAATGCTGTTATTTTTAATTATTTAAATTACTACAGTTAATTATTATTTCTAAATATACGATTTTCCATTATAAAGACGAATAACAGTGCTGTTGGAACAATAAACCTTGATTGCGACGATGATCGACTGAGCGAGTATAGGTACGCGTGTGTACACAGGCGCGTGGCGGCCATGACTGATTTGCAACTTGAAGTTGTCGCGCGCTGTAGGTAATTATCTCGGCCGGCATAGGCGAGTGACGGAGGCCTGCCTACAGCAGTGTTGCCAGAAGGTTACTTTTGTAACCTTTTAGGTTACTTTTGAACTGCATTGGTTACTTTTAGGTTACACTAATGAAAAGGTTACTTTTAGGTGATTTTTCAGAAATTGTAGAATTAACTTTTACAGGTTATTCAGTAAAAATATTAATAGTGACAATTTAAAAATTATGTCATAAACTGCATTTAAACATGAATTTGATTTATTATTTGTTAAAGAAAATGAGTTTTAGCGAATGTTTTCGATAATAAAACGCAAATCCATGAAACGGTTTTATACGACCGGTCACTTTGATAATCAATTGTATTCATTTTCCATTCATGAACAACCGTACACAATCGCTCCGCACCCCCCTCCCCCCCCCCCCCCCCCCCGTATGAAGGTTACTTTTTATTCAAAAAGGTTACATTTTTTTATATATCTGGTAATTTCTGTCAAGACCCGACTGGCAACACTGGCCTACAGTGTGATTTGGACAGATGAGTGCTTGTTTACGCGAAAGGGACTTTTTCCGTAAAAAAATTAGTGCGCGAATTGTGAATACAACATCCGACCTCAGAATACAGAACAACATCCGACGTGGTGTCTAGTGAACACCAAGCAAGTGTGCAGCCCGGAAGCATTACCTCAATTCGATCGTGGCTAGATTAGACAGTGCAAGACAGTGTTTACGTGAACATTCAACAAAGGCTTGACGTTCAAAATCACATTGTGATTATAGTCTATAGATCCAATATAGCTTGATTAGAATGACAGCTGCCATCAAAAGTAACGACATAACTTTGTAGTAGCGATCAATGAGAGCTAAATATTGGCGGACAAGAAATAATTCACGTCTGACCTACAAACAATATTTTCGACGACAGTGCTTCTAATAAAAATGTTAATTTCGTGTATATGCAGCGTTAAATTACACCAATAAGTAGTAATTCGAAATTATAAAAATCAAGCTAGAGTATTAACGACGTCTCTACAAGGTTATCTCGAGTTACAAAAATGTTAGTGTTGGGACATATCGACAAATGTCATATTAAATTAAAACTATTTTTTTAACATATTTAACAAATTTTTTTTCTAACTAATTTTTTAACATATTTAAGTCAAGTTATACGTTTTTCTAAATGTTCACTATTAAAAACCAAAAAACATTTCATTCTTAAATAATCAAACATCGGAAATCAATCACCGGTAATTTTTTGGGTATTCATAGCACCGTTGCTCTAGAAGAGATGCCCACCGCCCTCTAGCGAGAGGAAAAAACCACTGAAGAACACTGATGATAATGACTACGACTTAGGTTGTACACCCTTGACATGAATTTTAAATTTTACTGTCTTTAAATTTAAATCATAATTGTCATTTTTATGAATAAAGATATGAAGAAAAATTGGGTGCATTTTTTATATCATTTTTTCGAAAACTTATCGATACATCTATGTGAACCGTACGAAACATACCCAACACTAGTCACATTCGTTTGACAGCCGTCATTCTAATCAAGCTATATTGGATATACCTAAATTCTTTAGTAATTTCCTTAAATGTAAACAAACACTTCTGCACACAATTACACCATAATCACTTACGTGTTCATAATATCATACACATTATTTCACAAGCCCATGAAACCAACTTTATTCTCACGATTATACAAGTTTGGAATCAATCTTTAAACAAATTATTTTAGCAAAATATGTGGACGATGAAAATTTGTGAGATTTGTCAAATTGACTTGAAGTTTAAAATTATGTGTTATCTCCATGTTGTCTCTGACACATCAGTGTTGTAACCTGTAAGTCATAGACAATAATCGGTAATTTTAATCGATTTTATTTCAATTATTCAATCATTTTTATTACTGATTGCATTTAAATAGGGTCTTAATCAACAACGTATTTTTTCTTCATTGAATGTACTACTAGTCCAGTCAAATTAGACATGAACCCTGCAATAATTCGCATACAGCTGAAAATTGGTACGAATGTTCGGAGCACCATTATGAATTAACTGTGAAAAGTCCCCATCGATCCGACGTGTGCTAAAAAAAAATTCAAGGTCAAACTTAAAAAATACGGGTTTTTGAGATTTTCAGCCAAACGGTAAGTTTTATCACAAAAATATGTATGACAAGGTTTAAGACCATACAATTATCTATCAAAATTGTCTATACACTTTCTCCTAAGAGTCAGCGTTTCTGAGATTCGATGATCCGAAGAGTCAAAAAAGTGTTTTCTTCATAACGGTCTTACACATAAATCCAATGTGATATCGCCTTGTGCCACGACTCAGCATTGTATCATGATGTGTTGTCGACGTCGAATATAAAATGATTAACCTCAATGTCATTTGTCATCTTTAATTGTCGAAAAATGTTTGCAACTTAGACTAAGGACTGCACCGTAAGTTTCTAAGATACGAAGTTTTCGTGTCTATTATGTTTAAGAGCTCTTATATGCACACGTCACTACTCTACTTGTAACTCTATGGTCACTCTTTTAGCCAGACCAAGTTAGACAGTCCAGGTTATAATAATTCACATAGAGCTGAAAATTTGTGTGAATGTTAAGAACACCATCTTAAATGAAATGTCAAAAGTCCCCGACGATCCGTCATTTAAAAAAAAAGTTTTCGAAGTCCCAAGTTTTTTGCATTTTTTGGCCAAGTAGTAAATTTATCATAAAAATAGATAAGAAAAAATAGTAGATCATAAAATTATGTATTAAAATTGTCTTGCCCCTTTTTCCTAAGAGTCACCGATTATGAGGTAGAACGATTCAAAAAGTTAGTTTTGATGTTCTCGTTGTATGCACATGTTTCCACAACACCTATGAGGGTTATTTGGCGTATTTTTTTTACCAGGTTTCCCCAGTAGGCCTTTTTTAAGATGTATTTGTTATCCTGTTCAATTCAAAACTATTTTAATAGAGTTGAAGTTGTGGACTTTTGGAGTAGTTAACAGAATGCGAATTCTCCAACTTTTTGCATCGTTACCACATAAACGGTGACTCTTAGGAAAAAGGGGCAAAGACAATTTTAATAGATAATTTTATGATCTACTACTATTTCTTGTCATTTCTTATGATAAGTTTACTGTTTGACGGAAAAATGCAAAAAACTTGGACTTCGTAATTTTTTTTTTCAAATGACGGATCGCTGGGGACTTTTGACATTTCATTAAGGATGGTGTTCTCAACAATCACACAAATTTTCAGCTCTATGCGAATAATTATAACCTGGATTTTCTGACTTGACCGGGCTAAAAGAGTGACCATAGAGTTACAAGTAGAGTAGTGACGTGTGCATATAAGAGCTCTTAAACATAATAGACACGAAAACTTCGTATCTTAGAAACTTACGGTGCAGTCCTTAGTCTAAGTTGCAAACATTTTTCGACAATTAAAGATGACAAATGACATTGAGGTTAATCATTTTATATTCGACGTCGACAACACATCATGATACAATGCTGAGTCGTGGCACGAGGCGATATCACATTGGATTTATGTGTAAGACCGTTATGAAGAAAACACTTTTTTGACTCTTCGGATCATCGAATCTCAGAAACGCTGACTCTTAGGAGAAAGTGTATAGACAATTTTGATAGATAATTGTATGGTCTTAAACCTTGTCATACATATTTTTGTGATAAAACTTACCGTTTGGCTGAAAATCTCAAAAACCCGTATTTTTTAAGTTTGACCTTGAATTTTTTTTTTAGCACACGTCGGATCGATGGGGACTTTTCACAATTAATTCATAATGGTGCTCCGAACATTCGTACCAATTTTCAGCTGTATGCGAATTATTGCAGAGTTCATGTCTAATTTGACTGGACTATACTAATTGTTTAAAATGCATTGCTTTATAAAGCATTATAAATTCTTTCTATAGGTACGTAAGTACTACAATAATTTCAATCCGCGATTAACGAGAGGTTTTGTCGCCTCACTAGGGCACAGATTAAAAATGTTTTAATGTCAGTTGGCCATATTTGTTTACATATAGGGAAATTTCTAAAGAATCCGACTTTAGACTATAGTGTAATAATAACCTAGGAACTTTAAATAACAACATTCAAAATAGGTAAATGTGTGAATAAGTAAAATCAATGAATCTAAAGTGTGATGGCAAATCATAATTTAGGAATTAAAACCAGGAAAATTGATCAGTGAGTTTTATTTACAACACCTATTCATATTCAATATTAGGGTGCATTTCCACTGAAGCGAAGCGAAGTAGTAATAGGTATGTACCTATCAATTTTTTATTAAGTCTCTAAATAAATTGCGTAGGCATTACGAAACCGTAGATATTGAATTCCAATTTCTATCCTTTTTTAAATTTCTAGTTTAACGCGGATGATTCGCCTCGGTTCGTTGGAAAAGTCCCCCGCTATTACACTAATGAAAATACACTTATTAACCTACTTATGTGGCTAGATTTTGTTTCTCCCAGCGCGTAGTACCTATTAACATGACGTAACATCGTACATACTCACGAGTGATAATTTTTGGTAACGTAGGTTTAGTGTAATCTAACCTTTATGCGTGTGAACGTTGAATGAACGCGCGCGGCCATTGTTCGTACTCGTATGAATGAAATGAGTAAAGAAAGAGAGAGAGGCAGTGAGTGAAGACAAGATGGTTGTAAAAATAATATCTTTTTTTTGTTAGGAAAAGTAAAAACAAAAACTAGCCTGAATTTTTTTTTAAAAACACTTGGGTTGTATTTGTATGATTTTATTAGATGCGTTGGTAAAGTATGATCAGTATAAAAAATAACACCTTATATAATATTAGTATAGATTTTAGTAAAAAAGTTGATTAAACATTTTGTTCTCTCTTTTTTAGCAATAGCTCGTGCAGTAGATGAATGGAAGAGTAACAAAGAACAAAATAAAGATCAAGATTTACCAGAAGAGGAAAATATTTATCCAGAAGACGTAAGTAAACCCAAGATTTAGTATTTTATTAGCATTAATATTATGTTTTTTATAATTGCTTTACTATAACATGTATGTTGTCTACAGCCTGAAGACCGAAGAGTCGAAGACGACGACCTCAGCAAAGCCGGGCTGACGTCACACGTGGCGGTGCCATCGCAGAAGGACGTAGAGGAAGCTCTGCTCCGACGGAAAAAACAGGAGTTGTTGGAGCGTTACGGCTGTCTCGACGTCAAAATGGAGAGCTGACGACGATCATAAACCTAAATATAAGCTATTTTCACTGAACTAAGTGTTTCTTTCGTCAGTGTAAGGACACCTAACGAACTTTTGCTACTTTAACTGATGTGTCGCTTGCGATGAAAAATACGGATTAAAATTGCTCGACTCAGTACCAAAGGTCCTATATTTTTTATTGGAGCACATAATTTTAGTTCCTCAAAATTACTATAGGTCGCGCAACGAGTCGACGTCTAGCGTAGTCGGTAAGAGCGAGATAGCTAGTGTATTCGATGTTTAGATTTGAATGTGTAATGTACTGTTAATGGTCTGTATTTAAATATTATATTAGTGTGAGTACGCGTGTTCGCCTCAGCTTTCGTTGAGCGATCTATAGCAATGCGGTAAGCTACTTGACAGATTTTGTGGCTTGTGGTGATGGAATTAAAGACTCAAAACTTCTGCAATCTCTTTATTCATATTACTTTTGTCTATGTTTGGACATTTTTAAGCAAAATATACACAACAATAGTGATACATACTAAGTACATCCAATGCAACTAGGACTCACTGGCCTGAAATATTATACATCATATTTATAAATATTTAATATAGGCCAAAATTATATAAAACGATTGCACCAAAGCTACATAATAATTCAATAATTATTGCCTATTTATTTGTAGACTGGGTTGCCTGCCAGTATTATAATGATTGTTAAATGGGTACAAAAAAAGTGTACGTAATCTACGTGAAAATTAAATCTAGTTAAAATAGGAATGTACAAAATTAACGATAAATAAAATATGCTCTAAAGATTACATAGCATTATTGAGGAATATTAAGTCTGATCAAAGAAAGTGATTGATTAATTTTACGTCACTAAGGCGATTATCACACTGCACCGCGCTCCGCCGCGGAACGCGGGACGACAGATTTAATCATTGTATGCAAGTACCTCAGTTTGTATAGAAAACACGCGCGGCACTTCACACTGACAACGCGTCTGCGCGCGGGATTTTTTATATGTAATCACGCGTTTCGCGGCGGAGCGCGGCGCAGTGTGACAATCGCCTTATTCGGTGTTTCAAGTAAATGAAGATTTTATGCATTTTTGACAAGACTCAATATTTTACAAATCATTTCCAATAGCAAAAGATCCAAGAACTGAAGTTAATATGCCATCAACGAAATAATATTAAGTATTTATCTTAAGAAATACACATGAATTTTAATAAAATAAAACACATCAATAGAATTGAGTATGTAGATCAACTACTTTATAAATATACTATGGAATATATCAGAAATATAATACATTGCTTCTATTTTCTAATACTCTCGCCACTAAAATTTGCATCATTTATCTATTTATTTAACTATGAAGTGTACCAGAATCAAAATTTTATACCCATAAAATCCGATTTATATATTTATAACATCTTACGTGATTATTATATAAAAAGCGTCTGTTTGAATTGCTTAAACATAAATTAAAATTATAATAGTACACATTGAAATCTAACAGACAATTAGGATCAGCATTCCTTCATCATTTTCAGCAACTTTACACAGATACGTTTCAAAAAATGTACTATTACTTCGCTGCCAAACTGTTTTTAATAGTGATTATTTTATTTTAAGTAACAGCGCCCAATAAAATAGTTATTCAATACGTGATACTATTTTAATGAAATTTGACTCTAAGCAAAGAAAGGTATGATTTGATTTTAGTGGTTGCAAGAATTAAGTTTGAGCAAAACTTAATAAGCAAAAGTATAGTGTTGTATCGTTGCCTTCACTACGCTTAAAATATTATCAAGATTAAAATAACTATTCTATATCTAGTTACGATAAAACGTTTAACACCAATGCTGGGATGCTGCTATTAACAATTTTAAGCGATAACAATTTCGAAACCTGTTATACAAGTGTTCTATCAGTACATAATATTTGTGTCACTTCGAGTATCAATTAAGATTTTTATGGAACTCGAGTCCGGACAATAAAGAAACAGGAATGATATTGGAGAATGAACAGTGTGCGCATTCAAATTAATTTTTATGAGTTGTTTACTATGCAACTATTACCAGTACGAAGAATTAATAGTGTTATAGACGACCGAAAGTATTTACCTTTCCACTTTCCACACAATTTCACAGTGCAGCAATTACATCACGCTGAGCCACTAACTATTAACACGCTTGCGAATGTCATTGACCAAGGAGAAAGTTCGAAGTTACTTTTGGATTTATAAACATATTATGGAATTGTTATTACTTATCATACCACTCGGTTTATAAGTCAAAGTTACACAAATATTTTTAGAAGACAATAAGTGTAAGGGTCGAGCATTCAATCATTTCCTTTCTTCCTTCCTACAGTTACCCGTATCTTTTTATTTTTCCCGAGATGGATTAAGAAATTGAGAGAAATATGTTCGATTAGTTCAATCACTTCTCAAAATGACTCCAGTTTTATTCAACATGCTTGTTATAATTTTTACTTTGATCAAGATAATGATTGAAGCTCGGCCCTAAATAACAACTGACAAAGTGTCATACAAACGGAGTAAAGTGGTTTACTGGAACAAGTTCTGCTGCTTCGCGTCGTTTTCGAAGTCGCTCCACGCGTTGTTTAGCTCCATGAATATCATCTTTGCTATGTTCTCGTTGGGAGTGCCCATTTGCTGGAAAGATGTGTTTAAATCAATGATCTAATATCCGGAGTTTAGAAAAACGGTCTTTGCGTGGTATAGCAGTACAAACATCTTTTACTTGTTAAGAAATTATGTTGATTCACATGCAGTTAGAAGTACTTACAAGTTTGCTAACTATCTTAGGTTGACTAAAAAGGCTCATAGGACTATATTGTGGTGTAATAGTTATGATGGAGCTCAGACAAAGAAGAAGACATTTCGTGCGTTTCAGGCATTGGTGGTTGGTGAATTTATAATACGAGGCAAAACAATTTTTTTAGAGCTAGCCTTGGAAATAGATTAAATATTGAAAGGAAATCGAGTAGGTAATAAATAAAACTTGCAAGTTGAGTAAGTTTTTATGATTGTTTAGTTACCTTATCAGGGTGCACAGCGAGGCAGGCCTTCCTATAGTTCCGCTTGACGTGATCGGGCGTGACGAGCTGCGACATGTCACAACGCGTCCAGCGGCAGTCATCCCACACCACCGTGTGGAGCGAGCACAGGAGAGCGCGAATGTTCGCTTTCTTGCCTTCCGTCTAAAATATAGCATTTATTACGTTTACATAGAGTTCTTCGAAGGGACGCTGGTTGAAATCCGGCTCGAAGGACCAAATGTTACAGAGTGGACTGTATAAAATTATGAGGACTGATGATAAAATCGGGATCGTTGATAAGTGACCAAATAAGACACAGAATTAAAATAAGAATCGTAGCTTAGATTGTGACAACTTTTTTGAGTGCTGTGATTGGCTGATGATCAAACGTGTTGACAACAACATACTATACAGTTTAAAATAGCTCCGTGTTTCGAGCTCAGACTTTCGAGTATATTTGGAATCAATCAAATCAAATCAAATCAAAATTATCTTTATTTGTTTAGACTAATTAAATTAGTTCTTGCAAATCGTCAAATGCTCTTAAGGAGCCTATACATGTCTCATTCTTTTTTTTGCCCTACCAGCGCTTCGAGACAAACATTTGGCAAGTGCTGAGAAGAAGCGCCGCAACAAACTCTAAACTAAAGGTCAGAGCTCGAAACATGGTCCTTCGAGCCGGATGTCATGCATTGTTTTCTTGCCAAAGATGGCGCTAACAGCCTAGAAATCTCCATTATTGATTTTAGTATCAAAATGTAGTCCGATAGTATCCGGTCTTCGTTTGGTTTTATTAATTACCTCAATACAATACACTTGTTTTGTTCAAAAGTAGTTTCTATGACAACTACATAAAACGTTACAGTTTTTATCATAACGTACCACCGCGTCATCCACCCGACATTTGAAGACGTCTTATTACATTTATTGTTTACTTACCCAATCCCGAATCTTGAGTTTCTCCGGGTCCATATCCTTGGCCACCTCCTCCCGCTTCATAGCGTTCATGGTCTTAGGCCCGGCCTCGCGCTTGGCGAAGTCGTACCCTTGGCTGCCGAGTAAATCACCGAACACGTCTCCTGATTTCTTGGGTTTCTCGTCCGCTGGGGTCTTGGCTGGCTCGAAGTGCTGACGGCTGGTGGGAAAAAGCCTTATTATAATTTGATGTTGTAATATTGCTTAGTGAAATCCGAAAAAAAAATATCGTAAACGGTAGTTATCTTATTATAATCTTGTAAGGGTGAGTTGCACCACCTAACTTTGACCGTAACTTTGACGATAACCGGTGTATTTTGTATGGAGTTTGACAGAATTTTGACGTTTGTCAAAGTTAAAGTAAGATGGTGCAACCCAGCTTATGACTGGCGTCTAAAGACATCGATATACGTAATTTGGCCGCAATGGCTATGTAAGTAGTAAGTTTTTGAGAGTTCTCGCTCATTCCAGCGAGAAACTCTCAAAAACATTTATTCAAGGATCACTCAAAATAATTTCATTTTCGTTCATTCTATTTGAAACTGGATGGCTATAATTTCAAACGTAAAATATTATGATGTGATCATTTTATAATCAGTTTGATAAAATCCACGAATCACGACGGTCATATTAAATATCAAAATATGAAGTTTCTGAAACAAAAACAATCGCTTAAGTTAGATTGTGTTTGTCCTACCACAATAAATGAGCAAAAGCGACATGGAAACTTATTACCAAACTCTATACGCAGTATTGTTTGCGGCCCATCAAATTGTGGAAAGACTAATTTGGTAATAAGTTTATTATTGCACGAGAATGGTCCGAGATTTCGTAATCTCTATGTTTATTCAAAATCTTTATATCAACCCAAATACATACTTTTAGAAAAAGTTATGGATATGGTGGCTGGTACGTCTTACAACAAATATAATCATAACAGTGAGATTTTAAGTCCACACGAAGCTTTACCAGACTCAATTATTATATTTGATGATGTTGCGTGTGAAAATCAAAATAATATCCGTGACTATTTCGCTATGGGACGTCATAAGAACATTGATTGTTTTTATATTAATCAAACTTATACTAAAGTGCCTAAACAATTAGTAAGAGACAATTCTAACCTGTTAATATTATTTAAACAAGATGACATAAACTTGAGACACGTGTACGATGAACATGTGGGGTCCGACATGTCATGGAATCAATTTCGCGAAATGTGCTCAACTGTGTGGCGTAATCCTTTTAATTACGTTGTTATAAATAAAGACTGTGAACGAAATAAAGGATGTTATAGAATGTCATTTGATACATTCATAGTACTTGACTAACGTTCATATATGGATGTTAAATTAATAATGAATCAGTTTCATTTGTGATTTCGTGCTGAGTGGAAATAAACCCTGAAATGGAACGAAATTTAAAAAAACAAATCGTCAAATACGCAGCGGCTGTGAAAAGTAAAGTCGATAAGATTAAAGATAAAAAAACTTCAAATGACATGGCTTTAGAAACAATTTTTAAGCCTATTGTTGACCCTCTTACTCAATTAACAAACAGAACTGGTGAAAAACGTCATTGTAGTGAAGAAACGGAGCAAGATTTATTGCCAAAAAAAAACAAGTTTAGTGAAAACGAGTCATCAACTTCTTCTAGTGAAGACTTTGAAGAACCTATCAACGATGAAGGAAACTCTGATAATGAATTTTATCCATCCAACAAGACTCTCACAACATCACTCTCAGAAGATCATAATGTCAGTGAAAATTCGTTTAAATCTCTACAATCATCACCAAGTATTGGTAATCAATCTATATCTTGGTCCACGTCATCAGAAGCTATGAATGACGTACCTTATGGATTCAGAAATGAACGTGGAAAACTTATGCTTGGAAAAACCCGCGTCTTCGATGATGATCGCACTCTCGGGTGGAAAATTGGAAATAGGATCTACGAAAAAACACGTGGTTTGAGAGAATTATTGACGAAAAAAGTACCCGATTTACATCTAATTACAGAAGACGATTTACATTACTATAAATTAATACTCAACGACACTAATGCACACAGACGTAATTGGGATCCATCAAAACCTATAAATAGTAACAAAGGATTTAAGTACATGAATATAATCAAACCATTATTCAAATTCTCGAGGAAAACATCATCCAGCATAGAAAGTATTCCCCGAGGAGAAGGCATGGAACTTTTGAAGGAAGTTAAGACTGATACTGATGTTATTTATTGGGATGACCCCAATGAGCTAGTAGAACGCTTAAAATTACTATTTGCATCAGCAGAAGCTGGTAACAATGGGTTGGAAAATGAAATCTATGCAATAATAAAGGAACTCTATGAAGCTGGTATTGTAGACATAGAATATAAAAAGAATGCATACGGAAAACTAGGCAGTATCTATGCAACACTACAGAAGACAGCAAGCCAGTAATGAATATTGATAAATTTGGACATCATATACACAAGCGTTTACGACTAACTGAATTCATTGATACTTATGCTGATACGTTAATAAAAACAGAGACAGGTGACTTCGATTTGAAATCATCTAGATTAAAAGGTTTACAAGCTCCTGAACAAGATGATGAAGCTGTAAATAAAGCATATATGGAAAAATCTCTTCAAGAATTAAGAAATGAAATGAAAAAAATTCACAGTGACGTTACAAAGTATTTGAAAAATTTAGAAAAAGTGACATCCGACAGTTTGAGTAAACTATATTACACTAAAAATGAAATCGATCGAATGATCCAAGGAACTTTAAGTAAAAATGAGTAAACAAGATATAGTTATAGAACTTCATAAAGCAGCGAGAAGGAATTTTACTCGTCGTTGTACAATTATAAAAGGAATAGATGACTTATGGCAAGCCGACCTTGTCGATTTGCAAAAATATTCACAATTCAATAAAGGTCATAAATACATTCTAGTTGTAATTGATGTTTTATCAAAATTTGTATGGACTAGTCCGCTAAAATCAAAATCGAAAAACTGCGTTACGAATGCGATGCGAAACATATTTTTGAAGTCAACAAGAAGACCAAGAAATTTGCAAACAGATTTAGGAACAGAATTTTACAATGATGTCTTTAAACAGTTAATAGAAAAGTATAAAATAAATCATTACTCTACGTATTCTGTAAAAAAGGCATCTATAGTAGAACGTGTAATCAGAACAATTAAGTCTCATCTTTACAAACTTTTTAGTCTACATGGAAAATATCAATGGATTGGGAATAATTTGGATTCTGTAGTACAATGCTACAATAATGCTGTACATAGAATAACAAAATTTAAGCCTGTTGATGTCACAAAATCTAACGAGTGGGTAGTTAGATCAAACATTATTAAAACACAACAACAGAAGTTAAGACCGAAATTTCATTTTCAAGTTGGCGATTACGTTCGTATCAGTAAATATAAAGGAGAATTTTACAAAGGTTATACTCCCAATTGGTCCACAGAAATATTTCGCGTGGTTAAGGTTAACCAAACTAATCCAGAAACTTATCAAATAGAAGACAAATACAAACAAAAAATTTTGGGGTCTTTTTATGGATACGAATTACAAAAAACTAAATTTCCAGATCTTTATCTCATTGAAAAAGTGATTAAAAGAAAAGGAAACAAACTATTTGTCAAATGGTTAGGCTTAAATAATAAAGAGAACAGTTGGATTGATAGAAGTAAATTGGTGCAATAATATATAAATTATAACGCAATATTATTCCTTCCATTCACTTCAAATCATCGATGAAGAAAGGCAGTGGTATTATCAATAAGTTAATTGACAATTTACCGTTTGAGTTACATTTACCTGGATATCAATTTTGTGGTCCTGGCACAAAACTTCAAAAAAGATTACAGAAGGGTGAACGTGGTATAAATAAATTGGATAACGCATGTATGTATCACGATATCGCTTATAATAATAGTGATTCAAATATAAGACATCAAGCTGACTTAGAACTTCTAAAAATGGCCAAGAAGAGATTAAAATCAAAAGATTCAGGAAAAGGAGAAAAAATTGCATCATGGATAGTAAAAAATGCAATGAAAGCTAAACTTAGAGCTGGTGGTAGTGTAAAATTATTTATGTCAGGTGTAAAGAAAATACACTCTCATTTGAAAAAGTTAAAATCTAAAAATAAACACTCCATTATAAAACATGCCTATGCTGCTGCAAAAAAACTATTTACGAATAAAAGAGGAATACGTTTACCACGCTGTATTCCTATCCCAAAGACTGGAGGACTATTACCGCTAATACCCATTTTTGCGGGATTGTCAGCTTTGGGTTCACTGGCTGGCGGAGCGGCAGGAATTGCAAAGGCTGTTAATGATTCTAAGGCTGCACAGAAAAGTCTTCAGGAATCTGAACGACATAACAGAATGATGGAGGCCGTAGCCCTTGGAAAAGGATTGTACCTTAAACCTCTTAAAAACGGAGCAGGCTTGTATTTGAACACCTCAAAAAACTAATAAAGCGGCTACCCAGGCGTGCTCTCACTAATCTGGATATATTAGAACACGCTATTGACATTCCATATTTCCGAGGAGTTTTCATGAGGGATAAATTACCTTCAAAACCCCAAAAAATTGAATGCGGGATATTAAATTTGGATAGCTCCAGAAATCCTGGAACTCACTGGGTAGCATATGTAAAGCAAAACAATTATGCTGAATATTTTGACAGTTTTGGAAATTTGAAGCCTCCATTAGAATTGATTCAATATTTACACAACTTTAGTATAAACTATAACTATGTTCCTTATCAAACATTTGGTACTACAAACTGTGGCCATCTTTGTTTAAAATTTTTAAGAGGGTATTGGAAAAAGCATTTATATGATGTAAGAAATAAATAAAATTGTCAGTATAACAATGTCTTTCACTGTGTCTATAACTGGTAGCGGAGCCTCTTTAACTACTAACTATTCACCAACATTGGAATTACGTGGAGACTATGAATGTGGTCTTTTATATTTTTCAACATTTAACTCTATTCCTAATATTGATGAAAGAAACAATAAATTCTACTATGGCGAAAATGAAGTCATTGAAATTCCTGAAGGGTCTTATGAACTCCAGGATATTTGTGATTATTTGAAAAGTAATATTAAAAACACTGTACTAAGATTGACTTGTAATAACAATACATTGAAGACAAATATTTTATGTTCTAAAGATGTTCACTTCAACAAAAGTGAATCACTTGGTAAAATTTTGGGCTTTGGTTCGGAAACTATCTTTGCAAATATAAGTACTGAATCTCAGTATCCGGTCAGCATTTTATCAACAACCATCGTGCGAATCGAATGTGATGTAGTTAGTGGTTCATTTGTCAACGGAAAAGCAAGTCATATTATCTACGAATTTGTACCAAATGTACCACCTGGATACAGAATTATAGAAATACCCAAGAACCTAATATATTTCCCAGTTAATCAAAGTTCAATTAGTGCTATCAATATAAGATTGTTGGACGCTGAAAATAAACAGATAAATTTACGCGGTGAAGAAGTTCAACTGTACCTTCATTTCAGGAAAAAATGATTGATTTCAATAAAAACCCTTCTGCACCATGTATTCAAGTCACTTCAAAAAGAGCTCTACAGAAAGGCGCACCGCTCCAGCTTAAAAAGAAGTTAACAAAAAATAATAAAGAATTTCTTCGATTAGTGGGCTTACTAAAATGAATATTTTAAATATAGCTCAACAGGCCTCGTTCAACAATAGTATTGAAAGTTTTGAATATCACTCATACAAACCATATGTGACAAGTTTTAACAAGAATGATGAAATACGTATACCTATAAATCAACAAGATTTATACGTGCTGCCTTCACTCAGCACTTTATACATTGAGGGTAAAGTGAATGTTTTGAATAACAAAAAAGAAAAAGTATCAAATGTGCATTTCATTAATAACCCAGTATTATTTCTATTTCAAGACATCCGATACGAACTTAACGGAGTGGAAAAAGATAAAATTAAAAATGCAGGTATTACTACAACTATAAAGTCCTATCTTTCTTTAAATGAAAACGAATCCAAAAGCGCCAGAGCTTGGGGCTGGTCGACTACAGGTTCGAACAAAGTCGGCGATGGCGCATTCTCTGTCTCTATACCATTGAATAAAATATTGGGATTTGCAGAAGACTATGAAAAAATTATAATTAACTGTAAACATGAGTTAGTTTTGTTGAGATGCAATACAAACCTCAATGCTTTAAAATTAAATTCAGGTGAAGTTGTGGATGATATTATAATAAGTAAAATTGTTTGGCGCGTTCCACACGTTAAGGTATCAGATCGGGAAAGAATTAACTTATTAAAACATTTAGACAAAGATCGAGCTATAACACTTGCGTTTCGGAATTGGGACTTATATGAATATCCCTTGTTACCAAAAACCCGTAAACATACTTGGTCCATTAAAACATCGTCACAAATAGAGAAACCCCGATATGTTATAATTGCCTTGCAAACCAATCGCAAACACAAGGCTGAATCTTCAATGGCAGAGTTCGATCATTGTCATGTACGAGATGTAAGAGTATTTTTAAATTCATCATATTACCCTTACGAAGGCTTGAATGTAAGTTTTTCAGAAGATAGATTTACTTTATTATACGAACAATACGTAAGATTTCAACAGTCTTATTACGGACGTCGACCAGAGCCGTTGATGAGTTTAAAGGAATTTAAAGACGTAGCCCCTTTATTTATTATTGACTGTTCGCGGCAGCATGAAACTTTGAAGGGATCGATTGACGTAAGAGTTGAAATCGAAACAGATCAAGAAATACCGGATCAGACAGCTGCATATTGTTTAATTTTAAACGACTGTATATTTGAATACAAGCCTTTGAGTAATATTGTGAAAAAAATATCATGAATTGTAACACAATTATAGTTGATTTACAAGGGTTCAAAGATCATAAAAATGACTTTTTAGTAAAAGAGTTATGTATAGCGAATCAAGAGTCTACTTATCTCTTTTTAATTAAGCCACCGTACCCATTCTCATCTTTAACCGATGAAGAAAAAAAGAATGTGCGTTGGCTAGAAAAGAATAGAGGGTATCGATGGAGTGAAGGCTATGTCGACTACAGAGAATTTAGAAGAATTATTAAACCCTATTTTAAGGACAGAAATATTATTGTGAAGGGCGAAGAAAAAGTTAAATGGGTGAAAGAGTTATGTGATCATGATAATATTGTAGACATTACTTGCCAACAGATTCCTAATTTTAACTCACTTTATGACCTTTATTGTAAAGACAATTTATTCAATTGTTATAATCATAAGAAATATTGTGCATTGAAAAATGTTTTGTGTATAAAAAAATGGTGTTTAGAAAACGATATTAAATGTTTTTATTAAAATAAATACTGATATTTTAAACTGACTGTCTTTTATTTCAGTATCAAAGCAAGTTGTATGAGGAATAAACAAAGTCATAATGAAACAAGTAGATTTAATATACACAAATTTATTTTACCATTTAATTAATATTTTCAATTAACTTAGTCTATTTATTATTACTTACATTCTACATACAAATACTTACAACTAATAACTTACAATCTATTACACTAGTAACTATCACCACAGAGTTCTTTAGATATTTTCCTAACTAACGTTTCTGTAAGATCTAACACTTCATCCGTGTTTGGTTCTTGCACCACATACTGAGCACTGAGTACCACGTTATTGTCCGCACTTTCCACATCAGTCTGTTGCGTCTGTGATAACGATACAGCGTCACTGGTTAGGTCTATAATCTTTATTTGGATCAGCTTTGAACCCTTCCGATCTTTGCGTATGACAAATGATCTAGATGAGATGTTCGCCTTCTTCTTACTGTTCGCATCTCTCTTAGACCTCCCTTTTCTTTCTGTCTTCGGTTCAACAGGCTGCACACCGAACAGTTCTTCGCAGTGCTGCGTAAAGTTCTCCAGAGGGTCTTGTGCATATTGCGAGAAGATTATTTCCGAAGAGTCAGACATATTGATCTGTAAACAAAATAAACACTTATTAGTACATTTTTATAACTGCATTAAATTGTTATCAGGGACTTGATGTGGACTGTATTTATAGAAGTAAAAAAAATAAATCAGCTTTGTATAGACATGAGACTTAAAAATAACACGACATACAAAAATAACAACAGATTTAAATAGAAAAAATAATAATTAATTAACTTACCAACAAGTAGCCACAAATAGTGATCGATGCAACGTGAATGTTAGAAATTAAATTTTAGTTATTGTATTTATATTAATTTCAAGTTTGCACTTTGACGTCAGTGACCTACTTAGTGACACGTGGAAATACAACGTGAACTAAAATTTGATGACTAAGTAATTAGGGTAAAAGCACCGTTTGTGGTCACTGTACTCTTTTGGCAACATAAAATTGAAGTAAGTTTAAAAAATATTGTTTTAATAAAACAATATTTATTAATAGTTAAGACTAAATTGGTATTTCAAGATAAATTATCAAATAATAATGGACAAAAACGGTACCAAGATGACCGAAACCATTACTTCTACCCTATTGCGAAATTTACTTACTAAGGAAATTTGTATCCTACATTACGAAACTAACAGTTTGCACTTTATCAACGATGGTAATATGGTTAAGGCAACACTTAAATATTTTATTAATATAGATTTAGTAAATAAAACAAATTAATCTCTTTACTTATGACTTTATTTAGCAATTATTATGTACAGTTATGAATAAATCTTGTGTTAGTAAATTAAAAACTAATGGTGTTAGTAATTTTACAATTAAAATCATATTTATTTATCTATACACCTATTGCATACTTATATTATAAAACTTAATTTACTTAACACATTAAACTTAAAACATTAAATCTTGATGCCCCCATGCTTTAGTGGAGATTTTGTTAGGAAGTACAAATCGTTTATCGTCCTCATTTGATAGAGCAATTTTGTTCACTGCTTGAGTGAAAATTTCATGTTTGATGCACCTGAACAATATGTTCTTTTTACGTATTATTTGGTCATGAAGCAGAACCTTTTTATAGTCAGTTGAAGTCAAGTCTTTAATTACACTTTTTTTAACACCCTTAGCTTTTTTAATAAGTTTTGATTCCGTTTTAACACAGTATAACTTTGACCTAAGACCTACAAATTCTGTTATGATTTCACCGCCCATTTCATCTTTAAACAATCCCGGAATTTTTTTGTTCACTATTGGCAAATTAAAAAGATTTTCTGAATCATAATTACTAGTATCAAAGTAACTAAGAAAGTGGGTATTTAGATCTAGATAAAAGTCCTTAGTTTCAATTTTATAAATGAAACTGTCGGTATCGGTATAGCATAACTGTACCCTGTCTTGATAGTGCGGTTTTATGACTGAATAATGGAAATTGTACATGTGACTTTTGGACAGTTCTAATACTGAAAATCCTATGTAAATAGGTTTATCCAAAATTATTCTTTCAGGTTTCATCTGAACGGCAACTAAATTTTTAGAAAATACTGTAGCACTGTGAAAGTTTGGTCGTGCGATTAACTTATCAGCGCTTAGTTGCTTTTTAGTTTTATTTGACTCATCACGCCATTGATTAACTAATTTAACATCAACACGACGTTCATTATCCTCTAACGTTTTTCCAAAAACAGAGTTATTTAACAGTTTGAAAAGATCTTGTTGAAAAGGAGTTGTAGCTTTTTTTCTCAATTCTGTATTAAGATTAATGTATTTAGCTAAAAAGGCATTTTGTTTGAACGATAAAACGCGATGAATTTTATTTAAGATAAGCCCATGACTGATACATGTTTTTAAATGAACGTAATGAATTACGTATTCAAATTTCGGATAAAGATTAGGTATTAATTTTGATGTATGTCCACCTGGCGGTACAAACTTTTCGGCACAGAAAGGATAATCGTTATGGTCACAATGTAAGTTTTCTGGGTACAACAAATCTACTTCAAGAATGTAACCGGTGTCCGCATCGTCAGGTACCGTTAAAATATTTAACTGGTCTATTTCATTTTTATTTAAAAATCTGAAATCCGATACAGGCAGAGGCTGACACATACTATAGCCATAGAGGTTATTACAGTCAATGTACACTAAATAAGAGTCAGGCTTGTACTCGTCATAATTCGACATGTACTTATTGTTTGCTTCGCTATGTCTGGTAGAACACATGCAGATACCTCCTCGTATACCTTTTTGTAAAAGACGGATTATTTCTAAATCATGTAACAATTCTAACTGTATACCAGTCTTCATTAACATCGCATCAAAAGACAAACTTGGAGCTGTTAAATAGAAAGCAGGGTCTAACTGATAGTTAAGCTTACAGACAAGTCGAAAATTTTCAAATACATCCGATAAAAGAAGTACGTCTGTTTGAAGATAAAGATCGGTGTATTCTCCAATATTTTTAATATTAAAAACGGACCAGACAGTTTTGGCATGAGCATAGTCTGAGTCACTTATATCCTCATTGGTAAGGGAATTATAAAATTGTTTTTTATTGGGAAGTGTTTCTTCTGAATATGATTCCCAATCTGATATGTGATCATAGGGATAAACTCCCTTTCGTGTCAATAAACTGAATTTGTTGTCATTAGGAAAATGATTTTTCAAATGAAATAAATCAGATTTACGTAAACCACTTACTAATTTTTCTAAACTAGTTCCTAAAAATTTAAAAGAATCTACAAATCGGATTTGTCCAAATTTTCCATTTGGTAAGGTAAGGAATTTAGTAAAAGATATATAATTTTCTTTGTTCTTAGGTATTACTTTAATAGGGCCTAAGCTGTCAGCTAATTCTTTAATAAACAAATGGCAATCGTAACCGGACAGGTTATGAAAAAATACCGGTACGAACTTAGGGACATTGTATCGCAAATTACAGTATTGATGTGCTGCGCCACGATATCTACCTGTAAGGTGACAATGATCTCGCACCTTGTCTCCGATCAGTAGGTTGTCGCAAATGTGACACACGTCGGCTTGTGAATGCTTTACCTTATCGTTTTCGGTAAAAATCATTCTAATTTCAACGTTCAAAATATTATAAATATTTGTAATGTCTTCATAAAGATTTTTTAAGAACTTTTCACTACAATCTGGACCGCGATATTGAACAAATTTGTTGAAAGTATTATCAAAGGAACAAATTATTTGATACGCAAAAGCTGCTGGGATATGTCGTTGACGCGGTGTTGTAAAACTAGCAAGAGGATCGGGCTCACATCCTTGATATCGTTCAAGGATGGTTTCAAAGTCTGCGTAAATAACGAAAGGAACATCTTGTTTCCTTTCAAAATTTTTGAACTGAAGATAACTACCTTTTTCGGGAAGTACTGTTGTAACACCACTACAGATATGTTTATCGATGCTATTCTGAGAAGTAAAAAATAATAAACAGTCTTCACAAAAATGTAACTTACCGTTACGCTTTGTGATTTGACTCCGAACCAAACGGGGCAAATTTTTTATTAAAACGAAATGCGAGTGTACATTGTCCTCAAAGAGAAGCAAGTTAATTCTTTTTCTAGAGTCTGATTTAAATTCAGATCTGTAAATAGGACCCACAACGCATTTATTGTTATTTAAAGAATAAACATTAACACTTAAAGTTGGATTATTTTTTTCAAAAAGCGCTATATCGTCAAAAGTTACAGGAAAAGACATACCTTCGATGTTGAGCACCCGTTTAAAATGTGGATATGACGAAGTTCGGTCACAGTTCTTTTGAGCAGGATAAATCGCAGCGACTATGCTCCACAAAAAACAGAATTTATCGTCATTTTTAATATTGACACACGCTTTTTTCTTCTTTATCACTGGTGGCAAATCAACATAAGTCGACCCAGATCCACATAATGGATCATATTTGTTAATATTTACTTCTAAATAAACATTACTCAGAAAAGTCCATCCACTATCACGTTCCTGAAACTCTTCAACCTTCTTTTTTATGATATTTAATACTGATGTAAATAAGCGCTTAAATTCAAAGTTACGATGAACAATAATATTTTTAGTTGCGAACGATTTTATTTGTTGTTCGTTATTTTTGAACAAAAGGAAATTACCAAAATATTCTAAATTTACTTTGATGCTTACATGTTTTTTAAGAGAACTCTGTAAAAGTTTGTAGAGTTTGAATTCTACGCTTTTTAAAAATAAGTCTGGAAAAGAATGTTCTGTTTCGGTCGTCACCGGTAACCTGTAGGAGGCTATGCGACCGCGGAACGCAGACGCGACTTCAACGACTCCGTCCTGAGCGACCGCCGCGCACTTGTTCTTGTGCGCGGTGCTCCGCAAGTGGCCAACCCATTTCCTTCTATCAACTTGAACGGCACACCCAGAGCAGAAGGGCATCTTCTTAGTTAACCTAACTTAACCAGTAATTAACTTTAACTAACCTAACTTAACCAGTAATGAACTTTAATTAACCTCGGAACCTGTCTTCTAAAGATTGGAATTATTTTGTAGCTAATAAAACTTTACTTTTATTGATTTTATGTAATGTACCTATTTACTAATGTATTATGTAACTTGCTGAAATATGTGAGTTCGTCGAAACGTGGTTTGGGCTAGGTACCGAGGTTAATTAAGTACTATAACACTAGGTTTTAATTCATTTATTATTAAGTACCTACGTAAATTATAAGTAAGTAAATTAGACTTAATTAATATGTATATTTTTATTTACAATTCAGTTAATCTTATTATTATAAAACACCGGCACGCTATCCGCAAAGTACGTCGTCTTGGCTCTCCTGAGGAACTTTTGAAGCAAGTCCCACTCGGGCTGGTCCGGGTCGAGCTGGAGCTTCAAAGTGACGAGCGCCTTGGTGTAGCGGGTCTCGGGGCGGGTGTCGAGCGCGTCCCGCGTGGAGTAGAGGCGCAGCTCGGCGTAGTAGCGGCCGCTCAGCTGCGCGCGCCGCAGCACCGACCCGTCCGCGACCTTGCTGCTGATGGAGCTCGGCAGCTGGCTCGACGGCGCTCGGCGAGACGCGTTTGCGTGAGCTGCGTCTTCCTCGTCTTCAGAGACCAGCCCGAACAGATCCTCTTCTTTTTTGGTGTTCCGTCTCTTTGGCGTAGCGGTTCTGAAAATAATATAATATTCCTTAGGTATTGGCGAATTTCATTGATGAGATGATGAGAATCATCTCCGTTTATGAGATAGTAGTGTGAAAGGTGACCCACAATGTGGACTGACGACATCATAAAGGTAGCAAGAAGGCGCTGGACGCAGGTCGTTACCAACCGGACAACATGGAAAGCATTGGGGAGGCCTATGTTCAGCAGTGGACGTCCTGTGGTTGAGATAATGATGATGATGATTGCAAGGTGTTGTTGTGAAACTTACTTTGAAGATCGTGATGTTGTCGACTTCCTCTTGGTTGTCTTAGCCTTGCTACGCTTGGAAGGCTGATCGTCTTCTGAATCAGACCTGTAAAGTTAAACACGAATCACGTTAGTCTAATGATAACGAAACGACTGTTACAAAATCGCCAGCCTTCGGATTCCATTATTTCAGGTCTACTTACTTTGACGGGGCTCGATTGTTGGACTTCTTCTTAGATGTTTTTGCCTGATCTCGTCTAGTCCCGTTTTCAGCTTCGGAGTCAGATCTGTAAAACAAATTGTGATTATTAAATAATGATTACCCGTAAAACTGTTAAATTACTTATTACTGGTACTCCAGTCACACTTAACAGTTAGACCGCTTCCTGACTTGGCGGTGCGGTATCGGTACGATTTCGTTTCGGTATACCGCATCGGTACCGAAAGCTTACCGAACGCTTATATTTGAATGTACGCTTCCTAATTGGCGCGGCATGTGCGACAGCGGCGCGGCACAGACTCAATCAGGAACGCTCCATTGAAATATAGGCGCTCGGTAAGCTTTCGGTATCGCGTATACAGAGCATACCGATGCCGCGCCGCTACCGCACCGACAAGTCAGGAAACGACCTTAGTCTGAGACTTTTTAACTACAGCAAGCTGTGCACGATAACGTGTCACTCACTACTTGAGTACTGCCGCGCGAGCAAAGTCGTCGACTATCGTTAGTGTGCAATAACTAATTAACTAATGTAAATAGGTACCTTATAATAAGAGCTGGGTTCCTCCTCTCTGACTTTGAGATGCGACTCTCGACAATTGCAGATTCGTACTCGGAGTCAGACCTGAAAATAATTAGTTTATAAATATAAGTAATGTGTAAGACGAACTGAATTATTTCGCGGTTGAATCCGCAGGTAATCCTTAGTAAATTCATTAGTAACTAGAAAACTTTAACTTTACAAACATCGAATCAAATTAATAAGTACAGTTCCATATTTATTTAAAGTGGTCGTCGCTGATGACGAGAGGTCTCAGAAAAATTCTAAGTTCTAGAAGTTTAGTGAAGACTAGAAGATAGTCATGAGTACTCACATTGTGTTTGTTAGATGATAGAAACTCACTCGGAATACTTGGAGCGCTGGGCCTGGAGCACTGGGTTTGGAGCACTAGGTCTGGAGCACTAGGTCTGGAGCACTAGGTCTCGAGCACTGGGGAGCGGTTCCTTGTTGGTTGACGGTTCTTCTGATGCACGAAGCAGTAGATGAAGCACAGAATGAAGTTCGGGTCGAATCGATTCCAATTTATTTGAAAATTATTGCAGAGATCCGCAAAATGTGTTAGGGTTGACAAAAATGTTTTGTTAAGAAACACCATGATTATTCATATGATTCATTCATATGATATTTAAAACACACATAATATAAATATTTCGTTTGAAAAGCCGCCGCGTAGCACTTGAGGGTATCAAAAATCAGAATCAAAAATATTTTTTCAGTTTAGACCACAAGTGGCACTTATGTATATAACAAAGTACTATTTTTTATTAATCGTCGCTATAATTATGATTTAAAACATAATAAGACAACATATACATTATTATGTATTTGAAAATGATTGCAACGTGCATCAAAAGTTATTTAGAAAAATATCACAAGATTAATGTATATAAAAAATACTCAGAGATACTTACTAATATTTTAAATATCATTATCGGAATTGAAGTGGAAATCATATGAATATTATGTTTGATTTGAGATACTTATACAATAAAAATATTTTAATCAAATATAATTATAAAATGGCTAATAATAACGATCATTGTTAATAATATTGTTACAGTGAAACTAGACTAAATGATTCTAATATAGGTGATGCATCCATAATTACACAGTCGCGAACCGTGCGGAACTCGTGGCAGCCCTGTTGCAGTGCGCGCAAGCATTTTTACAGAAACGCACTTCGGACCTGCGGCCACGTTGACGACGTGACCATGATGCAATATCCGAATGAAAAATATTCCACTGTATGTTTTAGAAAATTAAATTACATTAATTTTGAAAATTTTGGAGATAGTTGGTTTAAGATATTTATTTATTCATAGAACGGTAGTACCAATTACACTATTCAAACAAGACGTAACAAAGTTCAGAATAACATTTAAATACTTAATTAAACAATTTAACATAACAAACTACATAAATCAGATGCGATAGGTACTTATGTATTTTTAATTTGATATTTAATCTACTCAGTTATATGTTAACATTTAGCTTAATATTATTTCTAAGTTATTCAGAAAATATTCGAGATTTCAGTTATGAGCGATATAATAAAATTAACAGTTATTTTGATTTAATTATGGATAATAAATATTAAAACTTGTTTACAGCACTTTTACAAATATTTGGTTATAATTTATGTTTAGTACATAAATATCTTTTTAATAATTTGAAGCTGTTTAAAAGATGTAAATAGTAATATACTATCTACTTATAATAAATTATTTATTACCATTTACTTAGAAGACAATAATATTTTATGGCTTAAATTAGTAAATTAAATTACCTATATTAATTTTATAATATAATTATACGTATTATTTGTGGATTGCTATTTATTTACTTATTTAATGATTTTTAAAATGAAAAGTATTTTATGAGTAAGTAACTTTATTATGTTTTTTAAAGGTATGCACTATTTTTTCTGAGTAATTTAAACTCGAATTGTGTTTAAAATTTTAAATAAAAAATTTCTTAGTAAAAATGAAACAGGAAATTTTGACACCACAACGATGATAATGTAATAATAAATACGAATAACGGATGGCATAGTGACTTGGTTTCTATGAGTCTGGGGTTCGATTCGAACAGACTTAGTATTATTAATATTTATAGTATTGTATGTATTATTAGTAGTATTATTAGTATAGTATTTAATTTTCCAATTTAATAGGCATCCACTACGTAACAGTTTAGCAGAAGAGATTGCTTATAATCATGTAAATCTTGTAAATAATAATTTTAAGATGTTATTGCTCCCTGATCTGTTACAATCTAGGATTTTATGGATAATAAAGAAGTAAGTACGTTGATATTTCAAATCAAAACAACTTCTTCTGTGAGGTCAATGATGAATTCAACTCAAATTAGTATCTGATATTTAGTTGCAAATAAACAAATTGAATATAGAATAGAAAAAAAGTTTAGGAACCTTCCATTACTTTTATAGCAAAAGTTTCATTTTTGGAGACTTATCTGACATTCAATAAAAAATTATAAATATTAGGACATACCTACTTTTTTTATTAAAACCATTGCGAGTTTTATGTTTACTTCTTTGATTTTAATTTTTTGATAAACGAAATTAACTTCGACCCGTTTGATATAAACTAAAAGTCCAGAAGTCCTGATCATGTATAGGATGCACATAGTTTTGCTTCTGTGTATTTGCTTTAAAATAAGCCTAGGCGTTTAAATATAGGAGCACAATGTGTAGTATCAAATTTCATTCACCGATAATTAATTTCGTTCAAATACAGGCGCGGTAGGTAAGAACTACGCTAAGATATCAAATTGCAAGTTCCGGCGCGCGTGCACACCAAGGTTGCGCAGTGACATCGTCATCATGATCCAATTTTTACGTTTGGGTTTTATGAGTAGGTAGTTATTTTATTATTGAACTTAAAAAATAAATTGGTCCAATTATCTCACCACACCAATTACCTAATCACCAACTAAGTGGAACTTGTACTATAGCAACTACGATCACGTCTCAGTTATAGGTGATCGTGTTTATAACAGAAACATTTGCTCCTTACGGGATTCGAACCTGCAACCTAGCTTAATATTTCTCGGTGCGCGCTTCTAGAACATGACCGCACTCATTTAATAAGAATACACGCTTATCGTGTTGTCAAATGAACGAACGAAAATGAAATTATTTTGAGTGATCATTGTATAAATGTTTTTGAGAGTTTCTCGCTGGAATGAGCGAGAACTCTCAAAAACTTACTACTTATGTAGTTATCACAGTATAGGCCACGCCCACTAATTGTATCGTGCGCCTATGGACACAGTTACAGCAGCCCTGCGCTTTAGTTACAGTCGCTACAGTACAGGCGACTGACCTGTAGTCGGGCTGGTGCGCGGGAGTATGGGCGGGCGAGGCGCCCATGGACACGGAGCCGCGCCCACACTAGATCACACTACAGCAGCCCTGCGCTCTAGTTACAGTCGCTACAGTACAGGCGACTGACCTGTAGTCGGGCTGGTGCGCGGGAGTATGGGCGGGCGAGGCGCCCATGGACACGGAGCCGCGCCCACACTAGATCACACTACAGCAGCCCTGCGCTCTAGTTACAGTCGCTACAGTACAGGCGACTGACCTGTAGTCGGGCTGGTGCGCGGGAGTATGGGCGGGCGAGGCGCCCATGGACACGGAGCCGCGCCCACACTAGATCACACTACAGCAGCCCTGCGCTCTAGTTACAGTCGCTACAGTACAGGCGACTGACCTGTAGTCGGGCTGGTGCGCGGGAGTATGGGCGGGCGAGGCGCCCATGGACACGGAGCCGCGCCCACACTAGATCACACTACAGCAGCCCTGCGCTCTAGTTACAGTCGCTACAGTACAGGCGACTGACCTGTAGTCGGGCTGGTGCGCGGGAGTATGGGCGGGCGAGGCGCCCATGGACACGGAGCCGCGCCCACACTAGATCACACTACAGCAGCCCTGCGCTCTAGTTACAGTCGCTACAGTACAGGCGACTGACCTGTAGTCGGGCTGGTGCGCGGGAGTATGGGCGGGCGAGGCGCCCATGGACACGGAGCCGCGCCCACACTAGATCACACTACAGCAGCCCTGCGCTCTAGTTACAGTCGCTACAGTACAGGCGACTGACCTGTAGTCGGGCTGGTGCGCGGGAGTATGGGCGGGCGAGGCGCCCATGGACACGGAGCCGCGCCCACACTAGATCACACTACAGCAGCCCTGCGCTCTAGTTACAGTCGCTACAGTACAGGCGACTGACCTGTAGTCGGGCTGGTGCGCGGGAGTATGGGCGGGCGAGGCGCCCATGGACACGGAGCCGCGCCCACACTAGATCACACTACAGCAGCCCTGCGCTCTAGTTACAGTCGCTACAGTACAGGCGACTGACCTGTAGTCGGGCTGGTGCGCGGGAGTATGGGCGGGCGAGGCGCCCATGGACACGGAGCCGCGCCCACACTAGATCACACTACAGCAGCCCTGCGCTCTAGTTACAGTCGCTACAGTACAGGCGACTGACCTGTAGTCGGGCTGGTGCGCGGGAGTATGGGCGGGCGAGGCGCCCATGGACACGGAGCCGCGCCCACACTAGATCACACTACAGCAGCCCTGCGCTCTAGTTACAGTCGCTACAGTACAGGCGACTGACCTGTAGTCGGGCTGGTGCGCGGGAGTATGGGCGGGCGAGGCGCCCATGGACACGGAGCCGCGCCCACACTAGATCACACTACAGCAGCCCTGCGCTCTAGTTACAGTCGCTACAGTACAGGCGACTGACCTGTAGTCGGGCTGGTGCGCGGGAGTATGGGCGGGCGAGGCGCCCATGGACACGGAGCCGGGAGCCACCGGTGGCGCCGCGCCTAGTACACCCAGGTCGGCAAAGGGGTCCTTCTTGGCTGGCTGCGCTTGTTCTAGCGGCACACTATGTGGTCGCCCTGGAAGGCAAAGAAAACGGAGCTGTTCAACATCAAGTAATATATCAAGCTTAAAGGAGCCCAGCTGAAACGGTATCGAGATCGTCTTAATATTAGTAACGTAGACGGGTAAATATAAGACAAGATATGTATATGTCACCGTAAAATTGTGATACATTGCGAGTTAAGATATTCGTGACGGAAGAGGTAAAACAACAGCCACATGACTGACACACACATTAACTCTGCCCTATAACAGAGTAACTACAAATGAGTAGGTCATCTTCATAGAAACGCACCGAGCGCGGTTTGTATGTGAGCGCGCCAATACTTATGCGGCGCGCACGCACACACTGACAAAATTTAGGGTGGATTAGCGGGGTGTTATGCCACATACAAACCGCGCTCGGTGCGTTTCTATGAAGATGACCTACTCATTTGTATTTACTCTGCCTATAAGCTTCGATACAATCTTGATACAGTTGTGATACATTTAATTTTGCTGCAGTCATGTTGCAATAAACGCTATACAGTATCAATTAACTATCACAGCGGAAAAATTAAGATCTGATATTGTTGTGGATTTGTTGTGGATTTCACTGTAAAACCTAAATGTGAAGGTGTGAGCCTCGTGTGTATGGGAATAAGTAGCTACTTTAAAGCAAACACGAAACTTTTCGACATAACAAAAACTGTGTATTCATTCACTTTTTTATATCTAAAGTCAACAAGACGTATCAAAAACAATAGAAATAGAAAAAAGTATAAAAAGTAAAAAATACATGTAAAAAAGGTTTGATGTCGCCAACAGATATTCTGATCAATCAATTGCCAGCTTATTAACTTTTCATAATTTGTAATGTCGCAATGCAATCGCATGTTTGCATCACAGCTTCAAGCAGAATTGGGCCCATAGCGTTTTACTTGACTTACCTTCGTCCTTGATTTGTTGTGGCGTTAGCAGCGGCTCTTGCTTGGGCAGAGGGTCGTTGAGGCCGAAAGGATCGAAGTTGAGAGGGTCGCTGGAGTTCACGGTGGGCCTCTCGCTTGCCTCAGTCGGAGGAGCCGGGAGGTCGCCGAATATGGACTCCGTTGGGAAAGGCTGCTGGAAATTAATTGTTATTATTATATAATTTACTCTTTTTTAAATAAAAAAATTGTGTTTGGTATTTCATTGCTGTGAAGATTAACCAATAATAATAATACTACGTATGTTGCAAAAAGAAAAACGTGGGTGGTATCTGTTTGTTGAGAAAAGTAGTGTTACCATTTTCTAAATAAATAAAACACTACTTTTCATACTGATTGATTTTAAGAAATGCTCTATGACGATGACATAATAAAAAAATACAACATCTATTATTCGGTCGGTTGACTGGTGTAGTTCTAGTTCATGACCAACTTGTTTTCGCAAGAAAAAGTTACCATGTTTAAAAAAAATAAATGGTAGATTGCAATAAAGTTTACATTTTTTTTTAAATAAACGTCAAACCATGAGTACATAAATGTAACTCATTATTAAACGTCGCGTTAAGACCCGTGTCTTACTATTTAATTTGTTTACACATAAACAACTAAGTTTATAGAATAACCTTGTTTGCAACTGGGTAAGTTATTTTTGACAGTTTAGTACAACCATTTTTGGCTGTAAGTAAGGTGACACTGTGTGATGTGTTAAAACGAGTGGAAGTCTTTAGGTGCACTGCTGGACAAAGAGCTGTCAAAAATAGTTATTTAGTTCAGGATTTGACTTACCGGAGCGGTATCCCCGCCGCCTTTTCCACTCAAAAAATCCCCAAATTCATCTACTTTCTTCTCCATCATCCCAAAGAAGTCGAATGAGTCCTGACTAGGTAGTTTCTTCTCCGTCTTCTCTGGCTGAGGTTGCTGCGTGTTCAGGTTTAGGAAGTCTGCGGTGTCAGCGGGGGCTGGGGTAGGGACGGGGGGCGGCGGCCTGTGAGGTGGTTGGGAGGGAGGAGCCGGTCGGGCTGGAGGCTGCTTCTCGGCTTCTTTGGGCGGCGAGCTTTCCGCTGTCACTGTATGACACAACGAGTGTTATACAGGGTGTCAGGTAAATGTTAACATGGTCATATAAATGGTATGGTGAAGTCAGAAAATTTATTAATTATTTTATTTTTCATACAAATCGGATTTTATAAAAGGACAATGACCAAAAGTGGTCCAAATGTCCACCACCAATGAGACCTATATTGGCTTATAGTCCATTAAATAGAGATTAACTTTTAATATGGGACGAAAAAAATAAGCTGTCAGTAAAAAGTTATGACTGTTTGAAAAATTGGAGTAGTTTACGCGCTAATCTCAGGAACTACTGGTCTGATTTGAAAAATTAAACCTTTTTGAAATTTATCGCCTTTTACATGCGGCTCACGCTTGACCGTATTTTTATTTTTTATTTTGTCTATGACAACTCTGTCACCTTTCTACTCTCTGATCTACGATCCGTACATGTAATTGTTTGGTGTTAATAAATTCACATTTATTTCCTTGATAAAGACTTTAATTTATCAGGTTATGGGCCCAGTAAGCCCTAAAAGTGAAGCAGTGTAAAAACTTTTGTGGAAATACATAAAGCGAACATTACAAAGTGAATGTGAACACAATCTACAACACGGCGGGTATCTTTTGTTTTTTCAAATTTTCGTCTTCAAACTGAGCAAAATCTCGA
The DNA here is from genome assembly GCF_963855985.1 of Ostrinia nubilalis. Lineage (NCBI taxonomy): Eukaryota > Metazoa > Arthropoda > Insecta > Lepidoptera > Crambidae > Ostrinia > Ostrinia nubilalis. Next base: position 4,865,750 of record NC_087091.1, on the reverse strand, counting down.
AAATGGCAGGAAATAATTCATTGGCATTAATTGAAAAGTTAACTGGCCGTGAAAACTATGCAACCTGGCGGTTTGCAGTCCAAACTTACCTGCAACATGAAGAGCTATGGGACTGCATCGAAAATTTTGACTCAGCGGCAGTTGTGGACAGAAAACGTGATACAAAAGCTAAAACAAAGATCATTCTTCTGGTTGACCCCATTAACTACGTGCACATTCAAGAAGCGAGTACTGCAAAAGAAGTGTGGGACAAACTGTCTTCTGTCTTCGATGACTCTGGGCTAACACGTCGAGTCGGCTTACTGCGTGATCTGTGTAACACCTCACTCAGTGCATGTCAAAGCGTAGAAGAGTACGTGAGCAAAATAATATCAACAGCTCATAAGCTCCGGAACATAGGCTTCAAGGTGGATGATGAGTGGCTCGGAACACTGCTGCTCTCCGGTCTTCCTGAGTCTTATCAGCCTATGATCATAGCTATCGAAAGCTCCGGCATGAAGATAACTTCCGATGCTATAAAAGCAAAGTTATTACAAGATGTAAGGCAATCTGAAAATAATACTGAAGCATTTGCGGTGAACAGAAATTTTAAGAAGTTTCACAAGAAAGAATCTAAGGGACCTAGATGTTACACATGTAACAAATATGGACACAAGAGTCCCGAGTGCAAATCCAAACCAAATAATGCACAGAAGTCTACGAAGTCTTCATATGCTGCTGTGTTTATGGCATCATCCAGAGACTATGGTGATGCATGGTATGTGGATTCCGGTGCGTCCGCTCACATGACAAAACACAAGAACTTGTTTCTGACTCAAACAGTTCCCGGTGTTCAGAATATAAGAGCTGCAGATAATAAGTTGTTAACTGTAACATGTGCAGGACAAGTGAGCTTAGATGTCTACAATCATAAAGGACAAGAAAACAAAGTACTGTTTACCAATGTACTGTATGTCCCAGATCTGGCAACCAATTTGTTGTCCGTAAGCCAGATATTCAAAAGTGGTGGCCAAGTGAAATTCAACAGTACTGGCTGTACTATTTTAAACAGCAAGAACCAAATTGTTGCCACAGCAAGTCTCATCAACAACATGTACCGGCTGAATATGCCAAAAGGCTATGCATGCATGTCAGATGTTGAAGAACAAGATAATTACTTATGGCATCAACGGATGGGGCACTTAAACTTCTACAGTTTAAAGAAGATGACATCCAACACTGAAGATGTAGTTCTCTCAGCAAAACCAGAGAAGTTGACATGTTTAACTTGCAAAGAAGGTAAACAGACACGACTACCTTTTAAACATGAGAGCTCCAAAGCTACAAAGGTTCTTGAGCTGGTCCACTCTGATATTTGCGGACCTATGGAAACACAATCACTTGGTGGTGCCAAATACTTCATCACTTTCCTTGATGACTATTCGAAGAAAATCTTCGTTTACTTTCTCCGAAACAAGTCTGATGCCATTGAAAAGTTCAAAGAGTTCAAGAATGAAGTTGAGAACCAGTTAGATGCTCGTATAAAAACTCTTCGCACAGACAACGGCTTGGAATATGTAAATGGAAATTTCTCAGAGTTTCTGAAAAGTGCTGGCATCATTCACCAGACAACCACACCCTACACACCGGAACAAAACGGAACTGCAGAACGAATGAACCGGACACTTGTCGAAAGGGCAAGATGTATGCTGCTGAACGCTAATTTGCCAAAAATGTACTGGGCTGATGCCATACATACTGCAGCTTACGTCATAAATCGTTCTCCAACTAAGTCCCTATCATTCAAAACTCCAGAAGAGATGTGGTCCGGTCTGAAGCCAACAGTCAATCACATGAGGATTTTCGGCTGTGAAGCTATGGTGCACTTACCCAAAGAAAAACGAAAGAAATTTGATCCAAAGGCACACAAGATGATTTTCATCGGATATTGTGAACACACAAAATGTTACAGATTCACAATACCTAATACTAGAAGAGTAATTAAAAGCAGGGATGCTGTATTTATAGAATCCAGTGTGAAAAGAGACTTTGTTCCTGTAGAGCTGTCAACAGCGACACCTGAAACAGAAAAATGTGATACAGATGATACAGATTCAGAAAACTCATATGATACAGTAACAGAGAACAGGTCTACTTCAGAAAGTGAGTACTTACCAGACACAAGTATCAGTTCCCCGGAGACCAGAAATATAACATTGAGACCTAGAAACAGAAACATACGAAAGGTACAAAATCTCGAAGATGAAGAGGAAAATACTTACCTGTCTAGACACGAAGAGACTCCAGTCGATTCTACAGCATACATTCCTGAAACATACAAAGAAGCTATTAGTTCAACAGAAAAAGAAAATTGGATAAAAGCTATAAATGAAGAGATAGATGCACACCAGAAAAATGAAACATGGACATTGGTAGAGAAGGAACCAAATGCAAAAGTTGTTGGATGCAAATGGGTGTTCAGACTAAAAGATGAACCAACTGGTCCACGTTTCAAGGCAAGGCTTTGTGCAAAAGGATTTTCACAAACCCCTGGGATTGATTTCAAAGAAACTCAATCCGTTTATTGTTGTCAGTGGCTGCGCACAACAATCTTGAAATCATCCAGCTTGATGTGAAGACTGCCTTCCTTTATGGTGAGCTAGAAGAAACCATATTCATGAGTCCACCTGAAGGTCTGTCCTGTGATAAAAAGATGGTATGTAAACTTAACAAGTCATTGTATGGTCTTAAACAGTCTCCACGTTGCTGGAATAAGAAATTTGACTATGTTTTAAAGAAGTTTGGCTTTACTCAATGCACAGCTGATCAATGTGTATATGTTGCTCAAGTCAATAATAATAAGTGTTATCTTTGCCTGTATGTAGACGATGGATTATTGTTCTGTAAAGATAAGAATACATTAAAAACAATAACAAATGATTTGCAGACCATATTTGAAATGAAAATATTAGATAAACCTAGTAACTTTGTAGGAATGCAAATTGAGAAATCAGACAAAGGCATATTTATACATCAGACTAAATATGTAGACCAACTGCTGCACAGATTTAATATGTATAATGCCAACCCCAACAGCGTACCAGTCGATCCGCACGTGAAGTTGCAGAAGGAAGACGGTGAGCCTGAAAAGAACATACCCTTCAGAGAAGCGGTGGGCTCCCTCATGCACCTGGCTATAGTGAGTCGACCAGACATAATGTATGCTGTCAGTCTGGTAAGTCGATTTCTTAATTGCTACAATGAGAGTCACTGGAATGCTGTCAAGAAAATCTTAAAGTATCTGAAGGATACGAAACAGCATGGCTTGTTCTACAGCCGATCACCAGAGTGTTCAGAAGTCACCGGTTATAGTGATGCCGATTATGCTAATGACGTCGACACAAGACGCTCAGTGACCGGTTATGTCTTTTTGAAAAACGGAGCGGCTGTGACATGGTCCAGTCAAAAGCAACAAACGGTAGCTCTTTCAACGACCGAAGCCGAGTTCATGGCGGCTTGTGCTGCCACCAAAGAAGCTCTGTGGTTGAGACAATTAATGTGTGATCTAGATGTTTATACGCAGGACTCTATATGTATTCACTTAGACAACCAAAGTGCTATTAGCGTAATTAAAAATATTAACTTTCATAAACGCTGTAAGCACATTGACATTAGATACCACTTTATCAAAGAGAAATATCATTTTGGAATTATAACTTTGAAGTATGTAAATACTGATAATCAGTTTGCAGATATATTTACAAAAGCATCGTCGAAGGACAAGTTTCAATTCTTAAGGCTTAAACTTGGTATGTTCTCCTTTGAATCTCTTTTCCAAAAGTAAAATAATATAATTTGGTTATGTACCTACTTGTTTGTTAAATGTTTTAATTTGTAATTATGGAGGTACATAACACTAATGCATAAGTAACTAACATAGATTTTTGTTATCTTTGTTTTGTAAAAGGCTTAAATGTAGAGGGAGTGTTAAACCTTTTTGAAATTTATCGCCTTTTACATGCGGCTCACGCTTGACCGTATTTTTATTTTTTATTTTGTCTATGACAACTCTGTCACCTTTCTACTCTCTGATCTACGATCCGTACATGTAATTGTTTGGTGTTAATAAATTCACATTTATTTCCTTGATAAAGACTTTAATTTATCATTTTTGTTATGGATAGCCCATTTATCAAGGATGGTTTTAGGATAAATAACATCACCCTACAACCAATAGGGGCGGAGCAGTAAAGACAAATGTTGTAAAAATGGGAAATATTATTCAAACTAATTTCACGCGTACAAAGTCGTAGGCACAGCTAGTATTTAATAAAATTCATCTATAACCCCGCGCCACATGCGACATGACATACATGCGTAGATTAGTCCATAATGTGTAATAGAAAGAATGATATCAAGAACATTTTTTTCGGATGAAAAGGTAAAAAACAGACTTTTCATTCAGTCATAACTTTTTACTGACAGCATATTTTTGATTGCGGTTTAGTTATAATGAATCAGTATTTAGTAGACTATTTTACTACATAGGTCTCGTTAGTGGTGGACATTTGGACCACACTCCATACATTTTTGGTCATTGTCCTTTATTTTGTATGAAAATTTAAAAAAATAAAATGATGATATCCAATTTCTGACTTCACCATACCATGTATATGCCCATATTAACATGGGCTAGTGTCGGCTCATATACCCATTTAACTAACACCCTGTATACTAATAAATAAATAAATTACAGTTATGGATGTACACACGGCCACAGTGTTAACTATCCATTTCCGTTTTTGCTCTCGCTCTCATCAAATGGTGATTCTTTGCGATAGAACGAGACAACATGACCGGCAATGGGCAGTTAACACTGTTGCCGATAGTACAGATTGCTGTGAGGCATGGTGCTATGAGCTTTTGTATGAGTTTTAACCCTCACAGTGGTGTAGTATCAGTCAAATTAAACGTCACATGCTTCGCATCTGTTTTTTTTAATAAACTTCGCAAAACGTTTATTTAACCATAGATTATTTTAATTTTTTTCTAGATTACTTTATAATTTTGATAGGATAACTATAAGTCACAAATCTGACGTGTATTTTAGGATAAAACTTGACAGTTTATGTCGACTAACAAAATATGGTAATTTAAGTTAGTTATGGATATGGTAAGTTAATTTGTGACTTTTAATAGAATGATAATAATGTTAATGAAAAAACCACAGCAAAATGCAGTTCTTGATAAAAAACGGGAAAAGATTAATATGAAGACAAAAAATCGATTATGTTATAAACTTTAAAAATGAGCAGGTGTTAAAGCAACTACATATAAAGTGATTCTACAACACAATCTATGACATACTTTTGTTCACGTAAATGGCGCCCTGGCCGCGCATATTAGCTGCGTGAATATAAAAACACATACATAAATAAATAACACATACACATAAATATAATACAAGTCGTACATAGGTATACTTTATAATTCATAAGACAGATCACTTATAAATAATGTTAACTACCAATATGTAACCTTGTTTATGCCACTAATCAAAACTTATAATTCTTACTATTCGGTAAAAAGTGAGTTTACCTTATGTATCAATTTGTTTGACAATAAGAATAAATAAATAAATACACTAGCTTCTTGAAGTAAGAATACAACGTTGATAAACTTACCGAAGTTATCAATAGTCTCGTATTTCTCCAGATCAGTCGAGAACAGTACATCTGACGTGCGAATCGGGTAGGAGTGGTCATCTTCCCAAAGGTCTGTACGAGGCTTGCGTCGCTCTCCATTTTGTACCACCAAGCTGATGATCGCCGATGTATTGGCCGAGAAGTGGTCGTTGACTGGCAGCGTCTCGTCTATGCCGTCGATCTCGGATCTGCAGTGGATAATTTATGGTTGTAGATGGAGACTAGGGATGTTATGGATATGTAATTTCGGTTATGGATACGGTTACGGATATAAGAATAATAATATTATACCGGTTTCGGTTACGGATATTTTTTTATTTCGGATATCCGAAAGTTTCGGTTACGGTTATGGATATCTGTGGCTTAGAATGCAATTTGCAATAGTTTTCCAACACGGTTCATTCATGGCCGCACACTTTACATCGAACAAAAGTAATAAAAAAAACATTTGATACTAGATGGCATTATAAAGGTAAATAGGGCTGTTATGCCTTTACATATAAATGCTATACAAAAAACAATTTAAACTGCCTACATCCGAAACTATCCGAAACTTTGGATCGGTTATGGTTACAGTTTCGGATATCCGAAAGTTTCGGTTACGGTTACGGATATCCATACCATCCCTGATGGAGACATACGAAAACTGTCAATTGACAGTCCATTGTATACGAAGACGCTCGTGTTACATGCAAATCACCACCTAGCATCAAGGTGGTCGCCCTACCAACCACTAAAAGAGACACTGACCGCTGGAATACTATCGCGCGTGGTACACTCAGCTGACCACATAGGAACATGGTGGTCGCACTAGAACCACTACAAGAGACACAAGTGTCAGTGTCGCGCGTTACCAGCAGCTGACCATCTCCTACCAGCGTGCTGCGTGGGCTCCAGGAAGCCAGTATGGAAGTGTAGCTCGAGCATGGCCACGGCGTGAGCTTGGCCTAGTTACTATCGCTCGTAGTACACTCAGCTGACCACCTAGGAACAAGGTGGTCGCCCTAGCAACCACCACGCGCGACACTGACCGTTGGAACTTGATGGCGTGCTGCGTGGGCTCCAGGAAGCCAGTATGGAAGTGTAGCTCGAGCATGGCCACGGCGTGAGCTTGGCCTAGTTACTATCGCTCGTAGTACACTCAGCTGACCACCTAGGAACATGGTGGTCGGTTAACAACCACCACGCGCGACACTGACCGTTGGAACTTGATGGCGTGCTGCGTGGGCTCCAGGAAGCCGGTGTGGAAGTGTAGCTCGAGCATGGCCACGGCGTGAGCTCGGCCTAGCTGTTGTGACGCGTGGTACACTAAATGACCACCTAGGAACATGGTGGTCGCCCTAGCAACCACCACAGGCGACACTGACCGTTGGAACTTGACGGCGTGCTGCGTGGGCTCCAGGAAGCCGGTGTGGAAGTGTAGCTCGAGCATGGCCACGGCGTGAGCTCGGCCTAGCTGTTGTCGCGCGTGGTACACTCAGCTGACCACCTAGGAACATGGTGGTCGCTCTAGCAACCACTACAAGCGACACTGACCGTTGGAACTTGATGGCGTGCTGCGTGGGCTCCAGGAAGCCAGTATGGAAGTGTAGCTCGAGCATGGGCACCGCGTGAGCTCGGCCTAGCTACTATCGCGTGTGGTACACTCAGCTGACCACCTAGGAACATGGTGGTCGCCCTAGCAACCACTACAAGCGACACTGACCGTTGGAACTTGACGGCGTGCTGCGTGGGCTCCAGGAAGCCGGTGTGGAAGTGTAGCTCGAGCATGGCCACGGCGTGAGCTCGGCCTAGCTGTTGTCGCGCGTGGTACACTCAGCTGACCACCTAGGAACATGGTGGTCGCTCTAGCAACCACTACAAGCGACACTGACCGTTGGAACTTGATGGCGTGCTGCGTGGGCTCCAGGAAGCCAGTATGGAAGTGTAGCTCGAGCATGGCCACGGCGTGAGCTCGGCCTAGCTGTTGTCGCGCGTGGTACACGCAGATCGCCACGTCGCCTACCACCGTCGTGTCTAGTGGCAGAGTCACCTGTAAACAGTGATTAACACTAGTAACAAATCATCAAAATTATCAGAGGGCTCAGAGTGAGTTTACAATTTACATCAAATGTCCTCACTAGTGAGCGGGTTAAAAAATGTATGAAAATTTTTGTTCTTGAAAGTTTCCGCAAGGGCGCTGTACAATACAGTGTGTCACGTTAAAGTGTACATATGAAAATAGATGAAACTAGACCTATTTTTATCGACAAAAAAGAGGTCAAAAAATTTTGGAGATTTTATTTTTATTTTTTATATAATTTTTTTTCTTCCAATTACTTATTGTAAAGAAAACGTGATAACTTTTAAACTAAGCGGTATATCCTGATAAAATAAAAACAGTAATAATGCTAAATAACAGGCGATACTAAAAAAATACATAAAATATACAAAAAATGCCAACAAATAATAAAAAATGATAAAATTTAATAAAAAATTGCTTTTAAATTCGTGTTTTTTTGGTTATTTGATAAATTTCTCCAAAAAATGCCCCTATAACAGGTAGTTTTTATTACTTTGTATTATTCTCTATCATATTATCTTTGTAAAACCAAAAATCGCATGTCTCTATCCCTATCACAACATTTGCTATGATCGTTTGAACTAAGCCTCACTGTTTGGGGAGGCCGTCACTGACCAGACGAGTTCGAGAGATCCTCGCTGACCAGTCGGTTAGGAGAGCCCCGTCACTGGCCAGATGCGTTGAGATTTTCTTAAATTGAAATTTATATTGCTTTTAACTACTCCTACATACCTTTCCTTCAGCCATTGTGTATGTGTGCAGCCTTTCGTAGTCTTGCATGGTGGACAGTAAAAGTCTATCTTCGTTGTAGATTTCTACGTACGGTCTGCATCCGTCTCTGAAAATATTATAATGAAATTAGTATTAATTTAGTTTACATATGAGTAATACGTTTTTATTTGCTCGTACTTACCTCGCCTTTGTGAATAATGGCACTGGGTGGATTGTAAGAGATACCAGCGTCACAGGCCGGAAATGTGGGAGCTTCGGCTCTTGCCTGAAAAAAAAAGCATTAAATTAATTGAAAAAAAAAAAAAACTGACATTAGTCTTTATCAAGGTTCAAGACTATTTCGAAAGATTATTCAGCTATTTATTCTCTATGGCACGGAAATACAGAAAGGTAGCTAATATCGAAAGTAAGTTGCGGAGTAAGTTGCAACCTTTTAGCACTCATAATAGAGACGTCTTACTGTGTGTTATCAGGCATCCCAGCGTTTGATACGAAAAAAAAATAGCGCATACTAAAACAGCATTTTTTTCACATAGCGCCACCTTATTTTCATTTGGTTGCCACCCAAGGCAAGCGCTCCGTTTTGGGAAACACAAGATAATTTAAAAGCGTTCGCTGGCTTTTAACTTTTAGAGTAGGCGCACACCATTGATTTTTAGTTGGCCGATAGTTGTGCCCGATTTTAATTTGTATGAAGAATCGGCCAAATCGAATCGGCGTATTGTGCGCACTCCCGTCTCCCATACATATCCATACTGATCAACTGCCCGACTAAACTATCGGCCGACGAAAAATCAACGGTGTGCGCCTACTCTTACGTGTAAATGCCTTGTTTCTTGCAACTCAAGCTACTGGTGGGTCATTTAATACACATGAATTCATGTCTCTCTTTAGCGTCGTATTACCTGATAATATTGGAGAGGTAATAAAGATATCTGAGCTGGCTCGGCGCGATATTGATTGGTGCTCGCTTCACGGCGAATATTTGCAGCGCGTCCTCGGGCACCGTCACTAGTTTGGAATATAGGAGCAGTCCGCAGAGAAGTATGCAGGACATGGACTTGCCGTCCTAGAAATAAGAATATTATTTAGTAATTAATTATCTTCAGAACAAAGCATAGTTAATGAAAAAATACAAAAATATTACGAATATTAAGGATGAGATAATATTACAATGAGTTTATTTACACAAAGAGGAGCGCCAACTGAGTAAATAAGTCTGATAAATTTTTGAATGAAATACAACTTTGACATGACTTCTTATTTTTTTACCGAAATGGAACCTTTCAAAAAGGCTTTGTTTAGCCTGAAAACTTCGTATATTATGCTCCATGTAAAAATTAATTTTAAAAATAATATTTTTTGAAAATGCTATATCCGAACATCAGGTCTCTCAAACCGTCTTTCCATCCAAGTAGACCAATTCTGTTATTTGCTTCAGGTAAATTAGAAAGGGTCGTTATTCTACAGTAAATACTAAAAGAGTTTATAATGTTGTCATACCTGGCAAGTAATAACCACGGCGCTTTTGTCGTCCTTCCCCAAATACTGGTACATATGCTGCAGCAACGCATAGAACTGGGCCAACAAAGGTGCGCAATGCGCAGGAGTGGGCCACAGAGCACGGCACGCGTCCGTCACGAGCACGTGACGTGGGAAGTGGAGACACAAAAAGGTAATTTCAAAATGTTATCATACCTGGCAGGTAATATCCACGGCGCTTTTGTCGTCCTTCCCCAAATACTGGTACATATGCTGCAGTAATGCATAGAACTGGGCCAATAAAAGCGCGCGGTGCACAGGAGTGGGCCACAGCGCACGACACGCGTCCGTCACGAACACGTGACGTGGGAAGTGGAGATACAAAAGGGTAATTTAAAAATGTTATCATACCTGGCAAGTAATAACCACGGCGCTTTTGTCGTCCTTCCCCAAATACTGGTACATATGCTGCAGTAATGCATAGAACTGGGCCAATAGAGGCGCGCGGTGCGCAGGAGTGGGCCACAGCGCACGACACGCGTCCGTCACGAGCACTTGACGTGGGAAGCGCAGACACAAACGGGTAATTTAAAAACGTTATCATACCTGGCAGGTAATAACCACGGCGCTTTTGTCGTCCTTCCCCAAATACTGGTACATATGCTGCAGCAGCGCATAGAACTGGGCCAACAAAGGTGCGCGATGCGCAGGAGTGGGCCACAGCGCACGACACGCGTCCGTCACGAGCACGTGACGTGGGAAATGGAGACGCGCGCCGCGACACGCGTTGTAAACGCAGTACTTGCCGCCTGGGTGACGGCTTTCTAGGTATGCCTGGGAAGGGGTTAAATGTGTTGGTCTCTTCTCACTTATATTTTAAACTTTATTGCCTTGTCAGTCTTAAGGTTTTAAAACTATTAATAATTTATATTTGTGTATGCCCGAGAGAGACTTGAAGAAGCCCTCGATAATGTCATTAAATGTTCATATAATAATGAGTGATTATTATTAAGGATCCATTATTTTTTTTGACTCGACAAATACAGTCATTCTGTTTTTTCCATTCATAAGTACGGCAGAATATAAACGGGCAGACCTACGAATCACTTGCACACGCACAAATTTGTTGTGACAAGATTAAAAGACAATACATTATTATGAAAATAATCTTATCTCAGTGAGAATACTGATTCACATACCTTTACATCATCGATGTGATTAGTCTTGTAAGCGCTTTCCAAACCTTCAGATGGGTACGGCATTATAATAATTCGACTAGTAATGTATGTTATGTCCAAGTCTGTCCTAGCTATTGACCTGTGAAAAAGTTAATAAGTTCATATTAAGCACCAATTTTAACAAAAGAAAATCAAATAAACCGGCCGACCACAAATACTTTTAGTTGGCCGATAGTTGGGCCCGATTCTAATTTGTATAAAGAATTGGCCGTTACCAAATCGGTGTAAGGTGCGCACTTTCATACATATCCAAACTGATTAATTAACAGCCTGACCCAGCTATCGGCCGACAAAAAGTCTGTGGTCTGCGGCTAGTCTTATAGTCCAAAAAATACGTACTGTTGAACAGTCTGCATAACCTTCGAGGAGGTGTCTTTCAAGTTTTTCAGGAAGCTACCAGCGCCCCCTTTGATGGACGAGAATAGCCCCCCTGAGCTCCCTTGGACAGGAGGGGGCGGGTTGTACTGCGGAACAGGGGGCGGGCGCGCGGGGGGCGGAGGCCGACTCGGCTCGGGAGGCCGAGAGTTCGGAATCTCCTGGCTTGTGGAGACAGGATCTTTGCTGGCTGGAAAAAGAAAAATATTTTGTTTTTATCATTGGGGATACGGGAATATGCCTAGCTGTCGGTCCCTTTCAATCTAACTGGTCAAAGTTTTAGTTTAATTAAAAACCTACTTGTGTACCTAGTCCTTATCGTTTTTGTACTTGCCTTAACTAGTATGCATATTTTTCCTTTTACAAAGTTAATAAGCTCTTACTAATCAGCTAACAAAACTTGTTTCCGGTACAGAAATTAGTTCGTTTTCAGCCAAATGACGTCCACTGCTGGACAAAGGCCTCCCCCAAGAAATTAGTGTTTACAATAAATTGGTTGACTTTATCAATATGTAAAAACGTACGCAGTTCAAATTATTTGCGATTTCTTATTTTGTGTATGAAATATTGATAATTAATTTTAACCAATCTGAAAAATAGGCGTGAAACTACCTGTTTCTTCAATTCTGATTCATTAAAGTTAATAATTAAAACAATGTTATGTTTTGGCTCTAGGCCATAATATGCACTAGATAAGTATTAAAGTGCTGTGATAGGATTAATATAATTTTAGTTGTCGAATGTAAGGAGATTTCAGTTAGAACAAAAACTACATCGATCTTAATTTACACATTGTTTATTTCTAATTAAAATATAATTTACATCATTACTTACGAGGCTAATAGTAACAAAAATATTGCTCATCTATAAATCATAATTATACCTGGAGCCAAAGTTAGTTTTCGAGAATTTTTGATCATAAATTTTGGGTAAAATATTAATAGTAAAGATTAGATTATATTAGCATTATTCATTTTATATTGAACTCACTTTCAATATACTATCGTTTAAATCGGCCAGGATAAAGATCGAGTTTGTGGTTAAGTGATTTAATTTAAATTTTAACTAATAATGCGCGGATTATATAAATGCATAGAAGTACAGTTCAATATAAATTGAACTATGCTCAATTTTCTACCTATCAAATTCACATAATTATGTAAATTGCCCCTTTTTTACAAAGGTCATCCAAACACTACAGTGAAAAAACATGATTTCAATAAGGCTCCTTCTCAACAATATAATGTAATAAAATAATTTTAATTGATTTTCTAAACAAATGAAAAATACAACAATATCAAAAGATAAAAACAATAAAATAAATAACATATTATATCACAACACTTTCGCTTTCTTTGGGGCCATATTTTACGTTTAAACGGAACAATAATTTGGCCTAGAATAAATAGTCTTTTGTTTTTCAAATTAAACATATTATTAACAAAATAGATCTCATTTTAAAAAAAAGAACTCAATCAAAAAAATAATACTCGAAAAAAACCTTTCTTTTTATTATCATTCATATCATTAACTGCAAGATGTTAATACAACAAATACAATACATATTTAAATCTTAAAAGCACCGAAATTATCCAAATTATAAAAGAAATTGCGCAGAATTGTGGCTCCTAAAGTATTAATAATATTAAATGTTTGTATTCAATTACTTTTACTGTATGTATGAATAAAGTCTGGAAATACTAGTTTACTATTTTCAATTTTTAAGGTTCAAGAATTCAGATCACAGAAATTATTGCATAATTTATTCTGCAGCAAGAATAACAAAACGAATATTATAATATAAAAAAAATTGAGAATAAATTCAATTTATTAAATCTTACTTCAGGCCATTACAATGAAACGGTTCGAAACCCTTTTGATTCTTTTTATTGATTCTTGTTAAACCAATCACAGGCCTAAAACTATGCTCATTTGAGCCTATGATTCAGGCTAATAAGAAATATCTACGGAATTAAACGATGTGTTAATAAAGACAACATCTTGTATAATTTTCTGCCAAAGTTCTTACAAGAAATAATTAATGATAGTATGTATGGTAACTAATTAATACTTAAATGGATCACATCTTCACATCTATTTGTACCTTACTATAAAATTAGAAAAGTTTTAATTAAATTGGATTAATATTTTTCGTCATAAGTTTTATTCGTAAGTATGAAATGCTTAAGGATATAAAGATAATTTAGTCTTTGCATATTTCTTTATTTATTTAGGCGCTGTATTTATAATAATAAATCACGTAAGTATTTTGAATTACACAATCTACAAAACCTATTTTATAGAAGGGGTATCAGCTTTTTCTTTATAAAAATGGGTAGATATCTGAGAAGCCTGTTCACTTGCATTATTATTTGTAATACTCTAGGTCAGAATAGTCAACTGAATATCAATAAGATAATAATATTATTATAATAATATAAGAAGTCGTAGGTAGGCAATAGTAAAATGCAATCAAAAATATAGTATAGATAGTATGGTTACATCGTGAATTTTATGTTGTTCCTACAGCCAAAACTGGATACGTATCAGCATTGTTTGCTTCCTTTGTTTCATTCAAAATGATGTAAAATTTCATACAAGTATCCTACCACTTGCCATTTATTACTATGGTAATAGAGACGATTATGGCTAGCTTGGTGAGGTAGACATCCTCTCTCAAGCCTTACAACAACACGACAACTCAAATCTACTATCTTCAGCGCAGAACTTGTAGGCCCGGTTTCTGAATTGAGGTTTTCATCTAATACCAGGCCTGTTCATCTCCGCAAGTTTACATCGAAAACAAAACACGCACGATGGCCCACCTACAGGATACTATTCGACAAGGCCTCACATATGAGCGAACATTGACTCACGCACGCGTATTCTTGTGTATGATGGAAGATAATAAAGAAAATGGTGTACTAAATACCTACTGTGCAGTATTTAACTGCCTAAATAATAATAAAACACAGAATGTACTTTTTTAAGTTGCCTCAAGACACTGAGAGGTAAATAAGTAGTTATTATTATTCGTGATAATTCATGATAAATCATGTATTTCCTCCGCCATTTTCCGCAGTTTGGCACCTCACGTCACATCATTTTACCGAAGTCAGCCCTATAGCTTTGGCGCAGTACCGATCACTGACGTTTGTCAACAAAATGATGCTTGACTCTTGAGACAGGCTAAATTACACCATATTGTTAATGACATTGAGCATACATTTTTTTAAATACCTTCGCGAAGTAAAACTTCTGTACGTAGTACTTATTATTATTCTGTGCTAATACTCGAGGATGAATTTTAATATGAAAAGAAGATGACGCTCAAGCCAAAAATCTCAATTCAAAAACCGGGCCTAAATAGATATTATTACGTTTTTTGATAAGAGGGCGTTTACTCTCGTAACCGGGGCATCGTTCTGAGGTTTAATGCAACACCATCGAAGCATTGATAAGGCTTATCAATTTTAAGTGATATATGTATGTGTCCACGCATTAGCTAAGTTGTTATTGTTGAACAACGCAGACGTATCGCTAGACTTGACAAAATCCAGAAAAAAAAATACTTGATATTTGATCACCAGATTTTGAAACTTATACCCATGCCATAAGGTGCAATAGGAATCAAAACTTTCAAGTTAACTTGTCCATTGAGTGGTTAAAATTGCAGTACATAATAAAATGTTAAATACTGAAGGTACGCGAAGCTAACAGGTCCATTATTAATTGTATGTTAATTAATACTGTAAAGTATGAATGAAATACTGTAAGAATATTAAATGGAAAATGCTTGTTGTGTTGAACGGAATGTTTTTACGACTTATTTTGTTTTGTATCTAGTCTTTTGCATAAATTACTATGCTTCATACAGGGTGTCAAGAACAGGTTTGTAAAAATAGTGTTTTTACTTGTTGTTACAATAATGGTTTCCAATATACGAGATGATTATTTTTAAAAATATAAATGCATATTAAGGTGGTATAATATGGCCTAATAAGGTCACTATTGTCTGGAGAAGTTCATATTTTTTACCCTTCAGGGTTTTGACAAATATATTGTCGTCATAATTTGAACCTTACTAGATTTATCATAAGGTGAAAACCAATGACAATTTTCATCATGTTGCAGGGTTAATAACTAAGGATGTATTTTCATTATTTTTTTAATAGATTGTAAAATTATAAATATCTAGTGTAGATTTTATCGTCCTGTCTCTTACAACCTGTATACAGAACGTGTACTACTGTATTATTACAGGACATACTAATTACTCTATGACATCATATTTTTTGGCAATTCATATTATATCAAGTGAGTGTACCGTTGTAATGCATGTTTTTGTAATGTCTGTCAATTGTTATCTATCCAAAACATACAATAACAATTTATTTTCGTGTTATCAGTGATGAAATGCTTCATGTAATTCCTGTGTTTATTCACTAACTACTTATTCAATACTTTCCTTAGTACTATGTGTATAGAGAATTGAAATATATTTATTAATTATTGTCGTCATCAGTTATGTATCGAAATGGGAAATACTAGATCGTCGAGTATACAATGACAGGGTGATCATTTGCAACTCTAGTAGACCGATACTGGAGGGGTATTGTCTAAGATTGTCAATTGAATATACAATTTTATTTACCTACACATCGTTGAGCACATTCTGTGATGTTAGTAGATAAATATTAAACCTTACAATTCAAATAAATATTGACATGAGTTGCCAATAAAGCGTATAGTAAAAATAACAGTAATCAACTAACAGGCAATAACAAACTAATACAGTGCAAGATTGTAACATTAATAAATAAAATCGATACTCATCATTGCGAGCATGTCCAATAGTAATCAAGCGTCGGGTAACGGAGTCCGTTGCGAGCTTGCGAGAGGCGAGGCATGCTACTGCGCCGGGTCATTTAAACGAGAAAACTATTGGGCACCCGAAAAAGTTGAAAACACCTAAAATGAAAAGAAAACGTGATATGTATAGCGATCAACAGTCGTGAGATGGGACGAAGCCGCACGCCTTTTGTTTTTATTAAAGTGAAAACTCTTTACTGTATTTTATGATTATTTAACTAATCAAGCAAATTAAGAAAAAACATATAAAAATCATGAACGTGTAACAGTGCCAAACCACAAATGACATTAAATTGAAACAAATTAAGGACCATTGCGAACAATTGAAACGAACAAATTGAATCTTATCTCTAAAGGCACAAGGTTCGAATAAAGGCGTGAGGCTTCAATCAGCTACGCACACAAACATGCAGTGAGTTATGATAATACGAACTAAACAAAGAAGCATTGATTCTAACTGAAATCATAAGGTCACATGCATACAAAACATACTTCGGATCGGCCTAGCTATGTTAAAACTATAATCTCATTATATCTAGCCTTGGATGCCAACATACGCAGTAGGTATTGGTCATGCTTTATTGGCCAATGTTTGGCCACAAACTATTAGTAATAAACCCTCTAATGCTGATTGTTTACTGCATTACTTATTATATCTAAGATATACTCAAACAGATTAGATTTCATAAATATCTTATTTAAGGGAACCATTTACTAGAAATACCTCATTTATCTTTCTACTTCACAGTAATTTCCTTGGTATTTAGTTGATAAGAATAGCATTACAGTATCAGTAATTATAAATAATATCCCACCACACCTTCGATGTTATAATGTATAAAATAATAATTATAAATTTAAATTAATAAAAAAGCCAATCAGAATTGTTAGGAACAATGTTTCATAAATGTAAAATGCAATTCATATTTTTAAATAATAATGAATGAATGTAAGTGAGGATACAACGTTAATAATGTGGTATGGCTTATTCTTAATATGGTATTTTATAAACCAATTATGATATGAGACGAACGAAACTACCATTAGGAAGCTCATGTATGAGTAAATAAATAAATATTTACGCATGTTTTTTTCTAATTTCCTTCCTTAAGAACCGTGTTGATGAATAATAGAAAATCTTGGGGCGGAACTAATAGCGAAATCATAATTCTATGGATGATATTTTAATTTGAATTGCAGTCACCTCTTATTAAAAATTAAATGAGTTGATTCGTTTGTCTCATAAATTCTATGTTAGTTACCCATTCAACCGACAGACAAGTGTCACCACACGCGTTTTACATGCGAGCATCTTCGATTACGGTTCGTCGCAAGCAAAGATGTATCAAATAACAAATAAACAAGCACACCCAAACGCATATGCAACACGAGGATTAGTTATCAAAACCACAAGCATTAACACATCGGTTAAAAGATAACAAGTGTGTTTTTACCTAATTTTCAGCCTCAAACAGCCTCCGAGTTCGCCTCACAAATGAACAGACTTCTCTCGTGATTGAAATAAAAACAAACTACGAATGCGAAGAATATACTCATTTATTTCTCTAATGTAAGCTCCGACATAGTCACATGACTAATATTATGCACAACAGAAAAATATTAAGACAATATAATTAAACATTTAACAAAATCATTTTACTTCATGAATGTCCTATGCAGAAGTTTTAAATTGAGACTAATTCAATTTCAACAAGATTTTTATCTAATTTCTTTCAACACAACTTGTTTTTTAACAATGGACTTTAAAGATCTGTTGTGTAATATACATACTACTCTATTACTTGTACCTCATTTCACATATTATATTCTTATATTGTCTAAATGATTTAATCAATCGATTATTTGAAGTGATTGATTTGATCAACATTAACAAGAGTGTTCATTACACTGGTAAAATTACGCCTACAATGTGATACGTTAGACTAGTGATATACACATTAATTATATTAATAGTAAATGAATCAAATATAAAATTTGTAATTTTATTAACAAATGTGCAGATACCAAGCCCCATGATGTTAGTGCGCGCAATGTTCTTCAATAAATACTATGACCCAGTTAGTTCAGTTAACAGCATTTTATGTAATACGATAATATATAGGCTAGTAAATACGTATAAAGAATATTTAGTGGAATAATCCCTATATTTATCATTTCTGAAGCTACTCATAACATTAAAAACTTATTTTTAAATACATAGTGTATTCATTAGGTGTAAAGCCTAGAATATCATAGAAAATGGGGTTTTAGACTTGGTGTCAATAAATACAACCCCATAAATACATACAGGAATGTTTAGATAAGTTAGTAAATCCTAACATAGACCATAGAAGTACTAATCTAGCTAGCGACAGGTACCCTAACTTCTATAAAAGCTACATATAATTAGAAGTGTGCACTTTTAAGAGCACACAATTTTTGGTAATATAAATGTCATTTAAATTCCTTTAGAGGGTAGATTAGAGGGTATTTAAAAATTGTCAGTTATTTTCCTAAGTATGTTTCCTTAGAGACTGCTTCATTAGTTCTTTACCCTATCATTAAATTCTTATTTTGTGTTCAGACTTAAATATCAAATTAAAGCTTTCATGTTTACGGTTCATAATAATTCCAGGTCGGTTATATTGCACTGGTTGTGACTGGCCGAATATGACTGCGAGTTTGTATTATTCATAAAAAAACTCGATACTTAAAAATACAGTACTTGATAATAACTACGGTCATGATAACGCAATCAACTTTGAAGCAATATAAAATCAGTTCCGAATAATATTCGAACACTGAATAATTAAAAAATATAATATGAAAAAGTCAAATAAATGCTATACTACCTTACATCATTCCAAGAATATTTCTTTCATCATTGCCTTACCTTTGGTGTTGCTCAATTTTTGGTGACAATCAACATTGGAATGTAACGAAATCTCACATTGTAAAATAACATCTCTAAGGAACTCAATCCAAAATAAATATTGAGGAAACAAAAAAAAATTTGAGTGTAAAAAGTCAAAAAATACTTGACCAGTTTTAGCTCGAGATTGAAATGCAACAGAACATAACGATGGACCGACAGGGTGTATGGACAACTGGGATGCGCGTTCGCAAATTAATTCCAACGAATAAATTTATCACATAGGTTGACTGTACCGCGGCGCGATAATTCATTTCAGGATATGGTAGTGTAATATTTACTTGACTTCTTATTACCTGGCGAGCTAGTGGCCACAGATTGTTCAACTTTTTTACGCTCAAATTTGAGTGGTTGCTTGAGATTGACGTTGTTGGACTCCGCTATGGCCGCCAACCGCTCCAGCACATTGTTTATTGTCAAGCGTTCCTCCGGGTTCACAGTCAGACATCCACCTGTGGAAATTAATAAGCATTAATGAAATGGTTTTGTTTACTCACAACAGTAAATTAACTCAAATATAATACACAAACTGCTAAATAAGTTAATTGTTATTATACAAATAAAAACATTCAACAAATTAATTAATGTTGAAGGACAAAAATAATGTTTAAGTACAACAGAAATACTCACTTATGATTTCATGAAAGCATTTATAGCGTTGATCGTTGGGGTTTAGATTATAATTGCCATTAAGTATGGCTAGTTTAGCAGAGTCCTCGAATGGATGCTGCATAAAACAAAGAGTGTATAGGATGCATCCTAAGGCCCATACATCAACGGAATGGTCTATTTTTCGGTTATCCCAAGTATCCAGCATCTCGGGAGCTCTATACATAGGCGTTGTGAATTGAGCCAGCTAGAACAAACAAACATTATATTGTAATTAAAATTGATCACAAAAATAAATATGTAATAAAGCTGTATAAATAAGTGTAGGTATCATACTTACATTTTCTTCTAACATGTTTCTTTGATTTGCACTCCAAGAGGGGTTGGGGGCGTACACATCAGTAGTAGCAGAACCAAAATCACATAGCTTTATTGTACCTAAAACATTTAAAAAATGTGTATAATGTGATAGACAAATTGAATAGGGTCAGAAAGAAAATATACAGATTGAATTGATACTAAAAAAAGAATTGGCTTTATTCAAATAAAGGCTGTATAACAGAAACAAGTGTTCCAAGGACATAAGATTCTTGAAAGAAAATTTGGCAAACTTCCAAAGTTTCAAGAATCTAGTAACATACCTTCATTAGATATTAGGAAATTCTCTAGTTTGAGATCACGGTGAGCTATCGGGGGGACTTGTGCATGCATATGCTGAACTGATCTGCATGTCTGGTAGAACACCCTCAGGATCGTTGGCAGGGGAAACGCTTGGCCCCTATTCTGTAGGGCCTCCATCAAGCTACCCCCGCTACAGAGGTCAGTCAGTAGCAAATACTCCCCCATGCCATGAGAAGTCTTTGATTTATCAATAAAAGAGGCAGCTATATACTTAATTACATTAGGGTGACCAGACAGTTTTTTCAAAATGCTAATTTCTTGAATTATATTTTTGTTTGCCGTCTCATCAGCTGCCATTAGCCTCTTTAGAGCGTATTCTGTGCCAGTAGACACATCTTGTGCAACAAACACAAATGCGAAGCCACCTGCAAATATGGTTTGTTTAGTTAATTTTTTGGAATTAGATAACTTTGTTATCAGTGATCAACAAAAGTAACTGACTGTAACAAATTGTTTGAAATTATGAAGATATAACCCTTTACTACAAAATATTTTCATCTAAAGAATATCATAACTGTGTAAAAAATGGTATACCTAATGTTTTACATACCAATAAAGTATGCCTAGAATGTCATATTTAAACTAACATGTTTATTAATTTTTGAAGTAATTTGATTAACTTATTAAAATTAGAAATTAGAAAAGTGACCCTTTCAAGATACACAGGCATGTAAAACTTATCTTACTAAAAAAGTAGTAACCAATTATTATTCAGGCTGTTGTGAGCTGTGAGGATTGTTAATGTGGCATCATTATATAAAATCTTTATCCCAACTTTGATACATTGCACAGATTTTACTAAATACTTTTATATTGGAGGAAACAGTTTTATGATGTTAAAATTCTAATAATTGGTCTTAGTGGTAAAATAAGGAAGTACATCTTTGTTTTAGCTGCGAAATTTTGCTAGTGGTGATGGCTTATCATATCAAGACACAATTCAAGTAATAAGAGGTCCGTAAATTGATCCGTTTAGGTTCAAATGTAGGCCTAGTTAGTATAACGAAGTGTATAAATGTAGGCCTACCTACCCTTGACGTATCACGCATACACGCACCATCCGCCCCCAACATTCAATGGCTTTTGAACAGGGAGCTAGATGACCCATACGCTCTGCCTAAGATTAAGTCGCAAAATATTGTTTATTGATTCGCATAATTATCGAATAATTGTCACTTACCCTCTGCAATCACCTTTTTTACTCTCAATTTCATGTTTCCAATCTCAACAAATTGACCCACAAAGTCATTATCATTGCTACCGTTGGCACCGCCAGAACTAAAGTAACCCATGGCTGATTTGAAGACACTCATCTTGAAGCGTTATTTTAAGAAACTATGGAGTAAAAGAAGAATAAATAGTTAAATTTTAATCAGCACCCTCGATCTGGGTCCATTTTACAATGGCAGACATAGAGAAAAGTAATACATAGGAAATAGAGAACCCTCTCTGTCAAATTTTTGAACCTACTAATTGACAGCCTGGTGTTAAATTCCCTGTACTTAACCTACGTACGTAACGCTCACATACATACATAGTACACGCACACATACATACATAAAGTCCACGCACACATACACACAGTTCACGCACACATAGGCCCTCATAACCTTCAAAGAATTATTGTTTTTATGATGTACAATGTAGAATTTTTTCAAATCCATTATTTTGAAAATATTTATCTTTATGGTGTACGTATTGTATTATTTTCAAAACAATGGATTTGGAAAAATTCTACATTGCACATGGAAATGCAAATAAGTAAACAAAAACTTTTGAATTTAATAATTTTACTTTATTTATGAACACACATAATATTATACACCAAAAGCGTCTTTTCGCAAAGTTTTCAACAACACTAAAAAAGCATTTGCACATTGAGAAAACTCAGATCACTTGTGAACATAACAGAAAGTTTCTTCGCGATTCACGAAGGAACGAACAAAACTCCGATGAACCAGAACAGCAGCAGGTACGAAGGAATGAACTTGAATTTGACTCGACGACTCTTCAATACTTTATAGGGCCACAGAACACTTAAATGATGGCTAAGAAAACAAGAATGCATGTAACATAACAAAAACAACACCGGCCATTTTGGAGGAAAAACAAAGTTGCCATATGTTAAATAGTAATTTCTACTACTCTATTATGTAAATTGTAACAAAAAATGTCACCGTTCAGTTTTAAATTAAAACAAATTAATTTCATTTAAAAAAAGTTTTCACATTGTAATTAACAATATTCTCAAATATATTTTAATTAAGAAAAAAATTAAAATATGAAGGAAACAGGAGCAGCGACATCTAGAGCGTTTTAGGGTAGTTAAAAAGTATTTGAATTTATTCACCGATGTCGCTGTTTGGAAGCAAGTTTCACTTCGATGACCGTTGTATGGAAGTTTCCGCACCCTGATGGCAGAAAATATGAGGAAAATGTCAGACCTGAATGTCTCCAACTTCCTCATTGGCCCTAGAGCAATTCCAAGTATACCATCAATAAAAGCCTAATTAGAGTCATCAAACCTCTCAGTCATTCAATTAGAGCCATTAGAACTTCATAACTATGAGTTGTTTTCTATGTGTAAGCTGAGGACACGTGTCTCCAGCTGACACATCTGTATCTTCGTAAATATTTATGCTACGATAATGTATTATACCTCAAAAATTACAGTCGAATCCAAATAGTAGGCTTTCCACTTTTCAAGACTTTAGCTTAAATACTGTTAAAACCACGATCAAAAAACTATGTGCGAGCTGGAGTACCGTGTCTCCAGCTTACACATCTGTATCTTCGTAAATATTTAAGCTACATCAATGTTTTATATCTCATAAATTAAAGTCGAATAAAAAAACCCGACTTCAATTCTTTCAAAGCTTTATTTCGAACCGTTTTCGAACTACGAACCGATACGTATGTGTAAGCTGGTGACACGTAACACACGGTGGATTATTAAAACCGTATAAGTTAGAGTTGCGTTTTAAAGATCAAATAATTCGTTATAATTAAAGTACACACGAGACATAATTTCAAATCTCTAGGCCTCTTAGTTTCAGAATTAAAAGCCAAAAACTATTTTCCCGCCAAATAATTCAAATAATATGGGTCGACTGCGACGTTGCCGTTCCGTGCGTCCACTAGAGCAATCGAATTTGAACCTAAAAACTAGTACTGTTTGAATCATTTTTATTTGTAGTTTAAATCATTTAATTTCGATTATAAGAATTTTAGACTAGGAGCCGGCTGATTTCTGTATTGAGTACCTAATAACCTATAAAATATTTTGATAATAAGTTTTTATTTTGATCACAATGTTTTATTTAATCGAGGCAAAAACATTGCATCTATACTAATATTATAAATGTGAAAGTAACTTTGTCTTGCTTTCACGCCTAAACCACTGAACCGATTTTGATGAAATTTGGCATAGAGATGGTTGAGTCCCGGGAAAGGACGTAGGATAGATTTTATCCCAGTTTTTGAAATATGATAAAGATTTTCATCATTATCATATCATCTGAAAATTATAAATAACTTGAAAAAATCGAGTATTCGGGTAGCCCTAGTGATACTCTACCTCTGGGCTTCGGCTTGACAGTACTTTTTGGGAAACCTTGTACAGGTGAACAATGGTGGCGCCCCCTATCAATGTGTTTGGTGGGACAGTTCAGTTTAGTGGGTCTTTTATAGCTGAGACGGTTCATTGTTCAATACAATCAATTCTTTCCTCTCTATTATTTTAGGTGCCTTATGTACGTATAGATTACGCACATTCTTTTTATATGAACGTAAGGGTGGGATTTAGGGGGTCACAAAACCGGTTTTACCGAAACCGAAAAAAAAACTGTATTCAGACATGGCAAAACCAGGTTATTCTTGGAAATATAATAGCTAGAATGAAATACTAAAATAACAATCAAAAACGTTTTTATTCAGCTTGATTATTATCACAGATCAATTAACATTTTTAATAATTAAGGTAGATACACTATACTAGAAATCCGATGATCTACGTTCTTGTCGGGTATCACTAATGAAATAAAATTCCTACTTCATAAAACTAATTAATCAGGTAAATTATTTATCACAGATCGATCAACTTTCAATAACCTAGGTAGGGTAAGGTGGGGCACAATGTTACACGGGGTACAATGTTACAATGCATATTTCTCCGTCCCTTTCTATTAGTTGTATGATGTTGGTATACACGTTTGTCAAGCTCATAAGAGCTGCTGAACTGAGCCGCTGAACATCATACAACTAATAGAAAGGGACGGAGAAATATGCATTGTAACATTGTACCCCGTGTAACATTGTGCCCCACCTTACCCTATACTTTACTGTGTAGTAGAATACTGAGCCCCGATTACGGTAACTTTTATTAACGTCTACAATCCAGACGCGTTTCTGATTCTGCGATACGATTGGTCAAAACAGCTGACGCACGCTGTTGAACGACCAATCGTATCGCAGAATCGAGAAGCGTGTCTGGATTGTAGA
Source organism: Ostrinia nubilalis (assembly GCF_963855985.1). Taxonomy (NCBI): domain Eukaryota; kingdom Metazoa; phylum Arthropoda; class Insecta; order Lepidoptera; family Crambidae; genus Ostrinia; species Ostrinia nubilalis. The sequence goes on along the minus strand of NC_087091.1, from coordinate 4,840,583 downwards.
CGTTAAAAGTTACCGTAATCGGGGCTCTGGTGATCCACGGTCGGGTCGGGGAGGTTTCCGGCTTTTTTTTTTTGAAGGGACGCGCGCTGGTAGCTGGAGGAGCTTTTCCAGCTTCACCGGGCAGAGTGGCGAGTACAGAAGGTACTCTAGCCGTTTGGCGATCGTCGGTGCGCGTGCCGACGAGGCCGAGTGTGGGCTTCGCGAAGCGAAAGCGAAGACGTTCGCGATCGGGCCGTAGATTCCGGCTACTGGGACCGCAATTAACTGGGACAGTGGTCCCAGTCGCTGGATCGATAAAAATTAAATATTTTTCTTCCAGCGACTAGGTTCACTCATAAATAACTTAAAAAAATATATTATTCAAGCCAAAATCGGTATCGTACTAAAAGGACAATGACCAAAAGTGGTCCAAATGTCCACCACTAATGAGACCTATATTGGCTTATGGTCCATTAAATAGAGATTAACTTTCAGTATGGGACGAAAAATAAATAAACTGTCAGTAAAAAGTTATGACTGTATGAAAAATTGTAGTAGTTTACGCGCTAATCTCAGGAACTACTGGTCCGATTTGAAAAATTCTTTTTGTTATGGATAGCCCATTTATCAACGATGGTTTTAGGTTATATAACATCACCCTACAACCAATAGGGGCGGAGCAGCGACCACCCGACCATAATTCCAATATTGTTGTCTTTCTTCTGAGTTTTTTTTTTCTTTTAGCGAGAATCTAACACGGCACACTAAGCGACATGACATAATATGCATAGATTAATCCGAAATGTGCGATGGATAGAATGATATCAAGAACATTTAATTTTCAGATGAAAAGGTAAAAACATGACTTTTCATTCAGTCATAACTTTTTACTGACAGCATATTTTTGATTGCGGTTTGGTTATAATGAATCAGTATTTAGTAGACTATTTTACTACATAGGTGGTGGTTGACATTTGGACCACACTCCATACATTTTTGGTCATTGTCCTTTATGAATGGTCCCAGAAAAGTATTTAATTTTTTTTACTGATCTGGCGATTGGGACCGCGGTCCTAGTTGATTGCGGTCCCAGTTGGCGGAAACCTCGGGTCGGGTATCACTCATCCATCAGAGATTCGTAAATCTAATTAATCTATTTAATTACCACAGATAAATCATATTTTACTAACTAAATCACCTAAAAGTAACCTTTTCATTAGTGTAACCTAAAAGTAAACCAAAGCAGTTCAAAAATCAGCTAAAAGGTTACAAAAGTAACCTTCTGGCAACACTGACTGTTTCTCAATATTGCAGTCAACTGTCATCTTTTTTTTTAATACAAGTTTTACGGCTATGGATATAGATCCTTACGGCCAATTCTGTGCAAATGCTGTGTTTCGTCTATTTTGTGATGTCTTAGTAGTGATTGTGATTTGTGATGTTAATGTTGTTAATTTTTTTTTTCAACAAAAGAAGAAGAATTCAATGAGGGCTTTCGCGATTGGAAAATCCGCTAGATGGCAATACGTAGACGCGAGGTCCAAATGCTGCGTGATTGGTGGATTTTGACATATCTGTCAATGTCATGCAAAATCTGTTTGTAACCATAGAGCAAAATACAGGGTGGAAACGATAAGTGATCTCACTCGATTATTTCTAAACTATACAAGATATCAATAAACTAGTTATTGATCCTGAAAGTGCTTCATGAGCTCTATCAAACGGTATTAATAATAGGTTACAGAATAAACTGGATCTATCCGAAACTTCAATGTTTCCAGCTTCCATACATTTGGTAGTCACATTATTTTAAAAACTACATATGATATCGTAAAACTGATTACTGATTCTAAAAGTGCTTCACAAGCTCTATCCAATGGTATCAATAATAGGTTACAGAATAAACTGGATGTAACCAAAAATTCAATGTTTCCTTCTTCCATACATTTAGTACTACCACAGTCATGACACTCATCTCTTGACAATATTATAGCAAGTAAAGCCTAAAACCAATGTTTTTCATTAATAATTTAAAATAAGAATACAATTTACGAGTTTATTTTAAGTAATTATTATTAAATTAAAAAAAATACACTTCTAATATTGTGTGTCTGGCATACATTTAGTATGGAAGCTGGAAACATTGAATTTTCAGATAGATCCAGTTTATTCTGTAACTTATTATTGGTACCGTTTGAAAGAGCTCATTAAGCACTTTCAGGATCAGTAACCAGTTTTTTAATATCTGGTATAGTTAAGAAATAATCGAGTGAGATCACTTCACGTTTCCACCCTGTATAGTTGTTACCCATTTTTGCCACTTGACGTGGCAGAATCGTGGGACTTCACGGTATTTAAATAAAAATTAAAGTGGTTGCGTTTAGAAACGCTACAAATATTTGAGTCTTTGGAAACAAGTTCGTTATTATACTTGTATATTAAAATATAATTTTGTTTTACCTAGCTTTTTCTTATTAATAAAATATAGGTTATTAAGTACTCAATACAGAAATCAGCCGGCTCCTAGTCTAAAATTCTTATAATCGAAATTAAATGATTTAAACTACAAATAAAAATGATTCAAACAGTACTAGTTTTTAGGTTCAAATTCGATTGCTCTAGTGGACGCACGGAACGGCAACGTCGCAGTCGACCCATATTATTTGAATTATTTGGCGGGAAAATAGTTTTTGGCTTTTAATTCTGAAACTAAGAGGCCTAGAGATTTGAAATTATGTCTCGTGTGTACTTTAATTATAACGAATTATTTGATCTTTAAAACGCAACTCTAACTTATACGGTTTTAATAATCCACCGTGTGTTACGTGTCACCAGCTTACACATACGTATCGGTTCGTAGTTCGAAAACGGTTCGAAATAAAGCTTTGAAAGAATTGAAGTCGGGTTTTTTTATTCGACTTTAATTTATGAGATATAAAACATTGATGTAGCTTAAATATTTACGAAGATACAGATGTGTAAGCTGGAGACACGGTACTCCAGCTCGCACATAGTTTTTTGATCGTGGTTTTAACAGTATTTGAGCTAAAGTCTTGAAAAGTGGAAAGCCTACTATTTGGATTCGACTGTAATTTTTGAGGTATAATACATTATCGTAGCATAAATATTTACGAAGATACAGATGTGTCAGCTGGAGACACGTGTCCTCAGCTTACACATAGAAAACAACTCATAGTTATGAAGTTCTAATGGCTCTAATTGAATGACTGAGAGGTTTGATGACTCTAATTAGGCTTTTATTGATGGTATACTTGGAATTGCTCTAGGGCCAATGAGGAAGTTGGAGACATTCAGGTAAATGTCAGTCAGGTTGGCACAAGGTTTTTTTTAATACACCACAGCATTGGCATCGAATTAATTGGGTTTAACCTTGAGCTCACTTTTTTAGGTAGGGTATACATTATGATGAATATTGAATCGTTAATCGATTTTATTCAATTCAATTAATCTGTAACACTCACTGACCAGTGTTAACACAACACTATTTAAAAAAACAGACTGTCATTTTGCGACATATGTTTTGTACGTTCATTCATTCATTCATTCGTTCAGTTTCGCATTGGCAAGGCTAGCAAATCAAGTTTGCGATTGTTCTCATTTTTATTTCTTGTTTTTCTTGTATTGTGGGGCTACCCTATAAATTTTCATCAAATCTGCTTCCGAAACGTTTGGCTTCGGTATCTATGATTTCGTTTATCGAAGATTAACCATGGGCTTTGAGATTAAAAGGTTTCAAGGTGACGTTGACGAAGAACTTATTTGCCCTATTTGTTCAGGGGTACTCGAGGATCCTTTACAGGTTTGTTATTTTCTTATTCTTTACGAGTTTGTGAAGTGTTATGATTATAGCTGTAACTTTTGTTGTTTGCACAGGCGCCTGCTTGTGAGCATGCGTTCTGTCGTGCCTGTATAACCGAGTGGATAAGTCGCCAGCCCACTTGCCCTGTAGACCGGCAGGCCGTGACGGCGAGTCAGCTTCGGCCAGTTCCAAGAATCCTCCGCAACCTGCTCTCCAGGTATATTTCATAACCTCCAACACTGCCTATAGTTATTGCTTATTAATATGCAGTCTTGCATTAGTAGGTCAAACAGACGGAATTGTATCATTTCTTACATAATAATAAATATTCATGCAGCTTTAATGATGTGCCAATGCTTGACATTGAATAGGTAAGTTAATGAACTCAAGTTTTTTGTAAACAATGAGAAATGATAACACAGACCTATTATGATTTCAAAACTTTAATCATTCTATATTTATAAACATCACCATGTACAAAAAAGCCACATTGATGCACTGAATGGAAGTTAGGAACTTTGATATTGAAGTTTATTCTGTAATAAATTTTCAGCAATTTTTTTGTGACTTAATTGTTCAAATATTCATACAGTTCATGTAATCCAATCCCACTGGATTCTAGTTGGTAAAATTCCAGTCTTATTTTTTTGACTTGTGCAATAAGCTAGTTTTGAGCAACCTGCTGCCCTCAGACGTTACATCAGACACCTAAATTGCCATCGTGCATATTAATTGTGTTTTGTTTTCAGATTGTGCACTAGTTGTGACAATGCTCCTCACGGCTGCAATGTTATATTAAAGCTGGATTCGCTACCATCTCATTTAGTGGAATGTACGTATGGTTCTTTCATGAACTCTTTTCTTCTTAATACCAATTAACATACTGTTTGAAAAAAAAACCATTTAAAAACATTTGTTTTTACAAACTTATGTAATGAAATAAAGATTGATTCATTGCTATTTTTTGTGAATCATTACGAGACTAGTTCTAACTTGGATTATTTGCACAAGTGCCTAGTGTTGGCATGCATATAAACTGGTTTTGTGTCAACATACATATACATAACAAAAATTTGTATCCATTTCCATTTTTCCAATAAGACCATGCCCTTTTTTTTAATTTAACGTACAAAATCTTTTTTAAATAAAGTTTAGATTAATTTTGCTATGCATGCGTGACCAGTGTGATTATACACAGGCGAACACAACCCCAAGAGGCCGATGCCGTGCGAAGCGGGCTGCGGCCTGGTGATACCTAAAGACGAGCTGGAGAACCACAACTGTGTGAGAGAGTTACGCGCGCTCATCGCCACGCAACAGGGCAAGTTGACGGACTACCAGCAAGAACTGGCCGAGCAGAGGCTGATCATCAATGAACATAAGCGCGAGTTGGCACTGCTCAAGGTAAGTTGTTGGGATACCATGTTACGTTATTAGAAAATTTCGAATTTGATGCTATGCTCAGTTTTGATAAAATATCAAGGAAATTAACTACTCGGAGGATAATCCTATCTAATAATAATTATTCTCACTAACTATTCACTAACACTTATTTTTATGGAATATTTTTATAAGGAAATCCTGCATGATTCTGTCAACAAAAAGTACTTTCTTGGTGGTTCACTTCTTAATAGATATGAACGTGTTTAAATGACCAAAAACTAATACAATTATTGTTATTTACATAAGGACAGTCAATTTGATGGAGTAACCATTAACTTCAATTATTTCCTGGTGATGCTAATCATTTGTGCATATCATTGTGCAACAACAAAAACATTTCAAGGAAATAATGTACCACATAAGGAATGTTTAGGATTTCTAACGTTTTCATATTATCTAACTAATAACAAGCATAATTTAACTACCAATTTTATGAGTTCCGATCTGCGGTGCGTGACCTAACTACTTCGTCTTAGGATTTTTTCTTCATTTGGTTTGTTTTGAGATACTTCAAATATCTAGTCTCCAATACAAATGAATGAAAAAACATAAAAAAAACTTTTTGCCTTTAGCATAAAAGATATTGGGACATGATACTTATTAATTACAAACTATTAACTACATATAAATAGTTAAAAGGCTATGTGGCTCAGGTTTTATGTTAAGGAAAGATCTTTACAACATAGATTTTTCGCCGTCGATTGTTATTTTCGGATCATAGTCATATTTCATGTACCCACCCGGGCTACGATGCGACCCGTGCCGTGATTTATTCTTATCGATGATTTTAGACGTGTGACGTGAAATGTAGAGTAAAAATCGATAAAAAATAACGCGATAATCGCTTAGGCCGCTTTCAATTTAGACGTTTTGTGCCGGACGTTTGCCGCGCGCTTGCCGTGCGTTTGCAAGACCGCACACAGTAAATTGTATGACAACTGCGTCGCAATAAAATTGACAATTATTACCAATAGTTAGTGTGAAATTGAAAGCGCCCTTAGCGCGGCTCGAATCCTAGGTCTACTAAAGCCTGGTCCGTGAGCACGTAGAATTTTGTCCAATGACCCCAAGCTACCCATCCTTATCGCTCGCGCGTAATTATGTTGCTGTCGCGCTCACACACTCCCTGCGGGCGCCCGTCGCACAGTCGCGACAGCAATATAATTACACGCGAGCGATAAGGATGGGGTCATTGGACAAAATTCTACGTGCTCACGGACCAAGCTTTAGTCATTGTTTAACATTCCTTACGCAGGAGTTCATGCGAGCAATGCGCGTGTCAAATCCCACCATGCGAGCGTTGGCGGAGCAAATGGAGCGCGAAGAAGTGGTGCGCTGGGCCGGCTCGTTAGCTCGCGCGCGCGTCACCCGCTGGGGCGGCATGATATCAACGCCCGATGACGTCCTACAGGTGGTAGATAGCTTTCCGTGTGTATCTGGGTACAGGTGGTATGTTATCCTTCTGCATGTATTTGCAATCAGCCCTAACCATAAAGTTAATATGCCTAGCGGAATAGAGCAACAAGGAACTGAGCGATCGAGATGTCACTAGCAGCAACACTGTGTGATAAAAAGAGATGCGTGATGCCGTTGCCGTCACGTCAAACAGCAACTATTTGACAGTTCGGAGGCACTGAGATATTTTCTATTTTACGTAAGTGAAATCGTGGATGTTTAAGAGAAATAGGGCTTCAGAAATGTGGTGACTGGTTCAGTAATTGATTTACTGTACAAAACAGTGAAATAATCCTGACACTTACACACAAACTATCTAGTCACTAGATACTAGTGTCATCTAAAATCGGTTTCGTTTGACAGCTCGTGGTTGTTGCTCTATTCTGAAGGTATATTACCTTTATGGCCCTAACAGAGATGCCACGCGCGCGTTGACAGTGCGTTGCGTTGGCGCTGCGATAACGGAGCGGTGCAACTGGACATGTCAAACGGTCTGTTGAAACGACATTTGATAGGGAGACGAAGTGGGGACGGGAGGGATGCTACGTTGCGATGACAGCGAGACACCGGAGCGCAGCGCAGATTGTTTTCAGTAGCGATGGTGACAGCTGATATCGCACCGCTCGAGTGGCACTCAATGCGTTAAAATCATTTCGCTGGACGACGCAGTGCTCATGAACTCTAAACGAATCGCTTTCGCTGGCGCGTATGTCACCTGGGGCGATATGATTGCTACGCCAAGTGGCAAATTGACTTATCAATTTATTAGAGATAATTGATTTTTTATTTGCGTTGCATTATTTCATGATTAATGACGTATAATTAAGATTTAATTATACTAGTTTCTGAATGTCACAGAAATACCGACTCATTTGGCCAACTAAATCAATTTCGTTATAAATTATAGTGTATAATGTTACGTATTCTTATGAGTAAATAAACATTAATTCTGTCAAGTTTATAACACCCATCCATTCAGGAATTTTCAAATTTATAATATTAGTAGGAAGGATAATTTTTGATTCGCGTTACATGATCATCATCAATAAATATAGTCGGTGAAATTCCCGAATACTCGGAAACATGGAGGTTGAGGAAATGTATTTAGTTAAAGTTACATACTTATCTGTTTCATTGATAGATTGCCGATACTCCAATACGAATCCAATTACATTCCCTGCTAATATTATAAATGCGAAAGTATGTAACTGTCTTGTCTGTCTGTCACGCTTTCACGCATAAACCACTGAACCGATTTTATGAAATTTGGTATAGAGATAGTTTGAGTCCCAGGAAGGACATAGGAAAGTTTTTGAAACAGGGACGCGCTCGATAAAGTTTTTCTGTGACAAAAAAATTTCACCCGAGCGAAGGCGCGGGCAGTGAAGTGGCAATGGGTAGGGCACATAGTAAAACTGACAGCCAATGAGGCAGCAAGGTTCTCGAGTACCACGTACCAGGGCAGCGTAGCACGATGGGGGAGGCCTATGTTCAGCACGACATCCTATGGCTGAAATGATGATGATTATGAAGGCGCGGGCAAAAGCTAGTTATTGAAATACTTACTACGTTATTTCCTATTTTCAGATGATGATCAAGCGAAGTTTATCGGAGTCGGGCTGCCCACCGCACATCATCGACGACCTGATGGAAAACTGCCACGAGAGACGGTGGCCTCCTGGACTGTCCTCGCTCGAGACCAGACAAAATAACAGAAGGTATTTTTTATTTTATTTTCAATAGTCTATTTATTGGACAGGGAAGATGATTAACATATTTTGTGGGTGTTAGTTTAAGATAAATCAAGGTAAAATATAGCATTATATTTTGTAATAAATACAGTTTTGCAACAAAATAAATAGATAAACAAAGGTCAGTTGTTAATTTGATAATACATTTTATTTACAAGTTACATTGATAGTGACATCTTTATTGCTTGTGACATTATGTCGATTCTTCAATTACTATAACTATTATAGTTCGTAATTAAGTCTGATAATTAGATTGAGGTTCAAGGTTATTAAAATGTAGTTATTAATTTTTTTAGCGTTAAAAGTTGCATCTCAAACTCAATAATAATTCGAATGTAATTTCGTATCTATCGGAAGTTTTGCATCCATTCTATTTGTATACCTTATTCTATAAAAAATATATTTTTCAGACTGTACGAGAAGTATGTGTGCAAAAGAGTTCCCGGTAAGCAAGCAGTTTTGGTCCTTCAGTGCGACAACACACATGTCGACGATCATATGATGGTAGAGCCTGGCCTTGTGATGATATTCGCACACGGGATTGAATAGCACTCGGAGATAACGGACATTCAATGTTCCGAAGAAATTTAAAAACGTTGACACGGAAAATCCAGGAAAAAGGAGACTTACAAAGCGCCAATTTTAGATCGTGCCACTTCATTTGAGTTCTAAGCATTACGAAATGTAGTTGAAACACAACTACACCAAAACTTGTACAGTGTGTTTTTTTACTTTACAAAATACTGATCTGTGGTTCAGTATTTATAATGTGGTGCATCTAGCAAAATAAATTGGCGGTATAGTTTCCTTTTAAGAGCAAGTGTGACAAATTTTGGACTGAACAAGTGTCAAGGACAGTTGAAGTTTCAAAAGTGGACAAAAAGTCAATAGTGCTACATCCAAAACATTTCGGACTACAAATCAAGTGTCAAAGTAGTAGTGTTTCGGAAATTTTGGCTTCAGTGTGTCCCTACACTAGTAATGGTGGTATTTTTACTGTCATCTTAAAATTGACAGTAAACTGATAGTGGTAAAATGTAAAATATTCATTGTATTAGATAAAATTTAGATATTTTAGCTCTCTAAATCCTAGATGCGCTTTATCCGGCCTGTTTGATAAGTAAATATCCAAAATGTGAGACTAGAAGTGCGACAGAGATAGATAATAATGTATTTGATAATATGGAAATGGTCATCTATACGTCACGTGCAACGTGATGCGTTGGCGTACCGAACTAATTGCGATTATGATGGCAAGATTTTTTTTCCTAGAAAACACCTATTCCATATAATTTTCCATAATAATGAACTTTGTGGTCTTAACTTTGCCAAACACTTATCAATATTTTTGTAAGTTACTCTATATTTTTTGTGGTGTGTGAACTAGAAGCTAATAAAATGTGGCTAATATTATAATAACTTCTGAAAGTTAGACCAATGATATTGTACAATTTACAATTACTGTTTGATCCGAGTGTTGGAGTATTTTTAAGGTGTAATATTGTATTATTAGTTTTAATTAAGAAATTGGTTTGAAACATTCCTAAAAACGTAAAATTATATCGTTAGTAGCTAGTTCTAAATGCCAGTAATGACTTTTTCATGTAATTATACATCCGTGATTGAGTGCTGTGTTACATTAATAGTGTGTATTTTTTATACCTACATGGATAATAGTTTTGATCCCAATTTCGTTTGATATTTCTTTATTGTTGGATGTTTTTTGTTGTTTCTGTATTGGCAAAATTTAATATATTTTAGCTCAATCTCAAAATAAAGAAATTAATAAGAATCAGTTTATACATTAATGTGTCTTTTTGTGTACCTAAAGCAACCCTGAGTAAATAAGATTTTTATTTTGCACCCATAGTTTTAGAGAGCAGATGGCAGATTGTATATCGATTTAGAGTGATTGAATACTAGCTTCCTTCAGTGGATACCAATAGGCAAAGAAGTTGCGTACGATTGATAAGAGGAGGGAAAGAGTTAAAATCTCGTGATGACATAGGTGTATATCCGCCTGGTTCGGGGCCATGACCGGTGTTGGGCACCAGTATAAGTGGCGTGGCGGCGATCGACGTCTGATTCTTCTTTGGTCTTAGTGCATCGCTTTTTGCAAAGAAATAAGCGTGAATTTAATTGGGCGGTACAATGTCTTCTGCGTTGAAAATGTTTTTTTGAAATCCAACGAAGACCAACTTAGGTGTGCTGTATAAATCTTTATTTCATGTCCACAAAAAAAATACTGTCATTATGACAGATGCTGGTTGTCAAAATCACTTAATCTGTGGTCAAAATACACAGCTGTCATCAATTTTGGTGTGTCATTGTGTTTTGTGGATAAATGCTACAATAAAAATTTAATTACAATGTCTGAAATGGACGTATCGGATAGCGGGAACGATTGTTCTAATAATTTGCGTAAGTACAAATTCTTATCACTGCCATAAGTCCTTTCAATCAGCCTGAAACTTGATTTTATGGGACAGATGTTAACCTCATATTTGCCACCGGTTTAATTGTTTACTTTATGTGTTTACGGTGATTATTTTAGTGCTGTTGGATCGAGTATTCCTCCGTCTCGGCAATGCGGACTCCGACGATCAGCTGGAGAGTTGTCTTAACAGATTTCTGCCTCCAGTTATTTTGAAGCTATCTTCACCTCATGAACAGGTTTGCTTTGTCATTTTACACTATACAACGATTTATACGCAAGTCAGACTTAGAAGAAATATCAATTACCCATTAATTTATATTTTGTAAGACATACATTTTGATTTAAAAGCATTTAATTAGTTCTGATTTTGTTTACTCACTTTTTTATTAATTTAGGTCCGCACTAAAGTAATGGAGCTACTTGTGCACGTGAACAAGCGAGTGAAGTGCCGCGCCGACGTCCAGCTGCCGGTGCAGACCCTGCTGCAGCTGTATCGAGACCCGACTGCCAACAGCTTCATTATTGTGAGTAGGGTCAAGGAGGCAACAGTGACTCGGTCGGCTACAGTGGCTCAGTCATGTTTCGACCTGAAGGCATAGGAATATATATTTGTCTCTTTTACCGATTCAAAGGTCTTGGTACCCGAACACGTTTAAACCAGTTTGCTCGCCGGTCAAGTGCCGTGCGGAAGGGTGAGGGAATGTTTTTTGTTTTCGCGCCCACTAAATTACATTCTAAGGTGAGTTTCGATTGTTTTCATATCTTTGTTTGTTGCTATAGGTAATAGCCGTTATATTTATCGGATAGTAGGTCTTGTATCAATTGTCTTTAATCCGAATTTTGACTAATTTGTTTTACATCTTGGTTTTTTTGATCAAATATTTACAAAATGGCGTAGAAGTACACAGTGACTCAATTTTAATACTTTATACGAATTCAATATTTTTATAACTTTAAATCGAATTTTGTTTTTTATTTACAGAATGCCACGGAAAAAACCGACAGAAAAATAGGGAAGAAATAAATAACGAAGAGATTGAGATGACTTAAGATCTTATAGGTAGCAATAAAAGTACTAAGAGTCGTGTTGAATTGTTGATTATAATAAGAATAGCTTGTGCAGTTTTGTTATTATTTCTAATAAAAAACTACGCGGAATGGGCATTTTCTTTTCATATAAATACTGCCGTACCACGTTAATACTGTGTACCACGGTAGTGAGTCAGTGTGTACACCTAGTAGTCCACAGTGGCTCAATTATCATTTTTTTGTTTTAGGTTCCTACTTTGACATAAGTAGTAAATAATGTAGAATCATGAGTGCTCAGTTACAGTTCAATAGTGTATCTAAAATGTGAGCAAATTTTAGGCCAATATTAAAGCGATATCTATTTTTATTAAGCTTCGAAAAAAAAGTGAGTCACTGTTGCCTCCCTGACCCTACAATATTTTTTATTGACCACTAGCAGCCTACCCCGGCTTGCACTTTGCAACGGAATTTCCCAGCTTTTCTCTTCTATAATATGCATGTTTTGTACCTATAAACCTTCCTCTTGAGTCACTATCTATTTAAAAATGCGCATCTAAATCCGTTGCGTAGTTCTAAAGATCTAAGCATACATAGGGACAGACAGCAGAAAGCGACGTTGTTTTATACTATCTAGTGATGATATGAGAAAATGGGAGTTCTTTGTCCAGTGTTGAGTTGTTTACATAATATAAATATTGTAAGAACCAAGATTACAATATTATATGAACTGTATCTAAAGTAGATAGATAGGTAGAAAGTATTTATTTATTGAAAGTAATGTGTTATTGTTATAATTTTTTAACCTTCCAAGCACCTTCTTATTTATAACTTTTTATTTATATTAATCTATTGTCTATACCTACTCAAAGTAGATAATAATAATATCATTATCTCAAAGTAGATACAATAGCTATAACATTAGTTGTGACTTCTTTTAAATGACTAAAGTAAAAATTTGCTTTTCTGTTCACAGAATTTCTCCATCATCTACATAACAATGGGTTTCCCACGTCTGCCCCGTGACCAGCAGTTGCTTCTGGCCCCTTCTTTGTTGGATGCCATAGAGAACAAGCCTCAAGGACATCAAGATGGGTATGGAGTTGAAAATCAATCAATATTATGCTTTAAATCTCCATGCCATTTTTATTTGATGATAAAGTACAAAGTTGCTAAAAGTTTTAAAATAGAAATTAAGAGTATTTCTGCATGATTTGTTTGCATGAGATGCCTATACTTTTGTTATTTGTTTCTTGTTTTTTTACAGCATTTTGATGCTAGTCATGCCGCTGTTGGGAGAAATAAAAGAAGCAGACTTGAATTTTAAAGAGAAGCCAAAACTGTCAAACTTGATTCTCAAGTTTGCCACTGATGTCCTATTGCTGCCTTACAGGTATGAGATAAAAGAAACTTTAGCCAGGCATTTAAATGATAATAAAAGTACTGACTGAATATTAATGTGTTTGACAAATTTTCAGGGCATTGCCAAATCCAGGGGAGAGTGATTTCCAGGTGCCACCAGGAATGAGCATGAAGACATACAAAAGGATTGTGGATAAGAATCAACTGAACCCTAACCAATTGGAAGAGGTTTGTATTTACTGTATTTGTTTTTATTTTTATAAGATGACCTTTGCAAAAACTCCAACTATTGAGTTAAAAATCAGTAGCATTGTATCTCTCAATAATATCTTATATCAATAATAATATGATGTAAGTAGTTTGTTTAAATAAAAACGGCCACATTTATTCAATATTTTAGGTAAATATCACCAACCCTAGATGTACTGGATATAGTTTATGCCCCATCTCTGCATTATTTTTGGGATTATACAGTGGTGGTATAGTGGCTGAGTTAGCGAACTCAAGTGGCTATAGTTCACAGTCGTCCAATGGCAGTAGTTATGAGTGTTGTCTTCTTTTCATTGTTTCTTTTTTTTATTTCTTAACACAAGCATTTAGTTCACACATAATATTTGTTACTGGTCTATTCTAGTATAGTTTTAATTTAGCAGAACAAACCTATATTGCACTTAGCCTCTTGTGTCACTGGGCCATTTTGCGCGATTTGTGATAAACTGGTCTGTTTTATTTTACATAAATATTACGTTTCTAAAACAGATGAAGCTGTCGATCGTGAACTTTATAAGCAAGGACATATTCAACCACAGCGACGTGTTGGTGGCGCTCATAGTCGCTGCTGCGGATTCGCGATTCAGCGTCGCTAATCACGCCAACAGCCCGCTAATAAGAGTTAACAGGTAAATGTTTATCTTACTTTTAAAGCAAAATCTTTACTGATTTCGCCCGTTTCCTATATTCAATCCTTGTCGAAATCCGGATCACAACTGTCAAATTGAATTCAGTTTTAGATTATATTTCCAAAACTTTCGATGCATTTACACTTTAATATTGTTTAAATAGTCTTATAAACAATATAAAAATGTAAAAACATCAAAAACCACAGATATTTTGGCCAAAAACATATTAAAATTTGACAGTTGACAATCCAAATCCGTCCAATTTGGATTAGGATTGAATATAGAAATCCAGCATTAGAGAGCTGGTGGCTTCTTGCAAGAAAAAGAAGAAGTTAAATTTATTCTTACAGCCCACAAGATCTTTTATAAACTACTGAAAGAACTTTGATGAACTTTGAGTGAATGCATGTGGTTGCCAATGGCAATGCCATTTCGTGCTGTAACTTTGAATGTTCAATTATTTTTCAGTTCCGTGGATTGGTCGCAGCCAGCTGTAGTGGCGCCTCTCTATTCGTTATACTTGGGAACTTGGGGAGGTCTCAAAGTGCCCCCAGATGACCGCAAGGTAAAAATAATAATTGCTCATGTGTTTTTGTACAAATAGTTCGTGACACCGAAAGTATCCAAAAAGTTCGTAACACGTATTTGTTACAATGAGGGTTTTCGCGATTGAAAAATCCGCCAGATGGCAATACGTAGACGGGAGGTCCAAATGCTGCATGATTGGTGGATTTTGACATATCTGTCAATGTCATGTCAAAAATAACCAATCATGCAGCATTTGGACCTCCCGTCTACGTATTGCCATCTAGCGGATTTTTCAATCGCGAAAACCCTCATTGGAATAAGGTTGTGTTGTCAACTTTTTGACCACTTTAGGTGTCACGAACATTTGACGCTGACTGTGCTAACTAACTGAAAATAACTTGATGTTAATTTGTTTTGGGGGCCGTTCAAGTATTACGTAAGCAGATTTCTTACCATTTTTTACCCCCCCGCCCCCCTTGTCATCAAAAGTAAGCAATGCACTTACCCCCTCCCCCTATGCTTACGTAAACATTTTTAGTTATAAATGTTTTTTATATTGTCATTTTTAAAATAGGAAAATTCATGAAAATATTAGGTTTAACTGATACACATAGAGTAAGGGACGAAAAAATATAATCAGAAATAAAGAACATAACAAACAATTGCATCAATTATGCATCAACATAAACACAAATGATAACTTTCAATGCTTACAATACGTTTAGCAGTGGCGGGGCAAGACCTAAATTTGATGTGGGCAAGACAGATTTCGCGAGGCCTTGTTCTGTGGCGAACTGAATTATAAAAAAAGTAATAATAAAAAAACAATGAACACTGACAAGTTTTTATTCATAAAAATACAAATTAGATTAATATTAAAAAAAAATTTTTTTGAGGCGCGAGGCCCCTTGTACCGTGAGGCCGTAGGCGGTGGCCCACGTCGCCCACGCCTTACGCCGCCACTGACGTTTAGTATCCAAACAAAACACGCGCGCGGGAGGCCGGCCTCGCGTATAATAAATATGCGGACTACGACTCAAATTTCAATGGGCAGTGTCGGCACGAGAGTTAATTATTAGACAAGTGAATAGCGTACGGTAATTTCCCTAATGTGCGGTAGTTCCCCTAATCAGTTCTCAAAGCGAGTGCCTACGCATATGTATTATTTGCGGGAATCCCCGAAAAAACGTAAATAACTAACGATGACGTAATCATCATCTAGACCCCCTACCCCCCATGTCATCCAAAATAAGCAAAACAGAGAATTGGTGCTTACGTAATACTTGAACGGCCCCTTGGTACTAATAGAATATTAAATTGGTGTTCATTTTTTTTCTTTACTTTTAATTTTCGGTCACGGTTTTAGGTGCCAGCATGCACTAGACTGCGCCTGAAACTTATACAGTACCTGAATAAGGCCACAGGGCCAGCCATCATGTTTCCACACTGCGTTCAGGTATGATTTCATTCAATTAACTTTGTATAAAATCCTTTTTAAAACTTTATTTGGTAGCTGAATTGTTGCCACCATACTTTGAACTTTATTGAGATAAAATAAGGTTTAATTGTATCTACTGCAGGTCGTATTCTCGTCATTATTCGATCCGAACACGAACTCGAGGCTTCGGAACTTGGCGTTGATGTATTTATTGAACGTCATTAACGGGTAAGTTGACTTTGAAATCTTTTCTATTGATATAAAGTTCTTTATTCTTTAACCAGGTTTAATACCAGGTGTTTTTTTATTTCTTTTAGTGGTAATGTGACACAGTTGAACAAAGTGGCAACAGTATTCCTTCAAGGGCTGTTGAAGCTCATCAGATCAGAAGAACATGTTGAGCAACAGCCTAAAGCTTACATGTGTCTTGGTATGTATTGTCTACTGTAATAATGTAAATGCAGGTTATAATGTCATGTATTACCATCCTTTTGAAAGTCTACTGACTAAAAAGACGTCAGTTTCAAAAATTAAAACGAATTCTACAAAAATAGGTACATTAATGGCTTTTTATGTGTTTTGCAAATGATGTATATTGAGCATTTTTCAAATAATGTCAATAACTTGTAAAAGAGGGAGAGAGACAGAATGAAATAATTTTTGAAATATGGGCGTAAATAAAATATATTTCTTCCTTTTTAAACTGAATTCTATATCACCAATTAAAACACCAGAAGCTATTACGCCCGTCTATAGAATCAGTTGACAATAAGATGACGGTCATCAAAACATAAAGAAGAAAAGTATGCTCTATGGAAGCTATCCACGGAGTCCCGTATACTCAGTAAATTAATTTTTGCACTTCAAATCAATTACATTCAACAATAATGATTATGCATTACATCTAGTTTAACGGTAACTTTGTTATAAAAAGTAGTCATCATTATCCATCCATTACAGGTAGGCTCGCGATGAAATGTCCGGAGAGCATAAACAATCAATTCGCTCTGCTAGAGGAGTTGGTAAAGAAGATTCCAGAAGCCACCCCTGAGATGAGAACAGCGCTCAGAGACGCTTTACTTGAGATGGCCGTTGCGTATAAGATTGGAACTGAAGGTATGTTTGACTCAAGTCTAAAATATAAATTTACTTTTGAAAGCTAGGAATATTTGTATCTTCGTAATTTGGACCATATTGTCTTATCTTAGAGTCCAAAACAATGAAAAGTTTAATATTGATATACTTGCAAAAGGTATAAACGCAATGTGCAGCTATTTTTGTAGTTCATACTGTTTTAAAAATATGTATTTAATTTATTCAAATTATTTATTTAGATAGTTTCAATACGAGTAAGTACATAACATTGCTAATTCTTTTTAACATTGTAGAGAAGTCAGCAGCAGTTGAACCTACCCCAGAGCAAGGTCCCAGCACTTCGCAAGGCGAAAAAATGGACTTCGAAGAGAAAACCAGTCCATTTGATGAGCCACAAGCGTTGGCTTTGTTCGCGCTACTCGACCAGTAAGACTTTTATACTTTTTCAATTATTATTTAACCAAAATTAAACAATTCTAATCATAGTAAAAACTGATAAAAACTCTTTGTTCAAAAAACACTTCAGTGTGTGACAGTCCCTACCTCTCATTGACACAGAATGACCAACTTGTATTGCCCCGTCCACTTTACTAAAATTTCTATCGATTACTTTTTATTAATAATGTATTTTGTGTACACATACAAAATAATAAAAAGCTAGCAAATATACAATACAGTTTTGGATATTCTTCGCGTATGGGCAATAAATAATGTTTTACCTTTTTTTATACAGTTATATGCACAGTGAAGAGTCTATGGTGCGTTACATAGCGACGAGGTATTCTGCAGCTGTGTTCCCTCCAGATTATGTGCCGTCCCGATACCTTCTACTTTTGGCCAGTGGAGATAAGTGAGTTACAATTTATAAAACTCACTTTTTTATAAGTCAACTAGGGTTTCTGATTTCTCGACCAATTTTTTTTCTCGAGTTTCGAGAATTCTCGAGGCCAAAGTCTCGAGTTTTCTCGGGTCTCGAGTCTTTTAATGAAAACTGCTGAAATCGGTTGAAATTTAATAAAAACACAGGTTTTTTTAATCTAATATACCTACTTTTATGCACAACAATCAATATTAGAATTTAGTACCACTTATTTTGGTAAGGAAATAAAAATAAACAAAAAATAAAATCTTCTTTCATAATTAATATTTACTAATAATCATAACAAAAGTCATAAAGTCGCGTGCACTTTAAGGATAAATAACAGTAAAAATCTGGAGCTACAATTGAATCACTTGTTTTCTAAAGAACACAAGTCCAAATAGCAAAATTACGATAAATAAATAAATAAATTTTCAATTTTTTTAGACTAGTCGATACCACGCTTCCACGCAATCTATGCACATGTCGTGGCAGCTTTTAATTAAGGCTAAACTATAAACACGTATTGTTTTCAATGTTTTTTCCAGTTAATTGTGTATGTCTTGTTAGCTGTCCTTAAATAAATAAATAAATAGTTTTTTTTTCTGAACAAAAAAAACTTGAATTAACTTTACGAGGAGGCACGAGTACCTAACCTAACGTCTGTTAGGTAAGGTAACTGTCGTGTAAACAAATTTTTCAGTCAGATTAAACATACATAATAAATATAGCATACTCGTTGGTGAACATTATTATGTACTTAGTTTCGATTGAGATCATGACTTGCAAATCAAATCAGTTAAAAAAGGAAAGACTAGGCCAGTCTAAAAGCAACGTTGACCTATTAAATAATAAAAAACTACTTTTGTCTAAGAAAATCGGCTTTCAAGAATATTAAAGCTTCAAAATCGAAACTCGAGAATTCTCGAGCTCCGGTAATTTTTTTCTCGTCTCGAATGAAGCCAAATTTCTCGAGTTTTCTCGAGTTCGAGAAAGCTCGAGCAGAAACCCTAAAGTCAACTAACATTTTATTATTGATGATTTCATAGCCGATGAAAACAATAAAATATATTTTTAGTCACATAGAAATGCGTATTTCAACTTCTCAATATTTAATTTTACATTCAAAGTGTCTTTCAAACTTTTTAATGACCTTATCTTTTTAGACAAGACGAAATCTCAACGGAAGCCCTAAAATGTTTATATGGCACGTCACGCCCCAACGAAATAGAAGAGGTTGTGAACAACGTGTCGAAAAAAGAGACAGCAGTCGTCAATATCGACGAAGAGGCCGGTAAGAAAGACAAGGACAAAACACAGGAGGTTGCAGAGTTCAAAGCGCCGAAGTTCAAGGATGTGGTGAACTATGTTTGGGACCAAATGCAGAAGAGAAAGAAGGGTTCGAATGCTAAGCATCGGTTCGTGATTGCTAACCAAGTACTGCAGTTTCACCCGCTGACTTATCAAGAGGTGAGTTGTAGTAAATTCCTCTCAACACAGTTTATTTTACAAACTGTAACAAATATTTGTATAGATGAATGAAAGCACATTAAGCTAAAATTTGTCATCGAAGGCAGTTTAATACGTGTCATATTGAAACATAAACGTATAATGATTATGCTATTGTAAACCTTTTTTGAGACGTGCGCGCAATACAAAATGACTGAAATCTACCAGGCGAAGCCGTAGGCAAAAGTTAGTTTTAAAGGATTTGCCATACTTGTATGCGGTGTGTTAGGTAATACATGATGCGAGCTGCATTTACTTTGACCTGGCCGCAGACTGCATCCAGTGTGACAAATCCTTAAATTAGTTTTTTTTCCACATCTTGCGAGCCCTTATTAACGCTTTCCAAGTATCTCCATAAATGCAACATTTCTTTATATTTTTTTAGATCCTCAGGTACTTACGCATGTGCCTCAACCGGGATGCGAACCTGAACGACTGCTCGAACCACCCCAACGCCACCTCTCCGCTTCTGGCCAAGTATTTCTACGAGAACCTACTGGAAACGGAGGTGTTGGAACGATACTTGACAATGATCACTTCGATGCTCAATGCTAGTCCTGGTAATTATAGGCTATTGTATTATTTTTCAATTTGGTTTTGAAGGTGTCAGACTGGCCGACTTGTGTCGTGATCGTGACATATGGGTTCGATTCCTGTTGCCGCTTGACTTTTGTGGTGATCCCACTCGTCACAAGCATTTATTTTGCTTACCACGAGGGGTTAATGGGACTATTAATTTATATTATATTTGTTGCACAACACTAAAATAGTTTTTTTTTTCTGGTAACGCACTTGTATTCGTGGGAAGCCGAGCCGAGAGATCTACATTGTGACTACCCAAAAATAGAAGTACACTACATATTTTAGTGCTGCCATGCAACACTATTTTATTATTCAACAAAAAAAAAAAGTTGCATATCAACACTATTTACAAAGTGCTGTTCAAAATTTTTATAACTGAATTTTACTCATGAAATTGTACTGAATATTTCTTTTTTTCCTAGACGTGATGCCGCTAACATGTTTCCTTGACATCGTCGGCTGCGTGCCCGAAAAAATAGCATCAAAATACACCAGTCTCCTTCCCTTCCTCAAAAACCTATTCACTACGAGCACGAAGGAAGACATTAGAGAAACATCAGCAGTCATATATGCCATCATCACAGTGAACACAAGCGAGAAAGCTGCTATAGAGAAAGAGATAAAAGAGTTCGTTGAACAGGGCAAGAATAATAAGAATCTTGAGACGCAGTGCGGGTATCTGTGTGCGTTTGCGCATATGTGTGAGAGGTGTATCGTTTTGGCGAAAAGGGGCAAGTTTGGGGGGAAAGGATTCAACGCTGTCAATTGGGAACCGTTTAAGGAGGGCGTGGTTGTATTAGGTAAGTGTATTTATAAATAATACATCTAAAGCCCGTTTTCACCATCAATCGCTAATTTTTAAGTGACCCCTATGGTAACAAATAACAGGGATTTTGTTTAAATAGGGGTCACTTGAAAAATTAGGAATTGATGGTGAAAACGGGCATTAGTGTTTTAGCTAAAGCGACGTATGCACAAAAACGAGAGTAGGTTTTGCTAATGCATCTCTATAGCTGGCCACATAATGCCTATTTTGCAATACCACCATTTTTATACGCCCCTTTGGCCCAAAGCCAGCGTTACATTAAAAACAAATCTTTATTGGCAACAAAAACACTTACATGCACAAACATTGTTGCGTTAGCAACTGCATTAGTCAAGGACTTTGTCGCAGATGCTATTATTACAGCTATGAAATATCTGCGTAGTGTTTTATGCATCAATCAGTGCCTCATATAATGTCGAACGCCCCTTCCACCACATGGCTAGACCCTAGTCAGTTACACAAACTTTTTTGTTGCCTTTTCAGCTAACTTACTCATCAGTCCACAAACACTGCTGGTCACCACGTCTTGTTCTGCGGTCTCCTTACTAGCCCGTTGCTCAGGGCTACCTCTCCCGAATACGACACAAAAACAATCCGCCTCTTTACTCACTGAAAACCCTTTCAACGTCAACAAAAGCGACACAAATATAGACTCTAACGACGAGGTGACAAAGTTCACAGTCGCTGAACGCCTGTTCAAGATTGTGGGCAATGCGAAACTACCCTCAAAAGTCAAGGAGAGGTCGCTGTATACGTTAGGTTTATTGTGCTGTGGAGAGAGGCTGGCGTTTGCTAAGCAGATCGTGATGGGATTCTTGCAGATGGCTAAAGATGTGAGTATATTATTATTTAGTTTCAAAAGTGATTGCAACAGATATTACAGATATGAATGTACGAAATTAATCCATGATTTGTTTATTTCAGAGTAAAGAATTCGAAATTCATTTGCAAATCGGTGAGTCGTTGGTGCTTTGCATTGAAGGCGTCAACTCGAATGAAAACAGGGACCTGTGGACAGAATTACCAAAAGAGGTAACATAATATACTTTTCTCCTATATTTTCTACATATTAGTTTCTCTCTCTTTCATAATCACGCATGTACTTTATGAGGAGGGGCTGCTTGCATAGTTGTTGTATAAGTTGGAAGGAGAAGTGACAATTATCCCATTAGGTTTCACGATCGTCAATATTTATAAGTTAATTGTTTTTAGGGTAAAGCCAAAATAAGAGACGCTGTAGCTCTAAAAGAAAACAACGAATTACTGGAGTGGTTGCTGCAAGAACTGTTCAAGCTCGGCAGACACCCTCATCCGCATTCAAGACAGGTAAAAAATAGTTAAAAAAAAATATCACCAGAATAAGGTAAACTGTATAAAGATTGCCAGCTCTAATTTGTTTACTTCTGTAGGAATCGGCAGATCTTTAATATGTTTCAATAGTAGACATTTCGGGTGTATTTTTTGATGGTTTTTATTCCTTTTTAGGCGACAAGCATATGGCTACTGGCATTACTCAAGAACTGCCCTGAACGCGAACCGATCAAGAACAAATTGCAAAATCTCCAAGATGTGTTTATGGATTACCTTTCGGAAAATAGCGGTAAGTTTATTTTACGTCCTAAATGTTCAATAAAAGGCATTTTCTTGTGCTAAACATTTGTTAGATAATGTATTTAGCCAATTTTTTTGTAAAGCACAGCAATCGCTCCAAATCTTCTTATTACTTCTGCCCTTCATACGATTCGTCTTTAATACTTTTAAGAAAACGGATAAAGCGTGATTTGGCGTTGGTATATTCAGACCAATTAACCAATACCATGGTGATTTGGCCCTTAATGAGAACACAACCAATTTGTTGTCCAATACTGTAATGCTACTGAAAATATACATGCAGTGGGTTTCAAACGAAATAAACACAACATATCGTTCGACTAGAAACTATTTTCATTTTTGTTACAGAAATCGTCCAAGACGTAGCAAGCAAAGGCCTCAGTCTGGTGTACCAGAACTCCGACGAAAGCCAGAAGCAAGCTCTGGTGGGGCAAATAATCGAACAGCTGACGAGCGGCAAGCGGTCCGTCGCGCAGGTCACTGAAGATACCAAGATATTTGAAGAGGGACAGCTGGGGAAGGCTCCTACTGGGTAAGTGGAGCTAAGTCTCCAAAAATAACAAACTTTATATTCCAACGTAGTAGAGATGTTAGCACTGTACAATTTTGTTGCAAAATGGCTTCTATTTCAACTACATAGGGTAAACCGACAGTCATTGGACACTGCCAGTCATTGGACAAAACACCCCTTGAATTTTCTTAATGAATATTCCTTCAAATACAAATTTCAACTTAACACCCTTTTGTCGCCAACAGTTGGAACCTCTGAGTTGTTGGAATAGAAATGCTAAAAACAACCAATAAATAACTGTCCAATAACTCCCTTAAGTGTCCTATCACTGGCAGTTTACCCTATATAAGATATTACAATGTGTCGTTTAATGTGCTGTCCCGCTGCATAGAGGGACATATTTTGACGTAGACATGACACACACTTCCGTGCTCATTGAGTTCGCTAGAGTGAGTTACGAATTGTTTTAGATTGTCGAAAATAATATTAATGAACTTTGTTTTACCCTTGCCTTGATAAAACAATACTGATTTATTTTTAAATGTTTTGTTACTGTTTTAACTTTTAACCTAAGAGAAAATCTATAAATAAATACTATTCTGTTTAGGTATGCGATGAAAGTTTACACGTATGCTTAAAGTAAGATATAAAAGATGGAATGGTATTGTATTGTTTCAGAGGAAACCTGTCCACGTACAAGGAATTATGTTCTCTGGCATCTGACTTAAATCAGCCAGATCTGCTGTACAAGTTCATGCATCTTGCTCACCACAATTCTGTATGGAATTCCAAAAAGGGTAAGTAATTTACCACCTTATCTTTTAACATCTTTGATGATCACATTCATTACCCTCAACCAGTCATTGGCAGGGAATATAGTGACCACATTATTCTGAACTTTGTGCTGTTAGGTTAAGGTTGAAAAACAACTAACGGTTTACTTTTCAATTTATATTCTAGGTGCAGCCTTCGGTTTCCACTCCATAGCCCTACAAGCAGGGGCGCAGTTGTCAGAACATCTGCCTAAAATCGTGCCCAGGCTGTATAGGTACAGATTTGATCCGACGCCTCGTATTCAGAATTCTATGGCCAGTATATGGCACGCTATTGTGCCTAACACGCAAGCTACCGTGAGTATGTTTTTTGTTTCTGTGATATTTAGCTAGTATGTACTGTTGTTGATAGAGACTGCTTTGGAGTTCCAATTTTATGGAACAATTTAAAATTACATGAAGGTGGGTATTAGATCATTCGTTTTAAATTGCGTATACGCATACGCCATTTAATTGTCTACGGATATATGATATAGATATTTTTTGTAGGTGCATAAGTATCATAAAGAAATTCTGGACGATTTGGTTGCAAACTTGACGTCCAACCAATGGCGTGTCAGAATGTCTTGCTGCAACGCTCTCGCTGATTTATTACGGTAATTATCAAATTACTTATTACGATTTTATTTATGTGTCATTTACTGTCGTGATTTTAATTACGTATTTGATTTGTATAGAGGTGCCCAGAGTCTACATGATTCCTTGAGCCAGTTGCCCACGATATGGGCTCAGCTATTCCGTGTCATGGATGATGTTCATGAAGGCACGAGGCAAGCTGCTACTACTACTGCAAACGTGCTATCCAAGGTAAGAGGTTATTTTTTATTTCATTACTATGAGTGTTTATTCATATGAGCTTACAAGGAAATCATAATTGTACTGATATTGTCTCCTCACTTTTGTAGCTTTGCATCCGAGCGTCAGATACGAACCAAGGAAAAGATGGCAAAGAGATCGTGTCTGTTATCCTGCCAGTATTATTGGAGAACGGTATTACTAATCTTGTTAAAGAAGTAAGAAGTGTTAGGTGAGTAAAGCATCCACACATTTGATTAGTAACTTCCATGCCTTCAAGCGGAGTTTTGGGCTGACACTGTGTAGGTTTGTTGTCGATACGACAAGAAGAAGAATAATGATGAAATGTAGAATACTTTAAAATGTTCTCTAATATTTTTTTCAGCTTACAAACAGTATCAAAGTTAGTGTCCGCAGCTGGTGCGAGCCTCAAACCTTTCCTTCCAAAGTTGATCCCAGCATTGGTAGGCGCGGCTGGAGACCTAGAGTCTGCTAAGTTATCGTATTTGAGCACGGCACTGGCGACTGATAGCGGAACGAGAGAACTGCTGGATGATATGAGGGCTAATGCTGCCAAACACCATTATACCACTGACACAGTTGTCAAGGTATGTTTTAAGATTTTACTGAGGCTTTTATTTCTTTTAGATTTCGTAATAAATTTTCATTTGTACCATTAATACTAACTGAACTTAACCAGTTAAGTTTAAGGGTTATATTTGCATGCCTAGACGTTTTTTTTAATGGCGTATCTCAGGGGACGTTACTTTGACCTGTATCTTTTGTCATAGATGATTCATAATTGGTACTTTTTTTACAGTGCATGCCCTACATCGACATAGAAGTAATGAAAGAGATGTTGCCCAGCGTTCTCGAACTTACCAAATCCCCACAACTGGGCACCAAAGTAGCGTGTTGCCATTTCATCGTGCTATCGGGTCACTATCTTCGGGCCGAGTTGGAGCCGGTGGCTGGGAAGATCATGTCCAACTTGCTGAACGGAACCTTTGATAGGAACTCCACTGTGAGGAAAAACTATTCGGAGGCTTTGGGGCAGGTCTCGGCATACGCTAAGGTCAGTAAAAGCTGGAGTAGTATAGGAATCTAATTAGTCATATTGTCGGTTATTATCGATTAATCAATCCAATATCTATATATATAAAAGAAAGTCGAGTTAGTCAAGAACGGCTGAACCGATTTAGCTGAAAATTGTCAGGGAGGTAGTTTAGAGCCAAGAGAAGGACATAGGATACTTTTTATCCCGTTCGAAATAAAAAAAAGTCTGCTTATTTATTGCCATTAAGGCGAAACAAAGTTCGCCGGGTCAGCTAGTCTGTAATGAAAATGAAATAATGATAAGTGTGGAATAGTTCGATGCTATTAATAATTATGCATATAGTTATCTTACCTTTCAATCCAAGAAAAAAAGTAGCTGCTACAGATTTTTGGAGGAAATCGTTCACCATAACATTATTGATGCAAAATATCACTTTTTTACTACCACTACATAAGATGGTTGATGTGCCGTCGTCTGTGCAGCAAACTAATCATTTTCATTTCTACCATCCCTCAGCCACAATCAATAGAGAAGCTGATGAAGAAGCTAGTAAGCTTATACGAGACGCGGGAGGATGACATGTCGCGGTCAGCCGTGGCGCTCGTGCTCAAGTCTGTGGCCAAAGCCAAGATAGAGCACATCAAAGACAACGAGAACGTCCTCGCGCCGATGGTGTTCTTGGCTATGCATGGACCTAAAGATGACGGTAAGAGATTTGATTGTGTAGCGACCGCAATTATTAGATTTATGGCCGAAAATTGGGATTAATAAGCAGGCCCCTCTTTCCCACTGGGCACATGCCTAGGACCCGCGACCGAGGGGGCCCTCATCTGCTGAAAATACCTTTTTCTAGACGATAATAGGGCCCCCCCTTGATCCTGCCCCTAGTAGATTAAAGACGGCCCTGTTAATACGAGAATATTTTAAATTTCACACATAATGCCAAGTAATACGAAATGAACTGGTCTCAAACCCAACTGAGGGACGTACTATAATTTTAATACAATACACGTTTGCCTTTGCAGCGTGCGGGGATTATTTGTTCAAATTAGTGATTCCCTATATGTCTCAATAGGGTTGTTGTAACCTCAGTTGATAACCAAACGATAAACAAGGAATCTAAAACGATGCTTATTTTACCAGAGTCATCAACAGTAGAGATGTTCGAGGAGATCTGGACTGACATAAGTCCCGCGCGCGAGTCGGGCATCCGGCAGCACCTGCCCGCCATCCGCGCTGAAATCGAGCAGGCCCTTAACTCCAGCAGCTGGACTAAGAAGATACAGGTGATGTGCTTGATATACGCCAACTTGCAGTAATTGGAAAATTTACCCTTTATTCCTTGAGTTAAGAGAGCTGCTTGTTTTTCCTGCCAGTTATGAAATCCACGATAAGATATTATAGATTTAATATTTTTTTTCGATTATTCTGCGTGGTACGGGCAAACATTGGCAAAATTGATCTGCCTACTTTCACATCACAGAATCATGCATCACAGAACTTGGCACAAAGCTCCCGGAGTCATAACAGGACTAATCCAGCTCTTGTCCCCATCACTCTACTCTTGTTGATCAACATTTTGGCAGCCAATGAAAGTTCTGTTAGTTTCTTTGAAAGTAGCATTTTATCAGAAGAATAATCCTACTATACTACTAATATTATAAATGCGAAAGTTTGCAACAAGTACTGAATGAATTTTGAAATTTTAAAGTATTATTGTTTATAGCCCAGAATAACATATTATAGGCTACCATTTATGCCGATCTGTGACACTAAATTTCACGCGGGTTATTCGCGGGCAAAAGTTAGTATAAATAAATATGACTGTTGATTTAAACCCATAGGCGGCGAACTCCATAAAGACAGTATGCAAAGAGCTGTCTACGGGATTAGGAGATCAGCGAGAACAGCTGATCCGAGCGTTGTTAGCGGCGGTCCACGGCAAGACCTTTGACGGGAAGCAACACGTCATCGAAGCTCTGGCTGAGCTCTGCGCGTGAGTTGATGTTTATGTTTGTATTTTGCAACACAAAATCTTATTTGTTATTTAATTTACTGATTTTGGCCAGTATTGTACAGTTGACATTTGGCAGCGATACATTTATTACAACTGGATGGAATAAAAAATAAATAAATATCCTTAGACATTTTACACTGCGCTTCTAGTCCCAAACTAAGCAAAGCTTGTACTATGGGTACTAGACAACGGATGTAAACATACTTAAATCATTTTTTTTTGTAAATACATACTTATTATACATAGAAAACACCCAGTCCAATACAAACAAATATGTTCATGCACACAAATGTTTGTACTATGCGGGAATCGAACCCGCTACCTCCGGAATAGTAGTCCGTTTCGAACCACTACACCAAACGGCCAATAGGTCCCCACCACCACGTTGCCATGCCAGTAGGCCTAAGATGCGCGCATCGACAATGACATGATATGATAAGACAATTTTCGATCACGTAGATAATTTTATCATTTTCCCTAACATGGGACCATCGATAGAAAAGTCTATCGACCGCTATCGCGTGATAACCGAATTGTTGCCATATTAAGAAAAAATTGCGTTATTATGTTGGCCAACCTTGAAATATTTTAGCTCATTCGTTCAATCTCGTTCATTTCTGCTACTAATTCGGCTAAAAACACATATCTTAAAGCAGTGAGAGCGGCATTAAAAAAAAGTTATGTCAATTTTGTTGACATTACATGACTGCTTGATTGTATTTGTTTGTGTTTTTAAAATTGTATTTTTATGTTTCCAGTCTTATTTTTAATATTTCTAAAGTACGGAAAATATCAAACGAAGAGATAACCAAGTTAAAGAAAAACAATGAAGAATTCCTAATCATACCAATAGTATTAAAGAATGAAGTCTTCAAAATTAACAGAATAACCGAACTCCACTACCTACCCCATAATGCGAGGTTTACAGTAATTATTCAACTTACATAAAGCAGTCAGAAAGTTTATTGAGATTTGAGAAATAAAGTTACACTCATAAGTAGCAAAGTAAGTACCTAAAGTCTAAAATATTAGCTATACTCCGCAGATCTTGATTTTCATAAGTAACAGCACCGGAGAAAAGAAAAAAATATCTTTATTCCTACAAATAAGCTTTCACCTTCTTTCCTATATTTATTTCACATAGTTCTTTCACCGTGTAATAATACTGTGATCAATATTTTGTATGTAAACTTAAAATACAAATTAAGTAAATGTTTCTATTTATGAACTGTTTATGTAATTGTAATATTTATAATAGTGTTTAAATAATATTCTTTCTTTTTTCAGACAGTGGATGAAGAAGTGTGGGATTATGAGTGATTATTTCATTCTAAAGCAGACATAATCAAGTCTTGCTCACTATCATGAAAATTTACAATAACAATCAACAAGAAAAACTTCAAGGGTACTGGCTAGGCTAACCAATTCATGGAATTCTGTTTGTATTTGAAATTATAAATAGCTATTGTAAAACAAAAGTTTTCCAAATAAAGATTTTGTAAATAATGGTTGAATTATTTTGAAATTACACTGCAATAATGAATTTATTGCCTGCGTCCAGCGCCTTTC
The DNA here is from genome assembly GCF_963855985.1 of Ostrinia nubilalis. Classification (NCBI taxonomy): domain Eukaryota; kingdom Metazoa; phylum Arthropoda; class Insecta; order Lepidoptera; family Crambidae; genus Ostrinia; species Ostrinia nubilalis. Next base: position 4,811,181 of record NC_087091.1, on the reverse strand, counting down.
TGCTACCATTATGATGTCGTCGGTCCACCTTGTGGGTGGACGTCCCACGCTGCGTATTCCGGTACCCGGCCTCCACCCCAGAACCTTGCTGCCCCATCGGGCAACATGGAAAGCATTGGGGGAGGCCTAAGTTCAGCAGTGGACGTCCTATGGCTGAGATGATGATGAATTTATTATAATGGAATAAATTGTACAAGATTATCATCCTGTCACATTAAAGCCCTTAAAAAAGACCACATGGAGGAATTAGATTGATAGTAATGTGGAATGTATGTATGGTATCACCATCAAGTTATAAAATTAGTAAAATTCATTTATTCTCATTGTTATTATAGCAAGTTTGATTACACATCCCACCCAATGCTAATTTCTGACAATGACCTTGCCACTGTTTGATGTAGACACAAGAAGCTCGGTCACCACATTCCGCCCCATTTTCAATAATTTTACAAGATTATGTACAGATGACAGTAGGTACTTAAATCAAGCTAAACACTGTGGGGTATCTCACGACATTTGCAACTTAATATGTAGGTATTGTCTGATGTACTGTTGACTGCCTACCTAAGTAGGTTAGTAATGGTTATTTTACAAGGTAGGTAATGTAATAATTAATATGTGGGTAGGACTGTGGGAGCACTAAGATTTTGCAGCTAGCGATTATAAACTGTCGCAAGATTCGCCTCACACTGATAAACTCTTGAACTAGAACTCAATCTCCACCTAGAAGTAAAAGTATCACAAAGGTGATAGATTCCTTTCTTTGAATTTTACTAGCCTCAAATTAGTCGTAAAATGTCATTTACCATTATAAATGATAAATAAATAGAGTTAAAGTAGCTTGCAAAAAAGTTAATCTCCTATCGTCTTGCTATCGTGGGCAAGGATCGAGGACGATAAAAACACCACATCCTATCCTATCGTGATGTCAAAATATGATATAGTTAGCGCTTCATGTTAGGGCTCGCCAGCAGGGCTAAGATGCGCGCCGTGATAAACTGCTATCGCGGCGTTATATCGATTTTGACGTCACTATATCGTTTTATCTACCGGCGCTAACATGGCACCCCGAAAATTATCATGTCATCTGTCAAAATGTGATAGTGATAGATTTGTTTTTTTTTTTTTGTGATAAACCTGGCAAGCCCTAACATGAAGCGCTAACTATATCATATTTTGACATCACGATAGGATAGGATGTGGTGTTTTTATCGTCCTCGATCCTTGCCCACGATAGCAAGACGATAGGAGATTAACTTTTTTGCAAGCTACTTTAACTCTATTTATTTATCATTTACTAGCTGACCCGGCGAACTTCGTACCGCCTTAGCGTAGAGATTTTCTTAATATTTTTTTCCGTAAGAACCATCCTTGGACTTCCACAAACATTAAAAAAAAAGAATTATCGAAATCGGTTCAGCCGTTCACACGTGATGCCGTGACAACGCGAAACGGGTTTCATTTTTATATATATAGATAATGGTAAATGACATTTTACGACTAATTTGAGGCTAGTAAAATTCAAAGAAAGGAATCTAGCACCTTTGTGATACTTTTACTTCTAGGTGGAGATTGAGTTCTAGTTCAAGAGTTTATCAGTGTGAGGCGAATCTTGCGACAGTTTATAATCGCTAGCTGCAAAATCTTAGTGCTCCCACAGTCCCACCCACATATTAATTATTACATTACCTACCTTGTAAAATAACCATTACTTACCTACTTAGGTAGGCAGTCAACAGTACATCAGACAATACATATTAAGTTGCAAATGTCGTGAGATACCCCACAGTGTTTAGCTTGATTTAAGTACCTACTGTCATCTGTACATAATCTTGTAAAATTATTGAAAATGGGGCGGAATGTGGTGACCGAGCTTCTTGTGTCTACATCAAACAGTGGCAAGGTCATTGTCAGAAATTAGCATTGGGTGGGATGTGTAATCAAACTTGCTATAATAACAATGAGAATAAATGAATTTTACTAATTTTATAACTTGATGGTGATACCATACATACATTCCACATTACTATCAATCTAATTCCTCCATGTGGTCTTTTTTAAGGGCTTTAATGTGACAGGATGATAATCTTGTACAATTTATTCCATTATAATAAATTCATCATCATCTCAGCCATAGGACGTCCACTGCTGAACTTAGGCCTCCCCCAATGCTTTCCATGTTGCCCGATGGGGCAGCAAGGTTCTGGGGTGGAGGCCGGGTACCGGAATACGCAGCGTGGGACGTCCACCCACAAGGTGGACCGACGACATCATAATGGTAGCAGAAAGGCGCTGGACGCAGGCAATAAAATCATTATTGCAGTGTAATTTCAAAATAATTCAACCATTATTTACAAAATCTTTATTTGGAAAACTTTTGTTTTACAATAGCTATTTATAATTTCAAATACAAACAGAATTCCATGAATTGGTTAGCCTAGCCAGTACCCTTGAAGTTTTTCTTGCTGATTGTTATTGTAAATTTTCATGATAGTGAGCAAGACTTGATTATGTCTGCTTTAGAATGAAATAATCACTCATAATCCCACACTTCTTCATCCACTGTCTGAAAAAAGAAAGAATATTATTTAAACACAATTATAAATATTACAATTACATAAACAGTTCATAAATAGAAACATTTACTTAATCCTATTTGTATTTTAAGTTTACATACAAAATATTGATCACAGTATTATTACACGGTGAAAGAACTATGTGAAATAAATATAGGAAAGAAGGTGAAAGCTTATTTGTAGGAATAAAGATATTTTTCCTTTTCTCCGGTGCTGTTACTTATGAAAATCAAGATCTGCGGAGTATAGCTAATATTTTAGACTTTAGGTACTTACTTTGCTACTTATGAGTGTAACTTTATTTCTCAAATCTTAATAAACTTTCTGACTGCTTCATGTAAGTTGAATAATTACTGTAAACCTCGCATTATGGGGTAGGTAGTGGAGTTCGGTTATTCTGTTAATTTTGAAGACTTCATTCTTTAATACTATCGGTATGATTAGGAATTCTTCATTGTTTTTCTTTAACTTGGTTATCTCTTCGTTTGATATTTTCCGTACTTTAGAAATATTAAAAATAAGACTGGAAACATAAAAATACAATTTTAAAAACACAAACAAATACAATCAAGCAGTCATGTAATGTCAACAAAATTGACATAACTTTTTTTTAATGACGTTCTCACTGCTTTAAGATATGTGTTTTTAGCCGAATTAGTAGCAGAAATGAACGAGATTGAACGAATGAGCTAAAATATTTCAAGGTTGGCCAACATAATAACGCAATTTTTTCTTAATATGGCAACAATTCGGTTATCACGCGATAGCGGTCGATAGACTTTTCTATCGATGGTCCCATGTTAGGGAAAATGATAAAATTATCTACGTGATCGAAAATTGTCTTATCATATCATGTCATTGTCGATGCGCGCATCTTAGGCCTACAGGTTTATCACAAAAAAAAAAAACAAATCTATCACTATCACATTTTGACAGATGACATGATAATTTTCGGGGTGCCATGTTAGCGCCGGTAGATAAAACGATATAGTGACGTCAAAATCGATATAACGCCGCGATAGCAGTTTATCACGGCGCGCATCTTAGCCCTGCAGGTTAGCGTGGCAGTTGGGAAAAAAATTGTTTCAACCCACACGTTTCTGCCTACCACGTTGCCTAACAAGGTGGTGGATGGGACAAATAAAGTTTCATCTACCACGCTGAGCTGATTACTAAATTAGTTTAACTTTTTCACGGGACTACTAAAGCTTTGATGTTCAGATTTTTGTAATCTTTTGTGGATGTTTATATGAATTACGAAGACATGAAATCTTCATCATTTCACAGAGTAAAAGAAGGCGAAACCCCAGTATCTCCAACGCTTGCAAGCGATGTGGTGAGCGCGCTTCTTGTGGAAAGCCGCAAGCAAGACATGGGCTACAAGAAGCACGCCATCACCGCGCTGGGGCAAGCGCTCGCCGCCACCAGCTGCGACCGGTTCAACCAGGTCTACGAGATCGTGAAGGTCATACTGTCTAAGGTGGGTACTAAAGTAGACGGCACGGCACTATCGGCTTAAGGTTAGTTCTTGTGGGGAGCCGCAAGCAAGACATGGGCTACAAGAAGCACGCCATCACCGCGCTGGGGCAAGCGCTCGCTGCCACCAGCTGCGACCGGTTCAACCAGGTCTACGAGATCGTGAAGGTCATACTGTCTAAGGTGGGTACTAAAGTAGACGGCACGGCACTATCGGCTTAAGGTTGGTTCTTGTGGAGAGCCGCAAGCAAGACACCAGCTGCGACCGGTTCAACCAGGTCTACGAGATCGTGAAGGTCATACTGTCGAAGGTGGGTACTAAAGTAGACGGCACGGCACTATCGGCTTAAGGTTGGTTCTTGTGGAGAGCCGCAAGCAAGACATGGGCTACAAGAGGCACGCCATCACCGCGCTGGGACAAGCGCTCGCCGCCACCAGCTGCGACCGGTTCAACCAGGTCTACGAGATCGTGAAGGTCATACTGTCTAAGGTGGGTACTGAAGTTCTGAGGCAGCACTATCGGCTTAAGATTGGTTCTTATGGAGAGCCGCGAACAAGACGTGGGCTACAAGAAGCACGCCATCACCGCCACCAGATGCGACCGGTTCAACCAGGTCTACGAGATCGTGAAGGTCATACTGTCTAAGGTGGGTACTAAAGTAGACGGCACGGCACTATCGCCTTAAGGTTGGTTCTTGTGGAGAGCCGCAAGCAAGACATGGGCTACAAGAGGCACGCCATCGCCGCGCTGGGGCAAGCGCTCGCCGCCACCAGCTGCGACCGGTTCAACCAGGTCTACGAGATCGTGAAGGTCATACTGTCTAAGGTGGGTACTAAAGTAGACGGCACGGCACTATCGCCTTAAGGTTGGTTCTTGTGGAGAGCCGCAAGCAAGACATGGGCTACAAGAGGCACGCCATCGCCGCGCTGGGGCAAGCGCTCGCCGCCACCAGCTGCGACCGGTTCAACCAGGTCTACGAGATCGTGAAGGTCATACTGTCGAAGGTGGGTACTAAAGTAGACGGCACGGCACTATCGCCTTAAGGTTGGTTCTTGTGGAGAGCCGCAAGCAAGACATGGGCTACAAGAGGCACGCCATCGCCGCGCTGGGGCAAGCGCTCGCCGCCACCAGCTGCGACCGGTTCAACCAGGTCTACGAGATCGTGAAGGTTATACTGTCTAAGGTGGGTGGTGTTTAATTGTACAGCACATCAACACTTATTACAAGTACGCGTACATTAGACGCCACGTTGTTTTACTTGATGTGTCATGCGCTTTACATTTTAAAGTTCTGGAGTTTGGATTGAGGCATTTGATTGATTTAATTTTAAAGTTTTGTTTGATCAATCGCAGGACAGAGTCTATCAATGAGATTGAATCGTTTTGTGCTTTAGTTTGTAATACAGACTTGAGTAAGCTTGGCGCTGACGGTTTACTATTTACTCTCTCCTATAGTTTTTTTTGTTGAAAAAAAAAACGTCTTTTCTAAAGATAACAGTGGTTAAAAGATTCGAATTATTTTGCTTATGTCTAATCGGATTTTATGTTGCCTCTACAGTATAAGCGATTTAATTTGATAGCATGATCATCAACTGTACCGTGGTATGTCTCATTGTTGTCGTTTTCACGCAGGATGAGTCATCAGTGGGTAAAGAATCGGATGAAGAAGACAACGAGGGCGCGCGTCAGAGGCGGGAACAGCTGACGGCGCTGAAGGAGGCCGCCTACGAGCTACTGGGCAAGGCGTGGCCCAAGGACCCGGACACGCAAGGTACTTTGTTATTCTAATGAGGGTTTTCGCGATTGAAAAATCCGCCAGATGGCAATACGTAGACGCGAGGTCCAAATGCTGCATTATTGGTGGTTGGGCCTATGTCCAAATTTCTTATCTTCCCTTTCTTCGGTGGCTCCAACTCTCAAAATTATCTAGCTGCATGAGATGGTTTCCCACCAATCTGTTTATCGGATTCGGGCCAGCACCTTCGCAGGAGTAAAAAAAATAAAAAAAAATAAGAAGAAAAAACTCGTTGTCTTGGAACGTCTGTCAAATGTGAAAAGTCCGCTGAATATATTGAAATAATAAAACCGCAAGAAATATCGACGAGTCGACCCTCGAAGCCTGGTCTCCGTCTCCTGATCCGCAGGTTGGTGGTTTCCGTTTTATGCAGCTGTATTTTTGAGTTGTTTGGAGTCACCAACCGACCCCCGCATCATCTTTCTTCTCCGCAATTTTATTCCTGGTGTGGCTATTTACACGCCACATCATTAATTTGTTGATCCAATTGGTTATTTTTGACATGACATTGACAGATATGTCAAAATCCACCAATCATGCAGCATTTGGACCTCCCGTCTACGTATTGCCATCTGGCGGATTTTTCAATCGCGAAAACCCTCATTGGGTAGAATCACTAATACCAAGATACACCTGCTTTATAAACACTTCATTCTAGCCCATAAAACCAGTTTGTTTTGAATTCTGTTTTGTTTACAACTCGATTTTATATTGTACCTATACTATGATCAATATTTGTCAGTCAATTGATAACGTCACATTATTCAAAGCTTTGCGAAATATATGGGAGAGTAGAAGTTCAAAGCTAACTTTTATTCAGAATCATCAACAGTACTATCTTTTTGTTTCCAGAAAAATACCAAGACGTCTTCTTCGAGCACTGCGCCAAGTCTTACTCCACCAGTTCGCGATCGACGCAACTGGCTATTCTCGCATCCATCGCTCGTGTATTAGAGCGCCTGGCGGTATTAGGCAGCGCGGGCGAGCCCATGGATACCGACAACGCGGCCGCCACCGCGCGCGACGCCGCCGTCGCCCATGCTACGCAGCAAGTCTCCGCTGTCATCGACTACACGCTCAGTAAGTACCCTGTGACGTAGCTAGCTCGACAGGTCATAGTAGAGTCTATAGCGCGAGTATTAGAGCGTCTAGCTCTATTAACCACCGCGGACGAGCCCATGGACACTCAGTGAGTACCCTGTGATGCACCTAGTTCGACAACTGGGCATACTAGCGTCTATAGCGCCGAACTAGCGTCTATAGCGCCATACTAGCGTCTATAGCGCGAGTGTTAGAGCGCCTGGCGATATTGGGCAGCGCGGGCGAGCCAATGGATACCGACAACGCAGCCGCCACCGCGCGCGACGCCGCCGTCGCCCATGCTACGCAACAAGTGGCCGCTGTCATAGACTACACGCTCAGTGAGTAATGCAAACTCAACAACTGGCCATACTAGCGTCTATAGCGAAATTGGAGCGTCTTCGATATAAGGTAGCGCGGGCGAGCCCATAGACACCGACAACGCGGCCGCCGTCATAGATTACACATCGAGTACTGTGTGACGTAGCTAACTCGACACCTGGCCATACTAGCGTATATAGCGCGAGTATGGAGCGTCTAGCTTTATTAATCAGCGCGGACGAGCCCATAGACACTCAGTGAGTACCCTGTGATGTATCTAGCTCAACAACTGGCTATACTAGCGTCTATAGCGCCGCACTAGCGACTATAGCGCCGCACTAGTGTTTATAGCGCCAAACTAGCGTCTATAGCGCCATACTAGGGTCAATAGCCCGCACTGGCGTCTATAGCGCCATACTAGCGTCTATAGCGCGAGTGTTAGAGCGTCTGGCTGGATACCGACAACGCCGCCGCCAGCGCACGCGACGCCGCCGTCGCCCACGCTACGCAACAAGTGTCCGCCGTCATAGACTACACGCTCAGTGAGTAGTCTCTAGCTATCTTTGAATAGTAAAGCAGGGAAAAACAACTTATTGTATTGCCTCTATCATGCGTTTGGGACGTCAAAAAACGTAACGGCACGCAGCGAGTGGCTGCCGGTGACGTACCCGGCTCTTAATCAGTCCAACTAGCTATGCTCGCGGCTGTCGCGTGTAAAAAGTCACGTCACACTGCAAGTGCCCGCTGTCATATACGTTAAGTGCTGACGTAGGTACTATGAAGAGTCCTAGCCATCTTACCGATGTGTAACCTATACGTCACTAATACTTACCAATTTATTTTTCTTCAACAGAAAACAGCAACCAAGTGAGGCACAGGCGAGACGCGTTAAATATAATGGAAATTCTCATCAAAAAGTTAAAAGGTAAACCCATAATGGAATATTTGGTTCTTGTATATTTTTTAGGTGTAAATAAAAATCTAATATACATTTTTTAATTACAGAAATGAACAAAGCAGATGAACTAAATAAACTGAGAAACATTTACCAAACCTATGCTCAAGACTTATCAAAGGATTCGTCACACGAAATCAGAACCAAAGTAGATAACATTAAGGTTCACTTTAAATAAATAGCACAATGAAATGTTAAGTTATTGACAGTGTTGTGGAATAAAATGATCTTAAATAAAAAAAATATTTCCTATTTATTTTGAAATATCGTGTGAAATGAGCTGTAATAATTAATCAATCTTTTCTTTTCAAGTCTATTTAAACGTTTTTGAAGAACCGTAAGTTTTTTATTTAAAAAAAACAGTTGTTTAATTTATTGACTATCTGATATAAAGATTATATTATCACAATTAAGGAAGGGTAATAAAATAAAATAAACGTACATATGTAACTATCACATTTGTGTTTAATGCGGTTGCATCAAATAAATCTATGGAATGAAAACAATATTGCAACAAGTATACATCGATCGAGATTAGAAATGAAAAGCGACTGCGATATAAAAGAAAGGATTCAGAGAAATACTCATGGTTAATTTATTTATCGTTACTGTATATTATTTAATTGTATAAGAGTTTAGTAATAAAATAAAATTACATCTTATTTACAAGTAATCTCGCTCGACACTGACAAAGCTAAATGATTATAAATACATAATTCTAACATAAATTCTTCACGACAGTATCAACTAATTAACTAAATAAATTATAATTTGCTAACTCTGTACAATGATTCCTATGCTAGTTACCTTCAGTTTTCTTGACACCGATAAAGTTAAGCGATTGTGATTAGTCAGAGTTGTAACGCAAACTTGCACGTTAAAAAGATGATCAAAATGTCCTTGACTCTTCAGGGTAAGGTTTTCAGCTGCCACTCCCATTCATGGCGTGATATATCTTTTAATAACAGTTTTCTGTCTGCCTTTTCTCATAAAATGCCCATAATAACTATCATATTACGCATTTAAACATTCATCAACCAATCACATTAAATGAATTTATTTTGAAATAAAGCCAATTTCTTCAGTGTAGAAACCAAAGGCACGAATTAGTGCTACTTAAATATAATACATTTAAAGTCACATCTATGCATAAAAATTGCAACTAGTTTTTACTCGTAGAATACTTAAAACGACAATAAATTAGCATATTCATCGGGACGAATTGCGTTAGTTTAGACCAAGTTGGTGTTAATCGAGTTATAAAATAGGATAGAAACCCATTACACAAAATATATAACTTATTTACATACTGTGTATTATATTAAGGCTATAAGTTAAATACTAAATTTAACAACATGAAAAGCAAAACTTTGTACATAATACACATCACATACTCGTAGAGCGATTCAAGAAAAAATCGCTTATCTGTGTGCAGTAAACCAAAACCAGCTAAATTAAGACGTAATTTCATATGAATTTCCAGTAAAATCTAAGAGCGGTTTCGCAATATGTCCGATCCGAATGCTTCAAAATATGGATCAAGGAAACGCTTGAGAAATCCATTGAGTAAATAACTATAAATAGTTATACTTCAGACGTAGTGCCAAACCGCTCTGCATGGCGGTTTTAACGTATGAAATTTACTTTTTCTTTCTGCAATGGGCTTATTGTTTTCTAATTGACAAAGTCAATAAAGGACATTGTCAGAAACCGCCTTAGATTCCTGGGCACAGCAGTAAAGTATCAAAATTAATCTCTTACTTTTTGAATACTTAAATATTAATTAGATTGTAACGGACACTTGAGGATTAAAAAATGAAATAATAAAAGTATTTTATATGCATTCCATAATACTATGACGACATCCGGACATTTTAGGGCGTGGCCTGCTCCATATCCTATGAAGTTCCATAATTTGTGTCGATAAAATCTATGTAAAATCGGCACAAGGCAATGCCGTACTTCATTGTTAGGAATCCATGTAATAGTGATGTTGACTGCGGTCATCATAGACAATAAGATACCGATCTTGTAAATAAAATAAATCGTCCAAATTGCTACAGTATGACTAGATTTTAATTAAAAGTTAAAAATATATTGCACGATACTACAAGAAGCTATCTAATGTGTCCAACTGGTCGAAGGTCATGAATAAAATAAAAAGAATTGTGATCATAACACTGATATAGACAATGACAACAATATGGCATCATCTTTAATATATCTGTTACAGTTTCAAAATTCGATGAAAAATCCAATGCCGCTTAAAGTGAGAGAAATGTCTAAAGTTCTAATAGAATTGAAAGTTTTATTCGCTCAAAATGCTTATAACAATAATTGGTAATACATTTCAAATATTAAGTACCTTTATAATGTATCGATAGAACCAAAATGATATCCTCTCAGCTTGGAAAGGGAAAACCCAGGATTGGGGGAGCGCTCCAGGCAATTTTTAGAACATTTCATAGGTGGTAGTAAATAATATTTATTTTATTATTAAAATTGAATATTTTGATATTGATAAAATTGAATATATCTTTCGATTCAAATACCGAATATTTTTCAATCGATAATAATTATCGAGAATTGTTAATAATATTCAATTAAAAGTTGTTCAATCCCTAGTCATGCATAGACTAAGACGGTAACCATGGAGATAGTTAGTTTGGTAAGTCACGTGTTAAATGTCAAGAGTGGAAAGTAAACATAGGATTCATGTTATTTATTTACGTGCAAAATGTAAGTAAGTAAATCATAAAAGTGGAACGCCGAGCTATTTCCAAAACCCGTCCAATATTATAATACAATTTGGCTGCGACAACTACAATACAGAACATCTCCCAAATCGATGTGCATAAAATAATATAATACAATACTAGTAAGTAAGAGGTTATGATAACAATATTGCTATCAATAAGTTTATAGAATTGGTCCGCCAGGAATAATTGTTCTTACATAAAGATTTGTGTCATTTAGAACCTAGAAAGTATTATTTCGGCACTGTTGATCTAACGGCGAACAATGTATGGAGAACGAACATTGTCCTTTTGGGCATAATATTATATTATCATTAAAAGCAAACAACATAATAGGGATGTTTCCTGGGTCAAAAAGCAAGAGTTTTAATTAGTCCGTCAGTTAACTTATCAAAAATACTCTACACGTATTTTTCACTTTTTCAAACTAATGAAAATTTAAAGAGATAAAGCGCGCCATAGTTCATAAGAAGAGGCCCGTGACGTCAATGCTTGCATAAAAGTGCCGCACGTTGTGACGTCGTGCGGAACTTCAACGCACCATAACTATGTAATTATTTGTTAGATTGACAAATAAAAATATATGTGTCCAATATTTTTTGATATTAAACATGACGGACTAAAAAAATTTTTTAGGAAACTAGCCTATTATAAGTATGTACCTATTAATTATTGTTTATAAACTGGGTAAACGAATCGAATCACGTTATTTGACGTAAATCTAGTCGTATTTTATTGAAAGTCGATTTATTATAAGCTAATTATAACAATAAATCAATTACTAGCCTTTTATCCGCCTCTGTTAATTAATCTTGAGTTTTATATGTGTTCATTTAAAGATATATCTTTGAAGACAATAAGTTACGTTAAGGCGTATTCGTCCTATAAAATTACAAAACTGGTTATCTAGGATCTACATTATAGATGGCTTTGTTATAAATAAGCTAAAATTAAGCCAGAATTTGTAAATTACCGGCGAAACTATGTATACAACTGACCCGTCAAATTAAGGTAGGTTTATATTCGAGCAAGTCGATGAGTGGTGCTCGACTAAATACAGTCCATCTTCAGACCGTGTACAAAAAAAATGTGACGTCTCATCCCAGCAAGATTTTGTCGTTATCTTTCGAACATCTACAAGTGTAACCCTTTTTGAGTAGTGATGTCCTACCTAATTTAAAGCGAGCAGTACAGAACGGGTGCTCCAATAATATTTAGTCTATCTTTAGACCACGAATTAAAAAAACAGTACAATTTTTGACATCATCTTTCGAACATTTACAATAGTGTCCTACCCAATTCAAAGCAAGGTACAGAACGGGAGTATAACTTGACACTTACACATCATCGAACAGTCCTCTTGGCGGTATCGTCATCTTGTCCCTCGGGTCGTCGAACTCCGACCGGCTGGATTGCGTGCTTTTCCCGAATCTTTTGTCTATCTCATCCTCCAATGTCAGATCGGATCTGTTGTAAGGAACCTCAGCCCGTTGGTAGCCGGAGGCTTCCTGCACTCGGTCGGGGCTCGGGCTGACGTAATAGTCTGTGTCGACGTCATTTAGGAGCCCGGTGTGGGCTGCAACGTGACAGACATGCACAATAACTGATAGCATACGTGCGAAAGTTTAGTCACAGTGTTAGTTGGTGGGTGTGAAGAAGGGTTAGGTGAAAAGTGCTGTGTGATTTTGATGGATAAAGAAATGAAATATTGAAAAGTGGCGCATTGAGAAATAACAAAAGAACTTCTTGTATTCAATTTTAACCATGTATGTATACCCTTACCCACATTCATTCAAATATTCGTTATTCATATTGGCATGGGCATATTTCTACTAAATAGACTTAACCCTTTAACTGGTATAGAGAAAAATACTTTTCATTGATTTTAAACCTTATGTCACCATCTCAATAAAGTTCATAATATGGTGGCAACAATTCAGCCACTATCGGTAAAGTGATTAATACTCCGGAAATCTCTTCTTAGACTTCTTACAGCCAAGAGGAGAAAATATTGGTAGCGAATATCCGTTACAATACTTTCAAAGGTAACCTATTGTGCAAAAAGATTAATGAATAGGGACAAATCACCATGGCCAGTCCAACCCCACGATTACAGGCCGAAGATGAATGAATAGTCAAGAAACACAAACTTCCATCACCGATTTAGCATTAACTCTCAAATATAAGTAATATGCAGTCGTGTTACCTCCACTATCGTCGCGGGCGGCGCGGTAGTTGGAGAATCGGTTGTTGTAGTCGCGACGACGCGACAGCGATTCCTCGGCCCGCTGGCGCTTGCGCTTTTCTGTAACAATTTATTTGAATCTTGCACCAATAAATACATAATGGGATACCTAATTGAGTGAATAAAGTGTACCTAATATTTTTTATAGGTAATCTCCGAGTTAGATACCTGGTTGAGATTTGGTTTTAGTCGGCTCCATGACTTCTATTTCACAATATCAAACACTTAAATAACTCACTCTGTGTTTGTGTATTTTTCTTAAACATATTTCTGTCCTTTTCCTTTTAAAGTTTGTTCTTTCTAGTGTCTGTGCTGCACTTTTACTTTTTGAGCACCCTCCATGTTGGCTATGAACTCTCCTATGAAACGCTTCATGTGGCTCATGATCTCTCTTGATTCACCCTCCATGTATCCCATGATCTCTTCCAAAACACTATACATGTGTCCCATGATCTATTCTAAGACACTCTTCATGTGCGCCATGTTGCTTGACAGTCTTCTATTTTAAAGCGCTATTTAATCTCAGCTTTTCGCAATCAAGTCCCAAACACTCTAAAAACAAAGCACCATCTCCACCCACCTCGCTTGACGATCTCGCGGCCCTCGTCCACCAGGTCGGTGGTGAGGTCGTCGTCGCCCACGAACTGCTGGAAGCCGCACGCCGTCAGCAGGCGGCTGCCCAGCGACAGGTGCGTGGCCAGGCACAGCAGCACCACCAGCATCGGGAAGTAGATGTTGAAGCCGCCCGCGATGATGCCCAGGACTCCATGTGGCCCATGACACCCTAAATGTGGCTAATGATCTCTCCTAAGACACTCTCCATGAGGCCTATGATATTTTTTAAAGCACAGCCCATTTGGCCATAATCTCTCCTACAAGACTCTTCATGTGATCCACGATCTCTCCTAAGACGCCCTTCATGTTGCTCGTGATCTTCCCCAAGACACCCTCCATGTTGCCCATGATATCTCTTAAAGCACCCTCCATGTGTCCCATAATCTCTCCTAAAACACTCCATGTGACCCAAGATCTCGTCTAAGGTACCCGGTTCCATGTGGCACATCTCTTAAGTAGCCTCCATGTGGCCCATAATCTCTCCTTAAAAGACCCTCAATTTGGCCAACATTCTCTCCTAAAAACACTCCATGTAGCTTATGATCTCCCCCAAAAGACCATTATTTCCTCTAACGTTGCTAGACAGTCTTCTATTTTGAAACGCTGCACAACTTTTCGCAATTAAGTCACAAACACACTGAAAAACAAAGCACCATCAGCCGCACCCACCTCGCTTGACGATCTCGCGGCCCTCGTCCACCAGGTCGGTGGTGAGGTCGTCGTCGCCCACGAACTGCTGGAAGCCGCACGCCGTCAGCAGGCGGCTGCCCAGCGACAGGTGCGTGGCCAGGCACAGCAGCACCACCAGCATCGGGAAGTAGATGTTGAAGCCGCCCGCGATGATGCCCAGCACTTCCATGTGGCCCATGATCTATGTGACACAGGAAAGAAAAAACATGATTATTAAATTACAATATTTACTATAGACTAAGAGCTGGTGAACGCCAGACCTACGTCATTTTATAAAAGCTGATTTTTATATAAAATATTAGGGCAATAATAAGTAGTTTCCTCATCAGCCAGACAGTTTTGACAGTTCCAACTCCTTGCCAGACAGTTTTTTTAGGATAGCTGCCAAAAGCCACGATGACCCAAACTTCATGATTCACCAACATTCTATCCTATATTGGGAGCATAGCACACGCTGACAAACTTTCAGCTTTTATAAAATGACGTAGGTCTGGCTTTCACTATCTCTTAGTCTACTAGACGTAGGCCCTTTTTACAGGGCAATTAAATTCACAGCACACATTTATATCTGCGATCGGCGATTTAGCCGCTTTTTAGCAGCTGAATACAGCGACCACACCGTACACTTAAAAAATAAAAACGCCGAACGCGTCGATTGAGTCGCTTTTCGGAAGCTCAACGCAGCGACAGCAGTCGCGTGAACGCCGCCACACAAAAACGTTTCAGGCGTCCCTAATACTTTCTATCACTGTCGTGTAGATAAACGAATAGATATATTAATATTTATATTACATTACGCGTAACTGACAAAGAAAAGAGATACAAATTTGAAACGGCAAAATGTGGTTATGATGTTCAGCAGTGGATGTCTTAATGGCATAATAGTGTACTGATGTCGGTGACTCTGAAACTCACCTTAGTGTAAGCAGTCTCCACAATCTTCTCCTTCTGTTCGGCCCTGAACCTAGCATCCATGTGCACCAAGCTCAGGAAATTCAGGCACATAGCGGGGGTAAGTCGACACGCCATCATTCCCGAGAATATCAGACTGTACTCGTTGGTCTGGTGATGTGGCGCTAAGTAGTACAGGTTTAGGAAACGAATCTTGAGCACGGTTGAGAAGGCACAGTAGAACATGTAGCATATTATGATGGTTGATATCGACTGGAAGGAAATATTTTTACGTTAGTAGTTTGTCGTCGTAGGCAGCGTCAAATAGTTCTTGACACCCCAAAGTAGCTAAAAGTTCGCAACGCGGCTTTGTAACAATTGGAATTAGGTTGAGCTGTCAAGTTTTTGCCACTTTGGGTGTCACTAACTATTATTAATGCTGACTACATCTCGAGTATTGTGAAACGAGTCTGATTCACAAAAGCATGGCGGAATTTAAATATCTGAATATTTAATCTTTATCGTCAGGTCATCACTACTTCAAGAGCTAGTTCAAATTCAGTTCAGAGTATAAATATTCGATTATGAATGTATGTTTTACCACAGAATAATAATAAGTACTACGTACAGAAGTTTTACTTCGCGAAGGTATTTAAAAAAATGTATGCTCAATGTCATTAACAATATGGTGTAATTTAGCTTATCTCAAGAGTCAAGCAAGTTTGTCAGAAGTTTTGTTGACAAACGTCAGTGATCGGCACTGCGCCGAAGCTATAGGGCTGACTTCGGTAAAATGATGTGACGTGAGGTGCCAATCTGCAGAAAATGGCGGAGGAAATACATGATTCAGCATGAATTATCATGAATAATATTAACTACTTATTTACCTCTCAGTGTCTTGAGGCAACTTAAAAAAGTACATTCTGTGTTTTTATTATTATTTAGGCAGTTAAATACTGCACAGTATTTAGTACACCATTTTCTTTATTTTTTTCCATCATACACAAGAATACGCGTGCGTGAGTCAATGTTCGCTCGTATGTGAGGCCTTGTCGAATAGTACTCTTGTAGGGGGCAATCGTGCGTGTTTTGTTTTCGATGTAAACTCGCGGAGATGAACAGGCCTGGTTTTACCACCATGTGATTTTTACCTTTGGATCTGCTAGTGTATTAAAAGAAATAAAGAAAATTTATGTCAAACAGAAAAAAAGGTTCTAAAGAAATTCACAAAGTTAACATAATTATTATGTTTAGTGTGCTCTAAGCCTCTAAATTAATAATTTACGTGATGGTAGAACTTAACCCATCTTTATGTTTAATAAAATATGTCAAAAACATACCAATATAGCAGCATAATTGTACTGGCTGGTTGCAGCCGATACTATGTGCGCGAATATGGACAGCACTGGCTTCTCCGAGAAGAACGTCATCTCCGACCAGATGATGGCCAACGACATGACGCCCGTCACCACCGCCATCGTCTTGAGGAAGTACTGGCGCAGGAAACACTCCCAGTACCATTCTGGAAGGGAAGGGGTATTGTAAAATACTCAATTTAAAATGATGGTGGTTTAAGTTTGGGTTAAGGAGGTAAGACAGCCAGTTCCTCTGTTGTCGAGGATTCCGGGTGTAGCTCCGGCCTGATCGTCACTTTCCATTAGGTAAGACGCAGGCCAAGGCTACCTCGTTGTGAATAAAAAAAGGCTTCATCAGACAAAGTATGACAAAAAAATCCAGCGACATAACCATCGTCTTGAGGAAGTACTAGCGCAGGAAACACCCCCAGTACCATCCTGGAAGGGAAGGGCTAGTATAAAAGACATAACTTGGGATGACGGTGGAACATGGTAAGTCTTCAAAGCCACGTTTACGTCGCAAGAGATATGACGGTAAGATTATGATAATTTCATGAATGACTTAACACAGGTGTGATATGACTAATTTATAATGTAGCTTCCGCGAACTGACACACTTGAATCACAGGCAGGCCGTTAATTGTATGTATGCGCTGTCGAGATTGTGCTACGAATTTTTTTCTTATTCTGTAAGATAAAGACCGCTCCGCACCGCACGGCCGCTGTCAAATTCTATACAAAAAGGAGTTTCCCTCGACACATCTCTCGTCTCCGCTCCTCTCCACTTGGTGGAAACCAGGCTTAAGAATAGGTAAGTATGAAATAAATCTTATACAGAAGCTCAAAGTTGCACAACGTGCTATGGAGAGGATAGCCGTCTCCTCGGTGTTTCTTTACGAGATCGAATTAGAAATGAGGAAATGTAAACGAACTAAAGTCGCTGACATAGCCCGACGGATTAGCAAGCTGAAGTGGCAGGGCACATAGTACGCAGAACCACAGAATAATAATAAGTACTACGTACAGAAGTTTTACTTGGCGAAGGTATTTAAAAAAATGTATGCTCAATGTCATTAACAATATGGTGTAATTTAGCCTGTCTCAAGAGTCAAGCACCATTTTGTTGAAAAACGTCAGTGATCGGCACTGCGCCGAAGCTATAGGGCTGACTTCGGTAAAATGATGTTACGTGAGGTGCCAAACTGCGGAAAATGGCGGAGGAAATACATGATTTAGCATAAATTATCATGAATAATATTAACTACTTATTTACCTCTCAGTGTCTTGAGGCAACTTAAAAAAGTACATTCTGTGTTTTTATTATTATTTAGGCAGTTAAATACTGCACAGTATTTAGTACACCATTTTCTTTATTTTCTTCCATCATATACAAGAATACGCGTGCGTGAGTCAATGTTCGCTCGTATGTGAGGCCTTGTCGAATAGTATCCTGTAGGTGGGCCATCGTGCGTGTTTTGTTTTCGATGTAAACTCGCGGAGATGAACAGGCCTGGCAGAACTGACGGCAACGACATCGTAAATGTAGCAGGAACATGGAAAACATTGTGGGAGGCCTATGTTCAGCAGTGGACATCCTATGGCTGAAATGATGATGAAATAAATCTTACCGATGATAGGAGGGTATACTAGTCTCTGTAGCCGCGGCCGTGGCGTATGGAAGGTGTGCTGGAAGCGCTTATCAGGCGAGCGGAGGTTGGCCGCCACATCTTCGAGGTGGAAGATACGCTCCAGCAACATGCCCCATTGCGTCTCCGTACGTTGGAGCACATGGAACTCTTTTAAACGTCTGAGGCGAGACGAGCGGAGAGGAGAGGAAATATTGTAGCTGTCAGGGGGCATAGTGTGAGTTTACGTAAAACGCATTCGATGTCGACTGCGTCAAAAAGTGACATTAAATGTATGACGGATTGTACAGTGCCCCAGGAAACTTTCAAGAAGTAAATTCATATGTTTGATGTAAACTCACACTAAGCCCGCAGTTTATTGCTGTCTACGAATCGTATGACGCCTTCGGGTTTGCGAGGTGCGGGGAGAAGGCAGCGGGGGACGAGGCGCTCGAATCCGCCCGACATATCTCCGCTTCGGCTGCCGCGCGCCGCTGTCAAATTCTATAGAAAAATGAGTCCAGCCGACACATCTTTTGTCTCTGGGCCTAAGAATAGGAGTAGGTGTGAAAAATTCTTACCTATGATAGGAGGGTATACTAGTCTCTGCAGCCGCGGCCGTGGCGTATGGAAGGTGTGCTGAAAGCGCTTATCAGGCGAGCGGAGGTTGGCCGCCACATCTTCGAGGTGGAAGATACGCTCCAGCATCATGCCCCATTGCGTCTCCGTACGTTGGAGCACGTGGAGCGCTTTGATCGTCTGGGAACAAGTATTTAGGTTGAGTTGCACCAGCTAATTTTAACGATGACCAGTGTTTTTTGTATGGAGTTTGACAGATTGTTGACGCCTGTTAAAGTTAAAATAAGATGGTGCAACCCAGCTTTAATGTGAGAATGACTGGACAAGTCGTCAAAGCCGAAATCGCATGATGATACAAGATTCTATGTTATCGTCTGCTAAAAATAGTATCATCGATAAAGCAATCAATAAAATATCTGGTAATGAGGGTTTTCAGGGAAAAATCCGCCAGATGGCAATACGTAGACGCGAGGTTCAAATGCTGCTTGATTGGTTATTTTTGACATGACATTGACAGATATGTCAAAATCCACCAATCACGCAGCAGTCAGACCCCACATCCACGTCCCGCCATCTAGCGGATCTTTCATACGCGAAAACTCTCATTGCATCTGTATCATATAAACACAATTTTAGTGTTTATACCCTGTGCAGCCAATCTTGTCAAAGTTTTGTGATTCAAGTGTGTTTGTAATAAGTTGATAAATGTTTATCAAGAAATGCATCAACATTTATTGTTGTGACTTTATCAAATGACTATTCTTATGATTTATTAATGATTTTGTTCTCCTACAACTTTCACATGCCAGTCATGACAAGATACCCTGTAACGATTTTACAAACATTTAATGGTCATGTATTTCTGTGAAATAAATGAATTAAATTGAATACTCCTTGACATAAATTTTACATGCCAATATCTTGGTAAAACATGTTGGTTGTTACATTGATAAAATTGTAAGACCAACTCATATTGCTCTGTAATATGTTTTTCACACATGTTTATGTAAATAAAAATCTTTATCTTTAACTAGCTGACCCGGCGAACTTTGTTCCGCCTTAATGGCAATAAATAAGCAGACTTTTTTTTAATTTCGAACGGGATAAAAAGTATCCTATGTCCTTCTCCTGGCTCTAAACTACCTCCCTGACAATTTTCAGCTAAATTGATTCAGCCGTTCTTGAGTTATAAGTGGAGTAACTAACACGACTTTCTTTTATATACAGGGTGTCCCGTAATGTAACGTCAAGCCGGAACTGGGTGTTGAGGCAAGTTGTGCTGGTTATCAGAAAAATATAAAAAAAAATCTATGTGGCATATTTTAAAAATATTAGGCATTTAAAAAAAATCAAAAAATTCTACTCCAGGTGACGGTTCTTTTACTCGTGTTGCCACAAATCTTCACTTTTAACAAAAAAATTTTTTGTTATGTAACCTTGAATAATGCTTCTCTAAATTGTTATCAAAATTACAAAACCAGCTGCTCCAACTTGGATGAAAAAAAACATTATTCGCAAAAAAAATATCAAAATAAAAATTTTGCCTAGTTTAAACTGACTGTACTGAAAAAAAATTGTACTACGCGAGTGTGGCAAGTGACGTCATAATTTGGCGCATTTAGTAAGGATTCCAAAATGGTATAACACTTTGTAAAATCTTGCTGTAATTGTCGACAATTTTTGTTTATTGGAAATAATCCCGTTTTTAACTTTATCTACCTTGGTTAACCAGCAAAAATTTACCAAGTGTTATACCATTTTGGAATCCTTACTAAATGCGCCAAATTATGACGTCACTTGCCACACTCGCGTAGTACATTTTTTTTTTCAGTACAGTCAGTTTAAACTAATTATAATTAAGGCAAAATTTTTATTTTGAAAATTTTTTTGGGAATAATGTATTTTTTTCATCCAAGCCGGAGCAGCTGGTTTTGTAATTTTGATAACAATTTAGAGAAGCATTATACAGGGTTACATAACAAAAAAAAAATTTGGAAAAAGTGAAGATTTGTGGCAACACGAGCAAAAGGACCGTCACCTGGAGTAGAATTTTTTGATTTTTTTAAAATGCCTATTATTTTTAAAATATGCCACATAGATTTTTTTTTATATTTTTCTGATAACCAGCATAACTTGCCTCAACACCCAGTTCCGGCTTGACGTTACATTACGGGACACCCTGTATATAGATAATGACTATCATTAGGTATATCTTCGCCGAGCCATCACAGGAGATTAAGGCAGTATTAGACTAAGACATGCTGACGATATTAACTTACCTTCTTATGCAAGTTGATAAGTGACTTGAAAGACGGCGCCGCCGGCCTGTAGGGCGCGGCTCTGGAGTTCAGTCGGTCTCGCAACTGAATAGGCAACTTCTGGACTATTGTCTCCACATGCCTGTGTAATGGGTGCCCTGTGCTGATGGCTGTCTGAGCTGCTTGCAGACTCTGGAAAATTAAGATAAATAAATAATAATAATAAATATCTTTACTATCTAGCCCCAAAGTAAGCAATTAATATGCTTGTGTTATGGGTGTTAGCTTAACGGATATACTTATACATATACTTTTTTTTAAATACATACATATTATACATAGTAACACCCAGACCCGTCACAGAAATTAAAATTCATCATTTCAATTTCTGCCCGGCCGGGAATCGAACCCGGGACCTCTCGGCATAGTCCGTTTTAGAACCACTACACCAAACGGCCGACGATAAGATAAAAGTCAGTTACAATAAAAATACCGGCATATAAGGTACTTCAGTGGTATCAAGAGTAACCTTTACTTATTTATTATGTACCAGCTTTCCGCCCGCGGCTTCACGTGCGTGGAATTTTGTCTGTCACAGAAAAACTTTATCGCGCGCGGCCCTGTTT
Source organism: Ostrinia nubilalis (assembly GCF_963855985.1). Lineage (NCBI taxonomy): Eukaryota > Metazoa > Arthropoda > Insecta > Lepidoptera > Crambidae > Ostrinia > Ostrinia nubilalis. The sequence goes on along the minus strand of NC_087091.1, from coordinate 4,789,338 downwards.
CAAAAACCGGGATAAAAACTATCCTATGTCCTTTCCCGGGACTCAAACTCTGTCTATGCCAAATTTCATCTAAATCGGTTCAGTGGTTTAGGCGTGAAAGCAAGACAGACAGACAGAGTTACTTTCGCATTTATAATTTATTAGTATTGATAGATGTTGTTGGAGCACACACATAATAAATAACTGTTATTATCACTTAGGAACTAATCGTGTTTGAGGCGGTAAGCAAACAGGCAAATATTCTAGTTCGCGTCTCACGTCGCGTGCAGGGTTCACCTCAAATTAATCAGATAACATTAGGCAAATAATAAGTGTTTACTTACATCCAAAATTTCATCCACAGTTTCCTCAGCTTCACACTTATCTGTGCTCAATTTAGCTATCTTGAAGTAGCTGTACGTCAGCGAGTAATTCTTTTTCGAATTGTTCCATAAGTTCCTTGGTACTTCCACTAAGGCATATCCTAGTAGAAGTATCAACAGAAACAGTCCCCATGTGTTACTGGCCGATGATGCAATGGCTTTTATCTTAGGGCCGTCTATGCCATCGTTTTGGAAAGCCAGGTATATGAGAAGGATCCCACAAATCAACAAGTATGATCCGTAGTAGATTGCATTGTCTACTAGGGCGGATTTAAGTTTACCCTTCACTGTAAAGTCTCCGGCTTTACTGTAAGACTGCATCATTGGCATTATAAGCCTAAAACAAAGACGTTTTAGTAGTCATGATTTTGGACAATAATATAGTAGCACCTGCTCCTACAAATTATTTTTAAAAAGCATAATTTAAAAAAAACTGCTTCAGATAAGTGGATTAAAAGTAATAACGTAAACAGATATTTAACTTGGCATTGCAAAATAATTACTAGATTAACCACTTACAATTAAAATTGTTTATTTACAAAAAGAGTTATGCAGTAATTTATCTGCTTCTGAGTGAGAATGATAACTTTAATTATTAGTAAACAAGTACAAAGGTAAAGCACACAAAATTAAATAACATTACATATGATTCTACATCCACTGTTGGAATTCAGGTAATTAATAGGTGTAGCATTTAAAGACCGTAACAATATATTATCTCGACTCGCAGGGCTTTCATGGGTATAATTTGAATTGTGCGGCAATGTGAACTTACCATGTCAAGCATTGTGAAGTCCAGTATACGACTCTCCATAAATTAGGGAATACGCTTTTCGGTACATTACTCCAAGGCTGCTGACAGTGACTGCTCGGAGGTGCTGCGGTGGTTGTCGCATTGCCGACTAGAAGTTGTTCGGCCTTGGCTGTTGTTGTGTTGTCATTTAAAATACATTGTTGGTAGACAGTCTGAAATAGAAAAATAAATGAGAAAATTATTCTCAGTTTTTCTATTTAGGCTTCGATAAGTAAAGGAAACTAACCCCAACCCTCTGACCTAAATTAACAATTTATTTTTAATCTTTACTACTTCAATCACATCACCAATTTTATTGCAGTTTTGAAATTGTAATTGAAATTCTAATCGTAAAAGTTTTGACTATCAATGTAATTAAGTAGGTAAAGGTAAGCCAGTGGTGAATGGCAAAGAATTCCAACACCAAATTAGAGATAATTATGTTCTTAATTACTGGCCTACATAAGTTAGTTTTGCTCAACAACTTTTAACATAAATAAGAGACACAAAAGAACTGAATGACTTACCGATGTCACATCTAGAGGCAAGATGAACATAATAACGAATGAAAAGTACCATGCTGTAAGCACCGACACTGTCACTATCAAGTGATTCCTGTAACAGTCTCCATATCTGTACAACAACGTTGCCGCTAGGACAAATGCTGACACCAGTTCTATTACAAACAATGTGTACACCATTTTTACTGTTTTCAAAACAAACTTTACGGCATAAAGTTAATTTTTCTTCGCTGTTTTTTGTTTCTCTCTCCAAACTCTAGCTGCTTCGTGTTGTAGCTGCTCAAAACGTATCTGGGTAGGCGATTTCAATGGTAATAACCGCGGTCTCTCTATTTCAAACTCTCGTGGGCATTCTTCGTAGAACAAAAGTCCTGTATCAGGCAAAATTGGATCGAATTCAATACTATTGTTGCTAGACCCCTTCGCTGCAGACATCTTATGAACACAATGATAGCCGCACAATCATTTTCGTGTTTGCACTTGATTTTAAGCCGAGTTAAGGTAAACTATTTAATATGGCAAGGCTTGGAATCAAATAAATTCTACATTTAATTGTAAATCACCAAATCCAACCAACCAAATCACAAATTCATTTTCATTATCGTGAAACGTCAAATTTTGTGAATCAATCAAAAAAATTACAGAGTAAAAATTTCAGAGCGTGTTCCTGTTTTATTAGTTTTTATTTTGGACATGCTTAGATTAATAATTGTGAAGAACAAAAAAATATTTACAAAAATATTGACAAACATCTTGACACGTCTAAAATCATTAAATTAAGATTTATCACGACGCGCTTAGATTAATAAAGCCTTTAGGTTTTATTAATCTAAGACGACGCGTATCCCTAACCCGGCTGTCTGTATAAAATTTTGTACCCACTGGACTGGAAATTGGTTTAAAAAAAAGATATGTCATTAATTCAATATGACATAATGGCAGACTTTTTGGCGGGAAAATGAAGCTTCATGTCACGGTAATAATATCATACAGTATTGTAACTTCATATAAACAAACGGAACGCGAGCTTTCCTTCGAAATTCAAATCTCGGTATGCGCTCGACATGTAAAAGTCGGGGGTGTCGCGAATGTGCCATAGTAATAAACGGATGGTGTGTTGTTTTTTAAACAGTAAGCGGTTATTTTTTTTATATAAAAATAATTATAACTACCTATTTATAAATATGTCAAGTAGTGCTGTTTGTGTTGTTTTTGGTTGCATGAATTCCTCAATAACGCACCCATAGATAATTAGTAAGAGTAGCAAACCTACCTATATCCATACACACTTACAAACTTTTGTATTTTTACTATTATTAGCATAATATTCCTTTTTATTCCTCCTTATCCATGTTTCCAAAAACACTATAAATATAATAATCAAGCATTATGCACGCCTAAGTCGAGGCGCATACATTTTACGGTCGCAAATTTATAAGATTTGTTATTATGTCTTAACACAAATATGTTGTTTTAATAGAATCTACTAATCACAAAACAACATGTATTTTTATCCTATTCCATTCACAAAGTATTTTGTTTGTCAAAATTAAATATAAAAATACAATCACAAGACTAGATAGAAATTCTAAGAAGGCAGATGTTATGAAAATAGGGTCTGCAGGTGGGCAGCCCTATCGCATGTTGTCATTACGTGACGTACCGCGCGACTGTTGACATTTATTTCAAAAATATGGCCGAGTTGGAATACTGTTATAGATAGTATTACCGTGTTCATGTTCAGCAGGAGTTTTGTATTTATTTTTTAGTTAACTAAGAATAAAATAAAATCATTCATTACCTTGAATAAACCTTTTTTCTTCTGACCAGGAATTATGAGGTGAGTCAAGCAACTACTTACAAATTCACAAAATATACCGACTGTTCTCTACTTACCTGCATATTTTAACAAAGTTGTTTGTTGTTTTAGGACGTAATAGAATAATAAGACTAGAAATAAAATCAATTTAGTAGTTCTACATTAAGCCCCACAGTTCCTAAGTTGTTGTTTTGTTCGGTAATGGTAGGGTACTTCAGTCCAATCGATGACACCTCTCTGGGCAAAGGCTTCAGACTCGAGGGCGCTTAAATATCGAGTGAAGCTCAGAACTTCCACTTTACAACTCTATATTTTATATTCATCCACTGAAAATTCTATAAAATGGAATTGGAATGCTAGAACCGAATTACTAGCCAGGCTGAAATTATTGGAAGTGTGAGTTTATTAATTGGAGATTTAATCACAATTACTAAAATGTTTTAAAAGCGTTGTGTTGTGAGATATGAAAAAAGTAACGCCAGTTCATTACCTAATCATATCAGTGAAATTAGGTATGTAAATGTTAAATTCAGAAGAAATTATTATTGTAGTTACCTATATTCTTAACAGCTTATCGACTTTAGAGACAGGCAGGTATGCAAGTGGCTTAGCGTTGTGTAAGTAAATCTCTTAAGGGTGAAATTTCTCAGATTTAAGAAACGACTCGGCGGAATAATAAAATGTCGGTTGGCAAGAAATATTCCAGGCATTCGTAGACGTGGTAAAACGGAATTGTTCCCGTTTTATAGAAGATTTAACACCGCAGGAGGCTTCATTTTATTTTGTTTTATTAGGGCGGATACGCGGTGGGTCTTGCTTGGGCTCTTCGCGGACAGTGATGACCTCTTTTTGAGGAACCTGCAATTTTGAGGAGGCAGGTAGACTTTGAAAATAACGTCGCACTTCTCAATAAGTAGGTACGTCTTACCGGAATTGTTTTAAGTATGTAATGTAGATAAATAAGGTAACCTATAGGTACGTGTAGGTTCCGGTTTCGAACCATAAAACTTTCATAATAAAATTCAACTTATTTAGATTCGTAAAGAAGCATGTATATTTTAATTTAATATTCTTTCCCTAATATCTATCAACCTCTAAAAGATGAACCGATTTTTTATTTCTGTTTACCCATATTTTCAAAAACTTGCGAGGTTAACTTTAAAAGGACATTGTCAGAAATCGCCTAAAAAACCGCCCAAAAACATTAACCCATCATAATTATTTTCTAATTTTTTTAATACATTAAGCACCCTTTCATTCTAATGGACACTTAAGCATTGAAAAATTAAATAAATAAGTCTTTTAACGTTTATTCTATAATACTACTACAACTTCCGGACGTTTTGGTGCGTGGCATGGTCTAAAACCTATCAAGTTCCATAATTTTTGCCGATAAAATCTGTACGAGGCATTACCGTACTTTATTGCTGGGAGTTCATGTATAGTGATGTTCCTGCGGCCATCATAGACAATAAAATATCGATTTTGAAATTAAAATAAATCGATTAAATTGCGTTAAAAGCTAAAAAGATATTGACACTATTACAAGAAGCTATTTAAAGTGTCCAACTGGTCGAAGGTCGTAAATATAATAAAAATAATTAGGACCATAAACTGATATTCATGGTATCATAACTGTAAAAGTGTCAGAATCCGATGTTGAATCCAATGCCAGTTGAAGTGAGAGATTATATCAACCTAGTATAGTTGCCAGTCTCTCATAATCTATGCCAATGAGGGTTTTCGCGATTGAAAAATCCGCCAGATGGCAATACGTAGACGTGAGGTCCAAATGCTGCATGATTGGTTATTTTTGACATGACATTGACAGGTATGTCAAAATCCGCCAATCATGCAGCATTTGGACCTCGCGTCTACGTATTGCCATCTCGCGGATTTTTCAATCGCGAAAACCCTCATTTATAGCACATGAGTATAATACATAATAGACCAAATAAACTTTTATAGATTATGATGAAAGAGAAGATAAAGATTTTATTATTTGATTAAAATCTTGCAACGAGGTAGTTTTTCAGTAGAAACCAGCCCCCCTAGACAAAACGCACTTTTTGATCGAATCGAAAATCGAATCCGTCAAAACTCTATACAAAAAAGGGGCTTTTCGACCACTTTTCGACTGGTTTGCGATTATAATTTGCACTTTGTCTAGACCCACAGGATTGGATAATCGCAACAGGCAAGTATCAGAACATTTTATAAATATTTTTAATCGATTATATCCTTGTGAATCGTTTTAATAAATTGTCATTTTACTTTTTCAATTAAAACTTTTTCAATCCCTAGTCTTGTCAAACTGTCATAATGTCAACAAATTATAAATGTCACGTCAGTTGACTCAATTTCAGTCTTCTGTGCGTTTATTGTATTTTTATTTCAATGAAATAGTGCTAAAGGGTTAGTACTAAAAGTGAAAGCCTTTTTTCAGAAGGAAAACCAATGTGGTGCCCTTATTATTCATACTGTTTAAAAGTTACAAGTCAGTGATACAGAGTTGCCGCCATTATAACTCCGTGGTGATACCATACCAAAGAAGAAGTTATCCTAAACACTTGTGTTATTTTTATATGTGATCAAATAAAAAGGATTAATTCTACTGCTCAAATGGAATAACTTATCCCAACAGACCGAATATAAAAAAAACATCTCCATAGAAATTATCACCATCACGAGGATGTGATTTTTTTTTGAGAATTTGATATTGGTCCTGTAAGAAAAGTAGTTGTATTTCAGTAGTAGAATCAACCCTTCTTGTTTCATCAGCAAGAGTAACTATAAAAACGCCCTATAGGTAGGTATTATTAAGCTGAAGAGTTTGTTTAGTGTCAAAGACTGTCACACAGTGTAACTTAAATTGGCATATTATGATAATGAACATAAAAACTTAAATAAATATTTATGTTAATATTTTTTCTATTTATTTATTTTCCCAAAGCTTCACAGTGACAGCTGAAACAGCAATACTGTTGTAAAACTAAACTTAGAACAAACTGTTACAAATATTTTACAAATTAAAATAAAAACGCATGTTGCTTTACTTTCTCGTATAGGTAATAAATGTAAAGCTGGTATATAGTGGTTGGCTAGATTATTAATGTTACTTTGTTACCCTCAATAGTGAGGAGATCTTACAAAATGGTAACCCTGATTTTCATTGTCATTCAAGTGCTCTTTCTTCGCATAGGCTTCTGTGATTTGGCCAAGGGCCACACACATTGCGATAACATTATGCGACATTGATTTGACAGCAGCGGAGTGAAGTCTTGCGACTATGCAAAATGATACCCTGTAATCGTAGCGCATATAGACATAGACGGGGCGGGGCACATAGCTCGTAGAGCTGATGGCCGCTGGGGCAGGAAAGTTCTTGAGTGGCGACCACGAGCCGAAAGACGTAGCGTGGGCAGGCCTCCCACTAGGTGGACCGACGATCTGGTGAAGGTCGCGGGAGGTGCCTGTATGCGAGCGGTGCAGGATCGGTCTTGGGGGAGGCCTTTGTCCAGCAGTGGACGTCGTTTCGGCTGAAACGAACGAACGAACGATACGTATTACCACTATATACCAGACATTACTATTTATTGTATACTCGCCGGATTACACGTAGGAGCACGCGCGTTACAGCTTCGGCCTTGCATTATTATAAGATCTTGTTCCGCCATTTTTCGAACTTCCTCCGTGAGGATATTCCTGCCGAATTCTATGATAAACCTATCAAAAGTCATATTCTGCAATGTCAAAATTAATTTGCCGAAATTCGCCGAGCCAGCTATGTCAAATAATATTATTAGGTGTCAAACAGGATACGTTCAGAAATTAATATTACGATTTTAAAGATAAGACAAGACAACTTTTTATTGACGAAGTTGCTGGGACAGCTAGAAACTTTTTTTTTTTCCGGCACTTTAAGAAAATAATAAATGAATGAAAACGCAGCGTGGGACGTCCACCCACAAGGTGGACCGACGACCTGATAAAGGTAGCGGGAAGGCGCTGGATGCAGGCCGCTACCAACCGTGCGATGTGGAAGTCATTGGGGGAGGCCTATGTTCAGCAGTGGACGTCCTGTGGCTGAAATGATGATGATGATGATGAAATGAATGAAAATGACAAATCTTCGAACGTGTATAATACCGTGCCAAAGTAATCATATAATTTTGGCACCTTAATAACTATTGCCGTTTTTGTTGTAAAGATCATGCAGCGCTACTTGCGGATATTATTGGAAAGAAAACTATGTAGGCTCTAGATCTGAAGCCGCTTTAACGAACACGAAGTGCTCATACAATGCGGCGTATTTTCTTCCAGTCTTTAGTCAGGACTTTAGTCGAATTAAAACCCCGGTTGAACGTGATATAGCCGCACTAGAATACGGTGTTTTTTGCATAATCGCAAGACTTCGTTCCGGTGTCGACCGAATGTTATCACGATGTATGTGGCCCAGGGGTTACTGTAGCCGCTAAGGTTTGAAACTTCTTGCTTAAAATATTGTAGTCTCTGGCATAGACTACGACGGTAGTCATGGAGATAGGAGTTTGTTATCTCGTGTCAGATGTAAATGGTGAAAAGAAAACCCATGATTCGTGTTATTTTTATGCAATATGTAGGTATTTTATAAAAGTGGAACCCCGAGTGATCTCCAAAACCCATTCTATTATTATATACGATTCGGCTTCGATATCTATAATACAATAGGAGTTTATTTCATGTGTCAGATGACAAGGGTGGAAACAACCTACGATTCATGTTGTTTATTTACGTGCAATATGTGGGCATATTATAAAAGTGGAATGCCGAGTTGTATTTCTAAAACTTGTTCTATTATTTTATACTATTTGGCTGCGACTCGGCGTGACGACAATACAAAACATTTTTCGCGAATCGGTGTTCATACATTCACACAATACATTAGACGCCATGTTGTCATAAACGACATATTATAAAATCGCTGTGATTTAATATTCTTATTCATTAATTTTATGGCAAGTGTCCATAAGGAATCATTGTTCTTACACACAGAATCGTATTATTTCGCTTTCGGGTAGTAATATGTCAAAATTGTTGGTTCTTAGGCGAACAATGTATGGAGAACGAACATTGTCCTTTATAACGAACGAACTTTTTATATTCCAAAATTGTGGCATAATTTATGTAACGACTGTTTGATTATGTAAACACAGGTAAACAGGAGAAAATGACGTACTTATTCTTCAAGAAAAAAGTTGGGTTACAACTACAATAGTTAAAAAAAAAAGATATTGTCATGAAAGAGGTCGCACTTTAAAAGTAAAAACTGTCTTCTGCAACAAACCGCTTCAACGCGACGCCTCACCCTCCGCGGTAATTAGGTTAGCCGCCTGTAATCCCTTCAGGGGTGTCGCTCACAAAAAACGAAGAATTATTTGATGTGGGATGCCTGTATTCAGGAACGGTATTACAAAGTGAAATAGGATTAGAACTTCATCAAGCAGATTATGAAGATATGGAGTAAAACGTAATTCAACTGGATAATTACGTTTACAAACAGATCTCTGTGTTTTGTTAGGAAACCCATCGGGGGTTTTTGTGCGGATTTTAAGCCTGTGTAGGTATTTGAATGATATTAGAGTTTATGTGGGTATTTAGGTCTGCTTAGCTAGCAATACTTAGCTTGTAATAGGTCTACTTAGTCGTGAATTTTTGCCTCTTTTGATTCATTTAAGTTTAGAGATAAAAGTTCAAGCTACGTCACTTACCTACATACGATGATACGAGTGTCGTTCATGCTTCTTGAACGAATACCGAAATCCATAGGTCATTTTCCTAAGTCATAATAATACAACCTCAATCAATGTCAACGTGGCAACCCTAGCAGTAGCAAGGGCTATCAGCGGATTCCCTTCTGTTTGCACTGATCACCTGACTTAACGGCCGCAATACTGGGCATAATAAACATTTATTGCCGTTCTGTTTATCGTTCCCCCGTTGGGCATGGTTATTTACAACCGAAATGGTCGTTTGCTTAGTCCGACTTTATTCCTGAATCTAAACACCGCGTTTTGCGTTTATTATGTTTAATTTAATGTTAAACATTTATCACTATTGGATATCAGAAGTCCGGGATTTGTCAATAGGCCTTATTAGGTCGCGGCCTAGGGGCGGCACAGATTTCACAGCTACTCTTAGACTCAATTTACAGAAGACGATTTCAGAAGATAAAAGTCAAATGAGATCCAACAACAAGCCTACGGGCGGCAAATCTGTAAATCCGCGACTGGGTAGCAGCCCTAATGTCAGGTCTTATGAGCCGCGACGCCGACAGGCATCTGATGTCTCACGTTACGACTACTTCTACTACCATTGGCGCCAACTCAGAGCGGTAATGTACCCTGAGAAGCATAGATCGTCTTTCTTATTGTTAATTTAACTGGGGATGGAGATTTTCACTTTAATACGCCTGCAGGAAATTACTCCTAGCTGTAGTTCTAGCAGAATAGAATTATGACTACTCTTACCCTTCCCATGTTACGACGTGGAAGATGACTAAGGGACAAAATATGCGAAAATTAGGCCTCTCGAATCCATCTGAACAACGTGGTGGGTGTATGCCAAATTCTACCTTTGTAATACATAGTTTTTACACTGTATTGTTTTCCTTGTAAAATAAAATAAAATAAATAAATAGATACTAATATGTTCGTGGTATTGCAGTGGAGATTAGAATGTCCTGGTGATGATGACTCTCTCTGAGAATTTCTGCTTGCGTATAAAACGCAGTGGTTTGTGTCCACTAGTGAAACGAATGGGAGTTCATAAATAAATACCTCTATTCCTCTTACCTAAAGTTTTGCTGGGACGAAGAGAAATTAATAATAATGATTCAATTTCTCTCCGTTCCACTATATTCTATTTAATTCAGGCTTACTGCGCGTTCATAGTTGCTAGTTCGGCGGTTTTAATTAACGTCTTGCCCTAACAGATTCTGCCCACAGGACAACAATGGCTGGTCTGCGGCGCGCCAAACAGCCCACCCTCGTCAATCTCTATCCAACAAACGTTTACAGTGCTGGGAATGGTCAATTCAGTTACGTTTTTACTTAGTTAAAGGTCCTTTTACCTATTTCTTAGGTATCAATTAGAAAATGATACCAACTTTAGTTTTACTCGACTACTTGCCTACTTAAGTTGGTCAAAAATCTGTCAAACTCCATACAAAAAGCACCGGCTACCGTTATAGTTACAGCTTACACTTAAAGTTAGGTGGTGTAACTCAGCCTTAGTAGTGGGATTGCCAAAATACATTTATGTTGACTTAATAAAATAGATTGCTTTAAAGATACGTTAACTACAGAGTTACCCTGCTAAAGAAAAACTTACTTCACGTTAAAAATATTTAATGCCCTCCTCTCCTTGGGGCATTTTCATTAAGTTATTCTAGTTTAAGAGCGTTATAGCAAAAAGTTGGCGTTCGAATTTTAGGTTTTTATTGCTTGACGTCGCGTAGTGAGTGCGCAAACTGCATTTATCTGTACAATTTCAACGCTGCGTCGACTAAACGATCTTAATCCGTAGTTGTATCGTACCTAAGACAGTATATCATACATAATAATAAAGAAATAATGTATAATTCACCTATTTGATTTTTTCTCAGATCAGACTTTTAGCAAAATCAAGTTACGTAATTAATGTATTTTTTACACTAGTAAATCCCGCGACAAGTTTTTAATCTTTAAATTGATTAAAGTAATAAGTTGATGGGTTTGAAAGAATTTATGTTTTATTTTATTCTTTTTACAGCATCAAAAGCTTGTTTATGAAAAATATTTACTATTTAAATTTTACTTTTGACTTTTTAGTTTTTATGATGCGGGATGGAAAAATTAAAATTTATTCTGATTTTGTGACGTTTCCGCACATAAATATGGATAGGTTAAATAAATAGAATGAAATGTATGAAAACGAGCGTGCCATTTTTTAAACGTTATCTATAATATCTGTGTCCATCAAAGAGCTGGTAACTAAACATCGTAAGCGCCATTCACATTATTATCTAAAACTTAATAATCAATATTTAGTTTTTGTAAATCTAAACAAGTCAGGAAATCAAAGAGGTAAATACTAATATCATTGTGATTTTATAGAATTTATTATTTTAAACCACGGTCGTATAATGCTAAAAAATCAGAGGTAACTTTAAGATTTTTATCCATAGAGAAAAATTTATCTAATTGTGTTTTTAAACAGTTATCCCATTAGGTACACATGCGTTCTGTAATACAAACCCATCAAAAACAATACTTGTCAAAAAACCAAGTCTCACTACTCAGTTGTTCTACGGTAAAAAGTTGTGAGATCCATGTAATACCAAGTCCAGTCCAGGAAATCATTAACGTTTTACATAAATATATTGACTTGGCCATCGCATGAAAACACGTGTAAATTAAATTATTTAGTGCGAAATGAAACGAAATTTTGCATGCCTGTGTAGACATGCAAAATTTCAGCTCAATGGGAAAACGGGAAGTAAGTAAATTTTAAGTTGCAAGATTTTACAACTCCAGATGTCAAAGAAAATAAAAGCTTGTAGATAGCTTTACAAAGAAAAAAAAGATTTATGAAGAAAATAAAAAGTACTGTCTACGATACATTTGTTAGGCCGTGTTGCACCGTCTTACTTTAACATTGACATCAAAATTTTGGATGTCAAAAATCTGTCTAACATAAAACACCGGTTATTGTCAGTTAGGGTCAAAGTTAGGTGGTGCATCTCAGCCTTAGTGTATTTTAATTAAATTTAATACAAATAAGGATGACGAAGATTATCGATAAGTGATCTCACTCGAATATTTCCTAAAATAGGTATACAAGATGTCGAACAAATGGTTACTTACTGAAAAAGTGCTTCATGAGACCTAGCAAATGGCATCAATAAATGTTTAAGAACGAACTGAATCTATTCAAAAAACCTATATTTCCAGCTTTCATACATAATGATATAATACAGTTACAAACAAACACGAAATCAATGGTTTCTGAGAATTCTGAGTGCCTTAATGCCGTCCCCTTTATCTGTTTATTTAGTATTTATTAATTAGTATCTCTTGATGATATTGTAGCAAGTTTTAAACCTAAAATCATGTTTTCCGTAAATAATTTAAATAAAAATGCAATTTACGAGTTTGTTGTTTGATTATTATATATTACTCAATTAAAAATTTAAATTTAAAAAATTAACACTTCTAATATGGTAGGTATGGCTGGCGGCATACATTTAGTATGAAATTCGGAAACATTGAATTTTCGCATAGATCCAGTTTATTCTTTGACCTATTCATTGTTATTGTTTTAAAGAGCTCATGAAGCACTTACAGGAACAGTAAACAGTTTCTCGATATCTTGTATAATTAAAAATCAAGTGAAATCACTTATCGTTTCCACCCTGTACCTATACTTTTAAAAATAAACTCATTTTATACGTTCTTTTGTATAAGTATCTACAATACTAATACCTAACCAACTTAGTTGACGTTTTATAAAACTATTTGTCTAATGCCCGTTTTCACCATCAATCCCTAATTTTTAAGTGACTCCTTTGAAAACAAAATTCCTGTCATGTGTTACCATAGGGGTCGCTTAAAAATTAAGAATTGATGGTGAAAACGGGCATAAGTGTCATCGAGTGACCGCTGGTGGATTTGCCATTTACCTGACGTACCCCTTTATTACTAAACGTTTAATATCAGATGAATAGTTACGCACCAATTTCTTTCATTCAGTCGTCAGTAATTGAACTTTCGGAAAAACATGACGAAGCGTTGTGTGACCATACAGACGCTATTCAACTTTTATTAGTAAGGAAGAGTATATTTTATGTTGGTAGAAACACAATAGCATAGACTAATGTTTTGACACCCTGTTAAAATTTTTATTGGTCATTTATTTTTTCCTGACCAAACAGATACCATAATAATATCTTTTGTCTATTCTACCCATATTCTGTAAGTAAAATAATAAAAAGTTTGAAAAGAAAGAAATTACAAGTCCGATTTACCTAAACAAATAAATTAAAAATACTTGCGGATCAAAAGTACTCAATCATACTACAATTTACGAAAAAATCACGCGTGACGCATATACGTCAGTGGGCAGTCAACTGACATAGACCCGGCGTCTACGAGTGCCAAAGCACGACTGATTTATGCCATTTGATGCACCCGATTTTATAGTATTTTCAAATTAATTTTTCATTTGAAGATTGAAGATAGATATTTTTTCTTTTTCACACAATAATAGTACTATGTTTCTTCTTAAGTATAAAGTAGTTTATGTTGCCAAATGACTTTTAGATTATGAGATGTGACCTGTTTTCTTGCAGTAATTTTCTCGAATTTTGACTATCTTAGACATGATAAAAATGCATTTTGATGAATTAAACATCAAAATTTTCTCAATACACTTTCTTCTTCAGGGTATGCTTATTCTAATGAATACATTCTATCTTTTTACTTAGAAATAATTTTGTTGTAATATTAGTTCAAAGTTGTGCCTTCGCGAGTTACCTGGAAATCGGGCTTTCGAAATTCGCTGTTTTCGTAGGCAAAAATCCAATTTGAACGAGATTTTGTCAATAGACATTCCGTAAAAACGTATGATAATTACGATGATATAAGTCAAAAGAAGCTATAACAATAAATTATATGACTAAAATCATTTCGAAATCTGCCAAATTATCGATTTCTGCATGAAAAATGTGACAACGCTCTTAATACTCTAACTAAACTTAAATCAATATTATTTTGTAACGAATATTGCTCAATAATATTTGACACCTAGTCACAAAGTCGCATCTGTTGGGATTGTTGGACGATTGCGTCACAACGAACCCTCGTCAATTTGATGCTTTCTCAGCCCATTTAATGTTCTATTTGAGGCATTCGGACACCAAAGATTTGGAATTGACGCACCTTTGTTTCAATTATGGAATAACAGAAAGATACCAAGTCACTAAATTACAGAAACTAACAGTCAGTTTATCTGTTTGTTACGTTTTTGAAGATGAGCCAAGGGATACTTTTATGAGTTAGGAAGTTTTGAAGTTAAAGTTTCTGAAAGGGCGAAAATTGATACTTATTATTATTGTTAATGAAATGAGTGTCTATTATGATAATTTTTTTCACCTAGTTAGGTAGATACCTACTACCTAACTGTAGATAGGTTAATCTGAGCTTTATATTCAAGGTTTTTTGCTAACAGGTTTAAAAGTAAAAGGTGACATCTTTTTACCTCCCTCTTGCGTATTATTTTGAATTCAAGAGACAGGTCATTAGGACTTCTATTTCAACGGTACACACACGTGTTATTGTCTACATTAGGTACTACACAACACAGTTGTTTACTCAGAAGAAGTTCAATTTCGATAAGTGCCACAACATAGTTTATAGCTGGAGCCGTATTTTCACGACCCTCTACTGTTTCTACTAAGACAAATGCTTTCTGTATTCGTTAATGACAGTAGAAACGCTAAGTTCTACGTAGAAAGTTCGTACAACTTGTTTCGTTGGAAGGTTCGATAAATGATTTAGCGCAATTCTCTGGTGTCTACAAGTAAGTACCTACCTACTTTTACTCTTATACAGGCTGGAAACGGTAAATGACTCACTAGATTATTTCCAAACTGTACACGATATCGAAAAACTGGATACTGATCCTGAAAGTGCTTCATGAGCTCTATCAGACGGTATAAATAAATAGGTATCAGAATAAATTGGATCCATCAGAAAAAGTGTTTTCAGCTTCCATACATTTAGTAGGTACAGCCACGTGGCACTCATCTCTAAAACTACGGTTTTTTACGTTAATTTGAGACTGTAGGACATAGCCGACATACGTATGATGTGCAAAATCTGAATACGCAAAAAGTTAGTTGGTCCCGTAACATGGGTAATGGGTAGAACAACGAGTACCTACCGACTAATTATTCCGCCTCGTAGAAAACAGGGACAATTCTGGGAATGTAGCCAACTATCTTTGATTGGCTATTACCCAAAGAAGCTTTGTCCACCCTGTCTCCTTAACCCTTCATTTGGCAGTGATGCTTTTAAGCAACAACCACTTTGAATATTTCTACAGCACCAAATAATAAGTTTTGTGCAAATCATTCGATTTTGTTACAAAGCTTAGTTCAGCAAAACACTAGTAAATCGGTCGTCGACTGAGTTTTGAGTGATTTCATATCCATATTTCTGTCAGACGCCAAGATGACGCGCAATGAGAATAACAAAGACGGAAGTTTTATGATTTTGTACTATTTTCAACCGACTTCAAAAAAAAGGAGGAGGTTCTCAATTCGACCCGTATGTTTTTTTTTTTTTTTTCTATGTTTGTTACGCGATAACTCCGCCAATTATGAACCGATTTGAACCAATCTTTTTTCGGTGTATAGGTAATACCTCAAGGGTGGTCCCATTTAAATTTAATAATAGAAAAAACAACCCCCAAGGGTGGAAAATTGGGGATGAACTTTTTTATATGCAATATCTCCGCCGATTATAAATAAATTTGAACGATTATTTTTTTGTTGAATAGGTATTATCAAAAGGGTGGTTTCATGCGAATTTGAAGAAAATATTTCACCCCCAAGGGTGGAAAATTGGGGATGAACTTTTTTATACGCAATATTTTTAATTTTTAGTTTTTTTTTGTGTTCACGCATTTGAAGTCGGTTTTATTTTTTTAAAAAGTTAATTTGTATCGTTTTACTTCGAATCTATAAGTCTACGACTTCAACGACATCACTGCTACAGTAAGACTAGTCTTCTTTACAAAGATTACAAATTGTTGTTTATAATATTATATCATCTCTAATTATTTTTGTTTTGTCTAAATTTAATTCATAATAAATCAAACTAATCATATAAAGCAATATTTGGCGTAGAAATTGTGTTTTCTAATACATGACATGCTTCCGAACCTCGATGTTGCCTAGAAGCAACAGTGCCAAACATCTAACAAAATAGGTTTAGCTTTTTGTTAATACAAAAGAGTGTCAATACACAATAAATCAATCATGTATTACATGAATAATGTTATAGAGATGGTATAGTAATTACTTTTGATGCAATTACGGACCCTGTCGGGCACAGCATTTTAGGAGAGAGGAAGAATTTGCTGTCTGTCTCTATGTTGTTTGTCTTCACACTTATACCGATGAACTGATTTAAATGATAAACACATTTTTCTTGCGTTGAAGTCAACAACTATAGCAGATAACGGTAACATACCAGTTTCAGAAGCTAAAGAGAAAATAAAAAGCCAACCTTGGCTCGGCATATTGATCGTGAAGTATGATGACATACGTCATCTATCAAATGTTGGAGAAAAAGGTCATTAATCGACTTTGCGAAAATGGCCAAAAAAAAGTTTAATGCATATAAAGGCACTGGGTCTCTATCAGAAGGAACTCTAGGGGTGGAATCTCCATAGGCGTGGGTTAACGGGCAAGGAGATAATATCTTGGATGGTTGACAATCACTTTTCCTACAATTTAACGTTCCACCAAACTCAACACGCTCTCAAAGATAACCTCGCAGCCGCCTGCTCACACTTGACATGACACAACTCATTGACAGTTATCTTTTTCTGCGCATCAGTCGGGTGTTATAGATGACCCACGCTGAACTGTCCCACCAAACTCAATGACAGGGGGGCGCTACCATCGTTCAACTATATGGTTTCCAACATGGCAAAAATCGGAACCAGCGATCCGGTATAGACGGTGGCGCCCCGCTGTCAATGTCATGGACAGGACAGTTCAGTATTTTGGAACTATACGTTTAGGAATCACAAACCTTCTGCTCTACAGATTTCTACAGATAACATAATATTAAGATTGGTACTATTAATCATCAATAATAATTTGCAGCATCTGTGTCCGGCGCCGACACGGCCAGCCTGACTATCGCACGGCCTCGTGCGCTTAGTCCAGGGTTTGTCCATCTGTAAACAATCAATTTCTCATTATCACAGCTCGTCCATTCCTGACTACAGAGCGTGCGAATATCATATCGTAGAATCACAATAAATACAGCTGATCAGGGCGTGATGACCCTCGATCAGGAAACCAAACCATTACAGCTGGCCCGGGCGCGAAGCCCGACCAGGAAACCAAAACATTACAGCTGGCCCGGGCGTGAGGCCCCTTCGACCAGGAAACCAGGGTTTAGGTAACATGGCCCGACGCGCAAGGCTTAAGCCAAGGCTCCTTCAACCATTTACCTCAAACCGCACCACTACTACTGCTGATCCAGGCATGCAGCCGTGCGACCAGGAAACCAGAGTTTAGGTAACATGGCCCGACGCGCAAGGCATAAGCCAAGGCTCCTTCAACCAGTTACCTCAAACCCAACTACCACTATTACTGCTGATCCAGGCATATGCAGCCGTGCGATCAGGAAACCAACATTACACCAGCGTGGCCCGGGCGTAAACAGCCCCTTCAACCACGGCAACAGGGCGGCCCGGGCGCCCTTGGCCCGGCCCCCTCAACTCACTCACTCACAAAGGCCCTTCCAGTTTACGTCAATCACAATAATTTCCGTCAACCTGCACCAACTCTCAATGTCTGAGCCAGCATCCTCCATGTAAAACTTGATGAGTTGCGTAGCGTAGGTGTGCATGCTGAAAGATTTATCTCCTTTGAATAGTGCCCTTCGAATCCCACTTCTGATAAAGGCACTGGGTCTCTATCAGAAGGAACTCTAGGGGTGGAATCTCCATAGGCGTGGGTTAACGGGCAAGGAGATAATATCTTGGATGGTTGACAATCACTTTTCCTACAATTTAACGTTCCACCAAACTCAACACGCTCTCAAAGATAACCTCGCAGCCGCCTGCTCACACTTGACATGACACAACTCATTGACAGTTATCTTTTTCTGCGCATCAGTCGGGTGTTACGTTTAGGAATCACAAACCTTCTGCTCTACAGATTTCTACAGATAACATAATATTAAGATTGGTACTATTAATCATCAATAATAATTTGCAGCATCTGTGTCCGGCGCCGACACATAAAATGTGAAATACGATTGATTTTTTTAAGATTTTCATATAAAAAAATTAATTCTATAATATATCTCAATGTTTTATTTAAGTACCCCTATTTGGCAATGTGGTAAATAAGCAACAATCGTTTTTCGCGAAAATACCAACCAAATATTTTTTTTACTATTTTTCTTTCTTAACTTAATTTGATAGTAAAAATTAGGTCTAAATAGATTTTATTGAAAAAATCAAACAATTTGTGTCTTGCCAAATAAAGGGTTAATAGGTTCTGTGGGAAAGTCTTAACTGTCATACACAGTCTCGTCTAATTATAGATCCTTCATCCCAAAGTAAGTAGATTATTGTAAGATAAGTTGGAATAATTTTATCTTTGATCGGCAATGATACAAAGAAGCTTACACAAAAAAGTGACTGGCGAACTAAGTGTTAACTATAACCAATCCAATTCTAGCTTACTACAGAATTATTTGTTTGATTTACACAACCTTTTGTTCCTCATAACCATAGTGTTCGGTGGTCATTTTTGTTGTGTAAGCAGTAACCAAATATTTTTTTCAGTGAAGTGCAACAGTGAACTTAAAAACTACAAGGACTTCTAAACCAAATGCGCTGAAAGGAAGATAGTTGCTTGAATTATTATTTGCTAATGTTATTGTCAAATAATTATTATTATTATTAGGTAAGTAATTGGTTGCTATCATTACATCAATAACAATTCAATTCGGCAATTAATACTTCATTGAAGAGCTAATGAAGTGTGCGTATGATAAAATTATTGCAATGTTGGTCGTCGATACAAATTATAATTATATGAATAACTAGCTTTCCGCCCGCGGCTTCGCCCGCGTGGACTACATATTTTTTTCCAAAATAAAATGTAGCCTATGTTACTCGTGGATAATGTAGCTTTCGAATGGTGAAAGAATTTTTAAAAACGGTCCAGTAGTTTTTGAGCCTATTCATTACAACCAAACAAACAAACAAAGTTTTCCTCTTTATAATATTAGTGTAGATGTAGATTAGCTGACCTGGCAAACTTCATACCGCCTATGTTCATCAGAAATAATGTACCTACTATGACTCTACTGGTGAAAGATTTTTTCTAATCAGCCCAGTAGTTTTGGAGCCTATTCAAATACAAACAAACAATCAAATATTTCCTCATTATAATATTTATTACATAGACTAGTCTCTGCCCGTGACTTCGCCTGAAAATGATTTCCTAAGTACAATTTAACCTTTCATTTTGCGAGGGGGTTTGCCGCGAAGATCGGCTACGTACCTAAGCCATTTTCGGGCACACCAGCGCCGCCAAGACAGCTAGGAGTCGGAGTGGTCGCCATGGCCGAAATCGGTCGGATGGATCATCATCATTGCATCATCATCTTTAGAGTAGGCGCACACCGTTGATTTTTAGTTGGCCGATAGTTGTGCCCGATTTTAATTTGTATGAAGAATCGGCCAAATTGAATCGGCGTAGTGTGCGCACTCCCATACATGCCCATACTGATCAACTGCCCGACTAAACTATCGGCCGACGAAAAATCAACGGTGTGCGCCTACTCTTAACCTTTCCTTATTATGTTCTTCATCCATTTAAGTTTTTGTGGTGACAAAAGGCAGTATTAAAATTTTGTGCAGCAGCTAATTACTCGTACAGTATGTACTTAAGTTCTCATTTATTATAATTATAATAATTTTAGATTGTGAAATAATAGAAACGCTAAAATGATCTTATTATACAGGGTGTTAGGTAAATGGGTATATGAGCCGACACTAGCCCATGTTAACATGGGCATATAAATGGTATGGTGAAGTCAGAAATTTGATATTATCATTTTAATTTTTTTAATTTTCATACAAAATATTTTTTATAAAATCCGATTTGTATGAAAATTAAAATAATTAAAATTAAGACATCAATTTTCTGACTTCACCATACCATTTATATGACCATGTTAACATGGGCTAGTGTCGGCTCATATACCCATTTACCTAATACCCTGTATATAAATAATTTTCTTAACTTCACTAGCTTTCCATGGAAAAACAACGTAATCAACACTTGGAAATCTATAAAAGCTGTAATAATTTCATGTTTTTCGCTGTATTTATAGGTTTTACTGCCTTCGTTTAAATATTCATGATAGAAAGTCATTATGCTGTCATCAGCAACAATCACATGGGTGAATATCAACAAACTCGTTTTTTGCCTAATTCCGGTGGCGAATTTTAATTTCCATTTTCCAAAACTTTTTTGTGACAGAAATAATAGTAAATTACTTTTATTATTCAATGATATGGTAGAGATCAAAATATTATTAATACTTCTCGAGATATTTTGATTTGAAATTATCAAGAGCCACCGAAATTGTATTTGAGCCACCGGGATTAAGAACCAATCCACCGAAATTTATTTATACAGCGGAATTAGGAATATTATGTACGTTTGTCTCAAATTACTTATTTATTTGTAATTAATTAAGTAGGTATTATTATCGAGTAATGATGTTTATAACTAATTGGTAACAATATTCAAGCCTGTGTTGTGACCCTAAAAAGCATCAGATCTTCCCATGTGAGTCGTAGGAGGCAACTAAGGAATCAAAATACTGGAGGGTGGGCTGCAGCATCTTTCCAGGTATTATACTACCATACTAGAACTACCAACCAGCCTGCTAAGCATGGTGCTAACGGCAAAATCCCTTCATAGAGAACAAATCCAAAACTTTCTGGATCTAGCCGTCGGCAGCCCCGTTGTTCTAGACTCATCACAAAGACATCATGCATGACCGTCAAACCCAGAAACCAACTCTAGTCCCGGGAGGGCGACCCACTGCCCCAGGTTGGTGTTAGGCATAGCTGGGCACCGTTAATTAAATAGTTAACTTCGTTAATCGTTAAACCGTTAAAAAAAAACTTCGTTAAACGTTAAAACGTTACATTTAGCAAGATTTAACGCAAGTTAACGTTAATCGTTAATCCGTTAACACATGATAATAAAACGAAAAAAGTAATTGTATGCAAGGTTAAAATAATTACGAAAGCTTGTATCGCGCACGGAATTTATTCCTCTTTTATGTTTGCTCTACAAGCTTTCGAAATTATTTGAACCTTGCATACAATTATTTTTTTAGTTTTAGTAACAACTGCATTTCAGAATAAAGGTTTGTTTTAAAAAAGTATTTTATTATTATAATTTTATTTTACACATTTTAGTAGTAGACTAAGAGCTAGTGAACGCCAGACCTACGTCATTTTATTAAAGCTGAAAGTTTGTTAGCGTATGCTCCCAATATAGGATAGAATGTTGGCGAATCATGAAGTTTGGGTCATCGTGACTTAAGCAGCTATCCTAAAAAAACCGGCCAAGTGTGTGTCGGACTCACGCACAAAGGGTTCCGTTACTATTGATTTATGAATTTTTTTTTAATTTAAGTTATTTGTATGAAAGATTACGCGGTAATAAGCGGTTTACGATTTACGAGGTATTAAAAAAAACTACTTACTAGATCTCGTTCAAAACAATTTTCGTTGGTAGTTTTTATAGTAATGTACATCATATGTTTTTTTTAGATTTTTCATTTTCTTATTTTAGAAGTTAGAGGGGGGGGGGGGGTCCAACTTTTTTCCACTTTGGAAGCGTCTGTCACGCAAACTAACTATTCGGTTTAGAAAAAAAATTTTAGAAACCTCGATAGGGGAGCCCCCAATATTTATTATTATCTTTTTATTTTTGCATCAAAATCTTAATGCGGTTCACAGAATACATCTACTTACCAAGTTTCAACAGTTATAGCTCTTATAGTTTCGGAAAAAAATGGCTGTGACATACGGACGGACAGACGGACGGACGGACGGACGGACAGACAGACATGACGAATCTATAAGGGTTCCGTTTTTTGCCATTTGGCTACGGAACCCTAAAAACTGTCTGGCAAGGAGTTGGAACTGTCAAAACTGTCTGGTTGATGAAGAAACTACTTTTAATTATTGCCCTAAATTTGTGTTTTGTGTATAGTTGACACTAAACTATTTACTTAATTTTCCTGTGTAAGTTAGTACCTAGCTATGTAATTACAATAATGTAAAACAGTGTTATATGCTTATATTTCCCTAGATACTTTTGATTGGGTAAATGTTAAAATAAAACAAAAAAAAATTACGTATAGATACTCATTTTTAATCATTGACACGATGCAAATAAAGAATGACACAAAAGTAAAGGCAAAAGGTTATAATTAACATGCTACTGTAGCACCCACGCCGGCCGCAATAGCGGAGCCGCTAAGAGCACCCAGCATTGCGCCAATCGCGGTGCCGATGCCGGGCAAAATGGCGGTCCCAAGCATAGCTCCTCCCAACGCGCCTCCGACTGCACCACCGGCAGCCTCGGTCCGTACCATAGAAGTACAATAATCATGCCCAGAGCCAGGCGAACTTGTTGTACTCGCCCCTGGTGTAGGTCTAGGTGGGACCATTGGCACCGTAATCCCGGGTCGGTGCACTATCAACACCCCACCTCTCACCAACAATGTATTCAACTGTGTATGACGGAAACTCCTCTGAACACCACCATCTGGGTCCATATAGTAGAATGTCACTTCATCTCGTTCACTGATCTCAATCCCAGTTATCACTATAAAATGGTCACGCTCACTTTCGTCAATGGAGAATCTGCCTCTAAATCCAAACGCTACTGGAGCATCATTCATTAGGCTGTCGTAAACAAATCTGGCAATTATTAAATATCTTCTTGAACTGCCACTGTAATCTATCCAGGGTTGTTCCGGATTCGAAGTGTAGAGACTCGGAAGCAAGGTGATACCTTGGTAACGTCTCCGGTTGTTTAGATTCAATCCCTGAATCCGTCTGTTGATCCCCTCGACAAAGTTATCCGGGTGTGTTCCAGGTTGTATGGGCGAAAAGTTTTCATTGCTCATTGCTCGTATTAATGCATCAACGCAGTTGTTGCCCGACACTGAATCATATGACGGTGACAATGTTTCACGCTGCACTCCCCAGAATCGCAGCATGGCGTAGGCAGCCGTGGGCCCGCAGGAGTAGGCCAGCGTCTGTGCTTGAGCCGGCACGGGAAGGCGCACACTTTTTCCAGAAAGCTCTAATTCATTATACTCTCCAATGACCAAACGTTTGGTCCGTATCAAATCTTCCTTTCGGACCACACTAGCACAGTCCGCGAGAACTGCCCACAGTAAGTAAAATATTATGTTTGTAATAATCATCATGGCACGGTCGCCAATGAACGATGCCGAAGAATGAATAACGCGAAAGTGATATCATAATGAACTGACCAGCGTTAAATAGCATTCGTTATCACAGGTCAATAACTAAGGGCAATTATAATACTAAATCGTTTAGGTATTACTATCAGGACCATGTTTATATTTTTACCAGCGATAACTAATTATGTAAAAAAGTAAAAATACGCACGAAGGGTTCCGTACGACGCTTTTGTTGTTGCACAGCGTTGAATAGAGCTCTGTGAATGGTTCGTGTGTGACCCTGTGCGTCCACGCGCACTTTGAGACCTCATAGTAATGTTTGTGAATACGGGTGTTAGTAATAGGAAGTCGATGTCCCGTTTTTATCCTTTGTGTATGGAACCCTAAAAACAAACCGATAAGAGTTTATTTGTCTTAACGTAAAAACCAGACTTTATTTTTCTCTCATTATGTAACAAATAAATGTAATCTTGTTACATGATTCATCTGTTAATACACTCGGCGTCAAATAAATCGCACCTCCCGCGGCAATAACTTTACAGATTTTCTTCTGACACAATCATGGTGCCGCAACAATATTGGTGTTATTAGAAAACTCAATAAATAAACTTAAAGAAAAACATTTTTTTTTATAAATAATTAAGAGGTACTTTATATGATGAATTAATAATGAATAATGATTTGAAAAAAGGCCTCACTTGGGGCTCACCTCTGGGACCAATTAGACCAAATTTTGTGGTTATAAAACCAAATAATTATCTCACGTGTCCTCTTTAACAGATGGATAGCGATTAATCCCAATTTAACAGTTTTATAGCCATAAAAATTGGCTCAAGCGTAACTATCTGTCGCTTTAATTAAGAAGAGGCTCTGGAATGGATCCTTCTAAAGACACATTTTTGGGGTAAAACCTTTCCTTTAATGAATTATGAAGTTTAGCACTAGGCTTTCAAATGGTACCAATACTGGCTACACAGGAGTTTCAGCGGTGGGAACGAGAGGTGGTAATAGTCCCGTATCTAAGATCTTAGGCTGAGTTTGACCACCTAACTTTAACGGTAACTATGACGATAACCGGTGCTTTCTGTATGGAATTTGACAGATTTGTAGTACTATGGAGAGGGCTATGCTTGAATCAGGAATGAGAAGATCCGTAAACGAACTAAAGTCACTGACATAGCCCGACGGATTAGCAAGCTGAAGTGGCAATGGGCAGGGCACATAGTACGCAGAACTGACGGTCAATGGGGTAGCAAGGTTCTGGAGTGGAGGTCACGTACCGGAAAGTACAGCGTAGAACGTCCAACCACAATAATAATTGTGATTGTTAACAATTAAATAAGACATCATACTTAAAGTTTCGGACTAGATACTCTTTATGTTTTTGAGAGCTTAATTTACTAACACTGCAAACAGGATGATAGTGTGAAAATACTTATAGTACTACTACTAAGTGGGGTCCTGCATAAAACGGGATGTCACCGTGGTAAAGAGTACCTACATGTAATAACTTAAATTGCTAAAACAATAAGACACCGCGTAATAAATAATGGAGACACGGCTGAGCTTCTGAAAGCAATAGGAACAACTGTCCTTGAGGTATTTAAAAAAAAGTTTACCTACTAGCAATTTGTATTGCATAAATTACTAATACTCCCGTTAACCCCTCGTGTTGATCTAAATAAGCTTGTGTTACGAGCGGCGGCGGTGGGATTAGAACCCGCGTTCTTCGGATCTGGAGTCAGCCAGTCCGACCACTTCACCGTTCGGCTGTCGTGGGTATAGAAGTGTGGTAGTACACTTCTTCAAAAAAGGCGACAAAACTACATATATTAAAGAATTGTATGTATACCCATCATACTTCTGGGTTATCTGTACATTTATCGAGAGTTATGACGAATTGTTCCACTTGGATGTTTTACTACTCCTAGCTTTCCGAACTAGCTGCTTTCTGAAAAGGCTTCAGTAGACCACATACATACGATGATTATACAGAAGTATTTTGCCTTCCGTTTGTGGACTATGAGAAAGCCAGCAATTCCATCAAGACTTGGGATGTTCTATACAGTCTTTTTAGTGAGAACTACAACGACACACAAACGCTTCAATATCCGTCTGTTTCTAAGATCAGAATTCGAAGCTTATCCAGTTGCAGAGAGGGGTAAGAAGACAAGGAGACTGCATATCTCCAAAACAGTTCTGTACCGCCCTGAAATATGTTTTAAAGCCATAGGACTGGAGTGGCCTACGCTGAGACGTTAGAAGACCTATATGCACAATGCTTGATGGCCTCAATAGAGCTTCTCAACTAATATGTCTAAAAATAAAACATGGACAAAATAAAAATTATACCATAATGTACAGATATTATGCAGCACTGGCTGCATCCACTCGAAGATTTTCGACTTGAAACTCTATGTTGTTGAAGCATTTTTTTTTATTTTATTTTTTTTAAATAAATTTATTTTTTTGAAATACATACGAGTATATTACTGATGGATGATAATAATTTTGTAAATAATCAGTATAGTCATGCGATTCTGTTAAAAATATAATATCGTCACTGCAAGTGCAATACTGCTATTTTTTAAATAACCTGCATGTCATTTAAACTTTATTCCCTTGCAATAAAGTTCAAAATTAATACACTGACGAACTTAGATGCAATACAAAAGCATGTCCCAATTGTCGTCAAAATAGTGTTAATTTTGACAAGTACTGGGTCAAGCAGGGAATTTAGTGAACCAATAAATGTCACACGTAAATTATATTAAACTAATGAAAAAAAGAGTCGTTTTATGGGTTGTGTAGAAAAATTACTTTACATTTTTACAAAAAAGTCACACCTCCCTAAACCCGATAGATTTTGCAAAAAGTAAAAACTAAACTGACGGGTCAGATTCCAAATTCAGTGCCTAAATTGACAAAAAATGAGAAATTTTGGAATGAGAATTTTCAAAAAAATTTATTTTGCATCCATTGCATGTTTTAACTAATTGTTGTTATTTTAACTTAACTTAACATTTTTTATGGCATAAAATATGTTAAGTTCATGTTGGTGGAAAATTTTAACAAACGTTTTTGTAAAATGTGACGAGTACCTACAAGGGCCCACCCTTGTCGGTATTACCTGCGCTTACCTTATTTATACATTTTGTGTTTCACTTTATCTCGAAACGATGATACTATAATAATGATAAAAATATCAGATTTCCTGTTCCTCGCTCACAATCAGGTCAACATAGAATTCACAAAGTTGGCGAAACGTTCTCACTTCATGGTTTGAAACTCCGCATCAAGATGAGTTAAATCGCAAAGTAAAGCAGAAGCTGGTAACTTACAACTTTGTCAATAGAAATTTAGACTCGTGGCTTCAGCTGAACTATGCTCGGTCACCTTTTCAAGTCAAATAATAACTTGTAATTAGGAGAACTTAGTTTTATTTAAAGAAACCGTCAGAAAATGCGGTAGTAACTAGACGGTCGTTTAATTAAAAATTAGGATAGGTACCTACCTTGGAAATGCCTACCGAAGCTAGGGATTTTTGTTTTGAAAAGAATAGAGAACATTTTTAGAAACTAATGTATGTATCATCCTCTTTATTAATTAACGGTTTTATTAACTCATACTTAATAGGCCTATATGACATCAGAAATTCGCGACTCTATATTTGTTTTATTAACATTCCAATTTTTCTAAGCATCTTAAAAACTTAGGATACCTACTATCTTTTTTCTGGCAAGCCGCGAGCCACTTTTAGAACATTTCATAAATAACATAAAATGCGCTGCTACATACACGGTCTCGTTTTCGCAAGATTCTAAGATATACATGGGAGCAATTTTGAGACGCCTCCAAGGAATTGAAAGAAAACACAGTGTGGTTTTGAGGCGGGGTGTTTGCTTATAGCGCACAGCCAAACAAAAACAAGCAAACAGAAAAACTGTTAAAACTATGCAAGTTCTTACAGTAAACAGGGCCCTGACTGGAGTGCACTGTAACGTAGGTATACCTATGAGAGAGTTTACACACATCTACACGGACAAACTTTATAAAGGTCTGAGTATTTTGGGGAGCTACTACTCGTACAACTACTGTTGTTAACCTACTTACTTGGGTACTTTATTGTTGGGTTTTCATATGCTACATACTAATGGTACCTACAATGTTATTATGGTTTTTGTGCTCTTTTTATGCGTAACAATATTAATACCTAGTCATAACTTCTATTTAACTCCAAATTCTATCTACTACGAGTAAACTGGTGGATTTGCCAAAGCTGTGTCTGCGTATTCTTTGAAAGGTCATGATTTGTATATGAGTTGCTTGAATATTGAACCCGCGGGCAATGGGATCACATTTTGGTTACGAGAATAAGTTTAGCTTGTTTTTCCCATGGCGGGGTAGGGCTTCTAGGAACACTAGTGGATTAAACTTTAAGTACAGTTACGTAGATTGGTAGCTGAGTTAAAAATATTGTCTTCCTTTTATAAAGATGATCCAAAAATCAAATTAAATATTTGAAAAAAAAAAAAAGAAAAAAACTTTTATACAAGTACTGAAAATATAATGTATACTAATAATATAATGGGAAATACAGGTAGACCTTTATCAATTAAGTTAAATACCTATGTACCTACTTACTAACATGCTTGCCAAGAGGTAAAGAGAGTAAGTAAAGCCTTTCAGAATTCAGTCAAATACTTTCAAACGAATAAATGCTATCACTATTTTGCTACTTAAACAAGGTTTTAGTTAACAGCTAACAAACATGTTTATATCACTACTAACATAAACATTTCCGAGCCACAAGGTACGAGTAGTGTGCTAAAAATGCACATTCCACCGAGCGTCCGGAATACATCTCCCGACAGTGACAGAATGCAGACATTAGTTTGCCGAAGACCTTATCTGGTCCTTTGTAGAAAAGTCGCTCCAGCTGACCATTCGGCTAGAAACATTGTGAAATGGCTGTCTATGGAATCATCCGGCAGATAAACGAGTCTGACATGAAACTTATAAATCTAGAGTCCTAGAATTGGGATAAAATACCTCTTTAAGATAAGGGTTATTTTTCACAATGTAATACTATTTTTTGTACCAATAGGACCTTTTATTTTTAGGGGAGTGACATGCACGAAAACAATAAGGGAAGACACAAAGTATCCCATTGGGACTGAATCAATGATATTATATAAAAACAAAAGCAGATATGTTATAAGCGCTCGCGCTGTGAATACTCAAATACGTCCCAATTGGGACGTCTTGTGTTTAGTCTTCGTGTGGCCTGCGTCGTGTGCAATCGCGTGCGTACCACACCGTAAGTTCCTGTGTTCTTACCAAAATAAATAAAAAATGCCATCGTGTGTGTTTCGAAAGTGTACCAATTATGACTCTAAAGTAAACAAAATACAAGGGATCTCTTACCACATGTGATTATGCAAAATTATTTAATATTTATATTTTCAATTATTTATGCAAACAATCAAGACGCCATGCATGCGCCATGTTCAAGTTAAGAAAGAGAAAGCGATCTTGTTTTGACGTTAGAGCGATAAGGATGCGTGCGCTGCGGACATAGATTAGTTAGTGCAGAATCGTTAAAACTATAGCTATCTCTTTCATTTGCGTGCTATTTCGTATCTTTTGTTTCACTTATCAGTTACATTTGTCAATGTGTGCAATTTGGAATAGCTCGGCACGGATTAAAATCGTAATTTCTATGAACGTAACATATCTATAGTTCTATAATATCATTGGACTGAATGCTTTTTTCCGTTCCGCATGCGTGTAGCCCGCGTAATAGGAAAAACATGTATGAAATAATGAAATGCGGGCAACCCGCATGCAGACCAGATCCGCATGCGTGCTGAAATCCGCATCACAGGAAAAAGGCACATGTAGGTACTATGAGCGTCAACTCATGATCCGTGTTTTATGTTATCTGTGTCCGTACTAAAAGTAAAGTAGGTATTTATTGCCCGATTGCGCCAGAAGGAGGGTTATGTTTTTTATTTATTTATTTGTATTAGGAAGACCAGGGTTTACTTAATTAGATAATGAGTAGATAGTCTCATCATGAGGCGTATGAATGTGTGGTGAAAATAATTAAGAAACTTATCTATTACAGGCCTAAAAACAAAGCCCTATAAAATTTCATTATTATTACAAGCGGGTTCTCGGCTTTTCGAGAAGAAATTTAAAAGAATGTGGAAATGAAGGCGCAGTATAAAATTATGGCTAAATACATGAATAAAATGCGATAGTATGGCCATTTCCGTTGTGTGGTCGCCAAGTTTTGTCATAATAGTAGGCTTTATTTTCTGAAAAATGAAAAGAAAATATACACTTTTGTATGAAACGTCCAACATTATTTTATGATTGTATAAAAATACCGCTTAATTTTTTAAAGCGTGTAAAAGTCTTTTAGTTTTATACTTTTGGGTAGGCTTCACTTTATCACGCTTATAGTATCTGTGTTCAATTGATTGGCATTGATAGAGTCTTATCCTATTATCTGTAACGTATTCGAGCCCCTATTATAGCTGAGTACATTCAGGCAAGACAACCGCTTTCACCTGTATCCAGCTTTATTCAGCGATCTTGATCTAACTGATTGCACCGTATCGTGTAGGTGCACCCCTGTGATAAACCCCCTCTAATTCTACGGCAAATTGACATGCCATGCGAGAGTGATTTTATTACTAAACGTGAGATGGAAATTATCCCACAAAGTTAATGAGGGTAAGTGATACTAGTCACCTACCTACCCACGTTAACTTATTTAAAAATGTTTTAGTAATAGAATGTGTTTCTTTAATTGGCTTATGTTCAAGTTGTATCTTCCTGCACATTTATGTAAAATTTAATGCTGTTGAAACATTGTTAAACAAATAAAATAAAATAAAAATAAAATAGTCTCGGGAATTTTCTGTAATATTATTGGTGTCATTACATTTAGGCTTCCCTCTTTTGCTGAAATGGGGGAATAGAACGGTGGCTATGTGAAGTGTGAACTGCTACCTTTAGAATTTAGGCATTGATTTCGATACAGTAGGCAAGAACCAAGAGACATCGAAGTCATAATTAAACGAATGTGTTAAAATATCTGTTTAATTTATCTTGGTAAATAAAAAGTCAACGTTGCAATAAATACATGAAAACGATTGCCTAGTAAGTGTAATTACCTGTACCTATGTCTAATGGTTCGAAGGCAATAAATACATTTTTTATTTATTTATTTAGTAAGTGAGAGTCTTCAGCAAAAACATAACCCTCCTTCTGGTGCAGTCAGGTAAAAATGGAGTGACGATTTGACTAGTGCAATAGCGTTTCAGTTTATTGTTTGACTTGTTATAAAAAGGAAACGTGAAAGGTGTTGAACATCGTATTTCTCGAGACGTTTACTTCGACGACTCCATTAACGGCCCGTTCGAAGTATCTTTTGTTTGGTCCGCAGAACGGAGCGGAACAAGATCTGCGGAACAGCTGTCATTTGCACTGGCCACAGAATATACCCGGAGATAACGTTTTGTGAAACGATTTTGCTTCAACTTTTATTTATTTATCTTACGACTTAAAAAAAAAAGTTCTCTATGTGAACACGTATACGAAAAGTTTTTGCAATTACAGTTTTATTTATTTTTTACAAGATTAATATGCCATTTATAGGTCATTGATAATTCTGTATACCTACGTAGATGATAAGGACAAAAATGCAAAAAATATGAATGGTTGAAAACATTCTCATTCTCATATCGTATATGTTTCGATGCTTTCGATTGCTTGTAAATCTGTATAGTTAATTTTGTAGCCTAACCAGCTTTCTATGGTAAACTTATTGAGTATTGAGTATTAAACTATAAGTTACAGTTGCTTTGTAGTGGTCTCTTGAGGAGTTAAGTGACCACCTAGGCACCTGCGCTTTGACACGTTAGTTAACTAGTTACCGGCCAATTCCGTTCAGGCATTCTAGGCTTAATTCTCAGTACATTCCTCTAGCACCAAATGCTTCTATATCATGAAATTGAGACCCATGTTTGGGTTAATGTAGAGAGAGGGATTTAATCCTACAAATCAAGTAAAGTACCTATATTCCTGGAATCTTGTGTTTCGTTGGTGTAAAATAAAAATACCTACTGTATTTTTTATTTAAGAAATCCTTTGTTGGCACTGATGCTTTCAATTTTGTTACTCTCACGTTCAAGAGAGCCGAGGAAATTGATTCCTAAGACAAGACATACAATGACAAAACGACTTTGTTAAATTCTACCTCGCTTTGACTTTTTTGAAACTAAGTGAAGTTGAATTACGAATTTTGTAAGTGGGTCAGTTGCCAGGTAGTTAAGAGTTTTCAGGGGTTTCTATGAAACCAGTGCAAGATACATGGATGAAGTCTTGCATTTTAATCACTAGCTACGCTTAAACCGAGTAGTAGAACCAAATAGGGACCTAAGTCAATCTTTGTGTAACTATCTGTGAAGTTAACACATTACTTTACGTGGTCCCAACATATTTTCAGGCGTTGGTCACACTATGCGTCTGTACACTTTTGCCTTCTGTGCCTTCTCAGTGCTGAAACGACTACAACAAGGAGAGATGATACATAATACCATTTGATATGGAGCTTAGTCATGTAAATATAATGTCGCGAACCGATTACCCCTTTTTTGACGAGAATGAGAATCGATTACCCCTGTTTTAAGCTTTTTTGTGCATTAATAGCTTTCTGGTCTGTCCACATGCCCCATCCATTAATTCCGTGAACTCCCCTCATTATGACGCGGGAAACAAACTTACCGCGAACATTCTTAACGCTCTATTTGTTGTTTCTTTCGGAGTAACAATACAAACTTGGAACAAAGCAACCGCCTCAATCCCGGAAAACCCCTGTAATTAAGCGAGGGCAACTTAATCTATTAGCGATTTATATAAATAGTATACTCCCGTAGCTGGGTTCGCGTGAATTTTGGATTGCCATGAATATGTATCAAGTTCACTATGAACATTTCCACAATAAAAGTTGTCTGCGAGTTTATCAAATCAAATCAAATTTCTTTATTTGCGTAATTCCGTTAGTTGATGACAATCGAAAAACCTTATACTATTCCCTCCCTTTATACTTTCAAACAATTAGAAACCTATTTAGATATGCGCCTCAAACTTTAGGTTGCCAGTAGTTAGTCGAAAGTTTAATTTAGGTACGGAAACTAAACATGTACTAAATGACGTTGATACATCTCAGTTGTCTCAGTTCTTAGTTTCAGTATCTTTATTGGAAGTCCTTCAAAAGATCATAACATGAAGTAGATATGAATAAGTAGTATAATACCTATTAGTTATTAAGTTAGTAGACTATAGCTATGATCTAAAAACAAAAAGTTTAAAAAATGGCCGTTCGAAATAAGTTCTCCCACAATCTTGAAAACATACCGCGTTGTTGGGTGTCAGTCGTAAAAGCATCGGTGGGTCTTTCGCCAAAGAATAAATGTGAAACTATCAAGCGGAATGGCGCAGCCCGAACGACTGTCGGAATGGCCGTTCCAACATGCCTCGGTGTCAGCGGCTCTGTGCGTTCACGTAATGGCATGAACGTCGCAAATGACAGTACTTTTAAGGCTCTTACGTATCAACGTTCATTTAATCTGGAGCATAGATTTTGTCCTGTAATTTGACTAAGGTACAGTCAGTCAAATAGCTTATGACACCCAAAGTGGCCAAAAAGTTGATAATACAACCTTAATCCAACGAAGACGTGTTGCGAATTATGTGTGTGGCTACTTTGGGTGTCACCACAGAATAATATAAGTACTACTAGTCCAGTCAAATTAGACATGAACCCTGCAATAATTCGCATACAGCTGAAAATTGGTACGAATGTTCGGAGCACCATTATGAATTAACTGTGAAAAGTCCCCATCGATCCGACGTGTGCTAAAAAAAAAATTCTATGTCAAAGTTAAAAAATACGGGTTTTTGAGATTTTCAGCCAAACGGTAAGTTTTATCACAAAAATATGTATTACAAGGTTTAAGACCATACAATTATCTATCAAAATTGTCTATACACTTTCTCCTAAGAGTCAGCGTTTCTGAGATTCGATGATCCGAAGAGGCAAAAAAGTGTTTTCTTCATAACGGTCTTACACATAAATCCAATGTGATATCGCCTCGTGCCTCAACTCAGCATTGTATCATGATGTGTTGTCGACGTCGAATATAAAATGATCAACCTCAATGTCGTCTGTCATCTTTAATTATCGAAAAATGGGTGCAACTTTGACGAAGGACTGCACCGTGAGTTTCTAAGATACGAAGTTTTCGTGTCTATTAGGTTTAATAGCTCTTATATGCACACATCACTACTCCACTTGTAACTCTATGGTCACTCTTTTAGCCCGGTCAAGTCAGAAAATCCAGGTTATAATAATTCGCATAGAGCTGAAAATTTGTGTGAATGTTGAGAACACCATCCTTAATGAAATGTCAAAAGTCCCCAACGATCCGTCATTTGAAAAAAAAATTTACGAAGTCCAAGGTTTTTGCATTTTTCCGCCAAACAGTAAACTTATCATAAGAAATGATAAGAAATAGTAGTAGATCATAAAATTATCTATTAAAAGTGTCTTTGCCCCTTTTTCCTAAGAGTCACCGTTTATGTGGTAACGATGCAAAAAGTTGAAGAATTCGCATTCTGTTAACTACTCCACAAGTCCACAACTTCAACTCTATTAAAATAGTTTTGAATTGAACAGGATAACAAATACATCTTAAAAAAGGCCTACTGGGGAAACCTGGTAAAAAAAATCCCATCAAAAACAATACTTGTCAAAAAAACCAAGTCTCGCAACTCAGTTGTTCTACGGTAAAAAGTTGTGAGATCCATGTAATACCAAGTCCAGGCCAGGAAATCTTTAACGTTTTACATAAATTATTGACTTGGCCATCGCACTAAATAATTTAATTTACACGTGTTTTCATGCGATGGCCAAGTCAATATTTTATGTAAAACGTTAAAGATTTCCTGGCCTGGACTTGGTATTACATGGATCTCACAACTTTTTACCGTAGAACAACTGAGTTGCGAGACTTGGTTTTTTTGACAAGTATTGTTTTTGATGGGATCTCATTTCTTTTTGTATTTTGTAGACAGCAGTTATGTATCTAGAAAACTGGACCGAAATTGAAAAATTTTACTCGACTTGGCGGTTGCACTACCGTGCCCCCAAATCTCATTTCTTTTTGTATTTTGTAGACAGCAGTTATGTATCTAGAAAACTGGACCGAAAATGAAAAATTTTACTCGACTTGGCGGTTGCACTACCGTGCCCCCAAATATTTTAGTTTTTCCTTGATTCATACACCAAACACTACTTATATTCCAAATTTGAAGCTTCTAGGTCTGCTAGAAGTGCCTTAGAGTTTTGATGATCGGTGAGTCAGTCAGTGAGTCAGTCAGTGAGTCAGTGAGTGACAAAATTAAGTAACTTTGACCCGTTATAATTCTTAAACTACTGGTTCAAATTGAATGAAATTTTAAATATACCGTGTCTTTACAATTCCTGCATAGCTAATGAAAATTCAGCCTTCTAGTTTTATCCACAACGAAGTTACAGGCGGTCGAAAATGGCCTGAATTGCTTCGAGAAAAGGATGGTACGGCCGTGCCGCTTTTTTGCTCGACTTGGTGGGGGCACTGCCGTGCCCCCAGATGCGCCAAATAACCATCATAGGTGTTGTGGAAACATGTGCATGTAACGAGAACATCTTAACTAACTTTTTGATTCGTTCTACCTCATAATCGGTGACTCTTAGGAAAAAGGGGTAAAGATAATTTTAATAGATAATTTTATGATCTACTATTATTTTTTATCTATTTTTATGATAAGTTTACTACTTGGCCAAAAAATGCAAAAAACTTGGGACTTCGAAAACTTTTTTTTTAAATGACGGATCGTCGGGGACTTTTGACATTTCATTTAGGATGGTGTTCTTAACATTTACACAAATTTTCAGCTCTATGCGAATTATTTTAACTTGGACTGTCTAACTTGGCCGGGCTAAAAGAGTGACCATAGAGTTACAAGTAGAGTAGTGACGTGTACATATAAGAGCTCTTAAACATAATAAACACGAAAACTTCGTATCTTAGAAACTCACGGTGCAGTCCTTCGTCAAAGTTGCACTAATTTTTCGATAATTAAAGATGACAGACGACATTGAGGTTGATCATTTTATATTCGACGTCGACAACACATCATGATACAATGCTGAGTCGAGGCACGAGGCGATATCACATTGGATTTATGTGTAAGACCGTTATGAAGAAAACACTTTTTTGACTCTTCGGATCATCGAATCTCAGAAACGCTGACTCTTAGGAGAAAGTGTATAGACAATTTTTATAGATAATTGTATGATCTTAAACCTTGTCATACATATTTTTGTGATAAAACTTACCGTTTAGCTGAAAATCTCAAAAACCCGTATTTTTTAAGTTTGACCTTGAATTTTTTTTTTAGCACATGTCGGATCGATGGGGACTTTTCACAGTTAGTTCATAATGGTGCTCCGAACATGCGTACCAATTTTCAGCTGTATGCGAATTAATGCAGGGTTCATGCACAGTAGATAAATCAAACAGTACGGAAACTTAGCCCTTTCGGCGAGTTAAATACCTACACTTCAACTGAGTGTTAGGGTTGGCACTCTTAATCTTTATAAAATTAATAAGGTTCTGACTTACTTATTAATTAAAACGTTTATTTTGGTTTTTTAATTAACAAATACCTAATGGAATAAATTAATTGACTAAGTAGTTAACAAAAAAATAAAACGTTAATGAGGTTCTATAATGATCGAATACATAATCGAATAAATTGATTAAGTACTATTAGAGGCCGGTAGAAGATATTCTATTCTCATAAATAAAATACCGGATACTTACTTTCACATAGCTATTGCCTCATTTTAAATACAGTTCACCACTTAGTACAAAAGCGCGCGGAGCAAATCACTTTATCAAATAGAACACATAAATTGTTAAAAAGCGTAATTACGTAATTTAAAAAGAACTATTACTAAATCAGATCTAAGCACTTTATTTAAAAAGTAATATTTAATCATTTTTACAATTCAGAATTATTACGAAGTTTAAAAAATGAAAGTTCTGGTTTTGAAGATGCCGAGTTCAAGCAGACGTATACTACGCAATACACTCGTGGCATGTTTTTAAAAATACAGCGGACAGCAGCGCATGCAATAAAATTATTATTAAAAACAACGCGCGCGACACTCGCGACGGATGGACTGCGAGGTTCGCTTAGAGCTCGTGTAAAGCGTGCGTCTGTGTGCGTGAGTCTGATTTCGAGCGTTTGTATGAAGCTTCCGTACTGCTTTAGCTCATATATCTACTGTGGTTCATGTCTAATTTGACTGGACTATACGTACAGAAGTTTTACTTCGCGAAGGTATTTAAAAAAAAAATGCTCAATGTCATTAACAATATGGTGTAATTTAGCCTGTCTCAAGAGTCAAGCACCATTTTGTTGACAAACGTCAGTGATCGGCACTGCGCCGAAGCTATAGGGCTGACTTCGGTAAAATGATGTGACGTGAGGTGCCAAACTGCGGAAAATGGCGGATGAAATACATGATTTAGCATAAATTATCATGAATAATATTAACTACTTATTTACCTCTCAGTGTCTTGAGGCAACTTAAAAAAGTACATTCTGTGTTTTTATTATTATTTAGTTAGGCGGTTAAATACTGCAGACTATTTAGTACACCATTTTCTTTATTTTCTTCCATCATACACATGAATACGCGTGCGTGAGTCAATGTTCGCTCGTATGTGAGGCCTTGTCGAATAGTATCCTGTAGGTGGGCCATCGTGCGTGTTTTGTTTTCGATGTAAACTCGCGGAGATGAACAGGCCTGGTGTCACGAACTATTAATTTGATGTTGACTGTACTAAGCTCAAAACTTGATTCAATATCTAGCATATTATAGAGATGAAACGGATAGTTGTTTGGCCGGATACCGGATACCGGATATCCGGCCAGCTGCTAGGCTGGATAGCCGGATATCCGGCGGCCGGATAGTTGGCCCATTGTCTCGTTGCATGTCGTGACGAGTTTAGCGCCGCACAGGTGCTTCGAACGCGATCAGTGGGTCTATTAGTAGACTAGACTAGTCACATTTTTCGAAAATCGAATCAGTCCGAATAGAATGTCAGATTTTGTCACTTGTGGGGGCAGATCG
Organism: Ostrinia nubilalis; assembly: GCF_963855985.1. Lineage (NCBI taxonomy): Eukaryota > Metazoa > Arthropoda > Insecta > Lepidoptera > Crambidae > Ostrinia > Ostrinia nubilalis. Next base: position 4,751,277 of record NC_087091.1, on the reverse strand, counting down.
ATTCGGGCGATTTCGGTTGCCATCGTGAGTGTGTGATTGAATAGCGAAAATTAAATTAGTTTACTTGCTGCGTAATCTAACTGAACTGCATCATGACATCAAACCATCAGTGAAAAAAAAAACATACGGGTCGAATTGAGAACCTCCTCCTTTTTTGAAGTCGGTTGAAAAATATCGCCTATTTTATTTGGCAATATTTCGACTTAACAGATATTTACTATTTATATATTTTATATTCGTCTTTAGAGTGAATAGCAAAGAATAAAGAAATTAGTTTTTTGAAAGGCTTTAATATGGCTTTTTGTAAGTTTTTGGACTTTAAATAAAAGCCGTCATTATTATAAGCCATTTTATTGATGTTTACCTCTAAGATAAATGTATTTCATTTTATTAATAGGAAATTGTCGTAGCTTTTTAATATCCGGTATCCGGCCGGATAGTAAATTAAGGCCGGATATCCGGCCTACCGGATAGTTACCGGATATCCGTTTCATCTCTAATAAATATTGAAGGTTTCACCAGCCTGTGTAGCTCATATTTTCAACCGACTTCAAAAAAGGAGGAGGTTCTCAATTCGACCCGTATGTTTTTTTTCTATGTTTGTTACGCGATAACTCCGCCAATTATGAACCGATTTGAACAAATCTTTTTTCGGCGTATAGGTAATACCTCAAGGGTGGTCCCATTTAAATTTAATAATAGAAAAAACAACTCCCAAGGGTGGAAAATTGGGGATGAACTTTTTTATACGCAATATCTCCGCCGATTATAAATCAATTTGAACGATTATTTTTTTGTTGAATAGGTATTATCAAAAGGGTGGTTTCATGCGAATTTGAAGAAAATATTTCACCCCCAAGGGTGGAAAATTGGGGATGAACTTTTTTATACGCAATATTTTTTAATTTTTAGTTTTTTTTTGTGTTCACGCATTTAAAGTCGGTTTTATTTTTTTTAGAGTTAATTATTGAATTCTTTATTGATAATACTCTTATTAAATCCTTAAAAGGTAGGCGGTGCTCTATTTTCTTGAGGATTTATTTAGTTGAACTGTCGGGAATTTAGTTTCCACTGGAAATGTTAGAAATGCTTTTCCCGCCTACAAAAGAGCTTCAAATGCGTCACCAAAAATCCTTAGTTCTACAGGATTGAAAAATTAATGACTTTACTTAAGTTTTGTGGCGGCAAACATGACAATGAAGATTTATTCGTAGTCGTAGCGACGGGAAATGTAATTTAATTTTGTCCGCAAGAGACCGGACTGAGATTGTAAATTGAATTATATTTTAGGTCAACTGCTTCATCCAGTTTTTTGTTCCCACTTGACGTTATAAGGAAACATTGTAAAAATTATATTTCTTGTTCTTCTCATTATGTGCATTTGGTTTCATTGTAATTTTAGCGCGTACTGTACAATAACTTGTTGGGAGACGTAAACAACATCAAAAGACTCTTTACATTTATTTTCAGAATGTGTGCAACTTTTACAGAGGTTATAAAAAATATTTATGAATAAGGCGCCTCTTAACTTGTTACGTGTGGTAAAGAAGGATTTGAGGTAACAAATTCACGATTCAGTAGGTAAGTACTACATATTTATTCATTTATTGCACATAAATAGGTACAAGTACATCTTATATTGTTAGGTACCATTTAAAAACTGTAGATACCTACATGGATTTTTAAATTAAAATTTAGTATAAAAAATATAAAAACAGCTGACACCCAAAGTGGCAAACAGTTTACAACACAACCTTATTCCAATTGTAACTAAGATGTATTGCGAACTTTTTGGCTACTCTGAATGTCACGAACAATTTGACGCTGACTGTACTTCAGAGTTAAAAAATAACTTCAGTAATTAACATTAGCAAACGTGAAGTCGACATTAACCAAACGAAGCGACCAAACGTTAAGCAAGCATAAAGAAACTTTCCCATACAGGATCGTGCGAAGGCGCGTAATAAAATGCCTTGGCACGGTCGGAAGGAAACTGCGAGTTTATTGGTACTTGCGGCGCTTTGTGGCATTGCGTTTTAATAGTGCGAGATTTTCACACTTGTGTACCCAAGGAAGAAACATGATAAGATTTATAAAAATGAAACGTACTTTGAAAGAGTTTTGATAAAGTTTTTGATCATAATCATAGTCATAATATCTTTATTGAATAAATAAGAAAGAATTTGTAGGGTTACAACAATATGGATCTATTTGAAAATTGACATTTCTGAAGAAGAAAAGGCTTCAGACTTTTTCATGATGAATCTATCTAATAAACTAATCTGCCTACCTATGACTTATCCTAATGCTGGTTAAAATTGAATTTTGATTATTGTTTTAGGGCATGACACAATTTAAATAACTGCACCTGTAGCATGAACAACTTTCGTCTTCGAATCGTTTGCGTATTCGACAAAATTCGATACTCGACCTTCGAATAAAACGATAACGTGACAATCTTGTTTCTCAAAATAAGTTTCGTGTAACCATTTCTCATACTAAGTTCACTTTACGATATATTCACAAGGGCGTGTTGTAGTTTTCGTACTAAATCTTTTGATGGTGATTCGAATACGCAAACGATTCGAACTCGAAAGTTTTTCATGCTAGCCGTACAGATAAAATAAATAACGTTCCAAAATACATGGGAAAACAAATGCATTGAACTTAGGTAAATTATATGAACGGCTGAATGCACACGTCCGTATGCAATAATCCTTAGTACATCTCCTGTTCAAATTCTAACTAATTGAATGCCTTCAATACAGCGTATGTGCGGTGAATGTTGGTTTATGCTATGTTGGAAGCGGCATTGTCGATTTCCATTATAATGTAAAGCGATCAACGAGCTGGAAACTTAATTATGATATCATAATTACGAATTGAAGCACATAATACGAATATAATTGGGTAGTTGACACCACCAATAATAATTCCAATTAAAAAATAGTAAATTATAGCCCTGAATTCACTTAAATTGCTTCATTTTATTAGGTTTTAAATAATTAAATAGTTAGTCCACTGAGTGCCCGAATTAATGACGTCAGTTCCTTTGCCGTATAAATGTAGGTAATTTCAAGTGACTAGTGATGCCAACTTTACTTTATAAAATTTTCTACTGGTTTTGAGATTTTTGGTCAGTTATTTGCTATCTCATAGTTAATCTCCTTTTCATGGTGACTCTATCTTTCTACATCGTCATCACCTCTCAAAAGATAACATTTGTTTCCTCAATACCCCTGATGTTTCATCACTTTCCTAAATCAAAGCAGTAAAAAACCACCCTCGAAAAAAAATATGTACATCAAAAACAAGTTTGATAAAAGGTCGGAAATCTCTACAATCTCTACATTTTGAAATCTACACATCTATCTTGTAAAAGCCCTAGATCTTTTTTTCTTCGATTTCAAATCCTTCAATTCAGCTAGTATGAATGCGTCAGTATTGTAAGCGACGCCGGAAGCCGCATTGTCGATTTCCAATAATGTAAGGCGCTCAGCCCGATACTCCATTATGTCAGTGTGAATGCGGAGCTTACTTTGAACTGCGGTCTCGCGTTTCAAATTAAAATGGGAATGCTGTTAAGGCTGATTTAGAGGTTATATGTGCTTTACTTCAAAGCTTTTTTAGGAGCGGAAAACGGTCACCGTGGTTTACGTTAAAAGAGATATTGGCTGAAACAAATTGAGGGAGGATTTGAAATAAAAAGTTATTTACCTACTTTCAGATCAAAATACATAGGTAGTTAAGATTGTAAGATCAAAATAATAGTTAAACTTTGATAGATCAAACTGATACAATGATCTAATTTAAATAATCAAGACTTCAATAAAATCGCACCTGAAAGACTGTTTTGGCACAGGCCAAAAGTAGGCCAATATTTTTTTTGTTGTGAACAAGGATTCATCGCGAATATTTTTAAGTTTTAGGCCAGGGTTAAAATATCTAGGTACCTACATACGTCTAAAAACCCCTCGAATCACGATTTACCTACACAATCCTACTAATACTTATTGGTAAATACATTTAACGTAAGAACATCTCTCAAACCACATCGTTTGAGCATCACCGATGTTTTTCGTATCATTTATTTCGAGAGATGTTTTATTTATCTCCATTTCTCATTGCCGTTTACCGCAAATCTCTAGACATTAGGCCCTCCGAGATAGTTCTCGTGTTTGCAGATCATTACCGCTGGGTCTAGGTAAACACTTGCGTGAGTGCCACATATCGTGCCTTGATTATACAGTGTTTATTCGAGTAGGATTTTAGGCGATGGATTCGTGATAGGATTTCTGAGGGTAAATGTTTGATTTTCATTTAAACGTAAACCAAAAACGATATAAAATGTTGCCAAGACGAGACCGGGTTCGCTCTGTGAAAAAGTTATCAGATCTCATGTAGAGCCAAGATTGTAACTCTACTCTCACCAACTTCACTAACTCTACACCTTACTCAAAATATAAAAATTCATAAAAATTAAATTTTAAAATTCATTAATTTTTGCAAATAGGCTTTTAAAAAGCACTTTTACACGTCCCAATATTAACCCTACCACTGCTTCGGGACAATAAATGGGCCAGTGCTGAGAAGAAGCAGCGCAAGAAACTCAGTCACTATAATGTGGCATAGCCGTTTTGCTATCGTCACATCATGTATAAAATCACCGTTCATTTTAACAATAGTTCTTGTAGCAATGACTTTAAAACAATAGTAGACGTCCATTGTTTCGTCACTAAATAAAAAACAGTACCTACCTACCTATTGCATTCTTCGAGAATTTTAATTTCAGTAAAAGGTAAAAATGTTCTTTATTTTTTTATTCTATGATAAGGATTGTCTTGATTTCCGCTTCAGTGATCTTTTAGGTGTATAGTCAGCGTTAAATAGTTCGCGCCACCCAAAGTAGTCAAAAAGTTCACAACACGTCTTTGTTACGATTAGAATAAGGTTGTTGAGTTATCAACTTTTTGGTCACTTCTGGTGTGACGAACTATTTGACGCTGACTGTACCTATCGGAACAAGACTATCCCAAAAATGTTCTACATTATTTCGCCGCTGTTTCTTGGTACGTGTTTCTTCCTTACAATAATGGGATGTAACATATGTTATGATCGTAGTTTTTTTGGCTCGACCTGAAGCCTGAAGCAATAACGGTTCGCAATAAATCTTAACCACCACAATACCGAAATAATAGGACGATAATACATAATTTCATGAGTTTGATTGATAGTTTCGCAATGTGCAATTTCGAAGATTATTGTAGAAGTACTTTTAAATAAAACAGATTTATACCAAAAAACATAAATGGTCAGGTTTTTTTTAGGTATATGGAAATGTTATTAGTGTAATTGGGTTTTTCTTTATTTATTGTCACTGTTGTTATAATATTTTTACGATCTACGAGTACATAGTGGAATACATGACAAAAGAGTACTTAAAAATAAAAGTAGTTAATGAAAAGTGGTAAGTATTAAGCGACAAAAAAGACGTTCGGTAACATTTCAACAAGCTAGCTCTTCAATTTCTACCAAGTGGTCATCCGGAACAAATTGGCGCTTAAGACAGACTGTCAGTTATTCTCGAGGGAGGCAACTGCCTCAGACAAAATATGGCCTCGGAGATTTATGAAATTCTTACTCGTGATATATTATACTGACTCGCCGGTAATAAATGGTATATGGAACGTTGCAGAACCTTTGTTCTTGTAGAATGACCAACTGGCTACCAAATTGTTGTAGGAGATTGGAGTAGAGTTCGTGGCCTGTAAATTAGAATTATGATGCTTATTGTCTTAGTAACATGGTTTAATGTCACCGAATAGCCTCATATGCTCACCGAGGGTTTGATGCATGCTTGACGACTTAAATTGTAAATAAGCTAAATTGTAGAGCTATCAGCTCGCTGAATGCTCAATTCCTTTTCTAGTTTTTACGTATTCGACACGATACACATTTTGTCCTCGACTGAACTCGAACCCGTTATCACAGCTGGCTTTATATACCGGTACTTAAACAACCGGCTTAACAACTGAAATATCGTTTTTTAATTAGACCGATTCATCGTAATTGGTCTAGAAAATCACAATCGAGAAATGAGGGTAAACTTTCCAGATCCTATTTTAATAATAGATCAATTTGTAGGCGGCAGCTGGCACCGTATCATTAATTAGTAATCAGCTGTATTTATACTTATCATATAGATTGAGGGATTTCGCTCAGCCTTCTTCTGTGTCGTAATGTTCTCTGGAACTCGGCTTGGGCTCGAGTGGGTTTAAGTAAACGATTGTATTAAGGTGGGCGAAACGTCATTAATATCAATGAAGATATTGCGTTGAAGGAGAAACACTTACTTGTGAGGATTTAGTGCCTTGATTTAGAATTGGCGCTAAAAAGGTTTTGAAGACTCTTACTTAAGGTTTTTACTTATTTTATATTGAGTAAGTATAGGTCCATTTCACCATCTTACAGTCTTGAGTACCTAAAGTGTCGTCAAACGAACAGACTGAAATCATCATTTTCATTTATAAACTGTGAAAAGTAAAATTAATGTATTTCTTAAGTTAACTTTATTATTAAGTTTGTTCGTATTAATTAACAACTATTAAGGAGCAAGCTAATTTATTCTTATTACTTAACAAACTTAGCGCTATCTCATTATTAAGTTAATTAAACTACTTTGTAGGCGTCGTTTTTTGTAGGCAAGTAGACCGTTGAGGTGTATTGTCAATTCGTGCCGAAAAATTACGCAAATGGCTGTCGTCCAAAGATGCCTCATTTACATATTTTAATTAATATTTACAATGATTCGGAGCTAAGCAGACCTAAGTCAAGGCCCAAGATTAACCCTGCCATTAAATAAATTAGAACGGATACTTAGTGTTAGCGACGTCGACCAAGGAAATACGCTAACTTATTAATTAGAATCGATTAGCAACGTTAACAGTCAGATAATGTTGTAAAATAATCAATTAGAGTCGATTAGAGATAAATAACACTCCATCTCTTTCTCACATTATCTGTCGTCTCGCTTGCGCATCAATTACTCTTCCACACACTTCTGGAATATTCGAGAGAAAAAGAAACGGGACGGCAACATCGGACCTCTCGCTTCGAACATTCCAGAACTATGGTCCAGAACATGAGAGACAGAGACAGGAATATCGGGAGAGAAAGGGATGGATATAGCCCGAGGCCCTATAAATACGGAGCGAGGCGCTCCGAGAGACAAGTTTGAGTTTATTTAATGTGATGATATGATGTTTTGTTCAGTTCAGAGAACAAGTGCTCCAAGCAACAAGTGATCTGAAGAAGCAAGAACTGAGAAAAGGAAGTGAATAATAAACGCGAGAAGTCTCAGCAAGTGAAATAGTGGTTTTATTCCTGCAAGTAGCACCTACTACGCCTGACATAGTAAGGGCAAGCTCTCAACGGCAGTCATCATCGTCCGGTCAGCGCTCTCGAACACACACAAACGCATACAGTCCACTGCAGTCCACCACATTTTCCTGGTCCTTCGAGCCGGATCACCACATTTTCCTGGTCCTTCGAGTAGCCGGATTACGGGAATAGCGAAGATGCCTGTCACCAGGTCGGAGAAGCTACGAGGTGCCGCCGCCGCGGCTAGCGCCGCCGCCGCAGGAAGAATTACGTCGCCGCCGGTTCATGGAGGAAGTACTCCGACGGAAACCACGGATACTTCATCAACGCTGACCCCGTATCCCGCCGGGGGCGCGTCCTCACCGCGCATTGCCAGGGACCACGCCGCGCCGGCTGTTAGCACCCGGGTTATGGGAGAGCCCGGCGTGCATTTGGGAAGAGGGGAACCAGCACCGCGCTCCTACACAGAGGAGATAACCGCCGACGTCACGAAGCCACACGAAGCACTAAGGGCCCGTATCGCGGAAGCAGAGAAGAGACGTGCCGCCGCCGCCGCCGCCGCCGCCGCCGCCGCCGCCGCCGCCGCCTCCACGCCCACTGCGGCCAATGTTGCCGCCGCCTCTGCCGCCGCCGCGACTCCCGCGACTACGGTGACCACCGTGCCGAATGTTGAAGGACAGTACGCGCCGCCCACGCCGCAAGTGCATAGACAAACGCCGCGACTGTCAAGGGTGAATCAAGACACGCGCTCCGTCCGCTCATCAAGAAGAAGGGCAGAATTAGAGGCCAAATTAAGAGTGGCCCGCCAGGAACTGGAAGTTGCCAAAGCGGAATTGGAGTTGGCCCAATTGGATTCCGAAGACATGGAAGAGGATCCAGAAGAAGTGCAATACAGGCAAATGCAGATCGAAGATTGGTCGGACCACTCGAGCATCATCGCCGAGAAGGTACCGCCGAAACCACAGCCGCTACCGCCGCCGCCGCAAGTTCTACCGCCGCCGCCGCAAGTTCTACCGCTGCCGCCGCCGCCGCCGCCGCAAGTGTTGCCGCCGTTGCCGCCGCAAGTGTTGCCGCCGCCGGCGCCGCCGCAGCCACTACCTTCGGAAGGGAGGACCGATATTCAAGAATTGGCCATGGCTATCACCAAGCTGTCACAGAGGGCAGAAGGTGGCCTCACAATGCAACTGGTCGACCTCCCAAGTTTCAAAGGCGCATGTGAAGAATGGCTCGCGTTCAGAAGGTCGTATGAGGACACCGCGCACTCCTTCACACCGGCACAAAATTTGGCGCGACTACGAAGGTGTCTCCAGGGGCACGCGAGGGAGGCAGTCAAGAGCCTCCTGTTCACCGCCGAGGATCCAGAAGAGATAATGAGGAGCCTGGAGGTCCGGTTCGGGAGACCTGGAGCAATAGCCCTGGCGGAGTTGAAGAAGATGGAGAGGCTGCCAAGGGTCAACGAGTCATCAGGGGAGATCTGCATGTTTGCCAGCCGAGTCCGCAACGCCGTGGTCACCATCAGGGCACTCGGCAAGACGGAATATTTGTATGCACCGGGGGCCGTAGAGTGTCTTATAGAGAAGATGCCGCCGACCATGAAGTCTCGGTGGCTGATGTACCAACGTGAGCGCCGGGCAGAGGGAAAACCAGCGCTCGAACTTATGTACGACTTCATGGAAGTTGAAGCAGATATGAACAGCGACTACGCTCCCCCAGAAGTATCCTGGGACCAGAAGAGGAACACGTTCAAGAGGCCGATCCACCACGTCCCACAAGCGGAGGAATACTACGAAGATCAGAAGACCGACGAGAAGAAGTGCCCAGAATGCCGAGAAGATCACTGGCTGTACGAGTGCAAGAGGTACAGGGAATCCAGTGTAGACGGAAAATGGGAAATGGCAAAGAAGGCAAGAATGTGTTTCAAATGCCTGCGCTTCAAGCACGCAAGAAACACATGCCGGGCACAGCCGTGCAAGAAGTGCACGAGGTGGCATCACACCAGCCTTCACTCGGAGAAGTCCGCAGCAACGAAGACTCAAGAGAAGCCCGTCAAAGGAGTTGTGTCGTCGGTGCACGCCTCGAGCTGCGGAAGGACCTACCTCAAAATGACGGCAGTAAACCTCTACGGGCCCAAGGGGACAGCAAGAGTGCTCGCGCTCCTGGATGAAGGATCCACCGTCACGCTGCTGGACTCATCAGTAGCGAAGAAGATTGGGGCGCAAGGGAAGCCGGAAGCCATCACCATCGAGATGGTCGGGGGGAACGGAATGGAGAAGAGCAACTCCCAGAGGATCAAAATGAAGATCAAGGGGGTCCATTGTAGAAATAAACTCAACATAGAAGCGAGAACTATCGACAACTTGAAGTTGACGAAGCAAGGTGTCGAAGAAGGAATGCTTCAAAACTGGAAACACTTGAAGAAAATTAAGAAGAAGCTGGTCTATGACAAAGAAGTACCTAGACTTCTGATTGGGCAAGACAATTGGGGGCTGATAGTCACACGGAGACTTCGCAGAGGGAAGGCCTCCGAACCAGTTGCCTCTTTGACCAGCCTTGGATGGGTCCTGCATGGATGCAACACTGAAAGAAGTGATCCAGTGAAGTCAGTGCACCACAGCAGACTAGTAGAAGATGGAACGGAAGCCTTGGTTCACCGACACTTCGAGAAAGAGGACATCGGAGTGGAACCACGTCGGCCATGCAACGACGCCGACAAACGGGCTCGCAGTGTCCTGAAGAAGACCAGCAGAGGGCATCAGGCACATCAGCGTCCCATCAAGAAGAAGTTGGAAAAAGATCCAGCGTTGAAGACTTTGAAGAAAGATCGCTTCAAGATGAAGGATGAATACACCAGAGAGGAGAAGAATTCTCAAGTTGTTGCCACATTGAAGGTAACACCAGAAGTCACTCCGGACCCGAAGAGATTCTCCGATTGGATTCAACTGCTACCTCATCGGGAAGGCGAACTGGAGGACAACGCAGCGCTTCTGGCAAAGAGTACCTGCCAACTTTGATGCCAAGGAAGATAGCCGGCCGGGAGACAGAAGACCCTCAAGCCAGCGACGTCGTTTTTATGGTCGACGTATCGCTTCCAAGGAACACTTGGCCACAAAGGGAAATACAGAGGGTATACCCCGGTCCGGACGCAAGAGTACGAGTCCTCGACGTGCGAACACCCGGAGGAGTGCTACGGCGACCGACGCGACGAGTGGTAGTCCTGGTTCCTACCAAGACGTCGCATCCAGAAGAGGGAGTGCTTCGCACTGCGGGGGAGATTGTTAGCGACGTCGACCAAGGAAATACGCTAACTTATTAATTAGAATCGATTAGCAACGTTAACAGTCAGATAATGTTGTAAAATAATCAATTAGAGTCGATTAGAGATAAATAACACTCCATCTCTTTCTCACATTATCTGTCGTCTCGCTTGCGCATCAATTACTCTTCCACACACTTCTGGAATATTCGAGAGAAAAAGAAACGGGACGGCAACATCGGACCTCTCGCTTCGAACATTCCAGAACTATGGTCCAGAACATGAGAGACAGAGACAGGAATATCGGGAGAGAAAGGGATGGATATAGCCCGAGGCCCTATAAATACGGAGCGAGGCGCTCCGAGAGACAAGTTTGAGTTTATTTAATGTGATGATATGATGTTTTGTTCAGTTCAGAGAACAAGTGCTCCAAGCAACAAGTGATCTGAAGAAGCAAGAACTGAGAAAAGGAAGCGAATAATAAACGCGAGAAGTCTCAGCAAGTGAAATAGTGGTTTTATTCCTGCAAGTAGCACCTACTACGCCTGACATAGTAAGGGCAAGCTCTCAACGGCAGTCATCATCGTCCGGTCAGCGCTCTCGAACACACACAAACGCATACAGTCCACTGCAGTCCACCACACTTAGAAAGTGTGAAGTAAATTAACCCGATTCTTACAAAATCTGTAAGAATAAAACCTGCTTAATCTATTCTGAGTGTCTACCAACTGGTAGACAAGGAGTTTCAATTTTCTCAATGGGATTTGAATTTCATATCTTTAATGTATGTTCACAATGAGTTCAGGAAATTGGATACAAGTGTGCTGGCCGGATATTACCTAGTGTTATGTTATTTTGTCGTATTACATTGTACAAATCGAAGAACTTTATGGCGCCAAAAGTTTATAAGAAATGCCTTTATTTTTCACAAGAAGATTTCAAAAAAATTGAGAACAAATAAAACATAATTATGTCTTTTAAGTAATGTTGAATAGTTTTAGATAAAAGTTAAAACTGAAAACCTATTTTATAGTCGTTCCATTGTGGCGCTATCGCCGCGCCGCGTCGCCTGTTATTGCGCACTGACACGTGCACAGATAATAAATACACGCTGAATGCTCAAAATTAGTACAAAGCTAAGCCAAAATGTTATCGTGAACCACGTTTAAAGTTATTGTGAAAGGTTCGGATAAGTAGGAATGAGCTTTGAAGAGAGATAGAAATAATGAAATGTAATATTTATCTACCATTGTGTCCCAATTCTGCGAGGCACTTCGCCCGCGTTAGTCTTGGTTTGTCACAGACAAATAGGAATTGTATTTATTATGGACATTATGGACTTTCTGAAGAGAAGTCACAACAAATTAATGGGATCAGGTAGGTAAGTTAAGGCGATTAGAGTCCTCAATCCGCGTCAAATGGGCATTTTGCAAAGCCTACTCCTCTTTTACTGCTGGACAGAAGTAGTTGAAAAAAAAATATATGTTATACAACAGTTCAAGGACTACATTTGTGACGTTTGAATTTTCGCTACGTCTCTTTGTTTTGGATTAAAAAAATAAATACGGGACATCGATTTTTTACTTAAATTCCCTACTCCTCCCAAACGGCTATGTCAATTTAAAAGATTTTTGCACGAATAGATTAGGAATTCTTTAATCTTTAAATGACACGTTGCGTTTTTCAATCGAACATTACTTTCATTCATACATTTTACTTTTGATAAATTCCGAACGTTTTGCTGTTGAGGGGGCCTTCGCGGGGTGCGGGCGGCAGTCGGCCGCTGGCCTTCAGACGGGGAGGTTGTGTCACTCGCTGCAAACTGACATTAGCGATCAAAATGAATTTTTCCTTTGGCTGAGTTGCACCACCTGACGTGACCTAACTTTGACCGTAGCTTTGGCGATAACCGGTGTTTTTTTGTATGGAGTTTGACAGATTTTTGACTTTTGTCAAATTTAAAATAAGATGTTGCAACCCAGCTTTTGTTCGACAATAGATTTTATGTCAGAGTTGTTCATAGAGTACGTGCAGCCAGACGATACGATTGAATTATGACGCGCTTAAACGCTATTATCTACCTAAATATAATCTATTAGTGTAATAAAACTAAAATCGACTCCAAAACAACTGCACTAGATAAGTAAAAGTAGAAAAATTATTACTTTATTTATTTACTAGGCCTTTGCAATCAGTATCCAAATTAGGAGCGAGTCAGAATCAGTAACTTAATCGATTTACGTGAAGAAAACAATTTATATTTTTCATACTTAGGCTCGGCGCAAATGGGCCATTTAGAATTAGATTTTCAATATGTTTATTCGCGAAAATACCACAATTAAAAATAATTAATATAAAGTGGTATTGATATAAAGCTCGTTTTTCTATACAGCTTATTAAAAAAATTGGATACTGATTACAAAATTAGCCCGTATATCATGATTGATATTTTCGGAGTCGGTGGCAGCCTACGTTTTGGTGATTCGTTTTGGAGTTGGTTTTAATTTTTAGTGAAAATTAATCTATTCATGCCTTTAGTAGACTATAGGTAGGTACTCACTAGACCTTGTTGTTGCCACTGAAGGTGCATAGGTACACAGTACATTGATACCATATTTTTCATGTTAAGTGCAAATAAACTTCCCTAAATTACCTAACCATGAAACGTACCTATACAGTGTGTTCGGGCATGTAGTGATCAAACTTTAAGGGCATGATCTATAGACAATTTTATCGATGAAAATACTTCAAATTTGGGGCTTGACCCATTTCTCGCAAATTTACAAGGATTTAAGTTTTTAATTTTTAGTTTTCATCTCTTCCATTAAAAACAAGTGAAAGTGTGGGAAACTTAACACTAATAAGCAAATATTTTATATCATGCAATAGTCAATAAAATTATTTATTAGTAGAAGTAAAAAACAGACACAAGTTTTGAATACATTTTGAGGGAGTAAGAATAGATTTAATTAGAAAGAAACATGACTTTTTTCACTTCTTTTTCAGTTTTCTTCCAACACAAGTAAAACCAGGTCGTTAAAGTATGTTTTCTTTGCATTGTATTATGTATTAGTATTTGAGTTATTCTACAAAACAAATGTAAATTCATTAGTCTACGTTCATTAGTTTTGACGTAATTATTGAATAAAGATACCCTTTTCCAGCGATTCATTAGCGCAGCTAGTCATGTGTAGTCGGAATAGGTTGTGTGATTCTTTCAGGCAGTGCATTTTCGCATATTAACAGCGCTATGGAACCGCTGGGAACACAACAACTGTAGGTTGTCGTCAGGAATGTAATTAATTCAGCTTGCAAGATTCCACCCGAACAAACATTTATGTAGTTACCTACATAAATCATTAATAGCTTAATAACAGTTTGTAATAAAGTCGGGTTTGTTCAAAATTCGAGAACGGCTGAACCGACAAAAATATTAGAAAATTTACAAAAAAAAAAAAAAATATCCCGTACAAAATGTTCATGGATTTTGTTAATTTTATTAAATACCTTCACGCCTGATTTAAATGAAACCGACATCAAGCTTCATCAAAATTCAAGTTTAAAATAATAGGCAGTAATGTATGAAGAAAGAGCTTCTATTCTGTATCTACTTATGCCCGTGTATTTTTGATCGGTGTCAAATCGGAGTTTTCGTGCGGGGTGCGCGGGTGTTGCGCGTGGCGTGAAGGTCAAACGCCCAAGGTCATTGAGGACTCTAATCGCCTTAATGAATTAGCTCTACAATTAGTCACAGCGCAAACGCGTACAAAGTTAAACCATTGTGTAACATAACTTCAACCACACGTTCATACAATCTCAAATTGCCAACAAGTCCACAAGTGTAAATACTTTGCAACTCCCGGAATATTTATGAGCCCCTCGGGTTTAAAATTAAATAACCAAGTTACATTTGCACTAACAAACTTCGTTTTGTAAAATTAGGGGCCTTTTACTTGTTAACCTAATCGTGTTAAGGGAATGCTCTTATTCAGTTAATGTAGCTTTTAGACGCGAAAGAAAGCTCGAATTAATCAATTCCCAATGCGATTGAATAAAATCAGATTTTCACTTTAGCGCCAACTCTCGGCCGGCACTGATTTACATACCTAGTTTCAGAGGGTCCCTTGTAAAAACGTGGGTAGGCGTTGATTTTACCACTGGGAATTTCGCACTTCATAGCGTGCCCCAAACTATTTGGATCTCACATAACTACATACACGCAATCAGCCTTTTTTGTTATTCAAATATGTTCCTTATTTGTACCGCATAAGGAGTGTAGTAGAAATAGCGAAATATTTCCAGTCTTTCTCTAATTTCGTGCAAAATACACTGGTTGAATTAACGAGAATCCTGTGCAAACTTGGTTTTACGGAAAATTAATTCAAAATTTGTCCGCAACGGTATTATGCGTACAAGTTTCGTCGAATCAGGCTGCGTTAGATATTTTCAAACGTGACTTTGCAAATAATTAGAAGTGATTTTATTAAACAAAAATTAAATCAAATAAAGCCTAAAGATTCTAAGGGCCGTCTTGAAAATATCCAAGCACCATTATTTCTCAGCGTGAAGTTTCACTCACTTGGAATTTTAAATTTCGTCATTATCTACAAAATGTGTTCACAACTTTTAATGAATGGACGTAATAACTCAGGCTTTGGTATGGAAAAGACTTGCAAAATGTTTCTAGAAGCACTAGTAGGTATCCTATAGGTACATACAGTAATTAATTTTCCATGTTTTATTTATTACTTTTAAGAAAATATTTTTCCAAAGATAAACCAAATGCAAACAATTTTCATTTTTTCAACTATTAAATTGGGTTTTGTCAGTATTTCATATCTACAACAAAGGTTGGTTTACCTAACTAATAAAGTTACCACATTGTCGTCAATATTTTACTTGATGTTTTTGACTGTATTTTTCTTAATATACTTTGAATAAGTATTTCTTAGGCTGGGTTGCACCATCTTATTTTAACAAACGTCAAAAATCTGTGAAACCACACATAAAACACCGGTTATCGTTATAGTTACTGTTAACGTTAGGTGGTGCAACTCAGCCTTAGAGTAGGCGCACACCGTTGATTTTTAGTTGGCCGATAGTTGTGCCCGATTTTATATTGTATGAAGAATCGGCCAAATCGAATCGGCGTAGTGTGCGCACTCCCATACATGCCCATACTGATCAACTGCCCGACTAAACTATCGGCCGACGAAAAATCAACAGTGTGCGTTAGTCTTTATTGAAATCAGTATTTTACTGCTAAATGGCTCTGTGTAACACGAATTTGGCCCGTGTGAGGAACTTTTTACATGGGACCTGAAAGCCATTTAAGTTGCGAAAGAGTTTTTATCTCCAGTTACAAATAGTAAACGCTGGAACAAACACCACCTGGGGTTTTGTCTTGATTTATGGCGAAACTTTTTTTATCAGGGTGTGAAGACGGTCGGCCAGGATGTTAGGGTAGGCAGGTCGCGTTTGAAACAATTTGCCAGAGATTCGATTTCAATTCAGATGGGGCCTTTTTGGCGTGAAATATTTCATTGAGAATTTCCCGAATATCACCTACGCTATAATATGAGATTGTTCCGGCGTTTCTTTTCAGCACTTGCCATATGTTTGTCTCGAAGCGCTGGTAGGGCCCAAAAGATAAGGAGACATGTAAAGTGCCCCATAAGGGCTACCTTTTCTTTTTTTATTATTTTCTATTGACGTTCATAAGTGCCACTTGTGGACTAAACTGAATAAATATTTTTGATTTTGATTTTTGATTTTGATATAGTTGGATGAAAAAATTGAGCAAAGCGATTGTAGCTTTCTTTTGCCTCGGGATTTCATTTAAATGTTATAACGTAATTGCAAAATGTGCTAACTGCAATAGCGGTAAAGTCTAGAAGGTTATAATTGATCATTCACAGTTCACACAAAACTGAAAGTTCTTCACCTAGGCCCATATTTGATTCTGTGCTCGGTTCCCGTAGCATCTTTTTTCCAATTTCTTCTGAACTCTAGTTACTTAACCCGTTAAATAACAATAAACATAACCTTTTATGACAGGAAAATTGTTCACGTTCTTCGTAATAATACGATTATGAACACTCGATCTGCTCGAATAACTTCGTGAACTCGCAAAGCATGTTTCCATTGTTTATAAATGGCCATTTCTTGCCTTTATTTTGGCATATACAATACATATAGGGTGGCAAAGAAAGATGATAATTATATGTGAAATTGTGAAAACTTAATGCAGAATGCGCCTGAATATAATTATGTGTCGGTGTCTATGGGCGACGGTAATCACTTACCATCAGGTGATCCGTCTGCTCATTTGCCTCCTGTCACATAAAAAAAGAATAACCTTTTTAGGGTTTAATTTGTTTCGAAAACATAACATACTAAACCTCCGTTCTTTAGTAGTCACAGTTCTATATTTTCCTTGTTCAATGATAGCTTACTATTAAATAAGCATATTTTTGCGCGTTTTTCAGTAATATGCCTATATTTTACCTCAATTTAATGATAACTTAGTTATATCCTTTCCTTTTCTTTACATTTATTAAGAAAATATTAGCTTAAATTAAAATCATTATTGTATTCATCCTGTATTACTTTGGAAGGCAAAAGGGTCGGGTGATTGATTACTTGTCTCTATCAAACAAACGTTTATCGAAACAAATTCCAAACTATAATGGAATGCATACTTTCTTATTATGGACTGATATTTTTCTGAGACGCGATATTATTCCGGCAAAACACGATTATATTCGGTCATAAGTAACTGTTGTTTTGATGCCTCGTTTCGTGTTGCTTTCATAAGTTTCTTAGACACGGTTCAAACAAAAACAATACGTCATTGTTCTTGAGATAAAAGCTTATTTTATTGTAGCAATTGTTTGTTAATTTAAACTTCCTAATGTAAATACATATTTATTTTCCGACTTGCTCAAAATAATTGCGAATAAGTAGGTCAATATCCAAATTAATGATTAAGCCAGGAAGGATAAAGGAAGCAAAACTTCTGAAGGGGGTAAAGAAAACTCAATTGTGGGCTTAAAATAACTTCTTGAGTAAAGTAAGTCTATTAAACGATATTATACGGGTAGTATGACTCTTCACTCGAGTGAACTCAAACCGTGAGAGGCTAAGTTTAAATATACTTGTACGAGTAATATAAAAATATTATCAAAGAGTTCTAATTAAAGTTAATTTAATGTTCTAATTTTAAGTACATATTGGATGCAATAAAATATTGAGTATTAAAGTAAAGCACTAGATCTTCTGTAGCAGCGATTGTAACTAATGAGATTACAAAACTTTAGCGCTTATGATTTATGAGTCTGCTTAGGTTTTAGACGTAGCTAATTTGGATATGAAGGCTATTAAAATGGGTAGATCTTGATTAACAAAATTACGTTATAATGAAAATCCTTTCATGTGTGCTTTGGTAGAACTACAGTTTGCTTAAAAAACAGTTCCCTAATCTAAAATATTTAATCCTTTGCGTCTATTCTATGTATATCTTCGACTAGATAATAGCAAACCCAGACTATTACATTTTTGTAGCAAAATAGCACCTATTGTATCTGCATAAAAGCCACAATTGTTATGCTACTGTCCGTACATTAGATTAAGTACTATTTAAATCGGTTCATCCTATACAGTACAGTTGAAGTTTACTTAAAACTTCAGTTCCCTCGAGCCGAAACACTAAGCTGTTTGATGGTCCTTGTAGCTGCCAAGCCAAAGTTCATTCGTTCAACTAAGCCTTGGCTACTCTGCCCTGTCCCAGTTGCGATATCAGCACAAAGGGTAATGAAGACATATGAATGAATGCGTTGGTGTTATTGCACACTGGGAATAGTGTATTCGTTGTTTTAACGCGGTCTAGCTAGCTGTTTCTATGGCCAGTTTGGTTAAAAAATTAAGGCAGTTTAAATTTTAGTTGGATTTCTGGGTTGTACCATCTTACTTTAACAATCAAAAATATGTCAAATACTTACATACAAAAACACTGGTTATCGTAATAGTTACTGTCAAAGTTAGGTGGTGCAATTCAGCCTTAATATTTCACAAGCTGTGGGTTTAACAAAGAACATTTTTTTATTATGTATAAATTAAGCACGCTCTAACTAGAGGATCCGCCGAAGTAGAAAATTGATTTTAAATTAGTTTTCTTTCAATATTCATATCTTTATACTCTGAACTCTATTAATAGATTATTTTTATCTAACGTTAAAACCAACCGCACTCCCTTTGATAAATATTCAAGCGAGCCATCCACTAACTCGTGGCTGTATTGAATTTTACTAATTCCTTTATCGTCTAGCCCCAAGTTATTCACATTTAGTTGGGAACTGAGCGCCTAACGCGTCCTCTGTTCGTGATGTGCAGAACTACAGAATAATTGAATTAGTTCTCGTGACCGCTACAACCTAATCATACTTATTCAGGCATTCAATGAGTTTCTGACGAGCTCTATTTTTGTAGGATTCAAAAGATAGGTCACTGTCGCTGGGTCACTGGGAAAAATAATTAGGTGAAACTAAAACTAACTTAGTTCTATGATTGTTTTTTAAACTTGACTCATAACTATTAGGTAATGAGATGGTGTTATTTTTTTAAATAAATGGGCAAGGTACCGTGCCACGTAGAACTGTAGGCCGATGGGACACTTAAAAATTAGGGATTGATAGTGAAAACGGGCATATGCTTCCGGAAGCTCGTATTAAAACTACCTCTGAACAATTTAACCACCTACATCCAATACGAAATTATGTTCCTTGAATATCGCACACGTTTTCTCCACGGAATTTTTTCATGAGCACGTTGAAAGGTTTCGATGATCCCGGACTGAGATGGGAGTAAAAGAGGAATTTCTCCGCTGTACAGAGTGATTGTGAGGTCCCGGAGGATTATGGCACAATTCACTTATATGCAGTAAGTTTACTCCTAATAAAGAATATTGCGAGGTAAATCTATTAAAGCCTTCTTTTCAAACTATTTCAAACACAGTCGGTAAGCATATCTGTAAAATAAAATGGTCTAATGTATTTAACAATAACCAATAAGCCCAAAAAAGATCCTGCCTTTTGTGTAGAGACCAATGAAAATTTTTTTTTTAGTTTAATCTTTCATGTAATGTTCAATTTTTTGTAATGTTGTCCAATAAATGATAAATTATATTCTATTGCTTTAGCTACACTCTACGTAGAAGGCTTTTTCTAAAATCCGCGGTTATCAAAATATGGAAAGTGAAATGAAGACAGACATTGATTTCATACTTGCTCCGAACCCTCTGCGATGTTTTAACTCATAACTGCGTAGATCAGGGTTTCTCAAACTATGGGTCGCCGGTCGTGTGCGAACATTGAGTGGGCCCTGGTACGACACACCACTCTACCGATTGGGTAGCGGGCAAAATTTCCTATAGGTGGGTTCCGAGTTTGGGAAATTGTATTAGATGAGTCGTAGCCCAGACAACTTTGGGAACCACTGGCGTAGATGGTTTCTTACTGAAGTGTGGAGCAGTCATTCTATATCTTCCCATTTTGTGTCCCCGAGGGGTTTTACTCGGAAAATAACAAATGGTCCTTCCGAAGACAAAGGCTTCCGGACAAAAAAGCTAATGGCTCCATTATTTATTCAAAATCTTTAGAGCCAGCTCGCCATCAGCATCGGTACCTAATTATTCCGTAATTGCAAGGGTGAGTCGGCAGTTGGCAATCCGTTTCTTCTGGATCCGATTGTTCGGTAATGAATGGTCAATTTGCTACAACATGCTGCTCGTTTTCTAAGGTTAATTACTTCTCATGATAAGCATTTATTATGATTAATTCTTTTGATACAAATAGAGCTTCTTTTCTTTTATGCCTGTACCATAATAAGTACCTAGGTAAGTGATTGATCACTTGTATGTTTGAATACAATGCATGATTTCAGAGTTAGTTTTAATATCACCGGAATTTATTACCTAAATTATGACCAAACAATTCACAGTCTTCTAGATTTTAGAACTCTACAAAACAGCTTTAGTCTAAGTGAGTTTGAGTTAATTTGACTACTTTACTTACTAGCTCTATTCAAAATACGATTCTAATAACATGGACGCCATTACTTCTAGTTAAACACTTTTCAAGAGTATTTATTTGTAATAGAATACAAACAGTTATAATTTATATAGTATTGGTACATTGGTGTTATTAAGCATCATCCATGTTCAATGGCTTTTTTCGTGTATTTTTTTTTTCATAAACCGAAATGATACTTATAGCTACTCTTACTACCAATAGCTCTATAGTTAAACTCGCCTAATTTAGTCCATCAATCAAATAAAGTTGCCTTCGGATTGTTTCCAAGCACCCGGACTTGCGTCGGGATATTACCCACCAGGATCGCATGGCAGGGTTCCAAATGAGTGTCTCCCCTAGATAAAATGGCTCATCTGGAACTGTGTCGTAGTATCCAGTTACGCGATGTGGCTTGAGTGGTTTGTGTGTATACAGTATATGTTTCAGTTTAATGTTTGATGCTTTTTGAGGTTAAAAGGTTGAAAGGGTAACGATCTTTCGCTATTTATGTGTAGGTGCGCAAATAAAATGTATTATTTTTTTGCTTTGCGTATGGATTAAAGTAAATGAAAGAAGTTTTGAAAACACGCAGGAACAAATTACTTATGTAGGGTATCAGCTATCAAGCGTCTCGAAAAATATTCAAACACGAGATACTAAAAAGTTTAATACCTATTGTTTGATGAAGTTACGAGAAATTCTAGAACGCAAATCAACAATGATCTGAGTCCAAAAATAATAAGTCTAATACACTGGTATTTTTAAGACTACAGATTCAATAAATATACGAGTATGTCTAAAAGTCCTCAGTTCTATAAAAGCATAAATCCAATATCCAAATCTCAGTCTCTAGTGCTTTAAATACCTATCTTAACTAGTACCATTCTGTGGTTTCCAGTATCATCTATGTGGTACTGACAAGACACGAAAACCACAAATGATTAACTTACTTAATTAAGCTAGGTAATCAAAGTACGCGTGGCCAATTAAAACCATTTGTTTATCTCCAAGCTACTAGCTAAGATAAACTTAGCCGTATAATTCATTCAAAGGCCTAGAAATCGTCGAAAATAGCTAACAAACGAAATCGTAATGCGTAAGTTGAGTTACTTAAAAGTTTTTTGCGAGTTTCGCAAACAAGCGGAGTTTTGCCGTAAGGCTAAATTAGCTCTAACAAACGAATGTTTGGTCGCAAACATGAGCAGGGTCGGAGCAAGGGAAAAGAAGAAGAAAGCTCTTTTTAATACCTAATCATTCAGTCTTGCTCAATAAACGTCATTTAAGTCATCGTTATCGAAGTGATCAACATTATAAAAGACGTAAGAAAAAAATTTCTTTTTCTGAAAATTGGCTTTTAAAAAGCGCTTTAAAGGACAGTTTTTCAGAGGTTTTACATAACATAGGTAACTAGGTAGCTTGAAAGCTTCTATCCCAAAAAATCTAAATAACTGTCAACGTAAAACCTTGAGCCATCTGTCTGATATAAGTATAAGAGTAGGCGCACACCGTTGATTTTTAGTTGGCCGATAGTTGTGCCCGATTTTAAATTGTACGAAGAATCGGCCAAATCGAATCGTCGTAGTGTGCGCACCCCCATACATGCCCATACTGATCAACTGCCCGACTAAAATATCGGCCGACGAAAAATCAACGGTATGCGCCTACTCTAAGAACTCAATAAAATGTTTTAGTGAGTGATAAACTACGTCCCTGTGTTTTGTACTTCAGTGGTAATGTGCGATGCGCGTTTACAGCGGGGAAATAAAACTTTAACAGTCGTGCGACCGAGTCGCCCTCTGCTCGACTTTAGTGCCAGTACGTATGTAAACTAGGCAATACGTATGTACCCTAAATAAATGTGGCTAGCCTTTACCCACGTCTTCAAATATTTAACTTCGCTTTGACGAATAGCACATGCCCACTTTGAAATAAGTAGGTACCGTTCCTAAATATGTACAATTGTTAAGTGACGTGCCACGACGTGTGTGTTTAAGAATTTTTATGCTTTGAGGGGTAAAATCGGGAAATACTCTCCTCTCATATCCAATTATAATGGAGTCAACCAGGTCCGATCTACCAGCGTAGTGTTGCCTAGGTATGTGTTTAAGTTTGTAACAATTAATAAGGTCATAGCGTTAGGCTTTTTAATTGTAATTTAAAGAAAAATATTGTATCCGAAACGTTGAATAAATAACTAGGTAATACATTGATTACCCAACCCTGACAGTTGATAATAAATGCAAAAAGCAAACACTGCCAGAATCCACCGCTGGGTATTTTAAATGAATGAGAAAAGGAGATGAAACATGCTTCTAAAAATATTGCATTTTTGAGCGAATGTAGTGGAGAATCGCTGAGCAAACTGCGCTCAAAATATAACGAATTTTTACCCGAATTGATACTGAAGGTGCACTCTTTGAATTGCAAAAGAGTTATTTCAATGAAACGTTTCAGACGGATTGCTAACCTGAAGATTGCTGACCGATCTGATAAAAACATGAGATTTCACGAATTCACACATTCATTGCATGTACACTTCTTTCCAAATAATACTTGCATGTGTAGACATTAGATCACCTATCTTATTAATCAGGTCACTAATTTCCTTGGCGGTGGGAGCTCTGGAGACCTGCAATACGGGTTTCTTCGGAAACCTATCTCAGGCTCCAGTCTCTCACACACAATGTAGCATAATTAAGGATTAATTAATTAAATATAAATATTGTGTAACACCTTAAATGTAAATATCAATGTAATTGATGTTATGTGTGTGAGAGATAAATAAAAAAAATATTTATAATTAGTTTGACTAAGTACATGAATAAATCTATCAACCGGGCAATGTAGAAATCATTGGGGTTTAGGCCTGTTCAGTAGTGGAAGTTCTTGAAATGATGACGATGATGATGTATTTTTTTCATTTTAGGAGATAAATTAGCCAGTTACAGTTTATCGTTTCTTAATTTTTCATAATCATTTAATTTAATTTTGATTCAACTATTTTTTTTCACAAAAACGTAAAATGTTTGTGAAAAAGAAATAGTTGAGTATGATTGTTAAGTAGGTATATTCTCCCCTATAAATATCCAATGAAGCCAATAAGGGTTTTCGCGAATGAAAGATCCGCTAGATGGCGGGACGTGGATGTGGGGTCTGACTGCTGCGTGATTAGTGGATTTTGACATATCTGTCAATGTCATGTCAAAAATAACCAACCATGCAGCATTTGGACCTCGCGTCTACGTATTGCCATTTGGCGGATTTTTCATTCGCGAAAACCATCATTCAATACATTTATATAAAACTGATCGAAAGAGCGGGCGTCTCCTAATACAGGTTTTCTAAACTTAAAAGGAGACACCCAACCCCTGTAAATGTGTCTTATAAGAAAATAAAGAAATTTTGAATTTTGAAAAAAAAAAAAAAAAAAAGTAGACCGAAATATTTATTAGAAGCTTGTTACCTTATAAGCTACAGGCAAATCCCTAATATAAATTGGTGGCTCAATTCCAGCCTACAATAAGCCCCATTCTTCCCATTCCTTTTTCAATCATCTTGATTGGACCCATCAATGCTCGGCTGAATGCTCGTCAGCATTGCCAACGTAATCTGTGGTGCCTCTAGGGGTTAAAAGAATAATTACACAAGTAAACACGATTTTTGAGTCTGAGTTCTGTAGTGCTGATTTTGATTAATTTTGTCTAACTAAACTAGGAAAAAATACTTTTATCTAATAAAGTTTGCTTTTGTAGCAACTACAACGAAATTTCAAATTTTAAGAAAATCTAATAATTCTAATTCAATTGAATGCGAAAGCAAGAGATAGAACTTTAATTTATGTGCAAATCACTTTTATTTACAAAGAACAATAAAGATAAACGTCAAAATACTTAAAATGAAACAGAAAGAAGCTTTAAAAATGAAGATTTTTTGTTTTTCTTCTGTTTATGTAGGAACTTTCACGTATTAGACTCCAAATGTAGTCACCCATCATGTTTTCATTATATTGTCCTTGATAACGCTGTTCAAAATTCATCACATCTTGGTGAAACCGTTCTCCTTGCTCTTCTGAATATGCCCCTAAGTTATTTTTAAACTCTTTTAAGTGAGCATCTAGCATTATGTACTTTAAGGGACATTCTGCAACCCATGAGTTTGAAAATACTTATTAAGCATATTAGAAATTAGATATTTATAGTTTGCAGCTTTTTTATTGCCAAGAAATCCATGGATTACTGCTTTAAGACTGAGCCACGATTGTTTTTCGTGGGTTTTCAGTAACTCTAGGAATTCCTCACTGGCCAATATTTTTTTAATTTCTGGACCGACGAAAGTACTAGCTTTAACTTTTTCATTGTAAAATGCACAAAAGCAAACTTTATTTGCTATGCATAGAGCCTCTGGGTACTTTTAGATGCAGACAGGCAGAAAATATCAGTTAAATAACAAACTCAAAAAAAAAGTTTTTTTTTGTTGACTTGTGTTATCTAAGCCCGCCCGGTACAGTCAGGGACGATAAAGAGGAACTTTAAGATGATAATTTAAGATTGCAGGCTCATAAATATAACTCTAGCCGTGAAAAATAAACATATTATTACCGGCTATATGCATGCGATTGATACTCTTAAAATATTTACTTTATTTTGAATTTTCTCATAAAAATTAGGAGTCTACATAATTTAATTTGTCAACTTAGCCTGGGTAGGCACGTTTGAATTTCACTGAATCCAACAGAACATGAAATAAAAAAGTTCCTTTATTTATTCATGTACTTGGAGATACAAACATAAAGCCGTTCTCTCGCTTCGATGCGTCGTGTCATTATATAATTTTTAAGGCTAACTGTACAAACTTCGGAACAAGATTGATCGTTTAAGCGTCCTCCGCGAAAAAATAAGGAACAAGCGTTAAACCTCGTTTGAACAATAGATAGTGTTTTTACCCGACTGCGTCAGAAGGAGGGTTATGTTTTCTAAGCGAGCGGTGAGAAGTTTACCATCTCGTGTTTGCTAGTTTTATTGCCGGGAACCATTTGCCAGGTTTAAGACTGTTCTTGTTGTTGGTTAATTGGTTAGTTTTTTACTATAAGTAATATTCGGGGTGATGGCGCTTTCAGATTCAGATTTGAGTTAGTTCAACACGTCATTTAACTTTATATTCCTTCCATTTAACCTGTTTTTAATAATACTAAAAAGAGCTGTGGTTTTCTGAATAAAGAAAAATAAAATAAATATTCCAGTGAATATAAAGCGCCAGTGCGTAGGTCTTCATAGATTGACAAATTATAAGTATATCATAATTGATTGATGGTGCCAACGTGGTTCACAGATTTTGTTTAATTCTGTCATAGTATGGAAATGAAGAAGGATTTTTTCTCTCCCTTTATTCTGTACGAGGATGGCTGTTGTGTAAAGTGTTTAGTTATTCAAACATTTTTTAAATAACATAAAAATAACACTTCATCTCGACTCGACTAATCCGCGTGAAAACAATAAGCGCTAAAAATATGGTCCTGGACGAAAAGCAGAATTGTCACTATTTAAATCCCCGCCATTGTATTTTATAATCGTGGAATATTTTTCAAGGGTTTACCATAAAGTTTGTTTAGTTTACTCCAACCACTTCATAATTTAATCTAGTAAATGGTTGTATTACAGTAAAATGTTCTGAGATGCGTCTCTCCGATGTAATATTGCGGGGCAAATAGCTACTCATCTTTTAAAGTGAAGGAGCACTTAGGGACTGTCAACAGCTGCGCCTGGGGCAAAAGAGTCACGGGGTACCACTGGTTTTTGTTTCACGATTATGATTTCTTTTCAGTAGGTTTGTACCTATTTTTGCCTGTTAGTTTGTGGCCTGTGTCCCGGATTAAAGCTAGCTGCGGTTGTGGGTTTAAATCTTACTGGGAGTTGTGACTGAGTCATGGACTTTTGAATCAACATTTGCAATAAGGCAACTTTTATCTTTCTGCTGTGTGCCTCGTGTTTTAATCACCCGTAAATTAACGTGTTGAAAATTATTTCACTGTTTGCCAGTGACCGCTTTATGCTTTCGTCAAATATAAAACAGATTTTAAGAAAACAATTTTACCAGCTAAACTCGTTGAAATTCATGCAGTCAAGTGTTTTTATTTCTAAGCGAGCACTTAAAAATCACCCAAGTCTTTTGATTGGCATTAAATTAAACTTCAATCGAGTTTCACGAGTAGAAATCTTCAGTCAAGTGAGCTCTGAAATATTATTTGCGAATTTATGCAAATAGACCAAGTCCCTGCGAAAGATAAACTTTGTTAAAAAATAAAGCAGGTAGGGGCGAAATTTAATTTCGAACAAATCGACGTCGAAATTCGGGCCGCGATAGCCTGGTATTCATGAACGTGTTAAGATTATCATGTGACCTGTGTGACGTATAGCTCTTTTTGCTTCTGAATAAGTATTTAAAATTTTTACACGGTAATAGCACAAAAAATTGCGGAAACTTTCACAAGCATTTTAAAATGTTGAAATAACGCGCTATCGAACCACATTCTCTTTAAGTATAATGCCATTTTAAAACGAAGGCATAGAAATGAAATCGATCATGACATATTAAGGTGATCTTAAATAGTGTATGAAATATTCTTCAAAATCATCATCATCTTCATTTCAGGTAGGCAGGAATATTTTCAACATTTTATATTTTTTTAAATGGTTGTTTTACTGTAATTTAATTTTGGCCAGGAGTTTAATCTGGTTCTCAAATAGTGATGTCATCTCTTAACTCTTAAAACACACAGTGAAAACATGTTTCGCAAATACTACGGATCCATTCAGTTCCAACATGGAACATGGAATACTAAAATAGGTATAGGCAGTAGCTCCGCTTGTAATAATAGCAATTTTTCCTTCAGCTACTTAAATGACACACTGTTTACTTTGCCATCGTCGTAAAATACCTACAAAACATTTTCTGCGTCTTGGTTTGTATTTGTAGAGCTTTCATATAGCGAATACAACCAAAGGTAATGAAATACGACCACAGTAATATAGGTAGTGACTTTATAGAATCTAAAGTCGGCGTAAAGAATAGTATTCATGATATTATTTTGTGGATACTTCATTCACCATGTAATTACAGTTACTGCATTATGCTACACTACGTAGAGTTGAGTAAATAATCCAAAACTGGACCATCAGCAAAATAAATCAGTGCTAATTGGATGCAGCCGCGGCGGGTGTGTCAACAGTACCTGTAATTTATTCCGATCGCTTCATTTTTGTGCTGCAAAATTGATTTTCACCAATGCGCGCCATTCAGATAAAATATGGGTGACACACGTTGGACGTTGCATATTTTGTTTTTTCGCAGTAATATGGAATGTGAGATGGATATCTGTGAGTTATTGCGGTTTTTCGGATGTTTTAAAAACATTTGTTTTGAAAAATAACGTTATCAGATATAAAAAGCGCCAAATGGATGTATGATTCAAAGTCGCAATGAGTTATGGGAAAATAGATCCTGTATTTAACGGTCGTATTGTTTATTTTGATTTTTATTATATTAAGGGTAGGAATAATACCTACTCGCACACATATTATTTGGACAGGTAAGCCCTGACAAAGTTGCGGATGTAAGCTAAGTTGAAGGTTGCACATAAAACAGAGAGCACCCATACGTTGACCTAGTTCCCCAAATAAACTGTGTACATTCGCTTGTGACATGCACAGTAGAAGAAAATTCAGCAAGTATAAATACTTTTCCTAAAAGTATACTTATGGTAATCATTTTAGAGGGATCAGAGATTTATATGACACCATGCATGATGATGCATAAAAATAAGCTTGTTGGGAAGCCAACAACGCGCGGGACTAACGTCACCTCGGGCCGACAGTCAGCGTCATCATCGGCTGCGCTCGGCTCACACACGCCTTTGGACACCACCATCGACGCACGATTACCGCGTAGTTCTAGATAATTTTATTGTAATTTGGCTGGCGAGAATCACAGCAACCGATTTTTATACAGTCCGCTATTTTATTTATAACTAATATTCGTTAGGACCCTAACAGAGCTCATAGATGGATGTTTGTTATTACTTTACGCAAAAGCTGCTGTACTGACTTTGATTAAATACAATTCTAGAGCTTACACTTCAGAATAGAACAAGTCGCAAGCAAAAAGAAGTAAAATAATAATTATTTTTATTATTATTTTTATAATTATTATAGATGGCTAATTTTTCAAACATGGACGGTGTGTGTTAACATTTTGAAGTTGATTCCCCAGGAAGCCATTAAGTCCGCTGTGGGCTTAATGACGTAACATGGGCTTACTCTACATTCTTACAATGTGTGATGCAAATTCTTGATGTTTGTTGTTCCACACGCATATGGATGCAATTAGTAGAGCTCTAGCATCGCCAATCGCTTTCGCTGTTTGTTGTAGTTCATTGATGAAGTGTATCAGTAGGTAGGTATATGGTTCAATGTTGCACCCACTCAGAATTATTATGAGCAATTTAATAACACAGAACATTTTTTATATTCATGACGTAAATAGAGTTTAGGAATTTTCGGCTAGCGCCTTCAGTGTACTTTTGTGTACTTGCAGTTCGGCAGTTGGGGGAGACTATGTACTAAGTCACGGAAAACTTTATCTTAGTAACTTCTCGTCTATGGTAGAGGGCTACGGAGATACTGGGTTGGTCACGTTTATTTTTTCAGGTTTTATGACATTATGTCTTTATGAATTAGAATTGTTTATACAAAAACTGTTTTCCGCCGCAATCTGCTTTAAGAAGCTATTCGTTCCAAGAATAGCCTAGGTAACTAGGTAAGTTTCTTCAACAAAGCAGTGTCTCCAAATGAAGTGAAACAGCAAGAATTAGGAACAGGAGATTTCTAGAAGAACTTGCAAAATTGCAAGTAAAGCCCCTTGGCTTCGGGTAATCCCACTGAGCCACAGTCAAAAGTCGAAAAAGCTAAAGAAGTGTTCAATAAAATATTCTGTACAAGCCTGTAGAGCGGCTCGTCGCACTGTCTGGTCAAGTCTCAGATAGTATAATCACAACTGAACTGCTTTTAAGTGATTAAGTAGTTATCTTTTGGATTTACTAAGTCACTAAAAAGGTTGCTAAGCTTTTTCAATAACTATCTAACTATGCACCTAACTTAAAACTTTTACCTATGTGAAACTGTTATGTCCATGTATGTACCTAACTGTCCTGTTTTTCTTTTTCTTTTATTTCCTATCTTAAAATGCATAATTATTTTTTTTACATTACAAGAAAAAAATATTTTTTAGAATATTCTACAGTGATAAATTATTCCCGATATTAGTAGGTAAACATCACCATGACCGCTACTACTAGCTGAAGGACAGGACAGAGCCCAGGCAAATTTATTACCGCTAAATGTGTAATCCTTCGAAGACAGGCCCCAGCTATAAATTAGAAGCGAGATTAAACACCTCTGCTATAATCCTCGCGCTCCGCAAACCGGCGAGGGCCACTCACAACTTTACCGCAAACTATGAGTAGATAAATTCTGTGTTACAAGCGATTCACGATAAAAAATGTCTTATTTCTAGAGTGTAGAGGTTACTATATTGCCAATTGAACCAGATATAGACTTATTGATTCAGTGGGATTGTTCTTGATCACAATTTGACCCGAACAGTTGCAATCATGGAGTGTGTGAGACCCCCTCTCTTGACGATCTAAAGACTATAAATTGGGACAAGTTAGGTAACTAATAACTTGGCAGGCTACGCTACGGGAGGGCTAAAAAATCAAAATGTCAAATAGCAAATTAGTAACAGAAGGGCTTTTTACATGGAAGTGACAGTTGCAGTTTATAAAATATACAGATGATATTACAAAGTTAACTAGGAATTTTAATGAAATAACACAATAGAGTCACTCTGAGAAACCACGTTATTATACAATAACCAATTATAACTGACTAAGGACATGGCGCGAAATATGACGATTGAATCCAATCTGACAGTCATGAAGGTGACAATACTTTTTTTTTCTTTTAAAAAAAATATTATTACTAATTTGTATTGCCCAATTCTGACGTCACTTCTTTCGCCATGGCGCCAGAGGCTTAAATGAGAGGCCAGATCGAACACGTTAAGCTCTAATCCCTGCAGTAGCAAGTGGGTTAAGAGCGGCACTCGCAACTACGCCGCTTAGCGACCAGCTCCCGCCTCTTGAAATACTTGGATTTGCCGTTTGTACTGTATCAAATTAAGCTTTTCAGGTTTCATTTGAATTGGATTTGAACCTTGGACTCTTTGTAGTGAGAGTGGGCTATGTATAATACATTTAGTGACCTTGAATCGAGTGTGGATAGAACTGCTTTTCTTTTTAAAAGTAATAATAATGTGCTATTTGCAGCCACAACAATTTCGATTGCGTTGCCATCTCTATCTCTTGATGTTGGTTTAATGTAAATTAATTATGTATAGTTTGTTTCATGGAGGAGGTAAGATTTTTTATAACATGCTACGGTGGGTAACTGTTTCTATACAGTGTGAGTCACGTTAAAGTGCACATATGAAAATAGATGAAACTAGACCTATTTTAATCGACAAAAAAGAGGTCAAAATTTTTTAGAGATTTTTTTAAAATTTTATATGGAATTTTTTTTCTTCCAATTACTTATTGGTAAGAAAACGTATGAAACGTATGAAATGTTGTGATAGGGATAGAGACATGCGATTTTTGGTTTTACAAAGATAATACTATAGAGAATAATACAAAGTAAAAAAAAACCACCAGTTATAGGCGCATTTTTTGGAAAAATTTATCAAATAACCAAAAAAACACGAATTTAAAAGCAGATTTTTTTCAAAAAGTATCATTTTTTATTATTTTTTGGCATTTTTTGTGTATTTTATGTATTTTTTTAGTATTGCCTGTTATTTAGCATAATTACTGTTTATATTTTATCAGGATATACCGCTTAGTTCAAAAGTTATTACGTTTTCTTTACAATAAGTAATTGAAAGAAAAAAAATTTCTATAAAAAAATATAAAAAAATCTCGAAAATTTTTTGACCTCCTTTGTCGATAAAAATAGGTCTAGTTTCATCTATTTTCATATGTACACTTTAACGTGACTCACACTGTATAATAAGATTAAGAGCAATGAAAATATAAATGGCATAAATGTATATCGTCGGCCTAATTTTCAAACTGATTTTGTCCATTTGTGCAAACTTTACAGGAGGAAATAAAAACTGTTTATTTTTCATAGTTAGGGTACTAATTGAAATATTCATTCATAAGATTTCAATTAGTAAATCATTTTATTGAATTAGTACCTTGATTGTCAATATCAACTTATACATATTTAATTTTAATCAATTTTAAATACAAGATTA
This sequence comes from Ostrinia nubilalis, assembly GCF_963855985.1. Taxonomy (NCBI): domain Eukaryota; kingdom Metazoa; phylum Arthropoda; class Insecta; order Lepidoptera; family Crambidae; genus Ostrinia; species Ostrinia nubilalis. The sequence continues at coordinate 4,719,207 of NC_087091.1, read as the reverse complement.
TTGTATAATCGGAGAGCAGTGTTGCGACTTGTCGTATGTGCCCGGTATCAGTAGCCAGTTGGCGGACTAATGCCACTGTGAACTGTGATTGATTTACACCCGGACACCCGGACAGAAGTCCGCGACAACGATCGGCAGATGTGGCATACTAATTAGGCGGCTGTCAAATACGACCCGTTAATTACCATTTTAATACATCCAGGAAATGAGAACTCACTGGATATAACTAACTAGTTTCTGCTCCTAAATGCAAAGGTATTGCGAGACAGGAAAGCCTTGGATGTCTTGCGGTATTTTGTTTTATTTCCCCGGACACTCAAAGTTAGTCATCCATAAGGTTGTGTACCAATTTGACGTTTGGATGTAGCTGCAGTCTGTTTTTATACGCTTTGGCTCTCGCTTTTATTTCTTCCTTCACTGTTTTGATCTCAAGGTCGTGGTATAATACAAAAATTAAAATGGCACAATTTGGCAATATTTTATACTAAATCCTTTAATCCTTATCTCTATAATAGGTGTTTATAAGATGTTATAGCGCTTCACACACACAGTTGGTTCTACAAGTGCAGTGCAAACACCTTGTGCACGACGTAGGGTAACGGCACCAGTGGTCAGCCAGGAACCAGTGATCAGCCTATTGCGTTGTTTATTGGCCATAAATATCGCTGTAATCAAAATAACCAAATCACGCGCACTTAAATATAAGCTCTGTTTCCTTATTGGTTCATGCATCACGCGATAGGAGCGGCAGGGGGTCAGGGGAGAGAAGTAAACACGTTCATACAGGTGCTGTCCGCCGACAAGAGCAGAAGTGTCATGTCCGCCATATTTTTGTTTCACGTGGTGCTCTTTTGAAAGGTGAGAAATAACATATTTTAGTATGAAATGTGATTGTGTTTTATAGATAATAACTTTATACATTACTTAGTGCATTTAATTTTATGAAATTTGATAAAAAATATTGTTTTTTTACTTAAAAATTTGAGGGGCTGACCATTGGATACTGATTTTTTATGAAAGATCCAATGGACAGCCCCCGGGGCTGATTACTGGGTTTTTCTATATTTTTTTTAACAGTAAAAGCAAAACGAGCCATTAAAACCGTTAAATTTATATTTACATATTTAGTGAGACAAGTATTTCCTAATTGTTAAAAAACCCAGTGGTCAGCCGCATTTCAAAATATTTTTTCAAGCGGCTGACCACTGGGTCTCAATGATCCAGTATTCAGCCACGGTGCTATTGAAATAATATTTTAAGTATAAATGCGAATGTTTGTGTGTAAATCTATAAGTAATACTTCATGTTAGTTAAGTTTTACCTGAAATAATGGTATAATGTGTATTCATATCCAAAAGTTATTATTGTTCACTTTTTTTTAGCTAAAAATGCCGAATGGCAAAAACTCGTTTCTTTTTAGAGATTAGAAGTTACCTCTTACTATAGTGGTTGATTATATATTTTGGATTATAGATACATCAATAGGACATATTATATACTAATATCGTCGATGTTTTTTAAAAGAAATATTGCTGTTTTTATGATAAGTAATAAGAAGATCCTAGAAAATAAGAAGACACAAAAAGATTGTAATAGTATGTTTAAAATAATATTTGTATAATGTATGTATAATATACATTTTTTTGTGCTAAGTGAATCGTTACTATAAAAATGTGATTAATATCGTTGATTTTGATATAACATTGTTTATTTTGATCTCATTATTAGTTATACTTACTACAGGCTGAACACTGGGTTCAACAAGGCTGTTTATTGGTTTTTAGAGGCTGTTCACTGGGACACTGGGCCATTTTTTGTTTAAAATTAATTATATATTTTACTAAGAGAATTATTGTTTTTGAAAAACGTTGATTCGAAACTACAATAAACAATAAATCCATACATGTTGTACGTTTTTTTATTCGACGATTGTTGTAGAAATGGCAATTGTCAAAACTTCAAAAAGCTGTTATGAGGCTGACCACTGGTGCCGTTACCCTATGTGTTGCACTCGGGTTTAGCGAGACGCCGGATTACCGCAAGATTGATTTACATACGAACAGTTTGAGATAACGATCGGCAGATGCTGCATTCTAATTAAGTGCCTGTCAAAGAACCTAAGCATATTGAAGGAATATAAACGAAACAATCTGGACATCATTGGGGGAGGTCTATGTTCAGCAGTGGACGTCCTGTGACTGAAATGATGATGATGAGCAGGAAGAAGTAGAAATAAACCAATGGCTGTGTGCTCCTATTGTGACGATTAAATACGAAATCCACTTGAAAAATAATTAAGTTCGATTTCAATAATTGGAAAATTGATCTAAAATAATTACCTTTATTTATATTTAGCTACTTACTCATATTATAATTAGAAACTTATTACGAGACCCTGACGATTGGAAGTTGTCCAAGGCATATTTTAATAATGCTTGAATTTAATGAGTATTCTCAAAGTTCTTGAGACTTCGTGCCTAAAAAGCAACTTGATTTTACTTTAAGCACAATTGTTCCGTTAATCTTTCGCAAGTGTATCATCCCAGCGAGGAAAGACTGAGAAAAGAACTCAAAACAGTCATAAAAATAAAGGAGAGCATATCCCTAATCTGGAGGGCTCTTAAAACAAATTAAGGGTCCAGTTTTGTCTCGGGCGTTGTAAACATTTAGTGAGCTTTTCCTGCCTCATTGAAGTTTCAGCCGCCATGTTGCCTGAGAAATTCGAATGTAGCATATACTACAAATATGTATTGATTATTTCAGTTTCTAGATGATATTTTGCTTTAGTTTTAGGGAGAAAATAGAGTATAATCTCAGTATGAAAATAATCACCGAACTTATAGTTAGAGGTTCTGTGATAAACACGAATGTCCATATTCACAACATCAGTGAAGAAAAGATTAATGTAAAAAGTTTAAACGAAAAAGTTCCATAGTTGGAACATGATGGAATACCTTCCAAACAGCTCTGAAGCACTTTTCAACTAATACAAAACATTATTAAATATCGCACCCGAGTCGTTCCTCAGAGGATATAAAAGCCATTTCATTTTCAAGAATCTTTGTTTCTCATTTAAGAGTTTAATATGAACTTTCATTAAACAGCCTTTCCATAGTAAGCCGTGAAAAGGAGAGCTGTGAAGCCCTGTTTATTCCTCCCTTACCTACGCATTTTCAGTAAAAAGCTTGTTTGTTTTTTCGTTTTAAAATCTTGTCACGTTTTTCGTCACGTGGCTTGTGGTCTTTAACCAATTTCGATATCATCATTATAACAGAATCGTGACTTGATTGATTATGTATAATTTCAGTATCACGTTTCGCAGCTTAAAACAAAGGATTAAGGCCTTTAATGTAAGTGCTTTCTCAATTTAAATATTAAATAAATGTTAGAAATCCTCCTTTCATTGAACATCTAAGCAGGGGGAGCTCTTCAGAATATTAATTTCCTTCGCATAAAATTGACTCCGCAATATCTCTGGATTTTATGCAAAAGTAAAGCGGGTTGAACCCGACTTAAGTATTTATATTTCTGTAAGAAGATTAGTATAATGGTAATCAGACTTACGAAATGCTTCAGTAAGAATTCGAATGTTTGTGGATTTTCGTTACCTTTTTGCTGAATCCCTTGTTAATTTCGATATTCAAGTATCAAAGAGGCTTGCGTACATAAAATATCAAGTGTCGCGTTTATCCCCGTGGAATCCGCGACGACAGTGACTTGACAAAACAAATCTAATAAAGTGACATCACACAAAGGGATTGCATTTTTCTCTGGATTCCATTGAAAGGAATGTTACCTATTTCGCTGGGAGTTACGTTTCAATTTGCGAGGGCGGTGTCAATATTTTTGAAGTTATGTGGATAGTTCCTTGGATATGATGTAGGTAGGCATCTTAAATTTAAGACTTCGACAATTTTTTTTACTGAACGATATGATAGAGATCGAGATCTTTGAGTGATTGAGATACCTTTAAAATGGAGACGTCTATGCTCTATGTTCAACTGCACACAATGTAGATTGCGCCGAGTAGTAAAAAAACTTTACGAGTTAATCTTGACGTTCAGTGAGAATGCCTACACAACAAGAAGAGAGAACCTAGAGTACACATTAATGTTTTAATTTTGTCAAATTGAAGTTATTTGCGAGGGAATAAGGTGCAACATTCCACATTACATTATGCATTAGAGCTTACTGTACCCAGGTACGATGGCAAAGAGTCCAGACACGGACCGGATCATCTCAAGTTACAAACACCAGTCGCTCAAAGTTCTTTGGGGTTCCGGATATTTGCAATGGTAATCTGGCAGCGCGGTCAAGCCTTACGACGTGCCTTAACGACCCTTGTCATATGAAAGCGGACCGAACAATCGTGTTTCCGAATATCGACTTTGTATTATAACTATTGGAATAACATTGGCCTGTTATTGTTTGTACCCTTTACAACTTCGATGTTTATTAGGGACTGGCTTAATTTAAACGATGGAGTTTAACAGAGTTTGATTATTTTGTAACAAACTTTTTGATATTAATTGTTATCCACGAGCGAGTTTCTGCGATGGGTACAAATGAATATCACGTAATTTGAATGTAGCATGAAGTTTAAATTATTATTTTTAGGTGTCAAATGAAAGTAACTTAATTGACGCTTTTTATTTTGTCTCACACCTATTTTTATTATTCCTGAAATATTTCAGTAGAATTGGTTACCCCATTATAGAGGTGAAATTCTATTGTACTCTGTATCCAATAAAGCATCAGCCTTTTGTGATTAAGCGATTCTTATAACACTACAGCACCCAGCGAATGCCAGAGAAATATCAATTTAAAGTTCCTAGTAGTTTTCTCGGAAAACTTTAAAGTTGACAGCTTCAAGTATTTTGTATGATGCCGTTGAAAGCTAGTTCATGTTTTTCTGCGATAAAATTTTATATGGTGTGCGAACTAAAAGTAGGACAAAATTGCCCAGTTTGAATTATTGATAGATTTATTGTTTTGTTGCTATTAAGAATATTTGCAAGAATAATAATTTTATCTATCTGTGCACACAAGAGTATGGCATGGAATCTAATCTAGCCTTACCATCAAACAAGGAAAAATACAAACCTATTAGAAAAAAGTTATTCGGACTTCAGCGGACTAAATACGATCTTGACACTATTTTGTCTAATTTTATTATTCTACAGATTTTAATTTCACGGATTTCTATCATACGTTAAATATATTGATAGTAAGATATTTTTTATATTAAAGAAATTCAAAGCTTAGAGACTCTCAACCAGTTACAAGTATGGGTAGGTGGACTGGTCAATGCAAGAAAGAGTGTGACTACTACTAAAAAAAAAAAACTACTGTGACCAGGACTTTCCCCATCTATTTGCTGACATAAAGTTTGCTCAATTTATTTAATTCAGAATCGAGCTCCAAACCTCTGCATCCTTCGCGAAATTTGGCTTGGCTTGGCCGAATTGAGTCACAGATATTAATGAATAGTTTTCTTTCAGTTCCCTGTTCTGCATGTCTGTGAAAAGGATTTTTGCTGAGTAACTTATATTATTACCTGCTGCAATGCAGCTGCATTGCAGTTCCTATCAGGAAACAAGGAACACTGTTTTTCTAAGCTTTTAAGCTACGTATTTGAACCAATAGGATAAAGGCATTACCTAACATTGGTTCAATAAGCGTAAAACCACAGTAAAACTTAGAATAAGTAAACACAGAAGGATTTTATGCACTTTTGCACACAGTTTTAGAAAATAGTGGTTTCGATTAAGAATTAAGAGTCAGTCAGTGACCTTTCGCTTTATACAATAGATGCAGTCCTTGAAATCAAGTTTCATATAAAAATAATGATGAACATAGCTATAGTTAATATGAAAGGAATTATATTCTCATGAATATTGAAGAAAAAAAAACGCAAATTTCATAGGACCTAATATGATTTCTTGGTAGCTAAATCCGAATGAAGTACGGTTTGCGACTTTTGCGAGAGACGATCCATTTCAATAATTAGTTTATTATCATGTTCCAATAGAAATTGTTTGGTACAGTACTCGTAGTTGGGTATGGAATTGATTATTGATGAGTCCTTTGGGACTGTATAAAATTAGTTTCCATTTACCTAGTCAGAGAATAACTGGGTACTTTAGTCGTAAAGTCCCGATAGTGTACTTAATTAGCACAAATTAATAGATTGAGTTGGATTTTCACATTGGGATAGGTACGTACGAGTATTATACATATTTGAAGGGATTTTATAGGTAGTTTACTAGGACATACACAATGAAAGAAACGAAAACGTACCGGAAAACGCAGCGTGGGACGTCCACCGTCCAAGATGGACCGATGACATCATAAAGGTAAGCAGAAAGGCGTTGGACGCAGGCCGCTACCAACCGGCAACATGAAAAGCATTGGGCGAGGCCTATGTTCAGCAGTGGTCGTCCTATGGCTGAGATGATGATGAATGAAAGAAGTAGAAGGCCCTAGGTTAGGATGTAAGCCTTCTCCAGAGATTGTTGGATAGGTGTTTTGTACCTTACAACAACATCTTTTCACTCTAACAGCGCTTCGAGACTTGTAAGTGCTCGTACATGTACTAATTAATCACACACACACACACACACAAATAAATTTAAAGATTTTGATTTGGCAATCAGAGATTCGAGTGCAAAAACTGCGTATAAATAACAAAAGCATTTGTCTCCATAGTGCGTTAGCGCCGCCACGTGCAATCTCGGTTATAAATCGCGATCGGAAAGCAATCCACGAGCAGGCTGCACAATCGACGATTTTTTCGTACAATTCGGTGCACACGGCTATTCTATAAATTATAATTGCCCCGATATAATGCTTCTTTCTGCAGTGGGGCATAATTATTTCGTAGCAGCTGTCGATTGAGAAGGGAAAAAGGATCTAAATATAATTCCTGCTAATTATGTCTTACCTTTACGCTTAATTATTCGCTATTATAATGCTGATGTGGTTATAACAGGGTTCACTTTACACCATTAAAACCACACGGAATGATTATTACAGAATTACAATTTATGCCATATTTTTGGAATACCATAACCATAATTTTGGAACTACGTTAAGCTCCAAGATCTCTCTCATAACTTAAGTAAGAATACCTACCGTTTCTAAGTGAATGCCAAAAATGTTTTCCAAATGAATTTAGGTACTTCTCTTCGATTTATTCCGAGCACATCATTCATGACTCTTACGTATACAGAAGCTACGCAACCTTAACGAAGTCACGCCACACAAGTTGATATTTTTCTTATTCGTGTATTTCTTTTTAACCCCAAAGCGCTACACGTTTAAAGGAGCAGGTGTACTTCCAATAACGATAAAAGTGTCGTAAAAGCCGAGGTTTGAACCATCGTCACCGAGTCTCATCAATCATTCATACAAATGCTGTCGACGAGAAGGGTTGACTGAAAAAACAAGACATTTTCTGGGGTCGATGAATGTATTAAAAGGACGACAGACATTAATATCGCTAGGTAGGTACTTATATTATTTTTACATTACTTCTAGGTAGCACAGAGGTTTTTATGACGAGAGGTAATGTATTAATAATGGTATTAAAGCTTTCGAGTTTGGTAGGGGGTTCATCATTCATCACAATTTCAGTCACAGAACACCCGTTGCTAAATTTATTCCTTAGATGCCAGCATCTGCATCCAGCAGCTTCATGCAACCTTTATTAGGTCACCTGTCCACCTCGAGGGTCGACCGCTACGTTTGCTTTTAGTTTTATGGCACTATACCGGTGTCCCGAAATTAGTACTAGTTTCTTTCTATTAGTACTAATTTAATAAGTCTAATACGGCCATTTTAAAATTGCTAGTTTCTAAAAATTCTTGATAGGTTTCTAATGAACATTAAGGAGCTCAGAACTTTCGAAGTTCAATAAAAACTGTGAGCACATTATTAGGTACTTTAACCAAAATCGAAAAAGTGCCGAAGACAACTGAAATTGGACATATCACAAAACTCGTAAAGTGTCAGTGTGACGTGCTAATTTTGGGACACCCTGTATCTTATGTATGAGGTTATGATATAAATAAGCCACTGGCTTTGTACTCGTACTTACGGCATAAGAACTCATTATTGAACTTGCTGTATTAATTTAATTCAGCAGGATAGACGTGCGACTTGCACGAGCCGTATAGCGCTAAGTATAATGAGCAATAGGTGCAAACGACAAAGATAATGAGGTACGTAATCCTATTAGTGTCGTGTTCGCCGACGCGCGTTATTTAGTAAACATTTCGCGCGCGTTTTGTCGCAGCATGTCTTAAATCTGCACTACTTCATTTCATTAAACTACATTGTGTGGGAGCAAAAAACGTATTATGAGAAAATGTTTTGGTGAAAATCTGTTTCTGTCAGTGTATTTTTAGAGGGTGCAAAATCCTTAAAACTGTCCTGTTTCAATTCACGTGTTATTCGTTTGCTCTATGAAAACAAGGACCATAAAATATTAAGTTTTTGTCAGTGTGCTTTCTTATTGAGATTCTTTATTGAGGTATTTTATTTTTATGAAAGGACTGGATTAATTGAAGTTTTATTCTTACTTGAATATTTTACTTTTACCTTATTCGCAGTTGTCCTCAAATATTTACCAAAAATCTGAACGAGGAAATTGGTTAAGGGCAATTCGATACATTTTATTTCGCTATTTGAGTGCAGATGTTGGAACGATTTTTTCCAGTCGATGGGTAAATGGAAGAGCGAAGAATCACCCAATAAATTTTATTTTTTATGACGGAACGGTTCAGCTGTTTGTAAATATGATGTTCGAAAGAAGTAATTTCGGAATTTATAATTTCTTTAATCGGTAGAAATACGCAGGCACTTTCCTCAAGCGCTATTATGAATTATTTTTAATGTTATAAAATCCATAGTAACGAATCGTAATAAACACGAACAAATTGCAGGCTAAGGTTCGTTGTTTAGCTTAAAAAAATCCCAAGTAAATAACATCGCAAACAACAAAACAAATATTATCAAGGAATATCTACCTAGGTACTCCTATCTCGTAAGAAGCAAAAGAAAAACAAGCGTGTGTGTTCTGCACATAGACAGCGTAGTTAGCGTTATTAGAGGGGACAGCTCGAATAAACACAGCACTCATTTTGTTTGGACCTTTTAAGAAAGACGGATGGGGCTTATCCATCAGACGACCCCACTCCATCGTGTTTTTCGCAGCCAGATTAATAACTGTCACCGACTTGAACCAAACTCGTACCGAAGATGCTGGGAGGTTGTTGATTTTGCATGTATCGGATAGAAAAGCAAGTAAAACTATTTTTCTTAAGTACGAATTTGAAGTGATCATAACTGGTGTCCAGTTTATTTAAAATCATTGTTTTTAATATATTTATTTTTACAATTGCAGCAAGTTTAAGTAGCTGTGAGTTGGCCATATCTGTCGCAGAACTAGTGTAAGGTGGAGTAAACAGATTTGGTCACATTCTTCGTGAACGTAATAGCTTACGAGTAGAAACAGCTGCTATACAAGCGTAGCTTAGTGCAGAAGACGCTGAAAATGTTTTGTCTGTACTAGGTACTTCTTAGAAATTAAGCTATTATTTATTTATTTACTTGACCAACGACTTCAAAAAGATTGCAACAGCTGAATGAAAGTGGCAGAGTGTGCTTTTCTAGCGCTCATAGTGAAACTGATTTGATGGTTAGTTTGGTGATGAAAAACATCGATATAAAAATACTTAACAACTGTACAAAATAACTGAGATAAAATTAACAAAATTTATTGTCTGTGAGCACTAACGACCTGTCTCGTTATTCAAATTGGAAGATTTTAACAATTGAACACAAATGAATGGATTTCACTAGGCCACATTTGCATATAAATTAAAACAGGATTAACGAAGTCAATTTTATTAAATAGAGTTTAATTTAACAAAAAGAATTGCTCTACGTCATTTCAATGAGGGTTTTCGCGAATAAAAAATCCTCCAGATGGCAATACGTAGACGCTAGGTCCAAATGCTGCATGATTGGTGTCATGATTGTGCAGTCAGACCCCACATCCTCGTCCCGCCATCTAGCGGATCTTTCATTCCCGAAAACCCTCATTAAAAGAAAATTGCAGAGCAATTGCTTTATAAGTTCTATCAAAACTATTTTAACTCGCCGCTGCCCGTTATTCTGAGGAACTTTTAGATTGCTTCTTAACGATGCTTCATTGAAGGAGATATTACAGAACCTATGTGAGGGTATGTACGTACTTACTGTCTGTAGCTTTTACATTTTATGGTGTAAAATAAAATTATATTGTAAAAATAAAATCACGTTACAATGCTTTTAGTTCAGAGTAGAAAAGTCAAGAGAGAAAAAAGTGACAGTCTTAAAAACGTAAAAAAGTAAAAAGAAGTTTCTCGCCAGCCAGACCATTTAAGCGACCTTTACAAATTAGAATTACTAGGCCGTTATATTAGACAGACCTGTACACATGGACTCTAGTAAAAGCTATAGATTTAGCAAGAACGTAAAGTAATTATTTACAATAGCTAGTAGGCTATATATGTTATGAATTTGGTCAGAGACTAAAGACTTTTAGGTTAAATCCAGTAAAATCCAACGTTTTTGTATTGGTTTTAGATAACCTATGTCAATTCTGCACCTGTAGGTAAAGTGACAGATTCAATTTCATGATCGCTTCACTTGGGAAAGTAATTTCGTAAAAAGGCGCACAAATGAACATTATCACATCTAATCTTATCTAGGATGTTTTTTTAAAGCAATTCACAGCGGAATCATGCATCTACAGAACGGCAAAAGTATATTTGGATCACATATTTTATAAATATAAGTATTTTTAAAACACAAATCCTTTCCGGATTCACTGTTTCACCAATCTAAGATAGTACTTATTTTAATCTTAGATAAAGAAACAAAACGCTTACGAAGCCGAGAATTAATGGAGTGGCCTTCTCGGTTTCACACATTTAATTGATCAATGTGCGGGGGTTCCCACCGAGCTCTGTTTCTCTTTGCCCGACTACTCAGTTCCATTGAGTGAATGGTTTGCAGTGGCTTATGAAAGCTTTTTTTTCTCAGAGCTGGCGTTTCGAGCAAAATGTAAGATTTTTTACACTTGTTTTGATTTTAAAATATAAACCTTATAAATAAGAAAAAAAATTGAAGTTGCTGCCTTGCGGGACGGTTCCTAGAAATACTATTGTTTTCGTTATTTAGGTTGAGGTTTTTTATTTTCTTTATTGATTTTCAGTCAGTTACATTGGCCATTAGATTAGGAGAAAGACACTGCTTGAACTGACTTTTATAGTAAATTGGATTATACGATTATCGACATTTATAGCGGTCACCTTAAAATAATTAAGGACTCTAGAGTCTAAACTTTAGATGATTTAAGATAGCTTTAAATTAATGTTATAAATAAGATAAGGTAAGGCTTTTTTCGTATAACCTTGTCTAACCTTAGAACCCTAACTTTAGATAATGTTTATTTTCAGCTTTTAAAGATTTTTCGGAGACTGTAAGGCTGTAAAACTTGATATGTAAGTCTCGAGTTAGATTTTTATCCTCAGTCAGACCCAAGGGCTACCCTTTTGGGAGAGCGTGGTCATCACTTTGCTTTGACTGATATGACTTCGTCTGAGTCTTAAATTGCTTCAGTTTTTACGACATTTCGAAAATTACTTACATTCTAAAGGGTGATTTTGAGAAAATTGGCAATGGGATGAGTAGAGATAGAAAAGTATAATGTGTTAAAGCATCTTATTTTTATTGTATTTTTTTTATTGTTGCGTTATCAATCAATCATCATTGCATTACCATACCCAAAATTTACTTCCAAACTGCGCACTATATTTATTATAGCTTTCCAGCTTATTTCACTAATGTTCACGATGACTTTCTGACATACTTAATTAAATATTGATTTAATAGTATTTATTATTTTATGACTTAGTGATTAGGTTCTCATTGACTAAGAAAATTCCATAATACAGAAGTAATTTTGATACTTACCTCGCCGCCGAATTCATGATTGGATGAAAATCAACATCGCTGATATAACCTTAATATCAGCGTTGTTGATTTTCATCCAATTAACAAAGCATCACTATCCACACAATAATTATAAGTATTTGTGTAATAAGCTCATGTTTGGTTTCGCGAATGTAGAGCGAAGCGTTCCGAAGCACTTGCCAAACAAAGCGGAATATTTCGAGTGTCGCGAAGTGTTTGCGTAAGCGCAGCTGTAATTTTGTTTGAGTTATCAAGAATATATGGAAACTGTTATTTCAATACATATTGACACTGTTGGGAACACTTTATTATCTCCACATTGTAAGTGGAGCACTCCGTAGGAGAACCAGAGTGACTGACATAGCCCGCAGAATCGCTAAAATCAAGTGGCAGTGGGCGGGGCACATAGCTCGGAGAGCTGATGGCCGCTGGGGCAGGAAAGTTCTTGAGTGGCGACACGAGCTGGAAGACGTAGCGTGCGCAGGCCTCCCACTAGGTGGACCGACGATCTGGTGAAGGTCGCGGGAAGTACCTGGATGCAAGCGGCGCAGGACCGGTCTTTGTGGAAATCCTTGGGGGAGGCCTTTGTCCAGCAGTGGACGTCTTTCGGCTGAAACGACGAAGTGGAGCACTCAAATTATTTGTGTTGATTCTTTCAGAAGCTCTTGACAATATTTAGGTTTGAGTTAGGGCTTAGACATTTCTGAAAGTATGGAGTAGGCAAGTAATTCTTTTTTTTTTTCCGTGAGGAAAATACATTGATTTGTATACCCACCAGCCGCGGGGGCAGTTAGTGGGTTATGTGGGGTTCTCCCTGCCAGAAGGGCAGGGCCTACCTACTAAAAACCTGACGTTGCCCTCGGTAGCCATATGAGTCGGGAACGCGGGCCATCACTATCGGCATTTTGCCTCAAGAATTCGTCCGCGTTCCCTGCTCGGCATTTCACTCGCTTAAACCAAGCCCAAACCAAGGAGGCAAGTAATTCTTAGCTTATCCTCAGTTTCCCCTATACAGGGTGTTAGGTAAATGGGTATATGAGCCGACACTAGCCCATGTTAACATGGCCATATAAATGGTATGGTGAAGTCAGAAATTTAATATCATCATTTTAATTTTTTTAATTTTCATACAAAATAAATTTTATAAAATCCGATTTGTATGAAAATTAAAATAATTAAAATGAAGATATCAATTTTCTGACTTCACCAAACCATTTATATGACCATGTTAACATGGGCTAGTGTCGGCTCATATACCCATTTACCTAACACCCTGTATAGATTTGTCTGTCACAGAAATACAGTTTAGTTACCTTTAATTAATTTTTGGTTCCTTATACATAATATCGTTATCTAGGACTAAAGTATGAACCGCATTGCTTCAAAATATATTTTTAATTCTTTATAAAATGTAAAATACTGAAACTTTGTGATAGAAATTGTATGTCACGCACGAGTCATAATGAATTCAACCAAAATTTGAAACTTGCGACTCTTGTTAAACGTATGTTAAATTTACCACTGTGGGTTTAAATTATCATTCTAACGGCAACAATTAATTCCAGCAGCGAATCGAAACGCTGCCAACTGCCGACTGCAATTAGGAGCGAGTGTGAAGCTAGCACGTGCGGCTAATTAAGTTTAACAAAGCGTATTATTTCATTAAGCTAATAAATAAGGATTGTGTCTATGCTCTATACGAATAGCAAGTAAATTACTAGTTTGAAATCTTGTCTTCTTTATTTTTCCTGAATAATTAGGCCGGTTTTTAATTAAACAAAGCAGAAATGTGCACTATGTGTGTTAATATATTGTAATGTAATTCACAAATTATAGAACTGTTCTTGAAATTTTAGTGTTATTATTTATTTACTCATATTTATTAGATAATTTAATTTTTATGTGTTAATATTTGGTACTAATTTCGATGTAAGTATATGTATGTATGTATCTTGTATCTTAGGTTTTACTGGAATATCTTAGGATTTACTGCAATTCGAGCTTTTACAGTAACATATACATGTTCTTATATGCTTGTTGGTCAACTTGACTACGTATGTAATTATTGTCCTAGTTAATAAAGAAGTTTAATATGAATAGATCTAAATATGAGCTTAGTTTCTATGTTAAGGCTACAAAGGCAATAAACTGCCTTTGATTGCAAAGCGAAACATTTTGTTGTGCATGAAACATAAGTAGTATACCTACCAGCAATTTCAACTTGAACACAAGACTTAAAAATCAATGGATTTTCATAGTAACTAATATTATCTCACATAGGTCTATTGTCGAGTTAAAAATCCAGGCAAAGCAAAATAACAGCTGGAATTTTGGTAGAGCGTTTGGTAGAATGATTCGCGGAATTCAGAGCATAGTTTGAGTTGAAATATTTTGACGATACGCACTTTTTAAGTGCCGTAAATAATTGTTTTTGATTTTTATAACCAAACTGACGAATATAGCCTTTTTTAATTAAATAAGTTCCTGTAAATGTGTAATTTGTGTTTTTTACTAGTGGTTAAGTGCACACAAAATTCAGTTTTAATAGGTTTCACTTAACATTAAATCGTGAAACCAATCAGCAAACAACGTATATGGACAAAATCAGAGCCTTTTGTAACAGAAGTTTTTTACCCGCATAAAGGATTTGGAGGCTCAGTGCAATCAATGAATATGTATGTGGGCTATACAAAATCCTAAAAACAATATAGAAAAACCGGAATGGTTTCACGATAAGAGTTTTATTGGCATGTAAAATGGACTGTTATTTGTGTCGACGAGCAGATATGAGTTTCAAAACGTTTTTGTTATACTTTATATTTACATAGATATGTTTATTCAATGTCCTTGCAAGCCGGGCTAGGATGTGCGCCATGATAAAATCTTATGATTTTAGACGACAATTAATGTATGATTTTATCGTGAAAAATCAATAAAATGCCTCGATAAAAGTTTACTGTTTTAAAAAAAGATTTTTTATTTATTTCGTGACGTATATCCTAGGCCTACAGGAGTATTAACAATTAATATTACCTGATTGAGTTTTTTTTTTTTTTTTTCTTTATTCAGAAAACCACAGCTCTTTATAATAATAATACAAACAGGTATTTTTGTTCTTACAGCCAATAATGGATTCTATATATTATTACAATCTCGTAAAAAAAAAAAAAAAGTTGTAAGCAGCAATGGTATAGATGACCCACGCTGAACTGTCCCACCAAACTCAATGACAGGGGGGCGCTACCATCGTTCAACTATATGGTTTCCAACATGGCAAAAATCGGAACCAGCGATTCGGTATTGACGGTGGCGCCCCACTGTCAATGTCATGGATAAGACAGTTCAGTATTTTGGAACTATAGCAGAAATAGCAAGCGATGATGGCAAGCGGTGATGGCAAGTGGCAATGGCACGCGGCAGTGGAAAGCGACAATGGAAAGCGGCAATGGCAAGCGGCAATGATAAGCGGCTATGGCACGCGACAATAACAAGAAAAATTTTTCAAATGGTTAAAACACCGTAAAATTGCAATTTTACGGCTCAATTTTGAATAATTTAACCTACATATAACTTGACAACTACTCAGTTAGCCTTTATCTGTTTGTAGCTTTAACAATGCCCTAAATACCCTAGTCCAGTTATAGGTCCTAACGGTGAAGTTAGCTCTCAAACTATTCAGGGAATTATTCAAAGGCCGGAACAAGTTGGATGCAGTCTATTATCAGGTTGCAGTTAAATGGAGCTTCTGCCCGAGCATTGTACTGTACGGACTACAAATTTAGTTAAGCATTGTAGCATCTATGTAGTTGCAATAGGAGATATATTACAACAAAAATGTTAAATCAGTCGTGCGGTCGCCTGTACCAGGAGAGTCCTGGAGCAGTTATAATAAAGTGGCAGTTTCATGCAGTGTGTATGTTGTTGATGTTCAACGTTTCATTATAGAGTGAAGGTAATAATAATTTGTGCAGGTTGTGCTGTGTGATACTTTAATAAAGTACAAGTGATTGGTTTACTTTGGTAGCGGAGGATTTTAGATGTAAGTGTTACAATTATTTTTATAACGGTAATTAAAAATGTGTAACACCGCTTTAAATTCTTTTAATTTTTTGGCAAAGTAGAATGTAATGATTGCGCTATACATTTGATTTTTAATTAGATCCTAAAGATATTGTATTATAATACCAATTTGAATACAATATTGAATTGGATTGATTAAAATACCTTTTTATATTAATACGATTTCCATAAAATGTTTATTGTTTTCGCCAAAGGCAGCATCTTGTTTTTAGTAGGGATCCTTTGGACGTAACTTACCGGGTTATTCCAGTCACGTTCGCAGATAGGCAAATATGTTGCAGTCTGTCCTTACTCTGAGGGAGGTTAAGACAATGTTATGATTGGAAGGGTAAGATATTCGTACATTGTAATGATAAATGGTTTTTTATAGTTGGTACGTACAGTCGCGGAATGAAAAGGTTCGTCACCTTAGTGTCGGTTTTCGCTTGCACTAGGTACTGTAATATAGTGAAACCTGCCAACATAACCGTGCAAGAAACAGTGCTGCTAACATTTAAATAAATATGACGTTTGCTAACGAATAAGGTTTTGCTTGTTTATTTTTCTATCCCATCAGTGCAATGTTACAAAATGTAGTTTTTTTTATTTAATAGATAATGGCAGGTTGAACCAACAAGAAGGTTTTAGTTTATCAATCATAATAATCTTCTTGACAAGTTAAATCGTCAAACAACTTTGATCGGAATAATTTTGAACTTTACTGGCGAATAGTTAAAGATTATTTTCTCTAACTCGAGATTATTCTGTAACATAGTTTCAAAAGGTAATATGTGCTCGCGATTCGTTGAAGGAATCAATTTGAAAACTGACGAACCTTTTCATTCCGTGACTGTACATACGCGTATTATGAGCAAATATAACCTGTGAATAAAAGTTAAAATACAATAATGTGAGATGAGTATTTAGAATTCTACACACCAAGCTCGGCGGTGTGTCGGCGGTTTTATTTAAAAGAAATCATGTCGACGACGTGTACGCCCGTATTCACAAACATTACCTACAACATTACATGAGGTCTTACGGTGCACGTGGACGCACAGGGTCACACACGAACCAATCACAGAGCTCTATTTAACGCTGTGCGTTCGATTTGCTGCTTCACTTACGCAATCATCGTTTATGAATACGGGCGGAAGTTTCTACGAATTTGACATTTTTTTTAAAGTCGACAACTATTGGCATTACGGCGGGTTTGGTGTGTAGAGTGCATTTTCGATACACAATTAAACTACTTGATAGACTCGAAAATATAATTTGATCGATATTAATACTAATACCATCTTATTTATTTATTCAAAGCACAACTTAATTGGGTTATTGTAAGTTTGATTATTTTTCTGAATTGTGTCTTCCACAAACAAAGACATAGAAAGATGTTTGGATTACCTATCGCCTTCTTCACACATGAAGTAAAATTCCTTTTACCACAAGCGAAGAGAGAACTCATTCTATTTTAGACAGCTTCAAAGAGTTCATTACTTATCCACGGGTGTTATCGGCGACATCGCCGACCCGAACAAACTTAGCTTTTACTAGATACAATTTTTATGTAAGCAGTTCATACTCGTAGATCGGAACTTCACTAGATGCTACATTCCTTTATCGTTTCACGTTTTTGGTTCATTTATTTTTTCGTTCCATTAGTTGGAGTTATTAACGCCTATTATTTTCTGAACAATGTAGGTTGATTCGACCAGATTGGTTGCAAAGATGATTCTATGCATGGAAACCACGTTATGTTATAGCTACAAGTAGGTACTTCATTGAAATATATTTTTGGCGTGCTTATCACATCTGAAAAAGCATGCTAATTTAGACCCCAAAGACGAAATCATTTTCTCAATTATTTTTTAACAGTCTATTAGCTAAGTTTTACCAATTTTTCCAAAAACAGTAAATATTTAAACTCAAACGTGTTTCAAAGAAAATCTCGATAAAGTTGAACATGAAAGGAACCAAATCTATGAAAATTAAAAACGTAGATTGGGGCGAAAGAGGATTAAAATATGGGATTCGGCCAGAATTTTATTTCATCAGAATATTGAGCGTTTATTCAATGGGGCAATAGCGGAACGGACGCTCGCTTCACGTTGCCTTTAAAAGTCAGCGCATACAGAGGCGGGAAGGGCGGGAAAGCGATCCGATAGCGATCCAGCGCGAAGCGGTGGACGCGTATCGCGGCGGGAGGCGTCCGCTTACTATGTGAGTGATTTTATACCATAAAGTATTCCTTCGGAATAGAGCAACAGCCACGAGCTGTCAAAAGAAACCAATTTTGGATGATACTTGTGTATCAGTGTCAGGATTATTTTTACTGTTTTGTACATACCTAAATCAATCATTGAACCAGTCACCACATTTCTGAAGCACAATTTCTCATAAAACATAGACGATTTCACTTACGTAAAATCTGAAAATATACAGAGTTCTAATTTTTAGTGCCACTAAGTGCCTCTGAACTGTCAATTAGTTACAAAAACGGTTCTGTTTGACTTGACGGCGCAACATTACGCATCTTTTTTTATTATTCAGAGTTGCTACAAGTGATATCTCGCTCGCTCAGTTCTCTGTTGCTTTATTCCGCTAGGTACAGGGTGGCGCAATAGAACGTGCATATTGCATCATTTTTTTTTGCGGGGTAGAAGGGGCGTGGGCGAGGGGAGACCGATATCGTTGGGTAGCGCGGTTCATGAAGTTTTAGTCACTATGAGTCACTTCGACGGGAAGCGTCGCGCATTTTGCGTGCGCGCATTTTACGAAAACTCTCGTTCGTACGTAGTTGTCAGGCGACTATTTTGTTCTGAGTATGGTGTACGGCAAATTAGGGAGGCTCCGAGTGCTAATTTAATTAAAATCTGGATAAAGCGGTTTGAAGAGACTGGATCGACGTTTAAACCACACGCAAAAGGTCGTCCACGCACATCTAGGACCGAAGACAATATTGAGAGTGTTAAGCAGTCGGTACGAGAAGATCCACAAATGTCTACTCGCAAGAGATCGTCCGTCCTAAACATATCGCGACGAAGTTTGCAACGAATTTTAAACTTGGATCTTAAATTGCATCCATACAAGCTGCAATTAACTCAAGAATTGAAAGACTCTGACTTCATAGCACGGCTCACATTTGCTAATGAAATGCTCAATCGGTTTTCAAATTTTGAAAACATCCTTTTCTCTGATGAGGCACATTTTCATATGAATGGGTTCGTAAACCGCCAAAATTGTCGTTATTGGAATAGTGAGAATCCCAGACTCAAACATCAAAAACCGTTACATAGCCCTAAAGTGACAGTTTGGGCCGCAATCTCTGCCAAAGGAATAATTGGTCCTTATCTTAAGAAAGTTTTCGGTAATTTCCGTTTGCGGTTAGAGGAGTACCAACGTAGAGAGGGTCATCATTTAGATGATGTTATTTTTAAAAAATAAACTTCAGTTATCACTTAATAATTGCTTAGTTTTATTTTAACTATAGCTTTTGTATTTATTTTTTAATAATTATTTTAAAAATGCACGTTCTATTGCGCCACCCTGTATATTAACTTTGTTATAAACAAACTAGAACAATACAAAAAATATCGCGGATCGCGACCGCTCCCATACTACCCGCCTCTGTGTGCCCTGACCTTTAACATGGAAGTGAGGAACGGTAGTGAATGTGTAAACATGATACGTGTTTTATTTAAATTTGAATCGAGCTGGAGTATGCACGTCGTTATAGTGCGGTGTAGCCATAAAGTTATACGTGCACTTGGACTAAGTATACTTTTGGGTATGATGATGATGATGATCCATCCGACCGATTTCGGCCATGGCGACCACTCCGACTCCTAGCTGTCTTGGCGGCGCTGGTGTGCCCGAAGATGGCTTACGATTACGTAGCCTATTTTCGCAGCAAACCCCCTCGCACATTAAGGGCATCTGAGCACGCCGCCAACATAGTTATAGTGAATGGCGGCAGATGGACGGGCCTTTAAGTCATTTCGGGTATACCTAGTATTATGTATTTCAGAATTCATTTTTAGTAGCAGCATGAAGAAACTTACTACATTATGAAAACAAATATCAAATATTAAAGAGTAACTTTCCACTTTATAAAATATGTATGATGATCCTTGCTTAAAATAAATAAATGCTTATCCTAGGCGCAGACTACCGAGTTTTAGTC
This sequence comes from Ostrinia nubilalis, assembly GCF_963855985.1. NCBI lineage: Eukaryota > Metazoa > Arthropoda > Insecta > Lepidoptera > Crambidae > Ostrinia > Ostrinia nubilalis. Next base: position 4,698,938 of record NC_087091.1, on the reverse strand, counting down.
GGCCGATAGTTGGACCCGATTTTAATTTGTATGAAGAATCGACTGATACCAAATCGATGAAATGTGCGCACTTTCATACATGTCCATACTGATTAACAGCCCGACCCAACTATCGGCCAACTAAAAGTTAGTGGTCTGCGCTTAGACTTAATCTTATTATCAAGGTTCGTTGCTTTTCAGTTAGAGTAGGCGCACACCGTTGATTTTTCGTCGGCCGATAGTTTAGTCGGGCAGTTGATCAGTATGGGCATGTATTGGAGTGCGCACACTACGACGATTCAATTTGGCCGATTCTTCATACAAATTAAAATCGGGCACAACTATCGGCCAACTAAAAATCAACGGTGTGCGCCTACTCTTACACTACCACCAAAAATTTCATGAAATATTATTTCTTAAATAGAATTAGTTTATAAATAAATGTTTCCAATTCCAAAGCCTTATATTCTCTCTATCCACGTATCCCATTCCAGAGTTAAACTCCAGTGGAATATTGATCAACATCCGCCATCTGATGGAGCCAAGCCGAATCAGACCCAAGCGTCTGCTGCAATCAACCGGCGGTTATCATGCAAATACCCGTTCAATGCAACTAAACTATGTTTTACGAAGATTGGCGACTTGTTGCAATTGTGGCTTTGCTTGTCGTCGGTTTGAATCAATCCTGCGGTTTAGGAAATCGCTTTAAAGAATTTCTAAAATATAGACTGTTGACGCAATGGATTTTGGATACGAAATCGCACAAATTGATGCGAGCTGAAATTCGAATGTCAAAGTCAAATTCAAAATTACTTTAATTGCAGCTTACAAATCGTCAAATATTACATTAAAAGACTATTGAAAAAACTTAAAGTTTTGCTCATATCTCATTTTTTTTTGCGCTAACAGCGCTTCCCTACTTTAAATTACGTATCTAGGAGCTTCACAATTACAGTGCCGATTCTTGCTACAAGTTTATGCTCGTATAGTAAGACCGCCGCCGAGCGCTTATCCACTTCAAGACGCTACGGTGCGCCGTAGTAACTACGATAAATCTCGTAGCACATCAGCTACGAGTTTTCGTAGCTATATTTGTGCGTTGCTTTCTGGTATTTTAAAGATTCCTTTTCAAGAGCATTTTATGTAGCTGATATAGTGTAACAATTAACCACATCGAAAGGAACAAGAGTGTTTTAAATTAATTCAATTTCATTTAAATTAATGAAAAAGAGAATCAAAGACGATTGCATTTTTCGTACGTAACTAAATTAAAACCAACTTCGTGCAAACCAAATTTCCTTACATGAATTACTTCTTCGTGCATCTCAGCATTCATCAACATTTCAGCTGTAAAATTAATCATGTTCTCAAATAAAAAGCTGTGAGCCATTCGTCATCAAAATCTACCATTCAAAACGTTGTCAGTGAGATATTCCCGACAAATTGTCGTGTGCTCTGCCTTTTATCACCAAAAAATATGGTTCAATTTCGTCGCATGCCCATAGTAGTACCATAAATCTTTGCTTATTATATTATTTTCGCGACGAGACTACGAATTAGGATTTGTAGTGCTTTGAAAAAATATGTAGACGTTCTAACGATGATAACAGGACTTAATTAATATAACATTATGTACTCATTATTTACTCTAGCAGATAATTTTGAGTGAACAATATTATTATTATAAATGTATTTCTAGTGCCTACAATTGTGAGGCATATCATACTCGTACGTAACACAATAATTCAGATTTGAAATAAAAACTAAACTGAAACACGTTTCTGAGTGTATTTTATAAGCACAACTTAAGCTCTATTCGATCTTAAAGAAAATTCAACACAAGAAAATAACTGCTTTACAAAGTTCTGCTTCTTTGAAAGCTAAGCATCCAAATAATTGGATTGCAATCTCTTAAGAACCTAATGAATTGAAAGGAAAGAACCAATTTGTAATGTTCCGAAATAAAATGTTCAAGAGATCCGTGTTGTGAATTTTGTAGTAAGTAGAATTAGATATTTGTGTAGATTGCTCAAAATTGACAAATAAATAATTCGTTCGTTCGTTTCAGCCAAATGACGTCCACTGTTGGACAAAGGCTTCCCCCAAGGTTTTCCACAATGTACGGTCCTGCGCTGTCCGCATCCAGTATTACAAAATAATTACATCTTCCGAAGTTTCTACTCATGACAGTATTGACAGTATCTGACATTTATGTAGGGCTGATTTTTCCATCTTCAGTGGTCTCAGTGCGAGATTTTGAACGTTTCCCGCTAGGGGCGCTGTACAATCTGTCATACATTCAATATCATTTTTTGACGCGCTCACTAGTGAGCGCGTTGGCTGAAAACTCACACTAGGCCCTCGGTTAACTTTTATCTGAAGAATAAACTTGTTATTAATTATTGTAAATGGAGAGCGGGGTTTTCTAACACAAGTATCTACTCATACTTAAAAGAAAACCCCAATCGAAACCCTGTTTTTTCAAACCTGATTCTGGATAAACAATTTTGTATTTGTATTTTGTATTGTTATTTTGACATATTTCCCATACTGAAACTGTCAATATGTAAACTTATTCTTCGGTTAAAAGTTATCTGACGATTGAAAAATCGACCCTTAGTCAAATATTCTATAGTATGTTAATACGACGGGTATAATATGTCCCATCAGAAGTCGACAAAAGACATATTAGTCTTCAGCAAACAATACAGTATACAGATGACAACGACCGGGGAATAATTGCCTATTATTGTTCTATTATGCGGCGTCATGACTTCTCTCAGATACAGATCTCCGCTTAATTGTGTTAGGGCAAGGGTAGTATTGTGCTCACAATAGGCACGCAGCGCCGGTTAATGTCACTTTTAGTGGCTATAAGGACGAAGTCGACGGCGACAATTAAACATTGTCCATTTTAAAGATTTATTTGATTACGTAATACGAGTTTGCTGCGTTTAATTGCGTTGGTTACGTTTCGGAAATGACTCATTTTATTCTTGCTTTTTCACTACATGTACAGCCGAGGTGTAAAGATGTAATTTATGGTTCAGAAGGCTTGCTCAGAATTGTGTACGTAAGCTACCTAGAAGATGCTTGTTCCTTGAAGACCTTAGGGTTGTTGTATGTGTTCGGACACCTAGAGGCTGACGGGACTACATCCTTCTTGTCAGATGGAGAACAATATTAAATTAATCAAACCAGTAATAAGCATAATATTACACAACGAAGTTAAGGTGCTAAGGAAAGGTTTTTCTAAAAGAGTGACATACTTTTTCATCTGTAGATTGATTTATGAGCTTTAAAAGTTATGAAGTTTGTTAAGAAGTATGTTTTTTGTTCGAATTCTTATTATAGCTCCATAAAATTGGGGACTAATTTTATTACAAAAGTTTTAATGCAAACAAGAGAAGCGTTAATGTGGTACGATATTGTACCGTTCTTATGAAAATTTCAAATGAGTTTTGAACCTCTATTTCATTAATTAAAAGTAAACCATAGTTGAAAAGGATTTTTGCTATTGTAGAAAATATGGAATTTTAAAACTAAACGGTTCTCCATAAACTAAGTTTAAGCGAAGCTGAATAGTTTCAAGTGATTGGAAAAGTTTAATGAACACTAGCCACGATGGTAGAGTTTCAAGATTTTAATTTAGGGTAGGTACAATTAAAAATCACTTGAACGGATCCATGTTTAAGAAAATATGCAAAAGTTCAAATATAGCGTCAAGTGACAAGAAAATCAAAAAAATGCTCAGACATACATTATAATGTTACAATAAATTATACCTGCCTCGTTTTGCTTTAAAAAAACCTATGGTCGAATGTCACAACAGATTCCGTTTCTATAAAAAAATGCAAAGATGCATTATTATATGCATACTAGCGGCCGCCCGCGACTTCGTAGTTTCGTACGCGTGAATCCCGTTTTACCCCTTTAGGGGTGGAGTTTCGTAAAATCCTTTCTTAGCGGATGCCTACGTCATAATATCTACCTGCATGTCAAATTTCAGCCCGATCCGTCCAGTGGTTTGAGCTGTGCGTTGATAGATCACTATGTCAGTCAGTCAGTCAGTCAGTCAGTCACCTTTGAGTTATAATATTTAGATAACTTTCACTACAAAATTATACAGTATAAAGTTGTCTTGATAAGCGGCCTTCCGCACAAGGCATAACATGTCATAAGCTGTTCTCGACTCATCCCGCTCTAGTCTGATCTTTGACGTTGCTATGAGTTACTCTGACTTATAAACAGGTTTATTACATTCTCGATACGAGGAATTTATCTATTTCTTAGGTGATTTTGCAAAAGCAGAACGTTTGGCAGAAGGCACATAAGCGATAAACGATTTTAATTAAATGTGAGATTTAAAAGGATTGGATGAATAAAGTGGAATTTTTAGTATCCTCATTTCACCTCGGAATCATTTCACCCAGGTGATATTACCCGAGTTGATTCGACTAAAGCGGTCGCCTTTGTTCACCTAGGCATTAATTCACCCAGGTTTTCGCATCTGTTCACCAGGGTGAATTAAATCATAGGTGACCTGTAGTCGACTCAATTTTCCTGGAAAATGAAGTTGGGTGAAATGGTTCTGAGGTGAAATACGGACACTAAAAATTCCACTTTCTTCACCGAGGTGATCAGCCAGGTGAACTAATAACACTCTTTACATAAAAATTTCGTTTAACTTTTTCGTCACAGTCACTTTGGTACATGTAAAGTGAGACAAAGCGTAGTTTAACGCGAGTTTCACGACCATTCAGTGAAGTCGGGTTATTACGTGGCCATTTGAAAGCCTCCGTATCCCCATTTAAACAAACCATTCTTTGTTATGTGCACGAGAACTCATTACTATTTAGTGCTGGCAATTTTTTAAATGATCCTGAAAGAATGTTCGAAATTATCACAACGACGGTCTTGGTGGAAGAAGTAAATAATCAAAGTCAAAGATTTTTATAACTCCATAAATAATTTGATCGCCCTATAGATGATACATACGTTAGAGTAGGTGCTCACCGTTGAGTTTTAGTTGGCCGATAGTTGTGCCCGATTTCAAATTGTATTAAGAATCGGCCAAATCGAATCGGCGTAGTGTGCGCACTCCCATACATGCCCATACTCATCAACAGCCCGACTAAACTATCGGCTGACGAAAAATCAACGGTGTGCGCCTACTCATAGCTAAACGCCTTGTGAATGTGCCTCATTACAAATGTAAGCAAAAAATTCGACAGTGGTTACTTAATACTAACTACAAAGAAACAGAGGAATTACTTTCAAAACATTATTAGTAAAAAGACTTTTCTTGGTTACACACACACACACACACACACACACACACACACACACACACACACACACACACACACACACACACACACACACACACACACACTCACACACACACACACACACACACACACACACACACACACACACACACACACACACACACACACACACACACACACACACACACACACACACACACACACACACACACACACACACACCTCACATACACTTACACAACACACTCACCGTGAGGAATCACTCAGTCATACACAACACATACATGTCTAGTTTTATTGAGTATTATTGTTTTCTTCTATTATGTTCTGTCTTTCGAGATACATAATTTAAGCTTTGCCTGGCTCCCATAGATTTTCGCCACTAGCCATCCAGTCTGCAACCTTGTCGTGTTGATAAGGTCATTAGATCTGATTTTCATTGGCTTTTAAATTAAATTGATTGTGTGCCGTTGCGATTCTACACACGACCTATAATCTTTTAAATTTGGTGATTGCTCCTGTGGGAGCTTGGCCTCACAAATTTACTAACTTCTCATTGTAACTTTGAAGGTGGAAGACGCTGACAGCTGTGACACAGTGCATACTAGTACAGCTGTCATCGTAAACCTCTAATAATTTGCTTAGACCTAAGTTAGTTGATATGTTTATACATATTATGTAGCTACTTAAGAGGGCATATTTTTGTAACTCCGGATACATTAAATAAAATATTATTATTATTATTATTATATATTATTATAAATTTCACTGTATTGGTTTTGCTGTTTGTAAAATATTTTCGATACGAAATTGAAACGGTATGAACAATATTAATTTGGTTTGTACTAGTATCTAAAATGTCCAGTAATAAAACAATCTAGTTCAAGCTACAACATACATTTGTAGGTATTTCTGCATGTGGTTTTGTTATATTTGCTGAACGATGGAAATTCGTCTATGTTTGTTTGTAAAATCATTTAGAGGATTTTCGGAATTGCTAGTCCGATTCACCAACTCTTAACTCTATAATAATGAGCCGAAAAGTTATACATGTTACAACTACGAGTAATAAGATTTTGGTATTAACAATACACACTGGATTTTCTGTTACTGTGATTCGAAATAAACATTTATTATTTCTTTTTTTTTAACTAGGGTTTTCAAAATGTGTTTCATTTCACTTTGCATTTACAGATTTTGGTACCTACCAAAGTTTCAAGTTAGTTCAGAATTTTTCTAATCCTCTCATAATCTCAGTTTACAATCCAGGCAATAACTATTTCAGTTTCATAAAGTTTTATGAACTCTTAGCAAGGTACTTATTCTGAAAACTCTAATATTCTCTTCATTTTTACCCGTAAAGGCTCCTACTGCGCAACTGGGGAAAGAATAAATTTATCCTTTAATTCTTAAAAAACTTTAACTGTGTTTTAAAGTTTGGTGATTAATAACTTTTCAGTTCTTTTATGAGAATATAACAATAAAACTTACGTGAACAAAAACAAGTAAGTACATTAATTATCGTATAATATCATTTATTGTCAAAAGTACACACTACTAGTGAATGCTTTTAGCAAATCCTGTGGTAATATTTCCAGTTAACATTACAATGTTTAACATACAGTACAGTCGAATCCAATTATTTTGAGTTTCATGATAAAATAAATGTATATTTTATAATCTGGTCTGAAATAATATAATTTTACAAATAAATCATACGTCAGTTGGTGTATAGATGTTTACCTCCTAAGAAAATAAAATGCGTAACAGTTTTAACTTCGAAATCCTTGAATCGATTTCGAAATTGAATCAGATGACAATGCAAATTCGATTTTGATTCGATATCTTGAATTTTCATTTTGATAATCTTAAAGAAAATACATAGTTTCATTAAGCCAAAGACACAGGTAATACGATTTCCATGCAGGCATGCTGTACATTGAGATGTGATGCTTTAAATTATGTTATCAAAATATTTCTGTTTTAATAAAAACCTAACACAAATCACATCATAGACTATTTGATACCACCAATCAATTGACGTACATTTTAAAACTGTCAAAACGAGACTCTCCCATAGATTTTGTATGGCAATACAAACAAGTGAAGTCACTATTTTGTCAACTCAATTAAGCTACTTTTTTCAATTACAATGCAACCAAAAATCTTAATTTACAGGTATTTTAAAATTAATTAAGTTTTTAAGACCAGAATGAAGTGTCTTTATTAAAAAAGTGGTGATTCCGAATATTGGGGAATTATGTCAAATTAGTCTATTATTGTAAATTGTATCAATTAATATTTTTACTGAGTGTACAAGTTAAAATCTCCAGTATTAATGCCTGTGAATTTTGGTAGACCGCGTGTCCAGCGCAGGATTCCGACATATTATGTTTAATCTATTCATTTTCAGGTAATTTGTCTGCATAATTCATTTAATCTCTCACGTTCAGGATTTGTAATGGCGTTTTCGTGTTGTATTTCGTATCTTTGTATGGTTAACTAGATTTTCGTGTTTTAAATAGCGGTTTTCATTGTTATATCACTTTTGTCACGTTAGGTACTTTTATCTTTATTATACGAGGTGAAATTGAAATCCATAAAATACGACTAAAGTAGGTACTCTCTCTACCCATGAGACATTTTGGAATTTTAACTCATTGGATTTGTCTCATTTTTGGGGAATGTACTATGTTCTATGTATCATAAGTAAAGTTTCATTTTAAAAGGATGCCTACGATTTAGGTTTCACCCCTCATACTATAATTATGATGAACGATACAAATAAAACTCTTTACAAAAATAAGTAAAGCTTTGAAATAAATTTATGAAAATCTACCTGGCTTCATAATAAACCATCCTTACATAAATTAGGTTTTGAAATAACCTTTTAGAAAAATAATGCTGAGTTTTCTAAAGCACACGACTGAAACAATATTGTCTCGCCTCAGCTGACGCGGGTTAGCAAATATTTTAAGTCTGTCGCAATATCACGCTTTGTTAAAAATATGAAAATGTAGCTCTGAAATTAGGCGTAGCTTAGTGTAAAAACATTTTCTGTTTCAATTTTTAGCTGTACCTAAATTAAAGGATTTATTGTCGTCTGGAGACTGAACAGAAAGGCCTGTACCTGCATGAACATGCATGCATGCATGAACAACTTTCGTCTTCGAATCGTTTGTGTATTCGATAAAATTCGATACCCAGCTTTCGAATTTAACGATAATTATTTTCGCGTTACCATTTTTCATACTAAGTTCACTTTACGTCACGTTCACAGGGGCGCTGTTTAAGTTTTCATACTAAACCTTTTGATGGCGATTCGAATACGCAAACGAATCGAAGTCGAAAGTTTTTCGTGGTACGGAGCTCTAATTGCTATAGCGGGGTTATTCTCCAACACAGACTTACTCGTAGTACTCGTATTATTATCATCATCAGGTCATTTAGTATCCACTGCACGAGGACGGTCCTTTCTAATTTACCACAGGCATAATTGGCATGACTTCCTACGCCACGGTGACCAGAGGGGTTGGAACTTCGTATTATTTTGGATTTATTCCTCACTCTCATTCATAGTGAAATTATCCCCAGTTCCTTCTTCTCAGCACATAATATTGTTACGTTTGTTTCGGAGTGCTGATAGGGCTAAAAAAATAAGGAGACATTTAAGGGTAAGGGCAACCTTTATTGACGTCTTTTAAGTTACCTACCGAATTATGGTGGAAATGATAAAAAGTATTAAATTCCATTTCATTACTATAGCGAAATGCGTACTTACTCGTATCTCGTATGCAACTGATAGCTACCACTATTTGATTTATTCTACGCGTAGATTTGCTTCTGGGTTATAAAAATTGAGAGCTGTTGCTTGAAAGCAGCGTTGCCAGTTTTTTTTTACGCCAAGTCGGGACTTTGGTACTTTTTGAGTGAAAATAGCGGGATTCTTCCGTCAAAAGCGGGACATAGTAAAAAAACGTATAATAATCAAAGGTTTTCAAATATTTATCTTTTTATTTGACTTAAAATTACGTTTACGTGACAATAGATAGCAAAAGTAGCCATAGAAAATGTATTTTAACAAAAAAATAATATTTTAAATCAGTACGGCTAGCACGAAAATCTTTCGAGTTCAAATCGTTTGCGTACTCAAATCGCCATCAAAAGATTTAGTACGAAAACTACAACAGCACCCTTGTGGACGTGTCGTAAAGTGAACTTAGTGTAAGAAATGGTTGCACGAAACTTATTTTGAGAATCAAAATTGTCACGTTATCGTTTAATTCGAAGGTTGAGTATCGAATTTTATCGAATACGCAAACGATTCGAAGACGAAAGTTGTTCATGCTAGAGGTACAGATTTACTCTATCATTAAATTCGTCTTTAGAATAAAAAAAGAAAAAATATCGAAATTAAAAAAGTTTTATTATTTACAATAATATGGCGTTTCAAACAATAGTCTGGTGAAGTGAGTGTTTCTCTCCGAAAAGCGGGACCGAGCCTGTCCCGCGCGGGACATTTAAATTTGATTAAAAAATCGGGACGTCCCGCCAAAATCGGGACGTCTGGCAACGCTGCTTGAAAGTATCCTCAAACAATAAATATGATTTATACTATTGATATATAAATTATTTAAAAAAAATCACTGAAACAATATTGTAACTTGCTCAGGCTGACGTGGGTAAGCAAATATTGTACGTTCATCGCGATATCAAGTTTTTAAAAAATAACAAAAGCGCGTTCGTAATTGTTTTGAATAAACCTTTTTTCTTTTTGTTCCATTTTTTTTCTGTTATTAAACACAAACAATTTAACAACACTGTTTGTCACACATTATTTAGGTACTGTGTTGAGTTACGTTTATTAATTTGGGGCTTGTTTCTACAACAGTCGCAATGTTTATTTTAGCAATAGACGAGAATCTGGGCTGGTTTAATAAACTGCTCTACGCAGCCATATTTCTGATTTAGGCAAATATGAGTGTTTAAGCACGGCTGTTGATAACAAAGCTTCGGGTACGAACTAAATATTATATTTGCATACCCAACCCTTTTCAAAACTGCCTATTCAGGATTTGCCTGGTTAATAAAACTAAGGGTCTTTTAAACGTATGATGAATGGCGGGGTGCAAATAAGGATCGTGTATTTAGTCCATTCTATAGACTCTGAGAGTAAACGTTTTCATGTTTTAATTATTAGGTACTTACTTCAAAATAAGACCTTTTATCTTGAGTTTAAGCTCAGATTTTGAAACTAAGCTTAAAACAGTTTTTTCTGCAAACAATTATTTGATTTGATTTTGATAAAACTTGATTTAAACTCACGTTTAAAATGTAAGCCTGGTATTGGTCGGATATCCCATCATACTCGATATATTTTTGGATTTTCTATTCAACGCCGTGCTTTAGATTTTCTGCGTTTGTGAATACGGGCGTTATTCTAGTGATTTAAATTCCAAATTTTGTTTCTCACTGACACGACCGGCGCGTGAAAACCAAAAAGAAACAAAATGATTTCTGCATAGATTGGACAGTTTCCGCGAAAAATCGAGTTTTTGTATATTTGACGGTTTTCGTTAGTTTTTCGATGGAGCTTTTATCTTTTGCACTGTTGGAAAAGGATTATCAGTAAAGGTCGATAGGTATGCCTTAGTGGACAGAAATAGTTTTCATGGATTAAGTCAAAACATGGGGCAGCAAGGTTCTGGAATGGAGGCCGCGTACTGGAAAACGCAGCATGGGACGTCCACCCACAAGGTGGACCGACGACCTGATAAAGGTAGCAGGAAGGCGCTGGATGCAGGCCGCTACCAACCGTGCGATGTAGAAGTCATTGGGGGAGGTCTATGTTCAGCAGTGGACGTCTTGTGGCTGAAATGATGAAGCCAAAATAATGCTTTACAAACTAAGTGAAAAGTTGTATAAGAAATAAAGAGTGTTGTTATTTAACTTGATAGGTAAGTAGTTGTTTCAACAAGTTATTGTTTTAAAATACACACAGGTTTGCATTACAAGAAAAAATAGAAATAATTACCATATTTTTTACAGATTTCACGTTTTGTAACTTCATTAATTTCCATAAAATGTGAAATACCTATTTGACTTTAGCCAATAATTTATTTTTGCTGACTTCATAGTTCATAGTTTTCTATCATACGATCGATACCACAAAATACATTTTTCTCTATCGTTGCTTTCTGAAAATTCTTAAACCAAGCTATTATACATATTATAACCGCCATTCGGTTTGTTCAGATGACCACTACGAAAGTGTTTCCGGAGATGAACGGAATCTTCCGACCACCGGCGGACATCAAAGGCTGCCCTTCGAATATTTAGGACATGTTATGTTCTGAGCAAACGCTTTGTGAACTTCGAACCAATGTGTGTCTTCCTTTATAACAAATCGCGTAGACTTTAAGGGTAAGACATAAGGTTTGTTTTGCCGTGATTTGTGAATTTAGTATGAGTTGAAGTGTGGTAAGACGGTTCTTTATGTCATCTGAAGGGATTCAATGTCATCTTCCTTATGTTGGGTCTATGGTTGGGCAAAATAATACGGCGGGAAACGGGTTACGGTATGCGCGGTGGATTAAACGTTTACGAAGATATTTTCAAGGTATGGGTTTAGTGAATGTTTGTGGTATGTGGACATGTTGCTATCAATAAGGTTCGTTAAATAATATTTTCTAGCACAAAAGTATTTTTATTTCATTATGCCTAGTAGTAGAGAACTCTAGTACAAATTAGGTACCTTTAATTTTATTTAGCTTAAGAAGGGAACCCTCTACTGTGCTCAACTGTTTATCAATACGACAAACGTGTATTACAATATGACCCTCATTCATTATTTTAAATCCTACATGAATTTCAAAAAACTTAAGTTTTTACCTACTTCAGAAAGAAAAACAACGCTTTAAAAATTGTAGTAAGAAAAGGCATTTTTGCTTCGCAAAGTTCGTTTATGGGAAATAATTCTGCAAGTTATTGATGACTCTAAACTCAAGGGAGCGTCTATTTTTGCGATTAAAGATTATCTGGAATTACATCAATGGCCCATTTAGCAAGATCCGCTGAAGGTAGCGGATTAGCTATACCGATAAAGTTGAAATTTTACCTTTTCTTTTGAAGACGAACATAGAGTTTTATTCGTGACACCCAAAGTAGCCAAAAAGTTAGCAACCCGTCTTTAAAGGTTGTATTGTGAACTTTTTGGTTACTTTAATAACATGGAACTTCATATCTATTAAAATAAGGACTATTCACACCATGGAGAATAATGTTCTATGGTTATTATGTAAAGAACTTTTAATGTCTTTTTATTAATTTTTACGCAAAAATAATAAGACTGGAATTACTGACTAACAAAAAATGTAAGCTCGTAAAACCAATTTAGGTTCATCTTAATTGGATTTGCAATTATACGTCTGCGGCTCAAATGATTTTGGGGTTCATAAAAACAAAAGAAGGTTAATGTGATTTAGCTTCTGCGTCGAAAACGAGCAAAAGCTAATTTAGGCTGGGTTCACACGGCATTGTCCTGCACGATTTTTTGTATTTGGATTTTAGCGTATTTACAGTCAGCTGGGTTTTTAATGGTAGACTTTAATTTTACCAAAAACAAATACCTACCCACTCCTAGTTACAGTATTCACACAGTTACCTAGTTACAGTATTCACACAGTTACCTACCTCAGAAAGTATGCTTTCCGATTTAACATCGTGTTACTGCAAACTGAATAGTACGTTAAAGTTATTTTTTGCAGTAAGCATCAAATAGTTGTGACACCTGAACTCGCCACAACCTTATTACAATTGAACAAAGACTTGTTGCGAACTCATTGGCTACTTTGAATGTCACGAACTATTTGACGCTGACTATACATTGTATGTGCCACTGTTTATTCGGTAAGGATAATGTAAAAAAAGTTCCAGTACAATGCCGTGTGCACGACGCCTTATAACTGGCGAACGCAGGACACTGACACCCCGAAATTGCTGAATTCGGGCGGCCAGCTGATTGTGGGCTTAATTGCCCAACCTTCGGCGCGGACCTTGTTACCTTTACTGTGACAATTTGTAGTTTAGGCTTGTCTGAGTTAGCCACTTCGACTCGGTGAAAACACGCATGTTTCCTGCCTCTGGTATCTCAATTGAGATTTTTAGTACCGTGCTCATTTTCTACATGTGAATTTTTCATAGTAAAGCTAAAATCCCTATTCCAAAACAGGGCCATTACTACTAGTTTTGACAATAATTCTCGTAGAGTGGCTGGGACTAATCCCAGTGTCTCTACGCGAATTACATACCTACTTTTCAATCCACATGTATTTTGATAGGTTTCTAACTTTTATTAGTTAAGTAAACTTTAACTAGTTCACTTACCGTTAGCAAATAAACAAAATGATTTAATTTGTGTCAATAAACCTAAGTATATAACGGTTGACTGGTGCCGAGTCTCATAACTTTATGGGTTGTTTCACACACCGTTAACCCATAAATCGCTGCGAATATTCATTGCCAGTTGCACAGAATATGCACAATCTTATTTCTTCCTATCCCGATCATGTATCTCGTTTCAAAGGCTATAACTTGCATCTTATAGTTCACACGCTATTCTCAAGGCTATTCTCTATTTAGATTTGTTTTATCTTTCAGGGAAACAAGAAAAATAAAACAGCAAATACAAGCGAAAGGATTAACGAACTGAAGTGCGAATTCAGTGCTTCAGAGCTACGTTAATACGTCGTTCCAGGAACTTAGCTGAGGTGTCAATTCTGGAGCAACCTGTAAAAAACACAATGCTTTATTAATATTTCTCAATTTTTCTTTTTATGTGACAGGAGGCAAACGAGCAGACGGATCACAAATCAAATCGGATCGTATCAAATGATACGAGATCAAAAAAATACAATCATATTGAAATAAAACTTTCTAGGAAGGAGGTAGATGTAAATTTTTGAGTGGACTTGTACATTTTTCTCCAACAAAAAGAACTCTTCAGAGCCACTTGCAGAACGAAGATGTCTTTAGGTACTTACCTCCAGTGGGTCCTAAATAAATAATCTTGAGACTTGAGTTCCGGAAGTAGCTGATTTTCGATCTTGTTGCCATGCTGCGTCCTGAATCAATTTTTTATTGCAGAAAATATTTGAAATTATTCAATGATGGGATAAAAAAAAACATTATATATTTTCGAGGTTACCTATTGGTACAATGCTAATTATACAAATATTTTATATCAACGTTTCCACCGTGATGAATGAAGGTTATTCAAGGTAAAATATTAATACATATTTGGTCAAAGTGTTTTTGTGTTTAAATGATTTAGGTAACTATACTCGTACACTCGATGAACCTCGTCGTCGATAAAACAAATAAAATTTCGAAATTATCTTACCCTCTCTGCTAAATACCAGCCTTCGACAACTCCACAAATATGAGCTCGGGATAACACCTGTTCCATGAACAAATATTTATCCTGGAATTATCTGCAGTGCTACTCCGAAACACTGTTTACGTAGTTTCGGATCTATCTGTCACCGTCGCTCATGCTGGCATCTCACTTTGCGTGAGAGGGATGGCTACAATCGAAACTTTGGATAACGTTTTTCGAAGTAAGCCCACTGGAGACTGTAAGCCGCAACCCTACCACCTAAGTTACATGATGAATTTCTTTGTATTTCGACGTGCTACATGATTTGGACACTAAGCTCAAGCTGCAGAAAAGGCGGTTTTATTTGCTATTGATAAATATAATTAATCCATCTGCCTAAGAGAATCTGAAATTGTAGCTTAGAAATGCTAAGATATTTCAAATAAGCTAATTGCGGAGTTCTGCACCAAGGACAGTCTACCATCTCAGAACAATTTGTCTTCTGAAAGATTACGAAGTAATCGCACTTCGATGGACAAACTTTCTAAAATAAATTAAGTATTCAGCATTTTGAGACGATCTTAAGTTGGGCTACCAACTTTGCTGGTGGCAAAACAGACTAGAGAATACATAAATTGTTGTTATCCTTACAATCCTCGAGTGATTCCAAGCGAAAAGTTGATGATATAAAGACATGCGGATGACAGTGAATTACAACTATCGAAAATTGAATCAGAATAAAATTAATTAATTCTTGGTTTTATACGCCTGATCTGAAACAACTATGTACCTACCTATTGTATTTTAGAAGGTAAATAATTTTGGTTGAAGCTTTTGAAAATCTACAGTAAAGTATCACGATGAAATCAGATACTGTTTTATAAATATTAACATTATTAATAAGGCATGCGGTTAGCTGTATTCGGTAAGGCTTCACGCTTTTAGGTTATCTTATACACCGACTTTCCTCTAAAGGTTTGGCCAAACCAACGCGTGCAGCCTACGCGGGCATAGTGTGAGTTTACGTCAAACGCATTCGATGTAAACTGCGTAAAAGCACAGAATAATAATAAGTATTACGTACAGAAGTTTTACTTCGCGAAGGTATTTAAAAAAATGTATGCTCATTGCTCAATGTCATTAACAATATGGTGTAATTTAGCCTGTCTCAAGAGTCAAGCACCATTTTGTTGACAAACGTCAGTGATCGGCACTGCGCTGAAGCTATAGGGCTGACTTCGGTAAAATGATGTGACGTGACGTGCCAAACTGCGGAAAATGGCGGAGGAAATACATGATTTAGCATGAATTATCATGAATAATATTAACTACTTATTTACCTCTCAGTGTCTTGAGGCAACTTAAAAAAGTACATTCTGTGCACAGTATTTAGTACACCATTTTCTTTATTTTCATATTCATATTCATATTCATATATTAAAATTTTCATATATTTTTTCTTCCATCATACACAAGAATAGCCGTGCGTGAGTCAATGTTCGCTCATATGTGAGGCCTTGTCGAATAGTATCCTGTAGGTGTTTCCATCTTCCATCATTTCCATAGGGCCATCGTGCGTGTTTTGTTTTCGATGTAAACTGCCTGATGCGGAGATGAACAGGCCTGGTAAAAGTGACATCAAATGTATGACGGATTGTACAGCACCCCTAGCGGAAACTTTCAAGAACTAAAATTTTCATATATTTTTTTAACGCGTTCACTAGTGAGGACGTTTGATGTAACCTCACACTAAGCCCTCAGATGTCGTGTATGAATTTGTAGCGATGTATTTGTCAACGTGAAATTGTGAACTCTGTCAGTTTATAATATAACGCGTTAGATTGTAAACTAACAGTGGGTTAGGTTAAGATAGATTGTAATTTAACTACGTGAGATTATAATATGACGGATTTCACAATTTTACGGTGACATATTCATATCAAAGCGTCCTGTCATTGGTGGCGACGATCTATGCACGTCGTCGCGAGCTGTACGCGTTGATTTGGCCGAAGTTTTATACACCGACGTTCCTCTAAAGGGTTGTGCTTATCATTTTATAACACGGAGGATGTTTTTCCAATTAAACCGTTGTACGAGATATTAATTAGCACGCTGGATAAGCGCGTCTTGGAAATTTTCATAATTTGTTCCGTGAAAAGGTATTTAGAGCGTAACATCCCTGAGCTAAATTAATTTGTTGCTTTAAGCGAAATTATTATGTTCCCGTTTAAAAAAAAAAACTAATCTTGGTTTTCTTTTTTATCCTTAAGTGGAAGTTTAACACAGGTGTTATTAGCAGTAGGCTACATGGAATTTGTAGTCAGTCAAGTTAGTAATGAGACGGTTAAGGTGGCTTGAATAAATTATGAAATCCCTACTTACTTAATATTACAAATGAGAAAGTAACTCTGTCTGTCTCGCTTTCACGCCTAAACCACTGAACCAATTTTGATAAAATTTTAGGACATAGGATATTTTTATCCCGGTTTTTGAAACAGGGACGCGCGCTATAAAGTTTTTCTGTGACAGACAAAATTTCACGCGGGCGAAGCTGCGGGTGGAAAGCTAGTATTAAAATAAATCGTAGACTTGACTTTACAGACACGTTGAGTTGGGAGGAAATTAGAAATTGGGTCTCATAAATAAACGAATAAAAGACAGTTACATTAATATAACGCAAATGCTTAACATCGCAAATCTTTTTGTAAGTGAAACCACGAAAGTATTACAAAAGCCTCAGAATAGAAGTCCTATAAATCACCAGTTTAGAAGGACACGAGAAAAGCTATAAATTACGGATTTCAACAGAAGAATATTCCGAAAACGTTCGCAGATGAATCGGCGACGGTTGTCTGGTTGTCGAGTTTGCGTTAAAATATTCCGTCTGATGTGACTTATGATTAGGTTTGTATTAGGGATGGAAACCTAAGTAGTATTGATTTGATGTACGAACAACGGAAATACTTTTCATTGATTTGAGGAGTTCATTAGTTTGTATTTATTTAAATCAATTTAAATGAGAAAAAGTTAATTACCTACTTTTAAAAAATGCAACAAATCATTTTTTTTTATTTGAAGCCGGTTTGTATATAAATGTGCATCATTACTATCGATTGAACCCCCATACCTATTATTATCAGTTCAGTTTAGCGTTTTTGCCAAGTTTAGATTGTCTATGAAAGTTCCTCGACAGTATAGACAATCACAACCTTATTGTAAATTTAATATACATACATAATACACGCACGGATTGACATCACTAGTACCTAATAATTCTATTAAAATACATAAATATGTATTCAGTTTTGTCTAATAGATGCTTATTCAGAAGCAGTATGTCGCAATGAAGCAATTTAGATTCAGAACTCAGTAATTTAATGTAATAAGTAAATAGTAATGCTCTTAGAAAGCTAATAAGACATAATTTCGTCGACAATAAGTACGTACGTCAGTAAGTACAGTTAGCTTCAAATAATTCTTGGCCAAAAAGTTATAACACAATAAATCTTATTCCAATAATTGTAAGAAAGACGTGTTGCGAACTTTTTGGCTACTTTGGGTGTCACAAACTAAATATTTGACTCTGACTATACTTACTCGCATACAACTTAAGTATTTAATTTTGCGATTCTGAAATGGCTGAAAACCAAAGTATCAGAATAACTCCTGTCAGAGGTGCGAAGGTTTTCAACTTTTCCTAATTAAAAAGAAGATTTGTGGCCCAATTTGTTATGATTAGGCCTTTTCTTTTGACTGAAAAAGAGCTTAGCTAGAACATTTATTTTATTTTTAGAACTTGTACAATCTTTAATTATCAACTTGGTAATTGGATTTTCAATCAGTAAACCGCAAACAAAGGTATAGCGCTTAACTGAGTGCCTGAGGTATCACGGGAGAGGTGACATTGACATAAATTATGACGTGACAGAGCATACAAATCTGAAGGAGATCTGAAGTCTTGTTGGCGTTTCCATACCTCAGGCCTATACTAATATTATAAATGCGAAAGTAACTCTGTCTGTCTGTCTTGCTTTCACGCCTAAGCCACTGAACCGATTTTGATGAAATTTGGCATAGAGATAGTAGGAGTCCCGGGAAAGGACACAGGATAGTTTTTATCCCGGTTTTCGAAACAACGACGCGCGCGATAAAGTTTTTCTGTGACAGAGAAAAAAACTAGTCTACACTAATATTATAAAGAGGAAAATTTTGTTTGTTTGGTTGTAATGAATAGGTTCAAAAACTACTGGACCGTTTTTAAAAATTCTTTCACCATTCGAAAGCTACATTATCCACGAGTAACATAGGCAATTTATTTATATTTTGGCAGAAAATAGGGTTCCGTAAAACATGTATATAATGTAGTCCACGCGCGCGAAGCCGCGGGCGGAAAGCTAGTAACTTATAAAGCGCTAAACTTATAACATATATAACATATTGAGCAACACCTCAAAAGATAAATTTTAAAAGTAAATAAAGTATTTAATGTAACTGAAGCGACCATTACGACATTCTCTTTGATATGCGGATTATGTGGGGATGAATCATCGAGCAAAATATTATGGTAGTGAATATTTTATGCCGTCCATGGAATGCCATTCCAGAGCTGTCAGGATCGCGACCGGCATTGCGGCATCATGGTACAGATAGTTCATTAAGCTAAACATTGAAGTCTCTTTGAAGTTGTAATAGGGTCGAATTTCCAACAAAAATGTATAAGTATAATGTGCAGTCGACTGTACTTTAATTAAGACCGAGTTCACACCGAAGATGTAGTCAGCTGAATGTCAGCACGCATCTCACTAAATTTCCATTTGAATGTATTTCCATGTAGAGTCATTCGGGGTAACAGCACGCGGTGGGTAAAAGTACGCGGTGGTCCGATCTTCGACAGGGGTGGGGGAGCCGAGGTCTGTGTTTGTAAAATAGAGTGGCGCTAATGTCGCCGTTTAGGAGCCACGCGCCGCGCCGACGCAATCTAAGTACTGGTCGCGACACGTCGCCGAATACTTGTAGCACGCTTATTTCGTTTAATTTTTATGCCACGGAAAAGTGTGCTGTAGTTAAATGGATAGCTCTGTGCCAGTAAGTATACTATATTTCTATTGTTCATTTAATGTAGTTTTGATCTAAGTTTATCATATTCGCAAAAAGTATTTAACGTGTGTGTTGTGACTGATTATTTGGTATAATTGCCGATTGGGGTAAGAGTACGAGATTAATAGTACGCACGCGTACGTTTACCCCCGTTGCGTACTTATACCACAAATGAAATAAAAATATCAAAAATTGTTCAATCTTTCAGAATACCTACACCAAAATGCCGAGAAATTACATAAGGAAGGCCCCTCAGCGGATCCTCATCTCATCTCAGATGACCAAATAATGAAAGCCAATTATTTTGATCTCAAAGTGTGACTATTGCCAATATAAATAATTTAAGACAAGATTCACATTATAATAGATACAGGGTGGAATTTTGTAATGCCACCTGGAGGGAAAGTACTCTTAGTAATGTAGAGGAATCGAACCAACTAAAATTTGTTAAAAATTACACCCTGTATTTTTATTGCATCGATCGTTAGGGTTAAGTTTATGGATGAAATCTCTCTAACAAACTTGCTTAAATTAAATGAAAGGAAAACCATGGAATCTTAAATAATTTTAATTATTTACAAAAAATTGTATGGTATGATAGTGAATTTTCGTAAAATTTTCAAAAATCTTTGAATGGAGTTCTCTTTGTTTTCAAAAATTAAGGAAAGTTTTATTTGAGTAAAATTTTCTATCTACAATATTAAGAGTACTTTCCCTCCAGGTGGCATTACAAAATTCCACCCTGTATAATACAAAGAGTTCTTATTTTTTTAATGTTAAAGTTCTTAAAATGTTATTTACAAGATTAAATAAATATTGATTATTGCCAATCTTAATTGTATTCTCTTAGAAATCTGAATGCGTACGTTTACCCCGCGTGCGTAACTTTACCCTAAGACTTGCGTAATTTTACCCACACATCGGGTCAAGAGTACGCATCGGAAAAGTTTTCAGTTAAGCCTATGTAGGGCTAACACTAATTAATCTTGATGGAAATTTTTCTTAAATAGTGAAAATTTATTAAATATTCTACAGATTTAATATCATAACATGCCAATTATACAATTCTTTATAGGTCTGGGAGGCCATCAAAAAAAAAGTGCGTGCTCTTGACCCGAATGACTCTAAAGCCGATGGTGCGACGCAGCGATTGAACTAGACCAGAGGTGGATTGTGTAAAGCAATCGTAATTATTTGACAGTTCATAACGTACGTACGATAAAGTCAGTTAAACAAAGCGTTTGACAGAACAATCGTCCGATGAACAGTCAAATGATTACGATTGCTTTACACAATTCCACCTCTGGTGTGGACAAACTTTTGATCTGTTGGTCTACTTATGGTCGAAAATATTTCTTGCGGTCGACTGCAAGGTACAGTTTAGAAGAGTGAAATAAATAATTTTTCATTTTCAATCATTCTATTCAGTTTACATAACTCTCGCGGGCTACCAAAATCGTCTTCGCGGTCGACCGGTATACCGAGGTCGACCTTTTGGCCATCACTGAACTAGACGAAAGAGTTTGATGTCCGATCATGCGAGGTTTGTGTTTAAAGATGGTAGATAAATTCACACCATTATTGGCGGTTCATTTTCCTACAAACTTTGTGTTCTCGTTCTTGTACACTTATCATACTATTTTCAGTTTGTGACTCGACTTTTCTGTGCTGATTCGCATTACACGTTGGTGTAAATGCAGCCTTACATATGACCTATAAATTATCAATTAATTATTAACAGTACTTATCAAAATTATTATGCTATTATAGACACGTTGAATAATACATTAGTTTCCCCATGCTTCTTCATTAAGGTGAACGCACATTCATCCTCAAAATACTTCTTCATTAAGGTCACATCTAACCCCATCGTTCGCACCCCACTCGAATTTTGAACGGAATTACATCCGTTTTTTATCGTCTAAATATTTAAATTTGCTTTTAAACAATGTGAGAAATTGGTGTGAGGGTCATAAGCGAGTAATGTACTTGTATGCGAGAGATTTACACGAAAAGTTCTCCTAGCTTAGTTTTAAACCATTATTTCTTAAACAATGTACCTACTTGTATCATCATCATCAGGTCATCTCTACTGAAGGACAATTCTCAGATTTACCGAAGCAAAACAATGTCTCATAATAAACTAAAGAAAAACATTTAACACTACAATGTTTCATTTCATTAAGGAATAGCTTAGGAATGGGTTCTTTACTCATAAACTAAGTCGGAATATTCACAATCGTTTTCCTAAGAATAACAGCTGCTCGCCGAGCTTAAATCTAAATCACGAGGAAAAATAACGGGAATAGCTTTTAAATCCACGGAATCCAGAGGCGATATATTTTCCGGCAAAACCGAAGTCCCAGAGATGTTGTGTAAGCTGCGCCGCCTAAGTGCATATTTCAACCGCCCGCCCAATCCATCTGCGTCCGCCTTAATAAATAGTCTTACAAAATACACTTTGTTTGCAATAACTGAGATATTTAGGTTGGTAATTTCTTAAGAATATACAGGGTGTCCCAAAAACAATGGACAACCTTGTAACTGTCGATGGTCTCTCTTTTAATAAAATTTTGACCAGGTAAAAATATCACGGTTTTCGAGATTTTGAAGTATTTTTAGAAAATTGTTATAGCCTGACCAGGAACATAAAAACCCTGGCATAGAGGCGCGTCAATTGCATTTGATAGTGCAACACTGAGTACAGTCGTACCTGTGTTAAATTAATAGGCTAACTTTATGTATCAGGATTCAGGATTACGGGCTAATTTGATATTTTCATAAATTAACGAAAAAATATTATTATAGGTAACCTAGTTTAAATTAATTAAATGAAACCATCAATCGAGCTAGTAGGATTTATTTTATTATTCATCAATAATCAAATTCAGAACTTGAATATTCAACTGCACTGTCTGCTCATGAACGCTTCAAACTCGGTACTTCTTTCCCAATTCCATAAAATTCAACACTTAGAAAGTGACAAAAAACTTTAAAATAGGTAGTTGAAACAAACCACAGCAAATTTTCATAGTGGACTGTACTATACGATAAACATGTCAGTCAATTTGACAACCTTTGTCGGAAACATTATTCAATGAAAATATTGTCCGAACCCTCAGTATTTCTCTTCGACAAATACTTTAACACATTGTGAACCACTTTTCTTTCACGACTATAAAAAGATTTTAGCAATTTAATTCACAAAATCAATTGCGCACATTTAAACTAAAGTTTGTTTACACTTTGACAGCAATAGACTGACATGCAAGGTGACATGTCAATGAAGTTTTCAGTTACTGTAATTGCCATTAAAAGAAATTAGTACCATTAGTTTTCCGCAACATGGCGAGGGTTTTTATGTTCCTGGTCGGGCTATACCTGCGATTGCGATGCGAGAGTACGAATTAAATGTTCCTTTTCTTCTTTTTCATTTTTTAATACTTTGGAAGTAGTTTGTTGAATTTTACGAGAAAAAATGATTACAGATGGCAATTTTCTAAGAATAAAAATCTTTAAATCTGTGATATTTTTACTAAGGTAAAAATTTTGATATTATAGAGATCTTGAGGAGACCTATCGATAGTTGTAAGATTATCTATTGTTTTTGGGACACCCTGTGACACAGAAAGCCTGAAGAATGTTTGTGGAGCCAGTTTTTCTATTAAGTACACTAGTTTATTTACGAGCTAGCCTCGCAAACAGTGCGTCACCCGCGTGGGTGTCAGTTCGTGTATTTTGTCTTGGAGACGATATATTTAAGTGTCTCAGCAATATCTATTATCCCAATCGGCAACAAACACAATCTAAAATAAATATTAGTAAAAATACCTATGCTTACGTAAGCACCGACAAGGTTGCCTATTTACACTAATTAAAGAGGAAAGATTTAATTCTTTGTATTGAATGGGCTCCTAAACTACTGGACCGATTTAAAAAATCCTTTCTTCATTAGATTCCTGCATTATCTCTGATGAAAATAGGCGGTACAAAGTTTGCCGGGTCAGCTAGCTCCCAAATAAAGCTATCATTAGCATTAAATTAAATACGAATATGTGAAAATATTACACATTCTAACGCTCGTATTCACAAATGTTGCTTGCTTAAGTGAAGCAGCAAATCGAACGCATAGCGTTGAATAGAGCTCTGTGATTGGTTCGTGTGTCACCCTGTGCGTCCACGCGCACTGTGAGACCTCATAGTAATGTTTGTGAATACGTGCGTAAAAAACCGGCCAAGTGCGAGTCGGACTCGCGCACCGAGGGTTCCGTACAAACCTGCAAGGTTTACAAAGTTCGTTCATTACGACAATCGAGTCATAACTATGGTATTTTTATTGCAAAATGAAATTCATAACATTACAATGGGGAAAGATGGAGGAGCATAAATTTAAGACAAAGATCTCTTTATCGTTTAAGTAATCCTTTATTTTATAGTATTTGATATGAATTTCAACTTGATAGCTCTACGCGTTCATGAGGAAAAAAGTAATAAGTTTATATTTATTAAAAAATATATATTTTGTAATGTAACTAAAAATTTAAGGTTTTCGGAATTTTTCTTTTATGTGTGCTATAAAACGTTGCTTCATGCCAAATTTCAAGATTCTAGGTCGACTGGAAGTACCCTTTAGGTTTTGATTCCCTTGCGAGTACTTGCGAGTTTCAAAATATGCAGCTTAAATTGCTGTTTCTTTTTGTCTATGACAGACAGCTTCACATCACTATCGTTCAATCTCATTCGGTCCGCGCGCGCGTTCACTCTCCCATTCACTGTATCCCTCTCTCGCCTATCAGCCACCGAACCGGCTTGACGTGCCGGCCGGCACGTTAACTCACAAATTATTTCAATGTAATATTGTCCAAAGTACAATAAATTCTCAAACTCAAGAATGCATTTTATTAACTAGTTCTGCGTGAACAAAGTGGCGACCGTGACAGGACCTACAGTCTTCGGATCGAAGCAATTTTTCGAGATTTCACACCGCGTGTCCAGTCGAAGGCACGAGAAGGCATTCCCGAACACGAGCAGACAAGTTTCCATCTACCGAAAACGCCAACATCACCCTGCGTGTCGATTACCTGCGCCGAGAACCTTCGTCGAGCCAACCTAACCTGCACGTCTACCTTGAAACTCGAAGTCTACATCTCCGAACAGACACGAGGATTCCTATAACTACACTACGTGTGCTCCTGCCTACCGAGGGGACAGTCTGGATATCAAGCCCGGAGCCGGCTGCCTACTGCACTGCGCGCCCTACATTGCGCGGCTGCCTACCTGCACTGCACGCCCCTACGCGACGTGCCGCTGCCTATCTGCACCGAGCCCTACCTTGCGCTCCGCTGCCTACTGCACCGTCAAGCCCCGGAGCCCAGCTGCCTGCCTAACTAAAAGTGAGCCCGTTCCATTCTATTCCTACCTATTTTCTATCCTCCAATCAATCTGTGCATTTAGTGTGTTCAGTGTCTCAAAGGTCAAGTGTCTAGCTAGTCAGGTATTTTCTGTGTATTGTGTCTAGTGCCGCTATCTAATTTTATAGGACAGGCAAGCACAAATACCTCTAACAAAATAACCTATAATCGCATTTGGCTGACACAATCTATTATTTTTGCACAGTAACTTATCTTTAAATTTAAATAACTTGTCATTATTTACATAAATTCAAGTCAAAAGTCGACATTTCTCAAGTAAAGCACTATTCTAACAATTTAATTGCAATCCCAACTATTTTAACCTGTAAAACACTTAAAAATATAACCTCACAACTTTGATCTCACTTATTACAATCTATTAGTTCCCACATACGACCTTGCTAGTATCAGTTTACTTAGGCATACGAAATAAACGCATTCCAGTGATCCCGGTCACGCGTCATCGCCTGCGCATCGCGGTTTCCTGACTGCGAGCGACACTGCGAGCCTGCGACGCCGGCCGGCCCCACTTGCACCCCACGTCACTGCACGCAGCCTACGCGTGGCAGAGCATCAGCTGATCAACAAAGCGAGGAGCGTATCGTAAATACAAACTATTTGTTTTACTTTTCAATAGCAGTTTGTTAGTTCATTGCAAGTTTACCTTAAAATGGCCGAAGCTATGAAGTTAAAAGAATTAATTGCAAAACGCGGCTCCATTAAAGGGCGTGTTACTAAATTTAAAATTAACCTTGATATTTTAACATCTTTAGAACAAATTTCAGACTTAGAAGTGAGTAAACTTTCGATGAAACTGACAAAATGTGAAGCGTTATTCGTTGAATTTGACGAGGTTCAGAATCTTATTGAAGTTAATAGCTCTGAAAATCTAGATAGTGAGTTAGTTACAAGGGACCTCATAGAACAAGATTTTTACCATTGTCTTGCATTAGCTCAAGATTTAATTAAAAAAAATAGCAAAGCTGAAAATTGCAATAATAATAATTCTCAAGGTAAATCATCTTTGGCTTCTTGTCATCAAAATGAACACAATTGTAACCCGTTAGGTTTTAGCTTGCCGGTGATTAAAATTCCAAATTTTGATGGAACATATTTTAAGTGGTTAGAATTCAAAGAAACTTATATGTCGCTTGTACACAACAATGATAGGATTGAGAGCATCCACAAATTTCACTACTTACAATCATATCTCGAAGGGGAAGCGGCTCGAGTAATTGCTAATTTGGAAGTTTCTCATAATAATTACACCGAAGCATGGAAACTATTATGTGAACGGTATGACAACAAACGCCAATTAATAAACAATCATCTTAAGGCATTATTCAATATCAATTCAATTCAGGAAACTGACAAATCGTTAAGGTATATTATTGACCATGTTACTAAGAACTTACGTGCACTTAATACACTCGGGTTGCCAACTGATAAATGGGATGTTTTAGTTATATACATTATTGCGGGAAAGTTAAATAATAGCACATATTTCAAGTGGGAAGAGCACAGAAATCACTTAAGCGAAATACCTTCGCTAAGTGACTTCTTTAGTTTTTTGAAGTCTCGCGCTGATGTTTTGGAGACTGTCTATCGCCATAAGCAAGATGGTCTAGATAACAAGCAAAGGCAGTTCTCTAACAACAATAATCAAAATAAATCAAATGTTTCAAAGTCATTAGTGACTACATCCAACGAAGGCAACACTTCTAGATTTAAACCAGAGTGTTTATTCTGTAAGAATAATCATCGTCTGTTCGAGTGTCCTTCTTTCAAAACGAAATCTGTCGAAGATAGACTCAATTTTGTCTCGTCTAATAATTTATGTGAAACTTGCTTGCGAGCGGGACATCTTACTAGTCGTTGTCGCCTTTCAGGCACTTGTCGTTTTTGCAAATCTCGACACAATTCTCTTCTACATAAACCGAAGGAAACTGAATCTGTGAATACAACTACATTGTCTTCGGTATGTTCACCAGAAGTACTTTTATGTACTGCTAAGGTCAAAGTTACCAACCCAGCCACAAATGAATCTATGGTAGTACGTGCGTTACTCGACAGCGGGAGCCAGTCGACTATTATCACTCAAGCTGTAAAGCGGTGCATAAACCTGACTCCTCAGCCTTCCGAGACTAGCATAGTAGGCATTGGTAACACTAAATTACAATTAAACACAGAACGCTGTATTCTGCGCATCAATTCACAAACAACTTCATTCAATGTAATTGCTTCTTGTTTGGTTTTGCCTGAAATTACTGGCAATTTACCTAAATCATATTTTGATATTAAACAACTAAATATTAGTGGCTTTCAATTGGCTGATCCCACGTTCAACGAACCATCTCCAGTAGATATCCTTATCGGTGCGGATTTATTCTGGGACATTATAAGTGCTCAGCAGCACTCCTTAGGGTGTGGCTATCCAAAGCTTCAAGCCTCTAAATTAGGATGGCTCGTCACGGGACCTTTGCCACGTTTCAATGAAAATAAAACTAAATCTGTCATGTGTAACTTCGTCTCTAAAGATGAGAACTTGTGCAATGTTCAAGACGAGTTAACAAAATTTTGGGAACTAGAGACTTTTCCACATAAAAAACCCCTTAGTACTGAAGAAAAATTATGCGAGCAACATTATCTTGCCAATACTACTCGAATTGACAGTGGTCAATTTTGTGTATCATTGCCACTCCGCGATGGTGTAGACCGTTTAGGAGACTCGTACAACTTGGCTAAAAAGAGGTTTTTGAATTTAGAGGCTCGGTTCCAACGACAACCAACTTTAAAAAAGGAATATTGTCAATTTATAGATGAGTATGAAGCTTTAGGTCATTTATCTGAATCTCCAGTGCCTAGACCACTAAATGCTTATTTCTTACCCCATCATCCTGTGATAAAAGAGCAAAGCGAGTCTACTAAACTTCGTGTCGTCTTCGACGCGTCAGCTCGTACTACTTCTGGTATTTCAGTTAACGATTTGCAGATGGTGGGTCCAGTAGTCCAAGAACCACTATTCAATATTCTAGTCCGTTTTAGGCAACATAAATATGTTTTGACAGGGGACGTAGAGAAAATGTTTCGCTCAGTGCTCCTCAACGAAGCTGATCGCGATCTGCAACTTATTTTGTGGCGCGACAGCAAAGATAATCCTATTAGGGTACTACGTTTGAACACAGTCACTTACGGGTTTGCTAGTGCCAGTTTTCTTACCACTCGTTGTCTTTGGCAGATAGGTGAGGAATCTGCAGACCAGCAGATCAAAACCATCATACAAAATGACTTCTATTGTGACGATCTACTTACCGGGGCCAGCACTGAGCCCGAACTGCGTCATATCTATCTCGCTGTCTCTTCTGAGTTATCCAAGGGAGGTTTTCATCTGCGTAAATTTCGCTCCAACTTACCTGAATTACTCGCCGATTCTGTTGACCTAGAAAAAGGTAATCTCATGATTAGCAAGGCAACTAGTACGCTAGGCGTGGGTTGGACGCCGTCTACCGATGAACTCCACTTCCAACATAATATCGAATCATCAGACAATGTCACAAAGAGAATTATACTCTCTTCTACTTTCAAAATTTTTGACCCTCTTGGTCTTCTATCAATTTTTACAATAAAACCTAAAATATTGTTACAAGAAATATGGAGTCAAAAAATTGATTGGGACGAACCTGTTCCTTCAGAAATAGAAAAGTCATGGTTACAATTTGCAAATAAATCTTCATGTCTATCGTTACTAAAAATTCCTCGATGCATTTTAATTGATAAACCTGTGTCTACACAAATTCATTGTTTTTCTGATGCTTCACAGCGTGCCTACGGTAGCTGTATATATTTGAGATCCATTTCTTCTAGTGGTGCAATACAAGTCGTCTTGGTATGTGCCAAATCAAGAGTAGCACCAATTAAACCTACCACCATACCAAGGCTCGAGCTCTGCGCTGCCCTTCTGGGAGCTCAGTTATGCTCTACAGTTATAGCCGCACTACGCTGTCCTATAGAGCGTCAGGTTTACTGGACAGACTCTCAAGTTGTTTTAGGTTGGTTAAACTCAAATAAAACTAAAACTTTTGTTACCCACAGAGTAGCTGCTATAAACGAGCTTACCAATCCTGCAGACTGGCGTTACGTGCCCACATCTGTCAACCCAGCAGACCTCGTTTCGCGTGGCGTTGATCCAGATCACTCAGACCTCTCTATCTGGTGGCACGGCCCACCTTTCCTCTCAGAATCCGAAGACTCTTGGCCAGCTGTACACAATTTCGGCTCGATAGAGTTGCCAGAGCTCAAGATTCACCAAACTTTAGTGGGGGAGGAGGCAGTTTCCATGCCCAGTCTGTCAGCTGCTTTAAGCAAATTTTCTAAATTAACAACTCTTACTAGAGTTCTGACTAGAGTCTTAAGATTCATCAATAATTGTAGAACAAAGATAAAATCTAATAGATTACAAGGTCCACTTCAAGTTTCGGAGCTAGAAAAGGCTCACGATGTTTTAATCAAGTTAGTTCAACAAAATTCTTTTGCTACTGAGTTAGCATTGCTCAAAAAAGGTAAATGTTTAAATTCTAAAACTGCTCTTTCATCCCTTACTCCATTTCTTGATGAAAATGGCATTCTCAGAGTAGGAGGACGAATCGATACGTCCAACTACCAGTATGATAAACGTCACCCCATTTTGTTACATTCTAGTCATTATTTGTCAAAACTTATATTTAAACAAGAACATATTCGCTTGTTACACGCAGGTCCTCAACATCTCTTAGCCTCGATTAGGGAACGATATTGGCCTGTAGGAGGTAGGACTCTAGCTAGGCGTGTAGCACGCGAGTGTGTTACCTGTCGCCGATTTAACGCTCGTACTATGGAAAACATTATGGGAAACTTACCTGTAGATCGCGTACAACCTGATTTTCCTTTCTCCACAGTAGGCACCGACTTCGCGGGTCCATTTTTGATAACAGACCGCAAGGGCCGTGGATGTAAGATTAGTAAATGTTATCTTTGCATTTTCATTTGTTTCCGATATAAATGCATCCACCTAGAGTTAGTCAGTCAGCTGTCAATGGATGCATTCATTTTGACTTTAAAAAGATTTATAGCCCGTAGAGGTAAGCCAAAGATCATTTACTGTGATAATGGTAGAAACTTTGTTGCAGCAAATAAAGAGATAAATTCATTTTTAAATAATAATAGCGATTCTATCATTGATCACGCTTCTCGTGAAGGCATCGAATTTCGTTTCTCACCTGCGTACGCTCCTCACTTTGGTGGTTATTGGGAAAGTGGGGTCAAGTCAGCGAAGTTTCATTTACATAGAGTCATAAAAAATGTACACTTGACCTTTGAGGAGCTGAGCTCATTATTTGTTCAGATTGAGGCCATCCTAAATAGCCGACCCCTATGTCCAATAAGTCCTTCACCCCAAGACCTATCTCCTCTTACCCCGGGCCACTTTTTAATTGGTAGGCCGCTAACCTCATTGCCATCGCCGTACCTGCTTGACTATAGCACAAATCGTCTTGACCGGTTTCAGCGACTGGAGCAAGCCCGTCAAGACTTCTGGAAGAGGTGGTCAATGGAGTACGTGGCCGAGCTGCAGCAGCGCACGAAATGGAAGGTGCGATGCAGAGACCTCAAGGTTGATGACCTAGTCCTGATTAAGGACGAGAGCGCACCGCCGCTATGCTGGCGCCTTGGACGAATATCCAGACTCTTCCCCGGCTCTGATGGAGTGCCGCGAGTCGCAGACGTCTCTACATCCCAAGGCATCGTTCGAAGGGCCATGAACCGCCTATGTCTACTGCCGTCGCCGAATGAAGACAGCGAAGAACTCCTGAAAGCTACCTAGCTTTCAAGCCCCGGAGGATGTCTATGACAGACAGCTTCACATCACTATCGTTCAATCTCATTCGGTCCGCGCGCGCGTTCACTCTCCCATTCACTGTATCCCTCTCTCGCCTATCAGCCACCGAACCGGCTTGACGTGCCGGCCGGCACGTTAACTCACAAATTATTTCAATGTAATATTGTCCAAAGTACAATAAATTCTCAAACTCAAGAATGCATTTTATTAACTAGTTCTGCGTGAACACTTTTGATTGCGTTGACATAGAAGTTTGATTTTGTTACAGCTTAAAGGTATTATAGACCTGAGTATTTGGTATGAATTTCAATTTAATACCTCTACGCGTTTATGAGGAAATGGGTAGTAAGTTTAAAATTATTAAAAACTTATGTGATGTAACTAAAAATTTATGGTTTTCGTAATTTTTCCTTTATCTATGCTATAAGACGTTGCTTCGTACCAAATTTCAAGATTCTGAGTTCACGGGAAGCACCCTGTAGGTTTTGATTCCCTTGCAAGTGTCGAAAATTTGCGGCATAAACGGCTGTATCTTTTGATTGCGTTGGCTTAGAAGTTTGATTTTTTCACAGCTTCAAGGGACAGTAGACCTAAGTAATTGATATAAATTTCAGCTTCATACCTCCACGCGTTCCTGAGAAAAAGGGTCTTGACAGACGGACGGACGGACAACAAAGTGATCCTATAAGGGTTCCGTTTTTTCCTTTTGAGGTACGGAACCCTAAAAATGGTACGAAGTCAACAATGCCTGAACCGAATTCATGTGCAACATCTTTCTTGTGCACTATCTCCACAAAAACGTGGTCCCAGCTTTGTTACTGTTAGTTTGGGTGGCGCATATATCAGCCGCCCGCCCAATGCATCCGCGTGCGCCCGAATAGGTAAATAACTGTTACTAAGTCGCTCGGTTATTTGCGAGGCAACTTGCGCAGCGCTAGTAATGCTTTTTAAGTACATATTATATTTGCAAATGTAACATTATGTGTTGATTGGTTTTGCTGCTTTTTATATTAAAATTCTGTGACATGTAAAATTTAAGGAATAATGATGAACTTTCTGAAAATATTGTCTTTCATTTTATGAAAATCATAATTATAATTATATGTACATACCTACCGCACTTATATCTATGACTCTGTATCCAAATGGGGTGTTTATAAAATTAGGGCAAAGGCGAAAGCATTTAATAATAATATTTTGTCTATCGTGTACGTATATGTATAAATAAATATTACATCCAACAACATTTTGAGCCTTGCTTAATAAAAACTTCCTTTGGAAACATAAGATTCTAGAGCCCATAACACAGCACTGAAATATTTTAGAACCCCTAGGTGTAAAAGTATTTTCATCAAATAATAAAACAGGTACTAACATACGTCCCGAGAATCTGCCCTCGTACTTGCAGCGTTACTTAGTGCTCGTAACATTAAAAGCCTTTCAAGTCATAAAACTTGAGAGCTGGTAACTAACATGCCAAAAATAGAGAACACTGAAATAACATGTTCGTTCCATCATCATCACTTCATCAGTTTTATTTTGAAGAAAGCTCTTACAGGTCTCCAGTTTTATGGAAAGATGGCTTAAACAAGTCTCAACCAGCTGTTTTTATCACTAGAACAACGAATACTGGTTGGCTCTGTCTTATATATAGACGACCGTGCATTACCTAACATATAGTAACTAGCTTATGTGACTGATGCCCGTTTTCACCATTAATCCCTGATTTGTATGTGACCCCTATGGTAACACACAACAGGAATTTCGTTTTCATAGGAGTCACTTAAAAATGAGGGATTGATGGTGATAATGGGCATGAATTTGCTGCGGCGCTTATTCTCAGCACTTGCCAAATGTTTGTCTCGAAGCGCTGGTAGGGCAAAAAAATTAGACATGTACCTAAAGGCATCCTTATGATTATTTGACAATTTGCAAACGTCAATTTATTATTCCAAACAAAGATGCACTTGATTTGATTTCATTAAAGTTCTTCTTACTATCTTACAATTTTGTAATAAATGCACTTCCCTTTTATGAATACACTGTAGCTAGGCTGCTTCACAAACCGACCTTTTAATTTTGGCTTCATAAGAAGCGAGTTTATAAAATGCACACATTGTGCAATATTCCAAAATATAGCAACCATTATAGCAATAATTTTAGTAAAATAGGTACTAAATATAAAACAAACAAAGCCTGTGGTGGAGCTTTTCCCAGAGCTTGCATACGTAGCCTTAATCCGCTCTCAGAGCTTTGGGGCCAATTTAAATAGACTTTTCCAAGAGCAGCCCAAAAGGAAACATCTTAGAACGTGCACTTACTCGTAGTTAAGCTACAAGTAATTAGGTTAACTAAATACGAAACCGCACTACAGTGTTGTCTCAGAATGGAGATGAGGATTTGGTTTCGTTTTAACTTTTTTTGATTGTTTGAGGTTTGTATGGTTAAATAAATTACATCACATACTTCTTTACTAATATTATAAAAACGAAAGTTTGTGAGGATTGGTTATCTACTATATAAAAATAAGTCGGGTTTTCCTCCCTGACGCTATAACTCCAGAACGCACGAACCGATTTCCACGGTTTTGCATTCGTTGGAAAGGTCTCGGGCTCCGTGAGGTTTATAGCAAAGAAAAATTCGGGAAAAGGGGGTAAAACAGGATCCACGCGTACGAAGTCGCGGGCGGCCGCTAGTTACTTATGAAATAATTATAACTTAAACTTAAATAGAACGTTAATCATACTATTGATAATTTTAAAATGGGAACGGTCATCACACTATGCTGTAATCCTGAAAACTTAAGACATCTTTTATGTTTGAGGTGGTGATTAATAGACAGTCTTATTATACTAAGAACAGTGATGTATTTTTTCATTCTTCATAAAATTACGTTTTATGAAATATTATCTACGATATACTTATCTTATCTCTTACAACATATAAAAAATGTTTACATTGGGCTATCCACAACCGTACTTGAAAAGTCTTCAAAGTCAAACATCAATAGGCCCCATAAAACCCACGCACAATCCCAAGCATTCTGTCAAATCACCAAAACCTATTTACAAGTCGTCCAACAAAAGCATGTGCACAAATTTTGTCTGTCGTCGTTACGAGTTGGCGCCATGCCACCCGCGTGACTAGGGTTGCCAGGTGTCCGGCTTTAGCCGGACATGTTTGGCTTAGTAAGGACGTGTCCGGCCAAATATTTTCTGGTCAAACCTGTCCGGCTTTTGTTAGGCTTTTTATACGGCTGCAGGGCCTTATTTACTAACTTTTGACTAACGCACGCAGTAGATACTGGCTAACATAAATAACTAATGTAGGATTAAAAGAACACGCCATGAAATGCCCGGCCAAATTACGCGCCAAGTCCGGCTTTTGTGTTTTTGGACCTGGCAACCCTACGCGTGACCCACAAACCGGGGTCAACGCACTTTGCGCCAATAAATATTTTTTGTTTGCCACCCAATAATTATGGAGCAGATGTATTGTGGGGATGTGCAATAGCTGCGGTCGCGGTTTGGGATCAGTTGAACTAATTGGGTTTTTGATTTTGGCAAATTAAAATTAAAACTGAACATTTTTGGCCATAGTCTTAATCCTTCTACCAAACATTTAAAAAAAACTTTACTTGTCATGTGTGACGTCATAAAAGGCTTCAATGTTATTAGCGGTTAAAATTAGGTAAATTAAAACGCCAGGAAGTATACGAGCTTCTAAAGGCAGTTAAGTTTATTTTAAAAGTAAGCAAAAACATTAATTCCCAAGCTTAGGTACGTTTATCATTTATCTAACACATATTTAGCTCAAAAATCTCATGTTTATTTTGTTAAACCAAGACTAATTTATTTATTGTTAAATACTCAATTAGGACAATATCAATACAATCTAGCAATGTAACATAGACGGTAAACAATGTTGTAAGCCCCCAACTCAACGTATTGTCCACATCGACTGTTTGTTGGAAGTTGTATCAAATACCAACAGCAAACTCTATCTGGAACAGATTCCTCGAGTTAGAAGCGTCTGCTCAAGTAGTTTCGACTGGACTGACGTAGTACAGTCTGATACTGAATAATAAGTTCAAGAACTAACATCTAAGTAAAATCAATCAAGTTTTCCACTTTCTTGAGTTAAATAAAATACCTACTTACAATACAATACACAACCTTAAACCTTGGTACATAATCTCAAACAAAACGATTGGTTACTTTACACCATTGACTAATAACTATTGACTAATAATTATAAAAAATCTGAAAAAAAAACCCACTTATATCTAGGTCGAAAGAAAGAGCTAGGCTAGCTCTAGTTGTTTTTAATTTGGTATTTAGTAGCTTTGAAATGATAACCAGTAAATTAGTTGGCAGAAATGTGACTTAATAAACTTATAATTGCTATACAAAATAATCATGTAAATAAGTACGTATAATTATGGGATTGGTGCGCTTTGAAAACTCATTTTTTCGTTTGCATCTAAATTTTATACAAAACATGATGTATTGATTTTCATTCGGATTTTTCCAACTCTACGACGCTTCAACACTCTTCGGAAGCAGTCAAATGCACTCTGTATAACTCAAAATTAAAAAAGTTCCGAGAGGAAAAATCTGCTAATGAATGTTCTATTGTTAACCAACGATAAGGACTTTAAAGTAAGAATGTAGATAATTCAAAACTAGAGTACCATGACGTATTTACGTTATAAGAAAAAGCTAATGTAGTTGAAGATATTTTACTCGTTGTTAAATAAGCAATTGAAGATTATGGGTTTATAAGTAGGTAATCTAGGTACGTACCTACTAGCTTTATTTAGATTTTATTATGTAGCGTTCTTAATTTGCACCGCTTTGTAGAAGCCATTTGCAAATGCGATACAAATAAATAAGTCACCAAAGTAGGAATGCAAATGAAACTAAAAATAGTGCATTCCAATGCATTCCTTTTTAAAACACGTAGCGACAGAGTATGGGCAACACAGAACTGCAATAAAGTACTTAGTTGTATAGCAGTTGCATTTGAATTTTGCATATAGCAAAAGTCCAGCTGCATTCTAGCGGGAGTTTTCAACGGTTTATCAGTTGGCTGGACCATCCCAACTGTTGGCATATTAATTCAAATACTATGAGTCTTAACTCGATGTAATAGGATCTGTTTTGCTACAAAAATGTATCGAATGTGGACGGTATAGTGCTGAATATTTATGAGATTGCATTTGTATGGTTTTGCCCGATCGCGTTGAAGCTTGATATTGGGAGGAAAGTACTTTGAAAAGTTGTGAAAAGTGCGCTTTAAAGTTTTTTGGAGTAGGTTGCGAAGTTTAATTTTCAAATAAGTAATGCTTCCTTAACTACGATTAACTGTGGTTACCTACCTAGTGAGTTCAGAAACGAACGAACGAACGAGTTCAGACTAACGATAAGTAAGTAATACATTTTTGATGTACCTTATAAAGCTTACTTTTAAGCTTTATATGCCGTCATCTATAATAACATAAATAAAAATACTCAGAAAAGGTAAAATTTGTTTGTTCTGTGCCTACCAATAGCAGAAGTTATAAAAAAAGTGGACTTATAACTAAACCTTCATCTTCACCTAACCATAAAAATATGAAGCATACAATTTTTGTACAATTTTCCCAGTTGCTAATAATAAATAGTTTCTACGACTATTTATACCGGAATAATACCAACCACTGCATTTAGAGTGCTCGAACTTCCAGCATTCCATCAAAAAGTTCCCGCGCATCAGCCAACTAGCTTGGCTCTTCAGTTTACTATGAATATTATATGAGCTCCGATGTAAGCAGCAATAACTTTGGAGCTTAAGATCTAGCCACACTGAAGGTATTTTAATCTAGAAATCACACGTGAGACACGAACGAAGTCAAATGAATGTTATAACATCCTCCATGTTATAACATTCATTTGATTTATCAAGTTTGTTAGAGAGTTTTACCCTTTTAATTGACCCTAAGGATCGATGCAATAAAAATACAGGATGCAATTTTAACAGATTTTAGTCGGTTCTATTCCCCGGTAAGGCAAGCGAATTTTCGGAAATCTTTGAATGCAGTTTTCTCTCTTTTCAAAAACAAAGGAATGTTTTCATTGAGGAAAATTTTTTATCTACAGTATTATGAGTACTTTCCCTTCAGGTGGCATTACCAAATTCCACCCTGTATACCTTACAGATTATAAAAGTTTTTTATTGCTTGATTTGTATTGTGTGGCTTGTGCCTAATGGTCCGTGAAGAGTTGTATTTCATAAATTATACTTAGCGCGACAATTTAGGATCAAATTAGTTAGTACTGAAATCGCCCAACAAATTGTTTACCTTATTTCGCCTACAATGCAAAAATGACACACAAAATAGTGTAAAAAGTTAATTGGGCCTAAAGTACGGCCAACGAGAAGCGATACCAAATGTAAACAAACCCAATGTGATGGGTGAACCCATCTGACTTTGACATATTTTGGCGGGAGAACGAGACATTACGACAAATACACAAGATGGGAAGAGACAGAATATATTGTCAACTCGACAGTCGTATCGACCTTTTGTATCGCTTCTAGTTGGCCGTACTTTAGGTGACATTTTGCAAATTTAAAAATTCTTCTAATATATCTTCATAAATAATTAGAATCGGAAAATCCCAGTATCTAAATCAGCACAAAAATAAATTGACTTATTTCCTCTCTAAAACCCTGGACTTTAGCCAAAAGTACATCCGTCTTAACTTTTTAAGCTCTAGATTATTTTCTGCGGGAATGGTATGCGACGTTTTGCTTTCCAAACTCGAGAAGTTAAATCTTTCTTTTTTGTGAGCTAGACTTTTCTCTTTTTACTTTTTTTTTTGTCACAGAGGGAAACTCCTTGTGTTTTCTTAGATCTCTCACACCATCTCAATGTTAGTTCTTTAGTGTTCTGTAGTGAGAATCTTCTCAATTCTTTCTAAGCAATATAACAATTAATATTTATAAACTTTTATATTATTCTTAGGCAGGCTTTGTGTAGGTATATTTTGTTATTAGTTAACATTAAAAATATCAATACCATTGTCCATTTGTAACCTGCTTAGCGTCAGACAACTCTTTATACAACAAACCTCTACCTCAGTCCACAAATCTGTATTAAACTCCGATTTAAACAACTCCTGTCAAAAAAGATTTTTTACAATCCCAGTCCCATTAACTAAAACTTCATTTGCCCATCGATTCAACACGTTTCTCAGCCCATTTATTTATAATAAAATAGTAAAATTCTGCAACATAAAAGACAAACCTACTAGAGAGGCTAAACACAAAATAGGAACATGGCTTACCTCACTAAATTACGAAAACACAGAGCATTTCATAAGAATAGTACAATAAACAAAATGTGAAACCTACGACATACCTACACTTCATAATATTTTATCATCAATCACTAATTACTTAATACACGACACATACACAACCCATACTTATAAAACATACAGCACAATTATTGATTTTTTTTTATTGTTTTTATGTTCTAATTATAGTTTTAATAGTTTTAAGTACCCAAAATATTGTAAAGTTATCTCCTGGCCTCCACGAGACAGGCTTGCCTAGTGTGGAGTCCAAGATTAATATGAAAAATGTAATTGTTTTTCTTGCAATAAACGATTTTATTATTTATTATTATTATATGCCCCAACAAAGCTATAACAATGTTTGATTGACTTAACAACTTACCCAGAAGTTTATTAATCTGCAGTAGGTAAGGTAGCTAATAGAACACGTACATATCTGATTAAAATACTGGAATACAATATTAATCCCTCTCCCCGTTTGTTCTATACCTACAAGGGACAATCGAGTTTCGCTCGGGAACTCTAAACTGATTTCTCACAAAGTGGATTTGATGGTTCAGTTGCTTTGTCGTGGATTTCTATGTGTATCTCATATTGTCATCGTATCACGGAGTACAGACGATAGTTCATGGTACAACTAATAATGTAGTTGTATAGGTCTATTATTATTTATTATTATTGGTTTTTGGGCCTTTACTTGCGCCAACTCGACCAGGTTTGATCTTTTGTGGCAGCCCTTGTCTTTAGAGTTCACTGCTTAGTCCCGTTGAGTCTATAAATTTCCAGATTCTTTGGAGCGTGATATCTGCTATCTCATCCTATCCGTATAGGTCTAACTCTTAACTAAGACAGTGCCTGAGGTATGGAAGCGGCATGGGAGGGTGTTTTTGTAACGGTCAAACATCAGCGAGACTTTAGATTTCCTTCAGATTTGTAATACTATGCTCATACTATGAGCATACTATGCTCAGTCGCGACATATTATTACTCAACATCAAATAAACTGCACCTTCCGCGATGCGAACTTTAAAGATTTTCTTCTGACACAATCATTGTGCCCCAATCATTGTCTTGGTGTTATTTGAAAGCCAAATAAATATCCTTAAAGAAAAACACATTTAATTTCTTAATAAATGATTTAACATATACCATAAAAATGTGACTTGAAAAAAGACCTCACTTTGGGCTCGCCTCTGGGATCAATTAGACCAAATTTTATGGTTATAAAACCAAATAATGATCACACGTGTCCTTTTTAACAGATGGATAGCGATTAATCCCAACTTAACAGTTTTATAGCCATAAAAGTTGGCTCAAGCGTAACTACCTATTTTTTGAAGAAGTGACTCTGGATCCTTCTAAAGACACATTTTTGGGTTAAAAACTTTTCCTTTAATGGAATGAAGTTTAGAACTAGGCTTTTAAATGGTACAAATATTGGTGGGAAGTGGGGATGCATACGTGTGAAAGTGCTTGTCGCGGGAGGTGCGATTTATTTGATGTCGAGTGTATAATCGTTTAGGGATGTTATGGATATATAGTTTCGGTTACGGATATAGGAATATTATTATACCGGTTTCGGTTAGTGCTTGTTCACGTTGACTCGCGGGAGCGGGCGCGGGCGCGGTGACGAAATATCAAACATATGTAGTGATTCCAAGTGTTTACGTACGAAACGCACGTGCGGTCTAACTAGCGGGCAAGCTAGCGACTGGCGCGCGCGGAGCGCTCGCGGTAATTTCAACGCGTGAAGATGTTTGTGTGTGTTCATGTTTACAGTTACGAGTATTTTTTTTATTTCGGATATCCGAAAGTTTCGGTTACGGTTACGGATATCCATAACATGCCTGGTCGCCCTATCCGTGCCGCTCCTATACCTCCGACATTGACTGAGTTAAGCGCTATAATAGTAGGTATTATTTTACTGGAAAATATTGTGGAATACTATGAAAATGACTGTACTTCATAATCATGAAAGTCCGTGGAATTTTAAGTAAGTAAGCATGCAAAATAAACATGACTGGAATGTACAAACTTAGCTCAGTTAGTCTCTAGTTCTGCGAAATAATCGAATTGAAATGGGGAGCATGAATTCGAATAAGGACTCCTTACTTACTTGGATTTTGTTTCTAGGAAAAGACTAATGATGTTGAAAGGCACTGAACCTGTTGCTTAAACCAATTTATTTCCTTACATACTACATAAAGAACTTAAACAAGTTACAATTGAAGCGTAATCACGTGATGCTTAAGTTACACAACATAGATAGGTCTTTAGTTGATGCGTACTGTCCATGGTACATTATCTTTTCTTAAAGGTGGTTACAAACCTTTGTTATGTCTCTTATCATCTGCGTTGCACTGAAGGGAAGTCGAACCGTAATTTCGAACTCCTCCTATGCTCTTCTGAATAAATTCTTTGCGGGTCCAATGACAGTTAACTTTCCCCCGGGACAAACTTGACCTTCACTGGTTGAGTTTTTATTGGCGGTCAAGCTGTAGATCCTGCCTAGGCCTACACAAGAGTTGCAGCGGTGGGAATGTTAGGTTGGAATAGTCCCGTATGTTACATAAGACAACATCGTATAACATTGCCAGATGGCAATTATTGATCTATGTAGACAGACAAAGCTTTTACAAAACGTTCCGTGGCATAGCGAGAAAAATATTGGTCAACTTATTGTGCGTCAGCTGTTGCCTAGTTTAAACACAGTTTTATTCATATGGCACATATCGCACCATTCAACTTCGGGATGAGAAAAAATTACTGCACGAAAATACCTAGTTGTCTAGTTGTCTCTTTGAAATAAAACGTTTTGAGCAGGACGTTTAAGTCGTCCGTTTTCAGGACAATACAGGGAAAATTGTATGACAAAAATATCAATTACCAACATGTGTGCCAACTTGCAGCCTAGGATCTTGCAAATGCACGACTGTCGTCCTGCTAGAAACGTGCAATTTGAAAGAGTCCTTAAACAATTTATATGACCGACACGAATTTTAACGTTAAAGTGTCATTTTCAAAAGGGCGCGTAATAAGTATAACCCCCGTTGGTGCGTTGGTACCCGCTGAAAACCAGCTTCGTGACTTGACGACCTGTGTCATGTTACGATTTTCGCTGAGCGGGCGCCTTTTCAGCATGACTCAATTACATCTGTACATGTATGCACCTAAACGTTAAATGCTGAATAAAGATATTCTATTCTATTCTATTCTATATACTTTTTATTGATTCGCTACATGTTGCACCAACACGCTCCTCTGTCCATAGTACTCCGTAATCCGATTACTTACGTATTCCATCGGTGTGCTTCGTGAAAACCGAATGTCCCTAAACGGTCATGAACATGGGGCTAATAAATTTTAATGCCCCGCAATATGTGATAGACAGGTAATACGTGACACACGTGGAAGTGCTAAGCCTGGGTTTACAGTCGTGCTTGCGGCTCTAATGACACACTGGGAAATAGCGAACGTGAAATGCACTGGTGTATCAAAAAATACAGGGTGATTTTTGTATCAGTATCCAAATTTTTAGGATCGACTCAGAATCAGTAACTTAATTGATTTACGTAAAGAAAACCAAACTTTTTTCTCCATATTTAATTATTTTCATCCGCTGCGCGCGGTTTCCAAATTTTGCGAAAAATACCACAATAAAAATAATTACAATAAAACTGTATTGTCAAATTGTTCTAACGAGCTTATTAAAAAAATTTGGATACTGATAACAAAGTCACCCTGTATAATGATGTGTATCTAGGTACATAAAAGTCGCCGGATTGCAAATCGTGTACAAGTTTTTTAGTTTGGTACCTATGAGCCTATGAGCATAAGGCGAACAAATAAAATACTTACCTTGGTCGATACAAAAAGGGTATGTGCTTCAATAAAACAACTTTTTCTTTAAGACCAACTTCGACGTCGAAATCTAAAGCTGAAGAATTAAATTCACTTTACCTATAAAAATTGTAACAGCTGATGAAGAAAGATAGTGGTGAGAAGTTTTTTTTTAGATTTAGTTTCGTGTTCTTGTAAAAAAAGCTTGTGGCATTTTGTATAGTTTTCTACGTGAATTTAAATTAATCTATTCAGACAAATTATATTGTTCAGATAGACCAAGGCCAAGAGGGCAAATCCACTAAAATAGTTTACAAATTGTAATTAATCTCTATACTCCATTTTAAAGTGGTTTATCTAGCACCCATTAACTTGAAGCCCGAGGTCGTGGCTACTTACGTTAAATAGCGCATAGTTCCAAAGTGCGGTTTCCAATACAAACAAAGTCATTTAAAGTTGGATTGCGGAAGGTTAATTTGTGAAAAGCATTTTGTTCCTTGAATTGTTCTGCAAACTAGTGACGTAACGATTAACTAGAGTACAAATGAAATGAGGACTCGAGTACAAAATAAAACTGGTTGTTGATAAGTATTTGTATTATTCTATGGGACTGACATGTTTTCAAACAAAAGTCCCTAAATAAAAACAGATTAAAAAAAAGTATTTGTATTGCGCAAGCAAAAAGTATCATTTGACGAGGCTTGTTGAACTGTGTATTATCAATTTTGTGTTCCATCTCATACGGGCACAGTGTTTCATGTATTAAATATTTGAATTATTGTGACGTCTCTTCTCCACAAACCAAGTACATAATAATTAAACACCTTGATGGCGTAATGGCAGATCATAATACTTACTTTGGCGAACCAAGAATTAATGACTTATTTCTAGTACCCATAGTAAAGCTTTGTTTAGTTTGTGGCTAGCGGCGCAGTGTAAAAGTCCAAGGATATTTATTTATTTTGCAAAGGGGTCATCTTCTCAAATTTTGAAACTCGAATCAAGAACAGCACTCGAGTTCCGAAAGAATACTTTAAATGTACTCGAGTATACGAGTACTGTGTCTTTAAAGGTACTCAGTTCACATCACTACGCAAACCTGAACGAACATGGGAAGTTGGTCTTGTCTGAGTTGGTAACTTTGATCTGCCTTCACGAGCTTGACGGCTTTTTGTTACCCCTGACGTTAAGTTATGTCTTAATTAATTCGTTAGCGACATACCTTTTTGTAAACGAGCGTAAACTTTTTTGTTTTTAGCATTGTTTTACCAATGTTGGTTGAAACCCTGCTACTTTCCGTCTGTTTTAAATGAGGTTCCTGTTTATTTTCAAGGTTGATTACAAGTTTTTAAGGGATGTAAAGCAATCAATATTGAAATGGAAAGAAATCGTATAGGTATTATAAGGTTAAAAAAATCGATACCACAAATAAGACGTATGAATTTCAGTTGTTAACAAGTTCAAACAAAAAAATAAATTAAAAAATTTGACATTTAACCAAACTAAGCAAAGACAGACAACGGGTATAAACTACGTACTTCACTATTAAACAATATAAAATTATCTCAGTAGAATAACAAGCAAATAATTCAAAATGTAATACAAAGTCCTTAGTAACTACGAGATGTTTTAATGTTACCTAATTTAAGATTCAGTATTTTTACCCGAACAACTTTTCACGAATCCCAAGTGAAGCATTTAGGCGGATTTATTAAAAATGTCGAGTACCAAAGTTGGACATAGAACTCATTCGGAGAAAACTTCGAAATTTGGAATATTACCGAACGAAGTCAGCGGGGATTCAATGGCAGTGACGATTCGGGCGTAAAATTTCTAATTTCTGGAATTTATCAGTGCGCAAGACCTTTTGTTCCTGTGGTTATTCGATTATGGCCCTTACGATAGCGCCTGCTTTTGTTTCGTTAATTACCACGATCTTTTGATAAGGATCCTTTCGTAATTAGGGCTTTGTCGGATTTTTACGGGTTGTTTTTGAAAACGCTTCGTTTATTTTACTAAGCTTGAGATGGTGAAGTTATGGGTAGCTTTGGCAACCATCATAAATCCAACTTCGAGATTATGTCAGAATATGACCTTTATTTTGATACAATGATTTGTAGGTTTTTTGTTTAGGCTGAAAAGAGTAATTACCTACATTTTTGTAATCAAATCAAAAATATTAGATCAAAATTGGCATTACCTGTTCTTCTAAATGCAATCTATTTGGTAAATTGGCTCAGACTACAGAATGGGCGAGCTCCTGAAATCGGTATAACTGTACCTACCTAGGTCTGATACAGCCGTGTCAACTGCAACCCGACCGTAAAATAGGGCGTACATACGACAGCACATCAGACTATACAATTTTATTGCAAACTCAACCCTATTTCAACTACATAAGAACCCACAGTATTTAGCTTGATGTGCGCGTCCGTACATTGGGGATGCAAGTGAGTTATCATCCGGGTAACGGATGCTATTTTACTATTCCGTCGAATATAACCACGAACAATTCGAAACAGAATGGTTGATTTCTGGTATGGTATGGTAATGGTAGTTATAATGATGACATTTATTTTATTAAACTCTATTCAATGATGAAAATATCATGAAGGGCGTATTTTTTGTATTGTCATTAGAGGTAGGTATAGAG
The DNA here is from genome assembly GCF_963855985.1 of Ostrinia nubilalis. Lineage (NCBI taxonomy): Eukaryota > Metazoa > Arthropoda > Insecta > Lepidoptera > Crambidae > Ostrinia > Ostrinia nubilalis. The sequence continues at coordinate 4,654,076 of NC_087091.1, read as the reverse complement.
AAGTCAATATCGGACTTTCCTTTTGATAGTAATTTCAGCCGAAAGACGTCCACTGCTGGACAAAGGCCTCCCCCAAGGATTAGAAGAATTAATTATGCCCGTTTTCACCATCAATCCTTAATTTTTAAGTGTCCCCTATGAAAACCAAATTCATATTATAAATCGGTAAATAAATGACGTACTAGCTCAATATTTTATCCAGATACCTACTAAGATTTTTTCGTTCATTTGTTAGTCATTTTGTATATAAATTAGTATATTTTTATGCTCTACTCTACATAGTTTAAGATGCTGAAAGTTAAATATAATGAAAAGGAACGAACATTTTCAGAATAATAATAATTCATGAGGTAAAATATTATTATTCATTCGCTCCAAGAAAACTAAATGTAAGTTTTCTTGAAATACAAATACATATTTACGAGACCATTACTGAATAAAATTTAGCCTTTCTCAAAAGTTTTTACAGGTTATTTCAAGACTATTTTTGAAGTAGGTATAAGTAAGTAAGTAGGAGTAACCAATTCTGGTTGAATTTAAACTTTTTATTTTGCTTTACGTGAAGTGTTTATAATTACTTATAACTATCTAAAATATATTTTTAATGCAAAACAAGGCAAGTATTTGACCGCAATCGCACCTGATGTTAAGTGAGATGCAGTCTAGGATGGTACATATCTACCCTGTAAGTGTCTGTTCATTCTCTCCTCATGAAAAACTAAAAGTAGGTTGATGAGGTACAATATTTTGGCACTGAACCACAACTGAACACAGCCTTTCAAATTATGTTCTCTATGAGCCAGGAAAAAATAATTCGCTGACTTCATTCTTTTATCTAACATTGCATATTAAATGCCCCATAAAATTGGGAATAGGAACACCAAAAACAAAGACTGAGGAAAAAGCAATTGAGATCTCGGAAATTTTAGATTTTTATACGAATACTGCGGGCGTTGGCGCGATTCCATTAGCGATTGCATTCCAAAAAGCACTAGTTCCAGCAGCGGATTGAATTCCAGTTGAAGTTCAAATAAGTATTTTGGAGTCACGATGAACTAGATATACCTAACCTACTTAGTTTAAGTGCTTCCGAAATCTTTTTAGAGAAACAAAAGAACGAAATAATAATCTTCTTCCTTAGTAGCTTTATTTATCGCCAGTCTTTAATGAAGTTAGTGTATTATAGTAGTAACATTGCGGTTTATATTATAAATATCAGTGTTAAGACTTCGTATAAAACTGTTGAATCCTGAGTATCAGGTTATAATATTGCAATGGCTACGTTTTGATAGAAATTCAATAATTTATGTGAAAGTTATTTTGAATTTAGGAAATAACATGATGATTACAATCTTAAATTTTTTAAGTGTCTAATAGACAGTGGAAAACAATAATACAAGTATAGATCCAGCGCTATTAAAATTGCACCACTGAAGGCATTTGTTTACTTATTACTCATGTGAAATTCTTTTAAAGATTCACGATAAGTACGTAAGATACGTAACTTCACACATTGGATTGCCTTTCACGATATGAAATCCACGACTCGTTTTTATCGTGACTCGAGTGATTTATCGCTCACCGCCAATCGACTCGATCAATGTCCGAGCTAAACGCCTCACTCGATCGTAGATGAGCGATTAAATTTACTTTTTAAATATAAACAGCCAGAGGTTGCAGCTTTTCTGCCAATATTTGCATGCGCCATGATGGATTGGATGACTTTAAGGTAGGTTTTTGTTTTGATACAGCTTAGGCCCAGAACATACGGTGAAACGCAATTGCAACGAAACTGCAACTTCTAGTTACTTTTGAGTTGCTTCTAAGTTTCTGCCATAGATTCCGTTGAGAGACCACACATGACGCGACCATTTTAAACCGGTTTCAAACTGGTCGCGTCAAAAGTAACTAGAAGTTGCAGTTCTGGGCCATAGGGTTTCTTCATGTAATTTTCTAGCAAGATCATACGAGTTTATAGATTAGACGTTGAAGGTCTGTTCACTATACAACACACACTAACATTAGGTACTTACACACTTACACAACTTACACTTTTGTGAATAAAGATTATTTCAAAATGTTTCATTTATATTATTGTGACAAAGTCCTCTATTCATTAGAATGTAAAAACGACAAAGTATAGAGATGCCTAAGTAAGTATGAGTAGAAACGGCATAATTAGTTACATTTCGGTGAAAAACTTCTTCCAATTGTAAGAAGCAGGTATGCGCAAAGATTTACCTATATTAAAGTGACGGAATCCTATTCTGCTTAAATAAAACATTAGTTACGTTTCATGAAAACAATTAGGTAGCTTTTGAAAAAATATATTAAGTAGTTATTTCAAATCACAAGAATAATTGTTGCTATAAATTAATTACATATACACACTTTTGTTGTAAAATAAACCTTATTACAGTCAGATAAGATGCCACCGCCACTAGACTTGCTGGCCATCGTTCCGTTCACGCACTGAAAAATAAATTACGTTGTCTATTTATTCAAAATATGACAGTATATACCTTCATTATAAATATAAACTTTGTACATTTTATCATCATTACTTAGTAGGTAGTTATTATTTAGGCCCAAAGTTAGGTAGGTACTGAACTTGTTTTTAAAATTAAGTAGCTAAAAAGTTATTATGAAAATAGTTATTTATTCACACTAAAATATAAAAAAAAATAGAAAAAATGTACAATAATACGGTGCATCGATGTGGTTAAGCTAAGTCTGAGTTGCACCATCTTATTTTAACCGTGACTAAACCATAACCGGTGTTTATTGTATGGAGTTTGACAACTTTTTATGTTTGTTAAAGTTAAAGTAAGATGATGCAACAAAGCCTTACTTTTTTACCTATTTACCTCTGTATATGCCACTTTTATAACGGACATAAAATTCCCAGATAATCAATCCTAATCCTATAGATATAAATATTGTCGCGCCCAAAATCACTACAGCTATGAATATAGGATCAACTTTGTCCCAAAAGTCCAATCTGAAATATAAAGTGTCATTAAAACATTATTAATTTTGTACATGGTTAATAGTAACACATACTTTTTTTTTACCCACAACGAGGAAGCTCTTGGCCTACCTGATGGTAAGTGATTAACCATTTTATAAAGTGTTCATATTATAACGGTTTTATAAGGTTTACAGTCTTATTTTAAAAGGACGCCAACGATTTCAATTTAACCATATACAGGGTGGAATTTTGTAATGCCACCTGGAGGAAAAGTAGTCTTAATACTGTAGATAGAAAATTTCACTCAAAGAAAACATTCCTTTATTTTTGAATAGAAATAGAACTGCATTCAAAGATTTCCAAAAATTTGCATGCCACACCCGGGAATCGAACCAACTAAAATTTGTTAAAAATTACACCCTGTATTTTTATTGCATCGATCGTTAGGGTAAAGTTTGTGGATGAAATCTCTCTAACAAACTTGATAAATTAAATGAAAGGATAACCATGAAATCTTAAATTATTTTAATTATTTACAAAAAATAAACCATTATTCTTTCTTTCTGAAAAAAAAAATTGTATGGTATGGTAGAGAATTTTCAAAAAAAATTCAAAAATATTAGAATGCAGTTCTCTTTGTTTTCAAAAATAAAGGAATGTTTTCTTTGAGTAAAATTTTCTATCCACAGTATTAAGAGTACTTTCCCTCAAGGTGGCATTACAAAATTCCACCCTGTATAATATGACACATGCGGATGAAGCCATGGAATAAAAAAACCTAAATGACAAACTTAGGCTGAGTTGCATTGCACCACTAAACATTGACCGTAACTGTAACGATAACCGGTGATTTTTGCATGGAGTTTGACAGATTTTTCACGTTTGTTACAGTCAAAGTAACATGGTGCAACCCAGCCTTAGTAACACGCGGGTGAAGCTCATAATAAAATAAAAACGCAAGTAAATAAAATTATTAATCATGCAGATATTATCGGCTTTGGTTTTTATGTAATCACTAAATCAATCATCATGATCTGTTTACAATCATGTTTTTCCCTTTAATTGAACGTTTTTTTTATGAGAATACTTTTTAAATGGAAATGGAATTAGACAAGAAAAGAAAAGGAAAGAAATATAGATAAAAGGTACGCTACAATTTAGACGGTGAAAGCAATATAATAACAATTATTCTCAATGACATCATGTTTACAAAAACGACAATTTAGTTCATGGACATATTATCGTGAGTACTGAGTACCTAACTAGGTATGACACATTTTAAGGCTGAGTTGCACCATCTTATTTTAACCGTAACTTTGACGATAACAGCTGCTTTTTGTATGGAGTTTGACAGATTATTGACGTTTGTTAAAGTTAGGTAAACTAAGATGGTGCAACCCAGCCTAATACCTAATACTTTCTCCTACTTACTACGTCCACTTGAATCACCACTTGATAAAAATAAAATAATTACTCACTCAATATTACTCATAATCGCAGATTGCACTCCTGATAGATTCTGAAAAGAAAATTTTAACTTTGAAACATGTAAGACGATGATTCTTACTTAAGTAGTAAGGTACTAACATCAATTAATCTAAAAATGTTAGCAAAATAAACTTTATCAACAAAAGTATTTACAGCCAGGAACGAACGTAAAAATACACTTCTAGATGAATTTATGTCACAATTCCCATAATGTTAATTTCAATAATTAATTAAGTACACTTACCTGGTCAAAACAGGCGATAAAATGCTATTTCAGTACATTTAAAAATCTTCAATGAAACTTCATGTAGTTTGTACTACTAATTAAGGCTATTTTAAACTACTATTTGGTCACTATGACCAAATGATCGTACACATAGCTAAATCAAGCACAACACCAAAAATAAGGCACATGTTTGTTAACGAAGCATGGTATAATGAATAATGTCCACAGAATTTATTCCATCCAACAATAGTGACTTTTTTACCGTTATCAACAGCTGTAGGTATGGCCATTGTTGGTCTAATTAATGCATTGTTTTAATTAAATTTTGGTTACAGTTTCCTGTTACGCAAAAGGATATCGTCTCCCACTTCCTATGTAACGATTTCTATTTCCATTCAAGATCGCAATAGTTATCGAATAGAAATAATGGTATGTAACAACTGTTAGGCTGGGTTGCACCATCTTACATTAACTATAACAAATGTCAAACCATACTTACATAATATCAATGCCATCTAGGTAAAAGTTCTTTTTTTTGTTCATTTGAATTTTCACGTCAAATAAAGATTTTCTATTTCAAAAGTCTGTCAAACTTCATAAAAAAACATCGGATAAGGATAACCGATATTTTTTTATGAAAGTTACGGTTAAAGTAAAATGTTACATTGAAAACATAGTTAGCAACCTAAAATCTTTCAATAATTAAAATTCTAAATCACGTAGGAGAGAGCAACGCGTAAACCGATAGCGCCGCGCTCTCTCTGAAATTAAAAATGCCCAAATTAAAAAAAAAAAAAAAAAAAAAACCCAGTCATTATAGTGCTGTCTGTGCGGTAGACAAAAGCGGTCTTTTATTGATATAATTTTATGACCTTCAAGGGATTGCTTTAAGTGGAGGAATTTAGAGTATATTTTGGAATGAAAGCACATTCCACGATTGCGGTAAAATACCTGCCTTGTCTAGCATAAAAAAAAAAATATTTTAACAAAAATATGTTCTTCTTCTTTTTTGATGATGTTGGCAATACGAGGGGCGGCTGAAAAGTTTTGAGCCTAGGGTATTAAAAATGCCGATAGAAAAGTATAAAAAATATATTTTTCTATTTAATCTCCCTCTACTACAACGGACTTCTTACATTTGTGTAAAAGAGCTTTTAACCCACTGAAAAAAAATTCGCAATCTTTGCCTTTGAAATGAGCCTTTAACGCCGCCTTCATTTCTTTGTCACTCAAAAATCTTCGTTCCTGGAGGTATTTTTTCCAATTTGAGAATAAGACAAAATAGCTAGGGATTTGGACTAAACTGTGTGGTGGGTGATTAATTTCTTGAAATCCAATTTTACCCGGGGCAAGCCATGCAACATGCGCGGTGTGCGTGGGCGAATTGTCTTGCAAAAACAGATTTCCTTTCGCCAGTTTGCCTCTTAATATTTCAACAACCACTTGACGCACTCTTATCAACAGTACAGCATAATAATCCCCGTTTATTGTAGTTTTTTTAAGTAGGTAGACAATGAATAAAAATCCTCCAAACTCCCAAAAATAGTGGCTATGAGCTTGGGTGTCGATCGCTCCACTTTGAATTTCCGCGGCGGCGTTTTCCCTTTTGAATCCATTGCATTGACTCTTATTTTAACTCTAGATCGTACTGCCGGATTTATTATTTATCAATAGTGACAATGTGATAAAAAAAATTGTTAGGATTATGGCCAAAGATGTCCTAATACTCCTGCAAACTTGTGACTCGACGCTGGTTGTCGAGCGGCGTGAGCATTTTTGGCACCCATCGCGCGCACCCCTATTTCATGTGCAAATGAGTATGAAAAATATCGCCGATACGTTCCTAGCTAATGCCTATGGCTTCAGCTATCTGTCACAGCTTAATTCGCTGATCTATAAAGCAAGCTTCTTTAAATTTTCATTATTTTATTCGTTAATGGCGAAATCTGGCCGCCTTGACTTGCGGTCATATTTTAGCGACTCCCTGCCATGCTTGAACTATCGGATCCAATCTTTCATGATGGCAAATGAAGGCCCAGACTCCCCATAAACTGTAGACATCTCTTCAAATGTTACCGTCAGCGTGTTGTTCCTCTTTTTGAGGAATTTTATGACAATTGTGTACTTCAATTTCGTACATTGCGCGGATGACTGAGACATGATGATGTTTACGGATTAATTACTAAAAGCGTGATGACGCTAATGAAATGAAACTTTGTACATATACTAAGGAGGCTATTGGCAAATTAATTAAATTTAGCTCGAGTCAATAATAAAAGAAGATACTTAGGCTCAAAACTTTTCAGCCGCCCCTCGTACACGTCGACGTCGACTTGATTTTTGCCATTTTCAAGTTTATAAGTGATACGAGTTACAAAATGAGATCAAGTAATGATATAATGAAGGATGATAGATGATACCCCTTCCCACCCTTTGAGTCTCAGTAAAGTTGTGGTGATTTACTGAGACCTCCTATGGACAACTTGAGAGAACCCGAAGAATCGCGATGCACTGTTTTGCTTCACTCGCCCACACTCATGCACGTTCAACACTCAATGGTTAATAACCCACCATTATTACACATTAATAGTCGCCTAAACACGAATTTGAGGAAATAAAACAAAACCGCTAACATGACGCTTCAGATTCCCGCCAAGAAGTCCCAAAAATATGTTATGTCGATTACAAAGCTAAATAAGAGAGAGTTGAAGACAAGAGCAAGAATTGATTTATTATTCAGGACGCTTTAGTGAAATATTCACTACAAAGTAGAGGGACGAAACTAGACTTAAGAACTTTAGAAAATTATTTAGTATATGAGTAACTAAATATAAGTATAACGTCTAGCGAACAAAGTTCTCTATAAAGTACAAACTGGCAACAAAACAAACGAAGTCTCCATCGAGAAACCGAGATGGCGAAAAAGTTGCCAACTTAAAAATATCTCGCTAACAGCGTGCAACGAGCCAATTTAACTTTTGCTACTATTCAATTTTTATCTGTTCGTTAGGACTTGTATGTAACTATTCTGTTCTGTATTTTGTAATGACGCGGTAGAGCATTATTTATCCTTCGTTTGTTCCAGCCAAATGCCACTGCTGGACAAAGGCCCTCCTCCCTGCACCTCCCAGATCTTCGGTCCACCTAGTGGGAGGCCTGCCCACACTACGTCTTCCGGCCCGTGGTTGCCATTCGAGAACTTTTCTGCTCCAGCGGCCATCAGCTCCGCGAGCTGCGAGCATTATTTATGTTTGATTAGTAATAATTTTCTGATTCGATCTCGTAAAGAAACACCCAGCGGGCTATGCTGGGTGTTTCTCCATAGCACGCTGTGCAACTTTGAGCTTCTGTATAAGGCCTATAGTGAGAGGCCACGTTTCCGGAAAACGCAGCGTGGGACGTCCACCCACAAGGTGATACTCTGATAAAGGTAGCAGGAAGGCGCTGGATGCAGGCCGCTACCAACCGTGCGATGTGGAAGTCATTGTGAGAGGCCTATGTTCAGCAGTGGACGTCCTGTGGCTGAAATGATGATGATGATGAATAATTAATTTTTAAAGTTTAATGTCATGTCAACTAAAGTTCACAATTTCGCATACACGAACTATATTAGCAATACGCACCTGCTCTAACCGGATATTGAACCGAAACCATTGTATCGCTTCTCAGCTTAAATATTTGATTGTGTACGGGCATTATCGTGTTTGGGAATTTCGATTGTCCTAAACAAATACACGGCCTATATCAAACGTAATGGGTTTCAGCTGTAACATGCCAGCGAGCACTGAACGCTGTGTAAATAAATATTAATGAAATAACAGAACGAGTAGGCCTAACAGTGGTGACATGCTTTATTAAAACTAACTCATTTTTACTGTAAAAACTAGGAATATACGAAACGGGATCTCGTTTTTATTACTCTCGATTCCATAATAAGAGTTGTTGAGTAAAACGTTAGACGTTAAATATTTTGCATTATAATATTCAATTTCTAAAAGAAAAGTCTATTATTATCTATGTTGTAGACGACGTGATGCATAATACAGTGATATCATGTAGAAGTAACCTACTTAAGCTTAATTTTATTATTAAGGAATATTTAAGTACCTAGATAAGATTAAGACGCTTGAATGAAGTTTGAATAAAATTTAGTACCTATCACTGGTTTATAATCCCGTTTGATTAATGTTGTTTTGATATGAAATTTCACTTATTAAGCAAATAGATAAACTTATTATTAGATCCTAAATGTTATCCAGCAATAATAATTGCTTATTTTCAATCTATTTCAAAGCGTCATTAAAAAAAGTGCAAGTCAATTCATCATAAAAAATTAAAGCCTTTTATTTTTTTGATATATCCGGTTTTTTTATAAAAAGTCCGGATTATTTCGTCGTACAAAAGTTCCAGATACTGATTAGTATTCCAAGTAGATGTTCCCGGTTCCAAGAGGTCATCATTATTCAAGTTGTCAAGTGCGAGTGTTTCATGAGACTGGATAAAGAAATAAAAAAATATCGTTTGAACCGGTAACAATTCGTGTAAAATATCTTGTGTCGCAAGTCGTACACATAAAATCGGTTATTGCGTTTTCAAAAATAATGCCACCGCCGAAATTGTCCAAATTGGGCAATGGGACGCGAAACGATTGTCATAAAATTATATGCGTCGGTTGTAATGTTTCCGAATATTATTCATAAAGTTTTTAGGTATTTTTTAACATAATGATGCACGCTATATGCCACTTCCGTGTTTATATGCTGTTACACATTTGACTTCGATGTCCTCAACAGCCTATTCAGGTAGGATAATAAAGAACGATAGAGGTTCTAATGAAGAGAGAAAACATCAAAAACATTCCAAATTAGGGAAAAAAGTCTGTTATTGGAATATGATTACGGATTCTCATGATCATTTCAAGTCCCTTCCTTCATCTCAGAATACCTTTGTATCTTGTACACAGTAATGCAGGTATTTTAAAGAAATATTACAGCTCATAAATATTTATCTAAACTCCTTCACCGAGCCGTGAGCTGAGGAGTTCTGATGTTGCCTTTTGTGAAGTAAATGGGTACATTACTGAACATAATGTTGGTCTAAATGAAGGCTCTGATTCGCCGATGAATAAGAAAGATAACCCAAATTAATGAATTTCTCCTGCCTTTTAGGAGATAACTTTGAAAACAGTTCATTTGTTTGATTATTTGAATTTAGAATCGAATTTGAATTGAAATATTGAACAATCACTAAAAGAACAAAAATGCTTTTCAACCTTTTTTTTAACTCCGTTAATGGCTGAACGCAATCCGCGAGAGCCATAAAGAAAAAAAACTTTTTAAGAGTTTTTTCTTTCTTCTGTTCTAATTTTTGTTTCTTGCCAGTATCTTTTGTTGCATTAGAAGTTGGAAAAAAAGTGCAGGTGGAAATGAGGTTTGAACAGTTAAATGTATTGGAATCGGGACGCAATCGACAGCCGATGCGCTCCAGGGAAATGCTGCATTCAAAATTGGTCTTGGACATTGTTTCAACGGAATAGAGGACGTGTTGCAAGTATTCCAAAAAAGAACTGTATAGGTTTGCTTACGTAAAAGTAAGCAAGTGTAGTCGAATAAAATATGGTGTCCATGCAGTGGTCACCCTTATGATAGGTACAAGTCTTCAATTCAAGAGTTATTTCTATTAGTCGCTCCAAAATTACCATTATCGCAAGTCGTGATTAGCGAAGATCAGATTATTACATCTAAACATAAGTAGGTACTATATTATTGTATTTGTTACGTAATATTTAGCAAGAACTACCTTCTAAATAATAGATTGCTCATAAAAATGTCCCTTTTACCCGCGCGTTTGCGTTAAGGGTTAAAATGGACACTTGAGCCCATATTCACTAACATTTCTATGATGGTCTCACAGTGCGCGTGGACACACAGGGTCACACACGAACCAATCACAGAGCACTATTCAACGCTGTGCGTTCGATTTGCTGCTTCACTTAAGCTAGCATCGTTTGTGAATACGGGTTTGTTCGTTCGTTCGTTTCAGCCGAAAGACGTCCACTGCTGGACAAAGGCCTCCCCCAAGGATTTCCACAAAGACCGGTCCTGCGCCGCTCGCATCCAGGCACCTCCCGCGATCTTCATCAGATCGTCGGTCCACCTAGTGGAAGGCCTACCCACGTGAATACGGGTGTTGGTCTTTTATAACATCAATGCATTCTTTGGATTTGCGGACTCCGTAATTTTTATTCATGACTCAACAACTGAATGTATCGCCAGATATTATGTTATTCAATGCCCGGGACGTAAAACGGCACGTACCAAATTCGTACACGTAGTTGACTCTGGAATAGCAAGGCGGGTGTACACTGCCTACTTTATACGTTATTTATATTTGCCATTCATTTTTTAGTGTTGTGTTATGTACAAGTGCTGTATGGCATTACGTGGGAGCCAAAATTTGCGTCTGTTAAGAAAAAGTGGGCTTTAAGTTTTACTAAGTTATGAAAGTAAGGTTAATTAAACGTTTAAATCAATGAACGCCATGTCAATGTTAATTATGTAATATAGAAGGTCTAAGACTCACTTCTTTTCGTAGCAGCAAATAAAAGAATGGATTGAAAAAGGGCTGAAATTTAAAATCCCACAATTTTTATGCTTAAAAAGTTCTTCAGAAACATTAACATTTTTTTATGGCCATTAAAGATCACGAGATTGATTCTTAATACTTTCAGTGATCGAAATTTACTTAAACAAATACTGTTTGTATCATATTCGATATTTAATTTGTATCTAGCATAATATCCTACATAAAATATACAATATACGGGTCATTGTCAAATTTTGCGCAGGTAAACGTGTCCCTCAACATTTTTTATTTTTTTGTTAGTAATAATGTCAAAATCCTTTACGAATTATGTATTAAATACAAAATACATCGCATTAGCGAACATCCATTATTGGAATAACGACTCAAGTTTCAATATTTTTAATTTTTTTTAAAGTAACAGAGTGGTCATTAGTGGTAACAGAAAGGTTTTCCTTACAAATTGTACCTGTCCCATGTAGCATTCCGTTACAATAAACATGAAATAATTGCATTTTCTACTATAGTAACCTTCTTAAAATAAATTATCATCGTAAACAGAGTATTATAAATATTCAATAAAATATGTTTTAAAATCAGTCAGTATAAAATGTACTTTTTAAATAATTTTCTAAACTTTGTCCCACGGACTATCTGGAACCACCTGGAACACTATGTTACTAACTAATTCACGACTCAAAATGGAAATGGCGGTATTTTGGATATTGTTTAATCTTGGGTGGGATGTTTGCATTCGTCGTGGAAGTTCGTTAGATCGGGAGGAGGGATAAGTCGCTCGGCAGTCGACCGCAAGGTGTTGAACGTGCTGCGTGTTTTTATTGCGCATCCACTTTGTTACCTACCTATTCACGTAAGTAAATGAATGTTTTTTCATTAGTTTACGTTCAGTATATTGTCTAAGGGGTAAATGTGTTAAATGTGAACGAAATATTTTGCTACACGCTTTATTTTTTGACTGGTGTATAATGGAATGTAAAATTTACCACTCTGTTGCTGCAACTCTGTTACTAGCGTGTGGTAACAGAGTTGTTTAGAAAGTAACAGAGTTGCTTATGCCATTATATTATTCTTTAATTTTGCTAAAATATTATGTTTAAATTACTTTTTTTTAATCAGTTGCAATTTAAAAAGTTCAAGCAATGGGTAACTTTGTTTTATACAAATAAATCGAAATAATAAATATTAATAACCCCAAAAACTCATTGTTACAGGATATTTACGTTATTAAAATGCCTCTAACGCCTGCTGAGAAGCAGCGACGATACCCGAGAACGCCGTAGAAATAATCAAGAAAAAGACGTTAAAATAATGTTTTTAAGGCAATCGACGATAATGCAACAAAATTCAAATTAATTAAGTGATTTATCCTATGAGGCTTTTGATAATTTACTTGCCGTTGTTCCAGAACCTAAAAAAGTCTGCAAAGGTAAAAGAGTATACTACCAATTTCATAATCCCTTAGTTAAACTTGAGAAATAAGTTATTTCAAATTTTCAGCTACTCTTCCAAGAAAATCTAATGTTTATTACTATAAAGATAAGGAATCTATAAGAAAGTAAGCTCTTGATTGATAAATTACAATCATAAGTTAATGTTTTGATGAAGTGATTTGGATCTCAAGCTCAATAAGTGCAAATTATTACATATTATTCAAAAAAAATAACAACTATGTTACTGTGTTACAACTCTGTTACTTTTCTGTCCCAAAGATTAAAGAACATAGTAAGATTCTAAAGAAAAGCTAGTCAATATAATATAGCAAATATTGCGATGCGTTAATTTATTAGATATTTTTACAGTATTATGTTCATAGTTAGCTGCTGATAAATAGATATTTGGAGGACTTAAGTAGAATTTAAGGTATTTTAATATTCAAGAAGTAACAGAGTTGTTTAAGAGTTTAGATTGATGATTGTTAAACTTAAAAAAAGACTGTTATGATTCTAAATATATGTAAAAGATATAATACTGTTTAATATTAGTCCCAAAATATTTGCGACTGACTTGTTTAATTTCATAATAAAAGGTAAAACGTAATGGTAACAAAGTTGTATTTTTTTTCACCCTGATCCATTAAATCTGGAATAAATCTTAAATTATTGGTTAAGCATCGCGGCAAACTGTAAAAGATAATAATTCAGTTGTTTTAAAGGACACGGACATAGAAAAAAGTAATATCTAAGCATATATTTATTTTGAAAAAAATATGATTTTAACCCATTAACGCCCATAGTAAAACCACGATATATTTTCATAATATTTTTTATTATTGCTACTGAATGGATTACAAGTAATCTATAAACACAAAAAAATATTGAAAAAAAATTAAAAACCTTGAAAAAAAACCCTGTACACAGGTGTGTACAATGGGCGGATCAGGTGAGAAATTTCCCGAAGCAAGGTCGCTCTACGCAAAGCGTTTTCAGGCATTTAGAGCAACACCAACGCCCCTACTATGGCAAATAACACACCTAAGAGGGTTTACAATACGGTTATGCCCTCCATTGCTTGACTGTAAATATGATGTTGACGATGATGGCCGCGTCTTCGTTTTATTATTGGGTAAATACGATCTGGCAATAGATCGCCTAAAAGCCAATTGATCCAAGTACGTTGTGTTTTTGGTTTACACGGTAAGTACATATAAGCGCCATGCATTTGAGACCGCCATATCCACTAGTTTGGGTGATTTCATGAGCAGTAGAAAAAATGGGTGATATTTTTCTCCAAGTAGGATTTTCAGCAACTTCGTTACGAGCACGTTTTTGAGCCGGACCAAGGCTTGAAAGAGTTTCTTCATCGCTATTGACCCACTCCGACTCTTCATCTGAAGGTTGGTCGCGTAATAGCTCGATAGTACCTGGTGTATCTCAAAGTACCGAGGAAGTCAAATCATCTTATGCACCTTCTTCTTCATCACTAACAACAGCAGGATCAGGTGGTACGATGATAAATTTTAGCTCCGTATCGTCATCTTCAGCTGCCATAATGGATTCGATGGCTTCCTCTAGTTTTGAAACTAGTTTTGAGATGATAAACGTTATCTATGTGACATCTTCAATCATCAACCTGGTCTTGAAAAAAATGTTTTTCTTAGTATACATTCACCCACTGTACACAAGCGTGTACACCAACATTCTTGAACAATTTTTGGTATGTTATATGTATACAGGGTGACTTTTGTATCAGTATCCAAATTTTAATATAATAATCTATGAAGCGAAAGACAAAACACGTATTTTTTATTTTTGTATCGTCCAGTACAAAAATTTCAAAATAAAGCACCCAGAAACAGTCTGAAAAAACACTTACACCGTGGTCACGGCTCGCTCACTCGCTTACGCACGCACACACGTACGCGCCTGCCCGCGCCGCATTTCATTCATTGCGATACGATTCATAAGTTGTCGATTTTCCCTTCATACTTTCACGGGATTAGGAGACCGTCAAAATGCAAAAGATTTCAAAGTGGTAATTAGTTTTAATTAAACAGACTTACTAATTTATGGTAGAAAAATTAAATACCTACGACAATAATTACGCTATCAAAAACAAAATAAAATCACCGAGAGTATCGGTAACACTACTTTTCTTGTGTACCTATTCGGGGGTATTTAAAAAGTTCATCATTATTTTCATGTGCAATAATTGAGATTGCTTACCAAACCTACCTAACCTAACTACAAACTAACAAATTATGAGAAGGTATTTTGATAATTGCCCAAAGTGCATGCATACCATTTTTCTCCAGACAGACTTGCACGCTTTTGTACATTGTCTTTGAGTTTATTTAAAACTACAGTGTTATTTCGCACTTCGCGTCTCGTGTAGGTACTTACCTACTTGCTCGCGGATCTCGCTTCAGTTTGCCGCTAAAATCGTTCACCGGTTTGGCACTGTTGGGTTTAGTCCTTGGTTACGAAGTTGAGATATTCCTCTGGGCCCGGTTCAAACTCTCTCCACTTAAAATGTAGCACCGAATCATTTCATAACACTCGCGCTGCGAATACATCGTTACGTTGACGGCGCGACGGAACGATCGGCGCGCGCAGCGATACGCGCGTCTCGTAATGGGTTGCGCGGGCGACTGATTGATGCGCCGCGCGGCCAGGCCGGCCGGTCGAGCGTTGCCACACGTTGCCAGCTCTCCGCTCGACTCGCTCTCCCGCAAAATGTTTACGCGCTAAGCGCGGTAACCACACTACGTTATTAATTGGTTAGGAAAAAAATAGTTGATGTTAAAATTTGACCTACCTATTTTTTATTAAAAATGTCATCTATAAACGATACCTAATGTCAGGAAAAAATTTGGATACTGATACAAAAGTCACCCTGTATATTTATTATTTTTTTAGCTTATAATAATAATTTACAATGTAAACTTACCTTGAAACGTAGAATTGAATCAAAATAAAGCTAAAATATATTATATCAGTATTATTTTACAACCGGCGCCAGTCACTTTGAGAAAAGGTCGGAAAAAAATGTTAATTAGACATTTATTTTTACACCACCCCCCAACTTTTTTATATTTCTTACCTTGTATCTACATCTAGATTAGGTTTTATCAAGTAATTTGACTTAACATTAGAAATTGCGTTCAGAAATAAACTTTAAAGAAGTGTACACACGTGTGTACAGAGGGCGTTAATGGGTTAAGTTACATTTACCTGCGCAAAATTTGACAATGACCCATACATAGCTCACATACTCGTAGTAACACATTATCTGCATAGTGCGAACTAACTTCTAACACCAATTAACCTATTAACTATCGCCTAACTGTCGTTTAGTTCAATTTAACTAATTCAATTTCGACTGTATTAGCCGAATTATTTCTAAGATAATATTATAATCGTTCACCAAGTTTGGATCTTGAAAATTAATATAACGCTGAGATCTGTCAAGACTCGCACCATTATAACAAAATTAATTATAAACTTTGCACAACTTTTAATAAATTAATTTATCGATTAGACCTTCTTTTTCCCAATACGGGATTTGAAATAAACTCAAACTCACTTTACATTATAAAAAGTCATAAAATTGATTTATTTATGCAAGTAGGCTTTTAAAAAGCACTTGTATAAGTCCCAGTATTAACCCTACCACTGCTTCGGGACAATACATGGGCTAGTGCTGAAAAGAAGTAACTGTTATGTAAATGATTCACATGAACTTCACCTGATGTTGAAAATTTTTTATGAAGCTTTCTACGAGTAAATGCCCTATACGCATAGCTTTTTAACCTCCAGTCAATTGAGACGATTAGAAAATATGGTTTTATTTTAACTTCATCAAAAGCTTAACGTAAAACGCAATGAAAATGCGTACAGCGCTATCAGCTCGCAACTGGAGCGTTGTTATCTAATTAATTACCCTCCAACGTGGAGGGCGCTCTCAAGTGTGCCCTCGCCTTAACATGTGTAAGTCACTTACGTAAGGGATAATGTAATTTACCCTTATCTCGCTCACGAACTTGTTTTGGAAGTCTTATCATTAAATACGATCTCCTTTAGAACGTACACTTAAAATGGTCTTTTTTAGCCGTACCGAATGTTCACGGGTCGTTCGTCTTCTGTTTTCTTATTTTATATGCTAATAAATGTATTTGATGTGTCTGTTTGTATGTCAAAATAATGGATGCTTACGAATGAAAACATGCATCTTTACAAAGTATAAAACAAAGTCTCTCCATCTGTCTCTACGCTTATAGGTTAAGCTACGCAACGGATTTTAATGCAATATTTATAGATAGAGTGATTTAAGAGGAAGGTTTGGATGCATGCTATGTATTATAGCACCAACCAAGTCATGCGAAGCAGGGCTGGGTCGCTAGTAACATAGAAACAAAATAGAAATTGTTAGTGATCACTTTTAAATAAAGAAACTCGTTATTTCTTTAAATTATTAGCACTAGAAATACAGGGTGGCGCAATAGAACGTGCATATTGCATCATTTTTTTTTGCGGGGTAGAAGGGGCGTGGGCGAGGGGAGACCGATATCGTTGGGTAGCGCGGTTCATGAAGTTTTAGTCACTATGAGTCACTTCGACGGGAAGCGTCGCGCATTTTGCGTGCGCGCATTTTACGAAAACTCTCGTTCGTACGTAGTTGTCAGGCGACTATTTTGTTCTGAGTATGGTGTACGGCAAATTAGGGTGGCTCCGAGTGCTAATTTAATTAAAATCTGGATAAAGCGGTTTGAAGAGACTGGATCGACGTTTAAACCACACGCAAAAGGTCGTCCACGCACATCTAGGACCGAAGACAATATTGAGAGTGTTAAGCAGTCGGTACGAGAAGATCCACAAATGTCTACTCGCAAGAGATCGTCTGTCATAAACATATCGCGACGAAGTTTGCAACGAATTTTAAGCTTGGATCTTAAATTGCATCCATACAAGCTGCAATTAACTCAAGAATTGAAAGACTCTGACTTCATAGCACGGCTCACATTTGCTAATGAAATGCTCAATCGGTTTTCAAATTTTGAAAACATCCTTTTCTCTGATGAGGCACATTTTCATATGAATGGGTTCGTAAACCGCCAAAATTGTCGTTATTGGAATAGTGAGAATCCCAGACTCAAACATCAAAAACCGTTACATAGCCCTAAAGTGACAGTTTGGGCCGCAATCTCTGCCAAAGGAATAATTGGTCCTTATCTTAAGAACGTTTTCGGTAATTTCCGTTTGCGGTTAGAGGAGTGCCAACGTAGAGAGGGTCATCATTTAGATGATGTTATTTTTAAAAAATTAACTTCAGTTATCACTTAATAATTGCTTAGTTTTATTTTAACTATACCTTTTGTATTTATTTTTTAATAATTATTTTAAAAATGCACGTTCTATTGCGCCACCCTGTACATAGTTGATTTATAATATAGGTCAAGACAAGATATACCTACCTTAAATTTTTTATCATAACAATTAACAATCAAGCTAGACAGTGGCACGGCACTAAATATAAATATATACAATTTATTTAAAACTACCACACGGTTTTGTTATGGTGCCTTGCTTTTCTCTCTAGAGTTTTCTTGCCTTGTCTCCTAAATAGTTTTATATCTGGCACTTAGCCAGAAGGATATCTTAGACTTGTCATGCTCACTAAAATGTCTCTGGGATAGTGGCGTGTGAGGCGGGTCGTTGCATTCCCTATAATATGGTCGAGTGAAGCGATGGCTGGTTCACACGTCATGTCTGTGAACAGGCGCTGCCTTCGGGGACTGGTCAAGGAAAGATATACCTGACATAAAATATATATGTATCAAAACGCAACAATTAACCTAGAAATTAGCACGGCACTAAATAAACATATTCAAAACTGCCACGCGGTCTCGTGCTAGATGGGCGTCTTAAAGACCACCTTCTATTAACGGGAGCGCGTGGTAAGTAACTTGCTTCTGAATGTATTGTAACTTCCTACTTTTTTATATTTTTAAACCGGCAGACAGTGGTGACTGAGTTTGTTGCGGCGCTTCTTCTCAGCACTTGCCAAATGTTTGTCTCGAAGCGCTGGTAGGGCAAAAAAAGAATGAGACATGTATAGGCTCCTTAAGAGCATTTGACGATTTGCAAGAACTAATTTAATTAGTCTAAACAAATAAAGAAAATTTTGATTTTGATTTTTGATTTTGATTTTGATAATCTCATCAAACTTTTGCTTTGAAGTACTTATGCAGTAGTAGTATTTAGCAGCTCCACACATACGAGTATGCAGCCTTTATCTGACATGTCAAAGGAAAAGCCAACGTCAACCAATTAGTGGATAGGCAAACCTAAAGCCTAGTCAACTTGCAAACTTCAATATGATTACTGTACCTATATGCTTATGATTAATATTACCAACTAGCTTTCCGCCCTCGGCTTCGCCCGCGTGTAATTTTGTCTGTCACAGAAAAACAATATCGCGCGCGTATTTGCTCACCGTTTAGACCTACCCTGGACTACGACAAACATTTTAAAACCAAAATCAGCTCAATCGGTCCAGCCGTTCTCGAGTTTTAATCAGACTAACGAACATCAATTCATTTTTATTTATATAGATAGATAGATTAGCTTTGGGTAATAAATAAATAAATATAAATAAATAAATAAATCTTTGGACAATTTCACACAGCGCCAGCTAGCCCCAAAGTAAGCAACTTAATGCTGCTTGTGTTATGGGTGCTAGCTTAACGGATATGCTACTTATATACTTTTTTTTTAAATACATACATATTATACATGGTAACACCCAGACCCGTCACAGAAATTAAAATTCATCATTTCAATTTCTGCCCGGCCGGGAATCGAACCCGGGACCTCTCGGCATAGTAGTCCGCTCTGAACCACTACACCAAACGGCCGACAAACTAACAAACATTTGAGTTGGGCTAGATGTCAATATTTTAGCTTATTCTTGCCTATAGCAGCAGTATATAGCACATGGCGAGAAGGAAATGATCACTGGTAATAGTAGTAGTAGTAGCCAGCTTGAGAGGTTTGTGGTAATATCTGTGGTTTCTTTGAATGAAAGATCATCAAATACATTGAGTTATAATGTACTACGTAGTAATATTACTTCAATGATCAAAATATATGAGTTTCTATTCATTCAACAACAAAATATAAAATGTACCTATTTAACTGTATGTTTTTGGCGACAAAAAGTGCATTGCTGTTCAAGGAAAATGATTATTGTTTTATAGATTGCTGTCTCAAAGATTTGGGGAGGGCTTTGGCCTGATACATATGGGTTTGTGTTACAGATTCTCAGATTACAAATGGTTTATCCGGATCATTAACCGTGACCCGTTTCGGATATAACGGGAACATCCAACAGTCAGTGTTTGCAGTCCTTTTAGCGGCTGAGGCCTCAGAACAAGCCAATTAGCGCCTCTATTTGCAAAGCTGCTGGAGCCAGAATCCATTCGAGTTTACTCGACGACATTTCCCGGTTTTTTTTATTTTCGATTTCATTTTTTAGACAACCTGTATAGACGGCTCGGATTACAAAAGAATATTTCAAAATAATGTATTTGTTCTTTAATGCCATATTTTTTAAGAATATTAGTAATTTGTATTGCACAAAATGACTAATAGACCCGTTAGCCCTTCCTACTAAGCTAAATAAACCTACTTGTGTCACGAGTGGGCTCACCACAATTTATAGTCGAGCGGTGCGCGGCGGGATTTGAACCCGCGTTCCTCGGATCACGAGTTGGTCAGTCGTTCGGCTATCGTGGCTTCTAAAATATAGTTGGTACATAAGGCGAACTTATTTTTTTTTTATCCACAACGAGGAAGCTCTTGGCCTGTATCTCACCTGATGGTAAGTGACGATCAGGCCGAAGGTGGAAGCGAGCTTCACCCGGAATCCTCAACCACGGAGGAACTGGCTATCTTACCTCTAACTGCCGGAACACAACAATGCTGTTAACATTGTTGTTATGGCGACAGACTTATGTAAGATGGTGGTAGCTAGCCAGGCGGACTTAGAACAAGCCCTACCATCAACCAAACCGAACAGAAAAATCTGCTCCCACTGGGAATCGAACCCGGGACCTCTGCGTCTGAAGCAGGTGGTCTTACCACTAGACCACAGAGGCGGTTAATGACATTGGGCATTCTCTGCCAGTTAACCTTTGGGTTAAACAGAAAATAATACCTTTACAACCATATGAGATTCTACAGTTTGGCTTGATGTATCATCTCATAACACCCTGTATATTCCACGAGTTCCCGGGCACTGGTGCGTTACATGCGCGAGTTGACGTCGTTACCATAATGACTACGTTTTGCAGCATAAGCGTCGACTTTAGCATTAATTAGTGAGGAGAAATCCTCAGGACAACATCGTCTAATTAGGTTACATACGCCGTAATTACTTTTGTAATTTAGTTCAAAATAGCCGTATTGTCAACGAAGTTTATCTAATTTAGTCTACACATTCTTATTTTTATGTCAAACTAGCGACCCGCCCCGGCTTTGCACAGTATACTTTAAAACCTTCCTCTTGAATCTCTCTATCTATTAAAAAAACCGCATCACAATCCGTTGCGTACTTTTTAAGATCTAAGCATATACAAGGGACAGACAGACAGCGGAGCGACTATGTAGTGATACAAAAAAAGTATAAAGCCTACAGAAAGAGCTCCCTTTTCCCTTTTACATAACTTACAAAAGATTACACCTACCCAATGAATTACGAATTACTCACTCGTATATAAAAATATTTCACCGCCTCTAAAACCCATACATCACAAATTATATCGGGAAGGAAACCGAATATCCAAGTTCGTAGGTGGGAAATAATCTCATAAATAATCGAAACACGGCAAAGGAAATGCTCTGGAGAATCCGTAGCTATTCATGAATCCATCGTGTAAACTGCGGAAAACTGTGGCTCAACACGTAATTGCGGAAAATATGTGTTAACTCGCAACGTGTCTTGATACAAAGCTATGTGCTTCTTTATGTTTGTAGTAGTGTGTCACTTAGGCCCGTATGCTGAAACAAAGACGAAGTTTATGTATGAAATCTACACTTAGTGCCTTTTTACTGTGATGCGGATTTCCTATTACGCGGTCTACACGCATGCGGATATGGAATAATGAAATGTCGAAATAAGCATCACAGGAAAAAGGCATTTAGAAATAGACAGATGAAGAAGTTTAACGCCTGTTCACAAACGATGCTTCCTTCATTGGTTGGGTTTTTGTGGCGGTCAAGCTGTAGATCCTGGCTACACAGGAGTTGCAGTGGTGGGAACGAGAGGTGGGAATAGTCCCGTAAACGATGCTTGCTTAAGAGAAGCAGCAAATCGAGCGCACAGCGTTGAATAGAGCTCTGTAATTGGTGGCACTGTGAGACCTCATAGTAATGTTTGTGAATACGGGCATTAGTTTATGATTCGTCAAAATATAGATTGTCAAAGATAAGTTGAGTGTGAGATGAGTTATGGACGTTATTTTTGCGGGTTTACCTACCTTTAATTAATAGTACAGTACCTAATATGAGTACATACATTCCCTTTAAAATAAATGCTCGTAATGTTAAGGGATAAAATCGCGACGCGATGCGACGTAATTGAACAGTATAAAAGTCGGCAGTCGAGTCAAAAATACCTTTCTTGTAAATCATGTTTTGTACTTACACATCGTTAAATATTTCATTTTTGTCCAACAAGACTGAGAGGAAAGAAAAGATAAAATTAATATTATCGTCATTTTTATGGCTGGAAAAACATCAATTTAGGATGATAGGACCAGTGACTATCATTTAATTTTGACCTGACATTTCGCGAATGATTTTAGAACGAATTTCAATATTAGAAGAGAACAAACTCTAACTTGATACCAAAATGAATGATTAAAAAATAATTTGGTGAGGAATATACAAACTACAATAAATACATTTATATTCAAAACAGTTATTAATGCAGTGTTCACTATGACTATAATATGGCATTAAGCGCTAAATTGGTGTACAGCCGCTATCTTACAAGACTATTAAGTGCTCCAGTATAATTTTATGTGCACTAAGCCGTTGTCGTTTCGCTAAGGGGCAGTTAAAATTCAGAACAAGCCACAGTTTTGGGAAAAAAGTGTAATTGCAACGTCGGAATTTTTGTGAGGCTTAAAACAATGTTTGTATTCTTGAGAGAAAACAAATAATGCCAATGAAACTCAATCCGTTTTATTACGTATTACGATACTTTGTAGGTACCCGATGTTTGAAAGCATTGTAATTTTAAATAATTTGTAAATATCATCATCAACATCATCATAATTTCAGCCATAGGACGTCCAGTCCACTGCTCAACATAGGCCTCCCCCAATAAGGTCGTCGGCCCACCTACCACCACCACCACTACCTATTATAGTCTTCGGGAAAGAAGGCAGCAGGCAGCCAATTCCAGTCCCTAGCTGTTCGCATTATAAAAGAGTCATCGAAACGCTTAGTGCGAGCTGGTTGAATGTCAACAATATAGGGATGTTACGCCAATCTGCGTCTGGTTTCCCGATGATGGAAGGGGGCTGGTGGAATTAGATCGTGTAATTTGCACCATTAACTTATCTTTTAATGGTTTGTGATGAAAAAAAAAGGTTTGGTGTTAATTGAATAAAAACTCGAGGCAAAAACGCGCAGAAATATATGACGCTCGACCCGCACAGGTGCGAATACAAAAATGACACCAAAAAGCCTGTTACATTTTATAATTAGTCCCAACGTCGACTCTGGCTTACATTCAGAATTAGTACAGAACGATGTCGCCATACAATTGCGACATACAACAAATAGTATCCAAAACATAGCCCTTGGATCAGGAAACTTTTGGGTTTGTTAATGATGCTTTGAATATTTTTTTATATGAAGTTTTATGGCTCTGTGTAACTATAAGCCCTTTTGAGCCAAAGCCTTGGATTTGAATATGTCAACAGAAGTCACAGATAATATTCGTAGAACTACGACGACATGCTACGAAGTTGTGCATGCTACAAAGTTCGTAGCTTGCTACGAATACTGCATACGTCATAATTGCTGGGTGATAAATTAATTTCTGAAACAATTTATTGTACTCGTATATCCCACAATCAAACTTTCTTGTTATTTTAAATCCCATTAATTTGCGTAGAATTTATGTTGAAAATGACGTAGCACAGAACAAACCAATAAGTACATCCAAGGAAGGTTCGCAAAAAAATAATTATCAAATAATGATCATAGCCACTGCAACTCTGTGGCAAAATGTCCATGACCTACGGCCGTAAAGCAAAATAAACGGTACACGAGTCATTTAAATTTATAACCAGACTTTTTATGTCCCTTTTCTCGTTAACCCTTTGTTGGTCGCTGTGGACTCAATAATGTAGCGAGGGCCTTAAGACACACATAAATAAGAACAGTATATTCAAGTAACACGTGCGATCAAATCGATGCAGTCCGCCACCAACCGGCCTTTGTGGAAATTATTGGGGGAGGCCTATGTTCAGCAGTTGACGTCCTGTGGCTGAAATGATAATGATGATGATGATGATAAGAGGTGTTCATTCACAATTGTCGTAACAGGCGAAAGTCTGAAATATAGTGAACGATGGAAAGTGGAACGTATACATCACTATTCACTATGCTTAGTGACAGGGCGTGTGATAAAAAGCAGTTTAAATGATAGGCAAAAATAAAATTAAAGAGTACGCTTACGCTTGTGTAAATGGTATTTACTGATCGAAATACAAAACTCGATTCAATTTCAAGCATACATTGAGGCTATTAAATTAGTTGAATTTCAATATTAGTCATAGTCATAGTCATAAATGGTACTATGGAATCTAGAGGAGCAATACAGAATTAGAATCTAGCTTTAACGTTGTTTTGTATTACAGATCTTAGAATACCATCTTCTACTGTGTGTTTGTTTCAATAAAATATTTGTATTTGTACTGTGTTCATTAGGCCCAGTTTCCACCAAGGCGGAGCGGAGCGAAGCAGAGCGGAGAAGTGTCGGGCCGTTAAAATTTTCTACAGAATTTGACAGCGGTGGCGGTGCGGAGCGTTTCTGTGCGGGCCAGCGACGAGAAGTGGAAATAATGAAATTTTATTGGTTATTCAAAACACTGCTCCGCTCCGCTCCGCCTTGGTGGAAATTGGGCCTTAAGGCCTGTCCTGTTGCAGATGGTCATCTGGTCAAGTCGTGTCGTGGTGATTCATCATAAAAAAGTTGACTAAGATAACACATACAAAATATTTATCTATGGACCTATGGACACAGCTCTTGTTGGCGGTTCTCGTTGCACTGTGTTTGAATTACAACCCAAAACGGCATACTAGTGTTAGCAAAATGAGATTATTTTCAAAGGAGAATTTAATATAACCTTGTTAATCATTTCATATTTTATGATAATATTAGTTAATATGTTTTCAATATGCTCTCTTTATTATTATAATATTAATATGTACGGTCAACAGCACGTCAACGTAAACACTGTGGTATCTTACGTAGTTGCGATAGGGGCGACTTTGCAACGAAAATGTATAGCTTGATGTGCTGTCGACTGTACCTAATGTGTGTTAACCTACATTATGATAGTTAGTGGGATTTTCTTAGAACTCCTTCTATGTTCTTCTGATTAATTTCGTTGCGAGTCCAATGAGAGTTTGACTTTTATCGGGACAAACTTGGAAATAAATGCAGTTTTTTCAGGGTCAAAAATGATTTTATCTTGTTATTTCAATTAACTTAATTAATACATAATTAATTTATACAATAATTTAATACAATTATTATTAAATAGCTATCAATGTCAAGCCTAAATCAAAAGTCCTCAGTCTTGTTTAGGTGATCTATCCATGAAGGCTTGACTGTCACTTCAATGGCTTATAAATAATACTTATTCACTAGATGTCACTCAATATTGAGAACCTAAGTTCAGTCCACACAATTTAGTAAAACATTACAAACTAATCTACTTAAAAGTTATTAAAAGAACGATCGTGTACAACACCCATAACTGGTGAGAAAAAATGAGATTGTTAGCAGAGTTATATCCTTCTGTAGTCGGTTCTGAGTCGTCACCTGCTTCTGTAGTTGTTTCGTCATCCTCATATGCTTCTGTAGTCGTTTCTTCTTCGGCTGTTTCTGTAGTAGTTTCTTCTTCTTCGGCTGTTTCTGTAGTAATTTCTTCTTCTTCAGCTGTTTCTGTAGTAGTTTCTTCAGCTTCTGCTGTTTCCGTAGTGGTTTCTTCATCTTCGGCTGTCTCTGTAGTCGTTTGCTCATCCTCGGGTGTTTCGGTTGGTTCATCCTCAACTATTTCTGCGGGTGGTTGGGGTACAACACTATAGCTCTCATAAAGCCCATCCCACAAAAGGGCCCTGCTTTCAACTGGGATACCGGCAACTTGGATGGTGTCTCCTATGGAGTAGTGCGGAGATTGGTTGGCGCCCACCGGCGGCCATGTCGGTAAGGAAGAAACTGTATCAGATGGAGTTGGGTTCCTAGAAAAAAAAACCAGTTCGGTATAATAGACCGTATAACAAGTAGGTATTTGTAACGCATTCTTAAATCTTGTATAGGCCAATGTATCGATGCTCCTTTATTTACGTTTTTTTTCTATCTATCTAAAATGTAAGTTAATTATTTCGCAATATAACAACACAAAAATAGTGATAATGTTGATTACATTGTTTGTCACATATTAATTATTTTTTATCAAGTCCAAAGTATATAATGATGATGATTGAAATTGCACTAATTGTAGCACTTACCCAGTCCGAATAAAATCATATATGCTCCCTCTCATCGTCTGTGCCATTTCAACAGCTTCCTCCGACAAGCTCACAGATTCGTCATGGTCCAGTATAATATCCAATTGATCACAGTGATCAGCGCCCTTCATACCATCCGTATTCGGTATAGTCACTGATTGGTTGTGTGTGAAAGAGTATTCGTATAAATAAATATTGTCTTGACCGGCGTCTACTCGCAACGATATAGTTCTAAGTATACCACTTAGAAACGCACTATCTGTCATAAAGTCCAAATACTGTAAAGTCGAGTTTTGGGTTATATCTCCAGTTCCGAAGTAAAATTCTTTTACTTTATTGGCTACCTCCAACTTATGGGTTTCATTTTCAAACTGTAGGTCAAATGGCAAATAATATGAAAAATCATCATTCATCACACTGATTGCATCATTGAAGTTTGAAATACTCAACAGACCTTCATGCGTAGCATATCCGTATATTAATGGAATTTTGCTGAAATTACCGCTCTTCAAAATAGTTACAGGCGCATCTTCTAAAAATCTTTCTTGCCCAATATTTCTCTCTACACACGGCTGGAAATGCACATATCCATGCCTGAAAGGATGCATTGAATCATCCATCAAATCACTGAGGGCTGCAGTTGTGTAGAATTGTCCTAATCCACTCAAGGTTCCATTATAGCCAAGATTTTGAGCATGAATTAATGCATTATCTAGAGGATCTATTTGCGTTGAAAATGTATTTAGACTGCATCCACTTTCAGCTATAGCCTTTTGGAATAGACCTTCAGTCATAGTAGAAAGAGTGAGCAGGTCCACCGAGGATCCACCTGCGCTGCAGCCAGATATCGTGACATCTCCTGGATTGCCTCCAAAACTGTCAATGTTGTTTTGAACCCACCGCAACAGTGCGACCTGGTCTTTCATGCCAGCATTCCCAGGGGCGTCTTCCGTGCCAAGACACAAGAAACCATGGACTCCAAGGCGGTAATTGAAGGTGACGACGATAATGTTCTTGTCGCTAGATAAACCATTCGGTAACTCAAATGCACCTCCTCCTTCCTTATAAGCTCCACCATGGACTAATACCAGGACTGGGAGGTTAGTTTCGTTTGTGTTTGGTACGTGTATATTCGCGACCAGACAGTCTTCTCTCATATCGAAGAATAAGGCTAAGATAGGGTTTATGTTTTGAGGGCATATGATCCGCCGATCGACTGCGTCTATAACGCCCATCCATAGTCCTGGTGCCATAGGTGCCTAAAATAGACAAAAAAAATTACTGACGACATGGTTAATTACAAATTAAGGCAACGTATCGCTCAATGGTGTCGGCATCTGACTGCCGGTTCTAAGGTCTCTAGTTCGATGCCTGTCGACCTTTACTCTAATGTTGAACTCATCTCTAATCCAAGCAAGACCAGTTAGGGGGCATATTACTAATTTAGTCACTACATTGTTAGAATTTAACCAGAATATTATAGTATTCTTACCTTAAACTTGTCTGGGCCGGTCATCGCTACGGCGTAAGGGATGTTTAAGAATTGGAACACATCATAGTTGGCCGCTTTGAATCCCCTGACTTGTCCTTGGGAGATGGTCACCACCTTCGACTCGGTTTCCTCAATATCCTGACCGGCGCCGGCGGCCACCATAAACGCACAAACCAACACTACCACCCTCCACATTTTAATTAATTGCACTAAATTTTGTAATTATTTCTGTTTATATAATATAAAATGTCTTGCATTACATACGATTTAGATAAGAGAAGTACGTCCATAAATACACGTAGGAAGGAGTCAAATTTATTATACCGATAGGTAGATAAGTAGTAAATCATGGATAAGATTATCACAAAAATTCTTAATAAACAAATGAAACACGTTTATAATTAGACACTTTTCTTTTTATAATAATTAAAATAGGTATCTATTATCGTATTTGTAAGCGGCAATAGTGTTACGCAATCTGAGAACATTTTAATTGTTTATGTACTGACTTTAAATCGGATAAAAGCCAAAAAACGTGCTTAGTGACTATGTTTTTTCTTTTTGAAATCTTTTGGGTACAATCTCTAAAAAGAAGTATACTTCGAGCACGTGCGAAAGATTATAATGTAGGGTTGTCACATACAACTGAAAAAGTGAATAAAATGAAGCTTATTTCTAATGTCAACATTATCAACTCTTGTATTTCAAAGAAATGACGTCCACAATTCATTGATAAAATCTGTTTTCTCAGTAACTGTATTATCTAACGGCTTATAGCTATCATTGATAATCTTCAAATATAAATCTAACGCTTATAAATAAATCAAATGATAAAGTCGGTTAAGTCGGGCCCATTGAGAGATTAAAAGGTGATTTAAAAAATGTCATTTTTAGTCAGATATTTTTTTTACATACATATAAAATTCTCGTGTTACAGTATTTGTGACCGGTTCTTTGCATTTTGTGACCTAGATCAGTAGGTCTCAGAATAAGACGAAAACTATTTTTCATACACCTAGGTGCAAAACGTTTGCTGGGTCAGATAGTTTTAGCAAAAAACCATCAAAGGTTACTATAACTATGCTATACAATAATAATATTGACAATTACCCTCCTTCTGGCGCAGTCGGGTAAATAGCAGCAGAATAATGGCAAGAAAGAATCCGCGTGTCATAAATAAAGATAAAAGTAAAGAAACGTGTGTTTGTTATATTTTTTTGGTATTTGTGTCAACGACTGCTTTACAATAAATGTATCACTATCATCATCATCAGCTTATTTTAGTCTCAACTAAAAGCTTTTAGTTCGTGATATCCAAAGTAATCAATAATTAATCGCAACACGTCTGTTACAATTGGAATAAGGTTGCGTGCGTTGTCAACTTTTTGACCACTTTGCGTGTCACGAACTATATTTTGACGCTGACTGTACAATCTTCTTCTATATTTTATTCGTGCCTTTGCTCGCGCATCAAACAAGATTGATACTGACAGCCTATGAGAAATGCGTCAATATATTGCTTTACGCGAGGCAATGTTGTCACATAGATTTATGTCAGCTTACGCCATTATCGACGGTGTTTTTAAAAGCAAAGAAATATGGAAGATATGATACTCATTCTTTCGCATTTTTCTTGCGTCTTAATATTCTTCTTGGTATATTTTATGGAAAACACACTTTGAGTGTTACTTTTAGAAAGTTATTTTAATACAATAAAGCTCAAGTATAAGCTATCTTATACTAGTGTAAAGAAGTTGTAAATAACAGCGTGTGAAGTAAGTACCTACCTACCGGCATATAAGGACTTAAGGTACTAATAAATTGTATGCATAACCGAAACTTCATATCCATAACATCCCTGCTGTGGCAGGCACACGAGTGGTGCGGCGCCGCGCCGCGCGATACGGCGAAATCTTTGCGGTGCGGTGGCGCAACGTATCGTGTGATTGGCTCTAATATACAAGCACATTTAGCGGTAAAATAAGATAGCGTAAAGTGGCCTTTAAAGCCAATGCTAAGCGGTCGTTTTATTTGAGATCGCTTTGGACAAACATACGCGGCACATTAAGGTCAACATTGTGGTACATTATGCAGTTGCATTTGGAAATATTTTGCAATAAAAATGTGTAGTATGATGTGTTTTCGCTACAAGAATGCTAAAGCAATCATTTGGAAAAAGAAACAAGTCTGGCGTTTGAATAGAGCTATTAGGTTTAGCTTCATAAAAATTATGTAACAAAAAATCATGTAGTTATCTCTATGTTTTTACAAAAGACTGAATACAATACAACGTAATGATTTTGTTCTTTTGTGTAGTAATCACTGACCATTCGTAATATTCACTGAATACACTTTACTCGAAAGTTATCGTTGGAAACTTAAGATTTTTCTTGAAAATAATCTAAAGAAGAAGAAAGACTTATTCGTAATGATCTATAAGTAACTAAGAATTTCTTATCTCTACAATATCGCGGTCACAGGTAAAACACAAAATAAATCATTTCATGATTTTCATCGCTGAAATTCCCCATTGCGAACAATAAGATTATAAAAGCCTTATTTTCCCAAGAATAATAATAACAACCCCAGTCTGTTAATGTCTCGCTGTTTAATTGAGTTACAACAAGCGACCCTTAATTTGTATTCAGTCTGCTTCTTAAGCTAAGGCTGCCTCTCACGCAAAATACAAGAGGTTGCAGATTTACAATAATGCTTCAACCACACCAAGGCTTGCAGATCGCCATTGCCGGCGCTATCACGGCGCGATCATAGGCCAATGACAGGTCGCGTGAACTGTCATGGGTCGCGTCGGTGTGGTTGAAGCTTTACTCGAATACTTTACTAGAAATTCTTTATTCGTAGTTCGTTTCAGCCTAATAAGGTCCACTGCTGAAAAAAGGCCTCCCCCAAGGATTTCCACAAAGACCGGTCCTGCGCCACTCGCATCCAGGCTCTTCCCGCGACGTCGCGCGATCGTCGGTCTACCTAGTGGGGACCCAATCTACGTCTCCCGGCTCATGGTCGTCCCTCGAGAACTTCTGCCCCAGCGGCCATCAGAACTGCGAGCTATGTGCCCCGTCCACTGCTACTTGATTTCGAATGTTATTTAGATTACTTTAATCTATTAGATGATCTATTGTAAACTGCTGAATACAGACTTTTCCATAAAATTCTCAGCAAGTGTCTCCGGGTCGTTTGACTAGGTCATCAGTCCATCGGGTTATTTGGATGCGTTCCGACATGCATCTCATTTTAAACTTTATTGTTTTGTCCTCGCTTTTCTGGCTTGGTACATTTATTGCCAACGTTTTTCTGCAGGGATACCATTTTCTGCAGTCGGCTAAGCATCTTATCCAGATATTTATTAAATTTATTTATATGTATAATTCACTGTGGACTTACAGTTTTACCCAAGACGTCCATCAGCGGCAGAAGTACAGAATACACGATTTACATAAATAGGTGCTTAAATACTATGCGACAGAAAATTGTATACTTCCAAAATATACTGAGCCATACTGTCAACAAACACGTCAATATGAGGTTTTTTCGCGAGAAGCCCATTTAATGACGTCATTGATAATTGAGTTGCAAGTTCCCGCTTGTGAACGAGGCGTAAGAATTCTTACTGAAGCGCTTATTACGGCAAGATGTATTTTATAATACGAATCACCATATTTAAATGACTATATTTTTTTAGGTTTTTAATAAAAACATTTTTTAAATAAAAAATAAAAAAACATCTTCACAGTAATTAAAAAAACTGAACAATTTTCATTTTTCAATCAACACCATAGCCCTTCAAGTACCAGCGAATAGAGACACAATAGAAATCAATTGTTACCGCGGTCTCATGCGACCACAGGGTTCCACTACTATTTTTTTCAAAAGTGACTTAAAATGTTTATGTGAAAGACTACAAAAATGAATAAAGCCATAAAAAAATTCATTCAGTCCAGTGGTTTTCAAAATAACTGAAGTCTATGTATAATGACTTTGTACCTCAATGGAAAACAGCTCCATTAAAAAAATGAAACCTTTTGTACAGTGTTATGAGTATTTAACAAATAAAAACGACTACAGAACATGGAACGTGCTATTCATTTCACTTACGCTCCGAAAGAGACGTGTGAATGTGTGCTCATTTAAAAACGTACAAAAGTTCATGAGCAGATAAATGATTCGATCCTTATAACTGGAAACGCAAAATTTAAGTAAAAAAATCTCGTCGACTCATTCACAGTTCGGTATGAGACTGGCTCTTAAAACAGTTACCTTAAACTTGGCTTGACACGCTACCGCGTATCTAGATTGTAGAGTTTGTGGTTTTATTTAATTTGCGGATATCATTTCAGAATTTCATTGACTTATTCATCTGTTAAATTAAGTACTTTCGTTGAACATTAAGGCTGAGTTGCACCACCTAACGTACATGGCGATTTTTTGTAGCGATTTTGTAGCTGTAGCGCGTAAGTAGCGCGTTGGCGTCACTTCTGTAGTGCATTGCAAATGCGACTAACGCGCGTTTCGGGCCCTAAACGGGATCCTGCAAAGAACAGGATGTCTCCATGATAACCACCCCCTTAGTGGGCACTGATGTTAGCTAGTATATTCCAAGTCTAACCAATTTATCCTAGGATCTTTTGACTGTAAAAAACCCCGTTGACCTCAAACAAAAAGTTCAAGTAGCTGTTCTTAGCACAACGATTTGTTATTATAACGAGGTATAAAGCCTTCAGGCCACAGTCTAGGGTAAAGCCAGTCTTACGTTCTAAATTGACAGCATATTTTTCTCCCTCATTGATCAAAGCATCCGATGAGTAGAGATTTTTTCCATTTCTCGTTGAATGTCTTTAGATAATAATAGAAGATTGGATTTAATTTGGATTCAAGATCGAGATCACTTGCTGTATTCCTAAAATATTGTACTTTTATAAACCCAGCATTATATCCTAAAGATTATTTTAGGAAGTAGGTACATAGACAAGCACATCAGCTATACATTTTCACTGCAAACTCGCACTTATTACAACAATGTAAGATGCCACAGTGATCATTATTAGCTTGATGTGCTGTCGTCCGGCCGTACGTGGATTTTTTCTCTTATTGTGATTGCATGTTTCAGTTGTTAATCATTTTATATTTTAGCCTATTAACGTTTTCTATAATTTGTCTGCTGCATATTTTAGGCTATGGCTATCCCTCCCCTACAGCCATCTCTTGCTAATGAGCTGTTAAAAAATGCGCTAGTTTTTTCTATCTTTAGCCGGCGCCGCATCAAATTAGACTATTATGTCCAGGCGCCGTTTCTGTAGGCATTTTCGCATTGTTCCTTCAGATGCTTTGTGTATGAAACATTGCTTGACTACAGTAAAAGGGCGTTACTAAAGCTGGATTATATTCAATCCTATTCCAAATCCGTCCTTCAACTTTCAAATTTTAATATGTTTTTGGTCAAAATATCTGCGGTTTTCGACGCATCGAATATTTTGGATATCTATCTATATATATATAAAAGAAAGTCGTGTTAGTTACTCCACTTATTAACTCAAGAACGGCTGAACCGATTTAGCTGAAAATTGTCAGGGAGGTAGTTTAGAGCCAGGAGAAGGACATAGGATACTTTTTATCCCGTTCGAAATAAAAAAAAGTCTGCTTATTTATTGCCATTAAGGCGGAACAAAGTTCGCCGGGTCAGCTAGTTTAATATAAAACTGAATTCAATTTGACAGT
This sequence comes from Ostrinia nubilalis, assembly GCF_963855985.1. Taxonomy (NCBI): domain Eukaryota; kingdom Metazoa; phylum Arthropoda; class Insecta; order Lepidoptera; family Crambidae; genus Ostrinia; species Ostrinia nubilalis. The sequence continues at coordinate 4,620,312 of NC_087091.1, read as the reverse complement.
TGTAATCAGGATTTGGACAAGGATTGGAAATGGGAAATGGGCGTAAAAGAATAAGTAACTTGTTTACAAACGGATAGTGAAAACATTTCTGCTTTTAAAAGAAAACTCTATTTGTGCTTTATATCAGCGAGAAATCAGATTTCTTTCAGATTTTTATGCTTTATCACGTGTAAATAATGTCAATGTCATCCCTTCGGTACCACTCTTACACCTCAGGAACTGAATAAAGCGCTAGACCTTATAGTTTTGTGTAACAATTTCTTTAAAATTTACAGCCTTCCCCATGGCAGCTACAACAATTTGCCATTTTCCCCTTTGTGTGGGGAATCCCCTGCCGATATTTTACTTTGAAAAGGGTGAATAACATTGAGCAAGAAAAGAGGTTTATTTGGTTATGCGAATAAAAAGTTTCAGTTATAAGTATTTTTTCTATTTGCCAACGCGAAAATAGTTGGCAGCAGCTGCATGAAAAAATATCTCTAGATCGTACTTTGTGGTGTTTTGCGTAATGGACAACCTTGGGGTGATAATGATGAGCACATTATTTGCTATGTCTTTATTCGGGAAGTTGAACCTTAATTTCGAACTCCTTCTATGTTCTTCTGATTAATTTCGTCCGTTTTAAATTTCCCTCGGAACAAACTTGACCTATACTGGTTGGGTTTTTATTGGCAGTCAAGCTGTAGATCCTGGCTACACAGGAGTTTCAGCGGTGAGAATAATCCCGTTTCGTTCGTTCCTTCGTTTCAGCCGAAAGACGTCCACTGCTGGACAAAGGCCTCCTCCAAGGATTTCTACGAAGACCGATCCTGCGCCGCTCGCATCCAGGCACCTCGTGTCCCGTTTATGTCTTTGTTAATATTAAATGATTTTCAAAAAGTCCATTCGTTCCAGTCACAGAAGTCCACAAATGACAAAGGCCTCCCCCAACGATTCCCACAACGACCAGTTCTGTGCTGCCCGCATCCAGGTGCCTCCCGCCATCTTTATCAAATACACGGACCATCCATTTCTTAACCTGCCTTATAAAGCTTATAATCATATCCTTCTAATATTATAAATGCGAAAGTTTGGATGTCTGGATGTTTGTTACTCTTTCACGCAAAAACTACTGAATGGATTTTGATGAAACTTTACAGTATTATTGTTTATAACCTAGTCTTATAAATCAGATGGGAAACTTTTTTTTAAAAAAAGAAAAGAAAACAAGAAATCTAACAAAAACTTATATTCCAAACGTTATTTTAAAATTACAAAATTACGATCTCCTAACAACCTAAGACACGTCCACCACTCTCGAGCGCCGAAGGAAAAGTGAGCTCCGTCCGTAGCAACAGGCAGCAACCTGCTCCGGCGCGCCACGATCACGCCACCGCTGACGTCACCAGTACGGGCTGCTAGGCCCCGCCTCTTCTTCAGTTATTTGTAATACGGCCTCTCCTGACCGCGAGGCGTCCCCGACCGCTTCTTGAGAAGGTCCTTCGCCACCATCCTCTGCTTCTTGAGAGGGTCCTTCGCCACCATCCTCTGCTTCTTGAGAGGGTCCTTCGCCACCATCCTCTTGGCCTCCCAGGTCATCGGTAGAATCATCAGACTCTGGAATTGCAACAACTTCTGAGCGACATAGTAAAACGAAAATGAGATGAAAAAAAGAGGGCTTTGGATAACTTTGCGTTATGATAGAAAGCGTGCACTCAAACCATCACAAGCAAAGCCTTAATAGACAACGTCTATAATTTAACTAAGTTTGGGAACAGATAAATCTCAAAACTAAATAACAAATGACAGATTCCGGATTTCTGTCACCTGTTCGCATAACAAACGCATTATAATTTTAATGCAGAAGCTATGCCCCGCGACAGAGGCTCCAAAAGTTCGCATGTCACGACTCCTTGATCATAACATAGGCACCAAGTTCGCATATTATGACCATCCCTACTCGCATAACTAAAACATTAGGTGTTAAATGTAATGGTTATGCCCCGCGACAGAGGCACCAAAAGTTCGCATGTCACGACTCCTTGACCATAGCATAGGCTCCAAGTTCGCATACTATGGCCCCGTGACAACCAATGTCACTAATGGTGTTGCACATCAACATGTGCAACATCACTCACAACTCGCAGTAACACACGCCATAGGTAGCTGCCTTAAGCAAGCGCACGAGGTATAAGCAACACAAAGCTCACGCCATAGGTAGCTGCCATAAAGCAAGCGCACGTGGCCAAAAAAAGACTTACCACCCTCGAAGAAGGCTGCACACGTTTCCGGCGTCCACTCCCCGCGCCACTGAACCATATGCTCAGCCGCCGCTTGAGTTCGCTTGCCATATGAACCCGCCATGAGCTCCAACTCATAGCGATGATGTGGGAGGTCCCGAACTACTTTGTAAGGGCCTCGCATGCCGGAATCCAGTTTGCCAGAACTTTGTGAACTTTTACCCACAAAAACAAAGTCTCCTACAGCATAAGTAGGTGGTTCGCGCCGCGTCGAGTTAACACGTTCATCTTGTTGACGTTGATTTGTTGCTAATAGTTCTGACGCCCTTTGCCTTCGGAGAGTAACTATCGCCTCGCGATTGTTATGTGTGTCGTCAAGAGCCACATCCCTTATGAGAGACCTTAGTACGGGAGTGGTACCTTCAGTCCCGATCAGAAGGTTGAGGGGTGCCATCTGAGTCGTAGCTTGCTTGGTAATATTTAACGTCAGTTGGATTTTCCATAAAGCTTCCGACCAACTTACGCCTTTAACGTTTACTTCGACTCGCAGCATGTTTAATACGGTTCGGCAATAACGCTCGACCTGACCATTCTCACAATGCATGCCGGGTGTGATTAAGTGTGTGGAGCATCCCATATTTAAAGCCCAAGTTTGAAAACCTGAACCCTCGAACATTCTACCTTGATCAGATACGATCAATGTCGGAGTACCAAATAAAGACAACGCATTCGTAAAAACACGCTTAAGTTCGTCTGTGTCTTGCCTACGCATGGAATACAGAAGACAGAACTTTGAAAAGGCGTCTATTATTATGAGAATGTATTTGAAGCCGTCAGACTCCGGAAGCGGACCAAGGACATCCATGTGGATGGTAGAAAAAGGAACGTCGGGCTTAGTCCATGATTCAATGGGCATGTGAGGTCCACGGGGAATCTTTTTATGAGAAAGGCAGACCACACAATGGTTTACATACTTTTTCACAAATTGCCTCAGACCGGGGAACCAAAAATGACGCAGAATTAATTCGGTTGTTTTATCAATGCCAATATGTTGATGGTCATCGTGAAATACACGTAAGAGGCTCAGACGATGCCCCTTCGGTATAAAACATAACGAACGCGATTGCTCGCCAGTGGGACTGTATTTATAGTACAAGAGGTGGTTTTTAATTTCATAGCGGGAGGAATCTATCTGACCATCTCTCAACTTCTCCATCAACTCATGGGTTTCAGAATCGGCAGACTGGGCAATTTGAGCCCAATTGTTAGGCCTACGTATGTGTGAGACATTAGCCGGGTTACGACTCAAAAAATCGGCGTGTTGCATAAGGGCGCCTTTCCTGTACTCGATGGTGTACCGAAAGTCTTGTAAGTAGACCCACCATCGGGCAACTCGGGGTAAGAGATCTTTTTTACGTTCGGTCAACTTAAGCGAATTACAGTTCGTCACTATCTTAAAGTTAATACCGATAAGATAGTGCCGAAAATGTTGTAAGGCCTTCACTATCGCGAGAGTCTCGAGTTCGTAACTATGATATCGAGACTCTGCGCCATGTGTGGCCCTACTGAAGTAACCAACTACCCGTTTGCGTTTACCCTCATGTTCTTGTAATAGGACAGCTCCAAAACCGATCGCGCTCGCGTCTGTGTGCAACTCAGTGGGCAACTTCGGGTCAAATATTGCTAACACCGGTTCCTCCGTTAAACAACCAACTATGTATTCACGAGCAGCATCTTGCTCGTCACCCCAGATAAATGGGTGACCCTTTTTCGTTAATTTTGCAATAGGAGCAGTTTTGACGGCATAGTTGGCTATATATCGTCGGAAATATCCCGCGAGACCCAAAAATTGCCGCACTTGCTTCACGCTCGTCGGTTTTGGTGACTTAACCAAGGCCTCTACTTTCCTAGGGCTCGGCCGTACCTGACCCTGACTTATGAGCCTACCTAAGTATTCTACTTCGGTCTCTAGAAAAGAACACTTTTTCAAATTGATCGAAAACCCTGCTTTTGTAAGTGTCTCAAGGACCTGATGTAGAGTTTCGAGACCCTCATCTACTGTGTCGGACATAATTAACACATCATCAATGTAATTAAGGACTTTTCCGGTGTCTATTAACGGTTTTAACGTCTTTGATATTATCCTCTGATACACTACGGGAGCGTTCGTCAAACCGTAAGGCATTTTCAGATACTCAAAATGACCTTCCGGCGTGACGAAAGCGGTTTTACTAATGGAATCATCATCAGCTCTCATAGGAATTTGGTGGAAGCCTGTGGCCATGTCTAGACTGGTAAAGTTCTTACTACTGCCAAGCTTGTCTATGTGATCGTCTATGAGAGGTAACGGAAACCTATCTTTGACCGTAATCGCATTGAGGGCTCGATAATCAATGCACATCCTATCAGACCCGTCTTTCTTTTTCACGAGTATGATAGGACTTGCGTACTCTGATTGTGACTCACGAATAATGCCTTTACTTAAAAGGTCTTTAGTTATTTCACGGACTCGCAACTTTTCATCCGCCGAAAGCTTATAAGGTCGATAGTGCACTGGCGAGTTACTATTCAGCTTAATTTCCATGCAACCGGTATTAACAGTAGAGGTCGCGGTTCCCGTGACAAAAGAATTGTTATATCGATCGATAAGTGTAAGTAACCGGTTCTTGTCCTCGCCTACTAATGATGTTTTCACCGCACTACTATCCAAGCTACTTATTTGGCGCACATGAGAGGGATTATCAATCCTTACTAGTCGCTGAACGTCACTTGTACGTATATAAGCTACACCCTGACGATTTAAGATATCTGTGCCTAGCAAAATAGGAGCACTTATGCAGTCCGGGGAAACAACAAATAAATCGACTTCTAAAGATATCTCAGGAAATTCGATTACTTTCGTAATGTAACCTGTGGATTCTATTTCCTGACTTCCGATCCCGCGCATGACTCGATAGGTTGGTATAATACTACAATCGATATGTTTAAGTACCGCACTGGAAATCAGTGAAATATCAGAACCACTATCGATTAAGACATCGACTGGCACCTTCTCTATAACGGCAGTCATAATGTTAGTTTGAGAAGCATTCGTGATTTTTGTGCAAAAATTGACCTCATTTACGTTTTTCTTATTAGTTTCGGACCGTTGCTTCGCAAAACAGTTATCTACCAAGTGCCCTGTCTTTTTACAGAACGTACAAGTCAATGCCGATTTATTTGTGTTTGAGGCATTTGTGACTGTGCTATTTGAATTAGGCTTTTGTCTCTTAGGACAAAAGTCTTTCTTGTGACCGACACCATCGCAGTAAAAACATTTAAGATCGGATTTATTAGTCCCGCGTCTCGAGCTAAAACGGTTATCGTTATTTGACGAACGGGTAGGATTGTGGGTATTTCGAAAATCTGTTTTAGGTTTAGTGTACGCGGATAAAAACTCGACCAATTGATTGGGTTGTAATTTAGCGTTTGTAGCAGCAGCTTTCACTTGAGGATCACTTATGCCTCTTATGACGATAGCAGATTTTAAATCGTCCGACAACCCAGTAACAACATTTAATCGCAACAATGATTTACGGGCATACTCAGCATAAGTGGAAAAGCCTTTTGAATTTGTACACATTGTCTCAAATAAAATGTTAGCGACATCGATACTTCGTGGACAGAGTGACCGAAATTCCAATTTGAAATTAGTCCAGGTTCGATCGGACGTGACCCAGTCATTTAACCATGCGCGTGCATCGCCTTTAAGGCAACCACCTATGCGCGATAGGCACTCCCGATCGTCCCAACGATTTGCCTCGCGGCCACGATCCACCTCTGCACACCAAGCATCGAAATCGTTGATATTAGGATCAAAACTTGAAATGTAATAATGGTTCGATCTTACTTGTAACAAGGATGATAGCGCGCCAACAATCCTATCCGTTGCGTCCCCTTCATTTCTCGACTCGCGACCGCTGGCCCGCGTTGGCTCCGCCGTGACCTCGACTGCAGTGGAGTTCGTCGCCTGGCTTGACGAAATGGGCTGCAGCGGTGGCGTCTGGCACTCGCGTGGTGGACATGTCGTTGCCGTAATTGTCGATGGAACGGATAGCCTATTCTCAATAGCATTTAGTCTTCCGAGAATAACATCTAACGATTGGTTACGAGGGCTATCACGACGTCCGTATGAACTATCGCGACGCCGTTTACTAGATCTATGACGACGGTTATAAGAACTACTTTCACGACTGGAACTACGATCTCTTTTCTTGGATTTATGTTTAGGCATTATGAACGCGTTCTAAATTATTAACACTTACGCAAATAATAAATTCCAAGATTTCACACAATCCACCCACCACCACAATTTAAAAATTTTAGCGTTTAAAATGATTCAGCGGCACACACAAAAGTTAAATTTTACACCGTTAGCGGAAGGCTACGTGGCCTATCCCACTTCTGATCTTATAAATCAGATGGGAAACTATTTTTTTAAAAAAAGAAAAGAAAACAAGAAATCTAACAAAAACTTATATTCCAAACGTTATTTTAAAATTACAAAATTACGATCTCCTAACAACCTAAGACACGTCCACCACTCTCGAGCGCCGAAGGAAAAGTGAGCTCCGTCCGTAGCAACAGGCAGCAACCTGCTCCGGCGCGCCACGATCACGCCACCGCTGACGTCACCAGTACGGGCTGCTAGGCCCCGCCTCTTCTTCAGTTATTTGTAATACTAGATTATCATAATATAGTCTATAATTTATGACGATCTGTGACTAACTAAATTTCACGCGGGTGAAGCCGCGGGCGAAAGCTAGTTAACCTATAAATGGAATTATACTCTGTATAAATTCTGACTCATTGAAGATAACTTTCACAATCATTTAATATGTAGCTCAATCAATAGATATGCTTTTAAGTTAATGATTCATTACTTATTCGATTAGAGAAAGATTACAAATGATTCATCATCACGTTTGTTTATACATGAATGACACGTGTATGCTTTCAATTGATACATTTGGTGATACGTCACTTTTAAGGTTCCGTAGTCAACAAGGTAGGTAGATAGTCCACTGAAAAGATTCTGTTGTTTTTTTCTATAGGTCCATAATTGTGGAAGAAAACTGAAATTTTTTTCAAGTCCCTAAATTCTAGGTTTTTTACGCGCTACGTATTTATTATTTTTGGATTATTATTTTTTAATAATTCACCCTGTATAAAAAAAACTGTCGATTCCATCGATTTGGCTGTTTGTATGCTTCATAGGGCAGTGTGCTTACCATGAGTTTCTGTTAGGTGTGCTTGCTAGTAAATACGTCAAAAAAATCTATGAAGATTTTAGTTCTTGAAAGTAGCCGCTAAGGGCGTTGTACCAATCTGTCATACATTCAAATGTCATTTGTTACGCAGTCGCTAGCGAGCACACGTAACGTAAACTCATGATAAGCACACAGGTCTTTTTAAATGTTGTTGGAGGGTTAAGTCTTTGACAGAAAATATTTAAGGAGACCGCATTCGCAGTCGTGGGTTAAAGCTAATATTACTAAGCATTAGATATCCTACTAAGATACAGCCTTATCTTTTAGTTTCATTCATGTATTAAGCCCTGAAGTGTCAGTGGCAATTTATACATGCCTCTTTATCACTTCTTCGAGCTACCCACAAGCCGTCAAAGGACTCAAGGGCTGTAACATCAAATGAGTTGTTACACACAATGTCTCACGGCCTCGTTCATACGGGCACTCTATCAACGCCTGCGGGGCGACTCTGGACTACTCCCAACGACGCGATCCGAATTCTCGGATGTTTTTATCCCTCTCACGCAAAGCGATATCTCGGCATGAGCGACAGTGACGGATAGATCAGAAACCTCGTAAACGATGAGGAATAGCGTTGCTGGCCGTAGCGACAGAGCTGGGTCATCAATATTTATCGACACGCGCTGAACAGATTTCGTCGCACCCAAGACTTTGTGTTAGGTGTGGTAAAACAATTTATTGGTGGTATGTCGCGTAGCTGGGATGTACAACGATACTGGGAGAGATTATTAATTTTCGCAGCAGATTCTTGTAGGGTTGTGCCTACAAGATGCGATGATGCGATTGCATGATATTAACGTAACTGGGCCCTGAGTCATACCCGACGAATTATTGTGAAATTACATTCAAGAATAGATTCAAGCGTTTGATAAATTCGAATTCTCACTATCTTGTGAACATTATCAATGTGGTTTCCTTTTCAACCTAAAAGCCGTCTGCTGGATAAAGGCTTCCCCAAGGATTTCCTCAACGATCGGTCCTGGGTTGTCCGCAAGAGTTATATGTAGAGTCGCAATAATGTATGATTTTTTTTCATGTCATTTCAATTACGTATAACTTGTATAGATGATAGCAAATTAAGTTAACTGAAGTTTATAAAAACGTTTTAAAAAATAGAGGTAAGCCAAATAAGTAGAAAGTTTTTAAAATTTTGTCATTTAGCATAATTAGGTATAAGTATTTTACTAGCTGTGCCCGCGACTTCGTACGCGTGGAAATCAAATCGTTATTTTTCCCATGTTTCTCACCGTTCGAACCTTCCCTGGACTACAACAATTATTCAAAAACCAAAATCAGCCAAATCGGTCCAGCCATTCTCAAGTTTTAGCGAGACTAACAAACAGCAATTCATTTTTATTAAGATTGATGATGCCTTGATATAACATTGAAGTGACAGTGGGTGGTGCTATTCCATTATGAGTATAAAAGTGATGGAATATTAAACTACTTTTTCTTTGTTCTTAAGAGGTAATATAAGATTTGTTCTTCCCAGAATCCCTTACTGGATTGTTTTGCACGTTATCGAGGGAAATGAATAAATTATATTACTTAGAACTTTTATCGTAATAAAATTACTTAAGAAACGAAAAACCGCATGACAGACTTCCGCTACCGGGGGTGAAATATGTTTTTAAAAAAATATTAGTAATATCGTTGAGGATTGATTGTGCGTGTAAGACTAGGCGCAGACCACCGATTTTTAGTTGGCCGATAGTTGTGCCAGATTTTAAATTATATGAAGAATCGGCACAAATCGAATTGGTGTAATGTGCGCACTTCCATACATGCCCATACTGATCAACTGCCCGACTAAACTATCTGCCGACGAAAAATCGATGGTCTGCGCATAGGCTAATATAATATAACTACGTGTAAATATGGCTTAATATGTTTATTTAGAGCCCAACGATCAAGAGACGTCTCTGGCGATGCGACCCTCATAAACATGTCTCCCTGACAGATTGTCAACCCTAGTTCTGATGAGGACATTAATTCGAGATAAAGGGGTTTGCGTGAATTTGCTTAGCCACAAGATTAGGCAGGGTTATTTGTAAACTATTTGACAGCGTACACATAATACAGCTCGCGCAACAAAGGTTGAGGCAAGCGCACTCACACTAATGTAATAATTCAATACAGAACACACAAATCTGTCACGCGCGACAAGCGTTGTTCACCATAACTCTTGCTGCGAGATCTTAAATTAGTAAAAGAAGAAAATTTTCAAGCCCTCCCGAACGGACGACGCCGCGAGCCGCCAGTCTGCTTGTGACCACGGCTGTAGCATAGCAGCCGAAACGTCAAGCCGTGAGTACAATATGTAACTCACTAATAAACGTCGCGTTAAGACCAGTGTCTTACTATTTAGTTTTACTTAGTTCTAGCAAGGCTCAAGGTCACCCAAAGGGCGATGGAGCGGGCTATGCTCGGAGTTTCCCTGCGTGATCGAATCAGAAATGAGGAGATGCGCAGGAGAACCAAAGTAACCGACATAGCTCGCAGAATTGCTAAAATCAAGTGGCAGTGTGCGGGGCACATAGCTCGTAGAGACGATGGCCTTTGGGGCAGGAAAGTTCTCGAGTGGCGACCACGGGCAGGCCTCCTACTAGGTGGACCGACGATCTGGTAAAGGTCGCGTGAAGAGCCTGGATGCGGGCAGCGCAGGACCGTTCATTGTGGAAAACCTTGGGGGAGGCCTTTGTCCAGCAGTGGACGTCATTTGGCTGAAAAGAAGAAGAAGAAGAAGTTCTAGCACACTCATTCAGTGCCTGAAGTATATGGGTATATGGGAGCGGTACTGGGGGATATTGACCGAATATGACGTGACAGAGCATAAAAATCTGAAAGTTTTGCTGACGATTATTGACGTTACAAAAACACCCTCCCACGCCGCTCCCATATCTCACAATTACTGAGTTAACGCTGAAGAAGAACTATAAAGCAATCAGAGGTTTCGCTATACCAGTCTCTATAAGTCTAAAATCTGATTCTTCGAGGGTTTGTATCGAAATGCCTGGAAAGAAAGGTTCTAACTACTTTGGTTAATGGAATAAGTTAGGAAATTATGGTTTTGTAAGAGAATTTCCGTAGGTTCATTTTTTACTTGCGGTTATTGTTTATTTTTTAAGCAAACACTCGTTTTTATAATAATATTTTAAATTAACGTGGTTTTATCGCTAAATAACGTTGAGGTTGAAGAGGCTGAATTTATGAAAAAGGCTGACTAATAAAAAAATAAACCCTGAAAGCGCTGAAGTAGGACATTAGACTTAATCTCCTCGCTTTGAAGAGTTCACTCTTTGCAAGAGTAGCATTCTACGTTATCTTGCGTCTTGTCAAATTTATGCGTATATTCAATTTAGGGAATAGACAAGTCGTACAAATATCGACCGTAAGTCTTCTGTGTTAAGGAACACGTAAACGTGATGGCAAGGCAGGCCCCAAGTAATAATATAAAATACGTCTCGATTTACGAGAGAGATGATTGAGCAGATTCTCTGATCCAAATTAACGGTCGCTGGAAAACTCAGGGCGAATTTGAACCTTAGGTTAACTCAGTTGTTAAAAGATTCGATTCGAACAAACAGACAACGATCATTTCATTCGTTAAGTTAACGAGTGGTCTTGGTCTGAAAATGTGCATTTGGTGAAAAGCAAAAGTATAATTACATAATGCCTACTTAAAGTATCCATAACATATTATGTATATCAATGAAGTGAACACAGTATACCGTAAATAGGAGAGTACTAAAGTAGTTTTAATCTCTTTATTGTGGGCTTCGTTATCTTTTTTTTTTTGCGATTAAAAGTAGAGTCGACAGCATAATAATAATTACTCGTAGACTAAATTACAACAAACCTGATAAGCCACAGTACTTTTACTTGAACTGAAATACAATTACCTACTTTTCCTACTGAACCAATAGATACTAATTCTCAAAAAAAAATTAGGTCACCATACTAAATGACCGACTATTTTTTAATTTATTTGCTCTAAAGAGATCGATATCGCTGTTTATCGTCTAGATTTTTGAAGAGATGGCTTTTGATGAGATTTCTGTTGAAACCAAAATATTTTGATTGCTATCAAATTTCAAATTACTGATTATGTATTACCAGGATGGAAATTATGAAGTTTATGTTCTTCCCCGACAATAGATGACGTTATTTTTAATGAATCACTCATTAATCAGTTTTAATCCACGTGTACGTCATGAGACGATAGCATAATTTATCTGCTACTTGTTACTTGATTTGGTTTTTAGTTGGGCTGTGTTATACCAGAGTAAATACAAATGAGTAGGTCATCTTCATAGAAACGCACCGAGCGCGGTTTGTATGTGAGCGCGCCAATATACGTATGCGGCGCGCTCGCACACACTGACAAAATTCGGCGCAACCACGACTGGCTCCCCGCTAATCCCCGCAAAATTTTGTCAGTGTGTGCGTGCGCGCCGCATACGTGTTGGCGCGCTCACATACAAACCGCGCCCGTGCGTTTCTATGAAGATGACCTATTCATTAGTATTTACTCTGGTTATACCGTATGTGTTATTAACTTAGGCTGGGTTGCACCATCTTACTTTGACTTAAACGTCAAAAATCTGTCAAACTCCATTCAAAAAACACCGGTTATCGTTATAGTTACGGTCAAAGTTAGGTGGTGCAACTCAGCCTTAATATTGAAGTATTTCGAAAAAACCTTGCCAGACAAATACTTCTTCTACTTGTATTACCTACATGATGATGTTGTGGAGGAGAAAATCATTTTTCTTTTTACCAGCTTTATTTAAAACAAACCTTTAGGACTTACACAATAAGACTGACTCTTGCATCACTAGCCGTTGCTAGAGGTCTAGGGCTAACAGCACTGTCTAGTCTAAATTGCCATTGCATGCAATTTATCAAACTAGACCGAGCTTGCTTTTAATTAGCATGGTGTATGCCATAAATTGTGTATGAAAGTAATCTAACACAAGAAAAAAAATTGTGCTTATCTAAGCACAATTTTTTCAAACCATCTGGTTTCAATCTAGCTTTTTCATCATCATCATTTCAGCCATAGGAAGTCCACTGCTGGACATAGGCCTCCCCCAATGCTTTCCATGTTGCCCGGTTGGTAGCGGCCTGCGTCCAGCGCCTTCCTGCTACCTTTATGATGTCGTCGGTCAGCTTTTACTTTAAAATGAATAGAGCATGCAAAATAAATATAGTCCAAATATAGCTTGCCCTATGATAATTTAGAACATTTGAAAGTAATTGGAAATTTTAATTTCTTGTTGGTAATTCATACAGGAAATTAACAAGAAACATAATTATAGTCAGTGAAAGCAATATTTGAAAGGTCCTGCAATTTTAATTCAACCATATTTACCTTTTTATATAGATTGTCATAATCATAACTTAACTTTAACTTAAGAAAAGGCTGTTCAAGAACAGCTGGTGCCTGTAATTAAAAATCCCTATACTTACCTACATACTTGCCAATGCCAAATAACGAACTTCACAAAACCTGAAATTAGGAACTGTAATATTCTTATTTCAATTTAAGAATAAGAATAAGAAAAACTTAATTTAAGGAAAGTATTACTAGTACCCACAGTAACGTAACCTTTACCTACCTACACGAATTCCTTTTTAGTCTAAGCAGAATATAAAGACAGAAAATCTTAAGAATTCATCTACACATAACTATGTTGTTCAACACTGAGATCTTTTAACGGGTAGCTACGATATTTTCCAGAAAAAAGGTACCTAACACATTTTATTTCTCATCCGATGCCAATAGCAGACTCTCAAGACATCAAAAGCGATGTATTGTTGCACAAGTAAGTTCTTTGTCTTTATAAACGTTCGCTTACAAAATAAGTAGAATGACATAAAAGCAGCCTTTTGTATGTACGGTAAATAACTTGTCTTAGATGGATGACAAAACCTGTTATTCAACAGCAACAGTAAATAGGAAAGCATCTGTATACTAACGCCCGTATTCACTAACGATGCTTACTTAAGTGAAGCAGCAAATTGAACGCACAGCGTTGTATAGAGCTCTTTGAGAGGTTCGTGTTTGACCCTGTGCGTCCATGCGCACTGTATCTAGATACTAGAGATACAAGCTGTCCCATAAATTTAAGTACTGAAAATGTTTGCTATGGTTGTATGTTCAGTCAAACACGACATTTTATTCTTAAAGGAGCGGTCCAGCTATATCATCAGATGTACCTACATTATAATATACCTACAAATAAATAATTTAATTGCAGTTTTCTTTGTTTTCTTTGATTAATCTATGTACTGTATTAGATAGAGTACTTTCCCTTCAGGTGGCTTTACAAAATTCCACCCTGTATAGTTATTAATTTGTATAGTTTAGACAGTGCAGTAGATTTTAATTCCAGAACACAAAATATTACCAGCCAGAGGCTTATTAATTAATATGTGTCATCAGCCACGGTTATGGAGACAATGTAATGTTTTTTCCGGTGAAATGAAAATATACACAAATAACGACTCACTAATGTATAAAACAATAAACATACAAAAATCCCGAGTCGTATATATATATCCAGATCTACATGCCACAATACTATGCTTTTATATTATTACCCATAGTCCAAATACGCCGAAATACCTACTTGTCAGAATTTTTAATCTTATCCAAAATTTACTATCTACTCAGCAGGTGCCACTGCCAAAGAATTTCTTACAACTCATACTGCTATCTTAATCTGTTGTATTATGCATTATCATATTGTATAAAAAGAAATAATTGCAGTCAATTCGTTATTGTAATCAATTAAGATGTGGAGGGTGGTAGTGTTGGTTTGTGCGTTGGTGGCCGCCGGCGCCGGTCAGGAAACTGAGGAAACGGAGTCGAAGGTGGTGAACATCACCCAAGGACAAATCAGGGGGTACAAAGCGGCCAACCATGATGTGTTCGAATTCTTAAATGTCCCGTACGCTCTTGCACCCACTGGTACAGACAAGTTTAAGGTGAGAGAGTAAAATGTATCCTATCGAAAATAGAATCTGACAGTTATAAAACTTAAGTTCACATTTAAATCTTTGCAAATTTTCACATTCAATTAGCGTATTACATAATGTGCTGATAATAATATGAATCAGAATAATTCAATTTGTAATGTAGAAATATTTAATACCTAAAAATTGCGACTTACTTAATTATTTTATCTGTTTTAGGCTCCCTACACAATAAATTCAATATTCATGGGAGTTTTTCCCGCAGTTGATCGAGGGATCCTATGCCCTCAGAGCATCTCCGCGCTTTTTCCTGATGACTCACCTTTTAACTTCCAAGAAGACTGTCTAGTCGCGAATATACACGTGCCGAATACAAACGAAACTAACCTCCCAGTTCTGGTGTTAGTTCACGGTGGAGCCTATTTATTAGGAGCAGGCATATTCCATAAAGCTAATGGTCTGGCTAGTGACGCTAATATTATCGTTGTCACCTTCAATTACCGCCTCGGACCCCATGGTTTCCTATGCCTTGGCACAGATGATGCCCCTGGGAATGCTGGTATGAAAGATCAGGTAGCATTGTTGCGCTGGGTACAAACCAACATTGCTGGGTTCGGAGGCAACCCTAACGATGTGACGATAAGTGGCTGTAGCGCGGGAGGGTCATCAGTAGACTTGCTCATGCTCTCCAATATGACCGACGGCCTGTTTAACAAGGTTATTGCCGAAAGTGGTTGCAGCATAAACCCATTTTCAACACAAATAAATCCCATCCAAAATGCAAGGGATTATGCTCAAAGTCTTGGTTTCACGAACGCGAACGTGAGCAGTTTAGAGGATTTGGCAGAGTTTTACACAACAACACCTCTTTCCGATCTATTTAGCTCTACTCTGTTGGACATGTCCTCTACCAAAAATTCTTACTTTACTTTCCAACCTTGTGTAGAGGCAAATATTGGCCAACAAAGATTTCTAGAAGACGCGCCTATAAATGTTTTGAAGAGTGGTAATTTCAAAAATCTACCAGTTATATATGGATATGCTAAACATGAAGGTTTATTCAGAATTATGCAGCTCAACGAATGGACCGTTGCAATGAATGAAGATTTCTCACAATTTTTACCAGCTAACCTGCAGTTCGAAAACGAAACACAAAAAGTTGAAGTAGCTAATATGGTTAAAGAATTTTATTTTGGACCTGGAGAGATCAGCGAGTCTTCTGTTTCTCAGTACATTAATTATTTTACTGATGTGTTATTCCTAAGTGGAATACTTCGTAGTGTTTCATTGCGAGTTGGAGCTGGTCAAGATAATATTTATTTATACGAATACTCTTTCACACACAATGAATCTACAAGTATACCGAATGCTGATGATCGAGGCGCTGATCACTGTGATCAATTTGACATTCTATTAGACCACTCATTACCTGAGAGCTTATCAGAGGATCGGACTAATATGTCACAAACGATGAGAGAGATTATATCTAACTTTATTAGCACAGGGTAAGAACTTTAACAGATACTTGGTGATTTAACATCTAGGTGGTGGTGACAGAACAAAACAAAATATAATATTTGTGAGGCAATGAATAAAATTACCAGTACTTATACATTTTGTGATGAATGCATACTTTTATCAGTAAATACCGGTATTAACCTTAGATTAAATGCGTAAATAAAAAAGACCTTTACTCAAAGTCTCACATGGTAGCATTAACTAGCTAGAGCTTCCTATAATTTATTCTAATAGACTATAATGAATATCGAGAAAACAGAATAGTCTAAATACCTAATAAAATAACCCGTTTTGAGACAAATAAATACTTTCTATCTATCTATCTAATATCCTTGTTTGTTTCATGTTTCTGATAGCCTCCGTAAATTTTATTTAAATCTCTATAGAATTATAATTTTATCGGGTGTGATAACTCTGCTTATTTTTTAGGAACCCAACCCCATCAGAATCTTCCTTGCCGACATGGCCGCCAGTGGCCAGTGCCAACCGGTTTCCGCACTACTCCATAGGTGACACCATTCAAGTTGCTGGCATTCCAGTTGAGAGCAGAGGCGCCTTCTGGGACGCAATTTATGACGTCTATGAAGCAATACCTCAACAACCAGTAGAAAATGAACCAGAGGCAGAGCCAACTACGACTGAGACACCGGAAGATGAAATAACGACTACAGATTCCTATGATGAAGAAACGACTACAGAGACAGCTGAAGATGAAGAAACGACTACAGAGACAGCTGAAGATGAAGAAACCACTACAGAAACATACGAAGATCAAGAAACGACTACAGAAGCATATGGAGACGATGAAACAACTACAGAAGCAGATGACGTAGAACCGACGACAGAGGGATATAACTCTGCTAACAACATATTTTCTCATCAGCTTTGGATGTTGTTCACGGTTGTCGCTGTAATAGCGTTTAAGTAGGAATTTTGTAATGTGCTATTATGTAGGCCAGGCAGAGCTTCGCTCTTTGAGTGAAGGAAAGAACTAGGCGATCTTCTTATGTTGATTAATTTCAAACTCGGTAATAGGGATGTTTCCTGGGTAAAAAAGCAAGAGTTTTAATTAGTCCGTCAGTTAGCTTATCAAAAACTACTCGACACGTATTTTTCACTGTTTAAAACTAATGAAAATGTAAAGAGATAAAGCGTGCCAAAGTTCTAAAGAAATGGCCCGTGACGTCAGTGAGTGCGTAAAAGTGCAGCACTTAGTGACGTCGCGCGGAACTTCAACGCACTATAACTTTGTAATTATTTGTTTGATTGACAATTAAAAATATACGTGTCCAATATTTTTTTATACTAAAATTGACGATTTAAAAAAAATTTTTTAGGAAACTATCCTATTATAGATTTAAGTTACTTTAAAGACTGCATTTGTGCAAGTGGATTTATTTGGATTTCAAAGTAAGACAAATAGATTAGGTACATACTCAATATAATTTATTGGCCTAATTAGATTTTACATGACACGTGTTAGTGAATAAGTAATAAATTATGTTCGAACATAAATTTTAATAATCTTACTGATTTACTTTCCTTATCATTAGATTAGCAAAAGAAATAAATCCTTGCAAAATTTTTACGAAACTAATTGCCGTAATTTAATTTTATGTTATCTATTTTACCTATTAACATCGAATAACTGGAATAACTGATTCCGTGATCAGATAAATTTTGTTTCAATAGTGCGTGTCCTTGTACGACAAGATAGTGTGGTTCCCAGATACCACTTGGCGAAAAAATATAGTAACATTTTGTAATACTCGCATACAAAAATTGATATAGCGTTTTGACTTTGACATCGGCCGTGTACACAAGACTGTAATTCTACCCTCAAACACCATGTAATGAAGTATACCCGGGTTAATCGTGGCAGGCGACATAATTGGAGCCGACCCCTGCTCCCCCGGGTAGTAAATACCCGAGATATTAATACCGAAACAACGGGCAGATGTAATGACTTCGCGATAATAATATTTCGTGTATGAAGCAAAAGGTTCACTGAATGGGAGATTGCTTTTTCAAAGCGGTTTTGTTCTACAGTTGTTTTGTATACCTGCTTCAAGAGGCAGTTTAGCTCCACTCTTCATTAAATAATGGGGACTGAAAGGAACAAGTATGACTTATGTTTTAACAAAAATCCTTTGTATGATGTAATTTAATATGTATAGAACGATAAAATTTAAGGTCTGAAAATCAACAAGAAAGAGTTAATTTCGCATGCTAGAGATAAATAATGTGATCGCAAGAAGGTTGTCTAATTTCATACGCGTACTATCTGAATGTATGTTACAATATCGGTAGTGAGATCTATGTAGGTGAGTTGTAAATTGTAATAGAGGAGAGTTGTGTGTGACATTGTCGATTTTTTTTGAACTTATTATCTACTAGCGCCCGCGACTTCGTACACTTGGATCCCGTTTTACCCTCTTAGGAGTGGAGTTTCGTAAAACCATTTCTTAGCGGATGCCTACGTCATAACATCTACCTGCATGATAAATTTCAGCCCGATCCGTCCAGTGGTTTGGGCTGTGCGTTGATAGATCACTATGTCAGTCAGTCAGTCAGTCACCTTTGAGTTATACATTATATAATTTTAAAGACAAGCGAGCTCGTAACAGTGCGCATTTTTTAGTTCAAGACTCAAGCTACACCCTGCTGCGAGCTCCCAGAAATTTACAATGTCACAATTCTCCGCTGTTACAACTCTCCTCCTACGCTAGTATAAAATCAAGTTACTTGATTAAATCAACTATGTCCCTCAGCCGAACAGATATTGCCTTTATTGCTTCTCGATAAGTATTCAACTGGGACGACATTTCTGTGGTATCCCTTGTTTATGTTGTAAGTCGTAGTGACCCGTGAATATTAATATTACTGGCTTTCTGGAAGCCGTGAGGAATAATAATCGGACTGGATTGAGATTTTGGGATATTCAATATATTTGTAATCTCACCAGCTTATAGGACCTCTATCTGTCAGCAGGTAAATTTCTTCTTACCTGGGATGCTGTTGCATGTCCAATGACCAAACTGGCTCTTATTTAGAATATTAGCAATTTGTAGATACAAAATACCAGCTAATAATCTCGCTAACCCCTCGTGGTAAGCTAAATAAAAATATGCTTGTGTTACTGACTGGTTTCACAACAATACATAATCGAGCGGTGATGGGGTTGGAACCCGCGTTCCTTGGATCACGAGTCGGGTGGGCCGTGGCTGTCGTGGCTTCGGCTACTAAGACTTTTTGGGGGTCAATCCTGGCTACACAAGAGTTGCAGCGATGGGAAGAGACCCCGTCATCTTGTCTTGGATATTATAGTTTTAATTTGTTGTTCAAAGTGTCTGAATGAACACAGAAAGTTTTAAATCGATTGTAAAAAGTTCGTTGAAAGTAGTATTATAACATAAGAGAAAATGAAGATAATAATATTTCGAGTTCATCATGAGGATAAAAAAGCAAATACCTAATAATTGATTACCTCTGTATCTCAATTCAATTTAAACGAAACACTGAAACGTAATCACAATCCAGATAAAATTTGTGGTTCACAACCAAATTGGAGATGTTTCAATTGATCATTCGGAGTTCACTAAAGCTTGTGTTTAATTTAAATGAATTTCATTTTTTTTTATTTTGTTTGTATTTCCGTAGTGCTGGGGAGAGCTTAATTTTTTAAAATAATTTTTTATGTGACTCTACTCAAAAATATTATTTATTTTTAAGTGCCCGTCAAAACTGATTTTTTTGACAAAAATTAAAATTCATTAATTTTTTTAAAGTTTTTTGTTTTTTATTTTTGTGTTTTTTTAATGACACATATTATTATTGGCTTACAAATGCAATTTTTTGTTTATCTGTAAGACGGGCACATAAGAAATACAAACAATTTTTATGTAGTCAAATTATAAATAAATTTGAAAAATTAAGAACCCCCCATTCCAAGAGGAGGGGGCATTTTTTTCAATAAAATTGATATTTGTGATGTCATAACATCGCCTTAAATTATCGCTAGCCCTATCCCAAACACACTGTATAATATTATATCCTCACGCAACAAGCCTTAAAAGGACCGGGCCACTTTTTACAGCTCCAAAGCATACAAATAATATATACTAATTACGAGTATGATAATTGTCACCGTTCTAGTTCACCTGCCCGTTACACCCTATATGATATCAAAATAATCTGCGCATAGTAATATTAATCATAAGAAAACTATGCGACTTTAGCGATAGTCATCTGGACAATTTCACCGATAAAATCCCAATCCTATTAAGTACAGCCGACCGAAAATTGGGATGGATAAGATTTGCCACAGTGTACGTGGGAACGGTGTCACCAACAACTCTACATTTTTGAGGCTCTACAACTTAGTATTTTATACATTGCTGTTACCACATTGTAACCTTACTTTTAACTCGTCAACGGGCCTAAAAACGGTGAAACTTTTAAAAACATAATATTTTGTCAGTTAGCACTACAGGCGAATAACAATTCACGTGCTAGTGGTTAAACCAGTGCCGCCAACTAATCAGTGCTGATACCTATTAGGGCTTGTTCTTACGGGGACATCCCGTTTTTAGCAGGATTGTCGATCGATGCGTCTTTTAATATTAACATTGTGCTGTGTTGTGTTGTGCCAACGACCCCTAGTGTTCTTTATAGTTTCTTTATAAAGTACTGAATAAACTTTGGCACTGCGAACCTACTCATATTTATTACTTTATTCCACTATACGCTTTGCCCAGCATTTTCTGCTTGCGAGGTCGAAACCTCGTATGTAATAGGTTTTAAGACCCTAATCTCTTTACAAGCCTTCGATATGATCTTACAGCTGGGGTTTCGGAGTAATAGACCCGAATATACTAGGTTTTACCGAAATTAATAGTTTTTTGGGCACAGAATCGTATTTAGAGGTAGGTTATATTCGTTAGTCCACGTTAAAAATGATAATATTCAATGAGGTTAATAACACTAGTAAACCATTTATGTAATTGTTTATGGTTCCTAATAAAATATAGTCACTTTTTAAAGGTTATAAAATAAATAATCGAGCCACTATAACCGCAATACAGAAGAATGATCACGAAATCTAATAATAATTTAATGTTAGTTCAGGGTTAATTAATGGATTAATAATTTGAATTTTACTCAACAGACGTACTCTCAGACTCGTACTTTTTCAACAGAAAAACAATTAATGGTGCTTTGTTTTTTTATTAATTTAATTGGATCTCTTTATTATTTTCCCTGTTATGTTATTTTAACTCACGAAAAAGGCAATTTCCACGCACTAAAGGATAAAATATCGTGGAGTTAACAACACGGCAACGAAAGAATTTTCTGAAAGCAACTATTACCTATCTTAAACAACAATACGCCCCATTACTTTAACTTATTTTGTTACAAAAATAATATAATATTTTTAATAAACGATTATTATTTTCATAAAGCTTAATTCTTTAATGTGCCTTAGAAATGCTTATACTTGCCTACTTAATCTAATACTTTCGATAATTATTATCGCTGAAAAGTGTTTTTTTTTTCTTCAATCGCTCCTTCTTAGTTAGCCTAGGCGCAGACCACAAACTTTTAGTTGGCTGGATAGTTGGTCCCGATTCTAATTTGCATGAAGAATCGACCGATACCAAATCGGTGTAATGTGCGCACTTTCATACATTTCCATACGATTAACAGCCCGACTCAACTATCGGCCGACAAAAAGTTTGCAGTCTGCGTTTAGGCTAAAGCGTTTTTTTAGCTTCTACTTAGCGTTAAAATTGCACCTATCTAGACATTTAAAAAAAAATTATTTTTTATTATAACCTTTACCATGTTTTTATCCGATAGGATAGCCGGAAAACATAAAATCTCAATAATCTGTAATTTTATATTAATCCCAAACCATATTTGCCACAATGTAAACACCTTGTCAAAGAGAAATACTATAAAATCGACTTTTACCACTCTGCAATAAACTTACGATAGTTGGCAAATTCTAGCTTCGTCTGCAAACTTGTACTCGTTCGGAAATAGTTGAAACGAGGCGAAAAATGTCACGTTCCCGACCGTGCCGTAATGAAGCCCCTTGAACGTTGATTTCACGATACCTTCATAAATATTTAAGTTATTATATTTTTGCAACCTTCTTTATATTTTTCGGGCTTTCCACTTCATTGTCGGCAATAACCTAGGTTGTGCTGCGTAAAAGGTCTGCAGAATTCAATATCAAATAAAGATAATAATTATAATATAATCTTTTTTAACCACAACGGACATGCCTAAACGCTCTTAGAGATCTCATTTGATGGAAAATGATTTTCAGGGCGAAGGTGGGCGCGAGTAGGTATTTAGTTTTAAAAAATAGTCTAAAGTTTTTTTTTACTTTTCCCTTCTTTTTGGCCTTGCTAACCACTAGTAGTTATTTTTTGCAAAAATATGTTTTACAACGAAATTATTGAGTCTCTTGATTTTTTCCTTGCACACAAAATTGGAACTTAATCATTACAATATTGCCTACACCGAGACGATAAGGCGCTTTGTCATGTTCGAAGCAATTTGGGCCTTAAGATTTGCGAAATTATGGACTGGGAAGAAAATACCTACTTACTCTACCAACCCTAATATTTCTGGGTAATTTGCCAGATAATCAGCTTTTTTATTGGAAATAGGATGAGGAACGGAGGATACGAGTAGGTACAAGGTATGTTATTTTATTTTGTGGAACCAAAAATGCCATTATTCTAATACAAATTTTTCTCTTTCTTTCTTTGTTTCTTTTTCTTTACGATTTGAAGCACTTTTCATTCTTCTATAGATGTAATCTTGCAAAACTTTCATAATTTATTTATTTTAAAATATTTAAAATTCTTTCATTCTTTGTTTCTAAAGATTTTCAAAGAGGAGACGCCTATAACAACAGAAAATAATTAAACTCGTAGAATATTTAATAAACCTTTTTATTTTCATCAATTTATTTTTCTCTGTTATATTTATATATTCGAAATTTGTAATTTACAGTGGTCTGTTATTTCCGTATAATTTATTTTCTCGAATCATATAATTGGTACTTATATTACAACCTCCACATATATGATAGAACCTCTAGACACACACACGATTTGTATATTTATACGAAATTGTAAATAGGACGAAGTAATTTTTAACAAATAAATATATTATTTAGTTAACAATACATATTTTATCATTTTGGCACTACTTATTAATAAATAATAACAGTTATCGTAACTTAATTAAAACATAAAAAATAATGTCAAAGAGCGAGATATTTTATAGATATTACATAATAATTATTTCATAAGATGTTTTTTTTACAAATAGAGTATACAGGAACTCAGTGATTAGACTTATCATAAATATATAATGAATGAATGAATCAATATGTGCTATACATAATTTGTCACAGATATCTAATTATTTATTATTATTATATTTTATAATAGACTTTCCCATAGTACTTATACATACATTAGATAGAGCTTTAGACGAAAATAATATTAAACATATCGGAATGAAAATAAGAATCAGTCTTTAGAAGTGTACCTACTATACAATAATAGATAGACATAATAGAAAGATAATAGTCTGAAAAGCCCACAGAAAAAACAATAGGTAACATAATAAAACCATTTATTTGACATTTGTATGTACTTATTGTTTTACAAGTTCAATATTATTATTATTAACATTCATTAAAGTGTAAGACGTTTGACTATCTATTTGGTGTTTTTATATCTAACATTTACATAGATAATTTCAAGACAAAAATATAAAAAATTTACTCTGTTTTCGAATTGTCTAAATTGGCATCGAGTCCATACACAGAATTGGTGCTATGTATTATCTACACTCGTTTTGTTTAGAATTGAGCTTTTATTTTACACATGTACACACATTTGATTAGTCAGTAGACGAAACGATTACGACTAAATTGTTAACCTATCTATCCACTACGACACTGCTACGATTCACTATGCACTTTAGTTATATCTTGATAGAGTAGATATTCGCTGGAGTACGGCGCGGATATGTGTACTCGTAGGACGCGGGGGGCGCGGGGGCCGAGGGGCGGGCTCAGATGGCGGGCAGCAGGGGGCTCGGCGAGCGCGGAGGCCGCCGCACGCCGCCGCTCCAAGCCTCAGCCATCATATCCTCGTCTCCCTGCACACGCGAACTCGACATACTCTCAGCATCACACTCCTCAACTTCCCAACTCTGAGTACGAGATGTTGATATCATTTAACTTAGAGTAGGGCAGCTATGGAACCACTAATCTGGACGTCGCTAAACGCGACGCTTCATGCGTTACTAGTTCTATCTACGACTCGCAGGGGAGACTAAAGGGTATACGTGCGGGGCAGTGCGAGTGATTAAACCACGTATTACGGTGTGAACACTTACATATAAGAAGTAATTACCATCATCGTGTGAGGCGTCGGCGGCCCCATCGGGGGGCCAGGGACCGAGGTGGCAGGAGGGGCCATTGGGGGTGGCGGCGCCGGCGGCGGCTCGGGGGACGCGGCCGCTGGCGAGAACGAGGACGGCGCTAGTGGAGATTGAGCTGGAACAAAACACTCCTCAGATAGCCTGATCTCAATGAGCCAAGGTAAGGTAATGACAGAAGAGAACCAAATAGAAGTAAGAACCAATCTGAGCCGCTGGAACGTGGCAGATGCAGAAGACTTAGTGCATTTTTTTTTCATTGAGCGGCTATTCTAGTTCTATGAAGTCCCACAATTACTACGACCGGTACCGATCTATTGTGATCACCACTATTTTTCTTACAGTTCACCTCAAAGTCCTAGAGCATAGTGCTACACCTCTTTTACCGATCCTTAATCGTCCATAGATGGTTCAACTAATATTAAAGTACAAAGGTCAATTAAAACTAACCCATTACAGTTAGTTCCATCACAAATTGACTCCAACTGCAGCTAAGCTGGATATCCACGAGCTTTTTTTAGCAGCACCTTAACCTTTCATGGGATCAGCTCTCAGTACAAAGTTAAATAAAACTTACCCGCAGCAGTGAGTGCCAGTACAAACTGACTCCAATGCACGCAGCAGCCGCAGCACAGCTGCAGCGCAGCGCGGCGCAGCGCTCGATGCAGCGCCATGAACAGCAGCGGGTTGACTGCCGCGTGCACGTACGATATGTGCAGCGTTATTTGGAAGTACATCTGATGAGAAAATAATACATTATTTAGATGGGTATTTTATCTGCATACAGTTTTACATATTATCCTAATTGGAGAGGTATCCCTGCCTACAGTTCTGCAGATTTTGCAACTGCGCTATCAGTACATTTGCTTCCTCATCAGTTCTTAATTAATTTGACCTCTCTACTTAAAGGTTTTAAAAGGGCGATTATTTGTTCCTAGTCTTGTTAAGATATACATGCCAGAAGGAACCTGATTGTCCCAAAAAAATTACAAATCTGTGCTTCAAAGGTTACAACCCTCGTATTTTAGAAACAGCGTGCCAAAAAATAATCAAAAATGGACTTGCAATTTTCAATCTATCCTAGTGCAGGAAAAATGAATAAAAATTCACGCAGCTTGCGTTCGTTATTAAACTGTGACACGAATATTGACGACGCATTTTGGCATGCCATTCCGCATAGTGGTTAACTGGTATTATACGAGTACATGTACAGTCGATAGCATATCAGACTTTATATTTTTGTTGCAAAAGAACACATAATACAACTTCTACATTCCCGTTTTGCGATGGTGTTGGTGTGTGTACAACTATAATGTAGGTAAACGAAACGACTGTACTCGTATATCGCTGGGCAAACACACATAACTCTTAAGACGCCTGCGGCGTCTAATCTCGGTTATATCACGCGTGGCACGTATCGTTTACGAGACTATTAGAATTTCATGTAGACTTAAAAGGTCTTTGTTGTAACATTTAGGTTAGAAATCTACCAAGGTTGTTTGGTAAACAATTATTACTTTATCCATTTAACATTACTTAGTATGCTGTATCATAGTACCCATTATATCGACTCCAACAAGGCTAGGCGACACCAATTTTGTGACGGAAAAATAGTTTCTGATTTCAAGAGAACGCTAAAGAAATTCGGACATCCTTAATGCTCTTTTAATCCTTGGAATTACATACACACTTCCCGCGAAATACGAAAGCGAGAAAGTCATAAAAGATTATTGCATAGTAAATGTCTTCAGTAGCTTCAACTTGGAAACTGAATACAGCGAAATGTAAAACTAGTTATCTTGTAAAAAAGGTATTTTTGAATTTCGTCAAGTAATCTTATTTCTTTGATGAACACTTGAGTATTCTCATACTAACCTCATAAGCAACGTGTGACGTCAAAGCCGGGTGATGGAACAGCGTGATTATAAACAGCGGTCCCCAGAAGAGGACATACGCTGCCGTGATGACCAGAAACATGCGGACTCGCCTCACTCCCTCCCTTTCTACCCTGGCAAGGTACCCTCGCAGACGACGGCCTCCTCCAAGAGGCAGGTTGGCACTAGCTCCAGACCTGCACTGGCCATCGGCTAGCGCTCCGTCAACAGTCTGCGCAGAAAGAAAAAGTCTCAAATCGAACTGGCCACAAATCTTTGTCAAGGTTTCATGTCAAGAATACGGAGTTAACAGAATTTTCTAACCTCTTGCATCCAATATACTCACAAGCCCATGAGGTTCTCATCAGGGTTTGCGATATCTGTATTAATTTTGTATAATAATTTCTAAAATTCTATTTAAAATCTTGAAAATGTGTAGCCGGGGCAAAGGGGAAGAGAGCATAGTTGTTTTTAAGAAAATTCAAGGGAAAAAGGATGATAAGGTATTTGTGCTCCAGTTTTTAAAGAAAGTGCCAGCTAAATATCTGTTTAGAGATGCATTCTGTTTAAATTCTGACTTTGAAAAGACAGGTTGAAGAAACAAGGTTTGATCAAGTTATACAAATCCAAGAAGCTACACTACGATACAAACTACAGCATCTAGAAGAGTATCCAGTGGTTGCAAAACTAAATGTCGTGCATGATACGTACCCTGGGTCCGACGCTGTTGGGCAGAGAGTCCATGCGCCTGTTGTCGCCAGCCATGCTGACTAGGGTCGTCACTAAACCAGCTACTCGAACTGCCTCTACGTTAGCCTGCATGCGATAAGATTTAAATTTATCGAAAACCCCTAGCAGACAACAGCTTTTCAATGAAATGATGCAGTACACATCGCCCAAATCGAATCCCGAAAATTTAAATCTTATTTACGAACGCTGCGAGATATTGGCAATGTACCAACAAATATTCCTAGTCCGGCCAATGGACTAGTGTATGCACAATATTGCAGCAACTCCAAATTATGTGGATGACTTCGTGAGTTTCAACGAGTTTCGGGCTAGTTTTGTGAGTGCGCGTAAGCAGAGGCGATGGAATTGAGAGCGTAGGAAAGTACTTCATGCAAATAGGGTTCGTACATCGCAAATTTCGGGTTGAGTAGATAAACTGTGCGCAGAAATTTAATTCTATAACTTGGCTCAATGAAATAAATGCACGTTATGACTTCGGTATTCGGACTCCATTTCCTTGATTTTGAGTCTTTACTTGTACTGCTTACGTACACTCCTTCGCGTTGTGGACTAGCACGTCTACGGAACTGTGTCATTCAATGTCTGCTATTGCTAGATTTTTCACAAAGCTGTGGATGGTTTTATGACCATACAATGATTTCAAATATCATGGAGAAGTTTATGGTATAATTCTCGTTAATGGAGATGGATATGATAAGGCAAACGAAGGAAACGAAGCACGTACATTATTTACTGCCACGAGATCAGAGAAAAAGAGACGTTTTAGACGTAACGATAAGAAAAAAGCCTTTTTGTAAGTATTAAGACAATCTAAATTCCGCTCACTATGTTTCACTTTCATTAATTTACAGGTAGTGAAAGAAGCGACTACCTATAATTTTCACCATGACGTCATAAGGCGAAAGTTTAAAGTAAATTCAACTTTGATTTTAAAACAAAAAGAGTTTCATGAAACTGTTCTTCATGAAACTTTCAGAAATAATATTAGTTAGTACCTATTAATTTCTTAAGTTCTCGAAAACAATATCTAATGTTTTTCCAAAAACATTGGTTCGTTTAGCTATAATTTACGAGTCCTTGTATTCTATTATCACTTATTATTTTACCAAATTTCTCTGGTCTCGTGGCTTTTAGTATACATTTCAAAACCTCTCCATGCCATCTGTTCGGAAAATTCTGGAACAAATCAAATCATGGATACCTTTGTAAGATCCCTGTGGAGTTTCTTCAGGTGGAAGAGAGTCAGGCCGACGCAGACGGCGTTGACCCCGATCCAGAGGGCATTCAGTACGTAGTGCCTGAAGGGTCCTCTTACTAGGGGGCAGGATGGGGACGGACCATACGACCCGTAAGACCCGGCGCTGGCAGCCAACGCCCCGGATAAGAATGTAGGCCCGAGGTTTATTGTGATCGACGCGAACCATATCATGAACGTTCCGAAGAGGACACACTGCAACAAAATTCTATCTGTGACTTATGTAACACACATTATTATTAAATACATACTTCAATACATGCAAACTTAAGGACTTAGTACACTTATCTACATGATTTTAAACCTTTGTTTGTCACCTGTCATCCGCTTTGCAATGGAGGGAAGTCGAACCTTAATTTCGAACTCCTCCTATGTTCTTCTGATTAATTTCGTTGCGGGTCCAATGACAGTTTAACTTTCCCCCGGGACAAACTTGCCCTTCATTGGTTGGGTTTTTGTGGCGGTCAAGCTGTAGATCCTGGCTACACAGGAGTTGCAGTGGTGGGAACGAGAGGTGGGAATAGTCCCGTTATCTACATGATGATGACAGCTCGTGAAAGGCGATACGGTGATGATCTCTTTCCGAGTTGATAAGTCTACTATGACCTTTATATGTCATTATTCCTGTAGTGATTGCAATTATAGGACAGCAGGTAATTAAGTATTTGATCTAATTTAAACAGAATATCGCAGTTCGGAAGATGGCACATCAAGCTAAGCACTGTGGCAGTGCGAATAAGTACGAAACAAAAACGTGTACCCTGATGTGCTGTCGACCATACATTTTGCACAAAAATAGGTACGGTCTGTACGGTAAGTGTTTTTGTAAGACCATAAAGAATTGCCAAGATTCCCTTTATCACGTGATAAAGAGCATTCTGGCAACCCTTTTGGAACTGTAACCATAAAACCTCATTTCTCTTTAGGTATAAAAGTGTTTTAGTGCTCTCGTGTCCAGCCAAGTTCCAATTAACAAGTAAAAAAAAAGAGACATAATTATGGAATAGACGAAGCGGCGGAGCGGAGCTGTGTGGAGCGGAGACGAGAAGTGGCAATGATGAAATCTGATTGGTTATTCAACACAATAGAGATATAGAGAGATGCCAACTACGGTGCTGAGTTCGAAACTCAGTGTAGCATTAGAAATTCACACACACAAAGCAATCAAATTATGTGCTCATTATCCAGTTATAATCAGTACCATCTCGAGTTTTAATCAGACTAACGAACATCAATTCATTTTTATTTATATAGATAGATAGATAGATAAACACCTTCGCATTCATTCGCACACTCACCTTCTTTTGTACACACACAACCTATACGCTCACACTCATCATACACACGATGACACGACACACACATTCACACTTCAGTCTTCTCTGTTAAGCTATTAATATGTAAGTTTAATGCATGCTCGTCTATGTTATTACCTTATATAACGCCATTCGTTCCGGGGGTGAGGCCTGGTGACCCGTAGCACAGGTTTCTCTTTTGAAACCTATTTCAGGCACCAGTCCCTCGCACTTTAGGTTAGAAATCCTTGGCTTAGTTTCTATTGTATTGTGTACCTAAATTGTGAAGGGTAATAAATATTTTTTGATTTGATTTTTGATTTTTTTGATCCACTGCGGTATTACTCGTAGTAGGTACTCAACATTCGAATAATCTTTAGTATTACGCAAGCAATGTAAACTGTTTACATTAATGACGTCGCTGCTGTCATCATTGCTTTTACGAGCAATGTGTTCTGTTTTTGGGCATATTGCTGCGACACCGGCCCCGCCCCTTAACACATCTCCCTTTATGTGATCTGTTTTCAACACACTTCTCTGCTCCACTCCGCTTCGGTGGAAACCAGGCCTTACCTGTGGACTGTCCATCAGTAAAGGCGCAGACAAATCTGCTTGTTCTTCTTCGTTCTCGGGGAATATAGGGCTGTCGTTTAGCACCGTCGTTAGCATATTCACTGTGGACACCGTCACCTACAAAGATAATACAAATTAGTAAAACAATTCAAATAACATGGCGGCGAAGCAAGAACTAAAAGTATGGACTCTAATTTAGGTACTTTGAAAATGGGTAATTTGGATTTAAACATTCAGGATAAAAAAACAGTTTAAGGCTGGGTTGCACCATCTTACTTTAACTTTGACAAACGTCAAAAATCTGTCAAACTCCATACAAAAAGCACCGGTTATCGTTATAGTTACGGTCAAAGTTAGGTGGTGCAACTCAGCCTAAATATTTTGACAATCTCCAAAACATAATGGTTCACATAACATTAAAAGTAGAGAACGTTGGTGTAGATCTAAAGTGACCTTTATTTTATTTATTTATATAATTCACTGTGGATATTACAGTTTTACCCAAGACGTTTATCAATTAAAAAGGCACTATACTATAACGACGAATATCTATACAATGTCCCACCCATATGGTTTCCATCTTTAAGTATTACAAATTGTGGGGGAAAAAAACTGGCTATCATACACATTGCGTTACCCTGAGCTATGACTGACGACTCTACTTTATATGGCACTAGGAATCCTTTTATTTCCATAATACTACATACATGGATATAAAGCATCAATGGATCATTTCATATAATAAATTGGGGCCCTAAATGTCTGAGAACAAAAGGTGGGGCTAAATTGCGTTATTATTCAGTTTCATTCGCGTATAAGAATTAGGTGGAGTAATTCGTCTGTGTGGAAATTTATTGCAAAAGTAACGGTTTATCATACAGGGTGTGCAAGCCGAGCAACTCAATGAATAACCCAAGGGAAGAGGGAAAATAGTTACCATCATAAATATTTTGAAGTATATTTCCTGGTCTTAAAGCCCAAAAACAATGAAAAATTTAGACTTGCTATGGAAAAAGGTGGTCATCAAAGATGGTCACACATGCTCATTACTAGCACAAAAGCATGCTACTATTGAGCAATTGCTGCTAAGTAGCATGTATGTCGAAGCACTGTTAATAATAAGCATGCTCATTTCGAGTTGTTCGAGACACGCTTGTTTTAAGCATGCTAATACGCATAATATGTTATGTGCATGTGTAACTCTAATTTTTTTTAAGAATCATCTCTAAAGATTCACAAACCTTTCACAGAAAACTGCTCCTAAAGTGGTTAGACCGTTTTAGAGACAATGGAAAGTTTAGCACCTCTTTGTTCTTTCGTACCTAGTAAAATAGGTATCATAAGATTAGGTTGGAGTGAATTATTGTTATTATGTCATCATTTTTATTATGCTAACGTTCATTCACAGGTTTTAAGCTCTTTTAAATAAAAATCTTCAAGACAAAGTGTATCTTGCGAAGGTACTTATAGGGTTATAGGTACTTTACTGTCCCAACAATTTAATTGATATTTTGAATTAATTTAATCCTCATTTACTTGGTCCATTAACTCTGAGACACCCTGTATTATTTTAAGCGTGTTTTTCCCGCGAAGCTCAGAAATTAACGATCCAGTATGATGAATAGCGGATTATAACTTTGCTTGGGTACGATTAAGTTTGGATATCCAAAAGCTTATAGAACTCTCTATGTACTCTGTTGATTTTAATTAAACGTAAAGATTAGAACCTATTCATAAACTTAAAATACGATCCCTTTTATGAAGACTGGAAAATATATTAACAAGGTATGTATAAACTTTATACATTTTTGTATTTGTGTAACTCTATATAATTTAGTCGAAGGTACATATCATAATAAATTATCATGCATTTACGTTAATTTCTCTTTTTTTAAGCTTTAGTAAATAAAGAGTCTCAATGATAATGAATTTTGATTTCATTTGATTTTTTGGATAGGTAGGTATAAAACAGTCCAGCGGTGGACGTCATTTGGCTGAAACGAACGAACAAAAGATAGAGAATTTGACCCTTTTCTGCAAACATTTCTCTACCACCTTCGACTCTTAACTTCCATGCTAAGATACCTGTATTAACTGCCAGCATTATTCTCGGTTTCTTATCCGGTGGCAACGCGACGTTAAGTGCCGATAAATCAGCGGTGGCCTGCCCTTAATTTGTCACTAAGCCTGCAGGCGATGGATGCGTTTCCCCATCTTACCCGGGTGTATAATTACTGGGTATTTTTTACCTTCTTGAGACAAAAGCCGGTGTCATTAAGGCTGAGTTGCACCACCTAACTTTGACCGTAACTATAACGATAACCGGTGTTTTTTGTATGGAGTTTGATAGATTTTTGACGTTTATTAAAGTTAAAGTAAGATGGAGCCTAAGAGTGCTGGTTTGTGTATGTTCCACAAGCTTGTAAGCAAAAGGCGATGAAAGCTTTTCTGAATAGATTTTGCATTATTATGTATCGTAAGTATTATGTAATAACGATAGATTGACCTAACTCTTAGGTACATGATATAATAATCTAGGATTAAGCTACCCATGTCAATGTCAGTTGAAAGAACATTTAACTATTATAAAATGACGAATTTTCCGAAATAGAGTTAATAATAAACTGTAGCCTTGAAAGGATACAAAATGTTATTTTGTGTTAAAATGTTAGAAAATAATGTTTTTTGTACTCTCGTTTCAAATGTCGCTTTCGTAAACACGTTAAAAAGCACCACAAATCATTAGAAACAAAAGCTCTAAATTAATTTTGTAACACGGACGTGATAAATTAAAAAAAGAAAACGTCAAATGCAGGAAAAAATTGTGAAAGGTTTTTTAAAAACTGTTCAAAGCGAGTTTTTCGGACGTTTCCCCGCTTCAAGCTACTTTTTTACGGGCAAACTGTAGAGTTCGCTGTAATTATAACTCCTACTTTTCTATCTATCTATGTAAGATGAAAAGTAAATGAATAATTTAATCAAATAAAACTTTAAGCCCAAATAAATAAAAAAGTATTCAATAAAGTCAATCAGGAAAACTTTACTTCAAATCTCACAACCTAAAGACAAAGTCGCTCTCGCTATTATTATTCTGTAATTACGACTATAGTTAAAAAACGGTTTTAAAAATAATAACAAATTACCATTGTTAATGGCTTCCGACCAACCTACATAATTGACACTGAAGTCTGAACGTGTGAATTTTTTTTTTCAGGAAACAATAAGGCTGGGTTGCACCATCTTACTTTAACTTTGACAAACGTCAAAAATCTGTCAAACTCAATACAAAAAACACAGGTTGTCGTCATAGTTACGGTCAAAGTTAGGTGGTGCAACTTAGCCTAGCTAAGTGAATTTGATACATACCAATAAAAGAAAAGCGGTTTCAACCAGCGAGCACTTGTACACCGGCTGGCATCGAAACACGGCGATGCCGAGTGGCAGCAAGATGGCCGCTCGCGCGCAGTCCACTATCGCCTGGTGGAAGAGCAGCCCGTGGGACCATCTGTAGGGAGAAAAGTATGTTTTAATTTATAGTTACAACCTGATCGAGTTACCGATCGTTTCATCCATGAAGACGCGTCCCACCATTCTTCCGCTAATGTCTGAGGTGGTTTGAGTGTTATCGGTACACGCTAAATCATCCATGAGCACACGCAAACTACAATAATGACGCTCGGATCAAACTCCCCGCACCCCGCGCTTCCCTCGACAAAAATTGGTGGGGCGCGTCTTCGTGGATGAAACGATCTATACCTGTGTGCCTACCATGAGTTTACGTTAGGTGAGCTCGCTAGCGAATACGTCAAAAAATTATATGAAGATTTTATTTCTTGAAAGTAGCCGCTAGGGGCGCTGCACAATATGTCATACATTTAAATGTCATTTTTTTACGCAGTCGCTAGCGAGCACACCTAACGTAAACTCATGGTAGGCACACTGATGGCTGTGATGTCACATCGACGTTCTGAGGGCCTAGTGCGAGTTTACATCAAACGTCTTCACTAGTGACTGTGTAAAAAAGTAACATTAGTACGACGGATTGTACAGCGCCCCTCCCTAGCGGAAACTTTCAAGATCTAAAATTTTCTTTTTTTTTTTGGGTTAGTAGTAGTTTTGCACGAAATTCGTTCGCACGAATGTGCGAAACGTCCCCTTTCAATAATAACAATTGTAGGCGTTTCGCCCGTATGTATTAAAAGTATTAAAATCGCGTGCGAATCGACTCCTTCGAGAACTAGTAATCTCATACTATTAATTCTCGAAGAAGTCGATTCGCACGCGATTTTAATACATCCGGGCGAAACGCCTACAATTGTTATTATTGAAAGGGGACGTTTCGCACATTCGTGCGAAACTACTACTAACCCTTTTTTTTACGCGCTCGCTAGTGACGACGTTTGATGTAAACTCACATTAAGCCCTCTATACGGATGAAGCGAAAGCGGAGAGGTGTGCGAGTAAATGAGAGGGAGAGTCGCATTCCAGCGAGCTACACAGTTAGCTCTATCGGGTTGATTTTTTTTCTTCTGTTGCTGTATTCGAGAAGTAATATGCGTACCAAGGTGGCCAAGGGAAAGGCAGCACCCTCTCTAGAAATCGTATGCTCTACACCACATCTTATGCTTAGTGTAGGTGTATTTGTATGACAAATAAGCGCGGAGGATCCAGACATGGGTTAGAAGCCATGCCCATGGCGTTTAGCTACAATCACCATCATCAATCATTATTTCAGCTAAAGGACATCCACCTTTGAACATAGGCCTAATGATTTCCAGGTTGGCTGATGGTAGGGCGACTGCATCCAGCGCCTCTGTTATGGGATCGTCTACCCGCGCTGCGTTTACCACATTAGTTACAAGATAATTGGTAATAAGATCCAGGAAGGAAGATAAATAAAGATCTGCCTGGTACAATTATAGTACACCACACAAAACTAAGGCTGGGTTGCACCATCTTCTTTGACTTTAACAAACGTCAAAAATCTGTCAAACTCCATACTAAAACACCGGTTATCGTCAAAGTAACGGTCAAAGTTAGTTGGTGCATCTCAGCCTAAGAATTACATTAAAAGTCCACCATCCTTGTAAATTAGTCGGAAATTATCATTCTCATTACCATCTACTGCATTATCTAAAATTTCTATTGAAAATCGTTAATAATACCAGCATTCCCATAATACCAGGGTGGGAATTTAGCATCTGTATACTCAGAGGTCACATTACCATAGCCGGCATGGACAAAGTCGGCTATGAGCCATGAATAATTACGACTAATTTACTGGCTTTACTGTATTCTTGTTCATTTGATTTTGATACTTATTTACATAATACTACTTTAGTACAGTCCATGAAGTCGCGAACATAAATAGGTATTGTTTGTTATAAGAAAACGACAATCTAAACAAAAATTTAAGCTACTCGTACACGCTGAAATCGAACGATTTTGGTCTGATCATGTTACCCCGAAATAGTGGAGGTTTTTATGAAACGTCTCAGATGCCCTAATGTTAAAAAATAAAATCATTTAGGCTGGGTTGCACGAACGATAACCGGTGTTTTTTGTATGGAGTTTGAGAGATTTTTGACGTTTGTGAAAGTCAAAGTAAGATGGTGCAACCCAACCTTAATGTCATGTATTTATATGCGTGCTTGATAAGATCACGCTATTATTTTCGGAAACTTTAGAGCAGAGTACTCAGAGAACAGTTCTGCCAATTTTAAAGTTTAGAAGTATTTCTATTTAAGCAAGGCTTTTTTAATTTATGCTTCACAATGTTTAAATCCTCACACAATTGCTATAAAGCCCAGCAGACATAAACACAGCAGTTTTACATTTTTACTGCCAACTATACGCGGAAAGACAGACGCCGGTAATGCTGAAATAACTGGCGCAGCGTCGGTCATTTGACTTACAAATTTCCGAAACGACCCACCTACATTGTAGTAAAAATACACAGAAGACGAATATTGTTAATCAAAACATGAGGAAGTGGCGCATATTTTGTGGTAGTTGTAAGTGGAATATTTTATTTCCAGTAAAATGTTTAAGAGAACTGTTTTTCCTAATATTACGTCACATTGATAAATGGTATGGTATTTACCCATCCGTAATATGAAAGAACAATCAAGTAAGACTAATAAATATTGAAGAATATATTAGAGCTTGCTAGTCCCTGGTATTTTCAAATATTCTTACATCTTTTATTGAAGCCAGAAGCCCAACATAGGTATCATGAGTAACCTGTATGTAACTTATAAAACTTTGTTCTCAGTTTCAAAGATTTCCCGAAATTCCTCCATTTATGTTACCTCTATTAATCTTAAATCATAAATAAAGTATCAATTGACAAAATCTTCAAACTCCGCAGTTATCAATCGTATTCTCTAAATAAAGCCTATAAAAATAAAATGCGCCACTAATATCCCCTCGAAAGTCTTATATCACGTAAAATATCGTTGAAATTGAAAAATGTTCTCGGGAATTATAACTCACTCTGTCAGAGGGTAAGAAGAAAAAAATATATTTGATATTGGCAAGCAATTTATCAACCGCCCACTGACAAGCCGCAGCCCTAGCAGCGTGAGTGACGACCTTAAGTGGCTGGCAAAGAAAAAGTTACAAAATCCAGGCTTCTGAAAGATGACGTGATTTTTTCAACTGCTTTTTTAGGGTTCCGTACCTCAAAAGGAAAAAACGGAACCCTTATAGGATCACTTTGTTGTCCGTCTGTCCGTCCGTCCGTCCGTCTGTCAAGACCCTTTTTCTCAGGAACGCGTGGAGGTATGAAGCTGAAATTTATATCAATTACTCAGGTCTACTGTCCCTTGAAGCTGTGAAAAAATCAAACTTCTAAGCCAACGCAATCAAAAGATACAGCCGTTTATGCCGCAAATTTTCGACACTTGCAAGGGAATCAAAACCTACAGGGTGCTTCCCGTGAACTCAGAATCTTGAAATTTGGTACGAAGCAACGTCTTATAGCATAGATAAAGGAAAAATTACGAAAACCATAAATTTTTAGTTACATCACATAATATATTTTTTTTAAATAATTTTAAACTTACTACCCATTTCCTCATAAACGCGTAGAGGTATCAAATTGAAATTCATACCAAATACTCAGGTCTATAATACCTTTAAGCTGTAACAAAATCAAACTTCTATGTCAACGCAATCAAAAGAAACAGCAATTTAAGCTGCATATTTTGAAACTCGCAAGTACTCGCAAGGGAATCAAAACCTAAAAGGTACTTCCAGTCGACCTAGAATCTTGAAATTTGGCATGAAGCAACGTTTTATAGCACACATAAAGTAAAAATTCCGAAAACCTTAAATTTTTAGTTAGATTACAAAATATATATTTTTTAATAAATATAAACTTATTACTTTTTTCCTCATGAACGCGTAGAGCTATCAAGTTGAAATTCATATCAAATACTTAGATCTAATTGCCTTTAACCCGTGAAAAAAAAAACATAGTTATGACTCGATTGTCGTAATGAACGAACTTTGTAAACCTTGCAGGTTTGTACGGAACCCTCGGTGCGCGAGTCCGACTCGCACTTGGCCGGTTTTTTTCTAACTTCTACACGAATATTATAAAGATGAAAGATTTGATTGTTTGTTTGAAATGAATAGGCTCCGAAACTACTGGACCGATTTGAAAAATTCTTCGAATTCGAATCCTAGTAGGTACATTATTCCTGATGAACATTGGTACGAAGTTCGCCGAATTCGCTTCCTATGTGCTATACTTATATTGAATTAAGGTTTTAGGTCCTTATGTAGCAGAATTTCATCCCTTACAGTGACAATTTGGATTCAATAGTGTTAGTTCACAAGTAATCCGGGATTCCTTTCGGTTCCTATTTATTGCTTATAGTTGCAAAGTTCAACCACGCACACTTTACTAAACCTAAACGTAACTGAAATTCTTAATAGCTCACTTACGGATATTATTCAAATTTTACCCTCTAATAAACCCTCCAATGGAGTAGTTAGCTTGTTTCAATAATATTCCCCCTACATCCCTCCCCGGCCAATAATTAGTTTGTCTACCGCTTACCAGCAATTCCGTACTTGATTATGTATTTATGGGTTTATTAGTTAACTGCTACAGATTCCGGATTTGGTCTCAGGAGGGAGTGGTTCCATTTAGGTAAGATCATCGTGGTATGGAAGTTACATAATATTAGAAACTATTTAGGTAAATTGTAATTGAAGGGTCTTTTGGAAGAACAACCAATGTCAATTTTGGTAAATTTTATGGTAGAGACAAAAAACTTTTTTCGGCAACATGTGTGTAGATGTATGTAATACACATAGTATACACAATGTATGCGATACATAGCTGTGGATAGCAAGATTTATGTAAAGTTTAACTAATGTTATCTCTTGACTAAGACGCTTCAACAAAAAACTATTATTTACAGACTAGCGGCCGCCCGCGACTTCGTACGCGTAGATCCCGTTTAACCCCCGTCATCTATTTTACGCGGTTTAGATTTTTTAATACAAATATTTTTTCCCGCTAACTCTCATTCCCGTGGGAATTTCGGGAATTCCTTGTTGTAACTAAGCTTTAAGTTTACTAAGGTACCTACATGCCAAATTTCAAGCGTCTGACTTAAGCGGTTTAGATTTTTCATACAAAAGGATTTTCCCGCTAATTCCTGTCCCTGTGGGAATTCCTAAGTATACTATAACCTGCCCAGGAGTATGAAGAATAATTGTACCAAGTTTCGTTAAAATCCGTCTAGTAGTTTTTGTTTCTATAAGGTTAAGGAACATACAGACGGACAGACAGACAGACAGACAAAAATTTTACTAATTGCATTTTTGGCATCAGTATCGATCACTAATCACCCCCTGATAGTTATTTTGAAAATATATTTCATGTACAGAATTGACCTCTCTACAGATTTATTATAAGTATAGATGATAGGCAACATTAACATAAAAATTACATTTACATTGGTTGTTCTTCCATATGACCCTTCAATTGTAGAGCACAAAAGGTGCCGTACATCAGACATATTTTCAAAATGTTATGTTATTGTATCTTAGATTGAATTTGAGAAAAAATGTTGGCCTAATGGTTTTTTTACTGGACTACATAAAGTTGCGGGTTTGAATCTCGCTGGGAACATACCTAATGGTTAAATGCACCGTTTTAGGTGGACATAAGAAATTTTCCGTTCCATTAACAGCGAAAAAATTATAACTTTAGCAACTAGACTGACGCCCGTATTCACAAACGAAGCAGCAAATCGAACGCACAGCTTTTGTCACCCTGTGCGTCCACGCGCACTGTAAGACCTCATAGTAATGTTTGTGGTGAAAAAACGTCACTCATTAGATACAACGTACACAGGTCCCTTACGGTAATAGATAATACATATGTGAAAAGTTCATCCTCTGCATAAAAAATTAAGCAAACTCTATCTATCTCTATCTAATTATTAACAATTTCAAAATAAAGTTTAGGACATACCTATTGTCCCAAAATCAATATTCAATCTGTATAAAACTGTTGTCTCTCCCCGGGGCAGTCTTGATTGGAAAAGGCTGATTAAAAAGTTATTTGCAGACCAAATTAATTGTTAGATTGGTCCAGATAACGTTTATCGAATAAATCCTGAATGCTAGTCAGTTTCATTAATTAGTTTGCGCTCGCGTTCCCTAGTGAGAACCAACGCGTTCTATTCGATTATGTGTTAGGGCTCTTTCCCATGGACCGCAAAAAAACCGAAATATGATCCGAAACCATATCCGAAACATACATGCGTAAGGCTTGTTCCCACGGCGCACTATGGAGCGAAATTGCGATTTATGGACATAGCGATTTTTTTCACAATTTCTATTTGAAAAAAATACCTATCGATAGGTTACGTTATTCTGATGAATAAATGCTGCACAAGTTTTTCTCTAAAACCAATAGTTTGACTGGAAAAAAATATTTTCCATTTTCGTTGTATGGAATGAAACATAAAGTGGTCGATTTCGACTAAGCCTTGACAGATCTTGCTTTGAAACTACTTGAGCCTTGTTCTATGGCTTGTTGACTGTAATCCTACGCTATCAGCGCGCATCCAAAGTTGCCCGTTCACAAGTTATGAGTTTCTGAAAAATTAAAAAAAAGTAAGTAAAAGTGACTTTTTTTTTGGAATATCTTTAAAGATTTAACAAAAATATAAAGATTTTATACGTTAATAATGTAAATTAACCTTAAATTACTGCTAAAATCACATTTTAATAAACTTAAAAGGAATTTAATCAGCGATTTTTTTTTCACAATTTCTGTTTAAAAAAAACCTATCGATAGGGTATGTTATTCTGATGGATAAATATTATGAACGTTTTTCTCTAAAACCAATAGTTTGGCTGGAAAAAAATATTTTCCATTTTCGTTGTATGGAATGAAACATAAAGTGGTCGATTTCGACTAAGCCTTGACAGATTTTGCTTTAAAACTACTTGAGCCTTGTTCTATGGCTTGTTGACTATAATCCTAGACTAACAACGCGCGCACAAAGTTGCCCGTTCAGAAGTTATGAGGTTCGGAAAAATGAAAATTAAAGTATAGGTGTACCAGAATCTCATGGCAAACAAAAATATTGGAAAAGTGTGTTTTTCATATGGCAATTGTCTATGGTTTAATTGTCACCTGTCAAAGAAAATTATGAAATCTGTCAGCCGCTGCAAAATTTTTGTAATCTCTTCTTGACTATTTGTTATTTTTTTGAAAAAGTCGAAAAAGTTCAAGCAAGGCATATTGTTTTCAATGTGAATTGTAAAATAAGGCATAATTCAAAGTCAATCTTTGATTCTAAAGCGCGTCGTCGAGTTGACAGTAAGTTGGACTGAAATGTTTTGATACATTCGTCGGCCGTTTGGTGTAGTGGTTCGAAACGGACTACTATTTCAGAGGTTGCGGGTTCGGTTCCCGTACAGTACAAACATTTGTGTGCATGAACATATTTGTTTGTATTGGACTGGGTGTTTTCTATGTATAATAGGGTGGTCCTTATTCCTACGAAAAAAATTTTTTTTCTTATATTTTGCGGGGCACCACGTAATATGAAAATATACCTTATGAAAGTCTTTCATTATTTTTTTTTTAATTTTTAAGAGACATTTAGGGGTCGCTACCAAGGTTTGAATTTTAAGTAAAAACAAAATCTGTATTTGTTAGATTCATTTATTTTTAAAGCCAAAGCCAAATAAAAATATTACAAAATTATTGTTGTTGCTATGAACTAAGATATTATGTACAATGTACATATTTGAATCAATTATTTTTAAGATATAAGAGTTAACTTGTTAGTATCTCGACGCGTCGGTACCATGGTCGGTACAGAAGAGGGGTTGAGGGGAGAAGGGGACAAGAAGCGATTGTCTATTCTATCTATGCGATGTTCATTTGCACGTAAAATGTGATATAAACACTTAAATAAAACATTTATGAAACCATGATTTAAGATCTTCAAAGCTTTTGTAAATATTTTGACAGCTGGTAGCGACCTCTAAATCTTAACCAAAAAAAAAATACAAAAAAGCTAATTTCATATTTAGAGGTATATAATCGAATGAGAAAGTGCCCCGGGAATAATTCAAAAGTCGAAAAATAAGGACCACCCTAATGTATAATGTATGTATTTACAAAAATAAAGTATTTAAGTATGTTTATATCCGTTGTCTAGTACCCATAGTACAAGCTTTGCTTAGTTTGGGACTAGAAGCGTAGTGTAAAATGTCCAATGATTTAAAAAAAAAATAGTTTAAAACTAATAATAATTGTGAAATAATCATGAAAATATCTCTACAAATAAATAAGTTACATAGCCCTAAAATTGCGCATAACTATTCACGCCATTTTGATCGGTGTATTCACGACAGTCATTCGGAGTACAAACAGTAAATCACCCCTGATCCAGCCAGTGCTGTTGACAGGTTCATTTTTTTTAAATCTAGCAGTTTTTAATTTTTCAGCTAAGGTCACTCAAGATTCTTTCTTAGTAAAATTTTGTAACTTTTTTTAAAAATATCCCAGACCTGGCCATATTATACAAAAAGAACGGCACCGCCTATGTTTCAGTTCCACGCGAAAATATGTAGGTGATTTAAATAATTTATTTCTCAGACATTTCTTGATCGATTTCAAAAAAAACTTCACCGTCTTTTTAGTTTTGGTATATATTTTAATCCCATTCAGAGAAATATAGTGTTTTTAACATCAGGAACTTCTCCATTGAAATGCTGGAAGAGCAATTTATTTACAATACCTCTTTATCTTGATCATCTGTCTATTGAATAACAAGAAATGCAAGTGGAGTTCTTAGAATCGTTATCTAGTTCTGAATGAAGTGATAAGTTAAAAGTATGATGCATAATAAAATTAGTTACTTAAAGTAATATACGATTTATTTAATTTCCCAGACCTTTTTTCTATGTTAAAAACCTTATGTATTACAACATTCTTCATACACATACCTACCTAAAATGTATATTCGTACTTCATGTTCATTAATATTAAAGTCATAAAAGTAAAAAATTAAACAGTATCAAGATCGTTTATTCCAATTTCTCTAGTATTGCTCTCAACAAAGTTTATTTTCCCTATTTGCCATGAGATTCTGGTACACCTATAAGTAAAAGTATCTTTTTTTGGGTATAAATCTTTAAAGGTTCAACTAAAACATGAAAATTATATACTTTAATAATGTAATTAACCTTTCTCTTGTCGTCTTATCTAAAGAAAAGTCAATTTTACTTACTTTAATTTTCATTTTTCGGAACCTCATAACTTCTGAACGGGCAACTTTGGGCGCGCGCTGTTAGTGCAGGATTATAGTCAACAAGCCATAGAACAAGGCTCAAGTAGGTTCA
This sequence comes from Ostrinia nubilalis, assembly GCF_963855985.1. Classification (NCBI taxonomy): domain Eukaryota; kingdom Metazoa; phylum Arthropoda; class Insecta; order Lepidoptera; family Crambidae; genus Ostrinia; species Ostrinia nubilalis. The sequence goes on along the minus strand of NC_087091.1, from coordinate 4,577,175 downwards.
AAGCAAAATCTGTCAATGCTTAGTCGAAATCGACCACTTTATGTTTCATTCCATACAACGAAAATGGAAAATATTTTTTTCCAGCCAAACTATTGGTTTTAGAGAAAAACGTTCATAATATTTATTCATCAGAATAACATACCCTATCGATAGGTATTTTTTTTAAACAGAAATTGTGAAAAAAAAATCGGTGATTTAATTCCTTTTAAGTTTATTAAAATGTGTTTTTAGCAGTAATTTAAGGTTAATTTACATTATTAACGTATAAAATATTTATATTTTTGTTAAATCTTTAAAGATATCCCAAAAAAAAGTCACTTTTACTTACTTTTTTTTAATTTTTCAGAACCTCATAACTTGTGAACGGGCAACTTTGGATGCGCGCTGATAGCGTAGGATTACAGTCAACAAGCCATAGAACAAGGCTCAAGTAGTTTCAAAGCAAGATCTGTCAAGGCTTAGTCGAAATCGACCACTTTATGTTTCATTCCATACAACGAAAATGGAAAATATTTTTTTCCAGTCAAACTATTGGTTTTAGAGAAAAACTTGTGCAGCATTTATTCATCAGAATAACGTAACCTATCGATAGGTATTTTTTTCAAATAGAAATTGTGAAAAAAATCGCTATGTCCATAAATCGCAATTTCGCTCCATAGTGCGGCGGTCTAGTTTTGAAGAATCCAGTAATGCATGCTGTCGTGTGAACATACCTAGTTGGAATTACAAATTCGAATGAATTGGTGTTTGCGGGACTGCAAACGGGTTGTTCGTGTGAACTGTGAACGTTTGCTGAAAAAAATTGTTCCTGCAATAAACGGGATGTCTCCGTGGGAACAAGCCCTAACTTTTTAGGTACAGTCGTGAGCACTACAGTCACATTTTTGTAACAAAATAACACCTATCACAACTGCACAAGATAACGTGCCGTTGTCTGTAGGTACATTGCAGAGAAATTAAATATCTATGTATCTATCTTCTATATAAATAAAAATGAATTGATGTTCGTTAGTCTGATTAAAACTCGAGAACGGCTGGGCCGATTGAGCTGATTTTGGTGTTTAAAAATGTTTGTCGTAGTCCAGGGTAGGTCTAAACGGTGAGCAAATAAGGAAAGATTTGCTTATTTATTGCCTTTATTAAGGCGGAACAGAGTTCGCCGGGTCAGCTAGTATGGAATAAAATAATGGTATCCTTTTTGGGATCAAAACAATGTTTTTTTTCCCATTCTAATTCTTAATTAATTTTCCAGATATTCACGTTCGCTTGATTTCCTTTGGGATATTCCGCGTTTTATTATGATTTGTGTTCGTTATCTTGATAAGATTTCTTTGTTAAATAAGTGAGTGTTAAAGAGAATATGAATTGTGGGACATGTTCCAAAATAGGCAGGTACACATGCCATTAGTACTTAGGTATATCATAGTTAATATCGATCAATCAATTCAATAAAATTATTTCGCGATTTGCGTTAAAAGGCAATAGAAAGATTTTCTTGGCCTTTCGCCAAGTAGGTACATAATTGTGAAATGTACCCCGAAATGGCCATTTTACACATTCGCTGGCCACTTTATCTGAGAAAAAAACGGACGAATAACTCAGGCTCTCCAAAAATAATTTTTATTTGTACTGCAATTCTAAAACATCGACAACTCGTTCTGTTTCACAAAACTTTCTAAGATTGACGTCGAAACGAGAGGAAAATGCAAGCACTATTTCTGTAAGGTCGGGGCATTAATAATGAGCAGACAAAAAGTAAGGCTCTCTAAAAATAATTCTTGTAACTGCAATTCTAAAACATCGGCTACTCTTTTTGTTTCACAAAACTTTCTAAGATTGACGTCGAACCGAGTGGAAAATGCAAGCACTATTTCTGTAAGGTCGATGCATTAATAATGGGCAGACCTGGGACTGGAAGGTCCAGCTATAGATTGGCCTTCAATTTGTTACAATGTAACTGGGACTATAAAAATACATGTGCACTGTAGAATGGACTGTCGTCTGCGGTGTTTCGGGACGGATACGACCTGCAAGCTTTCAAGAAGAGAGCGTATCTTCACCTTAAAGGCCGGCAACGCACCTGTAACGCCCCTGGGTCTGCGGGTGTCTATGGGCGACGGTAATCACTTACCATCAGGTGATCCGTCTGCTCGTTTGCCTCCTGTCACATAACAAAAAACTGTGCAGCTTAGAGATTTCTAAATTCAGAGGATGGCTTCTCTTAAATCCAGGGATAGATTTTAGTGCTTTTCGGTTTATACATTTATTATGGGTTGATTCTGGGCAGCACCAGACCACCAACCAGACCCTGGTTAGTTAGTTTGGTTGCTAATAAAATGTTTAAACTTGTAGAAAATTGCATCATAATATTATGAAATAACATGTTTTATAATGTCGTCAAAAGTCTGTCAAACTTCATACAAAAACACCGGTTATAGTTAAAGTCAAGGTTAAAATAAGGTGGTGGAACTCAGCCATACATTTTTTTAAGAAAATCACACTTATTAAATTAGATGCCAGTTTTAAGCTTTAAGCACAGTAATACGTACTTTTTAATTACTTTGGAATAAAGCTAAAACTTCCTTTGAAACCAAAAATGAAGGAAAGAAACAAAATGGTTCCTTCCAAAAGAGTGTCGTTTTCAAAGGAAATTAATATGTCTGAAGTCCCGAACAGTGATCGCCTTTGTATTTAACAACTTTTGTAATTTTACTGAAACAAAAAAGTTATTTCTTAAAAAGGAGGTTTTTACGCAAATCTTTTTACATGAAAGTTGATTAGATTTTTAATGAGTGTCCAACTTCAGATTTTTTCAAAATAAAACTTAAAGCAATCTTAAAAAATATTTTGACCCGCAACCTTAAGTAATTCATACTCAGATATTCAAAAATAGGACGTCCACTTACAAAGTGGACCGACGACCTTATATTAGGTGGCAGGAAGGCGCTAGCTAGATGCAGGCCGCCGTGGAAATCATTTTGGGAGGCCTATGTTCAGCAGTGGACGTCCTATGACTGAAATGACAAAACACTATTTTTTCTTAGAAATAGTTTTTACAGCGTTAACTGCATACTACAGTTTAGTTATCAGAAATCAGACTTCAAATGATGATCGTTCATTCGGACAATCGTTTAATACTACTAACTGCATTAATAACTAACCAAAACATACTGTACACTGTGTGTGTCAGTTAAACCCTCGCTAAAACCAATTAGGGAGTTGCTGCAACTTTTAACGTTTCTCTAACTTTTGTTTTATCGACAGATGTTCTAACCGGTTCGGATCGCATCTGTTATTGAGTTACTATCAGAGGTGATTGGCTGACGAATTTAGTCCAGTGCCAGTGAGAATCTTGAATATCGAGAACGATGTTGTGTAAAAATAACAGCCAGTAGTAAGAAGTAAAATAAAACAGTTCTTAAGTCTTTGACTGACGAGATACTAGATAAAATCGATTTTTTTTTGTTCGAGGCTCATCACTCAAACTCATCAGTGAACCGCGTGGCATGGATCTATGGATTTATGATTGAAATGGTATAATTAATTATGTACCATAATTATTTTTATGAGCGAATCACCGTCATAATACTTCTAAGGGCTTACTACATAAGACCATAGCCACAAGGTTAGATATTTTATTATTTCTTGTTGAAAAAAAAAGAGCAATGCACCGCATGAAATAATCTGCTCGTAGCAAACTTGTTCGAACATTAGATTGAAAGATACGAGTAGTTCATTATCAATTTTCGGCACCATGTAGTGGTTCAGAACAGACTACTATGCCGAGAGGTCCCGGGTTCGATTCCCGGCCGGGCAGAAATTGAAATTATGAATTTTAATTTCTGTGTGTGACGTGTCTGGGTGCTACTATGTTCGAGTATAATACAATGTATTTACAAAAAGAAAGTATTTAAGTATGTTTATATCCGTTGTCTAGTACCCATAGTAAAAACTTTGCTTAGTTTGGGACTAGAAGCGTAGTGTAAAATGTCCAAGAATATTTATTCATTATTTATGAACTTTGGGTATAAAAAACACTCGTACAATAAGGCTATGTTTGAGAAACCAATAATTGGGTATTGCGTATTAAATCATAAGCCTTAATAATATCCAACTATCGTACCTTTTGTCCAGAAATGCTGGTAAAACATAAATAAAAGTTTTCTTAGCCGTTATCTTTCAAATATTGGACGGCAGAAAGATTTCCTATTATTTCGCATTCATGAATCATTCCATATAATGGGAGACCTTTTTTTAATAAATAAACGTAATATTTCTCGTACAATATTTTCCTGCGGTCCTTAGATTGCAAGGTACAAACCACGGAACGACAAGCCAAACATTGCCGTATCTTATGTATTTGTAATAGGGTTCATTTTGGAATAAAAATGTATAATCTTATGTGCTGTCGTCTGTATAATTCTCCTGAAATGAGATGTTCTAACAAAAGTATAAAGATTATGTTTTTTGGGACGTTGTTCTGATTACACCTCATTTTGCGTAATAAATGGAGAGTTGTTAGTTGTTCTTTAGAAATCAGAGCTTTTTCCTAATGAACTGCGTCTTTTGTGCCCTTACTTTGGATTTCGGCTGTCACCAAAAATATAAATTATCTGGACCCGGAATTAGGAAGCGGCTTAACATTTTTCTACATGTACATAGTCTGCTGACTGTATGTAGAATGATGCATAGAAATTAGAAACTAAATGTATTTATAACTTTCGTCAAGTTCATAGTTAAACTATTTTTCATTGAATTTGTGCAAAATGCATAGGTACCGCCCTTTGTAACGGTTTACATAATGTGCATCTAAAGCCTCGATCTTTTAAAGTTCCGTCGAAGTTATTCATTTGATATTTAAAGGTTTTTTTGCTGCCAAACTCATAAAACTTTGGACTCTGCTGTGCCCGTATAATAACACCAAAATCCCGCACACATTCGTGATGCAGAATAGATTCGCGTCAAACGACGAGTTACGGTTACGACTGTCGTTATGCGCGAGCGACTTACGACAGCTTGTCGCTCGTAAATTTTGTCGATGACGTCATAACGATAAACACTACCGGAAATGCGGCAAAGGATTTTATTGACAGCGGCCATTATTGGTCTGTCACGGTACCCGGAGTGTTCCCAAGAGTCTCTCTACCAGCTTTAATTGCAAATGTCGGGACTTATAAGATTTAAAATGAGAAATATTAAAGCGTTCACGAAAGCTATAAGAGGAAAAGCATTTTTTTTTATTTTGAGCTAAATAGAGGTAGGTACGATATAATATTGGAAACGTTATCCGCAGAAGTATTACACTCTGTACTACGTCTATGAAACAAAGCAGATACTAGTAACTCCTATTAAATAAAGAAAAATTATAAACCCGCTTTACAGGATATCGTTTTACAAGGACCAATTTGTATCGCAATTGAATAAAGATTTTTATTTCATTGATCTGGTTACAACTGGTTCATTATTGGGACTATTCAAAACACCTATCACAAAATAAATTTTCGGACTGCTGAACGGGACATCGTTTTTTAAAAGCATGTGCAGGCAATGTAATTAAAAACAAACACAATGGTAAATGATTGCGTTTACGTCCCTGTTGATGGACGTACTTAAATTTCACCGTTTTCTAGACACCTATTAACGAAATGCATGATGTTCATATTGAACAGACTTTATTGTTGTTCATTTATAGAAAATGGTATTAAAAAACAACCCTTTTGTGTAGGAAATAAAATGCTTAGATTTCTTTACACAACATGAAGTTGTCACTATGATCAATAAGAGTGTCACAGTATGAATATATGAATAGGCAACGCCGAACTCGCATCATTTACTTGCGAGCGCCGCACTGCCGGATAGGATTTACTTTGCCGGGTGCTGATTTGAATTTGTATTAGTGATACATACAACACAACTTGTGGGAAAATAATGTCATCGTATATCTTTATAAGAGGTAGAAAAATAACCCTGTTTGATCTGACATTATTTATTACGGTGCTGAAAAACAAAAACTCCGAGTACTTTCCCTTTTACATTATAGTAACATTAAGTAACATGAATTCATTGATTTTTAAAAAGAATATGCTATGGTCAAGAAACTGAAGACCCTCGAGCCAGAACATAATATGTCCACAATCGTATTTTTCGCAGTCTTTTATCACAGAAGACCAAATATGACCAAGCAGCTTTCTTTCTTCAGCTATAGTTAAGTTAGAATACACGCACACTTACCTTGTCTATCATCAATCAAAAAGCAATGATACTTATTTTGTAACATGCCGTGCGCTATAAGTTCACTCACACTTACCTTCTCAACTGCTTCTTGCTCAATATGACAGTCATCAAAGCCAAGTTAGCAGACATGCCAAGTCCAGATAGCGCTAGTAGCGCAGCAGCGCTTGCGGCGCCGCCTGGCGGGCAATGCCGCGTGTTGTTCAGGATGGTGGAGTTGGTGGCGCCGGCGGACCCGAACCGGAGGTTCGCGCCAATCATGGCGACCGCTGACCCTGTGTGGAGAATAGGTTTTAGAATTCATATTGGTAAGTGTATCGGTATAGATGCAGCGGGTCTAGACAAATTGCAAATTATAATCGCAAACCAGTCTAAAAGTGGTTGAAAAGCCCTTTTTTTGTAGTTTTGACGGATTCGATTTTCGATTCGATCAAAAAGTGCATTTCTAGGAGGGCACTCGTACCCAGCGGCTCTTCTATGAAAGTTGCGATTTTTCAGTTCCATACACGCCGTACGCCATTTGAAGGACTAGATATTAACAAGTTAAGGTTAGATTTTTAGTGGTTCTATGAAAACTGAACATTTTAGAAGTAGGTATCCATAGTACTTCCATCTCAAAAAGTTGCCGACCCAGGCGTAGACCATACGGTGGATTTTTTTTGTGTAAGACAAGGCAGGTATTTGACCGCAATCGCACCTGATGTTAAGTGAGATGCAGTCTAGGATTATTCGTGTAATATAAATGAAAGCCATCTCATTACAAGAATAAATTTAAGGTACCTACTAGTTGTAAAAATTAGAGCCTAATTATTTCCAATATCTATCGGAACATGTTAAGTGATATTAGGGTCCAGACCGATAAGTACCTCTTAATATTCTTTACTCTTTTGAAGTTTAAACTTATTCACAGTTTACCTGGTTCAAGGATACTTGAAGATGCGAGTGTTCTCGAAACTTTGTGAAATTTCGCGAAAACTAGCTTCATTTAATCAACCAAACACGATCTTTGGTAAAATACTGCTTCGAATACATTACAAACTTCGAATATACCGAGTTTCGGTAATGATCCCATAGTTTCAGTTGAAAGTTTCTTCATAGTTCTTACAAAGTTTGTATTTTATTACAGTCTTAGCTGTCATATTGTTATGTTTAATATTATAAAGTTTTAACATTATCATTTATTTTAGCACAGTTAACTCAGTAGGGGTTAGGGGATTGAGGATACACTAAGTTTCAAGTACCTTACTTTGTTTAAAAAAATATTATTAATTGTTTTGTTCAAGAAGACAAACACGATAATATTATTTAAAATCATAGATTTGGAACAATATAACGAAATTTTATGAAGAAATTAATATCAATAAAACCAAAATTTACCTGCCGACATTTTGACCGCAGACGTCCGACCTCAATGAAAGCTGACACCCGAATGCGATAAATCACCGCGACATCCAATCAGCTCGCCTCCCGCCCCCCCACCAGCCCACTGCATTTTTGCGTCAATCACGTGGTTATTCACTGACATCACAATCGCAACACTATGGTATTGTCCGGTTTATATTTGAACCACTATTTATTTTGATGATGCACTTTTATTGTTTCGTCTTCTTTCACATTGCTGCTGAAACAAAAACTTCAAGTTAGTATGAACAACTTTAAACTAAAAAAAAACTACTTTTAACAGTAGTTTATTAAGGCTGAGTTGCACCACCTAACTTTGACCGTAACTTTAACGATAACCGGTGTTTTTTGTATGGAGTTAGACAGATTTTTAACGTTTGTCAAAGTTTAAGTAAGATGGTGCAACCCAGACTTGAAAATGTAAGGGGATTATCACATTGCGCCGCGCTCCGCCGCGGAGCGCGTGATTTCATATAAAAAATTCCGCGCGCAGACGCGTTGTCAGTGTGTTGTGCCGCGCGTGTTTTCTATACAAACTGAGGTATTTGCATACAATGATTAAATCTGTCGTCCCGCGTACCGCGGCGGAGCGCGGCGCAGTGTGATAACCGCCTAAAAGTACCTATTTGGCATTGTCCACAACAATATATTATTATGGTCAGTCGTTCTAAAAAATACGAGTATCTTGACATTTACTGGAAAATATCTACAGTCGAGGCACCGAATGGAAATTTTTCTGCATAAAAATATGCAAAGATGATTTCAGTATCCACTTGACTAAATTAACAAAATGTAATCTAGACTCTAACTAAAGTAATTCATTGCTATGGACCGGATCCACTAGAATGTACATATTATAGTTAATTTATTGTAGGAAATAAGACATAAGATGTGAATTAACATACGAAAATTCCCCTAGCATTTCGAAATAAGTTATTTGACAAGGGTTCTGGGCCCTTTAGCTTGCCTCGTGGATGATTGACATGATAGTCTCATGAATATTTTTGTATAATAAAATAATAAGTGTGTCCTGGTTAAATAAAAACGTGGTCTAATAAATTAATTTTATTGTTATTTATAAATTGTTAAAGATAGTAATAACATGAAATGTTGAGGAATTTTTCAACCTCCGAAAAACATTCATTTTCATTTAGTAACAATCAAAATTTTAGTGTCTAACTTTATTGAAACTTTCAAAAATAGTAATTAATATTTCCATAACAAAAGACGTCTTGTTTAATATCAGGAAGATCTAAATAAAACAGATTTACAGGAACAAAATTTCAAACTAGAAATTTAACAGGTTCACTGCCACCAAAAAATAATAATGTACTAGGTACTTGCTCAAAATGCACGTAGGTGAATAAGGAGGCAAGGAAGATTGCCTGGTTTCCTCGTTATTGTTTTGCCTTATTTTGCCTTTCGCCTTTGGACAAAGATAAGCCGACTTCCAGTCTTCAAAATAGAAATTGTGTATTTATTTTTAGGCACAAAGAATTGAGGGAAGAACCACAAAAACGTCTATTTTAGTTCAAAAAATTGGACATTAAATTCGTGTCCTGTAATACATATGTCGGCGCCGGACACAGATGCTGCAAATTATTATTGATGATTAATAGTACCAATCTTAATATTATGTTATCTGTAGAAATCTGTAGAGCAGAAGGTTTGTGATTCCTAAACGTAACACCCGACTGATGCGCAGAAAAAGATAACTGTCAATTAGTTGTGTCATGTCAAGTGTGAGCAGGCGGCTGCGAGGTTATCTTTGAGAGCGTGTTGAGTTTGGTGGAACGTTAAATTGTAGGAAAAGTGGTTGTCAACCATCCAAGATATTATCTCCTTGCCCGTTAACCCACGCCTATGGAGATTCCACCCCTAGAGTTCCTTCTGATAGAGACCCAGTGCCTTTATCAGAAGTGGGATTCGAAGGGCACTATTCAAAGGAGATAAATCTTTCAGCATGCACACCTACGCTACGCAACTCATCAAGTTTTACATGGAGGATGCTGACTCAGACGTTGAGAGTTGGTGCAGGTTGACGGAAATTATTGTGATTGACGTGGACTGGAGAGGCTTTTGTGAGTGAGTGAGTTGAGGGGGCCGGGCCAAGGGCGCCCGGGCCACCCTGTTGCCGTGGTTGAAGGGGCTGTTTACGCCCGGGCCACGCTGATGTAATGTTGGTTTCCTGGTCGCATGGCTGCATGCCTGGATCAGCAGTAATAGTGGTAGTTGGGTTTGAGGTAAATGGTTGAAGGAGCCTTGGCTTATGCCTTGCGCGTCGGGCCATGTTACCTAAACCCTGGTTTCCTGGTCGCATGGCTGCATGCCTGGATCAGCAGTAGTAGTGGTGCGGTTTGAGGTAAATGGTTGAAGGAGCCTTGGCTTAAGCCTTGCGCGTCGGGCCATGTTACCTAAACCCCGGTTTCCTGGTCGAAGGGGCCTCACGCCCGGGCCAGCTGTAATGTTTTGGTTTCCTGGTCGGGCTTCGCGCCCGGGCCAGCTGTAATGGTTTGGTTTCCTGATCCAGGGTCATCACGCCCTGATCAGCTGTATTTATTGTGATTCTACGATCTGATATTCGCACGCTCTGTAGTCAGGAATGGACGAGCTGTGATAATAAGAAATTGAATGTTTACAGATGGACAAACCCTGGAGTAAGCGCACGAGGCCGTGCGATAGTCAGGCTGGCCGTGTCGGCGCCGGACACAGATGCTGCAAATTATTATTGATGATTAATAGTACCAATCTTAATATTATGTTATCTGTAGAAATCTGTAGAGCAGAAGGTTTGTGATTCCTAAACGTAACACCCGACTGATGCGCAGAAAAAGATAACTGTCAATTAGTTGTGTCATGTCAAGTGTGAGCAGGCGGCTGCGAGGTTATCTTTGTGAGCGTGTTGAGTTTGGTGGAACGTTAAATTGTAGGAAAAGTGGTTGTCAACCATCCAAGATATTATCTCCTTGCCCGTTAACCCACGCCTATGGAGATTCCACCCCTAGAGTTCCTTCTGATAGAGACCCAGTGCCTTTACATATAATGTTGGTGGTTCTAGTGTGGGTGATTTCTACGTAATAACAAAAATAAATTATTTGAATATCCATATTATGGTTTCCATTAATAGATTTTATTGGAATAATAATTTTATTGTAATTAATGTGACTATAAAACATGTAAGCGCTTTGGTTTTTCTGTAAGCTTATTATGTTGCTCATTGATAAATAAATAAATAGCATAAGAAAGTTTGCTTACTCTGGGACTAAAATATGGCACCGAGTAAAGTATTTCAATATTTTTATTGGAAATTTTCCATTTCATTAAACACTTTATAAAACAATGTTCAGGAAAACGTTGGTACTTATATAAATTGAAGGTTCCCGTGTACATCATAGTACCTTAGTAGTACCTTTTTCTTGAGGAAAATTGACAAATTACATGTATTATTGGACCTTTCTATTCCGAGCATCCAAATGTTTTCATGATAAAACACAATAACATTTTATTCATTTTCTTTTTGGCAAGCGTTTGGTGAATGTTATAAATCGTAGCTCATTCATATTTATTATTCTATGAATGTTGAACCACCTGAAAAATCTGACACCAAAACTATTATTTATTTACCTACATAATGTACTTACCTAGTATGGTTATAAAACTCCAGTTGCATTTCAATTCCATTCCCTTTGCCTTACAAACCAGCTAAAAAAGAAAAAGAAAAGCAAAGGCTTAAAATTAATTTTCCAACATTAAAATCCTTACATTTCGTTTACTAAAAGCCGCGTAATTCGACGTTACACGGCCTCGCGCCGCGTGTGAAATAAAATTAATTAAAAAATATATCCGAATCAGGTGAAAGGGTTAACCACGGCGCTTTAGAGCTCTCGGTCCGACCTAGTAACCCCGCGAGTGAGAATGCGATATTTAGGTGAAATAATCCGAAAAATACCGGTTAAATTTTGGTTTTCAAACGGTGAAAAAGTACAACTTTATGTTCAAAGTTAAACTTTAAATTCAAACAACGTCGATAAAGTGAAAAATAATATCGGCATTTCATGCCTCATTGGTAGGTAAGGACTAGGTACAGAAGTAACACGTAAAAATGACGAATTATATCAGTATTCTTCATATAGGTAGGACACCTATATGAAGAATACTGATATAATTCGCTAGGAAGTGATGCTCTATTTCTGGGATTTGGCTTGACACTACTTTTTGGGACACCCTGTATAATTTATTTATTTATTATAAGAGCAAATAATATTATATGACAAAAAAGAAACGCAATTTCTGTTTACATCCAAACTAACTTACGAGAGAAATTCTTAACTAAGTATAAGAACACCAAACATCAAATTCAATGAAATAACACAAACTTTCCAAATGTTAACAGACTTTTAACTACAAGAACATTGTGTTACTTGAAAAAGAACACATTGTAATAAATTATTCCGAAATTACTCCGTACAAGTTCTTTAGCAGCCCGCAGGTAGTTCGGCAAAGTTGTACATGATTTAGGTGGTGTAACTTCGTGTTTACCTTGTTGTGTTATAGTTAATAGCCCAGCCCACTCGGCGAATTTACGTTTATACCCGTCAGATCGCCAGTGCGAAGAGAACAGCCACTTATACTTGGACTGACTTCGAAACTTAAATCCCAACTAATATTATAAATGCGAAAGTAACTCTGTCTATCTGTCTGTCTGTTACGCTTTCCCGCTTAAGCCTCGCAACCGATTTCGATGAAATTTGGCAGGGACATAGTTTGAGTCCCGGGAATGGACATAGGATAGTTTTTATCCCGGTTTTTGAAACAGGGACGCGCGCGATAAAGTTTTTCTGTGACAGACAAAATTCCACGCGGGCGAAGCCGCGGGCAGAAAGCTAGTTAATCATAATCAGGTCAGATCTACTGAAGTAGAAGTTTCTGAAACTATTACGCTTGTCATAATCTACACTCAAGAACTGATTACCTAAAGGCGGTGATTGATATAAATATTGAATTAACAACTTAGGTTGGGTTGCACCACCTAACTTTGACCGTAACTATATCGATAACCTGTGTGTATGGTGTTTGACAGATTTTTGACGTTTTTCAAAGTTAAAGTAAGGTGGTGCAACCCAGCCTTAGTGTACACTTGAAACTACGCTTGAGAATCCTTTTTTCGTCCATTGGACGCTATTTGATTCTAATCATAAATTCAATCATAAAAAGCCTTTAAATTCAACTAAAATAGCAGTTACGAGCATATTATGTACATAGTGCTGCATCTAGAGAGTACAATGTGGACAGTAAGTCGACGTAAGGAAGTAAGTAAGTACGAAAAGCAGTAGACAGACAACTAAATCATTAAATATGAACTGTTAATGCTGTGCTGTATAAAGACTTTACAGTTTTACACGATGCGTTTCAATAAGCTCCGTTGCGCGCTGTGCAGACTAAAACGTACATAAGAGGGAAGCTCTTCTATTTTCTATACGTAATCGATCAGCACTTACTCTCCGCGACTCTCGTGTGCGATAACTGTAAATCTTTCAGACAATATCCGACCTGAGATGCTGTTCCCGCTCAGGTTCCATCGGGGATTGTTGTTTATGCTCTGATCTTCTGTAAATAACTGCTAGATATCACGCTACTTGAGGAAATAAGACTTGGTACTTATTTCTAGAAAGAAATAAATATAGTGCAACTGTGGAAGTAATAATGTTTTTGTGAAGTCATAGGCTGGATTGCATCTGTTTACTTCAACAAACGTCAAAAATCTGTCAAACTCCATACAAAAACACCGGTTATCGTCAAGTTACGGTCAAAGTTAGGTGGTGCAACTCAGCCATAGTCTGAAAATGTTGTAAGTTGTAACCCCAGTCTGATGTTACGACCTGCAGTGTAGAGGGAAGTCAGGAAATCATCATCATAATCATCACTTAATAAGCGAATAAGAGTTCATTCAACGAAGTGGAGCAAGGAATGCCTGAAAGCACAATCGACTTGATTATCACTTTCCATCAGGAGAGATGCAGACCATCATTTTCCTCGTTGTGGCAAAAAAAATCACCAGTTTTTTTATCCAGCCACTGCCGCCGCTATTATCTTGAGATCATCGATCAATTAATCAGGTATATCTTACGCTACGTTTCTTGACATTGATTTGCAAATTATTTTATCAGTGACACGGATAAATTTAAGTATTTATGAGTTACCATTTACTTACTTATTTCATTTATTTATTACCAGATAAAATAGGTAGATATCCCTCTTCTCCTTAAAAAAATTTAGCTTCGTATGGTAAAACTTATATGTCTTTTATTACGATCGACGGCGAAGCAAGTTCACGAACTCACTCAAATTGGTTCTCGATACACTACACTTAAGACACTGATATTAATCGTTTGACTGACCATTCGTGGTGTGTAATGAGATTCTATAGATAACAATAAAGAAGTTAAGTAAATCAATGATAAATCTTTCAGTTTTCAATAAATTAACACAGGAGTTAGAAGACTATAAGTGTTCTTTCTTATTATGGTTTAACCAGTTGCATAAAACTCATGTATACAAATAAGATATGAGTACCAATCAAATCTTATGTGTAATGGGTGTCTAAACAGTCAATCGTTATACGTATCACTGTCACAAACAATCCCATTACGTCTAGTCAACAAATGATAGATTAAACTCCCATACGCTCCGACATTCCGACAGCCTCATTAAAGTAAGTAGTACCAAACCAACACTGGGCGCTAAGTGCATCAAACACAAAGTCGATTCGAAATGTAATCACAGTAACATAATTATGTCATACGCTACGTTTCCTGACATGAAATAATTTTCATCGGTGGTCTTAAGGGTGGATTAAAATATTTACTAGTTGCTATTCTCCTTATAAAAAGGGCTTAATTTGTCTGGCAAGACTTTAAATAACTCTTTTATTACGTTCGACGCCGAAGCACGTTTTTGTGAGATGTGAAATTTTATTTAAAAATACTCGATTCCAGATAAGACTGGATTCCAGATTCAAAAATGTTTTCTTTTTCAGTTAGCCAGTTGAATAAAAATTATGTTAACCTCAATTCAAGGAAATCCCAATAAAATGTAACTAAGCACTAACGGTCTTATTCATAATAAAATGCTAATATAGGTTTAAAACCTACATTAGCTAAAACGTTTGATAGGCTTAAAACACTCTTATAAACCTCTGATAAAAAACGTTATTCATAATCGTTTATAAACCTTTGATAGCTAAAACAGAGTTTAATATTTTCTTTCCACAGACTATACAAAAAGAATGAACGAAAACAGCTTTTTTGGTGATTTAACTTGATGGACCATGTAAAATCATAGACAAATCGCAGAAAAAAAAAAACAAAAAATTGGCAGCTGTGACGTTTTACTTACTGACATTGACATTTGGCACGAAAATTTAATAAAGTTTTCGGTTTTTTCGATCAACTCCCAAGTTTTATCAAACTTTTATAAAACTTGGGATTGTATGTTCTGGATTCTGTACCTCTTACCCTGTACTCTGCAATAAGCTCTTACGACGACCCGGCTAGTTACATCGGATACTAATTATGTCCATGACGAAGGAGAACAGACCGCCTAAAAGGCAACGATCAGAAAACTGGTTGGAGGAAGATAAGGTAGTACTTATTTTTAGCCTGATAAAGTGCCTACTAATTTTTGTAGCATGGTTTTATTTATGTTTGACGCCTAGTGTTTGCTTTTCAGTATTTGCTGAAAGAGTTGGTGAAAGAAAGAGTAAATGCAATCGAAAATAAAAATACAGACACTAACACGAATAAACGGAAGGTTGCGGCTTGGGCTGATTTACAAACAACGTTGGTACATCTTTTGATTTCTGCCTTCAATATAAAATTTTGCCTTTACCTGTAATTCAAAATCCTGTCATTTCTTTTTCAGGTTTAATTCAATGTGCGCTGGTATGAACCGCTCCATTACCCAGTTAAAATCGCAATGGAGCCTCATAAAAATCAGTGCGAAGAAAGACAAGACCATTGCTAGGCAGGCTCAAATTAAAACTGGCGGTGGTCCACCATTATCAGTGCCTGACGATAGGGCTGATGATATAGCATCTTGGTTGCCCAATGAATTTGTAGTCGATGTTAACAGATTTGACTCGGACTCAAATAAAAGTGAATTAATTAACATTCAAGAGGAGGAATCAACTCAAAATACGCAAGATCAGGAATTGATAAATAATGAAGAAATCCAATATGAATTGGTGGTACTTGATGAAGAAATAGAAGATACACATGCTTGTACTACTAGAGGCATATTGGAAGATAAAGAAAATAAAAAAGTAGAGGCAAAAGAAAATAAAGCAAAACCTAATTTTAAAGCACCAGCAATCAAAAAAAAAAGGAAACTGTTAAACAAAGAAGGCTTAATTGATTTAAGCAAAGTTAGGATTTCCGAAATTGCAGAAACAGAATCAAAATGCCGGATTGAACTGCATGAAGTTCAAATGGAAAACGAACGGAAGAAAGGGAGAAACTTGGATCTTGAGCATCAATTATTACAGGAAAAACTTAAATATTACACTCACATTAATAAAGAATAATAAGTCTTTTGATGTTAAAGTTTTTCAAGTACTAACAGATTCTAAATAATAAGTTAGTTCCTCCCTTACTTCTGTTTGTTTTTAATTTGTATTTTATGCAGTTCCAATCCGCATTTTGATTGTGTTTCTGCAATATATTTAGACGGCTATGAATATGTTTACTAGTCATAACTTAATAAGAGTTTGAGATTACTATTAACTAGCTGTTGCCCACGACTCCGCCTGCGTAGACTACTATTTCTGTAACCTACAGGATCTGTGCATTTTTCCAGGATAAAAAGAAGCCTATATGTTATTCGAGACTATATAATCTATCTGTTTTAGCAATTTATTTGTTTATAAGAATTGAACTGTGATTTTTAGTAAGTAAGTTTAATAATTGTACTTAAATTAGTGATATAAAGTAAATACACATATGCCTAGTCACAAACATTCGCCTTTATAATAATAGTGTAAATTATGGTTATTTTGTTTTAAATGTAGAAGGTTGATAACCTCCGAATAGAAACGTTTATACTTAAGCAATTTCTTTGTTTTAAAGAATTGAACTGTGATTTTTAATAAGTAAGTTTGTTGAAACTAATTGTACTTAAATTAGTGATATAAAGTAATTTGTTTTGAATTTTTGCAGAATAATTGCTTTTTTAAAGAGAACTACAGGTTTTGTTTTTGTGATAGTAACAAATTGGACTGAAAATTGAAATACAGGTATTTTTCAATCAAATATTCTTTTTATTTTCATTAAGATGCCAGGAACAGTATCTGAAAAATTAAAATACAACATTTTCATGAACTCAAATGACATTACATAAAAGTAAATCGTTGGAATTTATCAAAATGTATTTTAGTACCATTCAAAAATGTTGATTTATAAAATTTTGTAGTATCAACTGCGACCTACGCCTCAACAATGAAGGTCGGTTGTCGTGAACACTGTTCTCCGTCGAAAGTTGCGGAGTTACAGGGACCTGCTCCATATGTTGTTCTGAAAAATATTATGAATTTGTCAACATTTTGTCATAAAGATTTGTATTCCTTATGTACAGTCAAATTGATAACATTTACCTAACAATGTGTCATTCATATCAATGGCTATATTATGTAATACAGCCAATGCTATGATCACAGCTTTTCCATTTTGGAGGCTTACTGGTAAGCCATGGAGTAGGCATTGGAACCGCTGCTTCCACACCCCAAAACACCTTTCAACAGTGTTCCTAGTTGAGATGTGAGCATTATTGTATGCTTCTTCTTCTGGACGACTAGGCCTTAAAATAGGTGTAAATAGATATGGCAGAAGAGGGTAGCCCGAATCGCCAATAAGGCGTCCTCTAAACTGCCTATCCTCAAATCGTTGTTTTATATTGCTCTCCATAAAAATTCGACTGTCATGTGTACTGCCTCGCCATCTAGCCACTATATCCATTATTTTGAGGTCAGCATCACAGACAACCTAAAATAAAAAAAACAGTATCCTGTAGGTAATCCATCAAATAATATAGTGTTGAATGTTGCTAAAATTTAGATCATACAAAGTAAAAATTATAGACATTATTAAAACAAATCTTTCTCTGTTGTAAACTGTATAAAATCAAAATATATTTTACCTGAACATTCAGGGAATAATAGCCTTTTCTATTAATATAGTACTGGGCCATGTCACCTCCGGTTTTTTTAATTTTAATGTGGGTGCAATCTATGGCTCCTATCACCCCAGGAAAATTTTTAATTGCTCTAAATTTGGCACTAATTCTTTCCTGCTCTCCTATAGTGATAGGCATTTTGATGAAGGAATTTGCCTTATTCGCGATTGCATGCGCGACTCTGGCGCATATCCGGCTCACTGTCGGCTGACTTAGGCCATGGAGGTCACCAGCATCATCTTGTACCTGAAAATGTATGAAAATAATTATAGCAGCCACGACAAAGGGATAAAATAAAACACTTTTTTGTGCTTACCTCACGACGTCCCCAACATCTTATGGCCACTAAAACTTGCAGTTCAGGACACGTGCCACCACCTCTAGCGCTCTGAACCAGATCATCTTCCACCAAATCTATGATGGTGCGCACTGTGTCCTTATTGAACCTATATTTTATTTTAAAATTTAGGTCCCGCAAATCGAATGGGTTGCTTCGTTGGCGGTAGAGCTTTCTACGTCGCGCTGGGTCGGCATTATTGGCTAAATGCACAATTGCATTTATAGCATTCATTTTCACAAGCAAGGATCACAGCAAGGATATTTTGAATAAATAAACCAACGAAGTGACATTCATATGAAATGACATTTATAAAAGTTAGGTTAAAATAGGTTTATTAGAGCTTTAAACAAGGCCCGAGCTCTCGATAACTTATCACACAGTTATAAGAGGATTTTAGCGCTAAATGACGATTATGAATAACAATTTTTATCAAACGTTTTATAAACCTCTAATAAGCATTTGATAAAATGTGAAAAATGATTATGAATAAGACCGTAAGCATTCAATCGAAGTAAGCAGTCAATCATTATACGTATCGCATTCATAAACAACTCAATCACAATCAGATTACGTAGGTAGTCAACAAAATTAATGATAGATTAAACTCCCATACGCTCCGACAGCCTCATTAAACTAGTATCAAACCAACACGGCGCTAACTGCATCAAACAAACTCGGTTCGAAATGTAATCACAGTCACATCAAATGAGACGCAAACTTAATGCAGCTGCCGTGTTGAGTACTAACTTTTGGACGACTGACGCGTGAAGGTATAGGTTTAGTGCTAACTCAGTCAGTGTTTGAGGTTACATGGGAGCGACACGGGAGGGGACTTGACATAATAATATTGTGATGTGACAAAGCATAATAATTCTGAAGGTGATCTGAAGTCTCACTGACATTATTCCGTGGTAGGCAGTAAATAAATGTACTGATTTTAACAACGAAATTACTTAAAACTTACTATGAAATTGGCAAAAATATACAGGATGGAAACTGTACTAAATGTATGGAAATTGGAAACATTGATTTTTTTTCTGTAACCTATTATTGATACCGTTTGATAGAGCTCGAGCACTTTCAGGATCGGTAACCAGTTCGTTCGATATCTTGTATAGTTTACAAATACTTAATCGTGTGAGATCACATCGTTTCCACCCTGTATGCAACACACTCCCTTTTTGAAGGTTGTAAGAGATTCAAAATATTGAACCTAAATCATTACAAAAGGTAAGTAATAGTTACCGTCATCTATCAACACAACAGTTCCAACCAATTTAGATCGCAGATAGTTATTATGACACTGGCATCGCTAAGAAAGTATTTTCAAATTCAACCCCAAGGGGGTAAACTTGGGTTCAAATTTTGTACAGAGAAAAAGAGATTATAGTCAACCAAAGCGAAGCAGTGTGGGTGGAAAGCTATTCACTACTAAAACTAGCGTCACTAAGTACCTACTTCTTCTAACGTATTGAACCAAGTTATTTGTCCAATGAAGTCAAACGGAAACTTGCCGAATGCAACAACAGCGTCTGTCTCCTTCTGACAATTTACTTTCAGGTGGCTTGGGGAATCGTGGGCGTCTTTTGAGGTCAGATAAGGTCAAATGACTCACCTTACAGGGTTGAAGGTGAAAGTCAAATGCACTTGATAGCCTTCATGGGTCAGATATGTACGAAATATAGCCATGATTGGTGAAAGGAAAAGTCATCGGTTCTATGATAATAATTAGTGTTATTATAAAGAGGAAAGATTTCATTGTTTGTTTGTTTGTATTGTAATAAGTAGGCTCCGAAACCACTGATAACTACCGATTTGAAAAATTCTTTCATCTTTAGAATCCTACATTAGGTATTTCTGATGAGCATAGGCGGTACGAAGTTCGCCGGGGCATTTAGTTTCAGAGTAGTTAAACACAGAATCATCGTCATCTACGACGAAATAAGACGATTTCTTCGAGATGTGCATATTTAATTTGTAAGCATAAAAAACAAAAATTGGACTTACGAGTTTATTGGTCTACTAATTGTTACAAAAAATTCATTAGTTATTCCTCAGAATGCATTAAATTTTGAACGCTCAGTTTGACAATAAACAACATTTCAAAGCAAATTCTAATGAATCAAAAGGACTATCTACGCTTTTTTCGTCATCGGCCTCACGTCCTAAAATTAATTACATCGTAAAGCGGGCAAAACTTCCTCCGAGGACGATATAACCGGGTGATAACCGGGGAGGTCAAACAGTTAAACCGTACTTGGATGATTGATTAGTTAAACTGGGACAACATTGTTTTTCTGGTAAGATATTAGCCAGAATCCTATGACAGTCCGACAATCATCATTATTTCAGCCATTAGACGTCCACTCCTGAACATAGGCCTCCCCAATGATTTCCATAATGACCTATTGATAGCGGCCCAAAAGGGTAAAGGTGTTGGACTGACCGACTCGTGATTCGAGGAACACGGGTTTGATCCCCGCCGCCGCTTGACTATTCTGCTATTGTGGTGAACTACTTACTAGTGGGTAACACGAGGGGTTAACGGAGTTGCTAATATTCTTTAAAAAAAACTGCTTTAGTACACAATATTCTAGTTCATGTCGACGTATATGCTTAAAAGCAAACATTTTATAGCAAAATATCTCTATCCGTACCCATTGTACAGATAGCGTAACCGTATAGGTATACGCTGTAAAAGGTATTTTTCGTTTGATCTCGACTCACGGGTTTCGATAAACGACAATGTACGGTCTGTTTATTGCGTAGACAAGCCACCGGAATTCCGTATAGCTTGACAAATTACGGCACCCATAGCGTGTTTCCGAATGAACTGAGAGGCCACTACAATTTATAATGAACGATTGATAAGGCGTGATAAATTGGAGGGTTAACGATAAAAGGAAAACTAGGATGACGTTCTAGAATGTTTTCTTCTTTCTCCATTTTTATTGGTTGTTGAGAGGTTTCTTTACAAAGCAGTAGAGACTACAAGATCATAATGATGATGATGATTAAAATTACATTTAAAACTATATTTTCAAATCAAAGGCTTATTCCATATTAGGTCCTGAATTATTTGAAAAACATAAATACTTACACAAGACACATGGCCTACAATAAACGTAATATAATAATTTAATCATCATCATCGTCAGCTCTTGTAGTCTACAGCAGGAACACGACTCTCTCCAGTTTTTCGCAGGAAAATGAAGGACTGACTTATCTTCCTGCCATGCTGGAGACGGGTTGAGAAGGTATATTTCTCCCAATATTTCCTGTTTCCATATTTAATCAATTGATAGAAACAAAGGGAAAGCGTAGTTAAAATAAAGAGGTATCCTTTATTACAAAGAGCTGCCGCCTCTTTTTTACTTTTATTTATATTTGCCAATATTTCCTTTGTCTGTGCTTATTCTTGTTTAAATCTATAATTTTCGTTTCTCATAGGAGGTAAGCGTTCTATTCTAACATACTCATTAAAATCATTCGCTCAACGAGTCTACAGTAAGATCTCTACATCTTCTTGAAATACGTAGAGCCAAAATACATTTATTTTTAACAGGTTTACGTAACACAGTACGAGTACTATTTACTAGAGCAGGGTACATAATTTTAAGCATAATGTAGTATAGGTATACTTGAAACGATTTTCAACTAGCGAAAACGAAATCTTAATAAACATCCAGCATTTTGTTCTTTAAATGTAATTTTATTGTCTGCTATGAATTTTGAGTAACACTAACAAGCCTAAACTTTAACTTAATGTAGTTATAAATAACTTCTTTGCGAATCCAATTTCATTAATTGTAGATAGGTACGTGTAGGGCCTATAATATAGAGTTGCTATTCTCAATACTCTTCACTAGCTATTGTTGTATACCCGATTTCGTTGTTATTTTTATCTCAAGATCAATTTTCTCGTAAGTTACGTATTCTTTAAAGGACTTCGAAATTAAATTAAATTAAATAAAAACACTTTTAATTTATTTCTTACATCCAGGCCCAGACACTTTTTAAGTTTTTCTCTTAAAGGGACTATTCCCACCGCTGGAACTTCTGTGTAGCCTACAGTAAGGTCTACAGCTTGACCGCCAATTTTCTCTTAAGTTAACGTATTTTTTCTTGTGTAAAATCAAATAAGTATCTTCTCAGCATACTAAAGATATCTCAACTAGTCCGTCGAATTCCAAAGGCATCGTCCCAGCGTCTATGCTAAGTATACCTAAGTTTTTCCGACTAGCAGCTGTTCCAGATATAACAAAATGGCGGCGAAGTTCCCGCGTAAATCAAGATAGCGGCTGATAAGCGCAACTTGAGCATATAAAACGTTCTAATGGCTGCAAAAGTCAGAAATAATATTAGGATGCTATTTTAAATCTTGTGAAAATGGTTTAACATTATTTTACATCTAACGGTCTTATTCATAATAAAATGCTAATATAGGTTTAAAACCTACATTAGCTAAAACGTTTGATAGGCTTAAAACACTCTTATAAACCTCTGATAAAAAACGTTATTCATAATCGTTTATAAACCTTTGATAACTAAAACAGAGTTTAATATTTTCTTTCCACAGACTATACAAAAAGAATGAACGAAAACAGCTTTTTTGGTGATTTAACTTGATGGACCATGTAAAATCATAGACAAATCGCAGAAAAAAAAAACAAAAAATTGGCAGCTGTGACGTTTTACTTACTGACATTGACATTTGGCACGAAAATTTAATAAAGTTTTCGGTTTTTTCGATCAACTCCCAAGTTTTATCAAACTTTTATAAAACTTGGGATTGTATGTTCTGGATTCTGTACCTCTTACCCTGTACTCTGCAATAAGCTCTTACGACGACCCGGCTAGTTACATCGGATACTAATTATGTCCATGACGAAGGAGAACAGACCGCCTAAAAGGCAACGATCAGAAAACTGGTTGGAGGAAGATAAGGTAGTACTTATTTTTAGCCTGATAAAGTGCCTACTAATTTTTGTAGCATGGTTTTATTTATGTTTGACGCCTAGTGTTTGCTTTTCAGTATTTGCTGAAAGAGTTGGTGAAAGAAAGAGTAAATGCAATCGAAAATAAAAATACAGACACTAACACGAATAAACGGAAGGTTGCGGCTTGGGCTGATTTACAAACAACGTTGGTACATCTTTTGATTTCTGCCTTCAATATAAAATTTTGCCTTTACCTGTAATTCAAAATCCTGTCATTTCTTTTTCAGGTTTAATTCAATGTGCGCTGGTATGAACCGCTCCATTACCCAGTTAAAATCGCAATGGAGCCTCATAAAAATCAGTGCGAAGAAAGACAAGACCATTGCTAGGCAGGCTCAAATTAAAACTGGCGGTGGTCCACCATTATCAGTGCCTGACGATAGGGCTGATGATATAGCATCTTGGTTGCCCAATGAATTTGTAGTCGATGTTAACAGATTTGACTCGGACTCAAATAAAAGTGAATTAATTAACATTCAAGAGGAGGAATCAACTCAAAATACGCAAGATCAGGAATTGATAAATAATGAAGAAATCCAATATGAATTGGTGGTACTTGATGAAGAAATAGAAGATACACATGCTTGTACTACTAGAGGCATATTGGAAGATAAAGAA
Organism: Ostrinia nubilalis; assembly: GCF_963855985.1. Lineage (NCBI taxonomy): Eukaryota > Metazoa > Arthropoda > Insecta > Lepidoptera > Crambidae > Ostrinia > Ostrinia nubilalis. Next base: position 4,553,361 of record NC_087091.1, on the reverse strand, counting down.
AATAAAAAAGTAGAGGCAAAAGAAAATAAAGCAAAACCTAATTTTAAAGCACCAGCAATCAAAAAAAAAAGGAAACTGTTAAACAAAGAAGGCTTAATTGATTTAAGCAAAGTTAGGATTTCCGAAATTGCAGAAACAGAATCAAAATGCCGGATTGAACTGCATGAAGTTCAAATGGAAAACGAACGGAAGAAAGGGAGAAACTTGGATCTTGAGCATCAATTATTACAGGAAAAACTTAAATATTACACTCACATTAATAAAGAATAATAAGTCTTTTGATGTTAAAGTTTTTCAAGTACTAACAGATTCTAAATAATAAGTTAGTTCCTCCCTTACTTCTGTTTGTTTTTAATTTGTATTTTATGCAGTTCCAATCCGCATTTTGATTGTGTTTCTGCAATATATTTAGACGGCTATGAATATGTTTACTAGTCATAACTTAATAAGAGTTTGAGATTACTATTAACTAGCTGTTGCCCACGACTCCGCCTGCGTAGACTACTATTTCTGTAACCTACAGGATCTGTGCATTTTTCCAGGATAAAAAGAAGCCTATATGTTATTCGAGACTATATAATCTATCTGTTTTAGCAATTTATTTGTTTATAAGAATTGAACTGTGATTTTTAGTAAGTAAGTTTAATAATTGTACTTAAATTAGTGATATAAAGTAAATACACATATGCCTAGTCACAAACATTCGCCTTTATAATAATAGTGTAAATTATGGTTATTTTGTTTTAAATGTAGAAGGTTGATAACCTCCGAATAGAAACGTTTATACTTAAGCAATTTCTTTGTTTTAAAGAATTGAACTGTGATTTTTAATAAGTAAGTTTGTTGAAACTAATTGTACTTAAATTAGTGATATAAAGTAATTTGTTTTGAATTTTTGCAGAATAATTGCTTTTTTAAAGAGAACTACAGGTTTTGTTTTTGTGATAGTAACAAATTGGACTGAAAATTGAAATACAGGTATTTTTCAATCAAATATTCTTTTTATTTTCATTAAGATGCCAGGAACAGTATCTGAAAAATTAAAATACAACATTTTCATGAACTCAAATGACATTACATAAAAGTAAATCGTTGGAATTTATCAAAATGTATTTTAGTACCATTCAAAAATGTTGATTTATAAAATTTTGTAGTATCAACTGCGACCTACGCCTCAACAATGAAGGTCGGTTGTCGTGAACACTGTTCTCCGTCGAAAGTTGCGGAGTTACAGGGACCTGCTCCATATGTTGTTCTGAAAAATATTATGAATTTGTCAACATTTTGTCATAAAGATTTGTATTCCTTATGTACAGTCAAATTGATAACATTTACCTAACAATGTGACATTCATATCAATGGCTATATTATGTAATACAGCCAATGCTATGATCACAGCTTTTCCATTTTGGAGGCTTACTGGTAAGCCATGGAGTAGGCATTGGAACCGCTGCTTCCACACCCCAAAACACCTTTCAACAGTGTTCCTAGTTGAGATGTGAGCATTATTGTATGCTTCTTCTTCTGGACGACTAGGCCTTAAAATAGGTGTAAATAGATATGGCAGAAGAGGGTAGCCCGAATCGCCAATAAGGCGTCCTCTAAACTGCCTATCCTCAAATCGTTGTTTTATATTGCTCTCCATAAAAATTCGACTGTCATGTGTACTGCCTCGCCATCTAGCCACTATATCCATTATTTTGAGGTCAGCATCACAGACAACCTAAAATAAAAAAAACAGTATCCTGTAGGTAATCCATCCAATAATATAGTGTTGAATGTTGCTAAAATTTAGATCATACAAAGTAAAAATTATAGACATTATTAAAACAAATCTTTCTCTGTTGTAAACTGTATAAAATCAAAATATATTTTACCTGAACATTCAGGGAATAATAGCCTTTTCTATTAATATAGTACTGGGCCATGTCACCTCCGGTTTTTTTAATTTTAATGTGGGTGCAATCTATGGCTCCTATCACCCCAGGAAAATTTTTAATTGCTCTAAATTTGGCACTAATTCTTTCCTGCTCTCCTATAGTGATAGGCATTTTGATGAAGGAATTTGCCTTATTCGCGATTGCATGCGCGACTCTGGCGCATATCCGGCTCACTGTCGGCTGACTTAGGCCATGGAGGTCACCAGCATCATCTTGTACCTGAAAATGTATGAAAATAATTATAGCAGCCACGACAAAGGGATAAAATAAAACACTTTTTTGTGCTTACCTCACGACGTCCCCAACATCTTATGGCCACTAAAACTTGCAGTTCAGGACACGTGCCACCACCTCTAGCGCTCTGAACCAGATCATCTTCCACCAAATCTATGATGGTGCGCACTGTGTCCTTATTGAACCTATATTTTATTTTAAAATTTAGGTCCCGCAAATCGAATGGGTTGCTTCGTTGGCGGTAGAGCTTTCTACGTCGCGCTGGGTCGGCATTATTGGCTAAATGCACAATTGCATTTATAGCATTCATTTTCACAAGCAAGGATCACAGCAAGGATATTTTGAATAAATAAACCAACGAAGTGACATTCATATGAAATGACATTTATAAAAGTTAGGTTAAAATAGGTTTATTAGAGCTTTAAACAAGGCCCGAGCTCTCGATAACTTATCACACAGTTATAAGAGGATTTTAGCGCTAAATGACGATTATGAATAACAATTTTTATCAAACGTTTTATAAACCTCTAATAAGCATTTGATAAAATGTGAAAAATGATTATGAATAAGACCGTAAATGTTTCTGTTATCCATAGGTCTACGTATCTTATTTTCATTAAATCCAGAAATAATTACTCATTAGTATTGTTATTGTTCAAAAGTTTTCTTCAACATTTAAGTATTTTCTGGTAGTAGTAGTCGCTACTACCACCATAATGTTAAACTTTCTGAGCTACTATAACAAACACCGTAAAGTCACATTGGTAGATCAAACACTAATCTGCTGTTTACATTCTTTAGATAACAAAAATGGAAGCCACGAAAATGAAGGATAACAAAATAAAGAAAGATTTTTCGTGTCAAAATACGATGTTCACTTGAAAGCAGAGCCACAGCAGAGCGGAGAAAACATAGTTCAAGGGACAAGGTTATAAATATTTTCATCATAACTAACGGATACCTACATGCGACTTTGTTCAGAAATTATAAGTGCTAGTAAGTTAAAAATAATCAAAATTATTACATGTAAATATTAAAAGAAACCACCAATTTTCAAGATGCAATCATACAAAACAATTTGCAGTAGAATAGTGAATAGACCAAAGAGAGTTGTACAAAATCAATTTCTCTGAACCTATGACATTTATCAAGCAGCTTCTTAGTTTCGACACTCCAAAGTTTGCATGCGATTTTCAGTTTGTCCTAATTGCAGAAATCGGCTTTGTTACACGAGATTACAAAGTCGATTGCCAAGAAAAACATTGATTAATGTAAATAATGTTAATGTAGTCTGTCATGCGCCTTTTACTATAATTCTTCTGATTAATTTCGTTGCGGGTCTAATGACAGTTTTTCTTTCCCTCGTGACAAACTTGACCTTCTCTGGTTGGGTTTTTATTGGCGATCAAGTTGTAGATCCTGGCTATACAGGAGTTGCAGCGGTGGGAACGAGAGGTGGGAATAGTTCAGTAAAAAAAATTTAGCTTTATGCCTATACCAGCTAAATCATACAAACGTGCAAATGTAGAAGCAGCACACCACTCACTTGACACACGCAGCCGCTTTGAAATTATAATGCTGCTTTGTTTCGTTTCTTTGAAGCTCATTCTTAGCACTCGTACAGTCTTTCTGCTTTGCATTATGAATGGAAACGTGGAGGCTTAACCGCGTGTTTCACATCGTGTTTCTTTTTTTTGTATTTTCTTTGAAATATGTTAAAACCTGCCAATATTCTTTTTTTGCTTTGAAGTTTGATGTTTGTTCAAGCGAGCTTCAAATGTTGGATAACAAGATTATTTTGAAACTCGTGATTGAATGTTCTTTTTAACTTAACAATTAGCACCACTGGCAAGATACAGTACAAGATCTAACTCCACAGTAACGCTAACTGGCGAGGGCAAATACAATAGCCTATTACTCTATTCCAAAAGTAATTTATTCAAAATAATAGCACATAACTGTAATTTTCACTTCGTATTTTAGAGAATAATATATTAGCTTTAGTTTACAGATCAAAACAACGATTATGAAATACCAGAGCGCTATCTTTCGCAAGCCACAAGGCAATTTGAAATTACAACGCTAATAATGGTTACAAAAGGGGTAAGATTATGAGAGAAATGCGGTTATTTCGCTTTTAATTAATATTAGCAGCTGTATCGAGATTTTGCGGTTCAAATTATTAGGATAAAGTTTCCCTTCTGTTTTGTTAGGCATACGAAAAGCCTCCGCTAAGAAAGATTAAAGATTTTTAGAGTATTTTTCTTTAAGTTTCTTTTTTCCATTGACATCTTTGGCGGTTTTTGATTGCAAGTTGTGCGCACGACAATTTCTTTTATGATAAATCCACGCGGACTGAAGTTAGTACTTGTATATAAATACCTAATAACACTGGTATTTTGCAGTGGTTTGTACATGCTCAATGTGTACATGATTATGCTAAATGATTTATTTATTCATATAAAATTAGGGAATATGGGCTAAATCTTCTACAACCTTTAAATTAGAGAAAGTCGTGCGTGATGATAATAATTGTGATGTCCATACAAATTTCAAAATAAAAATATGTTAGAACTGTTTACAGTTAAAAAGTTCACACCACGATAACCATATAAAGTTTTTCACTAAACATTTCTTCACAAAAAACATAAGTAAAACTTAAAAGAATTCCTATTAGCAGAGAATTTTTCAAAGTTTTCCCGAAAAATTTAAAATAATGTTATGCTTGGAGCATATACGAGAAGTGTGTTCCCAAGTTGGTGGTTTGCCTTTTAGCAAAGTAAGGTAGATGCTTAGTTTTTCATGTGTGAATATTTTAAAACTTTTGCGACATGCAAAAGTTAAGCCATTTTTTAGTTATTGTACTACTTTTTCTAGTTCATATACAAAGTTGAGGGAAATCGTAATTTCTGTTTTTCATATCTTGTAAGGTAGGTTAACATTATATCATATAGTTTGTTACTTTACGCTATTACGATCTTATATCTGTTGTTCTTATTACCAAACAGTTTAACAAACTTATTACTAACCATCATGTTAATCTAAACATTTACCTATAAGTTGTTACTGAGTTTTTTATGCATAGCAAGGCAGGACATAGGCATCATTGGCCTATGTTCAGCAGTGGACGTTCTGTGGCGGAAATCATGACAATGAAGGCAGGTATTTGACCGCAATCGCACCGAATGTACCAATTTATGAAGAACGAAGGGTTTCCCAACCTTTATTTTGCCGAGCCTCCCCGAACAAAACAAAAGCCATTCACGCACATGTAAGGGCATGTGCATGAAATGCTAATAAATGATCTAGGTATTATTGTCTATAGGTATTTTATGGTCAGTAAATTCACCAAGCACAAAGATTTTAACCTAAAAAATGACTGTCATATTAATCCGTGTCACATTTTATAAAATCTGTAAACAACGAGTCGACTTCAACAATCGATGATTGATGAAGTGTCCAAGTCTATTGAACAAAAAGAGTCTGATAATCTGAACGACACTAGAACTCGATTATCTCGAAAACAATAGCCCGAAGCGCATTGAAAATTATCCCGAAAATGAACGCTGTAATTTTCAACGTTAAATACTGTATTGTGACAAGCCCATGGCATTATTTTTAAGCCAAAATTAAGTAAAGGATAAAGTTAAATGTATTAAATGTATAAATGTATTTGAAATAACTATCACATGTTTATTGAGGTGATTCCCGCGACCTCCAGAAGATTGACGGTCTATCAACAGCAGCAACGCAACGGCATCAGCTCTACATGTTATGCCTTTAAAATAAAATCCTACTTCCTGCTAATACTCATATTATAAATGCGAAAGTTTACAAAGATGTATGTTTCATTCTGGGAGTGGGTAGTAAATGCGAAAAAACGCTCAACGGTTGGAATGTGTTGTTACTCTTTCACGCAAAAACTAATTAAACGATTTGGATGTAACTTTACAGTATTATTGTTCATACATCAAAATTTGATAATGATCAGTGACAAATTTAATTTCACGCGGGCGAAGCCGTGGGCAAATGCTATTGTAATAATATTATAAATTATTTAATAAACTCCTGGGTTTTCGCCAAATTAACGACAACGATGCCATTGCGGTCAGCCGCTGAGTGCGGTTGGCTCGGTTGAATTTTCGATAAGTTACAAATGTGTTCAGCATTAACTCTATACACAGCAAAGCAATTTGGCTGATTAACGAAATTTGATTGATTACAGAGTCCGCAATAGATAAGTGACCACTGTTAAGGAAATCATCAATCATGTTAGTTGATGACATTTTACGATCCCAACAATAATAATTTCATGTAAATTTGGCAAATGTGAAGTTTAATTGGTAACTCGTATGTGTGTTATAGAATGCTGTTTGTTTTCCTAACAATAAAATAAATAAAATATTGCCAAGTCTTAGCAAAATAATGGTCCCGATTTAGGCGTGCAATGTGAAAAAGTTATTAGATCTCATGTAGAGTCAAGCTTCTAACTCTACTCGCCCTAAATCTACAAACCCTAACCAACAAACTACACTTAATATGTCAAAATATGTAGCACAGCCGTTCATCTAATCTGTTGCCTTACATAACCTTACACATACTCGTATGTATTGTGGAGTATTTATTATATCTAGGTACCTGTGATCCCAACATTGTAATCGTGTCAATCGTTTTAACAGACCACTCGTTTATATGTATAAGTATTGCGTCTAGATATACGAACTATACTTAATTACAACTCAAATCATATTCACTCCAAAGCTACTAATATGGGTGACAATCTGAGTGTAGTTTTCAAGTCTTTAAGTATTCTCAGGTAGAAAACGAGACATTACCTTGAATAATATAATACAGTTTAAAATCTAGGAACACTTTTAGTCCTAGATTTTTGGGAGTGTCAATGCCATTTCAAAATCGAGTCCTCATCATCTGAATACCGAATTATTGATCAGAGTGATACGATTAATTCGCAATCACTCATTCCGATTGCCGTGAAATAGATTAATGATTCGGATTTGAATCTAACGTGTTTATGTGAAAATGCGCTTGCTGATTCAAAACATTAGTCGGCTCGAAATTACCAACTCGTTAATCGAGTTACTTTTTTTTTTTTCTCTTATATCCGTGGTCCCAGCGGCAATCTGTAGGGAACTACAATAATCCACTCCTGTGTCCGTTTGCACTGTTCTTTGTAATGGGTAGGGTGGAGTCCAGTGACTCAGTTGCCCTCAGTGGTCATGGTTTCTCAACTGTCCTGGAATCTACTAAGGAGACCCCTGACACTATCTCTCGAGTTCGAGTTACTGTGATTTTAAATCTACCAAAACGTCAAACCTTTGTTTTATGATCAGTTATTTTATGTTTTATATAATATTTCTATGTAATTGTTCCTATCATTATTATCTTGAAAAGTGCTTCCCACGCCTAAAGCAAAAATATAAGTTTCTTTTTCTCCAATTACTCTTTTCATTTCATTATTAGAGCTTTCTCGTTGTGGATAAAAAATTGTCTTTTGCTTTTTAATACAAATAATAACATGGCTTTTCTATCTTGATTTTTGTAGTTTCGTTACAATTAGTTTTCATTTTCAATCATTTCAATAACGGTCCTATCTGTATATCGTTTAGATACCTGTAAGAGACCTAATTGCTAAGGAACCCTAAGCTTAGAAGGTAGGTATCCAATAAACTAAGTGGAACTTTAGCGTGAACAATGGAGCTATAAGTTTTAATCCTAGTGGCTTGCGAGAGGTGTACCAGTATTAGGAACGTAGAGTTAATAGGAGAGTTCGTGTATTTTATATAAACGTCGGAACCTCAATTTTTTAACGATTACTTTAAAATATGGAGTACTAGCTTTCCGCCCGCGGCTTCGCCCACGTAGAATTTTGTCTGTCAGAGAAAAACTCTATGGCGCGCGTCCCTGTTTCAAAAACCGGGATAAAAACTATCCTATGGCCTTTCTCGGGACTCAAACTATCTCATTGCCAAATTTCATCAAAATCGGTTCTGTGGTTTACGTGAAAGCGTGACAGACAGACAGACAGACAGACAGATTTACTTTCGCATTTATAATATTAGTATAGATTTTTAAGGTTTCCAGTAATTACATTCAATATGGGCTATACGCAAACTGGCAATGAAAATCAATATGAATAATACGGTAACACTTGCATGCGATAGCATTATTGTTAATTTTTAATTTGCAATTTTGTGTAGTGTAAGACAACTTGGAGGCTAGTCCAGCTAAGTGAAGTGACTTGTGAAAGGACGTTGGCAAAAGCTAGAAGTTACAAGCCATGGTAAAATAGCACTTATTAGAGGAAGCATTTGTCCAGCAGTGGACTGCTATGGACTGATGAATACTTGTAGTTTCGATAATAAAACAAAGCTCTGTATGAAACTGAACGGCTTATAACTCCGTATTTATTCGAACAATAAATAATGGCTGTATAACAGACGCGTTGTCTACCTCAAGTCAATACTGGGTACATTGGCGGACGGCCAACTGATTTATCGGAGTCAATCAAGCCGCATAGTGGCTGTAGAACGGTTCTAAGAGACGCAGTCATGTGGCGACGCCGAAAACTGTTGTGTGGAAATAAACGAGTGATTGGGTGATAAGTAATGTATATTTATTTATCGTCTAGTGTTTTCTGAAGAATCAGGATCGATTCTTCAGAAAACACTAGACGATAAAACACTTTCATGTAAAATATTGCCAATACTAGACCATATACCGGGTGTTAGGTAAATGGGTTATATGAGCCAACACTAGCCCATGTTAACATGGGCATATACTCGTAAATGGTATGGTGAAGTCAGAAATTTGATATCTTTTTAATTAATTATATTAATCAGTACCGCTCGAACACTCGTTGTCGGAACACGTACACCGGCTCAACAGTCACCCCAGTAGTTGTCAACCTTTTTTGTTAACTTTGTGCTCTCGTTTCACTCTAAAATCAACCATGAAGTGCGCGATGTGCAACTCGAGTTTCAATGATGGAGCGCAGTGTGGATCATGCAAGAGGCACCTGGATTTCACCTGTGCCAACATTTCGGAAACAGCCTATCGCAAATTGCGGTCTGACAGACGAGCGGCCTGGAAATGTCCCGCCTGCAGGAATCCCTCACCCAGCCCTTCACCGGCTCCCTCACCTGAATCGGCATCGCTGGAAGTCATTCTGAATGAGATCCGGGGCATTAAGTTGCAGCTCTCTTCGCTTCCTACTCTCCTCGAAGATGTCAAGACAATAAAAACCGAGATTGCAGATCTCAGAGCATCCTGTGAATTCAATAGCGCGAAACTGGATGATTTCTCTGCCCGACTGACCAGTGTGGAATCGAGGCTTCCTGAAGTAGTAAACATACGGGAAACTGTCACGACGACCCAAGAAGTCTTAAACCAGGTCAAGAATGATTCCTCAGCGCGAGAGCAGTGGGCCCGCCTCAATAACATCGAGATTAAAGGAGTTCCACAAAGGAAGGGAGAAAACCTGTTTTCTGTTGTGGAATCCATCAGCAAGGTCATCAATTACGCTGTCCCGAAGTCGCAAATAAATTATGTGTCACGGATCCCCATACATGACTCGAAAGATAGGTCAATAATTGTGTGTTTTATCAATCGATACATAAAGGAAGAATTCGTGGCTGCAGCACGAGCCCTGAAGACAATATCTGTGGAGGATCTAGGCTTCGCCGGCACTGGACGTGTTTTTATCAATGACCACCTAACCTCAGATTACAAAAAACTCCTGACTAAAACGAAGTCTGTACTCAAGGCTAAAGACTACCGTTATATCTGGGTCAAGTATGGAAAGATTCACGTAAGAAAGAACGACATGTCACACGTTAAGATTATTAACACCGAAAATGATTTAAACAAACTTTCTTAATCTACTTCATACATAGTTTAACTTACTTAACTGTTTGGACTGTTGAATTAATTATCATTTTTACTGTACAATTTTTAATATTTAACGACACAATATTCTTTAGCTTGTCTCAAAATCTAATTAATTTAAAGTCAGACACAATTGTTAATAGGTTTGCAACCTCTGCTTTGCCCAGTGGCCGCAGTCGTACCCGAACACCTCTCTTTTGTTATCTAGTCTACACCAATTCAACTTTACGCAACGGGTTGTTTCTGCTTAGACTGCGTGTCGCCATGCCTATACTTCTCTCGCTCACGCCCACTGTCTATAGATCATGTTGTCGCTTTCCGTTCCGTCGCACTGTCACATTTTTTGCTACAACACTGCGCCTAATTTGCATATCGCTTCTACCTGCGTACGCCGTCGTTCTCATTACTACTCCGGATCGCTTGCGCTCGCGCGTCTGCCGGGTTAGAAATATTCGCTCGCCATTGGGCTGTGTTTTATTCGTTGTGGTCTTAGATTATATTAATCTAATGTTGTGGTGCTATGTTTCTATATGGCTACTAAGCAATTGCTATCAATCGGCATTCTGTAATGAATAACAGTGCTAATTTAAATAGGGAACGTCAACTATCACTTTACTATCAGAATGTGCGCGGACTAAGATCTAAAACTATATCTTTTTCTCGTAACCTACTTTTACAATCGTATGACGTAGTCGTTCTTACTGAGACCTGGTTAGTGCATAGTGTATCTGACACGGAGTTATTCGATAGTAGGTATGTGGTCTGGAGGCGGGACCGGGACTATGCCCTTACGGGACAGGGTCGCGGCGGTGGTGTGTTGGTGGCAACGCGTAAAGAGTTATCTGTTGTTACACAACAGCAATTCCAGTCCTCCGCTGAGGATTTGTGGATAACATTAACGGTTAAATGTAAAAATACCAAAAAAGTTAATAGAATTCACCTATGTGTATTATATTTGTGTAATCAAAACCGTGGCAACACCTTCTCTCTGCAACTATCTAATTTTTTAACTAAATTAAGTGACATTATTTTAGCTCACCCGTTCGACACTTTTCTTATTATTGGTGATTTTAATCTTAGTGGTATAGCTTGGCTCCCCGATGCCATAGGTTCTTTTTCCCCTAACAACTATCGTACTCCGGATGAACAACTATTAATCGACGAACTCAATACGTGTCACCTCCGACAATATAATGGTATTATTAATTCGTACGGAAGAATTCTAGACTTAGTATTGTCGAATGAAGAAGTAATAGTTAGTGAATGTGACGACCCCTTGGTACCTATAGATCCCCACCACAGCGCCTTGACGGTTTCTTTATGTTTTTCAGCCTATGACCCTCTTAAGACATCGCCATCAATACGCTACAGGTATGATAAAGCTGATTATGATTCCATGAATGAGGAGATATCTGGCATTGATTGGTCTGGTAAGTTTCTGGATGTGTCGCTTGAGAGTGCAGTTAGTTCTTTTTACTCGATTCTAAATGCCCTACGGGATAAATATATCCCTCACAAGTTGGTCTATAGCAACTCAAACCCTAAATGGTACTCCCCATCACTAATTAAAGCCATTAAAGAAAAGCGCAAGTATCAACAAAAATACAAAATTTATAAAAACAGATGCGACCTTGAATCCTATAAAGTATTATGTAAAAGAGTAAAAACCATCGAATCGCTTTGTTATAATAATTACATTTCATCTGTAGAAGATTCTATTAGAACCAATCCCAAACATTTTTGGTCTTACATTAAGTCGCGCCGCAACTGTAACTCCATGCCCAGCAGCATGAAGTATGAGGATGCCATGGTCGACACAGGTGAAAATATCTGTAATGCATTCTCGGATTATTTCAAATCTACTTTTTTAGACCCCAACATTCCTTTGTCACCGCTAGACCAACATGTAATGTCCCCAAATGACCTATCTGGCGGTAGTGCGTGCGATGTCTCCTCAATAGAGATCGACCAAACCGTAGTTCAGAAGCTACTCTCAAAACTGGATCCCTCCAAATCGGCTGGCCCTGATCTTCTGTCCGCACCGATCTTAATTAACTGTGCCGAGGCATTATCTTTACCAATTTGTCTCATCTTTCAAAAATCTCTCCTCGAGTGCTCAGTGCCTGGGATTTGGAAATCAGCTTTCATCACACCAGTTCATAAAAAGGGGTCCAAGGTTGACGTCTTAAATTACAGGCCGATCTCTAAACTCTGTATAATTTCAAAGGTATTTGAAAAAATAGTGTACGACCAAATCTATGCTTCACTTAAGACCGCATTTAGTGATTATCAACACGGCTTTCTGAGGGGACGATCGACAGTATCGAATTTGGTCGTTCTTAATGACTATATTACCGAGGCAATGGACAACGGGAAACAGATCGATGTTATATATACAGATTACAGCAAATGTTTTGATCGTATAAACCACGGTATCCTTTTATCGAAATTACAAAAAATCGGCATTAGAGGTGATTTACTCAGGTGGTTAACCTCATATATCTCAAATCGTACTCAGGCTGTGGTAGTCAGCAACTATATATCCAGTTGGGTGCCCATACCCAGTGGTGTGCCCCAAGGATCGCTACTGGGCCCTTTATTATTTTTAATCTTCGTAAATGACATAAACTCGTGCCTCCACTCATCTCGTCTTCTTTGCTTCGCTGACGATATGAAAATTTTTACTACAATTTCGTCAAAAGAAGATGCTGATGCTCTCCAGGCCGATCTGTTGCGCTTGGAATATTACTGCTTTTGCAACCAACTTGATCTTAATCCCTCTAAATGTTTTGCGGTCACTTTTTCCCGTAAACAAGCCATTCATTTGTCCACATATACACTCAAAGGGACTTCACTTGAACGCAAAACCAGTATTAAAGATCTCGGTGTAACGCATGACATGAAGCTATTATTTGACTCTCATATCGATAATATCGCAACCAAAGCCTGTCAGGCCCTCGGATTTGTGATGCGTAGCTCTGTTGGCTTTACTAAGGCTAAAACACTGAAGATTTTGTACTGCACCTTTGTCCGTAGCCACTTAGAATATGCGTCACAGGTTTGGAACCCTAGATATCAGGTGTACATATCTCGACTGGAGAGTATTCAGAGGAAGTTTGTGAAATTTCTCTGCTTTCGCATGAAAGAATCTTATAATTCCTCAGAATACCTACCCCTCTGCAGAAAACACCACCTTCTTCCTTTGGAACTGAGGCGCGAGATAGCGGACGTCACATATTTGCAAAAGATTGCCACAGGTGTAATTGACTGCCCACACCTACTAGCCAAAATATCTCTGAGGGCGCCTCTAAGGCCCATGAGATTTAATCCACTTATTTTTCTTCCGAAGGCGACCACTAACTATAGACAGAATAGCTTTATATGGCGTGCTGGCGACAGATTTAACAGACTGAGTAAGGAACTAGATATTGATTTATTCTATACTAGCATACCAGCGCTTAGGCGGCTGCTGAGCGAGCGTTTTTTCAAGCCTATCATGTAAGTTTTTTTTTTTTTTATCATGTTGTTTATTATAAATATGAGGTAACGGGAACTCTAATATGGTAAAATTGCTATCTCTTTGTTACAACATTAGGTGTATCGTGTATCGTATAAATTTTATCTGTTTTTATAATTTCTTTAAATATCCACCACAATTCTATCTGTGGGGACCTATAAGTGGTTATCAAGTGTTATTAACTGTAAAATAATCAATTATGTAAACCCTGGTCTTCCTAATATAAATAAATAAATAAATAAATAAATAAATAAATTATAATTTTCATACAAATCAGATTTTATAATAGGTATTTATTTTGTATGAATGGCTAGTGTCGGCTCATATACCCATTTACCTAACATCCTGTATTGTTCGCACTGTAAAAAAGTTATCAAATCTCATGTAGAGCCATAAAGAAGCTTCTCACTCTACTCGCCCTAATTTCACAAACACCTTAGTCAAAATATGCGGGTTGGCAGTTTCGCTATCATCACATATGGGTGTATCAATAACTGCCTTTATTTTGGTTATAAATACCAAACTACATTAATTTGGCCTCTACTGCTGAAATAACAAGTCTTACCTACATAATACCAAAATTATTTTAAAGAAAGCAAAAATGAACACTGTATTACGTAACAAGACCCTTTATGAGTTTCTGAGTTTCATTAGGACCATAAAAACACGTTTTTATTTACAGCTTAACAATCTTACTTCCGTAAAATTATTGCTATAAAATCTCCCAACTTTTAACGTCTCATTCTACAACAGACAAAGCCAACTCAAAGAAGATTTAAGAATAACCTTTAAAAATAATGACGTGGAAAATAAAAACGTAAGCTTTACAAAATCTTTTTTGATAAAAGTGGCATCTAAATGTATTACTTATTTTATTATTAGTTTAATGTATTTTATGACTATATTATTCTTAAATTACTAGAATCCCCGAGAAAGAAGGAATAACACAATTTATGAGTAGAAATGGAGTCAGGAGGACACGCCACCGCTATTAGATTTTGGGTGTTTGAAAAATTTTTCAGCACATAAAATAACTACCTATTGTCCTGAAGATTTGCTATCGTGTAAAACGCTGTTTAAACTATATACAGAAAAAAAATCATTGCTCTAGGTACATTTCTCCCATCGATTCTCAGCTCCGCCGCGTAAAAAACGTGCTTGGGATATTCACCCATATAGCTCAACGCCTTGATCGATAAATGGGCTATCCAACATAAAAATATTTTTTTTAATCGGACCAGTAAGTAGTTCCTGAGATTAGCGCGTTCAATAAAACAAACTCTTCGGCTTTATAATATTAGTATACAATATCTGTATAGAACAAGATCTCTTCAAGGCTTCTCTTCTTAAATTCGAAATCGTAGATACAAAATAATTAATTGCCTTATTGGCTTACCTTAACGGCTTATTCTAATGACAAAATACTACAGACAGCGACTCAAGGGTAAATCCTCAAGTTCTTAACTACTTCACGGAACCCCAGGGACCGGATTAAAGGGTCTCTTCATTAGCATCTTTAATTCTTGAGAGCAAAACAAAATGGATGTAAGACTTGAGATGAGGAGACGTTAGCTGGAAGAGCTTATAATATTTTGCTTTAGAAATTCTTGCTAAAAGAGTGTAGCATTAAAGCTATCGAATTGAAAATATTTTCTATGTACCGTCCAATCAAATGATGTAAAAATTTACTTGTTTTTCAAAAGATTTCGTTGTTGTGTAGATCCACCTTGAGTCATTGTCAAGATCTATAAATTTTTATTAAACAAGAAAATGTTTGCTCACTCTAGCCACAAGGGTTGTATCCTTCTGTTAAACATTTAAAGCATTTTAAACGAACACCAAACAGACCTCATTACCAACGTAAAGACACTACATTAAAACTAGATCCGACACAAAATTATAATTTTAGCATTTTAAGTACTTAAATGAATATAAGTTTTGGTTTGCGGTCGTTTCAGACGCGCTTTTGAGACCACTTAAGCCAAAATTACGTTATTTATACAAAAGTTAACAATATTCGACCTTGTAGCACCACTTTAAGCATCATAGATCCCTTGGCACCTATTAATGCTACAGTGCTGCTGACAACGCCACTCTTGTGGCGGAGTTTTGAGCTGACACTGTGTAGGTTTGTTGTCGACACGAAAAAAAGAAGAATGCTACAGTACAGCCAAATTATTTAAATCAAGACTATTTCTAGAATAGACATGATAGACGAAAGGTTTAAAAAATTCTATCATATAAGTAGAGTTATGTAGTGTGTAGTTGCTAACTCTGTTTTTGAGGTGCTGTTTTTATTGCCATCCATTCTCTTGACTTGTCTCTTCTTAGGGTGGGTTGCACCATCTTATTTCAACTGTAACAAATGTCAAAAATCTGTCAAACTCCATACAAAAACCGGCCAAGTGCGAGTCGGGCTCGCACACCGAGGGTTCCGCCGTACAAACGTAGCGGTTTACAATTTATGACGTATTAAATCAAATTACTTACTTGATTCCGTTGCGAGTAGTGGCGAATTTCAAAATATGCGGTAAGTAGTGTATTATTGGGCATTCTGTCCCCCAGTCGTCCGCTTCGCTTCCGACCGTTCGCTGCGCTCACTCTGGTTTGACAGAATGCCCAATAATACACTACGAACGGAGTGTTGAATACATTTAAATAAGTATCTTGATCAAAACATTCGGTTGAAGCCCCGTGGTAAGTAACTTCAGAGAGACCCGTGGTAAGATTCTCTCACCGAACGTTCTGCCTAATATGATACAGACAACTCAGGACCCATGGTAAGATTCCTTTGCTGAATGTATCGCCTAACACATTCAGCTTAATACCCATGGTAAGATTATCTTACTGAATGTCCTTCCTAACACAAACGGCTGAAGACCCGAGGTAAGTATCTTCAGAGAGACCCGTGGTAAGATTCTCTCACCGAACGTTCTGCCTAATATGACACAGACAACTCAGGACCCATGGTAAGATTCCTTTGTTGAATGTATCGCCTAACACATTCAGCTTAATACCCATGGTAAGATTATCTTACTGAATGTCCTTCCTAACACAAACGGCTGAAGACCCGAGGTAAGTATCTTCAGAGAGACCCGTGGTAAGATTCTCTCACCGAACGTTCTGCCTAATATGACACAGACAACTCAGGACCCATGGTAAGATTCCTTTGTTGAATGTATCGCCTAACACATTCAGCTTAATACCCATGGTAAGATTATCTTACTGAATGTCCTTCCTAACACAAACGGCTGAAGACCCGAGGTAAGTATCTTCAGAGAGACCCGTGGTAAGATTCTCTCACCGAACGTTCTGCCTAATATGACACAGACAACTCAGGACCCATGGTAAGATTCCTTTGTTGAATGTATCGCCTAACACATTCAGCTTAATACCCATGGTAAGATTATCTTACTGAAAGTCCTTCCTAACACAAACGGCTGAAGACCCGAGGTAAGTATCTTCAGAGAGACCCGTGGTAAGATTCTCTCACCGAACGTCCTGCCTAATATGACACAGACAACTCAGGACCCATGGTAAGATTCCTTTGTTGAATGTATCGCCTAACACATTCAGCTTAATACCCATGGTAAGATTATCTTACTGAATGTCCTTCCTAACACAAACGGCTGAAGACCCGAGGTAAGTATCTTCAGAGAGACCCGTGGTAAGATTCTCTCACCGAACGTTCTGCCTAATATGACACAGACAACTCAGGACCCATGGTAAGATTCCTTTGTTGAATGTATCGCCTAACACATTCAGCTTAATACCCATGGTAAGATTATCTTACTGAATGTCCTTCCTAACACAAACGGCTGAAGACCCGAGGTAAGTATCTTCAGAGAGACCCGTGGTAAGATTCTCTCACCGAACGTCCTGCCTAATATGACACAGACAACTCAGGACCCATGGTAAGATTCCTTTGTTGAATGTATCGCCTAACACATTCAGCTTAATACCCATGGTAAGATTATCTTACTGAATGTCCTTCCTAACACAAACGGTTGAAGACCCGAGGTAAGTATCTTCAGAGACCCATGGTAAGATTCTCTTACCGTTTGTTCTGCCTAACACATTCAGCTCAAGACCCATGGTAAGATTCTCTCACTGAATGTCCTCCTACCTAACATACACAGCTGAAGAGCTATGTCAAGATTCTATCTCTGAATGTTCTTTCTTAGGTACCTGATTACTATTACCTTTTATTACCGTTTACCATTACTTACCCTTTTACCTTTACCGTTTTTAGCACAACCATACCATCACCTTTATGTAACACCATACCTTGAGATTTTTTATTCAAATAAAACAACCACAACCATAATTTATTATAAATTGAAATAAATTAAGACCTTTTTTACTACGATTATTGATGATATAAATCAATTCTTCTTCTCGTCGAAGTTTCTTATCCACGATTTAATTAGTTTATTAATTAAATCATGTCACTGGGGATCTGAAAAAATAAATAATGCTTTAAATAAATTGTGAACAGTTTAAATACAGAACCGAAACTTCTAACAATATTGCAACGTTATTAATAAATAAAAAGGTTACCTGTTTTAACCAAGATCTATAACGACGTTTTCTGCTTATTATTGTAGATATTTAATTGTCTTGCTGAGCAGTAGGTACTCCTGAAATAAAGAGAACTTTTTTTAATCGTCAATAAAATCTGTAATAAATATTAGCAAACAATTATCTATTGATTTTAGTATTTAAAGATTTTTATTTGTGATATATATTAAATATTTTGAGTAACACTATAATCAAAGCGAAGAAAGTTTTCTTTATAAATCAATGAAAAAATGGTTTATTTATTCATAATTTAACCACGTATAGAAAAGAAAAAATACTGCACTGACCCCAGATAGCTTGGGAACAGCAAGCGAGTGATGATCTTAAAGAGGTATCAAAAAAATAGTAATCTCTCTCGCAAGTTAAACGAAAATCATGATCCGAAAGTTATCCTATAAACTTAAAAGTATATGAAATATATAATTACACTTACATTTTAGGAAATACTGCACTGGTTTCACAGAGTTTTTAAAATGTGCACTTATACTTTTTAATTATTACGTACATGACGAACTTGCACTCGATGAAATCTAATGTCACACTGTACGTTGCATCGCGTGGATCGTGGGAATGTACGAGCTGCAATTTATAGTCCAAGAGTAAGAGTTTTATATATTTATCTGTAAACCTGTTCATTTTAAAATGGTTTTAAAGTTTTGTTTCGAATTTTTGACATTTTGCATTATTGTACATTTATGACTATTAGACATTTATTTATTGTACATTTACTACTATACTACTATAAGTACTTACTCTTTCTAATATTGCAAAAATAAAATAATCTTTTAAATCATTTATTTCATATTTAATGAAAATGTATATCAATATTTAACCAATCTGAAAATAAAATACATTTTATTCAAATGTTCAATAAAACATCGATTTAAACATCTCAGCTCCTGGTCTCACACAGCTTACTTGCAGATTCAGCATTAAATGCTTTGAATGTGTGTGCACGACATGTAACTTTAGATTTTTATTGTTTACTTCGTGTTGCATTGCAAGTTGAAACTAATAATTATTTTTATCTTTCTATGTGACTCAATGGTGACTGATACATAATGCTTCTACCGTTAAATCTACCTTTATAAAGTAAGTCAATTTTTTTCTAAATGACAATGCATTGTAAAAAAGATGTAAACATTGTGAGGAAAAATAAAATCGAATAAAATCGTGAGTAAAATTAGTTGGTTTATTAGTTTTCTGTTGGAAGCAGACTCAAATCAATGTAGCTTATTACAATTTAACTCTTTACAAATAGAATGATGGAAATTCGGTACTTGGAATACTACATAATTAGTATTTGACTAGCCATTTAAGAAATTAACCTACATACTTTAGATTCTGATTTCACTTTTACTGCAACATAGTGTAACACAATCATATTTCCTTTAAACGTAACATCAAAGTATGGGTAATATTTTAATTCAAAAGGTAATACCTACTTGCTAGTGATTTTTTTTTCTGTGCTTATCGAACATAAAAATACGGTCCAAATTTGTATATCATTTTATTGTTACTTTAGTTTTAACTAATTAGCTTAATTTTTGCTGACAATTTATTATTGATCACATAAATACAGAATTTCACCGCAAAAAATTAATTACTTTGTGAGATTCTTTGTGAATAGCAAGAAACAAGCTCCCGATTGTGCAAAATGTGAGTAAGTACTGTTATACATTTATTTTATACTTAGTTTGTTCTGACAAATAATTTTCAAGTAATGTTTTCTTTACTGAGTATTTCTTTACATGTTTTCTTTACTTTAGTATTTGTGTAGAGAACCGCGATGTGTTTTGTTAAGCTAATTGGTCGCGGGTTCGAATCCCGCAACCATCAATATATCTAGCTAGCATAGTATGTATCTTTGTATTTGGTAGTGTACTTAAATGTGTCATTACCGTAATTAGACAGTGGTCATGATTATTAGGAAGATAGACTAATGATGATTAATATTTTATAGGTCGGATTCTGAGTACGCATCCAGCATTGAAGACGTGGCCCCATTAGAGGTGGTGCCACCACCGCGCTCGAGCAAGAGCAAGTCCAAAACCAGCGCGTCGACCTCAACCGCTTCTACGCCTGCGCCTAAGCCGAGGAAGCGAAAGCCTGCCGCCCATTCCGTTGCGAACGTTGAAGCCCTAACTAGGTAAATTTCCACCTTTATAATCTAACTAGCTTTTGGCTGCGGCTTCACCCGCGTAAAATTTAGTATATCACAGATCGCCATAAATTATAGCCTATATTATGTTATTCTGGGTTATAAACAATAATACTGTAAAGTTTCATCAAAATCTGTTCAGTGGTTTTGCATGAAAGAGTAACAAACATCCTCACAGCCAGACATCCACACAAACTTTGCATTAATAATATTAGTAATAGTAAGATTTTAGTAATAATATTACCAAACTCCCTCATAATTATTCTACAAGCACTTAATTTTAATATTCCCTAAAAGGAAAATTTTTAATTTACAATGAGTTTTTACGAGTACTTACATAAAAATCTAAGCGAATTAAAGTAAAATAGTACCTAATTGATTAAAGTACAACAGCTGATCTTTTGACAACTTTTTTGTACAGAGCATTCTTATGTGTTTGTGTGTGTGCAATAAAACCTTTAAATAAATAAAACTAACAAAAAATATATTCTATTGAATAAAATAATCATTACTTAAATAAATGTCTATTGTTCACAGACCAAAGAAAACGAAGAGTTTGTTTTCAATCATTAATAAGGACGAGCGGGCAAGTGCGAAGGAGACAACTCGTAGCATCGCATCGAGCTTTACATCGCGGGTGTCTTCGGGCCAGTGTCGTCGGACTGCAGTCACCAGCGGCGAGTTCTACATAGATTTGAAAGTCTACAACACCGACGATGTTAAGAACGTTCCACCCGAGGAGCGTTACAAGAAAGCGCTTGCAGCGGTAAAACTCCAATGCGGTGAACAATCCCAGGAGTGGGAGGCTCTACAAAGGTTTATAAGTAGCGCTTACGTAATTTTTGAAGAGTGCGAACCGACTTATTACAGTAATAAAATAAACATTAAATAATTTTTACTTGTAAATAAACATACTTATTACACAGTTTTAATATTATTTTTTACATTCGAATTATTCAACATTATTTCTAGTAGGTAGGTATAGAGACTTTATTGTTTATTAACTAATTCTTGGTTCTAAAATGCCTTTCTGTACTATTTGTAACGTGTCCATAGGTTCAACCTCTTGGGTAGGACACTTGCGGAGTCGCTTGCACAAACAAAAGAACTCCACCCAACCACACAGTGATGGTGTGGAAATCGTAGGTTCTGCATTTCGCTCTCGAATCATTTCTTACCGATTAGTTGCAAGTGAACTTGACCAAACTTCTATAGATATTTTCTTTAATTCTATTCATAACAAAATAAAATCACTTTTAGATGATGCTTTAAGAGTACATACTTGCATCAAAGTGAATTTTGAATTATTTAGCATTTTCCTGTTATTCAAAAATAATATGCAGGAAATGAAATCTTTTGTTACAAAGAATTTTATACTTTACCACAACTATGATTTTGATAGTTTATTTTCTAAACTAGTGAGTATATTGAAAAAGAAAATGGAAGAGTTTGAGGAAAGCGATAGTGGTTGGGCTTTTTTAAGTAATTCACATTTAGAAATAAATGTCAATAAGTACCAACCATTAGGTGGGTCATCTTATTTAAAATTACCTAAATTTATTCAAAATAAGAAAGCATGTATAAATATTCAAAATAAAGACCAGTGTTGCTTTTTATGGAGCGTAACAGCAGCTCTTTACCCTGCTCGAAATCATCCTGAACGAGTCTCGTCTTATCCCAATTTTAAAGATGTTCTAAATATCAATGGGATATCTTATCCCGTCACATTCTCAGATATTAGGATTTTTGAGAAAAACAATCCTAAGTTAAGTTTTATCATTTATGGTCTAAAAAATTCTAAAACCATTATTGGCCCCGTATATAAATCTGAAAATACCAAAAACAAAAAAACTATTCATTTGCTAATGTTAGAAAATGACGCGACGTCACATTATTGTCTTATCAAGGACTTGTCGCGGCTTGTCAGAAATCAAATAACAGCTCATCATGGTAAAATTTATTTCTGTGATACATGCTTAGTGTTTTTTACTACTTTTGATGAACTAGAAAATCATTTATGTAGCGGGATCGTCACTGTATTACCTGAAAAGGGGACCGTCATAAAATTTAATAATTATGACCGTAAACAAAATGTTCCATTCGTCATTTATGCAGATTTTGAGACAATTTTAGAAGTGCACAAAGACAAATCTGATACGCAAAATACAAAAACGCTGCAGCACCATATACCCTCAGCGTTTGCGTACAATATAGTCTGTACTGTAAACACTAGCTATAATCGGTATGTATCATATCTCGGTTCTGACTGTGTTTCAAAATTTATATAATCTCTTTACCGTGATGTTCGTGACATTCATGCAATCTTATCTAAAAATTTGCCTATGATTTTTACCGAAAAAGATGCATCCGAATTTTTGCAAGCCACTCGCTGTCATATATGTGATAACTTTTTATTTTCAGACAAAGTGCGCGATCACTGCCACATAACAGGATTATATCGTGGTGCAGCCCACAGATATTGTAATTTACAATACAAAATACCTAAGTTTATTCCTGTATTTTTCCACAACTTGGCAGGTTATGACTGTCATTTGTTCATAAAACAATTAGGTGAAATGCCTGGAAATATTAAGATTATACCTAAAACTAAAGAAAATTATGTGTCATTTACGAAATTTGTTCCGATTTCTGATCAAGAATTTATGCAATTGCGCTTCGTAGATTCATTAAAATTTCTTGGCACTAGCTTAGATAAATTAGCAAAAACTATTAAAAAAGAAGAGTTTGATCATTTACGCACGCATTTTCCAATACCTACCCAATTTAATTTACTTACTCGCAAAGGTATATATCCCTACGAATACATGGATAACTGGGATCGGTTTAAAGAGCGATGTTTACCAGAAAAAAAAGAGTTTTACAGCTCCCTTACAAATGAGCATATTACTGATGAAGATTATGAACATGCTCAATCAGTTTGGTCACAATTTAACATCAAAAATCTGGGTCAATACACTAAATTGTATTTGAAAACAGACGTTCTCTTGTTAACTGATATTTTTGAAAAGTTTAGAAAAACTTGCAAATTTCATTATCAATTAGATCCTGCTTTCTATGTAACCGCTCCTAGTTTATCATTCGATGCAATGCTTTACAAAACTGGAGTCGAGTTGGAGCTCATAGATGACCTTGCCATAGTGCGTATGATTCAATCAGGCATCAGAGGAGGAGTATGCATGTGTTCGCACAGGCATGCCAACGCCAATAACAAATACATGAACGAATACGATCCCTTAAAACCAGATACCTTTGTAGTTTACATAGATTGCAATAACTTATACGGATTCAGTATGTGTCAATCTCTACCGCTGTCGAATTTTAGATTTTTAAACCAGACAGAAATTGAATGTCTCGATATTGTTAATGTTCCTGCTGATGCAGAGTATGGTTTCATTCTTGAGGTTGACTTAAGCTATCCGAAAGAGTTACATGACAGGCACAATGATTTACCATTTTGTCCTGAGAAATGCATTCCACCGGGGGGTAAGACTTTTAAGCTCGTGCCTAATCTTTACGACAAGTACTTCTACGTCATCCACTATGTTCACTTGAAAACATGTTTGAAACATGGGCTGATATTAAAAAAAATACATCGAGTCATAACGTTTCAACAAAGTCCTTACTTAAAACAATATATCGATCTAAATACGAGTTTAAGACAACAGGCTCAATCTACATTTGAACAAGACTTTTTTAAGTTGCTCAATAACAGCATTTTTGGTAAAACCTTAGAAAACAGCGAAAAAAGAGTTAATGTACATTTAGTTAACGAATGGAGTGACCACAATAATGTAACAAAAAAGAAAATAACTGCCAATAAATTAATTGCAAGCTCTAGTTTTCACAGTGTTTCAATTTTCACTGAAAATTTAGTCGCAATACAAACAAAACCTGAACGGGTGATTTTGGATAAGCCAATATACATAGGGTTTACGGTGTTAGAGTTATCTAAAAGCCACATGTATGACTTTCATTATTCAGTTTTTGAACCATCGTATAAAAACAAATTACAAATGTGTTACACGGATACGGATAGTTTCGTTTACCAAATTGAAACCGAAAACTTTTACAAAGATTTAAAAGAAACCTTCTTACATTATTTCGACACAAGCAATTTTTTCAAAGAAAATGTATATGGCTTACCGCTTCTAAATAAAAAGATTCCTGGACTTTTCAAAGACGAAATGGGAGGAAACATTATAACAGAGTTTGTTGGATTACGTTCAAAGTTGTATTGTGTAAAGACCATTAATACTACAATTAAAAAAGCAAAGGGAGTAAAGAAGAGTGTTGTTCGCGATATACAAATATCAGACTATAAAAAAACTTTGTATCACGGCAATATAGTGCGGAAAACAAATATTTTATTTAAGTCAATCAAACACAACATTTTTACTCGCAGTCTCAACAAAGTAGCGCTATCCAGTAATGATGATAAACGTTTTGTTTCGGCTGACAAGGTGTCAACAAGAGCTTGGGGGCATACATCCATTCTAAACATTTAACTAAGCATAACATTGAACCAAGAATTAGGTAATTAAAATTAAATTATAATACTTTCCTTAGTTGTACGATTTTCTTTATTATAATAGATAACCTAAGCTAATTAAGATAATATTAAGTTTCAAATAAATGTAATTAATTAATAAGGTACCTACCTATAAATAAATGATGACAAATTATTTACTTGGGTTTTATTTCTTATACGTAAAGACATTGGTTCACATTAACTCAATAAGATCATGTTTAGACATGTTTTAAAGTGTGATATTAATCATCGCATAGAAACGGTGAGATCGTAATATGACATCGATCACACGTTAGGAATCAATTTACTACATTTATTTTGCAACGCTGAGGAAACTTTTACA
This sequence comes from Ostrinia nubilalis, assembly GCF_963855985.1. NCBI lineage: Eukaryota > Metazoa > Arthropoda > Insecta > Lepidoptera > Crambidae > Ostrinia > Ostrinia nubilalis. Next base: position 4,528,131 of record NC_087091.1, on the reverse strand, counting down.
GGTTTGGACATGAAGTTAATTAATAGCACGTGGCATAGCCGGTGCGTCTCATGTTACCTATTTGATATAAGCAACCAATAGATTTTATTTAGTTATCAATTCGACTTTGTTGCGTTCAAACTTGTTTGGGTTAAAAGTTAAAATGGCTCAACGTAGTCACAGTCATCTTACCTCACCACAAGCCAGCTACGTTCTTTCAATCGATAGTAGAGTCCCCAAGCACGTAATTAAAATTGAAATTATGGAAGCAGTGGAAGTGTCAAACGATGAAGTGGACATTCAAAGTCGTGCAAAAACTCAATACATTGTGTACGAAAATTGTGATGATGTATATTTTAGCGCGCTGCAACTGATGTCACACATCAGTTCCAAACTGCGAGACCGCAACGAAAGACCTACCTTGTGAGTGGGAAATAATTAATTATCAATCAGGTATGTAGTATTTTAGTATTTTTAAGTGTTTTATTGTGTGGTTAACTATTTACCTAATTATTAGTTAAAGCAACTTTATTACAATTTATTCTCTTACAGAAAATGACTGACGTATATGATGATTTTCCTCAATACGCTCAAGACCCGTTACAACAGTTCACTCAGCAATACAAAGATTTATTTGGGGTGGAATCGACGCAAATTGATCAAAAACGTAAAAAACGAGTTTCTCCAAAAAATAATAAGCGGATAACTCCAAAATCTTTTGTGGTGTGTAACGAACAGAAAGGCTTCAAAATGATCCAGATAAAGGTGGTGGACCTGGTCTGCGAGCGTGACCGAGCAAATTCGAACTCATCATCATCTACGTCAGATGCTGACAGCGAGTGCGTGTTACTTAGTGCCCAATACGTAGTCCATGACGCAGTGGACGAAATAATGGATATGACAGAATGTGTAATTAAGAAGATATCAAAAAAGTTAACTGGTTCTAACTTTTAATTGATTATGTTTTTTAATATAGTTGTAAATGTAATGAAATAAATTATTATGCAAAAACGATGTTTTTACTCAGTTCCCTAGGAATACATATTTAGGTATAAAAATAAACACAAAGTTTAATTCCATATTTCAATTATTTATTACAGTAAAGTGAATATTTATTAATTAAACACATTGTTATCTACACACCATTTCTTTAAACTTAAAACATTTCGTAACGCACAATACTTGTCATGATAAAAACAATTAAATAAAATTTTATCTTTACAATATAGTTCATTAAGACTATTCAAATTAGGAGTACCCTTACGAGTTATATCAATAACACTATTATTATTATTACACAACTCTTGCATCCATTTTACTTTTTCTTCCCCTTTGACTATAATTTTTTTATTTTTCAAAAAACCAGTCATCATTCTATGAAATTCTCTGTAGTCTATGTAGCCCTCACTCCATAAATAGCCTCTATTTCTTTCGATCCAACGAACACATTTCTTTTCTTCATCACTCAGTGCAGAAAACGGATACGGGGGCTTTATTAAAAACACATAGGTATACTCTACATTAGCTACTGCCATTTCTTTAACCAAGAATTTATTATTGCTGTCCTTAAACCCTTGCAAATCAACGATTACTGTATTATAATTATTCATGATAGTTTCTTTACAATGTTACTCAAAGGCTTATATTCGTATAAACAATCGTTTAAAATCAGGCAGTATGCAGCTGTCTTATCTGGAATTTCTTGGTCTGTCTCAATTTCGACTCTCACATCAATAGATCCTTTCAGTGTTTCGTGTTGTCGTGAACAGTCAATAACGAATAAAGGGGCAACGTCTCTAAATTCTTTTAAACTCAGCAACGGCTCTGAACGACGTCCGTGATACGACTGCTGAAATCTTGTATATTGTTCGTATAATAAAGTGAACTTGTCATCTGAGAAACTGATGTTCAACCCTTCATAGGGATAATACGACGAATTTAAAAAGACTCTTACATCACGTACATGACAATGATCAAACTCTGCCATTGACAATTGACTGTTGTGTTTGCGGTTGGTTTGTAAGGCTATTACAACAAATCGCGGTTTCTCTGTTTGGGATGCAGTTTTGATAGACCAAGTATGCTTACGTGTTTGAGGAAGTAATGGGTATTCATACAGATCCCAATTACGAAATGCTAGAGGAATAGCACGATCTTTCTCTAAATGCTTTAATAAATTTATTCTTTCTCGATCTGACACTTTGATATGTGGCACTCTCCAAATAATTTTACTAATTATAATGTCATCTACAACTTCTCCTGTATTTAATTTGATAGAATTAAGATTCGTATTGCTTCTAAGTAACACTAACTCGTGTTTACAGTTCATGATTATTTTTTCATAGTCTTCTGCGAATCCTAATATCTTGTTTAGCGGAATGGATAAGGAAAACGCCCCACCTCCAGTATTATTGGTTCCCATAGTTGACCAACCCCAAACTCGTGCATATTTTGATTCATTTTCATTTAGCGATAGATAAGATTTTATTGTTGTAGTTATACCTGCATTTTTTATTTTATCTATTTCTACTCCATTCAATTCATACCGAATATCTTGAAATAGGAACAATGCCGGATTATTAATGAAATGTACCTCAGATATTTTTGCTTTAGTTGTGGTGTTATAAACATTCACTTTCCCCTCGATATACAAACTACTAAGTGAAGGCAATACGTATAGATCTTGTTGATTAATAGGAATTCTTATTTCATCATTCTTGTTGAAACTTGTCACGTACGGTTTGTATGAATGATATTCGAAACTTTCAATGCTGTTGTCGTATGATGTTTGTTGAGATATATTTAGAATATTCATTTTATCAACCCGATTAGCCTTAGAAATTCTTTATTGGTCTTGGTAAGCTTCTTTTTTAGTTGAAACGGTGTGCTTTTGCGAGATGATCTTCGAGGAATGGCTTGGGTATACGACTGAGGGGGGTTTTTATTGAAATTTATCATTTTTTTCTGAAATGTAAATACAGCTGGACTTCTTCACCTCGTAAATTTATCTCTTTATTGTCAGCGTCCAACAACCGTATATTGATAGCACTTATAGAATTTTGATTAACAGGAAAATAAATTAAGTTTTTAGGTATCTCAATTATTCGATAACCAGGTGGAACATTAGGCACAAATTCATAAATAATGTGACTGGCTTTCCCGTTTACAAAGGAACCACTAACTACGTCGCATTCGATTCTCACAATGGTTGTTGATAGAATGCTAACAGGGTACTGTGAATCAGTACTTATATTAGCTTGTATTGTCTCCATTCCAAAACCTAGTATTTTACCAATTGATTCACTTTTATTAAAATGAACATCTTTGGAGCAAAAAAGGTTTGTCTTCAATGTATTGTTATTGCAAGTTAGTTTTAATACAGTGTTCTTCATATTGTCTTTTAAATAATCACAAATATCCTGAAGCTCATAAGATCCTTCAGGAATTTCGATGATTTCATTTTCACCATAATGAAACTTATTGTTTCGTTTATCGATATTAGGAATAGAGTTAAAAGTTGAGAAATACAAAAGACCGCATTCATATTCTCCTCGAAGTTCCAAACTTGGTGAATAATTTGTTGTTAAAGAGGCTCCACTTCCAGTTAAAGATACAGTGAAAGACATTTTTATACTAACACATTTATTTATTTCGTTTGCTATTTAAATGCTTTTTCCAATAATTTCTTAAAAATTTTAGACACAAATGACCACAATTAGTAGTGCCGTAAGCTTGATGTCTTACATAATTGTAGTTTATAGGCAAGGCATACATATATTTCATTAATTCTAACGGTGGTTTTAAATTACCAAAACTATCATAATATTCTACGTAATTGTTTTGCTTTACAAAGGCTACCCAATGCGTACCTGGATTTATGTTGCTATCCAAATTTAATATTCCACATTCTATTTTTCTAGGTTTCAAAGGTAACGTATCTCTCATGTAAACACCGCGAAAGTAAGGAATGTCATTAGCATGTTCCAAAATATCGAGGTTAGTGAGCGCACGTCTAGGTAGCCGCTTAATCAGTTTTTTGATGGGTTAAGATATAACCCTGCTCCTTTTTTATGAGGTTTAATATATAATCCTTTTCCAAGAGCCACCGCTTCCATCATTCTGTTATGTCTTTCAGATTCCTGAAGACTCTTCTGTGCAGCTTTAGAATCATTCACAGCTTTTGCTATACCTGCTGCTCCTCCAGCTAGTGAACCTAAAGCTGACAATCCCGCAAATATGGGAATAAGTGGTAAAAGTCCTCCACACTTTGGAAGAGGAATGATACGTGGCAAACGTATTCCTTTCTTTTTACTAAACAGTTTCTTTGCAACTGCATAAGCATATTTTATAACAGAGTTTTGATCCTTGGATTTCATTTTTTTCAATAGGGACTGTATTTTTTTCACACCTTTCTTAAATGATTTCATGCCACTGCCTGTTCTGATTTTTGCCTTCATAGCATTTTTTACTATCCATGATGCAATTTTTTCTCCTTTTCCAGCATCTTTCGATTTCAATCTCCTTTGAGCCATATTCAAAAGTTCCAAGTCGGCTTTGCGTCGAGCTCCAGGATCTTTATTATTGTAAGAAATATCGTGGTGCATGCAAGCGTTATCTAATTTGTTAACCCCTCGATCGCCTTTTAGAATCCGTTTTTGAAGTTTCGTACCGGGACCACAAAATTGATACCCAGGTATATGTAACTCGAACGGCAAATGATCTACCAAGCTATTGATTACACCACTGCCTTCCTTCATCGATAATCATCTAGTGTCCCAAAGAGAGATCCTGTGTTATTTATATACTTATCTAAATCACTAATTCACGTTTGTCTACCCAACTGTTCTCTTTATCACTTAGTCCTAACCATTTTACAAAAAGTTTGTTTTCTTTTTTCTTTATAACTTTTTCAATAAGGTAGATGTCTGGAAATTTAGTTTTTTGTAACTCGTATCCATAAAAAGAGCCTAGAATATTTTGGTTGTATTTGTCTTTTATTTGATACGTTTGAGGATAGGTATCATTAATTTTTACGATTTGAAATATTTCCGTAGACCAATTAGGGGTATAACCTTTATAGAAATCTCCTTTGTATTTACTTATACGAACAAAATCGTTAACTTTAAAAGTGGATCCTTGACGTACTGTCTTTGGCTTTCGGGTTTTAATGATATTAGATTTAACTAAAGCCTGATTCGCATGATTAACATCAATCGGTTTGAACTTTGTAATGCGGTGCAAAGTGTTGTTATAGCGATGCACCACGGAATCTAAATTACATTGAAACCATTGATATCGTCCGCACAGACTGAATGTTTTGTAAAGATGTGATTTTATAGTTCTTATAACTCGTTCTACTATAGAGGCTTTTTTAACAGAATATGTGGAATAATGGTTTATGTTGTAATTTTTCATTAACTTTTCAAAAGAATTATTATAAAACTCTGTACCCAGATCTGTTTGTAAATTGTTTGGCTTCCGTGTTGATTCAGATAATATACTTTGCATTGCATTTGTAACATATTGTTTAGATTTTGCTTTCAACGGTCTTACCCATACAAATTTTGATAAAGTATCAATTACTACTAGTACATATTTATATCCTTTATTATACGATGAATATTTTTGAAAATCCATAAGATCCGCTTGCCATAAATCATCTATTCCTTTAATGTTAGTATGACGGCGACAGAAATTTCTTCTTGCTGGCTTGTGGAGCTCGTTAACTATGTCTTGTTTACTCATTCTTATCAAGTTTTGAAGGTAACATAAGATCGATTTCTTTTTTTGTGTAATACAATTTACTGAAATTGACACTAGTTAATTTTTCTAAATTATTTAAATATTTTTTAATGTTGGTTTGAATTGATTTCATTTCATTTTTTAGATCTTGAACATATTTATCGACATACTCTTTATTTACAGCCTCGTCATCCTTTTCAGGAGTTGGTAGTCCTTTTAATCTCGATGATTTTAAATCAAAGTCGCCTGCATCTGACTTTACTAATGTGTTGGTAGGAATGTTATTAGAAAATTCAGATAGTCGTAAACGCTTATGAACGTGATGACCAAATTTATCTATATTCATTGCCGTCTGCTCGGCTTCTGTAGTTTAATGGTACTGTTGAATCCTCCAGATGGTAGCTTTATATATTTTATGTCTTTTATAATACCAGCTTCATGCAGTTCTTCTATTATTGCATAAATTTCATTATTAACTCCAGTGTTACCAGCTGCCCATGACCCGAGTAGTAATTTTAGCCTTTCTACTAATTCATTCGGATCATCCCAATAAACTAAATCAGTATCCTTCTTAACTTCTTTCAATATATCGATGCCTTCACCTCGCGGGAGACTTTCTACACTACTTGCGTGACTTCTAGAGAACTTAAATAAAGGTTTAATCACGTTCATATATTTAAATCCTTTATTACTGTTTATTGGTTTAAATGGATCGAAGTTACGTTTGTGTGCATTGGTATCTATAAGTACTAATTTATAATTTTGTAAATCCTCGTTTGTAATTATTTTTAAATTTGGTGCCTTTTGGTATAATAATTCTTTCAAGCCTGGAGTTTTTTTTAGGCTACGGCTTCCAATTTTCAAAATGCGTCCATCGTCATAAACACGTGTATTACCGAGCATCAATTTTCCATTAACATTTCTAACACCAAAAGGAATATTTTGCATTACTTCAGATGACACAGACCATGATAAAGAATCATTAGCAATACTTGGTGATGACTGAATAGATTTAAATGAGTTGTCATGGACATCGTGTTCATGAGTGGGTGATGTGGTGAGGGTTTTGTTAGGTGTTTTACAATCATCATTTTCTAAAATATCTTCATAATCATTTAAATTTTCCTCGTTGTCAACATCCGTTTTGTAGTAATCAAAGTCTTCATCTGAATTATTGGATGACTGGCTTTCGATATGTTTAGTTCTTTTAACTGACTGGATTGGTTCTGTTTCTTCTTCGTTGTAGCGTTTGCCATCAGGTCTACTACTTAATAGTTTAAGAGGGTTCACAATAGGTTTAAATATTGTTTCCAGTGTCATATCATTTTTCATTTTTGAATCTTTTAACATTTCTACTTTTCTTTTCACAGCTGAAGCTGACTTTAAAATTTGTTCCTTAAGGTTCCGCTCCATTGTTACGAGTTCCACTCTGTTTGACTTCTCAATTCAAACTAGTTTGTTGGAACGTAAGTAACAGTTACTTATATAAGAAATAAATAGTTTAATCTACTTTAATGAATGTATCAAACTTCATTCTATAACAACCTTTGTTTCGTTCACAATCCTTATTTATGACCACATAACTGTATGGCTTACCCCACACAGTTGAACACATTTCACGGAACTGAGTCCAGGTCATGTCAGACCCTACATGCTCATCGTAAATATGCCTTAGATTAATGTTGTCTTGTTTAAATAATATGATAAGGTTAGCATTATCTCTTACTAATTGCTTAGGTATTCTTGAGTAGGTTTGATTAATATAAAAACAGTCAATGTTTTTATGTCGTCCCATAGCAAAATAATCACGTATATTGTTTTGATTTTCACATGCAACATCATCAAATACGAAAATGGATTCAGACAAAGCATCATGTGGACTTAAAATGTCTTTATTATCACTATATTTGAAGTAAGATATGTCTGCAACTTTTTCCAATACTTTTTCCAAAAACTGGTACTTAGGTTGATACAAGGACTTTGAATAAACATATAAGTTGCGAAAACGTGGTCCATCACGGTGTAGCAACAGACTAATTACAAAATTGGTCTTTCCACAATTTGATGGGCCACAAACAATGCTGCGAATAGTATTTGGTAATAAATTACCATGACGTTTAAACTCTTTCGAGGATACTGGACAAATACATTGTAATTTAAGAGATTCTTTTTGTTTCAGAAATCTCATTACAGTTTTTGGTTTAAACTCAACCGTTCTGATTGATAGGTTTTAATGGAATGATAAAAACTTTGTTGAGTTTATAATTTTTATAGGAATTTTGGAAGATAAAACTACTTTCAACACTCCGTTCGTAGTGTATTATTGGGCATTCTGTCAAACCAGAGTGAGCGCAGCGAACGGTCGGAAGCGAAGCGGACGACTGGGGGACAGAATGCCCAATAATACACTACTGCGGTATGATTATTTTTTATTTATTTATTTTTCCTATATTTGCATTATAGGTAGGTACCTACCTCAGCGTTTTGAATTTTTGCGTTGATTTAGAATTTCTCACAGTTTAGAGGCAATTAGATTTTTAAGAAGTGTTTGATATGAATTTCAACTTTAATATCTCTACGCGTTCATGTGAAAAAGGGTAGGTAGTAAGTTTATAATTATTAAAAAAATATTTTGTCATGTAAGCAAAAATAATATTTTAAATTTTATATAACTTCAAATTTATCATTTTCGCAATTTTTCCTTTATCTGTACTATATAACGTTGCTTCGTGCCGAATTTCAAGATTCTGAGTTCACAGGAAGTACCTTGTAGGTTTTGATTCCCTAGCGTGTGACGGAAATTCGTCTAAGGTGTCGGTATAAACTGCTGTATCTTTTGATCGCGTTAACTTAGAAGTTTGATTTTTTTACTTCTTAAAGGGACAATAGATCTAGGTATTTGGTATAAATTTCAATTTGATACCTTTATTCGTTCGTGAGAAATAAGGTAGTAAGTTTCATTTTATTAAAATATTTTTATTATATTATATAACTAAAAAAAATGAAATTTTCGCAATTTTTCCTATATTTGCATTATATGACAATGCTTTATGCCAAATTTCAAGATTCTGAGTTTACGGGAAGTATCCTGTAGGTTTTGATTCCTTTGCGAGTGTCGAAAATTTGTTGAAAATATCGACATAATCGGCTGTATCTTTTGATTGGCTTGGCTTAGAAGTTTGATATTTTCACAGCTTAAAGGGACTATAGACCTGAGTATTTCATGTGAATTTCAGCTTGATACGTTCACGCGTTCTTGAGATAAAGGGTCTTGACAGACGGACGGACGGACAACAAAGTGATCCTATAAGGGTTCCGTTTTTTACAAGCTTTTTACAAGCTTTATATTGACTTCACTTGTTAGTATGTGTGGGACAAATCTTGCAACTGAATTTAAGACCACTTCTCCTCAACCGATTGAGCTGAAATTTGGTATACTTATGTAAGTACGATGACAATGCAATGTTATGGTACCATTGAGCTGGTCTGATGATGGATTCAGGAGGTGGCCATAGGAACTCCTAAACGAAACGGCGGAATTCCATCGAGTTTGGGTTCGTTGGATTTGTCTTCTCGAGCAGTTTAGTGCTAGATGATGTCCAGGGTCATGATGATGGATTAGGGAGGTGGCCATAGGAACTCCTAAACGAAACGGCAGAAACTCATCGAGTTTGGGTTCGTTGGATTTGTCTTTTCGAGCAGTTTAGTGCTAGATGATCTCCAGGGTCCTTATGATGGATTAGGGAGGTGGCCATAGGAACTCCTAAACGAAACGGCTGAAACTCATCGAGTTTGGGTTCGTTGAATTTGTCTATTCGAGCAGTTTAGTGCTAGATGATGTCCAGGGTCCTGATGATGGATTTGGGAGGTGGCCATAGGAAATCCTAAACGAAGAGGCAGAAACTCATCGAGTTTGGGTTCGTTGGATTTGTCAGGCTCGTCCGCGTCGGTCGCAGACTGACGTTCGCGATCGGGCCGCATTGAGCGCATTAGGCGCCCGATCAGTGGCGAACCCAACTAGAGGGTTGCCCACCGCGGTGTTGGACCAAAGTCCAGCCTACGGTGGGCTCACTCTAGTGGGCCCGATCGAGGGGGAGTACGGACGCGGCTTGAGGGCGCCACGGTTGGCTCGGACCTCGGCTCAGGCCGTGTCCCGAGGACGGATTGGGGAGAACCGGCCCGGTACATGTCTGTACCATCCGAAATGAAATGCAGAGCCTCGTACTCGCCGGCGAGTATGGTGTAACGAGCTACTGTGTTATGGAGTAGTTGGCGTGCTTAAGGCAGTGATGTCTGTGTTCAGAAATTCGGTAATAGGATCGTCCGGGTCGTCTAGGACATGCCTAGGTCGTCGGTATTGGGCAGCGACATCTTTCTGGGGTGTATACGTGGCGGCGCTAACGATAAGAGGGTTCTTGTGGTTGATCGCTTTATCAAAGTAGCGGCGAGAGGCTTCTTTAATAAAGTGATCAATCGATGGGATCTCGAAATCTCTATGGAGATTCGTGTTACGCACGAACCACGGGGCATCCGCGGCTTGGCGTAAGAATTTGTTTTAGAGGGTCTGGAATTTCTTAAGGACTGTGCAGAAAGTGTGAGCAAACTGACTGGCGTAAGTCAACACTGGACGAATGCAGGTTTTGTAAATTGTCAACTTATTTCTAAGTGACAATTTACTTTTCCTTCCAACTAGGTGGTAGAGTCGGTGGATGTAGTGGTTCGCACGGCTCAAGACGCGTCTGAGGTGCGAAGCGAACGATAATCTCTGGTCGAGGGTGACACCTAAGTACTTGGCCTCACTCTTCCAAGGAATAGTTTGGTCAAATAAGGTGAGATGGGTGGGGGACATTAGGACGAGTGCGAACCGGAGGACGTTTCGCAGACAAAGCCCTAGAAAAGTACACTGCTGCACTTTCTGAACCATTCGCCTAATTGTGTGACTGCGCGTTGGAGCGCCAAGATGACGTAATTCCGATTACGTCCGGACTTGTAGAGTGCGGTGTCGTCCGCAAAGAGGGCTAAATCCGTATTCGGATATTTGGGGATATCATTGACGATGGGTGCTAGATGATGTCCAGGGTCCTGATGATTGAGTCAGGAGGTGGCCATAGGAACTCCTAACTAAACGAAACGGCGGAATCTTATCGAGTTTGGGTTCGTTGGATTCGACTTCTCGAGCACTTTGGTGCTAAATAATGACCCAGAGATTGAGATACAACTAAAAAGTGTAAAATAAAATTATAATAAAATAATAAAAAAAAACTTTTTTAAAAACAAGCTTTATCCTGAAATGCAGTTGTACTAAAACGTAAAAAATAATTGCATGCTTGGTTCAAAGAATTTCGAAAGCTTGTATCGCGCATGGAATTTATTCCTCTTTTTTTCTGTTTGCGCTACAAGCTTTCGAAATTCTTTGAACCAAGCATGCAATTATTTTTTACGTTTTAGTACAACTGCATTTCAGGATAAAGCTTGTTTTTAAAATTTCGAAAGCTTGTATCGCGCATGGAATTTATTCCTCTTTTTTTCTGTTTGCGCTACAAGCTTTCGAAATTCTTTGAACCAAGCATGCAATTATTTTTTACGTTTTAGTACAACTGCATTTCAGGATAAAGCTTGTTTTTAAAAAAGTTTTTTTTTATTATAATTTTATTCCTTATGAGGTACGGAACCCTAAAAAGCACCGGTTATCGTTATAGTTACTGTCAAAGTTAGGTGGTGCAACTCGGCCTTACTCAGACAATCTTGTCAGAGTGGTCGTGGTTGCGCTGACGAGGTACACGGCAGAATGTTCGATATCCTTTCCTAGGATAGCTCTCTGGCGATGTGCTTCCACTTCTGACGGTAAGAGGCGTCGTGAGTACACTGGACCATGGTGGACTCAGTAGCCTTTGTGATGGCGTCTATCCAGCGGGTTGGCGATCGACCTCGTGCTCTCTTGCCTTCCACCTGGCCCTGCACTACCAGTCTCTCCATCGAGTTCTCATTTCTAGAGACGTGAGCGTGACCTCAGTATTCGTAGTTACATGTAGTTCTTTTTACTTATTTAACCTCAAACTCAGCGTCTTCTTACCCATTATCTGTGTTGTTTACGCGCACAAAAACAACCGAGATTTATAGATGTAACTTCTATAATCGGTTAACTCGGACTTCAATTTATTAGAATGTTTGTGGAGACCAAGAAATTAATCTTAATGGAGTAATCACCCACTTATTAAGTTAGAAACAAAGTTACTCGTAGTATTAGTAAAGTTAGAAAGTTCTAAATTACTTAAGATGTATGTTTTAACACTAATTGATGATTATGAGATAAGCTTATTGTTGTTGTTTGGTTTATATTAGGTAAGTTTTATCTGACTGCAATAACGTGATTGATGAAATATTTTTACGTTATAAATTGGAGTCTACACACCAAACCCAAACTGACCCGTCGAGTCCTTGACTTTTGACATGACAACATGTCAAAAGTCATAGAAAGTTGAGCTGTTTGAGATTGAACTTATTCCATCATACGTTTCTAAATTGAATTCCATTTCTCTTGTATAAACATATGCTTGAAGAAGCTTTTCAAGTAGGGAAAATATGAGGACTATAATATACAGGGTGTCTCAAAACCAATGGAGATAATCTTACAACTATCGATAATCAAGATATCAAAATTTTGACCTTAATAAAAAATAAAATGTCACAGATTTAAATATTTTTGATTTTATTTTTAGAAAATTGCCACCTGTGATTGGTTTTTCTCGTGAAATTCAACAAACTACTTCCAAAGTATTAAAAAAAATTAAAAAGAAGAAAAATAATTCGTAATCTCGCATCGTAATCGCAAGTGTCAATTTTATAAATACACAAAAAAACTTAAAATCTCAAAAACCTTGATATTTGTACCTGGTCAAAATTTTCAATAAAGGGATTATAGTGAGGCTTATCGATAGTTACATGGTTATCCATTGTTTTTGGGACACCCTGTATTTTGAATAGCTGTTTACTCAATGTCAATTTAAAAGACGTCACAGTGAGACAAACTGTGGGTAGATAAACCACTCCGCTCTACGTGACGAGATTGCCTTTTGTATTAAATTGTACTTTAGCGAAAGTCGACTGTCTGCTGTGTCATAAATTATGGAGAAGTGGCTGGGAATCTTTGTTTAAATGTCAGCGAAGGAGAGAGTTTGGTTATTTTGATGTAATTTTATCATAAATGGTTTTTACTTGAAATATCTGCATCGGAAGGCCCTTTTAGGTTTTGCCCGTTGACTTCTGTATTTTTTTAGGTAACAAATCAGATTCTAGGTTCTACATAATGTCAAGAAATCAAAACAAAGGATAAGACAACAAAGTAAACAAGTCCTTTCGTCATCGTAGTGCGCACTCGCTAAAATAAGGTTTTGTATGCCTAGTTAGTTATATTTCTTAAAGTTGTGAATGCTTGCTTATACTAAAACGTTTCTTTTATTTATATAGAGAACAATAGTGTCTGGAAAAACCTCAAGAGGATTTAAGACACTATTTAAATTAAAGATGTAACGGCTCAATATATGTAATAATAAATAAAATAAATAAATAAGTTGAAATAATAATAATGAGTTTAAAGAAGTTGAATCTTCCTGCACATGCTGTTGAAACATTGTTAAAGAAATAAAATAAAATAAACAAATAAAAATTAAGACATTTAAGTGGTTCTTCAGTTTGTTAGGATTTAGCAGGCTTTAAAAGAAGAAAGAGTCTTAACCCATTTAGACCTACCGTACCCTATGTGGTACGGTATATTATTGAAAATATTTTGAAGTACCAAACTGTTGTTATTTTGTAAAAATGATTGTAACAGGAAGCTTAAAGTGATTATTTTACATAAAAATATTTAAAAATACGTTTTAACAGGTAGTTTCGGAAATATTTTTGAAATTTCTCGACAGAAAACAAAAAAAATATTTACAATGTATTCAAGAAGGCATATTTCTTATTATTCATGGTAAATTATATTATTTATCAATTTTATTTCAAAAGTAGAGTACAATAGATATCATGACTACAAAAAAAATATTATTGAGATTATTTTTATATCATTTTTTCTAGTCTAAAATAGGTGTACCCTATAAGGTACAGTAGGTCTATGCATAAGCAAAATCATGCGAGAAAACATAATTAATTTTTTGTTATTTTTCATTGTTTTAGGCTATTGATGCTTCACTGTATAGCCACAACTCCTGAAAAATTTGATAATTTCAGCAAACAAAGCAATTTTGGTATTTTTTTACTGCTTTCTTATCAGATGGCCGCTAATGGTGATCAGACTGACGAAGATTGAGGCGATAAAGATAGTGTCAATGTAAATAATTATCCTCAGAGTTTTCTTCGATGGATTTGCTAAATTTTCGTCGTCGTATTGTTAAATGCGTTTATTGATAGCAATGAACATAACAAGTCAGAAGAAGCCAGGTCTTCTTCAGCTATCCTCACTAACTTTGGGGAAGGTAGGAAAAATGAACCAAATGTGGTTAGTGTCACACAAAACGTCTTACAAGCTATGCCAAGAGTAATACTGGTGATTATGTGATTTTATTTTTATTTTATATTACACAAAAATAAATAAAAACCTTCTTTGAACAACTACCATGTTTTGCATGCATATAGACCTACTGTACCCAATATGGTACGGGCTCCCCACGGCCCCCTTTTTATGGATTATTTTTTAAAATATTTTTTTCATGATTTTTATGCTACCTTTTGTAAATTCTTGCTGAAAAATCATTTTTTATTTACAAAAATAATTATCGGTCTAAATGGGTTAAACCTTATTGTTTGGTATGAGTTAAATTTTAAGCTTAAGAATCCGTGTATATCAGATTTCTGCTACCACGGATACGCATTTTCATTTGTTTTAAACATTACCAAAACAAAATATAAACAAAACACACTAACAGATGTTTACTCTCTGTTTGTAATAGCTACATTACAGTTAGGGCGGGCGGATCTCGAGGGCGGATATACCATTTCGCTACTACGTGCTGAGATTAGCCACTTTATTAAATTCAGCGTCTTTAGAGAACTATTTCTACCTCTCGTTCTCATTTCCGCAACTGTGTAGCTAGAATCTAGAATTTGAGCTTGATAATTAAATAAATAAATAGTATTTATTTTCTCATCACAAACATTACAATGACACAAGTTTTTAAGCACATTAAAATCAAACTATGTAGAGAAGCTTTGGGTTACTTTTGGCATGCCTTTTGGGATGTGCCTGGATGCGAGCGGCGCAGGATTGGTCTTCGTGGAAATCCTTGGGGGAGGCCTTTGTCCAGCAGTGGACGTCTTTCGGCTGAAACGAACGAACGAACTTTTGTCATGTTGTAATGCAGTGATAGACTCTAACAGGTCTCAAAACTCAACTCGGTCTTAAACGTAGATTATGCTTTTCATTATTTATACACCGATTGGTGCTGTGATCACTGGACAAGATATACTTGTATAACTGAGATTGATTAAATTGAGCTTTGGGATTCTTGGACGAAAGCCGGCTTTAGTCAAATTTTGATAATGTTAGTTCGTTCCAATTTTCTTCGATAAAATTCAAAGCGTCATACCGTCATACACATTTCATTCATGAAAAAATAGAACTTTACCACAATCTGAAACGCGAAAGGACATTGTCAGAAACCGCCTCAGATTCCTGGGCACAGCAGTAAAGTATCAAAATTAATCTCTTACTTTTTGAATACTTAAATATTAATTAGATTGTAACGGACACTTGAGGATTAGAAAATGAAATTATAAAAGTCTTTTATATGTATTCCATAATACTATGACGACATCCGGTCATTTTAGGGCGTGGCCTGCTCCATATCCTATGAAGTTCCATAATTTGTGTCGATAAAATCTATGTAAAATCGGCACAAGGCAATGCCGTACTTCATTGTTAGGAATCCATGTAATAGTGATGTTGACTGCGGTCATCATAGACAATAAGATACCGATCTTGTAAATAAAATAAATCGTCCATATTGCTACAGTATGACTAGATTTTAATTAAAAGTTAAAAATATATTGCACGATACTACAAGAAGCTATCTAATGTGTCCAACTGGTCGAAGGTTATAAATAAAATAAAAAGAATTGTGATCATAACACTGATATAGACAATGACAACAATATGGGATCATCTTTAATATATCTGTAACAGTTTCAAAATCCGATGAAAAATCCAATGCCGCTTAAAGTGAGAGAAATGTCTAAAGTTCTAATAGAATTGAAAGTTTTATTCGCTCAAAATGCTTATAACAATAATTGGTAATACATTTCAAATATTAAGTACCTTTATAATGTATCGATAGAACCAAAAAGATGTCCTCTCAGCTTGGAAAGGGAAAACCCAGGATTGGGGGAGCGCTCCAGGCAATGTTCAGAACGTTTCATAGGTAGTAGTAAATAATATTTATTTTATTATTAAAATTGAATATTTTGATATTGATAAAATGGAATATATCTTTCGATTCAAATACCGAATATTTTTCAATCGATAATAATTATCGAGAATTGTTAATAATATTCAATTAAAAGTTGTTCAATCCCTAGTCATGCATAGACTAAGACGGTAACCATGGAGATAGTTAGTTTGGTAAGTCACGTGTTAAATGTCAAGAGTGGAAAGTAAACATAGGATTCATGTTATTTATTTACGTGCAAAATGTAAGTAAGTAAATCATAAAAGTGGAACGCCGAGCTATTTCCAAAACCCGTCCAATATTATAATACAATTTGGCTGCGACAACTACAATACAGAACATCTCCCAAATCGATGTGCATAAAATAATATAATACAATACTAGTAAGTAAGAGGTTATGATAACAATATTGCTATCAATAAGTTTATAGAATTGGTCCGCCAGGAATAATTGTTCTTACATAAAGATTTGTGTCATTTAGAACCTAGAAAGTATTTTTTCGGCACTGTTGATCTAACGGCGAACAATGTATGGAGAACGAACATTGTCCTTTTCGGATAAAGGCAATTTTTGGCAAGTGTAGATGTGGTTGATCGTAATTTCAAATGTTGAAATTTCTTTCGTTCCTTCAAATGTTCAGCAATAAAAAGATTCGAAAGATCAAGAACTAAAAAGCTTCCTGGCCCCCAATGCCTGTCAATAAGCTCTTCTAATAAAGCTCTCGATATTGCTAAACTTTTTACATGTCTAATCTACATGCGGCCCCCGGTTTGTAATCCCAAAGTCCTCAATAACACGTATCATAACTCATTGGCCCGTATAATGTGTTTTGCAGTTCGAAATTCGTTTGGTTGGCCTATCGATTGGCCAAGTATTTGGCAAGTATTGGCGACGGGCTCCCAAATATTTGGATTGGGCGTGACATTTTGCGTTGTATTAGGCCGATGGCTACATTGTACGCACTCGTTTCGGCTTTTGTAAGTAATCAAACCTTTGTTGAGAATGTTTTCATTGTTGTTTTCATCCGTAAAGCTGAGTAAAGTAATTGTTTAAATAGTAAAATTGCTGGGAGATTTTGAGTTGTCTAAGGTCTGTATAGAACCTGAAAGCTCGATTCTCTCATCTCCAACACAAATTAAGGATTTCGATTACTTCAACTTCTTCTATTTTTGCTATTTGTCATAAAAATATTTTGCATCTTACTACATTGTTGTGCATGCTCGATGACCATTTCCCAAATGTATTAAAGTTACATTTTTCCTACTTAAGTAGATATTTCTCATTGTGTTTTATCCTAAACCGTTCAGTGTTGCATTCTTTCCTCAATACACAAAAAGAAAAACATTTCGTGTTTAATAATAAATAAACATAATAGCAAACTTATAGCCCAAACATCTATGACGTACACACAAAGCGTGACAAAACACGGCTCTCGCAGATATAAGTCGTCAAGCTGCGTGGGTCGACGGCGCTCAATGGCCAATATTTTTGCCTTTACACAAACAACCCATGGGATCTGGAGTACTAACTCACATTCGTTGCCAAGACATGTGTCCCGCTAGGCCATCGGCCTCACTTGGGGAAGGACTTAAGGCTTGGTATTTCTGCTAAAGTAGGTATTTCGCGCTGTCAAAATCTGCGCGCGCAATACTTCGCCGAAGACAGCGCGCCAAAGAGCTCTCGCGGCTACACACACAGTATAGAAATACGCAGTTTACAAATACGCAGTTGGTTAGGTTAGGTTGACTTCCTTCCGTTCAAGCGTCACACTCACAGCACTTTCTAATACAAATCATATCCAAGTGATACAAATTAAAACAACTTTCAAAATTTTTGGGAATATATTTTAGAATCGAATAAATATAGAATATAACTGCCAAAGTAAACACGGTTCAAAGAGGCGTGGCGTCACCCGACCTTCCGGAAGTTCCGCGCCGGCTAAAATAATTTCAAGATTACGTCACCCGACCTATCGGTAGATCCTCGGGAGCTTGAGCGATTGGAAAAACATTTTATGATCAGTTACTCGTAGTAGCGATTATTTAGAGCTTGGATAATAAATTATAGTTGTTGCAATTCACAAAGCTTTGCATGTAGTTAATTACATCAGTACACGCTTCAATTTTGTTCAGTTTGTTTATTAATAAATAGAAATATCATACTAAAATTGCATACATATTTGTTTGTATTGGTCTGGGTGTTTTCTTTCCATAATTTATGTATAACGTATGTACGGGGCTCTGTATTGAAAATCACTATGAGCAATGAGCATCACACACGGTTACCTGAAATACATTACCGCAGCAAAATTTTTATAAATGTTGTGCTTTAGAGAGTCGAGAGTATAGCAGATAATTAGTCCATCGTGAGCAGAAATTTGTCCACGAATAGCAAAATTTGTTCGTGTTCCGGTTCTCAAGTTATTTAGAATTTTGCTGGGGTAATGTTTTGTGATGTCCCAGATCTCGTAAATGGCTCAACACAGAAGTTTGAAAAAAATACCAATGATAGACCTTGATATGTCCAAATTAGTTCAAACATTAGTCATTGATTTGAATGATAAACACCAGTGTAATTAAAAGATATCAGAAAATTAGATAAAACGGATTTGTGAGTAAACCAGTACTCTTACAATCGAATAAAAAGGTGTAGCATGTACCCTTGGTACACCTTTATAACCACAGTAAATATAAATGATGTGGCTTTGCGCAAAAGAGAGATTTCAAGAAATCTAATTTATTTTAACAGTCTTACTTTCGTGGCCGAATACGCGATTCCCTTATAACAAGGGAACATGGCATACAATGGACAAATTAAAATGTTCCTTAAATAAGCTATCCTGTTATTTTCAGCTTTATATTACGACTTATAAGAAAGTTATCGAACTGCAAAGAAATATCAGGAATTCTTCTATAAGCCGACCAAATTTTAAAGGTTACAAAAAAGCGACCGTTCCATACATAAGGCTTGCCATCTTAAATGAACGGTATAATATTGAGGTTTCGTCAGTACAGTTGCGAACAAAGGTGTTTGTGTAGTGTAGTTGAGTTGAGAGGTCAGATTATTGAAATAATAAAACGAACATTTTATTTTTTAAATACATTTTAAAAATAATTTACATTACAGATGGTAAAATGGTCCCTCGTGACTTAAAGGTTAAGAACCACTGCCCTAGAGACTCAAAACTACAAGGATACACATGAACTCCAGTTTTAAATCCGTTGATATCTGCTGCATCTGCCATGTTTTTGGCTATAAGATTCTTCTATCTTACGGCTTATCTTTTTGGTTAGAAGATTCTTCCATCTTGCAGCGTAGACCTTTAGCTACAGACCTTAGACAGTATTTTTGTGAAAATTCTTACGCATGGTGGAGGAAGGGACGCTCTAGACACTCAAGTCTACAAGGAGTCACATGAACTCCAGTTTTAAATCCGTTAACATCTGCTGCATCTGCCATCTTTTTGGCTAGAAGATTCTTCTATCTTGCAGCTTTGACCTTTAGCTACAGACCTTAGAAATTATTTTTGAAACATTCTTACGCATGGTGGAGGAAGGGACGCTCTAGAGACTCAAGTCTAGAAGGAGTCATATGAACTCCAGTTTTAAATCCGTTGACATCTGCTGCATCTGCCATCTTTTTGGCTAGAAGATTCTTCTATCTTACAGCTTAGACCTTTAGCTACAGACCTTAGACAGTATTTTTTTATTATTTATTTGTGTCAGTGTGCTCTTCTAAAGAGTGTAAGACAATTGTATGTAGGTACTATTAAAATGTAATTTTAACTCATTGGTTTTGTCTCATATTTGAGGAATGTACTATGTATCATGAGTAGAGTCTTCGTTTAAAAGGATGCGAACGATTTAAATTTCAATAGGTAGACAAAATTGATAATTCTCAATTATCAAAAATTTAAGCTTTCTCCAGTAACACTGATATTATTATACTGTGACTCATCAAAGTCATCATTGTCAAAAATATTGACAAATCGCGAACTGTCACGGCCAAAAAACTGACACGCGTCCGTCCTCCGTAAGCGCCACCGCGCGACTGATTCAGATTGTCCAAGCCGTCATGGACGATTTTTTCCACATTTTTTAACATAGTAACTAAATAAGACGCAATATAAAAATTTCATCCGTTAAAAGCCCTCAAGTTATTTCTGAACTTTAGTTTAGTAAAAGATTTAGAATCTCAAATCGCTTATTTTAAAAATAAAACCATAAATAGAAAACGAATAGAGGTAACTTTGGGAATTTATTCTATCGAGTCAACTTCATCAAATCGTGTTTCCATCCGTTAATAGCCCTAGAAAATATCCTCAACTATGCCCAATAAAAATCTTAGCCTTTAATTTTACTGTTTAGTACCTCAAAAATGAAAAATGAAAACCTCATTTTCGCCATTTTCTCTACTACCCGGCCTTAAGATTAAGATGCAGTAGGGTCACGTATTGGACAAGTTCAAATAGAACAGTAACAGACTTTTCTATCAGAAAATAAGATTAGCTTCGTTATATGTACCCACATAGATTTCACAGAAAGATATCGGTAAGTATTATTTCCTTACTTAGCGGCGTTAACAAGGATATTCGTATTTTTAATACCATAAAAAAGTACCTTAAAGACTAAAAAAATAATTTTGAAAGTTTTTCAAAATAGATTAGATCTTACTACGGGTATGGGGGTCGGGATCTGGACTATTCCCACCTCTCGTTCCCACCGCTGCAACTCTTATGTAGCCAGGATCTACAGCTTGATCGCCAATAAAAACCCAACCAAGGGTGTGGGGGTCTTAAGATGTCTATAAAATATTATACTTAAAAGTTCCGAGCATTTTTCCGTCGCAAAAAAGGGGTGGGTTTACCACCTCCGTCATAATTTCTTAAGGAATCATTATAGGTTTCTCTAGAAAAGTCTAAGGAGCTTCAAAAGAGTCCTTCTAGACATTTTTCAAATGTACAAAGTATAAAACGGATGCGTAGTCCTCTATCTGGGTCACGACCCTCAAACTATCGACGGAAAAGTGTTACGAAACCGAAAAGCGTCCGTTTGATTTAAACTATTGTCATTGAAACGGATTTGTCTCCGGAAAGTTGTGTTGTCTTGGAAGACTCAGTTTGTGAGATCACTTTGGCTGGTTTTAGTGTCACGCGGACTGTCAGTGCGGATCGCTCCGCACAGCCCATCTGTATGAACTGCTAGGGAGCGGAGCGGTTCCTCCGGACCGCATAACTCTAAATCGCTCCCTAGAAGTTCATACAGATTGGCCGTGCGGAGCGGGTCCGCACCGGACGGTCCGCGTGACACTAAAACCAGCCTTTTACTGAGAGAACCGACGGCGTTTGACAAGGTCTCCGTGAATGGTAGTTGAACGGGATTGGTGGTCGATTGGTTTAATGCTTTTAATTTTAAATTAAAAAGCTACAAAAATAAACATTGAAACCCTGAATTTGACTGCGCATCGCGTGTCAAGCGATGGACCCGATGGTATCTCTGCTTACGGGAATAACTTATGCCCGTTTTCACCAACAATCCCTTTTTTTAAGTGACCCCTATGAAAACAAAATTCATAATTATATGTTACCAGAGGGGTCATTTAAAATTAGGGATTGATGGTGAAAACGGGCATGAGTCTATCTACGAAATAAATAAAAAAGCAATACAACATAAACACATCTATGTTATAGACACTGGCACAATACACACAGAAAAGTTCGAGGTTTGATTGCCATTAAACAAAAGAAGAAGAAGAAGAAACCGTTTGACAAGTGGTTTTCTTCTTCTTATTTTATTTATGGCCTAGATGGCCAGTAAGGGGTTTTCTTATTTTCTACTGATAGTTAAACTAATGACGTGTTTCTTGTATTTAATTGTTTGTTTCGTTGTATTTGAACACGGTCTTAATGATGTTTGGAAAGTTTTATTTTGTTGCTCATTATTATTGTAAGCAAAAGTTAGTCAATTTAAGTTTGTGTTATGTTACGCTTGCAAATTGGGCCCTAAAGTTTTAAGTATTTTATTACGCAATTCCTTGTTCTGCATGTAATTAAATCTAAGTTAATAAATAAATTAATTATTTATGTAATCTAAATACAATAAAATATTATTTGCAATTTTATGTAGGTACGTTAAAATACATACAAATTCAAGAATATTTTGAGGTTTTCAAAAAATGCTCGTATCTCCAATCAAACCAACTATTTTCCATTTTCTTACTTATTTTTTTGCGGCAAAAACACCTACACATTCTGTAAATAATCCACTATCCACCTAATACGATTTATTAAATACAGCCTGCTAAGTCAAACAACTTACGATACAGGAAGAAAATGTAGAGCAAAATAAATTGCTAATTAAAGAATTCGCGGTTACAAAATAACTGACCAAAGAATTCGCGGCCGAAATATTATAAATTATGAAAGCCTAACAGACTCGTTCCCACAGAATTAATTGCCAAGCAATCAAACGTATTAAACGGGGTGGTAATTAAAACAGTGAGCTTTGGGCGAAGGCAATTTGGCATACAGCTTACCGCTTGATAGAATGGAAACTTCTTTTGTTTTATAAAAGTTTTTTCTTTTAAAATTTTAAGGATACTTTTTAGAAGCGATTCTATTTTGTTTTTTCTACGATTGATCAGCAAAATTGAATTCAAATCGCATGTTTTGTGACAGTTGCGAACTTCTTTCAAAGGAAAGACCCGTTTTTATCGGGTAAAACGAGTGGATAAATTGGGTTTCAATTGAAAGTTATTGATATGATTATTATGTATAAACAAAAGTAGCCAAGAAATATAATGATCTGAAAATTCAAAATTATTTAAATCGATTAATTTTCATTATCATTGGTACCTACATAATGTATTTAAAAATATCGATATAAAAATCGTAGTTTGTTTTGAACGTTTTTAACTTGATGCAATCCCTTGTAAGAGCAGAAACTCAGCAAATGAAAGGTAGTAGTTTCAAGCCGTTGCCGATTTTTACAGTAAAAATCTACCTCGTAGATCAGTTATTTCCAATAATTTTTAAATTACTTCGAACGGGTGGTAATAAACTTTAGAGATCTTAGAAGAAAGCAATTCGGAAAACAGATATTAACCACTCGACAGAATAATAACCTTACCTTCTCTTTGGTCAGGCGTTTTATTCATTATTTTAGTAAAAGATAATAATTTATGGTTATTATGGATTTAAGATAGATGGAGCGGTTTTTCAAGCCAGGTTGAGAAATGCACTATGTCCATGAGTAGAGTCTTATTTCAAAAGGATGCCAACCATTTAAATATCACCCTGTGTAGTATTAGTGCACGTTACTAGTAGGTGATTAACGGGTTGCGAGTTCGAATGCAGAAAGGGTCAGTTTTGAGTGTCTATGTATGATTTGTATGTAAAGTTGAAAAGTATTGAAAACCATATTTTCATAGCAATGTAAATTGAGTTTAATAAGACTGTTAATAAGTTGTGTTTAGACATTTGAGTGTAAAGTTTTTAATTAGGAAATTAATAAAATACCAGTATAGGTAAGTCGTACCTACTCTTATAATAATAAAAGGTAGGTATTTTCATTTATAATTTATCCTTTGTACGTAAAAAGTCAATTATTACAGACGGAAAAAAACCTAAAATAATAAAAAAAGCTCTAAAAGATCAGCTTCTACAGCGTGCCTATTATTAAAAGTTCATCTATTTTTCTCACATCCCTTTTCCCCTATCCGTCATGTCCCAGAGCACCTGTCGACCTGTGTCTAATAAATATCAGTGTCAAAAATATCCCTGTCATCATTAGCACCTGCGTCAAAAACGTGATATTTTTATGAAAGGAGATAAAATTATGTATAATGCATCACTTACAAGGGTCAAAAACTGGATCGCCTTATTATTAAAAAAGTATAACAAATTATACTTTATGTAATCGTATTTCGAAGTTTACTTAATTAAAATACACGTTTTGTTTTTCCTAATTAAGTTTTTCTTAATCAAAACAAGGTGCCGCAAATTTAATCTCGCGTGTGGTAGTAAACACGGACAATCGTCTGATAAAACGTCGACCCCTATAATTAATTGCCCTCCACTTAATTAGGATCACGGGCTAAAGATCCGGCCACAGCAATGAATTACAACTCCCTTACTACAATGGTACCTCATGCATAATTTATAAACGAAATGACATACCGATCAAACATCCATCAGTGTCATCCAAACTCTTTGGAACGAAAATTAAAAATAATTAGAACTGGCACAAAATGTTTCACTTCAAAATTCAAACTTGTGTTCTGTCAGAATTCGAGAATGGAACGACGAGCGCGGTTGCGAAAAAGGCGGGAGGATTCGCGAGCGGTTGCTTCGGCATTCGGGCGGGTACTGACTGCCGCAGGAGCCTGCGTCACTGGACCTCGCCAGTTCGCCACCTTTTTGCGGGTCCCTAATTAATAAGCAGGCGTGACACCGACACGCTCGTCAATCCGATGATGAGTCCTCGACTTTATCGTCCGAGTTGATGGAACCGTCGTTTGGCGAACTTTTTGTAATCCCGCCTCTATGGCTAATTGGACGCTTGCATGTCCACTAGTTTCGGTAGCGAAAAAGCCTAAGGGTTTTTTCGGGAATAACACGTTGGCATCAATCATGTCGGGGCTTGCAATGAAAAATGTTTGCTCTATTTTATTTTCGTAGCACAAAGACGCTCCATTAAAAAGAAGTACGGCTTAGAATTTTAAGAATATTTTTTTGATTGCTCAATTTTTTTGTCGTTATTAGTCGTTGTTCTAGGGTACCTACTACTCTCACTATTATTTTTAAATGAAGAAAACCATTTGAGAAATAGGTGTACCTACTCAAATCTAATAGATAGTCGTATTAGATTTGAGTACACCTATTTCTCAAATGTTTTCGCCATTTCGGATAAAGATGTCCAATGTTTGTTTTTGTAGAGTTATGAGAGGAAGAATGTAGAGTTATCAATTTAAACTTTTTTGCATTTTCAAATAATTTAAGTACAGCTCTACAATCTCTACTTATTTACTGTCATTACATCTGTATACTGCGTACATTTTATTACACATATTTCAAATATTTCAAAGCTAAAAATCACAGACTGGCGTGATAGATAGCTCAGTTATTTCCGTCATAGCAGAAGTCATCTGAAATTTTAATGTCGCAGGGATCACGGAAATCATAGCGAACCTTATTTTCTTGAACAGTCGGCAGCAGATCAGACTATTTTTTGTTGCAAAATCGCCCCTTTTACCGTCACATAAGGTGCTACGGTGTTTACCAAGATGTAGTATCCGTACGACCATAAAACAGGGGAAATTGAACACTGCGAGAACGGTTGTGGGTGAAGTTGAAGGGAAGAGATGTTGTCATATCGTTTTGCATTTTTTATAATAGTATCATTTTACTTTGGAACTGTAATTGTTTTAAAGATTTTAGACCCAGTCGTTTGGACAATTTCCACGAAAACCTGTCTTTGTATTCGTCTCCTACATTTTTGCAGTCTCCTAGGCATTCGAAACGATTTTGCAACTCGAGCTGAAAGCTTTCGGTTTTATGATATGCAGGTGTACTCTTATTGATAGCCACCTATTTATAGTGGTCTATACTACAACGCACCTTACGGTAGTAAGTTCAAATACTACTAGGGACAAAAAGTACCTTGACGGAACGCCTCAAAACACGATCTCTCGTTTTTCACATCCAGCTATCAGCCATTTTCCTGAGGTCTAAAAAAATATCATTGAAGTGAAACAACCGGAAAAAACACCATTGGATGAACACTCGCTAGATAGACCGATGGCATGAATGAATGAAGTTGCTGAAGCCAGAAGCTAGCCAATATTGAAGGTTTTCGCTTATATTTTAAATAAGTACAGTTAGGTATTTAATTTTCTTCAAACCAGCAAATTATGTCTGTCACTTAATGAGAAAGTTGTTTGACATTTTGACTAAACAAAAGGCTTTGAGTACCTGTGAAATCAAAAGCGTTGCTTGATTTGATTTTAATAAGTAATCGACTCAACTTTGCCCTCAAAGTGTCACTTTGACATTGACATTGACATTCACAAAGAGGTTTCAAGATTCTGTAATTATTTTGTACTAGCTTTCCGCCCGCGGCTTCGCCCGCGTGGAATTTTGTCTGTCACAGAAAAACTTTATCGCGCGCGTCCCTGTTTCAAAAACCGGGATAAAAACTATCCTATGTTCTTTCCCGGGACTCAAACTATCTCTATGCCAAATTTCATCAAAATCGGTTGCGAGGTTTAAGCGGGAAAGCGTAACAGACAGACAGACAGACAGACAGAGTTACTTTCGCATTTATAATATTAGTTGGGATTGTGATATAACAGGCAAGGCCACTGGAGCCTAACTCGTAATATTAACAAATCATACTGTGTACTGACAATCAAGCAAAAGATTATATTCAAGAATACTAGCAAAGACTTATAGGTGACTAAACAAGCTGTTCAGAGTGTCACAGACAGACATTTTAATTATTATTTTTTTATCCACAACGAGGAAGCTCTTGGCCTGTATCTCACCTGATGGTAAGTGATGATCAGTGAAGCGAGCTTCACCCGGAATCCTCAACCACGGAGGAATTACCTAAAATAATTAACTTATTATTCGTAGTTACCTAAAATAATTATTCAAAATGTGAGCGTAAATAAGTAGTGAGAACGTTTTAGAGGCCTCATTAAACGTATGAGAGTTAATATTAAGTCGGCTAAGTAACTAAAACTTACAGGGGAGACCGAGGAGAGTTGTAACAGAGATGAGTGTCAAAGCTGATTTCTTTGCACCTACGACGGTTATCCAGCTGACAATTTCACGCAAACAGTGGAGTGTCAAAAGAGCAACGAATTCGCGGAGTTACTAACTTGATAAACTTTCATAGGTTCAGATAAATTGAGTTTTTCCCAATTCACTTTCGTTACAACTCGCCTCGATCTCCCACGGCACATCTGCTTCTCTCGCTCGCCTTTGATTAAATGCAGTTGCGACTTATTCGCTAACTTAGTGAGCACTGAGTAGTATCTCGGTATCAATACCAAATCGGCTGACATAGCCCGACGGATTAGCAAGCTGAAGTGGCAATGGGCAGGGCACATATTACGCAGAACTGACGGCCGATGGGGCAGCATGGTTCTGGAATGAAGGCCGCGTACCGGAAAACGCAGCGTGAGACGTCCACCCATAAGGTGGACCGACGACATCATAAAGGTAGCAGGAAAGCGCTGGACGCAGGCCGCTACCAACCGGGTAACATGGAAAGCATTGGGGGAGGCCTATGTTCAGCAGTGGACGTCCTGTGGCTGAGATGATGATGATGATGATCAGTACCAATGTCAATAATAATACCGTCATCTCGGTACAGGACAGTACGTCTTACCTACTATACAAAAGCCTTTATCCGGCGAGTGCGATCAATAACAAAATACAGCCTCACTCTTTCTTTCTAAAGGCATATGAATTTTCATATACCTAAATTGGGAATTGATGGGATAAGGACATTTATTTACATTCCTTCTAGTTTTTATTTGCGAGAAAGGTCCCGAACCAATCTATCTCTCGTTAAGTAAATTCATAAAGATTGGCTCAGTGACAAAAACTGACTTGCGTAAGTTATTTATAACATTAGTACAACGTGCAAAAAACTTTCATTATTAACATACTTGTATTTTTATATTACCCAGACTTGTTTTCTTTGAATAAATCTATGATATAGGTAATTGCTTGGTACTTTGATGGGTAGGTGTTGAAAGTTACCTCCGAACAAAACAAATGAATTTGTCACAGAAAAAAAACACGAATAACAAAAACTTTTTCTTTCTCACTTCATTCCTAATGAGAGTTCGCCTAAACTAAGACTCGCTGAATTTCTGGCACTATAAAAGCTCTGTTTCAAAGCATAGGAGTACAGATATGACGAAAAGTGGAACCAACCTAATTACGAAGCAACGGAAAATGGTTTTACACGAATGAAAAATACAAATACCAGCTTGTTACTCGTAGTTCAAGAAAGATAATATCTGAAAATAGGAAAAAAACATTTGGAAAAGTAACGCAAATGGCAATCCCAATGAGGGTAACGTTTTTTCGCGTTTTTTGACGTCACTGGAACACACACGTCATCCTGTCGCGTGGCCTAACTTGCCAGGTGGCGCCAGCCAACCTCCCTGGATAAAGGATAAAGGGGATGATTCGCTTCACTACACTTTATTTTGTACCCAACTACTTCGCTCCATGAAGTGATCGCCAAATTGTATCTGTCACAAATGTTACTAACTATAGTTTTCCTATCGTAGACAGGTTGTTAGGTAAATGGGGTGTGGGCTAGTGTCGGCTTGATACGTCATTTACCTAACACCCTGTATTCACAATTTTTGACACTGTCTATTATTCTACCTCTTATATTCGAAGTATCACTTTCTGCTGCAAATTCGGCTTAGTCATCAAAATGACAACTTCTCAAAATGACAACCGGGATGCAAAATGTCCACTTCTCGAAATTACAACTTCTTAAAATGTCAACTTAGCTAAAAGACAACTTCTCATAATAATATCGTCTATTTCGGATAATTTGATTATTTGTGGACATTTTGCGTCCCGGTTGTCATTTTGGTGCCTAAGCCGCAAATTCTACCTCATAAAAGCTTGACCTCCCGACTGTACTGTATAATTAGACGTGTCGATCGGAGCTTTCAACGGTAATTAACACTAATCAGTTTCATTAGGCACCGAGTGAGACGGAATTGAACGACTGCAGAACGGGGGCTCAATTTTGTTTTGCAAGGTTGCGGTACTAAGGCTGTGTTGCACCATCTTACTTTAACTTTAACAAACGTCAAGTCTGTCAAACTGCATACAAAAAACACCGGTTGCAATGTTTTTGTCACTGTTAAAATAAGGTGGTGCAACACAGCCTTACAAAATCTTTGAGTGTCCAAAGGGATCGATGTTTAGGTAGAAGATTTTAAGGTGTCTATTTTCTAAACGTGTTTTCACATTAGGCCGAAACATTGTGCTTTTTGTGACTCGAAGTTTTATGTTATTTATGGACATCATACACCGGGACAGGGAAAAATTAGTAACAACGTGTGTCACAGCAGCGGAATCCGAAACTAC
The DNA here is from genome assembly GCF_963855985.1 of Ostrinia nubilalis. Classification (NCBI taxonomy): domain Eukaryota; kingdom Metazoa; phylum Arthropoda; class Insecta; order Lepidoptera; family Crambidae; genus Ostrinia; species Ostrinia nubilalis. Next base: position 4,498,836 of record NC_087091.1, on the reverse strand, counting down.
GTAGAATACCGTTGGACAGGTAATAATAAAGTATTTTGCACTAAATAAAATACTTTTCTTTCCTTATTATTAGGTGATACATAGAATCTTCTGTTTAGGTAATATAACGTACTTATAAAAATCATAATAACATGAATGTCTAAGGCTGAGTTGCACCACCTAACTTTGATGGTAACTATAACGTTTTAGTGACTTTAGTGACTTTTAGTGACTTTAGTGAGAACCACCCTTAATTAGACTATTCAAAAGCTACCCCCAGAAAGCAAACAAAGACCACTAAAAGTTTCACTACAATTCGTCACACCCTGACCTATATTCGATATTTTCATAACTTTCTCTCCGATTTGTGTATAAATTATTCATGCTGTCTGAGAATAAAAAGATGATCATTCATTACGTTCATAATAGAAATGAAACTAGTTTAATATTCTTTATTGTCGGCTAGACATTTTTCTTTTTATAGAATAATGTTCTTTAGGGGCCATGCACACCACGTTTTTTTCAGACACCATTGACGCGCGTTTGCTGCACTGCTAAATTTGAATGCTTTCGTTCGTTTGTCGTTCGTTTCAGCCGAAAGACGTCTACTGCTGGACAAAGACCTTCCCCAAGGATTTCCACGAAGACCGGTCCGCCGCCGCTCGCATCCAGGCACCTCTCCCGAAGCTGAGACGTGGTCGCTTACTATGGGCCTCATAAGAAGGCTCAAGGTCACCCAAAGGGCGATGGAGCGTGCTATGCTCGGAGTTTCCCTGCGTGATCGAATCAGAAATGAGGGGATCTGTATTAGAACCAGAGTGACTGACATAGCCCGCAGAATCGTTAAATCAAGTGGGCATATAGGTCGTAGCGCTGATGGCCGCTGGGGCAGGAAAGTTCTTGAGTGGCGACCACGAACCGGAAGACGTAGCGTGGGTGGGCAGGCCTCCCACTAGGTGGACCGACGATCTGGTAAATGTTTTGCTGCATAATTAGATTATTATACAGCCCAGCGTTCCATTGGCATAGAACGCGCGTAGACGGTGCCTGAAAAAACGTGGTATGCATGGGCCTTACCCCGTTCTCTGTTATACCCATTCAGATCTTAGTAGTTTGCTTCTTAGAGCTATAATAGAAGGAAATCGTACAGGTCTATAATCTATAATAATATAGAAGAACATCTTTTAGCTATTTAAAACACATATTTGCAAAGTTTCAGGAGGAGCAAGAAGTGTGCTGTGGACGATGATCTTTCTGAAGTTCTTGCTAGAGTACATATTTAATTATAGTCCAGTCATTTTCAAGTTTTAGGTGGAAAATTTACCGGGAGTTTTGAAACTCATTATCTAAACTAAAATCAATTTTCATAGTTAATTAAAAACTAAATGTATTTTCAGGGTCACAATGAAGAGTTTTAAGAGAAGATAGGCCTAGTACGAATATTAATAGTAAACCTTATAATTAAGTAGCGCAGAAAGATACCCTCGTACGCCCTACTTATACTTATAATATTAAGTAATCCATGACGTCACGTATCCATCTCTAATGAAATTATTCCGCCTTTGACCTCCACAGGCTTTGATCTTGTGTCTCACCAGAGTTATTAGCGTGGGAACGTGAGCGGTTAGGCGCACTTACTCTTCACTTGACTGACGTATTAGGTAGCAGACTATATTCGCGTGTGGTACGAATAATTTTCTAATACATATTTCGTCAAAATGTTCCAAATGATTTTTTTATGCAGGACAAGGCAGTTATTTATCCGCAATCGTACCTGGTGTTAAGTAAGATACAGTCTAGGACGCGGACGGTACATATCTGCCCTGTAAATGCCTATTCACACTCGCCTTGAAAAGGCCCGGATTATAGTGTTCAGGAAAGACAGCCGCAGGCAGCGAGGCACGATTTAGGTAGAGCTCTTTCTCCCGTTTTTTGCAGGATCCCGTTTAGTAGTACTTATAAGTGTTCACACTAAGGCCCTTTTCACACATCCCGGTTGCCGGCTAACCGGCGCCGCGTACCCGGTCGTGAAGTGTATGGGCATGGTACGTAGCTTTCACATGTTCCGGCGTAATTAATCCGGCATGCCCATACACTTCACGACCGGGTACCCGGCGCCGGTTAGCCGGCAACCGGGACGTGTGAAAAGGGCCTAACGCCCGTATTCACAAACGATGCTTGCATAAGTTAGGGACAAATCGAACGCACGGAGTTGAAAAGAGCTCTGTGATTGGTTGATAATCATATGTCACCCTGTGCGTTCACGCGGTGAATTTCAAACACACACTTGTGTGTTCACCCGTCAGTTCAGTTTTGCGGATTATTTGCATTACTGGATCCTGCAAACTGAATTGTCATGGGAAAGTACCCTAAGAGTAGGCGCAAACCGTTGATTTTTAGTTGGCCGATTGTTGTGCCCAATTTTAATTTGTATGAAGAATCGGCCAAATCAAATCAGCGTAGTGTGCGCACTCCCATACATGCCCATACTGATCAACTGCCCGACTAAACTATCGGCCGACGAAAAATCAACGGTGTGCGCCTACTCTAATACGAATTTTATTTTCTTATACATATTTCATCAACATATTCTTCGATTTACATTGTTAATTCGTGAATTTGGATTGGTACGGTCGAGCTTTCGGAAGCTTACCTATTCCATTTGACGCCAAAGCTTGCACAGCAATGAAAAAGCTGCAAAGCTAATCCAAACTATGAATTTTTATTCAGACTGATGTAACATTGTTCAGTACACTATTCTACTACCAACATTTTTTGGGATTTGATATCCAATCATCAATGAATAATTTAAATGTTTTTCAGGATTTTCGAAGAAAAGCAATAACTTAGGAAGAAAATATCTTGAGAAAGCGAATACTTTCTCGCTGTGGGTTCTCGTACTATATATTTTTTAGTTCGTCACGTTGTTTTTTGGGCAGCCTGTATAATTGTATATTGAAGGTTAGTGAGTAATAATCGTAGTTTCCAAATTACGTCTTTCTTATTAACCCCGATTCAAGAAGTAAACAAGCAAAAAAGCTCTAAAAATATCAAACAAAAGCTATCAAAAATATTTTTACGATCATGGAGAAAAAAGTATACTTTAAAGGCCCTTTAAAAATATATCACTATACTATACAAATATCTATCATCTATCCGATCGGTGGTTATTGCGTTTCGGTGGCGGGATGGATTCGTTAAATTTTACGGCCCGTAAAGCTCAACTGGCCATCTAACGCGCGTCTGGGGCTTTCAAACTGTGAATAAACGGTTAACAGTTTTTCAGATTCATAAACAATCGACAACACAGCAGACTACATAACACATTTTTTGCGAAATTAAAGCTGTTATGCTGGGGCCACACTGGCGGCTAACGCCAATGTCCACTAGCGCGATAATTATTGCGACACTGACATAGTGTGGTGTGGCCGCTTCATCGCATTAATTCTCGCGTTAATCTCTTGGAGCTGTCGCCTAATGCTAATACCGTTGTCAAATTATCGCGTTATGTCGTGGCTACACCTACGGTTAACGTTCATTATCGAAATAATTAGTGGCATTTCTCGTTAGTGTGGCCCCAGCATTACTACATTGAGATGTTGCAGCAATTCAGTTGGTATGTTGTCGGCGGTACAGTCAGTGTCAAATAATTCGTGACACCCAAAGTAGCCAAAAACTTAGCAATGCGTTACAATTGAAATAAAGTTGTGTTTTCAACTTTTTGGCCACTTTGGATGTCATGAACTATTTGACGCTGATTATACCTAGTAATAATGTTCGTTCCTACCTACTAATGTTTAGCTATATTTTACTGTCCTATAGGACAGAGCCTAGAACATCGGGCTCAAGATTCCTATTTACTATTTAGGTACCAAACTGCAAGTTCTGCAAAGCAAAATTAAAATAAAATAAACTTTTATCAAACAGACACCAGTTGCTCTCCAAATTAAATAATCGTTAACACGAATCTACAAATCGTTTGAAATGATAGGAATGCTTTATTTATAAGCAATTCAGTGAACAAATACCCAAACAAATTCTAGAAAAGGGAGCGAATAAATTATTTAAAACCTTTTACGAGATGCCAGATTTTAGGGTTCGTCCCCTTTCGTGTTCGGACCGTTTGGGTCTGTTACTACGCACACGATTGTAAGCAATCTTAGACATTAATAAAATAGGAACGTAAGCAACGTTACCTATTTCTACCGCACCAAGTTTCACGTTCTTAAACTAAAGGTACCAATTTTTCTATTTACATAACTGAGAAATAAAAAGGTAGCGGGTTCTATCAATATTCTCTTTTACGTCGTGAACATTTCTAGAAAATCGCTTTTAAAGCATTTACCTACTTCTAAAACGTGATTTTTCATTTTAATACCTCAAAGATGGGACAGAAACCCACAAACTGTCGCTTGAGTTTTATATTATTTTACCCTATAAGCGACGCTGTGAATCTTTCAATGTGAATTTCATCTGTGAATTTCATCAATATAAACTGTAGGCACGTCAATGTAGAATCACTGAATGAGTACGTCGCATAACTTGCGTTTAATAATTACTAAATTAATTAAGGTGAGTAGATACCTGATTCATCAAGGTGCAAGTAAAATCTCCGCGTTAATGCACCAATTATAAAACGGTAGGAAAAGTTTCTAACTAAAGCTTCTTGGAATCTTGATTTATTGTTATGCTTTCACTCCGAGCTGTTATGAAAAGTGATTAAATGATCCATTAGGACGAAGGAGGAGCGAGCAATTAACGACTTGGTAAACACTTTTGTTAACGTTTGCATTTAAATATTATTAAAGAGAATTCATCTTTCAGGACGCTTTGTGTAGTATTAAATAAGCTTTTTATTAGTTGCAAAATGATGTCAAAAATGTACACATGGTGTACAATGTAGAAATAACCACATAAAACAATATGAATAATGATGTTAATAGTTAATTAGGTAATCAATCGACACCAAATGTATTTTACTGAAACACATACATAAACTGACACGTGTAAAGCGTAAAATGGCGTATGGAGGACCGATCTGATATATACCATTAGGGAATACACCTGATAGAGCTTGTATTTGTTTTTATTCGCTATCTTTGCCTCGATACGGGTCCACTGACATTTAAATGTGTTTAATTCGGCTATGAAAATAGAAAACATTTTCATTTGACGATGAAATCCTTTGAGACTGAATAATTTTATGTGAATATTGAATTAAGGACGATAAAAAGGGTACCAAATGCCAATTCATAACTCTATTTTACCTTAACTAAAAGTTTTATTGAAGACAATTTTCTTTTTTCTTTTACACTAAATTGAGAAGTTTCTACTTATTTACGACAGAAAATAAGAAATTGGTATTTCCCCATTAACTGTAAAGAAAACAAAAGAATTTATCATACCACAAAGTGGCATGACAATACAATAATATTAAACAACAGTTAAAACTTTAAGAAAGAGTTTAAAAGCGCGTATAATTTGTGTTGCCAAGTTTCCCCGGGGACTAACTTAACCTTCACTGGTTGTTATTCGCGGTTAAGCTATGTAATATAATCCTTGCTACAGGGTGTTTCAATGGTGGGTGTGAGAGTTGAGCTAGAGAACTAGAGTAATAGTTGTAACTGGTTCATAGATTTGTAAGTGATTTGTAGCTGTATTTTTACTAAATAAGTATTATTCTATGTACTGTAACTGTACCTATTAATAAATAAATAAATAATCCCATTTACCGTTTAATAGACTACCATAGCTAATAAAGACGCAATTCGTGCTTTTTTACGTTCTGCCGCAAACAACGCAACAATGCTAAAACACTACATCATAACAAAGTAGTGATTGTTAAAAGTAGATCCTACTATGAAATAACTACTATGGAAAAAAGTAAAAATCTACGTTCTCCTCTCCTCTAATGTTTGCTGTGCCCGACAGGGTCTAAAGCCCGATCCGTGAGCGACTGTGCGACTGGCACCCGCAGTGAGTGTGCGAGCGCGATAGCAACATAATTACGCGCGAGCGATAAGGATGGGTAGCTTGGGGTCATTGGACAAAATTCTACGTGCTCACGGACCAGACTTTATACTGTACCTATAGTAATCTTAGAACATCCATAAACGTGTGGAATAAGAATTTGAATTTGGATAGTGCCAGGGTCTGGACCAAGTGCTGCCCAGAATCAACCCATAGTGCATTTTGTTCCTCAGACCAATACTAATGTGTAAACCGAAGCGCACTGCAATCTATCCCTGGAGTTAAGAGAAAAAAAGAGTTTTGTTTTGAAATATTTTCATACAAAATATCATCGATGTATACGTACTACGCATAAGATTTCGTGATTTTGGCATTAAATAACACTCGCTATGTTGAACTTAACCATACTGCATCCGTACACCTTACTTTAGTGCGACTTAGACATTCTTTATAAGCGATCTAGCGCTGTTGCAATAGTTTGGTTACTTGACAGAAATCATCATTTCCAAAATGAATCAAGAAGTTTTAGTTCTCTATCCTTGCGAAAAATCAATTTATTGGTGTATTACAATTGATTATTGAAGTTATTGTAAGCTACAACTTCTTGCTCTATTTTGGATATAATTTTTTTTTTTTTTTTTTTTTTATGCATAACAAGGCAGGTATTTGACCACAATCGCACCTGATGTTAAGTGGGATGCAGTCTAGGATGGTACATATCTGCCCTGTAAGTGCTTATTCACTCTCGCCTTGAAGGGGCCCGGATTATTATATTTAATTTCGGTCAACTAACCAAACTACTGCAACAGCGCTTGATCGCTTATAAATAATGTCGAAGTCGTACTAAAGTAAAGTGTACGGATGTAGTATGGTTAAGTTCAACATAACGAGTGTTATTTAATGCCAAAATCGCGAAATGTTATGCGTAGTAGGTATACATCGATGATATTTTGTATGTAAATAATTCCAAACAAAACTCTTTTTTTCTCTTAACTCCAGGGATAGATTTCAGTGCGCTCCGGTTTACAAATTAGTATTGGCCTGAGGAACAAAATGCACTATAGTTTCATTCTGGGCAGCACTTGGTCCAACTTCCATACATGGATTGGCACTGTCCTTTAAACTTTGTATATCGTCATTTTTGGATAGACGGTTAAGGTCTTGCCCTGCTTGTTACCTGGTGGAAAGTATCAGGCTGAAGGTAGAAGGAGCCCACGGAAGAACTGACTAAAGAGAAGAATGCTGTTATCTTTTTTATTTAGCGACAGACTTAAAGCGCTTTCACATTTAGGCGATTTAGCAGCGCGACAAACGCGCGACAGACGCGCTGAGAAGATTTCATACTATGTGACAGCGCTGCAGCGGATGCATGCCTTCACATAATAAATACGCCGCTGCTGGCCGCGCAGCTGTCGCGATTCTAACGCCCTAATGTGTAAGCGCTCTTAGGTAGGTTCAACTTCAAGAACTATCATTTTATGTTTTGTAACATAATAATATGACATAACTGATAGCTCGGATTAAGCATCGACAAACAAAAACAACCTATAAATTCCATCTATTCATGATCCCTCAACCCTCAGATGCGAACGGTAACCAATCCGTCGGATCGAGTTAGTATTCCGTCGAGTAAATCCAATACGGCATCAAAAGTTGCACATAGCAACGTCCATCTGGCCGCTATTGGGGCACGTACTAACTTTATGCAAAGCAGCCGACAGCCCTGCGTGTAGGGCTGCCATGGTTTATGTTATTTGGTTTCTAATTTGAATGACCTACACGTTACTGCCTCATATTATAAAAAAAAAGATCTTTGTCTACTCGGAAATTTACATTCAAATGTTTACTGATAATGCTTTTTTTTCAATATGTTGCTTCTCGAATAAATCGCCTGACTGTGGTGCAAACGAGCCCTTTGCCCATAAGTAATCATCATCATCACCATTTAAGCTTTACTGCTGAACATAGGCTCTTCTAATGAATTCCGTGATGATGATACCAAGAGCATTTTGATTATCCAAGTTCCAAAGCTTGTCTTCAAAATCACACGAAGTCCAGACCATAGCCCTCATCGCCCAGTGGCTCATTTTAATTATGCAGCTGTCAACATCTGTCAAAATCATCACATTATTACTTTGAAATTGCTTTACGTCAGCAACCCTAAGGATCAAACACATTCCTGTCACGTTTTTCTAATGCCACTTACTGCTCGCCAATAGGTAAATAAATTACCAAAATATGCCACTGAGCAATAATAAATCTTATTTCCTGGAGCCTGTCAAACGAATATGGCGGCTATCAAACCAAATGGCGTTGCCAACTTATCGAATGTCTGGAATATTAGCACTATTGGGTGGGAGAGAGTAGGCTCACTACAGCATGCTTTCGGAGCGGTCCTGTAGGCCTAAGATGCGCGCCGTGATAACTTCTATCGGCGTCAAAATGTATGGGCAAAATCGATAAAATGGCGTGATAACCGCTTATCGCGGCGCGCATCTAAGGTCTACTGGAAAATAAATAAAATTATCCATCGTCCGTATTACTCAACGAAAGACCATAGCTGGGCACCGTTAATCAAATAGTTAACTTCGTTAATCGTTAAACCGATAATAAAAAAATTAACTTCGTTAAAAGTTAAAACGTTACATTTCGCAAGATTTAACGCAAGTTAACGTTAATCGTTAATCCGTTAACACATGATAATAAAACGAAAAAACTAATTGAATGCAAGGTTCAAATAATTTCGAAAGCTTGTGTCGCGCATGTTATTTATTCCTCTTTTATATTTGCGCTACAAGCTTTCGGAATTAATTGAACCTTGCATAAGTACAATTATTTTTTTCGTTTTAGTACAACTGCATTTCAGAATAAAAGCTTGTTTTTAAAAAAGTTTTTTAATTATTATAATTTTATTTTACACTTTTTAGTAGCATCTCAATCTCAGAGCCTTGGTTCAATTACAATACAATTTAGCACCAAAGTGCTCGAAAAGACAAATCGAGCAAACCCAAACTCGACAACTTTCCACCGTTTCGTTTAGGAATTCCTATGGCCACATCCTGACTCCATCATCATGACCCTGGACATCATCTAGTACTAAAGTGCTCGATAAGATAAATCCAACGAACCAAAATTCGATGCGATGCCGCCGTTTCATTTAGGAGTTCCTATGGCCACCTCATGACTCAATCATCAGATCAGCTCAATGGTACCATAACATTGCATTGTCATCGTACTTGCATAAGTAAGTATACCAAATTTCAGCTCAATCGTTCAAGAAAACTGGTCTTAAATTCAGTTGCAAGAGTTGTCTCACACATACTAACAAGTGTCGTTAGTGATCTGGTTACAAACAGTTGTTTTGGGTTCTGGAAGTTCTGGAAGCCCGAACGTACTTGTCAGAACGCGTTTTTCAGCGTGCCTGCAGTACCTTTTTGGTAAATAGCAGGTACCGGATTAACGATTAACGGACTTAGGATAATTTAACTGAAGTTAACGAGTCCGTTAACATTTGTTAAAGTTAACTTAAAAGTTAATCCGTTAATAGAAATGTTAACTTCGTTAATTAACGATTAACGGATTAATGAGTTAATGCCCAGCTATGCGAAAGACCAATTTAATCTAATATATCTTTATTTTTCTCTCTTTATTCTCTAATATATCTTGGTCGTTTGAATTTATTATGTACCTACATAAACCACTTACCTACAGAACATTATTTTAAGTATGTTTTAAAATTTGGATCAAGTTTTGAACGTCGATGTGTAGTACATTATCTACAACTACATTTAATACAATTTGTCTATTAGATTATTAAAATACGTATTCATGTCTTTACATAATTCAGAACATTCTTTCCTTATTGTAAAATTCATCCAAACACAGGCTAAATTACATGCTTAAGTTTGAATCTAGGTCTTTTAAATTGCCTTAGTTGTTAGTAACTTCATGCCCTCAGCCTATTACTAGAATGCGCGTAGACAAGAGTACCTAGGTAATCCAATTTCTCTTTTATGACCACAATCGTACGCCATGACCTACTTCTGTAATAAACACGAATTAAACTAGTTAATTCAGTAAGCCTACTCCTTACTTCTACTTTCGACATTTTAATATAACGTGTAGGTAGAGCCATCCACAATAAATAAAAGTTTGCAAACTGTGGACCCGTATGAGAGACGCTAGGGAAACTTTGCTCTAAGCATCGTATTAATATAAAACTTATGCTTTTATAGATAATCCTAATCTATCACTTGTTAGTAACAGCGCTAATAAATCTCTTCTGCGAATACGTAAGATTAATCCTATAGCAGTATATTATGTGGATACAAATGAATGGAGGACTTTATCTATACTATCTTTACTTCTATACTAATATTACTCGTATAAATACGAGAGTAACTCTGTCTGTCTGTCTCGCTTTTACGCCTAAACCACTGAACTGATTTTGATAAAATTTGGCATAGAGATAGTTTGAGTCCCGGGAAAGGACATAGGATAGTTTTAATCCCGGTTTTTGAAACAGGGACGCACGCGATAAAGGTTTCTGTGACAGACAAAATCCACGCTGGCGAAGCCGCGGGCTGAAAGCTAAGATTATATTCTAAGATATAAATCGAACAGAATTTCGTATAGAATTCCAACCCTTTCAAAAGTAAACCGAGGGCTCGAGAAATAAAAACGTAAATGAAGAATGCCGCGGTTTTCCTTGTTTCCTAACAATACAGAAAACATCTCAGACTACACAAAAGGTTGGTTTGGTACGCCTCTGTCAGTTCATTAAATCCGTATACAGTTATTGATCTCAATTGCTACAGTTTACGGGATAAAAGGATCTATTTACAGTAAATTTATCCAATCTTTTACTCCCTTACTATCCCGATTACATGACCTTCATTGGTTGGGTTTTTATTGGCGGCCAAGCTGTAGCTCCTGGCTACACAGGAGTTGCAGCGGTGGGAACGAGAGGTGGGAATATTCCCGTTATCCCAATTCCATGCAAAACCATGGTTCACCTACACAGCAAAATGGTGAAGTTCCCAACTTATCGGAACATTTGCAGCTCGAATATAAATATGGGCGAAGAAATCACGCAGCTCGTAATATTGTGGGCCCAGCGCGAATTTATTGCCAAGCACCCCGATTTTTGCAGGAACATAGAATAAAATTAATACAGTAACAACAGAAGTATTTTATAGATGTAGAAGCAAAAGCGCTCATGGATACCTGCTACATTAAACTTACTTATTGTTTGTCTATAGGTGAGTACATATTAGCATTTTCTCAGGCAATGAGGGCTATCGTTTTTATACTTAACAGTTGGCACCCCTGACGATTGACAGGACCTTACTCTACAGTGGCGCCATCTTGATGAGTGCAAATGCGATAGTCCTCCTACCACTTTAGCACTCACCAGTTGGTGCCACTATCTTCGCAACTAGCAAGTGACAGGACCTTACTCTACAGTGGCGCTAACTGGTGAGCGCTAAAACGATAGCCCTCATTATGCTCGTATGTCATGTAAAGTTCTTACGAATGTTACAATACAGGTAAAATATACCACGACGTTTGGTTCGTGAAAGGGTGCTGACTATATCATTTCATAGAGCGGCTCGTTGTTCTGTTTAGTAGTAAATGCTCCAGTCTATACTCACCTTTTTTTAGCTTTACACTTTTGAGAGAGAAGGATAAACATGGTGCCATCTGACAGGTGACGTGAACAAGGCGTGACATATCCATACCAATTGACAGTCGTAGCGCTATCTGTGGGTGTGGAAGCGTGGCCCAACGCGAAGCGACGGCTGTCAAATTGTATTCACGTCACGCTGCAGCCATCCCGGATCTATGCAGAGGCTCTGTAATGGTATTGGAGAATTTGGAAATACTCTTTTGGACTGAAAAAAATGTTTGGGTATACTATATAAATACTTCAGACTATTGTTTGAAAGCTTCTAAAACATTTTTTTACTTTATAACTTCTTACATGTTAATCGACTTGTTTACTGACATTATGTAACAGATTTTTATTATTGTGCTTTCGAGACTTAAATTACTACCAAGGCTATAAACTCCGACCCCATAAAAGTCACACCATAGTTGAACCCTGTTTTTAACCGACTTCAAAAAAGGAGGAGGTTATATGTTCGACTGTATGTATGTTTTTTTTTTCTATGTATGTTCACCGATTACTCCGTCAATTGTGGACCGATTTTCAAAATTCTTTTTTTGTTCGATAGGGTACACTTCTGAGGTGGTCCCATTGTCACCAAGTCAGGATCTGATGATGGGATCCTAGGGAAATCGACTGCAACCCTCAAATTTTATAGGCACTTATATCGTTTTTCAAACATTTTCTTAAGTTATTCAAGTATTTGCTCCTGGAAATCATCATCTCAAATTCATGAGCTGATGATAGAAAGTAAAACTCCTTAATGCTTAGGAGTTGGAGGATAATTCTTTTAATTTTATAGATAAGTATAGTTTCTAAAGTTATTCAAGTGTCTGCATCAGATAGCCATCATCTCATCACGATGAACTGGTCATGGTAGATACAACTCCTTAACGCTTAGGAGTTGGAGGATAATTCTTTAAATATTATTGGTACAAATAGCCCAACAGTTGTATTCTTTCATGTTTTTAAGGTAGGCTGACGGTTTAAGGTGTTTTTAGGTTGCCGATATGGTAACCTGTATTTTGTAGGGAATATTATTTTACACTTGACATGAAGAATATACTGCCTACCTTTAGTGGTAACACCAAGGTAATAATTAGTTAACTAAAAAGCAAGAAATAAGTTAATTTTTATAAAAAAAAATAAAACCGACTCCAAAAAACATACACTAAAAAGTAGAAAAATAATTACTAATTGCTTATTTATTAGGACGAATTAATATTTATGTATACCATGATTGATACTTTTGGAGTCGGTGCAGGCAAACTTCACACGTTTCATAATCTTGGCACCGACTCCAGAAGTATCAATCATGGTATACATAAATATTAATTCGTCCTAATAAATAAGTAATTAGTAATTATTTTTCTACTTTTTAGTGTATGTTTTTTAAAGTGACGTTTCGTATAATGTCACTTTAAAACAAAGTTCAACTAGGGTGTAACTTTTTATCAATAAGAGGGAGATAGTATTACATCATGCAAGAAAAAGACTTCCCTATGCATGTACAGGAGAAATTGCATCATAACCGTTTCAGCCTGTGGTAGTTCATTGCTAGGCGGTAGCTCAACGAACACCTCCAAAAGAGTGAATAGGCACTTACAAGGTAGATAAATGTACCATGCTAGACTGCATCTCACTTACATCAGGTATGAATGCGGTCAAATACTTGCCTTGTCTTGCATAAAAAAAGCACGCTTACCCTATTTTCTCATCCATTCGGCAGATTTACCCACATTTAGGTAAAAAAATACCTGTGGTAAATCCTCGACGCAGCCGACGGCGCACTTCCATTAGCCCACGAACTGCGCCAAACATTCGCCCACAGAGAAGCGCGAACTTAAAACTCAATGGCTCAGAAAGTCGCTGGAATTCTGAGAAACTTCGAAGGCCACTCGAACTGCAATTTGGTTAACCAAAATTGCCATTTCAAGGGGATTACTTTGACTTAGCACTTTGAATAATTAGGGATTTTATGGATTACAGTAATTTAAAATATTTACAGTCTTACTAATAAGAAATTCCTTAAACAGTTGTTGAACAGCTGTATAGTTAAACCATGAATAAGGTTTAAGTGTAGGTATAGCATATGTATCAACCTGGGTCTAATGGAAAACTCAAAGAAAAATCTAAAAATAGTCAATTTCTTGTTATGTGTTGTGTCTGGAACGGATAAACACATTATAAAAATATTTTCTAGACCAGTGGTTCCCAAAGTGGTCTGGGCTACGATTCATCTAATACAAGTTCCCAAACTCGGGACCCACCTATAGGAAATTTCGCCCGCTGCCCAGCGGTTGGATCGGTAGGGTGGTGTGTCGTTCTACAGGCAGGGCCCACTCAGTGTTCGCTCGCGACCCACACCACTGGGTCGCGACCCATAGTTTGGGAAACCCTGTTCTAGACACAATGCCACAATATGTCCGAAAGGTAGTTGATACAAAAAACACTTACCTATTTTCCAATATTAATCTGTAGCAAAAGCCAAGCTTTTATGTGAATGAAATAAATAATATGATCTTACTACTCTAGACAGATATCTTTAGCTACCACTCACGCACTCATTTCAACCATCTCCAATGACATATCAGTAAAGGCACCGTTATTTCTGGACATTTATTGACACTGAGATATCATCAATAAAAAGGCATTAGCGAAAGTACGGTTTATTGTCCAAGAGACAAAGTGCTAATACATCTCGCAAGGAGCAATAAAACTTTTTAAATGGTGACCAAGCGCCAGTATCAGACTTGCAACAATTTAAAGAAAGCCCCAAAGATAACTTTAGGTGACTGAATTTATGGCCCGATGCGGGTAAGGAGAAGAAACTGCGATTACAATGTTTGTGACAGACAGAAAAGTCTGGAAAAGACGAAGAAAATGGTTTTGGTTGAAACTAGGCGATTGAAGCGAGAAGTAAGCAGTTATTATTTAGGTCGAAGCTGTAAAAGCCTTATGAAATAATTTATTTATTTATTTTAAACTTACATGCACAAAGAACGGTGTACATAAGGTGGACTTAATGCCTTTCGACATTTTCCTCCATTCAATGTAGGTAAATTAACAGGGTGCAGGGTAGTGAACTTGCCTATGATGTTAGTCTCGAAGCTCAGGGTCACTTCATCACTTGTAAATGGATTTTTTCACCTTTTGCTAAGTTCATGCTAATGTATAAACGCTAAAGATGGAATGATAGATAGAGTTTGTCAGGTACTTTCTTAATAGCTACTGGATGGATATTGATTAAACATGCAATAGCACAGCAAACAGGCTATAATATCGACATCTAAACTGATGAAGCCGCAGGCTATAATGTGATAATTATATGTACTACCCGTTCGCGCTACCCGTTTGCCGGTCCGTGGATTGCGCGTCCCCTCCCCCAATCGCGACTAAACGCAATTAGTTAGTGATAAACGCAATTAATGTGTCTTATTTTACGCAAATACACAATTTTTATCAATAATAATAAATAAAAAAGATTTTAAATACAGTTTGTTATAGTTATAGACGCTTCCCTTCGAGTGACGTCATATCGCCAGAAGCAAACTTAAAGCATGTAAATCCACCTGAAAATTAATTAAATACGCATATTTCATCAAAATGCTTTTGCTGTCGTATTTTCCTAGTAAAAGCATTTTTAATTATGTCGCACAAATTCCGCGTATGCGTGCAGTGCAATTTATTTCTCAGGGTGACAAAATTAACCAAATTATTTATTTTCTGTCAACAAGGGGGAAGGAGGAAGGTACTCGTAAGTACCCACTCATTTTTGTCATTCTTTCCACTTCATTAACCGTTTAAATTAAATGAGATTAATTAAAATTCAGGTAGCGCCCCAAAATTGGAGGCACTTAAGATTTTTCCTTGATCCTCGTGTTATAATGCATTTGACAGTTATTCGAAGACGAGGGAATATTCTAATTAAATTCCGCCGAAATTAATTTGGGACGTTCTCTAATATTTTAATTGATTGTTAACTTGGGCTTTGGGTAATTTTAATTTGTTGAAACAAACATAGCGGAAAATAGCAGCAATATTTTTTTTATTTATCGGACTCGAGAGGATTTTTCTTACCTCGTTTGCATTTATTGTAATGAAATAAAGTAAATTTAGTAATGATTTTGAATTTACTTAATTAACCATCTGATTAGGAAAACATATTAAGATATATTTACACGTCATGCTCATTACTAGCACGATAACATGCCACTATTGAGTAATTGCTACTTAGTAGCTTGTGTATCGAAGCATTGCTAATAATAAGCATGCTCATTTCGAGCTGTTCGAGCACTCTTTTTTAAGCATGCCATTTTAAGAGCACGTTTAAGAAGACTAAAATAAAGTTGAGCATAAGGTGCCCTCTATATTCAGTTTTCCACTAACACTGTTTCCTGGAACACCCTGTATCACCTGCTTTTGTTATACCCCGTTTTACTACGGTAATCTAATAAATATATCTTCTAAAATTAACAGCACTTGTCTCCTGACTAATGCGCCAGTGTCTATTACACGTAATAAATTACGGGGTAATTAACGCCTTGGAGCCCCTTGAGGCGCTTATGCAGTAATTCGAGTGAGAGGGTGTTATTAAACATTTTTTGTTCTGTTTTGTGAGAAATGGAACGTTTACTTCTTACTCACTCTTGCCTCTTGACGTGTGTCATCTGTGATTAGCGCCAATTTTGATGGCATTAAAGATTTAATAAATAAATCATTAAAGATTTAATAAATAAATCTTTAATGCCATGAAAATTGGTACATAAGACGAACTTAATGCTGTGAGTAATTCTCTGCCAGCTATCT
The DNA here is from genome assembly GCF_963855985.1 of Ostrinia nubilalis. Lineage (NCBI taxonomy): Eukaryota > Metazoa > Arthropoda > Insecta > Lepidoptera > Crambidae > Ostrinia > Ostrinia nubilalis. Next base: position 4,482,410 of record NC_087091.1, on the reverse strand, counting down.
TTGAGCTACGTAGAAAAAAAAACAATAAAATTAAATATTGTTATGTTACATCAATCAACTGTGAGTTTTAATTGATATTAGTATATTGTATTCTAAATACTTTTCGAGCACTTAATATAGGAAGACCCATTCGAAACAACCGAATTAGCCTAAGGCTTCATAATTTAGAAGTAAAAGGATACTTTTTATTAAGTATGTGAATTAAAACACATGTTGATGAATCCCGCCTAAAACTTGCTAAACGCTTTCGTAACATGGGATTTCTTCTTCTGAAGTTTCATTCGATATGCAGATACGCAGGCAGTGTCATAACAGGGTACATTTTAAGAAGCATGTTTGGTTCCTTAACCAAGATCTGTAAAACGGTGACAAGTCACCTTATCGTGGAACAGTCTATTATTGACATTAACCTACCTCCAAGTCAGAAACGATTATTTTAATAAATCAAAATTTAGGTCATTTAAGCCCGTTAACCATCAGTCCCTAATTTTTAAGTGACCCTTACATACAAAATCTGTATTAGTTAATTACTAGAGTTTACTGGACGAACTAAGAGGAGCAGAGTGCACTACAACGCCAACTGCAGTAATTGATTTAAATCCCACTAGGGACAAAAGTTTGAACGAGCACTGCCACCTATTCGTATATTATATTTACCACCTACGTTTATTGCTTAGTGCATAATACGTTATCTACGTAGTCAGTGATGTACTTGTATAATACGTAGGTATAATTTTTTTACAAGTAGGTAGGTATATTAAAAGATAGTTCATAATATTTACTAATGTTATTCAATTATTTGTCAAAAATAGATTAATAGGTGCCTCCTATACAAACGCAAGTGGCAGGCACACAATACATTCCAACAAAAACCTTTGTCTTAAACCCAATTGCTTAATACCTAATGTGCGTAAAGGAAACGCAAACACAGATGTTTAGAAAAACAATGAGCACTTACATAGCATATTTGGGAATTAAATAAAATGTATAACACCTATTGTTTAACGTGACATAAAAACAATTTATTGACGGCAGTAATATACAGGGTGTTGATTGAAATGTACGAACGAATACTCTTCCTGCTTTGCCCACGTCAATTTCAGCCTTCAGTCTTAGAAAGACTTGCAAACGTAAACCAAACGAAATCACGCGCTCCTTCATTCTAATTTTTTCTAAAAACTCATTGTTCAGAAAACTTTTCACTGTTTTGGAAACTCCAGTTCACATTGATTGGAATTTTTAAAGCACGGCGGATTTGATGGTTTTCGGCATGGAAAATGGAAGGAAATAATCAAACCGGGGGCGGGCTAAAGCCACCTTTTAGCCTGACGAGTATGAATTTTATTACATTTTTCCCACGGTTCCGTTGCCGTGGTTATCGATTCATCAAAAAATACAACCTGTCCATCTCTCTAAGGGTCTGTGTTGAATAATTTACAGGACGTTTTTGAGAAAAAATAGACTAAACTTTGGGCGTGCTCAGAATAGTAATTTGTATGTACATTAAACTAAATACGATGGCATCTTATGCCCTTATAATAGGGCCGCCTTTGCTACAGAAAATGCAACATTCAATGTCGAGCCAAGATTGTAATCGCTTTCCAAGATTTGAAGGCTTAAAAAGCGCTTTTACGATATTATATCATCCTCGAATAAAAACCTGAAGAACCGAATTAATTGTCCAAGTTCTTACCTACCCTGTATTATGTAAATACCATAGTACTGTATTTTTGTTACGTAACAATCCAGCTGTTACATTGACTACAAACAAACCATTTCCAGTATCAACTTCATTTTAGTTATTATAACTCCTTGCATAAGCAAACTTTCTAACATACCATGCATTTCCGTAATTGATGACCCCATACAAAAGGCAAATTGCTTCCCCATGGCATATTTTCCGAACTCAGTAATACTCCATTTCGAAGAAGGACAAACTTCATATGAGTATGTCGAATTGGACCAAATATTTGACCCAATCTCCATAATATTCCTCGAAACGTACCTACTGGAGTTAAAATTTTGAATTGGAATCGGATTAAATGCAAATGGCCGTCGACGAAATTTGAAAACTTTTGGAATATTGATCAGGTTTTTTAATAGCACTGAATCACTGATTGGTCGAGTTTTTCTTACTAAAAGTTCTATTTAGCGAACTTTTAGAGATTTGAGAGGTTCAATTTAATGCCGGTAGCATACTGTCGGTGAAACGCAACATCACGTCATTTCCCCTTTGTGATCACAACATAGATACGATTTTTTACACGTAGTCGTAGGTACCTATTTACATCATAATAAGATGTCAGACTAACTCTAGCTGTTTATAAAAATTAAACACACTGAAGATTTTCTAAAACCGAATCCTTCAATATACCTAGGCTGGTGTTAAGATTTGTCATTATACATTAACTGACTCATGATCTTAAATTAGGTTCCGATTTAGTAAAACGAAGGGTAAAACAAGAGACTCTAGAAATGCTTTTTTATGGCAAAGACTAGGAACACACTACCAATTTTACTGTGTGACCTTGCATAATATAATACACTCATTAAAGAGTTCCTACGTATTAATAAAATCGACTAAAACTTTGGCCATATCAAATTGAATCTGTTAGATATTATTGTAAAAGTTTTTGAATCGATAAATAATCGAAATCGAAATGGAAAGTTGTTGCCAAATAACGATTCCGAGCCCGCCTTTATTTGATTCATTGGGTTGGATAGTGATGCCCATTAAGTAAGGTAACCTTAAGGGTCAACGTTAAAATTGTATAAAAAGATATTTGCCTCACTCAGACAAGCAGAAATATACTTTATTTCGATGGCAGTAATGGCTCATATTAGAATTTCAACCTTCTAAGCACGAGTAACTTTTTGGTATAGTAAAAAAGCAAATTAAGCCTACGCAAGTCTAGGTGCCTAGCTTTTTAATGCTTAGTGATGTGGAAAATTTATTTAATCCTTGAAAGGCGGTCTGAACCCGCACAGCTGTTAAGGTAACTGGGACCATATAAAATGATATTAAAGAAGAACCTGGATTAGTAAATAGATATTTAAAAACATATTACGTGTACAATAGAAAACACAGAAAGTTTCAGCGATTTTCAACAGTCGAGAAGTATTCGCAAAACTGAAACAAAGTTACAAGTTCCCAGGTTTCCAGTTTAACTTGATAGCTTTTGTGGATTTGGCGATATTTTTTCGTCCTTTTTCAGAACAAGTGTCACTCGTCGACGTTTTTCGCACTTTTTCCCGCTTATCCGAGAGAAACATTTCCAAAGGTGCGAAAATTTTGGTTAAAATTGTCCCACCAGTTTCCGCAACGGCTTCAGATTTGACATGTTGTTTTATATTTTTTGTATGAACTAGCACTCGTGTGCCTAGAAAGTGATTGGAGACGATGGAAATATTCCAATTATTTTACGTTTATATTGCTTATTAGTTTATTTACCTACTTACATACAAAATCTTGTAGATGTTTCTTTACGAAATCATAATACAAGGGTTTATTTTATGTTCTGGTTATACGGACTGCTCAACTTTTAAAGAGATAACTGGAGAAAATAATTTAGAACTATGTTGTCTTGTAAGTGGCATTCAATGTAAAACCAATAAAAAAATACAATAATATGTGTGACTAAACGCTTAATTTGAGAAAAGCTATTTAATATTGTTCCTGTTTGTGAGAATATATCATTACGTTGGTACATCCGGGCTCACTATAATCCGGGCGTTTTCAAGGCGAGAGTGAATAGGCACTTACAGGGCAGATATGTACCATCCTAGACTGCATCTCACTTAACACCAGCTGCGATTGCGGTGAAATACCTGCCTTGTCTAGCATAAAAAAAACATGGCTTAGATAGATAAACGTAGTAAACTAGCTACTAGGTAATAAAACCCACTGCTGGTATATTAATCTGCCTTTGTGCCGCACGAGATATTAGGTCTTATGACAACGCGTTTTGCCCCAGATTGTGACGTTTTTGCTAGAACGTCCTTTGGGCCAACCCACGGGCATGAAACACGTATTTAATATCATGGCGTTTCTTGTAAGTACCAACAATAATAGGGGAAGTCTATGGCAGGGTTGCACCAGCTTACTTTAACTTTAACAAACGTCAAATGTCTGTCAAACTCCGTATAAAACGCACCGGTTATAGTCATAGTTACCGTTAAAGTTAGGTGGTGCAACTCAGCCTAAGACTGGGTTGCACCATCTTACTTTAACAACAGTCAAAAGTCTGTCAGACTCCATTTAAAAACACTGGTTAAGGTTACGGTCACAGTTAAAATAAGATGGTGTAATCCAGCCTAAATGACAGTTCAGTAGCAATATTAATATCCCCACTCTGTCGAAATTCTGTAGAATTTTCCCCGGGATTGGCCCCGATTTTAAATTTATTTAATTAAAGTTAACAACAGATTTTAATGCGAACTGACTCATTGGAATACGCGTATTTTTGTCTTAAAATTCAGTATTGTGTATTCTATGAACGGCCATGAAACTGATTGTATTGCGATGCCACTATCTCATTAATATCTCTATGAACATCAACTCACCTGTCGGTACCTTTATGTTTCTGAGGATTGTCTAAATGCGTCATCTAATTAATTAATTAATTAATTTCGCAATTACGTTAGGTTCGTGTGAGTTCGTGTGAGTGGGATAATAATTTGGTTTAGCCAAAGAAACCAAATTATTATCCCGCTAATGACTAAGGCTGGGTTGCACCATCTTACATTGACTTTAACAAACATCAAAATCTGTCAAACTCCATACAAAATACACCGGTTATCGTTATAGTCACGGTTAAAGTTAGGTGAAGTTCATAACTGAACCGTATTAATCCTTCAAGCTCCGCGAATCTAGACCAGGGTTTCCCAATTTTTTTTTGCCAAGGAACCCTAATTGATTATACTTTTCCTAGCGGAAACCCCGTACTACTCCGCCCGCACGCCCTGCCCCTCCCTTGTGCGTAAACAAGTCGGTGCGCGCGAACAACGTCGGTCACGAAACGTGGGATAATACTTTTTACGGAACCCTTGCGGCCTTTCCACGGAACCCCAGGGTTCCGCGGACCATCTTTCGGGAACCGCTGATCTAGACACAATAGATAATCAATTGTTATGACATTAATTAATGCCGTATGGGACTCAATCGGTTAATAATATTATTGTTTTCTAACTACAACAGTAGAGACCTAGTACTTTTGCTCTATTAGATAATTTTACCATAAAATTGTTATATCACCCTGTGGGGTGCACATGCAAAACTATTTACTAAGAACTCTACACTAATGGCTCCAGAAAACTAAAGTTTTCGTTTAGACAGAAATCAGCTCTGTCGTCACGTGCAGTCGAGAGCACATCAGATTATACATTTTTGTTGCAAAATAACACTTGTTACAAAGGCATAAGACGACACTGTGTCAAGCTTGATGTGCCGTCGTCACGTACCAAAGGTAGGGTCCCGAAGTGACGGGTCCAGCATTTGTCGTGAATGTGCCAATAACCCCAGATCGGTGGCCACACGACGTTCCCCATATTGATGTAAAAAAAAACTTTTATGTCAGTTTTCGCAACAAGTTCGAGTTTGAATGCTTTTCTTTACTAACTCTGTACATATTATGAAATAGCAGTATTTATTCATAAACACGTCGTAGAAATGCATACTTATTTGAAAAATCCAAGAATGGAGAGGAAAGAAAAACAAAAGAATGACGAAATTGGTCGTCAAAAAAAAATGCCGTTTCCTTGGTGGCCAGTATCGCGCGGCCAAAGAATACTGCCTTGTGTGTGCGATAGCAACACTACAAGTTAATTTTTTAACAACTTTTTGGATTCATTTAACTGTACCTATCAAGAAATGGTATTTTTTACTGCAAAATAAATAAGTAAATTGCTATTTTTGGATAATTTCAAAAACAACTCAATTTTATACGAGGAAACGAATTCATCCTCCATTTCTCATTGACTTATCGAACGAACCGTAAAAGCTTTTATTTTGAGCAATAACATCAAACCGCGTATTCATAATAAATTCTCATTTTCTTTATCTTGACCGTTCAGTCCAATTTTCTGAATCATAAACTTTTGATATGACACGAATATGGTTTATGTTCTGTCGTATATCGTTTTTAGGCATGTAATGTGTAAAATAAATCTTTGTAAACATTGTTTTATGCTCCAGGCTTCAATCTTGAGTGTTTAGCGTCAGATAGAATACAAAAGAGATCACTTTACCAACAGATGCGGATATTGAATACATAGTGTGCCATCCACATAGACATTTTACTTAGAAGTCTTTAAAAAATAATGATGTAGAAAAACCCTATCTGACAAAAACTCTAAGCAAGAAAAACTAAATGAGAAGGTTTTACTTATCACTTACCGAAAAAGTTTTATGCAGTGATCCACCACTTTAGAGATTTCTTAACTTAGCAGTTGTGTATCTTTTTCTAGGCTTGCAGATGAAGTAAAAAAAACTGCCCAAAAACAAACCTCGCCTTGTTATACGATAGCGTAAATTATACACAGTATTATAATAATATGGACTATTCTCACCTCTCGCTCCCACCGTTGCAACTCCTGTTCTCTCGTCGATGTATTTTCTGATTTTCTACCATCATCATCATTTTTCATTCCAACATGAAGCGACAAGAAGAAAATGCTGAAAATAAAAATAACCCACTCAGCATATCGTTTCCATTTTATTTTTATTTTAGTGTTTCGCCGTCTTGCCCCACATCGTCGCACGACTGGCTCCCAAATTTGATTTATTCTAAAGCTGAGCACAATACCCTGCAGCCTTGCACCGAAGCGATTTGTCTTATAGATCCGTAAGCTAAGCCAGATAACTTTCCTACAGTAATGCCGTTGTACTGATACGAGGATCAAGCGAGGCGGCCAGCTATTTACTCTCTCCTAAGGACTCTTTCCAACGGGAATATCCAGTTTTTTGAGGTAGGTACTATTTTTTGCAAAATCCCGTTTAATAGATACGTGTTTTAATACTAAACAAACACAATAAACTGCAGCCTTGCACGGAGGCGATTTGTCTTATAGATCCGTCAGCTAACCGAGATAACTTTCCTCCAGTAATGCCGTTGTACTGATACAAGGATCAAGCGGGGCGACCAGCTATTTACTCTCTCTTAAGAGCCTTTTCCTACAGGATTTTTTTGCAGGTACTGTTTTTGCACAACGTCATATGACTAGCTCTCAAAGATTTATATTATAAAGCTGAGCACAATACCCTGTAGCCTTGCAACGAGGCGATTTGTCTTATAGATCCGCCAGCTAAGCGAGATAACTTTCCTACAGTAATACCGTTGTACTGATACAAGGATCAAGCGGGGCGACCAGCTATTTACTCTCTCTTAAGGGCCTTTTCCTCCAGGATTTTTTACAGGTACTGTTTTTGCACAACGACTAGCTCTCAAAGATTTATATTCTAAAGCTGAGCACAATACCCTGTAGCCTTGCACCGAAGCGATTTGTCTTATACCGACGGAGATAACTTTCCTACAGTAATGCCGTTGTACTGATACAAGGATCAAGCGAGGCGACCAGCTATTTACTCTCTCCTAAGGACTCTTTCAAACGGGAAAATCCAGTTTTTTGAGGTAGGTACTATTTTTTGCAAAATCCCGTTTAATAGATACGTGTTTTAATACTAAACAAACACAATAAACTGCAGCCTTGCACGGAGGCGATTAAATAATTTGTCTTATAGATCCGTCAGCTAACCGAGATAACTTCGCTCCAGTAATGCCGTTGTACTGATACAAGGATCAAGCGGGGCGACCAGCTATTCACTCTTTCCTAAGGGCTCTTTCAAACAGGAATATCCCGTTTTTGCAGGATACCATTTAGTAGTAGGTATGTGTTTTAGTACTAAAAATTCACACAACATCCCGTTTGCAGTGTCCCGCAAAAACCGATTCATTCGAATTTGCAAACCAGTAAAAACCTGATACACTTTAATTTTCCACCAGCAGCTGCAAAAAAACCATACAGTGCAAAAACGGGATACTGGCGTGTGTACACACAAGTCGAGTTTTCGGGATCCAGTAACTGGACTGCCATGGGAAAAGGCCCTAACTCCCTAACTACAGATTGTATTGGGCTGGATTATTTCGCCGCTGGGACGAGAGGAGCGATAAGCGGCCGTATATCGTACAGCTAACCGCGTCTGCAAATTAAGAGTCGAGCGTTTCGAAAAGTATTTAAATGAATGGAAGACGCCACGAGGGCGATAAGCGATCACCTCACTCTCTGGCGTTACGTAATCAAACGTGGCAAGGCTGTAAAAGGGTTTTCTGCTGGTTTCAGTATTATATTGTTTTGAATAGCTTCTAGTCACCATCATCATTATCATCATCAGAACAATAAATTTTAATTTCCATTGCAAGAGCACCGTTCTAATTTACCTACCAGAGGGTTGGTAGAGAATTTGGCCGCTGCACTGCCACGCTGGACTGATGACGGGTTGGAGAACCCTGATGTTCACATAATTTGTCCGTTAGTCGCCTTTTAGTATATCCTCTAGAAGAGTAGGAGTTGTCCTAGTCTACTCTGAAAGAAAGAAAGAAAAATAATTTATTGGTTCAAACACAGTTTATCACAATATCAGATATTTGACGGAATATGAGAACCTCCTTCTTTTTTTCAAGTCAGTTAAAAAACTGAACTAAAATGTCACCTACGCAGTGTGTGTTTCTACTAAAAGTATTTAATGTTTGTTGGGAAATTAGCCACATTTTCCTTTTCTTATTATTACCACATTACACATAAACTTATCTAGGATAAAACTACGATATTTTCCAACGAATCCTCTTAATCTGTACATCCTAATTAATTAACTTCTCAGTGAATTGTGCCTGAAGTCCGCTATTTTACGCGTATTGGAAAAATTCCAGCGAATCGAATCCATTGGAACCATATTTTTACGATGCAGAAATACGGAAACGGTAATTGGTCGATAAATTCTGACTCCAGACAAAATAATGTCTTAATTATTTTGTCTGGAGTCAGAATTAAATGTCATATTTGGAAAAAGAATTTCGTTTTTCATTCAGTACTATAAAAAATATTTTATTAGAGTGAAGACTAACGAGCCAAAATAGTCTAGACATACTTTAGTATAAACTTTAGACCTGCCACTGCTTCAGAACCATCTCAAAAGTTTATATTTCCATGCTTTCATAAGTAACTACAAACATGAAGAAAATTCCATAATAAATGATTAAGTATATCTATACTAATATTATAAAGCTGAAGAGTTTGTTTGTTTACTTGAACGCGCTAATCTCCGGAACTACTACCGGGTCCGTTTCGAAAAATTCTTTCAGTGCTAGATATCCCAAGGCTATATAGGATGTGCATGTGGATTGAGATTGTGATTGGCTATACAACATCACGCTAAGTACGATCAATAGGAGCAAAGCAACAATGAAAAAAGTTGCGAAAACGGGTTTTCACGCGTACGAAGTCGCGGGCACAGCTAGTGATTAAATAATAAGGCCAACTCTATGCACGAATTCTATAATGCATTTGCTAACATAAACTTCACTTTATCTCCCCAAAACCACGTATTTTTGTCACGCACCGAATCTATATTCTACGCTAGCGGAACCGCGAGTAAGTCAGTCTGGTTTTAAATATTCCAGCAACGTGTGCCATCATTTAAAGTCTGGTGGACCTCGGTCTTAATTGCCTGAAACTTTAAGAACGCGAAACAAAGTTTTAAAATAGTTTTATAATGGCTGCAGTGTGTCACAAGCCAGCCTAGAACATTAAGCGAGTATCATTTGGCTCAGAAATGGGATGTAATTTTATTTGCAGAGCACAGGTGGGTTCAATGGTAATGTAATTGTGCAGAGAGATGTAGCTGTTATAAGAGCTATTTTTACATGAAACTGAACTGAACTTAGGTAGTACCTACTTAGATTATGAAGTTTTCAGTTCATTTAGGACTAAAACTGTGTCAACTTTCTTGTACTTGAAACTACTTATAACGATTAAATTAAAGAGTAGGTATAAAGAGTAAATAAAAGTAAAGACAGAAAATTTAAAGAGAGATCACCAGCGCAACAATGTAATACTCTAACTATAGCTTTATGAGGAAACTCAAAGTTTTGCACAGCGTGCTATGTAGAGGGCTAAGTATCTATTTATGTTCAGTGTTTCTTTATAACCACAAAGTAACTTTACATAGCAAAGATTTCGTAAAAACATAATATGTATGTGGTGACATAGCTCTAAACACCGAACGTTAACCTACTTAGGCTTCAAATATAGTATTTTCTTGTACAATAATTTGTAAGCGACAAGGACTCATCTCGGCGATGACCAGGCAACTCCGGGTAATCCCAAGATTTATGTTCGCCGCATTACTTGCGTTTCTGCGAAGACCTCGCCCATGATTAATTGACAAAATTAATAAGCCGCTGCACAAACAGTCATAATAATTAAATATTAGTTTCTGAATTACAGCAGTAAAAAATAAGGTCAAGAGAGACTGAAGGACTGCTGAAATATGCTAGTAAATTAACTACTGCCTATCAAAGCGTGATGAAATTTCTATTAGATTTTAAACATTACAAAAGGAAGAAACATTTTTAAGTGGCAACTACGGATTGGAAAATGTGGACCGATGATCTAGTATCGACGATGCTAGGTCGCGGGAAGTACCTGAATACGAGCAAAGCCGATCCAGTCAATATGGAACTCTTTAGAGGAGGTCGAGCAGTGGACACTGGACATCATTTGGTTGAAAACACAGATCACAGATCACAGATTCTAAAGGGAGATGTAACAAGGGGGCGGGGCCGGTGTCGCAACCATATACCCAAAAACAGAACACATTGCTCGTGAAAGCAATGATGACAACAGCGACGTCATAATGTAAACAGCTTAGTACATTGCTTGCGCAGTACTAAAGATTATTCGAACGTTGAGTAATGATAATGAGCACATATTTTGATTTCTTTGTGTGTGTGAATTTCTAATGCGGCAATGAGTTTCCAACCTCGGCGCATTAGTTGGCATCTCTCTATATCTCTATGGTTGATACGAAGGAGCAAACTATAAAAGAAATTAAGAAGAAAGTAGAATCTATCCTATTGATCATCTTCTTAGTGCTACTTACCTACATTTTATTGCAAAATGTTTTCTTACAGATTTTCCTAAACTGGGTACTTTTAAATACAGGGTGGCCCAGAAGAAAGTTCACTTTTGAAAATGTAAGGAAACGAAAACTGTTCGTTTTTGTAGAACTTTAACTATTGCAATTTAAAGGAAATTTTGTGCAATTTATTTTAAAATTTACTTTCTTTCATAAATTTTATCGTACATGTGATTCCCTTGACGTTTACAACATTCGGTCAACATACATCAAAATTTTGGAAAACTTTCGTTAGAGTTACCTCGAAATGGATTCAGGATGGATGAATGCTGCAGAGTTTTTGGATTATTAGAGTATACTCTGCTCATAAGGTAACCCCACAAAAAGAAGTCTGCTGGAATGAGATTAGCGCTTCTTAGAGGCAGTGAGATTTCACCCCTGCTTAATTGGTTTGTTGCATTGAAAGGATGATTAATTTTTGAGAGCACTATACTGGTAGGCTGAAAAGCTTTTTGATTTCAAAGCTGCAAGATTCGCAAGGCTATGACCGGAGCACTTGGTTTCATCAAGATGGGGCTACGTTTCACACTTCAAATGAGAGCATTTAGATGGTAAGAGACCATGTTCCCAGAAAAAAAATAATTTTAGGCAGGGGTGACATCTCCTGGCCCCCAGGAAGCCGTGATCTCATTCCAGAAAATTCTTTTTTGTGGTGTTACATTAAGAATAGAGTGTACTTTTATAATCCAACAACCATGCAGCAACTGAAGCTGAGCATTCGGAAAAAAATTGAAAATAGGTTTCGAGGTAATTCTAACGAACGCATTTCAAGATTTTGATGTATGTTGATCGAATGTTGTAAGCGTCAAGGAAATCTCCTGGGCGATGTAATTAAATAAAGTTAAATTTAAAAATAAATTGCATAAAATTTCCTTTTTAAATTGCAATAGTAAAAGTTCTATAAAAATGTTCAGTTTTCCTTTCCTTAAATTTTCAAAAGTGAACTTTCTTCTGGGCCATCCTGTATTACTTACGTGAAAATATCACAAGGAAAGATGTAAAAACGTTTCTTTCTCTTTGCTGTAGATTTTAAGATTTTATCATCATATCTGCCAACCTCAGACGTTGCACATGAATTTAAATTTAGATTAAATTCTCAATACTGTATTCAAGAGCTCACTTGAGATAAATCAGGATGGGGCGGCCTTATTCATATGCCGGGCGTGGAGTATGATGACGGCGGATCTGCAACTCATTATGTATTATATTGGCTATGATAAAGGGTGAAACGTTGTCTATTTGAACCAAAATGGCGACTGAGCGACAATAAGAACTGAAGGTAGTTAATTATGTTTTTTGTTTAAATTAATGAAAATTCAAATTAGGTACCTATGCGAATATTTTTATATTTTTCTCCGTACCCTACTTATGTGCGAAATTAAGGAAGTACAAATCCTGAATTCCAGGAAGTATAAATAATAATAAAAGACAAAAGCCTGCAGGCAATACTTTAGTGCATGACTGGATAGTCTATTTATGTCTTACATAAGTTTTCATGAAAGTAAAATAAAACATCATTTACCATCAGGTGAAATGCAGACCAAGAGTATCCCCGGTGGTTCAAAAAACGTTAATCTGAATTTATCTCTTATTTTATCAGCAATACTATACCAAAAGCGCTTTAAACATAACTGAAAAGGTTACGCAAAACGTTAAATGAGGAGATCGCGCAAAAACGGCCCCGGATTAATAAACTCGGCTTCCTATGTAACGGCCGCAACTTGCCGCGTTGCGGGCCCAATTCATAAACCGACCCTCATAAAGCCTGCACTTTACGCGCCTCGTGAATGAATATGGGCCTGTCAAACTTTTATTATTGCATCAATAGACTTTATGCAGCATGTCAATGTAAACACTGCATCTTATGGTATTGTAATAAGGGTCATATTGCACAGAAATGTACTAAAATGAGCGTTGATGATACAATGTATTAAAATGTCAACCAACGAAAAAACAGACGTAAATACTTACACCTAAAATAAGGTTTATCTTCATTCATTCATTACTATGAGGTCTCACAGTGCGCGTGGACGCACAGAGTGACACACGAACCTATTACAGAGCTCTATTTAACGCTGTGCGTTCGTTTGCTGCTTCACTTAAGCAAGCATCGTTTGTGAATACGAGTATCGTTGACTTGAAAAGACAGTAGACCGATTTGTCTGCTAAATTCATATTTCGTTTTTTATCACAGGACTGTACCGAAATATCGATAGCTCAGTTACAAAAAGGACCATGTTAGTAATCCCGAATTTTAGTTAATAAATCCTGTAAAAGGAGATTTGCAATAACAATAACACACGCACTATTTAACACGTCATTTCCATCACTATTAAAATAAGTCAAACGTTACTAAACTTGCCACGTGTAAAATTATAGCGCCTATCAATAAAATAGTAGCTGTCTCTTTCGATCCTCTTGAGAATAAATGAAACGTCCGACCCTCATAAACCCTGTATTTACACACGCTTCTTGAAATATGTGGCTGTCAAACTTTTATTATTGCGTCAAAACGGTGTAAAGATGTTACAAGGTTAAAATGAAACGAAAATTCGGTTTGATGCTGCCGTAAAGTTGAATTAGAAGAGTCGTAAATACAAAGTACATAAGCAACTTTGTAGACCAAGATCTGAGGGTTGATAAGGAGGATAGAATCAATCTACCTACATACAGGGTAAAGTTTTAATTATTGGTATCCTTTTGATAGATTTAAGACTCTGCTCGTCGTGATACATAGTAGTATGGATGCAAACGAGACAACGATTTAGTAGGTTTTAACAATTCAATGGGTTTCTCTTCATTTTGAAAGGCTAAAGGTTTGGAAACCCTAATTTCATAAACGAACATCCTTTAGTGTTTAGAGAAAGAAAAGAAGATCATATTATTATTTTAGAAGAAGCAAATCACAGCAGAATACCAGGCTCTATCAGCTTTTTGCCAGCTGCTAGCTAACAAAAATTCAGTTTAGTGAGGAAGTTTTAAACGGGTTTTTTATAAAGATTTTTCAGGAGATTAAGTCTATTTTTCAGAAGAGAATTATTTTATTAGTGCATTTTTCTGTGATGCAGATTTCGTACTAATACCTACTGTTACCTTTACAAAACAGAATCCACAACTTCACCTCCATGAAACGAATTGCCTCGCGAAGTTGCGACCTTAAAACGATCCCATCCCGTCCCCCTCGATGCGATTGTAACAAAATATTGTTTCGGTCGGCTTCTGAAAAAATATTGTTTTGTATGGGAACGTTGCGCAGTTTATTTTGTAAAGGATGACGTCACAAACGAGCAGTGGAATCGAATCACTCGTAGGTAATAGAAGTTGACAAAGTGTACCCACCTCCCCTTACTTTTGTTTTTCTTAAGATGAAAACCTTATTCACAAATGAAAAAATACCATGACAAAAAAAGTAGTCTGCCTTATAACTGATTTTAAATCTTGTACTCAAAATCCATTGGGGAAATTGGTCATAAAATATCATGATAAGCTGATGCAGACGAACCTATCCCAAATAACAACTCCATGTATACTAGAGTTGCGTAGTAACTTCATGTAAATGAGAGAGGGTCGTGCTCTTTCAGTGAAAACCTAAATGTATTTCAAAAGTGGTATCTAGGTACGTGTAACATGTATAATATGCTTTTTTCTTTGTTTAGTCCAATTAATCGTTTTACAAAAGCATTATTCAATTTCATGAGATATAATTATAATACACACATATTATGTGTTTATCTTCATGTCCTGTCGTCGACTAGAAATTAAAAATTAAAAATTTACAAAATTAAAAATCTATTTGCGCGAACTATGTATGAACGAGTAGTACCTATGTTGACTTCCGAGTATTATCAGAATACTAAGGCTGGGTTGCACCATCTTACTTTAACTTTGACAAACGTCAAAAATCTGTCAATTTCCGTACAAAAAACGCCAGTTATCGTTATAGTTACGGTCAAAGTTAGGTGGTGCAACTCAGCCTAAGTGTGAACTGAAAAGCAATTTCAAACAAAACTAGCAAAGACACTTGACGCATATGCACAGCCCCAACTATTATTGCCGCAGGAACTGCTGATGAGTTCTGCGAGTTTTGGCCCCTGATTGCCTAACTTTGCGATCTCAAAGCTATTTTTAGGGTCCAGTAGGTACCCAAAGGTTATCTTAGCCGTTAAAGGCAAACAACTAAGGCTGAGTTGCACCACCTAACTTTGACCGTAAATATAACGATAACCGGTGCTTTTTGTATGAAGTTTGACAGATTTTTGACGTTCTTTAAAGCTTACTTTAGCTTTGATCTGTGATCTGTGGTGCAATCCAGCCTTAGACTGAGTTGCACCACCTAACTTTAACTGTAACTATAACGATAACCAGCGTTTTTTGTATGGAGTTTGACAGATTTTTGACGTTTATCAAAGTTAAAATGTGTATTTCTATTGCCGTTCTATTTCTAACAACGAATGAAACGAAAAATAAACTTTAAAGAAATGTAAAATTAAAATACTCCCTGTATTATGCTATTAACCCTACTTTCATTAACTCGTATAAGTACATTTTATATTTCATAGCAAATTCATTTTAATTCCTATCTGCCACAAGACTTGTGCAATAATTTTACAGAGCATTTCTGTATCGACGTAGAAACCTTCAAGCTTCTAACAGCTCCAACAGAAAGCTTTAACCATGCTAACTAGAACTTGAAAGCTTTATTCAGAGCGGGAAGCTTTTCCGTCGAAAGTTCTTTCGGTAGCTTTATGAAATTCTATTCAAAGGCTTTTCTACCCGGTTTTAAGTGAAGTAATGAATTGATATCAGAACAATAGTTAGGCCACATTTGCTTTGTACTGTATCGCGATTGAAAGGCCTTTGTAGAATTCTTTCCGTTTCAGCTTTACGTAACTACAGTCAGGGGAAAAAGGTTTTTATACTTCAATCCAGTGAGACTTTAAGGGGGAAAATCAAATGCTACGATGTAGCGCCAAGAGTTCTTAACCGAATTGAATTGAATATGAACTCTCATTAAGGCAGACCAAGGAAAGTTGTAACAGTGGAGAGTTGTGACATTGTCGATTTTTGGAAACCTATTAACTATCAGCTCGAAACAGCGGGTATTTGTTAGCTATAGCCTTGTTAAAACAAAGCTCGCTAGTGGATAATAAGTTACAAAAAATCGTCTATACCACAACTCTCCTCTGTTAAAAAAACTCACCTCGGTATCCCACTAACCTATAGATGCTAATATTACCTACCATTGTCACAAATGTATAAAATGACCAGTTCACTGAATTAGTTTCAATGAACTTGATGTACTGTGGCGGACAGAGTTTACCGCGTGCAAAACACTACAAAAATACGTATCTTTCTACGTAGGTAAACGTCGTGACGTAGACGTCGGATGACGCAAGATTATACGTTTGAAAGATATTTCACCGAAGATGATTAGAGTTGAAAAGAATTTGAATTGCGAATAACTTTTGTTGTCGACTGTACGAGCAGTCTGTAATTGAAAAGAGCTCGTTAATGGAATTTACGTGTCTTTTATTTTATTGGAGCCATAAAAGCTTTTATTTTGACACGAAATATGTTTATTGGTGCAATAAAAGAAAATTAAGATTGAAGTTATTTGCAACTTTATGAATAAAGTCAGCAATAATTGATATACTTGGCAATTTTGTAGAAACATAATTAAATCTATTATCTTCTAAAGAACAGTGAAGCTAAATTTTTCCACCTTACGCCCACCCAAATGACAATAGCGAAACGACCATGACGCATATTTTACTAAGAGTTTGACAGTTAGAGCTTATGTATACAGGGTGGAAACGTTAAGTGATCTCACTCGATTATTTCTTAACTATACAAGATATTAAAAAACTGGTTACTGATCCTGAAAGTGCTTAATGAGCTCTTTCAAACGGTACCAACAATAAGTTACAGAATAAACTGGATCTATCTGAAAATTCAATGTTTCCAGCTTCCATACTAAATGTATGCCAGACACACAATATTAGAAGTGTAATTTTTTTAATTTAATAATAAATACTTAAAATAAACTCGTAAATTGTATTCTTATTTTAAATTATTAATGAAAAACATTGGTTTTAGGCTTTACTTGCTATAATATTGTCAAGAGATGAGTGTCATGACTGTGGTAGTACTAAATGTATGGAAGAAGGAAACATTGAATTTTTGGTTAGATCTAGTTTATTCTGTAACCTATTATTGATACCATTGGATAGAGCTTGTGAAGCACTTTTAGAATCAGTAATCAGTTTTACGATATCATATGTAGTTTTTAAAATAATGTGACTTTACCAAATGTATGGAAGCTGGAAACATTGAAGTTTCGGATAGATCCAGTTTATTCTGTAACCTACTATTAATACCGTTTGATAGAGCTCATGAAGCACTTTCAGGATCAATAACTGGTTTATTGATATCTTGTATAGTTTAGAAATAATCGAGTGAGATCACTTATCGTTTCCACCCTGTAGAGTTAGAAGCTTGGCTGGCTCTACTTATAGGTCTGATAATACTTTTTCAAAATGTAATCCATGATTGATGGTCTTGACAACATTTTTTACATGAAAATGATGTTTTTGGTGGATATCTTTAAAAATTAACGTATACCGGGTGAAATTGAAATCGTTGGTATCATTTTAAAATAAGACTACTCATGATACATTATAGTACATTACATTGAATTTGTCTCATATTTGGATATGATACAAATTCAACGTAATCAATTAACTGTAGTTATTTTAATTAGCTACCAAAATAAGCTATAATTATCGGTTTAAATTCAATGAAATGCTTTTACTGCCCGCTGAATAGTTTTGTAATAACCAATACAATGGCATTTATACTGTTATCATCATCAAATTGATAATTAAATATTATGGTACTTTATTATGATTTGCAAATTAGTGTCTCGTTTGTTCCCCGCGGACAATATTTTAATGCAACGTGGTTCTAAAATTTGCATCGAAACCTACTCCTAAATTGAATCAGAATAATAATATTATGAAAATTATTATTAATAAAATATGATTAATAAGATGTCGCAGTCCTGGCAGCGTCCTAGGGGCGGCAGATTTCAGATGACGCTTACTCGATTTCAGAAGATAAAAGTTAAATAAAGATCCAACCCCACCCTAGCCTACGGGCGGCAAAACTGTAAATCCTTCTCTGAGATGTCGTCGGTCTATCTTGTGGGTGTGGACGTCCCACGCTGCGTTTTCCGGTACGCGGGCATTGGGAGAGGCCTATGTTCAGCATTGGACGTCCTATGGCTGAGATGATGATGATGATTTGTCATCTGAATTCTCTAGGTTTTCCCTAGTAAGTGACATTATTTTAATAAACATAGTTTCAACTAAACACTGATTCTCTTTTCATGAAGTCAAGCAAAAAACGAGTGACAAAACGTTTAAAAGAGTACTTTTAAAACTTTTTATGAATTAGAGGGTTGTAAAGAACCCTCGGATGGGACTTCTTAACCTTCGCCTTAAAAAGTTCTTTGTATATTGAAATGAGGGCTGTAGGAGGGCTTTCACTCTGCCTCTCGGCCTGAGGCTAGTCCCGAATTTAGCTGGAACTAAAACATGAATAAGTTATTCTACCCACTTGTTACTAGCATTCTTTTAAAAGAACGCTAGTTTTTACATAAATAATTTTACTAATAGTAAAATTAAGGTAGTGTAAACAATTTTTATATGCAACATTTGAAAGATGAGGTGTGTCGCAGTACTGTCCAAGTCTTATAAGTACACTGACGTAAATAACTATAAAGTTTTGAAGCGATTGTTTTGAGATAAATTTATCATGACTGATTTAAGGTAAGTGATAGAAAAAGTGAATTCCGTAACAAGTGGGTTAAAGAAAGGATGAAAGAAAAAAATGTCTGTAAAATTGCACATTGCAGTTTAGTGAATTAATTATTATTGTTAGAACGAAAAGAACATAATAACGCTGGTATTCAAATGGAAGCCATAGTTGGAAAGACAGTTTACAGGATGCAGGCCACAATAACTCAGTATAAAACATAGGCTGGGTTACTTTAACTTTAACAAACGTAAAAAATCTGTCAAATCCATACATTAAACACGGGTTATCATTAAAGTTGCTGTTAAAGTTAGGTGGTGCAACTGAGCCTAGGCACATTGATATTACCATCTGCTTTTGAAAGAACTTCCGGGACTTTTTTCGTTGTAATTCACTAAAGCTACTTTAAATGAACTAGTTCCATGTACAAAACTGTATAGTTCTGTAGTTAATGAAACGTACAATATATTAGAACTAAAGCAAGTTAGTTTCCCACTAAAAATATTTGCCACCGAATGCGGCGTATGGCCAACATTTTCTCGGAGCGACGTGTATTAAACGCTTCAATTAAACCTGCATAGCAGGTGCAATGCGGATTTGATGCCACTCGATCCGACACTGAATTATGGGGTCAAAAATAATAGGTACACAGCGTTTTTATTACTCAATCATGGAAATGGAATCATGGACTAATTAGCAAGCTGAAGTGGCAATGGGCAGGGCACATAGTACAGAACTGACGGCCGATGGGGCAGGAAGTCTGAGGCCGCATACCGGAAAACGCAGCATGTGACGTCCACCCCAAAGTCTGAAGACATCGTAAAGGTAGCAGGAATGCGCTGGACGCAGGCCGCCACCAACCGGGCAGCATGGAAAGCATTGGGGAAGGCCTTTGCTCAGCAGTGGACATCCTATAGCTGAGATGATGATGATGAATCATTGAAAAATCCTGCATCTAACTTGCCTGATGGAAAATGATGATAATCAAGAATAGTATAATAGTATTTATGTCATCTTCACTAGATATGACTCTAGGTCTAATCTGTCTCTACCTACTTATAGCTAAATTAATCAAATTAATCTCATCATTCCTGATTCAGCGGCTTAGGGATGACCCCACGGAGACATCCCTAATATTACTTTCACTCACACAAACATCCCGTTTGCAGTGTCCCGCAAAAAATCAATCCATTCGGATTTGGAATTCGAATTACAAACATACACTTGTGTTCACGCTATAGTCCAGTTTAGTCCAGTAATGCAGGATATTGTCGTGGGGAAGGGCCCTTCAAAACAAACTTTTCAGGGACACATAATACGCTAAGTATATCGCCGCTACGTCACAATTCGTCCTGTCCGATCCTGCAACATTGGACAGTGTATTATCATTTGGGAGAGTTATTATGATTGGATACGTTTGGGTCTAGAGGGTAGCCAAAGCGTTTGTTCATTAGGTCCGCAGACATTGAGGGTAGAGACGTTTCGTCCGTTTCGTGATCTCTGCACATTTTTCACTATGTTTATGGGACACACGCCCGTATTCACAAACATTACTATGATGTCTCACAGTGCGCGTGGACGCACACGAACCAATCACAGAGCTCTATTCAACGCTGTGTTTCGATTTGCTGCTTCACTTAAGCAAGCATCGTTTGTGAATACGGGTGACAGCGTGTCCTGTTTGCAAAAAGATAGAACTACTCTTTTATAATTTTAACATAAATTAAATTATATTGTAGCTATAGAACCATAGAATACATCTAGAACTTTATTCAGTTGGCTACTTATTACTAATATCAATTGCGAAAACTATTTACCTACATTTATTTGAGGTTAAAATAATACTTAATGTTGTTACTGTTACTGTATAAATATCTATTATTCAAGGAAATACACAAGATCTATTTACCCTTAATAGTATTTCCAAATACTTACATTTTTCGTTGTATTTTCCTTATTTGGTTGTAGAGGTTTTTGGGATTGAATAGTTGTGTGTGCCTTGAGTGCCTTCACGTCAAAACTACTGGATGGGTCTCGATGAAACTGCACTTAGCAAGCAAATCTAAAGCCCGGTCTGTGAGCACGTAGAATTTTGGCACGCGCACCAACGATCGCCAAACGGCTAGAGTACCTTCTGTACTCGCCACTCTGCCCGGTGAAGCTGGAAAAGCTCCTCAAGCTTCCCTTAAAAAAAAAGGATGGGTAGCTTGGGGTCATTGGACAAAATTCTGCGTGCTCACAGACCAGACTATAACTTGTATGGCTACTTTTATGAAATCTACGCAAATGAGTCAACGGTAGAGCTATCTATACTTATAATAAATCTGTAGAGAGGTCAATTCTGTACATGAAATATATTTTCAAAATAACTATCAGGGGGTGATTAGTGATCGATACTGATGCCAAAAATGCAATCAGTACAATTTTTGTCCGTCTGTCTGTCTGTATGTTCCTTATAGAAACAAAAACTACTCGACGGATTTTAACGAAACTTGGTACAATTATTCTTCATACTCCTGGGCAGGTTACAGTATACTTAGGAATTCCCACGGGAACAGGAATTAGCGGGAAAATCCTTTTTTATGAAATATGTAAACCGCTTAAGTTAGACGCTTGAAATTTGGCATGCAGGTACCTAAGTAAACTTAAAGCTTAGTTACAACAAGGAATTCCCGAAATTCCCACGGGAACGAGAATTAGCGGGAAAATCCTTTTGTATGAAAAATCTAAACCGCTTAAGTTAGACGCTTGAAATTTGGCATGCAGGTACCTTAGTAAACTTAAAGCTTAGTTACAACAGGATATTGCAAAATTCCCACGGGAACGGGAGTTAGCGGGAAAAAACATTTGTATGAAAAAATCTAAACCGCGTAAGATAGATGAAGGGAGTAAAACGGGATCCACGCGTACGAAGTCGCGGGCGGCCGCTAGTTAATAATAAAGACTGAAGTTGGCGTCGAGAGCGCGGTCACCAAACTAATTCAAAGTTCCTATAATTAACCAACTGCCCCAACTGCGGTAGCAGGTTCTGACCCCGCAAGGGACAAATAGAAGAGTGATTATCTCAAGCACTTATAATCAGCATAGTCACAACCTTTGACTTGTTTAAGGGGAAGGTTATAAGTGAGATTTCCTAATCTATAATATGTTAATTATGATTAAGTTTTAAGTTGAATTTATGACCCAATGTACACTTGATAATGATTTTGAATTTCATATGAGCTGGGCTCATAACACTCGACGAATTAGCAAACTGAAGTGGTAATCGGCAGGGCAGGTATGATGTACGCAGAACTGACGGCCGATGGGGCAGCAAGGTTCTGGAGAGGAGTTCACATATCGGAAAGCGCAGCGAAGGACGTCCACCCACAAGGTGGACCGACGACCTCATAAAGGTAGCAGGAAGGCGCTGGATGCAAGGCGCTGCCAACCAGTCATTGTGGAAGTCATTGGAGGAGGCCTATGTTCAGCAGTGGACGTCCCTGAGAGTTTTTTTTCACGTCAGCTGAAATGATGATGATTCAAAAATTGCTTGCTCAATAACTACCCTTCCACATTTTATCATTATTGAAAAATACAATAAGACTTACCTCCGCTGATTGGCCCGAAGAACACGAGCCTTAATTAAATCCCCAAAAACATCACTCGTCAGACATATTGCGCAATTAATAATACAAAAGCCATTACTGTCATCAAACCACGACGAATTAAGAACAATACACAAATTAATTAATTCAGAGAATTAACCGATTGCTTGGTAATGAACCTGGTATTAACGGACGTCAACTTTATGTTTGACTTTGATGACAAACAGATATGATTATTTCAGTAATGGTAACTTCGATTGACGTGGAAAATAATTAGTATTAACGAGTTCATGTTAAATTGGCGTAAGAACTTTTCCAAATACAGTAACCACAGTCAAAACTTTAAATAGAATTTTCAGATTTGTTTCAAAATAAAACCCTTTTGCGTTTTAATCGGCTTAAAAAATCTACGTCTCATTTAAAAAAGGTTAGTAGGTGTGTCTTTGAGAAACGGAAGGCCAATTTGAGAGAATTATCAAAAACTTTATCTGCCTTCATTATAAGGCCTTCATACTATAATAACTACATAAAGTCTGAAAACGAGTATAGAACCTTCTTTTTAAATATTCATGTCTGCTTAGCGATGTTCGTATTTGGGACTAACTTGTTTCACCAATTATAGAGACATTTATTATACACTTAATTATATTGATCCCTTAAGGATGAATTCGACCAAACAAGAGTAAAACTAAATATTAATCTCAGAATAAATCGTCAGTTTTGACATATTTCCCATATTGAAACTGTCAATGTGCCAGTTATATTCTCGGATAAGTTTGGTCGAATCGGACCTTAGTCGAGTAAAGATAAAACAACAGCCAATTAAATAGGAATTTCCACTTTTCGATTTAATTAAAAGTGTAAAAACCAACAGAAATCCCAAATCATTATTGGGTCAAAATGAAAATTAGACTATACCACGAAACAAAGAACCATACGTGAAATAAATTATGACACCCATATTTGGATAGCCGTAGCAATCACACGAATACACAAAGGCGCTTTTGTGCTAGAACAATTTGTGTATGCACTTAACGAATTCTTTTGTCTCTATTAAACAAACTACGTTTGTAGCAATCTGTTTTCTTTGTGTGAAACAAGATATAGGTGATTAAGTGACGTTATTACTGTGCTAACAAACGAAAGAGTGGCCTCTTTCAATCGCCAGGCAGTGTAAATAAGCCATGCTAAGTTTTTGTAAAGATTTTCGGTAACAACACAAGTAAAAGTTTTTAAAATCATAATAATTGTAAATTGATAAATAATAATAAGGGCAGCTTTGTGGCGAGCTGTTGGTGAGTAGCGACACCACGGGGCCAGTTGTTAATCCGAGTGCTCCCGAGAGTCGGTCAAGACCCTCGTCTTCGGCTTGCCGAAGTGGAATCCGAGAGGGTCTGCAGGACTTTCACCTCTGGCTTGCCTTAACCGGCCGGCCAGAGTGGAGTCGCTAGAGCTATATGCTCCAGGGGTGGAAGTGTTAAAGGGCATAACGCCGCGAGTAACCTCGGAGAAAGCGCAGCACACCTCTCTACACCCCTGAGCTGGCAGACGCCAATGTTGCCCCTCAGTCCGGTCTATACGACTCATGACGCCAGGGGGGGCCCATTTAGTCGCTGGCTAGTCACCGCCTGCCATTTTTTCAGTCAGAGACTATGAACCAGGCAGGTGTCCCGTAGTCTCCATCTATAGCCCAGTAACCAGTCCCTCCATCCTTCATCCATAACCCTAGTCCATTCTTCAATAACTGCAATAGCTCCTGTGCACAGGCTGGGGATGGTCTCTGGCTACATCCCATGATATAGTCAGAGACTAGATCCAGCATGTGCACCACTTTCACTTTTGTCGATTATTTTGCGCTTAAAACGGCCTCTACGTGTTGGATCTGTATCCCCACGCAAGCCTTATAAAGGACCGGGCCACTTTTGACCCGTGAGCTCCAAAGCGTACAAACATAATAATAATAATAAATAATAAATCTTTGGACAATTTCACACAAATATGTAATTACTTTACAAGATTAGTTCTAAAAAATATGATATCGCGTGGTTTAAAAAGGGAATAGAGTGTGATTGTAGTTTTGATACGGTAAATACAATTTATCAAACTGGATAATAAACTTTTTGATGGTTCGAGACTATATTGATGACAAGGATGCGTGGCCAGTTCAGTCTGCACATATTTTATGTACTTGAATTTGGTTATTCTTCTTACCGTTAGATAATTCCTGGCAATTAGTGGTGACTGAGTTTGTTCCGGCGTTTCTTCTCAGCACTTGCCATATGTTTGTCTCGAAGCGCTGGTAGGGCCCAAAAGATAAGGAGACATGTAAAGTGCCCCATAAGGGCTACCTTTTCTTTTTTCTTTTTTACTACATTTTGACGTTCATAAGTGCCACTTGTGGTCTAAACTGAATAAATATTTTTGATTTTTGATTTTGATTTTATTCGAAGGTGAATGCAGATATTCTGAACAATCCTATGTGCCTTTTATTTTCAGCGTGAAACAATCGACATTCGTAAAAAGTGCCCTGGATTTTTAGCAACGTCATCAACATTAAAACAACCCTTATTGACGATTCTACAAAAGCGTATTTCCATCCTGGGAAATTTATCGAAGCAATTGCGAATTTGCGAGTTCGCAAATCTACATATTTACTTAATTTTCGTAAACGTTTCCAGTTGTTGTTACGCAGTATGAATAGTGTTTGTTTTATACCATTTTGTGGGAAATGCTTATGTTGCCACGAAGTCGGTTACAAAATTGGAAAAGTAAATAGAATTTTAGATTGTTTACATTTTCTAAATTCGCCATCGTGAATTTTAAGGTAGCGCTTAGTAAGTCTCAAGTAAAATGTTTTATTTATAAAATATAATGAGGCACTGAATCTTAGGTAATATTAATATTAATTAATAAATACGATAAAGGATAACATCTTTGAATTCCTGTCAAGGCTGCTCAGGATTTTTCAGTGTGGTGGTTTTCTTTACTTTGGGGTCAGCTGTAACAAACAAAATCATCTTCATACACTTGATCCATATGAAAAATTAATTTCTTATTTTACAAAAGTTTCAAGTCAACTTACCGCCTTCATAGTCGTACGAGGTTTCAGTAATCTCTTCCAAAACAGTTCCGTTTGCGAACACCGTTTTTTTGGTGTCGTGAAGAACCTTCGGTTTGTTATGGATTTGGAAGAAGTATACTATGTCAAATCCGGGATGTTTGTCAGATATTTTACGCCAAAAGTTTGGATCCGAGGTGCGGAACCAAACAACTGGGTCGTGAGGTACTTTAGCCACGATATCTGTGAAGAAAAAAAAAACAAAATTAAATAACAATTTCTGTTTTTATGTGACGTATGAATCTTTTGGAACCAATTAATATTACTTACTTGAACCACCTAAATCAGGAACATTCTCACCGGGATTTGGTGTAACGTTGTCGCTAG
This sequence comes from Ostrinia nubilalis, assembly GCF_963855985.1. Lineage (NCBI taxonomy): Eukaryota > Metazoa > Arthropoda > Insecta > Lepidoptera > Crambidae > Ostrinia > Ostrinia nubilalis. The sequence continues at coordinate 4,456,372 of NC_087091.1, read as the reverse complement.
CAGTATCCAGGATATATTGATCTATGCTAGGTTCTTCTACCTCTTCAGTCGGATCGTATAGAACTGGCACTACAAGTGGCGCCTGAGTACTATTATTAGAATCTTCTGGATCCACAATTTCCAAAACTTTCACTGGCGTACTTTGCTCAACATTAGGTTGTGGAGTTGAAACAATGATTGGTGCAGGAGTTGGAGTAACTTGTTCCTTATTTCCAGCAGAAGTTTGAGCAGGTGTACTTTCTGTAGTAGGTTTAGGAGTACTACCTGAAGTTGGTTTTGGAGGACTATTAGTTGGAGCCAGCGCTTTTAACATAGCAAAAGTAAAACTCATTAAATCAGGAGTTGTTGGAGTAACTCCAATTGTTTTATTTGGTACAGTCTTTTGCGGATTGTTAGGAACTAGTTCCGTGTTATTGTTTACACCTGATGGTAAGACTTCTTTTTTAATTTCTAAGTCGGATGGTTTAATATTTTTCGGAGTTGATGTTGGCACTGTTGTACTATTTTTTGGAGATGCAGATGTACTAGTTTGAGGTATAGAGGCAGGCACAGTGGCTTTAGGTGAAGAGACAGGAGCAGTGGATACAACCACGCTAGCTGCTGCTTGAGGGGCAGGTACAGAAGGCGCAGGTGTAGTAGTTGTTACGTTGGAAGCAGAGACAGTCGTTGGTGCGTTTTTACTAGGAACAGTTGTTGGTGCATTTGTAGTAGGAGCAGCAATTGGTGCATTTGTAGTAGGAGCAGCAATTGGTGCATTTGTAGTAGGAGCAGCAATTGATGCATTTGTAGCAGGGCCAACTGTTGCAACAACTATAGCAGGGGTACTTGTAGGTGCTGATGATGCAGTAGATGATGGTAGAGGAGCTGGTGTAGTCGTAGAAACAGCCTCAGGTGCTGATGGTGGTTGAATTATTGCCTCGGCTTTTACCGTAGATGGTTTGTTAATGGGTGTGACTTCTACTGTTTTATTCTTTGGCACTGATTGTGCATTTGTAGGCAGAGTTTTTTCTTCAACAGGTTTAGAAGGTGAAGGTACAGCATTATTTTCTACGGTTCCATTTTTGCCAGTAGTTGGTACGATGTCCCCAGCGTTGACTAAAATGTAATTTGGATGGTCCTTTGCCACAGTTTCCAATTTATCCACATGCTCTATTCTCCCATCTGGATGAATAACTAAATAACGTTTTATATGTTTAGTGTTAGATAAAACGTTTTGAATTCTGGGGTCAGAAAATACTTTTTCAGCATTTGGTTCTGAAACAAAAAAATAAATGAGTCATGTCATGGCATAAAATGAAGCGTAAATATATCTTTATGCACGGTCATCATTGACAGCTGTTTTATCAAATAAAACATGATTCTACTCACTTTTTTGTGTTTCAGGAACTGGTGTTTGCTCCACAGGGTTACCTGCCGTTGCCAATTGCCGTTCACTGGCGCTTAATGGAGTTCCATTTTCAATTTGAGGGGGTGTAGGGGGAGGGGGTATTACCGGGATTTCGTGTTCTTGGACCGGTTCTGCTCGAAGAAGATTATTATCAACTGGTTTTACGCCATCGTTATTTGAATTAACGCTATGGGCTGGAAATGAAGGCATAGGCGGTGAAAACAACTGAGCCAGTATCTCAGAAAGACCGTGTGGTTTTTGTAAATGTTCGACAGGCGACAATTGGTTGCCATGTACTTTCTTGGGTGGAATTTGTACTGGAATTTTTTCTTCGTACGGTAAGTTACCTCCACTTGGTAGATAATAAGAATGTTCCACAGGACTTGGCAGTACTCTGTCGTCGTGCCTTACACTTTCTGGGTATCTGTGTTGGATAACTGGTTGCGGATAGTTATGATGCTGTTGGCCCTCAGAAACTTCTGGATAAACGACATTAAGGTGCTGGTTTTCGTTGACTTGATGGTTTGGTCCCCTCCAATTATTGTCTTGGTAGTGTTGTTGTGGAACATTATGAGCATAGTATGGGTTTGGTAGTTTTTGTTGGTTAACGTATCTTTCATTAGTTATTTCAGGCTGGATCTGTGGAGGGGCGTTGTTCAAGTAATGTTGTTCGTTCGCAAATACATGATCCTGGTGGATTCTTGGTAGTTCTTGTTCTTGGGGTAGTTGGTAATGATTGTTATACCCATCATAGTGGCGTTGACCTACATTTTGGTACTGCGGCTGGGGCAGGTAAGATGACCTCGATTGGTAAGGATGTGAGTATCTTTGCAAATCTGCGGCGTAAGGTAAAGAAGCTGAAAGAAAACAGCAACATTAAATCAGGAAAAAGGAAACTAAAAATATAACTCTGTGCTTCACTATAAAAATGCTAAAAAAAACTATTTTATAGATTACTAAGGCTGGGTTGCATCATATCTTACTTTAACTTTAACAAAAGTCAAAATCTGACAAACTCCATACAAAAATCAACCGGTTATAGTTATAGTTGCGGTTAAAGTTAGGTAGTGCATCTCAGCCTAAGTGTAATCGTACAAATATGCGAAGAAAAAATTATAAAATAGAAAAAATACTCGTAACTACGCTCGTATAAAAGACACACTTGTGTAGAATTCTGCGCAAAAAAATAAAGAGGCCTCATGTTTGTTTCAAGGGACAATAAATTAAAGTAACAATCACTGCTAAATTCTACACAAACATTTTAAATTTTTAACTAGATATTTCCCAAAATCAGGAATTAAAATGCACTTAACTCACCTACAAGATCCAAAAAAGACGCTATTAGAGCGCTATAAAATATCACTTGAGCCTTCATGGTGACATCTACACCGGTTTACACTATACTGTTCCCGCAAACACCTACATTATTATAAAAGCGTGTTTTAAAGTAAACAATACGAAAAAGCTGTTCATACAAACCGCTATTGTTTTCGACATTATTCACTTTGATCAACGAATATACGCAGAAAATGACGACATGAAAAATTAGGACCTATTTGTATGAGACAACGTTGCGAAATGTGCGTAGTATTAACGTACAAAGTGTAACAAAGGAATTAAGTGGTATGGTATTTCCACAGTAATTTTTAATTTTAAAGGAAAAGATAGAGCAGAACAGTGTTAAGTTGAAACATGCAAAGGACTAAATACTTTCTAGTAGTTGTAGGTTCAGAGCCCCGATTACGCTTATTTTTAACGTCTCTAATACAGACGCGCTTCTTCGATTCTGCGATACGATTGGTCAAAACAGCTGACGTCAACTGTTCTGAAGTAATCGGGGCTCTTGGTTCGAGTCCTTGAGGTAACTGCCTATCGGCTTCTTCAATTTTTTTAAGATACATAATTGGCAACAAACACACTTTTATGGGCTATGCCTGAAATAAATACCTTTTATTTTATTTATAATGATTTTATTTCGTGTTTATAAGTGACTTGTCTTGAAACTTTTGTAGTTTCACTGTGGCATATTTTTTATTCTGAACAACATGTACCTATGTCTTAGAAGCTTTTCATATTATTCTGATAGGCATTGACAAAACAAAATTCATGCGAGCAAAAGAGTCAGGCTAAGCAAAGTACAAAACATTTGTTAGAAGAATTTTCTTCAATTTTCGCCTTAACATAAGCTTGTATGAACACAATCTGGGCCGAATTACAATGAATACGTAGGTACGTCTTCTTTATCAGTTTTTCAAACTGACTTATTCTGAGATGAAATGTGCTCTCATGTGTTTCTGTTTATTTACGGTTCAATAAATATAAGGTTTTTTTCGTTTTCATCATGCTAAGGCGTATTTACATACAGGGTGCAAAGTTTTTCGGAAGAACTCTGCTGGTCCACCAGCTCCACTAGACAATAGGTGACCTGACCTTCAAGGCTTTCTACATAATTTAAGCAACGGGCGCTCATTATTGAGTCATAAAAGTTTAGATAGAAGATTAGACCGTATGTCAGTTTCTTAACCATAAGTAGTTGGCTAGATGCAGGCCGCTCCCAACCGGTAAATCTGGGAAACATTGGGGGAGGCCTATGTTCAGAAGTGGACGTGTTATGGCTGAAATGATCATGATGAAGTACATAGTTGGCTATGACAAAATCTGATCTTTATTTCTTTTTTTCTACAATTTCTTTTCCTATGAAATTGTCATTATTCGTAATCAAGTTTTGTTTCTACGAGTAAATGATGATTTCTGCTCTGATAAATTAAGTAAAAAAACAAACTAAAATATAAGTCTGGATTTTACACATTTTCCCTTTGTAACTTTGTGGCCTTTTAAACACCCTGTATACATTACGGCCTTTGAAATTCTACCTGAAAGAATAACTCACAGGTGACAGGCGTATCATAAAGCTTTGGTTTATTTCAGCTTTTTTTCTTTCAGGCAATTTTGTATGTTTATACTTAGTATGGTTTGTTATGGCGAGGGGAGCATACCTACACTTTATATAAAATTAAAATTTTTGATGTAATGTTTAAATTAGTCCCATCAACCCCTCGTGGTAAGCTAAAATAAATAATAATAATAATAATAATAATAAAATCATATTTATTTCTCTCACATACAAAAGTTACATTCTTACAATGAGTATTACATATTTGACGCATCTTGTGTGTGAGAGACTGGTGCCTGATATAGGTTTCAGAGAAACCCGTATTTCAGGTCACCAGTGCTCCACCCCCCGGTTGTTTGCATAGTACCTATCTTAGGTACATAAGGTGATGTGCTAGCAGACAAACAATAAAATATTAAATACAATAAAATCATAGGTACATTGGATAAATTACAATCCTAAGTGAAAAGCCAAACATGCGAGTGTATGTATAATTATAAAATATAAAATAAATTGGTTGAGAGTAAAATTTGTTTAAAATAATAAAAATTTCAATAATTAAAACAAACATCATTCCTATTTTAAGTAATTCTTGCGTTACGAGTGGGTTCACCACAAAGTCCAGCGGCGACAGGGAACGAACCTGCGTTCCTCGAATCTGACCCGACACCGATACCATCCGGCTTTTGTCGCTGTTTCTTATTGATTAATGGTGATAATTTGTATCGAAAACTTTGTTTTCTCTTAGGGAAAATAGTTGCATTTGGAGATAGAATCAAAACTTTTATTATCCATACTTACAACTGATACTCTGTATAATTGTCACTGACTCAATACAAACAAAATGCAATTAAATGGATTTCAATTCACTTTTCAGTACAAGGATACACAAATATTAATATAACCCACTTGTAGAAAGTTTTGTTGACTCCATTTGTTATGCCTGTTTCGATAGGAAGCTAAACTCATAGTCAAATAACTTTATTTTTTACTAGCTTTCCGCCCGCGGCTTCGCGCGCGTGGACTACATTATCTACATAATTTACGGAACCCTATTTTTTTCCAAAATAAAATTTTGCCTATGTTACTCGTGGATAATGTAGCTTTCGAATGGTGAAAGAATTTTTAAAAACGGTCCAGTAGTTTTTGAGCCTATTCATTACAACCAAACAAACAAACAAAGTTTTCCTCTTTATAATATTAGTTTAGATGAAAAAAAAACATAGATAGCTTAGTTCATAAAACTTATAGCCGTTGGAGCAGAAAAGTTCTCGAGTGGCAGAAGAAGAGTGTGGAAATCCTTGGGGGAGGCATTTTGTCCAGCAGTGGGCGTCTAAAATTAACTTTATAATTAATATCTAAAAAAAATCATAAGAAACCTCAACAGTCCAACTTCGTCCTCGACCTCAAAGTCGAAAAACATGAACAGTTGTTTTTAACGACATCTATGTGATACGTGATAAACTGCGTACAAAGTGAGAATTCGTAGAACCTTGCGTTATTGTCCTTGGTTTTTAATTATTTTATCACGACAAACTACAAGCATTAAGATCCTCTGTCACCCGCTAGATGGCGTTAAATAGGGAAAATCTATTAGTACAGAAAAAACCTTCAAATTATTTTTGTAAATAAATCGAGTAACTTGTAACACTGTTTTCATTTTTGTTCTTGAACTGTAGAATTTCTTTTTATAAGGCTAGTAGTTTCTAAGACTGTAAACAGCCTGCACGAAGATGACGCATCTGAACATTGTTTTTGAGACTGGAATATTACTCATCTTGTGTGCAACTTGTGAGTACCTATTTACTTTTATTTAAAACATATGTTAGAACATACAATATCAAGGATTGCTTGCTAGCAATATTTATTTTGTTACGTTGCCTAATGTATTATTCATTATTTGGATGGGCCTACGAAAGTAAATAAGTGTAATGCTTCGTGTAAGTTAATGTAGGTAGGTAAAGGCATTATAATTTAGAAATTGACATTTATTTGTACTTGTTGCATCCGACATGCATTTTCAATTAGCATTAAATGCAAGTGGGTTTTGACCATGATGGCCCAGTTTTATGTTGATAGGTGTAGATATAGTCACCACCTCAGTTCTGATTTTAGAGGCGACAAGAACTTTATTTAGAGGTGACAAGAACTTTATTTAGAGGCGACAAGGGAAATGAGTATTGAGTATGGTACAGAAGGCACAGACTGACAGACCTGAAGAATATTGTGCTGATTCCAGCCAACTCCGCCTAATCTCTATGGGCGTAATGTCCGCTCCACAACTCCTCAATCCAAACAGTTCTTCTAATATCAATACTTTCAATTATAAATTCATTTTACCTATTTTGCAAATAGGTAAAATAGGCCTTTAGGACGCTTTTTTACACGTCTCAGTATTACTATAACCTTACAACTGCTTCGGGACAATAAATGGGCCAGTGCTAAGAAGAAGCAGTGCAATAAAATCAGTCACTATTGTCAGCCTCTTTTCATTATCTTACAGCGCAGCAAGCATGTGGCCCAAATGAAATTACGGTTGACTGCGCGGCCGTTTGCGAAGCGGACTTTTGCCCCAAGAGTGCGAAGCCCCAGACTTGCCCCCAGCCTGTTACCTGCCCCCCAGCTGGATGCAAGTGCCAATTCAACTACCGTCGAGCTGACAACGGTACTTGCATACCAACAGAACAATGCCGTAAGTTTGATCTTTTAAGGTTGACAGCTATCATGGAATCGAATATCATGCAGTCAAAATCAGGTATAACACCCGCATATTATACGCAACGCGATAACCTCATAATAAAGGTAGCAGGAAGGCGCTGGATGCGGCAATTGTGTAAATCATTAGGGAAGGCCTATGTTCAGCAGTGGACGTCCTTTGGCTGAAATGATGATGATGATGAATACCCGCATAGAAGTCATTATCTAAAGATTACTTATTCACTTTTACATAATTTGTTTTGGATCTTACCCTACTATTTAAGCTGCGGTTAATCGTTATTGTGGGAACAATAAGCATTTTGTTTCATTTCTATTTGTGTTTGTTACTGTATCTCATGTTGATAACCCATGCATCTAAATAAATAAAACCCCCTGTAGGTGACATTCAGTAGTAGAAATTGATACATAGTACCTAATATAAAAAGAAAACGCAGCGTAGGACGTCCACCCACCCACAAGGTGGACCGACGACATCATAAAGGTAGCAGGAAGGCGCTGGACACAGGCCGCTACCAACCGAGCAGCATGGAAAGCATTGGAGGAGGCCTATGTTCAGCAGTGGACTTCCTATGGCTGATGATGATGATGATGAATATAAAATTATCTTACTTTTAACATTCCAGCGCCGTTCCAGTGCGGCCCCAATGAAGTCTACGCCCCCTGCCCGCCCCTGTGCTCCGACGACTGCTCCCTGGCCCCCTGGGGGAACGGCCAGTGTCCCCCGACCTTCGGTTTTATCGGCATAGTCGTGTCTTGCACCCCACAATGCCGCTGCCGAACTGGATTCTGGAGAAAGAACGGAACCTGCGTGACTCTTTCGGAATGTAAATTAAACCGCTGATCGCATCAAGAGAAAAATACCCAAGAATAAGTAACCAATATAAAGGGTTTTTTTTTATATTTTCCTCTGACTCAACTTCATAATGGCTCTATTATTATACGTAAGGTGTGAAGAATGTGTGTGTAATAGATAAGAAACTTTTAGGACAGAAAAATCCTAAGTGTTCTGTCAATTTAAACAGGGTGATGGGCACAAAATAAAGAGGAAGAATCTATGGATTATCGTTTGGGTCATTAACTCATAAAATCTACAATCACAATGTATGTAGATACTGTAGTTACTTTTCGATTTAAGCCTAATTAGAAAAATCACAATTCGGATTCATAAATTTATTTCATTTCCTTGAAAATAATTATGATAAGAACAAATTATGACGCACTAAATAAACCCCAATTAAAGTGACGTGTTTTCTTTTATTGCTTAGATATCCACACCAATTTTTTGACAAAACGAATACTAGGATACGATACGATCTGGTGAAGGTCGCGGGAAGAACCTGGATGCGGACAGCGCAGGACCGCAGAATAAGTAATAGTACCATGGCAGGACCGGCCGTTAAGGAAATCCTTTTCCAGCAGTGGACGTCATTTGGCTGAAACGAACGAACGACGAATAATAAAGTTAGTAAGTAGTTACTATTCCTCATCAAGTAACTTAGCTACGTCCTAATGTGTGTATTCAGTCACCTATATTAGGTAGGCATTTCAAGGTCAGTCATTTAACATTGTATTGCCAATAAGTTGACAACTTACTTAGGTATTTTCTTGAAAATTAGGTAGATATAATCATGACATTTATCTATTTATACAGGCATAGTAGCACATACAAAACCTTACTACGTTTTAGTTATTGTAGGTACGTAATTTAAAATTATCCAGAATCAAACAAAAAGTGCTAAAGTAGTACCCATACCACACGTGTACACGTGACATGATGGCTGTGATCTACCTATAATATTGTGGGGGTAATTTTATAATACCAATGCGTGGACCCCTGCATTTGTATTTTCTATGCTCCTACCTACTTACATGCTTGTTCCTTTGGACAAGGAGTGTTTCGTGTAAATTGATTTCCTGGCATAACAACACTGAATTTCTTACGTCAATTTTTCATAGCACCAACCTAGATGTTCTTCCTAAGCTATTTGACTATTATAAATATTTTTGAAGTACTGTAACTAAATTATAATCCAGAGTTTGACTTCATAACTTTCACAAAATAGGTGGTAGGTAATTAATTCTTAATCCCTAACTTCAAGATGTAGCAAATAAAATATTAATAGCTCCGTAGACAATGTTTTACAGTTACATAGAATACTGCCACTACAGCTGTGGCCGCGGAGCAAGGATGGCGCGTTGGATCATCATTTTTCTCTGCGCGTGCGTCGCCGGTTGTTTAGCAGAAGGTGAGATCTTCTTTTGTTTTTTGCGTTTACTTTTTAACCGCTTTATTCTTTTTTTTTATTATAGGAAAATGATTTCAAAAGGATAGAATTTTCGGTCGAGTTTTCATCTCGGATTCGATTTTAGAATAACTTGATCAAAATACATTCATTTACCTACGTTATTATCATTATTTTCGAGCGCTAAATTTTAGGTTTTGTGTTTTGGGTAGACAGTGTAAAAAATTTATCTAATAAGTAATTTAGTGGTAATAAGATTTATTAAAATGATAACTACTTCCTTAAAAATATTCCAAACTACCTATCGACTCTCGAATCGGCAGTCCAACTGATACCTTTGCAAATCACATTTTGTTGCAGTCACCCCTATCACAGCCACGTAAGATACCACAGTGTTTACCTTGATGTATGTAATATGTATGATGTTTGTCTGTAGGTACCATAAAATGTATTTTGTACCTCGACTTTCATCACAATTGTCCCTTTTGCAATTTCTTCAAACATGACTAACTAATTATTATTCATGTAGGTAAGCAAATGTTACATTTTTATTGCAATGTTTGCGCTAAGTATTTTTATGTTTAATTAAATTAAACTGTTTTTCTGTAATGCTGTAGGTTTTGCGTCATCTTTCTTAGTTAGTTGCCATCACTAATTAAAACCACCTGGGCTAATATAGGTACTTTAACAATAAGTAACCGTTGAAAGATAGAATGAATAAAACAGTTGATGATAAAATAAGTATCAAAGAATGAACAACTGTTAACCAAAAGTTATAATACAAAAGTCTTCAAATATCTTTACATAACATAGGTACCTACTTGCCATTATGGTGATATCCACAATAATCATGGACGTCTCGGTCAAATGACTTTACATGTCGACTATGATTTAGATCCAATTGAAGATAAGACCATAAAGTAGATTTGACTATAAATATCTTGAAAAAATCGAACTGCCTAAGGCGGGAATCGAACCCACGACCTTTCGCTTGCCGGGCGACTGCTCTACCATCTGAAATAGAGACATCTGAACTACTTAGACACTAGATGAACCAGATTTGACTTAGGGCTTATTACCCCTGGGACAAAGTTAAATTGGACTTACACTAGTTACAGTCAGCGGTAGTTCCTGGCTCCACAGGAGTTGAAGACTTGCAGAGGTGGAAACGAGAGGTGGAAATAGTCCTGTTTAGGTTAGGTACCTACTAACTATTTTTTTTATGCATAATAAGGCAGGTATTTAACCGCAATCGCACCGGGTGTTAAGTGAGATGCTGTCTATTCACTCTCGCCTTGAAAAGACCCGGATTATAGTGTTCGGGAACGACAGCAGCAAGCAGCGAATTCCAGTCCCTAGCTGTTCGCATTATAAAAGAGTCATCAAAACGCTTAGTGCGAGCTGGTGGAATGTTGACATAGGGATGGTACGCTAACCTGCGCCTGGTTCACCGGTGATGGAAGGGGCTAGTGGAATTCGTTCAAGTAATTCCTTCGCACATTCTTCGAAGTATAGCCTGTAGATCGCAGCTGCGCTACGGTATTGCTTTGTGGGGCAACAGCACAGATGCGCCAAAACTTTTGGTTCTACAAAAAAAATGTATAAGGATACTTGCTAATATAGGGCCTATGGAAAGCTGTAAACCATATTTTAGAGAATATAAAATATTAACTGTCCCATCTCTTTATATATTGGAAATATGCAAAATAGTTAGGCAAAATGGGGAAATATTTGATAAGACAGACGAAAAGTACACTGGGACTATGACACTGAGAAAGAGAAACAAGCTTGTGTTGCCAGATAGTAAATTAGAATTACATGGATCCGGACCATACTCCATGGCAATAAGGCTATATAATACCCTTCCTAAATATTTAAGACAGATAGATAATTATGATAAATTTGTGGCGTCCTTAAATGTTTTTCTATGTGATAAGTGTTTCTACAAAATTGATGAATATTATACTAGGCTGCAATAAATTTAAAATTGAATAAATATATTATTAAATGAAATATAATTAAATAACATAATTAATAATTGTTACTACTGATCTAAAATTGTAACTTCTTCTTTTATTTTGTAAAATGTATACTTAATGCTTGCTATGCCCTTGCAGGGTGCATGTGATGTGCTGCCCTACCATGCATACCATTCACCAACTATCAAACCACATGTAATGCAATGCAATAAATGATTTGATTTGATTTAGAAAACCATTTGTGTACCTAACTACGATCTACGTACGGTGCATTTCAGATCCAGTATGCAGCGACAATGAGATCCTAGACAACTGCCCTGTGGACTGCGCAGACGACTATTGTCCGTCGAGCGAAGCACAAGCACTGCAGGCGTGTCCCCCCAGTCCCAAACCATGTAACCCACCCGCCTGCAAATGCGGCTTCAACTATCGCTATGCCAGTGCCAAGAACAAGACTTGCATCCCTACTAGAGAATGCCGTAAGTTAAAATTCTGGATACATAGCCTCCCAGGTCTGCTATTCAGTAGAAGAATATTGTCAGACGACAGAAGAGAAAGCAGTCGTATCTTTATTTAAGACCGAGGACATTCATAACAAAATAACCCTTATTCTGGCGCAGTCAGGCAAAAATAGAAGCTGTACCTTCATTACCGCTGTCTTTACGTACCTACCACAATCAAAAAAAAATCTGAGAAAGTCACTTCTGGCGGTACCCTACGGCAGAACTCTGAGAACATTTAGCCAAAACACTTGAAAGACCTTCAGCTTAATAAAAAATCGTTCTTATTACAGGACCCTTCAAATGCAGCCGTCCTAACGAAGAATTCAACCCGTGCCCTCCATATTGTCCAACCGACAGCTGTGACGAGGCTACCCCTGACGGTAGATGCCCGCGGCCAGGCCGCATCCTTATCGTGCTGCAGTGCACACCAAGGTGCCGTTGCATCGATAACTACTGGAGACAAGATGGTGTTTGCATACCCTATGCGGAATGTCGTAAGTAATAGAATTGACTACTCGTGAATATTTGAGAAAGTGTAATCAAACTCCTTAAATTTGTACACACTATCTACCTACTTATGATGGGTATGTAGGTATACCGCATTAGGTATAATTTTTGTGGAGCAACTACTGCTGCTGCTAATGGAATGTTATTTCGTTAGTTTGGAAGCACCATACATGTTAACGAAACTATTCCCACCTCTCGTTTCCACCGCTGCAACTCCTGTATAGCCAGGATCTACCTTCTATACCTACATGTTAATTTAAAGGTTTTCTGAGAAATGAAATGAGTCTCTATAATCTAATGCAAAAGTTCGTTCGTTCGTTTTAGCCAAGCCTCCCAAGTATTCCACAACGACCGGTCCTGCGCCGCTCGCATCCAGGCCCGCAACCCTCGCCAGATCGTCAGAATGCAAAAGTATATTGTATTAACTTACTTTTATAGCCCAAAACAAGAACTCCACATCTGACTACCCTGACTACGACGAAGCATCGGAGTACTTGACGTCTTTCGCAACAGCTTCTGCGTCAGCTGTCGCGTTTTCCAACGATTCTCCAAACGCATCAGCGGCTGCATCAGCTGTCGCTTCAACTGACCCGTCAGGTGGTGCGTCTGCTGGTGCATCTAGCGCCGCTTCTGGTGGATCTAGCGCTGCTACCGCTAGCGCTGCAGTAAAACATGGTAAAAAAGGTAAAGGATAAATAAAATTATATTCTTAACTATACAAATACCAACAGTTCCATCAGCCCCTCGTACTAAGCTAAATCTGCTTGTGTCTCAGCTTACCGCATTAGTCCGGTGACGGTCACAGGCTCAGTCGGCCAGTTTAACCCCTTCACCGTTCGGCTATCGTGGCTTCTTTCATCTGTTGTCTGGATGAGATTGTTGCAAATAGCAGACGACAAAGTTTATGGAATAGGTTTAATTCCAAGGTCAGATTTGATTTTACCTGACAGTAGCAGACCCTATCTGATTACCTGCAGGCAGACTTATTAAATCATTATTTGAACCATACCTTATCATTATGGTTTTTCACTAAATCACTGAAATATCAGTGGGTAGGTACATTGAAATTTAATCTAATATTTTTGTCGACAGCACCAACCTGCAGCGGACCTAACGAAGAGTACGTCTTGGAGAAGAAGTCCTGTCCCTCCGAGCTTTGTTCTTCAATGGTGGAACGCAGAGACTGCAGAAACGCGCCTCCTCCTCAACCAGGATGCGCTTGCAAGTCGGGATTCCTCCGAGTCAACAAAACTTCACACTGTGTACCCATATGCAAATGCCCCCAGATGTTACATTCCCCTGATTGCTTATAAGTTATTTTTTTCTGATTGTATTGTATAATTAGCACATTCAATTTTGAGTCCTTTTTAAGAAAATCCTAAACAAGTGACAGACAAAGCAGATTCTAAATACAAATAAAGAATAATGAGGTAACAAGAAGTGAATGTTTCATTTAATTTTTTTAAGACAGGGAAAGGAGAGAATCTTAAGGCTTGGTATTTCTGCTAAAGTAGGTATTTCGCGCTGTCAAAATCTGCGCGCGCAATACTTCGCCGAAAACAGCGCGCCAAAGAGCTCTCGCAGCTACACAGTATAGAAATACGCAGTTTAGAAATACGCAGTTGGTTAGGTTAGGTTGACTTCCATCCGTTCAAGCGTCACACTCACAGCACTTTCTAATACAAATCATATCCAAGTGATACAAATTAAAACAACTTTCAAAATTTTTGGGAATATATTTTAGAATCGAATAAATATAGAATATAACTGCCAAACTAAACACGGTTCAAAGAGGCGTGGCGTCACCCGACCTTCCGGAAGTTCCACGCCGGCTAAAATAATTTCAAGATTACGTCACCCGACCTATAGGTAGATCCTCGGGAGCTTGAGCGATTGGAAAAACATTTTATGATCAGTTACTCGTAGTAGCGATTATTTAGAGCTTGGATAATAAATTATAGTTGTTGCAATTCACAAAGCTTTGCATGTGGTTAATTACATTAATCAGTATACGCATCAATTTTGTTCAGTCTTTTTGTTTATTAATAAATAAAAATATCATACTAAAATTGCATACATATTTGTTTGTATTGGTCTGGGTGTTTTCTTTCCATAATTTATGTATAACGTATGTACGGGGCTCTGTATCGAAAATCACTATGAGCAATGAGCATCACACACTGTTACCTGGAGTGCATTACCGCAGCAAAATTTTTATAAATGTTGTGCTTTAGAGAGTCGAGAGTATAGCAGATAATTAGTCCATCGTGAGCAGTCCACTAATAGCAAAATTCGTTCAAATTATAGTTTTAAAGTTATTGGCTAGAAGATTATTTTATCTTGCAGCTTAGACCTTTAGCTACAGACCTTAGACAGTATTTTTGTGAAAATTCTTACGCATGGTGGAGGAAGGGACGCTCTAGACACTCAAGTCTACAAGGAGTCATATGAACTCCAGTTTTAAATCCGTTGACATCTGCTGCATCTGCCATCTTTTTGGGTAGAAGATTCTTCCATCTTGCAGCTTAGACCTTTAGCTACAGACCTTAGACAGTATTTTTGAAACATTCTTACGCATGGTGGAGGAAGGGACGCTCTAGACACTCAAGTCTACAAGGAGTCATATGAACTCCAGTTTTAAATCCGTTGACATCTGCTGCATCTGCCATCTTTTTGGGTAGAAGATTCTTCCATCTTGCAGCTTAGACCTTTAGCTACAGACCTTAGACAGTATTTTTGAAACATTCTTACGCATGGTGGAGGAAGGGACGCTCTAGAGACTCAAGTCTACAAGGAGTCATATGAACTCCAGTTTTAAATCCGTTAACATCTGCTGCATCTGCCATCTTTTTGGCTAGAAAATTCTTCTATCTTACAGCTTAGACCTTTAGCTACAGACCTTAGACAGTATTTTTTATTATTTATTTGTGTCAGTGTGCTCTTCTAAAGAGTAAGACGATTGTATGTAAGTACCTACTATTAAAATGTAATTTTAACTCATTGGTTTTGTCTCATATTTGAGGAATGTATCATGAGTAGAGTCTTCGTTTAAAAGGATGCGAACGATTTAAATTTCAATAGGTAGAGAAAATTGATAATTCTTAATTATCAAAAATTTAAGCCTTCTCCAGTAACACTGATATTATTATACTGTGACTCATCAAAGTCATCATTGTCAAAAATATTGACAAATCGCGAACTGTCACGGCCATAAAACTGACACGCGTCCGTCCTCCGTAAGCGCCACCGCGCGACTGATTGAGATTATCCAAGCCGTCATGGACGATTTTTTCCACATTTTTTAACATAGTAACTAAATAAGACGCAATATAAAAATTTCATCCGTTAAAAGCCCTCAAGTTATTTCTGAACTTTAGTTTAGTAAAAGATTTAGAATCTCAAATCGCTTATTTTAAAAATAAAACCATAAATAGAAAACGAATAGAGGTAACTTTGGGAATATATTCTATCGAGTCAACTTCATCAAATCGTGTTTCCATCCGTTAATAGCCCTAGAAAATATCCTCAACTATGCCCAATAAAAATCTTAGCCTTTAATTTTACTGTTTAGTACCTCAAAAATGAAAAATGAAAACCTCATTTTCGCCATTTTCTCTGCTACCCGGCCTTAAGTGTTGGTTGAGATTTACCAGCTACAGTACTTCGTCTTTTTGTTTACATTTTAAGTCAAAAAACATGGATGACATAAAAAGAAATCTTAAAGAGGGTATACTTAATGGGGGATTTAAATGGAAAATTTATAATTTCTCGAGTACGTCTTAGAATAGTCCATTGTTCATAGGACGACATTAAAATTTAGACTTTAACACCCGTATTCACAAACGATGCTTGCTTAAGTGAAGCAGCAAATCGAACGCACAGCGTTGAATAGAGCTCTGTGATTGGTTCGTGCGTGATTCTGTGCGTCCACGCGCACTTTGAGACCTCATAGTAACGTTTGTAAATACGGGCGTAAGTACCTTAATTACCTAAGAAGTTAGGTAGCTATGTAGGTATACCTATACCTACATAGCTATCTCATATTTAACGTGTTTTTCGTGACTTAAATAACCGAATCATGAATCGTTTTTGCCGATAACTTTTAAAAGTATCCAAATCAAAACCATCATAAAAAATATTTTATGCAACACTGTCCAAAGTAAACATGCGTAAATGTAGCATGTAGCAAGAAGGCGCCGCTACCAACCGGGCAGCATGGAAAGCTTGGGGGAGGCCTATGTTCAGCAGTGGACGTCCTATAGCTACACATACCTACTAGTACGAGTAGATACCTAAATAGTAATTAGCTCTAGACAAATTACTGCTGTCTATGCCCAAAGCTGAAAACGTGACATCTGACCTCACCTGTGCTAATAATGTAAAAATATCATTTCTTGTGACTTTTTCCGGTACAAAAATATTTATAGTCGAACCGACCTATGGAATCTGATCATTTGGAGAGCAGTCACGGAAGAAGCATGGCGCCTTGGCTGGTAATTTTGCTCTGCGCGTTCATCGGTTGTCTGGCTGATGGTAAGGTCTTCTTTGTTTAAAAAATTGAATAACTAGTCTTTTAAAATCTTGCCTTTTAGTATAGGACATGTTTAATTGTTCGGAATAATGCTGAGCAAGAAACACGGTCACTAATCATTCAAACCATCGCGATGCATCGCGGTATTTGTGAAAAATACCTTTGGAAGCCTCGGGTTGTGGGTAGCAATAGCAACAATATGTTATTTTATAATTTAATCAGGTGTTTTTTGTAATAAAACATTAATTTCTTTGGTGGCATAAACTTCAGTGAATTAAGTTATGTTCACAGATACAGATGCAGTGTGAAAGTAGGTAATGTGTATTACTTATTCATATTCTCTCTTTTTACTTTGTCTTTTTTTTATATAATTATGTACCTATCAAAAACAAAAATAAAGTTCTGATTCAAATTAATCTCCAAAGGGTTTTTTAAACTTCTCAATAAAATATTAATGTACTGTTGCACGTGTTGAGTCTTTGCGTGCGTCACAGCGTTAGTTAAATAAATGTAGGTAGAAATAACACCTGGACTAAGTTTACCAAATCATCGCTCTGAATTTAAACATAAGCAATTTTAATAATATTAATTAATATTATACATACAGGTAGGTCCCTACCTACGTTTCGAAGTGACTAACAATATAGGCTAGTTTCCTAAAAAAATTTTTTACGTTACGTTTCAAAGTTACTTTCCTGAAAAAAAAATTTAGACCGTCAATTTTATTATCAAAAGATATTGGACACGTATATTTTGAAATGTCAATCAAACAATTAACTATGGTGCGTTGAAGTTCGGCGCGACGCGGTGACGTCACAAAGTGCTACACTTTTAAGCATTCATTGACGTCACGGGCCTTTTCTTTTCAACTATGGCGAGCTTTATCTCTTTAAATTTTCATTAGTTTGAAAACGTGAAAAATACGTGTCGAATATTTTTGTTAAGTTAATTAACGGACTAATAAAACTCTTGCCTTTTTTTACCCAGGAGACATCTCTATTTGCGTTTCAGATCCTGTATGCAGCAATTTTGAATACCTAGACAAATGTCCTGTGGACTGCGCTAAGGACTATTGTCCAACGAGCGAAGAAGAATCCAAGCAGGGCTGTCCACCCAGCCCCGACCCCTGCCCCGCGCCCGCCTGCAAGTGCGGCTTCAACCACCGCTACGCCAGCCGCGACAATAAGACTTGCATCCCTACTAGAAATTGCCGTAAGTAAAAGTTGTCTACACTGAGAGTTTGGTTACACATAGGCTGGGTTGTACCTGTTAACACCATATAAAAACATCGGTTATCGTGAAAGTTACGGTCAAAGTTAGATGGTGCAACTCAGCCTTAGAATTCCAACTTAAGATTTTGTTGTAAAATTATTACTTTTAAATGACACAATGAAAGCTATCATCATACTAGTTGGTACAACTGTAGGTTGAGCCTCGATTGCGGTAATTTGTAATGTTTCTAATTCATTCGCGCTTCTTTTATCTTCGCGTTCCAGTTGCATTCCAGTTGATGCTCAATTGTTCACGCAAGACTCACCAGTGGCGCCAACTAGTGAGACCTTTATTGCACCAACATAATTCGCAGGTTTAACCCGTCCTATAATAATAAAGGACTCAAATACCTACTCAGCTTAGAATCAATACTACGTACGCATGCGACTTTACTTACATTACAACGAGCTTTATGTACTTAGTCGTTAGATATGGCGCTGGTTTGCACAGTGCGTTGTTGTTAACTATTTCATTTACCTACTTAAAAGTCAAGGATATTCTCAAGAAAATAATCACCTCTGACCGGAAAGCGTAGCGTAGGACGTCCATACACGTCATGTGGACCGACGACCTCATAAAGGTAGCGGGAAGGCGCTGGATGCTGCAGGCCGCTGTCAACCGGTCATTGTGGAGTCATTGGGCCTATGTTCAGCAGTGGAAGTCCTATAATGATAAATTGCCTCTGTATAAGACCGAGAAAATCTTAGGTCTTAAATTCATTCAAAAATCATTCTTTACTCGACAGCTCCCTTCGAATGCAACCGACCCTTCGAAGAATACGTTTCGTGTCCCCCTATGTGCCCAAACGGCAGCTGCCAACAGGCGACCCCTAACGGGAACTGCCCTCCGCTGCTGGGTAGAATCGGCATCATACTGATATGCAACCCACAGTGCCGCTGCATCAAAAACTACTGGAGACAGGATGGTGTTTGCATACCTTATTCCGAATGTCGTAAGTTGTATTTTTGTAGATCCGTAGTTGATGTAGGCCCAGGATGTGCGCCGCGATAAGCTTTTATCGCGCTTTTCTGTTGATTTAACGAAAAAGCCCATACATTTTGTCGTCTAAAATCATCGATAAGATTTTATCACGGCGCACATTTAAGTCTGGAAAGTCATTAAGTAAATGTAAGCCTAGGCGCAGACCATTGATTTTTCGTCGGCCCGATTCTTCATACAAATTAAAATCGGGCCCAAGTATCAGCCAACTGAAAATCGGTGATCTGCGCCTAGACTAAATGTGAAACAGTTTGGTAGTCAAAGATCTGGGACACATATTACACTTTTTGTGGAGATACTAGATTGTAAAAGAACCTGGAGACATTGATAATGATGACAGAATTAAATACAAAATGTTGGATGGAGCAGATATTAAAAAGTAAATAGGATATAAGTAGGTATAATATCATAAAACATTTTTTTCAGCTCAAAACAAAAATACAACGCCAGCAACTCCAGCGGCAGAAGACCAAGCAAATTCAGAAGACCCACAAAACCCAGTAGACTCAGAAAACCCACAAAACCCAGGAGACTCAGAAAACCCTGAAAACTCAGAAGACCAAAACTGTAGTGGAGAGCAAGATGACACAAATTCCGTGACTGCTACTTTATAGTGGACCCCGGGAGCGATGAAACAGGTGAGCACGTTCTATTGGCTCCGTGCACGATTACAGCGCCAACTAGCGTCCACAACTTTGTGGGTTCTGTCACATTGACATTTAGGTCGTATATTTGTGAAAAAATATCGAAATGAAAAAATAACAAATATTTTCAACTAATAAATTGTTGTGATACCACCATTTGGGTGGAAAAAAGGTTTTGAAATCATTTTGGTCATTCAAATCAAATGAGGTAAGTCCAAAAAGTGTGTTTAATTTTGATTGTGTCAGGGTTTGTTTACTTCATTTATAGTTGTAGTTTTACAGTAAAACAAAAAGAAAAAGCTACTTTAACGGTTTCATTATATAACAGTAAATATATTTAAATGTTTCTGTATCGCTAGTAATAAATTAAATATCGTTTTCAGATCGAAATGAGTATCGTTTTGAAGACCGGGTTTGTGAGAGTTACAATATCAAATTCCAACCACAAACCGTATTTAAAGGAAAGTTGTTGGTATTGGCTGGACAAGTCCGAGATGTAGAAGAATTAAGAACAAAACAAGGGCAGAGTTCAATAATTCACGCTCTCATCATAAGGCAAACATCTGTGCACAACAACTACTGTGACTCATTTTTGTACTACCACGTTGTATAGTTTAGTTATTTCCAAATTGTAAACGGCTATTAAAACAGCCCTATCGAAATACAGTCCACTCTTTTATTTAAGTTCCCAGTAGGACCCTTTTCATGCGATTAATTAATGATATTAAAATGTATTATGTAGAATCGCTTTGCCATTGACAGATACATCTGATGACAGAGCTTACATTATTTCTACTTTTGACCACCATGAGCGCTGCGATAGATTATGTCCCCCCCACCTAGTACTTCGCACCCAGCGAATAGGGATGACAACACGATGGCACTTAAAACTTTAAGTCTAGTGCTTAACTCAAGTGAGTGCCTGAGGTATGGGAGCACAGAGGGGTGACAATATGACAGAGCATACATCTGAAGCCTAACTGAAGTCTCACTGACGGTTGACGTTTCAAACACACCCTCCCACCCGTGCCGCTACCATGTATCAAGCACTGACCGAGTCAAAGTAGCTACGCTAGACATATAGAAGCTACTATAGCACAATGATGTTGGTGTTGTCAAATGCGAGGAACGCGGGTTCGAACCCTGTCGCTCCTGGACTCTTGTGGTGAACCTACTCGTACAAAAATCATATTTAGGTCACCACAAGCTTTAACGGGATTAGCAATATGTATTTACAAATAACTGTTAATCTTTAAACCTTTGTTGCCAGATCCAGTTTCCGGTCACCAGGAAGAAATTAACAGCACCACAAACAGCACCCTGTAGCTCCCTCAGCGAGTGCCCAGAGATTTTCAGTTTCAGCTTAAGACCTACTAATTCTTAACGTGCCCGAGAACATCAGTCAGTTTTAAATATGATTTTGGAAATATATTGAAATTATTATAAAGCGTTTTTTTTAATTTATTTTTTAAGCAACGAGTTAAACGAAAGATAAGTTGTCACGGCTGATGCTATAGATCAGGGGTGGCCAACCCATTCATCCAGTCGATCGTGGCAAGGCAAAAAATACTATACCTACATGATTGTGTACTATGCTGTTCTATTTAAGATTTCAGGAAGTATGTTAGTGTTAGATCGCCCAGGGTTTTGTTAGTAAACAATAGATCTTATGTCTAATCAAGTTGGCCACCCCTGCTATAGATAGTATTACAGCTGCTTATGAGCCTACCTATTAATCAGAAAAATGCAAGGAAGGAAAAAAAAAATCTTCATTAGTATTACAAAAATACCAATGGCGTAAATTGCATTCAAGTTAGCCAAGTCCAACCTCAGATTTTGTTGCAAAAATAATAAGAAACCGTGAACTTTTAAATGACTCTCATTGCACTTGAACCTTATACTTACGCTTTGATAAGTCTTCTTTTAGGCTGAGTTGCATCACCTTATTTTAACCGTAACTTTAACAATAACCGGTGTTTTTGTATGGAGTTTGATAGTCTTTTGACATTTGATAAAGTTAAAAAAAGATGGTACGTGCAACCCAATGTTATATGATTTTTATTTTACGATATGTGTCAGTTTTCCAGTCCGTTTATCTTTTTCAAATGATACAAGTCACACTTACTTCTTTTGTTGTGGGGCTAACGCTTTGTATACTAAGTAAATTACCTGCAACGTCCATCGACAGTATTTATACAATACATTGTGCGTTTTTTCCGCATACCGGCACAGAGCACTGGCCAGTCAACAGTCAACATGCGTACTTTTTTCGTGATCTCCTGTCTAATCGTGGTGTGTTCAGCACAGACTGGTAAGTACGAGTGTTAATTAATTAATTAATAAGTACTAATTTAAAATTCAAAAGTTTATCAAGAATTATGTAGTACTAGCTTTCCGCCCGCGGCTTCGCCCGCGTGGAATTTTGTCTGTCACAGAAAAACTTTATCGCGCGCGTCCCTGTTTCAAAAACCGGGATAAAAACTATCCTATGTTCTTTCCCGGGACTCAAACTATCTCTATGCCAAATTTCATCAAAATCGGTTGCGAGGTTTAAGCGGGAAAGCGTAACAGACAGACAGACAGACAGACAGACAGACAGACAGACAGACAGAGTTACTTTCGCATTTATAATATTAGTTGGGATTTTTAAAGTTGCGTTTTGTCAAGTTCCGATAATTTTCTATAACTTTCATAATTATCAAAACTATTTCCTATCAAAATTGTCTATAGTGTCTATTTATTTATCTAGTTTATTCAGAACCTAATTACATAATTTTTAGACTTGATAAAGTTACTTTTTTATTTTGTTCCAAATAAACTCATCTTACCTACCTACCTACTTACTCGTTTAAATTAAAATGCATCGCTGTTAGTTTGCTCGAGAAAGACTGATTTTAGTTTTGCAATGTTTGTGTACCTAGTTTGTTTTTAAGAAAAAAATAAGGCGGTACAAAGTTCGCCGATTAAGCTAGTTCAAAATAAAATTAGTACCTAGCCTTCAAAGTTGACTATAAAAAAGGATGTTACTTTAACCGACGCTAATATTTTTTTATAAACTTCAAACAGCTGTTTTTGTGCGTAGTAAACAAGGAAAACAATTGGCGAAACCTCACATCCGCACCTAACAAATTGTCCGCGATAAGAACCAGTAGAACCGGGCCTGGGGGCATACCCTCAAGTTTAAAGCTACGAGGATGACATCATAATTTTAATTAATAGATTTTAATTAACACCAAATAATACTCATACATTAACATTCACTGTTGCTGTTTGCTTCGCATGGGTTTCGATTTGTTGTCAGTTTTTATCTCGCGTCACACCATCAAAAACACTATTTATAATAGCTTTTGGTGATTGGCATAAATTGATGGATTCAGTGTAACTGGTATGGAACATAATTTTCAATATAATAATGGGCAGGTTGTTTGCTCAATTGGCTGGTTCTGAGTCATAATACAAGACAGGACCACTTAATTTTCTTTTTAAATCTGTGGCGGTTAGGCGTGGAATCAGAATGGAATAAAATACTTTGCACGAAAACTGTACTTTAAACTTTAACTATTATTTCTCAACAAAAATGTGAAGTTCAATGTATTGGCTTATAAGTAGGTCAAGAAAATATGGCACTATAATGGGTTATGGAAATTACAGATAAATTACAATGTGGGTCCCACGAAGTGGAGGCGTGCGTCAAAGACTGTCCACCGGAGAAGTCTTGCAGGAACCGGGGCATTAAGTTCAACTGCTTAAATGACGATAGCCCGTGCACTCCCAAATGCATCTGTGCCGAGGGATACTATAGGAATGCTATTGGAACCTGCATTACTGGGGAGGAATGTGGTAAGTAAATTAGACTGTATCTTTTAACTTCTTCATCTCTATCACCTTAAATTAGCCACGATAGCCGAATGGTGAAGGAGTGTCTTCCAGTGACTTGGTCCACTTTTAGCTTGGTCCACGGGCCAAGTCGCTGGATTGAATCTTTAAATATTAAGGATTTTTTCCTTCATCCAGTACTTAACTGGACCCACTCTAGGATTTTAAAAAATTGAAGATGGGCCCAGTTATAGAAGAAAAAGTATTTAAAAATTTAGACCAAGCTAAAAGTGAATTCTCGTGAAGAAGTCGAACCGCCATCCGAGGAACACGGGTAAGCGGGTTCGAACCTCGCTAAGGCTGACACTCGACTATTGTGGTGAGCCCACACGTGACAAGCATTTTAGCTTAGTACCTACAAGGGGCTAACGGGACTATTATGTAGTAATTTGTGTAAAAATATGTTTCTATTAAAATATAAGTAGGTAAGTCTAATTTATATTAATTTACTTCCACCATTTAAAGACAAATGCCAAGGCAAGAACGAGTTTTATGCCTGTGACAGCGCATGCGACAATGTCTGTGCCGACATCGCCACCCAGAATCGGACCAAATGCCCCATACTGAACATCAAGTGCAACGAATGGTGCTACTGCGATGATGGGTACGCGAGAGACGCAAACGGAAACTGCGTGCCTGTTAGTGAATGTCGTAAGTATTTTTTGTCATCTGGCTGCCATAAAATTAGGCTAAGCTAATAAGGTTTTCCACATTACACGGTTAAAAGCGACCTGCATGCAGCGCCTTCCTGCTACCTTTATCAGGTCGTCGTTACCAACCGTGCGATGTGGAAGTCATTGGGGGAGGTCTATGTTCAGCAGTGGCTGAAATAATGATAATAAGTTTTAGCATTAATTTCGCCTTTTGTATTCTAAGAGGATAATAATAATAAGGTACGTGCGTAATGTCTGGCCAGCGTGGGAAGTGTAGGCTAAATCCTTCATCTGCCTAAGTAAATCCTCCATTTGGTAAATTAGAAATATATTTTTTATTGTTTTACTTTCAGCGAAGCCAGCTGCCACTTCTGGAAGATACGCTAGAGCAGGTAAGAAAAGCGTTTAACTGGTTTAACTTCATTATTTAATACTAATTAGGTAATTATCACGGCATGACAATACATGAGTAAGGAATATGGCACATTCAAACTGCTTTTTATCTGGTTGTGAAAATAATATTTTAGAATAATCACGCTAAACATCCCTTCCCTTTCTACCTTGATAACAACTAGCGCCCTCTGGTATCATTTGGGTCCTTCAAACCTGTCTTCAGTGTGGCGCGAATTTTCACAACTTTTAATTTAATTTAACTATAAGTTTGTTTTGTGTTGTAAAATACCTAGGTACTTGCGACAGAGAATACCTAACTTATGTATCGTGGCTAGTAGAAGATCCTCACTACAAAAAGTTTGCAATTTCTTTGTTATTGTGCTATTTACTTAATTAACAACTCTTGTAAGTACTCTGTATGATAAACTGTGGCGCATGTAACTTTTATTACAAATCTAATCAATTTTATTGCTCACTTTTGCTGGCGTGACTGCAATAACACATAAAAATTAAAACCATACCACTTTGGTTTTATATTCTGTATTTTTATTGACAGGTCCCAGGTGTGGGCCCAACGAACACTTCACATGTCGGCTTCCCTGTCCTCCCGAGACTTGCATCTCATTGGTTGCGAAATTCCGGTGTGACGGCCAGCAGAAATGTAGACCTCAATGTGCCTGCAAGTCTGGCTTCTTGAGAAAAGAGGAAGGGTCGCCCTGTGTGCCGATCTGCGAATGCCCCGAGATGGCCAGCTCTGTAGATTGCCAAAGATCATAATTTATAGCCACTTTTAAGTCATAATGTAATCCAAAGAACAAAATTACCTAATTAAATGCACAGTTATAATTGAATCGGACTTTTATTTAAAATATCCTTGGTTCTAGCCTATTCACAGTAAAACAGAATTTTACAACCTGGGTGAAAAAAGTGGATTTTTTACTGCCTTCATTTCACCTCCTCGGAACCATTTACACCAGGTGAATCTATTTGACTAAGCATTTCCCTTTGTTCACCTAGAACCGCTTTAGTCGACTCAATTCACCTGTAAAAGTTTGGTGAAATGTGGACACTAAAAATTCCACTTCCTTCACCCAGGTGAACAAAGTGAAATAATCCATCAATACGATTGTTCAACTAATCCATATTCGCCACACATAGACACACTTTGGTTGGATGGACCACATGGACCATGGACCACTGGTACCTATCACTAAACCACACAACCTAAAACCCTTTTTCTACTGAATTCTCTTCGTTACAGGCCCACAATGCTCCGACCCAAATGAAGTTCACACGTGTGCAAAGAGCTGTCCTCCAGAGACCTGTATGTCTCTCGTGGCAAAGTTCAAATGCAACGGCAACGAAGTCTGTCAAGAACGTTGCGCCTGCAAACCAGGTTATTTGAGGCTCGAACCAGGATCACCCTGTATACCGCAGTGTGAATGCCCCGAGTTGGCAAACTCGCCGGATTGTTAAAACTTAAAGTTAAAACCATGAGCTGAACTACGAAATAAATTATTTTGAACAGTTTAACTGTTTATTGATCTCTATAAAATTTCCTTACCCTACCTAGCCAAACTTAAAAAGCGTGGCTGAGCTTGTAATTCACGTGACTTCCATGAAAAATTTATGAAAAGTATGGAAGAAAGTCGTCATATAAAACCTGCCATGAAATCGCAGCAATTTTATAGTTTGTCATCATAGTAATTTTGCTACCAATAAGTAACTCCTGTCGTGAATTTTTCGCCCAGCTACTTTTCAACTTACAATTAAAGTATCACAATTTATTAACATTTTAATACATAATAATATAATAACAAAATATAAAATTCTAGCTTACAGCTATGTACTTTCCACAGTAGCTATGTGATAATACTTTTTGTCCTCTTCTGTTATTGGATTGGGAGCCCCTGATAATGGATCTTTTCCTTCATGAGACTTAGGAAACGCTATGACATCTCTTATTGACTCAGCATCACATGCGACTGAGACTAGGCGGTCTATTCCTATTGCCAACCCACCATGTGGGGGGCAACCACTCTTCAAAGCATTCAGAAAATGTGACAAACTCTCCGGGCTTATATTTAACATTTTTAATATCTTCTCCTGCAGTTCAACGTTATGTATACGGACTGATCCACCTCCGATTTCATTGCCGTTCATAACAATGTCATAAGCTAGTGACCTTACTTTATAAGGTTGAGTATCCAACAAATGAATGTCGTCTGGATGAGGAGCAGTAAATGGGTGATGACAGGTTTCCAAACCATGTTCTCCTTTTTCAAATAACGGGAAGTCCACAACCCATAAGGGACATACATTCTTTTCAACTTCTAGTAGATTTTTAGACAGAAGCAGTGTTGCCACCATTTCTCTTATTTCACCTAAGCATAGACATGCATTCCGATTATCTCCCATAGAAATTATACATGAATTCTCATTTTGCAACTGCAATTTTTCAGTAAATTCAGTACCAAATTCATTAGATATTTTTTCATTTAAAACTACTTTTACTTGATATTTTTCACTCAATTTCTTAATTGCATTTTTTGTTGTTGTCGTTAGTTTTCCTAATTTACTGGAATATGGTAGTGCATATGCTCCAAAATCATCACTCGATGATTTTTCATTAAATAAATGCTTTATATTTACAAACTTCAAGTCGTAAGTTAAATTAGGCTTATCTGTACCATAATTTTGTAAAGCATATTCATAAGTCATCCTCCTAAATGGGGGTTTTGGGAGATCTTTGAGAAACGTTTCATAAAGTAAGTTTTCTATTAAACTGATAACTCCTTCTCGGTCCGTAAAAGACATTTCAATATCAAGCTGTGTAAATTCTGGTTGTCGGTCAGGTCGCGTGGTTTCATCACGGTAACATCTGGCGATCTGAAAGTATCTGTCAATGCCTCCAACCATTAACATCTGTTTGAACTGTTGAGGACTTTGGACTAACGAGTAGAATAATCCGGAATGATGTGTAGGCACTACGAACTCCCTTGCACCACCAGGGGTTCGGCAAAACAATGTAGGTGTTTCCACTTCCACAAAGGCATGGTTTTCAACAAGAAATTTTCTAATATTGTGCAGCATTTGTGATCGCTTCCTCAAGTTGCTTTGCATTTCTGGAAACCGTAGATCAATGTACCGATGTTGTAATCTGAGCTGCTCCTTAGGTTTTTGATAATTTCGCAAATTGAATGGAAGTTTATCATTTGTATTTAGTATTTCCAAATTGTCAATAACAACTTCAACTTCTCCAGTAGCCATGTTAGTATTGATTGTGTCTTTGGGTCGTAATTGTAGAATTCCTTCTATTTTCACCACTGTCTCCAAGGGAACATCAGGTAGAGAGCTATGGTCACTCACTACGCACTGTGTGATACCGTAAGAGTCCCGTAACAGTATGAATTTGGATAACCTATAATATTGTACCCATCCACATAAAGTGACCTTTTGTCCAGCATTTGAGGGTCGCAGTTCTCCACAGTTGTGCGTCCTGAACGTAAAAGTGTTGCAGTGTGGTTCACAATCATGATTCTGGATACGAATTTCTTTTTGTTCATGTAAGCTTCTGGTTAGAAATAAAGTCTGAACTTTTGAGGTTAGGTTCCGATATTGACAATAACTTGCTGCTGGGACCTTCCATCGGACTGCTGTACCATTCAGTACAGGTTTGTATAATGTTGGAATATTTGATATTGAATAGGCTTGCCGCAAAATTGTTTTATTGAGTTTCCACATTCTTGCACCGATATCGCTGTAAATTATACTCATAATACTATGATCATTGAGTATTTGAGTACGATGTCGAGTACTTCGTTTCGCTCTTTAAATTATTACAAATTATTCACACCATATCACCATTATCCTTTGTATTTTTTTAAATTAAATATTTGTTTACATTCAGATCAGCACAGAAAACAGCCAGCTGACAGATATTGACGTTTATTTTTTTTAATGTTTCACGGCCTTGGCCTTGGATCTTAAACATTTTAGACCAAAACATGCCGCTGCGGCAGTGTTGCCAACTCGGATTTTGAAAAAGTCGTAGGACAGATTAGAAAATTACGTAGAAATGGTACAATTTCCATATAGAAAATACGTAGATCTACGTACTTTTTTTTCTGAGTGAAATGAAGAGAGTAGGGGTAGGTAAAAGTAATAAAACGACAATTTATATTACCCTAAAAGTAGTAAAGTACACTTTTATTGTGTATCATTTTCAGACAAATTAAATTTAGACATAATTATATTTGTTGGAAAGAAGGAAGGAAGTTGAAAAATATCGAAATACAACAACACCTTCGAAATCTTAGCACAATCTTAGTTCGAAATATTTTTATAGCGTCAGTGACATTTACAGGGGGGCGCTGTACAGCATTTTTTCTATGGGGAAATGTCAAAATAACATTAGTTCCGACTTTTGCCACATGCCAAATAACCGTGATCGGAACCATGATCGAACTTTTTCGCGAAAGTAAAGGAAACGATGCCCATTCAGCCTATTTTGCAAATTTGATAGAAAATACGTAGATTCTGGGACTAAAGTTCGTAGGTTTGCAAGGAAGGCTTAAAATACGTAGATCTACGTAAAAATACGTAGAGTTGGCAACCCTGCGCTGCGGTAACGTGGTAACGTTTTCAAGCGTTACCCCAGCGGCCATCTTTTTCAACCGACTTCAAAAAAAGGAGGATTCTCAATTAGAGCGTGTTTTTTGTATGTTATGTTACCGCAGAACTCCGTCAATTATGAACTGATTTCCAAATTATATTTTAGGGTAGGTATACCTACTCCTGAGGTTGTCACCAAGTCAGGGTCTGATGGGATCCTACTAGGAAAATCTAGTGCAACCCTCAACTTTTTAGGTTGTAACCTGCATTTTGTAGGGAATATTATTTTACACTTATGAACAACTAGCTTTCCGCCCGCGGCTTCGCCCGCGTGGAATTTTGTCTGTCACAGAAAAACTTTATCGCGCGCGTCCCTGTTTCAAAAACCGGGATAAAAACTATCCTATGTTCTTTCCCGGGACTCAAACTATCTCTATGCCAAAGGACATTGTCAGAAACGGCCTTAGATTCCTGGGCACAGCAGTAAAGTATCAAAATTAATCTCTTACTTTTTGAATACATGAATATTAATTAGATTGTAATGGACACTTGAGGATTAGAAAATGAAATAATAAAAGTCTTTTATATGTATTCCATAATACTATGACGACATCCGGACATTTTAGGGCGTGGCCTGCTCCATATCCTATGAAGTTCCATAATTTGTGTCGATAAAATCTATGTAAAATCGGCACAAAGCAATGCGGTACTTCATGGTTAGGAATCCACGTAATAGTGATGTTGACTGCGGTCATCATAGACAATAAGATACCGATCTTGTAAATAAAATAAATCGTCCAAATTGCTACAGTATGACTAGATTTTAATTAAAAGTTAAAAATATATTGCACGATACTACAAGAAGCTATCTAATGTGTCCAACTGGTCTAAAAGGTCATGAATAAAATAAAAAGAATTGTGATCATAATACTGATTGACAACAATATGGGATCATCTTTAATATATCTGTAACAGTTTCAAAATCCGATGAAAAATCCAATGCCGCTTAAAGTGAGAGAAATGTCTAAAGTTTTAATAGAATTGAAAGTTTTATTCGCTCAAAATGCTTATAACAATAATTAGTAATACATTTCAAATATTAAGTACCATTATGATGTATCGATAGAGCAAAAATGATGTCCTCTCAGGTTGAAAAGGGAAAACCCAGGATTTTGGGAGCGCTCCAGGCAATTTTCAGAACATTTCATAGGTGGTAGTAAATAATATTTATTTTATTATTAAAATTGAATATTTTGATATTGATAAAATTGAATATACCTTTGATTCAAATACCGAATATTTTTCAATCGATAAAAATTATCGAGAATTGTTAATAATATTCAATTAAAAGTTGTTCAATCCCTAGTCATGCATAGACTAAGACGGTAACCATGGAGATAGTTAGTTTGGTAAGTCACGTGTTAAATGTCAAGAGTGGAAAGTAAACATAGGATTCATGTTATTTATTTACGTGCAAAATGTAAGTAAGTAAATCATAAAAGTGGAACGCCGAGCTATTTCCAAAACCCGTCCAATATTATAATACAATTTGGCTGCGACAACTACAATACAGAACATCTCCCAAATCGATGTGCATACAATATTATAATACAATACTAGTAAGTAAGAGGTTATGATAACAATTTTGCTATCAATAAGTTTATAGAATTGGTCCGCCAGGAATAATTGTTCTTACATAAAGATTTGTGTCATTTAGAACCTAGAAAGTATTTTTTGGGCACTGTTGATCTAACGGCGAACAATGTATGGAGAACGAACATTGTCCTTTCATCAAAATCGGTTGCGAGGTTTAAGCGGGAAAGCGTAACAGACAGACAGACAGACAGACAGACAGACAGACAGACAGAGTTACTTTCGCATTTATAATATTAGTTGGGAAAGAAGCGCTCCTGCACACGACGCCGCCGCCGCGCCTTTGCACTGCTATACGCGCCGCGTGAAGCCCGCTGCCGCGCCGCCGCTGGCGAAATTATGCTTTGATGGCGCGGTGGCGGCGCGGCGGCGGGCTTTTACTCGGTGCGTATGAACAGTGTAGGGGCGCGGCGACGCCGGCGCGACAACCGAGGAAGAGGTGCAGTAACCGCAGTTAAGGAACGGCTAGGACGAACAAGGATAGGTGCATCCAGCTCTTAAGCCTTGACAGGGTTAAACTGGTTGAGTCGGCCCTTTACAAGGCTTGGGAGCCTGCGAGTGACGAGTCATTGGACGTAGAGAGGGTCAATAATTATACGTACATTTTGTACTTTTACGAAGATAAGCACGAGAACGGTTTGTCCAATACATAATATGTATTATGAATTATTATTTATTTATTATTTATTAGTTTTCGATAGGGTAAGTCCTTTACGCGATATAACCGTAAAACCAAAAAACGCCCCTTTCAGGGGCCCCCACCACTTAAGCACAACTCCGTCGAAGTCGAAAATTTAGGATAGTCTTAATGGGTAACTAATGAAGCTACCTATTAAAACAATAAAATCTTTTGTAGGAATTATTTCCGATTTCAAATGTAATTCTACTGGCCTATTAGGCCTAATTCACACGAGAGCTTTTTTAACGTCCGTTAAAAAAGCGTTCAAATAGAACATATGCATACCCAAGTACGTGTTCACACGTCGGCGCTTTTAAAACGCGACGCTTTTTTATCGAGCAGTGTTGCATTTTCAACGCAGAGCGTTGGAAATAGGCCGTATGAAACTTTATATTATTATTCACACGAGCGTTAAAAAAGCGCCGGCGCTGCGATCAGTACGCCACAGTAGATATATGAGCTAAAGCAGTACGGAAACTTAGCCCTTTCGGCGAGTTTTAAATACCTACACTTCAACTGAGTGTTAGGGTTGGCACTCTTAATCTTTATAAAATTAATAAGGTTCTGACTTACTTATTTATTAAAACGTTTATTTAGGTTTTTTAATTATCAAATACCTAATGGAATAAATTAATTGACTAAGTAGTTAACAAAAAAATAAAACGTTAATTAGGTTCTATAATGATCGAATACATAATCGAATAAATTGATTAAGTACTATTTAGAGGCCGGTAGAAGATATTCTATTCTCATAAATAAAATACCGGATACTTACTTTCACATAGCTATTGCCTCATTTTAAATACAGTTCATCACTTAGTACAAAAGCGTGCGGAGCAAATTACTTTATCAAATAGAACACATAAATTGTTAAAAAGCGTAATTACGTAATTTAAAAAGAACCATTACAAAATCAGATGTAAGCACTTTATTTCAGTCGTCGTCAGACATCGTAAAAGACAGACGTGTGTCAAGTTCTGCGGCGTCGCCTCAAGCAATTTTAAACCGTCACCGACAACGCATTAAGTTCAAATTACCCCAAGAAAAATAGTCGCGTTACGACATTCTCGGTGCTCGCTGCGTTTGCGCATCGGTTATCCTCGGTTCAACTCGGCGCTGTCGACAGTAACCGCTACTCACTCACTGGTTTGGTAACGACATAGTATAAAGAAGATAAGCCATGTCACTAATACGGTCGCCCCCGAACAGACTATTTTCATCTCAACCAAACCTGGACACAAGCGAAGACATAGACGATGAGACGAGAATAAATACCAGAAAAAGAAAACATCCGGAAGGTGAACAGCTTAACGATTTCAGAATGGAGATTAAAGGAATGTTTGAAGAATTCCAAAAACGTCAAGAAGGGAAACTCGATAGCGTAACTAAGGCGATGGAAGCTTTGATTGAGCAGAACGCTAAATTGATACAAAGTAACAATGATATAGAACAAATGCTGCAGGAAAATAAGGTGCAGCAAGCAAAACTATCAGATAGGGTGAAAACACTTGAGTCAGATTGCGCTAATGCCCGCAACAGGATTACCGTACTAGAAGACCAACTGAATGATATGCAAAGGAATCAAATCAAGAAAGCGATCGAAATAAGGAATGTCCCCAAATTGGAAAATGAAGATCTTCACGAGATTGTAACAAACATGATGAAGACACTCGATATCAGCAGCAATAACGACACTGTTAAGGAAGTATATCGCAGAGGCAGCGACAATGCGCCGATTACCGTGGAACTAGCGGAATTTGAGCAAAAAATAAAGATATTGAAAGCTGTTAAGACATTTAATAATAAAAATAATGATAATAAACTGAATACCAACCACCTGGGTCTCAGCACATTGAGAGTGCCAATCTATGTCTCTGAAATGCTAACACCAAGAACAAAAATTCTACTGAGCTCGGCTAAGAAACTCGTCAAGGATGGTTTGTTCAAGTTCTGCTGGATCTCTAAAGGGGTTGTGCTCTTAAGAAAATCAGAAGGTGAACCTGCAATTGTGGTAACTAGACAGGAAGACCTGGAAGAAGCCAAGCTGCAAGCTGCAGGCAAAGGCAAACAGGACTGACTATGCCCGGTGGCAAGTGAAGGACTTATTCTACTTAATTATTGTGTTTTGTTATTTGGTTTTTATGTATCGTTAAGTTTTGCTACGCTGAAAATTGTGTCAACTAATGCTGTAAATGCATGTGCAGTAAGTATCATCAATAATATAATATTTATCCTATTTTATCATTCATATTATATATCATATTATTATTTGCTATTTAATTTATCTCTGTATATTGCCTCTTATGAACCTCGAAATCTTAGTGCTGATAACTATTGCCTCTTTTGCTTAATCAGTGGTTTTGGTTTCTTATGTGCTCATTTATTAATGTCATATTATCATGGATTGTCAGACCGGGTCGCTTTACGCATACCACACAAAGTTACCGTTTATTTAGTATCTCGCAGGTACAATGGCAAATGATATAAATTTTATCAGCACTGACATTGATACCAATGTCGGTGTTGGTCGAGCGATTCCTGTCGACAATCCTGATATGTGTAGAAACCTGCTAGACCCGAACTCTGGAGCGCTTAACGTAGTGGTTCAAAATATTCGTAGCATAGCATGTAATTTTGATGGCTTCATAACTTATATAACAAGACTTAATATAAAATTCGATATTATCGTTCTGACGGAGTGTTGGCTACCTCATGCGCCTAACTTGCCCAGTCTTCCGCACTATACTCGTTTTGCATCATCTAAATACATAAACCAAAATAGTGGAGTTGTAATATATATAAGCGAAACTATACAGGCGTCTGTATATGAACCTAAATTTGCTGATGCCGATGGACTTGTTGTGAGGATTGGTGACATTTGCGCATTGGTAGCTATTTACAGATCCCCATCTGTACATAATGTTGATAATTTTGTACAGTCATTACATGAGACACTATATGAACTTAAAAATATCAAAACGCTGGCTGTGACCGGCGATCTTAATGTGGACATAAAAGATGGAAGTGATGATCCAAGATCTTCTAATTTCCTCACTGAGATGTCTATACATGGTCTTTTACCGGGTCATACACTGCCAACACGTGGATTGAACTGTCTTGATCATTTCTTTCTATCTGTTGGTAACGAAGCTGTAACACTTGTATGTGAACCCACCATAACTGACCACTCTCCTGTAATAGTTTCACTAAAGTGCAAAATAAAAGCAAATGATAGGTGCAAAACAAAAATCAAAACTGATTATGGTAAGGTACCAATTCTGCTGTCTGGATGTGACTGGGGGGAGGTTATGCGGGGGTCGGATCCTGAGGAGGCCACTTGTAAATTTCTAAAGATTTTGTCAACTGTCTTAGCCCGTTGCACGACAAAATGTGTAATAAGAAATAGGAAGACTATTATCAGGCCTTGGATTACACCTGGCTTGCTCAGATGTATTAAATGGAGAGACAAACTACACCTTAAAGCAAATAAAGACCCTGACAATCTTATTTTAAAAGTAACATATACAAGATACAGGAACTTTTGCAATCGTCTGTTACACAACATAAAAACTGAATACGAAAGGTCTCAAATAAATAAATTCAAAAATAATGCTAAAAAAACATGGGAAGTCATACGACAAATTTCTAACACTGTTAGTGACACAAAGTCTCCCAAAGAATTGCTATCTATAGAGGGGACCCCTTTAGACTCGGTTAATCACGTAAATGGATACTTTAGAGATGTTGGAAGGACCCTTGCTGATAAAATAATCTCAAAATTGAACAAAAGTCAAACCGAATTAGCGGCTTCGATCACAGATACTTCTAGCCCACTGAAATCGTTTATGTTGCTTCCAACCGATGATTATGAGATTATAAAAATCATTCGAACTCTAAAGTCTACTGCATCGACGGGCTGGGATGGGATATCATCGATCTTTTTCAAGATGGGAGCTGAACACCTAGCGACACCGATATGCCACATCTGTAACTTATGCTTCTCTACCGGGACTTTTCCCAGACTGCTTAAGAGATCAGTTGTTGTACCTGTCCATAAGTCCGGAGATAGAGACAGTGCCAAGAACTATAGGCCGATTTCACTTCTCCCAACCCTAGCAAAAATATTGGAGAAAGCAATTAACACTAGACTGGTCAATTACCTGGAAATCAACAAATTGCTTTCCCCAAACCAATTCGGGTTTAGAGAAAAGATGTCAACCACAGATGCAATTGAAAACGTAATTAAACACATTGTTAATAAACTGGACACAAAAAATAAGTGTATAGCTATTTTCCTAGATTTAGCTAAGGCGTTCGACACTGTCTCTATTCCCATCCTGACTCGCAAATTGGAATGTATAGGCGTACGAGGGATTCCGCTTAATTTATTTCAATCGTATCTTCGTGAGAGGACTCAGTGTGTCTGCATTGATGGTGTGCGGAGTGATAATTTGACTGTTGACTATGGCGTACCTCAAGGTTCAGTACTTGGTCCTACGCTATTTTTGATATATTTGAATGATCTTAGTCAAACAGTCCTAAAAAACTCGAACATAGTATCTTTTGCTGATGACACTGTGCTTCTGTTCCACGGATCAACGTGGGATGAGGTTAGGGAATCGAGTGAGAGCGGCTTTGAGATGGTCTTGAAATGGCTTGAAAACAATATTCTAACTTTGAATTTAGACAAGACAAAATATATGACTTTTAGTATCTATGCCAATACTCAACCAACGAATCTCTCTATAACTGCACATAGTTGTACCGACCGCACTTCATGTCACTGTGGGAAACTTTCTCCGGTGTCATCAATAAAATACCTTGGCATAACTATAGACAGTAATCTCAATTGGAAAAGCCATATTGACACGCTCGGGAAAAGAATTCGAAAATTAATCTGTATCTTTAAAAAAATTAGACATATAAAAGACCCAAACACTATCAAAACCGTATATTACTCATTGTGCCAATCACTGTTAACCTATGGTATAGTGGCATGGGGCGGAGCCAAAAAATCTAATCTCATCAACATAGAGCGTGCACAGAGGGCCGTTATTAAAGTTCTACATTTTAAACCTTTCCGTTATCCTACGGCTAAACTTTATCAGGAATTCGAGGTACTTACGGTAAGGCAGTTGTTCATAAAGGCTGCGATCCTACACCAACATCGTTTACCACAACCTACAATTATATCAAGGAGACGTGTGCCTCCTGTTTTTAAGGTACCGGAATTCAAAACTTTGTTCGCACGCGATTTTTTACCCTATCTGGGCCCTTGGCTGTATAACAAAATTAATTCTGCTTTTACTTCTATTCGGGATGTAACGTACATAACATGCAAAAAAATTATAACAACCCTACTATTAAAACTAGATTATGAAGCTACAGAGAAATTATTGAAAATATGAGGCATATTACTGACTATATATTTTATATTATCTACATTATATAAAACTTTATTAATTATTCTATGTACGCTATGATATAAAATGGCGATTTTGTAGGTAGGTATATTATTACGTTATCATATTATTAAGTATTAAAATATCATACTAAAAAAAAGTATTTTACTTTGGCGTACTCAAATATAATAAATAATATGCATTTATTTCGTCTTATTAATATTTTAATTAGATAAAAATACTATACATAGACCCTAAATTATATTATCATTATATCCTTTTGCTCATAAACTGCATCATTTGGTTGACGCAATATTTTATTTTATCACAATAACTAATTTGTTTATAAATATTACACATTCGAGTAAACCTAGCGAATGTGTACTGTCTGTTTTGATTGTGCTATGTGGCTATCATGGACGACGTGCTGTCACTACTCTGCCGCAACACAGTTTTATTACTAGCGCGGAGGGTAGTTGTCAATCTCGCCTACCAATGTACTACATAAATTTTTAACATGTACCTTATTTAACATCACGATTGTGTTTTGGACAAATAAAGTTATTATTATTATTATTATTATTATTATTTATTTAAAAAGTAATATTTAATCATTTTTACAATTCAGAATTATTACGAAGTTTAAAAAATGAAAGTTCTGGTTTTGAAGATGCCGAGTTCAAGCAGCCGTATACTACGCAATACCACAGAATAAGTAATAGTACAGGTACAGAAGGATTACTCCGCAAGACGATTTAAATAAATGCGAGTCTTGCTACGACGCGATACAGTGGAATTCAGCTCG
This sequence comes from Ostrinia nubilalis, assembly GCF_963855985.1. Lineage (NCBI taxonomy): Eukaryota > Metazoa > Arthropoda > Insecta > Lepidoptera > Crambidae > Ostrinia > Ostrinia nubilalis. The sequence continues at coordinate 4,418,621 of NC_087091.1, read as the reverse complement.
CACAGCACTACGTAGGGTCAGATGTTCAACAATGAAACAATGGTACACAATAAAACACTGCAATATTTCTTAAATGCTGCGTTGCCATATCGTGCACTATATCGCGTAAGGATACTTTCGACAATACCCCGCCGCACCTCAGTTCGTGTCGGCGCCACGTGTGAGAAGACGTGTCTGTGGAGCATTATTTATTTTTTTCACCAAAATGTAAAATTTTTGTCGTTATTAAAAGATTTTTGATAAAAATATGGTTAATAAATTTATATTTTTCATGATTACCTAGCATTACACATATATCATAGACTAAGTGGAACTAAATTATATGTTAAAAGTGTTACAAATTAGTGATTATTTTTTTAGTTATTAAAATAAACCCTATGTAGTCAACAATGAAACAGTTGCATGATGGACACAATGAAACATTGTTTCATTGTATAATACCATATACCAAACAAAATCTACTGTCCGTGCAAATAATCATTTTTAAGGCTATAAATTACTAGGTTATCCTAAAATTTGATGTTTATTTTTCATTTAAGATGGCGCGAACTAAATCTCTAAAGAGGAAGAAAAGTGATCATTTAGGAGATAATATAAAAAAATATAATAGTAAATAGTAAGGAGTTATCTTAACTAGTTATAGGTAATCTGATGAGTCTGATTAAATTTCAATTATTAATAAAACCTTTTGATTGGACTCGGGCATTTTTTTTTTATTCACTTACTTCATATTAAATTCAATAAATATGATTCAATCACTCAATTATAATGTCCCATTGTTGAAATTGTAGTGTTTCATTGTGCACATCAGAACGGACACAATGAAACATTTCCAATATGTTTGTTTTTATTGTTTTGCTAATTGATTACAAATTTATTAAAAAAAACCTAAATGACATCCGATACCTACCCAACTAAGTTAACTATGTAGCTTCAAAAAATTAGACTTGTATCTGTAAAAACAAAAGGTGTACGAGATATTGAATTGTTAGTGTTTCATTGTTGACACACAATTAATTATTATGTTTCATTGTTGAATTTGAGGTGTTTCATTGTGTACACAACAGTGGACACAATGAAACATTTCCAATTTATGTGAATTTATTTTTTTGCTGATTGATTAAACATCAATTAAAAAAAACATTAATGCCATCCTATACCCAATAAAATTGCCTACATACCTGTCAAAAATTAGACTTCTATCTATGAAAGTAAGAGTTTTATGAGACTTTGAAATTTTAGTGTTTCATTGTTGAACACATGACCCTACCTACAATTTTATTCACCTACAAGTTTTGTCTCTTTCTATCGCGTGCCTCTGAACTGTTCGTACGCTGTTAGGGTTGCTGTCTAGTGAAAAAATAATTAATATACTTATTAGGGTGGTCCTTATTCCTACGAAAAAAAATTTTTTTCTTATATTTTGCGGGGCACCACGTAATTTGAATATATACCATATGAAAGTCTTTCTTTATTTATTTTTTAATTTTTAAAAGACATTTAGGTGTCGCTACCAAGGTTTGAATTTTAAGTAAAAACACAAAATCTGTATTTGTTAGATTCATTTATTTTTAGCCAAAGCCAAATAAAAATATTACTAAATTATTGTTGTTGCTATGAACTAAGATATTATGTACAATGTACATATTTGAATCAATTATTTTTAAGATATAAGAGTTTACTTGTTAGTAGGTATCTCGACGCGTCGGTACCATGGTCGGTACAGAAGAGGGGTTGAGGGGAAAAGGGGACAAGAAGCGATTGTCTATTCTATCTATGCGATGTTAATTTGCACCTAAAATGTGATATAAACACTTAAATAAAATATTTATGAAACCATGATTTAAGATCTTCAAAGCTTTTTGTAAATATTTTGACAGCTGGTAGCGACCTCTAAATCTTAACCAAAAAAAAAAACAAAAAAAGCTTATTTCATATTTAGAGGTATATAATCGAATGAGAGAGAATTCAAAAGTCGAAAACTAAGGACCACCCTAATACTTATTTGTAATGAGGTACGTACGTAGGTAAGTATTACTGTTATTTTACCTTTGTAAAAATAACATTTCAAATATACCTACTTAGGATTAAAAAAAACTTATTTTATTACAATGTCTTCATTGATACCTATTTTATTAACACATGACGAATAAATTAAACATACTATTACAGAAAAAAATTATTGATTACCGACATGGCCAACATACCTTTCATCATCATTCTTTGGGAAGCGAAAAAAAAGATAAATCCGGTAGATTTCTTTTCGAATTTAAACACCCGAACGCCGCACACACAATATTTCTTTCTCTTTATGTCCATTTTTAAATAATACTTCGATCATAGAATTATAATCATACTACAACGCACGTCAGCGTCCTGACGGGCGCGCGCGTGACACTCGACTGATATAATACCCGCCGGCGGGGCGCTTCGCTGTAGGTAATTATCGGATGTACCGCGCGGAGTGAGCCAGGCCTGGCAATACACTCGTGGAATGTTTTTTTTTAAATACAGCGGACAGTGCATGCCGCGACACTCGCGACGGATGGACTGCGAGGTTCGCTTAGAGCTCGTGTAAAGCGTGCGTCTGTGTGCGTGAGTCTGATTTCGAGCGTTTGTATGAAGCTTCCGTACTGTTTGATTTATCTACTGTGAGTACGCCCCGCGCTCTCTTAGTGGTCGGACGTACCGTGTTTGTTCTGTTTTGTTTTTTGGGCGTGCTTGTCGAGAACGTCAATACGATGTCGTGGGTGGGATCCTGAAGTCCTTATTTTAGAAGTTGAATCTCGGCCACTTCTATACGCAAAAACCATAGCTGGGCATTAACTCGTTAATCCGTTAATCGTTAACTAACGAAGTTAACATTTCTATTAACGGATTAACTTTTAAGTTAACTTTCAAAAATGTTAACGGACTCGTTAACTTCCGTTAAATTATCCTTAATCCGTTAATCCAGTACCTACTATTTACCAAAAAGATACAGCAGGCACGCTGAAAAACGCGTTCTGATGTCATTCGGGTTTCCAGAACTTCCAGAACCCAAAACAACAGTTTTTGTAACCAGAGGTGGAATTGTGTAAAGCAATCGTAATCATTTGACAGTTCATAACGTACGATAAAGTCAGTTAAACAAAGAGTTTGACAGAATAATCGTAGATTCGAGATATTCTTGGAGTCGGTGCCAGCCTGCTCAGTGCCAAGCTCAAGAAATGTTCTAAATTTACCGGCACCGACTCCAAAAATATCAATCATGGTATACATTTGTCTTAAGTATCTCTGTTCATTCAGAGGATGTATGAATGTCCTTTGTTTCTTTCTTCGTCTTCTAGCAACACAAATTGCTATTGCTAGTAATTTTGCAGAAACCATTCCCGTCTTACTAAAGCGAGGGACGAGACGAAAGTGATTTAAAAGCGTTCGAATGAATGATCACATTGAAGACGTTATAAAAGCGCTGACGCCGGGTTATAACGCAACGCTGTTTAAACTCTCGTGCGAATGAGGCCTTAGGCAGTTCGATTTTTTAAATTCTTTATTTAATCAATATTGATTTCTATTATTTTCATTAAAACGTCATTAGCAGGTTAGTAACTAATAACACTCCTGGAATGGAAAGGATTCGGCATAAACATTAATAGCGAGTACATCACTCACCTTCGGTTTGCCGACGATATTGTGGATGGGTATTTCGCCAAAAATGGTCAATTTAGCCTAATTTCCTTGGCACGAATTTTATTTTTGTTTTTAACTATTTTTTGTTTCCCAATGCATTAAGTAGTAAAAACTAAGCTAATACATCTAGAAGGGGTGTCATAATTCGTTTTAGAAACAAAGTTATGAGGTCATAAATTTTTGGTAGCCAAGGAAATTATTATAAATATTTTTTTCTCTAAGTTTTCTTCTGTGGTTTGCTTTTTTTTGTTCGACCCATTTTTGTGTACTTTCGCAAGCAAACATGCCAATGAATATTATATCATTACGACCTTTTTACACAAATAAGGAAGATAAATGCAGTAGATTGAGTTAAGAGTTAAAAACAAGTTTTTCTATATCTATTCTGATACCTATTTCTTAAAATGTAAATTTTAAACTTATTCCAATAAAGAAATACTCAAAATTTGACTTTACGCCGAATTATTAAAGGTCTTTTATAATTTCCTAGGTCATTTTATGCCACGGAAAACAAGGAAATTAGGATCAAAGAAATTAGATTTATGCCTAAAAGACACCACAGACAAAAACCTATTTACCCTATGCATTTACTATTTAAATCATGGGTTTACCTCTACAGACACTACATTTGTGTAAATAAACAATAAAATTAATCCATTGTTTAGCTGCAAAAAACCGTCCAAAGAAATTGACTTTTTAGTAAACAAAAACCCAAGGAGGGACCTATTTATGCGATTTGTCGCGAAACTGATCAACGACGTACTGTCCTGCCTCAATGGCCTCTTGGGATGAAATGGCCGAGTGTACAGTCTAATTTTTTAGAAATCAGCAGAAATGTCATCAACAATGGCCAACTGACATAAAAATATTTTTAGTCTGTGAACTAGTGATGCGACAAAACCTCTCGTTAATCGCAAAGTGAATTATTGTAGTAACTACTTGCGTATCATCGCGCCGGGTGATCGTCAAAATACTAAAAATATGCAACACAGTCGCAACATTGAATGTGAACTGATTATGGAATTTTCGAGAACAGGAAACAAACTGTATGCACAGATGTAATCAAAAAACACACTGGACAGTAAAACAATCAATGATATCCGTAAAGTTTCGCGATTGAAAAATCCGCCAGATGGCAATACGTAGACGCGAGATCCAAATGCTGCATGATTGGTTATTTTTGACATAACATTGACAGATATGTCAAAATCCACCAATCACGCAGCATTTGGACCTCGCGTCTACGTATTGCCATCTGGCGGATTTTTCAATCGCGAAAACCCTCATTGAAAGAAGATTTTAATTTTCTTTTATTTTATTTACTTATATAGGAAAATAAGCAATGGAACAATACGTAACGTCAGCATAATTGCATAAAAAAGTAAAATAATTTCGTTTAAATAAAACCGACTAAAAATTAAACTGACCCCGAAAAAGTATACACTAAAAGTAGAAAAATAATTTTACGTTATCTCCAATATTGTCGAAGTTATCGCTGGAAAACTAAACAAAGCATCGTATATTTTTTATTTAAAATTAATTAGTAATCGGAATAAGTGAATACTTAAAATAAAATCGATTAAATTTACAGATTATTGCCTATGACTCACAGGTACAGCACTGATGTGTCAGAGACAAGTCATAGACAATATGGAGATAACACATGATTTTAAACGTCAAGTCAATTTGACAAGTCTCACAAATTTTCATCGTCCACGTATTTTGCTAAAATAATTTGTTTCAAAGATTGATTTCAAACTTGTATAAACGTGAAAATAAAGTTGGTTTCATGGGCTTGTTAAATAATGTGTATGATATTATGAACACGTAAGTGATTATGGTGTAATTGTGTATGAAAGTGTTTGTTTACATCTCTGCTGGATTCTAAAAAATCAAGGTATAGTGGTGCAGTGCGTTACATTCTAAGTTTTTTCGTTTCGTTACAACAATGGTCGAAACGAAGACCCAGGGAAATTATACTTTTGACCTGGACAAGAACATAACTTCACTTTATTTTCTTCCTATAAGTATTTGACATTTAAAGTTTTTATTTTCCGATAGCCAAACGTTTCTCAAATGTAAAGAGAGTGCTATTAGAATTAAATTACGCTTCAATTTGTTATAATGAGCCTTCATTTTGGCAAACAACAGTAATGGACATAACAAGGAAATTAGAAAAACGACTTTTGATTAAGTTTTTCTACGGTATTATTTGTAGTTTCTGCTATTGTAATAGCAAAAACAAATAAAACTTTTGATGAAGTTTCCCATAAACATATTTTTATACAGATAGATATAAAAAAACATGTGTTCGCCTGCCTGGACACAGAAAATTTACTGTTTCGGCGAAATACCCGGATATGGCAGAATCGTTGGAAGATCTTGGCACAATGCTCGAAGACCTTAATCGAGTTTCCCAACAGGTAAGTAGGTCTGAGGATGAACATGAACAAAACGAAGCTTATGTCGAATGTCCATGTTGCGCCTTACCCAGTTTCAGTTGGGAGCTCAATTCTCGAGATTGTCGACAAGTATGTCTACCTCGGACAAACGATCCAGCTAGGTAGGTCCAATTTGAGAAGGAGATCAATCGTCGAATCCAACTCGACTGGGCAGCGTTCGGGAAACTACGCAACATCTTTTCGTCCAAAATACGTCAATGCCTGAAGACTAGAGTGTATAACCAATGTGTTTTACCAGTGATAACTTATGGCTCGGAAACGTGGCCTCTCACTATAGGCTTTATACAGAAGCTCAAAGTTGCACAGCGTGCTATGGAGAGGGCTATGCTTGGTGTTTCTTTGCGAAATCGAATCAGAAATGAGGAGATCCGTAAACGAATCAAAGTCGCTGACATAGCCCGATTAGCAAGCTGAAGTGGCAATGGGCAGGGCACATAGTACGCAGAACTAACGGCCGATGGGGCAGAAAGGTTCTGGAATGGAGACCGCGTACCGGAAAACGCAGCGTGGGACGTCCACCTACAAGGTGGACCGACGACATCGTAAAGGTAGCAGGGAAGCGCTGGACGCAGGCCGCTGCCAATCGATCAACATGGAAAGCATTGGGGGAGGCCTATGTTCAGCAGTGGACGTCCTATGGCTGAAATGATGAACTAATAACAATGTCAGTTACCAACTGGTTGGTTACTTCATTCAATGATTAAACGTTTTATTTTTTTATTATTTTCAAAATAAATTTTTTTTTTTAAATATCCCTAGTATATTCCTAGTTATATGAGTATTAATTTACATACTATTCTCGTATTGAAAGCGGTTAATAACTTCATAAAATAACATTAAAGACTTGAAAAATCACCTACCGAAAATTCAAAATTTCCAAAGCTTGGTACATGCAAAGCGGCACCCAAAGGCACAAGAATTGTATGTCATCTTGATCGCCGTGTATGGTGCAATAGCTCATGTGAGTACCAACCCTTCAGTTCTATTCAGTTAAAAAAAAATCTACTTTAAGTGTTTTTTTCCATACAAAAAATTTTTTAATATTTTTTTTCTCACACATGGAGCTACTCATACCCTTCATACTATATTAGTAAAACAAAGGGAGGTATACTAAACACAATACATATTTTTATTTATTAATTTCTGACATTAAGTTTCTATGGTATGGGAGCTTCATTTTCAGACCACTGTGCGGCGGCGTCGTGTGCAGGAGCGCTTATAGTCTCATGTAGGTACTTACTTGCCCACCTTCAGTGGTAACATGTTAACATCCATCATCAGAAGAGTCTACATGCCGCTGCGGTAAACGCACACGGGAGCAGCGGTGGTGGCAGAAAATCATCAGCCCTCGAGCTCCGCGTTGCTCACACGTCGCACCCTGCTGCCCGCGAAATTAAGAGGCTGGTTTTACTGTCACGCGGACCCGCTCTGCACGGCCAATCTGTATGAACTTCTAGGGAGCGTTTTAGAGTAATGCGGTCCGGAGGAACCGCTCCGCTCCGCTCCGCTCCGCACTAGCAGTTCATAACAGATCGGCTGTGCGGAGCGATCCGCACTGACAATCCGCGTGACACTAAAACCAGCCAGAGGCCTTATTAACTTATGGGTGCTGCTGACCTACTTTACAACAAAAATGAATATAGTAATTTGCTGTTGACTAGACATACCTACTTATTTATTGAGGTATACCAACAACATTACATACAAAGTAATTACATGAAAATCTGAAAAGGTTTTCATTCTATCAGCTTGCAAAAATTCTCTCTTCATTTGTCTATTTCCCTACTAACTAGGTAAGCTAGGTCATTTAATTAAAATCAAATAATGTATTCTGCAAATATCGTTTATTGTTCTTCAAAGTTACAGTCTCACATCTTAACAAAAAACAAACAAACCAGTGCATTCTCTCTGAATATACCATGTATAAGCACAAGGAAGCACTGCAAAGGCAGCTTTACATTAGTAAATAACGCCGTTACTAAAAAAATTCAAAAATAAAGAAAATCAACAATTAAATTTCTCTAAAATTAACAATTAAATATTTAACCAAGTAATTTGGTTTAGACCAGAATCAAGTTTCGATTATTTGTCAATGAAAAACTGCGATTGCGCGTCTTTTAGAGAAATGGTCAAAAATATAAACTATTTGAACACAAGAGGTAACATACTTAGTCAAAGTAGGCACTTTATCTTAAACCTAATAAAACTATATTAGAGTCAACATTAGTCTATCATAAGAGGCAACAATAACAATGATGAATGAAAAAGTCTACACTCAAAAAATCTTAGTCTATCATAAGAGGCAACAACAATAAAAATGCTTGATGAATGAAAAAGTCTACGCTAAAAAACTTAGAACTTCGAAACAAAAATACAATGTCCATAATTGTACCGTTGTTTCTGCTCCATTTCTTCACATACAACGAACGAAACGTAGCCTTATTTACCATAAATAGAGCATACATTTCGAAACAACTTACTCAGAATTAAAGTTAACTTATTCATACGGTTCGCCAGATCGCTGGGACTGGCATGGGTGGTTGGCGGTAGAGGTATTCGTAGGGGAGAGGCACGCAGCTTGGCACTGGCGGCAGGAGAGACGGGTACATGGGCGGCACCGGCGCCGGTGTCGAGCGTTGGATGAGGTCAGCACGGAGCAGCTGGAAAATTAGAAAAGGATTTTAAACTTTACTGTGTAGGAAATAAGGTTCTAATGGTCTTATTAGACTGGAAGAAAGACTTGAGGGAAGATAAAAAAATTGTTACTGAATAAGAAAATTAAATACAAAATAATTACATACTCGCACTACTTAAAAACGATCGATTTAATTTATCTACACATTTTTTACTTTTTTGCGACTGGAAAAAAGCACCAATTGCATACCCAATGGCCTGGGGGACAAATGGATTTTGTGGGACTCCCTGCCAGAAGGGCAGCTGTGACATGGATAAGATTAAGGCTTTGTACCAGTAACAAAGCTCCCAAGAAACTAGCAAAATAGTATAATGAAACTAGTATTTACCTTAATCTGATGCAAAGCATTTTCAGCTGCTTCCACATGGGCTTGCTGTACTGAGAAGCAGGATCGCGTTGTCAGCGGGCCAATGCTTTGAGGGGTGTTCAGCAATGGCAGCCCCACTTGTGGCAGCTCCACTCTTCCCACCCAAACTTCGGCACCAGTCGGGTCCACATACTTCTGGTATTCATATCTGGGTGGAGACCACATATACCTGAAAAGAAATTAGGAAGTTAGACAATACAATGAGGGTAGACATTGCTTTGCAGCATATTTTTAAATTTATTTAGAAGGAAGACTGCAAGATAATTATCAAAATTCATGACATAAATTACTAGAATAAAAAACTGCTAAGCATTAATTAGGTCAATATTAAAGATAGCTGGCTAAAATATTAAAAATATTACAAAACTAACCTTTTACACATAGCATCCAACTTTGCAGGAGCCAAGGGGAAGTTTTCCTTCTGCGGAGATGTGTGGTACATTAAGTTACAGGGCTTTATGTCTATAGGAGAGCCACACGATGAGTCACCAGCGCCCACTGATCCGATTCCTTCGTCCTCTTTGCTTGGTGAATTCGCATATTCCTTCTTCTCCAAGTGCTGTTTGTAAAGCAAAAGTGTCTGTGTAAAGTCTAGGCTATTGTTGAATTTCGCATTGCCACGGTTCAATTTCTGTATACGATACAAGTCACGGTCAACTGGCTTGGCCCATCTGATCTCAATATTGCTGCCATCGATTTCGGCATTTTGCAATCTTGATAATGCCAGCTCAGCATGCTCTCGCTCATAGAAATGGATAAACGCATAGTCATAGATCTTTTTAACTCGCTCAATTTTGTTCTGAATAGCATTTTCAAATACAGTTTGAATAGTTTCAGGGGTGGTTCTAATCAAGAAGTTCCTTACATAGAGCACTTTTACCTGTAATAGAAAGAATAAATTTTACCTATATTGTAATTTAAAACTACACAGGTGGGCATGCTTTATGAAAGGACAACTGAATGTAAACTGTAAGAGGACACTATACACAAATAACAGCTGAGCATCAAGTACAAATTAGCAAATTAAACTTAGGTACAAACATCACAGACTACATTTGTTGTAAAATCGCACTTATTACAACTACAATAAGGTCACAGTGATTTTATGTTGTGATATCTGTATCTACTTGGTAACTAACTTCGCAAAGCAGAGGAAAGTAAATTCGCGACAGTTTGAGGATTAATCACAAGTAAAAATACTACATACCTTTTTCATTTGCTCGTCATCAATGTCTGGCTCCGGCTCTGCCCAGTCCACCATCACCTCTTGATCCCAGATCTTTACGCAGCCAGGAATAAGCGCGCGCCTCGCCATCGCAGCGGCGCGGTGCGACGTGAATTCTACAAAGGCGAAGCCCCGATTCAGCCTTCTATCGAAGCAGTTCTTGTAGAGAATCACATCGACGATCCCGGCGACGCGCTTCGACAACTCTTCAAGCACCTCCTCTTTGGTCTTCGTCTTCGGGATACCCCCAACGAACAGCCGGCAGTTGTCCACAGATTTCACCACTCCAATATGCCTGCCGGCCCTGATCTCGTACCCATTCAGCTCCTTCACAGCTTTGAAGGCGTCAACACGGTTGGTGTAAGTCACAAACGCGTATCCTCGGTTAGACCCGGAGAAGTCCATCATCAGACGCATCTCGTATATCTTGCCGACCTTTGAGAAGATAGGGACGAGCTCGTCTTCGAAGATTTCTCGGGGAAGCTTGCCGACGAAGACTTCGCATCCTTTCTGCGGGGGAGACCCAACCCAGTCCGGCGGTGGGCCATACTTCCTCTGGCCATTGTGCTGCACTATGGGGTACCCTGTCTTCTGCATCAGGTCCAGGAGCTTGTACGTCATATCGTTCTTGTCCATGTTTGATTTGATCAAAATAATCAGCGCGTAGCACTTTCCGTTGAGAGCGATCGGCGAAATGCGGCGTTTTCAAAGTGGCGGCTCCCTTTATACTTTTGCCGACAAACAGGCGCCGGCGGCGGTTGTGACGTCAAGGCGAGCGAAAATCATGGCGGAAGCTCGGTTCCGATTTCGTTCCTTTTTTAAATCTTATTGTTTTGTAAATAATTAATTGCAAATATATTATTGCATAAATTACTGTGTATTATTTTGTTTTTACCAGTTTGTTAGTATGCAAAAATTAAGGTGCAGTTTTAACGTAGGTAAAAAAGAAACTGAAAATTGACTTGGAGGGCACCTATATCCGTTTTATATAAAGTAAATCCGTATCCGTTTAAGAAAACTCAAGGAAATCAAAATTAATTAAAATATTTTAAATTATAATTGGCATTTTTATTTGATATTGTTTGAAATAATTTCTTTGTAACGAAATCCTAACATTTATGGCTGTTTCCGGCGGCAAAATTTTAAATTACCTCATCAATTTTTGTTTTATTTCTAGGCAAATTATTTATTGAAACTTCTGAATTACATATTTTAATAAACTGACTATCTTAAAGTTACGAACATAAATTAAGGACAAAGTTTTAAATAAGTTTGCGGAATTTAAAGATGGCGCTGATTTTTAACTTGGGAGATTATTAAAATCATTATTGTTAAAATTAATTTTGCATGCTATACCCTGGTGCATGCATGCAATACCTACATGATTAAATTAGCCAAGTAAATAATTAAATAAATAAATAAAATTCTTTATTGAATAACTTATTGACAGTTTTTAACAATAGGCTAATATTAAACTATAATAGGTAAAAATTGTGATGTAATGGGAACTATTATAGTACATAACACTAAAACCCTCTAATATCTATGTCGACTGGTAGACGATACGTGGAGGGAATAAAATTATTGTACCTCTACACGAGCAGGGGTTTATTTACCTTTTTCAGGTTAATTACAAATGTCCTAAATACCATCATTCCAGAACAACATACTTAAATCGTTTGATAGTGGGAAAAAAATGGCATTGGTCAGTCTTTTGTTTCAATTCAATTTTTATAGGCAGGGTCCCCCGAACTTACAATTATTATTGCTTGTCTGCATACCTATCTAAAGCCTGGTCCGTGAGCACGTAGAATTTTGTCCAATGACCCCAAGCTACCCATCCTTATCGCTCGCGCATAATTATGTTGCTGTCGCGCTCGCACACTCACTGCGCGCGCGCTTCGCACAGATAAGGATGGGTAGCTTGGGGTCATTGGACAAAATTCTACGTGCTCACGGACCAGGCTTTAGATGAATTGAAATGTTTAGAAAATAGTAAAACTTGACTAGGGTTGAAGCAATACGCAATCTATGACCCCGGTTTTAGGTTTCTATTTGCATGAACAAAGGTGTCTGAGTTTCTTCCGCCACTTCTTCTCAGCACCAGCCCATAAATGTTGTCCCGAAGTGGTGGTAGTGCAAGCTATATTTGGGACGTGTATAAGTGCCCTAGAAATGGCCTATGTACTGAATAAACTACATATTTGAATTTGAAAAAATAAACAGTTCTGCTTTGACAACTTCTGCTTATAAACAGGGATTTCGTCGGGATGAAATGAAAATTGGAATTCACAGTAAGCTTAATACTTTAATAAGACTAATTATAAAATCACATGTACAAAATATTTCACAGTCCATTACACATTTTTTATTTTTGTTTTTTTCGTATAAGATTGAAGTACTTAGGCAGAAGATACACAAGTTTTTATACCAATCCATTACAATTTAATACATAGTTACGTGAATACAACACAGAATTTATAATAAAATATTAAGAATGGTCGCAAATTTCTCTTTATTACCCTGAAAAAAGGTTATGTATGTAAATTCTAGGCTAATGTGAAAGTACAACACATCAGCTCAGCATAAAATGTATCAATTCATTTTCAACCTTAAAACTATGGACATAAAATCTGTAAGCAACACCTTACTTTATAACTAACATAAAATATAAAATCAGATACAAATATTTATACAGATCAAAACAATCAAATCACATTATTTAGACGCGAGGTATTTTATACATAAAGTAAACATTTAAAAGATCACATTTTCCACATTTGCATTCAAAATTTAATTTAAAATTAAATTCTAAATTAACGAAGTCTGTACAACGGAATGCATAGTTACTAAAATAAAGGAATGAAACAATTTTAACAGATTGTATCTGTATGTCATAGTCACATAATAAGGGTTTCAAATTGGCGCCACTGGCGAGTAATAGGACCTTACTCGACATTAGCGCCAACTTGGCGCAAATCTTTCAACAGCTTCAGCGCTCACTAAAGCCCGGTCTCCGAGCACATAGAATTTTGTCCAATGACCCCAAGCTACCCATCTTTATCGCTCGCGCGTAATTATGTTGCTGTCGCGTTCGCATACACAGTCGCGACAGCAATATAATTACATGCGAGCGATAAGGATGGGTAGCTTGGGGTCATTGGACAAAATTCTACGTGCTCAAAGACCGGGCTTTAGACCTAAAGTTGAAATTATTAATAATAGTTCAGTAACTCCATAAAAACGAAAAATCCTCACTCCATAAAAAAATAGGAGCTATTACAAAGTCACAAGACTGGATTTCGTGGTCTTCCATAACTTTACGAACTAAATATACTTTGCTGCTCGTCTATCGTGGTCCAATGAGGGTTTTCGCGATTGAAAAATCCGTCAGATGGCAATACGTAGACGGGAGGTCCAAATGCTGCATAATTGGTTATTTTTGACATGACATTGACAGATATGTCAAAATCCACCAATCATGCAGCATTTGGACCTCGCGTCTACGTATTGCCATCTGGCGGATTTTTCAATCGCGAAAACCCTCATTCAAATTACTTCTACTTTACAATACTTACATTTCCGAATTCTGATCCATAGCCTTGTTATCGTACCCGTATGTAACGCCATCAATACCGTACCGACTGTTCTCACGTTGCGTTGCGACCGACGCGCCATCTGTGTCGAAACTCGCGTCGGAGTCTACTTCTACGACCCAATGTTGTTTTTCGGCTGAGCAGAATATTCCGTAGATTATGGCGCCGATTAGATAGATGATGCTGGATATGAAGAATACGATGCGCCATTGTTCTGCGGTCTGGAAAGTGAAAAGAATTTGTTAGGTTACAGTCTATAACAATAAATTTTAGACATTTGCTTGACTTTATAGCTCCATATACATCTGATAAGGTATCGTTTCCGTTCGGATAATTTGATTGATTCCAAGTCTACTAACTGGAGATAATAGCACATACTGCAACTATAAAGACGCCATACATTTATAAGTCTAATGTCCGTTTTTACCATCAATCCCTAATTTTAAGTGACCCCTATGAAAACAAAATTCCTGTTAAGTGTTACCATAGGGGTCACTTAAAAATTAGGGATTGATGGTCAAAACGGGCATTAACCTCTTATAACCGCGGAAACGTGTTTTGGACTTATTGGTGTTGTGATAAATGTTGTAAAACAGAGGTGGAATTGTGTAAAACAATCGTAATCATTTGACAGTTCATAACGTACGATAAAGTCAGTTAAACAAAGTGTTTGACAGAATAATCGTACGTTATGAACTGTCAAATGATAACGATTGCTTTATACAATTCCACCACAGAACGTATTACAACTGATTTAAGTGTCATTTTACCTTGTCAGTGACGATGGCGCCGGCAAGAGGCGGGCTGATGATGCCAGGTAACGTAGCTACTGTGTTAGAACCAACCTCGCCGTTTTTACAGATTTTTGTTGTAGAATAAATCCTATCACAACTACATAAGATGCTTTATACCTTGTCAGTGACGATGGCGCCGGCAAGAGGCGGGCTGATGATGCCAGGCAACGTAGCTACTGTGTTAGAACCAACCTCGCCGTTTTTACAGATTTTTGTTGTAGAATAAATCCTATCACAACTACATAAGATGCTTTATACCTTGTCAGTGACGATGGCGCCGGCAAGAGGCGGGCTGATGATGCCAGGCAACGTAGCTACTGTGTTAGAACCAACCTCGCCGTTTTTACAGATATTTGTTGTAAAATAAATCCTATCACAACTACATAAGATGCTTTATGCCTTGTCAGTGACGATGGCGCCGGCAAGAGGCGGGCTGATGATGCCAGGCAACGTAGCCACGGTGTTAGAACTCACCACCGCGTTTCTACAGATTTTTGTTGTAAAATAAATCCTATCACAACTAAAGCCTGGTCCGTGAGCACGTAGAATCCCGTCCAATGACCCCAAGCTACCCATCCCTATCGCTCGCGCGTAATTATGTTGCTGTCGCGACTGTGCGACGCGCGCCCGCAGTGAGTGTGCGAGCGCGACAGCAATATAATTACGCGCGAGCGATAGGGATGGGTAGCTTGGGGTCATTGGACGGGATTCTACGTGCTCACGGACCAGGCTTTACATATGATGCTTTATACCTTGTCAGTGACGATGGCTCCAGCGAGCGGCGGACTGATGATGCCGGGCAACGTAGCCACGGTATTAGACACACCCATTAGTACACTGGCATGCGGTGGCGCGATATCCAAGTGGTTCACACTGAAATTGGCAACAAAAAATATATTAGTAAACTAGTTTTCCGCCCGCGGCTTCGACCGCGTGGAATTTTGTCTGTCACAGAAAAATTTTATCGCGCGCGTCCCTGTTTCAAAAACCGGGATATAAACTATCCTATGTCCTTTCCCGGGACTCAAACTATCTTTATGTCAAATTTTATCGAAATCGGTTCAGTGGTTTAGGCGTGAAAGAGAGACAGAGAGACATAGTTACTTTCGCATTTATAATATTGGTATAGAAGTATAGATTGGTATGCAAGATAAAACACTCAAAAACTAATAAATTAAGCCAGATAAATTAAACTAAATATCATCAACATCAGGTCATTTAGGCCGAGTTGCACCATCTTCTTCTTCTTTGGTTTATGGCGATGAACTTGCGTTTTTTCGCCACTGAGGGCACACTATTCCGCCAATTACTTTAACTTTGAGAAACGTCAAAAATCTGTCAAACTCCATACAAAAAGCACCCGTTATTGTCATTGTTACGGTTAAAATAAGGTGGTGCAACTCAGCCTTAGTCTTCACTGCAGAAAGACGAGCCTCTGAAAACCAGTAGGCAAATGGAGAATTTGGCCTACACTTCCCACGTTAGCCAGACGGATTGGGAAGGCCTGATGATCGCATTTTCTACTTTAATGAGGGCTATCGTTTTTATACTTAACAGTTGGCACCCCTGGCGATTGACAGGACCTTACTCTACAGTGGCGCCATCTTGATGAGTGCAAATGCGATAGTCCTCCTACCACTTTTGCGCTCACCAGTTGGTGCCACTGTCTTCGCTACTAGCAAGTGACAGGACCTTACTCTACAGTGGCGCTAACTGGTGAGCGCTAAAACGATAGCCCTCATTGCCTATATCAGGGGTGGCCAACTTGATTAGACATAAGATCTACTGTTTACTAACGAAACCCTGGGCGATCTACCACTTACATACTTCTTGAAATCTTAAATTAAACAGCATAGTTTAGTACACAATCATGTAGTATTTTTTGCCTTTCCACGATCGACTAGACTAATAGTCGCGATCGACCGGTTGGCCACCCCTGGCCTATACGATATTGACGGGAAAAGGAGGTGGTTGTCATATTCTACTCTGCAGCATATTAATGTTTGATTTGTTTGTAAGTAGGCGACTTATTTTTTGTTAGTGTTATTAAAAATTTGTGGAAATCCTTGGGGGAGGCCTTTGTCCAGCAGTGGACGTCTTTCGGCTGAAACGAACGAACGATTAAAAATAGTTGTTATTACCTAAATCCAGACCACGCGAAGCCTCCCAATCCAACCGCGATGGTGAGGCAGATCAAACAACTGGTCACAGTCGTAGCGTATGCAGCTGCTACCATGAAAATTGTCTGAAATACAATAAATACATAGATAATCCTTGGACATTTTACATGACGATATAAAGGCTTCAATACAATGCCATCACGTCTGTCTGAAATACAGTTTTGCATGTAAACAACTTTTTTGGCTTGTAAAAATGTTTAACACAGTTTTTGATTTGGTTATAAAAAGATCCTTGATATTTTTCCCATACAGCGCCATCTATGATTCTATTGCGTAATTCTTTACATGCCGTGCTTTATACAAAATAGCATCTATAAATGTATGGTTTCAGTCACTACCAATAGATGGCGCTATATACAAAAAGTAAAAACTTCTCAACTCGCCTCAAATTGACTTTTGATTTTGAATTCAGAACCTTATTACCTGCGAAATAAAAGCGCCGCAGTTGAACAGCTTCCTGATATTGGTCCTCGTCAAAATCCCTCTCCTTAGAAGCCAGTCGGCCAAGTGTCCCGCTACTTGAAGTACTATGGCCATGGCGAGATATGGTACAGCAGCTAACCAGCCCGTTTGGGACGTCTCGAACTTGAACACGTCTGGAATTTGAGATAGTAGGATATTGAGAAATAGAAATGCATTCAAAATCTTGATACAAAAAGATACTACGGCTGGATTGCACCCCTTATTTTTCAAATTCAAATTATTTCAAAGTCAAAGTCAAAGTCAAAATTTCTTTATTTGTTTAGACTAATAAATAGTTCTTACAAATCGTCATTTTGCTCTTAAGGAGCCTCTACATGTCTCATAATCTTTTTACCCTACCAGCGCTTCGAGACCAACATTTGGCAAGTGCTGAGAAGAAGCGCCGCAACAAACTCAGTCACCACTGTCTGCCGGTTAATATAAATAAATAGAAATAGCAGGTACATTCGATTCAGGAGCAGTTCACTGAATTTACCATGCATTCTTGTATAGTGTATCTTATAAGAATGGGTATACAAAATTGCGTGGCATATTAAACAAGGTAGTGACGTGCTAATATCTAGACTTACAGATTACATACTCAAATACTAGTAGAAATGACTCGCATACATAAGTTGGAATAACTTGGATTGACCAGTCCCCGAAAGCAGCGCCTGTTCACAGACATGACGAGTGAACCAGCCATCGCTTCACTCGACCATATTAGAGGGAATGTAACGACCCGCCTCACTACGCCACCACCCCAGAGACATTTTAGTGAGAATGACAATACCAAGTTATCTCTTAACGTTTATTTCTTTAACTTAGCCTAGTTCAGTTACAAGTTGTTGGAGCTTCCTGTTAAGCAACAGATGTTACTTGTGCTAGGAAGCACCGCTCTCTATTTTAACCGTAACATTAACCGGTGATTTTTGTATGGAGTTTGACAGATTTTTGACGTTTGTAAGATGGTGACGTGCAACTCAGCCTAAATGTGATTAAAGTGAGTATCTGTATCTGTTGACTTTTTTACATTTTGGACAATAATTATAAAGGTAAGGTAATAACTAATCCATGAAAATGTCACGCATCATGTAGAATGCAGAGCGTCAGAAGTAAAATGTTCCATAAAGTTATCTCTTGTTTTTTGCAAAGCACCATTCAATAGGTGCGCGAACTATAATAATTGATGAGTAGAAGCAGTAGATGAGCACTCATTTTTGGCGCTAATTTCAGCATGGCGCGCCACGGGTGTCACATATCAGCCCTGCTGAACTCAGACATACCTTGCATGAAAGTAGGCAGGAACGTTAGCAGCGTGTAGAAGCCCCAGTTTTCACTGAAGTGCGCCATGACGATGGCCCACACCGGTGCTGACGTCAGCATGGCGCGCCAAGGGTGTCACGTATTATAAGCCCTGCTGAACATACGTATGTCTAAACATACCTTGCATAAAAGTGGGCAGGAACGTAAGCAGCGTGTAGAAGCCCCAGTTTTCACTGAAGTGCGCCATGACGATGGCCCACACCGGTGCTGACGTCAGCATGACGCGCCACGGGTGTCACGTGTTATATTATATCTCGTCAAACTCAGACATACCTTGCATGAAAGTGGGCAGGAACGTAAGCAGCGTGTAGAAGCCCCAGTTTTCACTGAAGTGCGCCATGACGATGGCCCACACCGGTGCTGACGTCAGCATGGCGCGCCACGGGTGTCACGTATTATTAGCCCTGCTGAACTTAGACATACCTTGCATAAAAGTGGGCAGGAACGTAAGCAGCGTGTAGAAGCCCCAGTTTTCACTGAAGTGCGCCATGACGATGGCCCACACCGGTGCTGACGTCAGCATGGCGCGCCACGGGTGTCGCGTGTGCGAGCCTTCAACCGCTTGCGTGCCGCGGGATTCCTGCAATGGGATTCATAAAACTGATTACAATCAATCACCAAGAAAGATATTTAAATATTTTCTGTGTCCATTGCTAAACATAGGCTTGCATCCAACGCCTTCTGGCAATCTTTATAAGGTCGTTTGTACACCTTGCATTGCGTAATAGGTCGTGTACCAGATTCTCTTTGCAATTTCTTTGTAACTTCTTCGTCAGTAGTTGGTTCTAAGAGGGTTTTTTGCTTTCTTTCGTGCCTATACATCTCAATAATAATGAGCGAAGTTTTAAATTAGAAAAAGAAATTTATTTTTTCATACCTGTATGTATTTCAGTTCAGCCGGAGTTATAAGAGGGTCTTTTTCAGGCGACTCCTTGACCACCAACCACCATATCGTCGTCCACACCAGTCCCATTATTCCTGTAAATAAACACGCGTAAAATTGAGAAAATTGAACTTTATTACAATCAGTTAAGGTGCCGGCGTAACTGCCGCTGAGTACGAACGAGAGAACGTTGCCACCTTTGTCATATTATCGACCTTATTCTGTCTACATAAAGGTCACTCGCCGATTATGGATTAGTAACCTGAAATGGCAATGGGCGGGACACATAGTACGCAGAACTGACAGCCGATGGGGCAGGAAGGTTCTGGAATAGAGGCCTCGTACCGGAAAGCGCAGCGTAGGACGTTCACCCGCAAGGTGGATCGACGACCCCATAAAGGTAGCGGGAAGGCGCTGGATATAGGCTGCTACCAACAGGTCATTATGGAAATCATTGGGGGAGGCCTATGTTCAGCAGTGGACGTCCTATGACTGAAATGATGAACACGTAGAATATCCCCGGCCAGCCAGTATACCACGCGGGCTTAAAGCAGACGGGCATAGACACTACTGACAGTGCCAGCTTATCTTTGTAGGCCATCGTTGTTGCAATATCGCTCTTATCACTGCTACATTTTATGCAGTATAGGCACAGAATAATAATAAGTACTACGTACAGAAGTTTTACTTCGCGAAGGTATTTAAAAAATGTATGCTCAATGTCATTTACAATATGGTGTAATTTAGCCTGTCTCAAGAGTAAAGCACCATTTTAACAACTTATTTACCTCTCAGTGTCTTGAGGCAACTTAAAAAAGTACATTCTGTGTTTTTATTATTATTGAGGCAGTTAAATACTGCACAGTATTTAGTACACCATTTTCTTTATTTTCTTCCATCATACACAAGAATACGCGTGTGTTAGAATATATACATCTACATACCTGATTTATATTAATATTCCATGGTAAATATGTATAATAGGTACACTTTTTAACTTGTTAAACACTACACACACAAAACATTGCACAGCCGCCATATTAAGTGACATTAAAATTTAGATTTATATAATTCGTAAATAAGAATTTATCGTAAGGTTTCTGGTTTCTTAATAATTCAGAATTTAATTTAGATCTCGGATTCTAAATATGAAAAGTATTAAAATCCTGTTTATGATATATTGTAAAATGAGAAACTCCAACTTCCGCTTCCGAATAAAAATAGTTATAAAATCCTGTGCTCTGATTGGTCGACTGTTCTGATTGGTCGTTTTAAGCCGACCAATCGAAGTTGAGTAAAAAGAGGGAGAATGTGGGTATAAATAGATGGAATTTCTCATTGAGAGGCAGTCTGAACGGATCTTTGAGGTGATGCTGATTGCTGACCAAAGTTAAGTATACATTGTTTATTGGTACTATTATTATGCTTGTTGTGTAATTGTATTGTATTATTGTGATATTGTATTAACACCTGGCTATGTGGCTGCGCCAGGCCTATTATATTGACACCTGGCCAATTGATGGTGACATGCCACGGGGTCGGGTCGGTAGTTTGATGACCAGTATAAAGAAGGACAATGCTTATAGTTGCCGGTTATGTTATGGTATAAAACCTAAGTCGTAACCTAACCTAAACCTAACTCTTAACCTAACCTAAATCTAAGTCTTAACGTAACCTAACTTAGAACTTGTGTTCTGTGTATTTGATTATAAATACTGGTTATACAAAATACCGTCAAAATGTTAAAAATAAATAAGACGTAATTACTGCTAGATTACTCATTTTTATATAAGTTATAACTGGTTGGAAAAGAGGCTGACAAAGGTGACTGAGTTTCTTCCGCCACTTCTTCTCAGCACCAGCCCAAGTTGTCCCGAAGTGGTGGTAGGGCAAGCTATATTTGGGACGTGTATAAGTGCCCTGGAAAAGGGCTTTATACTGAATAAACCATTTGAATTTATAATTGGATTTTTAATTTGGAACTTGCTTATTTATTAAACTACAGTATTATAGTCCTATATATTTCCACGATATAATACGATATGATAGGAATATAACGTAAAGTATCTTATGCTAGATTTTGCTTAATTTTATTCTTCTTTTTGTGGTAACTTTATTAATTAAAGAATCTGCTTTAATACATTAATATTTCCTAAATTACGAATGACTAAGGTCCAAAAATCTAACACGTGCGTGAGTCAATGTTCGCTCGTATGTGAGGCCTTGTCGAATAGTATCCTGTGAGTGGGCTATCGTCCGTGTTATGTTTTCGATGTAAACTCGCGGAGATGAACAGGCCTGGTAAAACTCTAAGTCCACAGTGAATTATATAAATAAATAAATATAGGTACAATGTATGATCGTAAAATGAATTAATTTTGTTGCGTAAATGAGTTAATGTATCCGCGGCCTTAGCGCCTGCATCGAACTCGATCAGCAATTGAATGTTCGGCGTGTGAATGTTTTTTATATGTACCCACTTTTGTGTTCGCGCGTTTACATAATTAATATTTTTGTTAAATTGTATTTTCTCTGTAAGTGATTTTTGTAATCTTTTGAGAAAATAAATATCTTAAACCATAAACCATAAAATATTCCCCGAACAAATGGAATTCTGTTGCATTATCGCCCTTATTATATAGCTACATAAGGTAGTGTTTAGAATGATGGTTTACTCACCGAACACGTAGAATATCCCCGGCCAGCCGGTATATTTCGCGAGCATGGAACACACAGGCATAGACACCACGGTGCCGGCGTAACTACCGCTGAATGCGAACGTCGCTCTGTTGCAATATGAACCTTATTCCATCTACATAAGGTAGTTGCCATGATTGTTGCAATATCGACCTTATTCCATCTACGTAAAGTTGCGAATGCGAAAGTGGCGACGCGTTGCAATATCACTCTTATCACAGTTACATTAGGTGCCACAGCGTCTGGAGGCCTTTGTAATTGCATTATCACCCTTGTTATTACACCTCATCATCATCATCATCATCATCTCAGCCATAGGACGTCCACTGCTGAACATAGGCCTCCCCAATGGATTCCATGTTGCCCGGTTGGTAGCGGCCTGCGTCCAGCGCCTTCCTGCTACCTTTATGATGTCGTCGGTCCACCTTTGGGTGGACGTCCCACGCTGCGTTTTCCGGTACGCGGCCTCCACTCCAGAATATCGACCTTATTCCATCTACATAAGATAACATAATTACCGAACACGTAGATAGAATATCCCCGGCCAGCCGGTATATGTCGCGAGCATGGAACACACAGGCATAGACACCACGGTGCCGGCGTAACTACCGCTTAATGCGAACGTTGCTCTGTTGCATTATGAACCTTATTCCATCTAAAGCCCGGTCTCCGAGCACGTAGAATTTTGTCCAATGACCCCAAGCTACCCATCCTTATCGCTCGCGCCTAATTATGTTGCTGTCGCGCTCGCACACTCACTGCGGGCGCCCGGCGCACAGTCGCGACAGCAATATAATTAGGCGCGAGCGATAAGGATGGGTAGCTTGGGGTCATTGGACAAAATTCTACGAGCTCGGCGACCAGACTATACATAAGGTATAATACTCACCGAACACGTAGAATATCCCCGGCCAGCCGGTATATTTCGCGAGCATGGAACACACAGGCATGGACACCACGGTGCCGGCGTAACTACCGCTGAATGCGAATGTTGCTCTGTTGCATTATGAACCTTATTCCTTCTAAATAAGTTGCCATGTTTGTTGCAATATCGACCTTATTCCATCTACATAAGGTATAATACTGCGGCGAGCATGGAACACACATGCATGGACACTACGGTTCCGGCGAAACTGCCGCTGAATGCGAACGTTGCGTTTGTTGAAATATCACCCTTATCACAGTTACATAAGGTGTCCCAGCGTTAGCACTCACCGATCAACTGCCTTTGAATGCGAGAGCAGCGATCTTTGTTGCAATATCGCCCATAATGCACCTACATAAGGTATTATGCATTATCGCCTTTATTATACAGCTACATAAGGTAGTGTTTAGTGTTATGGTTTACTCACCGAACACGTAGAATATCCCCGGCCAGCCGGTATATGTCGCGAGCATGGAACACACAGGCATAGACACCACGGTGCCGGCGTAACTACCGCTGAATGCGAAAGTAGCGAGGCGCGCGCGCTCCTCGCTTGGCGCCCAGCGGGCCCATACCGCGTGGATGCATGGATATGTCACACCCTGGTAAGAAGAGAGGTTACAAAATACATGGGCCAATAACAACTGTCTACAGCATTTTTGCGCACGGGTTATGCATAGCTTATTTTTATTGCTTTAATACCTAGAAATAAGAATAACAACAAAATTTTTTTCTGAATTTGCTTTTATGTGTAAAAAATAGAAAAAATCATATCAATGAATGTATGAAACATGAACATAGAGATGATTTAATTTGTTGCCAAATATTTTTTTTTCTTTCTTTCTTTCATTCTTTCTAATTATTAAAACACACCAAACATCCATTTAAGATTCATTCTCACAAGAGAAAATTTAAAATAGAGTCCAAATATTTATTAAAAATGAAAAGTTCTAATTTCCTGTCACGTTCCATAGAAGATTTTTCTCATAAAAATCTAACCCTATCATGCTTTCAGTTTACTGGCCTTGGTAACGTCGTCACTCAAATCCCACTATATTTTGATGAAAGCGTGCCCCTTGTTCTTGCGAATAAGCCCCCATAATTATCTATAAATATATCCCAATGAGAATGTGACGTGCATCTTTAGAGACATTCTATGAAGATGGAAAATTCAAATCGAAATCAAAATATTTTCGATTTGTAATCGCACTTTTTTATATAAATTTGCTTATATAATCAGAATATAATAAGTAAAATTCATGCGCAAAAAAAAATTTTTTTTTTGTTGACCGGTGTAATAGTTTCAAGACTTTGAAGTAGGTAGGTAGGTTTCAGATCGGTTCATCCACGAAGACGCGCCCCACCACTCTTCCGATAATGTTTGAGTGTTATCGGTACACGCTAAATTATCCATGAGTGCACATGCAATACAATAATGACGCTCGGATTGCTCGGTTCAAACTCCCCGCACTCCGCGCTTCCCTCGACCAATGAGGGCTATCGTTTTAGCGCTCACCAGTTGGCGCCACTGTAGAGTAAGGTCCTGTCACTTGCTAGTAGCGAAGACAGTGGCACCAACTGGTGAGCGCGAAAGTGGTAGGAGGACTATCGCATTTGCACTCATCAAGATGGCGCCACTGTAGAGTAAGGTCCTGTCACTTGCTAGTAGCGAAGATAGTGGCACCAACTGGTGAGCGCTAAAGTGGTAGGAGGACTATCGCATTTGCACTCATCAAGATGGCGCCACTGTAGAGTAAGGTCCTGTCAATCGCCAACTGTTAAGTATAAAAACGATAGCCCTCATTGGTGGGGCGCATCTTCGTGGATGAAACGATCTGTACACCATTATAAAGTTCAGAATAAAAAAAATGTTTTCAATGAGCGAAAAGTCTCATTAAACGTCATGAACTTTTTGCACATCTGCCCTCTAGATTAAGTAACATTCATGACAGATTCAATTTCGACTCTCGCTCACTTGCAACCAACAAAATGTCAAGTCAACAACGTCTCAAATGTGGAAAATATTCAGGACAGCCTGTCTAGAGTATATTAATAAAGTATTTACCAGAAGTTTAGTACTTGCTCGTACTTACTACAGGTCTAGCTCATAGCTGAGTCAGCGCCTGAGGTATAGATCCTATCTACACGGGTTGTTTTTGTGACTATTTCAGTTAACCGCTAGACCTGAAGTAGTACCTAATAGACAGTTTGACACCATACCCCAATAATTCGAAACCACAACTTTTTTAATAATTAACTTTTAAAAAAAATAAAACCGACTTCAAATGCGTGAACACAAAAAAAACTAAAAATTAAAAATATTGCGTATAAAAAAGTTCATCCCCAATTTTCCACCCTTGGGGGTGAAATATTTTCTTCAAATTCGCATGAAACCACCCTTTTGATAATACCTATTCAACAAAAAAATAATCGTTCAAATTGATTTATAATCGGCGGAGATATTGCGTATAAAAAAGTTCATCCCCAATTTTCCACCCTTGGGGGTTGTTTTTTCTATTATTAAATTTAAATGGGACCACCCTTGAGGTATTACCTATACGCCGAAAAAAGATTTGTTCAAATCGGTTCATAATTGGCGGAGTTATCGCGTAACAAACATAGAAAAAAAAAAACATACGGGTCGAATTGAGAACCTCCTCCTTTTTTGAAGTCGGTTGAAAAGACCCTTCATTCTGGTCTTAAAAACTTAATTTATTTTAAATTATCTGTAAATTACGATTTTTGTTCGCATTGTAATTGAAAAAAGTAGTTTGATTGAGTTGACAAAATAGTGACGTCACTTGCTTGTAGTGCCATACAAATTCTATGGGAGAGTTTCATTTTGACAGTTTTAAAAAGTACGTCAGTTGATTGGTGGTGTCAACATGTCTATTAGAAAAAAGTATACCAATATGATACCTCAAAAAGTCCTTCCACTACCCTCACAGCGATAAGCAGGCCCGTGCTTGTATACGCCAACGGCGGGGTCAGTAGAGTCAGCAGCGATGTGGCACCAATGCCTATCGCGAACACCCTGGAACACCATAGAAGATGGTATTGAGTGAAGAAGATAAATAAGTTGATAGTATAAAAGCGTTTGCAAAAAAACATTTTTAATTTGGGAATAATCTTTGGGGCAACTTGGTAATAATCTTCTCGGGACTACTTTTGATAGTGAGCTTCAGAAATGTTTATTAGAAGAAAAGGTTCTTCTTCGTCTGTGCTTTAAATTTAAAAAAAAGTCTGTAGGTTTACCGAAGCTCACGAAACATAAATATACATACTCTTAAACTGCGATAAACTAGTTGATAAATATTATTTGGCCTTTAAAGCTTTATTATTATTGTAGTAGCTAAGCATGCTAAGTTTTTACCAATTTACAAATAATTTTAAAAATGTGTATGAGTAGTCTTAGAGGCCGGTAGATCTATTCTCATAAATAAAATACTGGATACTTAACTTTTACATTACATTGCCTCATTTTAAATATAATTTATCGAATTTATATTTAACGAAGTCGTCCGCGCGCGTTCCTCTTTTCTGACGATTCTAGTGTGACATTGACATTACACAACAGCCACTCATTGGCTATAACGATACCGTTATTTTAACGTTTTAGATTTTTCACAATAAACGTTCTAATTCTTAAACCCTCTTTTTATTTGTCCCAGCGCATGCAAGCTATTGTTCATAAAACGGAACGAACCTGTTACCTCCTATTTTAGATGCCAGCCAGCCTCCAGGCAGCTGCGTCACCAGGTACCCGTAGAAGAAGGAGCTCAGCACGAGACCCTTGGTCTGCGAGCTCCAGTCGAATTCTGGCGCCTGGAATTGGGGAAAACAAGTAATTAATAAATAAATTATATAAAATATTAATAAATAAAGAAAATAAGTAATAAGTAGGCGCTATTTTGCAACAAAAATGTATATTTTTATGTGCAAGAGCTCTTTGGTCCGTAAGCATCAGGCGAAACGCCTAATAACGAGGAAAATATAAAAGTGCCTGTATGGAAGACTTATTCCTAAACATTATTACCTATAGTGGAAAGGAATATTTGGAAGATAAATTGTAAAATTACAAATGATCCTCCTCCAAATTGGCATGCCTTACTATAAGTTTCTAAAATCTGTAACAATAACCTATGGCATTTTATGAACGTGTGCCTCTTGCATATTTTGCAAAAATACATTGTAAATGTTGTCAACTGTGTCATAAATAAGTGGACCAACAGTACGTCGCGCGAAAACGACTCGCATAATGGAAGACTGTACAAGATCAAAATTTTTATGGCCTCTCAAATCGAGAGGGTTTCCACACCCTCCATTACATACATGCGTCACCATCAGTCGCATAACCTTTCAAAATAGCCCTTATTTCGCTGGGTCAAAGTTCAAACAATTTTGAGGAAAAAAATAACTTGGTATACTTTACAGCAAAGTTGGTCAACGCTTAACCCCGTAAATAGGTCATACGTGATCTCTGTGCCTTCGACATAAGGTCCATTTTGTTACATCAGGTCTACGTCTGCGATATTAATAAACATTTATAGGCACTATACAGCTTTCCACAAACGTCTCTGATAGAGTCGGAGGTTTAACAACGTATAAGTTAATAAAAATCCAATAGAGAAACACATTAGACCTCAAATGTGACCTCAAAGTTGGAATGCTTTTATTTTAATATCCGCCGTTATCTTTAAAGGTAAAAATGCATAAACAAACTGAGCAAACAGCAATCTAAGTACACGGTGACGTGTCTCTGCAAATAACACCTGTTGAGATATGTGATTTAGTTAAGATAGGAGTTTTATTACTCTCAAAATTTGCTGCCTATTAAATTGCTTAAAGAATAATTACACTTTGATTGCCAGACGTAACGAGCTAATGGTAGAAATTAATGCATTCACGACTCGTTCAACCAAGGTTGCTTGTTCCAACGAAATGTTTCAGCAGATACGGCTATAAATTCCAAGATAGAGCTCTCTGTAGAAAATTTCAAGAAACAGAGTAAAATTGAGAACTTCCTCCTTTTTTTTAAGTTTTTTAAAATAAAGAAATGACGGTTTTCGTGTGGATCACGGATCAAGTAAACACATGCAGCAGACTGCATCAAGCATCAGGCACATCAGGTTGTGTACTAATGTGCAGTAATTTGTATGTAACCAGGACCTACCTATAATCTGCTAAAATACGATATCGCAAGACTGTTGATGGATTCTTTTGAGGAATCATTTGAGGCCTCTAATGCTACCATCAAATAAACATATGAATTTCTGGGATACTTACAAATATTATTGTGCCATTTTCAAGCTTGGTCTCCACTGGTTCTGTCATGGCGACGACCGCTACCGAAAGGTTGGCTCGCAACGCGTACACATTGAAGAAGCCGAAGAAAGCCAGCAGCGCCACCACGAACCGCCGCCGATGCCAGAAGCACCATGAACTGCTTGTGTGTTCTTTTGTTTTTTCCCTGAAAAAAAAAAATAGTCCATTTTGTTACGAATAAAAAACAAAAGAAGACAGTATTTCTTAGGAGAGGGGCGATGCCGATGTTAGTTGGAATATCAAATGAGATTGCCTGGAAGATTGATAGGACTGGAAAGCCTCAACTTGTCTGAATTTATTCTCGGTATCCCTCGTTTCATTAATAAAAAGTCTACTTAACGAATACCACTAAGATAAAACTTTGGGTAAAGAAAATTAAACTGATGTCTGAAAATAACGCAAAAGAATTAAAGGTTGAAACATGGACCTTTTTTATAGGTTGAAATAAATAATTGATTCTTTTTGTATGTAGAATTTAATAAGGTAGGTACATTCTCAAAGACAAAAGTGCCTTTTGTTCCGGACAAAGATGTGTTTTTGTAAGTTTGCACTTTGATAGTACATTATTTGACAACGTAATACATACTACATAATATTACCTACCTTATTATACATTTAAAGTAACTGCTGACGTCTTTGAATATCACTTATTATACAAAAGACGTCATCGACATTGCATTTTCTATGTTTTTTAGGGGCCGTTGGTCATCATTAGATATGATTATTGACAGGACAAGGTAAAATCGGTAATCGTGGTTTAGAAATTCATGAGTGTTGGACTTTACGAAGAGCTCGATAAGTTAAAACTGGGTTTAAAATTTACATAAAGGTAATATTCAGGTAATTTAAGGGCATACATACAGGAATGAGAGATGGGAATAGCCCATGTTTCACTACACATACGACACTGTATTTATTAAAGTTGATAAAGAGGAAGAAAAGTTGTTAAGAAAAGGTATTTTTTTTTTATGTGACAGGAGGCAAACGAGCAGACGTATCACCTGATGGTAAGTGATTACCGTCGCCCATAGACACCCGCAGACCCAGGGGCGTTACAGGTGCGTTGCCGGCCTTTAAGGTAAAGATACGCTCTCCTCTTGAAAGCTTGCTTGCTTGTTTTAGTTTTAGGTGTTTTCACAGTATACATGGTTGGACTTGGGAGTATAAATTACTCTTAAGTTACTCCAAATGGCGCAGTAATAAATGTAAGCAGCGTAATATCTGGTCTTGTTTGTCCGGGATGCAAACAATTTTATCTTTCAGCTACGTATTTGCTTCTTTTGGAGCACTAAAGCAAAATCTTTTTGGGTAATCTTGAAGAGCATCTGCTTATTTACGATTTTAATTAGTACCTCTACATAAGGTTGGAGTTACAAATAAACAGAGCATTTAAGGCAATTTTTGGAGCGTGAATTGTTGATAAGGCAAATTGATAAATCTGATGCTTAATCTATACAGTGAAACTCTATTATGCCTACTCGTAATTCCATCAAATTCCGTGATATTAACTATAGCCTGACCAGGAACATAAAAACCCTGGCATAGAGGCGCGTCAATTGCATTTGATAGTGCAACACTGAGTACAGTCGTACCTGTGTTAAATTAATAGGCTAACTTTATGTATCAGGATTCAGGATTACGGGCTAATTTGATATTTTCATAAATTAACGAAAAAATATTTATAGGTAACCTGATTTAAATAAATTAAATGAAACCATCAATCGAGCTAGTAGATTTATTTTATTATTCATCAATAATCAAATTCAGAACTTGAATATTCAACTGCAATGTCTGCTCATGAACGCTTCAAACTCGGTACTTCTTTCCCAATCCCATAAAATTCAACACTTAGAAAGGGGGCGTCCATAAATTACGTGAGGCTTTTAGGGGGGGGAGGGGGTCAACAAAAACCTCACCAAATCTCACGTGGGGGAGAGGGGGGGTCTCGGGAAATATCACGTATTTTTTTCCACAAGAAATAGAGAAATAGTTTGCCAGAAAACTGGGTTAAATCTTAAGTAAAAAATTGGCCAAGTGCGTGTCGTGCCACGCGCAGTGTAGGGTTCCTTAGTTGTCCGTCGTTATCACAATATATTTCAGAAGTAAGCAATTACTTCACCTAAAGTCACTTTTAATATTTTCTTCTAAGGAATTTTTATTAGGTATGAAATTTTATAATATGAGTAAAACGACTATAACTCCTAACTGATCTATCTTAACCGCTATAGTTTTCCTTCAAAGTTCATAAAAAGCACTATAATCTTGAATTTTTCCACATTTATCAAGCCAACAGTTTAGTTTTTAGCGGGGGGGAACGCCCTACTCGGACAAAAATTGGCACTTTAAACTTTAACATTTTGCAAACGGATCCCTATATCGAAAAATGGTCTTAGAAACCCCTAAGCCATTTTAAAAGACCTATCAAACGATACCCCACACGATGGGGTAGAAGACGAAAAAAAAAACCATCCCCACTTTACATGTAGGGCAGCTACCCTAAAACATTATTTTTTTTTCAAAATTTTATTCTACCGTTTTGTCGTCGTGATTAATATACATACCTCTACAAAATTACAGCTCCCTAGTGCCAATAGTTTCCAAGCAAAACCTCGGACAGACAGACAGCCAGACATATCGAAACTATATTAAGGGTTCCTTGTCAGGACTAAAAAATGATATTATTATTTGTATGATGATAATGTCATTTTATTCTATACAGTCTAACTAAACAAATACAACTAAAAATGCTTCCGTCTGCATGTGTGAATACTAAAATGCAGAATAAATGACGAAATTAAGAAAATTATAAAACAAGTTCTTTTTTTATCAAAATCGATTTTGCTAGATTATTAGTGATTTTGTAGAAAGGAACAATTAGACTAGGTACTTCTGTAAAAAAACAATGTGACCCTAGTACTAACCGCTGTCACTACACGTGTTTTTCTGGATCTATTCGTAATCAGTGGGCTTAGTGCGACTTTACACAATAGTCATCCGCTAGCGACTGCGTAAAAAATGACATACATTAAATGTATGATGACTGTACAGCGTCCCTAGCAGATACTTTCAAGAACTAAAATCTTAAACTTTATAGATCTTTTTGATGCACTCGTTAGCAACAACGATAAAGCACACAAAAAAAATGTTTCTCAGTTATATTACTCCAAAACTATTAAAATTCGGATTTTTTTTAATATCACGTGAGATTTGGGGGTGGGGGAGGGGGTCAGGCAAAATCTCACCAAATCTCACCAAGGGGGGCGGGGGGGTTGAAAAATAGCCAAAATTGTCTCACGTAATTTATGGACGCCCCCAAAGTGACAAAATTTTTAAAATAGGTAGTTGAAACAAACCACAGCTAATTTTCATAGTGGACTGTACTATACGATAAACATGTCAGTCAATTTGACAACCTTTGTCGGAAACATTATTCAATGAAAATATTGTCCGAACCCTTAGTATTTCTCTTCGACAAATACTTTAACACATTGTGAACCACTTTTCTTTCACGACTATAAAAATATTTTAGCAATTTAATTCATAAAACCAATTGCGCACATTTAAAATAAAGTTTGTTTACACTTTGACAGCAATAGACTGACATGCAAGGTGACATGTCAATGAAGTTTTCAGTTACTGTTGCCATTAAAAGAAATTAGTACCATTAGTTTTCCGCAACATGGCGAGGGTTTTTATGTTCCTGGTCAGGCTAAACGTGCTTTACTTCATAATATGTATGAACTTTCGACTGACAGCAAACTCCCATACAAAATGAGAAAACGTCAGTGAGCTTCAATATCGCGAGCAATATTGTGGGATATTGCATGCGAAAGTTGGCAAGAAATTATACTTTCACACCTGACTGCACGAAGGAGGCAAGGTAATAGATTTTAAACCTTTGTTTGTCACCTGTCATCCGCTTTGCAATGGAGGGAAGTCGAACCTTAATTTCGAACTCCTCCTATGTTCTTCTGATTTATTTTGTTGCGGGTCCAATGACAGTATTACTTTCCCCCGGGACAAACTTGACCTTCATTGGTTGGGTTTTTATGGCAGTCAAGCTGTAGATCCTGGCTACAAAGGAGATGCAGTGGTGGAAACGAGAGGTGGGAATAGTCCCGTAAGGTTTTCGATTTCGACTATAAGGATAAAATAATAAATTATTATTTGTAGGTTTTTGATTACACGTCAACCACTCAGTCTCCAGAAAATGAGACATGTTTAATCAAAGTTCTGTTTTCTTTTAAAAGTATTTTTCTTTCAAAATAGGACAGACAATATCTGTCAAAAAAGTTCTAGATTTAAGACAGCATTTACATCCATTATTCCTGAAATACGTTTCGCCGTATTTCATTTTACAGGGCAAATTAGAAATTAACTTTGACAGTTATTCGCAAAGGATGGAAACTTTTTATGTCTAATCCCCGAGGACTTATTACACGTGCCTGTTTTGTCTATATGTTACGGTAAATGTGATAAATTGAAAATTATTCATAATTACCGACAGTCGAGGCAAAAGTAAGAAATTAATCACATTTATCTTGATAGGAAGTGTAATCAATTATATTTAATAAAGAATTGTTCAATGAGCATAAGTTTTCTCTACAATATAACGTACCATCGCCGGCAACAGTATTAACTATCCATTGCCTGTCATGTCGTCTCGTTCTATCGCAAAGAATCACCAGTGAGAGCAAAAACGGAAATGGATAGTTAACAGTGTGGCCGTGTGTACATAGGTAACTAAGGAATAGTTGTGGGAGTAGCGAGTTTCGGTAACCAAATGTTTAAGATGAAAATATTGCATGTCCTTTTTATTTTTTTAATTCAACGATATCGTTGGCTAATATTTAATTTAATTACCGTTATTATTGCGTATAGGAATAAAATACAACTATTTCTGTGCTAATGGGGAATAAGCGAAAGGGGAAAGTCGTGTACTTTAAGTGGGGCAATCCGGGAAGAGTGGGTATTCGCATTTTTAGAACTGCCACGTATTATGAGCTTGATATATTTGTGCGACGCGTTTGCAATGTGTGCATTGTTTATATTCTGGACCTTATTAGTGGTGATAATACAGACCAATATAAAAAGTGAGCAGATAGACTAACTAACCCTTTAACTGGTACAGAGAAAAATATTTTTCATTGGATTTAAACCAACAATTCAGCCACTATCGGGAGTGGTTAATTAAAAAAGTATATTAATTTAGTTAAGCTTATCAGTTTACTTATTATCCAAAGCTGATAATATTATGGATAACCACAAATCGTCATACCAGCACTAATACCTATTATTGACTAGGCTTTAGTATGGGAAAGTATGTTCATTTAAATTATGCTAAACGTTTTTGGAACCAAGTGTCTGATGTCTTGACGCGACTGTGAGTGAAATGTAGGTCTACATTTAACATTGAATTTCTTTGATGATTGATATTGGTTTCGGGGCAATGTCCGAATTTACCATTTACACCCTATATTTCAATCTATCAAATCAAAGTCGTTGTTTCAACGCACTTTAGCATCACAAAAACCAATCCGCCCAGCCGTAACGACGCTTAGTTTTAATGTACAGTTAATGAGAAAATCATACTTCAAAACTTAGCCATAATTAAAATTATGTAGAGTTTACATGAGCGATATTCAATATCACCCGGTATAAAAACGTCTAAAACTTTTGATTTCGACTGTACAAACGAGTTTTTGTGCAGCCAACATGTTTGATGCGGTAGTATGATTATTCAAATTTAAATAGCAACATGCTCCTCGGATTTTAAAATTGGACCTGACTCACGAGTTGGGAACGTGGGATTTTGATAAGGATTTTAAATCTAGATAGGTAAGTAATTGTGTTTTTAAATCTTCACTATCTAGTTTTTAACTAAGGTTAACTCCTGGTTAAACTACAAGAGTCATATTTACATAGATCAACGACGGTTAAATGTGGTTCTTTGGATAAAAGACTCGTCAAATAATCAGGAATAAAAGATATTTAAATATACAAACATCAGCCAAGAAAATTGATCGTAACTAGTCCACTAAAACTGCATTTAACATCAAGGAAAATTCCGAGAGCTGCATAAAAAGCCACTGTAGAGTTACTTAAGAAACACTTTAGTTACTTAGCAATGGGGTTAAGGATAATTTTCTGTAGCAAAAATGTTTCTAGTTTTCCGTCCGATTAGAGACAGACCATGATTTTTAAACTACAGTACACTAATGTACCTATTAAGTACTCAAAAATACTTATTCAGTAGAAAATTTGGCTTATTCCCAAAGGTCCACAGCTCTATTGTTTTAAAAAAAACGTGAAGTTCATATTTTGATTCCCAACGGATCCACGACATTAAAAATAAGAAAGAATTTCCTTAGTAAGTATATTTTAAAATTGGTGGTAAAGAAGATCAATAGAGTCGTGGACCTTTGAGAATACTTAGTGCGAAAATTCATCGTCAACCATGAAAAATTGTAGTCAGTACATTTATAAATTAACTAGCGACCCGACCCTGCTTCGCAAAGGTATAATGTACCTACCTACCTACTATACTTAAAAACCTGCCTCTTGAATCTATTAAAAAACCACATCAAAATCCGTTGCGTAGTTTTAAAGATCTAGGCATACATACATAGGGACAGTCAATCAGGAAAGCGAGATGGTTTTATAATATGTAGTGATGTATCTATTTAAAGGAATTACTTAGTTGTGTATTCTATTCCCCACCGCGTAGTTTGACATGCGTAATATGTATTAATTGCTAATTGCGTGCTACATGAGTGATGTTAGTAAACAAACATTGTCTATGGAAACATCTCGAGATTTATTACCCCAGTTCCCCCCAAATACGTCATTAACCAGATCCCGAAGGTACTATTACCCCGAAGGCCACCATAAGATGTTGACAATTGTAACAGCCGACCTAATTAGGTGGTGACCCAATTGCGATTTTAAACCTGGAGCAGCAAGAGATCACTTATTTTTATCGGCTAATAAAATCCGACAAAGTTTATAAGTTGGGTTATTTATGTTTGGTATGTTCTGGGTCATAAAGTCACCATAGTATCAGCTTAGTTGTTTACCTCACTCGTACTATTTTAGGAGTAGGGCATCCATTACACTGTCATGCATAGGTACGTCATTCAACTGACGTCACTCAACTCATCATTAATTAATTTCCGATATTTTCAGCTCTATAGCTGAAAATATCGAATGGAATGAACAGGTTATTTTAAAAGTACACTCATTCTGTTATAGGCAGTCATAAAAAACATTGAAATACAATTAAATAACTCGAATTATGAATCGGACGGAAAATTTCAGCAACATTATCCATATTAACTTGGAGTTATTTTAACTACACTACACATTGTACAAACATTTTTGCTTCATAAATGATTACTTAATAACGTGTTTTAAATTATCCTCAATTTTGACTAAAACTGTTATTATAATTAGATGACACAGATGTTTTTATACATTCAAATAGCGTCATTAAATAATTCTAATTCCTGAAATGTTTTCTACAGAACAACATAATGCCAATTTGCTATACAATTTAACATGTTAGTAGCGGCAATGGAGAAACAATAGGGTATGAAATTATTCATTATTTCTTACAATTCGAATTAGCACATCAGTATTATTTTTGTTGGAAAATAGCATCTATTTCCACTACATAAAATGCCACAGTATTTATCTTAATGTGCTAAATGGATCTCCATTGCCCATCTGGGCAGGACACATTGCACGGATGAACCACGATCGCGGGGCCAGAAAGACCCTGGAGTGGAGACCCAGCAACAACACCCGCGGCAGAGGAATACCTAAACGGTGAACAGTGTGCTTACCATGAGTTTATGTGAGGTGTGCTCGCTAGCGACTGCGTAAAAAAATGACATTTAAATGTATGACATATTGTGCAGCGCCCCTAGCGGCTACTTTCAAGAAATAAAATCTTCATAGAGTTTTTTGACGTTCTCGCTAGCGAGCACACCTAACGTAAACTCATGGTAAGCGCACAGATGACACCAGAAACAAGCTGGAGTAAACTGGATGCAAGTGGCCAGGGACAGAAGCCAGTGGAAGGTTGAAGAGGAGACCTAGGTTCGAAGACGAACCCTTCCAAGGCTTAAATAGATAGATAGATAGATATATCTTGATGTACTATCAACTATAGACTGTAATATGTACGTACATAAATGCATAGATCGACCGAGAGGTTATTCGAAGTAAAGTCATCTACTTCGAACACTTGTTTCTATATCTGCGACACTATGTTTATTTATTTACCTTTTTACTAATAAAACTTACACGCTCGTTGAACAGTGTTTTAAAGTGACGTTTAGTATGGAAATGACATTTTAAAACAGTGTTCAACAACTGTGTAACTTTTTATTAGTAAGGGGGTTATTGTTCAACGTGCCTAGCACAGAAAAGATAAAAGCAATTAAAGTAAGCATGAATAAATTAATCAAATGTTCCAACAATAATACTAATTACCTAGCTCCAAGCTAAAAAGAGTTTGTAGGTAGGTATTATTTATTTATACTATTTGCTCACTCTACCATTAATATTCTGTGACTCTACTTACAAAGCAATTAGATAACGGATAGACTTATTTGTTAAATCGATTCATGTATACTACAGCTACTTATCGTTAATATGTGTGTGTGTTAGTAATGATGAGTAACTTTTATTTTGCTCCTAGAGGGAATCGAATCCCAAATTCCCAATGTAGTCCATACGAGAACCACTGCGTACGCGTCCGTCAAAAGCATAAGCAAAAGTAGCGTAGATTCGGCATAATTAATTACATTATGATGTTATGACAAGTTATTAGCCTAGGCGCAGACCACCTTTTAGTTGGCCGATTGTTGGGTCGGGCTGTTAATCAGTAATCAGTATGGACATTGGACATGTAGAAAAGTGCACAAATTACATTGATTCGGTATCGGCCGATTCTTCATACAAATTAGAATCGAGCCCAACTATCGGCCAACTAAAAGTTGGTGGTCTGCGCATAGGCTTACGGACTCTACATTGCAAATCCAAACTCGCCGACCTGCCGACATGAGTCGTCGACTTTTGTTATGTTGTCAAAACTAATAAGAAAGAAATTCTTTTGAAATAAAGAGAGTGGTGTGTACTTGTAGAGTCCTCTACCTACATAACCTGTCGAATGTGCTAGAGTTGACCTTATAAGTAAAGGTATATTAGAACTACTTAAACTACAGTTACGTTGAAACATGCGGAAATAGGAAGTGGGTTGGTGTAAGTCATGCTA
This sequence comes from Ostrinia nubilalis, assembly GCF_963855985.1. Lineage (NCBI taxonomy): Eukaryota > Metazoa > Arthropoda > Insecta > Lepidoptera > Crambidae > Ostrinia > Ostrinia nubilalis. The sequence continues at coordinate 4,380,732 of NC_087091.1, read as the reverse complement.
TTCAGTTACGCTTTTATATGCTGCTATTTTTAACATAAAGGGAATGTAAGGCATACGTTTAGAGGTCAACAGATACTTGTTTTGCACCTGTCTGTTAATGTATATTAAACAAAACTTTCATTAAATGTTCGTTACACTCATCCAAATGCATTAAAAGAGCTATGCACGGATGACGCCAAATCTCACTATATCTTATCTTATTTATTTGTGGCTTAATGTGCCAATCGTACCATTAGAATTAATAGCACAAATCATTAACGAATTCCCAGACAATTTGCACGAATTCGTATACTTGAATTCTTTGAATTCAAACGCGTCACTAATACGCCTGACATTTCTATCCACAATGCTTTCGAGATTCTTGGAACGTAATGAAGAGATCTTCAACAAAAGATTTTCGGGATAACATTTTTAGGTTATAAACGCGATCTTTATAATGTCAGCTAATGTACTTCCCTCGGAATACATTATCTCGTTAGGGCTGCTATATTTATTTTTTAAGGCGCCATTCATTTTCCTTTCTTGTGAGGCATTCAAAATGAAACGTCGGGATGGGTCGCTTATCCCTTACAATCCCGCAATAACTCGGCGGGTGCTTTATCTACAATGGGAGGAATTAGGCCAAGAAATCATGACAACGGAGACAACATTTTGGGGAGTATACTATACAATGTTATCAGGACAGCATCCCAGTCTGGATCCAACGTTTTGTTATGATTTGCATATTATTTGCAACTAACAATAGATGAATCCTTGGGTTTAATCTTTGTTTATCTACAGTAGACGCGTGTTGGTCCTTTCCCTTTACGATTGTGAGGATGGATAGATGTTCGTTACTCCTACTAATCTTCAGATTAATTTTCTTGGTCCAATGGAATTTCGCTTCCTACTTCAACCTTCACTGAATTAGTTTTTCCTGGGCACATAGAAGTTGCAGCAGTGGAAACGTCGGATGGGAGATACAGTGGGTCTAGACTAGAATCAAAAATCGAATCCGACGAAACTCCATACAAAAAAAAGCTATTCGACCATCTTTCGACATAAAAACTGTCACATTTGGCACTTTGTTTAGGAGGGCTGAACTGATTTTGACAAAAATAGCACAGATGCTACATTTATCGAAATCTTCACGGACGAAGTCACTGAAAACGGCTAGTTTTCTAAAAGATTCTGAATACAACACAACGTGACATGTAAATTAGTCCACAGATCTTTCAAGTAATTGAGAAGACAAATAACTCACGGCTGTACATCCTCCCAATAAGATAGACATAAAATTAAATGCAAATACTGTTGCCATACACACAGCGGTAATAGGTTCAGGATTTAACATGTTTCACCTTTGACATTCCGCTAATGTCAGAGCATAAACCGATTTTAGAAATGCGGAGGTCACACAGTCTTACAATAGAGAAACATACATGCCTGAGAATCTAGATGTAAGCGATAACATTGAAGACTGCTATTAAGTAGGTAACGCTGGAATTGCCATTTTTTTAATAACCCCAAAGCTTCCACAAGAATTTTTTTGGTTAGTATCCAGTGTCAGAGCTTAGAACTCTACCAACTCTACGGTACACTTGACAATATGTTAATTCTTAAAAATTAATATGGGTTCAACGGCTTTTCCGATTTTGGAATCATTTGTCACCTCTACAGTTTATAATGTAGCATTACAAACAGGTTTTCTGTCTAACGGCGTTTTCTTTATTTTAATCGTTTATTTACTTCTGTCGTGTGAGTTTCACTCAGCTGACTGCAGCAGAAAACACCCCGTTACTGTATCTTGTCGTCTGTGTGCGTAGTCAATTATCATGCCCCATTTATGAACCTGCTATGAGTAGGGTTACCATCTAGAAATTTTAGAAATCATTGGGTTTTTGAGAGAGTCATAAATCTGAACTAGATTATTCGCTACAGAGAGATACATATTTCGATAGGTTTACCAATATTCGTATCTGTATGTAGCTCTCAGTAACCCGCTAAGCGAAAGGTGAAAGATCTTAATAGGTTCAAGGCTGACAGCAGTTAAAATTATTGGAAAATAGTTAGTTCCAAATAATGAATAGCAAATCTTCATAAAAGGAAACATCGACACGTGCCTGGACAAATTCCAAGGCTTGGTAAACTTATACGTCGCCAAACTAAAATTTGCGTCTACATTATAAACGTAGACCACAATAGTAATTGTAATGCTGGTAACAGCGGTATTTGAAAGCAATACCACAATGGTGGGCACCCATTCTGTGGCTTGCGTAACTCGTTTACTTGATATTACGCCAACGACATTCGGAACTTGCAATTTATTCGTGTGCAGACTGGAATTAGTCTTTGAATTGTTTTCATTTCGGTGAATATTAAAGTTTAAAACTCATTTTACATGCGATCCAAGTGCCGGCTGACATTCTCTTTCACATTACGTTTTGTTTTTATTGCCGTTGCTTTACAATCTTTTGTTTTTAAAATATTAATTTCGGTAAAGATTTCGCTTTCCTCAAAATATTGGCTTATTCGAAACAGCAAATTGATCAATCATCAGATATCTTTAACTGTAAAGATGTCCACTTCCACTACTGAACCGTACCAGCTATGACATTGTCAGGAGGGCGCTCTATCAATACTGGATTATTACTTCCGATTTTGCCTCGTTGGACAATCAATAAATTATGACATTTACAGGAGGGCGCTACTATCAAGACGGGTTGTTATTTTGATTCTTGCCATTTGACGTTTTAAAATCGCTTGGCTATATCTTAATTTGACATTTGACTATTATTATAGTAGTTGTATAGTAGTGTTGCAGGTCAATAATTGTATGTAGCCCCGATTTAGTGGATGAAGCAGAGGACCCTCGGTCTACAGGGATCTGCTGAGGGCTATTAGGGTCTGATGGAAAAGTAATTGGGGCAATTTCACGGAATTGCCTGTTACGACTTCCTTATTCTCGCGTGTCGGTGACCACCACGATAATTGTGTCGCGCCATGTTTGTTTAACTTTTAAACGCAACCGTGATACTGTAGAGTGGAAACTTTAGGAGTTATGGTAGGTCGGATTTATTCATTTGTTTTTCTGACGGCCGGAGCAACGCTCTGATTGTTTTTTGGCGAAATTTGATAGGACTTTTAAATTCGTCTCGTATGTAAGGAATTTCTTGGGAATCCAAACAAGGCAACTTAACCATGTGATCTTCTATGGAGTCAGAAGTAAGTAAGTTGAACACAAACGTGCGAGACTTCTCATATTAGTCAGATATTAACGACTCTACTTTTTCTACCTTGCATGATGCAAAACTATTTAATGTAGGCGTTTTTTACTGTTACTGAGAAAAGATGGGGGCGGTGTTAAGTAAATCGATTAGCGAGTGCAAAAAACCTCATCTATAACGTTGACATTACAGATGAGGTCACAAAGGCATTACTATCAGACCTATAAAGACTGATGTCCATCATATCAACGGAGACATTGTAAATAACGGACATAATGTACAAAATATATAGACACTATGTGTCGAGTCGTAAATAAAACGTCCAGTATATGCAATCAGATGCACTTAGGCAGTAAAACAGTCACAAACTGGGTAGAAGCAATATTGCAGTTTCATTACCTTTTATTCCCTCAAAGTAATGTTAATTAAGGACTGTAACTGTTGGTCAAAGTTATGGAGCTATATTTCATTAGTTTAGTAGGTGTAGTATAGATATTATGTGATTGTTAAATGGGTTCTATGTGATGGTATTGGTATATACCTAAGATATAGAGTGAAGTCGTGGTGTTTAAGTAGCCTGAAGAGGTCACATACTAGAGACTAATATCTATGTCTCTAGAATCTAGATAATACAATAAAGATATGCTTAAGTATCTGGGATTTTCAACATTTTGAAGGCACACTTATTCATTAAATTACTAGTAATGAGTAATGTTCAACTAAAAGCATAATTGTTGAAATTATATTCATATTCGAGTTGGTATAATAACAGGAAATGCGAAGGTCACCGAGAAACTGGCAATTCCGTTTTTAATAAGGCACATAAAATATTATTTCGTACGGTTTCTTTGGTAATATTCGTGAGAACAGTTTACACTACCTACCTACGATTTTTCTGGTAGGTAGATTTTGATCTTGATTGATTGTTATTTTGCTGAAACTGCTAGAACATCTAAAAATAAGTAAAACGACATGACTTGACTTTGTATCAAAAAAATCTTTTTGCACTTATGTATCCATGAATCATGAACAGAAACTGTTAAAATACAGTTTTCGCTCACAAAAGCATAGGTATCGGATTTTATTGTAGGAAAACAAGCTGTTAAATATTAAATCAAATTCGAAAACGATATGCAGAGTACGCAGTTGTAGGAAAATTTTAACCAAGAATGGATGATATCAGGCATGAAGTACGTGAATGGAATAACAATAGAAAAGGCACGCTCAGTCGTGTTGATGTGTAATGCGTAAAAGGCGAATAAGGGACAAATATGCGAACCTCTGGCCAGCGATAGTGCAGGCTAAATCCTCCATTTGCCTCTGGTAAATTAGATAGTCCTCCTTCTGTGGAGACTAAATGCTTAGATGATGATGAACTCTATTTGTCTATGAGCAGGATGTGGTTGATTTCACATCAATAATATACTGCTAACGTAGGTTAGGTAGGTTCGTTGACGTTCGTTCGTTCGTTTCAGCCAAATGACTTCCACTGCTGGACAAAGGCCTCCCCCAAGGTTTTCCACAATGAACGTCCTGCGCTGCCCGCGACCTGCCCACGCTACGTCTTCCAGCCCGGTAGTAGTAGGTACCTACATATACATGGACACAAAAGTCGCGTTTGCGCAGAGTTCTTGCTCCGGATATAAATTACCATAACTTACAAATGACGCTGATACTAGAGGTAGGGACGTGACGTTAGTGGTTGGAAGGTGCAAAACGATTAAACGAATCATTATTATACCGAACAATCTCCCGATTGACGACTGGCAATTGACTGCGAATAAGTGTTGCTAAGTATTTATTACGGTGATCGTAACAATGTAATCACGCGAAGGTTTTAAGCATTTACGCAGACTGTATCGTAAATTATGCTAGAGCACGCACATTACATCCACGTAATATTTATAAATAATATTACATTGAGAGTGAAGGACGCTTTTTCTTTAATGCTTGTGGCTCTGAAGTCCAACATAGTCATCTGACTTGGTTCAATAGGTCCATCTGTAAGCACATGCCATACCATGTCTTCAGCAGGTTGATTCGAGTTACCCAAGCAAGTAAGCATCTTAACTTCTTAACCAAACTGGGGAAAAATACAAGAAGCGATCTTTCTAATTATGCTTGTTCCAGATGGGAATCGAACCCGTATCTCTGAGTATAGAGACCAACTAACTGCTACTATTAAATCAAATCTAGTCTCGAGTCCGGCTCGAATTTAGAATGTCATTTCGTAATTCTTAGATATTTAGAAATTAAAAAGAAGCTATTTATGGTGCATACTTGCATAAATGAAAATACTATGTGGAGAAAGTTATGCTGAATGGTGACCAACAGATCTGCAATGAAGATTCGTTAATTAGTTTTTTTTTTTAAATTATTCCAGTAAAATATTGAAATAATATTTTAGCTGTGTATGAAGTTATAGAATTTGAAATCTGAGCAATTCCGAGTCCAAGTATTCGACAGATTAATGCGATGATCATTAGTGCTCGAATATTTAAAAGTGGACGCTAATAATGGTGATGAATGATGATGCTGCGAATCAAATATGAATCTACTCTCAAAATTAGATGCAGCCTTTGGGGCTATTCTCATCTCACATTTCCACCGCTGCAACTCCTGTGTAGCCAGGATCTACAGCTAGACCGCTAATAAATACCCAACAAATGAAGATCAAGTTGCAGTCTGAGAAATGTTAATTAAAATTCAACCCATCGCCGGTTTGAAACTATTCTTGATTTAAATATTGAGCTTCGTTTTTAATCGGCCCTTAATAAACTGATGGGAATGATGGGATAAACGCTTGAAGCCAAGTGTTTTGTTAAAACTGGTTACGGCAGAAAGTTATGCTAATGGAATCTGGAGGTTATTTACGACTGGAGACTTAGGCCTCCATGAGTCTACACAATGCTTGGAGAATTTGATACGGAGATTGGTTTGTATCGAGTTTTGCAAACAAATGTCTGGTACGGTGACGATGATCCTATGGGGGCTTAAGACAATTGATTTTATATCATGTCTGCCTACACACTAATCCCGATTGCCTCTGATTAGAGAGTAGATTTCAGTAAATAGCTCTTCTTAGCTCTGGTAATAGGATCGCTTTTAGTCTGGCAAGCGATAGCACTTGGGATATGGATAAAAATCAAGATTGAATAAGAAAATTCCGTGTAATAATAGAACGTCATGTAATTTCTTGCTACAAACCATAACGAATTTCTCGCAGTTGTAAAATCACGTGCGATAAGTAATTCAAACGGTAAACTATGCTGGCAGTGTTTGTTTATATGACATTTTAAGAGCAGATTTATGCAAACCGGTTTCATTTAATTTACGATTTCTACTTTTCCTTGTGCAATCGTTGTTGAGTAATCATTATTCTACATTTGCGGTTCTTATTTTATTTTAGTTGTTTATTTTATTTCTTCTGAGATAACAAGTTACAAACCACTGCTCCTTAAAAGTTCAAGGTTGATATCTTTTATTTTTACTTTTCTTTGCCCCTGTTTAAAAAATAGCCTCAGTCCGTATAATTTATTTGGTCACCGTATTTTAGATGAGAATCAGAGTGTATCGGACCATGCTGTTTTTTACCAACGTTTCTAACTAATAAAATGGAGTTCGACCATGTAGTGTTTAATTAAGATTACTGTATTTGTTATGTCGTCCACATACGCGAGAATATGGCAGTCTGGAAATGGCACCCATCCCATGGCTTCCCACATTTTGACAACGTGTAGCTAAAACAAAACTTGCAATTGTGGACTTTATAACTAGGGACTAAGGAACCAGTCTTGCGGAATGCACAGTCGTTAGCAAAAGCGGTAACATCCGTCGCGTATCCATAACAATGGCAAAACAAACCTTTCCGTGGAATTATAGAACATAGCGGCCTGCCTCTTCATATCATCGGCAACGGAGTTATCCTCGTTCATTTTGCACTTCACTGTACACGGGTCACTGTTCGATTTCACACCATGAATGAACTTGTGATCTGCTATTATGATGCTTGGGTGTTGGTGATAAGGTCGTGTTTGGTTCGCGGTTCGCGTGGAGGTTTCAGAGGCAGGCAGGTCGGCGTTCGACTCGACGCCCGCGCCTCTTGCTGACTGAGCGCGCTATACGCTAGGTGTCGCTGTCGCCCACTGCCCACTCACAGCCGCTTTTACCCCCCACTTGTTATTAAATTGAACGTTTCCATCAACTAACGATATGCAATCACGTAATCGTTCAATTACTTTCATATTTCGTCTATTTAAGTTTGTTACTTTACGTCATTAATCAAATCAAGTAAAACACATTCAATGTTTAATTTTATTTCCAGCACTATTTTTTTTTTAGTTAATCGTTGCCTACGTAGATGGCTCTTCAGATAAAGCTATTGTGGCTGAAGAAATTTAACATGATGGATGACAAAGTAATGTTAAAGTAGATTAATAAGAAAGTAAAGAACAACCATTAATTACGTAGTTATTTACCTACCACCAGCATAATTTAAAAGCGATTTAATCCTAATTTTGGTACTTTCTGTTTGTAATGTGTGTTGCTGTCTTATTTATTTACCGATCTAAGTATTTACTGGGTAAATACTTTACAAGCAATTAAAAATCAGTTATTAACTCAAATTAAATTACTTATGATAGTTTAATCACAAGAGTACCTAACTAAATACTTACTAAAATTTATTTATTGAATTAGGAAAAATCTATTTAGACCCTTAAAATAGTTTTAAAATAAAAACCACAACCATTAAAAAAAATCATTTTTTTCTTTTAATAAATTGGTTAAATTCCAATTCCAAAAACAGGAGGACGTTCCGTGTTGCACTGTATGATTTTTTTATCAAATGACAATGGAAACAAAGTATTATCAGATGATCGTCACACAGGTAGCCGTATAAGTTAGTCAGCGCTAACAATGATAACTTGCACAGCCGTTACCAGACTTTGGCTGGGTGACGTTAATTAATTCAATAGTATGCTAATGAGCCATATGTTACACAAAAAATAAATGTCTGAAGCCAAACATGAATATTAAAGGAAACTGACGATTGTGGTAATGTTGTTGCATAACTTTTGAGAGAGAGTATTTTATTTAGATTTAATTTAAGTTATAAATTAGGCAACGTAGTCATGCAGGAGGATACAAGGAAGAGGGGCAGCCACAGTAGGTAACACAGAGTCGTTCAGGTGAGTGCCAGGAAGAGGTGCAGCAACCGCAGTTAAGGAACGGCTGGGACGAACAAGGATAGGCGCATCAAGCTCGTAAGCCTTGATAGGGTTACACTAGTTGAGGTGGCCCTTTTCAAGACTTGGAAGCCTGTGAGTAACAAACCATTGGACGTGGAGAGGGTCATTAATTATACGTATATTTTCTACTTTGCCGAACTTTAGCGCGAGAACGGTTTGTCCAAAACATATGAATTTGGTCTTATTCAATGCAGGATTAAGTGCCCTTCAACCGTCATGAAGACCACTTTTTGATAGGGTAAGTCCTTTACGCGGTATAACCGGAAAACCGAAAAAATGCCCCTTTCGGGGGCCCCCACCACTTAAGCACAACTCCGTCGAAGTCGAAAACTTAGGAGAATCTTAATGGGCAACCAATGAAGCCATTAAAACAATAAAATCTTTTGTAGGAATTATTTCCGATTTAAAAGCTAATTCTACTGGACTTGATTTAAGTAACCTGTGATTTCCGATTTAAAATATTTTATTAAGGCCGAATATTTAATCAATAGGTACTAAAAATAGTACTAGGAAATTCACTAAATTTTACGTTTACTTAATGCAGAAGTTTAATTTTGAAAAGATGCCTAAACAACATACTTTTAGTAGGTATGTTAAAGATTATTACTATTTTATGAAAAAAATTGTTTTTTTTTATGCATAGTAATAGTATGATTTCGGTAAAGGTCGCCACCAGTTGCCACGAAATGAATAAATTAAATACGAATGGAAAATGTCAATAAAGGTAACATGGTAGGTAATCAATTGTAAGTTTAAAATTGATTTCAGGGCTTTGAGGGAGCTTGCGACTTTTACTGAAGGCGTAAATATGTGATGAACTGATGAATATAGTAAATAAAGGCCTGTAAAACAGTGTACAACTGTAATAATGGAAGTTTTATTAAATTGATAATCAGTCTAACTGAAAACTTACCCATTGTCTGCTAATATTGGGGAATAACTGTAATTATATTTTTGCATGCTTGAAGTGATTTATTATTTTAAGTTTTACACATTTCAATAACTTCAATTAGGTAGTTTTAAAAACATAAAAATACAACAACAAACAAATCAAAACTTTTTCAGTTTGACAATTGTTGACAATGACAGTGACAGCAACGCCGTGTGACATTCTACTTTTTTATTCCTAGAAGCAAAGATGTTACTTGTTATTTATCTTTAATGCTTAGGTATGTAATGGTAAAATTCGGATTTCGGAACGTGGCAATAAAGTTGCAACCCGGTCGAGTTAACTGCGCACCTGACGACCGTGACGTCACATCGACGCTCTGTTACGGAGGGTGCATTCCGGCGATGTGCGCAGTCACTCCAATAAATGTATTTAATCCAAAAATATACCAGACGTAAACTTGCATATTTTGTAAACCTACCATAATTTATTTTTATTACCTACTTATGTGCACTTAGTGAGAGTACAAGCATATTGTGCTTGCTTAAAATGCGAACGATATTAAAATAAATTTAATTCAAACCGAAAACAAATAACAAGCCTTCGGACTCAAGGGCCGTTAACTTTTAACTATGCGAAAGCTGAACTTTAGACTAGCTGTGGGGTTCACGCTTCAAGGCAAGTGTTCGGAGAATCAGGTTACAGAGGGCTATCGAGTTTACGCTCACCAGTTGGCGCCACTGGTGTCTTTCACTCGCACGTGGCCAATCTGGGAACCTGGAAATCGAACCCAGAACTTTCGCCACACAAAAGCAATTTTATATTGGAAAACATTTTTTTGAGCAACCTTATAATAGGCTGCGTTTTCCGGTACGCGGTCTTCATTCCAGAACCTTGCTGCCCCATCGGCCATCCACCCACAAGGTGGTCCGACGACATCATAAAGGTAGAAGGAAGGCGCTGGACGTAGGCCGCTACCAACCGGGCAACATGGAAAGCATTGGGGGAGGCCTATGTTCAGCAGTGGACGTCCTATGGCTGAGAATGATGATGATGATGATGATAATAATTGGCAGGCGATGACCACTTTCTTGCAAATTGAAAGGGGTTAAGTAGTAATATTTCTGACTCAATTTTAGTTCCATTCGCATTTTATTCTCCGGTTAGGTTAAATGCTCTAATAGAAATGTTTATTTGTAAGCGTATATTAATTAAATATGCCAATTTGTCCAAGGCAACTAAAGGACAATTATTTAGCTCTAACGAAGGCAATTGTAGTAAATTGTGTGGCAAAGACCCATAAATCTCACATCTTCCTAGAAACAAGATGGTGGTTGAAATATTTACGCTCGGGGAATCGGGCGTTTTGTTTCCTCGGGCATAAATTAATTGGAGACCGATCCTTAGCGGGGACAGACCTAGACTGTGACTAAAATATTAGAGTTAGGTAGATAATAACAGTTAATAAATACCTACTAAGTAAATGAGTGCGAATCTTCGTAACATACTTAAAGTATTTTTTTTTTATTTGATGCCAGCAAAATATCACTTTTCACTCAACATCTCTTGGAATGACATTGAAATAAATAAGGTCTCTCCCCTTTAGAGTTAATTTATAAGTGAGAATATGAAATATGAAGAAAATTTACGCAACGTGATATGACGTTGATGATAATGATGACGATGACGATGATGGTGAGCTACACCTAAACATCTTTAGAAACACTAATCTTTATCATCTTACTTAAGTATGCCTAGTAATTCAATGTTTTGGGGATTGATTTATTCACGAACTATTTACTTATTTACCTACTTACAAGTTGGTACAGAACCCTCGGTACGCTCAGTCCGATTCGCGCGTTGATAGGTTTTTAGTTTTACTTACAGACAGACATAGCAATTACACGGAACTTAGCCTTTGCGTAGAACAAAATCATTAAATTCCGAGGCACGATTTTTGCCTTGGGCAGCTTAAATACCTAGTAGCCCTTTTGCTTACCATTTAATTTAAACTTTGCTAAAGCTTTGGCAATTTAGGTCTGGCCGAAAACAAACGAGTAATTAATTTCAATGCCAATTAAAAACTGACGAAGTCAGAGGCCATTCTAAGATTGTTTCAAATGGGAATGTAATTGAAACTAATTTTGGTGCTTAATAAGGCCCAGTTTTTTATCTGTATTTAGTTAAAATAACCAACTGTGAAATTTTGTTATCAATAGTTATATTATTAACCTAACAAAATGTAAGCAAATCGACAATCTTTAAAGTCAAGCTGACCATCGTTCGAGAAACGCATTAAGTATTGGCAGTAATTTTTTGGCGGTTTTGAAATGTTGATGCCATACGGTAGAGAATTGAAAGACGCGTCGTTTCGTCCAATCTCCTTTTAAGTTAATAAAATTAACTTAACGTTATGATAGAACTTAAACGACGTTATGCTATTATTTAAACATTTGTTAACAATGGTTAATTTAACTACGAATCAATTAACTGGCCTTAAGTTACACCTTGCTCTTTCTAACTCATTTAGAAATCGTCTAAAGGGATGTTAGCCGCCAAGAAAAAGGTTCATTATCGTTCCGGCATCAAACGACAATGATATCCGGGGAGAAAGCGAATCGGCTTTGCCCCAAAATGCGGGTGACCCAATTTTTTGCCGAAGTTATGGCCCAACTCATTACCGGGGTATGGTGTCGGCGGTCCCCATAGATTTACACATCACGTATGACCACCATGGGTTGCGGTGAAGTGGCAATTCTAAAGTTAGTCTGATTGGGTCGACAGCCGGGCAAAAAATATTAAAACTTTTTTTGGATTATAAATTGCCAAATTAAGTTTAATATTCACTACGAAAACGCAGTGTGAGATTTTCGTTCAACCCACAAGGTGGACCGACGACCTCATAAGGGAAGTAAGGCGCTGGATTTAGGCCGCTACCAACTGGGCGATGTGGAAATTATTGGGGGAGACCTACGTTCAGCAGTGTCCTGCGGCTGAAATGTTGATGATAAAAGATTCACTACCGCCATAATCCTGGAATAAGTTAACGACGCGTTAATTTCATAACTTCGAAATTACAATACATAATATTAATAATATACTTTAATAAAATGGGCTGTACGACAAGGATTAGGTACTTAGGTAAACGTTAAATGTCACACGGCACATTAATTTGGGTAATTCTGAGTATTCGCGTTAATGTCAGGCCAGAAATATAGGTACAATGGAGCTATATTTAGGACCATTTTGACTGTAATTTTGTATGACGTGGAGTAGACATATTAGTAAGTATTCAATATCAGAATTACTAGCGAAGCTCTTAAAGGACAATTAACTGAATTGACACCTGATTTGGTGGTATTTAATGCACTAACAAAGTAGGATTCAGACTTCGCTTCTTGAGCTGAAAAACTTCCTTTCGTTTTTCTTTTTTCCCGGAAAATGTCTAATTTATATTTGAATTGGTCACAACACAATGACGTCAATGAAACTAAGTACGTACAATCAGCGTCAATAGTTCGCGACATCCAAAGTAGCCATTATATTTGCAAAACGTCTTTGTTACAACTGGAATAAGGTTGTTTTGTCAACTTTTTGGCCACTTTGGATGTCACGAACTATTTGACGCTGACTGTACCTACTACATTATAAAAACTGGGACTCGTTTCTCTCCTCATAACAGTATCTTTCCTACAATCAAACTTCACCACAACGCCTTTTCACGTCCGTGAAAAGACACCCTTTAAAAGGGTTGTTGCCCAAATCTGTCTCTTGGACTAGTTATGTTCTTATGTTCGATCTAAGCCTTCGTTAACTTTCCCGACAGCTTTGTAAGACCTTTGTGTTGTAATTTTTTTTTTTATATTAGTGCTACTGAAATGCACTTGCAACTGGTGCTAACGGTTTACTCCAATTGCAATGCGGTGTTTTAGATGGAGATTTTGTGGGTGTTCATTTATTAAAATCTTTCAGGCTGTTTACTATATAGGTTATGTATATTTTAAAGCTATTGGTAGTTTCTTCTTTTTTGGTTATATCTATTAGATTGTAAGGATTTACACACCGTAGGGTGTTAAACGAAGGCAGGAGAGATCTTGTATGGACGCATATAATATAATTTCTCGGCCGATACTTCGCATATGTGTCTATTATGGTGTTTAACCAGGCTAATAGGGACGGCTCGGTAGTCTGGTGATTTATGCATCTTGGCAGCAGCCTTAGCCGCCGAGTCTGCCTCCTCATTGCCGTCGAATCCAGCGTGGGCCTTGATCCACGCGAATTCGATGTCTAAGCTGGATGAGCGGGCTTGGTATAGCAGTCGGTGAATATCAACGGCCAACTGGTTATGGGTGCTGCCATTTGATTTGAGTTTAATGAGTAAATGCCTAGGCAACACCTTGTGATTGTTCTGAAAAGGTTTCACTGTTGGCAGTTCGTAAGGGGCAAGTTATTTCCTTGATATGAAATCGTGTGTAATTAATTAAGTTTGTTAGGTTTGAAAATTAATAAGACGAATCACCTTATCCTGATGAAATTTTATCGATCTCATTACAGACAGATTATGTTCTTCTGAATAATTTCGTTGCGGGTCCAATCCAATGACAGTTTAACTTTCTCCGGGAAAAACTTCACCTTCACTGGTTGGGTTTTTTTTATTGGTGGTCAAGCTGTAGATCCAGGCTACACAGGAGTTGCAGCGGTGGGAACGAGAGGTGGGAATAGTCCCGTAACCGCACTGGGAAAGTGGACTTATCTAATTATGGAAAATGTCGTAAACAGGACATCGAAATCCTGCATTGGTTTGATGTTTGACATCTAGGCAGAAAGGCTATTGTGCTAGACGTTAAATGCATGTTAGGTTTCAGTTAAGACTTGTCCCATATTTATTTATTTATTTATTTATTTATTTATTTATTTCCACACACATTATCACTATCTTTACAGGTACTTAAAACCTAATGCGATAGCATAACTTAATCTAGGTAGGCTTAATAATAACTTAAAAACTAACCATACAGTATCTATTTACATTTTATAACTAATAATACCCAAAGCCGTCCTTGTGAATTCACTCAGAGAACACGCAAACACGTCCACTTGTTCCGCTCATGCTAGTTCGTCTTTCTTAATACGTATCAAATCGAGGCTCGCAAGCGCCATCTATCCGCCTGACCCCGTACTTTTTTGACCTTAAAATGCGTTTACGTTTATAAAAATATTAATTTGTTATACAATGTTTTATTATTAAAAGTTATTTAATTGAAATAGAACTCTATAAAATATTTTATAGTCTCTTAAAACTTTATAATCAAGAAAAATTAAAATTGGTTTTAAAAAGTCTTGAATCGTGTGAACGCTTCCATAATATGTCGGTTAACCACTTGAACGTCAAATCTGACATTCTAATTTGAAAACTTGATCGTTGCTGTTGCGCGCTCCGTTTTCTTATTGGATTTCTTTCTCTTTGCATTCGCGATCCTTGATAGTAAAACGTTGAGTCGAGCTAATGCTCCTCCGTTCTAACTTCAGGTCTTGTGTGTGTTGAGAAAGTGACTGAGATAGTGACTCTGTTATACCTACGTGTCGTGTTGAGATAGTGACTCTGAGAAAGTGAACTTTTACTTTTGTTTATGTGCTTGTGTGACCACAACCATGCCTCAGAAGATCTGCTGTGTTTCTTCATGCAAATCATCACTTCAAAATGGTTAGTAAATAAATACTTGTAACAGTAATAAATGGTTACCTACAAATAACCAACCTTATGCTTTACTTAGCTGCCAAGTGCCATAAAAATTTATTACTTTAATAAAACTTGTACCTACCTACTATTCAATCTCATCTTAATCTGATGATGTAGAATGAATAGGTATCTAAATAAAGTACAACTAAAGTCTTAACAACAAACAACCTTCAAACTTGTGAGAGTATAAATTTATTGCAATCCGTGATGATAAAATTAAAAAAAATGTTTATGCCACCAAAAAATAAATTGTGAACTCATGCCAGATTATAATCTGGCGCAGTTAGACTACAATTTGTAATCTTACCTAACCCACTATTAGTTTACAATGCCACTCAATAATATAATACTCTAAACTAATGGAGTGCACAAATTGTTACGGAGACATAATAAAAGAAAATTCAATTTAAAAATAACTTGTATTTTAATATGTTGATGGCCACCGGTGGCTTTGGTCAATAGCCCATTTGCGCCAAGCTTCAGGTGTTACAACAAACTATAACTGAGAAAGATTACAATTTGACATTAACTTAAATCTCATTTTGCAGGTGCCATTCTTCATAGCTTTCCGAATCCATTGAAAGAGTTGGAAAAGTTTCGCACATGGGTGAAAAATGCTGGTATTGATGGAGAGGATGACAAACATATATTTGCCAACAGAAGAATTTGCCATCTTCATTTTAATAAAATATATCATTACCCGAAAAACAGATTGAGCAAACTGGCAATTCCAACACTGCATCTTCCAGGTATTTTAGTTAGTTATACATATACATATAGGACAATAATAATTATTACCTATGTAATAATTTTTTCACACATTCTAAAATTTTATTCACCGAGATAGTGTGGTACTAAATTTAAAAGTGGTCTTATGTTAAAGAGATGTGCAATTTATCTCACCAGCGCAGCTGGCATGTGAATTTGTGTAAAAATACATCCGTAAATTATTAACTTTTAATTAATTACTTGTAATTAAACTAAGACACAGGTTATCATTACCTACATTATACACCATTCTTCCAAAATCTTAGTTGTTAATTTTGTAATAAACTAGTTGTACCTAACACATTTACCTAAGTTCCCTATAAAAATAGGGTACATAAATTTTGTGACACTAACTACTAACATAAATAAGTTCCTACTATGTTTATAATGTATAAAAGCCATAATAATTATGGATTGACATTTGTACCAAAATTATGGCCTTGCAGGATTGGAACCCGCAACCACTGTAGACTGGAGCGTGGTTTTCTTCTTTCGCATAAATTAAGTCCTGACATTCCTAATATACTAAGGCAACATCTTGCAATGTCACCATGTATGTTGTTCTACATATCACCAAGTCGAGCAATTTTTTATTCTTATGACGGATGAAATATTAAATTTGTCTTTATTTTTTAGATGTCCCATCCAGTTACACAGCAGAGCCTATGGACGTGTGTGAGCAGCAGCCACCCACATATAAAGAGATCTATTGTGGTCCTAATACTAGTAAGTAAATATGATTAGTGTTCTCTTTTATAAAACAGCAAAACATTAAATGGTATTGTACCTATAGTTTATTTACAAATCAGTATGAGTTCATAAACAGTTATAAGAGTTTACAGAACTTTTAATTATTAACCCCCTTACTAATAAAACTTACACGCTCGTTGAACAGTTTTTTAAAGTGACGTTTAGTATGGAAATATCATTTTAAAACAGTGTTCAACAACTGTGTAACTTTTTATTAGTAAGGGGGTAAGATTATAACAAAAATGAAACAATGGACAAAATGTCAAGTGGCAAAAATCGGAATAAATAATAACCCAGCATTGATTGAGCCTATTGTAACTAGGACACTGAAATTTTATATTGCATAATATAAAAAATTATGCTGGACCTTGGAGGAGGGCTTTGTCCAGCAGTGGACGTGAAAACAAGGCACTGACATCATGTTTTTTTTTCATTGTATTAAAATGAAAAGTGATGCCGTGGTCTTTCTTTTTAGTTCTTAAATTGTTCATATTTAAACAATACAAAAAGGCGTGTAATGTGTGGGTAAGATTGATTGTTACCTGTCAAAAATGCTATCCTGGGACGCCATTCGAGCGTGACGAGACGTATAAGTGTATCTTCCCTTGTTTTAATCTTATGTAAAACTAATGCCATAATCAAATATCTGGCCGGATTATTTGTATGAAATTTTGTGAATTTGAGCACCAGAATCAGGTCTTAAGAGGTTATTATAATCTTTCAAAATACCATGCTCATTTGAACCAGAATGAAGTAAATTATAAAATTTATTTCTTTTCAGGTGCACCACAACCAACTTCTAAAAGGCCTCAGCCCATGACAATGGATGACCAGCAGCCAAGCACGAGCACTATGACTTACACTGGTGTTACTAGAAGTAAGTTTTGTTTTATTTTATAAATGAAAACTGATGCCCAGCCGGGCTAGGATGCGCGTCGTGATAAACTCATTTTAGACGACACATGTATGAGTTATTATTATTTAAAAAAAAACATAACCCTCCTTCTGGCGTAGTCGAGTAAAAACATTACAAAAAGGCTCTCCGTGCGTGTAATGCGTAGGTATAGACCCAATATACTTAACTGTCCTATCCGTGACATTGACAGCGGGGCGCCACCGTCAATACCGGATAGCTGGTTCCGACTTTTTCCATGCTGGATGATGCTTTTACACTACGCGGAAATTAGTCAAGTCAATGTGAACACACACCGAACAGTGAGGTGGGGATGAAAAATAAATGATTTTCATCCCCACCCCGCTGTTTGGTGTGTGTTCACATTAACTTGACTTTTCTAATTTCCGCGCAGTGTAAAAGCAGCAGGAAACTATAAAGTTGAACGATGGTGGCGTCCCCCTGTCAATGAGTTTGGTGGGCCAGTTCAGTTTAGGTCATCTAAAACACCGATTGTTACCTGTCAAAAATGGCATCCTGGGATGCCATTCGAGTTTCACATTTACAAGAAGCATAAGCCGTATCTTACCTCTTTGTTTTAATCTTGGGTAAAACTCAAATTTAAATTAAAAATATTTATTGCGTAATTCTAATCCCATAATCTCAATATCTGGCCGGTTTATTTGTATGAAATTTTGTGAATTTGAGCACCAGAATCAGGTCTTAAGAGGTTATTATAATCTTTCAAAATACCATGCTCATTTGAACCAGAAGGAAGTAAATTATAAAATGTATTTCTTTTCAGGTGCACCACAACCAACTTCTAAAAGGCCTCAGCCCATGACAATGGATGACCAGCAGCCAAGCACAAGCACTATGATTTACACTGGTGTTACTAGAAGTAAGTTTTGTTTTATTTTATAAATGAAAACTGATGCCCAGCCGCTGAGCCGGGATAAACTCTTATGGATGATTTTAGACGACACATGTATGAGCTTATTTAAAAAAAACATAACCATACTTCTGGCGCAGTCGGGTAAAAACATTACAAAAAGGCTCTCCGTGCGTGTAATGTGTAGGTAAGGCCGATTGTTACCTGTCAAAAATGCCATCCTGGGACGCCATTCGAACTCGACATTTACGAGACGCATAAGCCGTATCTTGCCTCTTTGTTTTAATCTTAGTTAAACTCAAATTCAAAATCTTTATTGCATAACTCTAATCTCATAATCAAATATCTGGCCGGATTATTTGTATGAAATTTTGTGAATTTGAGCACCAGAATTAATTAGAGAAGAAGAGGTTCTTATTATCTTTCAAGATACCATGCTCATTTGAACCAGAATGAAGTAAATTATAAAATGTGTTTCTTTTCAGGTGCACCACAACCAACTTCTAAAAGGCCTCCGCCCATGACAATGGATGACCAGCAAGCAGCAAGCAAGCAGCCAAGCACAAGGACTCACAGTGGTGTTATTAGAAGTAAGGAAAATATATATTTTTCTTTTTATACATAATAATGTGGTTATATTAAACTAACTCTTACCATTTCTTAATTTTAGGCCATATGTTCAAGAACCAATTTGAACAAGATCTATATAAAGCAGTCGCCAAAACACAAGCGGAACTCAGACGATGCAAAAAAGCAAAAGCGGGACTAATAGAGAAGTTACAAATAGCCAAGAAATTGACCCGTTCCAAAGCTTATCAATATGTTACAAAAGACTTGTCACCAGCAGCAAAAACATTTTTTGATATGCAAATAAGACAATCTACAAAACACCCCAAAGGACATCGTTTCACATTAGATGAAAAGATATTGGCATTATCATTATATAAACCTAGTCCAAAGGCATATCGCTTGCTGAGCCAAATATGTGTTCTGCCGAAAAAAACTACCTTGAACAAATTAATGACGAAAACATATTTAATGCCTGGGATAAATGATATTATCTTTAATAATTTAAAGAAAAGGGTAGAAAAAATGCCTAGTAAGCATAGATATTGCTCTATAATATTTGACGAAATGGCCATTGCTGCCCATGTTGCATTTGATAAACATACCGATAAAATAAAAGGTTTTGAGGACGACGGATTCGAACGCGAAAGAAAATTTGCTGATCACGTGTTGGTATTTATGGTCAGAGGAGTATTCAAAAAATTTAAGCAGCCTGTCGCTTATAGCTTTTGTACTGGATCCACAAAAACGGAGAAGCTCAAAAGGCAATTAAAAACAGTAATTGAAAACGTTTTAGCAACCGGACTCAAAGTCATTTCGACAACGTGCGACCAGGGATCCACTAATATGGCTGCCATAAATTCACTAATAAATGACACCAAAGGTCATTATATAAGGCAGAATCAAGAATTTAAAGGGGGGTTTTTTGAAATCAACGAACACAAAATTTACCCACTATACGACCCCCCTCATCTTTTAAAAGGAATAAGAAACAATCTGATTACAAAAAATTTGGAATTTACTCTGAATGGGAAAAAGCGCACGGCAAAATGGGCCCATTTAGAAGCTCTATACAAAAAGGGCCCAAGCTATAAAGGCATGCGCTTAATTCCTAAACTTACCGCGCGCCATGTAATTCCTAATTTAATACCTAAAATGAAGGTTAAATACTGCACGGAACTTTTTAGTAAAACTGTCAGCGTTGCCATGGGATTTACAGCAGGTAAACATTTATTTGTACTTGCCTTTTATGCCAGTCATCATAGTCACGAATATTATAATTTATAACTTAGTTTCTACTGCAAGAGTTTCATGTCATCTGCTTGGAAATATTCCATGATTTCATAATGTCTAGATTCGTTTTTAACTGACTTTAACATAAGGATTTAATTTTACAAAAATGCATTGAATACATTGGACTTGACTACAATTAATTTGATTAACGAATTAATAAATTAAAATTAATTTGGTGCACGACACTATCTGGACTACCTTATAATAATTTTATTTAAAACAAGTATGTAAATATATTTTATACTTGTATGTAACTATATAATGTGTTTGTTTATAGGAACTGGCAGAATCCCAAAAGAAGCTCAAGATACTGCAGAAATTTTATTATTTTTCGACAATTTGTTCGATTCCGTAAACGGTAGTTACAACAGAATTGAAAAGGGTAAAGTTTACCGATCTGCGGTCTCGCCAAAGTCACCACATCATAAGTTGTGGTATAAAAGTCTACCAATATTAAAATCCATGCAATTTGTTGGTGGAGCACGCTCAGGGGTGGTTCCATCTTTAAGAAGTTGGATTAAAACTATAGAAGCATTCCAGCAAATAACAAAAAAATTACATTCCATTGGGCTCAAATCGTTACTGCTGCGCAATTTCAATCAAGACCCTTTAGAAAATTTTTTTGGTGCAATAAGGGCTCATGGGCATCGAAATATAATGCCTACAGTGCCGGCATTTGAGGCTTCTTATAAAGCGCTTTTAATAAATAATATGGTGTCGCCTAAATCAATTGGGGCTAATTGCGAAAGTGATGATGGCTATTGTTTACAAAATCTCAAATACCTTTTTTATGAAAACATTGTTAGGCCCTTACCTAAAAATATAATAATAAATTTTGATCACATAAACATGGATCTAACCAACATTGATAATTTAATAAAAAGCCAAAATCCGTTAAACATCGAAAAATGCGCAGCAGCTGCTTATTGTAGTGGTTGGGTTATTAAAACAATTTATAAAAATATTGGTTATTGTGAAATGTGTAAAAGTGATTTAGAAGGGGATGGTGAAGAAATCTATTCAAAATTTATAACTATGAAAAAATATTCAGAAAAATGCAATCTTCACTATCCCAATAAACATTTGCTGGAATGCCTATTGCATATAGAAGAAATCACATTGTTAATTTTATCAACACAGTGTGAATCGGATCAAATATCCGAATATATAAAATTGGTAACCACTTCTCTTGTAACATTAAATTTTGTGACATGCGAAAGTCATAAAGAAAAAGTTAAAGAACTTATAATATGTAAAGGAATTTCCTTGATGATAAATGACTGGTGTAAAGAAATAAATAATATATTAAATGGTAAAAATATAGTTTTTGATGAAAATTGTCCTATGAAAATGTTAGCGCACAGATATTTTGTATCACATAAAAGTAAAAATAAAAGTTTTAAATGATTTACATATTTGTTTTTTATTTCTTTTACCTTGTTTAGCAATTGGTTATGTGCAGTTTTATTTTGGTAGATTTTTTTTCCAAATTAATGCACTGTTGCATTGTTTTGGAAAAAAATCTACCGAAATAAAACTGCGCCTCAAAATAATATTTGGAATAATATCTGGATACGAACCATGAACGACGAAAGCACCGTGTTACAAGCAGAAGCGAGTACGGAGCTTGAGAACTAGATGGCGCCTCTTTCTATCAAAACCTTGAGACGGCTATCTATACGTAGTACTTATTCTTATCTATGGTTCCGCTATCAAGTTAATAGTGCGCAAGGCGCGCGTGAGCGGCGCCTCGGCCAGCAGGTTGGTCCGCGCGCGCGGGAGCGCCAGCAACCGCGGCGCGCGCCGCGGCATATTGAGTTGTGCGATGTGGAAGTCATTGGGGGAGGCCTATGTTCAGCAGTGGACGTCCTGTGGCTGAAATGATGATGATGATGATGATGAGATGTCTATCTGAAACTTAGATAAATAATATTATGAAAATAATTAATTTCTATCAAGGTAAACACATTGAATATGGATGTTTGAAAGTTAAAATGAATTATGTAGAGCCTAAAACTTGGCTATTCGGGCCTAGCTATTCATACAGGGGGCCTAGTGTGAGTTTTCATCAAACGCGCTCACGAGCGCGTCAAAAAATGACATGATTGTACAGCGCTCCTAGCGGGAAACGTTCAAAAACTAAAATTTTCATACATTTTTAAACGCGCTCACTAGTGAGCGCGTTTAACCCTTTGATGTAAACTCACACTAAGTTTGATGTAAACTCACACTCAGCCCACAGGTCTCATATCCGCAGAGGGATGGTGATTACATCTAAAACTGTTTCCTACTTACTATTTATGAACGTGGCACGAGTATTATATCAAAGGTCAACATCGAAGGTTTCTTTTTATTGAAGAACAGTAACAATTTTTGCGACTCCAATGTTTCTCTCATTCGTTCCCAATAATAGCCTCTTTACGCCATGTGACCTTTCCAGTGGGTGTATTTTACAAGGTTTATTTTCTACCAATCGACTGCAATTCGCCTGAAGCCCTAAGGAAATTGGAGGAATATCGTAACAAATTAAGGTGCATCGTTATTTCTGCCGCCATCGTCCGATTTCCCTAGAGCTGTTAGATGATACCGGTAAACAACTTAGATTACATGATAGCTACTTATTTGCAATCCAACTAATGATCAAGTAACATAAGTAGGAGCTTCAAAGGTACGCTGCGTGAAGGAATATTCTTGGAATCTTGGAAAATGCTTTATGAAGCCTCCATAGTATCGCATTTTTCACATTTGAACGAGTTATAGCTTGAGGCCTTTTGTTTATTTTTTGTTGATAACAGTATAAATAAATATACTTACCTACTTGCTATAAAATTATATTAAGTAAAAGATAAAACATTTCCTATATTTAAAATTGGTTTTCTTTAATTTTTGAAGATTCGTGTGCGAATTTAGATGGCAATAAATGCCTCCAAAATAAAGGAAGGCAAATTAAAAAAGTTTTTTGACAAGTTTCAATCGTTCCAAGACTATTGCAGGTAGCTTTATTAGATGGAAAAATCCAGAGGAGTATTAACTTTATGGAAAAACCAAAAGGTTTGGCATTTTCAAACTAAAGGATCACTTATTCGACGGATAAAGGATATTATCCGAGATCAAAGTTAACAAATGATGTTTCATTTCTGTAGGGTAATTCAAGTGCAATCTGTCATTTCAATCTATTCTATTTGTCATTTAGCTTGTTTAATCTGTGCTGAATAAAGTGCACAATATTTAAGCAGGATATGGTTGCACGCGGATTTTTAGAGAGTGAAATCTTTTGGCCAATAGAAAACGTCATAATAGTTATTATATGAACTGGGATTGGTCAATGACTTTTGAAATTAAAATCCGATGGCCTGAAAAAATCGGTTTTCCAACAAACGTCAGTTACGCGCAAGGAGGTTTAGCTATTTATCCATCGAAGTTAATAAGGGAGAAGACATAAGACTAATTTTATTATTTGCCTGCCGCGACCCGGTTTTTACGAACAATGACGATGACGAACGATGAACCAGTAACGAGGAGCACACTTAGCAATGCTTCCAGGTTGCGCCTCGGTATCAATTAAGTAACATTTTCCGTTAAGTTTACTTTATGGCCAACTAAAGGACTTTTGCCGTCTCCATGGACAAACTCGAAGTATGATAACTACAGTCATTGTCAAAATTTTGCACTGCCATTGCCGCTGGATACCATATATCGCTACTATATTCATAGATAATAGACTTTCAGTTAATCGTCAAAATTGACATTGTTTTTTAAATAACAACAAATGGTATGAATTTTTAAATGTGATATTTTTATAAAGGTAAGTCCCCAAAACAACATTTGATAGCCTATTTTCTTTCGTTGGCATCTAAGTTCCTGTTTTCTACATATAAATGTTACTACTACCTATTGGATAAGTAACTAAGAACTTTGTCGTTTATTCCATGTGAAGAAAATCCCTAAAAGCCCATTTGTAATAATATTCTTACTAAACACTGCTGAAAAAGGACTAAACTTCTGAGCTATGAACGTATAATCCAGTAGCATTAAGTAGGTAGGTACGTATAGCGACGTTGGAACTTGATATAGAAGTTAGCTGTTTTATATTTTTTTTCACAGCAGAAATCTTTATCTTTGATCTTAATATCTGATCGTACGTATTGTCTTTTAAAATATTACATTTGCCTAAATAAAAATAACCGACCTGCTGCTTATGTAAATTATAATTATTTATAACCCTACTTACAATGCATAACAATCATAATTAGGTATTAGGTATAACCCTACTTAACAATGCATAACAATCATAAGATAGTTTGGCGTATAAGTAGGTAGGTAGGTACTATCTAGGCCGAAGGTGGAAGCGATCGACCCGGAAATATTCTCAACCATCTCAACTATCATAATATGTATTTAGAACAGTCCCTCCTTACCAATGATATTATAGATAATACCATTGCTCCTTACCATCAATGCAATCGAGCAGACAAAGGACATTGATAAAAATCGCCCTAAGATTTTCAAAGACTTAGTATGTACCATAATTTTATGTATATTTTATTTATTTACTTGCAAGTGTCCAAACCTATCGGACAAGTTGCAGTTCGAAAAAATATTTTAAAAGTATTTAAACGAAATCAAAGTCACCGACATATTGACAGAGCAGAGACAGAGATGCGCTTTTTTAATTCGATTTAAGTAAATAATGGTATGATCGATTAGACTAGAGTCTAATCATTAGACCTTTAGACGGGCGCAGATCCGCCGCGCCCGCAGCGCTTCAGTGGATTATTGCATTTTATGTATATTTAATCACATTTATTTACCTACATTTACATATTTACTCTTTTCTTTAAGTGTAGACACTGTTTATGTATAAGTCCACTATTGCATGCCGTGGCAACCTATAATTAAGGCAGCACTTAGATTAAGTTAAATACGTTGTAAATATTGATTGTCTTCCAGTGTATGTCTTGTTGGTTGTCCTATTAAATAAATAAAATAAATATTTATAGCAACACAATGTTTAAAAATAAAATTTTTCAAAAACGATCAATTTAATCGATTATGTCTATTCTAAATGGACATCCCTATTTGTTAGTCAAATTGTCATTCACTCGCATCACCTTTTCTCTCTCACTCACTCTTGCTGTGTTGCTGTCTTGCTTGATCCTTCTTTGTGATTCGTTTGTGTTTTAGCTTTTATTTTTGGAACTTTATTAACTACAAACTTGGCTATTCAAACGGACTCTGATTGATTGCAATAACGACATACTCAGCCTGGGATTTACTGTTTTTGTGTGGCTCGGCCAAGGCTCGGCTGGTGGTTCTATGGTGTTAGAAAATGAGCAACATAATTATACACAACAATGGGCAGCACCTCGATCGGTAAGTACCTACATTTTGCTCTGCAATCTTATGATTATGTACTAGCCTTGCCAAACTTCTGAATTGCCATTCTCATGGCGGGTTGTCTTGAAATGAATGTTCCGCTATTATCTGTGGTTCAACCCTGGACAGTGTGGACAGCCAGGCCCGATTCGATTGTAAGAAACTAGTCGATGGTACAGCGCAATGGAGGCATGAGCGAAACAACAATTATGTTGACAATCCAGCTGGTTTTGGTGTAAATCTAAGGAATTATTTACTTTGACACTATCTCCCTGCTCTCAATGAAAGCTTGTTTTGTTTTGTTTTTTGGAACTAAGACTACTAGATTATTATTTTTTGTAACTAAGTTTGTAACACGTCATAATTAATTATTATAACAACAATGCTTATTTACTAAAGCTGTTTAACCCTACCCTCTGACCCAAAATTCTACTAACAGCACATAATATTGAATTATCATTTTTTTTATGGTTTGCGGCTCAATTTATTCAACGCACAGGAGTATGTGTGGCATGGCATGCAATGAATCTATTTATTTTTACAGGTTACAGCTCATGATCTTATATGCACAACATGTTGGACCCAAGCCCAAGATACAACACAAATGCATCTACTTCAAATCTTAGCAGAAAATGTGTGCTTTGCAGTAGAACACTAGAGCCTAGAACACGTTCACATCAGCTCATGTCCCTGAGAACTAACACTCAACATCATATTAACATCAGGAACATAATTGTGGAACGACTAACTCCATTAGAGGTAATGCACGCTAAAGTCCTTATTTAATAAAATGTTATTGGCTATACAATCAGTCTAATTCTTGTAAAGTTATTGGTTTCTGTAAATTAATACTAAAATAAAATAATTTAAGTGCGGGACATTAAAAAACTGATAATTTTTTTAAACTTATTTCTAATTATTATTATTTTTAAACAGGTTACTGCAAATGACTACATCTGTGGGGCTTGTCACTCATTATTGCAAAGAGATACCACACCTACTTCACAAGACTCTCCAGATATGCCAACCGGTGCCCCGGTAGGTCACCAACAAGTTTGTGTTGGATGTGGTTGTTCATTATTGCGAACTTGAAGTCATTGTTTGGATACAGAGAATAATCAAGATATATTAAACATTGTTCGAAATTGGATTCAACCCAGAGAGGTAAGAGCCCTGCCAGTTTTATAATACATAAAAATAATTATGCCGGTTTATTATAATAATAAAAAAGGTTTTTTCCGAATCAGCCTTCCCATCCTTCAACTCCTTCCATTGCTTTCAATCTGCCACTACTCTCATCCATACAGGTTATACAGGGTGGAAACGATAAGTGATCTCACTCGATTATTTCTAAACTACACAAGATATCGAAAAACTGGTTACTCATCCTGAAAGAGCTTCACGAGCTCTTTCTAACGGTATCAGTAAATAGTTACAGAATTAAATGAAAATTCAATGTTTTCAGCCTCCATACTAAATGTATGCCAGCCACACAATATTAAAAGTGTTATAGATCACTTATCGTTTCCACCCTGTATAATACAAATAGACTTATATTATTAAAATATTGCAATATTATTACTTACATAATATTAAACATAATTTTTACTATTATAAAGCCAGTTAAAAATTCCCTGAGCCAAATAAACTCAGTAAAGTTTTATTTATACTTCCTGCATAACAACAGACTACTCTTTTAAACTACCACTATTCTCACTCTCAATCCTCGTTCCTCATTCATCCCTTTCGTTTCCTCCATAGACCAATCATTCCTCATCATTCAGCGTTCAAATCATAAATTATCTTTCATCACTCATCTTACTATTCCGTTACACACAAAAGTCGTTAATCCTATATAAATATTGCTCTTCTTATTGTTGAACTGTGAATCTGATGTTTTATTTTATTTTCAGATTCGTCCTTCAGATCTTCTTTGCCATAGATACTATCAGAGAGCACGAATTACTACAGTTGGTGCTTATTTAATGAAGCTGAGGACCGGTGATTCAGATGACAGAATAGCTACATTACTTGGCATTTCAAGGAGTACTCTTACAAAATATGTAATGAAAGCACGCAGTATGATGGAGGAACATTTCGTACCAGCACATTTAGGGTTACAACATATTAGTAGAGAGGAAGTAGCCCAAAGAAACCTTTATGTTCCAGTCTCTTTTCGGGAAGCCAGGAAACGATTTACCACAAAGAAAGGCTATTGTCATCATGGATGGTACATACATACATTTATGTGCAAAAAAGTAGCAATTATGCATACCAAAAAAAAAAACTTATTCCCTATACAAATATCGGAATCTCGTTAAACCATTTATGGTACTTTGTTGTGATGGCGACATCATTGATGTATTGGGCCCATATTTAATAGAAAATGTAGAACATGACCATTAATAAATAATAAGTACCTACATACGTATTTTCATTTATACCTACATAACTGCCTACTTA
Organism: Ostrinia nubilalis; assembly: GCF_963855985.1. NCBI lineage: Eukaryota > Metazoa > Arthropoda > Insecta > Lepidoptera > Crambidae > Ostrinia > Ostrinia nubilalis. Next base: position 4,352,647 of record NC_087091.1, on the reverse strand, counting down.
CCCTTGGGTCGGAATAAAGATATTTTTGGATTTAAATGTAAGTAAAATATATTAACTTCTTTTTAAAAAATGTTTGGCTTTTCCGTAGGCATTCCTATTTTTCCAATACGCAAAGTTCTATTTGCTGCTATTCATACGGTTTGACAAAGGGGTTCTTTATCGATCTACGATTTAAAGTGTAATTAAGACGTCTCTCCTACATATCTATACCTACTTATAATAAATCTGTAGAGAGGTCAATTCTGTACATGAAATATAATTTTCAAAATAACTATCAGGGGGTGATACTGATGCCAAAAATGCAATCAGTAAAATTTTTGTCTGTCTGTCTGTCCGTCTGTATGTTCCTTATAGAAACAAAAACTACTCGACGGATTTTAACGAAACTTGGTACAATTATTCTTCATACTCCTGGGCAGGTTATAGTATAGGTACTTAGGAATTCTCACGGGAACAGGAATTAGCGGGAAAATCCTTTTGTATGAAAAATCTAAACCGCTTAAGTTAGACGCTTTAAATTTCGCACGTAGGTACTTTAGTAAACTAATTCCCACGGGAACGGGAATTCGCATTATTATACATATAATTCTTGACAATAAATAGTTTTATTAGCAACTAGCGGCCGCCCGCGACTTCGTACGCGTGGATCCCGTTTTACCCCCTTCATCTATCTTACGCGGTTTAGATTTTTTCGTTCAAATGTTTTTTCCCGTTCACGTGGGAATTTTGCAATATCCTGTTGTAACTAAGCTTTAAGTTTATTAAGATACCTACATGTCAAATTTCAAGCGTCTAACTAAAGCGGTTTAGATTTTTCATACAAAGGGATTTTCCCACGAATTCCAGTTCCCGTGGGAATTAGTTTACTAAAGTACCTACGTGCGAAATTTAAAGCGTCTAACTTAAGCGGTTTAGATTTTTCATACAAAAGGATTTTCCCGCTAATTCCTGTTCCCGTGGGAATTCCTAAGTATACTATAACCTGCCCAGGAGTATGAAGAATAATTGTACCAAGTTTCGTTAAAATCCGTCAAGTAGTTTTTGTTTCTATAAGGAACATACAGACAGACAGACAGACAAAAATTTTACTGATTGCATTTTTGGCATCAGTATCACCCCCTGATAGTTATTTTGAAAATATATTTCATGTACAGAGTTGACCTCTCTACAGATTTATTATAAGTACCTATAGAAGATAGAAAATGGAAATCGATGCCTCCTAAGTAAATAATCGTAAGCCACAAAATATCAATTTTGATTTTATAAGCATTTTATAATTACTAAAATACGTATTATCGAACCCGCGAACAAAAATTGCAATATCATTTAAAATAAAAGATTTTTCACACGTATTCAATCGTATGTAATCCACGATCGCATCGTATACTATCGTAATGTCCTGTGCGATCGTCTACAGGGGAGAAGCGGTTTGGTTCACCGCTAGCGAGCGCATACTATTAGGTAAGTAGTAATTACAGATTTCCTTTTGGTGTTGAAAATTGCCTTATATTTTGTTACTAGCTATTCAAAACTATAGTAATTAACACATACGATTCTTTACGTTCCTTTTTTAAGCTAACAAAGTATCGTATGTTTTACATACCATGATAAACGTTGTCAATTAAATTTATTTTTTATCGTATGTAATACATACGATTATTAACGTGGTTTGTTTTCGTACGTTTGATATTGTATGTGCAATTTAATATTGTTTACGTTGGTAAATTGAGTATTTATTCCTATTGTAACGTTTAATTACGATTTTTTCGTCTTCGTTGTGAAGTTAAATTATATTTTATGTTTGTGTTTTTTTAATATTTTCAGATTCGCCATTGCCTGAAGGAGCTGATTTAATAGAAATCCAAGCATTTTCTAATTTGATCTCCAGTGATTTACTTAGTGATGAAGGTACTTCGATCCTACTAATATTATAAATGCGAAAGTTAGGATATCTGGATATCAGGATGTCTGGAAATTTGTAACTCTTTCGTGCAAAAACTACCGAACAGATTTTGATGAAACTTTACAGTATTTTTGTTTATAACCCAGAATAACATAACATATAGGCTATAATTTATGACGATCTGTGACAAACTAAATTTCTTTAATTAGTGACATTTTTATGTATTTTTATAAGTAATCAATAATAGGTAAAAAGCTTTATAACTAAAAAAAGTAAATCTAATTCACTCTCAGCATTATGATTAAAAGAATCTACAAGAAGATTGTGATAGAATTGGTGATGCACCGCTGGAATGACACCTCTAGTACATAGGCTTACCAAGTATTTTTTTTAACTTTGGTTATAGGTAGCATATTTTATGGTTAAAAAGGAAGCAAACATCAGAGTAATCTTGCTGTCGTCGTCTCGTGTTAGTTTTAGTAACAACAGTCATATATTGAGACTCATCCAAATGATATTTATAATGGAGTTTATTTGAACACAATATCACCGTTCAAGTTCTTAGTCCAATTTTTACAGCCTAAGATTGACTCAAAATCCAAAAATTTGGTATGATGCAACTCGATTACAGTAAGTCCCATCTTGTTTAGCCCATCGTACCAATGAAAACCATTCTAAAGGAGTATAAATACATTTATTTTTGGCACATCTTTCAATCAAAGCATGAAACTACAACCATGTACTGTAATCGAGTTGGATCATACCAAATTTTTGGATTTTAAGTCAACCTTAGGCTGTAAAAATTGGACCAAGAACTTGAACGCTGTTGTGCAATGGATGAAAATAAAAGAAGTCAAGGTGCTTCCTTCTGAGCCAAATAAACTCCATTATAAATATCATTTGGATGAGTCTCAATATATGACTGTTGTTACTAAAACTAACACGAGACGACGACAGCAAGAGTACTCTGATGTTTGCCCCCTTTTTAACCATGTGCTACTATAACCAAAGTTAAAAAAAATACTTGGTAAGCCTTTGTACTAGTGGTGTCATTCCAGCGGTGCATCACCAATTCTATCACAATTTCTTGTAGATTCTTCTAATCATAATGCTGAGACTGATTCAGATTAAATTTTTTTGGTTATAAAGTTTTTTACCTATTATTGATTACTTATAAAAATACATAAAAATGTAACTAAATAAAATAAATATCTTTAAAAGTCCAGTAGAAAAAAATAACTCATAACTTAAACTTAATTGATTTCAGAAAAAAACAACACAATTTACTGAATTATCATTAATTATTATTCAATATTCATGTTACCTATTATATAGATTCCTTATGTACAATTTTTGAATAATATTAGAGGCTCTAATAAGATTAAATACTATTTTTTTTAAAGTAAGAACAATAACGATGTAACTTTGTTAATTGATTTTATCAATTAAGAATAGATTTTGCTTATTTTAAGGTTAATAAAGAAGATAAATATTCCTTTTATCACTTTATAAATAAAACTTTTTAATTTAATCGTAATTGCTATGTTTCAAAAATATTCAATGTTTATTAGAAAACAAAAATAAAAATTATTTGATCTCGTCAGTTAATTACTTTTGATTTAATTATTTGTAATAACTTCACGTTCTATGTTAATTTAAAACTATTTTAATTATATTTTCATAAGAAAGAAAGACTCGTGATTCTTTGGTACAAATTAATAAATATGGTATTTAAAACAGAGGTTTCATTTCAAGACTTTCATTGTGTTCAAATTGATTTTGTGAATCCTTTTGTCCAAAATAGATGAGTACCTAATTGAATAATTTAGTTTTAGCATGAATTTACAATGAAAAATTAATAAATATGTAACATACCTTCGACAGTATAAATGATTATGTTCCCGTACAATGGAGTATGTGGCTCTTACTATATATTTTACCTACAGCTAGACAAAGTAAATAATTGTATAGTTATGTTACGATTTCTATGACTAATTTTATCCGCCGTAAAACACCGTAACAACAATATCTCCAAAACTACAATATATTTACAAATAAATGTTATTGTATGAGAATACACCTTAAATTGACTATAAGTTTTGAAAAAATCGTATCCCTAGCTCAAAAGATGGAAAAACTGCACACATAAATATCTTTAAATGGCTCTACTGTAAAGTTTGGTTTTAAGACATACGATAGTTTACTTAGGAGGCATCGAAATGTACTTCTGTTATGCTAATAACCTCAAAATCTGAAGCATTTTTCCTATTGTAACGAATCTCCCGCTTATCCGTGCTTTAAGTAGGGGAACCTGTTGAACCTTGGACAGAGTTGTACCTAAAACAATTGTATATATTTTTTAAATTATGCGGTTTTATGAAAAGTTGTCTAGCGTATTACATACGTTATTTGTCAACATTAACGTGAAGTTAGCTAAGATTCGCCGACGCCGTGCAAGTACAAGAAAAAATGGTAATTTAATATTTTACACTGACGCAGTGAGATTTTGGAGGTTTACTTAATGTCAATTTATGAAAAATGTTGCATGTTTGACAAAACGGTTATAGTTAGAACATAATCTTTATATATCTAGCTACTGGACGATATGAGTTTCAGATCCTAAGCTCAAATGGAAGTGGGTTTATTATGCTTATTAAGTGAAGTAGGCGTAATGTTGTACCTTGACCACCCAACTAGCGATGTACCTTGGTCACTGATTTTCATTACATTTTAATGAGAATTTTATTGTAATAAAAAAACATACTATACTGTTAAAGAAACAATGCCCCGAAGACCTCAAAACAGCAATTTAAAGTCTGTTTTTGATATATATTTTTTTAATTTCTAATGTTTTTTAAATTTACGTTTAATGTATCTTCATATGACTTTTTTAAGATTATTATTGTTGATAAAGCGGTTTTAATGGATATTTTGCTAGAATTTAAGTTAAATGATAAGAAATAAAAAAAACTAGATTGCAAGTTAAAGCCACTCCAGCGCGTATTTTGTCCTACACGACATAACATATCAACATTCAACAAAATTTTCTAGAAAAAATGTTGAATATTGTCATATTTTTGTTGATTGTGTAAGGCTGAACATGGACTGGAGAGCCGGCTTAAACTTAAGTGATTTGTTGCCATAAAATTGTGAAAAATAATTAGTACAAATAATATGGATGAGGATCTTTTTTTAAAAATACTTTTACTTAGATATTGTTGCTAATAACTGTAATAATTGGTATTTCAAATAATAATTTAACAGAAAATTAACAAATTGAAGCGAATATAATCATTTATTTAAATTTAAATAGGTACAACGTACACGGTCCAAGGTACATCTGGTTTGTTGTACCTAGGACAGTTTTCCCTTTTTTTTTCTAGCAGCTAGTATGCCCAAATTTTTAAAATTATACACAATTTTATGAATGAATTATGTAGTTAATTAAATGATCTTTAAATATAACTGCACTAGACAAGTTTAACTATCACCATTATTTTTCAAAAAATCAAAATTCGAAAAACTGGCCTAAGTACAACAGGTTCCCCTATCTACACTAATATTATAAAGAGGAAAACTTTGTTTGTTTGGTTGTAATGAATAGACTCAAAAACTATTGGACCGTTTTTATTAAATTCTTTCACCATTCGAAAGCTACATTATCCACGAGTAACAGGCTAAATTTTATTTTGGAAAATAATAGGGTTCCGTAAAATATGTAGGTACCTAATGTAGGCCACGCGCGCGAAGCCGCGAGCGAAAAGCTAGTGGAGTATAAGGTGACAATCGTTAAGTAATTTCACATATAAAAATCATTATTTCATTGCTTGGGGGTCTTGGGGCGAACGATGTATGGACGCAGAACAATATCCTTTATTTTCAAATTTAAGCAAAAAGCATTCTGTGGTTATAAAATACCTATGCTTATTTGCACCTAGTTTATCAATCACCATGTTAATTCCATGCTTTCTATCCAGTCGACTGCTCTAACGACAAGGGTGGGCAGTCGTTGAGATGACAGCGCGAAAATCGTCGGCATCCACTAATTATGACCCTTATGTACCACTATATTGACAAAGTTCTCCGTCTTCGTACGCGATATTGGAAATTTGGCATCTACCATCGGCTGATCTGACATTAGGCGTAGTCTGGCTTTGATATTCAATTTTCAACTGTATTACCTTGACAATCAGTTCAAAATTGATTACTAGAAAATTATTTGACAGACGATTTCTACTCTCGACAAATGCATTTGAATTAGCCCACTGCTCTACTTTTAGTTTTCGGTTTGAGGTTTACTCCGTAACCGTCATATTTGATACGCGATTTGCATCCACAACGACTAAATTCTTTTTTTTTGTATTAAATAAAAGAATTAAAACACGATTGTTTTCTGTAAATGTATCGAAACTTTTCCCTAATAACACGTAGGCTACAATAACGCCCGTATTCACAAACGATGCTTGCTTAAGTGAAGCAGCAAATCGAACGCACAGCGTTAGATAGTGCTCTGTGATTGGTTCGTGTGTCACCCTGTGCGACCACGCGCACTATGAGACATCATAGTAATGTTTGTGAATACGGGCGTAATTCTCAAGGGAAACCGACGAGAATAACATTCTACTATATCTAAGAGTAAGTAAGACTCCCCGCAGACTAAAGACTTTTAGTCGGCCGATACTTAATTGGGCCCGATTCTAATTTGTATGAAGAATCGGCCGATACCAATGTGGGCTCTTCCATACATGTTCATATTGATTAACGGCCTGATCGATTAACTATCGGCCGACAAAAAGTTTGTAGTCAGCGGCTAGGCTAAAACTTAATTATAACAGTGCTGAGCCACTTAGGCCCGTAAGCCGGCTTAGCCCCAACATTGGCCTTCAGGAGCACAAACTTGTAGGGGGGACCGAGGAGAGTTGTATCGGAGGAGAGTTGTGACATTGTTGATTTTTAGAAACCTAAGTTCCGATAACCGAATACTGAAGTTCTTTGGTCACGTCTCTAGAAATGAGAACTCGATGGAGAGACTGGTAGTTCAGGGCCAGGTTGAAGGCAAGAGAGCACGCGGTCGATCGCCAACCCGCTGGATAGACGCCATCACAAAGGCCACTGAGTCCACCTTGGTCCAGTGTACTCACGACGCCTCTAATCGTCAGAAATGGAAGCACCTCACCAGGAGAGCTACCCTCGGAGATAACATCACCCCACCATGTACCTCGTCAGCGCAACCACGACCACTCTGACAAGAGTGCCCGACTAAGAAGAAGTACCTACCTATCAGTGATGTGAACAACACCTCTACGTGACCACAACCGCTCTGCCAAGAAGAAGAAGAAGCAACAGCGCGTGTTTGTTAGTTCGAGACTTGAACTAAAAACGCGGACTGTTACGAGCTCGCTAGTAGTTGAAAGTTCCAAAAAAGGACAATGTCACAGCTCTCCCCGGTCTCCCCTAACATTTTTGCTAAGTTCCGTATTAGTATGTGAGGAACACGATGATATCCGCAATCCATCAATCTTGCAAAGCCACAAGAAACCTTTATTCGTTTCTTCTCGTGATCTTTTGCACATCGTGATATCGTTATGTCTGTCTAGTTCTTCTAACATTGTTTCGTTATAAATAATGCAAACGTTATTTGGTCTGTAAAACATTGCAGATTTTAATTTAAATATCAATTGGTGCTTAAAATTTGAATTCCTATTTCATATGTCGTGACGAAAAAGTGAAAAAAGTTAAATTATCACGTGTATGTGAAAGAGAGTATAAACTAAAAAAAACATACGGGTCGAATTGAGAACCTCCTCCTTTTTTTGAAGTCGGTTGAAAACAAGCCTTTGAAGTAGGGACATGGGTGAACCTACTAATTTAAAAAATGCGCATGTGTTTTGTTTTCATTTATTCAGAATACGGAACTGAAACTATTTTTGATATTGCGTTGTTTAAAGAATTCCGCGTTATTTTTAGCGGCATTTATTTTTGGCATTGCTCGCTCACCGTCGGTAACGTTCGCGTGGGCCAAATAAATGAATGTATAACTATTTTTAACGCTCATCGTGCGGAAAAATCTCATTTGTCAAGTGTCGATTCCTGACAATTTGCGGGGGTGACTGGCACAATGCATTATGCTCGCGTTGTCAGAGAATTGAATAAGTATCTGCTTGCTGCAGCCAATTTTTCTAAAACGTGACCATTCATCGGTATGAAGACTGCCAAATTAATGTAGGTCAGGTCATCTGAAATTTATATTAATTTAGAAACTCTACACGCATGGTTTCTGTATTTTTGTGTGATTTTCACCATTAATATTTTGATGAATTCCACACAATATTGTATTTTGCCGTCGTCTATAGACACCCGTAGTCCGTAGTAGTAGTAGTAGCAGCATTTAGTTGCATATCAGGCTTACAATGGTAAAGACATTCCTTGATCTCTTTCTCAAGCTGTTTTTGCTCTTTGTTTCTTAATTTCTATTAATTGATGTAAAATTTTGTATGTCGCTTGATCGTGGCTTCGCCCGCGTGGAGTTTTGTCTGTCACAGAAAAACTTTATCGCGCGCGCCCCTTTTTCAAAAACAGGTATTAAAACTATCCAATGTCCTTTCCCGGGACTCAAACTATATTTATGCCAAATTTAATCAAAATCGGTTCAGTGGTTTAGGCGTGAAAGCAATACAGACAGACAGAGTTACTTTCGCATTTATAATATTAGTATAGATTAAGAAATACCTAAACATATCGAAGCACATATACGCGACCAAGAAAATAAATAACCCGTCTTTAAAACACTTGGTTTACCCATTTCCCAGACAATCGAATGCCATCCCTTTGTGCCAGTTTAAACCAGTGGATACTCGTTTGTGGGTTAAAGAAAATCGCTTTGAGAAATGCATGAGTTGCTTTTGGCTGGATATACGAATTCCCGCTGAGAATGGACCTGCGATTTATTGGCTTGCACTTTGTGCGACGACATCAAGCAAAATCTTGGCGTCTTATGTGGTTGGAATAGGTCTGCTTTTGCAACAAAAAGGGGTGGATTGTACTGGGATGCCTGGATTACAAGGTCGTCTTGAATCCCGTACTGGGGAGCAATTCTCGTGCTCTATTGAATAGATATTAGTTTGTATCTTAACTCAGGTGAAAATTATGTAGGTACTCGACGTACTCGTACCAGCTGAAAATATGCAAGCGAGTGCAATAGAGATTGTCACGCAAAAAAGAGGAATTATCATTTCAATCGTGTGGGTTTTAATAACTGAGCGCACACAAGGTCGGACAAGTCACTTATTCTCACAGAATCCATCTCTTACCAAATACAAAAAAAAAAAATACAAATATTAGACTATGTCTGAAACAAGCTTGGCTAAAATGGTTCTAAATGGTCCGTACAAGTTTCCCTTGCACCCATTTTCTAAACAGTTTGTATTTTAGGTACAAAATTTATGTAGAGTGCAAATCAAGTCTTCTGCCAACGATTCGATTCGAATCTATTAGCGCCGACAAAAGTAGGTTAATACAGGATACATCGGGGTGATTTCTACTATGCGAGAATTGCCCTCCTAGGTAAGGAAGATTTATCTTTACATATCTAAGGGGAGTGCAATATTTCGTGTACATATTCCACGGGAAAGGGAATATTATTCAACCGTATGCGCTTAAGGTACAAGTATGAATGTATGCTTGATTGTGACATCCTGTAGCTTTTACTCTTCAGTTAGGAGCACAAAAATGTATGCACAACGTAATTAATTTATTTCGCTAAAATCCTTATTTTAATTCCAATGAAAATGTATTTTATTACGTTTGTGTTTTTCGGACGACAGTTAATATTCTTCGGCTTTTTGCAGCTTTTTGTAGTGTCAATTTATGTATGAATTAGGTTCAATTTATGTACCGCAGGGTTTAAAAATGTAGTAAGTTAACCTATATCACGAATATTTATTCTATAAAAACCCGCATTTTCCAGCTGAACTCACTTTATGCACTAGACGTGCCAAGCGTGGGCATTCTCCTTAGCATTCTCCCCCGTATAAAAAAAACGTAGGCGGAGACCTTTAACACTTTAGCAGTATTATTTTCCCACCGACTAGTGTTGTGGTCACGTACAGCGTCAGATGTGTCGTGTTTTTATGTCGACTACGTGTTTGCTCGCAGCCCTAAAATGATTTGTGTACGCGCGAACTGGCGGAAACTGTGGATCACTTAAAACGTCGGCCAAAAGGATTTGAGACCAGAATTGGCTCGGTATGAGGAATGCTTTTATTTGAACCGAATTTTTGACTGAGCTGTCGTAAGTGACACAGAGTTGGTACTTCGTTTGTTTTAGTAATATGCGGACGTTTATGGTGACTGATATTCTTCTGCCACTTCTTTTCAGCACAAATCAATATGTTGTTCCCAATTTTAGAGGTGGTTTCCCAAGCTATTTGGGACGCAAGTGCCCTGAAAAGAACTTACATAATAGTAAAGGGTTTGAATTTAAATATTGCGGGTTTATAACTACCACATGAAAATATGAATATTACTCAATGTATTTTGAAGTATAGTTCTAGTGGGCGTTTGAGTGTGTGTGGAAGAATGAATTAGACATGCATAAAGAAGAATGAAAGTCAAAGTCATTAAGACTTGAATTAATCAGACCGTCAGTTATTAATTATAACATCATTGTCAAAGGCTTAATTGACTAAAGCAAAATTGTTTTCTCTACCGACTTCAGAATTAAAAATGTTTTCAACGCAATTAATTTAGGCTTTCAAATTCTTTCTAGAACCCTTCCTGTCAAAGGTCCCGTTCTGGCTCCGTCAGTCAGACTTCGCTGCAAATAATGAATTCCCTCGTCGCCATTATACATTTCTTGCCTTGACCTTCGCGTCAGACGAAGCTTCGTAATGAATGAAGACATCGTAGAAATAGACGGAGTGGGCTCAATACGTTGATTCATTCGTTTCAGCAAAATGACGTCCACCGCTGGACAAACAAGGAATTTTCATAACGACCGGCTCTCCGCTGCACGCATCCATGTGCTTCCCATGGGCTCAGTACCTACAGAAAAGTAACAAATAAATAAACAAAATAAAACATTGGTTTCCAATGGTTTACCTGATTGGGTAGAATAACACCGTTTATCCAATTAACTTTAATTTAGAGTTAGCTTTTTGACTCGTTTTAGAAGCTTTTCATTCAATTTAAATAGTTAATTGAGATTCGCAAACGGATGACTTCATGCACGTTCCTATTTCCCTTACAAAATTTATGGGAGAGTCGCGTTTCAACACCCCTTAAAAAGTAGGTATGTCAATTGACTAATCTACTACCTTATATTTTACTAGCATTCCGCCCGCGTCTTCGCTCGCGTGGAATTTTGTCTGCAACAGAAAAACGTTATCGCGCGCGTCTCTGTTTCAAAAATCGGGATAAAAACTATCCTATGTCCTTCCCCGGAACTCAAACTATGTCTATACAAAATTTCATCAAAATCGGTTCAGTGGTTTAGGCGTGAAAGAGAGACAGACAGACATACAGAGTTACTTTCGCATTTATAATATTAGTATAGATATAGATTGCACCGTTTAATACCCTGTTTACCTAACATGTGTCATTAGGGTAGTACTAAGAGCTGTCCAAAATTATATGACGAATCCCTAAAATTACACAAAATGGAGATACTGTCATAAATTCTGTTGTAATGATACCGCAAATTAATGAAGCCCTCTAATAGTCAACTTTTTGGAGAATCAAGGACCAACATCTGATTAACAGACGTGCATTGGTTCCTCCGAAAAAAATATACTCTTCCTAAGAAATTATAATTATTCACTCTTGGAATAATAATTGTTATTCTAGGAAGAAAAAATAAAACAACTATGACACTTCAGGTTCATACTTAATGAAATCTGCCATAACTTCTTTATTACTCGACTACAAGTCTATCTAATGATCTGGTCTACTCGTTAAGACTTTTTGGACTTTAAATTCCTGGATTGAATGACCAGCTGGGATAGAAATAGGTACTTATTTTTTGGGATCGTTCCTAACTTAGTCTAGAACAATAATCCGGATCTCTACAAAGAAAAAATATTACGTATTCCAGGCTGTAAGTTAAGCCGTTGAAAAAGAAGGGTATTAGGTATGCCAACTTTTATATTAAGTTTGACAAATTTCCAGACTTCAGTGGCAATCGAGGCAAATAAGGCTTTTTTAGAGTTTCTCTAACAAAATCATTGTACACGTGCCTGAAAACAAACTCATATGATTAAGTACATAGCCTCCAGTATCACGCAGAATATTCGAGAAAGGCTGAATGCGAGAAAAATGATTTGTTCAGGGATTGAAAAAAGTAATACCCTTTTATTTGAATTTCTGAATACATCACTACGTGCTCTTAGAAACTTTGAAAAAGATATTGGAATAGATTTGTATGCTTATCTATCTTATGCTTGTAGTCCAAGGATGGTTTTTACGGCGAGAATAATTCAAATAATTTCCGGCAAAACCCCGGGCAAAGCCGGGGGTGGAAAGCTAGTATAAAATCAAATTTGACTTCCATTTTAGTAACACGCTCAATAATTGAACTCTTGCAATGTCGGAAGTAACTCAAATCTATTATTGAACGTGAAATTGAATCTAGAACTACCGAATTTTTACCGCCGCGCTCCACTTTAGTCGGCCGCTGAAAATCAGCGTTCATAGACATTAGCTTGAGTGTGACACCTGCTGAGACAGTGACCTTTTGCTGCCGCAACTCTGCTCACATTATTACTTTTTTTTAATTATCTTCTCCTTTTCGTGTCTACAATAAACCTACACAGTGTCAGCCCAAAACTCCGCCACAAGAGTGGCGTTGTCAGCAGCACTCATCAAATCCTCCTGAGTGCAGTTAATTATTATTATATTGAATATGCATGTTAAATATTATATGATGTAATTAAAAAAATGTAACTGTGTTCAGCAAATAAATGTTTACTTACCTACTATCATTTACAGGCACAATAAATAAGATTCCGCAACCGTTCTCCTACGGCCGATTCGTCAATGGTGTACCCACCCTAGTACCTATGTTTGAGGGAATAGAATGCTCTGTTCCTATTTGTTATATGAAAAAACTAGCATGTCCTTTCGTCAAATGGAGGCGGTAGTTGTAATAACTTACTTTTAGTACGCCACGGAAAAAAGGTCTTTAGGTAAACTTATTATATTGCCACAGGCTACATAACGGTCTATTAGAGGTTCACTTAAAACTACGCTAGTATAAAAGTGATTTAATAAATAGTTTAAATACGTTGTAAATATTGATTGTCTTCTAGTGTATGTCTTGTTGGTTGTCCTATTAAATAAATAAATTAAATAAAACGTCTAAGGCTCGTTGCACGTTGCACCACCTAACTTTAACCGTAATTAAAATGATAACCGGTGTTTTCTTCATGTAGTTTGACAGTTTTTTGATGTTTTTTAAAGCTATAGTAAAATGGTGCAAGTGTGCAACCCAGCCTAAGTACCGATTTTGAAACATAAGAAAATCTTTCAGGTATTAAAACTGTGTTTATACGCTGTGAACACTCAATAGTAGGTAAATACGGTAATAAATATTTAAAATGTGTTCTTCGTTTTCAATTTTATTATTCAATAGTTTATTCGCACAATTGCATCGATAAAATCGGCTTGGTGTTTATTTTATTTATGTTCGGATAACAATAACTGTTTTTTCCACAGTAAAAATGCCAAGAGCAAAAATTACTACCGAAAAATAGAGTACCTATTTTCCCAATGATTCAGCACGAAAACCCATGTTGTGGCTAAAAAGTATGTATTTTATTACATAACTGAAATCCGTTTTCACAAAAGTGCTGACGTTGTACTTTGAGGAAATGCGAGTGACGCTTTCCTCATTTTAATGGCCCATAGATGAAGGTTGAAAATAGGAATTTTGGCTTTAAATGGTTGAGGTTTGGTCCCAGGTAGAGTAAACAGTGTAGGTGCACAGAATAGTATGTTCATTTGTTCAAAGGTTGGGTTTAAGACATTATAGGATTGAATAAGTCAGACTATCCTAAAAGACATAATGTCCTGCACAATGCTCTGGGGGTAGGAAGATACCTACCTAATTAAGCCACCCAGGTTGTGCTATGATATCTGATTATACCAGATGTGGTAGCCCACAAAGTCTTTACCAGGATGGTGACTAGCAATAAAATAAATTTGGTCCATGCAAAATACTCTTTACCTACTCGAATCGAATCGAAATCGAAAGAAAGTATAAAACTAACTATTTATTAACTTGTTATATTTTATACATTTATAATATTATTGTCAGAACTAAATCTACAAATCAAAGCAGTAATGTATCTTTATTTTGGGGCTGAAGTCGAAGAAAGTTATTGAATGTTTTCAGAACATCTATCAAAAGGCGAAGTGGAGTAAAGTACTTATTTATACGTCGTTGATTTAGATCAGGCAATAAACGTCTAGATTGGGGGCTAGAGGGTAAGCGAATGAAGAACTTGTAACACACTTTTAGAGAATGTGTGACGAAATATAGACTGTTGATACAGGTTGGTAAAATATACATTACCAGGGAATACAAAAAAATACACTAGCTTTTCCTTATAGCCCCCGGCTTTTGCAAATAATACTTTTATTTTTATTACTTGTACAGAACGCAAATGAACGTGTGAACAAACATGTAAAATAGTATAAGCAAATAAGAAATTTTTGCCTTGATTGTGAGCTTTTCATAGAATTTTAATTATTGCTAGTAAGAGTATAAAAAAATAAATAACCCATGTCTACGAAAGCTTATCAAGCGCTAGACACTGTAGCCGCGTAATATTGCTGTAAAAATGTCCAGTCTTGTGATTTGTCGAAAATTCATGCTTGACGCCATCTACAAGTTTTTTAAAGTGTTATTTCTTTACACTTTTAGGACGACTTCCAGCTAAAGATGGCATAGGTTCTGTTGTTACAAATCCTAATAGACATTTGCCTTATTTTAAATTTAAAGTAAGTATTCTATAATTTTATTCAATTTTATCCTGCAATGACCTTTTATTGAAATAATGAATTGTCCAAACAAATTCCCCTTTCAGGAAAATTCTTTATTCGGAACGAAATAAACATTTATGACCGCAATAACAGTTGCGTAAAAACATTGTCTAAAACGAGATCAGGTACAGTCATCAGAATAAAACATTTTTGTTGCAACACAGCATCTAATACAACTGCTTAAGAGTAACAATGTTAAACTTGATGTGCTGTCTGTACTTAATGGGAGTTCCCCCTTTTATGGTGATTTTACGTGGCTGATTGGTTATTTAATTACTTTTATGGGAAAATCTTCAATTTAACGGTAAAATACTTTTTGGACATAGAGCCGCTTTAAATGTAACCGCAAATGTAACAGTGCCAAGTGGCACAGTTTCAACTGAGCAAGTAAGCGGACTTCTTACCTATTAGCCTAGGCGCAGACCAATGACTTTTAGTTAGCCGATAGTTGGACCCGATTCTAATTTGTATGAAGAATCGGCCGATACCAAATCGGTGTAATGTGCGCACTTTCATACATCTCCATACTGATTAACAACCCGATTAAACTATCGGCCAACTAAAAATCGGTGGTCTGCGCCTAGGATTAATGGCTTCTTTAGTAAACTCGACAGCAACTATACGACCAAGATTTTGGAACACAAAGCCCATTGCAATAAATTAACCATGATTTGATTGAATCTTCTCATAGCAGTCACTTGGTGAACTCAGACTACTGTGCTCATGAAACACAGTGAGGTTCGATTTCGGGTCTTTGTTTGGTTAGAAGTTTTTTTTCTAATTCTATATTTCGGGTCTGGGTTTCCTGGTATATGCCACCGGAATCAACAGCTGTGCGTCTAATGACTTCTGTATTTCAATGTGACTATGATTTATAAAATTTGGAATTGTGAACGCCTCTATGGTGCAGTTATAAGGAAGTAGAAAGTCTCTAAAATCGAAGTTTTTAAGTCTGATACTAGAGTTGTGACCTCAGTTATTCCATAAAATAGAACAGTCGATAAAAATGTAGTATATTTACTTTTAAACACTGCACAGAAGTTTGTATTCTGATACTGTTGTACCAGCTATGACCTTCCTTATTCCATCTCTTCCGCGTTCTCTATTAAAATAACATACTTCATACACTTTGTTCAACATCAGTATGATGGGAGAGCAACTGATTTACTGCCATTTTATTTTTGGTTATAGATGTTTTTCGGTCATTCTCACGATTAGGCGTTCTCAGCCTAATTACCATATCATTTTTGAAATTTGGCTTCATTGACTTAAACGCATTTAAATATGAAACACATGAAAAGTACGAATTTAACAATCGTTAAGGCGTCAAATTATTCCAAGCGGTTTTCTCGTAAATGAGACCCAAAAATTTTATGGTCACGGTAATTAGATAAGGCTAATACTTAATCTAACGGTAATTAGAAAAACTATGTAAAATAGCAAGAAAACAATATCTTGCATTGATAAATTTGTATATAAATATATAGCGTCATAAAAAACGCTGTAGGTACACTTAATAACCCTTTGAAAAAAGGAAAACACTCATTTCTATTATTTATTGTATCAAGATATTATCAGTATACTGCAATAATCGAGGCTATAACAGGAACACTTAGTTTCGGCCAGAAGGGGCTACGTGTCACATTTCATCAGAATCTTAATCATCATTTATTTGATTTCAATGTGGTACAAACGATTTAACGTACAGATAATGGATCAGGAGATCTCACAAATTTGATTTTTCGGATATGCATATACCGAAAAATTAATTAATGATTTAAGTGATTTTTCCTCTTTTTAATCTATCTGCGATAAGCCATCACCCATTATCAGATTAAATTGAATTGTTAATAATGACAGTTCCAGCCCAGCATATCCCATGATTTGTCACCTCGATTCTTTTACAATAAGTTTTCAGATTGATGCTATTCGCTTTCTCCTAAGCCTAAATGCAGAATTCTTAGAATTTAGAAGGGATGTAGCAAATAGATTGCATGAAGGTCTAGTCATTGGTTGTAAGCTTTACAGGATTTTCCACACCCTCTTTGACGTTTGGTATCACTTCAGTGGACTTTGTAAACCAAGGTGCACAGCTCAAGATTTTTAAAACTTTATTTTGAAAACGTTAAAGTATTTCTACATTTGCGAGGCTAAGTCGATGCCATGTCTACATGGGTTTTAGGATCCATGTAAAAATAAATATCTGGTACGAGATAATATGTTTCTTGCAGCGGTGACATTTCCTGGCCATCAGAAAGCCCCGATTTCACTCCAGGTAACTTCTTTTTGTGGGGTCACGTTAGGGGTTAAAATATACTCTTAAATCCAACAACCATGCAGCAACTGAAGCTGAACATTCGTCATGAAATCGAATCTATTTCGAGGTTACTCTAACGAAAGTTTTTTTAAATTTTGATTGTCAAATTGGAAGAAAAGTCCGTACAGTTGTTATGCGAAAGTCTAGGTATATTTCATATTTTATCATCATACTTATTCAATCGTGAGTGCAATTTGTAGGTAATAATTTCATACAACGGTGATTATAAATATACGGTAATTAGTACATGGAAATTATAAAACGATAGTTTTTCTTCAAAATTTCCAAAATCTTCAGCGTATGCAAATACTGTCTTACTACAACGTATGAAGGCCAAAGTACTGAATCTATTTAAATTAACAACGTGGATCTACCTTCAAAAATCGAGTATAAAAATAAGGACATGGTAAATAGAAAAATTGAAAACCAAAGATATGGTAATTATACTCTTACGCAATTCATCGACAGTACGCCAACGCAATAGACGTCTACTTGCTAACAGGTCTTAGAACTAACTAAGGGCTCGCGCCGCGCGCGTAAATGATGTGTCAAATATTATTATTTAGGCTTGTGTGCCCAAAAACAGAAAACGTCACGGGAATTAGGACTTTCGCTCGGACAAGCAGTTTTTTAATTCTATTTATTTACAGAATGGTTCTATTGAATAGATATTTTGCTATGCGTAAGACAATCTTTTGTACTCTTTAAAATGTTGAATGGAGTAAACCAAATCTATACGACATAAAAATTACAGCCAAGTTTTAACATTAAGTCGGTGTGCGGACGCGTAACGGTAATTAGAGAACAGAGGTTCATGAAATTAATTAAGTCACAAATACTTAAAATAGAGGCCTATGATTTAATGCACAACTGGATGGGGTTGTTAAGTAACATATAAAAATACTTGCATGTCTCTAATTTGTCATTTTTAACGATTTAACAGCCCGGACACGTAAAAACTAGCTCATCTGAGAATGGCCGTTTTATAAACACACATAGCGTTGCGAATTCATTCATGAGTTTGTATTATATTTTATAGGACCATTCAATACAGTGAAAATACAAATACCTACTGTCGATAAAATGAAGGGTAAGAGCTGTCTTTGTTTTTCTGCTAGAAGTCAGACATTATGAAATGCCATAGGCGTCTGAAAATCTCAATTTAACGACTTAAAAGTGGAAAATTGCATTAAAAGAACATCTTTGTAAGCTTTATTCTTGGAACTGTTGTTACATTGTGAACTGATTAAATCGAGAAATCGGGAGTCGAGAATCGAGTTCGAGACACAATAGAAATCAAGTTACTGCGGTCGCATACAACCATTTACGATTCTACGAGATAACTGAAGCTTATAAAGAAAAGTTTTTAAAGGATTAATAAAATATGCAGAGCTTTTTAGTCGCGCCAATGTTTTTAGTAAGAAAATTGATAAACGATAACATATTGTTAGATTTATCAATATTGAAATCATTGGTATTTGAACCAGTCAAACTGTTGCGTTGTTTACAGACCAGAATATCGCTGAAAGTGTTTTCGATACCATCCTGAAACATGTTTGCTTTCCAATAAAGCGTTTGTGATTTATCGCTGTGTTTTGACCGCCTTTGTTCAGGATGCGGACTTACGGTAATTGTAATAACAATATTTTCGGTTTTATTAACTAGAGGTTCGGGGTAAATACCTAATATGGTTAAGGTTGAAGAAATTTGGATTTTTTCCCGTATAAATTGATTCCGTTCGTTTCAGCCAAATGACGTCCACAGCTGGACAAAGGCCTCCCCCAAGGATTTCCACAACAACACCTCCCGCGACCTTGACCAAATCGTCGGTCCACCTAGTGGGGGGCCTGCCCACACTACGTCTTTGTTGAAGTACCCATATTATTTTAATAAAATTTTGAGATTAATAAAGGTGAACTGAAAATGCCTGAGAAAATAAGGGAAAGAGAAGAAGGCGAAAACTTAGAGAAGGCGTGATTTCATTATTATCGAAGACCTTTTAGTATCGAGACATTAATGCACTGTAAAATTACGTTCACATCAGATTAATACATCCACTTTAGGGGTCATTGACTTATTAACGGAGCATCTTGAATTTTGAAAAATATCAGTCGAGTGAACAACGTTATTACGTATCAGTACATGATGATGATCACTCATTATGTCGAGCACTGCGTGCCCAAACACGAAGGATGCGTGGAAGATTTAATCAAGGCTACTGTCAACGCCACTCTTGTGGCGGAGTTTTGGGTTGACGCTGTGGCGTCTTTCCGTTCTATACATAGCCAGAACGCAAGGGTGTGAAACTAATCGAGTATAGTTTGGAGATGACTTTTTTTACTAAGCTCCTCCAAACTATACACGACCAGTACGCATTATGCTGCGTACTGCTCGCGTATACTTTGTAGTGACTTAGGTCAATTATCTTACTCCAAAATATACATCGCCAGTACGCATACGGACTAATCATGTATGTATTGTAATAAGTGCGTCATTACAATTTATACGCGAGTAGTTGCATGCTAGTCATTTTGTCTTATTGACCTCTCTTTCTATTACATTATTAATTCATATCTGCGTGTCTACTTTTTAAACATTGAATCATCTTTCGACACGTATTCTGCCATAGAAAAGATGTTTGTTTTGGGGCTGATATTTAATTTTCACCAATTCTCGAATAACTCTTAAATTAAGAATTATGTAGGTATGGAAATATGTCAAAATGATTTTGTTCTTGAGATAAAAGTTAATAAATTAAATAAATAATAAATAAATATCCTTAGACATTTTACACTGCGCTTCTAGTCCCAAACTAAGCAAAGCTTGTACATAATACTAAGTATTAAACATACATACTTAAATACTTTTTTTTTTGTAAATACATACTTACTATACATAGAAAACACCCAGTCCAATACAAACAAATATGTTCATGCACACAAATGTTTGTACTGTGCGGGAATCGAACCCGCTACCTCCGGAATAGTAGTCCGTTTCGAACCACTTCACCAAACGGCCGATAATACAAACCTAGCATTTAAAGTCTCGCATAATGTATTAATAATGCACGTTGAACTTTCTTCTCTCACTCTCTCTCATTTTAAATGAATTTATGATTACACTAATAATTGTTATTTAATTTGAAATCTACCTAATCAATTTAATTTCAAAAACCACTTACAATAGTGTAAAAAATTTAGATTTATTACAGATTCATTAAAATAATAATATTTTATGTAATAAATCAATATCAACTAAACACACTCTAGTCAAGTGTAAGTGGTGTAGTAGAAACTAATCGAGTATAGTTTGGATATGACTTTTTTTACTGAGCTCTTCCAAACTATACACGATCAGTACGCAAAATTCGTGTATAGTTTGGAGTCACAGATTTACAAACGGGCACTACAAAATATACACGAGCAGTTTCCTATGGGTGCGTTCTGGCCATGTATAGAATGGAAAGACGCGACGCTGTGTAGGTTTGTTGTCGACATGACAAGAAGAAGATGTATCAGTTTTCTATGTATAATATGTATGTATTTACAAAAAAAAAAAAAAAAGTATTTAAGTATGTTGATATCCGTTGTCTAGTACCCATAGTACAAGCTTTGCTTAGTTTGGGACTAGAAGCGCAGTGTAAAATGTCCAAGGATATTTATTTATTTATTTATTTATTTATCAGTAGTCTCTGATTGGTTTTCAAAATATTTTGTCTTGTTTGTGTTACAGATAGAAAACTGACAACACATGTTATTTTTCTTTTGTCTTTAAACATTTTTCCTTTCTTGCAGTAGATAATTGTGTTTGATTTTTCTCCGCGTGAAAAAGTTGAAACTTTGAAGAGCTGAGTATGATTGAATGGCCAATAAATATGGTATGAACTTATGTGGCTTTATACTCGTAGACACGACTCCTACCCATTAGTGGGAAGATGTTCCTAGCGAACTAAAATCAACAGGTCTGCGGCACAAGAATATTAATTACACAAGGGTACAAGCAAATGGGAGTAGGTACTCCTTGGTACTTCATAAACAGATTGTGCTAATATATAATAAAACCT
The DNA here is from genome assembly GCF_963855985.1 of Ostrinia nubilalis. Taxonomy (NCBI): domain Eukaryota; kingdom Metazoa; phylum Arthropoda; class Insecta; order Lepidoptera; family Crambidae; genus Ostrinia; species Ostrinia nubilalis. Next base: position 4,331,326 of record NC_087091.1, on the reverse strand, counting down.
TTATCTACTATATCCGTGGAAACGCTATAAATATAGAATATAGAAATTCAAAGTACCTAAGTATAACTTTACAATCAGGAAAGGACGTAAAACATGTCAATGATTTTTTTCCCTCATAAAACTATAGGTTGTCTACAAAATCAGGCATCGAAGAAGAATGCCTGCTAAATGAGTTGTTGGTAATATTAGTATTAAAACTATAGTGAATAAACCACAGCCATGGCTGGCTTTATTTTATGCAGAACAAGGCAGGTATTTGACCGCAATCGCACCTGATGTTATAGATGCCATCTAGGATGGTATTTATCTGCCCTGTAAGTGCCTATTCATAGTGTTTTATTTGCTCCGGATAAAAGTGTTCGGGAAAGACAGCAGCGAATTCCAGTCCCTAGGTGTTCGCATTATAAAAGATTTGTCAAAACGCTTAGCGCGAGCTGGTGGACACTGTAGGGTACGCTAACCTGCGTATGGTTCCTTACAGTACAACACAAAACTGTAATCTATAAAATAAAACAAAATCAAAATCAAAAATATTTATTCAGTTTAGACCACAAGTGGCACTTATATAAATAGTGGTACTAATATAAATGCGAAAGTAACTCTGTCTGTCTTGTTTTCAGGCCTAAACCACTGAAGCGATGTTGATGAAATTTGGCATAGAGATTTTGAGTTCCGGGAAAGGACATAGGATAGTTTTAATCCCGGTTTTTAAAACAGGGACGCGCGCGGTAAAGTTTTTCTATGACAGACAAAATTCCACGTGGGCGAAGCCGCGGGCGGAAAGTTAGTATTGCTATAGTATACAGGGTGACTGGAACTTAACCCGCCATAGCTAATACGCGTATAGAGGAGGTCATTTACTAATCATTGAACTTTGCTTTCTATGACTAAAGTTTTATAGCTTATGAGATATGTCAATTTTTATACTTTTTTCAGATTTTTCCGAAATTTGACCTAAAAACTGCTTCAATTTTTTTTCTCGCGTGATTTCAACAGTTGTTTTTATTTGATATTAATATCGAATATGTCTTTATTCAAATAAAATAAATTTCTGATCCACATAATGATTGAATAGCTAGTTACGAGCCGCCAAAGTCTAAAAAAAGTACAAACCACGATAAAAAATTCTACTTAGAATTAGATTTTTGGATTGCCAATAATCTTAAAAATATCTCTAGCTTCTCTTCTTTCCAATGATTATCACACGTTGTAATTAAACATTGAAATTTGTCATAAATTCAAAGTTTATGGAAGAAAATGGAGTACCTAATAATACAAAAATTATCCATACTAATTTTGAATTTTTAATAAGTTTTAATATCTAATTACTACGTGTGACATATCATTGGAAAGAAGAGAAGGTAAAGATATTTTTAAGATCATTGGCAATCCATTATCACCATAAGTTTTTTTTAAATCGAATTCGAACTTGATTTTTTATCGTGGTTTGTACTTTTGTTAAACTTTGGCGGCTCGTAACTAGTTCAATTCAATCATTATCTGGTTCTGAAATTTATTTTAATTGAATAAAGGTTTATTCGATATTAGTATCAAATAAAAAATTGGTTAAAATCATGTGAGAAAAAAATTTTTACCGGTTTTTAGGTCAAATTTCGGAAAAATCTGAAAAAGTATAAAAATTGACATATTTCCTAAACTATAAAACTTTAGTCATTGAAAGTAAGGTTCAATAATTAGCAAATGACCTCCTATATACGCGTATTAGCTATGGCGGGTTCAGTTCCAGTCACCCTGTATATCGTGTCAGTATCAAACCGGCTACTGTGTGCTAAAGGCTTCAATGTCTACAAAGCTACCCAATAGCTCTCTATCAAGCTAACAGATCGTGTTTCCCGTTCTATTTTAACCTGCAGCAGAACCTAGTTTAAATTAAACCCTAATGGACAGTTAGTGTTTCCCTGGCTTTTTAATTAAAGGATAGAGCAAGAAAATACAGGTTTATTCTTGGCGAAGCTTGCGGGATGAAGGGATTAAGTGGTTGTGTTTTAAGAAGTTTAATTTTTGTTTTACAGGGCTTAGTGGATTGAATGCTACGGGACTAAACCCACCTCTAGCCATCACTAGAAGGTTCCAGTGTAGCCAAGATTTACGGTTTGGTCACCAATTTGGGGATGAAATGCACTATAGTCCGATTTTTAATTCGACGGAATTCTGACAGCTTTGAATTATTAATAAATAATATGAAATGAAATTTCATGAACTACAACTTACAAGAATGAACTATTGTTTGTTTTGTGAATTCAATGTACACTAATTATTATGTACATTTTAGAGATTAAATAGAAAAAAACGTGTTTTTAACACAGTAAAACAACATATTATCATAAAAGAAAATATGTATTGATCATCAATCATCATTATCGTCATCATAATCAACTTGGATTATAAAATTGGCATCTTGTTAAATTGATTATTTTATGAAGCTAAGACTTTATTAACAAAAGGATTTTCATAAAAAAGGTTTGTAACCCATGGATTATTGGCCAGGGAGTCCAGTAATAGAAAAATAATTTCCCAATTTTTTTTGTAACTTCAAAAATATGATAATAAAAATTCTAATAACCATTTTGAAATGATCAGTACATTTTCAAGCCTTAGTTTTTGAAGTGGAACCTTAAATTCAAGAAAGGATTATTTTTTAATTTGTGAAAATGCTCTCCATTCTTAGTGGGAATGTTTCTATGTTAGCAACACTTCTGAAATGTCAAAATTCCGTCGAATTAAAAATCAGAGTTTAGTTGGTTAACTAAATTTAGATATAGTAATTTTACTTTTTTGTATGCTGAAAATATGACTTTTTTAGTTGTCATATTTTTTAAATCGCATGCAACTATAAATACGTTCATTAAAGAGATTTAATATTGCCCGCGGCTTCACCCGCGTAAAATTTTGTGTCACCACAGATCGGCATAAATTGTAGCCTATGTTAATCTGGGTTACAAACAATGATACTGTAAAGTTTCAACAAAATCCGTTAAGTAGTTTTTGCGTGAAAGAGAAACAAACATCCAGACATCCAAACTTTCGCATTTATAATATGAGTAGGATTTCATCATCCTACCAACCTAGATCGGAGTTGTCACATCTGAAAACAGTCCCATAACTTTCTTAATTACAATTTGAGGCCTACGCTCCTAGCGGGCACAAAACATTAATTGCTGGAAAAGTGTCCCACAATTCAATTACCTTTAAACTCGGGTAATTTAATTCTCCTGAGCTCCCGCAGAAGCTTGGTATAATTTGAAAGATCTCTAATTCGCTGCAGTGGGTAAATGTATACAGATTTGGCGTTGGTTGACGCTTGACGCGCGTTTTATCGCCTTTAGAGCAGGATATTAAAATTTAATTGTTGAACTTATGCATATTTTATGTCTTGCTGTTTCTCGTAATTGTTCAATAATTTTCGAACTCTGACTAGGTACCTTGGATTTATCAAAAAGTGTCATTGTTTCAGCCAGAGGTCTGCTGCTAGACAAAGGCCTCCCTCAAGGATTTCCACAACGAATGGTTCTGCGCTGCCCACAATGCCCACAATAGAGGAGCTTACCGCGATTTCCATTAGTTCGTCGGGCCACCGAGGTGGGAGAACGTACCTACCGAACGAACGTACGTACCGTAGAGAACTTTTCTGCCACAACAACCATCAGTTCTACGAATTGTTTATGAAAAAGTCTGCGCTCTCCAAAGTAACTTGCAAAAAAAAACTTACAAAAAAATTATGATTTTTAGTCCTCAGACAAAACTTCGTTAAGTTATTCCCGAATTTAAAAACAAGAGCTTGCATAATACCGCCCGGTCTGTACACCCGCAAAAGTTGCAGCGGCATTCTTATCCTTAATACCATGGATTAAGATCTATTAACACCTGCACCTGGGTGCTGTCGGCGCGGACGTGCCTTCTCAGGAATGCAAACGAAATTTAGTTAATTAACAAGCACGGGACTTGCAAGCGACGGTTTAGTTAACCCTTGGGGCCCTTAGTTAACGCTTATCAAAGCTTGGTTTTTTAACGGTTATAAAAGCGCTCCTTTAAAAAAATACACACAAAAAGATTAACACGTTCATGATATTAAAAAAGCGAGTAGCAAATCACAAATACTTACTTTCCTACTTTTGTCTTCTTTCCCTGATTTCACGCAGAATTCCACTTCAGAATCCTATAAAATGTCTTTATTTCAAGTCTCGTGCATGGCCTAAAACTGTAGGGAGTGCTGAAACGCATATTAGACTGTTTCAGCACTTTGTCTGAATGAAACAATTCTTTTTTTAAAGCAGAATGTAGAACTTATGCTGCGTAGATATGCTATATTTTCAATGTGTCTCTTAACTATACCTACTATACCTTAAAGAGTATTGCTTACTAATAAGACTGTGTGTCTTAGATTAATTTTAACCAACGTACCTACATTACGTTGTAAACATAAACATTATGGCAACTAATTTATATCTGAATCCATGTTTACAACACATTTGCCAATCAAGAATTTTGTGTGATCTCGGATTGAGTTTTTAATTAAGCAATCAGGTCGACGCACGCTTGTTGATTTAATTTATTAACTCAAGCGAGTGTAGAGGAAATTTAATAAGGAAACCATTTGGAGTCTTCAATTACGAAAATGTTTGAAGGCAGTTCGCTTATTTTCTAGGTAGTAAAAAATCCACACTAGTTTAAATTAAATACGTTTGTCACCAATTTTTCTGACGGTCTGGTGTAGGAAGCTGGCGCAGGACCAATCGTTGTGGAAGTCCTTGGGGAGGGTTTTTCCAGTAGTAGAATCCAAAAAAATATTTTAGATATGCCGCATTATATCACATCAAATCGCATGATACTACAAAATATGTAAAGCTTTTACTCAACGCAATAAATAATAATTATTTTTCCTGAATTTAGATTAAAAACAATAACGTTGCTACTTATGGAACAGACTGTACTCTTTTAATATTAGCTACTATCTATCACAGAAATAACAAACCATTACACTCGTACGCCATAACGCCAGGTAAATAATTAGATGATTAACATAGGCATTCAATCTCGACATATAAATATGACTCATCATGGTTCAATAACACCATAATCAATTCTCCAACCGATGCCCCCCAATAACTTTGATATGATACTTACGCCCATAAATTTACTAGAGATGTAGCATAATGAGAACAGTTACACCATCATGAATAAAAATGTCCTTACAAAACAGTTCAGAGTTCATAATTGTATGAACATCTTAAGAGCCATTTCACAAAAATATTCCGCGCGAATTTAGGTAAAAGCTGTCAACGCAACGTCAAAAGAGTAAAAATAACGCTGAAATGGACAAAAAAATCTTGAGCCGTGACCGTATTAAGACTTGATTTAAGTTATTAATTTTAAGGTAGAATGAGGTATTCAAACTTGATAAATTAATTTAAATTTTTAATAGAGTTTAATAAGTCTTTTATATTTCGATTCATAATGAAACACGAATAGGTATAATATGTAAAATATATATTAAGTACAAAATAAAGACAGTCACATAGTGAAAAAAAAATCTGCCCCTTTACAGCTCCATCATCGGGCCCTGGATACGAAATATTCGTCAAGGCAAATCACACAAGCCCAAACTCCATAGGGTTCTATTGTTTTGTTACGGAGGTGGCCATTGCATCTCCTCCAGATCCATTATCAGACAGAGCTAAGAAATAAATAAATAAATATTATTATAAGTAAACAAATAACTAAAATAATTCATCTTACTATCTTACTTCTTACTAGTCTTACTAATATTATAAATACGAAAGTTTGTGTGGATGTCTGGATGTTCGTTACACTTTCACGCAAAAACTACTGAACAGATTTTGATGAAACTTGACAGTACAGTACAGCAGTACTAGGCAGTCTGTGTTCAACTATCACTCGGGTCGGAAGTTCCTATCGCAAGACCCTTGGTTCACTCAGTTCCGATACGACTCTAGTGCTGTGTGTAATTATTTTCGTGAATACACTGAATTTATTAATTTATACGAGTGGATTTCATTTTGCCTGAGACCTACGCCATGAACCCTGAACCAGAAGACCCTGTCGCCAGCGACAGCGACGCTCATCCATCCCTGGCGTCGACCAGAATAACAATGTTAGGCTATAATTTATGACGATCTGTGACAAACTAAATTTCAAGCGGGTGAAGCCGCGGGCAATACTACATATTTCGTACTAGCTTTTTGCCCGCGACTTCTTCTGCGATGAAGTGGAACATGGTTCTAATAGAATTAAAATATTCTAAGAAAATTATTTTTGTTAAAATTAATGATTATATTTTTTGATATAAAATCTACAAATTATTATGTTTAAATATTTGAATACTTACAAAATTATGAGATCTTTCTAAAACAAAATTAAAACACTACACCTGCCGCAGATTTCTTTGTAAACAATGTTTTTTTGTTTTTCCGTCAGGTGCTAAAATCACCAGGCTATTGTGTGCGCATACTCTGGAGTATATTATATGCCACATACAACTGGTCGTCGGAGAAGCATAGATTTCCATTAAGTCTACTCCCGCTACCATATGGAACTCCGCTAAAACTCGTGAGGGCGCCAACACTTGCTTTTTATCGAAAATTAGTATAAGCAGCTGCGCACGCGGTTGCCCGTTGCAGGCTCTATGCAACCACACTATTTTAAACCGTGGTCCCTATGCATGAGATGGGAAACTGCACTCTCTTGAATTCTCTTGAATTTGATGGTGTTAGGGGGGGAATCCTAGGAATGAATACAGACTTTCCAATGGGATCCCCTCATCAATATTGCGAAATTGCGAGTTGCAATGCAATGTTACGTTTTCACTTGTTATTTTATTGTAATCTGACCTTGATTTTTCAAACACGTGTCAAAAAAAAAAATCAAAAGTACTAAGGAATATTTCATTTATATCAACTTAGAAACAAGCACAGATCACAGAAACTAAAGGGAAATGTGACAAGGGACAAATTGGAACATATTGCTTGTGAAAGCAATGATGACAGTAGCGACGTCATTATGTAAACAGTTTATATTGCTTGCATAGTACTAAATATTATTCGAACGTTGAATACTGATACCGCAGTGGATAATGAGCACATAATTTGATTTCTTTGTGTGAGTAAATTTCTAATACGACACTGAGTTTCGAACTCAGCGCATTACTTAGCATCTCTCTTTATTTCTATGGAACCAAGTTATCTCCAAAATAACATTCCACACCTTTTTAACATAGTCAGGTAATAATTTTAATAAAATACGAAGCACGTCATCTATCAATAGGATATTTATGTATATTTTAGAAGTTAATAAATTATGCATAAAATATAAACACTAGAAGTTTACTTAAATCGTAGAATTTCTGAAAAACAAGTACTAAAATCGTACTGAAAAAAAAGTATTAACATGTTATCTAATTTATTTATTAAACGTCGAATTTTATCAAAGATTTTGTACTATAATATAGTTTTTGAAAATATTTTATAGCCTACATAGAAAAAAAAATAGAATTCTAAATCGTGAAAGAATTTTTTTTCGGAGCTATTGCCTCCAAACAAACAATCAAATCTTTCCTCTTTTATTACTATAGATTTAACAACAAAGCTTCCCTCTCGAAACAAAACGCTTCTTTTTTTTCTTCACGAAACAAAACTCAAAGCGGATAAATAATAAACAAATCTTTGAACAATTTCATAGCGCCATCTAGTCCAAAAGTAGGCAACCAATATGCTTGTGTTAAGGGTGCTAGCATAATGGATATACTTTTTTATAATTTATTTATTAAATTAAATACATGGTACCTACATATTATACATAGTTACACCCAGATCCGTCAAAGAAATTAAAATTCATCATTTCAATTTCTGCTCGGCCGGCCGACTCGAAACAGCCTCTCGGCATAGTATCAAATGTATTTGGTCGCCGTACAAATCACCGCTTTACGACACGAACGCACGTAAACGTCACGGCGGGAAAAATGACACAGGTCCTGCCTTGACGGGCGCTCGCGCCATACTAATCGATGTCGGCTTGCGCATTGTAATTTATACTGATATTCACATCAATATTTTGACAAAGTGGTTACTAATATTTAAACAATAACTGTAGAAATCAATTCTACAATGAATATTCTTTATTTTGGGATACTTTTATTGCAGTTATTGCTGTGTTTTTAAACCAAAAACCACGATCAAAATGTGACGTTAATCTTCAAATTTGCCAAATTATTTTTAGATTTTACTCAATAATGGTAATGAAATTCAAGAATCTATTTCATTAATGGACTACAAGAATATATGTCCGATGATTACTATATATTTTTAAGCTTATTATATGAGCATAAATAATAGATACAGGACTTTGAAAATGAGTCTGCGGCAATTTTTCCGTAAAATGGTTGTGGGAGATGGGGCACTGTGAATTAAGCAAAAGAATTTTAGTAAATCCGTTTCATTAATGGTCAACACCAAGGATTGACCTATCTTTCGCAGTTATTAAATAATCTCTGGGTGTTGCTTAAGATAGTAATTCATGCTTCCAAAATCTTAGAATTTCGCACGAAAATGTAAAATGGCTCTTAATAAGTCAGCGCCATTTTAATTTTAAATTTTAATCATCATCGATCATCAGCATCAATGTCAGTTGACTTGCTTGACTAACTCTTAAAACATTACTTTAGCCTAGGAGTTGCACTACCAAACTTTGACCGTAACTATAGTACCTAAGGAGTTTAACAGATTTTTGACGTACTTGTTAAAATTACAGTAAGATGGTGCAAATTTAGCTTACTTAACTTTAATGCTTAAGATCTTAAATACGATAGTAGGACTGTATTATTTGCCAATTCCATCAGCTAGTCATTATACTTAGGGCATTAGCCCTATTAATCCCTCTGGGATATAAATCCCAAATTCCCAACAGAGATAACTTTCCCGATTTTTTCCACGCGCCATCCGCTTTTTTGATTAAAGTTTCGTCATTACAAAACATATCTTAGGTCTACTGAACTGACTGTTTTACCATTTCTGTGTAGGTACCATTAGGTATTTCAGTTTCCAGAAGTGCTGCGGAATTGACACGGTGATTTCGCAAACGCAATGCCAGGCGTGCACTTATCCGAACGATTTCCACGTCCAGTTGTAAGTAGGGATGAGTACTCGTAGCTCAGCAGAATTTCTGGCATCAACTCAGTAACTCGGAGCCGATAAATGCGCCGGCTTTTTGAGTTAGAAACTCAAAGCATCACTGTGTTTGCATCGTGGCGCAACAAAATGGGAACCTATAAACCAGTAATTTCCTAACTTATAAAAATAATAAGTATTGACATAGCCCGCAGAATTACCAAACTTAAACATAGCTCGAGTGGCCGTTAGGGCAGAAAAGGTTTTAGTGGCGACCATGGAGATGGACTGGATATCGTGCTCTCCAACTCAGTGGACAGACGATCTGGCGAAGATCACGGGAAGTACCTGGGTTCGGGAATCACGGGTCTAGTCGTTGTAGAAATCCTTGAGGAAAGCTTTGGTCCAGCATTGTCTACATCTTTTGCTTTGAACGAACGGATTTATAAATAAAGATCACTTGGTTTCTGATTTTAATTTTCTTTCAGTTTGCCATGGACCAAGACTCTTTGAAATATTGAGTCACAAAATTTAAAGAAGTGAGTCAACTCAAGTCTTCTCTACTGAGTTGGCGCAATCGTGCAGTGTAGCGCAGTATTAACCCATCTACTTGCAAGGATGGCAATAAATAATAAGAGAAATCGCCGGCTAAGAAAGGCTCAGTGGATTTACGAGATCCCAACAATGAGATCTGCGTAAGCAACGCCTGGAGCTTTGTTGGTAATCGTATTGTTATACCCGTTCATATTTGGGCGGCTATAAACGTGTGTTATGCCATTGTTTTGTGAATGATTGAATTATTGTTAACTAGGCGACGCACGGACTTCGTTTGAAACATCTTGTAAATTTTCAATTCCCAAAAAATATAAGTCTTTAAGTTATTCTGATGTAACGAGCAATATTTTTTTAACAAAATCTGTTCAAAGAGTATGAGTCAATAAATCATCTTAATCTTGGCTTTCAACACTAGAGTCTATTGAAGTCTGACAGTTTTCATCTATTAATATAACTTCTATTCAACCTAAACTAACCTAACTTTTATCTCCAAATATAAATTTTAAAGCTTTTCTTCTTTAATTTATTGACTCTTTTAAGGTTTTCTAAGCTCCAAACTCTTGATCAAAATTGCTTATTAATCAGTTTATCTTGGCGTGAATGTATTTGTTACAAACAAACTGACATACTGAGTTACTTTTGTATTAATAATAAATAATATAGATCCTACGCAATGATTATCCCTTCCTCATGAGGTGCTCATTGTAAACCCGTTTGTTTACTAGAAACATCCACGTTTCTATTTGTGTTTACTTATTCTGACCCACATTCCATACACATTCTATGAAAACAATCGAATAAAAGGTCAACCACCTCTAGCAACATGTAGGAAGGCGAGGGAAATAATAATAATATAATTTCACTTTGTCAAGACAATTTCCTTACTATACACTAGCTTCGGCTACAAAAATAATTTTTATGTTTCATTCACCATGTTTCAGGGCTTGTTGGAGACATCCTATTTTTTGCAGGATACCGTTTGATAGTAGTTTTTTTTAAGCAGAACAAGGCAGGTATTTGACCGCAATGGCACCTGATGCTGTCTGGGTATTATAGATTTTCCAATCATGTCTAACAGCAGATCAAACTAAACACTGTGGGATCTTTTGCAGTGGTAATACGGTTGATGTTGCAACAAAAATGTATAGGTTGATGTGCTTTCGTCCGCACAATTGTCACAGCGTGATTGATATTGCCACGAAGTAATAATTGAGGAAGATTAACGAACCTTGCCTAAACCAATATGATCAGGAATTCAATCCCGAAGGCAAAGCTTCTTGGTCATGGTAAATTGTTGAATATTAAAGATTGTGAAGAAGGAATTTTTGCATTAAATATCAAATACGAAAACATATTATTTTCTACGTTCATCATTGATCTTGAATCTTGTCTTGGATTTAGCATAGCTCATAGACACGAATTCTTTATTTATTGGGATATTAAACAAAATTAAATAAAGTGATTCCTATAAAACTAGATTTGGCAGTTAGGGACGCGAAAAATAAAAGATTTAATTTTCCCGTATAAGACTTTTCACATGACGTCTCCTTACCAACCAGAGCGTTTTGAAACAAACATTATGTAAATGTGTACCTACAAAAATTATGCTATCTATAGATAGGTAAGCGTTTACTAATTACATACATATTTTATTATAAAAATCTTGAAAATATTTCTCCAAGTAAATGGTTTCACCATTGAATATCTTAGTCAGAAAAAAGAATTTGATTTTCATCAAAGGAATAAATGATGGGACTGATGGAATAAAAAGTGCGCCAGGGAAGCGTTTGGTAATTTGATTTGAAGAAATTTACATTTTAAAAAGTTTGCACAACCCCAACTTTTTATAATTACTTTAAGGGCTCTTTAAATTATGCGACAACTTCATCAAAGAGCCTACCATTACTAAGACAACTAAAACAAATTCAATCTGAGGACCTAGTGTGAGTTTACATAAAACGCGCTTACTAGCGAGCGCGTCAAAAATGTCATTAAATGTATGACGGATTGTACAGCGCCCCTAGCGGGAAACGTTCTAAAACTATAATGTTCATACATTTTTTAAACGCGCTCACTAGTTTGATGTCAACTCACACACTCAGCCCACTGTTAGAACATAATTTTTTTTTGGACTAGTAATCCGAAGATAAGTAAGGAGGATGTGTAGTTAAAAAAACAACTCCTAAAAGTGCACGAAAAAGTAGTAAAATAGCACGGACGAATAAAAAAGTAACGTTAAAAATTACAGTCTAATTATGAACCTTCCCTTTTTTTAAAGTCGACTAAAATATTATATTACCTATGTAATGGTTTTCTTTTCAATTTAAAGTCTAGCAAGACCGTTCAAGTCTAGGATTACCATTTATTCCTTCAGCTAACAATTTATTACGTTAATCTAACTTTACCACTAAATCTTAAAATTTTCTTGCACTATTTGGATGAAGAATACGAAGTGAGGGCGTTTAACATGCATGAGGTAGCTTCCATCGAGTAGGTACAGTCTTCTTCTATACAAACATGCAATAAACGACTTTATTCCTCAATTTTAGGTTTCATTTCAGCTGACCTGAACTTTAAGGACGACTGTATTGTTCAGATAAGGGTGTATAGTAACAAACTCAAATTTTTATTTGTCTTTAATACAATGACTTTAAATATTTCAAAATATTGTAAGTACTTTGCTGTCGGGGATATCGTACTTTAATATGTTAAAGTCAGAATAGGTTAGAATCTTTTACATTTCAGTAAAGTTTAACTTAAGAATAAAAAAAATAGCAATTAGTATTACCTAATAATGCTAGGTAAACTAAAAGTTTAAATAGACGTTTACGATATAACTTTATCGCAACATAAATATTGCATAATTACAGCCTATTGGATACGAGAACAACAAGTTGGTATTATTATAAATACCTCGAAGTTTTAAGCACTTTAGTAAGCATCCTTCAATACCTCACCAAAGTAAATACTTGTGAAGAGTAAAGTGAAATAAAGGCTTCGTTTGTCTCATTTTGAGTTTCACAATTACCTATAATCTTTCTCCGATTCCCCTTCACATTGCAAGTCACGTCCGCACTTCAGTCGAACCTGTACTACGAAACAGCCAGCTGAGCGACTGTCGATAAAAAATACCAAAAATCCTAAGCAATAAGAGCTGATTTGAAAGCGATATCGCGATCAATTTCTCACTTGACATTTCATAATACAGACCGATCCCAAATAAACAGTTGGGAGATATTTGAAACATTTTCCTTACTTTATGACTTTGTGAAATTATTGAGTTGCGAAATTGAATATGAAAATGAGATTGGTGAGTTATATTGTTTATGGCACAATATGTAGCCCGTGTTGATACACTAGTAAAAAATAAAATAAAATAGCATCTCTATGACAGATAAAAAAAATGATTTTACTTTCAGACAGAGTTATCATAGCCTACAGTTTTTACTTAGTAAAGCTCGCCATAGCTTTGCTATATCAAGCAAATCGCAGAGGTAGTAGTAGTGTTTGAAATACTGAAGAGATAAATATGTATAGATTGCAATAAATAAATAAATAGGAAGAAAAGGAAAAGTATCTTGACTGACTTTTCAACTTTTCAGGTTTGAAGAAGTTCAAGGAAAAGACACATTCTTCTTAATTACCAATATCGATGGTTAGATTATAGTCTGACTGTGAATCATTTGAAATTATATTCTATTGCAGACAATTTAAAAGGTCAAAATGCTACAACAAGACTTTTTTACGAGCCCACAATGAAAACCATTGTTTATTCTTAAGCCAGAGCTAACTCAGACATACGTGCACATGTCTGAAACTGACAAGATAAAAACGTTAAGTCTAAATAAAAATATGAATAACATACAAGTTTAATTTATCTTCGTCCAAAGCACTCGCAACTTGTACAGACGGCATATCAAGCTTGACACTGTTGTATTTTATGCCGTTGTAATAAGAGCGAGTTTGATACAAAAATGTATAACATCGTATGCTGTTGTCTGTACCTGATAAAATAATAAAACCAGCCCTTTTGGGACTCACCCTGAACTTGAAAATTACACTCATGAATTATTTCGCTGAAGGAAAACCTTTTTTTATAATCTCACATTTTTGTTCCACTTTTTGCGCTAATGTATAAAATTATTACGTATATTATGTCATAATATATTACCGTGTTCTGAAATTAACTTATTTATTGTTTGACTTGTTGTTGCAAAAATGCCACCTTTTCCACGTTCATAAAATGCCACAGGGTTTGTGTTGTTTTCACATGACGATAATATGTCACAGAGCTGAAGAACCTGTAGTAATTGGGATGATGGAGATAACTCGGCAAAAGTAGTGTACGCCTCTCTGCTTGAAGGACCGACGACCTCAAGAAAATAGCTGGCAGATGCCTGGAAGAAAAAGGTGGGATCGTTATTTGTGGTATTTCACTGTCCGTATCTGAAAAGAAGATGGTTATTTTGCGATTTATTGTATTACTACTATCCCTACTTTGCTAACAATATTATCAATGGGAAAGTAATCTGTCTGTCTGTTACGCTTTCATGCCTAAACCAATGAAACGATTTTGGTAATAATGGAGATAGTTGGAGTCCCGGGCGAGAGGAGAGATATACATAGACTAAGAGCTAGTGAACGCCAGACCTACGTCATTTTATAAAAGCTGAAAGGTTGTCAGCGTATGTTCCCAATATAGGTTAGAATGTTGGTGCATCATGAAGTTTGGGTCTTCGTGGTTTTGGCAGCTACCTTCAAAAGATTGTTGGCAAGGAGTTGGAACTGTCAAAACTATCTGGCTGATAAGTAAATAACTTCTAATCATTGCCCAAATATTATACATAAAATCAGTTTTTATGGTATAACGTAAGTAGAATTACAGTAGGTATATTGAATATACAGCAAAATCCACCGTAAAAGTTAGGCTTAGGCGAAGTTACGGGGAAAAGCTAGAAATAAACACATTAAAGGTTAATCTTCTCGCACTGTGCCACTCAGCTTTCGCTAAAATTACTGTCAATTAAGTTCTCTGAAACTGCCTACATTAAGGCTGAGTTGCACCACCTAACTTTGACCGTAACTATGACGATAACCGGTGTTTTTTGTATGGAGTTTGACAGATTTTTGACGTTTATCAAAGTTAAAGTAAGATGGTGCAACCCAGCCTTAGAACTGTTTCATAATTCGAAATGTAGGTCGCGGCTAATCACGGTAAAAGCAAATAGGATCGCGAGAAACCAATTTGTTGATTTATGTATTTACCGCAGATTAAAAATTTGCAGAATTTGTTAATTGTTCTTAGAATACCTACTTAATTTGTAGTATTTAATTTAACTACCTACAGTTGTTAAATATTTTAGTATAAAAATATTATTTGGTTTCCATTTCAGGAGCATTTACCAAAGGCGGATAGCAGACGGATGGCGGAAATGAAACCACTCTCCACGGTGTTAAAAATCGATCTGTAGATAAATATCTGTACCTATCTATCACTTACAACTTATTCATTCAAAACATTTTAAATTAAGTTCTGTTGTAATTTACTTCGAAATATATAATCAAACTCAAATAAGTATCTACGAAGAACTGGTAAAGTCTTGTACATCAAACTTTAATACAAGATTGTCATTTCAATGGAATTTCTCAAATTTTCGACACCCGAGAAATTTTAGTCTTACAAAGTTATGCGTGTTTCACATCCACTGAGCAACAAATGTACCGAGACAAAATCTTGTAATGTTTCCCCTTCATAAATATTGTAGGGATCAGACTTATTTTCACAGATATCTTCGCAGAAGGAACGTTATTACGCTTTTGTTAAAATATCCAACAATTGCCTGGTAAAATCTTGGAAATATTCCACTTTTTCTCCAATGTACTTTTAACAAATCCTTTACAGCTTTTTGAATAAATAAAATCCACGTACGAGTACAATATTTTTCTAATAGTCCGCTCGAGCACTCTACTAACTAAAGAGGTGGACTCACCCGATTTTGTTATAGGGCTTTCAATTTCAATAAGTGGCATTATTATTTTATTTCTTCAAAAAGATTGGGAATAATAAGGCATTTATTTTCTCTTATACCTTTATGAAAAATGATAGAAATTTTGTATTTATGCTAGTGTTTTCTGAAGTTGAATGGGATGCCCTTATAAATATATTGCCTTTAAATAAAAGATTGTTACAATCATTCGTACTTCGGATTAACACCTAATGCTTTTATTTTTCCCTACATCTTTATGTAAAATGCAGGACATTTTGTATTTATGCTAATGTTTTCTGAATTTGAGAAGATGAGTACCTTTCAATTTCAACCAATTGTTTTTTCCCTTATTTCACAACTTCAAAAGAGTTTTTATTTAACACATTCACATCACTATCAAAGCTTCAGTCGCTAGCACACCAGTCTGAAATTTCGTTGCAAAAACCTCTACTAAACATTGATGCCTGCTAAACGCAGTTTAGCTTACTGTCGTCCGTACAAATCGTCAGTTAAATCAAACAACTAGAATTAGAAACGCAATCCAACTTTAATCATCCGTAATCCGATACGGCAGTAATCACATGTGGAACGTACAGTGGATCAATCGTTCTTGTTTGGCGCCTCGGCGCAGAAAATTAATTAACACAGTACATGATTCAGGATCTATCCGGCTTCATCAGGCGTAAACAGCGAGCAGTGGGAACGGAATTGGATCTCATACGTACCTAAACAAGGGAAAAGTATTGCATTTTGTTCACTTTAATTCCTATGGAAATCATCTAGAAGGAAAGAAATATTTATTACGATGAACATCACTTAGAGAACAAAGAAAGTATATGGAAAAAAGACAGAAATAGCACATAAATATTACAAGGAAATAAAAAGTGAACTGAGCAGTGCCACCCTGTTACAACAGCGATGCCCATCGCAATGGGACTTCCACTCAGCATATGCCGTGGAAACTCATAGAAAATTTATGAAAAATAATGTGAAAAACAAAAGCCTTTGGTTCTACCGTACATCGCAACTTGATTACACTAATTAATTACTTAGATCAAAAACATGTTATCATTATCACCAGCCACAGAACGTTTACTGCTGTACATAGGTCTCTCCCAATGATTTCCAGACTAGCCGGTTGGTATCACCTAACATCTTTATGTATCTGACCGGTGCACGCGGTGAGGCGGGGATTTTGGGCTTGTTTAAAGAATCAGATTATGATTATATCTATCCGGTCCTGAATATATCACTCTTAACAATATGTTCAGTGAAATTCATTAATAATAATGATCTCTACATTGACAACGGAAAAAAAGTAAGGAAAAAAGAAATCCTCTGCAAATTGTAGCAATCCTTTTAGAGCACATTTCTAGAACTTTTAAATGCATTCCATATAAGAACAACCATCTATTTATCCGATGAAATCATGTTTGTTTGCAGAAGGAGCCCGATGTCTTGATCTTGTACAGATAATGAGTATTAATTACGTTCCTTTTAAAAACGTATCCTAGTCGTTATGGGTCGCGACCTGCTTAGTTATTTTAATAACCAACTTTTGTTACAATGATAATTTATTATAACAGTCGGTAATTTCCATTACGTACTCCTACGTTGAGGTATTCTTTCATAAGCGCAGTCTTAGAAAATCCCTTAGAAAATTTATGATTTTAGATTCGGCAATAGAGTTGAAATCAGAAACAGTTGGCGCCAACTGTACAATTTTCTGTTGTATCATCATAATATAACTCAAAGGTGACTGACTGACTGACTGGCTGACTGACATAGTGATCTATCAACGCACAGCCCAAACCACTGGAAGGATCGAGCTGAAATTTGGCATGCAGGTAGATGTTATGACGTATAGGCATCTGCTAAGAAAGGATTTTACGAAACTCCACCCATAAGGGGGTAAAACGGGATCCACGCGTACGAAGTCGCGGGCGGCCGCTAGTTATTTCTTTAATTCCCGATTTCCTATTTTAATATTGATTTGAATTTAACAAATAAAAGGTAATTTTATTCAATTATACAAAGGCCGAGTTGCAAAAACCTACTTAACCGTAACTACGAGTATAACAATGACTTTTTGTATGGAGTTTGACAGCTTTTTGACGATTGTTAAAGTTAAAGTAAGATGGTGCAACTCAGCCATAAATTTCTTAGTCATTACGTACGTTTTTTTGGTATTTATTTCAATTACAAGTAATTAATTAAAAGTTAATAATTATTAGCAATTACCCAGCAGTCGTAGAAGCTCAAAAGTAAGGGTCGAGCTCTTTGTAAATGTGTATATTAATTAGTTTTAGTGTGTACTGTACACGTTCCTTTGATGGAGGTAGACATGTTGTCCTTCAACCAATAATAAGATTATTATAACTATAATAATAATTATACAGGGAGTTAAGGCAAAAAAAAAGGCTGGCAAAAACTTAGGCCCTGGTTAAATAATGTATTTTTACTGAAAATCATTACAATTTAGTTTCAGAAAATATTGGTAAGTTTTCTAGTTTCTTATAAATTTCTTAGTTACTAATAAATAATATTTTGTACAGTCAACGCACATTAGATTTTATACATTTTTATTGCAAAATAACACTTATTTATTACAATTACAATAAGGTGCCCTATAGTATTTAGCTTGATGTGCCCATACATAATGTGTATGTGTCACCGATGCTTGCTTCTTGTTTTTTAAATGTTTACCTTCGCCTCTCCACCACTGCAATCAGGCGAGCACTGAAAACCAGCGTCGTGGTGCCACGCACTGCGGCATTATGATGAGTGGAAGCCTATTTGGCATCATTTTCAAATTATTTTTCAACGTATTAAGTTCTGTAATTTGTTGTTTTTAGTGTGCCAAATAAATGTATTTTCTTTCTTGCTATCATACATTGATCTGATTTAATCGAAAATCCTTCCGAGAATAATATTAATATCTATTTCTGGACACTGCGTATAAAATCTATATAAACTTTTCCTTTAACTGTTCTTTACAGCCTTATTCCTTGAAATAAAGGGAGGCAGACTATAAATAGTAATGTATTGAATTCAAGATTAGGACCAAACTAATTCGGTAACTACTTAGACGTTCATCAAAGAACAATTATTCCGCCTCTATAACTCTAAAACAGTTCTGTCTGTTCGCTAAGTTGGATGAATATTTGATTCATAAGCACCTTAAAGAAGAAAGGTTTATATGGACACGTTAGAGGTACCTACTACTCGTAATATAATCAGAAATTCCTACTCGTATTACATTGCATGTTTTTTACAATCCATGGTTCTAAATGAGACTCTATCTTTTATTTTTTTAACAAATGTATGTAAAAATACATCATAATTTTTGTATATGTATGAAGTAAGTAGGTATAATAAATATGCTAACGTTATAAACGCAAGTGTGTAAGAACAAATGGATGGTTATTCTTTACCGCAATGACTACCTACTGGTAGATCTGAATGAAAATACAATTTTACATCACATAGCTTATACATCTGAGTAGCACATATTATTATACTTCTAGTAAAAATAGAGTCCCCATATGATATTAACTCACCTTTAGACTTGTGAACGTATTTACGTCTGTTAGTAAACTGACATACGCCCGTATTCACAAACGATGCTTGCTTAAGTGAAGCAGCAAATCGAACGCACAGCGTTGAATAGAGCTTTGTGATTGGTTCGTGTGTCACCCTGTGCGTTCACGCGCACTGTGAGACCTCATAGTAATGTTTGTGAATACGGGCGATAATTGCTTCTAGTTTTCTAAGGGTGAGTTGCACCATCTTACTTTAACTTTGACAAATGTCAAATGTCTGACAAACTCCATACAGAAAACACCGGTTATCGTTATATTACTGTTAAAGTTAGGTGGTGCAACTCAGCCTAAGATCATTACTGTTTCATCGTAGTTTGGTAGTCAATAAGGTTTTACCTATCAAAGTGTTTCTAAGGCCCAGTTTTTTGATTCTTAGTTAAAATAACTAATTGTTAAATTTTGCTACTAATGGTTAAATATTAACAAAATGTAAACAAATAGTTAAAAAATGTACTAATAGTCAAGCTAACCATTGTTCGAAAAACTTTTTTTTCTTTAATAACCACTTGTAATTTTTGACATCTGTCAAGTTTGACCATTGGTTATTTTAACTACGAAACAAAAAACCGGGCCTTGTGTCCAAAAACACTCGATTCAATGTATAACAATAACTTTCCGATTTAATCCCAGTGTTCGTTCAACACAATTAGATTCTCGAATGAGGAGGGCTTACAGAACGTATTAAACGCATTAGAGGGTCTGATGTGTGGGAAGAGGGAGACTGGCAAATATATCAGCCAAATCATTTGCTACTTATTTTTAAAGGTCTTCGGGACTTTTCTGTTCACTAAAATCTCACTCATGCCCGTTTTCACCACCAATCCCTAATTTTTAAGTGCCCATATGAAAACAAAATTCCTGTTATGTGTTACCATAGGGGTCACTTAAAATTTAGGGATTTATGGTGAAAATGGGCATAAGTTAACTTTAGAACAGTTAGGCTGAGTTGCACCACCTAACTTTGACCGTAACTTTAACGCTAACCGGTGTTTTTTGTATGGAGTTTGACAGACATTTGACGTTTGTCAAAGTTAAAGTATGATGGTGCAACCCAGCCTTACATTTTCAACCGACTTCAAAAAAGGAGGAGGTTCTCAATTCGACCCGTATGTTTTTTTTTTTCTATGTTTGTTACGCGATAACTCCGCCAATTATGAACCGATTTGAACAAATCTTTTTTCGGCGTATAGGTAATACCTCAAGGGTGGTCCTATTTAAATTTAATAATAAAAAAAACAACCCCCAAGGGTGGAATATTGGGGATGAACTTTTTTATACGCAATATCTCCGCCGATTATAAACCAATTTGAACGATTATTTTTTTGTTGAATAGGTATTATCAAAAGGGTGGTTTCATGCGAATTTGAAGAAAATATTTCACCCCCAAGGGTGGAAAATTGGGGATGAACTTTTTTATACGCAATATCTCCGCCGATTATGAACCAATTTTTTTTGGTATCAGTGTACTGCCTACCTTCAGTGGTAACATCAAGGTAATAATTAGTTAACTAAAAAGCAAGAAATAAGTAAAATTTTATAAAAAAAAAAAAAAAACCGACTCCAAAAAACCTACACTAAAACGTAGAAAAATAATTACTAATGTACCTACTTATTTATTAGGACGAATTATTAATATTTATGTAGGTATACCATGATTGATACTTTTGGAGTCGGTGCAGGCAAACTTTACATGTTTCATAATCTTGGCATCGACTCCAGAAGTATCAATCATGGTATCCCAACTAATATTATAAATGCGAAAGTAACTCTGTCTGTCTGTCTGTCTGTTACGCTTTCCCGCTTAAACCTCGCAACCGATTTTGATGAAATTTGGCATAGAGATAGTTTGAGTCCCGGGAAAGAACATAGGATAGTTTTTATCCCGGTTTTTGAAACAGGGACGCGCGCGATAAAGTTTTTCTGTGACAGACCAAATTCCACGCGGGCGAAGCCGCGGGCGGAAAGCTTGTACCTACATAAATATTAATAATTCGTCCTAATAAATAAGTAGGTACATTAGTAATTATTTTTCTACGTTTTAGTGTAGGTTTTTTGGAGTCGGTTTTATCTTGTTTTAACTACTTACAGTTTTTTCAGGATCGAAAGTTTGACCGCAATAAAACGCAACGAGATCATCTGTAGAATGTAGGAGTTGGAAAAAAGGATCGAAAGGAACAAAATCAATCCATTATTGTGACAATAAATCAATATACACGATTACTAGAAATGTATCCGGATCCTCTTAAGGGAAGGTAGATGAGGTCACTAGTTCACAAATGACCCATGAAGATACAAGTCAAAAGTTTTGGTTGACTAAAGCTTCAACCACACCAACGCGTGCAGATCGCCATCGCCGGCGCGATCTAAGGCAATGACAGGTCGCGCGACCCATGACAGTTCTCGCGACCTGTCATTGGCCTTTGATCGCGTCGTGATCGCGCCAGCGATGGCGATCTGCACGCGTTGGTGTGGTTGAAGCATAAGTTAGTTTATTATCCGTCTGGACAGTGCAGCAGTGTGGCAACCATCCATTATTGGCTGTAAGAACAAAAATACCTGTTTGTATTATTATTATAAAGAGCTGTGGTTTTCTGAATAAAGAAAAATAAAATAAAATAAAATAAACCAATTCCTCCATTTGCCTCTGGTGAATTATTTTTTTTTGTCCTGATTATGATTTTAATTCTATATACAGGGTGTTAGGTAAATGGGTATATGAGCCGACACTAGCCCATGTTAATATGGTCATATAAATGGTATGGTGAAGTCAGAAATTTGATATCATGATTTAATTTTTTTTAATTTTCATACAGTATAAATTTTATAAAATCCGATTTGTATGAAAATTTAAATAATTAAAATGAAGATATCAATTTTCTGACTTTACCATACCATTTATATGACCATGTTAACATGGGCTAGTGTCGGCTCATATACCCATTTACCTAACACCCTGTATAACTACATAAATGTGCTGGCTGTTCTCGCTGGAACATCAATGAGACAAGACCGCCTAGCCACGACAATGCTCGAACCGGAATCCCTAGA
Source organism: Ostrinia nubilalis (assembly GCF_963855985.1). Taxonomy (NCBI): domain Eukaryota; kingdom Metazoa; phylum Arthropoda; class Insecta; order Lepidoptera; family Crambidae; genus Ostrinia; species Ostrinia nubilalis. The sequence goes on along the minus strand of NC_087091.1, from coordinate 4,308,994 downwards.
GGTGGGTAAAGAGGTAATACAGCGCTAAGATGTTTGGCACAATGGCATCGAGTATTTATAGGATGTTATTTTAGTCCTTGACCTTGACCTTTCTTGCAAGGTCACATTCAATTGGGAATTTCTTCTTAGGGAAGTAATTGGCAAAATCAATTCAGGTCACGACACGGTAGAATATGTGACAAATGAGAAAAAATATGGTTACATTAAGTATTACATATGCCCCATATTCTGAAACGACACTCTTAATTTTAGCTTGTGATTGCTCTATAGATGTTGAATTTATCTCAGCTTTAAATTTTATGCTTGAGTTTGCCTGAAAAGTTCATCATCATCTCAGCCATAGGACGTCCACTGCTGAACATAGGCCTCCCCCAATGCTTTCCATGTTACCCGGTTGGTAGCGGCCTGCGTCCAGCGCTTTCCTGCTACCTTTATGAAAAGTTCATCGAGGGTTGATTTTGATTTGAAAAATAGGTATTAATAGATTAAGTAAGTAATACAAGTTTCTAAATAATAACTTCTTTTGATGCTTCATTTTCTGACTTTCTAAGACATTTTGTGGTACAAGACAATGCTAGAGTTAACGTTTAGGGCTTCATATAAGTAGGTACGAGTAGTAAAGTACAAGACAATGGTTTAACTAAGAAAGAAAGAAAGAAAGAAGAAATGTTCATCACTAGAGCTAACTTAGGGCTTCATTTAAGTACGAGTAGTTTTATATTATCTATACTTATAATAAATCTGTAGAAAGGTCAATTCTGTACATGAAATATATTTTCAAAATAACTATCAGGGGGTGATTAGTGATCGATACTGATGCTAAAAATGCAATCAGTAAAATTTTTGTCTGTCTGTCTGTCTGTCTGTCTGTCCGTTTGTATGTTCCTTATAGAAACAAAAACTACTTGACGGATTTTAACGAAACTTGGTACAATTATTGTTCATACTCCTGGGCAGGTTATAGTATACTTAGGAATTCCCACGGGAACAGGAATTAGCGGGAAAATCCTTTTGTATGAAAAATCTAAACCACTTAAGTTAGACGCTTGAAATTTGGCATGTAGGTATCTTAGTAAACTTAAAGCTTAGTTACAACAGGATATTGCAAAATTCCCACGGGAACGGGAGTTAGCGGGAAAAAAACATTTGTATGAAATATTTAAACAGCGTAAGATAGATGAAGGGGGTAAAACGGGATCCACGCGTACCTACGAAGTCGCGGGCGGCCGCTAGTCTTTAATATTGTGTAAACACCGACACAAAATTGCTGGTCAAAACATGCAAAATAACACAAAAAAGTAAAATATACACTAATAAAGATTTCACTAATTTTAATGTAAAACTGTGCTTTGAGGGTTTATTGTAGGAGTGTTATTAATAATAGTGTTACACTTGAACAGAAATGGTTTTGTCAGATCCTATTATATTTCAAAGAAAAGCTTATACGGTACTATAATTAAATGTGGGTAGCATTTTCGCCTTTGTTTTATTAGGGTTCGAAGGGTCTTGGTACTTAAATGTTATGCTATTTTCGTGCACATAATAATATTTTTAGCTCTGAGTCGTTTAATTATGATGTGGGATTTAGTTGGTTATAGAAATATTCATTACGTAAGTACCTACACTACACCTACACTACACTTTTTCACTGTAGGTAGACTGAAGGGTATTATTAATTTGCTGAAATACTTTTTTGCTGTTTCCAATTTGTTTGCACAAAATAAATTTTAAATAACAAATCTGTGAATATTCATTTTGAAAATCCAATAACGAAGTTAACGGATATTTTTGTAAATAATTTTAAATAGAGTAGACCTACATAATGAAAGCTATTAATTTGTTTGTGTAAAATAAATTAATTTTGTCAGACATTATTGAAAAAAAGCTTGTAAAAAAAAAAGAATTTCCAATACAAACAAATGAAAATCGTTTGGAGCTCCAGACAGTAGGTATCATCAATTTTGCCATTAGTAGCAGCAGTTGATAGTCCTTCGATCCAATTTTATAGCCTTGGTGTACGTGCAATTGTTTTCTTCTTTCCTAAGTATAAAACAAATAGCATTTTTTAAGAGCGAACATTCGTTTTGAACATCTTTAAAGGACATCGTCCAATATTCTGCCTTATACATAAATCCTTTTTTATAGTTCAAGAGTATTATCTTCTAACGTGCTGTGCCCTTTATCTATTATTTTTAATTATTATCAGAGTGTTTACAGAAAACCATTCAAAGGATGTCATGTCATTCGAATTTTTATTAAAGTGAAGATCAAAATAGGCAGAAGTATTTAGATCTCCATAATAGACTGAAGAGGATCGCATGAATTTTTAAGCGTCACATTTTGGGTCGTTTAAAGAGCTAGTTTTACAAAAGCAATTAGGGTACTGGTATTTTACATAAATAACATATGAAGGCCGTTAATAGGCAGGCATTTTAGGGTTAAAATGTATGAAGTAACGTAAGTGCGCCTATTAACGACCCCCCAAAATTTGTATCCTATTACCGCCCTATTTTTCTTTCTTTCATAAAAGACATAATAACAGGTTCCAGAAAACACGTTACCTAAAAAATATCTAGACATGTTTATTGACTATCAAAACGATTAAAGTTTGTATTCGTAAATAACCAGTAAACGGAGTTATTTGACATTAAATGGGACGCGCCCGCAACGGACGCACTTTTCATACTGACGCGCTCCCAGCTACTTAAGGTGCACCTTGTTATTAATTAGCGATTTTAACACATTCAAAATTAGTATACCAACATGTTTTTGCATAACAATATTAATTCGTACTTTAGTTTCCTTAATAAACCCTCAATATAGCCCTCTCGCTGTATTTTTGTGGCTTAAATACAATTTTAAATAAGGGCGGTAATAGAAACACTTTTCATAATTTTGTTCCTAATAACGACCCATGGCGTTGTTAGAATTTTGATAAAGTTTTTTGTTTTAGTATTTATATCTTTAATTACGCATTTAACCTCCATTTTGTTGTCTTGATCGATTCATAAGAATATTTCACATAATTAAATCTATTAACGCCATACGTTAATTGTCATAGTTTTGGCATAAAACTGCAATGAACATTAAGGAATATCTCTAATAATGTATGACAATAGATTTTATAAAAACCTGTTAAATTCTAATTAGTACCTATTTGATATAAAATAAACCTAATAAAAATGATACTTCACTGATTACGTCTTCTTTAAAGTAGATATTTTAGCTGGTTACTGTTTTTTTTACGGTCGCTAATAGAATTAAGTAATATTCATACTTAATTCTATTACCGCCTCATAACTATAACGCCACCTACGAAGACTTATAAGCCTGTATTTTGTATATACCTAACATTTATGTCATGACACCAAACCAATCATGCATTATCACAACTACTATGTAACCTTTTCAGATCTTTTGAATAATAAAAAAAAAATATTTAAAATAATTATACAGACAGTTTCCAATTGTCCATAGTTTAAATTAAAATACACAATTACACACAATTAAAATAAAAAACATAGGTCAAAAACTAATTTAAAATTATAGTCAAATTAAAAATAACAATAAAATATTAAATGAAAATTATTTTTTATTAAAACTCAAATATAGTTTAAATAATGACCCCACTACTCACTAGAATACCGGGTTCCGCGTAATCAAGTATAATAGAGGAATTTATTATTCTACTATTTTTGCTTGATTATTTATTTATTTTCGACAAGCGTGCCTTTTCTCTTTTAATAATAAAAAAATAATAACTTGAAAAAAAAAAAACAAATAACTAAAACTAAAAGCAAAACAAATTTAACTTGCAAAATCAAGTGGGTATAGTAGGAATCGAACCCGTGCCTCTTGGAATATATCCAATTGAAGAGCAATATTCTTAGCGGTCGGTAATAGAAACAGAAAAAACGTTAATAGAAACACACCTCGTCTATAGGTCGGTAATAGAAACAACTGCTTTTTCAGATTAAATTGCTATTTATTAATTATTGTGTGATTGAATACTCATTGTTACTACTTGAATTCAAAGATTACTTCATCATTGTTATAAATAAATTAAAATGTCTTTTCTATCACCACGTCTTATATCTAATTTTCTAACGTTTATCCGAAGTCAGCTTAAACTGGCGGTAATAGGCGCATTTACGTTAGTGATAAACTAAAAATATTTGAGAGCTTTTAAGTCTACGTCACAAAGTGAAGGACATAGAGCAAGCGTATTACTTATGTACCTATTTTTGTAGAGACATTAAATGTTTCAAATATGAAATTGCTAATTTACCTTGTACATTTTAATGAAGGCCTAGATACACTAATATGTGTCAGATGAAGAAAAAAATAGTTGCTAATTTTTGACAAAATACTACAGCAACAGTGTTAACTGCCCATTGCCAGTCATGTCGTCTCGTTCTACGAATATCGCAAAGAATCACTATTTGATGAGAGCGAGAGAAAAAACGGGAATGGATAGTTAACACTGCTGCACTGTGGCCGTGTGTACACTGAAAGAAATTTTGAGTTATGAGACTACTAGAACGATTAGTAATTTACAAAAATGTCCCACGAAGTAGAAACTAATAGTGTGTGTGTGTGTGTACATTCTTGTAATCATCGCAATTTGTCAATTCAGAAAAATGAGAATTTGTATTTGATACAATGCAATTCTCGCTGTCACGCAGCACGAGAATTTTGTTGGGTTTACCAGAATCTTATAGGCCTTATACTGAAGTTCAAAGTTGCACAGCGTGCTATGGAGAGGGCTATGCTTGGTGTTTCCTTTGCGAGATCGAATCAGAAATGAGGAAATCCGTAAACGAACTAAAATCGCTGACATCGCCCGACGGATTAGCAAGCTGAAGTGGCAATGGGCAGGGCACATAGTACGCAGAACTGACGGCCGATGGGGCAGAAAGGTTCTGGAATGGAGGCCGCGTACCGGAAAACGCAGCGTGTGACGTCCACCTACAAGGTGGACCGACGACATCGTAAAGGTAGCAGGGAACCGCTGGATGCAGGCCGCTACCAATCGATCAACGTGGAAAGCATTAGGGGAAGCCTATGTTCAGCAGTGGACGTCCTATGGCTGAAATGATGATGATAATACCAGAATTCTAGTAATCACTACAAAGTATTTTTATCCGTGTGGATCTAATTGTTTATTATTATGTGGACTTCAAGGTCAGCTGTTGTTGTGGGTTCAAATCCCACTGGTTATTGTTATCATGATAAGGTATCCGGAAGGAAGGGGAAGGGGCGTTTTTGTAGTACACTTATCCTATTTCCATTTAATTATTTATCTGTATGTTTATCCGTTACCTTGTTCTCATTATTATAATAGATTCTGCCTAGTTTTGGTCTAGGTATTTATGGAAAGATTTTTCATTATTTCATGATATTACAATAAGTTTTGGAATCAGAAATAATCAGGTGAGTAGGGAACATTATAACATTTTTATGCAGTTTAAAGGACTAATAGCACTTTTTAACAGTGTATACAAAACAAACTTACAATTAAATACTGCTGACTAAATCCTACTAATTTGAAACGAAAGTTTGTATGGATGTCTGGATGTTAACATGTTTGATACTCTTTCAAGCAAAAACTACTGAACGGATTTTGATGAAACTTTACAGTATTATTGTTTATAACCCAGAATACACATAGGCATAAATAACATATTATTATAGGCTATAATTTATGACGATGTGTGACAAAATTCACGCGGGTGAAGACGCGGGCAAAAGCTACTCGTAGTAAATCAATAAAGCTAACATTATTGTAAATTGTTTGACCGTAAATCTATTGTAACAATTTCAGTTCAAGCTTGACGTAAACATATTATTGAGGGATCGCTCCAATTCTCAAATACGTCAAACGTACAGTCGCGACCACGTCAATGACTCTACATTATTGGTGCAAATACGCTCTTAATACGACTGCTTAAGACACAGTGTTTGCTTGATCTGTCTGTACAACATAGCCCTAAATGTTCCGGGACAGTCGCGGGCAAACTTCCCCGCTTGAGGTCAAACTCGACACTTGCCGCGTTCCCAACATTTTCAATAAACTCCAACTGTGCCATGGGATATGATATTGTTGGATATTAATACGCTGATACAATTAAGGCTTAATGTAGTGTTGATAGCTGTCGATGGTTGGCGCTGAAAAGGTGAATATCGAAAATAAAAATAATTCCCAGGTGGGACTCAATAATATTGCCAATTTGGTCAAGATATTGCAGGCTTCAATCGATGACTGTCCAAAAAATCCACTATTCTAATTTTGATTTCAGCGCGGTATGGAAATCATTGGGGAAGGCCTATGTTCAGCAGTGGACGTCCTGTGGCTAAATGATGATGATGATGATGAACTTTGATTAATTTTGTCAGACGGATATACCGGTTCATATCATCTGACACTGGGGTTGCGAATTCAATCCTAACAAAAACTCTTTTACTTGAAATACTTAGGTTTAAATAATAATGTAACGAACACAAATTTCTTATCGATATAACTATATCGACTATTGTTAGTATCGATAGACTATGGATGTAGCTATTTTAATGGGCTGATTACACGTGGAAATAAAATGGGTAGGTACCGATGTTTCGTAAACGTGCCGCTTGATTTGAATCTGTATTGATTCTCTAACCCTATTCAAATGGTAATGAAACAATCTAAAAGAACTCTCCAAGCCTATTATTTTGTGAAAAAAGCTTAGCGGCCAATGAATGTATCCTTAAATGTATTTATATAAATAATTATATTGTGTTAAACTTCACAGCTTTATTAGGCTGATTTTAAATGCCTTAATATTAATTCAAATTCTTATCTTATAGCGTGGTTTCTTTCTAAAATAATCTATACTAACAAAATTCAAAAATCCTCTGTAACAAAGATTGAAACGTCTCATTTATGTCAATCAAGGGGTAGCTTCTCGTTTAGTGGACCGATGACCTAGTTAAGGTTTCTGGAGCCGTTGGATGCAAAGGGCTCAGACGCGTTTGTTATGTAGTTCTAAGATAAATAATTATTTACCTAGATACAAGCTGTAGAATTGTTTTCGAGTCAAATCACAGCAATGTAGACATATTATTCATAATTAACCTGTCGTTCTGGTAGGCTGAAAAATCTCTTCATACAAATAAGCTCACCAGTTATTTCTTATCGAGGGTTGATAATTTCGCGGCAAGGGCAAGTGCCTCAAAGTAACGAATTTCAAAATTAATGAAGCTTCAGGATCAGTCCTTCATCCTAACCCAAAGTGAAATACGGAAGCGTTCGAAATGGAAAAGTGCGATCGGCGCTTAGCGAGGATTTTAAATCGGTCACCGTCCAATCTTGGGTAATCTTCTTAATTGACTGCCGTGGAGTGGGGTGTCTTAAAAATCACTGACCGAGTTAGGGCTGCGAGTTACGTTAAAAATAGTCGGACAAGTATTTTAGGATCTGTGTAAAAATAGGCTGATTCAAGTTTTCTGGGGATCTGGACTCAATTAGGATGCCAACGTTGTCCGTTTGACGCGTGAATGGGGAGCGATTTACTCATGATTCTCATGAACACGTGTAGAAGTCAATTTAAATTTAAGCTCTGTGGCTCTATTGTTACAATTACTTATTAATCAACGGAGCCTAAAATAAATATAAATACAGTAAATTTCACATGTACAAGGTAATGTGATAGTAATTAAGTATGTTTTTTTTAAGATTATTAGCAATTTGTATTGCCCAAATTACTAATAGTCCCATTAGCCCCTCGTGTTAAGCTAAATAAGCTTGTGTTACGAGGGGGCTCACCACAATTAGTCGAGCGGCGCCGCGGCGGTGAGATTCGAACCCGCATTCCTCGGATCTCGTGGATCGGACCGTTCGGCTATCGTGACTATAAATGCCTTTTAGTCCATAAAATCCTATCTTATATTGTGTTGACATAATTATTTTGTAAGTTGATCAAGTGACATATAAGTTCTCATTTCCATTCAACATTATCATCATGAAATGTGGTAAATCTTATACGTATGATTCTTGACAATCCTACTGCTTAATACAAGAGGAAAAAATATGTAATTAAAGTATTTTTTCTATTACAATGCTAAGTCTGCATTTGCAGTTATTACCAACTTAGGGAAAGACGAAGATCCCATGGATCGTGTGAGGAAAGAGATTAACGCCCGAATTCACGATGCTTGCTTAAGTGAAGCAGCAAATCGAACGCACAGCGTTGAATAGATAGATCTCTGTGATTGGTTCGTGTGTCACTCTGTGCGTCCACGCGCACTGTGAGACCTCATAGTTATGTGTGTGAATACGGGTGTAAAGGTAAATAATAAGGAAAAGGGTACGGAATCCTCAGTACTTGAGTGCGACTCGCACTTGACCGGATTTTTCTAATGATGCTAGAATTGCATGAGAGAAAAGCTTTGCGAGCGTTTGATTAAAATTAATATTATGCAAATTACGTAATAACGATATGAGAGATACATAATGACCTAGCTATAGTATAGTTTGGTTAAGTCAAGACCTGGATTGATTAAACGATTCATCAATTATTCAGCGCTCCTCCGAGACCTATGCTTAGCCCTGAATAGGTTAATAAGATGATAGTTGTATACCTACTATATTATTTACTGCCCGAACGACCGCGCGTCCAGTTAAATATCCGACTACCATCAATCTGTCTTTCATTCAAAGTAGTTATCGTAGAAAAAATTACCCCACTAATATTGTCAAGTATTTAATTTACTATTAATTATTTGTGTAATCGGTGATATTGTCTAAAAATATACTCTGATCAGTATGTTGGTAGATTTTCCAGGATTACTTTCAGGAATTTTAGGAAGTAACTATTACCTAAAAGTTAAAGCAAATAGTGTTATAAACACAATTTTAAACGGTCAAGTATCACCGTATACAAAATAATTAACTCACTAATAGATACTGTCTACTTACTCGAACAGCTCTACATGTTTATTACTCCACTTGCTTACAGTGTTGTAGCCCTACCGGGATAGCCACAGATGAACCGACCAAGCGGGAGTTTAACTCCATACCGCCTCACTCGTAGTCAACCCGCGCCGTTGAGCGCCCGTGCCGGCCAGTGATAACGCGCTCGATTTTCCCGCCCAATTTTGACAACTGCAAAAACAAAAGAAAAAATGTTTCTAAACGATGTGACTTGACAAAACTGTTTCGGCCAGTATTGTTTTTGAACTTTAAAAAAAGTTTGACAAACTTTTTTAGTGTTGAACGATGTAGATTAAAAGTTTTAAAGTTTTTTTGTTTAGTGCCATTTCGAAGCAGCAAGGAGGTTAATCTTGTAAGTAAATATAACGAGTTAATGTTGCCATTATTTGCAAGCAGGATAATTACGAATAGCACCTGAACTCCTTGGAACATATTGACGCTATCATAATTGCTCCACTTATCTTGCATGATTTCAAGTTCATAATTTAGCGATTAAAGAGATTAGACACATGTTAAAATTACTTAGACCACTTATTATCACGTCGATGGTTATTTTGCGTCATAAAGTATCAGCAGCATAATTGAACAAAATGTTATAGCGACAGAGAAAAAAATGAGACAGTTACGCAGGCAGTAAATTCATATTGAATAACATATGATTTATCTAATGCTCTTCTGGTTGCTAAATAAATTATTCATACTTTTGAAACGCTAAAATGTAATAGAAGGTAGTAACTTCTTAATAAGCAAATTAACTTAACAATAATTATTGACAATCGATTTTATTACAAACGTACACGATAAAGTTATTTCTCAATTTCTACCCTAAAAATGTTTGAATAATTAATTTGTAATAATATGCCACTTACGCCGACTTTATTTCCTTCGCCCAACTTTTATAAAAACTTTTTTAAAGTATTCGGACACAAATAAAAAGATAATTATATTCAAACAAAAGAATACGCACAAAAAGATAGCGACTAAAGTGAATCGTTAAAAGTCGTTTAATTTTTAATCAAGTTTTTGGCCTAAATTCAGACCGCAGAAAAACCCAACAGCTCTCGCAAAATAAGGTTTTCCTTTTTTATTTAGGTTTTTGAATATTTAAGTATGTCTGAATGTTGCCTTCCAGTTGCGTTATGTTTGTGATAAATGGATCGGTAGAGTAGGTAGGTTTCATCTTACATCGGAATTGAATAAAAAATATAAATACCGAAGTTAGCAGACTGAACAACTTTAATATTTATTGAAAACAGCACAGAAGGTATAATGTCATAAGTAATAAGTACCTATCAATTTAAGAACGAAAATGAAAATAATTTTATTTGACCATAAACAGGTAGGTATTTATAATTATATTAATTCAAATTAAATGTACTTTTGTAATGAATCTACATGACCCTTAATTAACCTAAGCCTACCTAAAGGTTAGGTTATTACTATTCTGTGCGATAATTACATACAAAGATACAATTAAAATGTGATGGGATTTTAAATACAACTTGTATGAATAAAAACCGGCTCTACACGAATAAAGTTCTTAAAACCGTAATAACATTAACCTAATAGCTATAAGATCTATTATAAATGAAAATCCCAAAAAATAAGTAATATTTTTGATGGATTACTTAGCCGAAAATGGGTTTCATCATACTTTTATTTTATTAACTTTAAGAAGTGTCATCTGAGACAAATTTACCTCGGCCTACGATTGGATTAAATTATAATCTACGCCAGAGCCTCGGGCATTGCCAGGCGAGAAAATTATCTTATAGATAAATATTTATAGCTTTTTTATGGGCATATTTTTGTAATATAGTGGTCATCTAAAGTTTATAATAACTATAATTGAAACTAATATCTTCAAGAAAATTATTGAAGCGAAAGTAGCTTCGTCTGTCTGTTTGTGGTAAGTTAGTGGTAACTGTTGAACCTCAAACATACATTTAAAACGCCGATGGACGCCTGATGAACCGATTTTGACAATGTTGGTAAGTAATACTTGGAAGAATTCGTCATAAAAACTATTTAAGTATATCATTATATTTTATCAAAGTAGGTACCTACTTAACAAAAATAGTAAACCCATCACTTCTCAAATTAGTGACTTGAATAAGGTCTTGGCAATAAATTAATATTGTTTTCATAAGCAACTCTCTAATTTTGAAGGAAAATTCACTAGTTACCTAGAAAAAATTGAATAAAAGTAGCTTAATAACAATGTAGTCGAAAATCGAAGGGCAAGATTATACCTTTTAGATATAGATTAGTGAATTTGATGGATGAAGTATTGAAACAAGGGTATTATTTACCCATACATATTTGATTACGGGTCCTTACTTGTCTGTTTTATTTGCTTAGGTACAGAAATACGTACATTATTTTATTGTTGATATTTGATGTTACTATGTATACTTAGGTACATACTCGTACAGTTACTATGAACCCAAATAATATGATGTTTCCTAAACATAATAATGATTACAGCAAAAAGATTCTTAGTAAACTACTTATATAGTTACCGATGAAAGGTGATAATGCTGAGGTGCCTCTAATTTAATAATTAGGTAAAGAAAAAGTAACAAAGTAGGTACATTGCAAAAAAAAAAATAGATAAATACGCTAGAAAACAAAAAAAAACAGTCAAAGCACCTTGTATCTAAAAATAATGATTTCTTTCTTCTAAGGATGCTTTCTACAAGTCGAACTTTGACGGAGCGTGCTTTTTGAACAGAGGTTTCCGCGAAACGAGCTTTCGTCGAATAGATATTTCTGTCAACAGTGCATTCTGTGAACGATCGTATTCGTATCGGTAAAACATGATTCACTTTTCGTTATACACTCTACAGTACGAATACGAACACTATTTTGTTTTTGCTTCAACGAGGAAGCTCTTGGTCTACATCTCACCTGATGGAAATTAATGATCAGGCAGAAGGTGAAAGGTTTTACCTACTCAGAATCCTCATGCATACAGGAACTGGTTATCTATCCTCAAACTGTGACATTATGGCGACAGACTTGGATAAGATGGTAGCTGGGTAGGCGGACTTTAAGGCAAGCCCTATCACCAACCAAACCGAATAGAAAAATTTGCTCTTTCTGGGAATTGAAACCTGGGACTTCTGAGTCTGAAGCAGGAGGTCTTATCACTAGACTACAAGGCGGCTGATATTCTAATGCCCGTTTTCACCATCAATCCCTAATTTTTAAGTAAACCCTATGGTAACAAATAATAGGAATTTTGTTTACATAGGAGTCACTTAAAAATTAGGGATCGATGGTAAAAACGGGCATAAGGCAGAGTTGCGCCACCTAAAGGCTGGGTTGCACCATCTTTCTTTAACTTTGACAAACGTCAAAATTCTGTCAATCGTTATAGTTACGGTCAAAGTTAGGTGGTGCAACTCAGCCTTAATGTTTTGTTTATAAGTGACCGCCCACATTCTTCTCACTAAAAGAAAACAGGTCATTCGATAGACCCGCGGGTATACAGTAATTACGCGCTAGGCCGCCGATAGAAAGTGATCGCTGACAATGTCCACGCACGGACAAACTGCACGATACATTTACCAAGAACATAATCGATTAGGATCCGAATAGGGAAAATAATCGAGAAAATCGACGAAAATGATGAGTCGATAGGAAAACGAAGCAAATGTCTAGTATTGTTCGTTGGCTACTTAGTGCGGTTCATTGCATCTTTCATCGGCTCTGGTAAATTAGAGAGGGTCGTGCTCATGTAGTGGAGACTAAACAGCCTGATGATAAGTGTTATACTGATGGATTCTGTTTTCCTCTACATAATATTTATTTTCTACTTATGGATGTCCGAATTGGCAAACCCATCGAACAAACCGTCGCGGGTTCAGATCGGGTCATGAACATAAAGGTACTTACTTACCTACTTATGTAAATACGAGAATTATTTCAAAATTATTAACAAGTAGTGCTAATGAGGGTTTTCGCGATTGAAAAATCCGCCAGATGGCAATACGTAGACGCGAGGTCCAAATAAGAATAATTTAGAATAAGAATAATTTATTACTTAATAAAACTTAGCCTAGATACATTTGAATTCACTTACTTAAATTAAGGTTAGTGTGCGAAGGTAAAATTATTAATACCTAAACTAAGCAAAATTGTTTGCCTGTGTCTTAGGTATTTTATTAAAAGTAGGTTAGTGCATACTAAACATTATCACAATAACAGTGTGTAACTAAATATAAATACATTTCTATTCTTAACTACTAAGCATTATTTTTACCTTGATCTAAATTAAGTTACAATCTGTAATAGGTTTTCTGTTTCGTCATAGGTTTTATTTTTTAGCCAATCTTGTATGATTTTTTTGCATGCGACTTTATTCATAGGGTAAATACATAGAGACTGGTTTATTCTATTGTACAATAAGCTACCTAGATAACAGAAGAATTTCATCGTATGTGATCTTCTGATTTTTTCAGTAGAACACACGATATCAGCTCGCCGTTTGCTGGTTAGGAGTGCCGGGTTGTAGGGTGTTAATGAATGTTTTTTAGTAACTGTTAGTAGGATGAAGAGCTGCCGCACCGAGAGAACGTCGCATTCAGCAAGGAGCTCTGCAGTCGGAAAGCGTATAGGTCGGAAAGTGCTGACTTTTAGAACGGCTCTTTGTGCTCTCTCTAGACTAAGCATTGTGGTTTTATGAGTACCTCCCCATGAAGTTATGCAGTACGTTAATAATGACTGACATAGGGTTAAATATATCGATTTAAGTAGATAGCCGCTTGCGACGTGTCGGAGATTCTTAAAAACATAAATCAGTTTTCTCACTCTAGCTGTTAGTGACTCGATGTGCGTTTTAAAATTTAAGTGTTTGTCGATAATGACACCTAGGTACTTCATATTATCTGTGCTACGGAGCTTAGGGCATGTACAGGAGTCAGTACGGTCCGGGCACAGATGAGCTGTTATGGTATGTGTGTCAGGAATGGGTTGGGATATTGAATTGAAGGAAAATGACATATATTTTGTTTTGTCGATGTTGAGTGTTAGTAAGTTATTTCTAAGCCACTCGGTGACCAGATTGAAACCCGTTTGAGCTATTTTGAATGTTTCTTCCCAGGTGTCTGCGCTAATAAGTAGTGCGGTGTCATCAGCATAGGATATTATCTTTGCGTTTCCGGAAAGAGGAAGTTGGCATAATTCATTGATATATGTGAGGAATAATAAAGGACCCAATATACTTCCTTGTGGAACACCATATTCGACAGTTAGTTCGTCACTAACTGCATCATCTACCATGACACGTTGTGTCCTGTTTGAAAGATAATCTTTAATGAGTTTATGCGAAATTCCTCTTATTCCCAGTTCGTATACCTTCTCGAGAAGTATGTTTTGCGAGACTGTATCGAAAGCTTTAGCAAGGTCCAGGAAAATTACTAAGCACTTTTTTTGAGCGTCAAGTTGTCTTATAATGTAATCAGTGACTTGGTGTACTGCGTCGTCTGTTGACCTGTTAGATCTAAAGCCATATTGGGTGTCTGCTAGAAGTCTGTTTTTCTCTAGGTATTCCACAAGTCTGTTGTAGATAAGTCTTTCTAAGATTTTAGAGATTGAAGGTAGTATAGCAATGGGGCGATAATTATTGACACAGTTTTTATCTCCATTTTTATGTATAGGACGAATTAGTGCCCTTTTCAATACATGAGGAAACGTTCCTGTAGACAGACATTTATTGAAAATATATGTAAGCGGAGGAATAAGATGCTTTTTGAACTGTTTAAGAAATGAGCAAGATATGCTATCAATTCCTGTGGCACAGTCATTTCTTAGAGACATGATGAGTTGTTCAACTTCGGCTTCGTCAGTGTCAAGTAGGGCAAATGAGTTTAAAACAGGTAATTTAGGAAGAAAGAAAGAAAAAATGCTGCATGATTGGTTATTTTTGACATGACATCGACAGATATGTCAAAATCCACCAATCACGCAGATTTTTCAATCGCGAAAACCCTCATTCCAGTTCTTGGTCTTAAAATTACACAAATTATCTTAAACAAGTATACCGCGACTAGATTAGGATAATACACTCGACATCAAATAAATCGCACCTCCCGCGACAAGCATTTTCAAACGTATGCATCCCCACTTCCCACCAATATTGGCACCATTTAAAAGCCTAGTTCTAACCTTCATTTCATTAAAGGAAAGGTTTCTACCCCAAAAATGTGTCTTTAGAAGGATCCAGAGTCACTTCTTCAAAAATAGGTAGTTACACTTGAGCCAACTTTTATGGCTATAAAACTGTTAAGTTGAGATTAATCGCTATCCATCTGTTAAAGAGGACACGTGAGATCATTATTTGGTTTTATAACCATAAAAATTGGTCTAATTGATCCCATAGGTGGGCCCAAAGTGAGGTATTTTTTCAAGTCACATTTATGGTATATGTTAATATTTATTAAGAAATTAAATGTGTTTTTCTTTAAGGATATTTATTGGGCTTTCAAATAACACCAATATTGTTGGGGCACCATGATTGTGTCAGAAGAAAATCGTTAAAGTTCGCGTCACGGAAGGTGCGGTTTATTTGATGTTGAGTATATATGAAATCATATGAATTTACGTACATACATTGTTGTTCATGATTACATTTAGGTACTGCAAGATTGAAACCTGCAACAGCAGATCTAATTATAGTGTAAATATTATACTTATTACATTTTTTAACATTAAATACAACTTGTGCTTAATTACGTAACATCAATTGCAGTTATTAAAATAAAACATTGAATTAAACAAAATAATGTAAAGAAACACTGATTGTTTGAACCAGTTTCACTTTTGAACGGCCGCAATGATACAATTTAAGTTGGTATTTGCCCGTTGACAAATGAACGCAATTAAAACCGCTCCGATTTCTCTCATTTTGAAAATAACACAGCAATACTTATGGCATTTTTCGCGTGACAGAATCATGTTAATGATACGCGAAATTCCATTAACATTGGTCAAAACGTACAATTTAAATGGAATGCGTTTAAAATGTTGTAACTGCAATTTAAGGCTCAATTTTAAATTGTAACTTTTGGTGAATTTTGAGCAATTACATAATTAATTAAATATAAACGGGTATAAGGGCCAGTTTCAACAAAGAAAGGTGGCTGGTTACGGTAAAATTTATCTCTTAAATATCTCTATCTGAGATCTGTGAAATGAAAAGTTGGAGTTTATATGACAGGGATATCTTACGAAATAAAATCGTAACATCTGTCATTGTTTAGAGGCCTTTTAAAACACAATCTCTAAGTCAAATTGTTACTGACCAAAATATGGGCTGCCTACAAATAAATTATTTTTTATTTTATTTTTTAAATTGTAAATCAACAATAAAATACTTTTTTTTAAATATCGTTACAAAAAATTGTTATTGCCAAAATCGAAAGTTTGGTCACAACAATAAATGGGTTGGTTCGAAAGAAAATGATTTTCATTCGCATCGCTATGATTCTATCTTCGACGTCTTCCGACGACAAATCGCACTTTTTTCAACACTTTTCCTCGTTCTTATCAAAACCCATTGTCTGCTTGAAAGTGGGTTAGATGAAGTTAAACGTTACTTTTCCCCCAACAAGCAATTTTTTGTAGGTAAGTGTGGGTTCACACTGCGGTCTGATTTAGAATTCAATATTATGTTTTTATTCTTTGATGTATTCTAATATGACCAAGTTGATACACACGATAGTAATCTGCTTCCAGTAATAAAAAAAATTATAGGAAAGAAAAGAAACTAAACTTAAAATCTATAATTTGTATCATTTTAATGACTTTAACCTAATTTATTGTGAAGGATTAAAACTGCTTAAGACCTCAATGTTAACTTCTAAACTGAAGAATAAGCTGACACAAGACCAAAAATTCTCACTTACTAATTACAGTGACACGGTCAACATGGAAATCATTTGGGGAAGCCTATGTTTAGCAGTGGACGTCCTGTGGCTAAAATGATGATGATGAATTACAGTGATGTAGTTAGCTACAAAGTAATCATAACAAATATTATCTGACTGATTTGTGTGAAAGAAAAAAATGATTTCAAGTGTATGTGCATCTGCGTGATACAAATTAAAAAGAAATAAATAAATTCTCTATTTAATCATACGACGTTTCTAGGATTAATTAAAAACCAATGTAAACACTATAGGCTAGATAAAATTAGAAGATGTGTGAGATGTGTCCCACTACGCTGGATTTTTGCAATGACTGTCGATTTTTTTATGTACCAATAGTAGAAGAGCATTACCATATCTCTAAATTACCATGCCTCAGTGTAAACCTCGGTTAAAACAATGAATCTCTGCGTCGTTCCGCCCGAAGGATCGTGAACTACGTTGTTGATCATTAACTTTGACTAGTCAGTTGTACATCCCGTACATTCGCTGAAATGCCTGTATATCAACGTAATGCAGTCGCTATTGAAATACAAACAAGCGCTTGGCGAAATTAGCAGCATTGAGATATCGAAATGATAGAATTTAGTAATAATTCAATGTGTTTAAACACTAGAGCATAATAATCTCGAGAATTTCTGTATGTAATGTAACGTAGTACTTACGGTACTTACGAATGATACAATACAGGTACAATACAGGTACAATACAGGTAGGTTCAGTTTCGAAAGCATTTTCATCTATACTAATATTATAAAGCTGAAGAGTTTGTTTGTTTGTTTGTTTACTTGAACGCGCTAATCTCCGGAACTACAGGTCCGATTTGAAAAATTCTTTCAGTGTTAGATAGCCCATTTATTGAGGAGGGCTATAGGCTATACAACATCACGCTACGATCAGTAGGAGCAGAGCAACAATGAAAAATGTTGCGAAAACGGGTTTTCACGCGTACGAAGTCGCGGGCACAGCTACTAGCTAGTATTATTATATGTTTGTTTCGTAAAAGCGTGACACTAGAACATGTCAGTGATCGACTTGATGTTCTGTTACAAGTAAATGCTCTAGTCTATACTCACCTTAAAGGACGGTGGCATACCAAACTAAGTACTATGGCATTTCAAGTCTAATGTCCTGTCAACTATACTAGAATGAATATAAATCTATTGCCTCTCGAACATCAACATCCATCAAGGTTAGGCAAAAGAAACAAGGAAAGATTCCTAAAAAACAAAAAAACCTTTCCTGCTTTCCAATAAAGGAAAATTCCAGATGTTGAACAAAGAACTATTATGAAGATAAAGAATTTTCTTTTGATAAAAATGATTAGATTTTGCTTAATCAAGGAAAGTTCCAAATGACTGACCACTAAATACCAAATATTCATTAAAAATAAATTGGTGAGATATCCTTCTTGCTATTAAAACATATTTTCATGAATTCCAAGAAACTGATGATGTGGATTGTGGACCTTCCGTCCTAAAATAATATACACAATGGAGCAAGGTTTAGTATGCTTATTCCAATTGATGTAAAATTGACTTATGAATATTCTTCATTAAGTATCTACTAAAAGGAGCGTTTAGGCTTATAAAACAATGTCTTAGTTAACATGTTTTGCATAGAACTATAACCGAGATTAAAAACTACTATACTACCTAGTTTTACCCCAAGTACCTAAAACACTTTTTTTCGGGGAAAGAATGCATTGGATTGCAAACCTACCCTACCGGGACAGGGTAGGTTATGTGGGTCTCACCAAGTCAGGCTTTATGCCTTGCGGAAGACCTCGTCGTTTCACCCAATGACGTCCACTGTTGGACAAAGGCCACCCCCAAGGCTTTCCATAATGAACGGTCCTGCGCTGCCCGCATCCAGGTTCCTCCCGCGACCTTTGCCAGATCGTTGGTCCACCTAGTAGAGGGCCTGCCCACGGTACGTTTTCAAGCCCGTGGTGGCGACTCGAGAACTTTTCTGCCACAACGTTTGTATATTTAGCAGTGGCTGAAATAATTATGACAATAATGAGATTAGACATAAGACAGCAGACTACCTATAAGATCTGTGTAACATTACATATAATACAGGGTGGCCCAGAAGAAAATTCACTTTTGAAAATTCAAGTAAACGAAAACTGTACATTTTTGTGGCATGTGGTTACCTTATGAGCAAAGTATACTCTAATAATCCAAAAACTCTGCAGCATTCATCCATCCTGAATCCATTTCGAGGTAACTCTAACGAAAGTTTTCCAAAATTTTGATGTATGTTGACCGAATGTTGTAAACGTCAAGGGAATCATAATTTAAACATGTACGATAAAATTTATAAAAGAAAGTTAATTTTAAAATAAATTGCGCTAAATTTCCTTTAAATTGCAATAGTTAAAGTTCTACAAAAATGTACAGTTTTCGTATCCTTGAATTTTCAAAAGTGAGTGGGCCATCCAGTATTACAATGGACCTTCTGTTACAGTACGAGTACTTATGTATCTTTAGTGATAATAATGTGGTGCCGAAATAATATTACATCCCTAACGAATGAATTATAGTTTGGAAAGGTAACGTGATTTATAGGACCCTCATTTATAATGTCTTTATCTTACTTTCGGAATTGATTTCTGATTGTTTTAAAAGGCCATTTGTAATACCGAAATGTAACTGTTCTTAAAATGTATCGAAGTGAGGAATGGAAATTTAAAATTTCAATGTAAGTGGTATAAATGTACATACCGCCTGCCTTTTTTATCTTAAACGTTTGTGGGTTGTCTGAAAAAGATCGCTCCCTAGCGATAAGACCACCTAAATTGAGTCATTTTGATTTTTTGTTCTTTTTCTTTGTCAATTTAAAGATCAATGCAATAAGTATCTATTCGTAGACGAGATAGATAGATATCTATCTTTACTTTTGTTGAGCTTGATAGTGATATACCTACATGTACTTAATGTTGTCACCTTTGTTTCATCTTCTTCCTCTTATCCTGTCGACAAAAAACCTACACAGTGTCAGCCCAAAACTCCGCTACAAGAGTGACGTAGTCAGCAGCATTCATTAAATCCTCCTGCGTGCAGTTTCAGGTAAGAGGTCAAATTATTTTACAACATACACGTCAGAAAGATTGATGCAAAACTGCTGACAAAGGCCTTTGATCGCAAGGGG
This sequence comes from Ostrinia nubilalis, assembly GCF_963855985.1. Lineage (NCBI taxonomy): Eukaryota > Metazoa > Arthropoda > Insecta > Lepidoptera > Crambidae > Ostrinia > Ostrinia nubilalis. The sequence continues at coordinate 4,288,936 of NC_087091.1, read as the reverse complement.
ATCAATACTCATTCCATCACAAAGCTCTGTTATTACTACAACCGATTTTGAATGGATATAAATATGTTTGCAAAACGATTTCAAACAAAGACAAGGGCTAGATTGCCTCCTTGGCTATGGGAGAGTTCCCACAGGAAATTCGAAATGTCATAAAGATTTAATATGGAGCCTCCGCACAAATCGCAACCCCTTTGTGATTTTTCCCGAGAATTCGATATGATTTGCTTTGGTATGGTTTATTTACTTTCACTGACGTTTCTGAGAAACTAATTATACTGTTTTCTGGTTAGGTATAGGGTTAATTGATTTTGTTGTTTTTTTTTTGTAATTTATACAGGGTGGAATTTTGTAATGCCACCTGGAAGGAAAATGTTCCTAAACTTTACCCAAAGAACACATACCTTTATTTTTGGAAAGAAAGAGAACTGCATTCAAAGGTTAAAACTGGGTTATCAGTATCAGTTAAAAAGGATGCTTTATTTGTAGAATCAGCCTGTCTTTTAATAATCACAAGGGCGGTCACTGACTCTGGTCTGGAGGTAAGCTCTAAGATCCTGTCTCCCTGCACATTGAGAGCGTTATCTCGCTCGACTCGCCGCAGTCTCGTGTGATCATACAATTGCTTCGTTATCCTGAACTAAGCTTTAGCTACAACTTTATTAGTTTGGTACTGTTTGTTTTACAATATTGCAGTAATTTTAATTTAAAAGTTATGAATGTTTCAAATTAACGAGGTCAAAAATCTTCAGTTACGTTTTTCAGAAATTGTTTTCGTGCAACGAAATTGAATAGGAATAATATAGGTCTGAAACCGGGACTGGCTTTTTTGAAGAAAATTCCGCACAGATAATGATACCTACAGCAAGTTTATTTCGTGCAAAGACCAAAAATTCGTGATAAGAACAAAACATCCTGACACATAAATAAAATAAATATTCTAGAGCCAGTTGGCTCTAGTTTCAGCCAAACAAAATTATTCTATTAAAATAATAAGTTGGAATTAAGTAATTACCTACATTCAGCAATGTGTAGATACTATTTAGCGATTTTAGAATATCTATTGACAAATTACAATAATTTGTACCAAAATGCTACACTGTTCTTAAATACCCCCAGTACCCTCATTTCCCGCGTGTGTTCCTAAGTTGAGCCCTAATTTTATAGCCTAGCTTTTTAGTCTATTTTACCGAGCAGAGCCGCGTAATGGGGTTACCCATTAGCCCTGGTATTGTTTGTTTCAGTTAGGTAGCCGTCTGATTGCCTTGCTTTATGACTGGATTTGGAGATTTGATTTATTGAGGATTATTACAAAAATACTTTATTTGACGTAAGCTCATATACTTTTTTGTTAAAGTCGTGAAAAATTCGTACTATAAAAGACATGTCATACTGGATGCGGTCTGTGGTCAGGTCAATAATCCCATGATGCGGGTTGCGTTCTTTTTGACCTGAACGTAGACCGTATTTTGTATGTCAAATCCATAAGGGCAACAGGGGAAGATAGAGTGTATAGTCGACAGTAGATATACACACCCTTATAAATAAAAAAGTTACTCCTAGGATGAACACTGGATTAAAATGACATTTCCATACTAAATGACAACTTAAGCCAGAGATCAACTAGGGTTTAACTTTTATTAATAAGGGGGACAGAGTTTTGTTGTAAAATCACATCTGTTACAACTACTAAAGCTCTAGTTTATCTTGACGTCGCTTGTACATTATGCATATTAAAGGTATCATGGATAACTTCAATGAATCCGTACTTAGTTGCATCCAAATGGATACAAATGATAAAATTAAAACCGCTCAACAGTATAGTTCAGGGAAATGCTTCTAAAACTCATCGTATGAACGAGTAACCGTAATTTCATTGCAGATGGGAAACAGCGGAAAATTTGTTGAACACTGATATACAATCTACGGACCCTGAGGTTTCTCTCGCGTGCAAATTGTAACAAACGCACGTACGGGGAGTTGAACAGGGTAATAGTACGTGGTTGGGCCTATGTCCAACTTTCTTCTCTTCCTTTTCTTCGGTGGCTCCAACTCTCAAATTATCTGGCTGCATGAGATGGTTTCCCACTAATCTGTTTATCGGATTCGGGGCCAGCACCTTCGCAGGAGCCAACCTTCGCGAAAAACCTCTATGGAAAATTAAGAAAAAACTCTATGTTGTCTTGGAACGTCTGTCAATGAAGTCAATGTGAAAAATCCGCTGAATTTTTGCTGAAGATATTGAAATAATCAAAACCGCAAGAAATATCGACGGGTCGACCCTCGAAGCCTGGTCTCCGTCTCCTGATCCGCAGGTTGGTGGTTTCCGTTTTATGCAGCTGTATTTTTGAGTTGTTTGGGAGTCACCAGCCGACCCCCGCATCATCTTTCTTCCCCGCAATTTTTATTCCTGGTGTGGCTATTTACACGCCACACCAGTACGAGTAGCTAGGATTGTTGGAATCGGCTATTTAGAGCTTAAAATAAATGACAATATAGTACAGGTTACGGACTCGCTTTTGTAAAGGTTTAAAGTAATGAAAACAAGCCAATTATGTACTCAGGCGTTTTTAATTTTGATAGTTGTAATCATCATTAACGCTACACGCATGTCATTGGACATGGATTCCTTGACCATGTTATACGTACCTTTTTTTATCCACAACGAGGAAGCTCTTGGTCTGTATCTCACCTGATGATAAGTGATGATCAGGCCGAAAGTGGAAGCGAGCTTCACCCGGAATCCTCAACCACAGAGGAACTGGCTATCTTACCTCTAACTGCCGGAAAACAACAATGCTGTTAACATTGTTGTAACCTGCATGTTAAAATCGGTAAAAGTGTCCAACTAATGTAGGTACTTGTTTGTTTTTAGGACACAAAACACTGAATCTAGCGTCATTAAAAAGAGGGAAAGGGAGTAAATTTAGGGTGCTTTTTATGAGGCACCTTTAGAAGAATATTTTAATTGTTTGCAGTGTCATGTGTTTTTAAGGTAAATGCACACCAGTTTAATAAGGAAATCTATTTGCTATTTATTTTTAAATAAAAAATATTAACGATCCTATTTATGATTAAAATGTTAAAAATATCAAAAGCCATAATAAATGTTGTTAAAAATAGCACCATCGTTTTATTATGTTTTGAACTCATCAATTTCATTATGGGATAAACATCATCCTCTTTAAAGACGGGGCAATTTAATTATACCCTAATTAAAGGGAAGTTTTGGGCTGCTTCAAGTTCACTTCGTAGTTCAAACAACTCACCATCTTTTTATGTAGCTTTAGTCAAATTCTTCAAGTAGCTTTAAACATAATATGACTTAATTAGATTTCTTGAAATTTCTATTTTCGATTCTTGACCAAATGTTATTTTTAAGATAGAAAGTTACTAAAGAACATAATCCAGGAATCAGTGATTGAGTAAGTTTGCGGTGTTTCCATTTAGCACTTATTGATTTGAGTTATTATAAAGCTTATAATAAAATCTGTATAATGTAAAAAAAGTTATTTGTAACACAAGTAAGGCAGAGCAAGACTGGTTGTTGGAAATCCTTGGGGAAAGCCTTGCAGTGGACGTCATTTGGCTGAAACGAACGAAGTATCCCTTACTCAAACTGTTAAGGGTACATTCAGATTTGAGGGTTAACACCCTGTTCATTTACCAGCAAATTAGCGGTTAAGGATTCTAATTATGGAGTTTACAACAAGTTAACTTAACCCTCGTTTCTTAAACGTTTTGAAATTGTTACCCCTTGGGCCGCTTATTAATATTTCGTAGAACTCAACGGCTTACCACGCTTAACAGTTTAGCTACAAAAGTAACTCTTATTTTGTTGAGAATAGGATTCCTTTTTTCATGTTTTTATTTTTGTTATGTGTACCTACACTACACGTGTTTTTTAGTTCAGAGTGGCTAAATATTCAAATTCTGAGTAAATAACTTTATTTGTTGATTTGAAACGCAGTTAATTAATTTTTTTATACACAACAGGCAAACTCTTGGCCTGCATCTCACAATAGAAAAAAATTGAGTTCTGATCGAAGCTGGAAGCGAGCTTCACCTAGACTTATTAGCTAGGATAAAATATTGGATTTCGTTGTCAAGACTATTCGCGAATTCACTAAAGGTAATTCCCAAAATATTATACTTATTGGATACGCTTATCTCAATCATAAATAAGTAAGTTGTTAAATATGTATCTTCAAATTCCAAGGGACTGTAGGATTTAGGATTTAAAAGTAAAGTAATATCTGTCGGTCTTGATATTCAATTAAAGAAGTCTCAAGTCTAGACGGGCTTAGGATGAGCGAAGATAAGTCCTTTCCATCAGTTGAGGATCCAACCCTCATCATTTTGACAAACTCCTTCCTCCCTTTTTCTTTATGAAAAAGAAAAACGTAAAGGTTTACAAGTTTTGATGATCCAAACTAGAATCAACTGTCAAACAATTCCGTTGTGCCATTTGATTGCGAGTCTAAAGGACCTTACACACCAAGCCCGCCGACCGCTTTAATTCAAAGGACACGCAAGTCGTCAACTTTTGACACGTTGTCAAAGTCGCCGACTCATCTACAAGTCGGCGACTTTGACAACATGTCAAAAGTCGGCGAGTTTGGTGAGTAGACTGCATTGGTTACTTCTAATAGAGAAAGATGAAACACTTTCTAGTAATCATCATCATCAACAGCCCTTTACAGCCCACTGCTGGACAAGAGCCACCTCCACTTTTTACTTTAATGGAGGGTTTTGCCATTAATATCCACGCTTGGCAAACGGATTGGAGACCGTTCTTCGATCGTTTCTAGTAATTGTGTCATTATAATGATTGTTTATCTTTAGTTGCCTCTAGATAACTTTCTTATAAATCAGATTTGATCCCTAATATCTCGGATCCCAAAACACATTCTCATAAACACTAGACAAGTTTAGTGTTATTGTTCATATCATCAGAGTTAATAACAGCACTCATTCAGCGTCACAATAGCTGAAGGCGATATATCAAGACGACCATTCAGGCAAGAAACAACGTCAGATCAACTCGCACCCTTAGAATGAAAGTGACCGAATCCAAAAAAATCAATTTGTGGTAAATGAACAAGAAAGTCTTCAAAAAAGTGTTGTCTTGAATACATTTTACTATATCTCTTTCGTATTCTGTCGCATTTGATTGATTTTAAGTAGATTTATGGATTAACCTTTTGAGTTAACATTGGAATAGTATTTTTTTTGTAATTATACTTTATTTAGTATATATTTTGACATAAAATATAAAGTACTTCTAAATTAAGTCACTTTATTACAAAATACTTTTGAAACTGATGAGATTTTTTATTAATTACGTCTGTTTATGACGCATATTGCAAATGAATCTGTTGACATAAGTCATTACTATACTGAATGTTATGTGAATATAAGGTAGTGAACATGGGCGTAGCCACGGTGGGACAGGGTGGGGCAAGTGCTCTAACCTGTCAGGTACCTAACCAAACCTAAAAAAATAATTATCTAGGTACTAACTACAATACGATGTACACTACCAACTACTTTTTGGGTGAAAGATTTCTTGGTGTAGGTAGGTGAGCAATAAGACAGTGTTGGATAATTCGAATTACACATTCAGATATTGGGTGCTATAAGGTAGCCTTTTTGTATGAAAAAAACTAACCGAGGTATAGCCCAAGGGTATAGTTTGCTTCTTAGTCGTTCGTTTCAGCCGAATGACGTTTACTTATTGCTGGACAAAGGCCTACTCCAAAGATTTCCAAAACGACCGGTCCTGCGCCGCCCGCATAGGCACCTCCCGCGACCTTCACCAGATCGTCGATCCACCTAGTGGAGGGCCTGCCACTACGTCTTCCAACTCGTGGTCGCCACTCGAGAACTTTTTTACCCCAGCGGCTCGTCAACTCTGTGAGCTATGTGCCCCGCCCACTGCCACATGATTTTAGCGAATCTGCGGGCTATGTCACTTTGGTTCTACTGCGGATCTTCTCATTTCTGATTCGATCGCGCAGGGAGACTCCGAGAATAGCACGCTCCATCGCCCTTCTTATGAGGCCCATAGAAAGCGACCATGTCTCAGAGCCTTAAGTAGTCACTCAACACAGACTTTTGTTTTGAGACACTGCGGCATTTCAGACGTGAGAATATTGCGAAGCTTCCCGAACGCAGCCCAGTCTCAGCTCAGACCTATTTCTCGAAGTTGGACCTACCTAACTGGATTGTCCCAGGTACACTTAATTGTCAACGACAAGTGTAGTCTCCAACTTTCAGAGGTGTGGGTTACAACACGGATATTTGACATGATTTTCGTCTTGTCCATGTTCATTTTAAAAACCATTTGTTGAGAAGCTCTTCATCCATAGAGAAGCCATCGCTCCAAGGTGATGAAGTCTTCGCTCTGCCCAGCGCTCATCCAGCTCCAAAACCCCGAAAGCTTTTATCTCGAATTGCGAAATCTTTTATCTCGAAATCTTTTCAAATGCCTAGGAGACTACGGAAATGTGGACGAATGCAATGACAGGTTCGTGGGAATTGTCCAAACGACTGGGTCTAAGTTCTTTAAAACCCGTCGTTCAAAAGGAATCAAAAAGATCTCTGACCTCACCAGTAAACTTATGGAAGAGACAAGAAACTTGGTTCTGCAAGTATACTCAACTCGCGACCTACGCCAATTTGATACAGACCCAATTAAAGAGGCGACTGAGCGTAACAAGGGCTCTATAGCAAGAGATCTGTCTGTTGGCCAAAGCCAACTGACCAAGCTGAAGACCGAGGATGGCAGAGTCATCTCGTCGGGGCCTGAGATATTGGAAGAGGTTGAGGTTCTACGGAAAATTATCACGAGTGTACGCACACCTAATCACAAATCTAGCCGAAGACCCAAGAGCTAGATTGATCCGACACTATAAAATATCTCGGACGTCAGTCTGTGCGAGATTAGAATGGCTCTCAAACACCTGAAAAACAACAATGTACAGGGTGATGATGGAATGTCTTTGTTTTCATTATCAGTTTGCATGTTTGGAGGTGTTATTCCCATCAAACTAAACATATCTTGAACTAACTCGTCTTGATGTTATTTTGACTATAGAGTAAGAGCTAGTGAACGTCAGACCTACGTCATTTTATAAAAGAAAAATTAGAAATATTTTCCCCAACACTCACACAGTTTTGACAGTTCCAACTCCTTGCCAGACAGTTCTTTAGGGTAGCTCTAAAGCTCCTAAAGCCACGATGACCCAAACTTCATAATTCACCAACATTATAACCTATATTGGGAGCATACGCTGACAAACTTTCAGCTTTTATAAAATGACGTAGGTCTGGCGTTCACTAGCTCTTAGTTTACTAGTAAACTTGTGAAGTAAAGTCTGAAACAACACAACTTATTAAATTCTTAAGTACATAAATTTATGCATATCTTAAACAAATTTTATATTAAAGTGACATATTCCAAAAATATGTTAATCGGTCCTTTTTATTTTTTCTTCTACACAGGCGCAATATCAAAAATAACAAAACTAAATTAGGTTAGTTCAGTCATAAATAGTCATATTCGTAAAAGTGTCGTGTATCCTTCATTTATATTTTTTAACTAAACAGACCGAATCCATAAATGAACACTGAATACTCTAACATATTTAGTTTAAATACAGACCTATTTATTAAAAGGTCACTTTATGACAAAAAAATCATGAACTTACCTTTACAGTATTTTTGTAATAAACAGATATAATTCGAGATCCGCCGATGTTTTACACGTACACTCGCAAGCACCGCCGACGTAAAACTAGTTCTGCCTCTTTCATACAATATGCATACATGAAAAGCGGGACAAGTGAAAGAGACCGAAGTATGCGTTGCTCTGCCTTTACTAAGAGATAGGTCACTTTATCTATACAGGGATATAGAGCATGCTTTATAAGGTCAGTTTATGGTGAAATCGAGAGTAACAGGAATTTTGAGTTAAGTCACTTTCATTCTAAGGGTGCGAACTGTCCCGGACACTCGCGCCACTCGCTGTACGGATTATAATTGGCTGGGATGGCAGCCACAAAGATGCGAATAGTCTTGAAGTGCGCCGTAATTTTTTTTCGAAAAGCCTCGAAAGCCTAGTAAATCTTTATTTGTTATAAAATTAAATATGCTTGTGTTACGAATCTGTTCACCGCAATCATTAATAGTCAAGCGGCTGCGGCCAGTTCTATTTCATGTACCTATGATAAAAACTTGCCTAAAATTCATTCTTAGGCTGCATAACGTCTTCCGGCCTTAAATAAAGTGCATCACTATAAAAATCAGAGTTGATTATTTAAATAAAACCAGTCTCTGATTTTATTCATGCCACTAACATCTTACAAGTTTGAAAGTCTCACAGTGTGGTGGCGTTAAGTTTACAAACTTTGCATCATTTTGTTGCACGTATCGATTATTTGTTCCTCGAGCAAGAATGTAGGCACACGCGAACTGATTAGGAACTTTCTTCATCTACTTCGGCAAGAGAGTAATACTGAGTTGCACCCTTGCACCACTTAACTTTGACCGTAACTATAACGATAACCGGTGTTTTTTGTATGAATTTTGACAGATTTTTGACGTTTGTCAAAGTTAAGTAAGATGGTGCAACCCAGCCTAACTTTTAGAAACATTTCATTTAGGTACTCGTACACGCTCTATCATCAAAGGTGTTGTTTTATTTACTTTAAGGAACGCATAGTGGATAAAACTAGTTTACCTGAAGGTCAACGGGTTCTTTTCTGTGTACTTACCATAATTATAAGTTTATTATAGGTGTGCTTGCTAGCGAGTGCGTTAAAAATCTATGAAGATTTAGGGGCGCTGTATAATATGTCATACTTTTAATGTAATTTTTTTATGCAGTCGCTAACACACCTAATTAAAAAACAGTGGTGTGTAGCATTATTGTCAAATGTTTTCCGTCATCACGTCAGTCGCAACTCTGTGGCAACCGCTTCTTCGGCGATGTCTCGTAACATCAAAATGATTTTGATTTCTGCCTCGCCTAATAAGCCAGTGTAGTGGTAAATAAAATGGGGAGGCATATTGTTTTTGCGATGAAAATATACGACTCAGTGCCGCTGTTACACGCGATATTTGTTTTTGGGACGTATTTGAGTAGGGTAGTGGAAAACAAGATAAAATCGAAATCATGTTTTGTTGTCATTTCCAGGGCCCAACGAATATTGTTTTAGCGATATGCGCAATAAATTAAAAAATTAGGAAGCCCTTATATGTATAGGCAATGATATAACTGTCTCATCAATTGTTTTATAATTATGGTCAATTGTTTTTTAAAGCTAAAATTTAAAACTATTGATTAATAAATTCTTCTATTCGTAAAATAGTCGACTGATTTTCGAAATGCCATCTAATTGCGAATGTGGCATTGCAAGCAGTTGTTACAGTTGTATGTCGTCAATTGTTTTAACAAAAGAATGCGGGAAGGGATGTTGTCACATCATTAAATCTTTCAGCTATGCTGTAAAAGCATTTTTCCCGTGGCAAAATTTACGAAACTAGTATTTAAACATTATTGTCAAAGCGCGGTATGTGAAAGTATTTTGTAAGTTATGAAAATATTATGTGTAGTCAGCACAGAAAAAATCCGGTGTGCTTTTGATAAAAAACCCGAAGATCATAAGTATCTAATTTTGCACTATTCTATACCATATGTATGTAAGTTGTTTGAAGTAGTTAATATAAACACTGTTTGTTTATGTCTTGCTGAGAAAATTAACTCAGCAAAGCTACAAGTTTACACCAGTAAATCTCATTTAAACTGATAACAGTTAAGTGAAGTTATAAAATATGGAATGAACCAAGTTTAAAGCCGCGACCTTTCCTTGATTTATTGGTTTAATACAATTTTAAACAATAGGTATTGTATTTCCAGTGCGAAATTGAATTAATAACTCAAGTTGCGTGAGATTTTGTTCATTCATGATACTGGTTTCAATGAGCGTGTGGTATAATACCGAACTTGAGATATTGTTTCCACCCAAGTTTTATTACATACAAGTTTATTTTGATGACCTGATGGCGTAGTGGTAGTGAGTCACTTTATATATGACTGTCTCAGGTTTGATGCTTGTTGAGTAAATTATTTAGGTGTCCTCTAAATTCTGATCTAAATAAATAAGTAATTGAAATAGCCGATAGCCTTGGATACCTATTCTATACGATGCCATCAGAGTCACAGTTAAAAACAGTCAAAAGGCAACAAGGGGAAATGTAGTGTCGTGTGACCCCAGAGAAGAACAAATTTAGAAAAGCATTAGCTACAATTACAAATATTCTATCAACGTTTTTAGACCACAATACAAACAATCAACGTTCACAAAATCATAATTAAAAGCAAACAGCAAAGTTTGATTTGTTACTCAAAGGAAAAAGTAGGTCTAATATACCATTATTGAACCACAGGCGATACCAATAAATAAATTGGATACATTTCGGAAAGAGCACAATAATTTCCGATTCATTAACCATCAATGGCGGTTGGGTCGTTAATTCCTGAACAATGTTTAGTAATATTGTGTTTCAATGTTACCAGCAAAAATCAAACGCTTTACATAAATTCTGATTTGCAGACTGATTTATTTAAACTTGTTAAATCGAGTTTAACTTGAACAGTTTGGAAGGTCGAATCCAAGCTTTGAACTCGGTTTAGTGCGTAAACTAGTTCCCATCCTAATCGTGTTTAACCCTATACTTGGCAACGACGGTTTTGCTTAATATTTGTGATTTACACTATAAATATTGGATTTATGATGAGTAAAAATCATGTAAAAAATACGAAAAAAAATCTTAGGTATGTAGTTTTGGAAATATAGTATGTATCTTTAAGTGCACATTGCCAGCTTTGTAGTAAATTAAAATATGGTTTATTTGTTAGTATAAATTAGTTATTTAAATGAAAATTACTACAAAACCTTAAGATATTCCTTATTTGAAAAACAAAAAATAAATATCTTTTACAAAAAACTGAAAACAAAGTAAAAAAAACACTTCAAAGTATGTAACACCTTGAAAGTATAGCTGCATTTGGATGTATGAGAACCACTCCATCAGCGTCGTTGGAGTACCTCCTGAACCTCAGACCCCTCTTACCATCCAGGAGAAGCAAATGCAGATAGAACACATGGGAATCTTGCAAGACCATCAAAGAAATACCAGGGGTATTGATGCCAACTGGTACTGAACTGTGTTCACGTCTTTGATTGAAGATAATTAGATATTCAACTTATAGTGGAAACACAAGATAGCGGAAATGGATCTCTGGAACTCTCAGGGAAACTATGCAGCAGTCGAACTGGCTAAAATTCTTCAATCACCAGCTTTATAACCAAATGCATGCAGCAGCTTGGACAGGCTGCTCGCTTTTTGGGGTGATTTGGGTTGGTTGGAGTAGGAAAATAACCACCCAAGAGAATCAGGAGGCTAAGTGCGGCTTCTAATTCATCAGCTGAAGTGTCACCGCTAATGACTTTTGTCCTGGTTCGAGATTTTGGAACCATAACTAGCATTTTGCGCGCCTGATTTTGTTGCTGCAGCACTAAGTTGTTCATAAAACAACCATTCTTTAGTAAATGAATTAAAACTCACATCAGTATATTATAATTTACAGCTTTAAATATTACTAACGAATAACATATCCCTTTTTTATGCGATAAAATCTATGAAAAAATCATAAAATAGAGTCAACGAGAACCTGGCAATGTGTCTTTAGAGATACATTCAAAATTGAAAGTAAATTATTACGTATCTGACAATGTGCATTTAGAGATACATTCGGACAATCCGCATCGTACAAGAATAATTATATAAGTTTTGGGATGAAAAAACAGCACTATCATCAAGAAACATTTATTTACTATCCATATTACTACAAATAATCACCAATATTCTTTTAAAAAAACACCGAAAATAATAAAAATTATCAGCCGGTGCGTAGGCGCCTGTCAACGGTCTGTCATTTTGCATATTACTGTTAAATCTGTGCAGCCTGTAGCGATTCTATACTGTGCAACACCATCTGTAGTATTTGGGCTAACGTTATATTAAAAAAACATTTGAAAATAGTTTTTGGTTTCTCCCCCATATTTTTGTTTTGGTCAACGTATCTATAAATGCACAATGCCAAGAAAAGGGTTAATGTCTATGGTAAACTCGGCATTTAGTTAAGTTTCTAAAATTTAAGCCCTGAATATCGACTGTGTGTTAGAAGAATTTGTGGTGAATTCTTGCATTTGTATTTAGGTAACTACATTATTGTTTTGATACCTATACCTACTTTTTGAATTCAGTTGAATTATGAAGAAACCAGTTATAAAGATATACAAGTCATCTATTTTTTGCAAATGGGCTTTTATAAGATTTGATTTGATTGAAACTTGCACACCAAGTTTTCATAAGTTATTGTTTTGTTTTGTTTTAATTTTGTGGACGACACGCACAAAAAAAGGCTTTTTTTCAGTTATTGCAAACTTGTGTGAGTACCTTCTAAGCTATACATATTACGAATAATCAGGAAATACAGATACACGTGCTAGGTTCTCAGTAACGGCCAACAAGATTGTATCCCATTTCCAGCATGGTTTCCCGTTAACTGTCCAGGGGAAACGTATTTACCTGTTACAGCGAGAGAACTTAATAGCTTAAGGAAAGCTGGCCGCCCCAACTTTTTGAAATATTGTCCATTTAACTCAACTTTGAAGTGGAATAATTTACAAAACGGACGTTACTGCGTTCAGAATTAGAAGTTGGAGGATAATTTAAATGATGTTATAAAGCAGTTTATTTGGTACCATCTGTAGGTACTGTTGCTTTATGTAAACCTTGTAGTCGTTGTTAAACAAACCCTTTTTGTTGTGTTAATTGTGAAAAATCTAAAACGTTAATATAGGTAACGGTATCGATATAGCCAATGAGCTGCTGATGTAATGTCAATGTCACACTAGAAACGTCAGAATATAGGAACGCGGATCGCGCGCTTTTGTGCTAAGTGACGAACTGACGAAGTGAGGCAAATAATGTGAAAGTTAAGATGGTATCCAGTGTTTTATGAGAATAGATTTACCGGCCTCTAATAGTAGAAATTATATGGAATGATAGAATAGCAAGGGCTGTGTACTCTTCACTGTCACTGAGTCAATACCACTTTGTTTCCTACAAGCAACTCTTTCACGATAAAAGCTACTCGACTTTGGTTGGAATGTTGTCTCGAAGAGTCGGAAACAAAAGTGTCGTTTCAATCCAAGTTACGAGTACGAAAACACATGTTTCCTTATTGTGTAATATTTAATTATTTAGATATTAATTAACACCGTTGGTTGCTAATTTTGGGTAGATCGTTTGTCTAATCAGAAACTTGATACGTTCAAAAGAAAATCACAAGCTAATTAGGTAATATTACCGCATGGTTAAATTAACAAGATCTATTCAATTTGACTTGTGGGTGTTAAAACAAAAGATTCCAGCATTTTCAATCTTCTTCTTCTTTTCGTGTCGACAACAAACCTACACAGTGTCAGCCTAAAACTCCGCCACAAGAGTGGCGTTGTCAGCAGCACTCATCAAATCCTCCTGAGTGCAGTTGATTGGGCACTCGGGGCACGACATCAGGTGCTTCATTTTCAATAACTTGGCATTTCATCTCAGAAATCCTCCTGATTTTACCAAATCTCCACAGTGAATTTTGTATCGTCAGCACTCTGCATCTGACCTTTACTCCTTTTCAGATGATTTACGGGTGATACAGGTGCGTGGGTGTTCGTTCATGCACTTTCACGACGCGTAGGAAGTTATGACACCGTTTACGTAGAACGGGACTTAACATGCTTTTACTCTTTTAGTTGGGGCGGAAAGATTTTTTTAAACAATATTTGTAATTTGTATTGCCCAAATTACTAATTGTCCCGTTAGCCTCTCGTACTAAGCTAAATATATTTGTATCACGAGTGGGCTCACCACAATAGTCGAGCGGCGGCGGGGTTAGAACCCGCGTTGTATTATACATATATTTTTAGTACATCAATTAGCATTTTTTTTTTAGGTTTCTCGAATTCAGATCAGATGCAGGGTAATACCTACTTTAAGTCTATTTATTCTTAAATATCATTCTTTCTTGAGACTACTCGTTAAGCGGTCAGTTCCGGTCACTGCCTCAACATGTGAGCCATTTTTATGTCGGCTCTAAAACCCACACGGTACTATTTTTAGCATTATAATTGAGACCAGGGTACGGACCTACCCAATGTTGGTGCGAATCGTTTTTTTGCATTAAAAGGAGCTTGGCCTTAGGAACATACTCGTAGTTGAAGAAAAAAATTACAATCATCGTAATAATAATATTTAAATCAACAAAGAGGTGTTTGAGAATCGCACGGATTTTGAAACAACTTTTGCTTACCATAAACCTACGTGGGTTCTAGGGCGGGTGAGCGGCGAACATCTACAAACGAACTGCGAACATCTGCGGACGAACACAAATATTGCTCGCGAGCAAGTCACGACACCTGATTGGCAAAATAGTTGTCCAGCTGAGGTTATATGACCAAGTCTTCCTGGAGACATTTTTTACTTTTGTAGTATAAATAGAGTATGAATAAACCCTGAGTATGAACAGTCGCCCGACAAACTAGGGGTCGTGGATTCGATTCCCACCACAGGCAGTTCGATATATTCAAGTTATTTAACACTAATAGTATGTTAATATAACATTATTATTAACCCCGTTTAAGCCACAAGCTATTAAAACATGTTTTTTAATTAGTTTTCTTTTTAATTCCTTCCGTAGCTGACTAGCATCACCCCTGTTAAACAAAAGTTAAGCAGACGTTTACCTCGCAACAGACTGGGCACATTGTAATTTATATCATTTCATAATTCCCAAGTTTAACGCGCTCAGTGTTTTACTGCTCATTCCTTCTCTTTTGAACAGTAATTTAGAAACTTTTTAATACGCATACTTTTTGTTTTAGGAATGGCAGACGTGCTCCGACATATTTCTTTGTTTCTTAATGGATTCCTCGTTTAACTACTTGGATAACTTTGACTTTGTTGAGAATGTGACCTTTTTAAGTCGAAACAGCAATTATTATTACGTCTTCATTATTGGATGATAATAGCATATTATTATGTAACAAAAAAGTTTGAAATCTTATAGATTAAATAGCTGAACGGTGAAGGGGTCGGACTGGCCGACTCGTGATCCGGGGAACGCGGGTTCGGTCTCCGCCGCCGCTCGACTATTGTGGTGAGCTCACTCGTGACACAAGCTTAATAATTAGCCTAGTACAATTAGCATACGGGACTATTAGTAAAATAACAAGTTACTAATAATATTTTTTTTAAATCTTTTTAAAAAAATACTGCATACTGCTACAGGCACAATTTTTTCTAGCTGTAAGTACCTATACCATAATGGAAATCCCGTGACGTCACTTGATGCTTTAAATTAATACTCGTTGTCTCATGTGCAAGTTATAACGCGCTCAGCTAATTCCAATAAAGTAAGTAACTCTACCTCAAAATGAAACTATTGCGAAAAGTGAGTAGATATTAAGACGGCTTGTCCTCTGGAAAAGTTCTTTGAAGTATGATAAAAGAGAGTGCTTACGTTATTTTCCACAATATTCTTGTAAAGAATTACTTTCATCTTAATGTCGTCTATTATTAAAGAGTTTGAGAAATGTCACCCCATACGTAAAGGTTATTGAGATTTTCCAAAAAGCAAAATATACCAAAACCCTATTATTTTCAAATGAAAATGGAGTAGGCTTAGACACATTTTTAAAGGTTGTAAAACTTAATCAATTAAATTACTTATTATTAATATCTAAGTTCGTTCGTTCGTTCGTTTCAGCCACAATACAAATATCTAAGTATATTCACACTTTCGAACAACTTTTAAATAAACAACTTTAAAACATTACGAGTACGGTATAAAATTAGGTCTTCAACTTTTCACAAGCGTAGGCGACCTGTTTAAATACAGTGTGAGTCACGTTAAAGTGCACATATGAAAATAGATGAAACTAGACCTATTTTTATCGACAAAAAAGAGGTCAAAATTTTTTTGAATTTTTTTTTAAATTTTTTATGGAATTTTTTTTCTTCCAATTACTTATTGTAAAGAAAACGTAATAACTTTTGAACTAAGCGGTATATCCTGATAAAATAAAAACAGTAATAATGCTAAATAACAGGTGATACTAAAAAAAAAACATAAAATACACATAAAAGGCCAACAAATAATAAAAAATGATACTTTTTGAAAAAAATCTGCTTTTAAATTCGTGTTTTTTTGGTTATTTGATAAATTTCTCCAAAAAATGCCCGTATAATAGGTGGTTTTTATTACTTTGTATTATTCTCTATCGTATTACTTTCGTAAAACTAAAAATCACATGTCTCTATCCCTATCACAACGTCTGCAATGATCGTTTGAACTAAGCCTCTCCGGGCGCGCCATTCAACGCTTCGTTAACAACGAAACTAAAAATTGCTCAAGATTTGTAATTTTGATAAAGACAAGTTAGATTTAAAATAAAAACAAAAGATTTCGAGGTAAAATAAGCATTTTAGTTTAAATAAAAATTGTCCCTACATGTAGCGGAGAAAAATGTTGTGGCAGGCCTTTGTTCAAACGATCATAGCAAATGTTGTGATAGGGATAGAGACATACGATTTTTGGTTTTACAAAGATAATACGATAGAGAATAATACAAAGTAATAAAAACCACCTGTTATAGGGGCATTTTTTGGAGAAATTTAGCAAATAACCAAAAAAACACGAATTTAAAAGCAATTTTTTTTTCAAAAAGTATCATTTTTTATTATTTGTTTTCATTTTTTGTGTATTTTATGTATTTTTTTAGTATCGCCTGTTATTTGGCATTATTACTGTTTTTATTTTATCAGGATATACCGCTTAGTTCAAAAGTTATTACGTTTTCTTTACAATAAGTAATTGGAAGAAAAAAAATTCTATAAAAAATTAAAAAAAAATCTCAAAACATTTTTGACCTCTTTTTTGTCGATAAAAGTAGGTCTAGTTTCATATATTTTCATATGTACACTTTAACGGGACTCACACTGTATAGACAAACATTAACAACTTACGATAGGTTAAGCACTAAAAATACGTTTACACATAAGACTAGTCCTGAAAGGGTATGCTCGGATAAAACTCCATTCAACTCGATTTTAGTTTTATTACTTTGTTTAGGAGTTGTGCCAGTTCAACACGGAATGACGCTTACGTTGCGAACGCGTGTAACGTAACTCAGAATGTAGAGTGCCCGTGTAAATCCCAAACTTCTAATGTACATGTAAATTTTTATATTAAAGTTTCCCAGGCAAGGTTCAAAATGCAACGTGGTACGATATTAAACTCATTTTAAAGTAAATCTGCCGTCAAACGGGGAAACAGCTTGATCGATGCTGCCGATCGGTCTTCTAAAAAGTTTATTGAAGTTTTTATTCTTCTATTTAACTTTGATGGGGACAGAAGCTTACTCACTTATTTACACAAAATAAAGCTAATAAAGAGTTTGTTTTGTTGAACGCACTAATTATTTGAAACTATAGATCCGACTTAAAAAAATATCATCATCATCATTTCAGCCACAGGACGTGTCGTTCACTGCTGAACATAGGCTTCCCCCAATGACTTCCAAATCGCACGGTTGGTAGCGGCCTACATCCAGCGCCTTCTGCTACCTTTATTTGGTCGTCGGTCCATCTTGTGGGGAAAAATGTATTCGTGTTGGATAACCCAATGTGTCGAAGAATATACCAACATGATCACGCTACGACTAAGAAAAGCAGAGCATCAATAAAAAAATGTAACAAAATGAAAAAAAAAGCAAAATATTCTCACGTGCTGGTCGCAAGCAGTTAGACTATACCTACTTGTAACTATAATAATACATTAATTGATCCAGATTTTCCTACCAAACCTAGCCGTTTAAGACGATGTCCAAGCAACACAGACATACGCAGTATATAGAAAAACTATCAAGTTACGGGTAACCGAATTACCTATGCGCTTAGGTGAGCTACTTACCCGCAACTAAGTGTATTACCTTAACTCAGGGTAGAGTAACCACATTTTATGGAGAAAACAACCCTGTCCATTTAAGAGAGGATTATCCTACTCAAATACAAAGATAAACATCAAATAGTAAAAAAAAATATTCAAATCCCAACTATATAATATTATAAATGCGAAAGTAACTCTGTCTGTCTGTCTGTCTGTCTGTCTGTCTGTCTGTCTGTCTGTCTGTCTGTCTGTTACGCTTTCCCGCTTAAACCTCGCAACCGATTTTGATGAAATTTGGCATAGAGATAGTTTGAGTCCCGGGAAAGAACATAGGATAGTTTTTATCCCGGTTTTTGAAACAGGGACGCGCGCGATAAAGTTTTTCTGTGACAGACAAAATTCCACGCGGGCGAAGCCGCGGGCGGAAAGCTATCCTTAATAAATCAGTTGTTACAATCTGTAAAATACGCTATCAATATTAGCCCTACGCTGCATACAATTCTCATTTAACATTGGGAAGGAAGAAAGATCGTAAATAACAAAGTAATTGATGGAATCGGTGTAATAATATGTAATGAGCTATGAGTAATGCAATTAAATCAATTTGTCTCGTTTACATTATGTTGTAGTCGTTATTTGTAGTAACTACTAGCTTTCCGCCAGCGGCTTCGCCCGCGTGGAATTTTGTCTGTCACAGAAAAACAATATCGCGCGCGTATTTGCTCACCGTTTAAACCTACCGTGGACTACAACAAACATTTTAAAACCAGAATCAGCTCAATCGGCCCAGCCGTTCTCGAGTTTTAATCAGACTAACGAATATCAATTCATTTTTATTTATATAGATAGATTGTTTGTTTTGTAATTGAAAGCAATATCGAAATGAAACGAGATTTTTCGTTAATTTTCAAGAACGCAATTCGGGGATTCCTGGGGTCTACTTTGTGAATTGTCACATTAAAATTGTAGTACAAAAGTCATATTAATACTCAAGCGAAATTGTTTAAATTTCATGATACTTATTTTTTTAATAGTCTCCAATTTCATGGTCACCCCATTTTCAGTAACTGCGGATTCCTCCCAGGGTAAGCGGCGGCATATTTTCTAAGCCCACTACGCCTGTATAATACGCGCATTTGTAAACATGTCGTGTGACGTGAACATGCTTTTTGTCAGTTGTGCCATGGGAGCAGTGATTGTTGGGGTAATGCATTCGAAGGCCAATGGAGTTTTACAAATTACGCGACGTTGACATTACAGTTAAAATTATGTACTACTGATTACTGATTAGTCTACTGTACGTTTTTATTTTTTAAGTCATGTATCAAACTATCAATTCATACAGTTTGTTTCCTTAATAAACAAAAATAAATAAATAAAAAATAAAATTATCTGTGGGTATAGACAGTTTCAGTAATTAATCGTTACGGATTCAATTTCGTGATTGCTTCGTCACCTTTTGTTGTACCGAACTCTTCGCTTCGTTGCGGCTACGAAACTTGGTATGAAGCTTTGTATATTTTGTACTACAAATTGTGTGACTGTTGCCTTTAGCAACATGAAGAGTTGGTAAAATAGTACAACTTTTAAAAGGCTTCCAAAACACATTTACGCTCTAGTGACCAGTTTGAAGAGTTGATGTTTTGTTATAGCCTGTGATATACTCTACTAATAGTGAAACAGGAATCCTATTTCACTTTTTGTAGAGTTCTTCTATTTAGATCAAAAAGGTTTTTGAGGTTACTCTATTTACTAAATGAAAAGGAATTTACCTAATTTTTAAATGTTACGAGGGCGGTTTGATAAGTCAGTGACTTTTTGAATTTCCCGTGCAGTTATTCCAAATGCAACAGTTCTGCCGTCAACTGTAATCTATTAGTGGACAACTGTCAAATTTTGAGCAAGCTACGTCATGCAGTTGGTGTTTGATAGCCATTCAAAGCAGACAACCTCGTGAATTTTTACGAAAATGGAAAAAGTGAATTTTGTGTGCTGATTAAGCATTACTTTTTACGTAAAAAAACCATCACTGAAACCAAGGAAAAGCTTGATAAATACTACGGGGACTCGGCACCATCAATTTCAATGGTAAAGAAGTGGTTTACAGAGTTCCGTTGTGGTCGTACCAGCACTAGTGACGCCGAACGTTCAGATCGCCCAAAAGAAGTGATCACGCCGGAAATCGTAGATAAAATCCATGAAATGATATTGGATGATCGGGAAATGAAAGTGCGTGAGTTGACTCATGCTGTAGTACTCAACTGAACGGGTAAATCATATTTTACACGAATATTTGGACATGAAAAAACTCTTCGCGAGATGGGTGCCGCGATTGCTCACACTCGACCATAAGCGCAATCGTGTGACAACTTCAAAAGCGTGTTTAGCAATGTTCAACCGAATTTTTGCGCCGTTTTGTTACTGTGGACGAAACATGGATCCATCACAACACGCCAGAGACCAAGGAACAATCGAAACAGTGGGTTGCTTGGGGTGAACGTGGACCAAAGAAGGCCAAACGGAATCTGTCAGCCAACAAGGTCATGGCCACAGTTTTTTGGGATGCACGTGGTGTCAACCACATTGATTACCTCGAGAAAGTTAAAACAGTCACCGGCGAATATTTTTCAAAGCTTTTGGACAGATTCGACGTTGACTTGAAGCAAAAACGGCCGCATTTGGCGAAGAAGAAAGTGCTGTTCCATCAAGACAATGCACGTGTGCACACTTGTTTAGTCACGATGGCCAAAATCCACGAATTGAGATACGAACTGCTACCCCATCCAGCATATTCTCCAGATTTAGCCCCCTGCGACTATTATCTGTTTCCAAACCTAAAGAAATGGCTGGGTGGGAAGAGATTTGAGTCTAATGAAGAAGTCATTACCGAAACAAACGCGTATTTTGAGAGCCTTGAGAAAACCTATTATTTGGAGGGAATAAAAAAATTAGAAAAACGCTGGACTAAATGTATCGAGCTAAAAGGTGATTATGTCGAAAAATAAAATGTTAATTTGCCGCAAAAAAAATGTTTTATTCAAAAAGTCACGGACTTATCAAACCGCCCTCGTATGTTAGGTTACAGTTACAACACAAAGTCGATTATAAAATATAGGTATAAGAATTAGATGCCACAGTGTTGTGCAGTTATCCATTACTCAAATCCAGATCGAGCGCGTAAAAGTGAAACTTTTCCATGTTTTATGCCTTCATCCTAAAGTGCCAGTTTTACATATTTATGAGTTACCTTAAAGTTTGTTTTTAATACCTACTTTGGACTCCCGTAAAGCTTTTACGTAGATCAGTTTTTTTATTTGTCTGATAGTGAAGTTTTAGAAGAAACAGTTGGTAAGCAAAGTAAAGGATTAAAGGACCCAGTAGTACATTACTTACCTTACTTTTTTATGCATAACAAGGCAGGTGTTAAGCGAGATGCAGTCTAGGATGGTACGTATCTGCTCTGTAAGAGCCTTTTCACTCTCGCCTTGAAAAGTCCCGGATTACTATTATGAAATCTGTGTAAGTACTGAAGGAACGACAAAACAAAAAAAAGACGCGATCCCGGGCTTTTTCATCCAGCTGCCATAAGGGTATCTAGCGATGGAATATAAATTCAACATCTAATATTAAAACTTTTTTGTAAAAATTGACTGGAAAAAAACGCGCTAACTCCTACTTCTCAAAATGTTTACATACACCAAGGGGAGGGCGTTATAAATCCCGTTTAAGCGTGGATTAACTATAAAAGCCATAACTAATGGTTATCCACCTTCATAATGACGCCCCTGCGCACCAACAACAGAGTGTAAATGATTTATTCTAGTTAAAATTTCGCGAATGAGAGATCGAGTTTGAAAAAGCACATTGTTTGTACATCATTACATTTTTAACCCATATTTATGCGCAGAACTATTTAGGTCCCAGATTTTTATGTAATTTGGGATGTTTAAAGTTTCTTTTACCGCCTTTTATCGCCTAAGATGCGCGCCGCGATAAGCGGTTATCACGCCATTTTATCGATTTTGCCCATACATTTTGACGTCGATAAAAGTTATCACGGGGCGCATATTAGGCCTACAGGCATCCGCAAGACAACATGTACTATTGGGTTGTTTTCGTGCCTCTGGGCATATATGGGCTAAGTATACAAACAAGGTTTTTAATTACGACTTTGTTTAATTCAAAGCCAAAGTGTGCTTCGTTTTATAAATGTTTACAAGATGAAGTTATCAAATTAACCAAGTTTATATTATCAGTTTGATAAAATATTTTTGAGAAACTTTTAGAACTCTTCAAACTCATACTCGATTTTGTGTTTCGTTAACAATGTGAAGTTTGTTACTATCGTATGAACAAATGGTGTTTCAAAATCAAATCAAAAATATGTATTAAATTTTTACCAGTATTTTAACACTTTATGAACGTCAAAAATAACAAATAAAGAAAAAAGCAGGTATCTTTTGGGTCCTACCAGAGCTTCGCTTTGCTTACTGTTTTGACTCTAACACAGACCACATTGTGTAGTCTGTGGACTCTAACCAGTAATAATAGTATAATGTATAAAATAATAAACTAACGCTGAAGCGTCTTAACCAGGTTCTACCTAACTCTAAATATGACACAGGTAGGAAATTCTCATTTGTCAGTATTCCAGGATCTTAAATTATACAACCAATGTCCCCAAAAAAGACCTCTGAAATTCCCCCTGTAATCACATGGCTATTGTTAAATAGGGATATACCTGTCTAGTTCATAAATTAGATTAGAGGAAGGTCGACAGCACAACATTTATTAGGCTAGCAAAAGATTTTCTAAACACAAAACACAATGTTGACTTGACAATATGCAAATGGTCCCTAAATCTCAGAAGGCAAAATTCTTTCCCAACCTTATTCACATGTTAATTTTTTTCTCTGCGACTCCCAAACTTTTTTGAATAATGACCACACTGTCTCTCTACGAGTATTTATAGAGTTATAAAAACACTGACCTCGCCCAAACTTATTCTCTTATTACCAATTTATAGTCCTATTATTACGCTAATTTGTTTTTAGCAAAACAGTCATTTGGACTAGTGTTATCATGATCATATACTATGGCATCTGATGGACTAATGAACGTGTTCTTCCCCTAAAAATGATTAAAGATAATAATTTCCCCCCTTTTCACTGAATCACTGTTCGCAATTTTCTCGAGGCAGGAATATCAAAGCGGTTTCTTAGATTTACATACATAAAACAAAGAGTCATCATTATCATTAAAATTTCAGACTGCGACTGTCCATCTAAGCAAGGAACGCTACAATACACGCAA
The DNA here is from genome assembly GCF_963855985.1 of Ostrinia nubilalis. Taxonomy (NCBI): domain Eukaryota; kingdom Metazoa; phylum Arthropoda; class Insecta; order Lepidoptera; family Crambidae; genus Ostrinia; species Ostrinia nubilalis. Next base: position 4,265,550 of record NC_087091.1, on the reverse strand, counting down.
TCATGCAATCTCCCACTATTTTGTCTTCGTTCCATCAAGTATGAAGAGTCATGGTCAAGCAAGGAGTACGAAGATTGAGAAACACTTCTTCACTTGTTATTACAAGTGTTACTTTGGAATACTTTGAATTCATTTGTCCCATTGTACTGGACTAGCGAACTTGCGGGGTGACATATAAACTTCTAGAGCTTTTGAACTTGTGCGATGACATAAAAAGTTCTGGGCTAAATGGTAGAAATCTGAATTTTTTTGTGACTTTCACTCAACTTCAAGAGTGTCCTAACATAATGTTTTTTGGCTTGATTTGCACCACATAAATAAATACGTTTCGAACTGTAGGTTTTTTTTCGGATATCTCGGTTTTAATTGCTCTAATGATGATGATGAATATTGTAGAGCATGCGTTTCTTAAAGTTTTTTTCATATTATGTTTCATGTATTGATTGAATCATTTATTTTTTCACAGGTATTGGCAGTCTAATTTCGCATTGTAAGTACTTTTTATTTCACCTTTCCCAATACAAACACATGCTAAATTCAAAGGGTAAATCCAGATTATCACTCGGAACATAAATTTTACCTGACAGGATTTCACAATTCGCCTTCTCCTCCAGTGGTTTGAGAAAACGAGAAAGACATAAATCCTAAGAATACTTAGTTTGAGCTCTTTCCAGTTTATCCTGGATTTGTACGTCTTCAACATATCGTATGATATTAAAATATCAATGTAACATATTTTTCTGATTTATCTAAATTATAACTCAAAGGTGATTGACTGACTGACATAGTGATCTATCAACGCACAACCCAAACCACTGGACGGATCGGGCTGAAATTTGGCATGCAGGTAGATGTTATGACGTAGGCATCCGCTAAGAAAGGATTTTACGAAACTCCACCCATAAGGGGGTAAAACGGGATCCACGCGTACGAAGTCGCGGGCGGCATTCTTCTATCAGTAGACAAATTATTTAATTGGGTTTGCTAAATTTGATTTCACCTATTACCTAATTTTGTTATTACCAAATAGGATTAGTTTTCTTTGTATAAGTCCTTGAACCATTCGTCTAATTAGGTATTAGTAATTATATTTCAATACCAATGTACTAAGTTTAGTTCTAAGTACCTGAGCAGTAGACAGCCACATTGATTTTTTTAACACTTAACACAGCAAAATTATTACATAATTTCGGTACGTTGAAACTTTTGTTTTTATTCGTTAACGAAGTAAATTGTTTAATTGGTGCGGGAATCGAGAATTAAAACACATTAAATTTCACCATTGGAAAGAAATAAAGTAATAAGGAAAGTGAAGAAAAAAAATCACCAGAAGTAATTTTCAGTCCAAAAATATTAATCAACTAGCGGCCGCCCGCGACTTCGTACGCGTGGATCCCGTTTTACCCCCTTAGGGGTAGAGTTTCGTAAAATCCTTTCTTAGCGGATGCCTATGTCATAACATCTAACTGCTTGCTAAATTTCAGCCCGTGCGATCCGTCCTGTGGTTTAGGCTGTGCGTTTATAGATCACTATGTCAGTCACCTGTGAGTTATAATTTAGATTTTAACTCGAGTTCTTCCTCAAACTCTTACCAACATTTGCCGCATAGGTCCTTTTAATTAACGCAATAATGAATTCGGTTTCGCGCACGTTAGCAGGTATACGAAGATCTAAATCCTTGTCAAGACCCAGATATTTATTACACGTGTTCCGCCTTAATGTGGAATTCAATTGCGGTGTTTGCCGTTTGCATTTCGCCTTCGAAGTCAAGGGAGCGGTTTAATTGAATAACGCCAAGTAAACTTCTTGCTATTTCAGGTTTGCCTCAAAGACTTAAACCACAATTAAACAAGCAGCATTTAATTTTCAAGTAGAAAAACAATGAATATTAAAAGAATCATTTTAGATTAGGCATCGGCTCCCTTAATAAAAAGTTACATCCTAATTGAACACTGTTTTAAAGTGACGTTTAGTATGGTTCAAGTTTAGTTTCTTTCATAGTAGGTACTTATTTCACCATTCCCAATTTATAAATGTAGAAAACATTTTTAATTGTGGCTGCCACTTGTAAAATGGAGTGCGCGACATGACCCGCGACCCAAAGAAGAGTAATATTTTTATTTTATAGACATTAACGCCACTCTCATTATGGTCTATCTAATTATGAGAGAATAACAAAGATGAGACATGATTTGGGACTCACAAAATTAATTCATAATTTTCTGACTTTCATAAAGTTAATTTACTTTAATTTTGTTAATTCAAGTTTATTTAAAGTATTAGCAGAGATTACTCACTACATTACTCAACAAGACTATAACAAATGTTTCTCAAAACCGAAAAGATTCGCGAAATTTCTCTAAATATTTAGCTGCCACGTAACGCTCTCGTTATAAAGTCGATTTTCATTGGAAACATTAGTCAATCATCCAAAATCCAGACACCGACCGCAACAAAAATGCTGCGAACTCGTAAAAGTGAGCCAGATGCCTGTTAACCACTAAAATAGGTTATTAGTACTGAGTTGTAGATTAAAATTTTTATATTTTAATAAACCATAACAACAATCACAAATTTTAACGGTTGTTCATTTCGCCAAGAATTATGCAATAATGTTTTATGTCGGAATGTAGCCTTTGTTTTACAATTTTAATCACATTAACCACTGGAAAAGGAGTTAGGTATCACTCAAATATGAATTTATGAATAACTGTGTAGTATTCTTTCAAACATGTAATGAGTTCGCAATGGATATTTAAAAGTTATCTGGAGACGTATTGTTGAATAAGTGCTAGAATATAAATTGCATGCGAATAATGAAATAATCATAAATCATTCATTATATTGATTCTGTATTCGAAACAGAAGAAGAAGGTAGGTAGGTATAGGTATTTTATCAATACGCCTCCGAAACTAAACTGCTGACGATGTCATAGTGAATGAATGAACGCCAAATAAATGAATGAATAAGTTAAATATTCATAAATTTATGGTGAGATGAATGAATGAATGAATAAATGACAAATGAATGAATGAATGAAAGACAAATGAATGAATGAAGGAATGAATAAGTCAAATATTCATTAATTTGTGATGAGATGAATGAATGAATGACAAATAAATGAATAAATGAGTAAATAAATACTTCATTCGCATTATTATTAATCGTAATTCCAGGATTCATTCTTACTAGTGCATTTGATAGAACCTATCAATATTCTATCCTTCCATCAACCCTCTCATTAGTCAATAACACGAATCTGTAATTCGGTTGTTGTTTGTCCCGGCTCTGTCACTGAATAATTGAATGAGAATGAAGGACTTACCCATCGGAATACGAAATTACAAACAAGATTTGCTTATTTAAAAACCATTTCTGTTTTAGAAGCCTTAAATAATATAAGTCACTCATAAACAGTGAGAGACCTTGAGCGAAAGCTCGGAGAGGGACGCTCTAGGTACAAACGTAGAGACGGGACATGAAGAGGATATTATGTACTTACATACAGGGTGTCCCAGATTGGGTGAATCAAACTGATAGGGGAGGTAGCTCTTCTAATGTACTATCCCTAAAAATATGAAATAAAATTTTGAGTTCGGATTTTTTTTTTAAATAAAGCTCTAAAATGCTCTAAACTCGAAATCTAGTCATTGTTTTCAAAAGTTTGTTTACAGATAAACACAACACAATTAATATTAGTAAGAAAAAAGTACAAATAAACTCCAAACGCAGTAATTATAGCCAGATACTTAAGACAAAGCTGATTTATTTTCACTTTTTCAAAAACATTTTCTTTGTGTCCTTATGCGCTTTTTTTTTCATATTTTTTAGGGATAGTATATTAATGGAGCTACCTCCCCTATCAGTTTGATTCACCCATTCTGGGACACCCTGTACACATAGGTACTACATAATAACTAGAGGTGAACAATTACTTTAGCTATCTCATCTCTGTTTAATTTGTTGCCAGGTAAATATCTACACCAGTCTAGCCGATACAGCTTTATATTATGTTGTGCTATAATTGTATTAATAGTAGCATTACCTAAGTGTCCCCTGTTCCTTTAGCTTTTAGTAGAGGCTTCCTGTCAAATATTATTAACTTTTTATGCTTATTTCTGGCACGTAGACTAAGTATTCCTGGCAGGAAAGATGATACTTAGTTAATTTAATTAAAAGCTGTTCAAGATTTTTTTTCCACCTGAATACTTACGTTACATTAATATCAATAAAATGTAAAGACGGTAGTCTAGAGGTGTATTTCTAAAGCATTCGAATTTAAATTTGTATCTCAAATGATACAAATCGTGTATTTAATGTTGTACAATATTCACACAAACTCTATATTCGGACGTAATATCTCGCTTACGCTAAAATTTGTTACGTTAAATATCCATGGACGACGATGGCCACTTACCATTAGGCGGGTCATTTGCTCGCGTGCCTTCTCTAAGTATAACATAAAATTACAAATAACCACGTTGCTTTTAACAAAGGCAGGTTTTATTCTTTTGTAACCAACAACAGGAATGTTAATAGTTCTTTTATATTCATCGCAATTTTTATGCCAATAAAAACAAAAGGTTTAGTACTGCATTATGCAAAATTGCAAACTCGGATGTCATGACAATGCAAATGTTATAAAAACGCGTATAATCAAATTGAATCGCAGAAAGTTGGGGTCGTCATCGCCCAAATAAACATAGCTATGACATAAAAAACAACAAAACAAGTAAGTATGGCGTTATAAAATAAGTTGTGTGCATTTTATCTAGAATACGTGATGTAAGGGTACTTTTTACGACAGAAACGTGCCCTACATTTGACCTGATATTAATTTTTTCTTCTCTAGCTTTATAAGGTAAGTATAATATTCTACTCTAATGAAAAAGCTACTTTTCTATTTCAACCTTAAACAAAATATCTTTGCGGTTCGGTTTTCCGAACAACGTAATAATAATTAATTAAAAGCGACTTCTCTACTCCTCCTCCAAATGAGTAAGTTGTGGTCCTGTGCGGGTGGGTTAACACATATTGTACCAGTGTAGTGACAAAATTGCTGCAAACTGGCACTAAAAGTTTGGCTAAATACGCTTGCAGCGTTTCTAATTTACCTTTGACATATCACGTGAAATTACGTAGCGTTTGTAGCTGCTGAATCTTCCGCTACACCGCATTCGAGGTATTTGTGTAGCAAGCGAATTATCCTGCGACGCGTGATGCGAAATTGCGGTGTGTTCTTCTTAAAGAGATGGTGTAAATCGACCGTGATTTATGGGCCAGGAATCAGTGAATCATCAGTAGAATCAATTGATTCTAATTTCTGAACGTTCAGAAAAACAGTGGAATACCCGTTTTCAGGATAACTACCTACCATACAATGTACGTGATTTTAGAACCTATTTATACCTACCTCTCACTAGAGATGTTCGCATGAGAGAAAACGTCTATCGAACATTTCAGGATAACTACCATCCACAATTTAAGTATTTTAGGATCTACTTATACCTCATCGACTGAAGATGTTTGCTTTAGCGAAAGCAATAGATAGATCAGAAAATACGTAGAGGCATTAAGCAAAATTAATTAAAAATCATAAAATAAAACACACAAAATTAAATTTCTCCACAAAATGTTCCGTTTTGATGCGTCATCATCCTAATGGGATCAATATTTAGGTAGCATTTTACAATAAACCATTTTGTATGCAATATCGAGAACCACATAAAATATCTACCACAGTATGTTTATTTTCATGTGCAGTTGTCCATACAAACTGGTGAAATAAAATAATCGTGCGATGTAAACGGCCCGCGATATAAATAGGATCGGACAGCCAAAGAATAGTATCCGCCTTTGTTTCTAGCGTGGGAGCAAGTATCGAAAATCACGGGAATTTTTGATTTGTAGCGTTTAGGAGCAATCGAGAGATGTACGGTAGCCTCGATATACATAACAGGGATGTTATGGATATGAAGTTACGGTTACGGATATTAGAAAAATATTATACGGGTTTCGGTTACGGTTACGGATAGTAAATCATTTCGGATTATCCGAAAGTTTCGGATAATTTCAGTTACGGATATTAGAATTTTAAAAAGGTAAAGTTCAAATAGCAAGATGCTGCGCTACCGATATGGCTTACTTATGTACTATGACGATACCTATGACTATGATAAAGGTAAAACAGGCGGGTATATCAGAATGGTGCCAGGGGATGCCAGACAAGTAACAAATATTAATATTTATACTCCGCCTTTATCCGAAACTTTTGAATCGGTTTCGGTTGCGGTTACGGTTACGGATTTTTTTTTTCGGATATCTGATAGCTTCGGTCACGGATACAGATATCCTTAACATCCCTGATACATAATACTTTAACGCGACACAGTCTAAAAATGGTATTACAAGAAACTCATGGCTGTATTTGAATGATGTTTAAGTAGTTTTAAGCCTAAGTGGCAGACCTAGTTATTTTGGGACCTCTGAAAAGTCAACATTACTGATAAAGAATTTGAATGAAGGTCAAAGCATCAGCTATGCAGTGGTAGAACCAAATAATCGTTCGTTCGTGCGTTTCAGCTGGACAAAGGCCTCCTCCAAGGTTTTCCACAATGAACGGTCCTGCACTGCCCGCATCCAGGCTCTTCCCGCGACCTTCACCAGATCGTCGGTCCACCTAGGAGAACCACCAAACCACCACCTAGAACCAAATAATATTAAAATTTAACTGATCACAGCTAAACATGAGCCTTAACCTGGTTTAAATAAGCTTAAAGAGTCGATTCTGTATTTGACCTTTAAGCCGTACTTTTGCGAATTAACGAACTACTAAGGTATACATAATAGCTGGACGAGGGAAGAGTAGCTGGTCTCATCTTACACTCTCACACACATAATGAGTGATTAAATGAGAAATCACTCAACGTTATGTCCAACAGCTTAAGTAGACTAGCGTTGATGACACAGTGTAGTGAACCTACTGCTTGTAGGGATTTAAATCCTGCTGTGGATTAGATGATTTATCGGACTTTACAGCAGTTTTGATATTGTAATGTAGATGCGCCAAAACAGAATTAATGTTTGTAATATCGTTGCTCCATAAATTGTCGAGTGTCATTTATGGTATTTCCTATAAAAGTTAACGACATTGAGTACAAGAATGATGAGATGACATAATTGAACATTTATTACTGCTAACTGATAAGAGAGAGGCTCTTATCATTTACTTTTGTATGACTAACATTTAGTTTAATTTATAAACCTGACAGTTTTCCTGAACTTTCAAGGAAAACTATAACGGTTAAGATCAGTTACTTTACGAGTAATAGTCGTTCAACTCGTGCATTATACAATTTCTTACCTATAAAAATAGCATGGAAGAAAACATCAAAAGTGACTTTAGATGAAGTAATTGCTTGCTTCTGAAATATATTGTGGTAACGACGGGCAATTACTGAACCTTACACTGCGCGTGGCACGACACGCACTTGGTTAATTTATTTTAATTCTATTTTGGATAGTGTAGTCTAATGCTTAACCATCAAAAATTACTTTGTACGGGATAAAACACAGCAACATTGAGAAGCTTGTTCTAGTGTTGCCATAAGATAGGCGAGCAATTTTTTATACATAATTATGTATAGTTTTTAATTAAAGCTCACTACTGAGAAATGCCTCATTATCCGAACCAAAACGTTGAAAATACAAAAAAAGTTATTATAACTTGGGAAAGTTTTTCTTAACCTTTTCACCTTTTGACGTTACTTATAAAAGTAAGCTATGTATATATTTTAAGAAACTTCAAAGGTATCTTGAAGTCAAAAACCTAATTTAAACTACAAACAAGACCTATTTTTAGTCCACGGCATCCATCGAGATTCCATTGAAATGGCTCCAGTATCGAGTTTTGCACTTAGGCCTCAGCCTCGAACTTAGCGGGCAGCGGGGCGGGAGCGGCGGCGGCGCGGCAGCGGCAGGATCTTATGCGTGAAATCAAATAGACCGGTTCTCGAAAACAGCGGCGCGGCAGCGGCGCCGGAGCGGGCAACGAGCGGGCAGCGGCGAGGGAGCGGGTACCGAGCGGGCAGCGCACTCCTTCTTTTGCCCACAATAAATCGAGCGTTAGGAATAAATTTGAATCGAAATAAAATTGTCGCCGTTGTTCAGACATTTCGTTTGCGAATAAAAACAAATATCTCGACAACACAACCCCGAACACAACACTTCGCCGCTAAAGCGCCGCGCGAGCTGCCCGCTTGTTTCGAGAACGGGTCTGCGTTGCCCGCCCCGCTCCCGCGCCGCCGCCGCCGCCGCCCCGCTGCCCGCTAAGTTCGAGGCTGAGGCCTTAGAGCTATTTACCAAGATATCTCACTTTGCAACTGAAGCCTCTCAGAAAGTTATTTTAGACTTTATAGGACAAGTTTTAAAGGCGATATTAACTTGCAGTTTAGCATCACGTTAACTTTCTTATGATGTGAGTAAATTCTTTATTTAGTGATGTCGAGATGTGGGCTCATTTATATCGATAGATGCCTATTTTTAATTCTAGCTAAACTAACACAAATACTGGCATTAACATAGTAATAATTATTGATTCGGATGTAGGTAACTAGTTTTATATGTTTTGGTTTACTATTTAAAATGTCTTTAAGGTTACTAAATAAAAATGATTCTTTTGATAAACATTGAATGTTAGTTTTTTCTACTAATTAAGCTGTATTAGGTATCCTCATCATCAATAACATTTCAGCCACGTCCACTGCTGAACATAGGCCTCCCCCAATGATTTCTATATTGATCAGTTGGTAACGGCTAGCATCCAGCGCCTTCCTATAACCTTTATGAGGTCATTGGTCCACCTTATTACCTTGGGGTATGTATAACAATTACGGCCGTATTCACAAACGATGCTTGCTTAATCAGCAAATCGAACGTACAGCGTTGAATATCTCATAGTAATGTTTGTGAATACAACGTTATTATTTGTGGTTTTACTAAGCTATCGATACATTCTACCTACATCACTAACAATGTTGTTACATACGTATTTATTTTACAGAAAATCTTTTTTAGTGTTAGAAAGAGCTAAGATTACGAGAATAGCTTTTCTAATCGTAAACTCCTATCGGCCACGTGGTAGAGTTCATTTTACACGGCTATAAATCTCTAGGCAGAAACTAGAAAAACGTTTAGAGCCTATTTAGTTAATTTGAGACTTATAGACTAGTAGTAAAGTCTAGAATTCGCAAGTGAAAGTATAATAAACTTTGTTTACGAGGATTTCATTGGCATTCCATCATCAAATCCTGAATGGGTCATAGTGATAATGTCAACCTTGGATAAATCCTACTAGTGAAATAATTTTTTTTTTTTTGTAGCGCGGAAGATTTTTTATGTTTTCTAATTTTAGTTTTTACAAAATACGGAAATAAGACACCCTTAGTATTTTTATTATTTCTAAACATTTTGCATGTAGCCATCCACAAACATTATAAAAATATTCACCCTGAATAATTTACTTTGAGTTTCCTTATTTTCTTGCAATAATAAAAATATCCAATATCTTAACATTGCTGAGAAAGAATTTAATTTCATATTATTACAAGACGATAATGTTATAAGACGATAATATATCAAAGGAAAACCGTCCAATGGGAAATAAAAAACAAAGTACCGATAAAAGAAACGAAGTGTAAGTAAATAAATATTTTTTTACATTTTCTTTACTTCCCGTCGATGCTAAAAATGCTTGTGCGGACGACAGCATATCAGACTATAATTTTTTGTTGCAAACTCGCTCTTAATACAACTGCTTAAGATGCATAGTGTTTAAGCTTGACGTGCCTTCGTCTGTACCATTTCCCCTTAGCTAGGCGGATCGCTTTTCTGGCAATTACCCATAGTACACAGCAACTGACGTAGAAAAATGTTACGTTCCTTTTTTGACCCCGGCTCATGCCAATGTTTCATTTTTAAAGTTTGTTTTTCTCGCTACGTCATTCTGAATAGGGCTGTAAAGGAGTAGAACAGTGCTTTCTACAAAATAATGTATTGAAATAATTAGAGCTCTTGCTCTTAAATTAATGCTTCTTTGTTTGGGGTTACTTTTAAAACATTAGTCACGGGAAATTAAAATTTACTAATAATAGAGCTAAGCGCCAAACGATTTCAACTATCTGATAGATCTTACACAAACTCAATGTGAAAACATTTTTGAAAAGAAAAACTAGAAAAAATACACAATGACACGATGGTTATTTATGAGAACAGTAATTGCTACAATTTCATAGTAGAAATCGATGACAAATTAAATGAATCCCCATAGATAGACAAATCATAATAAAGTATTTTTTTAAATATTTTCAACAAATCTAAAGTTCAAAAATCTTCATTTGTAGCAATCACTGCTTCATGACACTTGTAGGCCAATCCTTCGCAAGTCAACCCTATTCAAAATGGCCGATTGAAAACGAATAAAACGCCGCAAACAGCAGATCAGCTTTGTTTTCACGGCCTTGCAGGTGGAATATATCCGGCGCCGCGCGGCAGGCATCTCGAGTGCCGGTTATCTGTTACTGCCAACGCTTTTTAGGGTTCAACGGTCTGAGAGAAAAACGGCAGACAAATAGTTTTTTTTAACAAATGGCGCAACTGACAACAAATCGAATGGCAGTCAAGTAGGAGGCAGAAAAAATAGATAGAGCGTGTGATTAGACAAAATTTATTGAAATTCGTTTATGTTGTTGTCTAAGCTTGATTTTGAATTTTCAAATAAGTGTTTTGTGAACACATTTTTTAGAAAAAACATTAACTAATACCAACAAATAATTAGGCTGACAATTTTAGTCAAGACAGTAAAAGTAATAATATGATTAATTGATTAATATTTTATGGCCATTAAATGCTGTATTGAAATACGTGTATAAATGTACGGAACCATAAAAGTAAGTGTCAGATTCGCCCTTGACCACATTTTTCAGCAGTGCTTAGGTGAAAATGCGAGATACCAAGCTGTCGATTAGCGTCCGATTTTATCTGACGCGTTTAATGTGATAAACTCGAATTTATTGTTGCGATGCTATTAGTTTAATGGATTTTATCATTATGGAAGGGTGGAATTTTAATTAAGTGCAAGCACTTTAGGCTACTGTCTACTTACTTAAGTCTGGCCGTAAGCTTTCTGAACACTATACCAGCTGCGGTTGCGAGTTCAATTCCGATCTGTGTGCTTACCATGAGTTTACGTTAGGTGTGCTCGCTATCGAGTACCTACATCAAAAAAATCTATGGAGATTTTATTTCTTGAAAGTAGTCGCTAAGGACGCTGCATAATATGTCATACATTTAGGCTGAGTTGCACCACCTAACATTAAGGTTACTATAACGATAACCGGTGCTTTATGTATGGAGTTTGACAGATTTTTGACGTTTGTCAAAGTTAAAGTAAGATGGTGCAACCCAGCCTTAATGTCATTTTTTTACGCAGTCGCTAGCGAGCACACCTAACGTAAACTCATGGACATTGCACACTGGACTAAAATGTGTAAAAATAAAACAATAATAATTAAGTACTCTACATTTCATTACAATGATTTCTCAGTTCCAATAATGTATTCATGATAGTGTACGTGATACGATTAACATCTCATGTACAGGAACCCGCATTTATTTCAATCAGCACACCATGAAACATGTGCAGAATTTATTGTGTATTCATCACATATTATTATTAAGCTGTAATTTCAGCAAGATATACTAGGTAGAGCTTTGAAATTTCAATGTTCAATTAGAATGACGTAGTTATTTAAGATATAACATGACAAGTACCTAATATATTAATAAGTGATGTCTTAGTAGGTAATGGTGATGGTCCAGAAGTAGGAATTATATGCCATATGGCATAGAGTTCGCCTTATGTTCCAATTTATTTGGCACTAGCTTTAGCCCGCGGCTTTACCCGCGTGAAATTTAGTTTGTCACAAATCGTCATAAATTATAGAATATATGTTATTCTGGGCTATAAACAATAATACTGTAAAGTTTTATCAAAATCTGTTCAGTAGTTTTTGCGTGAAAGAGTAACAAACATCCAGACATCCAAACTTTCGCATTTATAATATTAGTAGGATTAAAGTAATAAATAAATAAATATAGCTTTAACCACGCACCCTGCAGATTTTTACCAGTGTAATAATATAAACCTCATAATGACAACAAACGCAACCACCTCCAATTTATTAGATTACATTTCCATACGAAATGTTGGTGAAAAAACATTTTCCCGTTTTATTACAAGTATCACGTTCTCGTAATTGAACAAAAGATATAAAAATATCCAGTATCATTTATCACTCGAGGGATCGAGGATAAAAATTCTTTAACTTAGGTACAGCGACAGCATACCAGACTGTGTCTACTACATTTTTTGTAAATTCGTACTTATTGCAAGTTAATAAGATGCCACAGTGTTAAGCCTGATCTATGACTGTACCGATTCGTATACAATCCTGATTTGAGTTACATTTGTATCAGTCTTGGTCATTGCCACCTACAGCTGCAAAAACATGTAAAGTAGGAAAATCTTAGGAGTGATAATATAAGTCAAGATTTACGACACTATAAAACGTAGAGGAATTTCACGAATGGATTATCAATAAAATTTCACTTTTAGCAGGAAAAGAACATCTCCGAGTAAAACACTCAGTCGTTAAAAAGTTTGAGAATCTGAATTTCAGATCTAGGAAGATTCTAGATTTTGAATAGAATCGAATTGAAATTCATAATTTGTTTCAGATATTCTTTTTGATTATTTTAGTTGAGCCGTTCTATTACGCTTTTGGCGGCTTTTAGAGACTCTCTCTTATTAATCTCTTTACTCTTAAGATGTTTACTAGATCCTTATTTTATTTAATCGGCTTTATTATCACTAGAGCCCACACGATTTCCTTACGGAACGTAGGCCGAGCTGTCGGCTGAACAGCTGTAAAGTTTATCAATTAACTATTTAATAATAACACCTTGAACACGGAACTATGAAGTTGGATTTAGCAAAATTATATTGAATCCCACATTTCCAATTCAAAGGTTTATTATTAACTAAGCCTGCGAGAGACGTGAGTGCCGATACAATAGAAGCAAAGGCTTAATTATGTTCTTTGATCATACTATTCCTAAAATCCATTGATATTACACGATTAAGTGGAAATGGCGTGTGAGTTATGTAAGTACTTCGTTTGAAAAGATATACCTAAGTAAAACATGTAATATTGCATGAAAGATACAGATGGTAACTTCATTCTACGAAGAATTTATCTGTCGTGAAATATTTATTGCAAATCTCTCGAGAATTGAGTGTTGGAATTGGTATATCAATGTAAGAATTTTCGGGATCAAATTCTAAAAGATTTTTACATAAATTACTTACTTGAAGGTACAATAATATAAATACCTATGTAGCGAATAAAATATGTATCGTTTCGAGATATAGGTACTTTTTAGATTTTAGTTATTAATATGTTCTGGGTACATAAACTTTCAAAAAGTAAGTAGGGGAGACTGGGTACGGTTGAAACAATTTTGCTTTTATTGTCTATAATTTTGTTGTTTAATAACCAAGTGACGATTACGATACGTGAAATTGAAATTTGAAGTTTTAGCTATGATATGGCTGTATCATTATAGTTCCCGGGTTACTATTTATAGAAATATACACAATTCAAAAAAAAAGAAATTTTGTTTCAACCGTCCCCATGCCAGGGGCGGTTGAAACAGCGATTGGGATCTGTTGAAATACATACAAATAATACAATAAGTACTAATAAAACGTGTTTTATTTATCATTAATAATACGAATATTAAAATTATAGTACTACATGACGACATTAATCAGTCTAAGTATTTAATATTTCTAAATCATTAATTAGCCTTTGATTAGTAGTAAACATTTAAAAAAATAACAGAAATATGATTAACTAAATGATATTTCCAAACCTAATAAACATTGATAATAAAATAATATTAAAATTCTGAATAAAATTAACGAAAATCTTTTTTTTTTTTTTTTCAAATCATACTTTTCCGCCGCTTTCCGCAGTGAATCTCTAGCTTTTACCACCTCTAATGCTTTACTAAGTCAATTTCCTCTCTGGAAATCTTCCTTACCCAAACTCTCGGTATCTACAAAAAATAAACATTAATAAATTTTCTGTTTCAACCGTACCCACAAAAAATGTTTCAACCGTCCCCAACCCCATTTTTGGTAAAATATACTTTATAGTTTCGACACTAATGATAACACATTAAAAATAGTTACTGGCCCTTATTCTACAAGCTTCATTATAATCGCAAACGCACACTCGATACATTCACATAAAAAGAACAGGTAGTATAAGCGTTAATGTCTGAAGAAAAATACTTACTTTTGGGCAGTAAAAAACAATATGGCGTTTTGCACACAACGTCAACGCCTTAGGAAGTTTTAGGCACTAAATTCGTGTTCGGACCTGTTGTCCGCTTCTTTTTCCTCTAGGACCCCTAACTCCCCGTGGAACCGTTTACGAGATATTTGCTCTGTTTCAACCGTCCTTTGTTTCAACCGTACCCAGTCTCCCCTAATCGATTTAATTTAATCAAATATCCCTCGTCTCGGTCTTCGAACTCTTCTTCGAGTACTTTATTTTGTTAAAAACTAACGAGAGTTTAAAATTTATCCGTCTGATTTGTTAGCGAACAGCAAATAACTGGATTCTAATTCATCTTGATCTTGAACTCTTCAAAACTCATTTTGAAATTCTAAAAGAAAACAAAGTTTTTCTCTTTTCAAATACGTAAATAAAAATCACTTTTTAATACGAAGTTTGCGTCAATATTTAGGTAAAAATGTTCTAAAATATAATTTTAAGGTTTGAACTGTACAAATGTTTATTCAGGAAAATCCGTGAGGAATATGATTTTGTAGATTTACAAACAAGCTTCCGTTACATACACGGGCTTTATTAAAAAGCTTTAGGTTAAACAAATACAGATCTCACACAAATAACGAACATTTTTTATTACTAAAATAATTTTAACAACTACAAACATTTGAAAAAAAAATGTACTTATAAACCACAGATCACAGTAACTAAAGGATCTTAAAGATCTATAAAGTTACAAATTATCGTACTTGTTCCACTCAATAGTTAGCTTTGGGTGAGTTTCTCTGAAATTCGTGGCTTTTTCGTAAAATATTTGAACACTTTACATTATATTCTTACCTATTATGTAATTTAGATATTTAGAAGAAAATATTATGTGCCAAAGTAGGTACAAATGTTTCTGTTTTTCGCCATATTAAACCATGTCAATGTTAAGTTTTTTTATTGTTTATTTTAATCTACTATACAGGGTGTTAGGTAAATGGGCATATGAGCCGACACTAACCCATGATAACATATGCATATAAATGGTATGGTGAAGTCAGAAATTTGATATAATCATTTTAATTTTTGAAATGTTCATACAAAATAAAATTTATAAAATCAGATTTGTATGAAAATTAAAATAATTAAAATCATGATATCAATTTTCTGACTTCACCATACCATTTATATGCATATGTTAACATGGGCTAGTGTCGGCTCATATACCCATTTACCTAACACCCTGTATAAAAATAAGTCGGGTTTCCCTTCCTGACGCTATGACTCCAGAACGCACGAACCGATTTCCACGGTTTTACATTCGTTGGAAAGGTCTCGGGCTCCGTGAGGTTTATAGCAGGAAAAACGGGGTCCACGCGTACGAAGTCGCGGGCGGCCGCTAGTAGTTTATAAGTCTCTATTTACTTATGCATTTTCGATTTGAAATCTGAATGCTTAATAGGTCCCCTGACTCAAATACGGCACGAGCCCTCGATTCTCGATATTGTTTCCTCCATTGTCTATTATTCTATTTGTCGATATCTATCATCAGGGTGACTGCCAGGATTGAATACGTAATGTTTCGATTTCGTACATAACAGACGCATGAATGATTGATTCATCGACACGCGAAGCAGCTTAGAACTAACACAATACCAGAGTAAATACAAATGAGTAGGTCATCTTCATAGAAACGCCCGAGCGCGGTTTGTATGTGAGCGCGCCAATACGTATGCGGCGCGCACGCACACACTGACAAAATTTAGTGCGTTTCTATGAAGGTGACCTACTCATTTGTATTTACTCTGACAATACTGTGTTAAGGCACCGCACTCGAGGTGTGGTTGAATTGAGGATGAAAATAACTATTTACTAGTATAGGATTGTTTAGAGGATGAGGCCTTTTCAAGTAGGAATAGGTACTGGTTAGGCAGGAACAGGGCTCGTTCCGACAGGAATCCAGTTTTGAGGTAAGTATCGTGTGAACACACATTATGTGTGTTTGAAATTCTAATTACAAATTCAAATGGATCGATTTTTTGCGGGACATTGCAAACGGGATGTTCGGGCGAACGTTAATATTAAAACACGTATACTAATAAACGGGATCCTGCCAAAAACGGGATGTCTCCGTGAGAACAAGCCCTTATTAGCTGCATCTTATTTGTAGTAAACAGACAATGCCCGTAGACATAAAGAAATGGGTAGGGAAGTTCCAAAAAGATAAAGTTTTTAAAAAAGAACTAGAAGGCACCTTGCTATAATATTTGTTGGAAAAATACTTAAAATGTAGGTCATAAAATATTTTTTTATAAGTATTTTAAGGTACACTGAAAAAAATGTTTCCTTACTGCTTACACAAATGAGTGACTAGCGAACTGAGTGTTAACCCTAACCAAACCAGGTTTAGCTCACTACAAAATAGTTTGTTTAATTTACACAAAGTTTTGTTCCTTATAACCATAGTACCCTACCTAGTTAGTAGTAACCTCCAGTTCGGTAGTCACTCATTTGTGTAAGCAGTAACCTTTTTTCAGTGTAAATTCGCCTATAACGGTCTATTTTTGGTTAAATGAAGACACTTAAATTATTATGGAAATGTCTTTAAAAGTAATACAGACCGTAACTCAAAAAGGCCATAAAAGTAGGAATAATAAATTTATGTGACGTCATTAAGGGTTATTTATTAGATGTTATGGATAAAAGTGGAACAAACCTACAATAATGAAAAAAGAAACGGAGAAACAAGGTCTTGTTTTGAATACGAAAAAAGAAGACGTAAAGCTACATAAAATGAGTATGAATGTAGGTATGATCCGAGAATCAGGATTGATTTTGGTAAAAAAATATGCACTTATTTACCTAAGTATTACAAATCAACGTTCAGTTCAATTCCATTTCAGTTTTGAGCGATGAAAGATTGAGATTTCAGGCAAGTGTCTATTTCAATTCAACCAGTAAAAATCTCAATGTATAAGTAACCCTATAAAACAAGTGACACTGAAAAATAGAGTCATCTTCACACAGACGTGATCTGTCAGCTAAGCTTATTCTAGATTTATTGTCTTAGCGATCGTAAAAAGAGAATAGAAAGCAAACGCTTGCATCGCGAATAGCTGCGAGCGCCGGCCACCGACCCGTAATGGCTTCGTTCCACCCGCTGATGTGCACACGCCCTTATCGTTAGGGGTGACACACACCAACTAATAACATTTGTTACAACGTATTATTATAGATCAAATTTCATGATCGTTTAGCTACGTGCACCCAAAAAGTTTTTTTTAAAGTAATGAACAACACAAAACAAGTTATACCTACATAATGACAATATAGAGGCGCGTAATATATTGTAATGAAGACTGAAACAATTTTGTAAACCCGTTTTAGTTACATGATTGTTGTCTCTTTTCAATGCAGCGAAATCAATTTCTAATCTAAAATATTGCCGTCGGTAACACTGCTGTAAAGTTCATAAATGATTAGTTTTTTCGTATTTTTTTATATATCCCTACTAGAAGAAAGAAAAGGAAGTTCAAATACAGGATGTAGACAGCCCTGCTCTCATTACCCAATATTTTACCTCGCCGCCCCACTTTTACTGTTTATGTTATTATGATGAATCCCTGCTCTTAATTGTTACGTTACTTCTTGTCGATGGACGGGTTTTCATAATGTTCTTCATACCTACTTCATAGACAATACTTGCAGCTGTTTATCTTGAGAAGTAATTTTGCTCTAACCTACATAATATGATGAGTAAACTAAAATGTACAAACTTGACTCAAGTTTGATTTTCATATTAAAAGTTATGCTAAAGAAAAGTCACCTACATTCATATTCTATTAGTTTATGTTTGGGCTAAATTCTGTGCCGATGTGTGTTGACAAAAAAGTCACGGCGACAAAAGTCACCCGTGCAAGCGTCCCTAATAAACCAACGACTCACGTCAATTGTCATTGAACACGTCAATTCCCGCAGTCTAGCACTGACGCAATGACGGCACGTCACGTCCATTGAAACGGGAATTCCGTCATTTACACGCCATCTGCGCCGACGGCACTTCAAGCGCTAATCCGCTGAATGCTTTATTAAAGGGAAATATTCGACTGGTCCTATTAGGCCATCTTAATGTGAGCGAAAGTTACCAGGTTATTGATTTTGTATAGGAGAGGAAAATTATTGGCTGCGTAAGCTGGGTTTCCTGTTAGCTAGCAAGTTGGATTTTTATTGCGGTCAAGCTGTAGATCCTGGCTACACAGGAGTTGCAGCGGTGGCAATGTGAGGTGGGAATAGTCCCGTAGCTAGCAACCAACATCGCACATTCATATCCACAACATCAGAAGAGTACACGAGTAAAGTGCTAATGTATTTTTTTTTTCACGAAACAGTCTGTCAATTCACAGCTCCTTTTCATAATAAGTATCTTTGATCTAAGAAATGATCAACATAAAGAAACCATGTACCTAATAGTTATTACAAGGACAAGGCTCAAGTTATACTACGAAATAATATTTCACCTCCTAAATTACTAATTTTCTAATACCCAATTAAGAAAACGTGTTCATCCTTTTGAACTATACCTAGTTAGAATATTATCACACAATTTGTCAATCATTTAGTTCGATATTAATAATGAAAATCTCGCTAATCGGCATCGAACACATCAATTCTGGTATTGACGGCGTCAAGCCCTTTGAAACGCGAATTCCATATCTAATCCTCGCTGAATGACTCGTCAGAAATGAATATTTGGCTAATAATTCGGTAATAAGCAGGCAGACTTCGCGCCTTCGAATTTTCGACTCTATTTGGCTCCTCCACTCATCCTGACAAAGTGAGAGATACGAAAATTACGCTGTCGAAGTGTAGATTCATCTTGCAAACGAAGTAGTCCTACAGCAGTATGATATTCCTTTTTTGAATGCGAGTTCTAAATATTTTTGATTTGTTTTGATTAAAGCCTAGTGTTAGAACGAAGCTGGGAGATCTTAGCTTTTATCCGTATGAAAAACGTAGAATCAAACTTACTTACAAAAATAGGTTTGTTCTTACTTAGATTACCATTTTAAGCTTTGTTTTTTATGTAAATGCAAGTAGATGCAATATATACATACGAAATAAAACTGGAATTATTAATACAAAAAATATTTAAAACAAATTTCAACCAATGAAAACCGGATGCTCGTGAAATTTAATAAACTGCTATGATTCTTAATTTTCGCTCTAGGTTATGCAATTTAATTTTATATTATACGAGCATGCTGCTTTAGATGTATTTTTTAAATTAATTAATTTTTCTTTGCACAAGACAGGCTCTGTGAAGGTGACGTGCATCCTCCTTTTATAGGGTTATATACAAAGATGCACTTGACCTATAAACCTCATGACTTTTTCTAGAAAGGTGGACCAACAATGGTTATTTTAAAATGTGGCAGCTAGTATAGTAACCATATGTATAGCACACCTAGTTAAAGGGTAGAACCAACTCAAAATAATTAAAAATCAAGTAATTGCAAATATCGGAATCCGCATCAAAAACTACGCGAACTTCACACCACACCATACACACACACTGGGTTGCTAAATTTAATTTAACTTTAACATAATAAGAAATTTAAAAAAATCGAGTAAATTATGTACTTTGAGATGTGTAATATATTAACAACTGTCTGTATTCACCTATTGGGAAGACACTGGCTCCTGAAATACAGTTTACACTAGTTTAGGAGCCAGGGTTTCAATATAAAATGTTACAGTGTATTACATCAATAAAAATATTCTTATTCTTATACTTCATATTGTTCCTGTAAAAATAGGTTATTTGAGTTGTACCATGTAATATTTCACTAAACCGAGCGATGTGTTTTAGCGCAAAACCGCGTCTTTGCTAAGGTCATTGTCCCCTGTATCCTTTAATACCTCTACTTTCCCACACATGCTAATTTATATACCCATCAGAAAACTTCGGAAGCAGGGTAACAGCCCCTCGAAGTATCAACAGCAGGGCATAATACTCCTATTGACCTCTATCCCGGTGTCATAAATCTTTGGCTACTTAGGCTGAGTTGCACCATCTCACTTTAACTTTAACAAACGTCAAAAATTGGTCAAACTCCATACAAAAATCACCAGTTATTATCATAGTCACGGTTAAAGTAAGTTGGTTCAACTCAGCCTTAGTTATATGTTTACGTCGTAAATATAAGGTAGTTACCGCTATCGCGATGATGGTAGAACATTCAAGCCTTTTTCATTTACGCAGCTATACTGGAAGCAAGTGAAACTCAATCAAGTAAATTAATAAACATCCAAACAAAGCATAAAGTTTAGGTGTTTATGTTATCTTGTATGTGGGTGTTGTTGTAGTTCTGCTTTGGTAATCAGATAGTTAAAATAGTTTAGTAGCCGCAAGACGCCTCCCACTAGGTGGATCGACGATCTGGTGAAGGTTGCGGGAAGTACCTGGATGCGGGCAGCACAGAACCGGTCGTTGTAGAAATAGCCATGGCCTGTCCAGTAGTGGACGTCATTTGGCTGAAAAGAACGAACGAACGGACGAAGCGTTTAACAGTCAGGTACATACGATAAAATCATTTACTTTAAGTCAGCTCTTAGGAATGTAAAAGGGTCTAACACCATTTATAAAGATTTTCCGAAAGCACCTCGTTTACTCATATCGGAATCTGGCCTAAGCGGTGGCGGGATAAGTGGGCGATTGACCCCTATCTTAGGGCGAAGTGTACATTACAGGAAGCGTTTTTGCTAAATACACCGCGTGAGAGTAGTTGACGAGATAATGTATTGTATGGTTTAGGAGTTCGTTCGTTCGTTCGTTTCAGCCGAAAGACGTCCAGGTTTAGGAGTACGATGGACTTTTTACAATGCTGCAGGAAAATATTCCCTTTATTTTACCGTGAAAGGATGATGGGCACAAATGTATGGAAAGTGGTACCCGCTCCAATAGCCATAACCAATATATATTTTAAAAGGCCTTTAGATGTAGGAAAATGTCTGCTAAGGGGCCAGTTCTAATTCACGTTTTGAAAGCAGTAATTCCACTAAGTATTATAATGAAAGTATAACACAATCATCCATGTATACGAGTATGTATTATGACTACAATCTATTAATATAACTAAAAGAAGCATTGAAAAGGAAAGGATTATACCTACGATGAACTACCCAAGTTATTAGCCCTTTATTCGCTTTCATCATCATCATCATGATCATTTTAGCCATAGGACGTCCAGTTGAACATAGGCCTCCCTCAATGATTTCCACAATGGCCGGTTGGTGGCGGCCTGCATCCAGCGCCTTCCCGCTACCTTTATGAGGTCGTCGGTCCATCTTGTGGGTGGACTTATTGGGTCTTGTGGGTTTATTCGCTTTAGCAACCCATAATAAAACCCTTAAGAAATAATAAAACTTTAACCTCTTTATTAATAAAAGTTACACCCTAGTTGAACTCTGGCTTAAATTGTCATTTGGTATGGAAATGTCATTTTAATCCAAGGTTCTTCCTAGGTGTAACTTCTTAGGGGGTAGTACTTCTTTAAATAAAAATATTTATATCACAATTATCCCCATCAATAATTATAGAGTTAAGGAAGGATGCTGGAGCAGTAAACCCTTCCTGCCTCGCATAACTTAAGTACCATACGATGGACACGTATGATACTTCTTCTTCTTCTTCCTCGGTCCCTCACTGATGAGGATCGCGACCACAGATAGTGTTCCTCCACAGACTGCGGTCATAAGCTGTGTGGACCGCACGATGCAAACTCCCGCCCACCGTCTTTCTCACCGCGTCCGACCATCTCGTCGGTGCCCTGCCCCGAGCCCGTCCCCTTTCATACTGTATGATACTTAGGTTACACAAAAAGTATCTTTATCTTCGAACGCAACCAGATCTGAGGCTGGTGGCCATAGTATATGTTGTTCGTCTTGGTAAGACCTTTCAAATGACACTACAAACATAACTATTGGAGCCGGGTACCATTCTGCAAAAAAGTATGTATATCTTCGTACACAACCAGATCTGAGGCTGGTGGTCATAGTAAAAGTTGTTCATCTTGGTAAGACCTTTCAAACGATACTAGACACATATCTATTGGAGCCGGGTACCATTTTGCCCATTGTCCTTTGTGTATTTTTTTATTATGTTATTTTATCGTAACTGTCAAAAATGGGATTTGCTGTCCAGAAAAATAGTATTTGTATTTGTAATCAACTAGATACACAGAATGAGAAACAGTTTTAGCTAGTGAATGCTTTATGAAATTCATTTTTTAACTAGGGACTGGAATTTGCTGCCTGATGCTGTTTTTCCCGAACGAATCCCGGCATGTCCAAGGCGAGAATGAATAGGCACTAATATGGCACATGTGCCACCCTAGACTACGTCTCACTTTCTGCATTAAAAATATCTGTTTTAAGTGTTCATTTTACTGCGATAAAGACGTCCTTCAGAGACTCTTTAACTCCGTCTTACTCCAGGGAACTACGCCAGAGGCATGGAACAGAAGCATGGTGGTGCTCTTCTTCATGAAATGTGAAAAGACCTTGCTGAAGAATTACAGACACGAGTACAATCTGTTTTCGAGAGTCATCACGAACCGTCTCGCGTAGGTTCGATAACTTCCAGCCTCCCGAACAAGCCGGATTCCGAAAAGACCACATCCATATGCTGCGAAAGCACCTTTTGTTAGGACATAATATTATAGGCTTTAGACTATAGGGTTTCCAAAATACGCTATCCTGTTGATTGGCAAGATTTAGAGGGCGATGTACCTACACGTGCGTGCCATAATGTTTGCGTAGAGAAACGTTGTAAGTCAAACATGAAAGTTACTTGAAGTGGGTGGGATTTGAAGTAAGCACTTCGGTTACTATAAAGGATAAGTACTACGCTATGCTATGTTATAAGCCGTTTGTCTAAAACGAGTTCTTAAGTAAAATTGCTTACAATCATGGCATATGTGTTTGCCGAGTTAAGGATCTTGGGGATTGGAGGATCTAAATTGAAAAATGAAGCAATGAAAACTAACTCATGAATATAACGATCTTGTAATGAATGCAAACACTTACCCCCTTACTAATAAAAAGTTACACAGTTGTTGATCACTGTTAATAGGGGGGTTAATAGCTAGACAGAGAATTTTATCCATAAACGCATAATTATTTTATTGGACCAAACATTTTTATTCGAACAGGTTGTGTTCGAGATTTTGTGAATTAGGTAGTAGTACTGCTGATGTTTGACATGCAGGTCTTGCTCTGTTGACTTAGAGTAAAGGAAGACAAAATTGAATTCAACCTTTCTAAGTCGGATGGGCAATAAATTTGGGTTTACAGTTAAACAGTCACCTGTTGGTAGGTCACGTACAGACCCTTCTAGATCTTAGGGATCACGTGATAATACAAGTCAGTGACCTTAAAGACAACTTGGGCGTTTGGCTTAATCTGAGTTTCACTTACCCTTTTCACTTCGTTTAGGTCGTACTTAAGTGAACCCTGTAAATAGACTATATTTCTTTGAAGCCTTCTCCTTTTCTTATTATATTATTATTCTTAATTTTTTTGACATCCACAATTTATTTTTATATTTCATATAATGTCTCATTTTCATTTTTGCACTTAATAGAAACAGCATTTATCTTTTAAAATAAAACTTTTTACCCTAAGGCTGGTTTTAGAGTCACGCTGACGCACGCTGACCGTCAGCGCTGACAGCCGAAATGTATGAAGCGTCGGCGCCGAGCGATCAGCGTCACTCAGGAACGTTCCCTTCAAATACATACATATTGATCTGACAGCGCCGACGATCAGCAAGCGGTCAGCGCGATTCCAAAACCCGCCTAAAAAGTCAAATCCGTATTTTTTTAAGATGTGCCACTATTCCAGAAATAGACGAAAAGATTTCACCTTATTTAAGAGGAAGAAGAGCATAGAAAACCAAGAGAACAGTCGATGTTGAGCGCCAACGTCAGGTCGCAAGCCGTAAACCAAAGTAACGTATTACCTAACATTTTACGATCTCGTAAAATTATAAATAAAGATAAAAAACATTTTTATTCGCATACTTATTGCGATGTTAATACGATTCATAAAGTAGGTTCTCAGCTTACAATGCTCGACATCAGTGAATTAAACTCTTTCAATTTACGTTCTGGGATTATATTTCCCGATTAAACAAATATGTAGTATGAAATTAAATGAAACAAAAAGACATTTGTAGCATACCCCGCAAAAATAATGACGCAACCGAATTGACTAAATCTGAACCCAATCCCATTCTCTCATTGAATGCCACTAACAATTTTTTCACATCAGTTGGCAGAAATCTTGCGCAAAACATTCTCAACAAACTAAACGTTACCGAATTACAGTTGGCTTCTAACTTTGCTTCCTCTACATCCCCGCCAAAATCTTTCTTCATGACTCCTACTGATAACTTCGAAGTGGAGTCGCTAATAATGGGTCTAAGAGATGATAGTGCACCTGGTTTTGACGGCTATTCTCCAACTGTTATAAAACAAATTAAGCATATAATGAAGAATGTTCACTAATTTTGTTTTTTAGCTTTCTGTATTCTCTGTTAAAAATAAAAAATACACGTGAAAGAATTATTTCGATACGTCAATTAGTTTCCAAGATATTGAATTTTAAAAGTGCGGGCGGCGGCCGGCCCGCCATTTTATGCGCGTGACGTCATATTACAACGACTGGCTCATATTTGTATGGGTGGAATCTTGCAAACTGAATTAAGACCCACTTCCAGGCAACCGATTAAGCTGAAATTTCGCAAACACATGTGATTTGGATGACCATGCAATATTATGATGACATGGAGCTGATCTGATGATGGAGCTGGAAGGTGGCCATAGGAACTCTATAATAAAACGACTTAAATGCATCGAGTTTGGGCTCGTTCGTTTTGTATTGATGAGTATTTTAATTCTATATAGTAATCGGGGTCTAATGATGGAGCTGGAAGGTAATTCGCAATAAAACGACACAATCGCATCAAGTTTGGGTTTGGTTCAATTTTAATTTCTGTGATGGGTCTGGGTGTTAATATGTATAATAAGTTTGTATTTACAAAAAAAAAAATATTTAAGTATGTTTATATCCGTTTTCTAGAGAGCGGACGCTGTGAATGTACGTCACACGGGGTCACGTGACCGTCGGCGGGACTCAATATTTAAGCGAACTTTGAATGCCTATAAAATCATAACTACTGGGTATTTTTGAATGAAATAAAAACTAATGTATTTGTAAATGTAAAAGCTTAACTGTAACATAGGTTTCAAGTGATTTTGCATACCTAGTAACATTCTCAATTGTGGAACCTTTAGTGCATATCTTTAACCTAAGTATTGCACAAGGAGTATTCCCAGAATGCTGGAAATTCGCTGTTGTCTCTCCAATCTACAAAGATGGTGATAAAAAAGTGTCTTCAAACTACAGACCAATCTCACTACTTAGTATTTTCTCAAAACTTCTGGAAAAGATAGTAAACAAGCGTCTGGTATCTTTCTTAGACAGCAACCACCTAATCTCAGACAATCAGTTTGGATTTCGAACTGGAGTATCAACTGAGGAAGCAGTCAATCTATTAACAACCAACATCACGACCTCTTTGGATCAGGGCGACTTTTGCATTGGTGTTTTCATTGATCTTGCTAAGGCATTTGATACTGTTTCCACACCAATATTACTCCGAAAGCTGGAATGCCTTGGCATAAGGGGAACCCCACTTGAATGGTTTGGTAGCTACCTCACGGGTCGCCGTCAGTCTGTCAGAGTGGGTGACGTGGCAAGCAATATGCTAAAAATAAGTTCTGGTGTTCCTCAAGGAAGCATTCTTGGTCCAAACCTCTTCTCCATCTACGTCAACGACCTATTAGATCTATCTATTGCCAACACAACAATCATTTGCTATGCAGACGATACGGTCGTACTTTTCAGGGAGTCTTCTTGGGACAATACAAAAAAGCTGGCTGAAAATGGTATGTCAATTATAGCTGGGTGGCTTGATCGGAATCTACTAACGCTCAACACAAAGAAAACTACATTCTTGGCGTTCCATAAAACTAGAGCAAACTCTCCTTGTAATCTGTCATCAGTCGTCATCCACGAATGTCAATCACGAAGCCGTCCTCTTGCAACTGCGGCTGTATCCACTGCAAACGCCTGCAACTGTAAAAGTATTAGTAGGTCAGGCTGCGTTAAGTATCTGGGCATTCTTATAGATGAAAATCTCTCGTTCAAAAACCAAATCTCAATGTTATCCGGACGACTCAGAAAACTTTTGCATATTTTCAAGGCTCTTAGACGATGTGCCCCCGATCAAATTCTCCACATGGTATACACCTCTCTATGCCAATCCATCCTCATCTATTGTATAGGCTCCTGGGGCGGCTCCTGTAAAACCAGATTCATCGAGGTGGAAAGGTCGCAACGTGCCGTTCTTAGAGTGATGCTCAAAAAGCCGTACCGCTACCCTACGGACTTACTTTACGAAGAAACCAAGTTGCTTCGTGTCAGACAACTGTTTATATGGCGGGTTTGCTGTGCTCAGCATAAAAAAAACCCTGAACTCGCCAGAATTAGATGCACTAATGAAAAAACGTGTGTTTCGAATACCGGTACCTACGGTCCACACCACGTTTGCCAAACGCCTTCCTCTGTTTTCACACCCCCATATTTACAATAAAGTAATCCGAAAATGCCCCCTAAAAGACCTATCCCTATATGAAGCCAAACGTAAAGTCAAACTTTGGTTATTGGACCTTAATTATGCAGATTCGGAACGAATCCTCCCACAATCTTGACATGCGATTCATCTTACACTCTCAAACACAACACTAACACTCACACACACACACACTCACACACACACACACACACACACATAATTTGTTCATATATCACAATATTTATGATTCATAATCTTTAAAAAACCACAATAATAGTCACCTGATAAGGAATCGGAGCTGTATATTTAATGTAAAAATGTAATCTGTAATGCTCACTCAACACAACTACTGCGACACAGGCCTGCGAGCCTAGTGCAGAAGCTGTGGTTTATTACATCACAGGAAATGATATTTGTGAATAAAGATTATTTATTATTATTATTATTATTATTAAATCATAATGCTGTATCTTCCATCGGTTAGATTATTGCAATTTAAATATAAACATATTTTATACAGTATTGCATAGAATTTTGAAAAATAGGCAGTGAGCGGGGCACATAGTTCTTAGAACTCGATGGCCGTTGGGGCAGAAAAGTTCTCGAGTGGCGACCTCGGTCCAGAAGACGTAGTGTGGGCAGGCCTTTCATTAGGCAAAACAACGTCATGACGAAGGTCGCGGGAAGCACCACAGCAGGTAGTGTAGTTTAGGAGCAGTCCTTGTGGAAATTGTTGTTAGAATTATAAATAAAATAAATAAATATCCTTGGACATTTTACACTGCGCTTCTAGTCCCAAACTAAGCAAAGCTTGTACTATGGCTACTAGACAACGGATATAAACATACTTAAATACGTCTTTTATACATAGAAAACACCCAGTCCAATACAAACAAATATGTTCATGCACACAAATGTTTGTACTGTGCGGGAATCGAACTCGCAACCTCCGGAATAGTAGGTAGTCCGTTTCGAACCACTACATCAAACGGCCGACAATTGTGACCTATGATCGCATAAAAACTTTTCATGGCGGCGCTACGGTTCATATTTTATTTGTGACTATCGTAGATTTGTCGGGCGTGCAAACAGCTGACTTATTTCTTTCAATTCATGTTTTATTGTAGGATTAAAAAATATTAGAGCCCGCGATAATAAAACACATGCAATGTAATAAAAAGTCAATGGTGCTGTTACTAAATATACATTTTAGTACTGTATTTATTATAAAATATGAGTTTTCTTGAAGTCTTTTTTTATCTTTAACGCAGTCATTCATTCATTTTTAAAAAGAAAAATGGCGGTTTCTATTTTTTGACTGTTTGCTCTACATCTATACCATCTTTGAGTTTAGACTAAACCAAACTTTTTCAGACAACTTGACATATTAAACGCGATTACGAAATTGAATCTAACACTAGTGTTACTTTGTCTAATCGCTCCAGAAGTCCGCAGAAATTACTCAAACAACGCTGAACTCAATAAAAGAATCGAAATAGCCATTGCAGTCTGTTAATTAGGTCGTGTTTAATAAAACTGATCGCATCAACTGCGCATCAACAATACGCTAATGGGATTCTCAAAAAAGCATCGCGTTGTTTCCGAAATGTTTTATGTTAAAATTTTGCGATATTCCAAAAAATCAAATTTATTGCAACTGGTTGATGAACAGTTACAAATTTATTTATTTATTTATATTAGGAAAACAAACAATAATGACATACAGACAAAAAATAATCACACAAAAAATAGGACAGAAATCAGCAAAGTTTCCGTAGTTACAATCAATACAGAATGCAGACTAAAAATTAGTTAAGTAGTAGGTAATAAAATACATTAATTTTATTAATGTCAAATAAAACAGTGTCAATTTTAATTATCATAATAACATTATAGAGAGATTTCGATTAATTAACTTAGTGTGTAGCTTTTATACACCTACGTTGGATTGATTCCATTTATCTTTTTAAGATCATAATCATCAGTCTATATCAGTCCAATTTTGGGCATAGGCATTCCGCAATACTAAGGCCATTTCGCATCGCATTTATCCACAACAAATATCAGCTTTCAAAGGTTTGCGTTCACTTTTCCCTTTAAAAATAGCTTTCTACGCGTAATGGCGCAAGTACACTACGTAATTGGCCAAGACGTAATATTGTGAACACCATCTCGGTTTACACTTCGGTGTGTGGGCTAGCGCTTCGACTTGGACAATTTCCCGCATAGTGTACTTGCACTATAAGTACAGTAAGTAGCCAATAGTCGGATTCTGTTGAGACGCGAACCGATTACCAAGTTAGTCGGCGTTGAACTGAAATATCTATTACAGTCTTAAGTCTGCGAACTCGATCCGACTGCACCAAAGTTTGAAAACAAAGTTCAGCTTAATTTACTTCAAAGTATCAACACAAGTAAACTTTGGGCACAATACGTGGTGCAGGACTATCAAAATTAAATTATCTTCAGTGTACCTATGTTATACAGCATGATAGTTATGCTATGATGTCAGTATACCTTACAGTATGTATAAGGCAACCTTTAGCCTTTGTAAGTGCTCAATCATCACTTAGCAAATATTTGTGGGTCATAGATTCTCCATTATGAAAGTCAGTGACAGAAGACAGAATTGCCAGATCTTCAAAATACGAATTTACAGAATTTATGTTTAGGTATTTGGATTGATCGATTTTCAGTCACCGTCGTCCACTGCTAAACAAAATGATTTCTCCTCCAATGATTTCCATAACTGACCGGTTGTGATTTAAACCAGAAAAATCTAACTGTTGTCGCAACAAAAAATTTGATTTTCAAAATGAAAATGTTTAATTTCAAACTGAAAAGTTTTCGAGAACTGAATTGCCTCGTGCGTCTTTCCTTACAGCAAAGCTCACAATTCTTGTTTAACATCAACCAATTACGGGACAGGCCGGGGACGAGGAACAAAAGATTTTCGGCACTTTACACAAGACCCGATTTTAAGGTCCGGGGATTATGAGTACGGTGTTAATGTTTCAAATCTTCATTTAGTTAACATAGAGACCGGATTTTTATGGGTTTGTAATCAAGCTGATCTTTGTTTGCGAAATGAATTAATTAGTTTAGTATCTTTGACATAGTAAAGACAAAGTCGACATGTAATTCCACGATAAATAGTCTTAAAAAATGGTGTGCGTGGTTGAAAAAAAAAACAACGAACAATATTTTTAGTCGGTCAGTTTTGATAGGTTTATTACGATTTGATGGTTTTATTACCGTTTACCTTTAAATATCGTCATTTACTATTATACTTTTTATTTTTGCGTATTATTTCTTCAAAAACAAATGCTAATACAAAAGCAAAGAATGGTTTAGTCTCAGGTCAGTCTTGATAGTTTTATTACGATTTGATAGTTTTGTTATATCTGTCATTCATATCCGAGGTAGGTCATGGTTATTTTATTTTTGCATTTAATTTCTGTAAAAACAAATGATACAAAGGCAAACAATGCTTTAGTCTGAGGTCAGTTTTGATAGGTTTATGATTTGATTTACGATTTGATAGTTAATATAACTGTCATATAATTTTTTAGCCGAGGTAGGTCATGGTCATACTTTTTATTTTTGCGTCTTTCTGCGAAACAAATGATTAAACAAATCACTTGGAAAATATTTATGAGAAGCATCTTTAAAAATGTTTAAACAAACATAAATCTGTCACAGCTGTATCTAGTGAGTGCGAGCGTTTGACATTTTAAAACACAAGTAAAAATATAATTTTTTCGCGTTATCACTTAGCATCATACATAAACTTTTTGACACATAAATTATCTAAACTAGAATCACAACACAATGTAACGATTGACAGTGTGCTCACTTCTTAAGAGGCATTTTCTTGAAAGTTAAATAGAGCATTTTTAGTATTAAAATGATAAAAAATGTATTTGAAAGCAGTTTATTACACACACACGTACAATGTTTCATTTGTTACTCGTACTTATTTAATTATTAACAGAAACTTGGAAGGCTTTAACATACCAACTAAAGTGCCTAGCAATTCTTAAGTACCTATTAAATGTATGACTGTCGAATGTAGAGCCTTCCTTGTAGGTACTGTTCAAATTTTTATATTGATGATAATAATATGTTGGAAGAACCTACTGTTAAAATTTAATGACCAAAGTCTGTAAATTACTCCTACTGTATGTATTTGTATTTGTCCACAAGACGCAGTGATGAAGTGCGTATGAAAAGATACATTCAAAATACACATAGCGAGAATAGAATCTAAATAAGAAGTGTCCCGGTTCCAGAATAGTTATCCGGGTTAGTCGGGGAATGGCGTAGTCTATGAGGATTCTTGCGGTGTACAGTCAGCGTCAATATAAAGACACCCAGTGGCCAAAAGATGAAAACACAACCTTATTCCAATTGTAACAAAGACGACTTTTGGCAACTTTGGGTGTCGCGAACTATTTGACGCTGACTGTAGGTACTCTCGGGGTCAAAGAAGTTTAAATTACACCCGTATTCACAAACGATGCTTGAAGTGAAGCAGCAAATTGAACGCACAGCGTTCAATAAAGCTCTGTGAGTGGTTCGTGTGGACGCACAGTCCACGCACACTGTGAGACCTCATAGTAATGTTTGTGAATACGGGCGTTAGTCATTTTATTAATTAAAGTTACTAATAAATAATCCAAGGATAATTTATGCCACTTAATTCTAGCTAGACTAAAGCCACAATAATAATTAGGACGCGTCTCTCTCAAAACTTGATCCAGTTTGAAGCTTTTGATTAGTCAAACTTGATTAAACTTTGGTTCCTAATTATAAGATTACTAATAAATAGGAACGAAAGTTTAATTAACTAGTACCTTTAGATAAAATAAAAGTGGGTTTCAAATAAACCTAAAAAGTATAATGAATTTTCATAAAAAGTACAAAAAGTAGACATGTAAAGTATAAAGTAATTTATAAATTTTTGAGGACTCAAAAAGTTGAATTTAAAGTCAAAATCTACATCTAGTTAAGGCTCAAACTTCACAAAGAATTTGAATAATGAAAAGGTGCACTTAAACTTTCGGGCGTGACTATACACGACATAAATTTTCTGTCTACGTGCCGGTGACTACATATTTGGAATATTGGATGGACCTGAGTTCATTTCATATCAGAACATTTCTTTGAAGTTTTGTACTAAGTAAAAGAAAAAAATAGAACTTGAAGTGACAAAATTAAAAGATAAAACACATACTTACACTTTTACGGTATAATATCCATGAATATAACAAAATGACTACAAACGTTTCAAAATAGTATGTATTATAGAGTAGTAGTAGTAGTAGTAGTATAGTAGTAAAATGAACAGGTAATTGCATTAAAATAACAACGGGGTGTTATGTAGGGCAATGAACTTACTATATTTATTTTACCACCTGAATTGTGTAACCAGCTAATATGTAAATAAATAAATAACCAATATAATTTCACAATCGTGTAAGAAACTTTAGTGAAATCGTAAAAAAGGACTTTTCAAACAAATCAAATGTCCTTCCCTCCACCGATGTAAAGGTCGAAACCCTTAGAAGTGGCATCAAGGGAGCACTTTATGGTTTGGTCGTCTAATGGTTTGAATGATAGCCAAAGGGCCAGAGAAGGGTGTTAAAGTTACCTTTTTTGGTTAACAGTAATTTATTGTTCTATTTTTTAAACTTACCTTGTTGTGCACTTTGGCAGACAGTTTTTCATAATCAAAAATACTTTAATCATTTTTCACGCCGCAAACAACGTACAAATTAAAAATGTATTTTGAAACTACCAGATCTAAATATTTATTAGTATGTAGGTAAGACCTTTTCAGGGCACGCAAACAAGTTCCAATGTAAAGCTTGCCCTACCACCTCTTCGGGACAATATTATGATTAAAAAAATCTGGGCAAATCACAGATTTCATGGGGCTTTAATTATACGAATATTTCTGATACTTGATAGAGAGACTTTATTTCTGTTTCGAATGTTACAGCATAGAATAATAATTACAGTGACTATTATAATTAGATACTTTATTTCCCAAACTACAGCAACACAGACATTACCCTAATAAAACATTCTGAAATCAAAAGCTTAATTGGTCAGGAGGGCAGTTCTGTTAATTAGTCAAACTAATCCGTCGACCCTGGCTACGTAATCCTTTTGTTAGCTACATTAGCTAAGCAGTGGCCGAACGATGCGTCAATATTTATTTCAGCAAACTCAATTTGGACTCTATGGCTCTATATTTTAGGGGCTAGTTTTTTTTAGTTTTTACTTTAGGGTAAAAGTGTATTCGCGAGAAAAAGGATAATTGGCTTTTTAGGAATTCATGGGATTATTAGTGTTTTGTATATTAAAATCTTGGTAAAAATGGGCGTAGGTAGGTAACCGAGACGTTATGAGACATGGGAAGACTTACGGCTTTGTGTTTTCATAAAACATGTACGTGCGGGTGTAAGCCACGTGAGATTGTCAATATACTTACTTCATAATGAAAAGGCGTGTGTAAGACGTGTCCTTTTAAATAATCCCGGCATATTGTACATGTACATTTTTGGTTGAAAATTTTCTTATTGTACTGGCCAGTGAGACACAAAACACGTACAAACTTTATTGAAAACTTTTTTTTTGTTGCAAAATAGCTCCCTATTAGGCATAAGTAACATGCTGCAATGTTTTACTTATTATGCTGTCTGTAAATACCTACCAGTTAATTAAGGTTATTTGAAGTTAATACTACACAAAGCTTCCGTCATTCCAGTTCATATTCTAAGGCTAAGTTGCACCATCTTACTTTAACTTTGACAAACGTCAAAAATCTGTCAAACTCCATACAAAAAACACTGGTTATCGTAATAGTTACGATCAAAGTTAGGTGGTGCAACTCAGCCTAAGAGTTTAAAATATTTCAGTTATTAGGAGTAGGTAAGTAGGAAAACTTTTGACGCTGATGTTAATTAAGTCTTCAAATTATAAAGATAATAAGTACTTTGTAAGTAATTTTGTTGAGCGATTTCTTGAAGTTATTCTTGAAAGTTTCATAAAGAGAACTTTGAACGAGAACGAGAATCAACCACAATTACCAACAAAGTAGTTTATTTCATCGCTTTATTCTATTACGTCAGCAAATGTTAGGTAACTATTAGTTACACTGTGGTTTTAACGTATTTCTCTTGTCAAAACTTCAGGAGGGAAAAAGCAAAACTAATGAGCGGATTTTGATGCAACTTTACAATGCCCTTATACATGAGAATTGCTATGTCGTGTGTTGATGTTTAACAGCGAAATAATATAATATAATAATATTTCGGAATATTTAACTATTCTGAAACGTACAACTGTGCCTATTCATAAATATTTAAAACCTATTAAAGATATTGTGATATGATGAGACTTCACAAAGTCATCAGTAGCTTATTTCAAAAATATTTCAACGTCAATCAACTATCAAATAAAGTGTCTTCATTTTCACACTTATCACGTATTTTGACCTTCAAAACTACGTCGTTAGAAAACGATCAAAATGAATGACGTGGAATTTCATAATGACTTTTCAATACATTTATCTTCACACATAATTTGTTATTTTACTACTCACAGTAATGTCATAGACTCGTGTAACTTTTTAAGAATTCTAAAGAAAATAGCATAATGATTACCGGGCATAGCTGGGCACCGTTAATCAAATAGTTAACTTCGTTAATCGTTAAACCGTTACTAAAAAAATTAACTTCGTTAAACGTTAAAACGTTACATTTCGGATGATATAACGCAAGTTAACGTTAATCGTTAATCCGTTAACACGTGATAATATAACGAAAAAAAATATTGTACGAGTATGCAAGGTTCAAATATGTAATTACGAAAGCTTGTATCGCGCATGGAATTTGTTCCTCTTTTATGTTTGCGCTACAAGCTTTCGAAATTATTTGAACCTTGCATAAGTACAATTATTTTTTTCGTATTAATACAACTGCATTTCAGAATAAAAGCTTTTATTATAATTTTATTATACACTTTAGTTCTATCTCAATCTCAGAGCCTTGGTACAATTACAATACAATTTAGCACCAAAGTGCTCGAAAAGACATATCCAACAAACCCAAACTCGATAAGTTTCCACCGTTTCGTTTAGGAATTCCTATGGCCACCTCTTGACTCCATCATCAGGACCCTGGACATCATCTAGTTAGTACTAAAGTGCTCGAAAAGACAAATCCAACGAACCCAAATTCGATGCGATTCCGCCGTTTCATTTAGGAGTTTCTATGGCCACCTCCTGACTCCATCATCAGACCAGCTCAATGGTAGGTACCATAACATTGCATTGTCATCGTACTTACATAAGTATACCAAATTCTTTAATTAAATTCTTTTTCAAAGGTCTTAAATTTAGTTGTAAGTAAATAAATTAAAAAAATGCATTTTTAGGGTTCCGTACCCGTAGTCGTGACAAGGAACCCTTATAGTTTCGATATCTGTCTGTCTGTCCGAGGTTTTGCTTGGAAACTATTGGCACTATAGAGCTGTAATTTTGTGGAGGTATCTAATTAATCACGCCGACAAAACGGTAAAATAAAATGTTGAAAAAAAAGTTTCTAAGACTATTTTTACATTTAGGGATCTGTTTGCAAATTATTATAGTTTATTTTTGTTCGAGTAGGACGTCCCCCCCCCACCCTCTAAAAACTAAAACTGTTGGCTTTAAAAATCTGAAAAAAGTCGTAATGATACTGCTTTTTATGAACATGTAAGGAAAACTATAGCGGTTAAGATACATCAGTTAGTTTAATAGTAATTTAACTCATGTAGGTATTATAAAATTTCTTAACTAAAGAAAATTCCTTAGAAGAAAATATTAAAAGTGACTTTAGATGAAGTGATTGCTTGCTTCTGAAAAATATTGTGTTAACACGGATAACTACGGAACCCTACACTGCGCGTGCCACGACACGCACTTGGCCATTTTTTTTATATCGTTGCGTTGGTGATCTGGTTACAAAAACTGTTGTTTTGGGTTCTGGAAGTTCTGGAAGCCCGAACGTACTTGTCAGAACGCGTTTTTCAGCGTGTCTGCTGTATCTTTTTGGTAAATAGTAGGTACTGGATTAACGATTAACGGACTTAGGATAATTTAATGGAAGTTAACGAGTCCGTTAATGTTTTTTAAAGTTAACTTAAAAGTTAATCCGTTAATAGAAATGTTAACTTCGTTAATTAACGATTAACGGATTAACGAGTTAATGCCCAGCTATGTTACCGGGTCATCAATTTTATAGGTTAGGCGTAATAAATCACTGTCGAGGACGCGTTGACTCTGGACACAATACAGGTGGTATCCAGTAGTTACATTTAAAACAAAATATTTACAAGTTGAAGGTTCTAGTCGAAATATCCTGCAATATTAATTCGTAGTAGCGAACAGAAATAAGCATTACTTATGTATGAAATAAAATGTTTTTTTTATGCATGACACGGCAGGTATTTGACCGCAATCGCACCTGGTGTTAAGTAAGATGCAGTCTAGGATGGTACATTATCTGCCGTGTAAGTAAGTGCTTATTCACTCTCGCCTTGAAAATGCTCGGATTATAGT
Source organism: Ostrinia nubilalis (assembly GCF_963855985.1). Lineage (NCBI taxonomy): Eukaryota > Metazoa > Arthropoda > Insecta > Lepidoptera > Crambidae > Ostrinia > Ostrinia nubilalis. Next base: position 4,228,837 of record NC_087091.1, on the reverse strand, counting down.
GTTCAGAAAAGACAATAGCAGTTACAGACCTACACTAATTTATAGGCAGTTACAAAAAAACATTTACCGTAGCGAAAACGTATCCATAATTAAATTAGAGCCCCTATAATATGATGGTAGTAACAAGTGAATGCTTAGTGATGTAAATCCATTCCATTTTAAGAGAAATGAAGAAGTAAGAAGAAAAAAAGACAAATAAAATAAAATACGCGGATCAACTTGCGCTTACCCTGAACTTAGCTCATCGCTAGGTTTTTCTTAAAAATGTATTAATTTTTCTCCATAGGGAAATACTCTTTCCATCTTTACTGCGAACGAATTGTGTTATGTTTCTCAAGGGTAATTGTTGTAATGGCTTCTCAAGTCACTCATACATTTGGCCTAATTAATATTTCAGCTCTGGCAAGACGAGTGACTGCGATCTTTCGCAGGTACTTCACATTGAACTTAGTCCATTAGTATGATTAGAATCTAAATATACATAATATAAAAGGAGAAACTGACTGACTGACATATCAACGCACAGCCTAAACGGCTAAACGTAGGCACTTGAAAATTGGAAGTGACGTAGCTTAGGTACCGTAGAGGTGCACTAAGAAGGGAATTCCCAAAATTCCTACGGGAACGGAAATTAGCGGGAAAATCCTTTTGTATGAAAAATCTAAACCGCTTAAGTTAGACGCTTGAAATTTGGCATGCAGGTACCTTAGTAAACTTAAAGCTTAGTTACAACATGATATTGCAAAATTCCCACGGGAACGGGAGTTAGCGGGAAAAAACATTTGTATAAAAAAATCTAAACCGCGTAAGATAGATGAAGGGGGTAAAACGGGATCCACGCGTACGAAGTCGCGGGCGGCCGCTAGTATATTTATATTTCAGTGTACATCTATCATCAAAATAAGTAAAATACACATGATATGTGACGCGGTCTCTATTTATTCATGACAAGGATAATTTGTTGTCCTTCTGAAAGTCCATAATGAGCTGAATATAATGTGCGCGTGACCAGCGTACGCAAACATGAACATTTTGTTAGATCAGCATTTGCTACTGATTGCTGATGTAATTTAATTGCCTTACTTAACACCCCTGAGGCTGGCGGACGTTACCTTTTAGTTGGGATGACTTGAAAAAATCGAAAAACCTTTAGAACAAAGAAAAATATCTGTGGAACAAATACAAAATTAAATCAAATAAATTGAAATGTATTCGCATGTGGAATCTATCAAAGCGTTCTGTCCAATGGAAACGAACGACGATCTTGAAATTGAATGCCATTACTTTTCAAGTATTTTCAAGATAAGAAATAAATCATCGACTGACAATTTAAAAGCTCCTCAGCTTACCATCGATGCATCAAGTTCAGTGCAGCCTGAAAACAAAATGTTTCTATGAAATATTACTCCCATTTTCTATCTAAAACATAAAAACTAAATGTAAGTCTAGTAACTTAATTTAGTAAACACATTTGTTTCGTAGTTAAATAATTTTGGCATTACAAGTTGAGCTTTAAAATTAATTACGAAATTATAAAGTTAATTTATAATGCACACATTGAAATATGAAATTAACATTAGTTAATTAGAACTTTTGCAACGCACATGTTAGTTTTAGATCTTTGTTAGGTTATAGATTTTAAAATTAATTAACTAAGCCGTTTACTTAATACAAAGTTAATTGCGTTGTTCAACAAACTTAGATAGTGCAACTTTTTATTAACTAACTAACGATTAAGTTATCGATGAAGGTTGAGTGTCTGGTAATGAAATAAAAAAGTCATTTACTTTTCCAAGTAGGCTTTTTATATAGCACTTTCACACGTCCAAGTATTAACCCTACCACTACGGGACAATAAATGAGCCAGTGCTGAGAATAAACAGCGCAAGAAACTCAGTCACTATTAGTGGTAGATATAAGTATCGAATCAAATACACAAGAGCCAAGACGGATTCATTTCTGCAAACGTTTTAAGGACCAAAGGCTCCGTACATAAAGACCTGATAAGGGTTGCGGCCACCGTCGTCAACACAAAGGGTCGCCACTCAAAATTGTATGTAAAAATGTCTGTGGCGGCGTTTTGTGGCTGTGGCGTGAAGCCCGTGTTCGGTGACCTTTTGGCACTCGCTAAGCTCAGATACTAGTACTAATAGTAACAAAGAAAGAGTAGTAAAACATAAACACATTTAATCTTTAGAAGTTACTAGCTGTGCCCCGCGGTGTTACCTGCGGTAAAACGTAGCCTATGTGTTAATTCAGGGTGACGGCTAACTCTTAATCGCTCCAGTCGTGAAGAAGTAACAAATATACACACTCACAAACTTTCGCCTTTATAATATTAGAGTGATACCTTTATCAACAAACAGTTAACTGTTTCTACGAGTAACGTCTGACAGTTTTATATCCAAGCCCCAGATTTATGGCCAACATTTTTCAGTTTCAGAAATCAAGTTTCAGTACATCGGGGCGATATTTCATGAATTCCACACGCCCTTAGCGAGATGCATGGCTAGATCAGTTTTCAAGATTATCGTTATTTCACTCACATGCGATAAGTTACATTATGTACTCACGGCATGATGTTTTGGCTGCTATGCTGCTGGCAGCCGTGGTCACAAGCAACAACAACAAAAGCATTGCAGCCGAAACGTCAAGCCGTGAGTACATAATGTAACTCATTAATAAACGTCGCGTTAAGACCCGTGTCTTACTATTTTAGTTGCAATAAAGTTACAAATCGCATTCTATTTGCTGAAAGTGCTGAAACTGAACGATTGTCATTTTAAGGCTCCCATTTACCGGCTTTTCAATAAAATGAAAGCTGCATCAATATGCAGCTTGCAATGTTTATTTTGGAAAACGTTTTTTGATGTTTGCATTTTTAGTGAAGTATGTGAAAATTTAATAACCCATCAATTTTTTAAAGTAGTTAAATTAATAATTTATTGACTAATATTAGTATTTTTATACTACCTACCACCATAAATAATGTCGTAATAACCTAACCAAACCCGCCGACATGAGTCATTAACTTTTGACATGTTTTCAAAAGTTATAGAAAGTACAAGTAGTCGAAATGTTTGTTGACTTGTTTCTTTTGAAATGAATCCACCGACACTAACACCCGAATTCACAAACGATGCTTGCTTAAGTGAAGCAGAAAATCGATCGCACAGCGTTGAATAGAGCTCTGTGATTGGTTCGTGTGTCACCCTGTACGTCCACGCGCACGTTATGTTTGTGAATACGGGCGTAAGCAACCGACCTTATAAGCTAATGCTAAGTCAATAGTAGAGTCCTTAACCTGAATTACAGCAAAAACAATCATCAGCAAAACCGTAGCTCGGTTTTATGTCTGACCATCTAGATATCTAGACATCACTCATTCTAATTCCCCTAAATCCCGGATAATAAAGCGATCTTTATTTTTCTAGACCACAGTTACAGCTAAGTGGGTAATTAATTTCGGTAATCTCCTTTTTTCTTGCTCTCAACTATTAGGTAATCCGAGGTTTTATCCTTAGCTGGATGTGAAGGACACTTCAACTGTTTATTACATTCTCGTTAGGTAGGTACCCGTAGGAATACCTATAATTGGTAAAGCAACATTAGAAAAAGTTTTATAAATCATTTAGGTACTGCGGAATGTGAGAACAACGAATCCGAAAGGATTTTTATCCACTAAATCCAGTATTGGGTTTCTAATGCACTATAAAGAACACACACAAATAAAGAAACTAAAAGAAGGTAGCTGTATTTTAAAATGGTACGCCAAGCATCTTGATTTTAGTTTAAAACCGATAATGTTTTGAACAAGTCAAAATTGAACTGGGAGAGAATACCAAACAATAAGTTCAATACTTATCCTTAATTACTTAATCAGCAATACATTTAAATACCTAGTTCCACAAAATGTTGTTGACAAAATGTTCTAACCGAAAAATTCAGTAAACTCCATTAAATTAAGGTATTGTACACGAAAAAGCTCATTTTCTGTACCATAAAAACGTACTGACATGAGCGTTCCATAAAATCGCCCAATTTTACTGTGATGACGTTAGTAGAGCAAAAATAAAAAGGCAATATGTTCTTTACGAGGACTAAACTGTCCGCTATCATTGTGATTTGATTGGACAAGGGCTCACACCTTAGAGTAATAAATGAGGGAAAAAATTGGGTACAGTCCAAGTCAGGGGATTAGGGTAGTCAAAAGAGTTTTCATTCTTCTGTTCTCTGATATAGAAAATCAAAATCGAAATCAAAATTTTCTTTATTTGTTTAGACTAATTAAATTAGTACTTGCAAATCGTCAAATGCTCTTAAGGAGCCTATACATGTCTCATTCTTTTTTTGCCCTACCAGCGCTTCGAGACAAACATTTGGCAAGTGCTGAGAAGAAGCGCCGCTACAAACTCAGTCACCACTGTCTGCCGGTTTAAAGAAAAAAACACAATAATATTTATAAACGTGGTAGGTATTACATTAACGCCCGTATTCACAAACGATGCTTGCTTATGTGAAGCAGCAAATCGAACGCACAGCGTTGAATAGAGCTCTGTGATTGGTTCGTGTGTCACCCTGTGCGTCCACGCGCACTTAGAGACCTCATAGTAATGTTTGTGAATACGGGCGTTAATCAATAATAATCTTTAATACTAATTTTAATACACTTTTTTGTTTACAGGTAAGTTACGAACACGACAGCCTTCGTAAGTTTAAAATCAGATATATTATTTGATCACAATTTTTTTTTAACCATCCTCAAGTCATGAATAAGTACTTGACGTAATTAGGTACGTTAGGTATGATTTGTCATACGATTAATAACGCCCTACGATTTACACTCACGGTTAACCCATTTGTGTATGAGCGGTTTTGTTAAAAGCACATCTTTAATCAGAGATACAAGCAGAGGAACCTGTTGAATGTATTTTAAGAACAGTTTTAAATAACTGTCATTACTTTATAAATGCTTGAATGAAGCCATTAGAGCCATTGATTTATAGGTGCAAATACCTTTGCAGGTAATTGAGTTACTACATCTAACACTACTATTGAGTAATGATTTGTCATGCTTAGTTTAGCAAATCGGTGAACCGTTAGAATTTTGAGCAGCCTTTTTTAAATGGAGCTATTGAAATTTAATTGGTTAAGATGGGTTTTGTTACGTAGAAAGTGAATTAAGAATAATTTGGTTGTTATCGAAAAAAAATTACCATGTAAATTACATTCAATATTATTTTCATGTAGCGATCTATAAAATGATTTAATTGGAGAGATATACGTTGTAGGTACGGAATATCGTTTATCACACGTGTCGTATTCGCTATGTAGTACATAATATCCCTTTATAAAAGGTTTAACATAGACTTAGACTACAAGAAACTTTCGACCAAAGTATTGATTTATGTTCAAAACTACTTATCTTATTTTCATTATCAACCACCTATAGAAGTCCAAAGCTGGATATTGTCATTTCTTGCATTTAACTTCTATCAGCGACCTTTTTCTCAAGTCTTTAATCCACCGGGTTTCTGATTATAAAGGCTAATACTCAAATAGCCGATAACCTTGTTTGATAGCTCCCAAAAATGCAAGATGTCATATTAGCTATCCGCTAGTAACTTCCACCTAAACGTCTTTATTGAAAGGTTTACGAGAGCGACGGGAAACCGGTAAAAACGTTACGGCTTACTGAAATTGATCACTCCCCGAGGAGTAATGAAGTGTCAGGGTCAGGCCAGTTATCACTGATCGCTGATAAAACATGATTTTTATTATCTTTTAGGCTTCTAGCTAGAGCTAGGGGCTAGCTCTGGGTAGTCTTTTTTAGGTTTTATTTAGGATCTCGACTGGTTAACCACTCTCTCTCGATCAGAGTTAAGCCTATAATATGTGGCATACAATGTAGCACCGTAGTGTCGAAGCATAGTTTAGACATTTCACCTATACATAGGTAACATGAACAATACGTTGAATTTTACCTAATTTGTGAGATATTATTTAATACGGTTAGCAAATTTTAATGTTCTAATGTTATTGTGATCCGTGCAGCAGAAAGTTTTAAAACATTTACCTTACTGTGTCTGGTATTTGTCTTTTCGTAAACCATGTTAGAGTGCTAGATGCAAGTTACTTTTCGTAATAACATTATCTACTCGTAAGTACATGAGGTTTATTTTTATTCTTCTTTTACCAAGATTTTTTAATGCAAAGTGTACATACATTTTCTTTTTTGCTTAAACCTCAGATAAGTAACTGAAATAAAGACATTATGATTGGGATTATTACCTTAGCCGTAAGTACATAGTTATCAGAAATGAGAAAATAATACCTCTCAGTTAAACGTCATGACTGAAAAAATATGATAAAACAAACGACTCTCGTTTAGTTTTCACATGTAGGCCTAAGATGCGCGCCGTGATAGGCGGTTATCACGCCATTTTATCGATTTTGCCCATACAAATTGACGTCGATAAAATTTATCACGGTGAGCATCTTAGGCCTACTGGCAAGGGTCAATGTATTTTAAATAATAAAAATGCATAAAGAAGCACTTTTCTCTTGGAATACTAGAATTAACCGAAGTTAGCTTTAATAATTAAACCTTTAAACCTCTATAAACTTAAATCCTGATTGATACTAGATATAATAGATGTTTTTTTTTTTTAGAAATAAGTAATACCTCTTTACTATTGAGACACGAGTATTTAATCCTCTTGCCTTATAGGGGAGAGTTCGGTATATTGTACCGCCGGGTAAATTGTACCACCCTCATATTTCGTAAAGTATTTATTGAATGTCTGTAATTGCAACACTCAGCGATACACAACTAAATTCAATTAATATCGGCCATATGGTTTTTGCCGTGACAACGAACACGTGTGTTTTATTTTGAACAGTATTTTTTCATTGTTTTCTAGTAACTTTTGACAATGTATGTTTAGTTTGTAATTTTGTTAAATTTAATCACAGGGTGTTTCTAATATATTATTTAGAAGCGTAAATGTATGTGGATTACAATTATTTGAAACATTTTTCGGTATTTAAAAGCTATATTTTTTATAGATTTTTTAAAAGCACTATCAACTAGTCGGCTAAATTGTACCACATCAAGTTGTGTGGAACTTTACCAAAGGATTTTGAAAATTTTTTTTAGTAAATCATATTTTGAAGTTATAGTAGCGTAGTTATGTTTGACTAACAATAAATGAAAGCAAAAGACTGGCAAAGTAGATTAGGTACAAGTGTGCGTTACAATAATTTGAATTACAAAACTTTTACTCAAAATCGTGATAACGTGTAAACAATATCGATTGTCTATGTTATTAACTACTGTTCCTTTTCGTTACCTAATTTGTTAAGAATGTATCGTATAATGTTTTGCCATAGTTTTTTTATAGGCTTGAAATTTATAGAAATCCAATTTAGTAACACTGTGGTACAAATTATCGAACCGGTTGGCTAAATTGGACCGAAGTTCTGAACTCGTATTTTGTTTAATTGTGCTAAATATACAACAATTATGTTGATTAATACCTATGAAATAGTAAGTTGAATAATTTCTCTTTAATTATGTACCATGAACATTAGCAAAAACAAAAGAAAACTATGTGTAAAATGGGATTGAAAAAAACTGGTCCAAATTACCCGACTCTCCCTTAATTTGCTAAAATATAAATTCTGCACGTCGTGTCTCTCTCAATTTATCTGCCAGCTACGATTATTATTCAACAGTTTTTAAGGATTTGTTTAAGGTAATTGATGTTAACTTATAGTTATGCTGCATTATGTACAAAGTCGAATCGAAAGACAGTAATGATTTTCCACTCAATTTTTTTTTAATCAATAGTTATAAAAACTGTTTATAATTAAACAATGAGGGTTTTCGTGATTGAAAAATCCGCCAGATGGCGGGACGTGGATGTGGGGTCTGACTGCTGCGTGATTGGTGGATTTTGACATATCTGTCAATGTCATGTCAAAAATAACCAATCATGCAGCATTTGGACCTCGCGTCTACGTATTGCCATCTGGCGGATTTTTCAATCGCGAAAACCCTGATTGCCAAATTAACAATATTATTTCATATATTTTTTGTAGTACGTCCTCGTATGGATTGCTGTAAGAGCTCTAATATCACGGCTCTTAATTCACTCTTGGTCCTCTTTCGTATTTTATTGTTGACCCTTGGATTGAGACGATTCCCAATCTCTATTGTATTTTTGTTCACGTAACACTCAATATTGAATTATTCTTTAAAACCGTCCAATTTTCTGGGAGCACGCTTTCATTCTACGTAACTAGTATGATTTCTTGTTAATAATATGTTTTTCTATTGGGAAATATTATATCGCACACCTAGATCTAAACTGAGACAACTCAAAAAAGGGCATTTTTCAGGAGGCGAAAAAAACGTATTACTACATTTTTTGTTAGGGAAGTTATGAAACTCAGTTTTATTTTGGATTATTGATAGGCTGTGAAATGACCCTGTGTATAAACTGGGTCAAAAAATCTATCCTTTTTACCTTTAATCGCAGTTTTTTTAGTTGTTATATTTTAGGGGAATGACTTTGTATAAATAATAAAGTACATTTAGACTTGAATCAGTTTTGTTTGGACATTTTGAGATTTGAGTCCTCCTTTTCCACTCTTAAAATTTTTATATCGTGCCATTTAACTTGATTCCGATTTTCGTCTACAACCAAATTAGTTGCCCACATTTTTTGCAAGATTTTAGTGTCATAAAACTTTTCAAATGTCATCTCTTCCACGTTCTTTGGTCCTCTGTATTTCAAAATTTCAAGATGTGGCTGAGTCCTCTTCCTGCACTATTAAAGTGTTTTCATTGAATGTTTCGATATCCTTAATCATCAATTTAGGAATTGTTTGAGAAAACAGTTCTTTTTTAACACGATTTGGATCAGCATAACAGATATAAATGAAGATTTCATGACAATGGTGAACATGATAGGTGTTTGAGTTTCTTCAGCCACTTTTTCTTAGCATCAGCTGATTGATATGTTTATTTATTTTTTATTTACTTATTATAGACCTTTTTCTACATTATTTTTTATTTCTACATTATAAAGAAGGTTTTATCTCTTGTGCAGACAACAGCATATTAGACTATACACTTGTATTACAACTACATTAGTTACTACAGTGTTTAACTTGAAGTGCCGTCGTCTGTACATTGCCATTTTAACTATCTTTACACTGTTCTCTCAAAATATTTAAAAGAAAACGACCTAGAATATTTTTTTCGGAAAATAAAAAAAATATCCACTGCAATTTTTACTTATCCAACAATAGTAAGTTAACTCAAAACACTCTTCTCAAACACAACAGTTGAACAGTTTGAATAAAACTTACTTTATTTAGAAACAGGGATTATCATACTGTACCTGATTTTAGGTGAAACATGCAAAACTACGCGTTCTGTATAGAAAAACATTGAATTGAAATTTGTTCCAACAAAACTACGCCAACTAGAAATTCACAAGTTGATTCATCAAAACAAACTCAACTCAAAATAGTAACAAAATATAAGTTACTTTATCAAACAAAACTGGAACAAGTCAAAATGATCTGGTTGACTATTGCAGAACAATTCATCAATACTGTTACTACTCAAATTAACTCATTATATATTTTCTGCTTAACTGTAACAAATCTAAATATCCCCGTTTTCGTTTATTTTAATACGTGCACTCTCTGATACTAGCGAAGGTCAACTGACAAAACGCTTGTTTAGGTGGAAGGGGTTGACAAGCGTTGATTCAACAAAAGTAAGTTATCGCCATCTAGCGGCAAATGGATCAAGGCTTTATTAAACCTGTTATGTTGGAAAGATGCGTATGATAACCGAGTATTTGAATACAAGCATAAGTCAAAATTGGCAATTTTTGAGTTGTCTCAGTTTAGATCTATGGATTTTGACATAACTGTCAATGTCATGTCAAAAATAACCAATTATGCAGCATTTGGACCTCGCGTCTACGTATTGCCATCTGGCGGATTTTTCAATCGCGAAAACCCTGATTGCCAAATTAACAATATTATTTGATATATTTTTTGAAGTACGTTACCCCGTATGGATTGCTGTAAAGAGCTCTAATATCACGGCTCTTAATTCACTCTTGGTCCACTTTCGTATTTTATTGTTGACCCTTGGATTGAGGCGATTCCCAATCTCTATTGTATTTTTGTTCACGTAACACTCAATATTGAATTATTCTTTAAAACCGTCCAATTTTCTGGGAGCACGCTTTCATTCTACGTAACTAGTATGATTTCTTGTTAATAATATGTTTTTCTATTGGGAAATATTATATGCTAAAAAATATCACAACCCTTTTGTATTATCAAACGCGATATACCTAAACTTCATCTGTTTCGAAGAATTATCTATTTTTAGCTTAATAAATATATTATCCTACTTACAGGTAGACCATATCTAGTTAAAATAATGTGGTATTTCAAAATGGTTGAATACTTTTTCAAATAATATAAAGTAGTTTCGGAGATTACATGCTCGCTCATATTAGGTTCAAAAATGTCTTACTCTGTCTTCTTTATGATGTTTTATGTGCTTCCTTACGAAACTCGTGGTAAATAATAGCTTTAAGTCTCTAATATGATTCATTCATAACATTTTGCGATAAGTGGTATCAAAAAGCCAACATTTTATCTGATCTGTCTGAAAAAAAAAATTGTTGGTTTTAATGATTTAGCTTTCAGCGCCAACTAAAAACAACGGATAAATTAAATTTAGAGTTGTCATTGGCACCTCGTATCTCAATATCGCGACATTAATGTGTGTGACACAGTTTTTAATTGTGTAAAGTGGGCATTAAGTATCACCAGATTGAGAAATTTTGAAAGAATATAACGTTTGCGTCTGTCAGTTAGGAGGATGATAATCTATACTAATATTATAAAGCTGACGAGTTTGTTTATTTGTTTACTTGAACGCACTAATCTCCGGAACTACTGGTCCGATTTGAAAAATTCTTTCAGTGTTAGATAGCCCATTTGTCGAGGAAGGCTATATACCATCACGCTACGAGTAATGGGTGCAGAGCAAAAATAAAAAATGTTCCGAAAACGGTTTTTCACGCGTACGAAGTCGCGGGCACAGCTAGTGGAATATCACTTTTATTCAAGGTTTCAAATTGAGAAACTGATACCATCTGTTTATTTTAGCGAAGCATTTATAACACGCAGTAGGCTATTTAGGTATATTTAATACAATACATGAATTACTTATGTAAGAAACATTTTATTTTCCACATGTAATGTAAAATTCTCTTTGTCAGTTCTAAAAGCAGAAATAAAAAGCATTTGAGTCTGTTAACATTAAAAATACATTTAGTGCGAGAAATGTGTAACTTATTTTTCGCCTTGATGAACAATTTGATGTTTTTTTTAGGTTTCAGTGAACTTTAACATTAGAGTTTTTTATTTTTTCTTGGATAACATAAACTTTTAGGATTATTCGTAAGAATAGAAAACAAAAGAGACGATTATTAAGAGTTAAAGATGGAATCAAATGATAACGAAGGAGCGTTTTTGTAGAGGCGACTAGCTACTCAAGATGTCGCATACTTACATGATCATTACATAATATTTTATTCACTTACATTATTCTAAAAAGTCGCTATCCTGTCTGTCTGTCCCTATGTATGCTTAGATCTTTAAAACTACGCAACGGATTTTGATGCGTTTTTTAATAGATAGAGTGATTCAAGAGGATGGTTTTTAAGTATTGTACCTGTGCGAAGCAAGGGCGAGTCGCTTGTATAACATGATAATGAATTCATTGAGATCAAATTCGTAAGTCTCACAAGCCGGCTAAGTAGGCATTTAGTCCATCGTTTCAGAACGTCTGACCGTGCAGCGGATGTTGATCAGATAATTTACATTTGATTATGACAACTTGATGGTTTCTTCCGGCGAATGTGATGACTGTGTTTATGTTATTACCCTCGTTGATTCGGAATTTATTAATGTCTGCATCCAAATAAGATTTTGCCTTACTAAAAACGAGTAATTTTTTGGAAATAAATCCGATAAAAATCTAACTCTATCTTCACATAATGGAATCAAACTCAGCTATGTGAAACAGGTGAAACCAAATTAAAATCGTAATAAAAAAACCGGCCAAGTGCGAGTCGGACTCGCGCACCGAGGGTTCCGTACCATTGATTTATGAAATTAAAATTATTATTGTTTATTTAAGTTATTAGTATGAAAGATTACGCGGTAATAAGCGGTTTACGATTTACGAGGTATTAAAAAAAAACTACTTAATAGAACTCGTTCAAAACAATTTTCGTTGGTAGTTTTTATAGTAATGTACATCATATGTTTTTTTTAGATTTTTCATTTTCTTATTTTAGAAGTTAGAGGGGGGGGGGGGGGGGGACCAACTTTTTTCCACTTTGGAAGCGTCTGTCACGCAAACTATTCGGTTTAGAAAAAAGTATTTTAGAAACCTCGATATCATTTTTGAAGACCTATCCATAGATACCCCACACGTATGTGTTTGACGAAAAAAATTTTTGAGTTTCAGTTCTAAGTATGGGGAGCCCCCAATATTTATTATTATTTTTTTATTTTTGCATCAAAATCTTAATGCGGTTTACAGAATACATACTTACCAAGTTTCAACAGTATAGCTCTTATAGTTTCGGAAAAAAATGGCTGTGACATACGGACGGACAGACGGACGGACAGACATGGCGAATCTATAAGGGTTCCGTTTTTTGCCATTTGGCTACGGAACCCTAAAAAGCGATGCGTAAGAGTTTTTTTATTTATTTATTGATGATGCATCGTCATGCCTGTTATGAACCATTTCTTTCGTTGTAACCAAGTTTATTTCGTTACCCGTTTTTGGATGGAATCACGCAATAGATAAAATAATAAATAAGTAAATAACCTATTTATCTCACGCTGCTGTTAACTTTTTAAGTAAGGTAGGTAAGTACTTGTTAGATTTTATCTTCATCAACCTTTCATTACGTCTTCGGTGTTCTGCAGCAATACGTATGTAACACAGACGTACAAAAATAAATATTTGTTTGCGAATCACCGAATCGAATATAGGTTAACCATCCAATTACATACATGTTCAACTGACTGGTTTATTGTCATTTAAATCAGAATTCAAATGCGGGTTAACTTTAATCAAAGTATTTTTAGAACTGAATTTACGTAATGGAAACGGATTCTGCGAAATCAACCTTTGATTGATTTATAAATGCCTGAAAAGTGGCAAGTGCTGATGTGGCTTGTCTTCGGCCTGCTGAAATGTTATAATACTTACCTACTTAATTTATATATTGAAGTATACTGAAGAAGTCATACATAGGTAATAGAAACCACTACCTTGATTGTTATTAATTGATGATAGTGTTATGATAGTGGTAACACTTAACGGGAATTTTAATTTCAAAGGGGTCACTTAAAATTAGGGATTGATGGTGAGATCGGGCATAATGTCTGCTTTCGAATTGTGTTAAGTACGTTTTATTTTAAGAATAATGAATTTGGAATGACGAGTTTATTTTTACGTTGTTTTTAATAAGAAATTCAATTATACACCTATCTTATTGAATAGAATGAAATTACAAATTGAAACCTTAACTGTAGCAAAACAAACACAACAGACTCTGATTCCTCAGACAATCGATAACAAACCAGACTATAACAAAGTTCTACAACAAATATACCGACTAGAACGTATTGGTTTGGAAGTTACCTGAACTATATTCCTGGGGCGAGCATTCATTAGCTCATACGAATATTCCAATAGTTAGCGGCATCCCCAGAGAACCGAGAAATAAGAGTTACATACTCGTAAATAAACTACCTATGTTATGTTAGAATGAAATACACGTGCTCTCCCAATACTAACTGAAAATTTTATTGAAGTTTGAAGTCGACAGTGTAATGAAATTAGAATTCCAAATAGTTTACGGTTAGGAAAGTGATTTTAGTGTTAATTAATTAATTATAATTAATAGGTATATCTAAAAACCACATTTCTCAGAAAAAGGGTCTGACAAACAGACGGGTACCGAAGTTACCTTTGGGTTCAGTTTTTGTTTGTTTACGACTTGTAAAATAGAAGTATGTATTTTAATTGCTATGATCCAAAGGCGGGTTTTCTCTTTAATACACTGATACACTAATACACTGATGTTGCGGGTGTACATGGGCGACGGCAATTGCTTACCATCAGGTGATCCGTCTGCTCGTTTGCCTCCTATCACATAAAAAAAAAAAAAAAAAAAAATATCTTGACATAGAGAGTCATTAAAGTTTCAATTAAGAAAATGTCTTACGACATTATATGCATTTGTTAAGAATTGAACTCTATGTAAGCGTTGGTCGTAATAACAGAAGTACCAATGTGTGAAGTGGGTATAGCTTGGGAATACTTGTAAACTGTATCTGTCACCGTAAAATTGTCAATTTAAACAATCTTACCTAACAAATACGTAGACTCAACTCATCACCCGATGGACACCTAAAGACAGTCCCAATAGGGCTTAACCCAGATGGTATGGCAATTTGACTGGCTGCAAGAAGAAGTGACAAACTTTAGCCTTTTCGGTGATGACTGGATATAAATGAGATCTTTACTCAGAAATAAGGCACAGCATGTATAAAAATACTGAACCCTATTAATTCCCAGATCTTGACAAAACCTTTTCTTAGAAAAACATATTCAGAAATATAAAACTGAAAAGTCAAAAGAATATCAAACAAAAAATTCCAGAAACCGTTTTATTTCTTGTAACTAAATCATTGACACGAAAATTAAAATACTAAAAATTAATCTTGAAAATTGGGACAGCCGAAACGTTTTGTGGAGCTTACGTAAAATAATGTTCGACTGATTTTCAATTTCGCATAAAGCGTTCCTAAACGTTGAGTTGTGAATTATAAATCAATTTTCGCCGAATTATTTATAAATACTGAAAGCTTTTCGTAAGACGAATGTTTGTCGACCATAAAACCAATTATTGTAGAGGCTTCAATGAACAGAAGTTTAACCACAGTTGTTAACATGATTTAGTAAAAGTAAATTATCGTAGTCGTAGAAAATCATAGTCCCTCAACAGAACAAAAATACTCAAAAATACAGTTTCTTTCTTTCCACGTTGGCTTTGTTACAAAGTCTGAAAATTTTGGCATTCTTTTTTATCATTAACATCCGTCACATAAAACGACAGCGTAATCGTAGCAAAAAGAAGTAGTTAGAAGAAGACTCCCAAAACTTATCCTCCATATTGTTTGTATGCCAAAACTGATTTGCGCTGAATTCGAAAAACAATCTTATAAAACTGCGAAATCTCGTAACACGTCCATACTGGCGCTACCATTGCTAAGAATTATAAATAGCCCAACAGTATTCTACGTTGCTCATCGTGTTGTAGTCCTTAAAATTCTTCACGGTTTACACATAGTGTTTTCTTTCCGGATTACAAAGAGAAATTCAGACTGAAAACATATAAACAAATCAACGGAACGAACTGCGATGGGAAAGTTAGTGTAGAGTGCGAGTGTCAGCGATATTGTAAAATTGAAGCATTTTGATTATCTCATAAAAGACAGAGGTCGTGACTTGAAAAGATTTTGAGGTTATTACGGGCATTAACAGAGTATTGAGTCATGTGGAAATCCTTATTCTAGTGAGATCAACCAAGATGAACCCTGCTAATTTAATCAGAATTAAAGTTTTTAATAAAGGAATCTTTGGAAGGAAGGAAGAATTGAAACTTTAATAATCACCATAAATAAAAATATTTTGCAGTAAAAACGAATAAATGTCAAAATGTATTAAGTCGCTAGTGCTGTGACCACACCTTCACTTTTTGGTATTTTATGAGTTACAGTGTTTTACTTATTTAGGTTTTTATTTACTGTGTATTAATGTGGTGTACCTACCACATTAATACACAGTAAATAAAATAAAAACATCACTAAGCCCAATCATCTTCTCTTTCTTATGGTATGGCCATTAATCGTCATGAGCGACTACATGCATGGAACCATCTGTCTGTTCACACATATGTTATAAAGCAGAAAACAACGTGGGCTTCAGCTTTATAAAACGTTCACAATCTGTATGTGACTCATTTGAGAATCGAATCCAAGAGTCTTTAACTCTAGGAGTCGAAATTTCAACTGTCTAACTCTAATGCAAGGCTTTTTTTTTGTCGCGGAGGAAATATTTTGCGCACCGTCACCACTGCCACGGGACAGGGTGGTCTGTGGGACTCCCGGCACCCTGAAAAGGACGGGGTATACCCACTAAAACCTCCGCGGCGTTCCGTCATCGCCCGAGTGGGGGTGTCGCGAGTTTTATAATGCAAGGCTGCTCAACCCCAGCAGCCCGCGAAAGAATTTTTAAGTGGCCCCCGCGCAAGTATGGTTTGATCTTGTCCTGAGAATAACTGAAATGAAATGTAAGTGGCCCGTCGTTAAAGACTGAATCCATCGTTTGGCCCGACTCTTCAAAAGGTTGAGTAGCCTTGATCTAATGACTAAGATGTATAAAAAAGTATCATAACCCGCTTACAATCATAACACGCCCCGAACCGTCATCAGCATGTTTACAAGTGTTTTGATCACTGCCAAATGCGCAACGCAAATAAAATAAACTAGCTATCATCCCATTAGGTGTTCAATAAAGGCTTGGATTTTCTTATTTACTCAAAGTGACGCGAAAGTACGCATCAAAGGGTTATGTTAGATCAATCAGTGTCTATTCTATGCGGGACCTCGTTATTTCAGATCTCTTAATTTCCACGATTTCTCGAGCTTGTAAAGTAAGAGATTTTTCATATAAATATTCACCGCTTAGACCGCCTATTTATTTTCTAAGCGCCTTTAATAGCGGATGAAATTTTTATGGTCTACTTCGTACTGAAATGTAACTGTAGAAGCTCTTTAGACAGGGAATTGATAAGTTCCTTATGGTATAGTTCTTGCAACACATGAAGGCGAGTGAGCTTTACTTGTGTGTGTACGTGTACATGCACATAACGGTAATGTAATGTCTGTCAAAACTTTAGAAAAACGAACAGTAGCGAACCACACATGTAAAGCTCACTCGTCTTCGAGAATTGCAACTACTTTAATGTATTGTGTGTGTGTTGACAACTACGTTACGTGCCTACTTACGGCTTATCTTAGCGTCTGGCTGGTAAGAAAATTTATTCCTTTTATTCCACAAATAAAGACTGTCATTTGTTTTTTCACGCTATTTCATGGTTCGACTGTCACGATATTAATTTACGCCCGTATTCACAAACGATGTTTGCTTAAGTGAATCAGCAAATCGAACGCACAGCGTTTAATGGAGCTCTGTGATTGGTTCATGTGTCACCCTGTGCGTCCACGCGCATTGGGAGATCTCATTTTAAGGTTGGTCAACACGGGCGTTAATCTTATTCGATCTCGTATTGCATTTCTGTGATTTATAAATATTTCAGGATGTTACGTACCTACTAGATTATTTTTATCCAGGAACACACACATATAACTTCTTTGATTTAATTAAATTCTGCACCAACTTTAAGCATTTAACGGGTATAACACATTTATTTCATTTGGCCCTTAAGACAAGGGAATAAAGTTCAAAATTTATGTTGTGAAATATTTTCCCACTTCCCTATAAAGGGAATCACCAGAATTTTACAAAACCCTTCGCTGTTACTGCAAATTGTAAAACGTACCCAGATCGTTGACCGCTCTCTGATAATAATGTCCCAAGGGACCTTCCGACTGATACAGCAAATAGAAAAACAGCGTCGATTTAGAATTCGTCCCATCCTAATTGAAATTTATTTGAATTCTTCAAAAACATCAACCTTTATTTGGAAAATGAAAATTTCTAAAAATAAACTCTCCTACTTGTTTGTACAATGGCACTTTTTTAAACGCGAAATTCATTTTATGTTTAAAATTTCATATATTGAGTTTAATATTAGACTCAATGTGGGGTTTACCTAGAGTAAAAGCTACAGAATTTTAGGTAGCTGTGTTCAGATTCAAAAATGTTTTACTTTTATTGTTTCGTATAGTAAAATATTTAAGAGGCCAAACCAAAACTTTATTTTGAGCGAGTTTTCATTCCACAAGTCTAGTGTTCTTTTACATCTTATCTATTATTACTCAATCTGTTTGTCTAGAAGTGTCAACCATCCAGTTTGGGCACTTCACATCAAAATTATCTTTATTTCTTGATCTAAAGACCACGCAAAACTTGCACATACTCAATGTAACCACATTAACAGTCCCCCGCCGCATCGCGATTAGACCAGATTTCGCAAAAAGCCCGAAAATTACCAATTCTAATATCAGGAACAAGGTTGATAGCACCATAAATTGGCGGGTTGCTATGTGAGTAATTAGTATGCGTGCAGCGCCCTCTATTAGGTTAAACGAGTCATATAACACCTCTGCCCATGTTAATTGACAGTGAAGTTTTTTTTTTTCGTGAGATATGCTGAGTTTTACCACCTAACTTTGACTGTAACTATGACTATAACCGGTGTTTTTTGTATTTGTATGGAGTTGGACAGATTTTTGACGTTTGTCAAAGTTAATTAAGTAAGGTGGTGCAACCCAGCCTTAATTTCGTACGGCATAAGTTACAAGCGTTAGTAAAATGTTATCAAAAATCTTAAACAAAATGCCTTTTGTTTAAGTGTTTAAAATGATTGTGGCTTGATAATGAGTTGTAGTAATCATATAAAAAAGTCACAGTAGTTACTGTGAAACAAGTGGTATAATGAAAATAAGAGTAAGAACGTTTATTTGGTTTTCATCTCAATAATAGTCGGTCTAGGCTTTTTTCGCATCAATCTACTTCAGTGGACTAAGACAAATGTTAGATACCTACTACAAGTAACTATAAAGTTCCCATAGATTACTGCCAATTCACACCATTGTGCCTGATTCTCGTCTAATCGCTAAGTAACTAAATATCATCGAGCAAAGGGAGAAAGATTCTGATTTTTTCTTTGTCAGCGTTTAGTTTCTGCATTATGTAGCGTATCAACCAAACTTCTAAAGGTGCATATTTCTAGATAAGTAATGAAATTCTTGTCGTTTAAGAAGGATTTTCATAAAAAATAATACATACAATCGGCCTGTTACTGCTAAGGAATAATTTGTACAAGGGCTGCATTTTCTAATGAATGAATGAACTCATCTTTGCTTTGGATCACCCTGTTCGTATACTGTATTTGTACACAATCATAGGGATTTATTATAGTCAATTAGTCATAGAAAAGTAATGTAAATACGTCACACTTCATATTCTGTTTCATTATTAACTTATCATCAGGTCATTTTGTTTCCACTGTAGAAGCATGACCCTCTCTAATTTTCCAGAGGCAAATGGAGGGTTTGGCCTGTACTTAAATCATATCTTATTAAGTGTCTCTTGACAAATAACGCGTACGTATCTTACTTCTAAGACGAATAGGCACACTTTCAATGTAAGATAGTTAGTCACAAACATGTAAAAGAATTTGTGGCAAATTACAGTAACAGTAACCTTGTTTGGATAACGCAGGCTACTTTTCTTAACCATTTAGTTACTGTCTTGGGTTAGTCAACAAAATACTAATCAATGTGTAAACCGATCGAGTTGATTAGCAACGCGCTCACGGGCTCGTTAGAGCCGAGTTCGTGGATACTTAACACTTCGCAAGTTCTTGATTGCGATCGAGTTACGAGTACGTTCCAGTTGATGACGTGAAGTGGCTGAAGGGTTAATTGTTTAATGAAGATATAAGACTCTTTTAGTACAAATAATGGTGGTCTGGCAGAAAATGCGGTAAGCTTATCATGTAAGTTGTAAATTGCTGTACTTACTTGATTGAAAAAGAGGCTGACCAAGGTGACTGAGTTTCTTCCGTCACTTCTTTTCAGCACCAGCCCTGAAGGGCAATCCTGAAGTGGTGGTGGGGTAAGCTATATTTGGGACGTATTTAAGTATTGGATTGGGCCTTGAATAAACTATTAATTTGTTCCGATTTGACTTACTTTTAGTTACGAGCTTTTTTGTACGAGATGAAGTGTGTCAAGCAAGTTGCATTATCCGTCGTTGAAACTTTATTAAGAACCGGTAAAAATGGCCTTGAGTATTTTTTTTTTCATATTACACAGAAAAATGAATGTTTCCTGAAATTCATATTAAATCTTGAGGATCATAACAACAGTGTTTATGCTGATAAGGTATTGGCCTCCAAATTATTAATTTAGATTGGACTGTTTAAACGAAACAGCAATCACAGTTAAACCGAGCTTACGGAATATCAGCAAAATGGAAATTATGCCGTCATGGGCAGGGATCTTTGTTCCTTCAATATTGGCACTTCTGATTTGAGAATAATGTCACTGCATTAATTATTCCAAAAGCAATATAAACAAATTGAATCTTAAGACACTTATAAAAGGTATAGATTGACTTAAATACTTTTATTGGAGAGACTGTACGTCTTATGCCACAGAGCATGTACATTTTCAGCGACTCTTCTCTACCTATGAGTATTCTTTCGCCTTAGTACTAAGTTTGTTTTCATATTCTTCAATGCTAAGGAATATTTATAAAAAGTTTTTATTTAACTCGAAACCCACAGATTCACATTCTTACCCGTGCTGATACCCTTAAAAGAATTAACTTAAAGTTGCTTTAATTGAGAATGTTACTAGGTATGCAAAATCACTTAAAACCTATGTCACAGTTAAGCTTTTACATTTACAAATACATTAGTTTTTATTTCATTCAAAAATACCCAGTAGTTATGATTTTATAGGCATTCAAAGTTCGCTTAAATATTGAGTCCCGCCGATGGTCACGTGACCCCGCGTGACGTACATTCACAGTGTCCGCTCACTAGATAACTGATATAAACATACTTAAATACATTTTTTTTTGTAAATACAAACTTATTATACATATTAACACCCAGACCCATCACAGAAATTAAAATTGAACCAAACCCAAACTTGATGCGATTGTGTCGTTTTATTGCGAAGTACCTTCCAGCTTCATCATTAGACCCTGATTACTATATAGAATTAAAATACTCATCAATACAAAACGAACGAGCCCAAACTCGATGCATTTAAGTCGTTTTATTATAGAGTTCCTATGGCCACCTTCCAGCTCCATCATCCGATCAGCTCCATGTCATCATAATATTGCATGGTCATCCAAATCACATGTGTTTGCGAAATTTCAGCTTAATCGGTTACCTGGAAGTGGGTCTTAATTCAGCTTGCAAGATTCCACCCATACAAATATGAGCCAGTCACTGTAATAATATGACGTCACGCGCATAAAATGGCGGGCTGGCCGCCGCCCGCACTTTTAAAATTCAATATCTTGGAAACTAATTGACGTATCGAAATAATTCTTTCACGTGTATTTTTTATTTTTAACATAGAATACAGAAAGCTAAAAAACAAAATTAGTGAACATTCTTCATTGTGTGCGTAAATAAAAAGTTTTGATATCAACTTAAAATGCTGGCCGAAAATAAAATCCCACTGAAAAAAACTTCGACGTAAAACAAAAGATGGCGAGTCTCATTCTTAACGACAGCAGTCTTTTGTTTCTTACATTGCGTGCATTGTTCGTATTCTGGCTTTAATGTCAAGTTTTAGTCGATTCAAGTTAACTGTGTAAATTGTGTTGTGAGAATCGTATTTAGATGACAATGTGATAATTTTAAATCGTTTTTATCACTTCTTAAACTTGACCCGGCTTTCGTCGGAGAGAGACGTGAGGTGAGAACTTCATCTTATTATTTTTCTGTAGATAAGCTTTTAGATTTGTTAAACTTTGCAAAAATAGTTCGTTTCAGCATAATGCCATCCAGTGGTGGACTAAGGCCTACCCCAAGTTTTCCAGCATTTTTCCAGCGACCTTCACCAGATAGTCGGTCGTAGAAATAGTAACTGTAGAGATTTAAGCCCGTATTCACAAACATTACTATGAGGTCTCACAGCGCGTGGACACACAGGATCACACACAAACCAATGACAGAGCTCTATTCAATGCTGTGCATTCGATTTTCTGCTTCACTTAAGCAAGCACCGTTTGCGTATACGGGTGTTATTGTTTTAACTTGTGAGGCAAATAGCTTAAGTGGCTATTAACATACTATTACTGTACTATTTGCTATAAAAGAGTTCCTTACATACATACTTAATAGTCTATTAGCATTTAATGTCCCTGCGATCTTAACAACTTAAACTGAGGAATTTAAAAGCAAATTAAAAGTCGAAACTCCAAATTTTCACTGTATGAAGTGAGAGTATTTCTTTAAAAATAATCTCTTAACTGTTTAAAAAAAGTGTTGAAATATTTTGTTAATTTACACTAAGTAAATGGTGTTTAATCAATTATTATCTTCTTTTCAGTACCAATTAAAATACACTTTTGTTTTCTCGGATTTTACTTGCAGTAAATCTCCATTGATTTATGGAGTAGCCCGTTAGCAGATGTTATTCCTGCTTTATTATCAGCTGCGGATAACTGGAAGTGATGACGTCATCGTTTCCATTTAACTCGAGTAGGAAAATATTAAGAATATACTCTAGATTCTTCTTTAAGTGCCAATGTACAAAGGAAAGAATAAATTTACATATTTAAAGAAACATTAGGAGAGTAATTCACTGTCTTAATTGCCACAAGCTACTTTAACCAAACTTATTACAGTCCCAGAATAACAAAATATTGCTCTATGTAGTCAAACAAAAATAATTTAGCAAAAGCTTTTAAAAAGCGTTTCAAAGCTGCGAATAAATAACAGCTTGTCTTGAGTCTTGTCTGGTGGGGGCATTATTTAAATAAATCAATCAATGAAATAAAAAACATAATAATGTATTGCTTAGTAAAATTCTAAGTAGACAACGGTTCACTTATTAATTTTATTTAAATTTTGAAAATCTAGTGAATATTTCAAAACAAAGAGAAATCTAGCATAAAAAGGCAATTTTCATTTTGCTCGTATTTTCTTTCAAGGTGCTTCTGAAATTGAGTTACAATTGAAAGCGATCAAATGAAATAAAAGTTCGATACGGTTTAGTTTGAAATAGATTGATTCTTGACATTTGATACTAAGTTACTTTCATATTAAAAAAATATAATAATAAAGTGTAATGATATCAGATAAAATTACATTTTCTATGAAATGGTTCATGTTACGACATTTAAAAGTTTTTTGTTTCTTGTAGTAAATATTTTTTTCAATTGGGCTTATGTTTTAGACGCTACTTAAAAACTATACATTATTGCCAACATACAATCTAACATTATATGCGTAATTTCATCAATACGAGTAGAACCTGTTTCTGATACATTTCCCAAATAGCTATTAAATATAGGTACGGGTGCCTATAAAACACACGTTGTACATAATCGTTTATAGCCGAAAGCTTTGATAGTGATAGAGGTACGAGTAATACGATAAAAATATCGAAAAAACTTAGATGAAACTCATTCAATGAGGGCTATCGTTTTAGCGCTCACCAGTTAGCGCCACTGTAGAGTAAGGTCCTGTCACTTGCTAGTAGCGAAGACAGTGGCGCCAACTTGTGAGCGCTAAAGTGGTAGGAGGACTATCGCATTTGCACTCATCAAGATGGCGCCACTGTAGAGTAAGGTTCTGTCAATCGCCAGGGGTGCCAACTGTTAAGTATAAAAACGATAGCCCTCATTGATATAACCTCGTGATCTTTTTATACATATTAATGACTTAAAAGAATTGCTTTTTAAAAATAGTACTTGTACTATTATTTTTGAATTTCCTTATCATCATCATCATCATTCTAGTTCACTGCTGAACATAGGCCACCCCCAATGACTTCCACATCAATCATTTCCTTAATTGAGTAGTAAATGTTTCGAATGTTTTAAATTGATTGCTTTTCGGTACTCCATTGTTGTCTCACTAATTCTTAGTGATAGTATGTAGGATTAAGGACTCAAAACTATGAGCCATGTTCCATTGAAACCCCATGATTTAGAATTAACAAGCTTTTAAGCACCTGAACCCATGACATTACTTCCTCATCCATTTTTTCCGTCATTTAAAAGACCCAATCCCAAAAAAGATTTAGGCGCGGTTCCCAAAAGGAGTAATACACCGAATGTGGATTACCAAAGACTTAGCGGCCTTCCAAATTCACATGTATCCGAAGGCTTAGCGAGGGTAAAGGCCGTTCAATTTATCTATTCAATGGTAAAAAAGGAATTCAATAAGGTTTCGCCCTTTCCAATACGAGTATAAGGAGACAATAACATGTAAATTCACAATTTGTACGAGTAGGTATAAACGAACAATTTATTCTTTGTTAAATAAATGCTATTTTTTTAAGTTAAAATAAGTTTTTTCTTATTCTTATTCTATTGAAAGAGCTATTGAAGTGAATTTTCTGCCAATAATGCTAACAGTTATTTTAAATAGAAACAATTGACAGATATTTAGAAGATTGTCAAAAAATAATTGAGCTATGAATTTCTTTAAAAAAGTTTCCTACTTTAGTTGTTCCAAATAAGTTCAAGTTTAACTTTAACAAACAACTCTAGGATAAGGTTGTTTTTTTCTTCCTATACGCGACTTATGCGCGCAGTTTTTAGATAGAAAATAGTACAAAGTAGCCTAATGGGTGTTACTAGTAAGTCTAAGTTCTAAACTAAGAGGAAAATCACTTCTTTAAATAGGTACTGAAAAAAGTTTATACCTACATATTTAGAAATATTTATGTAGGACGTCACTGCGGTCATTAACACCCGTTGCGCAATTGTGTGATTTGGTTCATTTTGACGACCCTTGTTGTAATTAAGGAATGGTGTTTGTTGGAAACGCTTCCTGTGGTAAACATAAGGCTATGTGCTCACTGACGACGAAAATCTAAATATATAATAAAAATCTAAATAAAAGCGTGATAAGCAATAGAAGTCGCTAAAAGAAAGCTTTTTGCGATTAGGCTTTTAAAAAGCTCTCCTCTTAAGCGTTCATGTAAGTTCATCAATGAAATTATTTAAGGCTTTAAGGGTGTCTTACCTAGTGCGTAATACTTAGAAGAAGTTTCTTCCGGTTGGATTAGAAGTAATGAAATAAATATAAAATTTTCACTGCGATTAGATGGAGCTATGTCAGATACTAACTCACAAGCAGTAAATATTATGTAAATGTATCATATTATTTTTGAATTGAGACTTGTGCCCGGTGTGTACCATACCTAACATCGCTACTGCGTAGTATTCAGTAACTCTATGGCTTCGGGTGAGTTACAGTTTGCCAAATTAATATTATTAATAGACCAGAAATGTGATACTTCTCTAACAAAACATAGTTAAATGCTTCTCAGGAAGTTTGTAACTCATTTTATGTCTTTCATTTGTAAGTAATTTAATATGAGAGTTTCCAAAAGTTAGGCAATGTACCTATTTACATAGATTCAGATTTGGCAAAGTTACTTAATTGTAATGCTTAACTCTGATATTACATAATGAATAACTAAATCACTCGTTAGCTAGTCCCTGGTTTCCAAAGCCTGGTAGTGTAATCACTACTCTCATATGAAATTCAAACGAAATAATTTATTGTATTCTCTTGCTACGTTCTCTGCCCTTTGTTACATTAAGATCTTTGATCGTCTTGGAGTCAAATGACTGACCAAACCTTCTACGAACCGCACTGACCCCACGATATTTAGTATGACCCAATCCGACAGAAACCCAGCAGAGGAAAGTGTAAGGCTTATTTTGCTTTGGCATTACATAGCTATATGAGATTCAGACTGTAGGTATGTAATTAGGTAGTTATTACCAATTAGAGTGCTATTAAAGATACCACTCTGGGGCGTCCAGGGAAAATAGGTAATTTAGAATTCCTATCTG
This sequence comes from Ostrinia nubilalis, assembly GCF_963855985.1. NCBI lineage: Eukaryota > Metazoa > Arthropoda > Insecta > Lepidoptera > Crambidae > Ostrinia > Ostrinia nubilalis. The sequence goes on along the minus strand of NC_087091.1, from coordinate 4,202,886 downwards.
GTCTATTTGTCTCATTGATACAAATCAATATACACAGACTGCCACCGGTTTAAATCTACACTGTGTTTAATATATTCCACCATTTCTACTGTGACCAGCGTCACGGACCGCAAATGATCAATCTGCCACCAAAATGTGTTCCGTTATTAGTCTCGCCCTTTTATCTTAGGCGGTTTGATCCGGCTGTAACTGGATTTCACCGAATATAGGGCGCGATATTAAAAGACTTAAGTAGATTTATTTGGGTAGTTATTATCCTTAAACACAAGCAGTAATAATAAAATAGACCTGTTATTGTTTCACATATAATTATTCAAGTATTGCTGATACATCTGAAAAGAGGGTTTACATTTTTCTAAACTAGCTACATTAAATACAATACAATCACACATAACATTATAGGCTTCAGTCGCAACAAACAGAAATAATCGCAAAAATCATAAAAATATATCAATAAAAATTTACAAAAGGTGAATTTTGGTAAAAGACTGACATAAAATCAAAGTGAATGGTACAAAGTGTCCCTTTGAACTCGAAGATTTATGAAACATAAAATACTTAGGTGGGAGCATGGCATTATTGATAAGATTACTCTTGGAGTGTCGACTGGGACGAGTACAATTGTTTCATTCTTCGTCTACCAACTAACTGTTATATTAGACTATTTGACTCCACCAATCAATTGACGTACTTTATAAAACTGTCAAAACGAGACTTCCGTACATTTTGTATGGTCATACAAAGAAAGTGACGTCACCATTTTGTCAACTCATTTAAACTACTTTTTTCAATTACAATGCAACCAATTTTACAGGTAATTTAAAATTAATTAAGTTTTTAAGACCAGAATTGTGTCCTTAAAAAAACTTGTGATTTCGAATTATTGGGGAATGGTGTCAAACAGTCTATTTTTCTGCCTTACTCTTGTAGCATTATTTTATCTTTCGTCTACCAACCATGTTCAAAGTTGGACACAACAATACAAACGGCAGTGCCCTTCGGGATAACCGGGACAGTCCAACGCACATAAATCTAAGCCGGGACGTCTGAGCGTTGATTGCGCCGGACGCGGGGAATTGACGGGATCAGCTGACACCATGAGTTTTATTGGCAGTGCAAGATGCTGATTTAAAGTGTTTACTTTTCTATTCTGTAAAAGGAATAAGTCGGGATAGCCGCTGTAAAATATTGGCAGATGATGTGATCTAATAAGTAATTACGTTTGAACGTAATAAGGTGTAAAAAAATTGCTTAGAAGTTCATCTAATTTTATCCATTCCAAAACAATAGGTTACATAAAACTAAACAATCACACATAATTTTCAAATCCTCTCAAAAACCAATCGTGTGTAAAGATCATTAAAAGTCGCACTTTCACCTTATTCTAGAGAATGTTATTTGCACCAAATCTTGATATTATTATTAAAATGATTCCATGAATCATAAATGTTTCTTGGTAACCTTAATGAATGCATGAACTGTAGCCAAAACATCCCACTTCTTCTAGTTTTGTGTACAAATCTGACTCAAGCCAGACAATACTAAATGTTTACTTAACTGACAGCTTGTAGGGGAGACTGAGGAGAGTTGTGATATTGACGATTTTTGGTAACCTATTAACAACTATCAGCGAGCTCGCAACAGCGAGCGAGCATTTGTTAGCTCGAGACTAACTAGAAAACGTGCACTGTTACAAGCTCGCTAGTAGTTGATAAGTTTAAAAAATCTACAATGTTACAACTCTCCTCGGTCTCCCCTAATGGTGATTCACAATGTGAAACATCTTACAATCAGCCGTAAAAACGATTGTATCAACACGCGCACAAACTACGGTCTAATCTTCGAAAAATCTCTTTGAACAGCTAGGTTAATGCTCACATTCCGGCGCACTCTTCGCATAAATGTAATCCGTAGTTACAGGGTTGATACAACTACAATAAAATGATCAAATTTACAATGTGGTTCACAAATACCTACTAGTTATAAGTGATGAAAATGAAAGATGAAAACTTTATCATAGATTTTTTCATCAAATGAAAACGCATACCTACTTGTTTTGAAAGGTTTTGAGAAGGTAGAGAATACCGTTTGAAAATATTGTTAACCAGTCATTTGATTTGTTTATACAGATTACTAAACTGCAGTAAAAATATTAACTAGACAACCCTGAATCCGCCATAAACTAGTTACTTTACCAGCTTTACGTTTATAAAACTCGTATAATCTTAGCAAAGAATTCCATGCATTTACGGTTTTGTAATGCAATGTGGATCCAAATAAATATCGTGGCAATGACCCTGGCCGAAGGTTTATGATCATCATAATTCATAATAACACACAAAGCCCCTTTTGTACGGAAGTAAATTTCTTTGCTATAAATATGTAATGTTTTCTTATTTTCGCAGTAGGTATGATTATTCTGCCTCTTTTATGTAGGTGTTATATAAAATAGAAAGCTTTGCCCGTGATCAAAACATAAAAACCCAATCCTTAACTTTTATGACTCCTAAAGTAATCTTATTTACCGGGTTATTCTAATTTACGCATTTTTTCAATAGAATTTAAAACAAAATTTAACTACCTACTGGTCTGGTAATAATTTAATTTGAATAAACTGAAAACTATACTTATTATTAGAATTCTTAAGTGATAATTAGTTAATTTTAAATACCAAATTTATTCATTATTTATCTTATTTCATATATTTATGGGGTAATCTGTAGCTAAACCAACATTTCTTATTTGCCAACAAATAAATTATATTCGAATAAGTTTGGTCGAAAGTATCAATGAATAAGAAAATGATGGGGATCCCACAAAACTTTTGGACGACCTTAATCGAATTCAAGTGAATAATTGTGTTACCGAATTCGAAGATTTGGAACAAAACAATCGACAAAACTTGAGTTACGTAACAACAAAATAATAAAGAAAAGCCAATATGCCTTAATCTCAACTGAATTTTTTTGAGATTTTAGATTATTGGTTTTATAGACAATCAAAAGGAGGTTCGAATCTGGATGCAATCAATTTATGAAGAAAAGTATTTTAATAGGCGTATTATGTAGTTTGTGTAATAGTAGGTACCCATAATGAACAAAAACAATACTTTTTATACACTAACTCAAATAATTTTCTTCAAAAAGCAACCAAATATAAACGAAATGAACTAAGATGTATCCAGGCAGAGTTAATTTCGTCGGACACCAACAAAAAGAGACACAAAGAAAACTCATTGATAAACTTGCTTTCTATCAAGATCAAGATCCATTTTCTCAAAAGTATTCCAAAGAAATTAGCAGTATTTTTTCCTTTATACGAAAAAGGACAACGTACCTAATTCCATTAAAATCTGTGCTAGAAAACTGATACAAAACCCAAACCGCGATGAGTTGTTCAACTATATTTGAATGAAACCTTAGCAAATGTTGGAAGGAACAAATTACGTAATTGGATAGGATATTGAATCCCAAATACAATTTCGCAGTTCTCGGTAATTTCTCAATTCTGTCACTCGCATATGAATCGCTATCGGTTCCGGCGTTTGAAGATCCACGCTTTATTATAATGTATAAGACAGGCGATGGCATATCAAGTTATACGTTTTAGGACCTTATGATCTTGTAATAGATCCAATTTTGGAGTGTTCGCTACCGTACCCATATTAGATCAGACAGTAGCAAAATTAATTTAATAAAAAGCAATTCTTAGTAACAGTATAAATATTAAAAAAAAATCTTATATTACCATGTTTCAGAGTCAAATAACAAAACTAACTGCCACTGAACTCGTAACGCGATAGTGCTGTGCCGCAAATAAACCACAATACAAGTCTAGCCAACTTGTCACACGTCGGGCCAACCATTATAATATCAGGTTTCCCCAGCTTGCTTCGAGAATAGGGATGGGGTCGCGAACTTGGGACAATGTGATACACGTAATACCCCTTCTGCGTAAGTGTCGATAGGTATGTGTATCTAAGTAAGGATACACAAACAACAACATGAGATAATGGTAACTAAATATCTTAATGTATCATAAAAATACTTATTTGCTCTACACCCGGCAACTTTCTCATAAAATTACAGATTTACTATTTTATTAGGCTCCTTTGTTGTCGTTTCAGCGAAATGCCAAAGATTTTCACAACGACCTACTAGGCTCTATACTCCTTTTAAAGACTTGGAAATAACGTAATATTTTTATTTTAAAACAGCTGCCCTGGCGAACTTCGTACCAGCTATGTTCATCAGAAAATTTCCAAATTGGTCCAGTAGTTTCGGAGCTATTCAATACGAACAAACAATCAAATCTATTAGTCTACATTTTATTTCTCGTTTTTATGACAGCACTATTACCTACTCGTCATAATAAAGGACGTCTGTGCTGTTTCCACCGCAATATAATGTTGTGTGTCTACCCGCGAGTCTTCGTAATGTAACGGCAAATGCAATTTGCCCCCACAATCGCGGTTTAATTAAGAATAACGCGGCAAAAAGATATTTTTTCTTTGGGAATGCTGATTAAATTGTCCTCCTGTTCATAATGGAAATACATACAGAAATGACGTAGGCATCAGTTGCTGCGTGTAAGTAATAACATTAAGGCTGAGTTGCACCATCTTACTTTAACTTTGACAAACGTCAAAAATCTGTCAAACTCCATACAAAAAGCACTGGTTAATGTTACGGTTAAAATAAGGTGGTGCAGGTAAGCCTAAGTTTAAAACTAGTTTTAGTGACTCTTTTAGAGTGTTGACAATATCAAAATTTATGGTGATCATTAGCAGACGATACCTATATACACGCACGTTTCCTCCTTTTTTGTATAAAAAATAAAGAAAAAATACTTAGGAATTCTGTACACATCAGAAATCGTAAAAAAATATGGATTACACCGTAGACTACGTAGATTGACTTCGAGGGATACACGACGTACCTTTTTTCAGTTATTAGATGTTCCTTTAAACTTCCGTCAATACATCCCAACTATCCCAACTTCCCAACTAATATTATAAATGCGAAAGTAACTCTGTCTGTCTGTCTGTCTGTTACGCTTTCCCGCTTAAACCTCGCAACCGATTTTGATGAAATTTGGCATAGAGATAGTTTGAGTCCCGGGAAAGAACATAGGATAGTTTTTATCCCGGTTTTTGAAACAGGGACGCGCGCGATAAAGTTTTTCTGTGACAGACAAAATTCCACGCGGGCGAAGCCGCGGGCGGAAAGCTAGTATTTAATGGTTTACAAATAGAAATAATGTTTCACATCTGTCTCTTTTTCAACTTTGACTGTACAACCTAGCCTTAGAAACTTTAAAGGCCAATGTGTAACCCACTTAATTTCAAGCTGCATGTGTCAAACAAGGCTGTTTCTTTAATAAAGATAAATAAATAAAAAGATGTATTGCTGAATCCGTCTCCACTGTTGACACAGCAGTGGGCCCAACGTTATGGATGTGGAGAAAAAGTCATGGTAATGCTTTTGTTTTTGACAGTAAATTTTCGGGAGAAAACTTGAGATATTCTACCGAAGTTGAAATAAACAGCTGAAAGAACAATAAAAAAGCAAATTTAATTTTGCAATAAGTACAGTCGCTTTTAAATGTGTGCGTACCTATTATGCGAGAAATTAAAAAAATGCTTTTTTGTTTTAAATTTATGAACTTCTACACTTTTCGAGAATGATTTTAGATTGTATATTTAAAAGGTACCTACCTATTTATTTGTTAAGGCAAAACTTCTCCGAAACAACTTGACCGATACTTATGATGTGTGTATATTCAGTAGGTCTGAGAATAGGATGTAAACTATTGTTCATACCCCTAGGCCCAAAACTTTTGATGGCTCAGCTAGTTATTATAATTTTCTTTGTCCACAGCACAATGGATCCCGACCTGATGGATGAGATGGTGCTGGAGACGACTCCTCGGACGTCGTACCTAACCACGGTGTTTTCGTCCGAAGGCACCCACACCCTCGCCAAGAACACCACCAACTCCACCATTGGGGTCAACAATGTCAACATGTATTTCTTTTATGATGTAAGTACATAGTAGCTGCTACCAATCGGTCGATCTGTAACTCATTGGGGAGACCTATGTAGAAGTGGACGTCCTGTAGCTGAAATAATGATGATGACATAGTGTAAGTATAACCGCCTCTGTGGTCTAGTGGTAAGACCACCTGCTTCAGACGCAGAGGTCCCGGGTTCGATTCTCAGTGGGGGCAGATTTTTCTGTTCGGTCCGTCCGCCTGACTAGCTATCACCATCTTACCTAGGTAAGTCTGTCGCCTTAGCAACAATGTTAACAGCATTATTGTGTTCCGGCAGTTAGAGTTAAGATAGCCAGTTCCTCCGTGGTTGAGGATTCCGGGTGAAGCTCGCTTCCACCTTCGGCCTGATCGTCACTTACCATCAGGTGAAATACAGGTCAAGAGCTTCCTCGTCGTGGATAAAAAAAGGATAATTTTCATAAGTTTTAAATTGTTTACATCATCTACAAGCTCATTCTTAGACTGCAGGATAGTAAAATATTTTATGCCTTTACTTGTTTGTAGACATTTTTAAGAAATGATTAATGTCTTTATTAGGATTAACCCATTATTTTTTGGAAATGGCAAATGGAGAAAAACGGGCATTCGTAGATAAAGGAGTAAATAAAATATAATAAAAGGCTTCAATCTAAACTTTTTACTGACTTTGGATGATGTTGCAAAATAGGAATTGCACTGAATCTCAAAGCCAAGTTTTGAAAATCCAGACAGCACCACTTCCAGTTTTAAATTAACTTTGGAATAAGTATAGAACTTTGTTTTATTTAAATAAACATAATTTTCATTGTCGTAACTATCAAAGGTAAAATGCAATTTAGTAACACTATTTAGAGGTAATCCTCTGAATGCTGGGCAAATTATAAAGTTCAAAGCACTTTCTACATATTTGATCTCTCATACAGACGCTATAAGAGATTAAAAGATTATGCATTTGATAGTCAGACAGAATATTCAAATTAATGCTGATTAATGTTGTAGTCAAAGTTTTTTTATCCTAAACGAGGAAGCTTTTGACTCATGTCACCTGATGGAAAGAAATGATCAGGCCGAAGGCAGAAGCTATAAAAAACATGAACTTTGCATAACTGGACAAGGGTCAATTCAAACACTAATTGTACCGACGACAGCACGTTACTATCATGCAAAGTAGGTGATATAGAGACAATTTTGCGACAAAAAGACATCATTAACACCTTTGCTGCGGCAGTAACTTTCTAATACTTTCCATTCCTTCGGTACAAGGTCAGTAAACCTGGTATTAAAACTTACATTGTGGCGGCACAAGGCTTAACCCTTAAATGCATAGTGTTGCCATATGTCTACGAAGTACTTTTTTGATTATAAAAAGTAACACATTTTATAAGCGTTTCTGAACGTACGCTAATATTATAGAAAACGTCATAATAAAAATAAAAAAACCGCAAATGAAGGTAGATTTGAAAAAAAATTTACCGATATTAGATGTAGCGATCGCGAAGGAGAAAAAATTGGTAGTGTTAAAATTTGTGGTATTTGAATTTCGGATTCAGTGAGAATTAATTGCAAAAACGATTCGAAAAAAATACATACGTGTTAGAAATAATGTAAGAATTCATTATTATAACTTATTTTTTTGGTAATCTATCCCGAATGTACCTTGGACTTGCTTTTTGTGTATGTAGCCAAATGTCTACACCATGCGTTTATGCCATAAAATTGTTCGATTGGAATTGTTCTATGGTTTGCTTATTTGGCTTTTCTTTTCAGCATGTTTGGCTAACTGAAAAGGAAATTGAGGCAGCTCTTGCTTGCTTTAAATGATGGTGCAGTCTCAGAAGATGATGAAAATTTAGATGATGATAACATCGATTATTACCCAACGTGACCTGCAATTCCTGGAATACCTGAACTTGATTGCGCAGATGAAGTACCCGCCACAGGTTCCGCCATGGAAACACCATCTAATATGTGCTCCTCTTCATAGACTATGGGAGGGTCTTCGTTATGTTCCAAGGGTAGATTGTGATCTATGGACACCTCATCCAGATCATGCAATAAATCCCGTACGTTTCGGTAATAATCGTTGTTATCATCATCTAAATTTTCATCATCTTCTGAGACTGCACCATCATTTAAAGCAGCAAGAGCTGCCTCAATTTCCTTATCAGATAGCGAGCCAAACATGCTGAAAAGAAAAGCCAAATAAGCAAACCATAGAACAATTTTATGGCATAAAAACGCATGGTGTAGACATTTGGCTACATACTGTTAATTTTCAAAAATATACTTTTATTTCGTACTAAGATTTTTTTTATTATTTTTCCCCCTATCTGTGACTAAAAATGTAATTGAAATATTTTTTTCATAACTAAATAAAAAATCATGCATTTAAGGGTTAAAGACCTTGTAATATTTAAGATATATTAATTTTATTTTTGGCTTCATGTTAATAGATATTGTGTTTTTTTTTCTTTGAATATTAATAATAATGCATTTATTGACATACACCTGAAGGCGTTCGTGAATAACTTGTTTAGTATAAAAATTATAGCTATATTCAAAATACAAGGCTTATGCACCCTGTGCCGCACTGAAGTAGGGAAGTCTGGTGGGTATTCTAGGGATGCGAAATACAAATATCGATAGTTTAAATTAAGTTTTAATAAAAATTTAAAAAAGTAACAAACAAAGATGTTTTAATAATTTAGTCTTAATATTTTACAAATAAGACATACGTGCATAAATACCTAAATAAGCTATATTTAAAGAAAACATATTATTTAATAACATTTAGTTACAACTTCAAATGTTTGTCACGAAAAACATTATTTAAATTAGCAATAAATCGTGTAGCAAATTAAATTATAATAATTAATTTGCAGTTTTGATTTTGTTTGTTTCTCTTGACGCCATGTCGACATGTGCGTTTCTTACGAATGCGAGGCAACACTGGCTGCACGAAGCTAGCGTGTGGTGCGGTACCAGGTGCGCAGGGTACAAGGTGCTTCGACCTGGTTTCGCATTGTGAAGACATTGTATTACTTCCGTGCGGTACCAGGTCTAAAAACCTGGTATTAATGTAGGTACATCATTGGATTCTATTTTAAGAATACATCATAGATATAGATTCATCACTTTCCTACACCGGACCCAATTGAAGTTATGCCTTTCGCACGACAAGGAAGACTATAATTTTCTTAGCCGCACGGTAAGCGAGACGTACACAAGGTCTATAGACCTGGTTTCGCACTCAACGTGTTAATTTGATGAGTCGTCGTAATATGTAAAAACGGAGTACACTAATATACAATAGAAGCTTACTAACGCAATCCAATTACGGTTACAATATTTTGCTATCATTTCCATTTTTTCATAGACAAGAGCTTAATTAATGTAGCAAGCAGGTCACGTCCCACGCATGATACACATACGTCACTTATCAGGTACAATGGTACTACTCACTAGACAACGTTTTAGTGCTATCGAGGAATCAATTTAGATTATCAGCTATTCAATAAAAGCGTCAACGAACTCTTATCATACTGATTTAACGAAAAAAGGGTTATAGTAAGGACCTACTAGAGCATGGCGCTAAAATCGTAATAGTAATCATGTGTCCATATCTCTCACCTCGTAAATTATAACAACCAAAATTAAATAATATACTTAGTAACTTACCTAAAAAAGTTCTCGTATAGGTATCTCTATGTTTTACAACATCCAATCTCTATTGATTTTGAGAGTGTGGGAAGAAATACTGATTTCTAATAGAAAAACGCGTTAAAGTTGTAAAAAAAGATATTCAAACACTGATTTTTAACTTCTAAACCTCAGTTGTATCAAGATTTGTAATTGACACAACCCTACATTATATGGCAGTAATCAACGTTTACTTATTTAACTTCTCACACATTCACTCGAAAAACCGGTCGATCGTCATCCTAATCCAAATAAATGAGCCAAATATGATAAACGCGAAGCACTTTATGTCGCGACTTCATATTGGATTACCTATTGGATCCAATCCTGGCTCCAAGATTGGCTTGTGTCGATATGACGTAACAAGAATGCTGTAAGTCGAAACAGCTTTGAAAAATGCATAGCATCGTAATGTAAAATCGTTGGAATTAAAATCATGCTACTACATCAAATGGACAGCGTTAGAAAATATTGCTGAGGAAAAGAGTTTACATACGTGTTTACACGACGTGTTTTTATTTCTTATCCAACTCTCAACTATTATTATTCGATTGGTACTTGATTTATGGTTGGCTCCAACCCAACGCATTACTTTGGTCCAAATCTGGCCAATATGTCCATTATCATACTTCGCGAGGTGGGCAAATCCAGTCGCGCCCACAACATTTGGATTACAGCTGTAATAAAAGCTGAAAGCCTGCCTAATCTTGTAATGGATATTTTGCTGTACGGTATCAGCCTGATAATGATATCAATCGAACACGGTATTTGTGTGTGACACAGCGGTTTGGACTAATTGGATTCAAGGGTGAAACTATTTTCAGGTAACACGTAGATAGTTGCCAACTGGTGAAATGATAAAGGGTGATAAAGTACAGGGACATGAAGGGCGGTATACTTACACAGTTAATAAAGTTAATGTTAGTTCTTGAGTAGAGAATCTCTATTATTACTGAGTCTCTATTATAGTAGAGAATCTCTATTATTACTGAGTCGCGATCTCTACTAGAGATCGCGACTCAGTAAGCGTAGTTGGCGTAGTGTAGGACGCTCGGCCTTGTAGCTAGGTAGAGTACCTATTTAATGACTTGCGAAAGGTTTCAAGCAGAAGTAGCAGAAGATAGGGTAAAATGACGAATATTAGAAGGCTAAGAGTATCATGGCTTTATTAACCGACTGCGTCAGAAGGAGGGTTATTTTATTTCACAAGTTGACACAATGTAGTTCGTCGAATACATCTAAAAATATTTAGAGTTGCATGTAAACAATCACAAGAAGAACCAAATTGATAATTTTTAGAACCAATTTGTTGATATCGAAACAGATATTTCAGGATAATATAAATTAGCGTCCGAAAACACTTTCAAAGTCAAAAAGTTATTACTATAATGTCCGCACATTTAGGGTACTTAGGTAGGATATTGTTTACGTTTGACAGCTAATTAAAATAATTTATTAAAGGTATCACCTGCAGAGTGAATACCAAGAATTTGGTTATTTTTATCAAAAGTGATTTAATTTTGCCTCGTTATCCTTGATCGGCCCTCATTGAAAATCTTCCTTGATGTTACAATTTGATTATACTACTTATTGGAAAACCATCTTTCTAAATTTAATGTCTCGTAGTTCATAAGTTATTATGAAAAGCAAATTAGTATCAAAATGTATTTAAATATTTTTATATCACCTACAAAGAACTTTGCTGAGCTTTTTGTTGACAGGGTTTTTATTGCAGCCTCGAATTAAAAGTAAAGTTTTCAAACAAAGCAATTCATAAAAAAAAAACAGATTAAGCTACAGTATCTATACTCGCTACAGCCTTTGTGGAAATCGTTAGGGGAGGCCTATGTTCAACAGTGGACGTCCTATGACTAAAATGATGATGATGATGATCCACTGTCGCTGAAAGTGGCTCATGAGAGAAGCCTGAAATAGGTTTCTTTGGATATCTATAGTGTTAACAACTGCGGCTAAAATTAGCAATTATAAGTATAGATCGTTTCATCCACTTAGACGCGCCCCACCATTCCTCCGCGAATGTTTGAGTATTATCGCTAAATTATCAATGAGTGCACATGCACACTACAATAATGACGCTCGGATTGCTCGGATCAAACTCCCCGCACCCCGCGATTCTCTGGTACAAAAATTGAGGGGCGCGTCTTCGTGGATGAAACGATCTATATGAGTAAATGACTCCTATTGCATTTTCAGCAGTTTTATTTGAATTTTTTGGTTCCAGACAATCCAGTTCACTGTGATGTGGGTGCTGTTCGTCGCCATCGTGGTGCTGAACGCGTCCGTCATCGCAGCTCTGCTGTGCACCAACGCCAGAAAAAGCAGGATGAACTTCTTCATAATGCAGTTGGCTATTGCAGGTCAGTATTTAGTTGAGGTGAGGGAACGTAACAAGTTTGCGTCAAAGTGTATTTAGTAGCAGCAACTTTTTTATTTTGACAAGCCAGGAATTAGGTAATGATGGCACCTGATATTAAGTGTCGTTAATATAGGGTGATAATTGAATACCTGCTCAGTAATTGCCTATTTACTCTAAGGCCCAGGTCATACTCGTAAAGACGTCAGACGAATTTAACTTTTCTTTTTCTGTTTCTGTTGTCGATAACGACAAATTACAACACTGTTCAAACTCATCAATTTTCGTGTTTAAAAAACAATTTAAAAGTCACGTTTCACGTTTATTTATTTACTCACAGCTCGGCAGTCTTGAAAGCGCAACGTCATGGAAGGATGCACTTTTCCTTCATACGATATTACTTTACGTACGCGTACGCCGATACAATAGAAAATCAATTTCCGGTTACCGGTCGCCGGTCGCTCAGAGATCAAGAGGCTTGACACCTTTGAAGGGTATTAGGGATCATTCTTCTTCAACGGTGTTTATTGTTACGCAGTTTTGAAGCAGTCTGCTGAGGAGAAACCACAAAGCTTATGGTAGAATTTTCATTGGTGCTTTTGACTACTTTGATTCTTAAAGCCAAACCACTCAGCACCGAGTTAACTCAATAATACGACAGCAATCGATGTTGTAAAATTGGACTGCGTAAAGATACCTACAAAAGACGCCATTATCAACCAAATTACAGAGCTGTTTACGACCTGTTTAGCTTCAAACAACATCACAGTCCATCGCTGCCGTCAAAATTAGAACAATGACATGAAATTCCTCTTATTTTGTCCGTCAAAGACCTTGTGAACCCAAACTCCCTTAGAAATGGCCGAATGAATGGCATTAAACGACATAGATACATCCATTGTTGTCAGGTCGTTAACCAACTTGAGTGGTTAAGTAAACTTATCTAAATAATGACCCACTTGCTGAAGAAAATTGCTGCGAAATGGGTCAGATGTCGTAGGTAATAAAGACCAGGCAGCTAATTTATTTTGCATCTAGGAAAGGAATTACAGTTGAATTGACATTGCGATAAAAACGAATGAGTAGTACATCAATTACTATTACCATTTACTTCATTATGTCAGTAGGTAATGCTGGTCTTTTATAACTCAAAATAAAATATGTCTATGGTACTTCGGAAGAGATCGTTTAAAATCCTAAAATTAGAAAAGACCGTGTAAATTGTGCTTTTCCAAGTTTTATATTCGCAATGAATCGTAAATTTAAGTGGTCATTATAGGGTATCAATCTACATAAATTTCAGTTACACGGGAGCCATGAGACGGGATTTAACACTAAAGCCAATGAAAATATCTGATTTTTTTTAACAATAAAACTTAAAGGTTCTTAAATTATCTCGTGGAACCCTACGTGGTGATGACACCGTGGTAATAAATGACTTCTATAATTATTGTCTTGATTCGCTGGTACAGTCAGCGTCAAAATTCACAATAATGTATATTCCAAAATTGTAACCTTTATTTTTACGTGTTGTGAACTTTTTGGCTACTTTGGGTGTCACGAACAATTTGACGCTGAGTGCACTTGAAGGGTGCAGTTGAGATTTGCTGTTCTCCATTGGCTTTATGAGCAAGGGTGCACGGTGTTAATCCGCTGACGTAGTTTGAAACTACGCGTGTGCTACGTGCGTGCGTGTAACTGTGACAGTGCACTAATTGTAACTTTAGTGGTTTGCTCGTTAGGTGTTGCTTCATATTAGAGAGTGTGACTTTAATGTGGCAACGGTTATGCTCTAAATAGGAATAATAAGCTATATTATTTCAAAAGATTAGTGTCAGAAATATTTTGCATATTATCATGGTAAGTTGTATGTTATTGTGAAACAAAAGACAAAGAATAAATAGAAAGTAAAAAAAAGGTACATGTAACTTGCTGCAGTTTAACTTTTTTGGCTGTCTCTCACAGAGATACTTTATCAAAAACAATTAAAAAGAAGTACTCATAAAGTCCAGCAGTGGACGTCTTTCGGCTGAAACGAACGAACGAACGAACTCATAAAGTTAGTTCCAGTTTGTTAAAAAAGCTTAATGTGAGAAAACAATGGAATATTTTTACGTGTACAATAAAAATAACTTAACAACCACTTGTTGGTCGCTAGGAAACAGGTATTTGATATTACTAATATCTATTTTTTTATAAATTCGATAAATTAAAATGAAAACAATTTTCCCTTCAATACCCTTATAATCTCATCCGATTAAATCGTTATCGACGTGTTATCCCGGGTCTAAAAAACAGCCTATAAATAACATAAGCTTAATCGTTTTGAATCTGATCTTACCCTTGTTTTCAAGTTTCAAGAGGCTTAACTCGACCTGACCGTGCCGGCAGCTCAAATTTATGTTCGAACCATGGCGATCTGACATGGTATTTTGTTCCAATGTTTTTGCCAAGTGGTCCGAGTAGCTGGAACAGTGGAGAGATAAATGAAAGAAAGAAAGAGTTTTTTGTTTGTTTGAACGTGATAATGTCACTAACTACTGGTCTGGTATAAATAACTATTTTTGTATTGGATAGCCTATTTAACAAGGAAGGCATAAAATAGGAGCAAAATAACAATGACAAATGTTGCGAAAACTGGAAAACATATTAAAAAACTTTAATAGAACCAAAGTACACAATATTGTTGTATTTCACATCCAAATACAAATTCAAGTTGTTTATTGTTTTCCACAGTGTGTTTTGTTTTCAATTTTACAAAAAATATAATTAATCGATAAAACGCGTAAACAAAGATAAAAGGTTTATCAAAAGAATCAAACGTTTAGATAAAAATATGTTTCGAACAACACTCAAAATCGCTATTCATGTAACAGTTTCCGCATAATATGAATCTATTTTCGTGTTACGAAAAATTCCACCATTGCTGCTTCGTAACATAGTTATGAGAACATTGATGTACAGAATCCTACGGCCGAGGTTGTGTGCTGTTCAAAAAAATATTTCTCAACGATACACTTCCTTATGCCTTGGAGTTAAGGTGTAGTTGTTAGTTTTTCGTGTTTCTAGGTAAATGCCTTGTCGGGGAGTAAATAGAGGGAGATTTATTTGATTACCTCGGTGCGTAAACGCCGTATTACAATCGTATAAATCGTGCTCTGGTTCCGAATAACAACTGACGATGGATCTGATGAACTGCTGATGCTTTAAGCACACGGATGATTTTGCCCGCTGCTATTTTCGCATGGTCAAGTGTTGTTTTGAAGAAGAGTTTGATACAGATTTTTAGCCTATGCGCAGACCACCGACTTTTAGTTGGCCGCGATAGTTGGGCCCGATTCTAATTTGTATGAAAAATCGGCCGATATCAAGTCGGTGTAATGTGACCCAACTATTGGCAACTAAAACCGCTGTACATTCTTATTACAAAATTGACACAAAATTAGCACTATTGGTTGGAAAAGTCCTTACCAAATAACTTACATTTTTGAAGAATAGTAAGATGGTTTTCAGGTACCTATTCTTCAAAAAGTACCTACCTAACTTACATTTTAAATTACTATTGTTTCAGATCTGTTCGTCGGTCTCATTTACGTGTTCGTGGATATAGTACAGAAGATAACTATAGCGTGGCTGGCCGGAGAGTTCATGTGTAAATTCGTCAGATTTCTTCAGGTAAGTTATTATTGCTACTTAACTTTACAACTAAGCTTTATTTTTCATGAAGTAAAATGCGTCATGTACTCGTATACGTCACGTTAGTTGCGTAAATAAATAGCAAATATTCTTATAAAAAACTTACAGAAACTTTTATTACTATGAAACACAAAGAAAACTAAAAATTACACCACATTAAAATTTTCTTTGCAGTATATTTTTCCTTTATCTTTTTACTACAAATGTATTTGCGCGATAGATACTGAGATGATTTAAATATAAAGTGGATAGGTAAGTATATGCAGAGTATGTAGATTTCATAAAAAAATACTTAACTATTCACTATGTAATTAAAGACATTAGAGCTTATGAATAGTTTAAATGTACCAAGATCAATGAAAAAAGCTTTTAAGTGTACAAAATGGTTGCTAAGTCCTTTATAAAGGCCTACAGCAATAGTACCTAAGAAATAATAAATTTGTTTGTAACATAGTGTTATTGGAATAAAGCGTCTACTAGATAGTACTCAATTAGGTTTTAGTTCTCACTTAATTCCCTTTTGGTTGAAGACAAAATTGTCTGACATTTAAACGCTTGAATTACTTAGTTTTTGATAGGATTATCAGATTTTACAATGTTATTAATCAAAGTTACAATAGAATTTACTCTTGAATGAGATGTTTTCAATTTGTTTTCAAATACTGTCTAGTCTAGTACCTAGTCTGTTTTAGTCGTAGTTACAAATAAATTAAAGGTAAAGTGTTTTCTGTATTACAATTTCGCTGTTCAAAAACACAAGGTTCGTTTATGTTCGTATGGTAATAAAAGCTATGGAATCTTAAAAAGTTACAATAGATCTATTTTGCAACAAAAATGTAGGGGAGAGGAAGGCAGAGCGGACCACTTTACAAAAAAGAACTATAAAAAAGAAACTATTCGGTTTTATTAAACTTCTTCAAAGTAATATTAAGCAACATTCTTTACTCTACAATAGGTACGAATCAGACTTTGATAAAATCACAGACAATAAAGATATTAGTTGATTTCTAATACCTTCAATATGTCCGTTTTACCTTCATGTGTGAGGCAAAACGGACCACTGCCTTTGCCTTTTTGGTATTTACAAGAAAATCTAATAATTTAGAGGTTATAAATTGAGATACAGTATGCTTACTTCGTTATTCGTTTAATCATATATCAGTTTACATGTGGATCTCATCAGAGCACCTTATTACAAACCTAATCAAACTGTAGGCTAATTGAAAAATGCATTTTTTACATCAAAATCTAAAAAAAATAACTTACTTTGCTAAATCGGTGCACGTGCGGCCGGTGGAACTGAGTACATATACTGACATAAGGCGGCAACATGGCTTCCAATATTTTGACGTAACAATCAGATAGATGACGTTACATGTTTCATAATAATCAAGGTGGACCGTTTTGCTGACAGGGTCCGTTTTGCCTTCCTTTTTTGCCTTTACATTTACTCCCAAACTATTGTTTTCTTCTAATTAGTTTTCCTTAATTTTGGGGAATCATCTGTTCCATCGTAACTTAAAAGGAATTTTTGAATCTCATTAACTAGTTTTGTAACTTAAAAGCTTCCCTAACTTATACAAACTTCATGTAAATTGCTTAACTTTCTTTTGTAAATATTTTGCTACTTATTTTGTTTTGCTTATAATAAGATGGACATTATAAGGCCTTATTACAAAAAGTTAAACACACTTTATACATTGGAAAGTCATTTCCATTCTAAATGACAATTTACAATTTAAACAAATGTTCAACGGGCGCCTAACTTTTTGTAATAAGCCCCTTTAGTTTAGCTTTCGCTTTTAATAAGATATGTATACATTTCTTATTCCAGGCTGTGGTGATGTATGCGTCTACATACGTCCTGGTAGCCTTGAGCATAGACAGATGCGATGCCATCACGAACCCCATGAATTTCTCCGGAAGCTGTAAGTGCTACATTAATAAATAAGTATCCACTACACCCTATATCTTTATAGACCCAGATGAGCACTTAACCTCATGTATAAGTCGTGCCGCCGAGTGGTCATCACTTCTAGTGACCTTTCCTTATATGTATGTATGTATTTGTCATTCCTCCCTACCGGGAGACTATCGTCTATTTACTTAGTATTAAATATAGAGCGATACTTTAAATGTACGTGGTTGGCCAAAATAATTGAAGAGAGGTATTGGGAAAATTTAAATTAACTATTTACTAACCCAAAAAATGGGTTGATAACTTTAGTTACGGTACCTACGGTTAATAATTCCAAAGCTACGTCTGCTCGTTTGTCACATAAAAAAGCACTAATCATTTTGAAATTTGTCTGTGCTTTCATTATATTATTTTGTATACCTATTTTGGCTTTGGCTAGACACGTAACCTTGATAAATTTACTCGTGGAGAATATCATGATACTTACCCATGTAACAAAATAACAATAACTTTAATTTTCTAAACTATAAGGCTGAGTTGCACCACCCAACCTTGACTGTAACTATGAGGATAACCGGTGCTTTTTGTATGGAGTTTGACAGATTTTTGACGTTTGTTATAGTTAAAGTAAGATGGAGCAGCCCACCCTTAATCTTTCATTAGTGTCAAAATAGTTAACTAAAGTCAAAGGTTTTGAGCTAGCAGAATAACTTATTGTTTTAGCGTCTAGTCTTTAAAGTCTACATCGTAGGCTGCTAATCAACTTTTGTATAATGGAAACGAATAGTTATAAACAATTTAACGATAAATATTCTGTCTCAACTGAAATTAGCATTTCCAGCGGTTGATTATTTTATTCGTGGTTCGTTAAGCCGCCATTCCTATTTCTATCACGGTAACGACTGCCGAAACAATATTTTTAATGGCTCAATCTAAAAAGCGTAACGACCACTTAATCGTGGTTTTAATGAATTTTGATTAAACTGGGATCGAGGGAAAATGAAAATGATTCTATTAAAAGCGCCCTATTTGTTAGCATTTTGGCATCGAGGATACATGTTTAATTACTCTTTAATTAACTGACGTTAACGGTTATTTCGGAGTTTCAAAAATAGAACAGCAATTTGAAATGTTGTCTGTTTGCAGAGAAATATTTAAATTGGTTTTGAGCCTTATTTTTTTTTATTTTTTTTTTATGTGATAGGAGGCAAACGAGCAAACGGATCACCTGATGGTAAGTGATTACCGTCGCCCATAGACACCCGCAGACCCAGGGGCGTATTTATTTGCTGTTAATAAATTCCGACATCATGGTTGCAATTATGTAATCACAATTAATTTATGGCAGCGGCCTGCGTCCGACGCTTCCCTGCTACCTTTACGATGTCGTCGGTCCACCTTGAGGGCCGCTACCAATCGATCAACATGGAAAGCATTGGGGGGAGGCCTATGTTCAGCAGTGGACATCCTATGGTTGAAATGATGATGATGATGATGATGAATTAATTTATGATCCTCCATTTGTTTCAATAATTTAGAGTCGGCGGTTCTGCTGTGGAAACTAAATGACCTGAAGATGACTGATGATTTTTGTAACTTTGACTTGACTTATCTTTCAGGGAATCGTGCAAGAGGCTTAATTATATCAGCGTGGCTAATAAGCATCGTGTTCTCCGTCCCAGTGTTCATACTGTACGAACTTAAAGAGATGCAAGGTAAATATTAGAAAAAATCATACCAAAACGAAACATTACTTACAACACCCGATCGAGCTAACTGCGCACTTCACTGGAATGCGACTCTTCCTCGCACACCTCCTCGTGTTCGCCCCGTCGTCGCGTAGCAGTGTGTTGATGTGACATCATGGGTGCCAGGTGCGCAGTTAACTCAACTAGGTTGTAGCTTGCAAGAAGAGATGATAATAAATGTGCCAAATAGGTTTAAAATCAAACAATGTGAAATGAACTGAAAACTAAATTTTAATCATTTTCAAAAAAAATAAAAAAAAAAAAAAAAAAAAATAAAAAAAAAAAAAAAAAAAAATAGATCCCATATCACATTTCAGGCCAACCGCAGTGCTGGATAGAGCTAGGCACGCCTCGCCGATGGCAGATCTGGATGACGTTGGTGTCGATCATGATCTTCGTTCTGCCAGCGCTGGCCATCGCAGCGTGCTACGCGGTCATAGTGCTGACTATATGGACGAAGAGCAAAGCTGTGGTTATGAGCCCGCCCATCAACTCTAGGAGGACCAAAACCTTGAGAAATGGTTAGCAAATTGATATCTTATAATTTTATTTCTAGTTGATGTTTAATCGGTGTTTATAAGTCTCATTATGTGAACGAAGAGCAAAGCTTGAGCGCCATGAGCTCATCCATCAGTTCTAGGAAGATCATACCTTTGAGAAACTGTGAGCTTAAGTGATTACGAGTATTATCTCTTTGTAAGAGGAATGGCAACATTATCCTATGAAGGTCTCACTATACGGACAAAGAGCAAAGCAAAACCCACCTAAAGCCTGGTCCGTGAGCACGTAGAATTTTGTCCAATGAGTCCAATGACCCCAAGCTACCCATCCTTATCGCTCGCGCGTAATTATGTTGCTGTCGCGCTCGCACACTCACTGCGGGCACCCGTCGCACAGTCGCGACAGCAATATAATTACTCGCGAGTGATAAGGATGGGTAGCTTGGGGTCATTGGACAAAATTCTACGTGCTCACGGACCAGGCTTTAGGTGGGTTTTGCTTTGCTCTTCGTCCGTACCGACCAGGCTTTATCAAGATCCACCTTCTAGAGAGAAGAAATGGTAAACAAATGACTACCTTTATAATACCCATGTTTTCTCGAAGTTTCCCACGTTTATCGTTTACTGTGTCAAGGCCAACTAACCAACAAGTGGCACATAATTAACACCACCAATTAACTACAGCCCTTCATCCTTCCAGGGCACGTGGAGAGCGACCCGGACTCCCGCCGTGCGAGCTCCAGGGGGCTCATCCCAAGGGCCAAGATAAAGAGCGTGAAGATGACCTTCGTTATTGTTTTTGGTAAGTTAGAAAGAAAAACATTTATTTGGTTCCAACTTAAAATATAACACACAGAATCAGATAACAAAAAACAAGTACAAGTTAGAACCAAAATTGGCCACCGCTCAGCATGTGTCATGCTCTGGAGTGGTAAATAAAACCCAGAACACGACGCTGTTATTCTGCGGTGACCATTTTTGGAGAGAGCTGGAAACAAACATGAGACAATACACAAAAAACAAACAAAAGAGAAAAACAAAATAAAAAAAGGTTGGAGCGCGGGCCCGCGTTCAAATTTGGCGTGACACACTTCAAAGAGTAGAAGAGTTCTTGCATTACAACTTGCGCGGGCCCGCATTCAAACTGCGCTGCTACTGCCCCGCGTTTGGTCTGCCGAAGCCTTTAAGGTCTAAATTTAGTTTAAACACAGAGTTATTTGTGAACAAATGTTGTTACTTGTGATGTTAGATAGTCCTCCAAGTTTGCTGGTCTTTCACAAATAACCCTGTATAGGCTAACCCTGTATACCGGGGATTCATCCCGAGGGCTATGACAAAGAGGTCAAAATGACCTTTGTTATTGTTTTTGGTAAGTCCAACCATTATTCTCACTGTCTTAAGGTCTAAATTTAGTTTTCTAGGTATTGTTCCTATTGTTCTATTTAAATGTGGCTTTTCAGAGCTATTTTTGTGCCGAGTATCAATTGTATTTAGGTGCTTGATTAATTTGTAGTGATTAAATTTAATGCTTACCGTTTGCGATTGAGATCTTGTTCTTTTGTAATATCCGATTTACGAAATTTGTAGTCTGTTCATTTCCTGACTTGGATTCTTGGGATTGAAAAATATATATTTGTATTTTCACACAAATATCCTTACATAATTGCACGGAAAACTTTAAGATAATTTGTCTTCAAAAGGTTACAAAACGCTACACGTTAAACAAATAACTACAATAGGGATGTTAAAAACAAAAAATACATTATACCTACTTACATAAAGCGCTAAAAAGCTTTCTCAAAATTCTCATGAAATTATAGAACATTTTTTAACCGCAACAAGGAAGGTCTTGGCCTGCATCTCACCTGATGGAAAGTTATTTCGTTTAATCAAGTGTTTCTTCATTCCAGTGTTCGTGCTCTGCTGGTCCCCGTACATCGTGTTCGACCTGCTCCAAGTGTACAACCACATCCCGCCGACGCAGAGCAACCTGGCCATCGCTACCCTCATCCAGAGCCTGGCGCCTCTCAACTCGGCAGCCAACCCTCTGATATGTTGCATGTTCTCCCCCCATATTTATACGAGCCTCAGGTAAGTAATATCTACCATCATTTGTCATCATTTCAGCCCCAGGACGTGTGTGCTGAAAAAGGAACAACATCGGCCTTCCCTAATGATTTCCATTGTCCGGGTGGTATCCATTGTCCGGGAGGTAGCGGTCTACATCCAGCGCCTTTCTGCTCACCTTTATGAGGTTATTGGTTCACCTTGTGGGTGGAAGTCGGACGCTGCGTTTTCTGGTACGTGGCAACCACTCCAGGGCCCGATTGCGCTAAAAAAATTTTCTACTGCAACGCAAGTGAACTTGCGTTTGAGAAAAAGTAGCAAGTCCGCGGTGTTCGGACTTTTAATGGAAAGTGCATAAATCTGTTGTTTGTTTTTGTTGGCGCGTGAACCGTGATACCGAATTGCACGCAGCTGGAATGAACTGGAGGGCGAGTCTCGCGCGACTTAAGATAAAACGTAATGAATTGGAAACATCACAAATTAGCGCAATCGGAGCCAAGTTTCAATTCGAACTTTGAAAATAATATTCCAACCTGATATTTATTTTATTATCATCAGTGTTGTTTTACTCTAATCAGTGTGTTGAAATGTTACAGGCGAGTGCCGCCCTACCGCTGGCTATTCTGGGGCCGCACGCGCAAGCGTCACGGGCGCGGCACGCTGCGATCGCGATCCGACTCCACCGCGCACTCCGATCTGCTGAGCTCCACGCACGCGCGACGCTCGCACTCTGTTGCCACGGTCTGTGCCTGTTCGTTAGCAAGACTTCAGATTTCTTTCAGAGGTGGAATTGTGTAAAGCAATCGTAATCATTTGACAGTTCATAACGTACGATTATTCTGTCAAAAGCTTTGTTTAACTGACTTTATCGTACGTTATGAACTGTCAAATGATTACGATTGCTTTACACAATTCCAACTCAGATTTGTATGCTCTGTCACGTCATAATATGTTAAAGCTCCCTCCATGTCGCTCCTATACCTCAGGCATTGACTCAGCTCGCCGCTAGACCTCTAATAAAATAAAACGACTGTCTTCTTTGAAAGCGAGAACATTAGGGATTTATTCATAGATAAACCAGATACAAGGAATCATAGACAAAAGAACAGTTTGGGTTATTGTTTATGATATTTTACAACACCCAGCAAGTCGACCGCAGCACTCCTGTAATGAACGCATTTCAGTTCATCATATTACTAGTTACCCAGTGACGTCACAGCTAGTGGCACTGGCGGCGGCTTGATCAAAAGCAAAGCCACCAGCAAATGCCCTCGCAAGAGCTCTGAATCACAATCTGACTTGAAGAAGTGAACGTACTGTCCTCATGCTACCGGTCACCTCGGTGGCAGCATGGCCGCTAACTTCGTTGCGGCTAAAGCGCAAAATAAATCCACTAAGTTATGTGGATCCACACTATAGGTAGTTGTTCAGTCCGCATCCTGTTTCTGATTCTACTTTGACCCAAACGCGAGCAGTTGGTACTCACTACCTATTTACATATTTTGTACCTCCTTTGCTTGCCACATACCTAATATGTTATTGACTATTTGACACTGTCTGTACCTCGTCAATATTGACGAGGTATAGATGACCCACTCTGAACTGTCCCACCAAACTCAATGGCAGAGGGGCGCTACCATCGTTCAACTATGTATATGGTTTCCAACATGGCAAAAATCGGAACCAGCGATCCGGTATGGACGGTGGCGCCCCACTGTCAATGTCATGCATAGGACAGTTCAGTATTTTGGAACTATACAGACAGTGTCAAATAGTCCGTGATACCTACCCAAAATAGCCACTAAGTTCCCAACACGTCTTTGTTATATATTGAAAATAAGGTTGTGCGTCAACTTATTGGCCACTTTGGGTGGTACACGAACCTACCTACATTTTAGCTTACATTTTTTTCTGAGAATTCATTTTTATCAAGAATCGTAAAACGGTTATCTTCTTTCCAGATCCTAAACCGCACCCGCAGCAACAGCGTGTCCCGCGAGGTGCGCCGCACGCAGCTCCTAGTGCTAGTTCCCGCGCGCGACTGACAGCGTGCTCCCGCGAGCGCGCGCGTCGCGTCCACCCACGACGTGATGCTCTAGCGCCGCCTGCCGGCCTGCAGCGGGAACCACTGCTGCAGGCACTCGCTGGAAGTGCGCTTCGAGGCACGGACTATGAAGTAGATGACTAAGGCAAGAGTATTTGTGTTATTGGTGACGTGTGTGATGCTCTAGTGTGACTGACAGAGCCTGCCCGTGGATACTACTCACGACGTGTTACTCTAGCGCCGCCTGCCGGCCTGCAGCGGGAACCACTGCTGCAGGCACTCGCTGGAAGTGCGCTTCGAGGCAGGGACTATGAAGTAGATGACTAAGGCAAGAGCATTTGTGTTACTGTGACGTATGTGATGCTCTAGTGTGACTGACAACGCCCGCCCGCGAGCTATTATTCACGACGAGATGCTCCAGTAACGCTTCCCGGCCTGCAGCGGGAATCACTGCAGGAACTCGCTGGAAGTGCGGTTCGAGACAGGGACTATGAAGTAGATTACCACTAGTGTGTTTTTTGGGACATTCGTGAGGCTATAGTGCTACCAGCCGGAAGAATGATTGCTGCAGGCACTTCTTAAAAGTGAGGTTCTAGGTGGAGACTATCATTGCTTAGTATGTTACCTACTAGTCACCGACGTGATGCTCTAGCGCCGCCTGCCGGCCTGCAGCGGGAACCACTGCTGCAGGCACTCGCTGGAAGTGCGCTTCGAGGCAGGGACTATGAAGTAGTTAGTAAACCACTAAGGCAAGAATATTTGTGTTCTTAGTGTGTTACTGGTGACGTATGAAGTGATCTAGTGCGACCACGACGTGATGCTCTAGCGCCGCCTGCCGGCCTGCAGCGGGAACCACTGCAGCAGGCACTCGCTGGAAGTGCGCTTCGAGGCAGGGACTATGAAGTAGACCATCCTTAAGGCCAGTGTAAAGCAAGATAACTGAGGCAAGAATATTTGTCTTATTAGTGACGTATGTGATGCTCTAGTGTGACTGACAACGCGCGCCCGCGATCTACTACTCACGACGATATGCTTTGTAACGGTTCCCGACCTGTAGCGGGAATTACTGCTGCAGGAACTCGCTGGAAGTGCGCTTCGAGGCAGGGACTATGAAGTAGATTACCACAAGCGTATTTTTTGTGACATTCGTGAGGCTATAGTGCTACCAGCCGGAAGAATAATTGCTGCAGGCACTTCTTAAAAGTGAGGTTCTAGGTGGGGACTAAGATGTAGATAACTGGTAGGGCATCAATATATGCAACGATATACAACGACAATATATGTATGCTTGATACAATGACATATTGATGATGAGACTATCTCAAACGCAGCTCCTAGTGCTAGTTCCCGCGCGCGACTGACAGCGTGCTCCCGCGAGCGCGCGCGTCGCGTCCACCCACGACGTGATGCTCTAGCGCCGCCTGCCGGCCTGCAGCGGTAACCACTGCTGCAGGCACTCGCTGGAAGTGCGCTTCGAGGCAGGGACTATGAAGTAGACCATCCTTAAGGCCAGTGTAAAGCAAGATAACTGAGGCAAGAATATTTGTCTTATTAGTGACGTATGTGATGCTCTAGTGTGACTGACAACGCCCGCCCGCGATCTACTGCTCACGACGAGATGCTTAGTAACGGTTCCCGACCTGCAGCGGAAACCACTGCTGCAGGCACTCGCTGGAAGTGCGCTTCGAGGCAGGGACTATGAAGTAGATTACTATGGCAAGAGTATTTGTGTTATTGGTGACGTGTGTGATGCTCTAGTGCGACTGACAGCGTGCTCCCGCGAGCGCGCGCGTCGCGTCCACCCACGACGTGATGCTCTAGCGCCGCCTGCCGGCCTGCAGCGGGAACCACTGCTGCAGGCACTCGCTGGAAGTGCGCTTCGAGGCAGGGACTATGAAGTAGATGACTAAGGCAAGAACAATATTGGTGTTACTAGTGACGTACTCGAATGTAATGCTCTAGTGTGACCTGTGTGACTGACAACGCCCGCCTGCGAGCTACTACTCACGACGAGATGCTCTAGTGGGAACCACTGCTGCAAGCACTCGCTGGAAGTTCGCTTCGAGGCAGGGACTATGGAGTAGACAATCATTAAGGCCAGTGTAAAGAACGTTTCGGTTCTAGTTACTTACGAGCGAGTGACATTTAGGTCCGCGTACCTAATGGTAGTCCCTGTACGCACTAACAGCGCCCGCAAGCGAGCGCGTGCATCAGTTCCACTCACGACGTGATAACTGCTGCAGGTAATTGTTGGAAGTGAGTTTCGAGACAGTGAGTATGAAGTAGATCACAAGGCAAGAACAATATTGGTGTTACTAGTGACGTATGTAATGCTCTAGTGTGACTGACAACGCCCGCCCGCGAGCTACTACTCACGACGAGATGCTCTAAAGCCCGGTCTGTGAACACGTAGAATTTGGTCCAATGACCCCAAGCTACCCATCCTTATCGCTCGCGCGTAATTATGTTGCTGTCGCGCTCTCACTGTGGGCGCCCGTCGCACAGTCGCGACAGCAATATAATACAAACAAAATTCTACGTGCTCGCAGACCAGTCGTGCACCCATTTTGAGACGCACCTAATGAAGCGCACCTAAACTATTCCTCGTTGCGCACCTATGTCTACTAATAATAAAGATTTGGAATTGGAACTTTAAGTCTACTAAGATGAATTAAAAGTACCAGGGCAATATAACAGGTAGCTTCGTGGAATAGTTTAGCTGCGCTTCGTTAGGTGTGTTAAAAATCTACGAGTAAAACCCTTACAAATAATTGTACTGTAATACTTATACAATTACAATTTACAATTTGTAATGTTTATTAAACAGGGCCCAGGAATAACGCTCTCTAAATCTGCCAAAGTTGTCACACTTAAAAATACCTTTAGAAATTCTTAAGTTAAGTAAATAATAATATATTGGCCTATTATTTTAAACAATTATGTAAATAAATAAAACTTTAACGCACATAAAGCCAATTTTGTAAGCTAGCTTGCTATTTGTATGCTTAATATTGACGACGAGATGTGATAAGTCTTGCACTTATGAAGAATATTTTGTACCTAAAAAGAATATTAACTAAAATATTATATGTAAAACTATAAAGATAAGTTAAATGTAACTCTAAAGATAAGTTACTTTACCTATATTATTTAGGGCTGATTTTACCATCGTCGGATAACTTTTAACTGAAGAATAAACTTGTCATTTTGACATATTATTTCCAATATTGAAACTTATTCTTCAGTCAAAAGTTATCCGACGATGGTAAGAGTTGTGTTTATGAAAGTTCGACATATTTTTCGGAATGTGTTAAATATTATTATAATGTCTACTCTACAACAAGCAAAATAGTGTAAGTTACGTCTTAAAATCTCTAGTCATAATAACTTAAAGTTAAGTTTTGAAGAACAATATTTTATTACTTAAACTCTTTCACAAATTTTGTTAACTATTTAAAGTGGACAACATTAAAATATATAGTTACATTATAACTGCAGTTAAATATAATTACATAATTGTTGACACAAACCATGTTACCAAAGAATATGTTATATTTTTTTATTTATTTATTTATTACGAACGAGATACGAGAGCGTATCTTCACCTTAAAGGCCGGCAACGCACCTGTAACGCCCCTGGGTCTGCGGGTGTCTATGGGCGACGGTAATCACTTACCATCAGGTGATCCGTCTGCTCGTTTGCCTCCTGTCACATAAAAAAAAATTACGTAATTAATAATTTAACCGTTACATTTTTTATTATACTTGTAGCAGTGTCATAAATCCTCTTGATTTTACTTACCTATCGACTTTTGTTTCGAGGTATGAAATTCCTCAAGGATCTTTAAATTATATTTTTCTAAATCTACGTAGAGGCTGCTTTAGTATTAATTTTATGTATATTTAAATTAAAATAAGTAGGCGTAAGTAAATAGAAATATGTAAAATATAAAGTAATCAAATTCAGAATAATGTACTGAAAATGTATTGTAAATAAATATGTACAAATATTTTTGTACTGTCTTGAATAAAATTGTACATAATGTGTTAAAATATATTCAAAATCATTAAATGTGTGTATCAACCATAAGTGACTTTCATTTATTTTAAGAGCTCATACTTTTATAAGCTTCGTAACCATATAAAATTTTAATTAATATACATTTTCGCTATAGTTCCAGTCTCCCAAAATAGCCCAACAATAACTTTCCTACAGATTTAGAACTAAAACAGATTAACGAAATAAAAGAGCAGTCACACATAGCTAAATACACATAACTTATTCGGATATACTCATACCATTTCAAATCCATATAACAAAGAAAACAAGGAGCAACCAGCATTGTAATACAAACCTAACCCGTACATTTAATATGACAGGTACTAAGTTATATAAATAAGTAAAGAAAATCGAGTCAAATAAGAATATCTATAAAGAAAACTAGGTTAGTTTGTCAAGGCAATTTCTCTACGAGTCAATTACTGAACAAGGGCCATTTATCAACAGTAATTGAGTACATTGAAACCACTTTTGAGAGCCTCCGTCGGTGGAGGAGTAGTTGAATTATTGCCTATCCTGTTACAACATAATTAAGAATCAAACGAACTTACCTGTGATGTTTGATATCTAATTATACGAGTGTCTTGACCGAAGATGATTACGTTTTACATGCAGCAGTACCTGGGATGATGCCGTCCTTATCACACTTTTAGAGAATATTTATTTAAAAATATAAGTTTTAAATATAATAAAGTACGTGTTTTGACTCCTCAGCACCGTAGTACATTCCGCGGTCCGCCATATTTCTTGTCATTATTTTAGAGCAAATTTTTTCGATCGGTTAAGGGTAATTATTCTCGGGTGAGGTGGGACTGTAATCATCTTCGGTCAAGACACTCGTATAATTAGATATCAAACATCACAGGTAAGTTCGTTTGATTCTTAATTATACTTCGTATCTCTCCCGAAGATGATTACGTTTTACATGCAGATGTTTAGAGCATCGAAAAAATTACAACCGTAGAAACTATTAACTTGTTCAAGGTATTTTAGTATATAAACAAAACATTGTTTACTTTCGTAATAATTAATGATGGTTTTGAAACGAACAGTTAACAAAATCACAATCACACAAAAAGTTAAATTAAGTAAGTTTCTAGTCTAATATTTAAGAAATGCCTACTTGACAAGATTAGGTCCACTAGCTTGCAAGCCTTACGAATGACTTACAAATTTTAAATTATTTATTATTATTATTAAATTAACGCCAGTCCGGTGGACGCAGACGAAGCCCGAATGGCGGGTATTATGAGTGCTATAAAAATCGATATTATCAAATTTGAAGTTCCACTGAGTTACCACTTTTTAAGTGGTTTTTGGTAACTGACAAAAAGATTATCATCTGTGCGTATACCAATAGTCCTGTCAATGTAAGATTTAAGTGTTGCGGCTGGGCAATACTGGGCATAGTACAAGGTTTTCCATAATGTACGGTAATAATATATAGGTACAATAATAAATGGTTGTTAAAATTAATCGAGTCCGGTTTTAATGTTTTCATCAATTTCATCTACCTACTTTAATTTATATTTAGTCTGGATACAATAAAATATTATTAGTAATATTATTAGATAAACTCGGAGTATTCATATCTGTGCAGAAACCAGAACTAGAAGAGGTATACACTTTTTTTTTTTTTTTTTTTTTTTTTTTTTTTTTTTTTTTTTTTTTTTTTTTTTAGGGAAATGATAATTTAATACCAAGTAGTGTCATATTTAGGCGGTCTGAGGCGAAACACGCTTTTGAGAAAACTTTTGATACAGTCATTAGTAGTAATATCCTGATATAACAGTATAGATAAAGTCAAACGGTAACCATTGAGAGTACTGTACTGTAACTAACACCAGAATAATTGAATTTGTCCGTTGAGTATTCCAATAAATGAGCTGAATTTGATTTACAACCATGATTTTAGACTTTAAGTATATTGTATAATATTAGTATGTACTATGTGAGAAAGATGTCATTAACATATCCAGAGAATTAGTAGGTGCGTCCCGCCTCAACAGCGATTGCCTGATAAGTTGCCGACCATCAGGGTTAAATCCGCATGGAGAGGATGATCAACTCTGAAGGGCGAACACAACAGAATTTTGTTAGGTTCAAAACGTATGACTTTTGAAACGAGGAGCTTTGACCACAATAGGTACCACGGTAGTAGGTCAGAATGGTACTACTATTTTTTTTTTTTTTTTTTGTTTTTTTTTTTGTATAAAACTTTACAGAGTTACATTAAATGTGAAAGTATCAATAACTTCGGAAATAGGGTCTAACTCCCAAGATGCATTCGTAGAACATTGGTGATTTTGAATAGTAAATGTACTTGCAAATAAGACGAATTCTGGAATACCAAAAGGTAATGTAATTTATGTAAATGCGTAGTCTGCTAAATTCATAGTACGTGTCTATATTTGATTGACGAGATTCGAAATCTGTGACCACGTTTTCACACCCAACCACACCAATTCCATACTCGTAACTCTCGAGCAATATTATTAAAATTTGTGTGCTGTATGCAATAACCGTTGCATTGTCTATTCTTAATAAGTAGGTGAGATGCAAATGTTTCAAGATCATAGAGTGCAGCGAGCAATTCCAGGGTATTTAAATGTAAAAGGAACTGTAACTGGGACCAATTTCCAATGGCTGTTACACGTTGCGCGATTGCGGTTGAGGTTGACCAGTGGTTGAGGCATCGAAACAAATCATTTGATTGCACGGTACATGATGTGCTGTGTCAATGTAATCTCTCCAGTCTCCACTATGCTAAATTATGTTTTAAATACTTGGCAGATGCATTATAATGTTTATTGTAGTTATTTGAGTAATTGAGTGCCAAGATGTTTTTCCCGGTAACTTCGTGTACATCCAGCCGTAATTTTAACGGCGGGGCACGCTGAGGTCAATAACCCCAAGAATGAAGCAAATTAATCGAATGATATTTTTTGTAGTTTTTAGCATTACTAGTGTCTTGCACTTTTGTTAAGTTAAATTCATTTCTGTCGTATTAAAAATGTAAATTTTATAAATATAGGTAACATTATTATTTTGATTGGATAAAAATTATTTTGTCCTCCTACCCTAGTTGCTCTTATAAATCTCCCGTTGTTTGAATATTATTCCAGCATTCTGACCGTTCCAATACATAAAAATTGGTACAGGTATTGGTACAGATAGATGGCCGAGTGATTGCAAAAAGTGTAAAACTGGTTTTAATAATTTTATAAAGACAAAAGGCACCGTGCGGATGTAAGACAAAAACGATCGATCACGAAGAAATTCAAACAACTGAATATTAAAGTGCTTGGAGTTCCATGACAAACGAAGTCAAATTCATCCATTTTCAGCAATTGGTAATAAAAGATAGGAGTCTTTCAAATCTAAGGTTTTCACATAATAAAATAAATATTGTTATCTAATTAATAATGTAAAGTCAGTGGTATTATTGTATTTAAAAATAGTTAATATTAATTAATTTATTTAATTCCTTTAAATTTAGAATAAATCTATGTCTACAATTTGGCTTTTGTACAGTTGTCGAATATACCTACTACTCCCCTCAGGTGTAATATGTGACCTACATTGGGGTACTCCAACTTGGCATGGTTAAGTATAAAATCGAAATTTATAACCCTGATCCAGGACAAAATAGTAGTATCATTTTATTTTGTTATGTTAGGTAAGCCATTTATTTTAGTAGTATTTAAGTCTACCAGCTACTAGCATCTTGGTGCCTATCTGCTGAAGAAAATTATCATCTCCGATTCGGTTGATGATAGTTGGGTCTCGGGTTAACCGGAGACGGCCCCGCGGCGCAGGCGGCGGCGGCGGAGCCGGCGGCTGCTGGGCTGGCCGGGGTTCACTCGCTGCTCAGCGGCTGCCGCTCGCTCACAATGCCCCCCTTGCGTTTAAAGTCTGATGAGTTGTAGACGTGCTGGGCTGGTATTACTGAATTATATTTGTCATAGATGATTTCGAGTGGTCTGATAAATCTGACCCAAACAAGAGATTCGTTTTGATTTCTTTCATGATATCTCTTGAGTGTCACAAAGTAACCGCCAGCATCGCTCAAGGTTTTCATAATTCCTTACTGAATATTATTCCATTTGTGACATAGCTCATCAAATCATATTGAAGGCTCGGTGAAATCAGTTGCAATAAGGATGCGTACAGCAAACAGAAGCAGAATCAGATGTTCAGTTGTATTGCTGCCTTTGTTGAAGTAATTATTATGCGCAATTTTTAGCAAGTAAATAATGTTTCATCAAGTCTTTTTTATTTGTAGGTAGGAAATCCATTAATCAATATTTTCCAACCTGTTGCTAGATCCTTGTGAAAGTCTTTGAAAGGCTTTGACTTGAAAAATACCCGGTATTTTCGTCTGATGTAGGTAGGTAATTATTGTATGCTCTATTAGTGATACTTCACAATAAAGATTTTTGTATTTGATAGGGTAACAAATTATAAATACCCCATGTATATTGTATATTATTATATTTATAATTATGTTATACTATTTTACGACGTGTTGATACGTCTACCCACGTTATAAGATAATACGTTAGGAAAATAATCAAAGCAAAATGCAATCAGTTTAAAAACGTCTTATCCACACACGATATACGTCGGGATGTTTATGTATTTTGTATAACACGATTTTTGTGCGTGTAGTTTAGTATCCACACGATTTACGTCGGGATGTTTATGTATTTTGTATAACACGATTTTTGTACGTGTAGTTTAGTATCCACACACGATTTACGTCGGGATGTTTATGTATTTTGTATAACACGATTTTTGTACGTGTAGTTTAGTATCCACACACGATATACGCCGGGATAAGCAATAAATCATCCACACACGATTTACGTCGGGATGTTTATGTATTTTGTATAACACGATTTTTGTACGTGTAGTTTAGTATCCACACACGATTAAGTCGGGACACAAAGTATTACCACGGAGGGTAGTTAAAAATATTCATTTTTAATACAAAAAATAGAAATTATTCACATTATTTCATAACAATTTCAAAATACACGATTCACAACTTACCAGAATGTTTTAAATATGTATGTATGTATGTCTGCAAATCTGCAGTGACTGCACGATGGAGACAACGATGTTTTTTTCTGATTCATCATCATCAGATAAAACTATAATTTGTCGTTGTCTATGTACATACGAGGTTTCTTAACAAACTTTTCACCATATCACTATTATCACCATTACTTGATCGTTTCCTTTTACCCATTTTCACGCTAAGTTATTTTTCTTGAAAAAGTACGTGTGAGTCGGACGAACACCAACACAAGTAATGACAAGAAATATGGCGGACCGCGGAATGTACTACGGTGCTGAGGAGTCAAAACACGTACTTTATTATATTTAAAACTTATATTTTTAAATAAATATTCTCTAAAAGTGTGATAAGGACGGCATCATCCCAGGTACTGCTGCATGTAAAACGTAATCATCTTCGGGAGAGATACGAAGTATAATACCTTATTATTTGAGTTATGTTCTATACATCTATCTGCCAAAGCTTCTGCAATCTATCGGAGATCTGTACCAAATATTTTATATTCCATGTAATCAAATCTACGGTCAACCACCATTACGATCGCCAGAAGTTTGGTAGTAAATCG
This sequence comes from Ostrinia nubilalis, assembly GCF_963855985.1. Lineage (NCBI taxonomy): Eukaryota > Metazoa > Arthropoda > Insecta > Lepidoptera > Crambidae > Ostrinia > Ostrinia nubilalis. The sequence continues at coordinate 4,169,098 of NC_087091.1, read as the reverse complement.
ATCACACGAATACTATTTCTCGACACAAAAGCGACCTACGACATATAAAAGTACCTCGGTGTTCTGTTACAAGAAAATGCTCCAGTCTATTATTGTACTCATCTTTAGAATGAAGTGGCTCTTTTTTTCTGTTGAGTGGTACGATTGACCAAAAATGCAACATAGGCACATTTTTTATTTAGATTATACTATATGATATACTATGACGCTACTTGGCATGGACTCCAATAGCAATTTATGAGAAAGTAAGAATTTTAGTTATTTGTATTTCAATTAAATTTGATAACGATTTGATATTTGAATAATTTCCAAAAATCATTACTTCTAAAACATAACTAATCTCTGCTGCCGATTGAGCAAATCCTAACCGCAATAAAACCCTAATGACTGTAATGATATGAAATAAAAGGATGATCCGGCAATGATACTGGAAATCCCGAAAAATGGTTGGTTACAAAAAATTGCCGGTTTATCCGGTTCTCCCACACATCTATCTCCGGGGCCATTAATATTACTTTCCGCACGGGTGCGAGTGTGTAAATAAAAATCTGAGCGAGAAAATGACGCACGATTTGAACTGGTGAATGCGGCCAAGGGTGAGTCGAAGGGTTTCTAAATTTTACTTTATATTGGTTTTTATAAAATTTCTCTTATTAATAACATGTAACCGTAGCTAAAAACGAAATTCCTGTTAAAATAAGGGATTGATGGTGAAAACGGGAATAAATTGCTTAAAAATCGGAGTAGCGTGTTAATAAAAATGTCAAGTTAAATTAAATACGCAAGCTGAATGCAAAGAAACACATTCAAATAAAAACTCAAACTGAAACCATCTTCATGATGCTACCTACTCTGTAAATTGTATATCACAAGAATTAACAAGCTCCAACTTAATTCCTTTGCCATAACAATTTAAGAAAGCTTAGTAAAAGTTGGCGAGAAGAGGCAAACAACTAGCATAAACTCTGCGACAGTATCCTTTGAACAGTAGCGAACTCCGTAGCTCATAAAGTGGGAATTTCATAACGTTTGTCGGAACTTGCTGACATGGAAGTTCTTTTAATTCTGAACTTTGAGACTATAGCCGCTTGAGCTAACTTAAGGTAAGTACCTAAATCAATTTTATTTGCACTTCAGTTGAAAATACGACACAAAGTGTACGAGTACCTATTGCTGCTTTGGTATACAGTACTATGGACTGTTGCTGTTTAGGTTTTGTACAGCTGGGTTACTGTACATTCCATAGGTATGAGTGAGATTTGCAAGGTGCAAGAGTAGCTGACATAAATTTGTACTATAATATTTCGTTAAATTAAAATTCTGAACTGACAATACAACCAAAACGGTCTGCCAACTGAAATAAGTTTTCCAACCAGGATCACTAATATTGGTGTGGTTTATGAGGAAAAGATAATTTCAATAAATTATTCCGTGCGCCTGAATTTTGCCTTCTATCTATAAGAATAAGAATAAGAATAAGAATAAGAATACTTTATTCAGCATAGAAAAATAAAATAAAAATACAGTACATATAACATTAAACTACAAGCTATGCTGAAGAGGCGTCCGCTCAGCTATATTCACGACATAACAAGCGCCATGTCGAGAAGCTGGTTTTCAGCGGGAACCAACACGATGAAGATTGCGGATTGCGCACCCTCTTGACCGGGACCATATTGAGGCTACCAGTCAAGAAGGCGCGCAACAGGGGGCGTTATGGACGGTGATCACAAAAAAAGAGAGAGAAAAAAAAACAAAACAAAAAAAGAAAACAATATTAACACAAAACTAAACAGAATCAAAAACTAAATTAACTAAAAACTAATGTGTTAAGAAATGCCACACCCGAGACACTAACAGGGGGACGCCACCGTCAATACCGAATCGCATGTTCCGCTATTCGCCACGTTAAAACTATTTACTTGAACGACGGTGGCGCCCCCCCGCCGTTCCGCCCATTTTACGACTGGTTTGCGATTACAAATTGCGCCTAGCAAATCAAGTTCCAGTTCAAGTTGTAACCAAAGTAAAAATATTATATTTTTACTTTAATCACAACAATAGACCGGGAAGGTTCACAGCTGTTCCAAAAGACAAAACAAAGTAATGAAGAGAGGTAAGCTTTTATGAATGGTTGAACCTTTAGAAACAAACAACAAAATAATATAACGGTAAAAACAATAAAATAACGATACAAGATACATGTCTGTAGCAGTTTGCAGCCGAGTGCGGAGCGAACGGAAGGAAGAAAAAAAAAAAAAAAAAAAAAAAAAAAAAAAAAAAGAAAAAAGAAAAAAAAAAAAAGTCTATTGTCATTTTATTTTCCTTCCGCTCTCCGTTCACCCTCAACCATAATGTTAAATTTTACACGTTTTGCCACGTTAGAAAAGGTGGTGGTGATGTGGCGTAGTGGTAGTAGTCACCCCTACAACAAAGTTGGCCATGAATGCAGCAAGACCCTTGCATAGTTGCGTGTATCATCGAGCTCACATCTCGAGGGGCCGCTGCCACGACAATACAAGGCGGCATGCTGTGAGAGCAATACTGACGAGCACGATGTACATGACGCGCATAAACCCCTGGTGAGTGTTGGCAATTGTGCAATTAAAGTGTATCGATATTATGATTAAATCTATCACCAAGGACCAACCAAGGTTAACGCTGTGTTTGGTTTCAATCATAGGGCGCGCCCAGACGTCGGCCGAAGCGGGGAACATGTTAAAGCGGCCCCAGTATTCAATCAGCGCTCAGTTCGTATGCGATGGGATCGACCCGCCAACCCGATGAGAGCGTCGATGACATTCAGGTAAATGCTATACTGTTGGAAAACTATTAATTTCAACTATTAATGTCTGTTAGCCTTCTGTGACGTGATTAAGTGTTTTTTTAAGTTTTTTCTAAAAGTATCTTTTGTTGGCAGATTGCGCAAAGGGGGTGGCAGGTCGTTCCAGCACCGAGTAGCAGCGAATCTGAAAGAGCCGCGAAACGCCATGGAGCGGTGCCTTGGAGTGGCAAAAATGTGTGTGCAAGCCCTTCTGGTGCGTCCTTCCCTATTCCTAGCCCAGTCTAGCTTTTCATATAGGTACTTAGGCCTCTGCGTAGTAATGATACCAAACATCATTGTTGCGAGATGTAGTCTCCTACGAGCCGCCATTTTCATCATGTTTGCAGCGTTGAGAAATGGGGTGACATGTGCTCGGGGTGGCACCGTAAAGCAGAAACGGGCACAAGCATTCTGCACCCTCTGCACCAGCTTGGCTGACCTAGCCATGAGACAGGGCCCGTATACAGTGTCACAATAGTTGAGCCTACTGAGGACAAGGGACTCACACAGTGCTATTCGCAGGCCCTCACTCAGGTATGACCTTAGCTTGTACAGGACTTTGAGGCGGTAAAAGCAGCTTCTTGCGCATTCGGTGACATGGGTTTCAAATCGCAACTGGTTTTCGAAAACAAGTCCCAGATTTCTGACTCTGTCCACTCTTTCAATCTGTTCACCATTAATCTGTATATTTAGAGACCGATCCCCGAGTTTTCCGATGTTCTGAGGGGTTCCCGTGAGTATGAGCTGGGATTTCTAAGCTCAAATAAGTATTCGTTTTTACGGGATCCAAAGAGTCATGGCCCTGATTGGCCGAACACTCTTGAGAGGTCGTCGAGTGATCTCAGCGAGAAGGCTTGGGACCCATCACTCCTGCGGACGAATATACGTCCACGTCTCGTCCAGGAGTACCTCCACTGCTGCCTGCGACACTCCTCACGCGCCCGATAAAACAGCTGGCGATTGAAGCGAGTCAGGCGCTCGCTGATGTACACCCGGCTGCCACCCTCGCCCGTAGCGCCGCGACGCACGCGCGCGGCCCGCAGCAGGTCGTCGCGCAGCTGGCGGCGCGCCAGGCGCACCACCACGCGGCGCGGGCGGGCCCCGCCGGTCTCGGCCGGGGGCGCACCCACGCGCTCCGCGAACACGACGTCCCGCTCCTCCAGGGTCACCCCGAGGCGGCCGGCGAGCACGGCGACGCTGTGGAAGACGTTCTCGCCCCTCTCGTCCGGGAGGCCGCCGATCTCCAGGTCCGCGAGGAGCGCGTCCTGGTCGCGGTCGTTGAGCTCCAGCTTCAGCTCGGCGACGGTCCGCTCCAGCGCCGCGACGACTCCCGACCCGGCGCCGGTGCCCGCCTCCGTCCGCACGCGCCCCACCGCCTCCAGCCTCTTCTCGACCTCGTCCAGGCGCTCCGCGTTCGCGTGCCCGACGCCCGTGAGGCAGACCTCGATGGTGTCCATCCGCTTGTCCAGAGCGCTCGTGCGGCTCTCGCAGCGGTCCAGTCTGCCGGAGAGTGCAGACACCTCATCCTTCAGCGCGCCCATCTGCTCCCTCAACGCCTGAAGCTCGGAAGTGAAAACCTCCCTGAAGTGTCTGATCTCGAAAGCGAGCGCCTGGATATCGGACACCTCGATAGTTACATTTAGCGCGGTGTCATTGAGGCCGCCGCGCCCCTGCTCCGGCAGGGTGGTGTCGAGCTGCATGGGGCTGAGCTCAGAGGCGCCGCGCCGCTGCGTGACATGCTCAGGCGAAGCTCGGACCGGCGTGTTTGTGTTGTCCGTCTTTGGCTGACGACTCTTACATGAGACGCACTTCCAACTGGCCCGGTGGTCCCCGGTCAGCGTGTTGTAGAAGCGCTGCTCGGAAACTCCAGCGCATTCTAAATCGTAGGAGTCCCGGCACAAACTGCACACCAGGAACCTGCGGTCCTCAATCTTTTTAAAGCAGCCACTGCAGTTCTTATTGTTTTTCTTCCCTTTCGGCGACATTTTGTTGAATTAAATAGTGGTAGATAAAAACAGGACAAAAATAAAAACAAAAAAAAAAATCCAAAAAAATCTTGAGTGTTGAGATTTGAACCCACAGTTCCTGCGTCAGTCAGTGCTAGCTAATCCCACGACCACCTAACCGCGCCACTGTGTCACATACGTAGCGAGCGAAATTTGACAACTGTGTATACAGTGGCACGGACGGCCGTTGAACCGATCAGCTGTGAGTTCAATGTACCCGCCACAACACTTATGATAAATGTTTGCACCGATCACTATGTATCCATTCAATGTCTCACAGTCGCAATTTCCCTGCACTTCAAGTGTTGATCCTATGCGTGACACGACCACGACACCTCGGGGAATGCACTGACACACAAACTGGGCGATAATTTGCGCTTGTTTATTTTTAAAAAGCAAAATGCAGCGGAGCTAACGTCAATGCGGCCGTCACGGATACCGCCCCCCGCGCACGCATCTACAATCATTATGATTGAAAACACTGTTAATTAACTTACTTGACCCTTGGGGATTATCAGTAAATAGTTGCACATAACCGGACTATCGATAGCTGAGGCAAAACCAATAGTAACTACAATTTATCGATAGGATTATTAAGTCGATATTGTCGACAGAACTTTAAATTCGAGAGTACCAATACTTTTATTTGGACGATGAAACATAACACAACACACATTGATTATACTAATAGGCATAGCTGGGCACCGTTAATCAAATAGTTAACTTCGTTAATCGTTAAACCGTTACTAAAAAACTTAACTTCGTTAAACGTTAAAACGTTACATTTCGGATGATTTAACGCAAGTTAACGTTAATCGTTAATCCGTTAACACGTGATAATAAAACAAACAAAAACAATTGTATGCAAAGTTCAAATGATTTCGAAATCTTGTATCGCGCATGGAATTTGTTCCTCTTTTATGTTTGCGCTACAGGCTTTCGAACTTATTTGAACCTTGCATAAGTACAATTTTTTTTTTTCGTTTTAGTACAACTGCCTTTCAGAATAAAAGCTTTTTAGTCCAGTCAATAAAGCATTATAGATGGAAATCCGTGGAACACAATTTCTGACTTCGGGACTTTATTTAGACTAGTTAGGAGGTGAACATAGCAAAAGTCCCTGCCCTTAGCCCTTGAGCCGGCGGGGTGAGGGGGGTTTAAAGGTACCACTTTTCGGTTTTTCGCTTAATCCTCGGAAACTATGCGTCCTAGTGACATGACTACTATGAACAAAAAAAGCTTATTCAATTTGCTACAGGTGAGATAGTCAAGTTTTTCTATATCTTGTATAGTTTTTGCGGCATCTGCTCTAGAAGGTCTGTAATAATGGAAATTTTATTATTGTCTTACATGTTCCCATCAGGAGAAAATCGACTAAATCAACATTGAGCAAATATTTTAGACATGCGGAAGCATGTTAAGCCAAGTTCCAGGGAGGGGACTGCACTGTGCGTATAGTTAGACAAATCAATTCGAGCCACTTTTGACTCCTCATCACTCAAAAACTACTGTGCATTAACACTTCAAATTTGGCTCATGTGTTGAGACTTGCAAGATAAACATCAGCTTCAAATTTTATAAATATACCTCAAACGGTTCTTTAGGTATTGACGTCCAAAAATCTACATATCTGACCTACAGACCAAATTCTAACAACTTCCAGATGACCTTGAAGGTTCAAATTTGGCATCCAGATAGGTAGATGTGTAAATACAAAGGAACAAATAAAAAACCAGTAAATTTTAACATTTCACAGGTGATAGATAGATTTTAGTGTTCTAAATGCCGATTTTTGAACGTCAATACCTAAATAACCGTTTGAGGTATATTCATGAAATTTAAAGCTGATGTTTATCTTGCAAGTTTCAACACATGAGCCAAATTTGAAGTGTTAATGCACAGTAGTTTTTGAGTGATGAGGAGTCAAAAGTGGCTCCAATTGGGTCGTCTAAATATACGCACGGTGCAGTCCCATCCCTGGAACTAGGCTTAACATGCTCCGGCATGTCTAAAATGTTTGCTTAATGTTGATTTAGTCGATTTACTCCTGATGGGAACATGTAAGACAAAAATAAAATTTCCAATATTACAGACCTTCTAGAGCAGATGCCGTGA